>NC_059170.1:21698371-24333371 GCF_019923935.1 Bubalus bubalis | reverse complement strand
CATGCTGTATGCTAGACACTGTATATATCCCTTCTCCAATCTTCCCAATGATGCTCCAAATTAGCTTTATTGGCTTCCATTTTTCCAGACTTGGAAACTGAGAGATTAAATAACATATCCAGGAGTTCTGAGCTCAGACGGCCAAACCCCCACTCTCTATGCTTACTAGCTCTGTGACCTCTGGCAAATTCCTTACCTGGCTGATTCTCACATCCCACACAAGGGTGCCCACTTAGAGTTCTCTTGGGGGTGCATGAGACGCACGTGCTCAGTCGCATCTGACTCTGTAACTCCATGGACTGTAGCCCGCCAGGCTCCTCTGTCCATGGGATTTTTCCAGGCAAGAACACTGGAGTGGGTTCCCATTTCCTCCTCCAGTGGATCTTCCCAACCCAGGGATTGAACCCGTGTCTCCTAGCATTGGCAGATAGATTCCTTACCACTGAACCACCAGGGAAGCCACTGATGTCCCTGTAAACGATGCGGTTTTTGTCCTGCTCTTGCCCCATCAGCTACCAGAGAAGGAAGGGGGGAACTTTTGGTCTCCAACCCCATATTATTAACTCCCTTCCTACCCTCCTCTGCCCTCCCCTCAGAACTGTCTGGAGTGCAGAACCAGGAGCTCTAAGGCCCACTAGGAAATCTGATCATTTTTAATTCCCACAGGACCCCCTGCAACCCCTCCAAAATTGAAACCTAAGCAAGCCCATACCCCCAAGGTCAGGCTTGGCTACAAAATCTGCAGGGCCCAGTGCAAAATGCACATTAAACATTATTAAGAATTTCAAAGGACTCCCCTGGCATTCCAGCGGTTAAGACTCCATGCTTCCCTGGTCAAGGAACCAGGATATCACACACCAAGTGACGTGACCAAAAACTAAAAATTAAAAAAAAAAAAAAAAAGGAATTTCAAGACTCTGACAAAAAGCATTAACAGAGCAGGGCCTTTCTGAGCATGGGGACCTGTATAACCACCCAGGTCACACACCCATGGAGCGGGCGCTGCCCTTGGACTCTGCTGACCTCCGTGGTTACCCACAAGACTCTTTGCTGTTGCTCCATACTCTTGGGCAACACCTGCTTTCTCCCTGTGACCCCACCCAGGCCGAAGGTCTGTGCTGATGCTGCTGGGGTGAAGACAGAAGTCTCTGGCACGTAGTCGGGCTGGTGCAGGGGTAGAATCATTGATGAGACCGTAAAACCTCAGCAAGTCTGCCACACACCCCAACAAAAAATGTAAGCTAACACTGATCCGGCCTTTTCTATGTGGGGTTTCAAGCTGTGGCCTGCCTAATCCTGTGTTTGATTGGGTCTGATTAACTTGATTTGACACACAGAAAGGGACAGTGGGTGAATTGCAACCCTGCCCCTACTAGGGCCACGTTGAACTTTCCATGAAATCTATATGAAGAAGTAGCCAGTATGGATTCAGCAGTTTACCTGAACAAGGAGCACAGATGCTGAACAAATGAACAGAAGGGTCATTGGGGAGGGAGACTAGTTAGCAATTAAGGCCTCCCAGCCTTGAAGGATCAGCAAATGAGGCAGGGAGGGGACCGTTACTAATAAAAAATTGCAATTGATGGAGTTCCTTCTGTTTATCCAGGCTTTGGGCTAAGGCAGGAGCTGGCAAACTTTTTCTTTAAAGGCCCGGATAATAAGTATTTTAGGCTTCATGGGTCTTATGGTCTGTGTTGCAACTACTCAACTTTGAGGCTGTACTACTGTGCTACACACAGTATGTCAGTGAATGGGTGTGACTGTGGACTAGGAACACTGTATTTACAATAGCAGATGTCATGGGCTGTAGTTTGCCAACCTCTGGACTAAGTGATGTAGATACAGTATGTCACTTTGTCCCCTCCCTAAAGTGTGCTCCCCACCTCCTTGACTCACTAATACCTACTCTCACCTGCCCCCACCACGTCTACTTGTTCACAGCATCCAACAAAACAGATGTTCAATAAGGATTGATTAACTGTAGTATTTCATCCCCAAATTCCAGATATAAAAACTGAGATTCAGAGAGAAGTGATTTGCCTAAAGAAATCAACCCTGAATATTCATTGGAAGGACTGATGCTGAAGCTGAAGCTCTAATACTCTGGCCACCTGATGCAAAGCCAACTCATTGGAAAAGACTACTGCTGGGAAAGATTGAGGACAAAAGGAGAAGGGGGTGACAGAGGATGAGATGGTTGGATGGCATCACTGACTCAACGGATGTGAGTTTGAGCAAGCTCCAGGAGATACTGAAGGTCAGAGGAACCTGGCGTGCTGCAGTCCATGGGGTCACAAAGAGTTGGACACGACTTAGCAACTGAACAACAACAACTTGCCTACGGTCACAAAGCTAGAAAAAGAAAGACCTAGTTTTCCAGAGATTTTGCTTGGGGAATTTGTTATTGTAAAACATAGGACATGCAAAAGCTAACGCTCACAGAGGTCAAACAGGAAATGAGAATGAACAAATGAAGTAAGCGATAGGGAGTGGTGGAGACTGTAGCAAGCTAGAGTTTTACATTCTGTTAAAAGGGATCACTGTTCTCAGTGCAGCCCACTATGACCGTGTGCAACTCTGGGCCTAGCAGGACCAGATCTTTTGGTTTTCCTAGAGAAGCCGGAAATCCATGTTTTCATGTGAAATGTTCCAATTCTTAAATGTTGGCAAGCATTTGTCTTTCTTTTTTCCTAAACTCTGTGCTGGCCAAAGAAAGCATGCCATTGCTTTGCGGCCTCTGGCTTCAAACTATTAAATATTTCAAAAGTTTTGTCCATGAATCTTTCTTCTTTGGTGCACCCGTCAAGCTACACAGGCAGCTTGTGGATTGCTGGATGCACAGAATTAGAAACTAGCACCACGACTGAGCCATTGGCTCCAGAACATTCTCCCACCCTCTTAACATGTACAGAAATCAAAACCAAAGTCATGTTCTGATCATGAAAACAAGTGTCCTTTTCTAATTTTTAATATCCTCCTGAGAAGGCAGATTAGGTCTCTGAAAATGTGGAACCTGTCTTTAAATGAAGCCCATGCCTACCTGGAGCTAACTCACAAGAAGATGTTAGGTGCCTTCCTGTTCCTCCAAACGTGAACACCTTCTCCTAGGTGGTGTATATCTGTGCTTTATTTCTGCCCCATACTCCCCATTTCTCCCCAGCTCTGGTAAATGACTCCCTTCTACCTTTGGGGAGCATGTAGTTCTGGTTGGGCTGTCCAGTTATCACCTTCCTTAAAGGAAAACATAATCCAGGTCAGGCCAATCACAGTGCGTCATCTCCCTGGCCATTATGATTGGCCTAGGCACACCCACATGAGCCAGACTGGACCAATCAGACCCCTGCCCTGGGATTTTATGGGCAGACCCTGAGAAATCTGAGCCCTCTCGTATCTCTGGGCTGGTCATGGGACAAGGTTGCCTTGTGTGTAAATTTGGCTGTGTCAGTGTCAAAATGACCCTCCCACTTTTGCACAGCTGCATAAAGCAAGTCCCTCTGTAGAAAAATATCAAGAGGCCAGACAGAGAAAGAGAGAGAAGAGCTTTAAAGAGAGAGAGAATGTACGCTTTGATGACCACATATGAATCCATGAATCCATCCTTGTGTTTCCAAATTCTGTGAGCCAAACAGTGTCCTTTTTTGGCTTTAACCAGTTTTGATTGGGTTTTGTCCCAGAAACCAAAAAACTCTCCTTCTAAATGCCCCATCAGTGCTAATAATAGCTTAACTCTAGCCTGCTTCTCTGAGGGAGTTCAAGATCAAAGACGTCAACTCCTTCCAGAAATCAGTCTCACAGGAAGAATTAAAGGGAGATGGCCAATTGGCTGGGTCCCACTTCAGGGTTTTAAGAATACCAGTACTTCATAAATGTGTCCGCCAGAATACTTCTAATTGCTGAGACAAAAGCAAACAAGTTCTCTGAGAATCTGGATGATCTGACTGGAGCGGACGTAACATTTTTTTGAAGTCCTGTGTTTTAACTTAAAAATCTATGAAACAGTTGATCATCCTACTTCATTGATACTTGTATTAAATTGTCTTAAAAGAGTTTCGAACCAGCTTTGAAATACATGCCATGTTTAAGCTACAGCTGTACACACTGACACATCACTACCTGCCCCAGACATGACCACTTTGGGAAGCAGGATAAAAGCCCTACTGGCTTTCAAGCACAGAAGCAATGCTACAAGGACTCCAAACTTTATTCTGTAGAGCAATTCAGGTCTGGCCCTTCTCAGCACCCCCACAGGTCACTGGCTCGCCCTTCTATGGAGGCAGTCTGGTGACAATCAATAATTCCTTGAGGGATGGTCTCGTGCTGTCAGCCTAAGTTAGTATCCTAGGAATGCTCTGTGGTTCCTCAGCTGGCTCATCTTCGCATTTCGCTCTGCCCCTCAGTAGCCTGTGTGCCCTAGCCTGTGTGTACCCCTTTATTCTCCCCTTCAGCCAGATGTGTGAACACAAAGCTCCATCAAAATGGCATAATTAGTGTCATCTACATACATCGGTACTATTTCATCCACCTTCCCTGGGAAGGCCCTAGAAATGCAAATGAACTGACCGTGAGTCTCCAATGAGATTCCAGGCTCCTGAGCCAGGGGTGACCCTGCTGGGAGATGCAGTGGAGACAGGGTTCCTATTTAGCACTGCGAGTTCATGGGGAACCAAGGAGCCCTTGCTTCCCATTGCTGAGTGCTGTGTATATTTGGGGCAAGAGATGTGAACATGAAAGTCATCTACTTGGAGGCAGGGGAAAGGGGATTCCATTCTAGACTTATCACTGTTCTTAGCATATAGAGGGGCTCAGGATCTTTCCATCTGCAGAGAAACACAGAAATGATTCTTTTCCTTCCATTTCATTTATTCAACAAAGTTGGTGAAATTTTACTTAGCACCTACTGTGTGCTAAGCACTGTTGCAGACACTGGGGATATAGCGGAGAATAGGACCAAGTCCCTGCTCTCAGAAAGAATACTCTCTAGCACTGGAACAATACACTATTCATAATAATATAACAGTATCCATGAACAGAGGAGTCTGGTAGGCTGCAGTCCATGGGGTCGCGAAGAGTCGGACACGACTGAGCAACTTCACTTTTCACTTTCATGCACTGGAGAAGGAAATGGCAACCCACTCCAGTGGGTTGGAGAATCCCAGGGATGGCAGAGCCTGGTGAGCTGCTGTCTATGGGGTCGCACAGAGTCGGACACGACTGAAGCGGCTTAGCAGCAGCATTTACATAGTGCTCACCCTGCATCTAGGCTCAGTTCTAAGTTCTTAGTCATGTCATCCTCATAACCATGTTTTACTATCATCTCCATTTTGTGGTCAAGAAAACTGAGGCTCAGAGAAGTCAACTAACTTGACTAGAGCCACAAAGCTGGTAAGTAGCAGAGCCAGGTAACTCAGAAAGTCTGACTCCAGTATCTACCCCTCATTAGCACGACTACTACACTAATTATTATTGTTATACCAATGCTTAAATTTCATGAGCTGCTGTCATGCCCCAGCACAACCCCAAACACCTTATGTATATTCAAGCAGACACTGTGCATCTATTATTTGCCAGGTACAGCAATTCTATGAGAAAGATTTATTATTTCCATTTTTTAAACTAAAAATTATACATGTATATTGACATTCAAATGCATTTGTATGAATACCTAAAAATTGATCTTATTTCTTTTTTGTTATTTATATGTTTTTAATTTTTTCAACCATGCCTCACAGCACACGGGATCTTAATTTCTTGACCTAGGATCAAACTCGCACTCTCTGCATAGGAAGTGCAGAGTTTTAACCACTGGACCACCAGTGAATGAAAGTCACTCAGTCGTGTCGACTCTTTGCAACCCCACAGACTATACAGTCCATGGAATTCTCCAGGCCAGAATACTGGAGTGGGTAGCTTTTCTCTTCTCCAGGTAATCTTCCCAGCCCAAGGATCAAACCCAGGTCTCCCACATTGCAGATGGATTCTTTACCAACTGAGCTAACAGGGACCACCAGGGAGGTCCCTTATTTCCATTTTGTAACACAAGTAAACTGAGACTTATGAAGATGAGTGTGTGCTAGTCACAGTCATGTCTGACTTTTTGCAACCCCTTGGGGTGTAGCCTGCCAGGCTCCTCTGTCCGTGGAATTCTCCAGGCAAGAATACTGGAGTGGGTTGCCATTTCCTCCTCCAGGGGATCTTCCCAATCCAGGGACTGAACCCAGGTCTCTTACATTGCAGAAAGATTCTTTACTGTGTGAGCCCCCAGGAAAGCCATATAAAGATAAAGAACTTGCCCAAATTCTTAGGGCTAGTAAAAGGCAAAAGGAAGACTAAAACTCAAGTGTTCATGACCCATGTACTTGACCTATGCACCCTACAGCCTCCCCAGGATATAATTTTGGTTATTTGGAAAGTTTAAACAGATCCAGTGAATATTTAAACAAATCATCCGTATTAAATTTTGGGTTGCTGCCCCTCAATTATGGCATCTCTCAGTTCTCCTATCCTAGAAACTGATATTTTCTTATTTGCTTGCCTGGAGGGCCACTAAAATGAAGATCAACACAGCTCAGAGAGCAAATATCAGTTTTCACTTTTGAAAAACAACCTGACGTTGCCTCCAGGATAAGGCGGTGCCTTCTGCTCTGAACTGGAAAGAGGCAAAGCAAGAGAGAGAAAAAAAAAAACAACAGAAAGCGTTTTTATAAGTGACGACTCATGCTTTCTCAGCAAAACCTGCTCTTCTTTCCTCCTGGCATTCTGAGCCTGGCAGCGAGGCAGGCTGCACCCCTCCGGGCTGTTGGCCTCACAGGCTGCCGAGCCCGAGTGAAGCAGCTAGCTAGTAAGCAGCTCCAGGGTCCCCGTGGGGGGACTGTGTGCCTGCCACACATGGTGGGTTGTCGCTCTGGTCCCTTTGATCCGAATCTGAGTGGGACGGAGTCAACTCTCTCTCCCAACCTGCAACTTCCCTTCCCCAAGGAGAGCAGGGTGACACCCACAGTGCCCCCCAACTTCACTGCCCTTGAAGGCCCCAAAGACCATGTTCTTTGGCCACTGAGTGGAACCCTGTGTTACCAGGTTGGGGAGACTACTGGGCATAGACTCAGATGATGTCACAGCTGACAACGGCAGAAACTTTCAAGGGCTTAGAGACATTCCAGGTCATACAGTTCCTTCTTCCAGTGGGGCCTTTCCTCCCACATCCCCTGCCCCTCTCGTCTGGCTAGCTTGTGTTCACCCTCCAAATCTTAACACCTGCTGCTCCATCTGCCTGCAAGATTCTCTCCCCAGACTCTCCCATGGCTGGTTCCTCCCCCCCATTCAGGGCTCTGCTTAGAGAAAGGACCTCCTCAAAGAGGTCCTGCCTAATCCCATCTGAAGCCGTCCCCCTCAACCACTTCATCTTGCTTTCTTGACTTTTTAGCACTTATCTCTCAGAGAGATTATCTTGACCCTTTCTAGTCCGCCTCTTCCCACAAAGTCAGGATGAAAAGGCACTCTCATTGCTCCCCAAGTCTAGGGATCTTGCCCATTGGAAGGGTTAACAGTACACTGCTTCCCTCTCATCTAAAATACACCCCAAAGTGGTCCAGTGGCTAAGACTTTCATCTCCCAATGCAAGGGACCCACATTTGACCCCTGGTCAGGGAACTAGATCTCACATGCTGCAACTAAAAATCCCATATGCCACAATTATTAAAAAAAAAAAAAGATCCCATGTGCCATAACTAAGACCTAGCACAGCCAAATAAATACATATTTTTAAAATAACAAATAAATAAAATACCCCAAAAGTTAGATGACTCCAGGTTTGTTGGAGCCAACTTAGTTGTGGAGAATTCAGGAGAAGGGGGCTTCCCAAGTGGCTCAACTGGTAAAGAATCCACCTGCCAATGCAGAAGACTTGGGTTCAACTCCTGGGTTGGGAAGATCCCCTGGAGAAGGGAGCGGCAACCCATTCCAGTACTCTTGCCTAGGAAATCTCATGGACAGAGGAGCCTGGTGGGCTACAGTCCACGGGGTGGCAAACATGACTGAATGAGCAAAACTGCAACTCAGGGAACAGGAAGTAAAAAAAGAATAAGACCCCTTCTCCGGCCAGCATGAAATAGACCTACGGGAACCGAACCAAAACCCAACAGATTACAGAAACCAGGAGGGCAGGCTCTGTCTGCCTCAGGCCCCAGCTCACTCCAGAAAACACAGCCGGCAAACTTTCTCAAGTCCCAGATCTGAAGGGAGGCAGGGAACGACAGTGGTTAGAAAGCTCTGGAGAAAGAAACACGGACTTGGGTGCCAGCCCTACGACTGCAAACCACACGCCCTGAGGCAAGCCCCCTGACCTCTGCGCCTCAGGTGCCTGTTCTGTGCTAGGAGGCCTTAGGGAGGACGATAGATAATATGCATAGGTAACTGTTCACACAGTAAGCCCTCAGGAAACCATGGGCACTGACCCCAATTACTATAATCGCAGCCTCAGAAGCCTGGAGGATCTTTTCCCTTGAGAATCTCCCTGCTTGCACCCTTCCTTTGGCGCTGCCTTTGTGAGAAACAATTCCTATGCATCTGGTTGGCTCTTGTAGAACTGTTTCAAGCCTAGTTTGTTAAGAGCTATTTGAAATACAATTTGCTACTAAAGTTGGGATTTGTGCTTTTATTTTTACGAGTCCCATCCTTCCCAGCTTTCTTCTAATTTTTCTTTAAAAAAAAAAAAAAAGTTTCATTTTCTTATTACACAGCATTCATGTTTTGCCAAGGAGAAAACAATAAAAACCGTCTAACCTCCAAACTGTCACAGTTAGGACTGTCCCTGAGTTCAGGAGAAGGCGTGGGCTCAGAATGTGGTAGAATCCTGGTTTCGGGATGCAGTTAGAGACTACGCAGATGTAGTAGATGGGGGATGCGGCAGAGGACATGGAGTCCAGGAAAACAGAGCCTCAGACCACAGGAGAGGAAGCCAATATGGCCCAAAGGCTACTTCCGCCACCCCTAAGGACGACACTGTCCTGCACAGTGAGGTGGTACAGCCTGCCTGCTGGGACCTGGCCCTGGGCTCGGTGATCTCATAGGCCAGCAGGATGTTCACACCTCCACCCTCTGATTGCAGCCATCGCCATCTGCCTAAGCCAATCAGAATGCTCTCTCCCAGCCTTCCACCATGATTGGTTCAAGTGACTCAGACCTAAGCCAATAAGCACACAGCATTTCCCTGGCCACCAGGCATTGGTCAGAGGTGGTCCAATTAGCAAGGAGCATCAGGCTTTCAGTTCAAGGATGGAGAGAATTCTTTGTCTCCCTCTTCCCTTCGTTCTTATTTAAGGCCACACACTTTATGAGAATAAAAACAGCAGAATTCAGACCCAAGTCCATCAGCTCCAAAACTCATATAAACCATGCTGCCCTCCATACCACCACCACAATTATACAGAAATGCTTTGGGACCAAGTGAAGAAGACACACTGCCAAATGATAGGTAATTGTAATAACTTTGTAGGACAAGGGGCGACTGGTTTGTGTCTGTTTTTCTACATAGTTTCAAAGAAACAATCCATTAAGAAGACAAAAGGTTGAAAGTAATTGGAAACTTTACTAAAGTTTCTTGAAACACCCAAGGGAAGGATATTGTCAGAACGATGAGCAAAGTTCTTTGAAGTGCCTCACCATCTTTGTGCCTCTCAGAACTGTTCTCTCGGTATTTTCATAGATCTATTGGGAAGAAGTCATAGGTTGCAAAAAACCTCTGTGAGCCCCTGAAGGCGGCTTCATAGTAGAAAGCAGAAAAAAAAAGAGAATACCTGAGGAAGAGAGAGAGCGAGCTCTGGTGACATCACTTAAACCCATGGAACCAGACATGCCTGAAGGCAGATCTGCCTCCTAGATGTTCTTGCTTACTGGAGCAAACAAACTGCCATTTTAGTTTAAGCTAGTTTCTGAGTAGGGCTTCAGTTAAAAATCAAAAAAGAAGAGAATAACTCAGTGGCGATAATAGGGTTTTCCTTAGCCAGTTGTAATATAAAAGGGGCTCATGAATTTCAAGTGCTTATATGTTGTGTTGTTTTTTTTTTTTCCAGTCCTATGTAAAATGGGATTTAACCAGTTTTATAACAAAAAGTTGTTTTGTTTTAAGGTAGAAACTCTTCCTTTTCTCTGGAACAGCTGTTGAGTTCTTTCCTGAAAGCCTGAGCCTTAGCATGCTCAGAAACTAGCTCTCTGACGCAGGACCTGTCCCAAAGCTCCAGGGTCTCTATGGCCTCAGTTTCCCCGCAACAGAAGGCCTGATCTCCCAGGGAGATGGTACAACCGGAGGCTTGGGAAACCTCCTGAATCCAAATTAATTAAAGCATGGAGCAAGCCACAGATGAAAGAAGCTTGCAGAACTCTCCAACAATCCTAAGAAAGAATTTCCCCTTCAATTATAGGATAATTTTCTTCTCACGGCATTTGCAGCCATCACCAAGCAGTTTTCTGGGCTGCTTTCCATGTGGCTGGACCAGTCTTACTGGAATTCCTGCATTTTTTTTTCCCCTATAAGAGACTCAGTGGAAGGCGGTGGGGATGAAAAGAGAAGAAGACAGTGGGTACGTTTTAGAAATGGCTATTTCATGGGATTTGAGAGGCTGCTGGAAACAGAAACAGATGGAGACAGTGTGAATCACCCCAGCTGATACGTTTCCTGCACATCCCAGGAGAGGATTTCCTTCATTTCTGTGCTGCCCCGCTTCCCTCTCCCTTCATTCTTACAAAGCACACACAGGCCATTGGTCACTTCTAGGTGAAATCAAGATCTTCCCCCTCTTGAGGTCTTCATCCTTATTCCCTGTGCCTGAAAGGCTCCTCCTCTCAACACACACACACACCCCACCGGGCTAACCAGGTTAACTAACTCCTTCTTCTTCAGATTTCAGATAAGCAGTCCTTCCCTGGCCTGCTCCAAATAGATTAGGTGCCTCCATCCTATGCATTCATAGCACCCCATACTGCTTCACAGCACAAAGCACAATTGTAATCAATTACATTTCACTAGCTATTGCTTATCTCTGTCCCCTACTAGCCCTAGAGTCCTGTGAGGGTAGCTTGCAACTGCATCTTCAGGGCTTGGCACATAGCAAATGACTAGTACATACTTGGGAGAAGGCAATGGCATCCCACTCCAGTACTCTTGCCTGGAAAATCCCGTGGACGGAGGAGCCTGGTAGGCTGCAGTCCATGGGGTCGCTAAGAGTCGGACACGACTGAGCACTTCATTTTCACTTTTCACTTTCATGCATTGGAGAAGGAAATGGCAACCCACTCCAGTGTTCTTGCCTGGAGAATCCCAGGGACAGGGGAGCCTGGTGGGCTGCCGTCTATGGGGTCGCACAGAGTTGGACATGACTGAAGCGACTTAGCAGCAGCAGCAGCAGTAGCAGCAGTACATACTTGAAAAGGTAAATATTTAAAAGAATGTATTATTATTAAGCATCTAATACAGGAGATCAGCAAAAGTTTTCCTAGAGGGCCAGATATTAATAGTAAATATTTTAGGCTTTACTGGCTAAAAAATGACATGGAGGCTGTTATGTAAGTTCTCTTGTAACTACCTAAAATGCAATCACTGAAAAATCTAAGAACTGTTCTTAGCTCATGGAGTGTAAACAAACAGGCAGCTAGCCAGATCTGGCCCATGGGATGGAGTTTGCTGACTTTTGATTAAGTATATGCCGGATCCTCTGCTGGTTTAGGGGTGTGGCAGAGACTTCTGTTTGTCCCTTAGTGTCACCATTCTCCTCTTCAGCAGGAACAGAATCCCTGTACTTCAGGTGGGCATGTGGTCTCTTGGAATAAAGACTTCATTTCTCAGCCTTCCTTGGCGCTAGCCATCCCCATGCGACTAAATTTATCCAATGTGATGCAAATGGAAGTATCATGCGAAAGCCTTTTTTTCTTCTCTCGATTAGTCTGAACTGCCGGAACTGTTATTGAGTGCCCAGTACAAGTTACTGGGTTAACTCCGAGGGATTGGAGAGGTTTCATAGGCGTAAAAGCCAGGCAGAAAGTTCCCCGTGCTTCAGATAATTTAATGTAAATGTCATAAACTAGGACTAGAAAGCTCACAAACCATATATGTATATGCATATGTGTATATATATATATATGTGTCTACTAAGGACATTCCCTTATATTACCACAATACAGTTCTAACACTGTTCTGTGTGAAATATTATATAAACATTGCACATATTAGCATGATAATAGCACACAATTATATATCATGGGCTTCCCAGGTGAACCTAGTGGTAAAGAACCCGCCTGCCAATGCAGGAGACGGTAAGAGATGCAGGTTTGACCCCTGGGTTGGGAAGATCCCCTGGAGAAGGGCATGGCAGCCCATTCCAGTATTCCTGCCTGGAGAATCCCATGCACAGAGGAGCCTGGTGGGTTGCAGTCCATGGGGTCACGAAGAATTGGACAAGACTGAGGCAGCTTAGCACACAGGCACGCATACTCTTACCATACCAGCATAGTAGTACACGCTCTATTACCTAATACACAGTCCACGTCCCCAAGCTGTCCCAATAATGTCCGCTGTAGTCCCTTGCCTGGCACCTAGCTGTCGTATCTCCTCCGTCTTCCTTTCATCTAGGACTACTCTGCTGTCATTTTCAGTTTTTGTCTTTTAAGACATGGGCGTCTTTGAAGAGTCCAGGTTAGCTTTTTGTAGAAAGTCTCTTGGTTTGGATTTGCGTTTTCTTTTTTAAAAAATGTTAATTGCTGTCAACCTTTAAAAGTCTGACATCTATCTTCAAATCTGAAAGTCTGCTGTCGATGAGAAGTCAAGGGGGTGTGGCTGGATCTGAGAGGCTTTTTGAGACAGAGTTTGGCCTTTCCTGGGAACCCTAGTTCATCCCTGTGCAGCATGCTAAGTTACTTCAGTCGTGTCTAACTCTTTGTGACCCCATGGACTGTGTAGCCTGCCAGGCTCCTCTGTCCATGGGATTCTCCAGGCAAGAATACTGGAGTGGGTTGCCATGCCGTCCTCCAGGGGATCTTCCCGACCCAGGGATCAAACCTACATCTCTTATGTCTCCTGCATTAGCAGGCCGGTTCTTTACCACTGAGCCACCAGGGAAGCCCTAGGGCAGGGCCCCGTGCAGAACAAAACTGTGGGGTTCCTGGTTTAGAGCTGCTAAGGAGACTTCCCTAGCGGTCCAGTAGCTAAGACTCCTAGCTCCTAGTGGAGGAGGCCCAAGTTCAATCCCTGGTCAGGGAACTAAATCCCACATGTCACAACTAAGAATTTATATGCAACAACTAAAGATTCCATGTGCTCCAACTAAGACCAGTGCAGCCAAATATATATATGTATATTTTTAAGTCTCCTAATCAACTAAAATTTCAAGACCGCAGCCATGAAATTAAAAGATGCTTGCTCCTTGGAAGAAAAGCAATGACAAACCTAAACAGCATATTAAAAAGCAGAGACATTACTTTGCTGACAAAGATCCATCTAGTCAAAGCTATGGTTTTTCCAGTACTCATGTAGGGATGTGAGAGCTAGACAATAGAAAAGGCTGAGCACCGAAGAACTGATTCCTTCGAACTGTGGTGCTAGAGAAGACTCTTGAGAGTCCCTTAGACTGCAAAGAGTTCAAACCAGTCAATCCTAAAGGAAATCAACACTGAATATTCATTGGAAGGGCTGATGCTGAAGTTGAAGCTCCAATACTTTAGCCACCTGATGCAAAGAGCTGACTCACTAGAAAAGACCCTGATGCTGGGGAAGATTGAAGGCAGGAGGAGAAGAGGGCAGCAGAGGATGAGATGGTTGGATGGTATCAGCGACTCAATGGACATGAGTTTGCACAAACTCCAGGAGATGGTAAAGCACGGGGAAGCCTGCTGTGCTGCAATCCATGGGGTCGCAAAGAGTCAGATATGACTGAGAGACTGAACAACAATAAGCTTAAAAAAAAAAGAGCTACTAAGAATTGCCACAACTCCAGTCCTCACAAGATACACAATGAGCAGCTTAATCACGTAGCTACCAGAGTCCTGATCTCTCCTCTCCTGCCAAGCAGGTCTCCTAAATGACTTACCTGAATATTCGACTTCTGAATATTCTATCTTTCGCTTAAGTTCATTGACTGTACATGTAGGTACATGTTAGAACTCTTCGTTGACTAAGTCATGGTGTGTTATTTTCAAATCCAGTGGTTTTCAAAAATTTATTTTGGGTGTGGAGACATGCATAATGCGACCTAACCAATAAAAAGCTTAGCAAAGATATATAAGGAATGATGTGAAAATAAATAAATAAGAATTTCCAGACAGCAACAGCAGAGCCTTCAGTCCAGCCCTGGGCCCTTCTGAGTACTAAGCCCAGTGCAAGTGTCTATCCATGAAGCCAGCCTGAGTAAACAGATGATAAATGGCCTTAAAAATTAGGCCAAAAAGTCTGAATTTTCTCCATCACCCATTTTGGGGGAGTGTGCTTCTACTGAAGAATTTTATAGTCAGGAGAGTGCCAAGCTCAGGAGAGCAGGGCAGGAGCTGATGAAGAAAACTTCAGGACTTCCCTGGTAGCCCAGTGGTTAAGACTCTGCCTTCCACTGCAGGAGATGTGGGTTCAATCCCTAATCGAGGAACAAAGATCCCACATGCCGCGTAATATGGCCACAAACAAACAAGAAGCAAAGCTTCATCTCTGCACACCAAAGGTGAGCACCCTGGCACGGCACATTAGGAAGTGAGCCCAGACTGGCCAAGGCCACAGAAAACAGGCCAGCTGCTGATGGGGAGTCCAGAAGGACTCGAGGAGTGTGTCTCAGTGCTCAGAGGCAGAAACAGAGGGAAGATGCCCTGCTGCATGTCTCATACCTGGAGCCTGATGCCAGCCAATCACAGTGAGAATCTGGACCATCCCGGTCCTACAGCCCCTGGAGCAGATGTAGCGGCGGGCAGACTGGCCCCCAGAGATAGGAAGGAACTTTCCAGGGTGCCAGGGTCACACTGCCATCAGCTGGGGTGGGAATCAGAAACATGTGCAATTAGTACATCAAACGTTCCCCAGATTTCGGTCATTCCAGTGCCCTCCGCAAAGCATTTCCCCCATACCTTGCCACCTACACTTTATTTACTTGTTTTCCTTTTAAAATGACTCATTTTAGGGACTTAATTTTGAAAGAAAAGTTCATATCACTGCTGTTAACCAATATCATTTGCCCTTCCTGATGACTATTAACTAAACAAATACAGCAAAACCAAATAATACTGTTAAATCCTCACTAGACAAGCAGTGTCAGTGAAGTCTCTAAGTTTGAGGCCCTTTTTATTAAAAATAATAAGTAAGCAAGGAGAAAGACTTGCAAATGTTAGAGAAGCATGAAGACAGACGAACCTCAAACTGAAACTGGCTCTTTGATACAAGCAGAAAAATTAGAAAAGAATTTGAAAACAAGAATAACTTTTGATGGGATGCAACATCACTTAATACCATGCCTGTAAACCACCTAAAATGACCTCGGATAGATTCAGTAGCGTCTGACACAGGTTTTGAGAAATATGGATCAAAGTTAGTGGGTCTCAGTGTATTCCCCAGATCACCATAGAACTCACTCAAAATGCAGATTGTCAACCTCAGAAACAGGGAGTGGGTCTGTGTTTTAACAAGCATGATTCTGATACACACTCAGGGATAAGACCCACTGCTCAAAGCCCTAGAAGAAAACAGTGACATATGTGCTGTTGGTGTGTGTGTGTGTGTGTGTGTGTGCCATGTGTTTGTTTGCATAGAAAAATCTCTGTAAATATATACATTTAAATGCAAACATGGTGATACTGGAATTTCTAGATAGTTACTTCTTCTTTACATTCTTCTATATTGGTCGATAACAGTTTTTAGTCTCAGTTTTGTTTAAAATGTGTGTGTGTGCTCAGTCATGTCCAGCCCTTAGCAACTCCATGGACTGTGGTCTGTCAGGCTCCTCTGTCCATAGAATTTTCCAGATAAAAATACTGGAGCAGGTTGCCTTTTCCTACTCCAGGGGCTCTTCCTGGCCCAGGGATCAAACTCCCATCTCTTGTGTCTCCTGCATTGACAGATGGATTCTTTACCAATGCACCACTTGGGAAGCCTATTAGTTTACAATAGGCATGCATTTTAGTTATAACTTGGTTATATGAAGGGTGGATTTTGCACCCCCCGCAACAAGGGACACTTGACAATGACTGGAGACATTTTTGGTTGTCCCTCCTGGGGGTCAGGGGGAGGTGCTACTGGCTTCTAGCGCATAGAAGCCAGGGATGATGCTAAACACCCAACAGTGCACAAGACAGCCCACAGCGGAGAAGGATCTGGATCAAGCTGTCAATAGGGTCAAGGTTTAGAAACCCCAGTTATAACCAGAAAACAGCAATGAGGCATATTACATTCTGAAGTCCTACTGCTGCTCTTCACTGGGCATGTTTTACCCCCATTAGCTTCTCTCACCTTCACAGGAACAATATAAGCTGAAAGTCACCCTCCAGTTACAGAGGAAGAAACTGAGACTCAGAGAGTTATATGCTTTGTCCCAAGCCCCACCATCATGCCCCCACCACATCCTGACCATCAGGAAGTCTCCCCTGCAGAGGGACCCCGTCACACATCCATGGGCTCAAGCCCCTTCTCTGACCCCATCAGCAACCAGAGCCCAGCCTCAGCCTGGGTGTAGAATCCTGCAGACCCACCTCCAGAGGCTCCCCAGCTCCTCACAGGGGCTCCTGTTATCCTTGCTCCCTTGTAAAGAACAAACCTTTGATGTTGGCTTTTGGGTCAGGCATTAACCCCACCCCACCCCATTCATAAATATTCTCCAGTTCCTTGTGACACCCTCCTGGGTTACCAGCTGAAAGGCTGGGGATGCAGCCACCTCTGACATGGTTGGGGTTTAAGTCTTTTAAAGATCACAAGTATCTCTTGCCCCAATTCTTATTAAAGTTATCTCATTCTTTTTCTTCTTCACCCCATTGTTCTTCAAAACCAAGACTAAGTTGTTGGCATCAAAAATTGAACACTGAGAAGTTCCCCCAAGAAATCTAGTTCCACACTGCCCCCACATCCCCACCCCAGGTCTTCTTCTTCTCAATCTATCTTATAAAACATTACTGTGACAGACTTCCCGGGTGGCTCAGTGGATAGGAAACCACCCACCAATGCAGGGGACAAGGGTTCGATTCCTGGTCTGGGAAGATTCTACAAGCCGTGGAACAACTGAGCCTGTGTGCCACATCTACTGAGCCTGTGTTCTAGAGCCCGGGAGCCACAGCTGCTGAGGCTGCACACTCAAGGGCCCATGAGCCACAGCTAATAAAACGCAAGTACTGAACTCCATGCATCTAGAGGCTGTGCTCTGAAACAAGAGAAACCAAACAATGAGAAGCCAGTGCTCCACAACTAGAGAAAGCCCAAGTGCAGCAATGAAGACCCAGTGCAACCATAAATAAATAAATAAATAAAGCAGTGCAGACATGTCAAAAAAAAAAAAAAATTACCATGGCTTTTAGCAAGGAATTCTACAGGTTGGATTTCTTTTAAATGACACCCCTTACCCAGCTGCAAAGAATTCCCTAAAGATATATACCTCTTTCCCAAGGGACAGGGTAGACCCAAGTGTTGTTAGGTGGACTCTGTGTGTTGTTTTTTGGGGGCAATTGTTGGTTCCAAGAGCATGGTTTGTGCAAAGCCCACCTGATTGGCAGCAGTAAACAGCTGCCGCCCGGGGAGTTTTAGGAACAATAAAAGGAGGGAAGACAGGATGAGACTGGAGTGTCTCTGGGCTCATGTGGAAATAATCATTTCTAAGAAAAACAACAAATTAAACATTTAAAGGAGCTTCCTGCTGCATGTTTTAAGATCTGGTTTGACTGGAATTACATCAAAAGGCATAAAATATAAACATTTCTCAGAGTGTCTTTCCCGGCCTCCGTCCCACCCACCCTCACTCCCCATAAACACACACACACACAGTCACCGGCAATCAAATGTTAAAACTGAAACAGAACTTTAAAGTCACATGCGCCAGCCCCTCTTCCTTCCCTGGAGTGACAGGGAAACAGGCCAGGGTGGGGTGGTCACAGGTGGGCAAGGGACTTGTCCCCAGAGGACCAGCAAGTGTGGGCAGAGATGAGTACTGAGGCAGGGTGGCTGGACCGTGAATGCTTTCTCCGTACCAGGTGAGAGGTCAGCACTTTGCAACTCTCAGCTGTTTTATTCTCCATCTGCCCCACAAAACAGATACCATCCTCACTCCCATTATACAGATGAGGAAGCTGAGACACAGTGTGTGCATGGTTAGTCATCCAGTCCTGCCTGACTCTTTGTGACCCATTGGACTGTAGCCCTCCAGGCTCCTCTGTCCATGGGATTCCACAGTAGGTTCTCAATTAATCGATTTGAGTGAATAGAAAGTCAAGAATCCAAGAACTGATTTTGAGGGAAATCAGTACAGAGCTGCATGTACCTAAAATTTACCACAAGCCATTTAGTTTGATCCTCATCATAACTCTTGAGGCTTCCCAAGTGGCACAGTGGTAAAGAATCTGCCTGCCAATGCAGGAGACATAGGAGACCTGGGTTTGATCCCTGGGTCACAAAGATCCCTTGGCAAAGGAAATGGCAACTCACTCCAGTATTCTTGCCTGGGAAATCCCATTAACAGAGGAGCCTGACGGGCTACAGTCCACTGGACTGAAAAAAGCTGGACACTGCTGAGCACACACACGCTGCGCACTGCCATGCACTGAGCACTCTCCCAGGATCTGGGGCTGTGGCCGGACTTGCCAGATTAAAATACAAAATGCCCAGTGAACTTTGAGTTTCAGGCAAACAATGAATGCCATAACTCTAAGTCAAGTGGGATGACCTTTCCAAGGATGGGATAAGCAAGAAGGCATTTCCAACCACATCCTGCAGAGAGGAGCAATCAGGGGATGGAAAGCACAGGGCTGCATTTCTCGAGCTTGCTCTGCTCTCTTGCCGCTCTTTCCTTGCCGCTCTTTCCACCTGGGATACGTCTCCCCAACCCCAGCCCCTTTACCTGCAGCACACCTGCTTCCTGGAGAGAGATGGAAAACTTTCCCACAGGTGGAGACACCTCTGCAGCATTCCTAATCATCTTCTCCATGCCCCCATCCCATGCCCCGTCCCCTGGGCACCATCTTATGAGGATTCACAGGTTCCCTGAAACCCAGGTGTGAGCCTCTGGGAACAAAAGTGGGAGGGGATAGGAGGGGAGGGGGCTTGCTTACCAAGTCTACCTCTATCTTTGGGCACCAGGCTAAACATCTTGCACGTGGGGTCATGGAATCATTTTTCATCCTCCCAACCTACCTTGCAGTCAATCTGATGGTTGGCCAGTGAGAAAATGGGGTCAGCAGGTCGTGATCGCTCAGCTAATAATAGTAAGTGGTGGCGGGGACTTGAACCTAGCCTCCTTGATCCCAGGCATGGGCTCTGTTCCTCAAGGCCACCCTGCAGGACAGGTTTGCTGGGTGGGGTTTAGGACATCCTTCACTCAGCACAAGGAAGTGATAGGAGTAGAGGCAGAAAGAGGGGGCTGAGGGACAGGAGGACAGAGGAGACCGGAGAGGAAGGATCCAACTGGGGTGTGTGTGTGTGTGTGTGAACATCATTGACTCCACTCAGCACCATTACATACCATGGAAACAATGTATGATACACACAATCCTGAGGTCTACTTCATTCTTCCATCTGTTTATTCTTTGCATCTTTAGTAATGCTTATTATTTGTGTGTTCCTGTTGCCGGGTTGAGCACAGGGCCCCCTTATCTCATCCCATCCTCACACCCTGTGAGGCTGGGACTTTGGGATCCTCACTTTACAGCTGAAGAAATAGAGGCTCAGAGTGACTGAAGACTCCCTCAAGGACACCCAGCTAGAAAGTGCCCAAACCACATGGTGAAGTCACCTGTGCTGGTCATCACCAGGCCCTGTAGCCTCCCACACTGGCTTCCATCACACTGGGCCCCATGCTTGTGTGGAGTTCAGGGACTGCCCCCCAGGGACTCAAACTTTAGAGGGGACAACAGTCAAGGAGGAGGCAGCAATGCTGTCGGTGACAGGATTTCCCGGAATGGTGAACAATTCTTGATCGAGTTCCAAACAGAACAAAATATATTCCCCCTCCATTAACACAGTAGATCTATTCCTGGAAAAGTCAGTGGATATTAAAGACTTTGCAAAAACTGCCTAGTGTTTCAGTGTCATGTGAAATTGGGTTCTAGACCTGGATGATGATAAACGGTTCTTTGCTACAGGAATGGCTAGGGATGGGGGTTCAAAAGTCACGTGGGCATCAGGACAGGTCTTCTTGGAGAGCTGCTTTGTGTCTTCTGGGACATTTGGCATTGCTGGCTTCTGCCCACAAATGCCAGCTGCCCCTCGGCTATTGTGAAAAGCAAAGATGTGTGCTCCCAAACATGTACAGTGTTCCCTGAAGGGAGGTGTCATGGCTCTAGTACAAAGTTGTCAAGAGTCCCCATAGGACCAAGGAAAGAAAGAAAATCAGGCCACAAGGAAGCAGACTAAGTTGTACAGATGCAAAGGGTCAGGCCATATGGATGCCGACACCTTCTAACTGTCCTTCCACGAGAATGAGGCTGCTAAATTTCGAGGTCAATTGTGTTCTTGCTCTGATGTGTATGCTTAACAGTCCCATCCTGGATGAAATGCCAGTGAGCTCAGGTGGTCACTGAAGAGCTGGCAACCCAATCCCACCCCCATATTTTAACTATTTCAAACAAATTATTCTGGTCCACAAAATCCCAGATCGGCAATGCCTGGGGTATCATGGAAAGCAGAGAATGCGTCATCAGAATTAGTTCAGCCTCATCCTCCCATTAGCAAGGAAAGCAGCCTTGAACTGGCCTCTGAGCTTCTCGCTGCCTGTTTCCTACTCTGCTAAAAAAATAGCAGCTGCATTATTAAAGCTCATCGGGTATTAGACGCTATGCAACTTGAGTTTAGGGTCTTAACTTGTCACTGTCCTCACAGCAATCTAACGTATGTTTGATTATCCCCATTACACAGATGAGAAAATGGAAGCACAAAAAAGTTAAAATGAGTGAGTCAGGCACTTGGACCCAGAGTCTGAGAACACATGACATTTGGAGAGAGCACTTATCTGAGAATTAGCCAGAATAACAGATATTAAGATGTTTTTGCAAAGGCAGGGGCCTTATTGTTTGTTCCACTTAAGAGTTTTATGCAGAGCTTACTTACAGGGTAAAGAGAGGAACTAAACCTTTTTCCAACCCAACTGGGAGGCTCACATATGCAGATGAGGCGTGGAGCCTAAGGGACAATAGAGCCTCCCCTCCCCCTGGGGGGGAGGTGCCCATGGTGGTCCTTGATGTTACCTCATCCTTCACTCAGCAGAGGTCTTTGCACCTGTTTGGTGCCAGGCTGAGTGGTCAGGAGTCTTAAGGAATCCAGAGGCCATGGCAAGTGATGCACCAGCTTTAGAAAGCTAACCCACACTTGGGGACAGTAGAAGGCAGGGGGCAAAGAAGATACAGTGTGAGGATCAATAATGTGGCAAGGAAGAAAGTGATGGGGGGAGTGAAGGGAGGAGAATAAACCCCAGTGCTCAATGTCAAAACCCAAATGAAAGGACAGATCCAGAGGGCCCAAGATGAGAACAACACCCATCCTATCCCCTGCCAGGGTCTCCTCTGTGACACGTGTGCTGACCTTCCCATCCCCACTGCCCCCCCACCGTGTAGGGTCTGTACCACAAAGAACATGTGTGAACCTTGCTCCTGAAAGCGTGGTCCACCGACCCCCTGCATCACAACCAGGAAGAGGATCTGGATGCCAGTCCATATGCACTGAAACAAACCCTCGATTTTAACAAGGTTTCCCCAACACGGTGCACTTTTTCTTAAAGCCATGGAGCTCTGCTGGAGGGCATGCGAATCACTGGTGAGTGCCAACGCTCTGCAAGGCACTGGCTGAAGAAGGAAGAACAGACTTAGCGCAGAAAGTGAGCAGAGATTCCAGGGAGTGATGTGTTGTGAAGAAAGATTAAGCCTGGCAGAGAGTGAGGGAGGCTTTTATGAGATGATACTTGACCTTGGAATTAAATATCAGTAGTCAACCAGTTTGGGCGCGAGTGTGTCCCGGGCAGAGGGGACAGCACGGCCAAGTCTGTTGGGGCTTGGTGTGTTGGGAGAATGGGAGCGGGCCAGGGCTCCTGGTGCTGATGTGTGATGGGAAGATGCTGTGTGCAGGTCTGACTGCCTTCCAGGGAAGCCTTTGCAGAATGCCCAGCACCTTCAAATCTAAGTGAAAGCCCTGTTCTCAAGCTTTACTTGAGAGACTGATTCCTAATTGTAGTTTGACAGTCACTCGTGCAAGGATTTGAGCATCACGCCTTTTACTGGCATCAGATTCTTTCATCTCACCAGAGCCCCTGAGATAGGTCCCCATTTTACATGAGAAAACAGGACAGGGAAGTGACCTAGACCCCCTCAGCCCACTCTACACCTACATATTTTTCGCTTTCTACCTGTCTCATCCTCAAATCTCCAAAACTGAGCATTCAGGCCCAGGGTCCCAGCCCTAGCACGGCACAGAAGGTCACATCAGTTAGGGAAGAGCTTGCTTGTTTTCCCAAAGCCATGCTTCTGTTTCCAAAAGTCAAAAATCCAGGACTTGTATTTCATTTCTCTGAGAAAAACCTCAAAACCAGAACTTTCTGGACGGCTGAAAGAATTCAAGGAAGGAAGATAAGAAGAAAAGATACAGGTTGCTGGTTCTTTGGCTCTTTTGTAGTTTCTGTGGGTGTGTCGGTCAGGACTTATTAAAATCACAAAAGAAGGGCATTTTTAAAACTCTCAGAGAGGAGGGTTTTGTAAACTGGAGGTTATCTGGGCTTCCATCAGTATGCATAAGCAGCCTTTTCATCTGGTTTTACAGCCATACCTGGGCTAGCAGAATCCCCGCCCCAGTCTACACCCCAAAATCCCCAGTCAGGATCTTCTTTTGTTGATTTCAAACAAATGTTCCTTTCCCAGAATAGAGGGAGGGAAACAGCAGGGTGGGGCCAGAGGAAAATGCTGCCCTGATCAGGGACTTAAAACAGTCAAGGGTATGCACAAAGCTAAACCTATAAGGATGTGAAAGATTCAAACAATCAAAAGGGACATCAATAGAGGTTCAGCTTAAAAATTGTTAAAAATCCACATGGTGAAGTGTGATGTAGCTGCTGTACAATGTCACTGAGGATTATATGTTAACGTCACCACGTGTTGTTACGGTTAACAAGCGGCAGGACAAGTATGGCTTCATTTTTGTAAAAGTGAAAGTGAAAGTGAAGTCGCTCAGTCGTGTCCGACTCTTTGCGACCCCATGGGCTATAGCCTACCAGGCTCCTCTGTCCACGGGATTTTCCAGGCAATAGTCCTGGAGTGGATTGCCATTTCCTTCTCCAGGCGATCTTCCCAACCCAGGGATTGAACCCGGGTCTCCCACATTGTAGACAGATGCTTTACTGTCTGAGCCACCAAAACAAGTGTATAAATATAAATAGAACGTAGGATGTTGAACTAATTAAAGCTCGGCTTTGATCACACCCTTATTACAATAAGTAATTCACATAAATAATTTTAAAATCTTACTACATTACTACAAAGTTGGAGCATTATTACTACCCCAAATCTTCATGAGGGACTTACCTGGTAGCTCAGACGTAAAGAATCTGCCTGCAAAGCAGGAGACTTGCAGGAGATGCAGGTTCAATCCCTGGGTCAGGAAGATCCCCTGGAGTAGGAAATGGCAACCCACTCCAGTATTCTTGCCTGAGAAATCCCATGGATGGAGGAGCCTGGCAGACTATAGTCCAGGGAGTCACAGAAGAGTTGGACATGATGGAGCAACTCAACAAGTAAAATAATCTTCATGAACTACGTCCACTGCATAAGGGACCCATTACTCAAGCCAAGGAAGCTGAGATTCGAAAGGTTAAATGCATGTTTAGATCATGTAGGTAACAAGCAGGAACCATCATGTTAACTTCTCATTGTTTCTTGCGTTCTTGTGTGTTTTTCCACCCACTATATGGTTTTGCTCCTTGAAAGAAAAGCTATGACAAACTTAGTGAAAGTGAAAGTTGCTCAATCGTGTCTGACTCTTTGCAACATAGACAGTGTATTAAAAAGCAGAGACATTACTTTGCCAACAAAGGTCCGTATAGTCAAAGCTATGGTTTTTCCAATAGTCATGTATGGATGTGAGAGTTGGACCATAAAGAAGGCTGAGTGCTGAAGAACTGATGCTTTCAAACTGTGGTGTTGGAGAAGACTCTTGAGAATCCCTTGGACTACAAGGAGATCAAACCAGTCAATCCTAAAGGAAATCAACACTGAATATTCACTGGAAGGACTGATGCTAAAGCTGAAGCTCCAATACTTTGGCCATGTGATGAGAAGAGCCGAGTCATTGGAAAAGACCCTGATGTTGGGTAAGACCGAAGACAGGAGAAGGGGATGACAGAGGACGAGATGGTTGGATGGCATCACTGACTCAATGGACATGAGTTTGGGCAAGCTCTGGGAGATGGTGAAGGACAGGGAAGACTAGTGTACCACAGCGCAAGGGGTTGCAAAGAGTCGGACATGACTGAGCAACTGAACAACAGTGTGGTACCATGTGTGTGCACATGCATGCTCAGTTATTTTCGACTCTTTGGGACCCCATGGACTCTATCCCGCCAGGCTCCTCTGTCCATGGAATTTTCCAGCCAAGAATACTGGAGTGGGTTGCCATTTCCTACTCCAAGAGATCCTCCCAGCCCAGGGATCAAACCTGAATCTCTTGCGTCTCCTGCATTGGCAGGCAGATTCTTTACCACTGCACCACCTGAGAAGCCCATTAAGTGGTTCCAAGATACCTTATCAACTTGGGTGTTGGCACCTGGTGGGTAAAAATTAGCTCAGCTCATAGGATGTAGGGAAGGATGCAGTCAATGCCTTTAGAGTCTGGCAAGTCAAAGTCTGAATCCTGACTGCCCAACTGAAAACTCCCACTAGAATGTCAGTTCCACACAGCCCTTGACCTTGGCTGTCGTCTTCCTGTTTCTCTCCCCAGGAATCACCTTCTCTCCCCAAGAATCAACCTGTCTGGGTTCTAAATCAATGCATAAAAAAGATGTGGGTATGGCAAGAATTATTCTGGGAAATCCCATCAATCATGTACAAAAATCCTGTCAACAGGGATTTTGTAAATAAACCCTGAGTAGGGATGATGGGTGGGAATGAAATGGATCCCCTTCCATGTGAATGAGGCATGGATAAGGCATTGGAATGGAGAGGGTAGCCTCTGAAGACTACCCATACATATGCAAAATATGCAGCCAAGGATTTCTTTCTTCTTCAGGGTGTATATGGTTAAATTGTGTGGTGTGTGGTTTAGTCGCTAAGTTGTGTCGGCTCCTGGGACCCCCAGGGACTGTAGTCTGCCAGGTTCCTCTGTCCATGGGATTCTCCAAGCAAGAATCCTGGAGTGGGTTGCCATTTCCTTCTCCAATATGGTTAAACTGGCTGCAGTTAAACGCACATTGGATGGGATTCTTCTATAGCTTAAAACATTGAGGTGAATACGAAGACCAGCGGGCAGAGGCAGTAACACAAGCGCTAGGAAGACAGAGATCATTCCACATGTGTGTATTTCTCAGACTACCCGAGGATGACAATACGTCCTATGAAACTTGGACCCAGTGTTTCCCTCCTGAGCACCTCTCAATCATTTTCTCCAACCATCAAGCTCTACAGCATTTGATCCTGAGTCTGGGCTTCAGGCCCATCTGTGGCAGGAAACCCCACAGGGCACTTCGCTGGATGGAGCAGAATGGTTCTGAGTCTGAGCAAACCAAGAACAGAAGCCTAATGAGAGTGCAGGATTGGGACCACGGTGCACGCGGGCCAGGCAGGGCTCCTATGTGACTCAAGCGGATGACGATGGGGTCTGGGGCTCTGTGGCGACCAGCATGCCCCACTGTCCACAACAGTCCAGCAAGGAAGGCTGGTCAGGCATGGCCACACCTGATATCTGGAGAAAAGCTGGCAGTCCTGATACAGCTCTTGATTTCAAATGCTGATGATTAACTTGAGATTTTTCTTTAGCCATATGAGCCAAACAGAATGCTCTGGGGCCCAATCTGACCTACAGTCCTCTGGCTTGCAAAGTCTAGGTTAAAATTTAGAAGGTGATTTGTCATACTAATATTTTAGGGTTCTCTATTTCATGGGACCAAGTGGCCAAGGTCACTTCAATCATTTCTTTTGAAGCCTTAATTACCTTTCAAGAGTCACCAAAATTGGCAACCAAATGTGTGTGTGTGTGGGGGGGGGGGGGGGGGGGGGCGGCGTGGTGGTGGTGGGAACGTTTTGAGAACTTTTCACAGAGGTCCTGGTCAATATAGTTGGTAAGCAAAAGTATTCCAAATTCATTTGAAAGAATTCCACAGATTTGGAGATTAGCTAAGAACGCAAAGGTCAGTCCAGGCTCCTACCAAAAAAAGGAAGAAGCCAGGGAGAGAGGGAAAGGAAATACCAGAAGGAAGAATACCAACAGGTTAGCAGTATGTGAGGAGGTGAAACCGTGGGAAGGGCTGCCTGTAAGCAGTTATGAACAGAATAAGACATTTGACTTTTCTGGCCAAGAAATAAACTGAGAAAATGCCAGACATAGAAACAACTTGAATTTTCTAAGTATATGCTCATTATCAAGTTAATGTTAACTGTTTTGTCTATTCCACTATACCCCTTCATAAGAGCGCCTGGTTTCCAGGTGGTTCGGTCTCAGTTCAGAGGTGGTTACCTGACCCGAGCTAAGCCAATAGGAGCCTTCCCCAGCTTCAGGCCCCATGATGGACAAGGCAGAGCTTCAAAGCCATCCCGTCTCCAGCTGGGAAAGGTGTGCTATGTATGAGATGCCTGTTTTTCTTTCTTTTTTTTTTTTTTGCCTGTTTTTCTTGACTGGAGAACCTTGCTGACCCATCGTTGATAGCAGCCTGTTTCAGAGGCCCAGCAGCATTGCAGTTATTGGTTATTTGGCCCCTCCATGGACTTGGGCAGCCAATGAATGATCATTTTGCTTAAGCTGTTTTGATCTGGTTGCAGTCACTCGTCATCACTGCCTTTTACCAGCAAGGTGACGACATGGAGACACGGTGTAGAATATTATCATGTGGGCACTTGCGCTGGGTGCCAAGCCACCTAGGAGCTTCCTAAGTACCAGGGAAGCAAACTGCCTCCTCAGCAGGGCACCAAATTCCTACCAGCAAAATCCACCTTGGATCCAGCTACCCAGCAATGCACAATATTCTCCTTTCATAAACACACCCTTCAAAACAGCGTTATCCTTCATTGAGTTCTTCCCTTCCTTATACCTCAAAGTGCCTTTTAAGAGCAAGCAACATTTGGCAGCTTCAGCAAAACAAAGAAAAAAGGCTGACTGCCATAACTGAAGAATGTAAATTTTTTTATTTTTTAGTTCCAAAATTCCTTGAGAGAGAAAAAAAAGAAAAACAATTGGCAGGTTGTTCAGGGGGATGGAGTGGGGGACACGATGGCGGGGGTCATAGGAATATTTGTTTGTAATGAAACTTCCATTTGTACTGTAGGAAGCGTTAAGGATGGGATTATTTATTTCTAAAGCACACTTCATGTGTCCACAGAGAACTCAAGAGTCCCTAATTACTTGGGTCATTTTTCCCTTCTTAAATTCACAGTACTTAGAAAATTTTAAAAAAAATTTTAAAAGAAAACTGAAAACTTGAGAGAAATCAAGTTCTTTTGATAACCCATTCCAATAAGAATGGTATCAACATGGATAAGAAACTAAACCTCATTCCAGATTTTATTTTGAGGTTCAACCTGGATTTAGAAAAAGCAGAGGAACCAGAGATCAAAGTGGATCCATAGGATCATCGAAAAAGAAAAAGAGTTCCAGAAAAACATCTACTTCTGCTTTACTGACCGACACCAAAGACTTTTACTGTGTGGATCACAACAAACTGGAAAATTCTTAAAGAGATGAGAATACCAGACCACTTTACCTGCCCCCTGAGAAATTTGTATGCAGGTCAAGAAGCAACAGTTAGAACCCAACATGGAACAACAGATTGGTTCCAAATTGGAAAGGAGTACGTCAAGGCTGTATATTGTCACCCTGCTTATTTAACTTCTATGCAGAGTACATCATGAGAAATTCTGGGCTGGATGAAGCACAAGCTGGAATCAAGATTGCCGGGAGAAATATCAATAACCTCAGATATGCAGATGACACCACCCTTATGGCAGAAAACAAAGAACTAAAGAGCCTCTTGATGAAAGTGAAAGAGGAGAGTGAAAATGCTGACTTAAAACTCAACATTCAAAAAACCAAGATCATGGCATCTGGTCCCATCACTTCATGGCAAATAGATGGAGAACCAATGGAAACAATGACAGACTTTGTTTGCTTGGGCTCCAAAATCACTGCAGATGGTGACTGTAGCCATGAAATTAAAAGACGCTTGCTCCTTGGGAGAAAAGCTATGACCAACCTAGACAGCATATTAAACAGCAGAGACATTATTTTGCTGACAAAGGTCCGTCTAGTCAAAGCTATGGTTTTTCCAGTAGTAATGTATGGCTGTGAGTTGGACCATAATGAAAGCTGAGTGCTTTCATTGAAATTCTTCTTCATTGCAATTCAAAGCAATTCTTCTTCATTGAAGAACTGATGCTTTTGAACTGTGGTGTTGGAGAAGACTCTTAAGAGTCCCTTGGACTGCAAGGAGATCAAACTAGTCAGTCCTAAAGGAAATCAGTCCTGAATATTCACTGGAAGAACTGATGCTGAAGTTGAAACTCCAATACTTTGGCCACCTGATGCAAAGAACTGACTCACTGGAAAACACCCTGATGCTGAGAAAGATTAAAGGCAGGAGGAGAAAGGGACAACAGAGGATGAAATGGTTGGATGGCATCATCAACTTGATGAACCTGAGTTTGGGCAAGCTCTGGGAGTTGGTGATAGACAAGGAAGCCTGGCCTGCTAACAGTCCATGGGGCCACAAAGAGTCAGACACAACTGAGTGACTGAACTGAACTGAATGGTACTTGGGACAAAACGCTTCTTTCCCTTAAGAAAACCACGTATTTTGCAAAAGGGTTTAAAAAAAAAAACTCTGCTCAAAGGTGTTTAAATTGATATGACATTCTATTTCTTTTTTTTACATCAAATGCAAGATTATGTTACAGGTACACTACAGACCCAGGACAAAAGGTTAAGAAAAGAGTTGACAAGAAGGAAGAAAGGTAACTTCTTTCTTGGTAACAGTGAAGGAACCTGGCAAACATCACCTAGGGGAGGTGACCAAGTTTACCATCAGCTGTGTTAAGTCATGATGTGATGAGAAGGACACTTTACTTCTGGGGGTCTTCTTCCCCCAAACCTATCCCCCTGGCCAAAATCCCAAGTGAGGGGCATTCTACAAACTCCACGGCCAGCACTCCTCAAAACTGTCAAGGTTATCAAAACTAAAGGAAGTGTGAAAACCAGTCACAGCCAAAAGGAGCCTACGGAGACATGGTAACAGAACATCCTGAGTGGGATCCTGACCCAGAAAAAGGACACTGAGGAAAAACTAAAAAAGCAAATCCACATAAAGTATGGACTTTTCTTTAAAATAATGTATTTCATTTTTTTATATTGTATATATCAATACTACTATGTATCAATAGTAGAGTGATATATACTATATCAATCAATAGATTGTATATATCAATAGTAGTTCATTAATTATAACAAATATACAATTTATATACAATTAATCAAAATGTTAACTAGCATGTTAACAAAAGAGGAAACTGGGTGTGGGATATATTGAAATGCTCTGTACCATCTTTGCAAAGTTTCTGTAAATTTGAAACTATTTTAAAATAAAAAAATGTATTTAAAAAATAAGTAAGCATTGTAATCTTGTCTGATAATGCTTTTCACTTATTTGAAGAAAAAATATTTTAAAAATTGATATAAAAATGTTCGATATTGAGTTTGAGACTTAATTTAGATCATATTTCCTTTTTTTTTTTTAAATTTGGCCACACTATGCAGCATGCAAGATCTCAGTTCCCTAACCAGGGATGGAACCCATGCCCCCTGCAGTGTAAACGCAGAGTCCTAACCACTGAACCACCAGGGAAGCCCCTAGATTATATTTGTAAATTTCCAAAATCTAATACATTTTAGTTTTTCATTAATAATTCTTATCATTCATCCAGATTTCAATTTAAATCATCGATAAGGCTAAATCTATGATCTTTCATTTTTTGCTATTTAAAAAGTTACAGCTGCTGTTTTGGTTGTTAGTCCATTGTCTTCTTAGACCAAGGATAGAAGTGAAGGAAAAGAAGTGGACTCAGTGAGAATCAGCTCTTCTTTAGAGACAGTTTGCTATGAAGGGGACAGAAAACACCCTGGCGACAGAGCAAACTTGTGGTGAAGGGGGGTGGCTCCTTTGAAGAGGGTGAGGCCAGGCAAGTTTGAAGGTCTACACAGAGGTTCTCACCTGGGTGATTCTGCCCCCAGAGAGCATGTGGCAATGTCTGGAGACATTTTTGGTTGTCACACTTCAGGGGGAAGCACTAGGATCTAGCAGGTAGAGGTCAGGTCACATTAACATCCCACTATGCACACCTCAGTCTCCCCAAGAGAGAATGAACCCACATGTCAATAGTACTGAGGCTGAACATGGAACTCTGCTCAGTATTATGTGGCAGCCTGGATGGGAGGGGAGTCTGGGGGAGAATGGATACATGTATGTGTATCGCTGAGTCCCTTCATTGTTCACTTGAAACTATCACAACATCATTAATTATAAAATAAAAAGGTTTTTTAAAAAAGAATCCCAAACTAACATTTGAGTGGTAAAACAAAATGAAGTGATTTTCAGACATGCAGGAATTCAGGGGGTTCATCACAGAGACACTCTCTGAGAGAACGACTAAAGAATTTTTCCAGCAAAAGAAATAATAAATCCAAGACAGAGGAAGATGTGGAAATCCCAAAACAGATCAAAGAAACTAACAATATTAGATTTCAGTCTGAACATTTGTTGATTCATAATGTTGTAAAAATAGTAAAAATAATATGGAACTAGAAATCTCAAAGTGGAACAAGGAGCAAGGAGGAAGACAAGGACAGGGAAGAATCCAGAGATTCTTACCTTGTTTGGGACATAGACAAAGATTAAATCCTATAGTCAAGGCTACGGTCTTTCCAGTAGTCATGTATGGATGTGAGAACTGGACCATAAAGAAGGCAGAGTGCCAAAAAATTGATGCTTTTGAACTGTGGTGTTGGAGAAGACCCTTGAGAGTCGCTTGGACAGCAAGGAGATCAAACCAGTCAATCTTAAAGGAAATCAACCCTGAATATTCATTGGAAAGATAATGCTGAAGCTAAAACTCCAATACTTTGGCCACCTGATGCGAAGAGCCAACTCACTGGAAAAGACCCTGATGCTGGAAAAGATGGAAGGCAGGAGAAGGGGGCAACAGAGGATGAGATGGTTGGATGGCATCACTGACTCAATGAACATGAACTTGGGCAAATTCTGGAAGATAGTGAGGGACAGGGAAGCCTGGCGTGCTGCAGTCCATGGGATCTCGAAGAGTCGGACATGACTTGGTGACTCAACAACAACAAAGATTAAACAAAGATTGTCCTGCGATGAGCACAGAAAGGCAAAGCATCAGATGAGAGCAGGAGACTGACATCAGCGCCCAGGAAGAAGCAGAGATCACAGAGAGAGAAGAATGCCACTCTGATTCTCAGCAGATTTCTGGTTTCTCCTTCCCATTCTCACAGGTCAAACCTCACTGTGATCCTTAAATTCTTCAAAACTTTGTGCGTAAGCGAGTTTGAATAGATGTCTGTTGTTTACAAACAAACTATCTTTACCTAGACTCATGTTCATTGTTTAAAGTTTGGGAAAGACTGGAAAACATAAAGAAAGTTTTTTTGTTTTTTTTGTTTTTAAGTACAAGCAGTTGCATGGAGAGCTACCAGTTAGGTCTCGACCAACAGCAACCTCATTTTTGCCTCCCCATACCAATTTTGCTTGTAGTAACTATAGTGATAGGATATTAGCCTGAAGTTGATGGTAGGCATCTCACCACCCAGAGGGGATAATATGCCTTGGAAAGAAGTCAAGAGAGGAAAGTAAAATTGAGAGTTAGAAGGTGATTGTTGATGATATCTTTTAGCTCCTGGATCCAGTTGTACCTGAAGCTACCAGCCTTCTCAAGGAAATGTGCCAATAAATTCCCTCTTCTATCTGAGCCAGTTTTCATAGGGTTTCCATTCATCTGCAATTAAATAACCTTCAAGAAGCTTCTTAGGTTAGAAACCTGTGCCGAAGGATCATAAAACAGTGCTCCTTTTCAACTCTAAGCCAGGAAGAAAGAATATGGAGTGCTGGCTAGAAACCTCTGGCACCCGCCCTCCCTTTTTTTTTTTTTTCAATTTATCTGAGGAAAAAAACACATTCAGAGTTTTGCACTCAGAGGATTAAGGAGGGGGCCAAGAGGAGAGATGAGGGGGAAGTGGAACCTTCTCTCTGAATAAGAACAGGGACATTGTCGACACTAGAAAGGCCAGGCCAAAAAGGAGGGCCGCGTTGACAGCGGCTTAACCACCCACCCATGTCAAGAGCTGGGCAGGCTGATGCGGAGCCCACAGGTGGGCGTGGGGGTGGAGTCTGGACTTGAACCTGGCCAGCCCGGAACTCATTTTCTCTTGGCCCGCTGTAACTTCCTGTTTTCCAAGGGGGAGGAGGCGTTTTGTTAAACACAAGCCTCTCCCGGCTTAGCGAGCGGACAGCAAGAATTTCTCACAAAACACTATTTTTGCCGCATTCAATGTTGATGAATCAGACGCCAGCGGATCCAATTTATTTTATACAAAACAGTCTGTGATGATGGGAAGGTCCTCGCAAGGCTGGTGGGTTTTATTGAGAGCAGAAGACGAAATGAATCATTCCAAGATGTTAAGACGAAACCCAAACACACCCAGCTTCCCTCGTGGCTGGTGCTGGGCTGGCTGTGGGCCCCACCTCTCAGCCAGAAAGGAGGTTTTGCAAACGTTTCCTCTCTCTAGTCTCAAGGCCCACGTGGGTGCTGGAAATGCCAGTCGGCCACAAGCTCAGCTTCCTGTCTTCACCATCTAACGTCTCAAAGCCACTCTTTTTTTTTTTTTTTTAACATATTTATTAATATTTATTCATTTGGCTGCATTGGGCCTCTGTTGTGGCATACTGGATCTTTGTTGCTTCATGTGGCTCCGTCGTTGCCATGGACAGACTCTGTAGTTGGGGCTCACGGGCTTAGTTGCTCCATGGCACCGAGGGATTTTAGATCTGCTACCAGGTACTGAACCCTCGTCCCCTGCATTGCAAGGTGGATTGTTAACCACTGGACTACCCAGGGAAGTCCCTTTTAACATATATTTTGACTTGCAGATACAAGCATACTTTAGGGAAGGAGTTTCTTATGTCATTTTCAAGGTGAGAAGTCAAGTGAGATGGAGAATGTGGTATTAAATGCCACCATCAACACCACCATAGCAACTCTAAATAGGTGTGCACATGTTTGTGTGTGTTTATACATATCATAATCTCTCTCTTTTTTCTTTTTTTCTTTTTTTTTTTTTGCCACCAATGGAGCATGAGGAACTTCCCTGACCAGGGATTGAACCTGTGCCCCCTGCATTGGAAGCACAGAGTCTTAACCACTGGATCATGAGGGAAGTCCGATGGCCCTCTTACGAAGAAACATACACTTATTTCTAAAATTTCCAACCTATTCTCTATAGCCAGTTTGGGGCCAGGTCTATAGATATCACCCAACCTTTAAGAAATGGCCCCATTTCAGTCTAACTATGAGAACAAAGAAACAACCCAAATTCTTTCTCAAGGTCCCAGCAAGGTGAGGGGGATTCAGAATTCTCCAAGTGTTTCTGGGGAGCTGGCAAGGCCCTCTGATGAGAGTCTTTGTTTTGTAGGAGAGTTCCATGAGACTGTGTCCTTCTGTGAATAAGAATTTAGGCGTGACAATCATGACGTTGGTAAAGAAACAGTTGTGAAAGGAGAGTAAGACTCAGAACTTTTGTAGACTGCGTTCAAATCTGTCTCCAATTGTTGTCATTGTTTAGTTGCTCAGTCACGTCTGACTCTTCTGCGACCCCATGGACTGCAGCATGCCAGGCTTCCCTGTCCTTCACCATCTCCCAGAGCTTGCTCAAACTCATGTCCGTTGAGTCGGTGATGCCATCCAACCATCTTGTCCTCTGTCATCCGCTTCTCCAGCCTTCAGTTTTACCCAACATCAGGGTCTTTTCCAATGACTTGGCTCTTCTCATCACATGGCCAAAGTATTGGAGCTTCAGCTTTAGCATCAGTCCTTCCAATGGATATTCAGGGTTGATTTCCTCTAGGATTAACTGATTTGATCTCCTTGCTGTCCCAGGGACTCTCGAGAATCTTCTCCAGCACCACAGTTTGAAAGCATCAGTTCTTCAGTGCTCAGCCTTCTTTATGGTCCAATTCTCACATCTGTACATGACTACTGGGAAAACCATAGCTTTGACTATGTATTGGGTAGAAAATGGGAAATAAATATCAGCAGGAAGACTTTCCCATCAGCCCATCAGACTTTTTCCCTCTTGCCCCAGCACATAGTCCATTTTCTCATCCTGTGGCACTGACTGGGGTCTGGAAGTGCCTTGTTTATTCATGTATCTAGTGCCTGTCTTTTCCCTAAGAGTGGAGATTCCACAGAGCAGGGACCAGCATTCCAGAGCATGGACGAGTACTGGGCACACAGTAGGTACTCAGCAACTTGGTTGAACGAATGGTTGAATGAAAGATCTGAATTTAGACCTCTGCCTTTTCCTAAATCCTAAACCAGAATGGGCTGCAGTTATAGTGGGTATCCCAGGATTTTGCAAACCAAATGCAACAGAGATGAAATTTAATCTCTTCTAGAATTTTAAAGTCCTGTCCTATAATTTTTCTTTTTAACTAAGTGTGGGTATCTGGGCTAAAAACACACGATAGAATAAGAACCTGACATCTGTTCTCAAAGGGGTTAGTTTACTCACCTCTCCTTAAAAGTTAAGTCACTGAAGTAAGATGTCAATGGTCAGAGAGGTGCGGGCTTTGGTGTGTGGGGCAGGCAGTGGGTGAGAGTGAGAGAATAGATTGCTTCATTCATCTGCTAAGCCCAGAAGCAGGCCTTCAAGCACTCATGGTTGTCTGTCCCGTGCCTTCTGGGGTGGCCTGTCCAGTAAATGCCACCACACTTAAGTGTCCAGTAAGGACCACAAGGCTCATGGATGCCTGACACAGGATCTCTGTTTTAAGCAATGGCGGCACCAAACCGGGGCCTTGTGGGCCACCATCCCACACAAATGAAAGAAGATTAAACCCCGACAGGCAAGTAGTCACAGCTGCCTGCCTAGTTCTTGTCCAAACCCAACAACTTAAGCCCCTAGTGGAAGTGAAATTAAAAAAAAAAAAAAAAAATGCAGGGCCAAATACAGGCCAAAATCTGTTCCAACAGCCACCAGGCTTTTACATTTAAAAATTAAAAAACAAACAAACAAACCACTTTCTGTCTTTCAACTGAGCTGGCTGCTACAGGACTTTCTGCATATAATACACACAGACACAGATGTGTACAGCCTCCACCCGGCCTGGCCTCCAGGGTAGGACAGGGAATGTGCAGGAGTAAGGGCGCATCTTAACATCGCCAGAGCAAGCATTTGTGGGAGAAGAGGTCTTTCTAGCTGTGAGTCTCTCTGTCCACACCCAGGTGGTTTACCACTTCACGCAGACACCTGAGCAGAGTCTCATTCTTTCTGCAAACGTTTCATGAGGTCCCGCAGGAGGTGGCAGGAGGCCATGGGGCTGCAGCGGGCGAAGAGTCGGCTTGCTCACTGGCTGCAGAAAGGATTCCTGCGAGGGTAGGAGACCTAGGTTCACCAAGCTGTGGATGGACAGTGTCCAGCTAGGCACTCTTGAAGGGAACAGGTCAGCAGTGGCCACTCAGACCTGACCCCACCCTTCACCAGCTGTAGGACCTCGGGCCGAACGTTTGACATCACTCAGCTCCCGAATCCTCATTTGCGTCTCCCTGGAGTGGTTGTGAGGATGAAATGATGAAATGAGATGAAATAGGGAAAATGCAACACCTGGCACAGAAAAGCTGCTTCTAATAATGGACTGCTTACTGACACCCTTTGCTCATGCCTGCTACCCCACCTCACCCCTTTACTTTCGAAGAAGGCACCGCCGGAAGGAACGTTAGTGGATGAACAGTGATGGTCGATGGCCAGCAAGCACGGCATCCCTCTGGGTGGGCTGGGAGCCGCCTTCAAGGCTGCAATAAGGGGCAGACCCCTGCACCCGCTCGTGCCCGGCAGCCCTCCGCAGCCCACACTGCCTCTTTTGTCTCAAGCTGAGTTTCCCCCACGTCTTCCCTTCCAGCACATGGTTAGCTGTTTCAATTGTTCCCCTTGCAGGACCAGTCCAAACCACAGAGCTTGGCACCACCTTCAAACCTCCTGTTTGCCAATGTCTGTTTATCAGATCCAAGGCGTGCTCTTTGGGGCTGATCGCCTGACAGGAGCCCTGTTTTCCAGCCGCGAGGGACGTCCAAATGTTATATAAGGCTGCACAACCCCACTTACTCCTCCAGCGGGAACATGCCTCTGGAAACAGCACAGCAATTGGCAAGAGGAGGAACCCTGTGCATGCGATGACCATCATTTCTGTTGAGGCCAATCCCGGCCTTCCTGCTCCTGGGTTCCAGTCTGAGAGTCATAATGGCCCAGAAAGGCAGGGAGGGGACAGGAAGGAATCTTCAGATAAACTCTGAGTGGATCATATAGCAACCAGAGTGATCTCTTTCAGCTAAATCATGTCAGCTAAAGCCTGTCACTGGCTTTATAGCCTCCGAGACTCCTAGGGTAAAACCAAATGGTCAGGGACAGCATTTTCTAGTCTCGTCCCCTGCGAGTGCATCTCTGGCCCTGTGTGGCTTCTCCAGCCACGTCCCCCAACATCCCTGTGCCTTTGCACATGCCAGACCCTCTGCCTGGAACACGTGTCCTTCCCTTTACATCTGGTGAAAGCCTCCCCGTGCTTTGGAGCTCCACTCCAGGAACCGGCGAGGTCAAAGCCTCCTGTGAAAGGAGCCGGGACACCTCTCACCTCCCCTTCGCCACACACGGCACATCTGTGTCTGCACACTTGTTCCTTAGATTATCTGATCAGTATCTCCCCGGTTATATCCTGAACTGCCTGAGAGAAATCCAGTATTTTGGCCTCAGTATTGAGGCTAGACCTCTGGTACAAAGGAAGCACTCGATAAAGGTTTCTGAATTGCTCTAAGAGTTTCCTGAATGTTAGAAAAGGTCCCTGTGACAATCTGTCTTTGAGAATGCCAAGCAACTAGCTAGGCCGAGAATGCCAGGCCTGGCCGGTTGCAGTCCTTGGGGTTGCAAAAAGTCAGACATGACTTATCAACTGAACAGCAACAGCAAAGCAAAGGTATCCTTTTCCTTCTAGGCTGAGTCCCCGTAGCTTCCTCACCACTCTTGGGCTTCCCTTTAAAGCAGTCATCACCAGTACTGGTTTTACCATCTGTCTTCCTTTCCTGCGTGTCATGCGGGCAGACAGTGGGCTTCTAGAAGAAGACTTTGAGGCAAGGATTTGAATACGAAGAATTTGACAGGGAGGTGAGTCCACAGGACACCTGGTGGTGGGGTGGGGGGGTGGGAAGTGAGAGAAGCAGCACAGAAAGTGTCACCAGCTGCCACTCGAGTGTCTGAGCGACTGGAGCTCAGTGCTGCTGGGGGACTTGGAGGTCATCCCACCGGAAGGGACTCAGGTACCGCCCGGTGGGTCACTGGCTGAGGACAACTCCCAGGGGCAGCCGCTCCCATCACTCCTGCCGGCCCTGGGAATGGCAAAGCTCATACAGTTTGCACAAGAAGCCTTAGGGCAGAGGAATGCCGCTGCAGCGGCTGGTGTTCACAGACATGAGGAAGGCGACAGCGGGGCACCCCCACAGACTTCATTGCCAAGGCAGGAAGGGGCAGGGCCCTCACCCACTGCCGACAGTCACCGCCTCACCGGACTGTTCCTGTGGTCCCCATCCCAAATTTCCCAAGAGCAACCCACCTTCCTGACTTGGAGCAGTGGGAGCTGACAGGGTGCTTTTATCCATGGACCACATTGTGCCTCTGGCAGCCAGGAGATGAAGGTCAGAGGGTCCCTGCCTGCGCGGTTGTGTGCTGATGGCTCCATCAAACACCGCCTGGTGATAACATAGCTCTGTTTTCCCATGTTCTTTCTAAAAACCTAATGGCCCTGCTAACACCATTTATGGAAATACTAGCAGATGTAGCTGATGTAAACTAAATGGTAGAGAAAAGGGAACCCTCCTACACTGTTGTTAGGAATGTAAATTGGTGCAGCCACTATGGAGAACAGTATGAAGGGTCCTTAAAATACCAAAAATAGAACTATGGTATGATCCTGCAATTCCACTCCTGGCATATATCTGGAAAAAATGAAAACTCTACTTCGAAAAGCTGCACGCACCCCAGTGTTCATAGCAGCACTATTTACAACAGCCAAGACATGGAAGCAACCTAAATGTCCATCAATAGATGAATAAATAAAAGAAGATATTATATATATATATATAAAATATATATAATGGAATATTACTCAGCCATTAAAAAGAATGAAATAATGCCATTTGGGGCAACATGGATGGACCTAGAGACAATTAAAGGAAGCAAAGTAAGTCAGACAAAGACAAATCTGATATCACATACATGTGGAATCTTTAAAATAAAATGATACAAATGAACTTATTTATGAAACAGAAACAGATTCACAGACACAAAAAAACAAACTTATGGGTACCAAAGGGGGGAATAGAGGGATAAACTAGGAATTTGGGATTAACAGATACACACTATTGTATGTAAAATAGATAAACAACAAAATCCTACTATATAACTCAGAGAAATATGTTCAATATCTTGTAATAACCTGTAACAGAAAAGAATATGAAAAAGAATAACTGAATTACTTTGCTGTACACCTGAAATGTTATAAATCAACTATACTTCAATTCTTTAAAAATTAAAAATAAAATAAACTGAGTGGTAGAACCACGACAGATTTCTCTGTTTTCAGATACCTCATCTGATCTCCCCACTTTTTCTGTAATGAACATCATCAGTAAGTGAAAGAGAGGTTAAGGGGATGGTTTTGGCCAATGCTTGCAATAAATGCACACATCGAGATTGTTCTTTGGTGGGTGACTCCAGGTCTAGCCTCTTTAGGCCACTCAACCACACCCAAAGAAGGCAAAAACTCTTTCTTGTTGGAAAACTCCAGAACTCACCCCCAAGCCCACACTAGGACAATCTGTGCACTTAGCAGCATTGAACCGTCTCATCCTGGCTCCAGACGTGATCCCAGAGCCAGGTTCCCATGTGTCCATCCAAAGGTGGGATTCTCTCTCCCAACTGCCCTCTCTCCCTTTCTGCTTCTCAGTTTAATACAAATTCAGAGTCATTCATCTGCTCAGTGGACCTATGCCATGTATCAAGAGCTAAGCACATGCCAAACCTGAATTAAAACAGAAACAGTACAGGAAGCCCAATAACCCCTCACAGAAGTAGCACCATCCATCCTGGTGAAGGTGACTTCATTCATTCATTCATTTCACAAATAGGAACTGAACATTAACTCCAAGCCAGACACTGTGGGACCCAGTGCTGAACAGACAGACATGGCCCCTGCCCTCACTCATCCACAAAGCAACACAGGACAGAAATTACGCACACGGGATCTTGGTCCTCAGTTCAAATGCCAGACCCCTCCTTTTGCTAACTGTGTCTTTGGGCACCTTTACCTAAACTCTTGCTGCACCTGAATTTCCTGTACCATAAGCAGGCGATCACGACAGTCCCTACCTCATAAGGTGTTGTGACACTTGAATGAATGAATACACGTAAAGCAACACCAGGAAGCAGCCAGTAACTGTTAGCTTGATCATTTCAAGCAAGTGGAGAAGACCGATATTAACAAATACATGATTCCAAATGGCCATAATCACGTGGCAGGAAAGAAATCTCCACCATTCAGTACAATGCCTAACTGATTTGCGAGCGCTGCTCTTTCTTTGCTGTGTTAGAAAACTCCAACCTTCCCCCACCCCTACCGCCCTCTGCCCTGCCCCCGTCCTGCCCCACAGCCCTGCCTGGAAGGGCAAACGCTTGCACTCACCTGGAGCAGCACGCACCCATCAGGTGCGTCCTCTCTCCAGCATCCCAGAAAGAGAAGCCAGGTTCAGTTGTGAATGACATGGGCTTTGTCTTGTGGACCTTCGTGGTCTGTGGCAAAAGAAAAGAGGAGACAGTGGAGATTGTGAAGGGATTGCAGAGGGCTCAGAGGAGTCCCAGGGGCAAGCAAGGGAGGCAGTGGATGGACCAGGGCTCCGACCTTGCTCTGCACGCTTACCTGTTGACTTTCCATCCTACCCACTCGATGAGGGAGCTGGGTGCTTTGCCTCTTGTTCACAGCTCTCTCTGCAGCACCCAGAATCATGATGGAAGTTCAGCGCAAAGGAGCTGAGAAAAGAATGAGACAGTAAGTGAATGAAGGAGGGGAGCATGCCCAATCCAAAGGGATGGGAGACCCTGGGGCACTTGGCAAGGTGGAAAAGAGGAGCTCCCCGACTTGGACTTGGAGGCAGGTTGAACCCCCATCCCAGGACCTCTAGGACTGTCCCAAGACAATACTGACCTGACCCTTCCCCTAGGCGGGACCATTTCTCAGTCCTACCAAGGCCCTACCACACTCGGGGACTGGCTTGTCTTATTTCCAGAAGCTTCTTCTCTCCCCACCCAACCCCCCTCCATGGCCCAGCAGCCTTTTTAGCACCTTTCTGAGTTTCGAACATCTGTGCATCTGATCACAGGCAGCACCAGCGCTGACAAGCTCCTGCCGCTTGATGAAATCACACCCCACCCAGAAGTGAGAATGGGCTCGGGCCAGGGCCAGCAAGGTAGGGCTGCCCGCATGGCTTGGGGAAGAACTACTGCAGGCAGAAGCCCCTCCCTGAGAAGGGGCTTCTTGCGGGGGTCTGCGGTTGGTATGTGGGGGAGGCAGGACTCCTCCATGCCTCCACTTCTCCCCCACCTCTCCATTTCTGTCAGCCCTGTTCCTCTCTGCTGAACCCATGGACCCAGGAGAGCTGATGCTTTGCATTTGGGGGTGACAACTAGCTATTGAAAGCCTTTATGTTACTTGCCAACCAATGGTTCTGGAAGTACCCAACTCACAGACATGGCCCTTTGGCCCAAGCAGTGGGTTTGTTGTTGTTAATGATGGTATTGTAAATTTGTTGGCAACAATTTTTAAAATTATTTATTTATTTAAAGCAATTATGCTTCAATTAAAAATTTTAAAAAAAAGAAAAAAGACTCCTGCTTCCACTGCAGGGGGTACAGATTCCATCTCTAGTTGGCGAACTAAGATTTCACATGCCCAAGTGGTGCAAAGGGGACGAGGGATGTGGGGATGCAGGGACCCAAAGAGTCTCCCATGTTAGTGGGAGGGGTGAAAATAAGGACATGGCTTCTACTGGCCAATTAGGCGAGGTGTTTTTTAAAACATGTGTGACTCAACAAGTCCAACGTGGGGCATCTGTCTGCAGAAACAAATCTTTATATAAGCAAATGCTCGGCTTCAAGGATATTTGTCACAGCATAACTCAAAATAACTTCTAAGTGGACAAACTAAGTAGTAGGAGGGGTTAGTTAAATATATTACGATCTATTCATCTAATTGAATGCAGTCCTCCCTTTGTGGGATGCAGAATTACATGGGGAATTCTCAAGGGCATTCTGCTGAGTGAAAAAAAACAGTCTCCAAAGGTTATATACTGTGTAATTTCATTTATGTAACATTCTTGAAATGATAAAATTATAAAAATGGAGAACACAGTATCTATCAGCTGCCAGGAGTGGGATGAGCTGTGGCTATAAAAGGGGAGCAGGAAGGGTCTTGAGTGGCACTTTTTATGGACTATGTGTCTATGACCACTCCACCCCCTAAATTCATGTTGAAATGCTCACCCCCAGTGAGGCAGCATTGGAGGGGGTGGAGGTTTTGGGAGGTGCTTAGGTCATGCGGGTGAAGCCCTCATGAGTGGGATAGGAGGCCAGAGAGCGCCCTGCCCCCTCCGCTTTGTCAGGACACAGCCATGTGGAGAGCGGGCAGCAGGATGCCTCCATCGGAAGGGTCCATGAGGGTGAGCACAAATGCTAATCAGTCTCACAACAGCGAACTCTTAGGTGGAGCTTGCTCAGTTGTTTCAGTCATGTCCGACTCTTTGTGACCCCATGGACTGTAGCCACCAGGCTCCTCTGTCCATGGGATTCTCCAGGCAAGAATACTGGAGTGGGTTGCCATTTTCCTACTCCACTCAGGTGGAGAGGCCTGCTCTATGATTTCCTGTATTTCCCAAATTTTCTCCCAATGAATATGTGCTGTGTTAATATAAAGAGAAATACATTTCTCGGAGACAGGAAGAAACTTACAGATCTCCTGGTGAACAGAGAAAGCACTGCTTTGCTCAGACTCAAAACCCTCACCCCAGGACTTCCCCGGTGGTCCAGTGGCTAAGAATCACACTTCCAGGGCAGGGGCCCTGGATTAGATGCTTGGTCAGGGATCCCAAAGACTGCAGCTAAGAGTTCACATGCTGCCACTAAAAATCCCAAGTACTGCAATTAAGATCAGGTGCAGCCACATAAATAAATGATGATAGTAATAATAATAAAATCCCTCACCCATCCCCAGGACAAATGGTCCACTTCCTCATTCTCCAGCACACCCTGATCCCACTACCCTAGAGCTCCCCGCACTGCCCCTGTCTACACCCTACTCTCCTCATGGTTCAGGTCACATATTGCCTTCTCCAGGAAACCCCAGGGCCGACCCCAGAGGACCTCTAGAAGCCAGCATGCCCTTCCCCATGAGGAATTCCTCAAGGGTGGGGCTGATCTTTTTTCTCTTGGTCTCCCTTACTGACCCAGCACCAGTCCCCTCTCGTGGGTCTATAAACTATCATGGAAGGACTCATGGCTGAAGAAGCAGGCAGACCCCTGATTCTGTCCCCACCAGATGTGAAACTGTGAGGCTCTGAGCCTCAGCTTCTTCACCTGTAACACTGGACAGCTAGGAATTTGATAAAGATGACATGATCTCTTACATAAGGATCATTTTACAGAGGAATTGCTGTCAAGTCTGGAAACCAGGTATGTCAAGTGCCCAGCACAGCAGCTTGTTTAGTCACTGCTTGTTTGTATTAATAATCAAGAATGACTAAAAAACAGCAAACTGTGGGTGTGGCTCAGGTAGGCACTCCATGCAAAGATCCCCAAAGCTCAGCTGGTCAGAGGGCTGAGTGTCATGGTCAAGGTCGCCTAAGAGCCCAGGAGCCTCAGAACTAAAGCAGCAGCAGTGATGACAAAGAGAAGGATGGGGAGGAGGGGATGGGAGGAGGAAGAGAGAGGGAGGAGAAATGGGAGAAGGGGGAGAAGAGAGCAATATTCATGGGGGAAGGGGAAGAAGAGGAAGAACAAGGGCTAAAGGGAAAGGCGGGGAGAGAGAAACATGTTCCTCTTATTAAATTCCCTAGTTGATCTCCTGGCCCCACATGGCTGCTCCAATTCTCCTGCCATCACGTCCAACTCCCAACCAGCAAGCATGAAGAAAGACAAGGGGATTATATACTTCCCACTGGCTAGAGCCAAGACACATGATCTCCTCAAGCTTCAAGGCATCCCGGGAAATGCTGTCTGTATTCCAATGACCTTGTGGCCACCTAAAGTTGGAGTTGTTGTTTAGTCGCTAGGTTGTGTCCGACTCTTTGAGACCCCATGGACTGTAGACTGCCAGGCTCCTCTGTCCATGGGATTACCCAGGCAAGAATACTGGAGTGGGTTGCCACTTCCTTCTCCAGGGGATCTTTCCAACCCAGGGATCAAACCCACATCTCCTACATTGGCAGGCAGATTCTTTACCACTGAGCCACCAGGGAAGCCCAAAGAAACAGGGTTCTTTCATTAAAAGCAGAGTCTCTGCTATTTACACATGAGGAAACAGAGACACAGAGAGAAAAGTAAATTGCCATGCAGACTCCAAGTGGAGTTTGTAGCAGGCAGGATAAAGCTACTCTTGCCACCCAACCAAAAATCTCTGGTCCTAATCCCTGGACGTAGTAAAGGAAAAGTGAAGTGAAAGTCGCTCAGTCATATCCTACTCTTTGCGACCCCATGGACTATACAGTCCATGGAATTCTCCAGGCCAGAATACTGGAGTGGATAGCCTTTCCCTTCTCCAGGTGATCTTCCCAACCCAGGGATCAAGAGAATGATTGAATTAGGGACCTTGAGATGGGGATAGTGTCCTGGATTATGTGATGGGCTCTAAATGCAATCACATGTACTCCTACAAGAAGGAAGCAGAGGGGAAACCTGAAGATGTTGTCCCTGAAGACTGGAGTGATGGGGTCACAAATCAAGGATCACCAGCAGCCACCAGGGTGATCACCAGGACGAGGCCAGAAGTATTCTCCCCTTAAGGGGGAGCATGGCCTCAGCCTGCACCCTGATTTCAGCTCTGAGGCACTGACTTCAGACATCTGGTCTGCAGACTATAAGAGGAGAGGTTTTTGGTATTGGCGTTTTGGGTTTTTTTGGGGGGATGGGGGTGGGGGGAGTTATTTTGCTTGGAAGGAAAGCTATGACAAACCTAGACAGCATATTAAAAAGCAGAGACATCACTTTGCTGACAATGGTCCATCTAGTCAAAGCAATGGTTTTTCCAGTAGTCATGCACAGATGTGAAAGTTGAACCATAAAGAAGGCTGAGCACCAAAGAATTGATGCTTTTGAACTGTAATACTGGAGAAGACTCAAGAGTCCTTTGGACCCCAAGGAGATCAAACCAGTCAGTCCTAACAGAAATCAACCCTGAATATTCATTGGAAGGGCTGATCCTGAAGCGCCAATACTTTGGCCACCTGATGCAAAGAGCCAACTCATTAGAAAAGACCCTGATGCTGGGAAAGATTGAGGATCGGAGAAGCGGACGACAGAGGATGAGATGGTTGGATGGCATCACCAACTCAGTGGACATGAATTTGAGCAAACTCTGAGAGACAGTGAAGGACAGGGAAGCCTGGCATGCTGCAGTCCATGGGGTCACAAAAAGTCAGACATGACTTAGCTGCTGAACAACAACAAAGCAATAGTAATATTTAGTTTATTTATTTATTTGGCTGCACTGGGTCTCAGTTGTGGTACGCAGGATCTTTAGTTGCAGCATGCTTGACTTTATTTTTGGGGGCTCCAAAATCACTGCAGATGGTGATTGCAGCCATGAAATTAAAAGACGCTTACTCCTTGGAAGGAAAGTTATGACCAACCTAGATAGCATATTCAAAAGCAGAGACATTACTTTGCCAACAAAGATCCATCTAGTCAAGGCTATGGTTTTTCCTGTGGTCATGTATGGATGTGAGAGTTGGACTGGAAAGAAAGCCGAGCGCCAAAGAATTGATGCTTTCGAACTGTGGTGTTGAAGAAGACTCTTGAGAGTCCCTTGGACTGCAAGGAGATCCAACCAGTCCATTCTGAAGATCAGCCCTGGGATTTCTTTGGAAGGAATGATGCTAAAGCTGAAACTCCAGTACTTTGGCCACCTCATGTGAAGAGTTGACTCATTGGAAAAGACTCTGATGCTGGGAGGGATTGGGGGCAGGAGGAGAAGGGGACGACAGAGGATGAGATGGCTGGATGGCATCACTGACTTGATGGACGTGAGTCTGAGTGAACTCCGGGAGTTGGTGATGGACAGGGAGGCCTGGTGTGCTGCAATTCATGGGGTCGCAAAGAGTCGGACACGACTGAGCAACTGAACTGAACTGAACTGAACTCTTAGTTACATCATGTGGGACCTAGTTTCCTAACCAGGGATGGAACCTGGGTCCCCTGTACTGGGAGCATGGAGTCTTAGCCAATGGACCACCAGGAGAGTCCCTACATTTCTGTAGCTTTTAAGTCACTAAGTTTATGTTAGTTTGTTACTAACCCAGCCACAAGGAACTAACCCCGACTCTAAGCAAACCCAGGCTGCCTGGCTCCAGTGAGCATGTTCTTTACCTTTATGACACCAGAAGTCCACAGAAGGAAGAAAGGTAGGGACCTGTCCCAGCACTTTGAGTCAGAGATCCGGACTCTGAGCACCTACCCCTGCCCACTGTGTCAGGCCATGTCCTCAGACACCAGGGGACAGAAAAGGCAAGCTTGTCACCTGGCACTGGGCAGTCCCAGCCCCAGAGCCACAGGATGCTACATTCCATCACGTTGTCAGCAGTTTCCTCAGTCTAGGGGCTGGAGTGAGCAAGGAGAAGAGACCTAATTTAGGATGAGCTCACTGGGAGGGTTATTTATTCTATCCCTGGGCCATCAGCATTTCCGTGTGGAGCCCACGCGCTGAGCCAGGAGGTGGTGAGGTGTCCCCAGAGAACTCCTGCAGCTTGTGTGCAAAGCTCCTGGGGGTGGAAACAAGCCCAAGCCACCTTCTCTTTCTTTTAATTTTTTTTTTTCCTTTTTTTCCTTCTGCAAGTCTATTTCGTATCCTACCCTAAGCCTCACCAAGTTGGGTTCACTGATGATGGAGCAGACTGACCACCTGGAAACCCAGGGCACATTCTTACAATCTCCCTTTCAATCTGCCCACACCTGGTCTATCACCAAGTCCTGTTGATTCTGCTTCCAAAGCATCTTTGGACTCCAGCCATCGCCACCATTAACATCCTGGTCCAGATTCCCTCCGCGTCTCTCCTGCCCGCCATGCTACCAACTTTCAACCCATTCCTCGTGCTGCTAGACTCCTTTGTGCCAAGTGAGAATCATATCAGACCACCACTATGAACTGAAGTGTCCCCCCAAACTCATGTCCACCTAAAACCTCACATGGGACCTTATAGGAAATATGCTCTCTGCAGGTGTAATTAATTAAGATGAGATCATACTGGATTACGGTGGACCCTAAGACCAACGACCAGTGCTCCTAAGAGGAGAGCACACACAGAGACACACACACAAAAGAGGGCTGCACACACACAAGCAGAGGTTGGGGTGACACAGCTGTAAACAAGGAAAACCAAGAACTGACAGGAGCCCCCAGAAGCTGGAAGAGCCAGGAAGGACCCCTCCCCAGAGTCACCGGAGGGAACTGACACCGTAAGTTCAGACTTCTAACTCTCTGAATTCCAACAGAATACATTTCTCTCATTTCAGCCACACTTTTTGTTTGGTTGGTTGGTTTTGTTTTTTAATTGCAGAAGCCCCAGGAAACTCACACAGCCCGTCCCTCCCACTCCGTCCTTACTTCACTCCCGTCAAGGGCATCCCAGGCTCTCAGGGTAGCGATGAAGCTCATTTCCTCGGCTTCCAAACCCCACGTCCACCCTCATCACCCTCCCTGTCTGTCTCTCTGCTCCAGCCTTCTGTTTTTTGTCCCTTGGTTTCTCCATGTTCTTTTCTCCACAGTCTTGTCACTTGCTACTCCCTCCACCTAGAACTCTCCACTGAAAGTGGTCTGGTGGCCTGGAGAGGGGTGGGCCTGAGAACCAGTTCCTGGGGCCTCAGTTCCCCGCAGTTCCCAGAGGGACACATCCAGCCAGAGTGAGGGTGAAGCCTGGAGGAGAACGTGGCTGCCATCGAGCACTGACTTTTGTAGAACCTTACGTGGGTTTTCAGTTTCTGAGTATCCAGCCCAGCGCCCTTCACTCCAAAAGGTGTACCTGCTACACTGGCCATATATGGATGTTTCTCTTTAAGAGTATGTGTGTTTCAGCTCCAGATTCTGAACATGACCTGTTGGGTGTCTTCCATCTGGCACCTCAACAACCAAATTCTGTGACTTCCAGGTCGTCCTGCACCTACTTGCTCTGTGTTCTCCTGTGAAAGGCCCTTTGTTGCTCTCAGGAAATGTCCCAATAACAAAGGACAGTTAATTTCACTCCTCTCTCTGGGCTGGACTCGGGCCAGAAGGGAAGGGAGGCGAAGGGCCATCGGGTTAAGGGTCAGCACTCCCGCTAGAATATAAGCTCAGTGAGGGCGCAGGGCCCAGCCCACCCTCTGCCACCTCAGAGCAGCCCAGGGTGTTGAACATCTCTTGTTGCACGCCCAGCATCTGCCCAACTCTATATTTTTGTTCCTGGGTTCCCTTGATTGACTTTGTTCCTTAATTTCTCTAGCAAACCAATCAGATCATCCCATTTCACAGGTTCAAGGAGAAGCACGTGACCCTATCAGAGCCAGTGACTCACAAAGACACAGTTACCGGGGCTTCTGGGAAAATCCTTGGTCCCCTTGCTGTGGAATCAGGAAGCTCATGTTGCCCTGGAGCTGTTGGCAACTGTCTTATTAGACTGGAATGAGGGACCAAAGAAAGAGAGGGAAGACTCAGCCCTTTTCCTATTCCTAGAGCCCCAGATCCAGCTTTCCCTTAGAGCCAGATTTGATTCACCCCCTAGATTACTAAAGTTACATAAACTATTTTCTCCCTTTAATTAGTTTGCATTGCATTTGGGGGACATATATAATGAGAACTGGACCATAAAGAAGGCTGAGTGCCAAAGAATTGATGCTTTCAAACTGTGGTGCTGGAGAAGATTCCTGAGAGTCTCTTGCACTACAAGGAGATCAAACCAGTCAATCCTAAAGGAAATCAACCCTGAATATCATTGGAAGGATTAACGCTGAAGCTAAAGCTCCAATACTTTGGCCACCTAATGCAAAGAGCTGAAGAGCCGACTCATTGGAAAAGACCCGGATGCTGGGGAAGATAGATGGCAGGAGGAGAAGGGGACAACAGAGCATGAGATGGTTGGATGTCATCACCGACTCAATGGACATGAGTTTGAGCAAATTCCAGGAGATAGTAAAGGACAGGGAAGCCTGGTGTGCTGCAGTCCATGAGGTCACAAGGAGTCGGACACTTGGCCACATATTCATATGAATGAATGAATAAAAAACTAACCTCCAGTGAAAGCCACTGGATATTGTCACCCACCCCTCAGGTCTCATCTCATAGCAACTCAGCAGTTTTCACAAACAAAGACAATTTCCTCCCTCAGGGATTCTCAGGGCACCATGAAGGTTTTTCATTTTTTTCACTCTATTGCCAAGGTTGAAATTATTACAGTTGCATTTAGAGGAAAGACCAACACTGTTCTGGGCCTGTCTTGCAGGTGAAGAAATTGAAGTTTAGAAAAATTAATAACCTGCCACAGGATCACACAGTTTGTGAATGGAAGAGCCTAAATCCCAAATCGCAGACTTTTTATTTTTCCGATTGATAGACAAGTACTTCTGTGGTGACTTTTTTTTTTTTTTTTTTTTGCTGCCACACACAGCAGGTGGGATCTTAGCTCCCTGGCCAGGGATCCAACCAGTGTCCCCTTGCATTGGAAGTCTTAACCACTGGACCACCAGGGAAGTCCCCAGTGGTGATCTCCTGATGGAGGATCAGGCCAGGGTCCTCATATAAGCCAAAGTCACCCAGAGAGACTTTCTTTGATGGTGGAAATACTCTAAGTCTGCACATGAGGTTCTCAAGCACTTGCCACATGGCTCATGTGACTGAGGATCTCAACATTTTAAATCATATCTTGATTCATTTAAATTTAGATTTACATTACCACATCTGTGCATGTGGGCATGCTCAGTCACTTGAGTCATGCCCAACTTTTTGCAACCCTATGGACTGCAGCGTGCCAGGCTTCTCTGTCCATGGGATTCTCTAGGCAAGAATACTGGAGTGGGTTGCCATGCCCTCCTACAGGGGATCTTCCTGACCCAGGGATTGAACCCATGTCTCCTGCATTGCTGGAGGCTTCTCTACCCACTGAGCCACCTGGGAACCCCACACATGGCTAGTGGCTATCAAATCAGACACCATTTTAGAAGAAACTGTTAATCTGATTTAGCTTGAGCTTTGCACAAGGGAGAAGGGAAAGCTTATTGTCTTAAAGAAGGAGGGACACTGTCCCAGCCTCTCATCAGACTAGTCACAGTGAATGGGTGGCCCAGGGGGCAAGCACCCATCCAGTGAGGCCCATCTCTCAAGTCTCCTCCTAGGGCCTCACCCCATTCCTGGCCGGGGCCATGCTCTGTCCTGCCTTGCCCAGACTGGGCCCTATGTCTAGAAGATCCTCTGTCCAGAAGATCCTCTGTCCTCTCTTTCCTGAACTGTTGATCTGGCTACCTCCCACTCCTCCTTGATGTCTCAGCTGATATATTATTCCCACCAGGGAACTGTCCTTGACCCCTACCTGTGTTCTTGACATAGCACACCACTCTTTCCTTTGTAACCCTTAGCACAGTCTAAATGTGTGTGAACGGCTTGCACAGTAATCATCTCCTCTGTTTCCCTGGAGGGCAAGCAGCATGTCTAGCTTATCCATTCTGTATCTTTAGAAACCATCTCAGAGCTTGGGGCATAGAAGATGCTCAGGTAGTATTTGTCCGATGAATGAATCAGTCAGTCAAGCTAGAGACTGAAAATGCCAAACCTTAAATTCTCTATTGCTCCCCTTGGATCTAGAACACGAGTGGGCAAAGTTTTTCTTTGAAGGACCAGGTAGTACAAATGATAGGCTTTGTGGACCATGCAATCTCTGTTGCCACTATTTTACTCTGCCATTGTAGGCAAAAGCAGCCATAAACACTATGTAAATGAATGGGCATCGGTATTCCAATAAAACTTTATTTATAAAAACAAGCAGTGGACCACATTTGACCCCCAGGTGGTAGTCTGCAGACCTCTGTCCTGGGCTTAAATGGGGAACATCAGGTCAGAAGCATTGAGAGGGGGCAAAGTGGAGATTTAGAGGCTCAAGTACCCAGACGGAGGATGGCCAAGCATGTTTGCCAGCGCTCTGCTCCTCCACTGATGGAGCAAAAGGAAACTCCCCCAGTGGGACTCTTGGGCAAGACCTTGGGGATGCTTCCCAACACTGAGGAAGGGAGTAGATGAGCCCAGGTCCCCTGGTTTGAGACTCTGGCCAGGGCACAGAACCAACTCCCAGAGCCAGAGAATTCATGCCTACAATGGAGCCCATTGATGGAGAACAAGGGTGGTGTTGAAAGCTGGTGCGTTGCTTGTCACAGTTCGCCAAGGGGATGTGGTAAGCTGGGCTCGCTCCACATCCTGATGTTGCTGAAAATCTGGCGCAAGGAGGGGCCTTTCTGTCCTCAGGAGAGCCCCTCAGCCCTACTTCGGGGTCGGGAATCCCCATTCAGAAGTGCATTCAACTCTTTGTTCTGGCTGATGGGGTCAAGAGCTGGGTTGCTCCAACTCTAAGACATGCCAGCGATTCCTCTGGCCACCAGGCTGGGGGTGAGGGGGGGTGCAGTGAGGGGGTGGTGCTTTCCATCTGCCCCAGCCTCCCTCCCAGGGACATGGCTACCCAAGTGAGAGATGCAGGCTTTTTTTCCCCAACTGCTTCCTTGGATCGGTGTGCTTTGTAGCTGTTTGTTTAAGCGTCCTGCTTGTTGTTGGGAAAGGGACTTTCTTGGTCATGAAGGAAACCCTTTGTTTCACAGGTATTTCTAAGAGTCACTTCCACTGTGTCCCTGAAGCATCTGCCTTGCAGGAGGGCGGAGGAGGGGAAGCAAGACAGCATCCCAGGCCCTGGCACAGGGTCCTCTGCCCACCCTGTCCTTGCCCACTGGGATCACGGAGGTACACGAAGGGTGCCCTCATGTCTCCTGGGGCAAGACCAGCTCCAAGACAAGGGACTCCCCCAAAATGGCCAGGGCGGGTGGGGAGGGAGGGAGGAAGGCAGGCATGCATCCCACAGACCAGTGCACGGGCCACAGAGCTTTCTGGCAGACCCTGCTCTGAAGCTTGGCTCCACCTTGTTGAAATATAGGCAAATGTCTGAACACCTCCGAGAGCTTCATCATCCCATGTTAACTTCTCCCCTCATAATGCTGGTGATGCTTCAGGGAAAACGTATGTGAGGTGCCTGGCATGTGGAGAGGTGTCCACTAAAGGGGGTCATTCCTTTTCTAAGGGTCTTCTATCCTTCGGTCTTTGCTTCTCTTGGTGAGCCAGCTTTATTCTCTCAGAGCAGCTATTCTCTGGAATTAGAACTGCGTTAGTGTCACAATCATCTGACCCCATGAGCAGAAATTAGAGAAATCTCAGGAAAGGACTCTGATTGGCTTTCCCTGTGCCACGGGCCTGCACCAACCTCCCTGGTCACCAACCTCCCTGGTCAGCTCAGTCTCCTGACCACATGCAGGCTCCAGGAGAGAACCCCACCCTATCAGAACCACATAGATCAGTTTCCCCAAAGGGTGGCATGGCATGGAAAGATGGAGAAGTGAGTTCACTGTACACTTTTGTGGGGCAGGATAGCTCTAAAGAGCCAACACAGCTTGACAGAGATTGTACTCCAAAACAGACAGGAGATAGACCTTCTGATCCCTGAACAAGGAGGGACTTGAGCCATCCTGGATGTGAATTTAGAATTGGCTAATGCCCCTGCTAGCCCTTGTTATGCCTTAATGCTGCTTATGATTGCTCCATGTATTATCAATTGTCTAACCTGTTTTGTCTCTGACCAGGTCAACAAGCTACAACATGCAGTGCCAGTTCAACAAAGATATTAAACTACAGCCAACCACGGAAAATATCACTCACCCTTAGATGGACACCACTATAAGGACTCTGAGGCTTGAGACCAGCAAGAGGGGGAGGCCCAATACCCCTCGCCATCCCAATTCAACAGGAAGTAGCCAGAAAGGCCTCGATGCCCCTATTCCCAAAGAATTGGGCCTCCCATCTCTTGAGGGGGGAATGTTAGGTAGTTAGAGTAGGGAAAAGGAGTCCAAAATGGCCGTGGCTAAAAGACAAAGAAGAGAAAAGCCCACGAAAATAGAACAGAGGAAGGTCAAAGGAAGGTCTGAGGACCGGAGTGAGGACTTCAGGTAGAACAGCACTCCTGACTAAGCCCAATTTGCATAGGGCAGCCCCAGGGGGAAGAAAAAAACATATAAAAAGAGGAGCCAAAGGGCTATCTCTCTCTCTCTCTCTCCCCTCTGCGCTCTGGGGTGCTCTTCTCTTCGCGTCTTTGGATCGACCTGCTCTCACGCCTCGAAGATGGATTTTCCTGCTATCTTCTAAATAAAATAGAGCTGTAGCACTGAGCTGTAACACTGATTTGTCTAAGAGCTATAACATGGTCCGTTTGAGACCTGAGAGCTGTAACACGGTCTGTCCAAGACCCGAGAGCTGTGACACGCTGAGGGGGCTTTAATGTCCATCACTCCAAATCTTTGTTGTGACGAGACAAAAACCAAGGAGCATATGCTTGCGTGACATCTATGGTGCCATGACTCAGATGGCACTTCATGGGAAAGTCCTGGCCAGCGCCCTGGGACTGAGACAGCCATCCTGAATGTCTGGAAAAGCCCAGAGACACAGAGGGGGCTCATCTGCCAGGAAGCTGCCCACGTGGGGACATCCAGGTGGAACCACATCCCAGGTAAGAAGAGGCAGGCACAGGAGAGGTGCTGGAGCTGGACGAGAGCTTCCAAAGCTGCTGAAAGCTAGGAATCTGGCCCTAGTTGGGGACTGTCACAGGTGAAATATACACAGAAAAGGAAGAATATGGAAAACCACCACAGTGTGCTCTAGAACACACCAGAATAAGACAGACTCAGGTCTCATTTCAACCTGGAGATACTGAGATGTGGGCTATGGTGAGCAGTGTGAGCCCCTCAGTTGGGGTTGCAGGGTTTAAGTTCAATTCCTACCACTCATTTATTCACCCATTCATGCATTCAGAAAGTATTGATCACCTGCTGTGTGTCCAGCACTGAGGAGGTACAGCAATGAGAGAGACAGACACAGCCCAGCAATCAAACCACTCCAGTCTGAGCAGGAAGTTGGCTGTGAAAGTCTCAGTCAACATATAATTACAAACTAAAATTGATGCTGGGGAAAAAAAAAAAGAAGGGCAGGGATTAATTGAAACAAGAACCTTGAAAGAGCAGAGAGGTCTCTTCTGAAACTGCGTCCTTTAGTTGAGAATCACAAATGAACTGGCTGTAACCAGGTAGATGGTTGGTGAGAATATCCCAGCAGGGGCAACAGCATGTGCTGTGGCTCTTCCCATCATGGAGACGTGCAGAAACACGGTGGCTTGAAGGACCCCGCGCTCTGATTGGAGAAGTGAGAGGTAAGGCGGCAGTGAGATGCTTAGACGTATCATCGCACAGCGGACTCAGCCAAAAAGAAGTTCAGGGACTTCCCTGGTGGGTCTAGTGGTTAAGACTCCACCTTCTAATGCAGGGGACGCAGGTTCAACCCCTGGTTGGGGAACTAAGATCCCACATGCAGTGGAGCAACGAGGCACACGCACTGTAACTAGAGAAGCCTGCATGCCGCAACGAAAGATCCCAAGTGCCACAACTAAGACTCGATGCAGCCAAACAAATAACCATTTAAAGGGAGAGAGAAGTTGAGCTGACAACAAGAGTCTCACCTCCTCCAGGTGCTCATTGCCTGACTGGGATTGCCCTGGAGCTGGAACAGCCCATGAAGGATCAGACTGCTACAGAACTAGTTCATAATTGACTTGGTGGGCACCTGCTGCTCTGGTCCGCTCCTCATACCTCTGAGAAGCTACCAACCCCACCCTCCATCCAAAGCAGAGTTGTAGGCGTGACTCAAACTAAACCAATTATGATGCCCTCTTTGTTGTTTAGTCACTAAGTCATGTCCGACTCTTCGAGACCCCATGGACTGCAGCACGCCAGGCTTCCCTGTCCTTCACCATCTCCCAGAGTTTGCTCAAATTCATGTCCATTGAGTCGGTGATGCCATCCAACCATCTCATCCTCTGCTGCCCCCTTCTCGTTCTGCCTTCAATCTTCCCCAACATCAGGGTCTTTTCCAATGAGTTGGCTCGTCGCATCAGGTGGCCAAAGTATTGTAGCTTTAGCTTCAGCATTAGTCCTTCCAATGAATATCAGGGTTTATTTCCTTTAGGATTGACTGGTTTGATCTCCTTGCTGTCCTAGGGACTCTCAAGATCTTCTCCAGCACCATAGTTCAAAAGTGTTAATTCTTCAGTGCTCAACCTTCTTTATGGTTCAACTCTTTCATCCATACATGACTACTGGAAAAACCATAGCTTTGACTTATACAGACCTTTGTTGGCAAAGTGATGTCTCTGCTTTTTAATACACTGTCTAGGTTTGTCATATATGACGTCATATATGATGCCCTATACCCTCCATTTTCCTGAGGCAAGAATGCGAATGGACCTGACAAAGCAAAGGAAAGATGCTCAGAACAGAGTGATAAGAGAGAAGCAGAGACAGACATAATTTGACTCCCTGGATTCAGCCACACCTGAAGCCAGAACTATCCCCAGCTTTTTTAGGTCCATGAGATGATACACACTATTTTAAATATTTTCCTAAGTAAATCTGAATTTAGTTTCTGGCATTTGGAATGCAAATGTATATCAGAATTTAGGATGCTGTAGACTGTAGAAATGTAATACATTGCATATGTTTTGCAATGGGGAAACATCTCAGTATCAAATACAATAATATCTCTAGAGAAAAACATATGAATATTCATGCCAAGTGGGATCAAGAAAGACTATAAAATATCCTTATGTCAGGTTTTGCTGCCACATGGATTTTTAAAGTATTAATTGATTAATTTGGCTGATTAAAATATTAATTATTAAAACATTAATTGATAAATTAATATTAATTGATTAATTTGGGTTTTAGGGTCTTAGTTGCAGCATGCAAACTCTTAACTGTGGCATGTGGGATCTAGTTCCTTGACTAGGGATTGAACCTGGGCCCCTGCAATGGGAACACAGAATCTTACCCATTAGACCACCAGGAAAGTCCCTTGCTGCCATATGAATTTGCACCAAACATAAGAAAAGCATTTTCTATTTTCACAGTGTTTTAAGGTTTTGCATTTGTGGCTAACAGACTACAGAGCTGGAATACATCAGAAGGTCATTCAGCTAACATTTAGTGGACCCCCTCACACGGGCTAGGCACTGTATCTGCAGACAGATAACCTTCTGAGCCTTTACCCAGAATCTGAATTGCAGAAGGATGAGTGACCTCGCCAAGGTCATACAGCTCTAAGAAGCAGGCTTTGTTTCTAAACTAAGGTTTAGCACCAACCTCTGTACTTTTATATCACTCTAGTGGTTTGCAAAATCCACTCTGTGGTGAATTTTCCACTAGACAATAGCACAATGAGAAAAATAAGGACAAGATGTTGACTCTTTCAATATATAAAATGTACTCAACCCCAGAGATTCACTTCTACTGGCTTTCTAGTGTTCAAATGTTCTCTTGAAGAAGAGACAATGGTAGTGGACTCAAAAATGCTTTCTCGGACTTCCCTGCTGGTGCAGTGATAAAGACTCTGCCTGCCAATGCAGGAGACACAGGTTTGATCCCTGATCGGCAAGATCCTACATGCCATGGAGCAACTAAGCCTGTGCCAGAGCTCTAGAGGGTGGTATCCACAAATACTGAAGCCCGCGAGCCCTAGAGCCCACACTCCGAAACAAGAGAAGCCTTCAATGAGAAGCCTGCTCACCGCAACTAGAGAGTAGCCCCTACTTGCTACAACTAGAGAAAGCCCACATGCAGCAACGAAGACCCAACACAGCCAAAAATAAATAAACAAAATGCCTTCACACAACAAAAATAACCTTCACCTACAACCTTCACCAAAGACTGGTTAGAAAATGTTCCTGGCCTAAGAAATTCAGAAATCCAGAAGACCCAGATTGCACGGGGCAGATGCAGCATCCATGCACAAGGACACGGGTCTGTGGGGAAACCACAGGCAGCCTCTGCTCCCCATGCCTACAATCTGCAGTCCTGATGCAAGGACCAACAGGAAACACACGTGCTCGAGACCTAGCTGATTCCTGTGTGGTTCCCATCGAAAGCAGTTTTCTCTCTGCGGGAACATCTGTCACATTCACACCGCGCCTGTCACTGAAGCAATTGCTGAATCAGTTCCTCGGGGAGTGTGAACCCGTCTCATTGGCATGCTCAGCTCTTTGGGGATGGGAGTGGTGCCTGTCCCCACTCTATCCCGGGATTGTCCACATCTCGTACAAGGATGACACAAGATGAAATCTGTAAAGCCCCTAGCACAGTGTCTGCCAGAGAGGAGGTGCAAGGCAAATGTTGACTTCCTTCTCTCTGAAAACCGATGCACAGGAACACATTTTTAAAAAAAACAAAACTTCTCAAGTTGTGTGGAAGTCTGTTTTAGGTCTCATCCTACAAACAATTTTTTTAAAATAAAGACTTAATTAAAACCACAGTGAGATATCAACCCATATATACCAGAACAGCTGAAATCAAAAAGACATCTAGCACACACAAGAATGAACACTCATACCCTGCTGGTGGGAAAGTCAAATGATGTACCCACTCCGGCGATCTGTCTATCCGCTTAAGTAAAACATATATCCTTGACCCAGTAATCCCACAATTCCAGGAATGAGCGTTTGTGTCCACCAAGCAGTATAGACAAAAATATTTATGGCGGTTTTATTCAAAATAGCCCCTAACTGGAAGCAACTCAAATGTCCATCAGGGATGTCTTCAACCAGCCGCATTTATGACCCTGGTTACTGTTCAAGCTAATGCACGCTGACTGCAGAGAAATGAGAAAACAAAGGATGAGGAGAGAAATCAGACTCAATACCACTGATCAGCCCTCAACACCATTAATTCGGGTGCATTTTGGAGTTACCTGGGACAACTCACTAAACGAAAAGCTGGGTTTGCTGGCAGCTGTTCCCTTTACAGACCAGCCCTGAGCCCAGAGGCACCCACGAATGCTGGCTTGGATGCCTCAGCCCAGCACATGGCCTTGCCCAGCCTGGCACCTGGGACAGAGTCAGAGAGACAGCCTTGCCTGCCTGACCTCACTCACATGTCCCCCATGTGAGACGCTTCTTGGCAACCCCGCTCCTCAGCCTCACCACAGGGCCATCAGCTGGAGCAGAGCAGGGCCCACAGCAGACTCCACTCCTAATCTCTTCCTGCTGATGTGAACATGAGTAGGTGTGAACACCGGGGAATGTGTGATGTGGGGGTGCATGTGTGCATTCACACACATCTGCCCGTGCTCATATGGGGAGTGTGTGTCCATGCAAAAGCCTGCAAAAAGAAATACATACCTGTGCATACCTGTGGGTGTGGGGCTGCACCCAAAGCCAGACTAGGGCTCCAGCTCACCTGGGACCCTTCGCTTGCAGCTACCTGCTGCCACGCCCACCCCCAGTGCAGAATGACACCTGTCTTCCCTTTTAGAGCTTCCACTTCCCCATCTCCTGGTCTCTATTCACTCCCCAACACTTCAAGGAGACTGCATGCCTGTTATTATCTCTTTTTGCAAGATAAAAAATTAAGGTCCAGGACTTCCCTGGTGTTCCAGTGGCTAAGAATCCAACTGCCAGTGCAGGGGACATGGGTTCAATCCCTGGTCAGGGAAGATCCCACATGCCTCGGAGCAACTAAGCCCGTGTGCCACAACTACCGAGCCCAAATTCTAGAACCTGTGCTCCAAAATAAGAGAAGCCACCGCAATGAGAAGTCCACGTGCCACAACTAGAGAAAACTCATGTACAGCATTGAAGACCCAGCACAGTCAAAAAGTAATTAATTCACGTCCAAAGACTTTAACTGAGCAGCAGCCTGTAGTCAAACCAGTTAGTGGGGGGAAAGACCACTGTTTCCTGGCTTATGTCCCCAGGGTCTTTCCCCCAGAAAGGAAGTTTTAGGGCTCATTCAGACAACAAAGCAACACATTCACCCATCCTTTCAACCACGCAAATATCTTTCAGTGCCTCCAAGAGCCCAGGCCTGGGGCCAGGTGCTGTGGATACAGGAGTGCTTTCATTCTAGGAGTTTTCAAATAAATATACAATAATCTATTAGAGGGGCTTCCCAGGTGGTACTAGTAGTAAAGAACCCGCCTGCCAATGCAAGAGATGTAGGAGACGCAGGTTAGGGAAAAAAAAGAGAGAAAAAAGCAGGTTTGATCCCAGGTCAGGAAGGTCCCCTGGAGGAGGGCATGGCAACCCAATCCAGTATTCTTGCCTAGAAAATCCCATGGACCGAGAAGCTTGGAGGGCTACAGTCCATGGGTCACAAAGAGTTAGACACGACTGAAGCAACTTAGCACGCGCACACGAACACCATTTGAAGAAAGTTAGGTTCATCAAGACCTTGACTCTCCCAGAACTTCTGAACATGGGAGGAGAGAAGATGCAAAGGAGTATGAGATTTGCCTGGTCCAGCAAAGGAGAGAGGACACTGAGGAGGGGCACAAACCACGTGTGAGCTCACGACTTCCACTTGAGAAACAGAGCCAACTGGCTCCATCCTCTGCCAGCCGAGGGGCAGCCAGGAGCCGGGCCAGCCTCAGATGGAGCCTTCTGGACATGGCCCTGGCTCCCCAGGGGCACAGGGAGGGTGCAGCTGCCAGGGTCACTTGGCAGAGACCCTGGGCTGACTGCTAACCCAGGGTGGGGTGGGGGGGCCTCTTCCTCCAGCTGCCTGGGGTCAGCACAGTGGGGCCAGAGCAGACACATCCTGGGTTGTATCTTGTTGTGTTGCGTGTGTGTTTTGAGTCGTGTCCAACTCTACGAGCCCATGGACTATAGCCCACCAGGCTCCTCTGTCCATGGAATTTCCCAAGCATTTCCTCCTCCAGGGGACCTTTTCAACCTAGGAATCAAACACGCATCTCCTGCATTAGCAGGTGGATTCCTTAACACTGTGCCACCTGGGAAGCCCGTATCCTGGATAGGAGATATTTTTCCTCAGGACAGAAGAATCTTTAGGTCAGAAATGAAGGAACAACACTCACAGCAGCTTAAACGCCCAGGGGGCTCTTGGTAGATAGAAGACCATATCACAGAAACTGGGGGTGGAAAGGGCAGGGGCTCCTTAAGAACTGCACACTGGGAAGTCAGCAAGGGTCACCCGGTGCTGGGATCGGAGAGAGAAGGGGATGCAGCTCTCTTGTCTCTGCTTCTCTGAAGTTTTCTGCTCTCTCCTTACATCATCAGAATTCCTTTTCCTCTTGGAATTCATCACCATCTTTCATCTGGGAACTTTCTCTCTAACGTCAGGTGATCTTGGGTACTGATTCACATTTAAGCGTGAGATTCAAGGGGCTTCCCTGGTGGTCCACTAGTTAAGAGTCCACCTGCCCTGGCCTGGGCACTCTCCCTTTTTCCAGATTGCTACAATAAGCTCCTTACTGGTTTTCCTTCTCTAAGCTTGTTCTCCTACAATCCATGCAGAGTTTAAAAACACAAATCTGATCATTTTGCTTAGAACTTCTTGTTCTAACTGCTTATAGGAAAGTGAACCAACTGTGTTACTGGCCTTCTCCAATAGCATCTCTCACTGACACACCAACCCCCTCCCAGCCCTCTACCTTCAGAAGACAATTATTTATAATTCCCCCAATGTACACACAATTTCTAGCCATGACACACTACATATGTAATCTTTTGATACATCCTCATGCTTTATCTCATCCTTTAAGACTCATCTCCATCTCACTTCCTCCCAAAAGTCTCTCAGAACTTATACAAACTCACCAGGCATCATGGGACCCTGGTCTTTGCTCCAATATTATTCTGGACTTATATCTATCACTACACTCAGACTCCTGACCCAGCCCTGTATAAACAAAGTCATATGACAGACAAAGCATTCATCTCCTTAATACGTAAAAGCTCTTATAAATCAATGTTAAGAAGACAAGGCAATAGAAAAAAGAAAGAGCAAAGCGTATGAACAAGCAGTTCACATAAAAACAAAAACAAATGGGGACTTCCCTGGTGATTAAGAATCCGCCTTGCAACACAGCGGACGTGGGTTCAATCCCTGGTGGGACTAAGATCCCACATGCCTCTGGGCAACTAAGCCAGCCCACTGCAACTACTGAGCCCACGTACTCCACAGCCCCAGCACCACAACGTAAGATCCTGCACGATGCAGCTAAGGTCTGACCAGTGGACCAGTGAAGTTGCTCAGTCGTGTCTGACTCTTTGTCATCCCATGGACTGTAGCCTACCAGGCTCCTTCATCCATGGAATTTTCCAGACAAGAGAACTGGAGTGGGTTGCCATTTCCTTCTCCAGGGGATCTTCCTGACCCAGGGATCGAACCCAGGTCTCCTGCATTGCAAGCACACGCTTTACTGTCTGAGCCACCAGGGAAGCCCTGGTCTGACACAGCCAAATAAATAAATACTTTTTTTTTAATTAAATAAAAACTAATATGTGAAAAGATGCTCAACCACATAGTTAAAGGAATGTCAGTATAAACAAGGAAATATCATTTTTAGCTATCAGATTTATAAATATCAAAACGTTTTATAACATAGCTTTTATAAATATGGGAAAAGAATCATCGTATTTGTGGTAATAAGCATTGATACAATCTTTTAGGAGGGTAATCTGGCAATAACTATAGTAGATTGCAAAAATCATACCCCTTATTTTAGGAATTCTACTTCTATACTATATATGTACATATGATAAAATGCACATATGTTCTTCCACATGTTAGGAAAAATGAGTCTTCAAGTACTTTCTCTGCAGCATAATTTATGCTAGCAAAGGAAATATAACCACACCAGTGTTAAATATTCAGTACATTATGTTACATGTACACAGTGGAATAGTATGCAGCCATGAAAATGATGCCATAGGACTATACATGCTATTACTTTATGGAAAGAAGACAAAGTGCACAAGAGTGTGTAAAGTACAAAGTATAAAGGGTGCAAGGGGTCCATACCACACACATGGACACAGACTTTCTGGATGGAAAGCATTAGAAAGAAAGAAAAAAAGTGAAGTCACTCAGTCGTGTCCAACTCTTTTCGACCCTGTGGACTGAAGCCTACCAGGCTCCTCCATCCATGGGATTTTCCAGGCAAGAGTACTGGAGTGGGTTGCCATTTCCTTCTTCAGGGGATCTTCCTGACCCAGGGATCGAACCCGGGTCCCCTGCATTATAGGCAGACGCTTTTACCATCTGAGCCACCAGGGAAGTCCTGGTAACAAAAGCCCCCAGGGAGAGGGATGAGGGTCAGGGAGGACAATAAAACTTACTTTGCAGCAAAACTTTCTCTTCTGTTCTGTTGGAAACTTTGTACTTCACTAACTTCTTTTCATAATCTGGAAATTTTTTAAACATAATCCAGTGTGGTGTCCACCTCTCTCCAATTAACAAACCCCTTAGAGGTGGAAATGTATTATGACTCATCTCTGGACCCAGAGGCTCACGGTGCCCACAGCTTCACGAGGAGCTAGACTCTGCAAATGAATGACCCTTCTGAGGCCAAGGTCCTCTCCTAGCACCCATGCTTCCTCCAGGCCTAGGTCTCTGCATGTCCTGGGAATTCAAAGCCAGGGGCTGAAAGTGCTGGCATAACCCCGAGTGTTAGCACCCCACTGCACCACTGCCCCAGTCTTGAGGGGCTCCATCCCAGCTCCCACCAGCTGCTCCCCTACCTGCCCCATGTGGGAAGAAGGGAGCAGGCTCCATGGTGAGTGTAAACGGATCCAGACACCACACTCTCCTTCCTCCTCTTCCTGGCTGTGTGTACTTGGGGGTGGAAACACGGCTCCATTTGACAAATACTTATGCAGTGTAATTCATTCCTCCAAGCATGTGCTGGGCACCCACGACACGCTGGGGTCTGTTCTAGACACAGCAGTGAACTGTCCAGGAAACTCCTCTGTGCCCGGAGCTTCCAACCTAGTGCAGGGTGAGAATTCTGTCTCCTAAGTGTTCAGGTGTGGGGGACATTAAATATGAAACTGTGGGGACTTCCTGGGGGGTCCAGTGGTTGAGCCTCTACACTCCCAGTGCAGTGGGGCATGGGTTTGATCCCTGGTTGGGGAACTAAGAATCCTGGAAGCTGCACAGCACAGCCTTAAAAAGAAAAAAAGAAAGAAAAGAAAATGTGTACAGAAAGCTTATCTCTATGCCTTCTGCACAGTGAGCCAAAATGAAGCCAATGTGATCACTACCATCCATCCCTTCCCGTGGCAATATCCCCTCCTCCATGTGGCCCATGATTCAGAGGCAGGAAGTCTATTATATACATATTCATATTCATGTATATATATACAAATTCATATTATATACATATGAATGTATATATATGGGGCTTTCCTGGTGACTCAGATGGTAAAGAACCTGCCTGCAATGTGGGAGACCCAGATTCGATCCCTGGGTCAGGAAATCCCCTGGAGGGAATGGCTACTGACTCCAGTATTCTTGCCTGGAGAATTACATGGACAGAGAAGCCTGGTGGACTATAGTCCCTGAGCTCATGAAGAGTTGGACACAACTGAGCAACTAACACACACACACACACACTCTCTCTCTCTCTCTATATATATATATATATATACATGAATGTTTATATATATATACACTATATATATGTCACACATATATGATTGTATATATGCCTATATATTTTATAGTGTTTATATGACTATATTATAACTGTATATACATATATATACCTGTCATATATATGATTGTATACATATGACTGTATTTATATGACTGTACTTATATTTATTTATATATTGTATATATATGACTACATACATATGTGTGTGCATATATATATACACACACATATATATAGGGTTTCCCAGGTAGCATTAGTGGTAAAGAAACCACCTGCCAACGCAGGAGGCACAAGAGTTGCAGGTTCAATCCCTGGATTGGGAAGAGCCCCTGGAGGAGGGCATAACCACTCACTCCAATATTTTTGCCTGGAAAATTTCAAAGACAGAGAAGCCTGGCAGGCTACAGTCCATGGGTTCGCAAAGAGTCAGACATGACTGAGCATGAGTACACCACACATGTACATATATATGTATGCTGCTGCTGCTGCTGCTAAGTCGCTTCAGTCATGTCTGACTCTGTGTGACCCCACAGACAGCAGCTCACCAGGCATGTCATATATATATATATATATATATACACACACTCGCACACGTGTGTGTGTGTTTGTGTGTGTGTGTGTAGTACTAGCACACATAAGCTAGCATTCCATCAGTTTGGTTCAGTCGCTCAGTTGTGTCCGACTCTTTGTGACCCCATAGACTGCAGCACCCCAGGCTCCCCTGTCCATCACCAACTCCCGGAGCCTGCTCAAACTCATGTCCATCAAGTCAGTGATGCCATCCAACCATCTCATCCTCTGTCTCCCCCTTCTCCTCCTGCCTTCAATCTTCTCCCAGCATCAGGGTCTTTTCTAATGAGTCAGTTCTTCACATCAGGTGGCCAAACTATTGGAGCTTCAGCTTAAACATCAGTCCTTTCAATGAATATTCAGGACTGATTTCCTTTAGGATTGACTGGTTTGATCTCCTTACAGTTCAAGGAACTCTAAAGAGTCTTCTCCAACACCACAGTTCAAAAGCATCAATTCTTTGGCCTCCCATCCTGTGAATATTATTATTAATATGAAGAGAGCAGCTATAGGTGACTTGCAGTGCTCTTCTCTCTTGCAGGGAAACATCACTTTTGGTAGGAGTTGGATGTAGTTTAAATGCTGAAAGGAAGACTGAAATGATTAAGATAATAGAAACACAAAAGATAATGTACCAAAACTACTTGGCAGAGTTCCCAGCATCCTGTAAGCATCCTAGGACTTGAAGGGGAGCTCTTTTTATTATTGCCACAGTGTTTAAATTTATTATTACTTGTTATTACATCATCTAATCATTGGATCTTCCCCTGCAGCTCCACTTCCAGTTTCTTTTTATTTTTTTAATATTTATCTTTATTTATTTATTTACTTGGCTGTGCCAGTCTTAGTTGTAGCGTGCAGGATCTTCAGTTGCAGCATGCAGGATCTAGTTTCCCAATGAGGGATCAAACCCAGGCCCCCTGCACTGGGAGTGCAGAGTCTTACCCACTGGACCAGCAGGGATCCCTCACCTCCAGTTTCCAAAGGGAAATCTCCAGCAGATTCACCCCCAGCTGCACAGAACACCTTCCTGTCCCAACAGCCCTAATGCAGCTTCCAGAAGAAAAAGTTCCTGGAGAATTCCTCCTTCCAAAGAGCCCAGCATAGGTTTGAGACCAAGGAGCACAGGTTTTAGGTCGATCCCGACAGGGTAGGCACCCAGCTCAGCCTCCCCTTGGCCCTGTGAGCCTGGAGACAGGTTGCCATGCTCTGGGCCTATTTCCATCACTTCTGGCGCATCTGCAGGGTAATTAGGAAGGGTTCCTTAAAGCAACACAAGGCAGCCTGTGCACTACAAGCTTAGGGTTACTCCTCTCCGCGCCTCATTCATTGACAGTGAAAGTTGGGTTCTGTCCTGGGCCTGACCTTGGGCCCTAGACGTCAGTGATTGGCATGACTCGCTGCACAGGGTGAAGATGACGGTAAAGACGCGGGTTCCCACTGAGTCCGCAGAGGGAGCAGCCCCAGGGGGAACCAGCAAAGCCCAGTAACAAGTCCCAGGAAATAGAATCAGAATCTGATAATAAAATAAAGTCTAACATCTTTGTTTCTTTCTGCGGTCAGTGGCCCACAGGGTACCATATTCAGAGGCTTATGCATCCCGCCTTCGGACCAGAGTTCCTTGAAGGATACAGCTGCGCCTGCGCTGACCACGCAGCTCTGCGGGAGGTGTGCACAGACGCCGCTCACAGACACTCAATTCGGGATGGAGGCGGGCCGTGTGCAGAGACCCCGCCCCCGCCCCTCCCAGTTGTCAAAATGGTGAAGCAGCCCCGCCCATAGCCTATCCAGGAGAGCCCGCGCTCGAGACCATGAGTTCAAGACCCTCCGTTCCTTGATCGAATAAAGTGTTCCTTTAGGGCTTCCCCGGTGATTCAGACGGTAAAGAATCTGCCCGCGAGAGACCCAGGTTCCATCCCTGGGTCAGGAAGATTGCCTGGAGAAGGAAATGGCAACCCATTCCAGTATTCTTGCCTGGAGTATCCCATGGACAGAAGAGCTTGGTGAACTACAGTCCATGGGGTGGCAAAGAGTCAGACACAACTGAGTGACTAACACTTACACTTCTGAATTGAACACGATCTCATTCTATTAGCTTCAACAACAGCGGACAGGAGGACTCTCCTTGGGGGCCTGACTCAAAAGGGTCAGTGACATTGTGGGCGAGGTTAACTTTGGTCACTTGGTCAAGGTGGTATTGCCCAGGCATCTCCACTGTCAAGTTATGTCCTTTCGCCTTTTGAGCAAGTACTTGGAGGCAACATAACTGCTATCCTGTTACTCCTACAACCCTGACACCCTATCAGTTTCCTGGGGCTGCCCAGGAAATTAACATAATGTGGGCAGCATAGTATGACATTCATTTCGAAGACCAGAAGTCTGAGATCAAGGTGTCGGCAGGGCTCCACTCCCTCTGGGTCTAGGGGAGGGACCCTCCTTCCTGCCTCCAGCTTCTGGTGGATCCAGGTGTTCTTGGCTTGCAGCTGCCTCACCCAGTCTCCATCCCCACGGTCACAGGACCTCCGCCTCTTCATGAGTCTGTCTTCTCTTCTGTCCCTTACAAAGGACACTTGTTATTGGACTTAGGGCCCATCTGGTTATCCCGCATGATCTCATCTTGAGATCGCCAACTTAATTACATCTGCAAAGACTTTTTCCAAATAAGGTCACAATCACAAATAACAGGTTATTAGGACATGGACATTTCTTTTGGCAGGGGGTTGCCTTTCAACTCACCCACCACCACCCCTAGCCCCATCCTTGTTCATGGAACCACCGAAGGGCTTCCTCTCTGGTCTCCCAACCCCTTCTTATCCCTTCTCTGCCTAAGAGTAGTGGTTTGGAAACATAACCCTCCAGAAGCTTCCCATTGCTCTCAGAATTAACTCTAATCCCATACTTTGGGCTGCAAGGGGCTGCCTGATGAAGCCCTGCCCATTATCCAACCTAGTCCCTACCACTGGCACCCCAGCTAGAATAGATGTTCCAGGTGGGCAGGGATCTTTGACTATCTGCTCTCTGTTGTCGTTGTTGTTTAGTCACTAAGTCGTGTCTGACTCTTCACAACCCCATCAACTGCAGCACACCAGGCTTCCCTGTCCTTCACTATCTCCCAAAGTTTGTTCAAACTCATGTCCGTTGAGTTGTTGATGTTCTCTGTTGACCTCCCCATTATTTAGAAGAACATCTGGTGTGTAAATGGCAGGGAATGAGTATGTGCTGAATGGGTCCATGAGGGAAACAAATTCCTACTGCCAGACATGGTGAAAGGTAGATGCATGACCTTCATTACTCCTCAAAGTCATCCTCTCATTTGAGGCCCACTATTACTTTTATCCCCTATGAGAAAATAGAGGCACAGAGGGGTTAAACAACTTTCCCAGGAGCACACAGCTGGTAAGTGGAGAAGCTGAAACTCAAACCCAGGCAGTCTGACCCCAGCATTGCTGTCCAATCACTCTGCCTGTTGGACACCGGACTGAACTGAAGGGGGACAAAGATAGATAAAAATGTGGCCTCTGACCCCTTGTCATCACTGTCCCATCACCAAGATGAGCGTGCAACCTATTCTGTTATGAAGTGTGTTGCAGGTGTCTCAATTCAGCCGGTGCAAAGGCATAACTGGCCAACTGCACTTTCCAAGAAGGCTTCTCCAAGGAGGAGGGCAGAGCAGACACCCCTCCACCCCCACCCCGTGAAGTTGCACTTTCCCCATCAGCCTCCAGCCCTAGGTCTGGACCTCTCCAAGTGTGAGCATCTCTACTGACAGCAAGGTATATACACAGGAACCGCCATCCTCAGCTCCACCCTGGGTCCTGTGTGGGGCTGCCTCAAATAAAACCCAGGAGGACTGCCCTGGTGGTCCAGTGGTTAAGAATCCGCTTTCCAATTCAGAGGACATGGGTTTGATCCCTGGTTGGGGAACTAGGATGCCACGTGCTGCGGGGCAACCAAATCTGTGTGCCATTACTAGAGAGAAGCTCACACACTGCAATGAAAGAGCCCGCATGCCGCAACTAAGACCTGATACTGTCAAAAATAAATAAATAATACATAAATATTTTAAAATAAACAAAACCCACAGACAGAACCCCTTTGGGGGTGGGCACCACACACAGCACTGAACTTGCATTGCCATGGGAATCTTCGACAACTCTCCATGGGACCAACAAGGAAACTGAGGTTGGCAGTGCAATACTTACCAAAGTCACACAGCTATGATGTGGCAGAAGTAGGTATTGAGTCCAGGCTGATCTTGGCACTAGACCCCTTCTCTTAACAGCTCTGCTGTTTTTAGTCAATTTCTAATTATTTTGGACTTCCCTGGTGGCTCAGATATGCAGATGACACCACCCTTATGGCAGAAAGTGAAGAGGAACTAAAAAGCCTCTTGATGAAAAGTGAAAGAGGAGAGTGAAAAAGTTGGCTTAAAGCTCAACATTTGGAAAACTAAGATCATGGCATCTAGTCCCATCACTTCATGGGAAATAGATGGGGAAACAGTGGAAACAGTGTCAGACTTTATTTTGGGGGGACTCCAAAATCACTGCAGATGGTGATTGCAGCCATGAAATTAAAAGACGCTTACTCCTTGGAAGGAAAGTTATGACCAACCTAGATAGCATATTCAAAAGCAGAGACATTACTTTGCCAACAAAGGTCTGTCTAGTCAAGGCTATGGTTTTTCCTGTGGTCATGTATGGATGTGAGAGTTGGACTGTGAAGAAAGCCGAGCGCCAAAGAATTGATGCTTTTGAACTGTGGTGTTGGAGAAGACTCTTGAGAGTCCCTTGGACTGCAAGGAGATCCAACCAGTCCATTTTAAAGGAACAACAGAATGGTTCTTTGGAAGGACTGATGCTAAAGCTGAAACTCCAGTGCTTTGGCCACCTCATGCGAAGAGTTGACTCATTGGAAAAGACTCTGATGCTGGGAGGGATTGGGGGCAGGAGGAGAAGGGGACGACAGAGGATGAGATGGCTGGATGGCATCACCAACTTGATGCACATGAGTTTGGGTGAATTCCGGGAGTTGGCAATGGACAGGGAGGCCTGGCATGCTACGATTCATGGGGTTGCAAAGAGTTGGACATGACTGAGTGACTGAACTGAACTGAACTGAATTATTTTGGGGGTTGGTGGCTCAGACAGTAAACTATCTGCCTGCAATGTGCGAGACTCAGGTTTGATTCCTGGGTCAGGAAGATCCCCTTGAGAAGGGAATAACAACCCACTCTAGTATTCTTGCCTAGAAAATCCCGTGGACAGAGGAGCCTGCCAGGCTACAGTCCATGGGGTCACAAAGAGTCAGGCATGACTGAGCAACTAACACTTTCACTTCTTTCAATTATTTTTTGAATGATACAAATACCTTACATTGCATTTGTTTGTCTAAAAAAAAAAGTATTTGTTCAATGTACACTTCAAGACATTATCATAATTTTTCTTAACCTTTTAAAAGAATTTTAAAAGTTTTATTAATTATTTTTTATTAAAAAAATAAAATTCCTCTGTTTTGTGAGGATGGAAAGTCCATAGAAATAAATAGGGACTGAGGTGGGGTGGGTATGGGGGTAGAGGGCTGAGAGGATCAGGACCTAGGATGCCAAGATTAGGTGGGACCACCCTGTTTGGGGAATTGTAAATCACTAGGCAGGGCCAGTTGAGAAGAGATTTTCATTTCTTATGGAAATGATCTTGAAAGGCAGGAGGATTCTTCAGCTTTTCTGAGCTTGGGGGTTGAAGGGTGGGGTCTACATAGCTTACCCTCTGCCTCAGCTGTGGAGGTTCAGGGTCTTATAGTAGGTCATCATCCAGGCGGAAGGGACAGGAGGCTAGACCCCAGCTCCCATCTGCTGTTTGATGATCACATCTGCAAAATGGGCACAGATGGTGCTCATCTCTGAAAGGGGGCCACTGGGAGGGTCCCATGGGGGCAAAGGGCACAGGTGATGAGCATCACTGCAAGATCATCATCTCCGTGGCAGAGACCAGGTCTATTTGATTCATCACCATATGCCATAAATGAATTGGCACATAGTAGGTACTCAGTAAATACCTTATAAGTGAAGAAATGATAAAGCGGGGTCCATAGAGACTTACCAAAAAGTGATTTCAAAACTTCAGGATCAGGAGGACAGTCTGTGAGCACTTTGTCACAAGTGGGGCAGGGGTCACCCCTTGTCACAGGTCACACAGCAAAGGACAGTGGGAGGGCAGAGGCTGGTATGGACTACACACTCTCGCTGGGTTAGACACTCCATAGAGATGAGAAACAGCCTGTCTGGCTCCCAGGGTGCATCCCTTTGCTCACGTTGGGGCTGGCACATAGTAGGTACTCTAGAAACTTAAGAGCGTTCATGAGAAAAAAAGAGAGGAATTTGAGTCCCTTCAAGATTATAAACTGGAGGCTTTCCTGGCCATCCAGTGGTGAAAACTCTGAGCTTCCAATGCAGAGGATATGGATTTGGTCAGGGAATTAGGATCCCACATGCTGTGTGACCAAAAGAAAAGAGAGAGATCATAAACTGGAAACTCTCTTTCCTACATTACAGTCAGAAAATCTTAAAGGAAAAGCAGCTGAAAGTGAAAGTGTTGGTTGCTCAGTCGTGTCCAACTCTTTGTGACCCCCGCAGACTATAGCCCACCAGGCTCCTCCTGTCCATGGGATTCTCCAGGCAAGAATACTGGAGTGGGTTGCCATTCCCTTCTCCAGGGGAATCTTTCCAATCCAGGGATGGGACCCTTGTCTCCTGGATTGCAGGCAGACCGTCTGAGCCACCAGGGAAGCTCCTGGAAAAGCAGCTAAATTATTTCAAAAGAAACTGTAGACTCAGTAGGGAGCCTCTATCATAAGTTTCAGAATCCACCTTCCCATGTGAGTGTTCTGGAGCTAAAAGCCACAGAGCAGCAGAAGTCTGGTGAGACATTCTTGGATTCATAAACTCTGGATCTCACTCTAATTGGCAGCCAGGCCCATAATTAAGGTCTTCTTACCTCTCTTCAGGGACCATTTCCTGAAAGCCTCAATCAATGTAATTGTGCTTCCTCAGAAACCACCACCCAGCAAAGTCAACCACAAATCACAAAGCAAGCAGCTGGCCCAAGTGCTTCTGGCTGCATGGTGATGATGCCCTTGGGGGTGGACATTTGATCTGGTCAGCTCTACGTGGGCAGAGGCTCCCACCACCTAAACTGTGAATTCATGCATTTACAGGAGAGAATCCAGATAGACCCCTCCAGCCCACCTACGGCGGGGCGCACACTCAGTCCTGCGGAAACCCATGTTGTTTGCAGAGGAAACAAGACTCCTTCTGCAGACTCGTGAGTCGAGACTGTTGGGTCTTTCTCTTTTTGCCTTCTTTTTAAAAAGCAACTTTATAAATGTTGTAACTTACATACCACAGAAGTCACCCACTGTGTGTACACAGTGCTGTGACTTTCATAAGCTTTTGGAGTTTGCATCTTCATTGCCTCTATCCAGTTTTAAAATATTTCTATCATCTGAGAAGTTTCTACTTGCATTGAGATTTTTACGTGAAAGTGTTAGTCACTCAGTCGTGTCCGACTCTTTGCAGCCCCATGGACTGTAGCCCTCCAGGCTCCTCTGCTCATGGGATTCTCCAGGCAAGAATACTGGAGTGGATTGCCATGCCCCTTCTCCAGGGGAATCTTGGGCTTCCCAGGTGGCTCAGATGGTAAAGAGGTTTTTAAAGCCATTCACTTTTACACTGTGAGCTTCCCAGGTGGCTCAGACAGTAAAGAATCTCCCTGCAATGCAGGAGATCCAGGTTCAATCCCTGGGTCAACAAGATCCCCTGAAGGAGGGCAAGGCAACCCACCATAGTATTCTTGCTTGGAGAATTCCATGGACAGAGACTATCGGGCTACAGTTCATGGGGTCACAAAGAGTTAGAAACTGAGCAAATAACATACTGTAACTCCAGAAGTTAAACCCTGGGCAGCCCCAGGGTAAAATGTTCTCATGAAAGAACCAGGTTAGGCCCCATTTTTCATGGGAGGGAGCTCTTTGGGTGGGGTGCTACTTAAGTTGCATCCTGGGTGCTATTTAATTTGCATACTATACCCTGGTGCCTCACAGGATGGAAAAAAGGCATGAAAGTGGGCGGTTGGGAGCTTCCCCAGAGATCATGAATAAGACGAGAGAGACATCACTCACTGAACAGTTGACACCAATCTTTTATAATCTTTTTTTTCTGATCACTGATGTGTCAACCATAGCCAGCGTTTCTCAGGTTGTCGGGCTCTGGGCCCCTGAGATGTTGACGGTTGAGGGGTGGAGGAGGGATTAAAATGATGTCTTCAAGTTCAGGTAACAATGGGTTAAACAAAAGTTTCTTCACTGCAGGATTTACCAGAGCCTTCGGTTCCTTAAAGAGGACAGTTAATCTCCAAAAGGGAGATTTGGACCACAGAAGCGGTTTTTCAAGGAAGATGGTACTGGTGTTTATGAAGGACCCCATACAGCTCAGGCTTCTGCGTGGTAGCAGGCAATATATAAGAAAAGATAGCAGGTGACATTATATGTTGGGTGCCTGCTTCAAAATACTGTTTTGGGGCCTTTGTGTAATTTTCTCTTTAAATAACACAAAAACCCATCTCGAAGAAGGTGGGTCTGAAACTGCAGCCCCTCCTCTGATGTCTCAAATCACCTCCCTGATGAAGTTACTCCTCTCAGATTCCTCACAGACACAAACACACAGTAAATGCTAAAAACAATAATGTCATGGAAGAACAAACTGTCACATATAGTTTCATTCACCTAATCATTTGAAAAGATGCCTAGCTCTGGCCCATCCATACAATGGAATAAATGGTTCATCCATGCAATGGAATCCTATAGTTAGTTAGTTCAGTCACTCAGTCATGTCCGACTCTTTGCGACCCCATGAATCGCAGCACGCCAGGCCTCCCTGTCCATCACCTATACATCTACACAAAAGAGTGAGGCACTTCTGTGTGTATCAGCTGGTAAAGATCTGCAAGAAATATCCTTAAGCAAAAAAAAAGGAAAACTGAAATGAAATAGTGAATGTAAAACATTTGGCCTGGATCCCAGTGCATAATACATGATAAACAAACAATACCTGTTATTATCATGATAAACTGAACAATTCCTGAATTAATTACCTGTAATTCTTTTAAATAACCACTTGAAGGACATAAGGAATTTACCATTTAAACAAATTTTGTTTTTCCAAATCAATGGCTTAGCCAGGGACCTCTAAGTTTCCTTCCACTGTTGACAGTCAATAAAGTTCGGATGAGCCCCACCCATAGGCTCAACCCCACCCTCACCTCCTGGACAGACACTGTAAGCTTGAGGAATTTTTAATTCTGAGTTAGACAAGGCCAGCACCACACAGCATGCTCATTTCTCTGCTTCCTGGTCCTGGTGTGACAGGGCATCTGGAAGTATCAGTCTTCAGAGCTAGTTTGGAACTTATCTTGAGCCCCGAGACCAGCCACCTCAGGGCTCTGTCTTCTTTTTTTTTTTTTTTGTCTGCAGCTTGGGGGAACTTTCCTGACCAGGGATCAAATCCAAGTCCCTGTGTTGGGAGTCTTAACCACTGGATTGCCAGGGAAGTCCCAGGGCCCCGCTTTAGTGTCTATTTGTTGGTGGTGTTCAGTTGCTAAGTCATGTCTGACTCTTTGCAACCCCATGCACTTCAGCACACCAGGCTCCCCTGTCCTCCATTATCTCCCGGAGTTTGCTCAAATTCATGTCCATTGAGTCAGTGATGCTATCTAACCATCTCATCATCTGTGTCCCCTTGTCCTTTTGAATTCCATCTATCCCAGCATCAGGGTCTTTTCCAACAAGTCAGCTTTTCACATCAGGTGGCCAAACTACTGGAGCTTCAGCTTCAACATTAGTCCTTCCAATGAATATTCAGGGCTGATTTCCTTTAGGATTTACTGTGTAGAGTTCCAGCCAAAAAAAAAGCCAGTGGCAACTTCCATGGGTTTTTATTCCCTGTGATTGATTCTCTGGGTCTTACTTGCACAAGCGGATATATTGAATCTTCCGCCATCTCAGTAAATTTTGCTGAGGCCCAATCCTGGGAGTTTTACATGATTCCTCCCGATCCTTCAGCTGAAATATCACCTCCTTGGTGAGAGTTCCTGAACGCTCCACATAAAGCAGCCCTTGGCCCCACTTCATCACCCCCAGCAGGCCCGTTCATGTAGACTCTACACTGCAGACTGCAGGGATGAAACTCTGCATCCAAGAACCTACCAATAAAGACCCCTATGAAACGGCTGGCGAACAGGTATGCTCCCCGCCACCTTGTTTATAACCACAGAAGACTGGAAACTTTCTAAACCTCATCAGAACAGGATGAATTATCTGTGCATCACGCACAAAACAACATCCTGCAAAACAAGGCGGCTCTATATGAACCAGTGAGGAGCCATCAAGGTGATAAACCAAGTGAGAAGAGTGAGGTGCCAGACTGTGTGTACAAAATGCCACCATTTGGGTTAAAAAAGAAATACATGTCATTGTGTGTATGTGCCTAAAATAGCTCCTTACACACACCTAATTGGTAATGAGACTGGTCTCCAGCTGGGGAGATGGGGATGGGAGGGGAAACACCCTCATCTCTGTGTACCATTGCATTTCCTCCTGGGGACCCCACTTTACACTGATAATAATATAAAAAGCTACCCATTGCCCTCATGTAATCTTGCCAGGAAGTTCTATCTTCTATGTCTGGCCCCTTCCTTTAAGGTTCAGAATCCAAAGCATAGTCCCTCCCAGGAAACTTCCCTTGACCAGCAAATCTGAAGGACAGGCTGCTGCTTCCTAAGATAGATGCTGGAGTTGGAGCTGCCCATCCATCGAGGAAGGGACCTTGCCCAGGCAACTCACCACTTGGAGCCTGCTTCTCCATCTGTAAAATGGGGCTGTAATGCCTACATCCTATGGTTGTTGGGAAGAGTAAACTAGTTTAATATGAAAAAGGTCTAAAACAGGGGTTGGCACATACTACATGCTGGATAAGGTAGTATCCTACCATGTGGGGCCAGGACAGCACTGGGTCAGAAGCAGCACCCCTGGAGGCAGCCAAGCCTGCTCTGGAAGTTACGAAAGCTTCAGCATCTCGCTCACCTTTTTCTGAGCCTCTGGTGCCTCATCTGCAAGATGGGCTAAAATAGGATTATTAGGTGGGTTTCCCAGGTGGTGCTAGGGGTACAGAATGGCAGGAGACATTAAAGAGCTCAATCACTGGGTTGGGAAGATCCCCTGGAGGAGGAAATGGCAACCTACTCCAGTATTCTTGCCTGGAGAATCCCATGGACAGAGCCTGGTGGGTTACAGTCCATAGGGTCACAAAGATTTGGATATGACTGAGCAACTTAGCATGCATGCATGCGGGATTATTAGGGAATTAAATAACATGGTGCATATGTGTTTTCTATAGGTTGTGTTATAGTAAGCGTCACATTTTTTTTAAATTGGTTTTTCTGCATTTTCTTTCTTTTTCTTTTTCCTTCTGACCACGCTACACAGCTTTCAGGATCTTAGTTTCCTGACCAGGGATTGAACCCGCACCTTGGCAGTGAAAAGTGTGGAGTCCTAACCACTCAGCTGCCAGGGATTTCCCTAGATTTTTTTTTTTTGTCTGTGTGTTTTACTAAACCTAAAGTTTTTGTTTGTTAGATTTGATACCAGGTTTTGCTGGTTTTGATCACATTCAAAATGTGGTTTTGCTGGGTCCACCGAGATGTATGGTGGTCATGTCTGACTCTTGTGACCCCATGGACTGCAGCCTGCCAGGCTCCTCTGTCCATGGGATTCTCCAGGCAAGAATACTGGAGTGGATTGCCATTTCCTTCTCCAGGGGATCTTCCCAACCCAGGAATCAAACCTGGGTCTCCTGCATTGCAGGCAGATTCTTCACCCACTGAGCTATGAGGGAAGCCCTGTTTTGACCACATTCAAGTTAAAACATTTATACTGGACAACATGACAGAGAGTGGAAGATCGTCTGCCAGCCACCCTCGACCCCCCAGCCCTGGTGTCAGCCTCCCAGATCCCTGCACAGGACAACCACTTCCTGGGCGCTCATCTGTACTCCCAAAGATATTCTAAGTGTGTACAAGAGTGTGACGTGTATTACTTTTGTCAACAATAAAAAGGAAATTGTTTGTGACACTTTAATTCATTCTGTCATCAGCTAAAAGTAGTTAGCAACAATGGATAGAGAAAACAACAATTAAAAGGGAACAGTTGAGAAAATTCTTTCTAAAGATCTTCTTAAACAGTTGGTGCCTGACACCACTGAATTTTTCCTGTCTTGTGGTTAAACGAATATGCATGGATGTTAGCAATGCATCAAAATCTCTGCTTGAAGAAAATCAGAATTCCCGGCCAAAGAGAAAAAGAAACAGAGGGAATGCACGGGGGTGGGGGGGCAGCTTCCTACCCTTCCTCGCCTGTTCTCCAGGAAATTGCTTACAGTGAGAAACTGCACTGATTCCAAAGTTAGGAAACAGGTAAAAACCCTTTTCTAAGAAAAATTTTCAACAGCAAAAAACAAAGTTAAGAAATAGTTGCACAAGGGTGCAGGTCTCTCTTGAGATCTTAGCACAGGCTTTCTTTACTTACCCATTTAAATATTTATTTTTCACATAATATTTATTCATTTATGTAAACATTATGAAAGTAAAGCCTATTTGTTTTTTAAAAATTTTAGACTCACATCAGGTAGAAAATGAGACGGTAATCCAGCTTGAGGAAGCAAATTCTGTGATCACTTTGAGTAACGCATCCAGGTTTCATTTACAGCAGCATTTCTCTGCCTCTGGATGGCTGACACCCCAGGGGATTCTTTGTGGGGGGAGCTGTCCTGTGCTCCTGTGTGTGTCCTGTGTGTTTAGCATCGACCCACTAGGATCCCAACAGCAATTTTCCCTCCCCCTACTCGTGACAACCAAAAATGTCTCCAGACATCGTCAAATCTGGGGAAAAAATCACACCCCCTCTTCAAGTCCTCAGGCCAAAACATGATTCCCTCCTGGTTCCTCAAAAAGGAACTGCTGGGGCAAGTGAAACAGAGTCCCCACTCTGGGCCATCACCACCTCCACCTCCAAGGGGACACGGAGGAGAGGTGGGGGAGGGGAACGGGAGGACTGGGACGAAAATAATGACCGGCTCTGCTCTCATCAGAGGCTAAACATCCAAAGTCGGGGTGTCCACAGGAACATGCTCTGTCTGAAATCCTTGGAGGAGAAGCCTTCGCACCTCTTCCAGCTTCGGGAGGTGGCCAGCCACCCTCCACCTCTGCCTCCGACCTCACGTGGCCATCTCCGCTCGTGTCTGTGCCTCTCTTCTCTTAGTAAGGATACAAGTCATGACGATTAAGGCCCACTGGACTCCAGCAGGACCTCATCTTATTTACTCACAACACCCCTATTTCCAAATAAGGTTGAAACCAAGGTACAGGGGTTATGGCTTGGACATACCCCACTTCTAGGGAGTACAATTCAACTCCTAACATCTGTGAAGTCCCAAAGGCCTTCTAATCTCAGCAAGGGCCAGGTGCCAAGACACCCTCTTCAAACCACCACCTCTCAGACTCTCTCTTTTGGGACCATTTCTTAAGATCAAGATCTTCCCTTGGAAAATGTTGGGAAGCCACAAAGAACACTCCGTGCATCATGATAAAAGAGAACAAGGGAATCCCTTCATGGTCCAGAGGTTGGGACTCTGCGTTCTCACTGCCAAGGGCTCTGAAAGCCCAGGTTCAATCCCCTGTCAAGCAACTAAAATCCCACAAGCCTGAGACTTGACCTTGTAAACATTCTTACCAAAGCTCTTCCTTGAACACATTCCTGGAACTAGGCCTTTCAACTCTTCTCAGTCTTCACACTTTTTTCTCATCCATCTCCCACATCAAGATGTTATCCAAAAGAGGCAAGAAAACTAGTGTTTATGATGGTACCAAAAGTACTTGAGCATTCCATGAAACTATAGACTCCAGTGTAGTTTTTAAAAGTCAGGAGATCAGGTTTGTTTCTGCAGATTATGTTCCATGTTACTAAGACAGAGGTTTGATACGCCTTACATCCATGGACCTTGAACATAATGCCAGCCTGGGTTGGCAAAGCCAGAAGGGGTCAGGTTTTGGTGACTCCAATTGTCACCAAGCCTCCCAGCCTGGTGGCCTATGGATTTCAGAGAAGTACATGAAAACTGTCAACTGGAAGAGAAATCTGATGTATCTGAGATCTGAGAAAGTAAATCAACAATGATCAGATCATCAGGGAGCAAAAGCCACCCGAGAATAGCGCATAGGTGCACTATGGCATCGAAATTTTGAAAGCAAACCTTTCCTATCTCCAATTAAGGAGACAAGTCTCACCACCCACTCAGCACAGGCAACTAAGAGGCACTGGCTGAGGGTCACAGCCACCCAGGGATCAGAGAAAGCTCCCTCACCTGGAAAACATGCTTAAAAGTACCTCAGACTGTTCTTCCCTTTGTAGCCCAGGACAGCCGTTTCCTGGGTTCTCCACCTGCTATTGTTATTCAGTGGCTAAGTCGTGTCCAACTGTTTGTGACCCCATGGACTGCAGCTCACCAGGCTTCCCTGTCTTTACCGTCTCCTGGAGTTTGCTCAAACTCATGTTCATTGAGTCGGTGATGCCATCCAACCATCTCATCCTGTCACCCCCTTCTCCTCTTGCCCTCAGTCTTTCCCAGCATCAGTGTCTTTTCCACCTGCGGTAAAGGAAGGCAAATTAAACTGCCACTTCACCACCCCAACACACCCCTGGGAAAAGGAAAACACGAGAGAGACACTACAGATGCTCCCTGACTTACAAGGATTTAACTCATAATTTTTCAACTTAAGGTTGGAACAAAAGTGACTGGCATTCAGCAGAAACCATACTTCAAAATTAGAATGTTGCCCTTTTCCTGGGCTAGTGAGATCCTCTCGCGATGCTGGGCAGCAGCAAAGGTCAGTGACCAATACACTCAAAACCATTCTAGTTTCCACCTTCAGTAGAGTAGTCAACAAACTGCATGAGGACTTCCCCTGCAGTCCAGTTGCTAAGACTCCACTTTCCAATGTAAGGAGTGAGGGTTCAATCCCAGGTTGGGGAATTAAGGTCCCACATGCTAGATTTCCCTGGTGGTCCAGTGGTTAAGAATCTGCCTGCCAACTCAGGGGACATGGGTTCAATCTCTGGTCCAGGAAGATCCCACACGCCACAAGGCAACTAAGCCTGTGCGCCACAACCACTGAAGCCCGGGCACCTAGAGCTGCAACAGGAGAGGCCCCCACAATAAGCCCAAGCACTTAGTGCAGGGAGTGGCCCCACTCACTGCAACTAGAGAAAGCCCGTACACAGCAATGAAGACAACACAGCCAAAAAGAAAGAATTCAGCAAATAAAAAAGATCCCACATGCCAAAGGGCGTGGCCAAAATTTTTTTTTAAAAGAAAAACAATTATGATATATTCAACCCCTTACTATAAAACAGGTTTTGTATTAGATGATTTTGCCCAACTGTAGGCTAATGTAAGTGTTCTGAGGAGGTTTAAGGTAAGTGAATTATTTTTTAAACAAATGAGGTATAGGAAACTCCCTGGCAGTTTAGGGGTTAGGACTTGGCACGTTCACTTTCAGGGCCCAGGTTCAGTCCCTGGTCAGGGAAATAAGATCCTTCAAGCTGCATGGCACAGCCAAAAAAAAAAAAAAAATAGCTGAAGTACAACAATACACTTTGGACTTGAAGCAATTTTAACTTCTGATGAGTTTATTGAGATATAGGCCCATCCTCCTTCAAGAAGGATCAACCCTGAAGTCCTCCAGCATCACAGCAACCCATACAGGAATTCCTAACAGCTGGTAACCAACACTTACCCCAGGAAAAAGGCAGTGGGTTCCCCACCAGCATTCCCACCACTGCTGAGCATTAGGAGTTTCTGCCTCACCCATCCATGACCTTATCTTGTTTTGTTTTTTAATATCCAAATACAGGATCTCAGATCTCACCCTGACACTAGGCCCCCAAAATGGAAAGGATGGTTGTTATGAAATCATTTCAAATGAGAAACAGACTAATCATCCCTTTCCTAAGTCACAACTTAAATTGTATGCACATGGAGAGAAGACAGCCATGAAGGGCTATTGACAACACCCCATCTGACCTTCCAGAGAACCTCTAAGTGTCTGGGAGACAGGCAGGCATCTATCTCCAAGGTGCCTGGATGGACAGATATCCAGTCTGTAGATGCAGAGACCTGCTGAGTCTCTCTCCAAAATGAACTCTGGATCGTGCGTGTCTTCGGACAGCGATGGGTTTTCTTTCAGTGCAACCATGAGGAAAAAAAGGAGCATCTTCATTCTTCTCCTGGAGTGCCAAAGACTTCAGCAGCATCATGTGTCTTCATAAAAAGCAAATCAACCTGTCAAGGAGCCAGGAAGGCAACAACAGCACAGGGTGAAGGGGAAAGGGAGAATGAAACGTAATTCTTACCAACACAGGGCTTAAAAAAAAAGAGTCTGTATGTCTGATGGCCTGAGGTTAGGCCATGGGAGTCGGACATGCTCAGAGAGCAGGAGAGAAATCAAGGCAGCCAAGGTTTCAGTAGGGACCTTGTAAGGGTGCTCAGTTGCTCCCCATGGCATCAGCTCAGAGTGTTAGGAAGTAAAACCTGTTACCACACACTGGACCCAGGAAGCCAGTGGCTGTCCTGCTGGTGTTCAGCGGGAGCAAAGAAAAAGGAGAACTGAGCGCTGAGCCAGGCATAAGCCCTGCTTTATGACTCACTCAATCCCGGGTTGACTTTGGGGTGATTCCAGAACATTGTCTGCACTGCAATTCAGCACAGCTCCTCAAAGCCAGAGTCTAGTCCAAAAGCAAGCAGAGATGCTGATAAGCAAATAGTCCCTTTTCCTTCAATCCTTTGCCCCCTTCATCTCCTCTTAACACCCAAGGTCTCACATCTCGATTGAGAAATAACTGCCAATGTGAGACCTCTTTTCACTGCTCTAAAGCAAAGCAATTGTAATCCTGAGATAGCAACCAGATAAATCCAACTTAATGGGAATGTTCAATGGCCAGGGACAAGCTGCCAAGAGCAAAGTATTAGGTTGGCAGAATTTAAGTTACTTAATAACATCTAATGCCAATATTAAATCAGGAATTGCTAAGCATTTGGTAGAGAGTTATGAATCAAGACTTATGAGTCTGGAGTTGAAGCAACAGCCTTATCCGACATGGAAAACCCTTTTGCTCCCACACTGCCTTTGAAGCCCAGCCACTCAGGCCAACTATAAACATATCACTTCCTGGAGGATGTGCCAGGCCACTTCAACTTGAAACCTAAGGACTGTCGGTGAACATCCAAGATTCTAGCAAACATCCCACAAGCACACAAGTCCTGCCAGTCTCTTCTGCTCCCCAAGGACAGAAACCCAACCTCTGATCTGCCCAGTAGACAAAATGATGAGAATGTCTACGTGCACGATCATATTTCCAAAGATGGAGAAATTCCATGGAGAAAACACTCAGGGCACCTACCACACACCTCCACTGCCTGCATCTGACTGAATGCCTAGTCCTCCCAAGGAGGATCTGCCCAAGTCTTTACCCACAATCATCTCATGTCCACTCTCAAAATTTTGATGCAACTTAACCATATGAACTGTGTTTCTCAATAAGTGGTCTTACACAAGACAGGATTCCCAAACTGCAGATTCCTCTTATTTGTCAATCAACCATCCCTCACACATCTCCCAGCAGCTGTTATATGAGGGGAGATGGTACCCTATGAAGCTGAGAGCTGCTGAGTGCATGGCATGGGGTGACGAAGCAATCTTACGAGGGATTCCCCTGGCACACAGCTTTACTGCTCAGCTACAGTCAAACCAGAAATGATCTCTGCCACTCCTCTTAGGGATGAAAAAATACATCAGGTTCCAACCAGACTTTCACAGCTTCTATCGAGAATACTTTTTATTATACAGGTTTCATATACACAACAATTATTTAGGGAACATTTACAGGCAAGGAGTTCAATTCCAAACTCCATTTTCACCCATACGCGCTGTACCTCACTCTGTACCTCCTTCGGGGGGTCAGCCCAACAGGAACAAGACAAAGTTATTGCTTTGTGGACAGACAGCTTCAATTAAATAAGAGTCTTCCAGAGTCAAGAACGGAGCTGAAGATCCTCTTAACTCTTAATACCCTGTGTACATACGAATAAAACCTAAAGATATGTCTTAGATTACCCCGTCACCTTTAAAAGTTAATATTAAAATCGAATCCCGTTTCTCAAAAAGGCATAAGAAGTGCACCCGTATTTACAGACCCCATTAAATTATGCATAAATAAAATCTGTACACTCAACTCAGTTTCTCAAAATACAGAGCCTCCTCTGGGACTGGGGGATGACAGACAGCAAAAAAAAAAAAAAAAAATGCTCCATGCCTACCCTTTTCAAGTTTCACTAAGATGTGAAATAAATACGCAAAATAAAGCTTCCATACCTTAAAGGAATATGTCATTTCAAAGAGTCTCCTCCTTGAAGAGTTAACTTTCAAAGTTTTTTTTTTTTAAAGAAAAAACATAAAGTCATCAGCAGGCTTTGTTTCTACAAGTTTCATAAACCCGAAGGGCCCCTTTCAACAAGGGGTTTTAAAGTGTTACAAATGCCACCTATTAACCAGTTGCTAGGTGGACAGAATCCTTGCCTCCTATTGGTATGCAGGACGAGGCTGAAGAAACTACATACTTTCACCTCAACACTAAACGTTATTGTTGATCTGAATCCCATCAATTTGACCTTTCAACAGCTGAGTGAATGTGAGTTTTTGTTAGCCCGGGGATTTATTCAAAAGGTTCGAAAACTTGTAGCACCACTTCCAGAGTAAGGAAGAATGGGGTTCCAAAAAAATAAAACATAAGCTTAATGAGTAAAGAACCAGCACTTCCAACATCTCGTCCAGAGTTAAGGAGACGCTTCAGCACTCCCTAAATACTAAGGAATCCAGGAGGGCACGTGAAGAGCTGGAAATCAACGGAGGCTTTTTTTCATGGGAAGGTGGGTAACAATTCTGCCCCCCAGGTAAGCGGGGTGCCCAGTCTGTCCTGGTCGAGATGATCTGGGAGTCCTTTTCCTTCCAAACTCTTCGGCCCTTGGTTCACCACCCCCTCGTTTTACTTCCTGTGCTTCTCCAACTTCTCCAGGGTTTTGCTAGAATCGGCTGGACTCTGGTCTCCGGGATTCATGTAGGATTTGTCTATGACTATCAGGGCCTCTTTTATGTAGTTCTGCACGGCAGACACTGCGGCACAGATGGCCTGGCTGCCAAACCCGTGGGTAATCAGGCTGAAATGAGACAAGCAGTTCTGAATGTTGGTCTCCAGGACCGGGGTGGGTCGGTTGTTCCCGTTGGGAGTTCGATCTTGATTGAGAAGATCTGTGAATTCTTTACACACTTGCCTGTGAAGACAGTCAACGCACACCGTTGAGCTTGAGCTCAACCTTGGCGTGTAACAGGTAAAGGGCACAAAGACTAAAACTACGTGGGGGTGACACCTGGAGGCAAAGAGAATCTGGGGCTGACCAACCCAATAGGTTTTAAACTAACACCAATAGCCTAAGCTGCTGCACTTAGCACCTATTCTGTTCAGAGCCACGAACTAAACTCCTTTAAGCACTATCTTATTTAATCTTCCCTGCAATTAGAAAAGATAAAAGGATTAACGCCAGAATCCAGTGGCCAAGGTCACCAGGACTAGTAAAGAGGCAGAGTCAGAATTCCAGCCCAGGAGAGTGTTTTTTCTCTGATGCAGTCTGGTTCCTATAAAACAATTCTGTCAAGAACCGGGAATTTATTTCCCAGAAATTCACTCTGTGATACAGGCTGGTTCATCAGCTCTCTCTTCTGCCCTATTTCCTACTTGACTGGTTCTGCTTCATTTACCATGATTTTAAAATCAGTTTACAGTTGGTTTCGATGAGAAACCCCTCAGCTGCAATAAGTTGTTTTTGAGACATTTAATTTGCCTATGACTCCTATACATTCAACTGGATGGTTACATTCAACTGGGTCGTTTTAAAACACAAAAGAGACTTCCCCGGGTGGTCCAGTGGTTAAGACTCCCACTTTCACTGCAAGGGACACGGGTTCCATCCCTGGCTGGGCAAGTAAAATCCCGCATGCCACGTGGTATAGCCAAAATAATTAAAATCGAAAAACATCTTGTTATCAGGAAACAGAAGGCACATCATCGCTACTGGATGTGACAAAATAAATTGTTTCTAACACATTTTTGTAAGACATGCAAATAAGATAAACGAGTAAGCTTAACTATTTTGAGCTAAATAACTAAGCAGCTCAAAAACATTCATTGTGAGCCATACTCTCACTGTTTTTAGTCTTCTAAATCCTACCCAAAAGTTACCCTATTTGACTGTACTTTTACATTCCTCGACATTCCTTTTGCTCAACACCCTAACTTATTTAAGGAGCATTTCTTTCTTGAGCACCAGGGGCTGTGCTGGCCTCTGGGCTTCAAGGTCAGAGCATCAGGGCATCAAATTCTCAAGTTTGGATACTTACTGTGCGGCCAGCAGCATGTTCTTCCTAGTTGCTATCTCATTCCGCCCTCCAAGATGAGGTCTGGTTAAGTACTCAGCCACAGATTTACTAGGAAATTCTGCTTCACAGACATAGGCAAAGTCCCGAGCCAAATGAACTGCCTCACCTAGAATAATCGGCAATGGTAACAGACTTTAGGGTGGCTGTGGTCACCACGGCAAACTAGCCCTTTTCCCCTTTTTCATCACTATCAGTCTATTCAACCCTGAATATTCATTGGAACAACTGATGCTGAAGCGCCAATACCCTGGCCACCTGATGCAAAGAGCCAACTCACTGGAAAAGACCCTGATGCCGGGAAGATTGAGGGCATGAGAAGGGGGCAACAGAGGATGAGATGGTTGGATGGTGTCACCAATTCAATGGTCATGAGTTTGACCAAACTCCAGGAGATAGTGTGAAGGACAGGGAAGCCTGGTGTGCTGCAGCCCATAGGGTTGCCAAGGAGTTGGATACAACTTAGAGACTGAACAACAATCAGTCTAATGGTCATTCTGTATTCTAAAACGAAATCATACATGGGGCCAACAATCCAGCTGGTAAGGAGAACTTCCTGGGTACTTTCAGTGGGTACTCTTCCCTAGGAATAGAGGGTGAAATCATACAACGTCAGGAGGGAAAAACTGAAATTTTTAACTGTTCTTGACCAATGTAACCCAGTCCTCTGCCAACCTGGGTAGATCACGGGGATGCTCTGTCTCCATGTTTTCACACCATGTTTTCTCTGTATCATTGTGCAGAAGTCAGAAAATTTAAGGGAGGTGAGCATGTTTGTCAAAGAAGCAAACTGGGACAAATTCTTTGTTTTTAAACAAGGGCGCCCCATTGCTGGTTGAGCTAAGTCTCTAGACTGTTTAAGAGGGGGACTTCACTGGCAGTCCAGTGGTCAAGACTCCACGCTTCCAACGCAACGGAGGCACAAGTTTGATCCCTGGTCAGAGAACTAAGATACGACATACCTCACGGTGTGGCCAATTTAAAAAAAAAAAGGGAGGAGTGTATCCTACTAGAAATGTCAGGAGCTCTACCTACCAACCTGGCCTACCTACCCCATTGTCTAAGTTATTGGGGGCGGAGAGTGAGAAAACCAAGCGGTATGGTAGGGTGGTGGTGGTCATCTCCCACCCAAGAAACCCACCGAAGTGTCTGATTCCAAATGTAGGGCTGTCAGGGCTTTACAAAAACCCAGCTGGTGGCACCCCCACTATCTCCACTTCCCTCCCTGACTCACTAAATCAGAATCTGAGATCCATTGTTCACTTTCTCATTCAAGCACCCCTGCCTGGCTGGTGAGGAAACTTTGCAGAGCCACATTTATGTTTCACACACGCAGAGCGCAGCATTCTCCATGCAGGACAGCTGGTCCCCAAGAGCATCTAACAGGCAGCTCCTTTCTCCTGGCCCTGACCTCCAAAGACAACTCATAAAAAGGTAGAACCGGGCCCTGCCAAGTCTCTTTTAGCACCGCGGTGGCACCATGTAAACCAGGGAAAGAAAATGTTCAAAAGATCGCCTGGCTGCCAGGAGACCACCCCTCATTGGCTCCCCGGGCTCCCAGCGCCCCGCTGATTGGATGAGGCGCTGGCGTTAAGCCTCTCCGTGCTAAACTCATTCTCCTGCGCGCAGTAACAACCAGCTTGTTTTGTTTTTAAAAATAATTATTTCACTTTTCCCTCGCCCCCTTTGTAAAGGCCGTATTGCATTTTTGGCTACTTTCCAGGTTAGTGGGTGTAAGCCCATTCAAGAAACTGAAATATCACATCCTAACTATCTTAGCATTGGAGAGGGGGACCCATCTGTGGGCCCCATCAGGGTTTTTTTCCCCCATTACTTTTTTTGATGGGGAAATTAACAAAGGAGTTGTGAATTGGACCAGTCTCACTGTATACAAGGGCTTTTCTCTTCATTAACCATAATCCCAATAGTCCACAGCTATAAAAACTAGAAATGGTATTTTTACCCAAAGGAACCAGCTTTAAAACAAGAAAACAACGAAAAAAAAAAAACATGTACCAAATCATTTCATCCTTCAGAAACGGGTTCATCTGATAGGAAATTTAACAGTGATTTTCTGGGGCTAACATTTGATTAAGTGACTGAGTCACTGTAATGAACATGGCAAATCACTTCTTGCATCCCTCTCTCTACTTGTGACTAAGTTGTTTTTAAGCTTTTCTTTAGAGAAATATTAAAAGACACAACACAGCACAAACTACAAATACCACAAAACAAAAAAATCCTCCACTGACCTTCAACAAGAGAAGTCAGGAGAGTGACATGAGCTGCTTTCCTTCTCCCGGCTGGAAGATTCAACCCAATCTTGTCCAACTTCTCCCGCAAGGACCGGCCACCATTTTTAGACTTGGCTCTAAGCAAAAAAAAAAAAAAAAAAAATTCTTTTCTCAAGAAACCACTTTAAAATGCTGAAATACTAACCTGCTGCTATCAAAATAGAAATCTGTCAAAGACCTTCGACATTATATGGTTCCTAATCAAGTGATACAGGGAGTCCTTATCTCCATAAAATTAAAAATCTTTCTTAGCATTGCCAGCATTTTTGTTTTTTAATCACAGAACACTGCATGTTGTACTGGAGCAGATAAATTTTCACTTGTAGAAACTGCAGGAGGGGAGGGGAAAAAAAAAAGAAACTGTAGCAGCACCCCCCAACACACACACACACACAAACTACTCCCCTGGGGAGAATCAGACCCATGGAGCTCCTCTACCCTAAATACAGATGCTACCACTTCATACATGGAATCAAATTCCAACCAAATGAGAATTTATTAGCATTGTTTTAGCACTTTTTTCTACACTTGGCACTTTCTAAAAGAGATGAAATGTACTAAGCTGCCCCTCCCCCCAGCCGATTAGAATTCAGTGTTAGGTATAAAAGTTACATAAATGTTAAAAATAACTCCCTGGTGCTTTATTTTTCATCCCCCACCACCTATCCAACGACCATGCCCACAACGTGTCCCCATGTACCTTCTGAGAACACCTCCCAGTAATGAGGCATTTAAGCACTCAGGCGGGGACAGCCGCCTCTGGACTTCAGCAACTGTCACTTTGTATTTAGATGTAGAGCTGAGGAGGGACAGTCTTCCAGGGACTGAGCAGAAGACCTCGCTGGGATTCATCACAGCCCCCACCAACTCCTTCTGACAAGGGAGACTCAAGGGGTTCTTGGTCATGGAAATAGGACCTGTAAATGAAGATCAGAAGTGGCAGTCCCAAGCAAGAGACCTTTTCAAATCACTCACCAAAAGTGAAGGAGCCCTTCGACAGTAACATTGCGTGTTGGGCTATAAACTGCAAACAGATTTTTTTTTTAAAGCCCTATTCCTCAAGATAATCAAATCTGAAATTCACAAGTTAACACCTTGGGAAATTAGTCAAAATCTGGGTTTGCATTTTCTAGCCACTATTATAATCTGATTAATTAGAACATTCGTTTTCAAAAGACAGCTTCTTAACTAAATGGTGATTTTCCCCCCTCACTCAAGGAATATCCAAAACTGCAGGACATATTCCAATCATTTGCTAAAATCTTTTCAATGCAACTGATCATAGCAGTTTTAAATACAAATAAATCTGTTCTAAGTTTACTGGGAAATTCAGTTTATAAGGATTTTTGTTTTTTTAATTTTTCCCAGATGATTTCAAACAGTTTAACTTCAAGTAACAGGTCATAACTACCCTTGATTTAGGATGACTGTCTTTCCCAGCAAAACCAAACTGGTAATCCTGGCTAGATGTAACTTAATATCATGAGCCACTCACTCACCAACTAATCCCATTTTCCAAAACCCCCCTCCCACCTCATCCCAGCCTAAAACCAACTGATCACCCAGCCCCATGCATTTTAAGGCTGTATGTTTTGTAGGCCAAACTGCTTCCCACCATCTTCTCACAGATCAGAATGAAGGCCCTTTACCTTGTATTTGAAATCAGGAATAAAATCACAGCAACCCATTCAACAACTAAAATTGTCACAGGACCAAACACTCCACTAATTTTCCAAAATCACAGGCTTAACTCACTCTGGAGTTCTTTCTGGAGCATTGTACAAACACACTCTCAAATCCAAGAAGTGACACTCCCCAAGGGAAAAAAATTAGCAAGTGACAAAAGATTGAGAGGCAGCACCTGAGAGCATCTTTTTCCATTTAGATCTTAAAATGCCCTCTCTCCTCACTCCTAAAACCTGTCACTCCCTCCACCACGAATGTCTTAAGTCAGATCTCAAAGGCTCCACCTTGCCAATAAAGTAATAACTTCACAGCGCCCTTAAGAACCAGAACAGGGTAGGGTGTGTGGGCCAGAGGAAGACAAGGACTATGGCTCATTGCGTACCTTTGCGAATAACTGTCTGATCATGCAGAAGTAGGTGCTGGTCGTCCACATTCTGAAGGAGAAATGACAAAGTTTCCTTAAGTTCGGGGAGAGCCTGGCCGGGGGACCGGGGAGCCGGGGTCGGGGTGGGGGTAAGAGAGAGGCAGTGGGGCGCACAGGTCCGGGCCGGAGCGAGCAGAGCCGAGGCGCTCACCTGCACCTCCTCCATCTGGTGTGCCATGTCGTGGAGACCCAGGTTCTCGGCTAGGCCCGCGGCGTCCAGGGCGTGCGAGTGCGGCAGTAGCAGGTCCGAGCGTCGGTAGGCCTCCCTGCGTGCGCTCACGGCGCCGCCGTCCAGTCCGGAAAGATGGGGCAACAGGCCGGCCGGGCGCCCGTGGTGCGAGGGCAGGCCGGCCCCCTCCTGGCTCTGGCGCCCCGGCCAGGCCTGCTGCTGGCTGCCGGTGGGCGCCGGCTGGTGCAAGGGATTGATGGCAGCGGCGTACGCCTCTCCAAGGTGCGAGTAGGGGTCGGCCGACTGAGAGTAAGCCAGCTGCTGGTAGGGAGGCGGAAAGTAGGGGGGCGGCTGGTATTCGGCGACTCCGGTATGGGAGAGGGGCGGCGCGGGGCTGTAGAGATGCTGCCCGGCGGAGGAGAGGTGAGGCAGGCGCGGGTTCCCATTGCTGCTCGCGTCGTGGCGATCCTGGGGCAGAGAAACCGAGACCCGGTTAGGACGAAACCCCGCTCCTGCGAACTGAATGCGGCCGCGCGGGGCCTCTTGCGCCTGGGGACCCACTGCTCCCGCCCAGCCCGACCCCGCGGGGCCCTGCCCTCGAGCCAAAAGGCCCCTGGGGGAGCAACGTGCCCCGGGGTAGCTTCGTTGTCAACCTAGAGTCTGAAAAAGGAAAACTAGAGAAAAGACCTGGGGGAAGGTGCCCCCGGGGCCCGGAGGCGAAGGTCTGGGCGCTCTGTCGCCCGAGGCAATCGGGGGCGCCCAGTCCGCATCCCAGGTCTTGGGGCGGGAGAAGCTGAGGCAGGGATCCTGGGAGAAGGTCTGCACGCTGCGCAGAGCGCGATCGCCCACAAGTCCGCACATGCCAGCGTTGTCCGCCAAAAGTGGGGAAGAGGCGCGCGCGGATAATGCGTGCCGCGCAGGAAATGCGCTTTTTCCCCGCCCCAGGGACCCTCCCTTCCACGCCCTCAGGACAAAGACCTCCGGGCGAGAGACCCTCCCTAGCCGGGCCGGCCGCCCAGTGCCGCCCCAGGGATTCGGGGTGGAACCCGCTGCAGCCAGGCGTGCGCTCCCGGGCTACCGATGCGAGACCACGGCGGAGTGAGACCGTCCTGCCCGACCATCAGTCTCCCCATCAATCGGGCACACAGGGAGGAGGAAGGGCCCCGAAAATTGGGCAGCCTTGCCTGTACACGTTCCCTGGCCCCAGGGCTGTCCGACTTAATTCTGAAAGGACGTGTCGCCATGTGTCCCCGGGTCACAGGGGTAGCGGGAGCGGGGGCTGGGGGACCCGGAGAGACAGGACGCCGTCGCCCCCTAGCGGAGGTGCCCGGACCTGCAAACTGGAGCGGCCCCTCGAGGTGCCCCGGACGCACGGCTCTCGCGCGTCCCCGCAGCCACCGTTCGCCTTTCTCCCGGGGCCCAGGAGCACGCCTCGCGCCGCCTGCGTCTTCTTCCTCTTCCCGCTCGCCGCCTCCCTCCCTCCCACTCTCCGAAACTCTAGCTCAACCTGTCCAACAGGATGGAGCACTCCCGAGCGCTTACTGCCCCATCTGGCCTCAGCGCGCCCCCCTCCCCAGCCCCCACTTCTCTCGAAAGCCAAACTTCTGCTGTTCTCTTGTCTCCCCGAGGGGGTAGCGGAGCAGGTGACAAGCCCGCCTCGGAGGAGACTCCGCAAAGGTGTCGCCGGCAGGCCGCCTCGTCTAACGCCTTTGGACGGAGGTTTCGTGCGTAAAAGCCACCTCTAAGAGTTGTAGACCCGGCGCTCTTCCGAGAAAACGGGAAGAAGGGCTGTTTTGCTTCGCGTGAAACCGGCCGGTAAGCTTTGTGGGTAGGATTTGCCACTCTCTTTCCAGGCCCCGTTCCCGAGGCTGGATATTTAGGGAAAGGCCCGATTCGGGAAGGGGACCCCGGAGAAACGCATTATAGGGGGTGTCCGGAGAAGTGGACTCTGTCCCATCGAAAGGCAAGCGGTGGGTGCCTGTTCGCTGCTCCTGCGCCCTCGCCCCCGACCTCGGTCCAGAGGCCCCCGCCTCCCGGACTGTACTTGGGTGGGGCCGGGCTGCGCCCCCGTGCCCAGCTCACCTCGCAGTCCTCTTCATACTTGACATTATCGGTTATTTTCCACAACATGGCGTCCGGCGTCCCCCAAAACAATCGCCAGTTAAATCCAGGTTCCCCCCACCCCCCGAGCGGTAAATCCAAAATTGGGGTCACGGTGGCCAGGCGTCTGCCGCCGCCCCCGCCGCGCGGGCCTAGCTGGCCGGGTCACTGGGCGCGCATCGGCGGCTCCGCGATTGTAGATGCTGCCGCCGCGGGTGTGAAGACCGCTGCAGGGGACCCGGGAAACCGCGCCCGCACTGTGTCCCGGCGATAGCCGGGGGATCGGGGAGCCTTAATGAGAAGGAAATTATCATAACTCCTCCCCGGGGGCCGGCGCGAAGGCTCTGGCGCCGGGCGGGGCGGCCCCCAGCCAGTCCCAGCCTAGCTCCGCCCCGCACCCTGACCGGGCGCCGCGCGGAGACCCACGCTGCGTGGGGCTAGGAGCAGAGTCCAGTGGACGGTACCTCGCTGACGGCCGCAACCCTGAGGCCAGGGTCCCCCACCACGCCTGCCATCAGTCACCCTCACCACGCACACACCTGAAGCTGGCAGAGCTGGGAACGGGGATCCAAATCCAAGAGCCCTCCCCACCCCCACAACCCCTTTCACCTAGGCCGCCGTTCCCCATCCTCCGAAAGACGCCGTCACGGGCAGTTAGAGACCCCGATTTAGGGGATGTCTCAAGACCTGAGGTCCCCTCATCTCCTAAAACGTCCTGACCACCCACTCCAGGGAAACAAGGTTTACAGTGGGGTCATGTTGCGGGAGACCCAACCCCTCCGCGATTAGACCCCTCCCCCGCACGACGTGGGCACAGTGCTCTTGGGTTCCTCCGAGGGGACGGGGTGGGAAGGCCTTCTGGGGAGTCCGCCCCAAGCGCCACCGAGCGGGCGGGCCTCTCCACCGGCCCCGAAGTCTAGGACAACTTCTTTATGCCGCCATCGCCCGAAGCTCCATCTCCACGGCTGGGCTGCGGCCGGGAGGGAGGTGGGGGCACCCGCGGGCCCTCGCCCAGCCTTGCCCTGCCCTGCCCTGCCCAGCGCCAGCTCGGCAGTTTCCTCCGACGGGCTAGGCACTTGGAAGCCTCAGCTCAACAGAGAAACGAGGTGCGGGGCTGAATACAACCCTAGTGTCACAGGTAGGGTAGAGGCAAGAGGTGGGGGCAGAAGGAGGGGCCGTAGAGGGACCCCCGCTGGAGAGGTGAGTTCCCCTCCCTTTCGCAGATGCAGGCAGAAAACGAAACTTCCTTCCGCATAAACGCTGCCTCTCACCCCATTATGTATTTGCCACCCAGACTTGAAGGCAGAAAGCACTATTAAAGTTTTTTTAAAGAAACGGAATCCATTAGCCCAATAATTGTAACTGACCTTTTTTTTTTTTTTTTGCTATAAAGTCTCTAATTCTTGAGGGAGAATTTTGTTGGGACATCCTGACTGGATTTGGGAGCTGAATTTAAACATTCACAGGGAATCAGAGAAGGGGGCTCTTTCCATCTGATTCTGAATCCAATACTGCAGTTGTCAATACCAGTGGGCCTGGAGTGGACGCTGCTCCCAGTCCACGGAATGAATGCACCCACCTCTTTCCTACTCCTACTTGGGTTTGTTTGTGCTTTAGCATTTCTTAAAACCCAAATGGGCCTAAAGTAACCAAAATAAAAATAGGCGTCTTCCAAGCGAAACGTTCTCCCTGGCCTTAGTAGGCAGACTCAAGGTGATTTGCCGACCAAGTGGGAGAACAAAACCTGGAGGGGAAACCACTGGGGGCTTTTCAGGTTTGCCTCCGGGCTTTGTACTAGGAAGTACAGACAGACAGTGCACACAACGACCCCTGACAGCTCGCTTTCAAATACCGGGGCCTGGGGGCTAAAGGGGGAAAAAACCTCAGAAGCAGCGCTCCTGGGATTCGAGAATGGGGGCGGAATCGGACCCGGCGCGACAGGCATGCTGGCGCCCTGGGCGTGGAAGATTGGGGTCCCAGGCACTTTCGAGGGAGGCTGCGACGCCTCCGGGCGCCCCAGATTCCCAGACCAGTGACGCACCTGGTCTCCTTCACTCTGGGCCTTCTATCCCCGGCTTTGACTCCAAGACCCGGCCTGGGTTGCGGCTTGAACAACTTGTCTCATCCACGCGGCAACTGCGCCGCCGGGCAGGTTGGGGGCCAGGACCAGGTACCAAGGTGCCAACCCCGACCCCAAGACCTGACAGCCCTTTCCGCGGCAGCGCTCGCCAAAGGCAGCTGGAGGGACGGAAATTCCTCGCAGCTCTGGGGAGTCTTCGGCGGAGGCAAAAGGAGCCAATGGGCCCTGAAGGGAGCCTCGGAGGCAGTGAGGTTTCCGAACGGCTCGACAAAGGCCATTCATTCATTCCCAAGCCAGCGCCCTGGGCTTGGACGCTGCCCCTCCCCAAGGGACACGCGCTCGTAAGAGAGCGCGACTTCCGCGCCCGGGACGAGGAAGGCGACTCAAACGAACCGCAGTCTTCCCCGCCAGGCAGACCCTGCCCAAACACGCACAACCTTCGGCTTCAGGGACGGAGTCCAGGAAAGCGCGCGCCCTGGGGATGTAGGGTCGGGATGTAGGAAACCCCAGCTCTCCCTGGAACTCAACTTTTCTGCTCTGAGCCGAGAGAAGTGAGCTGATGGCTCCCGCACTCAAGACAGGCCTCCCCGCAAGGCACCCCCGATCGTCGCCGCGTGGAGACGCGTGACTGCGTGGCTGCGCCCTTGGGTAGCCACGCCAGAGAATGATGCCCCCACCCGACCCTCCGCGATTTCGCAGCCGCCTAACTCTAAACAAAACCTGGGGATCGTGGGGACCAGCCTCGCCGCACGCCTTATACCAATCAGGATTTGGGGCTGAAGGGTGGTCAGCGGCTTCCCTCTGTCGCCACCTAGGGAGCCTGCACTCAACATACCCGCTTGAAACCTGGACCCCAGCCCCCACTCCGCTCGGATGGCGCTGGAGACCGGAGGCGACGAGGCGTATGGTAGGACAGCAGCGCTACAACAGTGCGCCACCTCCAAAGATGCGTCTGGAAACAAGGCTTCCAGCCCCAGGCGGCGGGCGTCCGCCGCTCCCACCCCCACCCCCAGCGCAAGCCCGGGAAGGCGGCCGGGCGGTCAAGCGGGATTGGAGCAGGCCCACGACTCCTCTTTCCGCCCCAGGGAAGGGGCGCCTGAGCCACAGGTGGAGGCCCGAAGCGCCCTTGAGGGCGCCGCGCACCCAAAAAGGTGCGCGTCCCGCCCCGCGGAACAGCGGTGTGCTGCGGCTGGGACCCCAGTGAGTGGCGGGACCCGTGAAGCAGAGTCGAAAAGTCCGGGCCTGAAGCCACCCAGGAGGTCCCCCAATCACGCCCCATCCCACACTCTCCCTTCGCGGTAATGGCACCCATTGGAGGGACTCTTGGCGTCCAAGAGCGTCCGAATTGTCCAAGCCCACTCAGGCGCACGCTGGGGGAGCCACATGCATCAATTCACAGTCACTTCAAAAAAGCAATCAAATAAAAATAGCAATTGTTTCAGTGATATTCAAAGCAGCGGCTACACACAAACAGATGCTTCTCGTCTTAGCCCAGGGTCCAACCCAACACTTTTCTGTTCCATGCCAGGCCGGTCCTCGAAGGAGTTTCGCAGCCCTTAGTTTTTCCTCGCAAACACCCTCTCAAATCAACAAAAGTATAGCGTCGAGCCGAGAGGGCCCGGAGGACCCCAGCTTCAGAGAGGCTCACCGAGTGCAGAGGTCTCGGGGAGAGTTCCTGACTTGACAACCATCGCCCCGTTTCTCAGCAGGCGAATTTTTTAATCGTCTAACTACCTCAAAACCACAAATCTGCCTGCTGTTCAAAGTCACTTATCCTAGCGGCTCTCGGGCACCTATCAGACACAAGCTGGCTCTCGCCTCCCCTGCCCTGGGGGACCCCCGCCCTCAAAGGTGCCTGTTACCTCTCCACCCACTAACGTCCCCGGGCCCATCCGGGTGCAGCCTAACCGCTCGGGGGCGCAGGCAGGAGGGCTGAGGCGCGAACCCAGTGTTCCCGGAGGCTTTCTCGGCTCGGCGTCCTGAACACCAGGCACCTCCAGGCCAGCTAAGCCCGGCGGCCCTCGCCTATTTATCAGGTCGCCGCCAGGCGAGGAGGAGACCCACTGTGTCCAGGTGCCCGGCGGCGCGGATTCGGCTTCCCGAGCCTAGACTACGCAGAGCCCAGGGACCACGGTGCACCCCCCACCGGCGCCCATCCCACCCAGGGAACTCCCCACCACCCCGCACCCCGCCTCTGGCAGCCTGCCCGCCCGCACCTCTCTCCCTGCCGACCCCTAGATCTGCCCTCTACCCAGCACCTCTCTTTTCACCTTTAGGTATTGGAGATTCATGTTGCCAGCTCTTCGACCCTCTGCGAGCTGAGGTTTTTTTAAGAATGGGAGCTACGGCGGCAACAGGTCCCCAAGGGCCGCGTCGTGTGCCGTAAAATGCTCGGAGCGTTTATTTAATTAACGGAAGGGGGATGGGGGCACAATTCACAGCCAGAACGGGCTATCGCGATTGGAAGACACACCTGAAGGCCCTGGTTACTCCTCCCCCGCCCTCCTCCCCTTGGAAACTGTAAAATCGCCAATTGAAAAGGGTCTTCCCGGCGTTTTGAATGATTTTTTACTTGTTTCTAACAAGCGATACCTAGGACTTCCTCCATCACAAAATTATTTTACTGTGTAGTCTACGCCTTGCAGGCAAGGGACATTTTAAATGTATTTTGTCCCCAAAGCCAGATCTATTAACATTTCCGTCAATTCTCCGGGGTTCAGTTCTGGCACTGGCAAGAGGCGCCTTGCAGGTTTCCAGTCTAGGTAAAATTGAATCCGGGGGCAGAGAGTTCCCTGGAGGAGAATGAGGTGGGTGGGTTTGGGGTTCCTTAGCTCTATCTATCTGTTGACACCTTGGTTTTCACATGCTGTTTGCCTTAAGGTAAGAGGCAAAGTACCTAGGTTACTTTAAAAAAGAGAACACACACACACATCTGATAGCCCAGTAACATGCAGTCTTCTTAAGGAAGATTATAAACACAAAATAAATGTCATTTGTTGACTGTACCGTCAGTTTAAACATCAGGGGACCCACCGTGACAACCCAGGTCAGCAGAAGGAGGAACTAGCTTAGTACAGCGGTTGCCCTTCAGCATCTGAGTCCTTGATGGTTTTCACAGAAATCTTCCCAGGCAACCAAGCAGCTTCTTCTCCAGAGAGGTGAGTTTGAAAACTTACCCCAAATTCCTCTACATGTGCTTTAGAAGTGAGAGGAAAAAAATGACAGGAAAACTTCAGATTTCAACCCCACCTACTGGCAATCTCTCCCAGACATTCTCTGTCTTCAACAATCTTCAGAGGCACTGTTGTTAAAAGACACCAAGAAATTTTTATAATAGAATCATCCATGGAGAGCAATGCACATTTTTGCATTTCTCCAAACAAAAAATCATGGAAGCACAGCCACAACTTAGTGTCAACGGGTTTAAACATTCACTCAGCCAGCAATTTGGGCAAAAAATAGGCAGAATGTAAGACTACAGGGAAAATAGCTTAGGTGAAGGTGGAAGTAGGGTTTTGATCATCAGTCCTGTTCTAGTCTAAGATCAACACATGCTGTGCTTTTTGGTCACTTTTTGGTCCCACCTTTTCACTGGGAATAGTGAAAAGGTCATATGCCACATTTTGGGGTATAGTTACACCCAGGAAATAGGATGGGACTTGTTGGGGGAAGATTATGGAGAGAAAGCTGACCTTTTTTTACTTCATGCTGTTTGGGGTTTTGTTCCCATCTGTCGGTAGGGGTGCAATTAATGTGTCTGGTATTCATTATTTTTTATTCTATGTATTTATTTTTGCCTGCACCACACAACTTATGGGATCTTAGTTCCCCAACCAGGTATTGAACCTGGGCCCTCAGCAGTGACAATGCCAACTCCTGACCGCTGGCCCACTGGGGAATTCCTGCCTTAATATTTTTAAAAAATGAACACACTGATCACTGTTAACATCCTGGTTTCATTTCAAAATTTAAACCAGAAAGGAAGATTGTCGTTGTTGTGTCTCTGGTCTTCTTTGGTTCTTGCTGCTATGATTACATCTTACTTTTATAACTTTTTTTTAAAATGCAACAACCACTGTGGATGCCCAAATGTGTTTATTTGACCTCAGAAGCTGAAGCATCTTATACTGTCACAAAACATAATTGTGAAATATCGGCACCTGGAGAGGGTGTCAAGCACCCCAGGGTCTCTTTAGACAGCTTCCACTAGTGTGGTCTGCACGGAAGCTGGAGCGAGACCCCACTTGGCAGGAGCGCTCAGCAAACAGGCAGCCACCTGTGTCCTTTCTCCTCTGCCCTCTCGTTTAAATCCTACACACCAGGCTGCAGTAGCTCCAGTTTAACCCTGGCATCTCCCTCACATGGCACACAAACGTTGGCTTTCCTGAACCTGGTGCCAAGCACTTGAGTTCTACATGTAAGAACTCATTTCAATGGGGCTGACGGCCTGAGAACAACAACATTTAAAAAGCCAAAATGGCACCATGGCAACCCAAGGATCTAAAGGGGAACCTAGCCAGCAAAAATCCACGGCAGATTAAAACCAGAACCTACAAGGAAGAAAAGATACTACTCTTTAGTTCCACTCTATTATATAAAATAAATATCAGTTTTGAAGTCCTCTTTAATACCAGGAATGCCAACAAAAAATCTTAAATATATATATATATATATTTTTTTTTTTTTTCTTTTCTCACTTGAACAAAATCTGTAGCCTTCTAAACTAATAACTGGAGAACTGGAGGGACTTCCCTGGTGGTCCAATGGCTAAGACTCCATGCTTCCAATGCAGGGGACCCGGGTTCCATCCCTGGTCAGGAAACTAGATCCCCCATGCTGCAACTAAGACCCAGCACAGCCAAATAAATAAATAAATATTAAAAAACTAAGAACTGAAAATATTGTGTACCATATCTTGACAATATATTGTCAAGAAAATGACAATATATTGTCAAGAAAATGTATTTGGCGTTTTCTTTTCATGAGAAGCTTTGATATGCTCAAAGAAGATTCAGAGCACTACCCTGCCTTAATTTATCCCATTTGACAATAATGAGTTTTCATTTTGCTGAAAAATGTTCCACGGCTGCATAAGCAGACCTGTAATAACAAAGTTCAGTTTCATTTATTTGTCCATTGAAAAGCTATTTTTCATTAGGCTCTCAGACATAGCATAAAACAGTGATTCCCAAAGTGAAGTCCGGGATCAGGATGGTGAGTATCACCTAGGAACTCAAAGTCTGGGGGTCCCACCCAAGACCCACTGAATCTGGAGTTCAGTGGGCAGAGCCAGCAACCTCTGCCTGGACCCAGCCTTCAGCTGATTCTCTAGCTCCTTGAGACCCACCGGCTTAAATGATTCATAGGAAAACAAGTGTGAAATCATTTCCTCCCCGTTCATATGTGAGACCCAGAAACTGTATATAATGAATCGACTGCACATGTTCCAAAACCATAACTGCATCGTTTAGGGGATCCTCCATCGTCTTTGTGGTGCAGGTCACCTAAACTCTTTCTGTGTTGAAAGGACGTGCTTTAATCTTATCACACATTGACCTTTAAACACCCAATTTACCCTGCTCAAAACCACTCATGTAGACTCTTTGTTTTAAAGAAACAGTTTTTCATTTATGCATACAAAGTTATAAAAATTCTATCAGTTATATGGATTTGGGACTTCGGGGAAGAGGAGGCAAAGAAGTTTAGGTTGAACATGATTTTTTTTTAAAAAAGAATTTTATTGTTTCTTCCTGTTATGTCCCCTCCCCCACCCAAAGGATTAGATTATAAATATATTCAGGAAAATGCTGAGGCCCTGAAAGACGTGATTACCTGAAACCAAGACTTCCCCAGCCCCATACTATCCAAACAAGCAAATCACCCCTTTCTCCTAGGGGCGGTTCATGTCTCACCATACCGAACACTAGACAACAAGATGTCCAAATGCCTTGCATTTCCTATCACGTTTAGGACAGGTGGAAGTCTGGTGGTGCCCTGCACATCCCGGGATGTACCACACCCTGACCTCCAATAAGAGGGGAAGACCTGGTGAAGACCACAGGCTTTGGTGCCGCTGTGTCTGCTCCACATCCTGACTCTACCTCAACTCTGAGTGCCTCAGTGTTTCCATCTGCACAATGGAGATAATAGTGCCTACCTCCTAGGAGTGAGGATGAAATGAGATAGCGTATGAAGAGGGTTTAAAACAATTCCTAGGAAATTCCCTGGCACTCCAGTGGTTAGAACTCTGAGTTCTCACTGCCCAGGGCCAGGGCTCAATCCCTGGTGAGGGAACTAAGATCCCCAAGCCTGACTAATGTTAGTGTTGTACAGTATTGGTTATTAAAATCACGGCTACATTCTCTTTACCCTCAGAGCACAGGCTGCTCTGTCCACAGCCGAACCTGCTCCTCAGAAGAACCACTGGCTGACCCGCAATGCCCTCACCCCCTCCCACTCTCAGCCACCTCCCTGCACCCCTTATTCACCCAAGTTCACCTCCTAGGTGCACCTGCCAAGTTGGTAGCCCCCTTTTTAATCTGCAAGTGAGAGGCTCTTGGAGACATTCATTCCTCCAATGGACAGTTACATGTAGTTACGAGCATCTCTGCCCGGCTGTTGGCAGGTAAGGACCCCACCCTTCTGTAACCTCTAGTCTAGTGGGGGCTGCACATCCATCCAACAATGTTTTGAGGCCCTCTTATGTGCCAAGTTCTACTGCAGTTCAGGGGATAATGTTCACAGAAGTGACAAAATCCCCAAACTTGCGAAGTGTATGCTGGCAGGGCCTATAGCTTTAAATGAACTATTACAGAGGGAAGGGAGGGAGAAAAGGAAGGAGGGAATTAAAGAGGGAAGGGAGGCAGGGAGGGATTGCTATGAGGAGAAATGCTAGATCAGAAGCCAGGGTTCCATACAGGCTGGGGAGGAACTGACTAGCCTGTGGGTCAGACAGATGGTGCTGAAGAGCCGACTTTGGTCCAGAGGAGAGTGGAAGGAGGCCCTCTGGACTCTTTGCTCCTATTGGCTTCAGGATATTCAGCCCAGAGTAGATGTTTAGAGAAGAAATGCTGTTCCCCTCTTGGAGAAGCTCACCGGGTGACCACTTTCTTCATTGACTGGGCAGGTAGCTTGCCAGGGCCTCTCCCATATCAGGGGACAGTGGTGATGAGGCCAAGTCCCTGCCCTCGAGAGGCTCAGGGTCTCTGGAGACAGACAGGACATATAGCATCAGATGGCACTGGAGGAAAAGCAAGGGCCAGAACAGTGAGGAGACTGGGTGCTTGAAGGACGGAGTCACGTGAAGGAAGTGATCTCTGAGCAGGAGCTGCAGTGATGGGTTTGTTTCAAATGCAGCACCAGAGGAAACAAATAAATGAGAAAATTCCCAAATTGTCTCATTCCCAGAGATAAACATCATTAAAATACAGAAGTATAATTCTACACGTTCTATCCATAATCTATATTACACATGACATAGAAGATATCACAAATGTTACATGATATCTATATTTTAAACAAATTTTAAATAACAATAGCAGTACTTTATCTTCTGCAATTTGCTTTTTTACACTTAGCTGTAGAATGGGGACTTCTTTGCATGCTAATATATGTAGATTTGGGACTTCCCTGGTGGCTAAAATGGTAAAGAATCTGCCTGCAATGCAGGAGACCTGGGTTCATCCCTGGGTCGCAAAGATTCCCTTGAAGATGGAAATGGCAACCCACTGCAGTATTCCTGCCTGGAGAATTCCATGGACTTAGGAGTCTGATGGGCTACAGTCCATGGGGTCGCAAAGAGTTGGGACACTGAGCGACTTTCATATATAGATTCACTTCTTTCCTTTTTGCTTTCCTCCTCATTTTTCTTCTGTCTTCCTTCCATTTTTTTTTTTCTATTTTGCTGGTTTGAAGTTTAATTAATGTCTATGAGAGCTGCCACATTAGAATTGTTTACCGCTTCTTGCTTTTTTCCGTTGCATCCCAGCTGACCTGCCCCGACACTTACCACGTGTGCCTCAATGTTCCATGTCCTTTGCATGTAGTATCCCATTTAATCCTGCAGGAGCCCCGTGAGGCGACAACTATTACTATTTCCATTTTGCCTGTGTAGAAACCCAGAAACACAGCACTTTAGTAACTTGCCCTTCAAAGCCAGGGAGGAGACAGAAATGGGTAAATAAGACCCTGGGTGCTAAGGTGTCTGCTGAAGACTAAACTCATAGCCTAACAAGTTGAGTCAAGCTGTCTTTTAAAATAGCCTGTGGAAAAAACAAAATACGGCCACAGGCTCTTTAAGGCCTGAGGGCTGCCATGGCAAGACTGCCGGAAACAGAGAGCCTGCAGACAGGCAAACGTGATGCCTAGATTCCAGGGATAATGCCTAGAAGTGGGGTTTGGGCACCAGAGCCTAGGGGAGCAGCGTCATCCAGTCTTTACATCCCCACCAGTGGTGTAGAAAATGTGTCTACCTCCTCCCACTTACAAAGTGGAAAGACATTATTCTACTGATTCTTAATTTTTTCCAGAGCTTCCCTGGTGACTCAGTGTCAAAGAATCTGCCTGCCAGTGCAGGAGATTTGGGTTCAATCCTTGGGTTGGAAAGATCCCCCGAAGAAGGAAATGGCAACCCACTCTAGAATTCTTGCCTGGAAAAATCCCACGGGCAGAGGAGCCTGGCAGGCTATAGTCCATGCAGTCACCAAAAAGTCAGACATGACTTAGCTACTAAACAACAATGACATTTTTTGCTAAATGGCTGGTTCATTTGATTTTCATCTTTTCTATAATTTGCTGGTCACGTGTGTGATTTCTTCCACAGACTATTTGTGCTACTTGCCCTTTTTTCTATTGAGGCATCTTTTCTTCAGTATATTTTCAGCCCTCGCTTCGGGAGCACATATACTAAAAGCAGAAAAAAATATTTTTTTTTTCAATGATTTTCATACATCCTTGTTCATGTTTCAGTCTTTATTGCAGCTGGTATGGGGGCAGGGAGATGAGTGGGAAGGGAGATGTATTTATGGTCTAAGTTAGACAGACCTAATTTTTTTAATTAAGTAATTAATTTTTATTTCTGGCTGCACTGAGTCTTCGTTGCTGGGCGAGGGGCTGTTCCCTAGCAGCAGCGAGTGGGGGCTACTCCCTAGTTTCGGTGCTCGGGCTTCTCACTGTGGTGGCTTCTCTTGTGGAGCACAGGTTCTAGCGCTGGCAGGCTTCCGTGGTTGTGGTGTACAGGCTAAGTTGCTCCACGGCATATGGCATCATCCCAGACCAGGGGTCGAACCCCTGTCCCCTGAACTGGCAGGTGGATTCTTAACCACTGGAGCACCAAAGAAGTCCCAGACCTAATTTTTATTTTTCCCAAGAGGAGAGATGCTAGCCAATGGCCCTCACAGTAAGAATGAGCAGAAAGAAACGCCCCTATTAATCACGTAAGTGGATCTCTGTCCACATGTATTTTTCTGCCTGTCTAAAGTGCCAGTGCCAAGCTATGCTTTGATGATTGTAGCTTTTGCCCTGTTTCTATAACTGCCTCATCTCCCTGATTTAAGTCTTCCAGAAAAATCTTGGAATCAATGTGTCAGGCTCTTCCCCACCCCCGACACACACACCCACATCCTCCTCCCCCCGCACATACATCTTACTTCCATCTTGAGTGGAATTACTCAGAATGGTATAGCTAGAAAAATCTGGTATCTTTGTACTAACAAGGCTGAGATTAGATGTCTTTTGGGTCTCGGAAGAGACAGGAAGAAGCTAGGCCTGGGGCCGAGCTCTGGATTCAAAGTAAGATCCTCAGCTGGGTGATCTCCCCCCACCCCGAGGGGACATTTGGGAAAGTCTGGAGATTCTTCTGGTTGTCACAGCTCCCGGGGTCAGCCCTCCTGACATCTCCCAGGTGGACCCACAGTGCCCAGGATGCCCCCATGACAGAGAGTTATCTGGTCCATAGTGTCCACAGCGTCGAAGTTAAGAAACCCCGGGATTTCCCAGGCAAGAATACTGGATTGGGTTGCCATTTCCTTCTCCAAGGGGTCTTCCTGACCGAGGAATTGAACCCGAGTCTCTGCTTAGCAGGCAGATTCTTTACCATTGAGCCACCTGGGAAGCCCTCAAAACAGTTGTTTTATGAATGAAAATGCACCTTTCCTCTAAAATGTAGAATCTTTGAGGGCCAAAGAATCTGTCCCATTCCCTGCATCTACAACTCGCCAGCAGAGAGTAGGTGCGTCATTAATATCAGTTAACCATAAAATCTCTTTGACTCTACAAAGAGTCAGGTCTTAGTTTCCTTACCTTGAAGAGGGGGTGGATGAGGGACAGAAAAGCTACATAACTTGCCCCAGGCCACACACCAAATAAAAACCAGGGCTACAGGCTTCAGAGTCTGAAAAGCCTGAGCTGAGCAGAGACACCGAGCTTCCAGAGAGTTATCTAGCCAGGCAGAGGAACAGGAAGGGGAACTTTGGAGAGGAGGATGGGGAGGGATGAAAGGAGACAAGGGGAGGAGGTCAAGGGAGACAGAGCCGGGGGCAGCCATGGCTTCAGGGGCGCTGCGGGCTGCTTGGGGTTCCCCAGACACATCTGGTCCAACTGCCCTTGGCGGGTGTGTCCTGTGGCCGTGGTGTCCATAAGACCGTTTCAGAGGGTCATGAGAGCACGGCTATTTCATAACAGTGTACGATGTCATTTGCTTCACTCGGTCAGCATGCTGGAATTTTCCAGAGGCTATGCGATGGCCTATCACAGCAGATAGGAGAACCCGGTTGCCTTCTATTACGCCAGGCATTAAAGGGAGCTGCAAAACAGATAAATAAACCGACCAACGAACAAATCCCAACCACCGTTCTCACGACATTTCTTTTTTTAGTTTTAGAAAATATGGTTACTTTTTTCACAAAATATGCTTTTAGGTTGATATGTAGTGGGTGTATTATTGTTACTTTCAAATACATGTTTTAAGTGATTCAGTAATTTCTGATACAGTAATTATTGATAACCCGCATAATCAATTTCAGGTTTTTTTCAATGTGAAGAGGTCCTTAGATGGAAACTTTGAGAATCTCTCCCTTTGGTGAGCTTGGTTTGTCACCACCAAGCAGGTGCTCATTTACTGCATGATTAAATGGATATATGGAGGGATAAATAAATTGATAAGTACATGAATGAAGAATTGTGTTTTTGAAATATCTGTACCCCTCCGTTCACTGCAGCATTACTTAAAATCACCAAGATATGGAAACAACCTGAATGTCCATCAACAGATGAATGGATGTATATATATATCTCCACACATGTGTACACATACATATATACAATGGAATACTGTTTTGCCACAAAAGAGACTGAAGTCTTTCCATATGCAACAGCATGCATGGATCTTGAAGGCATTATGCTAGGTGAAACGAATCAGGCACAGAAAGACAAATTCCATATGATCTTATTTATATGAGTAATCTTAAAAAAAGTGAAATCAAAACACCAAGCTCAAACATACAAAAACAGATTGATGGTTGACAGCGGTGTGGGGCAAGCAAAATGGGTAAGGAAAGTCAAAATTTTCAGTTATAAAATAAATAAGTCATGGGGATGCAATATACTACATGACAACTGTAATTAATAAGACTGCATTGCATATTTGAAAGTTGCTAAGAGAGTAGACCTGTATGCAGGTCAGGAAGCAAGAGTTAGAACTGGACATGGAACAACAGACTGGTTCCAAATAGGAAAAGGAGTACGTCAAGGCTATATATTGTCACCCTGCTTATTTAACTTATATACAGAATACATCATGAGAAACGCTGGGCTGGATGAAGCACAAGCTGGAATCAAGATTGCCGGAAGAAATATCAATAACCTCGGATATGCAGATGACACCACCCTTATGGTAGAAAGTGAAGAGGAACTAAAAACCCTCTTGATGAAAGTGAAAGTGGAGAGTGAAAAAGTTGGCTTAAAGCTCAACATTCAGAAAATGAAGATCATGGCATCTGGTCCTATCACTTCATGGGAAATAGATGGGGAAACAGTGTCAGACTTTATTTTTTGGGGCTCCAAAATCACTACAGATGGTGACTGCAGCCATGAAATTAAAAGACGCTTACTCCTTGGAAGGAAAGTTATGACCAACCTAGATAGCATATTCAAAAGCAGAGACATTACTTTGCCAACAAAGGTCTGTCTAGTCAAGGCTATGGTTTTTCCTGTGGTCATGTATGGATGTGAGAGTTGGACTGTGAAGAAGGCTGAGCGCCGAAGAATTGATGCTTTTGAACTGTGGTGTTGGAGAAGACTCTTGAGAGTCCTTGGACTGCAAGGAAATCCAACCAGTCCATTTTAAAGGAACAACAGAATGGTTCTTTGGAAGGACTGATGCTAAAGCTGAAACTCCAGTACTTTGGCCACCTCATGCGAAGAGTTGACTCATTGGAAAAGACTCTGATGCTGGGAGGGATTGGGGGCAAGAGGAGAAGGGGACGACAGAGGATGAGATGCTGGATGGCATCACCAACTCAATGGACATGAGTTTGAGTGAACTCTGGGAGTTGGTGATGGACATGGCATGCTGCAATTCATGGGGTCACGAAGAGTCGGACATGACTGAGCGACTGAACTGAACTGAACTGAACTGAAGAGAGTAGATCTTAAAAGTTCTCATCATCAGAAAAAAAATAAGTCTGTAACTTATGTCTGGTGATGGGTGTTAACTGGACTTCTTGCAGTGATCATTTTGCAATCTATACAAATCATCATGCTGTACTCTAGAAGCTAATATAATGTATGTCAATTACACCTCAATTTAAAAATCAATAAATTTATTTTTAAAAAGAATTATATTTTGGATACATTAGAGGATACAAGATATACTGCTCTGAACATCCCCAGAAGGAAGGAGGGAGGTGAGCAAGGACAGCTCCCTTCCTCTTGACAGCTAGGGTTTCCTCTTTTATAAATGGGACAGTAAAGGGTCAGGAGTACATCAAGGCTGTATATCGTCACCCTGTTTATTTAACTTATATGCAGAGTACATCATGAGAAACGCTGGACTGGAAGAAACACAAGCTGGAATCAAGATTGCCGGGAGAAATATCAATAACCTCAGATATGCAGATGACACCACCCTTATGGCAGAAAGTGAAGAGGAACTAAAAAGCCTCTTGATGAAAGTGAAAGAGGAGAGTGAAAAAGTTGGCTTAAAGCTCAACATTCAGAAAATGAAGATCATGGCATCCGGTCCCATCACTTCATGGGAAATAAATGGGGGAACAGTGGAAACAGTGTCAGACTTTATTTTTCTGGGCTCCAAAACCACTACAGATGGTGACTGCAGCCATGAAATTAAAAGACGCTTACTCCTTGGAAGGAAAGTTATGACCAACCTAGATAGCATATTCAAAAGCAGAGACATTACTTTGCCAACAAAGGTCTGTCTAGTCAAGGCTATGGTTTTTCCTGTGGTCATGTATGGATGTGAGAGTTGGACTGTGAAGAAAGATGAGCACCGAAGAATTGATGCTTTTGAACTGTGGTGTTGGAGAAGACTCTTGAGAGTCCCTTGGACTGCAAGGAGATCCAACCAGTCCATTCTGAAGGAGATCATCCCTGGGATTTCTTTGGAAGGAATGATGCTAAAGCTGAAACTCCAGTACTTTGGCCACCTCATGCGAAGAGTTGACTCATTGGAAAAGACTGATGCTGGGAGGGATTGGGGGCAGGAGGAGAAGGGGACGACAGAGGATGAGATGGCCGGATGGCATCACTGACTCGATGGACGTGAGTCTGAGTGAACTCCGGGAGCTGATGATGGACAGGGAGGCCTCGCGTGCTGCGATTCATGGGGTCGCAAAGAGTCAGACACGACTGAGCGACTGAACTGAACTGAACTGAAAGGGTCCCCCTAAGAATGCTATGCTTAGGTTCCCTGAGTCAGAGAAGTCAGCAAGGGGCCTGGCCTGGGGAAGGAAGGGTGGGTTATGAATACAATAGAAACCTTCTCGATTATTTGTTAGTTTGCATCTACTGTGGGTCCCTCCCTCCCCACCCTTGATGCCATCTCACTTCTAGATTTATTTGCCTTTCTCCTTCCGTTTGACTGAAGGGGAACAGACGGTTCAGGGACAGTCTCTGGCGAGGTCAGCGAGTCTGCCTCTGCACCTCTAAGAAGGCTGGCAGTGGCGGGAGGAGTGAGTGGGCAAGGGGAGGAATTGGGGTCAGGCGTCCAGCACCAGCCTGATGGTGGAGGCCAGCATCCCAGTGCTAAAACCCAGCACTACAGAGTGTTGACTGCACGTCCAGGACCTTGCAGCACATCCTGTATCCTTCGAGAAACTTTTAAAATCTCCACCAGCCAGACACCCCCAAGTTTTCCCAGTTGACAGAGTTGGGTGGGCAAGCACAGAATACAGTGCTCATTTCTAAGTACTAGGAGTTGGTGGAGCCCCGGAACCAAGGAGTTTGGGTGCTAAATTCCACCAAGTCTTAAACCAGACCCCAAAGGAGGCGGGGGGCGGACAGAGCAGAAACCTCTGCCAGGCCAGGCATCCTCAAGCTCTTGGGGTTTGTTTGGGGCGAGAGGAGCGAAAAGCAGTATCTGGACTCCGAAATGGGAGTTTTGACCTTAAAAGTTCGCTTGGTGGTGCTCTCAGAGTCCTTGTGTTCCTGGGGCCTTGGCACCTAAGAAGGCCTGATTAACTGGTCCCTTTCTGGACCGGGGCTGAGTCACCTTCTCAAACCAGCCTCTCCCCTGTCACCCGGCTCCACAGTGTCCCTCCACCCTGCGATTCCCTATCTCTGTCCAGAGTTGTCTCTTTTCCATCTTTCATTCCACAGATATGTATGGAGCGCCTACACAGTCCCAGGCCTTGTGCTGGGAAGCTCAGAGGGAACGAAAGAGGCTCCAGCCCCTGGCTTCGGGACTTCCCGTCACTGGTGGGAGATGACATCTTGACAAACGACCACACAGCTCATCACTTTACCCAGGCGTCAGTGCCCCAGAGAGACAGGCTGCTGAGGGGAAAAGGCAGCCCAGCCTATCCTGGAGGTCAAGCAGGTGCTCAGAGGAGGCAATACTGAAACCAAGAGGGGTCAGAAGGACAGAGAGCAGATCTTCAGAGGAAGCAGCAGGGAGGGGAGGGTGGCAAGCCCTGGGGCAGCACACGGTGAGCTTAGGAGTCTGCAGCCGCCGAGATGGAGTCAGAAGCTCTGTGCTTCAGTCCACACACATTCCCCCTGTTATCTCCAGACCCCACTGAGCACTGTCCTACCAGAGGCTGTTTTGTAAATGAGATGCTTTTCTGAGGCTGCCCGGGTGGTGGATGAGCAGGTCCTTCCATCTTACAACAGATGCCCCTTGAGTACCTCTGGGTACCAGGGGATGGTAGGGAAGGGAAACCTCAGAGTTTACCATAGAGACCACCATGGACCCTACACCTAAGACAGGTCAGACATCAGGAGGAAAGGCAGAAATAGGAAGTGAAGGGGCGTGTGTCTTAGTGTGTGTGTGTGGCGGGGTGGGGGTGGGGGGCCTGCAACTGTGGAGGTGACTCCCTAGCACCCAGGAGGGACCCCAGGCACATAGAAGTTCAAGACTTGTCCTTCCCAGCCCAGGCAGATAGCTCAAGGATGAGACTCCAACACCAGCTGCCAAACCACTTACCTGATGGAATCACCTTTTCAAAGAGCCAATGACTCCAACCAAAGCCACTCATAGGCTGTGGAAGGTCTGGGTGCCATGAAGATGTGGGAGACTCTGCTGTAGAATATAATGGAGCAAGAGCCCATAGAATCTATGGGGTTTGCTGGAAGACTTTGTAACTAATATCTGTTTAGTTTCTAAGATGCTATAACTGGGACTTCCCACTTGTAGGAAGGACTAATAATCCAGTAGTAAGGACTCAGCACTCTCACTGCCATGAGCCCACGTTCAATCCCTGGTCAGGGAACTAAGATCTCACAAGTCACAGGGCACCTCCAAAAAATTAAAAAATAGAATAAAAGGCTGCAATCAATTTCATCACACACTCCCACCGTGTAGAGAAGGCCACGCACGTCCTCACAAGGTCACACTTGTACATTAGGATAAGTATGAAATGTCCTAGCCTCTCCCCACCAGTAACCATGATTAACAAGTTTGGGAAGGGTCCTTTGAGTCCTTTTTCTATTTAACCCCATTTTCTGCACACAGCCTATAAAGGAGAGCTTATTCTTTCCTACTTGATGTGAGTTTTCCACGTGGCAATATTCTTGGCTATTCTTCACTGTTATCTGCAGCTCCATCTCATTTTGTAGCTTCTGTACAATCCAAGGGTGGAGACAGTTTGGTGATGACTAATCTTTCCCGTGTTGATTGTATTTCATGCTATTTGCCCAAGCCTCCATCACACTATCTTTTTACCTGTCTTATGTCAAGAATTCTCCTAGAATTTGTGTTTGAGGTTTGGGTATATGGAACTGTGGTGTGTACATTTGTGTGTGTTTGAGTTTGGAGAGAGAACACTCATGTTACAGCTTGCAAATGGAGAGACGTATCCATCAGCATTGATTTTTACATTCCTCCCATTTGAAGCGCTACCACCGTCACTTCCTGGATTCCCTTATAGGCGTGGGGCTGTCGCTGTCCTGCGTGTTGGTTAAATCCTCTATTCCTACCCCTGTTTCAAGACAGAGGGCAAAATCTCTCAGACTCGTTCCCACACCTGCCTCATCTCACTACCTTCATCCTCCTTGAGAGCTTCACAATCTATCTGCTCTGCTCCAGCCCTCAACCTACGCTCTTCTCTCCTCCTCCCAAAAATCTTGCTTTAAGTAGAATTGCTCTAAATGTACAGACAGGTCTTGAGACACCTGAGATCTTTATACTGATGAAGCTGAGATTAGGTCCCTTTTATGTCTAGGAAGGACAATAAAACACCAGCCTCCTGATGCAGAGCCCTCGGGTGAGAAAAATAAAAATCTGGATGGGAGACCCAGAGGCTGGCCACAAGGGCATAGAGTCCTCAGTGACTCACTGGCGCTCTGGCCTCTGGCGGGCTTCCTGGATTTCTTCCAAAGGACACAACCCCAGGCAAGGGTGTGCCGGCAGGGCTCCCAGCCCTGAGGGGACCCACCCACCGCAGGGTCCCGTGCAAGTTATTTTCAGTAGATGTTGTTTGTACCAACCTCTATCCTCATAGAAACTCTTCCTGTAGGTAGGGATGAAATAGATTTTTTTTTTAAATAGCTGATTCATATATTGATCACTTGGGTTCAGGGCTTCCCTGATAGCTCAATTGGTAAAGAATCCACCTGCAATTCAGGAGAACCCAGTTCCATTCCTGGATCAGGAAGATCCGCTGGAGAAGGGATGGGCTACCCACTCCAGTATTCTTGGGCTTCTCTTGTGGCTCAGCTGGTAAAGAATCTGCCTGCAATGCAGGCAGGGTTCAATCCCTGGGTTGGGAAGATCCCCTGGAGAAGGGAAAGGCCACTCACTCCAGAATTCTGGCCTGGAGAATTCCACAGACTGTATAGTCCATGGGGTCACAAAGAGCCGGACACGACTGAGCAACTTTCACTTTCACTTTCATATTGATCACTAGTGAGTGCTTTCTTTCATTGTTCAAAAACTTTGAGTAGACTTTCATTCAATAAATATTTATTCTATACCTCATGTCCTAGCCAAAGAAAAAAGCTGTGAACACATCCAACATCTGGAGGTGAGGACCACTGAGCGAAATGAAGAAAGAGGAGGGAGGCAGGTGGGATGCTGGAGTGGTGGGGACAAGGCCTCAGGAACCAGTGCAATTTAAACAGGGTGTCATAATGGAAAAGAAGATAAAAAAGAATGTGTGTATGTGTAACTGAGTCACTTTGCTGTATAGCAGAAATTAATACAACATTGTAAATCAATTATATACTTCAATAAAAAATAAGTCATAAAACAAAGGGAGAGAATGGACACATTTGTATGTATGGCTAAGTCCCTTTGCTGTTCAGCTGAAACTATCACAACATTGTTTGTTGTTCTGCTATACCCCAAAACAAAAGAAAAATTTTAAAAATAAATAAAGTCTCAGAAGAGACGTCACCCAGCTTATATATATAAATAATCACAACTTGCATTTATTTTGTTTAATTATAAATTTGCCATCCATCTCTTCCACAAGAGTGGGAGCTTTAGAATAGTGGGGTCCTCTCTGTCCCCAAGATCCTGGTTGATGCCTGTGGCATGTCAAACTCTCACTGTGGGTGTAATCCTTGAAGGAGACGCGTAGCTAAGCAAGATCCAGGTCTCAGGGAGAAAGTGGATTAATCCAGAGTGGGCTGGATATGTTAGTGCAGTATACATACAATCACTTATGGTTTTCCTTGAAACGGAGGGTCTGGGTCTGGGATTTTGCATTTCTAACAAGATCCTGGGGATGTGGTGGCCCTAATTCTCAGATATCACTCGCTGTTTGTTTAAATGCCTTACTGTGTTGGGCAACTTTAGGTCTTCCCCTGGCCTGACTAAAAAACACAATATGTAAGAGGAACTGGTTATTCTTTTTTTAAGAGGGACTGGTTATTAGATGGCAAGAAATGGTTATTAATTTCTATCGGGAATAATAACCATGTTGGGGTTAGGTGATTAGAATAAAAATAAACAAGCAAACAATCTTTATCTGTTTATTTTTAGGTGAAATGATACAAAGTCTGGGTTCGTTTTAAAATAATGATGGGGGAGTGGAGGAGAAGGATGGAAAGCAAGTGGCAGGAAGTAGTGGTGATCAAACCAGCAGTGAGTCTGAGGGAGGGGGTGGGTCGCTGTACAATTCTCTTTACTTTGGGATGGGTTTGAAAAGTTCTCCAATAATAACAAATAAAATGGAAATAAGATGTGAGCTCCATTTTCAAGAGAAGGCAATTGAGCTAGAGTTGAAACAGGGTCGCGCACACAATAGCTGCTAGTACAAATCTAATTAACATCAGTCTTATTTAAAAGACTGAGTTCCACGAAGTCAGTGTCTCAGTAACCTGCATAACAGATCACATTCAGAAAGAAGTGTTTCATCTGTGGATTCTTCTTTTCCTTTTTGTGGGAGGTGTGGTCTAATTCCTTTCTCCTCCTGGGGCCACACCCAATGCATAACCATCCAACTTCACGAAAACTGCTATTAACATTTTCTTTTAACACAAATTATTCACTCACAAAGGAACGATTACAGATCTAAGGAACCACTGTTTATGCTGGCTACCTGGGAGGGTGAGGGGACGTGAATGGGTGGGAACACAGATTTGTATTCCCACTTTATAACTCTCTGTTGATTTTGTTTGCTTTAAAGTATTTTTTTTTCAGTTACCCACTAATGCCTGAATATATTTTGGTTATAAAACATTCATGAAATATATATAAATGTACAGCTACAGAACATATGAATGTCCATTCCTTGGCTTTCTCCTAGAAGTCAGTCTTACTCCTGAGTTTAATCCCCAGATAACTGATATATCCTTGGAATCATTTTTCTTTATGTTGTTGTTTAGTCGCTCAGTTGTGTCTGACTCTTCTGCGACCCCATGGACTGACCCAGGGGTCGAACCTGAGTCTCCTGCATTGGCAGATGGATTCTTTACCACTGAGACCCAGGGAAGCCCTTTTTCTATATATTGAAGTATATATCTCTGCAAGCAGCTTTTATAAAGATTTTATTCTTTGCTATTTTACACAAATTTACCACCCAGCAATATAGTTGGCCATGCTTCTGCATTATTAGCTACCGACATGTTTCATTTTTTAAAATACCTGCAAAAAAAATGGATGTCAAATTAATCAATAAAAACAACCAATATTTCTCTCCTGGGGTAGAGGAGTCCTGCTGGATGACCTGAACTTGAAGGGTTTGTTATTTAGTAACTGAGAAAATATGTAGAAGAATCTAGAACTCTCATCATATCAGAGGGCAGTGAATCTATGAGGCACCTCCCTCCTCGTAGTGTGGTGATGAAGGGAAGGCCTGGATGGCCCAACGGGAGACAGAACCAAATGGCCTCGGCATAGGAACATGGTGGTCTGAGAGAGCCCAGCGGATGACCATGATTTCTCTGCACTTCCCAGGTTCAGCTGACTGTGAAAGATGGTTTGTTATCAAAGTTTAGATAAAAGCAGCCCAAATGACGCAGGCTCTGCTCACTCACAGGCTGTGTTACTCGAAGAAACAGCACTGATGCATTGCACAGATGGGTAGTCGAACAGGCTTCTCTGCTACTGAAATGCTGGAATTCTGAGCAGCCTGAGAAAACGCTGCTCTGGCCACTTGGAGATAGTGCCTGTTAGCAGGCAAATGCCCTCCAGCATTTTTAAGACGACATTAGCATGTCTTAAGCCTTTCCTAGGCTCCAGGCAGTAGGCTAAGCATTACCTTGCCGATCCACAAATAACCACTCACAACCTACTACACATCTCCCAGGATTACAGGGGTTGTGGTCTCAGTCCAACATACAGAATCACAAAGTGTGAAAGCCTGATGAGGAGAGACATTCCTGGCAAAAGAAACAGCCCATGTCCTGCTATGCAGCTCTACCCTGAAAATGTTCACCTATCAGTTGGCTGCCTGACTTTGGGAAAGACAGTTAATGGCTTGAGACTTCATTTTTTTCATCGGTAAATTACAGGGTACTCTTCCTGACCCAGGGATTGAACCCAGGTCTCCTGCATTGCAGGCAGATTCTTTACCATCTGAGCCACCAGGGAAGCAAAAGTGCAATAGTCACAGATCGTCATACTGCGAGCCCCAGAGGGGCACCATGTCCATCCATATATAAGGACCCCTGAGAATCTTGGTGAATCACTGGAACCCCACGCCCACCTGCTGATCAGGGGCTGGGAAGGGCTGCCTTTGAAGTGCAGGCACCCTGTCTGGGCTCTGGTCCCTAATCCTGCCAGGAACCCTAACCCAGATGGAGGTGGGGTTCGGGGTGATGGGAAATTACCCTCTTCCTGTGTGGTGCCAACATCATTGACCATGAACATGTGCTCTTCTGACAAAAATACCAGTTTAATTTTGTATTAAATGATCTAGTATTGGTACAAGGGCAGTCAGAAAAACTAATGGAATTGAATAAAGCCCTTAATACCCTATTCACATATATATGGGGCTTTGTTGTTTTTGTTGTTTAGTCATTTAGACTCTTTGCGGCCCCATGGACTGTAGCCCACCAGGCTCCTCTGTCCATGAAATTCTCCAGGCGAGAATACTGGAGTGGGTAGTCATTTCCTTCTCCAGGGGATCTTCCCGACCCAGAGATTGAACCTGAGTCTCCTGCTTGGCAGGCAGATTCTTTACCACTGAGCCACCATATGGGACTTTGGTAAACAGTAAAAGGTGTCATTTCACATCAGTGGCAAAATAACCGGTTATTCAATAGTGACATTAAGCAGAGGCATTTGGGGGGAAATTTTTAATTCCTTGTTTCAAAAATGAGTACACTCATAGCAAAGAATTAAATGTACAAAGTGTTAAAGGAGCAGGAAAAAGTTTAGTAATGGATGCAACTTTAACATCAAGACATAAAGAAAAAACACTGATGACACTTACCACCTAAAAATTTCGAATGATATATTTTAGAGACTAACAAATGGAAGCAAAACTCCTGTGTGCTCCCTTCCCGGTGTAGGAAGGAAAACAATATAGTAGTTACCACCCCAGGAAAACAGAAGTTGGAGTATTTCCTTCTTTGCCCGCTTTTATTCTTGAATTTCCCATATAGGCACCTATGGATCAAATCCAGGTATAAAACTCAGTATCCTTCCGCAACCTGTATTTTTCCTCAAAAGGGTATATCTGGGAGCTCCACCTGTGTTGATACAGGAAGCTCGGCTGCAAGAAAATGCAAAACTGCAACAGTAGCTGAGGATGGTTGCATGTTTCGTGCCCAGCTCTGGGGTGTGTTCCCTTCAGTGTTACCCTTGCTGGGAGTTCAGTTTATTCCCTTTAACAGAGGCGGTAACTGAGGCCAGGGTCTAGGCACAGGGACTCTGGAGAGCCCACAGAAAAAGGTCCTCCATGCCCCCTGGCCCACACCCTGGCCTCAGTAGGGCAGGCTCCCCAGGGAGCGGCTGAAAATGCAGCTCCCTGTGGGATTGACAGTGGCCACCGCAGCCCAGGACAGAGCTGAGATGCAGCTGTGTCTCTGGAATGGTCCTTCCCCGGTTCTGCTGGAACTCAGCCCATTTACCCCAATTGCCAACTTCCTAAACTCTAGAACCGTGGCTCTCAAAGCCTGGTTCCCCCACAGGCAGCACCTGCAGGACCTGAGAACACATTAGAAATTCAAATTCCCAGACCCCACCCCAGAACTCCTGAATGGAAACTGGAGGCGGGTCCCGGGGATCCCCCAGCAGGTGCTGATGTGAGGTCAAGGTCACAGACCTCTGTCTGGAGTGTGAGACCAGGTTCCCTTTTAGCCTTGGTTCAGCTGTGAGTGAGCCTCATGGACTCTTAATAAAAAGTAGTCGTCATGAGATGAGCCAGCAGCAGGTGCTCAGTAAGTACTGCTAGTGTTGTTGTTCAGTCGCTAAATTGTGTCTAGCCCTTTGCAACCCCATGGACTGGAGCACACCAAGCTTCCTTGTCCTTCACTATCTCCCCAAGTTTGCTCAAACCCATGTCCATTGAGTCGGTGATGCCATCCAACCATCTCATCCTCTGTCGCCCCCTTCTCCTTCTGCCCTCAATCTTTCCCAGCATCAGGGTCTTTTTCAGTGAGTTGGCTCTCCGCATCAGGTGGCCAAAGTATTAGAGCTTCAGCATCAGTCCTTCCAGTGAATATTCAGGGTGGATTTCCTTTTCGACTGACTGGTTTGATCTTGCTGTCCAAGGGACTCTCAAGAGTCTTCTCCAGCACCACAATTCGAAGGCATCAATTCTTTAGCACTCAGCTTTCCTTATGGTCCAGCTCTCACATCCATACATGACTACTGCTAATGAGTCCTTAACAAACATTTCCTAAATGTTCACCCTGTGCTGGGGTCTGTGCGTGGGGCTCCTGTGCCCCTGGAGTTGGGGGTCCAGTGGGGGAACCTGTAAGTCAAGAAGCCCATTCAGGAGCCCAGGTCAAAACAGGGACCTTGACACTCACTGGGTCCAACTGGGGTCTAGGGCAGAAGATGTGGGGTTGCATACGGAACCCCGTCTCCAGTGGGAGACCACAGATTTATATTTCCCTCTGGTCTGAAATGCCAGTGCTAATATATTTACACTTATGCATACTAAAATAAGTAGCTTTTTTTTAATCCATATATTTATTGAGCACTTATTATGTGTTAATCCCTGGTCAAGGTGACTGATATTTATCTTTGAAGTAAAGTCCTTTCTAGTGATTAAAATGAAACACATGCATATCTCAGAAAACAAATAAATAGGACAGAAGGGCAGAATATAAAGGTTAATCTCTTTATTCCCCTAGCCATTCATCTTCTAATTTTCACATATTGTTTTTAAATCCTGAAACATTTTTGTTCATTTGTAAAACAAATAGCCCACTCTTCAGAGTTTTTTGTGAATTGCCTGTTCACATCTTTTGTCTATATTTCTACTTTTTACTGCTCTTTTGCTTGACTTTTTTCTTTTTGATTTCTAGGGTTTATATCCTGTATTCTGAAGCCCTGCACATATATGGTCTTTTCACATCAAGTATCTTATTTTTTGCCACTTGAAATCCTCTTTAATGCAATTGACTGCATCAACATTTTTTTTCTTAATTTTATTTAATTTTATTCTTTTTTTGACCACATCGTGCAGCAGGTAGAATCTTAATTCCCTGACCAAAACCCACATACCCTGCATTGGAAGCACAGAGTCTAAATCACTGGACCCTCAGGGAAATCCCAATATTTTCTTTTAAAGTTTTGTTATTTTTATCTTGATGAAGAATCCTTCCTCACCTTGATATCATGGTATTTTCTGTTTTCTTCTAAAAGTTTTCAGTGCTGCATTTTCATATTGAGTTATCTAATCTATCTGAATTTTATTTTGTGAATGATCTAATAACAGGAATCTAATTTATCTTCTTTTAATAGCCAGTTACACAGAACCGTTTGCCAACTAATTCATTTCCTCCATACCAAGTTGTTACATACACATTCCCACAGAAGGGGGTTTTCCAAGTGGCTCAGATGGTAAAGAATCTGCCCTCAGTGAGGGAGCCCAGAGTTCAATCCCTGTGTTGGGAAGATCCCCTGGAGAAGGGAATGGCAATCCCCTCCAATATTTTTGTCTGGGAAATCCCATGGACAGAGGAGCCTGGCAGGCTGCAAAGAGTCAGACACGACTGAATAACACACACACAGAAAGTTGGTCTTCTCTGAGTTCTATTCTAGCTTATTAGTCTGATATACCTGTTGTACTTATCACATTGCTTCTGAGGAAGCTTAACATCTTTTAAGATGTGTTCCTTCTTGTTTTATTTTGAAAAATTGCCTTGATTCTTCCTGGCCATTTCCAAAGTAACAAAATTCCAAAATCTAAAATCCATCGAAAACATGTGCTTTTAAAATCACCCTTGCCAAGTTTTGGGACTAATTCATTAGCATATTTTTATTGGCTTCCCTTGAATTTAGAGATTATTTTGAGGAAAACTGACCTTTGTGTAAAACTTCTAAGTTTTGTAGCACAGCATTATAAATTTCTCCAAAATTTTTAGGTTTGTTTATTAGATTTATTCCTAATCACTTTTTGTTGCATATCATTATTTAACTATATGTCTAGTTCTTCTTTCCTTTTATCTATGAACTGTATTGATTTTTTAAATATTAATCATTTTTCTAGTAATCTCACTCAACTCTTTTATTTGTTGTAGTGGTTTGTTGAATTTCCTGGATTGTTTTTACAGAGTCAGCCATGTTATCATTGAAAAATGACATATTTGTTTCTCTCCTTTTAATCTTTACAGTCTCTTCCTTCTTGTTTCTATTTTTTTCTCAGCAGAGGATGGCTTGGCTTGGAAAAGAATATTTTAAAATGTATATAAATGTATAACTGAATCACATTACTGTGCAGCAAAAATTAACACAACATTACAAATTAACCATGGCAGTGGTGGCGGTTTAGTCACTAAGTCGTGTCTGACTCTTACGACCCAAAGACTGCAGCCCACCAGGCTCGTCTGTCCATGGAATTTCCCAGACAAGAATACAGGGGTGTGTTGCCATTTCCTTCTCTAGGGGATCTTCCTGACTCAGGGACCGAACCTGCATCTCCTGTATTGCAGGCGGATTCTTTACCACTGAGCCACCAGGAAAGCCCTAAATCAACTCCATTTCAATTAAAAAAGAGAGAGATGCCCGTGACCCAAATAAATCAATGTACAAGAGCACAGGAATACAAGTAGTAATAGGGAGATTTTTGTCTTCTTCCTAACTTTGGTGAAATATTTTCATCATTAAGAGTGTTTTCTATAGACTTGTGGTGGATACTGTATCAAATTCAATTGCTCTTATAGAAAGAGGTTGCTAATTTGTTTAAACTCCAAAGTATATGGAATTTTGTCAAATGTCTCTTACACATCCACTGATATCATCAAGGAGCCTAAAAATATTCATCGAATGCATTGTTTCATCTTCAAAACAACTCAGTGAGTCGGGTATTGGCTTCCTCATCTATAAAGTGGGCAGATGAGGTGCAGAGAGGCCACCCCACCGGGTGACATCAGTTTCAGAACAGTAAGCAGATCTGTCGATCTTTAGAGCCTGTGATCTTTTTGCTAACCCTCCAGGTGGCCCCTGGGAAAGTCAACAAAAGCCTGGGCATTCATGGAGCTCCAGGTTTGTGCAGGGTGGAGAGAGGAATATTGAAAACAGCCAGAGACACTCCTGGAGGTTGGCTCCCCGGGGCAAAAGGATTCTCCAGGTTAGCTTCATGGCCTCCGACACTTCGTCTATCAGATGGGAGCCTCAAGGTGCCAGTGCCTGACACGGTCAATTCCAAGTAGTCAAGAGATCTAAACGTCACCATGGTTACCTGGTGACCACATCTACCATCAGTAACTGGTATCCAGAGAGGCCCTACAAAGTGTACAATGGCACGTGACTTAACAATGTTTAACAGGATGCTGGAAAAAATACAGGATTCTTAGTTAATTTTGAATTGTGGATAAATAACACTTTTTATTTTTAAGTATAAGTATTAATAGTTCTACAAATGGGCGTCCCGGGTGGCTCAGTGGTAAAGAATCTGTCTGCCAATGCAGGAGACACAAGTTCGATCCCTGGGTCAGGAAGATCCCCTGAAGAAGGGAATAGCTACCTACTCCAGTATTCTAACCTGGAGAATTCCATGGTCGGAGGACCCTGGAGGGCTATAGTCTGTGGGGTTGCAAAGAGTTGGACATAACTGAGCAGCTAAAACTTTCACTTCCAGTGCTAGGGCACAGGTTTGATCCTTGGTCAGAGAACTAAGATCCTACATGCTGCACAGTGTGGCAAAATATAAATAAAAATTATTCGTTGTTCACCCAAAATTCAAGTGCAGGACAGATCATATTTTTACTATCTCTCTCTGTCAACCCTGCCTAGAAAGAATGCTTGACAAAAAGTTTAACCTGAATCTAATTAAGCCTGTAAACCCAACTTCCAGTTTACAGAAAAGAGAAGGACTAAGTTAAAGATACTTTATGTACTGTAGCCCACCAGGCTCCTCTGTCTATGGGATTTTCCCTGCAAGAATACTGGAGTGTGTTGCCATGCCCTCCTCTAGGGATCTTCCCAACCCACGGATCAAACATTGGCAGGTGGGTTCTTTACCACTGAACCACCAGGTAAGCCTTCCCAGTACTACATTATTTGACTTTTTGGTCAAAAGTGGGAATAATCAGTATTATAAAAGAAAGCATTTATGTTTATGGTAAATGAAATAAAACAACAGATAATGGGTACAATTTCCCATCCCTCTCTAACCCCACCTCCCAGAGGTCTGGGGTAGGGTTCCCAGCAGGATTAGGGAACAAGAGGCAACCAACCTGAGCGCCAGCATCTCATACAGGCAGCTGTGCCCAGCCTGGGGTGCCCACAAGTCTGTGGAGCTTCTGGGTGGTCCTGACCCTTTCTCTGGAAATGAGGACCACCCAGCTGGCTGTGTCTGCCAGTTTGAGGGCCCCACTCCTCCTTCCCAGGCTCTGCTTTGCCGGCCGGGGTGTGGTCAGTGTCAGGGGCAGCGTCACCAAGAGGTTGAGAGAGACTGGTTCAGCCTCGGCCCACTTGATGCCTGGGTCCGCTCAATGGTGCAGGGTAGTCGGCCTGGGGGTCCCATCTTCATGGCCCACTAGTGAGTTCCCTAACCTCTCCGAACCTCAGTTTTCACGCATCTAAAATGGAAATGAGGGACTTCCTTGGTAGTCTAGGAGCTAAGGCTCCATGCTCCCAATGCAGGGGTCCCAGGTTCGATCCTTGGTCAGGGAACTAGATCCCACATGTCATAACTAACAGTTCACATGCTGCAACTAAAGATCCCTCATGCTACAGCCAAATAAATATAATAAATAACTAACTAAAATGGAAATGACATTCTCAACCTCTTGGGGTTTGGGAAAGGAAGGAGTGAGAGGTAATATCTTCAAAGTCCTTAATGAGTGTCCAAAGTGGGAGCCTTGACTTTTAAAAAGGGACTTGTTTTATGGTGTGTTCAGCATGTATGGCTCTGTAACATCAGCACCTGAAAAGCCCAGGCTGACAGGTCCCCTCTCAGATCAGGGTTGATCTGTCATGTCATCTTCTCAAACTGCCCCCACCTCGGCTCCTCCTCCCCTGTCGCCTGGGGTCCACAAGGTCCCTCCGCCCTGTGATTCCCAGCACTGCCCCGAATCATCTCTTCCCCATCTTTCATTTCGCAAATATATACGGAGCATGTGGCATGCTCCCAGCACTATTCTGGGCAATAGGGATAGAGCAGGGATCAAAACAGACCAAAAACCCCTCCTCTGGGGGCTTGTTCCACTGAAAGGACCTAATAGACTCATGTCAAACACAGAGAACGTCAGAAGATGCCAAAGCTGACTTAAAAAAACAGTCACAACCTATAAGCTGAGTTGTTTTAGCATTAAATTCTGTAACTTGAGATATCTGGTTTTCTTTAAAAAGTATTCACAAAAATACTTTTGATGTTTGGACTACCTGCCCTTGGTTACAAACTTCTATATATAACCTGACTCCTCCCTCCACCTCCTTGGAGGAGTTCGCTCAGGGTCACATGAGATGCTGTCTCCTGGGCTTGAAGTCCTAAAAATTCCCACCAAAGAAAACATAACTCTCCACTTTTAGGTTGTGACTGTTTTTTTTTTTTTTAATCAACACCAAGGACCAGAGAAGAGAATTGGGCAGGTAGGACAAGCGGCGGGGAATTCCCAGGGGTATTTTAATTATGACAATTTGCAGTGCTTCACGTATCTGGCATTTTCTTATTTATTACTTGTTGGTCAATCAAACCCTTACTGCCCTGACTCTAGGATAAGAGCCCGAGGACATGGGGCACCTGTCCTTTATCCACTTCTGTATCCATAGAGGTTACCTCTGTCCCTGACGCGTCCAATCACTGAGTATTTATTCACAGAATCATAAGTGGAACACCCATCCTCAAGCAGTGCTGAGATCTCAACAATAACAACAAAAATACGTTAAGGTTGGGGCTTCCCAGGTGGCACAAGTGGTAAGGAACCCACCTGCTAGTGCAGGAGACATAAGAGACACAGGTTCGATCCCTGCATCGAGAAGATACCCTGGAGAAGATCCCACGCCAGTATTCTTCCCTGGAGAATTCCACGGAAAGAGGAGCCTGGTGGGCTACATACAGTCCGCAGGGTTGCAAAGAGAAGGGCATGACTGATGCAACTTAGCATACACGTTAAGGTGGGAAAAGCTTAAATTGGCTGAAATCCTCAGAAGAACTTCTTTCAAGTACCTTAACGGCACTTTGCCCATCGCTCACAGCTTCCCAGTTTTCCTTTGGCCTTAAGGAAAAGTTGAAAACTACAAGTGGACCGTGAAATAAGAGCGAGGTGGCCATCTAATGGAAGATAAATGTGATTGAGGCTCACGGTAGTTGTTGGTTATGAGACGTATTAAATTCTCTATCATCCAAAGGGCCTGGGGGCTAAACGTCAGGATGGTGATGCCACAAACAGGTGCTTTTTTGGCGGGAAGGGTCAGAGCCAGCGTGACCATATGATTTATCAGACAGGGCGATTTTGAGAGTGAAAGGGTTTGATATTAGGAATTCCCCCAGCTCAGTAGACACCCTTCAGGACCATCTCAAGGAAACCTGAAAACAGATCACCCTTAGTCAGGTGGGCGGCTCTCAGCCAGGGGTGGGGGCAGGGGCGGGGGTAGGGGCGATTTTGCCCCCAGGGAACATTGGGAAACGTCTGGACACATTTTCGGTTGCCACAACTTGCCTGTGTGTGTGTGTGTGTGTGTGTGTGTTGGGGGTGGTGTTTACTACAGATGTCTAGTGCTTAGGGGTCAGGGATTCGGCTAAACATCCTACAGAATACAGGATGCCACCCCTCTCCCCCCACTGAGAGGTAAAATGGCCCCCAAAGTCAGCAAAGCCCAGAACGGGGACCCCTGATGGAGTTAGACTTTTCATCTGATGCAGAATGGGGTTAAGGTTGACTTTTCAGCCTTTTTTGAAGGGGTCTGGGTGAAACTGTCGCTTTGATTTAGTACTCCTAGATGGCACAGCCATCTAACTTGACCAAGGAAACATCTGAGCAGTGAACACCAGCATCCGCTCACCTGCGTGGAATTCTACTGGGTAATGTCTGCTGTTGCAACTTGCTCTTTCCTTGTTAGTGTTAATGCTGTGAGTTTGTTTTAAATGACCTGGGTAACATCGGAATACAATCTTTTTTTTTTTTTTTAATTCTGAAGAGGTAACAGACTGAACTCATTTGCATTTCTAGGCTCTCCTCTGAGTGTCAATTCGCGAGCACCTATAACTTAAGGCAGGCTTTGTTCTCTCCTCAGTCTCTGATGTCATCTTTGGCTTCTGCCTCATTATTTGAAGCACCTGGGAGGCATTCCATTGTATGGATGCACCCTGCTGAACCCCTTCCCCCGCCAAACGGACCCTGAGGTTATTCCAGTTTTTCCTGTCTTAACAAAGAGAGATAAAAGGCACATCCTGACGTGGACTTCTGAAGAGGAGGTTGCGGGGATGGAAACTGCTGAGTCACGGGGTCAGCTCTGATTTAAGTCTTGTTAAAACTCTTCTACAGGGGTTGAAGTTTTAGTGCCATGATCATATATTCCGTGAATCTAAACAAATACATGGTGGACTGGCCCCAAATGTCCCCTGTGAAAAGGACTTTTTTCCCTGTGATGACCATACTTTGGGTTTGGCTCTCGCAAAGATACTGCATTCAATCAGATGTGATTTCTAGGCTCTGATAAAACAGTCGTGTTTGACTCTTTGCAACCCATGGGCTGTAGCCCACCAGGCTCCTCTGTTCATGGGATTTCCCAGGCAAGAATATAGGAGTGGATTGCCATTTCCTCCTCCAGAGGATCTTCCCAACCCAGGGATCGAACCCAAGTCTCTTGTGTCTCCTGCATTGGCAGGCAGATTCTTTACCACTGAGCCAGCTGGGAAGCCCTTCTGATAAAACAGGGTCTCCTCCTAATAGTAACAGATGTCAAGGAATGCTTTATACCTTAGTCTTCCCTAGAGGGGAAGAAATGAATGATTAACACACATATATGTATTTATTTACCATCCACAGTATGGTAATTACAGGAAAAAAGTCCTTTTCACTGGGGACATTTGGGATCAGCCCAGCATATATACCATACCTGAGAGAGCCCAATGCATGGACCCGGTTTCCCCCATTTCCTGGGTCTTACTGGACTGTGGACAATGGATGATTCAGAGCCATTTTAGGTGGAAATACAATGAATACTCTGTTATCCACCAGTTCTCAGGGATCTATAGGGAGGCCCCCAGTGAACAGTGCGGGGATGATCTCTTCTGCTGCAGAGCGCCCTCTTCCTGCCCTGGTGGGTCTCAGGAAGAGAAAAGATGCCTTGCTCACAGTCACACCCTTTCTGGAACACTGACAAGGTAGCAGGCTGGTCACTTGCATGCCAAGGACAAATGGGAGGACCCACTGTGCTCCCTGAAATTCTGGGCATTGCCGTATAGTCACGCATGACACTAACCTCGATTTGGCTCCCATGGGGCTCCTGATCTATGAGAGGAGATGGATGTAATTTTAAAAGCAGACAGATATACCATCACAAAGCGTGGCACTGGGTTGGACTTGGGGTGGGGCAGTACTCCAGGCAGAAGGAGCAGCACTTGACTGGCCGTCGTTCAGCACTTGACTGCACCTCGCTGTTGTTGGTCAGTCGCCAAGTCATGTCCGACTCTTTGCAACCCTATGGACTGCAGCACGCCAGGCCTCCCTGTCTTTCACCATCTCCTGGAATTTGCCTAAGTTCATGTCCGTTGAGTCGGTGATGCTATCCAACCATCTCATCCTCTGTTGCCCCCTTCTCCTGCCTTCCATCTTTTGCAGCATCAGGGCCTTTTCCAGTGAGTCGGCTGTTCGCATCAGGTGGCCGCAGTATTGGAGCTTCAGCTTCTCTAAAGTGACGAGTTCTGCCCACTCGGCCGAATGGTCTGGAGCTGTCAGCTACCCTCTCTGAACCTCCCCCTTTCACCTACAGGGTAGAAATAACAACCATAGCTTCACTGTATTGAATGGTCCCCACATAGTTTATCATCTGGATGCTTTTGAGAATAATAAAAGGACACTTTTAACAATGAAGCTGGGAGAGCAGGCATGACCCGGGTCTACTGTGGGTGAACAAAGATGGTTGGCCCTGCTCCTGTGGGCACACGGGGTGTACCGGCTGGAGCTACTGCGTACACACCCTCCCTGTCGGAGTAGGAAGCATCATCCTGATTTTACAGATGAAGAAACTGCCCATTAGCACCAGGGAAGTAGGTGCAGCAACCAGAATTTTTATGCAGGATTTTTGATTCCCAAACCCAAGAAGGGGATTATTATGCTTTCCTGAGATTAGGTTGAAAGATTTGCATGTATAGTTGTCATTGCCAAAATGTATTCAAGTTGTCTGGCTATAGGAGGACAGCTTTGATAAATGGGAACTATTGTTCTTATAATTAGTGAGAGCAAAAACTCGAATCATCCCAGTGTTAAGCAATACTGGGATCAGGTAAAAATCACTTGCTGTCTGCTCCAAGACATATCTGCTTCTGGAAGATAAGATTATGCTTCAGCTCTACTTTCAAAACTCCACCACTTGGGCCCACCATTCCAAAGCTGCTGTGTCAGAAACAACCCGATTCCAGCCAGCCCCTTGCCTTGCGAAACTGCTGTAAACTCCCCCAACCAGGGCCCTAAAACCCTATAAATACCATTCCCTAATTTTCCTAATTCTCGAGACTCTGCTGAAGTGGTGTCCTTTATTGCAGGAGGACTAATAAACCCAGCTTTGCTTGATCGACAGGTTTTTCCAGCAGAGTTAAGGTCTAGGAAGGCATTAAAAATGCTTTTTTGCTATTATTCTACAAAATGGAGTACATCAAGGCTGTATATTGTCACCCTGCTTATTTAATTTACATGCGGAGTACATCATGAGAAATGCTGGGCTGGATGAAGCACAAGTTGAACTCAAGATTGCCAGGATGAATATCAATAACCTCAGATATGCAGATGACATCACCCTTATGGCAGAAAGTGAGAAAGAACTAAAGAGCTTCTTGATGAAAGTAAAAGAGGAGAGTGAAAAAGTTGGCTTAAAGCTCAACATTCAGAAAACGAAGATCATGGCATCTGGTACCATCACTTTGTGGGAAGTAGATGGGGAAACAGTGGAAACAGTGGTTGACTTTATTTTTCTGGGCTCCAAAATCACTGCAGATAGTGACTGCAGCCATGAAATTAAAAGACGCTTACTCCTTGGAAGGAAAGTTATGACCAACCTAGATAGCATATTCAAAAGCAGAGACATTATTTTGCCAACAAAGGTCTGTCTAGTCAAGGCTATGGTTTTTCCTGTGGTCATGTATGGATGTGAGAGTTGGACTGTGAAGAAAGCTGAGCGCCGAAGAATTGATGCTTTTGAACTGTGGTGTTGGAGAAGACTCTTGAGAGTCCCTTGGACTGCAAGGAGATCCAACCAGTCCATTCTAAAGGAGATCAATCCTGGGTGTTCATTGGAGGGACCGACACTGAAGCTGAAACTCCAATATTTTGGCCAACTGATGCGAAGAGCTGACTCGTTTGAAAAGACCGTGATGCTGGGAAAGATTGAGGGCAGGAGGAGAAGGGGACAACAGAGGATGAGATGGTTGGATGGCATCACTGACACAATGGATATAGACTTGGGTGAACTCCGGGAGTTAGTGATGGACAGGGAGGCCTGATGTGCTGCAGTTCATGGGGTCACAAAGAATCGGACACTACTGAGCGACTGAACTGAACTGAACAAAATGGAAACAACCAAGTATGCTAGACACAATGCTGCTGCTGCTAAGTCGCTTCAGTCGTGTCTGACTCCGTGCGACCCCAGAGACGGCAGCCCACCAGGCTTTCCTGTCCCTGGGATTCTCCAGGCAAGAACACTGGAGTGGGTTGCCATTTCCTTCTCCAATACGTGAAAGTGAAAAGTGAAAGTGAAGTCGCTCAGTTGTGTCCGACTCTAGCAACCCCATAGACTGCAGCTCACCAGACTCCTCCATCCATGGGATTTTCCAGGCAAAAGTACTGGAGTGGGATGCCATTGCCTTCTCCGGCTAGACACAACAGTGGTCTCCAAAAGCTACACACATGCATACGACCAGAATCTGGGAGTAGGACACCTTACTCGGCAAGAGGGGCTTTGCAGACATGATGAAGTATCTCGAAATGGGGAATTATCCTGGATTGTCTGGGTGGACCCAGCATCATCACAAAGATCCTTACCAGACCGGGCAGGAGATCAGAGGTAGACATGTAATGATGGAGGCAGAGGCTGGAATGATGGCTTTAAAACCTTCCTGGATCAAGGAAGGCAGGTAGTCTCTACAAGCCGGAAAGGGCAAAAGAATGGATTTTCCACTTAAAACCTCAAGAAGAAACACAGCTCTGCCAACCCATTTTAGACTTTTGCCCTCCAGAACTGTAAGACAATAAAAATGTGTTGTTTTAGGTTACTGAGTTTATGGTAATTTGTTACAGGAGTCATGAGAAACAAACAAGCCAAACATTCAAGAGAGAGAAGCTATGTGATAATTGTCAACAGAGAAAAGCAGAGAAGCTAGAATACAGGCTACAGCTAAACTCCCTGGGCTTCATATCCCTCCCCTGCCTCTTCCAGGCTGGGCCAGGTGAGTGAGTTACTAAGTAACTCTCTGAGCTTTATTTAGTCTTTGCAGAACAAAGATGATACAAGTAACAGCCTGGGAAAGTTACTGTGCTGATAAAAGAAAAGCTATTGTGGGATGAACCTGGCACAGAGCTGGGGTTAATGCATCTCAGCACTGAGGTCAGAAATGGAGGAACTGGAGAATTGCTCCTCATTTGTTTTCTCAGGATGAAGCAGAGCCAAGAGCAGGAGTTACTGGGATAACCAGGAGAATCTCAGCCAGGCTACTACCGCCAGTCCTCAGTATCCTTCCCACGCTTCATTTCATAATTCACACGGCCAGTTGTATATCTTGCAAAAATGATTTCCAAGGATACGTTGCAGGTTCGTCTGTGATCTGGCAGGCCTTGAGGGAGCTGAAGACCCTTGGGCCTGACCTTCCTCCCCCAGGGTCACTGTTTCCTCTCAGGCTCCGGACGTGCCTCTTGTTTGGTTTAGATATCCATGCTGCTTTCCAAAACGGTGATAGGCGCCACCTTCCCAGATACCATGGAGGTAGATACTACAGTGTGAGTGCCACCAAGTTGGTGCCCATCCCTGGAGCCACACCAGCCCACAGGGGCCAGTAGGGGATGGAAGAGCCCTTTCAGACCCAGGAGGTTCCACCCTGCCAAGGCAGTCAGGGTCAGGAGTCCCCAGAAGTTTAGGGAGAAGATGCGAACATTCCCATTGCTGGTCTCCAGGCTCACCCCTCCACTGGGCTCTCCTTCCCTAACTCTGCTGGGAACCCTAACTCTGACATCTGCCTCAGGCCTAAGATCCGGTGGGGGAAGGCATGGGAGATTACTGGCTGTTATTTCAATGTTGTCAAACACATTTTCCTTTTAGTTTTATTAAGACATATTTGACATTTTCAAATATTTTTGAAATAAGGCTAATCATTTTTAGCATTATTCCAAAAAAAAAGGTGTTTTTTTCTGTAAACAAAACACTTTGTTTTATGAAACAAATACTATGATTCTAATCCACAGATAAAAAATTCAATAGCTTCAAAGATTTAAAAATTTAAATAGGGGACACCTAAATATACACATTGGAGAAGGCAATGGCAACCCACTACAGTACTCTTGCCTAGAAAATCCCATGGACGGAGGAACCTGGTAGGCTACAGTCCAATGTATGGTTTTTGCCATACATTGACATGAACCAGCCATGGGTTTACATGGTTCCCCATCCTGAGCCCCCCTCCTACCTCACTCCCCATCCCATCCCTCTGGGTCATCCCAGTGCACCAGCCCTGAGCACCCTGTCTCATGCATCAAACCTGGACTGGCGATCTGTTTCACATATGATAATAGACATGTTTCAATGCTGTTCTCTCACATCATCCCACCCTTGCCTTCTCCCACAGAGTCCAAAAGACTGTTCTATACATCTGTGTCTCTTTTGCTGTCTCACATATACGGTTATCTAAATTCCATATATATGCGTTAGTATACTGTATTGGTGTTTTCCTTTCTGGCTCACTTCACTCTGTATAATAGGCTCCAGTTTCATCCACCTCATTAGAATTGATTCAAATGGATTATTTTTAATGGCTGAGTAATATTCCATTGTGTATATGTACCACAGCTTTCTTACGCATTCGTCTACTGATGGACACCTAGGTTGCTTCCATGTCCTGGCTATTATAAACAGTGAAAGCAGAAATTTAAAATGGGAAAGTCTAACTTGAGCCTTAAGCATGCCATCTTTGGGGGTCAGCTCCCCAGGTGGGCGGCTGGAAATGCAGATCCCTGTGGGAATGAACAATGGACCTCTGAGAAGTCTCTTCCATCTTCTTGCTGGGAATTAACCCAGTTGCCTTATAATCAGCTGTCTTCCAAAACTCTGGAATTCAAGTGTTCTCAATGTCATTCTCCATTGTTAATATGCATCAGAGTCCCTGAAGGGATTGTTAAATGGTAGATTGCTGGGCATAACCCTCTAGTTTTTCTCTGATTCCGGGCTTCCTTGGTAGCTCAGCTGGTAAAGAATCCACCTGCAATGCAGGAGATCCTAGTTCGATTCCTGAGTCGGGAAGATCCCCTGGAGAAGGGATAGGCTTTCCTGGTGGCTCAGATAGTAAAGAATCCACCTTCGATGCAGGAGACCTGGGTTTGATCCCTGGGTTGGAAAGATCCCCTGGAGGAGGGCATGGCAACCCACTCCAGTATTCTTGCCTGGAGAATCTCCATGGGCAGAGAAGCCTGGTGGGGTACAGTCCATGGGATCACAAAGAGTTGGACATGACTGAGCAACTAAGCACAGTTCTGATTCTGATTCAGTTAGTCTTGGTGGAAGGAGGGTTGGGCAGGAGTTTGGTGGTGCTGATTCTGCTGGTCTGGGACCACACTTTGAGGACCACTGGTCTAGAACTGGAGATCTGAGGGCTTGGGGCACTGTGCCTGACATAGTCATCACAAGCCAGCCAACCTTGGGTGCTCAGGTTAATATTCAATTGACGATCTTAAAAGCCCACTGTGTGAGGGTCTCTGCTGAAGACCAAGGGCCCTGCTGCTGAACCCCTGGAGGAAAATCAAGGATGTTCCTGGCCTCTGGGAAGTCAGGGTCCAATAGCACCTATAAGAAAAGGAACCCATACTTGAGCCCAACATAGGCAGTGGGAGCTGCCCCCACACTGAGTAAGGTGGACCAGGGGGAGGGAAGGGGAAGTGAATGCTAGCAGGTAACCGACCAGGTATATGACCTGCAGAAGCGCCTGGTGACCATGGTCCAACAGTGTGAACATAAAAAACTATAAGGGTGCTGCTGTCTGCCAAGCCTTGAACCAGAATCTCTAGATTCATCTTAACCACAAACCCACAGGGAAATGAAGTCCAGTTAAGGCAATTTAACTGGTTACCAAGCTGACACGATCATGATATCTTCCCATTGACTTAAGCCTAAATTTATGCCCTCTGGTCAAGTTTTACACTTTCTTTATAAAGCCTAAGTTTATGCCCTCTGGTCAAGTTTTACACTTTCTTTATAAAGATTTTATACATCTTTTGTTAGATTTAGCTTGAGTATACTTTTTGTTAAAAGTTTTGCCAATCATCCTAGTAATACTCCCTTTATATTAAAAGGATCTAATCTCTAGGGAATGGTCATCATTTGCTTGAGATATGATAATGGTATTTAGACATATATATTTGACAGACAGCAATGCGTGGATGCATATTCATGTAAAGTTTATGTGGCAAAATCTTAATATAGTCTATCAGTTTTTCACCTTTTCTATATGTTTGAAATCTTCAAAATAAAAAATAGAAAAAATTAAAAAAAGAATCCAATCTCAGTCACACTTTGCCATAGTTGTCTCGTCTTTTCTATCTTTTCCATTCGGAGAGTTTCCTCCGTCTTTTCTCAGCTCTCATGACCTTGACGTCTTTGAAGATTACAGGACGAGTGTTTGCTGGATGAGGCGTCCCACGTGGTGCTAGTGGTGAAGAACCCGCCTGCCAATGCAGGAGACGCAGGAGACGGAGGGTTTGAACCCTGGGTCAGGAAGATCCCTGGAGGAGGAAATGGCAGCCCACTCCCATATTCTTGCCTGGAGAATTCAAAGGACAGAGGAGGCTGGCAGGCTACAGTTCCTTGGGGTCACAAGAGTTGGACACAAGTGAGTGCGTACACACTGTGTTTCCTGGGATGAGACTCCAGTTACATGTCTGCCTGGAATTTCACAGAAGGGATGTTTTGTTCTTCTTGTCTCCTGTCAGGTAGCACATGATTTCAACTTGTCCTGTGACTGCTGATGTGAGCACTGATCTCTAGATTAAGGTGTTTTGGTCAAGTTTCTCCACAGTAATGTTACTTCTCCTTGTCTGTATTTAATAAGTGTTTCAAGGTGAGATATTTAATTTTCCATTGCTGTTCTACTTTCACTCACTAATTTTAGCCTCCAAGGATGTTTCTTGTCTGAAGTATTCTTATGATGACTGCCAAAGAGTAATTTTCTAATTCCATCCTTCTCTTTACATTTAATTAGCTTGCATTGCAGTGTTAAGAAGCACTTCTTTTTTCCTCATTTACTCATTCATTTTAAAATTTATGTCAGTGTGAACTCAAGGATTCCTATTTTATTCAGTGGATTTTTTGTGAGTTTCTTTTGTTTGTGTGGCTTTGCTGCTTGCGGGATCTTAGTTCCCCGCCCCTCCCCAGGAATCAAACCCACGCCTCCTGCAGTGGAACTGCAGTCTTAACCTTTGGACTGCCAGGGAAGTCCCCAGAGGGTGCATTTTAAAGTGATATCTAGTTTATGGGGTGGCAAAAAGTACAGTTTTGATATTGGCTCTACAAAGACCTTCAACTGGACCCCAGAAACGTGCAACCAGTCTAATACAGACACGAGGCACTGTGCGAGATAAAAGACGATCCCCACTTCCAAAGAGTGGGGTGGGAAAGGGAGCACCTGAATTCATCGTCTTTCACCCGCTCGTTTGTTCATCCATTGGTCCTCTGCGATCTGTGAAAGGGCTCCGGCTTATTCCGATCCCCAGTTTTCGTTAGAAATGCTCCGAAAGAAACTCAGGAACAACAGCAAAGCCAGATTGGGACTTTCCTGTCCACGGCATTGAGGACACTCTGGCAAGGATGACCCAAGGCTGCCAGCGGATGCCAGGTATATGGCATCCGGACACTCCAGAAGGGTCAACCCACGAAGCAGCTCAGGTGTGGGATCTGATGGCTCCTTTTGGGGGTTCAGGTCGGAGGAGTCTCAGATGGCATCTGCCCCTCCCCGCCGCCAGAACTCCTGGGGCAGATTTTGTTCTTCATGAGAGACGATGGGGTGCCATCGCCCTCAGCAAGCTGGGGTATTTCCAGCAGGGATGTTCCTGCCCCTCTTCCCACGGGTGTCTGTTACAGGGTGGGAAGAACCCCTGGAGGCATTCACGCTTCCCTCCTTCCCCTCCCTGGAGGCTTCATTCATCTGGGTTCTCGAGCAGGTGGGGGTGGGGAGCAGCTGAGGGCTGGGGGGACCAGTGGAAGAAGATGCCTCTATCTGGGTCCCGACTGTATGTCAGGAACTGAGGCAGGAGCTTTATGCCAGTGGCTTGGTGTCTTCTATTTCATTTTTCACAAAGCGATGAGTGGGGGGTAGTTGGTGTGCTCTGGGTGACAGAGAAGATGTAAGTAAATTTTGAGGACGGTCCTCCTAGGAGAAAATACTTCCTAATAACCTCTTCTTTTTTTTTTTTTTTTTTGGCCATACCATGCAGCTTGTGAGATCTCAGTTCCACCACCAGGGATCAAACCCAGGCCACAGTAGTGAAAGCCCAGAATCCTAACCAGTAGGCCACTAAGAAACACGTTCTCCATCTCTTTATATAACACCCTGCTCCCCAAAAGCTCAAAGCTTCTGGTGACACCGTATGTGTTAGTGACTGTGAACCCAGTTCCTTGAGCTGACCAAATAGGTTCGAGTCTGGACTCTGCCAGAGAATCCCACTTGCCAAGCTGCTGGGAAGATAAAATGGGATAAAATGGAATAATAAGGCTGTGAAGTGCATAGTTCCATCATCCCTCTAAGACAACAGGTATTTGATCAGAATCAAAGGATGGCACCTGTAGCCACACAGTTTGCTGAGATGGAGCAGCTCCTGAAAAGGCGGCCTGGTGGAGTGCAAGGTCCCTCCCCTCTTTCTTCTTCCTGTGTCACAGCTTCCTCTTCTGTAAAGTGATGGGGTTTGGGACAAGATCTTCATTAAATGCCCCAAATCCCACACAGGGGGTGCTTCCCGGAGCACCCACTACCACTCCTAGGTTCCCTGGGCACCTCCTCAACCCTCACATTGAAGATGCAGCTTCTGTCCTCACTGGACCCCCTTCTGCAATGCCCTCCTCGGACCCTCTGTCTACAAGGGTCCTTGCCAGTACCCAGAGCTTTCACCTCACTGCTAAACCGAGAAGCAGCAAGGCCGAGTCCAACAGTACGAGTCTTGAAAAGTCTCGGCTTCTGCTTTCTTTTCTCCAGAGCCTCAGCTTCTTTCTCTGTGAAATAAGAAGGTCACTCCTTGTTGATTCAGTGGTAAAGAATCTGCTTGCAATGTAGAAGACCCAGGTTTGATCCCCAGGTCAGGAAGATGCCCTGGAGAAGGAAATGGTTACCCACTCCAGTATTCTTGCCTGGAGAATTCCATGGACAGAGGAGCCTGGCTGGCTACATACAGTCCTTGGGGTCGCAAGAAGTCAGACACACCTGAGCAGATGTGTGACCCCCACACCACCCCCCCACACACAGATTATGACCCCCAAATCCCTTCCAGTGCTAAACATCCAAGCCATCTAGGCCTTTTATGTCCTTGTTTTAAGCTAACACTGAAGGAAGATGCTCTTCCTGCAACCTCTGAAGGGCAATCCCCTCAACCGTACTGGAGAGTTTGCAAAAGCCAGTGACAACATTATTTGCCCTTGAGATGACAGCATTTCAGTCTCCATGATTTGGGTAAGAAACATGAATCCTCCTGGGTCGTACAACCAGGGTGGTCAAGCCAGGACTTGAACGTAGGCCTCTAGATCCCAGACAAGTCTGGTAGCACCCATTAGTGGGGTTCAAATCCTGATTCCACCCCTGCGTGGAGCAGTGGGAACGAGGACGGGAGGGTGCAGTTCCTACGTTTAACCACAAGGTGGCGAGCTGACTTCAGTCACTGCCTTTAAGGGTGGGTATTAGGGTGGGGAGGGGCTCCTTTGGGGTCACAATTGTGCAAACATCTCTTTTTTTTTTTTTCAAACATCTCTGCTTTCTCTCTCCAGTCCTGGATCTGGTTTTCCAGAGGTTTGCAGTGATCTTTAAAAAAGTAAAGCAAACAAAAAGGAAATCAGATCAGGTGACGTGTTTAATTCCCCAAGGGCTTCTCACCATGCTGAGAGTAAAATCCACAAGCCCAGGTATGTCTGGCCCCTGAGCCCTGCCCCTGCCCAGCCTGCAGCCCACCTACTTGGTGCAATGTGATGGTTCAGGCAGCTCACCTGATGCATTCAGATAAGAGCAGTGGGCCCTTGGGGAACCCCGCCATGCTGGCGTTCTATGGTTCTGTGATCTGGAGAGTGAAAGCCATGTTTGGTCTTATGGGTGTGCTGAAATTAACCGCTGGAGGCTAATAACATGACACCTGGAACTCTGGTTTGAGAGTGATTTCATTCATTCACCAGTACTGATCCAGTCTGTGTGTGTGTGTGTGTGTGAGTGAGCGAGCGTGTGTTCATGCTCTGCTGCTGATACTACTGCTAAGTCGCTTCAGTCATGTCCTACTCTGTGCGACCCAATGGACGGCAGCCCACCAGGCTCCCACCTCCCTCGGATTCTCCAGGCAAGAACACTGGAGTGGGTTGCCATTTCCTTCTCCAGTGCATGAAAGTGAAAAGTGAAAGTGAAATCGCTCAGTCATATCCGACTCTTCGAGACCCCATGGACTGCAGCCTACCAGGCTCCTCCATCCATGGGATTTTCCAGGCAAGAGTACTGTCCAATTCTTTGCCACCTTTTGGGCTGTAGCTCATAAAGATCCTCCGTCCAGGAGATTTTTCAGGCAAGAAATACTGGAGTGGGTTGCCATTTCCTCCTCCAGGGGATCTTCCTGACCCAGGAATCGAACCCGTGTCTTCTATGTCTTTTGCACTGCAGGCAGATGCTTTACCTACTGAGCCATTGGGGAAGTCTACTGGATCCAGCCCCTGCTAGGTCCCAAACATTTGGGACACAACTCATAAGGAAGCCAAGGGGTGTCCAAATACACTATAACCAACCTCTTCCTCCATTCTTCAAGTGACAGTAATGATAAGTATAATATGAATAAACAGAACTAGCTGAGGATGTATTTACAATTCTAGGAGACGGTGTTATGATTTAATACGTGTAAGGCAGAAGCCGATTCTATAATCTATCATTTGGAAGGAACTGACCATCCATTTGGAAGGAAAAAACTTAGTTTCTATAATCCAGTGGTTAGGACTCCGAGCCCCCACTGCAGAGGGCAGAGGTTCGATTCTGGGTCGGGGAACTAAGATTCTCCAAACTCTGCAGCACAACCGAAAAAAGGGAAAAGAAAAAAAGCAAAAGGAAGTAGTTCTGCAGGCTTACAAGATGCAAAGGAAGAGATGGAAGATTTGGGAGATGCAGAGAATAATTAAAAGACTTGAAATCCTGGAGAAGGTCACAAAGGGTGGGACCTGGAGCAAGGGAGGGACAGGACTGAGGTTGGAAGAGGAAGTTGTATGTTTCCTCCATAAACCAGGAGAAATGGGAGGAGGAAGGGGACCCAGGTGGGGATGCTTGAAGGACCACACCCCTGGGCCCTGCATCTGGGAGACAGATGCCTCTTGGCAGGACGCGGCTTGTCTCTGAGGTCTGAAGCAACTGGCCCCAGAGATGAGTCGACTTGGCCCCAGAATGGAGACCAACCCAAAGTGAATTCCCTAGTTCACCCGCTCTGAGGTTGGCAGCCTCCCTGAGAAGGCTGGGCCTGTGGGAGCTCCACCCAGCCAGAGGCCATCCAGATGGGGCCCCAGAGAACGTGGCTTCCAAGAGGATGTTTCAGCAATACTGCAGGGCTTGTCTCTGCAGAGAGAGCATGAGCAATCAACAAAGGGCTTAATCCTCTCCTTATCCTGCCTAGCACCTGCCCTGCGTTCACACTGTCTGTCCTGTGCTCACACTGTCTGTCCTGCTTGTTAGGTTCTTAAAGAAAGGGATCAACTGACTTGGGGAGAGGACTTCCCTTATGGTCCAGTGGCTAAGACTCTGAACTCCCAATGCAGGGGGCCTGGGTTCAATCCCTGGTCAGGGAACTAGATCTCACATACCACAACTAAGACTCAGCACAGCCAAATAAATAAATAAGTATATTTTTGAAAGGGGTTGGGGGCAGAGAGGAAGGGAAGTGGGGAGGAGAGACAGCAAATGAGGAAGAGTCCTTAATGTCAGGGTTTTATGGGGAGAGGCTTCCAGAGTGGCCTAGCCCATTCTTCCACGTGCAGTTGGGCGGTGCACAGTCCAGGGCACTGGCAGCCGCTCCCTGCACAGACCCTCAGCTCAGTCTGGAGATGCAGCACAACCCGAATCCTGGTACCAGGCTTGCCCCAGGTCTAGGTCAGCACAATGAGCACAACTTTCCTCTGGGCAGCACCCACATTGGGTGCTTTCAAGGCTGCCCAACAACTCCAGAATGACCCTTGTTCTGCAGCTGGGGAACAAGGCTCCGAGAACATAAGTGTCCAAGCCTGCCCGGCTAGGCAGCTGTAGAGCCAGAAACCAAGCCTCTGTGAAGGGCAGGAGGCAGGAGGCGTCAAGGTCCCGTGACTCTTGCTGGTTGTGCGGTCTTAGAGAGGTTGCAAAGGACCTACCTCAAGGGGTCGTTTTGAGGTTTAAATGAGTTTATACTTGGGAAGTACATAGAAAGCATCCTAGGTGCTATGTGATGTTTGGCTATTATTATAGGGGTCTATGGAGCTTCCCAGGTGGCGCTAGTGGTAAAGAACCTGCCTGCCAATGCAGAATACGTAAGAGACTTGGGGTTCGATCCCTGGGTCGGGAAGATCCCCTACAGGAGGGCATGGCAACCCACTCCAGTATTCTTGCCTGGAGAATCCCATGGACAGAGGAGCCTGGCAAGCTACAGTCCATAGGGTCGCATGACTGAAGTGACTTAGCACGTATGCACATAGAGGGCTATCTCCCCCCTTCCATTTCCATCAGCACCCCCGTAGCAAGACAACCCAAATAAGGGTACAATCCAAGTAAAATCTGGGCTTTCTAAGAAGATCCCACTTGAAGACCAACCGCCCACATTTACAGTACATTGCCACGCCTAAACCCTCCTCAGGAACTAGCGTTTCAGGAACCATCAGTCTTTTTTTTTTTTTTTTAACTATTATCATTATTTTATTTATTTATTTATTTTTAAATTTTTTTGGCTGCGCCTCTCAGCTTGTGGGATCTTAGTTTCCTGACCAGGGATGGAACCCCGGGCCCTTGGCAATGAAAGCTCAGAGTCCCAAGCACTGGACCACCAGGGAATTCTCTACTCCGATTTTAATTAAAATCACCTGGGTTCAAAGCAAGAGCTATTTGAAGATATTCCTTAGGAGAAATTTTTAACTTCCCTAAGAGAAAAAATAAAAATATTAGCCACATTTCTACGTTACCACTCTGGAAACTTCAGCAGACAACCATAAACTGTCTTTTTAGCCAGCGCATGAATTCTGTGAGCATCAGAGCTAAGAAAACTGTGTCGGGTTCAGTAAAATTACATTCTCTTTGCTGTCTGTGGGCTCAGCTCTCCTTCCGGTCCAAATGGCAAGATGCTTTGAAATAATTTTTTTTATGTTAAAGATTTAAGACGCAAAAAAAAAAAAAAAAAAAAAAGACGCTTCGTGGAGGAGAAATGAAGAGCATCTAAAGGGAGAAGCATGTTTTTTTCTCTACTACTCACCGCTCACACCAGATGTATGGGGGGACGGTTTCCCACAATTTAATTCATTAGGATACTAACTCCTCAGCCTCATAAGACTGACCCATATATATGGAATCTAGAAGGATGGTAGTTGAACCTTTTTGCAAGGCAGCAATGGAGATGCAGACATAGAGAACAGACTTACAGACACAGGCAGAGGGGAGAAAGGAGAGTGGGATGAATGGAGACAGCAGCATTGGAACATATACATTACAAATGCAATATAGATAACCAGTGGGAATTTGCTACATGACACAGGGAGCTCAGACCTGATGCTCTGTGACAAACTAGAGGGGTGAGATAGGCTGGGAGGTGGGAAGGAGGCTCAAGAAGGAGGGGACATATGGCTGATTCATGTTGATATATGGCAGAAACCAACACAGTATTATAAAGCAATTATCCTCCAATTACAAAAAAGAGAAAGACTGACCCCACTTTAGATGCCAATCACAAACCCAGGCCTCCAGCACTTCTGACCAACTGGCTATAAATTGGGGGTTCCCATGAACACCTCTTCAGGTTTGATAATTTGCCAGAAGGCTCAAAGAACTCATGAAAAACTGTACACTTGCTAGATTGCCGGTTTATTATAAAGGATATGATTCAGGCACAGCCAGGTAGAAGAGACAGATAAGTCTGGGGGTGGGGACCTGAGTTGCCAGGCCCTCTCCCACCTCTAGGTGTTCAACAACCCGGAAGCTCTTGGAATCCATTGTCCAGGTAGTTTTATGGATCTTCCATTAGGCAGGCTACTGCTGCTGCTAAGTCGCTTCAGTCGTGTCCAACTCTGTGCAACCCCATAGACGGCAGCCCACCAGGCTCCCCGTCCCTGGGATTCTCCAGGCAAGAACATTGGAGTGGGTTGCCATTTCCTTCTTCAATGCATGAAAGTGAAAAGTGAAAGTGAAGTCGTTCAGTCATGTCCGACCCTCAGCGACCCCATGGACTGCAGCCTACCAGGCTCCTCCGTCCATGGGATTTTCCAGGCAAGAGTACTGGAGTGGGATGCCATTGCCTTCTCCATTAGGCAGGCACCCTTGAGTAAGTCTTTGGCAACCTGCGATTAACTCAACTTCCAGCCCCTCTCGCTTCCCCAAAGGTCAGGAGGTAGGGCTGGAAGTCCAAGCCTTCTAAGCAGGTGGTGGTTCCCATGGCAACCAACCCCCATCCTGAGGCTACCTGGGAGCCCCAGTCACCAATCATCTCATTAGCATAGAGAAAGACATTTTTTACTCAAGAGATTCCAAGGGGTTTAGGAGTTATGTGCTAGTTATGTCCTAGAAATGGATGGGGGGAGAGGCCAAATACATATTTCTTATTATGCCACAGCATCTTTTTATTATTATTATTATCTTTAAACTCTAAGACACTTGAGTACGATTCACTAACAGGCCAGGTCACTGTCACTTAAAACAGAAGCTCCTGACCCCAGCAGTTCTATCCTTGAACTTTTACATACTTGCTTTCTCATCTCTTGGCAGGATTCATACCCTCCACCCCCCATCCCCCACCCCCGTGACCAGGAAAATGTTGATTGGCAGGTGGCAGGCGATGAAAAGTTATCCTTTTTCTCCATCTTCACATCTAAGCCAAGAGGTACTGCCCTGTTTATCACCAGTCTGTATTAGAGTTTTGCCAAAAGTTCAGTTAATAATAATGAAGCTGCTCTTCCCTGGCAGTCCAGTGGCTAAGCTTCCAGTGCAAGGAGCATGGGTTCAATCCCTGGCTGGGTAACAGAGATCCCACATGCCCTAGGCTATGGCCTAAAGATATTTTAAAAAATAAATGAAGATTTCCTAATTCTATAATGACCATGAATCATTGTATAACCCCAGGAAAAAAAAAAGTTTAAAATAAATGTTAAACCAACTCTAAAGTACTCCCCCATTTTTTATTTTATAGCAATTAAAGTTAAAAAAAAAAAAACAAAACCCAAAACCCGGACCCTGGAGTCAGACATGCTAGGGTTCAAAGTCTTACGTTCTCAACCTACTTACCAGCTGGCTGATCTTGAGCCATTACTTAAATGCTTTATGTCACAGCCAGGTGCTATTATGAGGCTTAAATGAGCCCCTTGCTTGTGACAGCATAGATATCTCTAGTCCTCAAGCCAAGGAAACAAGATGGGAGTCCAGGAGTCTGGGCAGACCAGGGTGTGTAGCAGATCAGCTCCGGTGCAGGGCCCCTGACTTCTCATCTTTGGGGTTTCTTGATTCGTTACATGGTGGAGGGCGGCCCCAGTCCTGGAATTAGCACCAGGCCCGTGGGCTCCACTGAGCAGATGGAGGAGCCTCTGGGTCATGATCCACTGAGGCTTGAGGACTATGGGGAAGGCTGGGAGCTGATGGGAGTACGTGCCAGGCCTCTGAAAAATGATTATAACGATTGCTTCTTATTTCTTCCTGGCTTTTCCAATCAATCCAGCTAAAAGTCTGTTGCAAGGTGACATGTGCATGTGGGGTGTTTGACATGATAAATACAGGTGTAGAGCCAAGCTTTAGAGCTTCGGCTTTTCAAACACCACTGTTCTTTCAAGAAATACTCTCTTGGGTCAGGAGGAGAAAGGCTTATATTTTTCAAATGAAAATGGTATGAGGAAACTTGACAGAAGTCCAAGGTTATAGGGTCCAAAGATGCTAATTCCTCTTTTATGAAAAAAAAAAAAAAAAAGAAATGCCTAAGAGGCAACACTTTTTAAACAATTTGCTTTCCACATTGGCCCTGAAGGGTCCCGGGTGACAAAAAGCCCCAGGTCCTCTGCAAATCCAGGTTGTATTTCTACTTAAGAAAAGTAAACCCAGAGAAGAATCTTGCGAGTGCCCGGGAACTAGAAAAACTGGTTCAAGCTTCCTTCTTGAATCCTCCTCCAGAATCCAACAAGTCCCCCCTCCCGCCCTCACCCCCTAAGCTTAATGTATCATGACCCCAGGCAAGCAAGGGATTCTTTAGCAAAGCTTACACTGTAATTAAGGAGGAAACTTTTCAAAGAGCTCCTTTTAAACAGTTCGGTGTGGCCGGGACCAGGTTGCAGGGACCAACAGGGACTGTCCTGGATTATCAGTACAGGGCCAGTGGGATTCCTAAAGAGGTGGCCTTAATTTAGGGGTTTGCAAAGTTGCAAGATCTTGGGTCTGCAGACATGACTTAGAAAATGTCCGTTTTTCAGCCCTTCAGAGATTAGAGACCAGGACTGGGCTGGGAGAGAAGTCAGGCAGGGCTTGGGGAAATCTTGTCCCATTGCTTTTCAAATTCAGAAGGTCTCTTCCATTGCTGCCAAACTTTTTTAAGACCACGCTGTGTAGTATGTGGCATCCCAGCTCCCTGATCAGGAATCGAACCCGGCCCCCCTGCATTGGGAACATCAAGCCCCAACCACTGGACCACCAGAAGTCCCATCAAACTCAGTTTTGAGAGCATTTGCCTGGGAAATTAACCTTCTCAGCAGAACAACTTTGGAAATATCTATGGAAGGGAAGGGCTTACCAGGTGGCTCAGTGGTAAAGGATCCACCTGAAATCTAGGAGACTCAGGTTCTATCCCTGGGTCTGGCAGGTCCCCTGGAGAAGGGAATGGCAATCCACTTCAGTATCCTTGCCTGGGAAATCTCATAGACAGAGGAGCCTCGCCGGCTACCGTCTGTGGGGCCGCAGAGTCAGACATGACTGACTAAGCAACAACAAATGGAAGGGAAGCAAAATGCAGTGACTGAAAATGGTGGTGAGGAAGGGTGTTTACTGACTTGGAAGACATTGGTAGTCTGTGACAGGGCTGGTAAGCGATTTCTATAAAGGGCTCGATAGGAATTTTAGGTACATATGGTCTTAAAGCAGCCTCAGGCAGTATGTGGATAATATGGCTGCTGTCATTACAACAGAGTTAAGCAGATGGGACACAGACCAGCTGGCCCTCAGAGCCCCAAATATTTACTGTTTCTGGCCAATTACAGAAAAAGTGTGTGGGCCTCTGAGTATACTGGATGAATTACAAGCCAATGAAGGACGGAACCAGGAGAAGCAGCATTGCTTCTCTCTCATCATTGTCAAGGTGAGAGAATTGACTCAAAGGAGGAATCCACTGGCTGCCACCACCACCTGAGCCAGGTGGGCCATGGATGTGACTTGCTCTCTATGGGATGCTGACTCATATCCCCCAGCTGCCTCTAAGCTGCAAGTACCTGCCTTTGGCTCCCCAGTCTGGCCCCACCTACCCTTGAGCTTGAGCCCCACTGCTCCAGGCTTTCACTTTACATTCCCATGAAGATGGTATTTGCTATCCCTTCCCACTTTTCCTCTGTCCTTCAGTGGGGGAAACACGTGCCCTCCATGCCCTCTCCCAATCCACAGCTTCCCCCATGCTTTTATTTCTGTATGTGGCTGCACCGGGTCTTAGTTGTGGCACACCGGATGGATATTCGCTGCAACAGGCGGGGTCTTGTGGTTGCAGCATGCAAACTCTTTTCCTCACTGAACACTACCATGTGGAAAAGCTTAATGCTAACATAACTCTAGTTCATTCTTCCTCTCTGCTGCACAACATTCCAAGATGGAACATTCTATCATTTCCTTATTTATAGGCTTGTGTACCTGGAAAACCCCCAATATGCTAGTTAGTGAAAAAATAACAACAAAAACCCTAGGGGCTTTCCTGGTGGCTTGGTGGATAAGAATCTGCCTGCCAATGCAGGAGACACAGGTTGGATCCCTGGTCTGGGAAGATCCCACGGAGCAACTTAAGCCATGCACCACAACTGTTGAGCCTGTGCTCTAGGGCCCAGGAGCTGCAATTACTGAGGCCCAGCTGCCCTGGAGTCTGTGCTTTGCAACAAGACAAGCCACTGCAGTGAGAAGCCCGCACACCACAACTAGAGAAAAGTCCTCACAGCAATGAGGACGTGGCACAGCCAATAAATAAATAAATAAAATTATTTTTTAAAATACCTAGAATAAATAAGAGACTTCGGTTAGCTGTCTGGGTCCAAGATAAATACACAAAAACAACAGCTTTCCTACACTCTGGCAATAGAGTAACATAAACATAATTTTTAAAAAATGCATTCACAATATAGAGAGAAATGATGAAATACTCAGAAATAAATTTAGGAAGAAAGGCATGGTTTTTTATGAGGAAAATTAAAAAAAAAATCTTCCTGGATGACAACACACAGAATAGGAACAAAGGAAGGGACATCCCATGTCCTTGAGTAAGAAAAGATAAAAATTATGATATGCGTGTGTGAGTAGCTCAGTCGTGTCTGACTCTTTGCGGTCCCATAGACCAGGCTCCTCTGTCCATGGGATTCTCCAGGCAAGAATACTCCCAACCCAGGGATCAAACCCAGGTCTCCCTCATTGCAGGCAGATTCTTAACCATCTAAGCCACCAGGATTTGTAAATCTGACCTTATATGGGAACAGGGTCCTGGCAGATGTAATTATGATGAAAGTTAAGCTGAGGTCATGCTGGAGAAGGGTGGGCTCTTAATCCTATACAACTGGTGTTCTTATAAGAGAAGGAGAGACTGAGGAAGGAGAGGTCACATGGAGACACAGACAGAGGAGAAACCGTGTGACTACAGAGGCCCGATAGGAGGGATGAGCCTACAAGCCAAACACCCCCGAGGATTTCCAGCCAACACCAGAGGCCCCGAGAAGGACCTGGGCCAGACTCTTCCCAGAGTCTTTGGAGAGAACATGGCCCTCCTAGCCCTTGGTTTTGGACTTCTGGCCTCCAGAACTGTGAGAGAATAAATGTCTGTTGTGTTAAAGCCACCTGCGTGTTTTGTCTCATTCAATGCCTCAGTCATGTCCAACTTTTTGGGACACCATGGACTGCAGCACGCCAGGCTTCCCTGTCCTTCACCATCTCTCGGATCCTGCTCAAACTCATGTGCGTTGAGTCTGTGATGCCATCCAACCATCTCACTCTTTGTCACCCACTTCTTCTGCCCTCAATCTTTCCCAGCATTAGGGTCTTTTCTAATGAGTCAACCCTTTGCATCAGGTGGCCAAGGTATTGGAGCTTCAGCTTCAGCATCAGTCCCTCCAATGTATATTCGGGGTTGATTTCCTTTAGGATTGGCTGATCTGATCTCCTTGCAGTCCAAAGGACTCTCAACATTGTTATGACAACCCTGAGAAGCTAATGAATGGTGGAATTACATAAATCTTGAAAGAACAAATAGAGTCCTGACTCAGATGGGTAGACAGAAATTTCCTTTGTCGAGAAAGAGGGTGTATTTGGCAAACTTTCCCGAAACTGCAAAAATAAAAAGCTAAACAGAGGGGACTGTGGGCATCCTTTCTAGGCTAGGAGACTGGGTCACAGAGGGGAACCTCCTCCATGGGGTCACTGTTGAAACCACCACACAGTTGGTGTCTTGGTGGAACCAGCAAATTTCAGGAATTGGATCCCAGAAGATGGCGGCTTCTCCCACGCCCGCAACCCCCGCCCACCCAACACACCCATCTTCCCACTTGTCCCAACACCTCTCCTTTAAGAGAATGGTTCAGAGAAAGATAAATTCCATGATGTGTCTCTGTGCTCAGTCACTTAGTCATGTCCAACTCTTTGTGACCCCCATGGACAGCCCACCAGGCTCCTCTGTCCATGGAATTCTCCAGGCAAGAATACTGAAGTGGGGTTGCCACTTCCTACTCAAGGGGATCTTCCCAACCCAGGGATCAAACTCTCATCTCCTGCATTGGCAGGTGGATTCTTTACCACTGAACCACCAGGGAAGCCAAAGTCGATGGTGTAGACTCTCAAAGCAGAGGTCGCTGTGGCCAAGAGGAAAGCAGTGGCTCCTGGCCATGCCTGGAAATTACAAGAACTTTCTCCTGTGTCAGCTCCTGAGCCCTCACTTCCCGGAAGCCTGACTCAGTAGGAGCAGATCCACTTCCAATCTCTCTTTCATCCTCGTGGGCCAGGCACACAGCAGTGACTCGCACAGAGCTCTGTGCCTGCTTGGAGCTTCCAGTGCAGGAGGAGGGGAAGAAAACCAAAAGATAAGGGTAGATAAGTTGGATGATGGTGTAATGACTATGAAGGAAGTAATGGGATATGATTAAGAGTGAGGGAGATGGGACTTTCCTGGCAGTCCAAGTGGTTAAGACTCTGAGTTTCCAATGCAGGGGATGTGGGTTTGATCCCTGGTCAGGGGACTAAGATTCCACATGCTATGTGGCACAGCCAAAAAATAAAAAACAAAACAGACAAAATAAAATGAGACTGTAATATTATCTAAAAATTAGTTTCCAAAAAAAAAAAAAAAGAGTGAGAGGAGATAAGCAGCCCAAAGAGAGAAACAACCTAAATGTCCGCTGATGGACAAATGGATCAACAAAATGTGGCCCATCCATGCAATGGAATGGTATTCAGCCATGAGAAAGACCAGAATACACAAAAGGCTGCGTGTAGCTGACGCAGTTTATGAGAAATGCCCAGAAGAGGCAAATCCAGAGACAGAAAGTAGATTAGTGGTTGTCAGGGGCTGGGGTAAGGATGGAAAGGGAGTGCTAAAGATATGGGGTTTATTTTTTATATCATTTTTTTAAGGCTGCACTGCATGGCATGCATTGCAAGGAAGATTCTTAACCCCCGGACCACCAGGAAGTCCCTTCATTCCTTTCCATAGCTGAATAATATTCTGCTCTATGACTAGTCCATACTTTATTAATCCATTTATCAGATGATGGACTTCTGAGTTGTTGCCACTTCTGGCTATTATGAATAATGTTACTATGAACATTCGTGTGTAAGCTTTTTATAACAGTTATTTTTGTTTATTTGTTTACGGCTGCTCTGGGTCTTCATTGCGTCACCCGGGCTTGCTGTAGTTGCTGTGAGAGGGGGCTGCTCTCCAGTTGCGGTGCGCTGGCTTCTCTCGTTGCAGAACGTGAACTCTAGGGCATGCCGGCTTCAGTAGCTGTGGCTCACGGGCTCAGCTGCTCCCTGGCATGTGGCGACTCAGACCAGTGATCAAGTCTGTGTCTCCTGCCTTGGCATGAGGATTCTTTACACCCCTGAGCCACCAGGGAAGCCTCATGTACAGGTTTTATACAGGATGTATGTTTTCATTTGGGGCAGGTGTTGACACCTAGGAATAGAATGGCTGGGTCGCACTGTGACTCTGTATGTTTAACCCTTCGAGGAAATGCCAGACTTTTTCTAAAGTAACTGCGTGATTTTACATTTCTGCTAGCAGTGTGTGAGGGTTCCAATTTCTCTGCCTCCTCACCAACCCTTGCTATTGTCGGTCTTTTTGATGACAGCCATCCTGTTGGGTATAAAATGGTGTCTCATGGTTGTTTTGATTTGCATTTCCCTGATGAGTAATGGGAGAAGGCAATGGCACCCCACTCCAGTACTCTTGCCTGGAGAATCCCATGGATGGAGGAGACTGGTGGGCTGCAGTCCATGGGGTCGCTAAGAGTCAGACACAACTGAGTGACTTCACTTTCACTTTTCACTTTCATGCATTGGAGAAGGAAATTGCAACCCACTCCAGTGTTCTTGCCTGGAGAATCCCAGGGACGGGGGAGCCTGGTGGGCTGCCGTCTATGGGGTTGCACAGGGTCGGACACGACTGAAGTGACTTAGCAGATGAGTAATGATGAGCATCTTTTTATGTGTTTATTGGCCATTTGTGCATCTTCTTTGAAGAAATATCTATTTAAGTCCTTTGCACATTTTCAGTTGGTTTTTATTGAGTTGTGAGTTTTTCATATAATCTTAATACTAGATCCTTGTCAGATATATGATATTCAAATATTTGCTCCCATTCTCTGAGTTGTCTTTTCGCTTTCTTATAGTTTCCTTTTGGAGTGCAAAAGCTTTTAATTTCACTTACTCGTTATTCTTTGGTTTCTTGTGTTTTGAGTTGCATTGCTTTTGTAATCAGAAAAAAAGGAAATATTTTTTAGGCATTTCCCTTGTGGCTCAGCGGTAAAGAATCTGTTTGCCAATGCAGGAGACATGGGTTCTATCCCTGGTCCACATGCTGTGGAGCAACTAAGCCTGTGCACCACAACTACTGACCCTGAGCTCTAGAGGAAGCTGCAACCACCGAGCCCCCGGGCTGCAGCACTGAAGCCCGTGTGCCCTGGAGCCCGTGCTCCGCAACAAGAGAAGTCACCGCAGTGAGAAGCCTGTGTACTGCAACTAGAGAGGAGCCCCGATTGCTGCAACTAGAGAATGCACGCATGAAGCAACCAAGACCTAGCATAACCAATAAATTAATAAAAAACATTTTTTAGAAAAATAGGCCCAGACATCATGCAGTCTATTTATTCACCAACATTCCTGTCTTCAAGGAGCTGACACTCAGTTGATGTTTCTTGGGACTCCCTCTGAGTGGTTAAAAACCACTTCTGTTTTCCTCTTGGGTACTTTTCCAGGTTGCTGGGCAAAGTCTTTCATATTCTGATGAACCAGATGGTCCATTAAACAGCTCAGATTTAAGTGGGATGAATCATCACTTAACTGTACTTAGAAATTCTAAAATAAGTCACGTGTAAGCTGTTGCAAGGGTTTTTGTTTTCAGTGCCTTGCTTGGCTGTGCTTTCAGTGTTTGCTGACTGTGGAATAAACCCAAACACTGGCAGATGGCAGCTGTACTGCCTGAAGTGGGGAGCATTGAGTCCTGCCCAGTCTGGGGAAATAGGAACCATATGTGTTCATGATAACACGACACTGGGGAGCACCCAACATCCACAAGGAGGGAACTGGTTAAGTACCGTACATCCGAACTCTAGAATAAGAATCACTCTTCTCCCCGGGGGCAGGGGAGGGGCACCTCCCTCTATGAAACCTCTGTCCTGCTTTGGGGCAGAAAAGGGGAGGGCAGAGAGCACTTTCTGCCTCAGCCGCCTCCAGCTCAAAACAATCCTTGTGCCAAAGTGGTACACTTCGGATCAGCACGTCCGTCAAGGACCCAATTACAGCAACAGGCCAGCCCTCGGAAGGAAGGTGGGTTTCTCGGAGAACCTTGGGGCCTTTGCACTGGCTTCCCATCCCCAGGGCCTCACCTCACACAGCGTGTTGTTCAAAGTGTCCTCCGAAAGGTCTTCCCTGACCATCTGGCTTCAGGGGCCCCTCCTCCAGAGTATTTTTCTTCACACCACTCACCTGCTCCTGAACAATGTTGTATATTTATGTGTTCGTGGCCAATGTTGGCGTTTCGTCATTGTCTGACAAAATCCCCAGAAATACGGTAGGATTTTATTACCTTTGCATTCTCGGTGCCCAGAAGGAATTTGGCCTTTTTGGAGTTGAAAAATACGCAATGTATGGATAAGTCACATTGTGTTTATTGATTCATCCGTCCACCCATGGACACTGAGGCCGCTTCTGCTTCTTGGTGGCTGTGAAAATCATTGCTATGAACTTGGGTGAGCAAACAGCTCTTCCCAATCCTGCTTTGGGGTTTTTACCCAGAAGTGGGGTTGCCAGATCTTATGGAAATTCTGCTTTTTGAGTTTTGGGGGAAGCTCTGTCCTGTTCTTCGCTGTGGCTGCACCGGTTTTCAGTCTCTTTCCTGGGAGCCGCCTCTAAGGGGTGTGAGGAGGCCCTGTGCGCCGCGTTCACACATCACTGGATCTTAAGCAGCACTGCCGTGCTCACACAGAGATGCTCCTGAGCCCTGGCTGAATGATGATGAACAGATACAGAGGGAAGGGTGAGTGGGTGAAGGGGAGACGGTGTTTCCGGAATATCGAGGTCAAGGTGGCTATGAGGGCAAAGCTCCAGCGCATCTGCCTGAGGGCTGAGGCCACGCACACTGGGAGGGGAAGGCGCTGAGCAGCCTCTTCAAGCTCACGGCTCAGAACCGCAGCCCCAGTGGGGAGGTGAGTGTCCAGGCAGGGACCAGGGGCCAGACAGGGAGGGGCTCTGCCCCCAGGAACTCAGGGCCTCCCTGTGCCCCCAGGGAGCTGCCTCCCACGTGTCTGCCTCTCCCAGGTCACCACTCTGGGGCAGGTCCCTGCTGGACCTCCCCAAGTGCCCCTAGGAAAGAGAGACAGAAGAGCCTGGGCGGCAGTGGGTCCTCCCACGGCCACTGTCCCCTCCTCTCCATCATGTTTACTTTTCTATGGGTTTTCAAGATGGAAGGGAATCTAATTTCTTCATCTCTGGGAGTAATGCACTTCAGAGCTGTCTCCATGTCAGCACTGTCGCTGAGAAGGGCTCAGGGCTCCGTGTAAGGGGATCATGACTCTTACAATATGATGACCACGCATCAAAGATGTTACTTGGGGGACTTCCCTGGTGGTCCAGTGGTTAAGGATCCGCCTTGCAATGCAGGGAATGCAAGTTCTATTCCTGGTCAGGGAACAAAGATCTCACATGCTGAGGGCAAGGAGATCACACCAGTCAATCCTAAAGGAAATCAACCCTGAATATTTCCTGGAAGGACTGATGCTGAAGATGAAGCTCCAATACTTGGACCACTTGACGTGAGGAGCCAACTCATTGGAAAAGACCCTGATGCTGGAAAAGACTGAGGGCAGAGGACAAGGGGGTGACAGAGGATGAGATGGTTGGATGGCATCACTGACTCGATGGACATAAGTTGTAGCAGCTTCCAAGAGATGGTGAAGGACAGGGAAGCCTGGCGTGCTGCAGTCCATGGGGTCGCAAAGAGTCAGGCATGACTTAGCAGCAACTGAACAAAAACACACCAAGATGCAACTAAGACCCAACACAGCCAAACAAATAAATAATAAATAAATAAACAAAAGAAACAAAAAAATTCTCAAAAAAAGAGAGATGTCATTCATTAGTTAAGGAGGGGCCAGCTGCACGTTATAGATGAGATTCAGACGAGGCTTCAAAGGGCCGGCAGTCTACAGGAGGATGACAGACAGACAGACAGAGGCAGAGCTGCTCGACTGGGTCCCCTACGTGCAACCCACCTGCATCTTCATAAAATCGAAGGCTCGGCGTATTATCTGTTTTCTAGAGTTTACAGAACTGGTAAGAGGCTCTAAGGCGCCAGAAGCCAGAGCTCACCCTCAGGGCGTCCAGAAGACTCCTTGTTTCCCACGGGAAACCTCATGTGGCCATGTCTATTGTCCCCTGAGGCCCCCCCTACCCCCATCAAGGGCTCCTGAGAGCAGAGACCAGCACTCACTCGGCATCCATGGGGTGTGGCCCAGGCTGGGCCATCTGGAGATACCTGGAGAAATGGGTGCATCCTGGCCTGTTCCAGTCTCCTCTCCCCACGGCCCTCCTCTCACCAGGAGGGAAACTCAAGTCCTGTCGGTGGCCTGCAAGGCACCTGCTCCCTGGGCCCCACCTCATCCCCTCCCCAACTCCACCCCAAGCACAGGACACCACCCCCACCCAGGGCTCCCCATCAGGCTGGGCTCCCTCCAGCCTCAGGCCTTTTGCACCTCCCTTCCCAGTGTCCTCCACACTCATCTCTAGCTGGTCTTCAGGGCTGACCCCCTCTAGTAACAGCATCTCAGTAGCCCTTCCGTGACCACACCATTTAAGATCTAAAGAACCATCTCGCTCACTGACCCCCACACCCTCACCTCCTGCCTTGGAGAGACTACCAATTGGCCTCATGTGCGTGCTTCTCATTCCTTCCTCAGTGGACAGCAAAGTCTGTCCTGGGAAGATGTTTGTTTTTATCTTCTCATGCCCAGAACCTGGAGAAGTGCACAGAACAAACACTTGAATAAATGAATGAATAATCAATGACAAAAGTTCATTGTTAATAAAAAGTAATGTTGTTATTACTGCTTTTAAATATATATTAATATATATATATAAATATATATAATATATAAATATATAATGTTAAATATATAATTAATATAAATATTTATTTATTTATTTGGCTGCACCAGCTATTAGTTGAGGTATGTGAGGTCTAGTTCTCTGACCAGGGATTGAACCCAGGCGCCCCCTTCATTGGGAGCACAGCGTCTTAGCCACTGGACCACTAGGGAAGTCCCTGTTATTACTACTGGTACAAAGAATGCCAGTTGCTAACTATGATAAAAGTGTTATGACCACTTCATCAGATGAAGTGTTACCATCACTTCATCTCACACATTATTTTCATCAAAGGTCTTTGAAAACAAAGTCTGGGAAACCAGAGCGCTGTTTCCCGTGACAGGCTTCGTCTGCCACCTAGCAGCAATCTTAGGTAACTGCAAGCCTCACAAGGCCACGTAAGACAGGTGGTTCAGGCAGAAGTGTCCAGTCCGCTGTCCACACATCCGTTTAAAAAAAAAAAAATCTGTATTGGCATTTCTGATGAGAATTTGAGCTGGCACAAGCCTCCTGGAGGGAAATTTGGCAATACCTAACAAAACTACACCTGGGCTTTCCTTTCTGTCCCACTAAGGTCATTCCTAGAAATCTACCCTAAAGTTATGTCTCCAACAACACAAAAACAGGTATACATAAAGTGATTCACTGCATTATCATTTGTCATTTCAAACTTCTGGAAACTACCTGAAGATCTTCATGGAAGACAGAGGCTGAACAAACATGATGGAGCACTCCGCAGCGGGGGAAAAAAGCATGAGAAAGACCCTCTCAAAGCCAATAAGAAGGGATTTTCAAGGACTTTCTGTTAAATGGAGAAAGCAAAGCCCCAAAGAATATAGAACGCTTGCTCTTCTTCACATCAGAAAGAAGGAGCATAAGAAAATACATGTGTATCTGTTCATTTGCACGACAGAAATGCAGGAAGGATAAGACAGAAAGCAACGAGGCTGATCACAGCCCTACAGGGCTTTGTGGAGGGGAAGAGGGCATGGGATTCGGGTGGCAGGGATGAGAAAGAGAGGCAGTTCTCTGGGTGCATCTTTTTTTCTAAATCTTTGACTCTCAGTGAAGGCCAAAACCTACACTTCTCATGTGAACCAGCGGCCATAATCCGGGACATCTAAACCAGAGAAATGAAAGTGTGTGTTCACATAGAAACCTGCACACAATTGTTCATAGGAGTCCTGTTATCATAAGCGAAAACTACAAAAAGACTAAAATGTGCCCCCACAAGCGGATGGTTCAACAGACTCAGCAGTAGACAGGCATGAATTGTTGGCATATGACACCACCTGGATGTATCTGAAGGGCTGTAAGGAGTGAAAGAGGCCAACCTCAAGGGTAACACACTGTGTGATTTCATTCGCATAACATTGTCGTAGAGATGGAAACGGATTGGTGGTTGCCAGGGGTCAGGGGAGGTGGGGAAGGCTGTTGACAGTCTCTGCCAGGATAGTGTAGTTGGGGGAGGGTGGGTCCAGGCTTCCACACCAGGGACAGAACAACACAGAACTCTCCCCACACACTGTTGCAACATCTGTCTTCTGGTTCTATGATTGTTCTCAAGTTGCATAAGATGCAACCACTGGGGAATCCAGGTGAAGGGTCTAAGAAGATACTCTGTTACCTTTGCAACTTCCTGTGACTCTACAATTATTTCAAATTAAATGCTAAATAACGTGATTATGGTCAAACAAACATGTCAGGGCAGGGGGAGGTTTGGTCCCTGGGCCAATAGTTTGTAACTTCTAGTTTCAAGGAGCAGGACAGTCCTATTCTTGATCCCCTGCCATTATTCCTTTGGTCCCATTCCCCTAGTTCAGAAGCCAGGGACTAGGTCAGAGGGAGTGTGGACTTGTCCTCCAAGGCATTGGGAACAACAATGGTGTTCAGCAATTGGGAACAGAAAGATTGGGGGGGTGTGTGTGTGTGTGTGTGTGTGTGTTACTGATTTTCTACTGCTGTGTCATAAACTATCACAAACTTGGTGGCTTCAAGCAACACACATTTATTCTCCTACAGTTTCTGTGGACCGAGAGTCTGTTCTGGTGGGTGGGCTCTTCTGTGAGGGTCTCACACGACAGGGGTCCCCTTTGACACGGGGGGCTCTTCCAGACCATGTCCTTGCAGCTGTGTGACTGAGACTCTGGGCTTCTTTTCTAGCTGTTGACTGGGGACTGTTCTCAGATCCTAGAGGATGCTCTCACATCTCTGCCTCATGACCCACCACCTCTGGCAGTGGTCTTTTCAGGCCGCCAGGAGAGGGTCTTGGCTACGAATTCTGCCAACCCTCCAAGTGAATCTCCTCTGACAGACACAGGAGGTGTAGATGACTACAACCATCTAGTGGCTTCGAGCTGCTGAGTCACTGCAGACTGCAGAAACCCTGGGGTTTCAGGGGACACTCAAACAGCAGAGGTAAGCGGCTTTGTGGGGCTCTCACTTCTTGATCTGTATCTATTACATTTTTGTATGAAAATAATGCATGAAATAGACTGGAGCGAGGAAAACACTATTTTCTAGGCAACACCGGGGTCTGCAAAGCTTTGTGTTAGTCAAGGCAAAGACTCAGGACACTCTTTTATGGAAACTGTTAAATCCACTTGTACAGCAGATTTTGTTCTAATTATATCCCAGATCAACTTCCTATAAGAAATTTTGATGTTTTGCTCTTTCATAGGATTCCCATCATTAGCTGGGACAAAACAATACAAAAATGATACGAAATTACATTTTTGCTTATCAGACAAAGAGGGGATGTTTGTGAAGGTTATTGAATATATCAGATCCCAGTGAACATAATTTCTGTTTGTTAACATATAAATTAGGACTTTCCTGGTGGCTTGGATGGTAAAGAATCTGCCTGCAAAGCAGAAGACCCAGGTTTGATCCCTGGGTCAGGAAGATCGCCTGGTGAAGGGAAAGGCAATCCACTCCAGTATTCTTGCCTGGAGGATTCCATGGACAGAGCAGCCTGGCGGGCTCTAGTCCATGGGGTCACAAAGAGTTGGACACGACTGAGGGAGATTAGCATAAACTAGGATCAACAAAATTTTCCTGTGAAGAGCTAGTTAGTAAATATTTTCAGCTCTGTGGGTCATAATGGTTTCTGTGCAGTAATTCAACTCTACCACAGAGCACAAAAGTCACCAGAGGCAACATGTAAATGATAGTGTGGCTCTGTTTCAATAAAAATTTATCTACAGTCACTGAAATTCGAGTTTCATGTAACTTTCATATCATGAAATATGATTCATCAGTTGATATTTTTTCAACCATTTAAAAATATAAAATCCATTATTGGACTTCCCCGATGGTCCAAGTGGTTAATACTCCACGCTTCTACTGTGGGTGGAATGGGTTCTATCCCTGATCAGGGAACTAAGGCCTTGCCTGCCACATGGCGTGGCCAAAAATATTAAAATTAAAAATTAAAAAACCACTGTTAGTTCCAGGGCTGTTCAAAAACAGGCAGAAGCTGATTTGACCTGTGAGTCGTGATTTGGCAACCTTTCGATTATCTCCATTCTAATCTAAAATATGCCCCATGTTGACATCACAGGTTAAAACCAAAGTCTTTTTTCCTTATCTGCATTTCTTTAGAATGTGCTGGGAAAATAACTTTTGCTTGAAAACACCCAGAAAGAGTACAGGAGGCACCGAGGAGACATCTCAACTCCTTCCAGTTTTTTTTTTTTCTTTTTTTAAAATATTCTGAAAGCTGAAATTGAGACAAAAAGCAAAGGGTTCAGGGACCACTTTTCAAAGATAGGGTGACAATGATGAGAGGGGAAGAGGTGGGAGGTCTAACCTGAGGTCTCAGACACTGTGTGGGACTGCTCTTGAAGATGCTGCTCGAACCATGAGGATTAACTCTTTTTAGCCAGATGGAAGGCAATGGAGGTTCAAGCACACTTAAATTAGGTGTGAAGTGGAAATAAGGGAACCTCCAGAGCGGACGTCTCTGCCTAGGCCTGCATCTGCTCGTCCTAAAACTATCAGGGTGGCCTTTATAAGGCTTCATGAGATAATAGAACAGCCCAGAGAAAGTGTAGTTTCCATTAGCCATACGAACATGCCGAAATACATATTTTATTTTTATTATTTGTTTTTTTTGGCACACTGCAAGGCATGTGGGATCTTAGTTCCCCAACCAGGGATCAAAACCTCGTCCCCTGCTATGGAAGCCTGGAGTCTTAAACACTGGGCTGGCTGCCAGAGAAGTTCCCCAAATATCCATACTTTAAACAAGCATTATAAAGAACATTCAGCAGACATAAGAGACGTAGGTTTGATCTCTGTTGGGAAGATCCTCTGGAGGAGGCTTGGCAACCCACTCCAGTATTCTCGTCTGGGAAATCCCAGACAGAGTGGTCCACGGGGTCACAAAGGGCTGGAAATGACTGAAGCGACTTAGCACTCACAAAGAATGCTAACCCTGACTGCTTTGGAAGCTCCTGATTAGCTTGTCTATATCCAAATGACGTTAGAAATGTGGCTTGAGTCTCCATTTTTCTTAATCCACTTAGATACATGTAACTGTCAGTTTTGTGTAGAAAAAGTCAATATGTTAGACCCACAAGATAGAATGAATAAGTTTCTGAAGGTAAGAAAATGAAGTGAGGGACTTCCCTCGTGGTCCAGTGGCTAAGATTACACACTCCCAGTGCAGGGAGCCCAGGTCAGGGAACTGGATCCCACAGGTCGCAACTATGACCAGGAGCAGCTAAATACATAAACATAAAAAAAAAAAAGTGAAGTGAATCCACCATCCTCCGGGCACACACACCTCCTAACTCAATCATTTTATAATTTTAAACCTATAATTAAAGTTGTCCTTTGTAATGTAGTAAATTAGAGAAAAAATGGTTCTGCCCTTTCCAAAAATAGCTACTATAAAGATAAGTTATTACAGAAATAATATTAGCATCTTATCCCCAAATCTCCCAAGCCTTATTCTACAAAGGTCATGGCCCAGTGGCCAAGCTTGTCCCTGTCCTCATGCTTCTCACCACCCTCAGCTCTGGAGGAGGTAAGCAACACAGAAACAGTAACTGCAATGGCTTCTGGCCTCACGTTTTTTTTTTCCAGTTTAAAGAAAAAATGAGAAAGGAAAAAGGTCACAAATTCGAGAACTGCTTTTCTTCACAACAGTTTTATAGTTTGGATACAGTTTGTCAGTACCCAACTTCTCCTCTGCTACTTGGACACACAAACCCACTCAATCGACAGAGTCTTCTTCGCCCCAAATCTCATATATTGTAACTTTATGCTGTGGATCTGCATTCCCTAAGTTCTGAAGCCTGAAGTGACTGCTGGTTGCCATGTTGACTTTCAGATTCCGCACCCTGGACACAAATTCCACAAGGTCCATCTCGAGCTGGGTTAAGGTACTGAATGCAAAGTTTTTGTTGGGTGAAGCGTTTTTCCTTCCTGGAGGGCAAAATGTACAGCCCCGAAGGGTGGGAGGAGTCTGCACCTGTCAAGAAAGTTATTCAGGGTGAATGATACCGTTGACATTGCTGGTTTGTGTTGACAGAGTTCTAAGAGAGTTGGGCTCACCTGAGAGAAGTTGGCTCCAGCATTGATCTAGTCAAAGGACTGGCAAATGGCCAAATATGGCCTGCCAGCTGTTTTTGTTAATAAAGTTTTATTGGAACAGCCAGGCTCATTCATTTGCCGATAGTCTATGACTGCTTTCATGCTCAAAGGGCAGAGTTGAGTCCTTGCAACAGAGACTGAATGGGCTACAAAGCTGAAAATATCGACTATGTGGCCTTTTGCAGAAAGGTTTGCCAATCCCCTGCTCCCATCAGTTTGGACACAGTATCCTGGAGCATTGGGTCTGCTGAAGAGGGAACAAGCCACCATATTTCTCTTCCCATCCCCTTCTCAGAGCTCTTCAGCCACTTCATGGACAGGCTGTTACTTCTTTACACCTCTGACCCTTTATGACAGATCTTTTCCTCTACTTGGATTAATGATACCACTTCCATTCAGTTCAGCCTGAATCATTCAGATGTCAGGGAAATGAAAAATCAGGGGCAGTGAATCTGGCTCTGTAAATAATTTTGACCTGAAACATGCCAAGTTCTTGAATCTATCCTCATTTGAAAAAAAAAAAAAACTGATTTAACAGGATAAACTTTGAGCCAAGATTTTAGTTGCCTAATAAACAAAAGGTGGCCTTCATCTATATGAGTCCCAGCCTCTGTGAGTTCAGGTCTAGTTTTCCCTAAGGATATGTGGGGAAATGAATTAACCAGCACACTCAGGACTGGGAATAGATACTCCATATTCAAATTTGTTATACCTAACAGCCTTGCCTGTAATATGAGAGCATCTGTTTCTCTTGAGTCTGAGTTTTCTGAGATGGAATCAATGTGGATTAACAAAAGGAGCCACCCTTACCTTATTCTTTTCACCATCTCCTCGAAACTTCAGTATCATGTACAGCACAACAATAAAAGTGAGCCAGAGCCACTTGCTCCCAAGCCTGCTTTGGGTATGCTCTGGTAGATTCTGCCGAATTCGAAAGTGCCCTCCGCAAGGCACCTTCCCCTGGGTTTCTTTGGGTTTCTCTCTCAGAGAAGAAAACATAAAGGCATAGCCGCAGGAGAGACACAGAGGCAAGAACAAGCACCATTTCAGAGACTGCATGGTGAGCAGAGATGGCATGGGACGTGGCTGACAGTGGGCTGGTGTGCCCTTGCACCTGGAGACAGGGGACCAGGCAGGGCTGATCTCTGGTGATGTCACAGAGGCCCCCCCAGCCAGAACCTGCTCTGGCCATTGTGATGACTTCAGGGCAGAGGATAAAGAGGCTTGAGGGGGTCGCCTGGGAGTAGGATTTAAAGGGAAATGGCATCATTTCCAGCAAGCAGTCAAAAAAGTGGTGGGGAGTGACAGAATGCCATCTCCTTGCCAGTGTATGCTTTCTAAGCCTGGTGCTCTACTGGGAGGGCGGGTCCATCTCCTATTTTTATTTTTGCATTTGTTGAATCCAGACACTGTGGTGAGCAGAGCAGACTCAAGGCATGTGCCCCCGTGGAGCAGAAAGCCGAATGGGAAAGAAAGATATTAAACCAGAGGCTGCAAACTAGGAGCTCCTGCTGTGTTTTGTGTGGCCTACACTGTTCTGAAAAATTATTGTATTCAGTCGCTAAGTCGTGTCTGACTCTTTGTGACCCCATGGACTGTAGCTTGCCAGGCTCTTACTGCAGTGGGTTGCCATTTCCTCCTCCAGGGGATCTTCCCAACCCAGGGATCAAACCAAGTCTCCTGCATCTCTTGCTTTGGCTCGGGTACTTAAATGGGGGTGGGGGAGCTCCATTTACAAAGATCAGATTTCTGATTTCCTTGAAAAGTATGGAAGATCTGATAACACAGGGCCCCTCTCTGCTGGAGCCAGGTAGGAAACCGCCCCTCCGGTGGCTATGTTCTACTGTCCCCACCACTTCCTATCACCTCATATCCACACTTGCTGACATCATCTGAGTGTATAACGCCTGGCTTAATTAAGAGTATCATTTATTTCATTAAAATTGTGATAAGGGAATTAGGAAAGACCTCTTTTGATTTTACTATTTATAAATTGAAGACAAATCAACATTTGAGCATTAGTTTTACATGACCAGTTATCAAATGGTCACAGTATGAAGTATGCAGTTGTTCATTAGCAAACTGTTTTGAGTTTTAGACTAATAAGTACTAATAGTGGAGATGAAAACTGAAGAAAAATGCCAATTTGAAGTTTGTGAATAGGCAATGGCACCCCACTCCAGTACTCTTGCCTGGAAAATCCCATGGATGGAGGAGCCTAGTGGGCTGCAGTCCATGGGGTCGCTAAGAGTCAGACACTGAGCGACTTCACTTTCACTTTTCACTTTCATGCATTGGAGAAGGAAATGGCAACCCACTCCAGTGTTCTTGCCTGGAGAATCCCAGGGACGGGGGAGCCTGGTGGGCTGCTGTCTATGGGGTTGCTCAGAATTGGACACAACTGAAGCGACTTAGCAGCAGCAGAAGCAGCAACAGCCTTAAAAAATCTCCATTCTTTTAGGTGATTTTTTTTTCCTGTAAGTTCTCTGGAAAAACAATGGAGATTGGACATCTCGATTTCAAATGTAAATGAAAACTAATTTTTATTTTAATATTTAACTGTTATTGAAAAAAGTGAAAACGTTAGTTTCTCAGTCATGTCTGACTCTTTGTGATCCCATAAGCTGTGGCCCATCAGGCTCCTCTGTCTATGGGATTCTCCAGGCAAGAATCCTGGAGTGGGTAGCCATTCCTTTCTCCAGGGGATCTTCCAGATCCAGGGACTGAACTGTTATTACTGTGAAAAAACAAACTGTGATGAGGGAACTTCCCTGGTGGTCCAGTGGTTAAGACTCCAATGCAGGGGACACAGGTTCGACCCCTGATTGGGGAATGAAGATGCCGCAGGCTGAACAGCATGGCCAAAAAAACTGTTGTAAGAAATGAGAGCTTTAAGAGTGCGAGGGGGTAGCTGGAGGTTAGTTCAGGCAGGCAGGTTTTCCTGAAGAAGACATCCGGGCAGAGTGTGAGGGATGATCAGTTGGCTGGATGAAGTGGGGGAGAGGCTGATATCTAGGCAGGTGTGGGGACGGTGAGGTGACAGGGGTGCCGCGGACAGAAGCCGCTGCCAGGAACACAACCAGGCCCACAGGCCACTGCGTTCAAAACCACCAGCTTCTGAAAGTGACACAAAACAAAAAAAATCCCAATTAGCGGAACACAGGGCTTGCACCTGTTCCGCTGAGTCATCTGATTCACACTTATTCCTCAGAAAGACGACTTCTGCTGCTACAACCCAGGGTCCACGGTGTGTCTGCACTCAGCCTCTGACTGTGTTGAGCCCAGGGAACTTCTGTGAGAGGATGTGAAATCAGAAGGGGAGACAGAGGAGAGTCGGACGTACCACACAGGCTGACGTGGGGATCACACTCCCCCTAGCTTCAGGGGCGGGGGGCTCCCGGGTAGAGAGCTTACAGGAGTGTGAGACCCCAGGGTTGATCAGAAATAGGCATGGTGATCGTAACTAGATGTATCTGCATATAAATGTACATAAACGGTAATTTTCACGTTTCTTCTGGAAAAAGTCTGCAACAAAAATTCACTGATCTTGATATAATCTGATGAAAATGCATCTATATTCACGTATCCTGGGGTCCAACTCCCCAGACTGCTAAGGCAGAGGACAGGGTGTCAGAGCTGCCTGGCTCCGGCTCTCCAGCCCCTTCCCCACCCCAACCCCAGGCTGCTCCCTCCTGCTTCCAACTTCCTCTCCCAGATCCTCTGTCTGCTTTAAAAAAAATTGTATTTTCCTCAAGTATAGTTGATTTATAGTGTTGTTTCCTCTGCCTGCTTTTTAATGGAACCCCATGCCCTGGATCCCCTATAAAGAACCATCTCAGTAATATGCCCCTGTCTCCAGAAGGCAGGGCTCACAATTTTGAGGCTCCTGCCTTTAGAACAGAGTTTCATTAATTATTGACTTTAACACACTTTATGCATGAGACATACCAATTTTATGTCCAGTTTTCCTTTTCATAATCTGCTGAGAGAGAACGTGGAATTGACGTGACGTCACAGAATTACTATCACGAACAATGCAATGGCTCCAAGTTTCTCACTCAAATATTAGTGGAAGAAGGAAAACACAGAGATGAGAGAAAAAGCAGACTTTAGATTTAATTTTTGTACCAAATCATCAGGTGCGCAACTAAATCTCCTTTCTCATTACAGCGATGGAGCAAGGAAACCCCCTAAGTCCCCTGCTCTGGTGCAAAACGCTCCCTCCCACAGCCCCGCAGGCAGAACATACTTGAAACTCAACTCGTCCTTTCTCAAGTTCAGTCTCACTTGGCTTATTTAATTAATTAACCATTGGCAGCAAAACCATGAAAATGTTAGTCAAAATGAGCTGACCACACACCCAGGAGGAACCTGGAGTCTTTAATTATTTTGAGCATAAATATGCAGCCAACATGCTCTTAGGGCCGCGGGAAGGTCCAAGTGCACAGAGGGTGGAGGTGAGTGGGACAGGGTGATGGGCGAGGCCAGCGGGGTCACAGAGTCCCCACTGTGCCTTCCTACTCGAAGGCACCGTGCCTGGCTCCAGCTTTAAGGGGACGAGCAAGTGCACAGGCCCCAGCTGAGGCCACACCGCTGGCCTCAGAAGCAGTAGGATGTGTGGGTGACCCAGTGGGCCGACTCCTCCTTGGAGCGCTTGGCGGAGCTGTGGGTGGTGAAGAGAGACTTGTAAGCTTCTGACTCTTCGCTGTCAGCAATGGACCTCTTAGCGGCTTTTCCAGAAGTGATCCCGTGTGCTGCTGGAAAAACGAGAAGCTTTGAACTCTGAGGCTGGGGCTGCAGACCATTCCAACCATCACATTCTCGAGAGGCCACCAAGCCCAGGAATTTCCCTCCTCCTTTCTGGGGAGGAATGCTGAAATACAGTATCTCAATCACCAAACCCAAAAACCAAACGAAGCTACTATATGTAAATCTGTCATTTAAAATCACCTTAATCACTACTTGCACTGGCCCCAGCTTCAGAGATTGACGTACATGAGACCCTGAGGCCAGGTAGCTGGTATGTGGAGGGGTTTCTGGAACCCATGAACACTAGATGACTCACTCCTTACCTCATCCATCTGTCCTTCTCTTCTTTGTGAAATAAATACTAGTGTCTCTAAATTCTGGACTAGCCACCAAATGGCTCCTGGTTGGGAGGCCAGAGGAGGGAGGCTGGCTCCAGTGCACAGAGAACCCAGCCTTAAAACGGGGAACGACCGAGTCAGGTCTTTGGTCTCTCTGCACCCCGTTCGCCTGGCCCTACGAGCAGGCTCCACAGGAAAACTGTACAACCGCATGTGTGAACACCCCCTTCAATCCTGACAGGTCTTCTGCTCCAAGGTGAATCAACCGTTTCTTAGTCACCCCCCAAGAGAGCTCAGGGAACCCCAAGAGAGACACGATCAGGATAAGCTAGAGTCTCCAGAGTCACCCCAACAAACAGTGACATGACCACGCGGGTCTCCAGCTGTCTGAGTGGCCCACAGTCGTCTCAACTGGACCCACCTGCACTTTTGGGAGCCGAGTTGGTCTTCTTCTCTCGAGTGTCAAGGCTGGTTTCTTCGGGCTTCCCTGTTTTCATTTTTGATGGTCCTGGGGTTTCTGTGAAAAAACAAAGCAAAACAAAACCAAAGCAGGAACTTATTTAGGAAAACAGGCCTAGGGTCTTATTTTTGCTAAACAAGGACTTCTTTTTAGCATCTTACCTTCACTGACTTCTGATTTTGAGACAGACTCTGCCGCCTTAGGTTTCTTTGTTTTCTGTAAAAAGAAAGGGAGAGAGGACACGTGCTCCAATTCACTGATTTTTAGCGTCTGTGTGGCCGCCACTGGCCTGGGAGTCCAACTTGAGGCCGACACAGTCACCTAGGGCAGGGCTTCCTCTGAAAGCGCCTCTGACCCTCAACCCTGCACCTTGGTCCTGCCTAGGTGTTTCTGGTTGCACACTTATGCCTCACGCAATACACATCTAGAGGGATCTGCTCAGCTGTACAGTTATATTCCAAAACCACATCCTCAGACAATTTCAATGAGGAGGACAAGTTTCGGTGAGAACAGTCCATTTTAATAGTGACCACCACACACATAAAAGCAGTTAGCTGGATAATAACATAAAATCCAGACAGGATAACTATGGACTGAATCCTAACCTTTTCAGGAAGACCTCTTCAAAGTGGTCAAAATGTTCTGACATTTGTGTATTTAACTGTAAGGACTTGAGGCCTGTACTAAAGAACACTTTAGCCAATTCTCAACTGTGGATTACTTCTGTTAGAATTCTGTTGCTCATAATAAAGTTAAGCTGGTCAGCAAAAAGTTAAGAAATGAAACTTCTAAAAACCACACAGCTGGGCTTCCCTGATGGCTCAGTAGTAAAGAACCCACCTAACAATGCGAGAGACAAAAGTTCGATCCCTGAACTGAGAAGATCCCACAAGCCGAGGAGCTACTAAGCCCATGCTGCTATTCAATTAGTGAAGCTCGCATACCCTAGAGGCCATGCTCTGCAACAAGAGAAGCCACCACAATGAGAAGCCCATGCATCACAACTAGAGAAAGCCCACGCAGCAATGAAGACCCAGTGCAGCCATAAATAAATAAACATTAAGAGAAAAAGAATATTAAAAACCACACAGCTGATTCAATCATAGGATAAACATAGGATAAACAGGACTCTTGACTGAGGAAATTTACTCTAATCATGACATTTCCTTCAGTATGCAAAAGGTGGCGCTACAGATACACAGCCTAACCCTTTCAGGAGGCTCCCGTATCTAGAAAACATCCCACCTCTAGAAAACATCAGAGACCCTGCTCAGGCAGTGGCCTCTTGGTCTTGTAATATATATATACGCCATGTGATTTGTAACATCTGTACAAAACACAATGTCCTGTTCATTTCACACAGGCAAGACATGAATTCAACTCTGAGGGTAACACATCGTGGTTCAAAAATAATACAGAAAACTGACTTCTAAGCCCTCCACTCACAGCTAAGGTTATGATGTTTGAAAAGCACGGGCAATGGGGCATTAGAAAGGAAATGCTATGTCCTATTCCTAGCTGTGGGTATATTTGGGAAATATTTTGGTTTCCCAGCAGCCGTCTCTAAGAGGCATTCCCAGAAGCTCCAGGGAGGACCCTGCGGAGACAGGCAGGTTAGCTCCGCTGGGCTTTCAACAACTTGGCGGAAGCCTGGGACACAGGAGACAACTGAGGTAAGAGGGCTACAACCACACCACCATCTCTACTAAAGCTTCCTTCAAAACACAATCTCCCCTTCCGTGCTTTTTAAAAACTGGACTTGATTGATAGCAGTAATCAAGGACAAGCAGATCCTTTTTGGTAAATGTCCTCTGTCAAAAACATCTCAAACTTTTTCTTTTTTTGCTCATTTGATAATGAGATCACAGCTATTTAGAAAACCAACTTAAAATGAACGCATTTATAGATTTAATTGCTCCTAAGCCTAAAGTCACCCCTTTAAAACACAGAGTTGCTCTTTATCCTCATGAATGTTGTAGTAACCCGTACAAGACCACTTCGAGGAACACTTCAATTGGCATTTGATCACATAAGCTGGGCACAATTTCCTGTACTACAGAATAATTCACACAAATTATTTATTTTCTACCTAAGTGAGACAATAAGAGAAGAAAACCCAAATGGTTTAGCTCTTTCTGAGAATTCTGGACACGTAATACCAACACCACATTCTCAAGCATCAGGCTTTTAAAGCCCCATGAACATGAATTACATATTATTTGAGAGTGATACAGTCCTGCACTTTCCTCTATTATGATTTTTAAAAAAGAATAACCCGAAAAATCTTTAATTATGACATCACTGGTAGATGTACTCCAACTGCATAAAAACAGGCAGGCTATTTTTTCTTCCCCACAATTTTATGTCCTCAATTTTCTAGTATTTTAGGCATTCTTTTGCCTTAGTTCTGAAGACATGAAGTTTCTCCCACATTTAAACTAAACCTAACTTTTTTTTTTAAGAATGTAAAAAGACCATAGCTATCACCTTAAGTACTCAAGAAATAACAAAATTCACTGCTGGATACAGAATCGATGGCATATTGAACACATTTCTTAGCTGATCAATTGTTTTGAGCCTGGGGCACAAAACAAAGCCTGCACCCCGACACCCCAACCCAGAGCGTTGCCTGCAGTTGATGCTCACTGAGGCGCCACTCAAAACAGGTGGGCGGGAAGAGAGACCAAGCCACGGCTTCCGTGGTGGGAAGGCTATTCTCTGCTCTCCTGCCTGTGCTCTTCCCCTGCGGGTGGGCCAACCACTCCTCCCTCCACACTGAAGAGGAAGCTGAGTGCAGAGCAGACCATGGAGCCCAAGCTCCGAAGAACCTTCTAGAGCCCAGGTTCTTCTAGGTCATAAAAGCCACCTCCATCACTGCAAACCCTGAGGGCGCTGCCAGCAGTGTGGTTGTGAGGTTGCAACAGGCTCCCGAGCAGGGGCCATAGCTAGGCAGGACCTACTTTTGCCCAGACTCAGAGGCTGAGGGCAAAGCCCAGGACGCGGTACCTTCCCCAGCTTGGCTCGCAGCCGCCTCTCCTCCATCCTGCTCTTCAGCACTTCCACGTCTTCCTTGGTGCCATTGAGCACAATGACGTCATCCTCCTGGAAGGCAGCCCCACACTGGAGAGGAGAGAGGAGAGAGGAGAGAGGTCCCGTGAGCATGCAGACAGCAGCGACCCCAGGTCCTGGCTCTCAGCCCTGCCACTGGGCCTCCTGTTGTTTTCCCACCTGCACCTTGGCTTGATCAGCTGTGGAGGTCCCGCCTTGCTTGGGGAAGTTTCCGGGCATGGTTAGTCCAACAGGCCTGCCTACAAGACTGGCCTTGGCTGGTGTCTGGGAATGTACATTTCTGGAGGGTTCTTCCCATTTCCAAACTGTGCTGGGCTTCTGCTTACAGTCCCCACCCCTGCCACTGGACCCAACCTCTGGGTGCACAGACCTGAGCACAGGGTGGGCATTTAGGAGATGCCTGTTAAGGACTCACCAGCGGTACTTACTGAGCACCTACTGCTGCCTCATCTCATGATGACAGACTTAATATGAGCCCATGAGGCTCACACACAGCTGAGCCAAGGCTAGAAGGGAAGAGACCAGGGGATCTCACATTCCAGACAGAGGTCTGTGACCTTGACCTCAGAGTAGCACCTCCTGGGGGATCCCTGGGACCCACCTTCAGTTTCCTTTCAGGAGTTCTGGGGTGGGACCTGGGAATTCACATTTCTAATGTGTTCTCAGGTCCTGCAGGTGCTGCCTGTGGGGGAACCAGGCGTTGAGAACCACGGTTCTAGAGTTTAGATAGTTGGTGATTGGGGCAAATGGGCTGAATTCTAGCAGGACGGGGGAGGGACCATTCCAGAGACACAGCTGCGTCTCAGCTCTGTCCTGGGCTGCAGTGGCCACTGTCATCCCCACAGGGACTTGCGTTTTCAGCTGTTCCCTGGGGAGCCCGCGCTGCTGAGGGCAGGGTGTGGGCCAGGGGCATGGAGGACCTCTTCCTGTGGGCTCTCCAGAGTCCCTCTGCCTAGACCCTGGCCTCAGTTACTGCCTCTGTTAAAGGGAATAAACTGAACTCCCAGCAAGGGTAACACTGAAGGGACTAGAATGCCGAGTTGGGCACCAAGCACTTGACAATTCTCAGCTACTGTTGCAGCTGTGCATTTTCTTGGAGCAAAGCTTCTGGTATCAGCACAGGTGGAGCTCTAAGACACAGCCCTCTGCACCATGCTCTAACCAGCTTCCCTAGGCAAAAGCACTGCCTACCCTGAGTTCCTCATCCATGGCTTCAACCAACTTCTGACTAAAAATACTGGGAAAAAAATTCTTTTCATAAAGTTCCAGAAAGCAACACTTGAATACTATTTAAATAGTTACCACGCATCTGTGCAGGGCAGTAACTATTTACACAGACCCGCAACTATTAACATAACATTTACACCGTATTTACAAAGCATTTACATTCTATTAGTAGGAGTGTTAGTTGCTCAGTCGTGCCCTACTCTTTGCGACCCCATGGACTGCAGCCCACCAGGCTGCTCTGTCCATGGGATTTTCCAGGCAAGGATACTGGAGTGGGTTGCCATTTCCTTCTCCAGGGGATATCTTACCCAGGAAGATCATTAGGTGTTATTATTATTCTTAGGTACATTCTATTAGGTATTTTATTAAGTAACCTGAAGATGACTTGGAGTATATGGGAAGATGGATGTTGGTCACATGCAACTACTACACCATGCTATATAAGGGACTTCAGCCTCTTCGGATTCTGGTATTGGGGGCGGGGTGGGGGGGGGGGGAGACTCCTGGACCAACCCCAAGCCCCCAGCCCAATAAGGAGGGCTGACAGTCACATGGCTGTGTTCTCCCTACTGGGAGGTGCGTGCCTGCACGGGGGGAGAAGGCAGAAGAAAGCCTCACAGGATTCCTCTAGACTGCCTGAGTCTCCATCCCTCACCATGAGGGCTACACACCCCTGCTGGATCAGTGGACAAAGCTGGGCCATGAGGACAGCTGTAGGGCACGTCTGGTGGGTCCTACTAGTCCACTCTGCCCGGAACAGTAAGAGACCAACTGTGCCCAGAATCTCTTTGATAGAGAACATTCTCAGCACAAGACTGTTGCAAGTTCTGTTCTCAGAAGCTGCCAAAGCTTTCCCAGCACCTCCCAACTCTCCTCAGCCACTGCCTTAGCTGGGTTATTTACTGTGGTTCTGGGTCCAAAAAGCATAGCTCCAGGTCAAAGCAAGCTCATGTTCGGGTAAGTTTTCTCAACTGAAAAGACGTTCCTTTGACCCACCAAGCCCAAGGCTGGTGCCGTAGAGATAGTTCTGTGCCCCTGGAGAACAGTGAGGCTGGCAGGCCAGGGGAAGGGAAGAGCCCCTCTGCAGGGGAAGAGTCCCTCTAACCCAGAAGCCCCGGGTTGTGGGCGATTTGGGCAGAGCCTTCCCCTGGAGGTGTCCTCCTTGGAGAGACAATGGGAGAGAATCTGCAGGAACAGAATCAGGTGGTAGATAAGGCCCAGTGGGGCTTGGGGCCGGGTTCTGGCGTCAGTAACCCTCCTGAGCGCACAACCATGAGGCAGAGGTGTGGCAGCTGCTCGCCCTGCTCCTTCACAGCCGCGTCGTCCTCCTCTGGGGGCTTTCTGTGCCTCCTTCCACCTTCTGCCATGCCCTGCTGCCCTGGCCTGATCACGTCAGCAGCCTCAGCCTCCTCCCCTGCACATGACTGCTTAGTTGCCTGTCTATAATGGTGGGCTCTGCCCTGCCTGCTGCTGTGGTATGCTGCCCCCAAAGTTGTACTCTTACAGCTGATTTAGCTGCTAACACCACCAAGTCAGGAACTGCTCACATTAAAACTCGCGGTATCTTGCTCTCGGTCTCCAAAATTTAAAAGACCCACTAATATCAAACCCACTCTTCCCTCAAGGCCTCAACTGCCTGGACTTGACCTGGCAGCCCTTGGAGAAGGCACCTGGCTCTCCCACCAGCCACAGGCCTGTCACCTGACCTCACTAGGCTTCTGCAGGACTCCAGGGCCCTGGGTGGAGCAAACCATCCCTGGAGGTGAGTGAAACCAGGGCAGGAATCAGGCTTCTGCCATGATGCCAGCCTCAGACTGGGGCTCTTCTCTGTGGACTAAAGGGTAGGAATCACTTTAGAAAGGGGGGGGGTGGTGGCGCTGCTGTAAAGACCCCAAAGGGACTGATCCTCTCTCTGCCTATAAAATTAACATGCACACAAAGCAGAAAACACCATATTTCCCTGTGAATGCATTTTTCTATGTGTGCCATTACCATGCACTTGAAATCGTATATTCATTTTCAGTTTTGCTTCATCACTTGGACCTTAGATGTCCAAAAAAATGGAGGGGGGGAATAGCTAAATAAATCATAATACATTCCTAAAAAGGAAGCATATATATAGCTATTTTAAAGAGAGTTTTTGACAACATAGAAAATGCTTATTATATGTTAAAAGGAAAAGTAGGCTGGAAGTTATATATTCATATGATCTCTGGATGTTAATTTCTTTTTAAATATTGGGAAAAAAAGGCTAGTAGCAAAGTCCTGAAGGAGACAGAATTAAGAGTAATATGCCTCTCTATCTGTATTTTTACATATGAGACAAATGGAGTAGTGGTTTCTCAATTTTTGTTCTTGCAAACAATAACTGTGATGAAGAACTGATTACATGCATCTCTGACCCATAAATTTCACTTCTGAGACTTGGTTATTCTGTCATAGAACCCTGTCAGTTTCCTGCATTCATGGCTTATAATATTAATAAATGAATGCATGCCTGTATGTGTGTATGAACTTTTAAAACAGGGCTTCCCTCTGTCACACCGTAAGCTCCAAATGAGAAGGTTCTATCTTTCTTGGTTGTAGCCAAGTCTTGAGCCCAGGGTCCTGCACACAGTGGACGCTCAGTAAATAACTGCTGACTACATGAATGAGAACATAACCTAAAGAAACATTTCAAACCAGGATGAAAGGGAGGGAAATTTTAAAGCCAAATAGCTCCCCTAAAAGTCCGCATGAACCTTACACTCCCTAAAACATGTGAGAATGCCCATCACATCACATAAAGGCAGGGGTTAAAAAAAAAAAAAAAACTTACGGTAATCTAAAAAGGAAAAGATTGCTCCTCTTGGGCTTTAAGAAATACAAAAGTACCCCACTGTATTCATAGCACATATAAATTCTGTTATTTATGTTTATGCTGTTTTCTTAGGACTTTCATTTAAAAAATTTTAGCTGAATCAATCTGTAATGGCAACCCACTCCAGTACTCTTGCCTGGAGAATCCCATGGATAGAGGAGCCTGGTAGGCTACAGTCCTTGGGGTCGCAAAGAGTTGAACATGACTGAGAGACTTCATTTTCACTTTCAATCTGTATAAGAAGCTGATACATTAAACCTATCTTTCATCCACTTATTACAACAGCTCCTCCAACATGTTTGATTTTTATTCTGTATTTTCCTCAGAGCTGTGGGGGTGTAAAGTGCATGCAAGCAACTCTCATCATTTTCTCAGCTGTTTTCTTCCACTGTTTTTTTCCCCCATGTTAAGGATGTGAGATCCAGGTGAAATCCAGCACCAAACCTCTTCCCCCAGGGACGGACCTGCCAGGCCAGTTCAGCAGCACCCAAGGGACATTTAAGACAAGCTCTCAGGGTCCTGGGGGGCAGCACTGCAGGAACACTTGACGAGCTGGCAGGGTGGCCTTTCCTTTCTTGGTAAAATTAGTCTCTCAACTCAGGGAATCCGAACACCTCCATACAAACCTACGCAGGGTCTCCCCACTGAAAGGCTGCATAGATCTGTTTTTATATAAAAAGCATGCATGTTACATGCACAGCAATGCTGCAGCCCCTTAAGATCAGACAGAGCAGGTTCTCTATGCCCCATTAAGAAACCTTAAGCAACATCTGTTCTGCAAAAGAGCAACAGGTATCTCGAGTGACCGCAGGTGAAGAAAAGCTGGACTCATCTGACTTAACAAAGAGCTCAAGTGTCTGGACACCCACGAGGGTGAGTCTCTGTGGGCTCTGAGTCACGTCTCTTGGCTTCACTATCCCCGGCAGACACACGTAGGGTAAACCTAAAAAGCGGACCAGCAAGCGGAGGACCTTTTAAGCCAGAAAAGGGAAGACTGTTAAGAGGAGAAGTACCCATCAGAGAAGAGTAACAAAAGGGGGGAGCCACTACTCGTGGACAGAGACTCCACCTCCGCCTGGTGCACAGGCTAGCCAGTGGCCACGGGAAGATGGGGCAGGGCCAGGACTCTGCCTGTGTCTCCGAAGTCAGGCCTCTATAGAGCCATGCTGAGGCACTCGACTGCTCCAATGCTACGTAGGAAGCAATTTTTAAGTGACTTTTATTTACTCCCTGAATGAAAAAGGCTCAATAATCAATTCTGGCCTCCTTCTTTTAAAAACATTTAAGAAATCTGACCCAGGACTGCCAGGATTTCACCCAGCTTTTAAAATCCGAGAAGCACCCCGTGCTGCCCTTCTCCTGGGCCAGGTGTTTGTTTTGTAAAGGGAGCCAGCCCTGAAGAAACACTCAGGTTCTGTTTTTCAACCCATGGGTCAGAATTGACAAGAATAAAATCCTCCAGGGATGAAAGGGTAACAAAACCTGCCAAGAGACTCTGGTTCATGTGACTTCAGCAGGAGCCGCAGCAAGAGAAGCAACTGAAGGAGAAGAAAAGCCAGGCAGGGTGCAGACACGCCAGGACCTCCAACCCATGCGAGGAGCATCTCTCGGTAAGTGCTTCGTGAATGCCACAGGCGGAGCAGGTACTGTTACTACTAATAAAATGAAATTTAAGTTTTTCTGTGTCTCCTCCATACCTTTAAACTAGAACTATTGGAATATCAGTAATATTTTAAAATTCAGAAGTACTGCGCATCTTTTCCTCTCAAAAAACAGCCCTCATTTTTTCATTTAAGCCAAGAAAATTTAAAGTGGAATGTTTTTAAGAATGAGACCAATTTTATTTTCAAATTTTAAATGCTGCCATTTATTGATTCCTCATGTGGGAAATAACTAAGTCAGCCTCAAGGCCATGTCCACACTCTCAGTTCTCAATCTGCACCAATAAGAAGAACGTTGTATTTGCTGTGGTTGTTCTGAGTGGATATCCTGAAATGCAGTTTCCCTCTTCATATCAAAGTGGCTGAAGAAACAAATACTCATTTTAGGAATTAGCATGTTGTGATTAAGACATCTATTTTACTAGATAGCTAGATGGTCTGAGTTCAAAATTAGTCTAATATGTTAAAGCTCAAATAGTTCAAGAAAAAAACCATTAACTTGTAGGATGCTCTGGACATCATTCTGAGCCTAGAGATGACAGAAAAACACACAAAATTTTCATCGCTGCAGCTACAGTGCCTTTTTTAGGACAAACACACAGTAAATGGAGAGAGAGCCGACATTCATGGTCTGAAGGTCTCACTACTCCAGGGGACTGGTGGGAATTAAGCACCCCTATCCGACTTAAGCATCAAGCACCCTCCCAGGCCAGGCTCAGGAGGAAACACTCATCCATCCACTCCCACACCCCTGGGTCCCTGGGCCTTAAGAGACAGGTTCTATCATATACCCCCACCCGCAGTCCAGAAGATAAAGACTACATTGTTTAATCCCTGTTAAATTGACATTAACCAGCTAACATTAATGCTCTAAAACAGAAGTATACTAGGGTATATGGCAAAATACCACAAGTTCATCTTTAAAGATGCCCATGATCTATTTACTAACAGGGATAACCTTTAAATAAGTGTAAGTTTCAGCAAAATAATTAATTTATACAGGATGTTGCCAACCTGCCCTTTAAAGCCTATACAACAACTTAAATCTCATCATAATAAAATTCAGAACGACTGCCCCGAAGTGTTCCAGTGGCAATACCTGGTACCAAACCCACATTACTGGCTTTGTTTTGGGCTGTTTAAGGCTTGTTAGTGGGGTGGGAGAGGAGGACTACAGAAGGACAGAGAAGAAAGGAAAAAAGAAGGAAAATATACTCACTGGCTCTCAGTTAGGATAGTAAGGAATTGTGAAATAACTTCTTGGAAATATTTTATGCTTGGACAAAAAACATAAAAGGTTAAATTATTCCATTCTGAGAACTAGAATTAGAAATCATGTGTGATTGCTAATACCACAAAAAGGAAAAAATCTTAACACCATCCTTAACCATAGCCTTGGTAATTACTTCTATTGAAGGATATTCTACAAAATCTCTTAGATGTCATGTCTTCAGTCAACTGACTGTAAAATCTTCAAAACATTATTGTCTAGAAGCTATTTAATTCTACTGTACACTATATATATTTTATTATTATTATTTTTTGGCCATTCCCCTACCAGGGACAGAACCCATGCCCCACCGACCCCCTGCCCTTCAGTGGAAGCACAGAGTCTAAACCACTGGACCACCAGGAAAGTTCCATTATATATATTTTAATGATGTTTTTGCCATGCTCAGTTGCTAAGTCGTGTCTGACTCTGCGACCACATGGACTGTAGCCTGCCAGGCCCCTCTGTCCATGGGGTTTTCCAGGCAAAAATACTGGAGCAGGTTACCATTTCCCACTCCAGGGGATCTTCCCAATCCAGGGATGGAACTCGAGTCTCCTGTGGCTCCTGCATTGGCAGGTGATGCTTTACCACTGCTCCACCTGTGAAGCCTTATTTTAATGGGGAAAAAAAAAAAAAAAAAAGGTCTGAACAAAGAACTATATCTGCTCCTGCTCCATGAAACACAATGATAACTGCCGCTCTTTCTAAAGCCTTTAAAATACACAGTTTAAATAAAACTTTTTGTGGAAGAAAAAAAAGGCTCAAAAATAAAAGACTGTACTTTTTTTTAATGGGATCCCCTCACTTGAAAAATATTGCTTATATTTCTTGGAAATTAGTGATTAAAAATCACATGTTTAACAATTATAGTTTCATGATGACTACAAAAGTTGATTGCACATTACAGAAACAAAACAACAAAAAATTACCAAGAAGAGAGGCTGGAAATGCCTGCAAAGCTGAAAACGGTGTTCATTTACGACTTCAAAAAAATTGCCAGGCCCTAAACAGTTGATCCCTGTAGGAATTTTCACGTTCTCCACCTCGTGGAGGTTAAACCAACAGCAACAACTATTTACATTCAACAGCAGTAGGGTCTCCAAAGGCTTCATTCATTTCAAGGCTGTCCTTGAAAGGCTTGTGTTGAAACAATGAAAATAAAGTTGGTGGCCCTTCCCACAACGTGACATTCTAGCACTCCCCAGCTTCTAAATTTCAAAGTGAACCTGAGCTAAAAGGAAGACTGGGCAACTGTGAACCATGCACCACAGAACAAGAGGTGGAAAGGCAGCTGATTAACCCTGACCACGCTCCACTGACCGTCTCTTTATAAGGGAGGGAAGGGACTTAGCCCATGTATTGCCCTGAAGGACAACAGGTTACACATGGGACTCATCTTCATTTAATTATCACAAACCACTGAAAATACCTAATCCTCTGGGCGCTGCATGAGGTGGAGTCTGTCAGTGAAGTGGGGCTAACATTTCTGTGATGAGGCCAGCTGGTTTTACTTTGACCATAAGCTTAAAAACATCAACCAAGACAACAAACTGAAAAATACTCCAAACCCCCTTCCCATGCTAAAACTAAATGCAGGAGAAAATGTAATAAACTATGGTACATGGTTTACATTTAACCAAAATTCTTAACAGAGAAGCATTTCTTTTCATTTCAGAAAGGTATTTCCTTCCAACTGGATTTCTGTTTTCATGATAAAGGTTGTGTCTATTTTAGAGACCAGATACGAAATGTGTTAATGATGACTCTGTACTTTATAAAAAAAAGTCTTTAAAATTATGCCATAATGTTTTCTGTTTGGGACCATCAACAAACCTTTACTGAACCAGAGTAAAATGTAACCTGGTGTATATGGGCAGCAGCTGCTTTTTATTTTTGAAGCATGATGTGTAAAAAGAAAACTGTATACATTTTAAAAATCCACAACCCTCAACCAGCATTTATAGTTTTTCCTTGCTCACAGTTTTAAAAGCACAGAGATAACTCAAAAATGTTGCCTCATCCATACTTTCAAATGGCATTTGCAATAATGATGCGGAAAGGTAAGGGGCTAATGTGAAATTTGAGATTAACACTGGTCAAAAGTAATTGGGTTTTTAAAAACAGGAAGGAGGAATAGGCAATGATGACTTTTTTTTTTACAGAAACTTAGAAATAAGACTCATAAATAAGGAAAAAAATTACTAACAATAAAGACATTTTCCCTGATCAATTTTCTTCCCTAGATTCCCAAGGATGGTATTTGCATGCTAATAATAATTAATTAAAACACCTATTCATGCATCTCTATAGAGTTCAAGAGAGGCAACTAAATTATTATCAAATAATCTTATTAAAAATATCTTGTTTTTAATCACTGAAGCCTTCTCTAAAAAAAATTAAAATACATTTCAGTAAGTCGAATTATGTGATCACAAAATTTCTCTTGATTTGTTGTTCCTTTTATTGAAAAGATATATCCTCATAACATGATACAGAATAACAGCCTAAGAAATTCTGGATAATGCAAACCAGGACAGGATCTATGTCCAAAATAAATATTTGAGATTTTTTTTTTCTGCCAAGATAAAGGCAATAACACATGAAAATATATTCAACATCATCAATCACTGGGGAAATGCATAGTAAAACCACAATGAATTACCATTACCAATTAAAAAAATTCTAAATTGACTACACCCTGTGTTGGTGAGGATGTGGAGTAAACGGAACGCTCATACTTTGCTGGTGGGCATAGAAAATGGCACACTCACTTTGGAAAACAACCTGGCAATTTCTTAAGAAGTTAAACACCCATATGTGAGCCAGCTAGTTCACTCTTAGGTACTTACCTCAGGGATACAAAAACACAGGTCTACACAAAGACTTACGCACAAATGCTTACAGCGCCTTGTAGTACCCTAAAATGGAAACAACTTCAGTCCTTCAACAGATGAGCAAACAGACTGTGCCACATCCATTTGATGGAATACTGCTCAGCAGTAAAAAGGGAAAATGGTGATAAATGCAATGATGTGGGTCAAATCTTAAAAGCATTATCCTAAGTGAAAAAAAAATCCAGGCAAAAAAATACACACGTATAACTCCATTTATATAAAACTGCAGAATATGCCAACACATCTATAGTGACAAAAGCACATTAAGAGATTATCTAGAGACAAGGATGGAAGGAGGATAGAGTAAAAGCGGCCCAAGAAAACTCTTATGGGGTAAAAGAAATGCTTAACGTGACTGTGGTGTGGGTTTCACAAGCACTTTCACAACACCCTAAATTCTGTCTGTTGTTCCTTTAGGAAGCTGAGAGGAGAACATTTCAAACCATGGTAATAAGAAGGCATCTGGAGCTCAAAGCATGAGCCAGCTGCGAGCCACAAAGCCTGGTCTTCTCGTGTGCACAGCCGTTTGCATCTTCATTTTTATTTATTTAAGGAATCTGACTCCTGAGGAAGCAGAGGAGGAACCCACCCACCCAGCCGTGGTGGAATGCGGCTTCTATCCAGATGAACTGTGCTCGGCTTTGTTTGAAGGGAAAGAGGCGGCTCCCCAGATTGCAAAGTTCTGTAGAAACCCTCATGGATCTGAAATACTTGCTCATTTACACAGACCAGGAAATTGCTCCAGGATTTCCCAGGAGTTGCATTTCATAACCAAACCCCTGTCTGCAGAGGAAGGCAGCTTCTCTTTGGCATATATTGTAACTATTCATAAGGAGCTGGCTATGTTTGTGCAGCTACTCAGGGCTGTTTATGTGCCTCAGAATGTTTACTGTATTCATGTGGATGAAAAGGCCCCAAAGAAGTATAAGACTGCAGTGCAATCCCTGGTTAACTGTTTTGAGAACATTTTTATTTCATCAAAGAGAGAGAAAATGGCTTACACTGGCTTTAGAAGACTACAGGCAGATATTAACTGTATGAGAGATCTAGTGCATTCCAAATTTCAATGGAACTATGTCATTAATCTCTGTGGACAGGACTTTCCAATCAAAACCAACAAAGAAATCATACACTACATCAGAAGCAAATGGAAAGATAAAAACATCACTCCCGGAGTAATCCAGCCACCAAGCATTAAATCTAAGACAAGTCAGAGTCATCTTGAATTCAGCCCTGAAGGAGACATCTACGTGTCTCCAAATGCAGGATTTAAGGTTGAGCCACCCCATAACTTGACCATTTATTTTGGAAGTGCTTACTATGTACTAACGAGGAAGTTTGTGGAGTTTGTGCTGACTGACATCCGCGCAAAAGACATGCTCCAGTGGTCCCAAGACATCCACGGCCCAGAGCGACACTACTGGGTGACTCTGAACCGACTGAAAGGTAAAAACAATCCAGCAGAGGGGTGTCTGTGCAGGCCAGCGGCAACAGCAGACGTGTACCCTTAAAGATTCTATTTCAGCTCTTTGACTTGGCAAACAGCTCTACATATTCTGTAGGACCTCCCACTTGGGTGGTTGTTGGCAGGGGTTGGGGTGCAGGGTGTCTCTGCTTTTAGGGGTCTGGGCTTTGCCAGGCTCACTGCTTTGTTCCCTCTCCAGAAGGAAGTGCCAGCATTCTGCATCTCCCCAAACAGAGCCCTTTGAAAATTCTGAGCACAGATCACTGGAAAGGTCTTCCTTTCTTCATTTACTTATTAGATACTGCTGAATACCTACGCGTACTATATATCATGCTGCTGCTGCTGCTGCTAAGTCGCTTCAGTAGTGTCCGACTCTGCGCAACCCCATAGACGGCAGCCCACCAGGCTCCCCCGTCCCTGGGATTCTCTAGGCAAGAACACTGGAGTGGGTTGCCATTTCCTTCTCCAGTGTATGAAAGTGAAAAGTGAAAGGGAAGTCGCTCAGTTGTATCCAACTCTTCGAGACCCCATGGGCTGCAGCCTACCAGGCTCCTCCATCCATGGGATTTTCCAGGCAAGAGTACTGGAGTGGGGTGCCATCGCCTTCTCCATATATCATGCTAGGGGCTCTTTAAGAATGGAAAATATTAAAACTAGCCATTGTGTGTGGGTAGGTAGGTTTTCTGAGAGGCAGAGGGAAATATGATGCTTTCCTTTAAATGGGGCTTGTTTGCTCTTTACATAAAGTTGACTGGCTCCAATTGGGGACGGGCCTTCAAGCTTGAATAGCTAAGTGAATAGGTCCAGGAAGACAGTGCAAACAATGAGTCCAGAAGAAATGAGTTAGGACCTTTTTAACCACTGAAAATCCTTTCAAATTACCCCAGAGAGCTGTCCTTTGTGCAGACAAGGGCACACATTCTGAGTGAGGTGGGGCTTTCTTTCCACCTGCTCCCTGTGTACCTGCCTGTCTTCTCCCTTAGACGCTCCGGGCTCCACCCCAAACGCTGGCTGGGAAGGAAACATTCGAGCTGTTAAATGGAGAAATAAGGAGGGAACAGTTCACGAAGGCTGTAAAGGTAAAAACAAAACCCAAGGGAGCTCCCTGGTGGCCTAATGGGTTAGGACTCCAGGCTTTCAACTGCTGGGGCCCGGGTTCCATCCCTGGTCTGGAAACAGATCCCGCAAGCCAACCAGCTCAGGAAAACACAAAATAAAAACAAAAACAAAACAAAACACACGCCACAGGATGCCTTCAAATTTTAAAAAAATTGTACAACTGCTGCCTCAGTAACAGTAGGAAAAGGCTAATGGTCATATATGAGATGATCCAATTAGCATGCTGTCAATTTTTTAAAAAACTTCTAACTACTCTCCAGACAGAAAAGTACACAAATTCTAAGAATCTGAGTCAATAAATTTTCACAAAGAGAACACACAACAGGACTGCAACTTCCAAAGTTTTCAGATAAAAATATATCAGCTATCTGGCTTTCCCCCTACTTGCTCCTAGAATTCAAACCCAAACATTTATTTAAAATCAGCTCTCTGCCTCCCTGGGTCTATTAGAACAAAACGACTGAATAACACAAGTCTGTGCTCCTTCGTGGGATCAGCCAGCGATACCCAACACTTCCAACACAGTTCCTGCTGAAAAAAGGTCTCTTTCCTTTGCCCTCAGGAGGCTCTCCGGAACTGTGAATTCTTTTGCCCCTTTGACTGGTGTCCCAGAGGTTTTAGTTACTGGGACAAAACACAGAAGCCAGATAGTGGGTGGAGGAGAGAGCAGTGTCTCTGTTCTGTGAACAGTCTGGAAGAGAATTAGCAGGCTGCAGGGAGGTTCTCAGGCTCATCAGTTTGGGGAGATCACCTCCGGGTTGAAGAGCCAGAACCCGGCTCCTGGGGAGCGATTCAAGCCTACTCTCCTGGGCTGCGATGTGAAGATGGCAGAGAGGGGCAGACAGTCTCAGGGAGGAAATGATGGGTGACGATTCACAACGTGACACAGACGGGGTCCAGTAGAAAGATGGCAAGTTCTCTGGTGCACACACGGAAGGGAAAACAGAGCATGCATGACCTCTGTGGCCCGCAGCTCGTGGTGGACAGAGAACTCGCGGAGACTGCAGCAAATCCCTGCCTGAGTCAGTTCTTCACATCAGGGGGCCTGAGTGTTGCAGCTCATGACGAGCTAAAATTCTAAAGAATTCACCTACAGCAGCCATTAAAGACTTCACAAATCACTAACCAAACGAATAGAAGCTTCCCTTCCATCACAAGTTCAAAGTTGAAAATAAAAGCCCCTTTCAAAGCACTTGTGGAAATCATGTTTAATCTGAACTTGCAAGAAGCAGAAAGGCCTGAGAGATGACCTTAGAAGTGGCACTTGTCCACGCAGATGTACACTGACAACAAAACAAAGGCAGCTAAGTTTCTGTGTTCTCTTTGCAGGCCACTACGTCCAGGACACCTGTGTGTATGGACCAGGAGACTTGCCATGGATCATTCAATCACCTTCTCTGTTTGCCAACCAATTTGACTCGACCGAGCCTCTTGTGGTCTCCTGCCTGGAGCGGTGGCACAGGCTCAGAGTTCTCAGGCAGGCAGAGGGCCCTGTGGAGGCACACTGGCATTTCCAACGGGAGAGCCATTTTAATACGGAACTGAACCGCTGAGTCGAAAGTTATAGAGACTGCTTGCTTGCTTATTGGTATCATTCTGTTTTCTTGACTTGAAATCAGAGAACATTCAACCAAAAAAGAATGGAAAAATAATTCCTTGACAGAAGTTAGTCATAAAATGAATTTAGAAACTTGCTACTGACAAAGACTCTGCTGTTGGTGATAAGCCACTTTCACAGTTTAGAGAAAGAAATCACAAGAGAAAAAATAATTCAAAGTTCCACTGGTGACTAGATAAGTGACATGGAGGCCTGACTGCCTCACTAAACAGTTAATGGAAATCAAGATTCTCCAAGCACTTAGATCCAGGCTCAAGTTAGAGTAAGAATGTATCTTGTCTTAAAGATACTATTGTGTATGAGATTCTAATAAAGAACAAACTCCCACTGAGCTTCTAGCAGTCCTCCAGTTTGGCTAGAAACAATGTAACTCTGTTCTAGAAATCCTAGAAAAACAAGGAAGAGTCTAATTCCTTTGGGTAAAAGGAAATTATGGAGTTGAAACATAACTTATTACAAAGGCTGCCCCCAAGTTTCTGTGGGCTTGCAGCTGCGATGATGGGATGGTCTGTATCTAAGCTGCCTATACCAGTCACAACCACAGGGAGCGCTGGGCATCTGAAATGTGGTTGGAGTGACTGATCAAGTGAACATTTACTTTAAAAACTTTAATTAATTAAAATGTAAAAAGTCACATGTAGCTGGTGGTTACAGAACAGCACAGGTCAAAGGTGTGGATGGTCTTACTTCTCTCTACTCAAAGATCCAAGTCTTTCAAAAATCCACAAATCTCTGTTGTTTTGTCGAGGACTTTTTATATACTCTTTCAAAAAGAGCCCACGGCATCATACAGGGCTGCTGCTGCTGCTAAGTCGCCTCAGTCGTGTCTGACTCTGTGCGACCCCATAGACGGCAGCCCACCAGGCTTCCCCGTCCCTGGGATTCTCTAGGCAAGAATACTGGAGTGGGTTAGAAACATACAACTGTTAAACAGCACAACTTAAAACAACTAAAATAAGGGAAAAGTAGGAACCACAGGACAGGACACTAAAGAAATAAACATATAATTCAAGGATAAAGCATACCCTTTAGTGAACTGACACTTCTCAAACGCAGAAACTAAATGAGATTCCACTTAAGTCAATGCAAATAGCCCTTGAAAAGCATGGAACTACACAGAAGGAAAAGAGTCTCTGAAAGCAGAGTCTGCAAATCAAACTTGAGCTAACCATAGCACATTGAATTTCCATTGAAACAAATATTTCTTCACCAAACATACGTGATTCCAGGGAAAGTGCACAACAGAAGGTTAAGACCATCAGAGAACGTGAGCGCCCCAGCCAGCCTGCTTACAGGCAGACACGGAGTTGATGGTCATGGTCTGAGTGGTTGTTCAGAAAGCTCAGGTTCACCACAATCTTGTCCCTTACATTTTATAACAACTCTTTGCAAGTAAGTGCAAACCCCAGTACACTTTTTAAATTAAATAAAATAAAAAATAAAAGAAGCTTACATTGTTTCAAGTTACTTACAAGATAAGCTTCCCTTCATTTCAATGTCAATTCATAGAACACAAATTCACACAACTGCCCTCAAAAACCTCAAATCCTGCAACAAACCATTTCTGTAACAGCGAGATAAAAAATAAGAATAATAAGATAAAGATAGGGACTTCCCTGGTGGTCCAGCAGGCTAAGACTCTGCCCTCTCAATGCAGGGGGCCTGGGTTCTATCCCTGGTGAGGGAACTGGATCCTGCATGCTGCATTAAGACCTGGTGCAGCCACATAAATAAATAAAAAACAACTTAAAGGTACAGAGGAATGAAGGGGGCTTCCCTGGTGGCTCAGTTGGTAAAGAATCCCCCTGCAGTGCAGAAGACCTGGGTTCCATTCCTGAGTTGGGAAGATACCCTAGAGAAGGAAACAGCAAGCCACTCCAGTATTCTTGCCTGGGAAATCCCATGGACAGACGATCCTGGAGGGCTACAGTCCTTGAGGTTGCACGAGTTGGACACGACTAAGCAACTAAACCACCACCACAGTGGAATGAAGCAGCGTGAGATTTGGGGAAGCACAAGCTGGGTGTTAGTGGGGCATCAGGGCACCTCCCAGGAGGCCAAGACAAAGCCACAGCCTCCATGGATATGAGAACCAGTGGGAAGCTGCCACGCTCTCTACCCTGAGCCAGCCTCTAACTGTGTTTATTCGTCATGTAAAAAAACAAAATCAAATCACATGTAAAACAAAGTCTGAACAATATTTCTAAGGATTGTATCTTAAAGGTGAGACAAATAGGGATCTTGAGATAATTTCTCTAAGTTTCTGGGAACAGAATCTGCTTGTGAATATGTAGAGTCTACTGTTCAATTTTCCTATTGTATTTTCCTTACATGTAAAAATTTAAAGCTGCCAGTGCTGTATGCTATATGATTTCCTAAGGCTTACTATTCACCAAGACCATGAAGATGGCAGAAAGGAAACAACTGGAGGAGGCTGGGCCCGAGAAGCAGAATTCACCACTCGCTTTTGAAGTGCCTCCTTCTTTATTTTCTCCCCTTTCCACTCTGCTCACTCCATGATAAAAATAAAACAAAACAAAAAACCAGTGTATAAGTGTAAATTTTTGTTTCACTTCTGACATTAAAACATCCACACCCTGTGCTCAGTTGTCACAAAGCCTAACTAAATAAAGCCAGGTCAGCAAGCCAAATGCTACTGCCCACACTTGTATTGATTAGTGCTTTCCAACTGTGATGCTGGAGAAGACTCTTGAGAGTCCTTTGGACAGCAAGGAGATCAAACCAGTCAATCCTAAAGGAAATCAACCTGGAATACTCATTGCAAGGACTGATGCTGAAGATGAAGATCCAATACTTTGGCCACCTGATGCAAAGAGCCGACTCACTGGACAAGACCTTGATGTTGGGAAAGACTGAGGGCAGGAGAAGAGGTTAACAGAGGATGAGATGGTTAGATGGCATCATCGACTCAATGGATATGAGTTTGAGCAAACTCTGGGAGATAGTGAAGGACAGGGAAGCCTGGTGTGCTGCACTCCATGAGGTGGCAAAGAGTCAGACATGACTGAGCGAAGGAACACCATCACCACCACCTTTAACACCCAGGTCAGCTTCTCAAGCTTACCTGTGCATACAAATACCCTTGGAGGCTCTTGTTAAAATGAAGTTTTCAATTCCGCTGGTCTGAGGAGGGGCCTGGGAGTCTGTGTTTCTTAAAAAACAAAAGCAAAACCCTCCCAGGTGATGCCAGTATTCGCGGGACCATGGCTCATGTTTTGAGTAACAAGCACACCATTTATTTTGCAACCCGTGGTTACTCCAATGTGTTTCTTATTACAAGCAGGGACGAACACAGTGGGGAATACTATTAGTTTTGTGGCTAGTGCTTTGTTTACCATGAAAACAGAAAAACCTAGCAACTACATCTCTGGTCTCTGTTTCCTGAAGTCAAGCGCACAGTGTGTATTTTAGAACACAGAACCAGGGCAACTTCAAACCCTGGAGTCTCTTCTGGTGAACCAAAAAGCCCAATGTCCATGGAATTACAGAGGGAAAAGTGGAGAAAGTGCACACCCTCAGCATCACTCCTGATACTGTTCTTTTTTTAAAACATAACATTCCATCGTGTTTGTTTACATGTTTATTCCTTCCTGTTTCCAAGAAAGGTGTTCTTGTGCAGAGGAAACACAGCTCTAACCACTGGACTGCCAGAGAAGTCCCTGACACCGTTTTAATGACAATGGTTCCTCTAAATTTCAGACGTTATCTAAAACATGAAAAATACTTGCTTTAGATTTCCACACTGTGGCCTTATCTCCCTTCATTCACATTTTCACAACGCACCACAGCTCCTTAAACTGCACCATCATTCCTCCTTTGGGTACTTGGGCAGAAATGGTTGGTGTTCACCTCTTCTTCTGGGGTGTCCAGCTAGAACGCAATCCCTAGGCTCCTGCAGGTAGGTGTGGTCACGTGACCAAGTTATGGCCAATGGCATGTGAGCAGAAGCAGTAAGTACTATACCCAGGTCTGCCCCATAAAATACAAGGCTCTCAGTGTTGGCTGCGTGAATGACTGAATGAATGACGCCCACCAAGGGCACCACAGACTGTCCCAGGCTCTAATTTTCTAAACCATATAGTGTTATCAGTTGAATTATGCTCCCCCACCTCCCCAAAAATGTTGAGGTCCTAACCCCCAGGATGTTACAATGTCACCTTCTGAGATGCCGTTGGTTAAGATGCAGTCACTGCATGGGCTGGTATTATTATAAAAAGGGGGGAATTGAGACACAAAGACATGCTCCACAGAGGGAAGACTGTGCGAACAGACACAGGGAGAGGCAGCTATGGACAGGCCAGGGAGAGAGGTCTGGAACAGATCTTCCCCTTGCTGCCCTCGGGAAGAACCAGCCCGGCCAACACTGTGACTGCAGACTTCAAGCCTCCAGAAGGGTAAGAAACTAAATGTCTGTTAGGTCATCCAGTCTGCAGCGCCTGGTTACGGAAGCCCTAGCGAACTAATACGCAGAGTACTCAACCTACCTCTGTGTGCAAAGGCGATTTTTAAGGAGATGACCTAAGTGAAAAGAGTAAAATATTACTCTTCTGATGACAGACTGATTTTTAAGGGAAGCTGGTCCCTAAGGTTGGTTCCTGGGTTATAAAGCCAGGGTCCCGTCTTGACTGTGGGCAGTCTCGGCTACCCTGCGGCCCCTGTTAGGTGGTAGGAGGAGCCAGCACTCCGGTTCTCACCTGGTCTTGGCTGCTGCTTGTGCAATCCTGACGAGGTCACTTCCCCTTTCCCCCTGCTTCCTTCCCTTCCCTTGAAGAGCTGGATGGTGACTTTCAGAAGGTGACTAGCACTTTGTTCCGAGACACCAACAGAATGACTTTACAGTTCCCGAGTGGCACTGCCTTTCCATGAAATCACATCAATTTTTCTGCAGAGCTGTTCTGCAGAGCACACTCCTGTTCGCACACTCCTGTTCTGCTGCAGGCCTGTCACAATGGCTACCACCAAGGACATCCAGGGTCAGCCAGAGAAGAAGACAACTGCACACCGATCTAAGAGATGGCCACCCACTGTGGGTCAGGGGAGAAAGCCTGACTCCTTTAGATCACCGAGCCTCCCAGCAGAAATCAAAAACAAATAAAGAAAAGAAGTACGTGAGGGCTCCACACCAATCCTGAAATCCTGACGTAGGGCCTGAGGTCAGGAGTGGGGACGTAAAAACCACTACCGTGACTCTACAGCACGGCCTGGGCTGGGAACCACTAGTTCAGGGCATCTGACTGCTTTAAGATTTCAGCTTAATTTCCCACCTTCTCATATTTACATTCCTTCAAGAAAGCTTCCAGAATGCACCTGTGGATGTGTCTGACACAGACAACGCCTCACACACTACTTGTTAAAACACACACACACTTGAACAGAGAGGTTCCTGTCCTGCTCCTGGGAACCCCAGGCCAGCTGAGTTCCCTCTCCTTCATGACGCTTTTCTCACAGGCTCCTTTTTCTTACTTGCTCTTGTTTAGTCTTTTCTCTCTGTCCATCTTGCACAGACCTACACACTGTTGCCCCCAGGGGTCTCTGCTGCTGCAAAGGCATCTACAGCCCCCGATGACAGCACTGCCCTCCCGCCTCCACCCCGGGCAGCTGCTCCTCAGCCTGGCGCTCCTAGTTTCCAGCAGGCAGCCTGACTCACACCCCTGGCGTCTCCCTGCTCCCGAGCGGCCCGGGCAGTGATGGCACCTCGAGCCCCCACCTTCTCAGGCTGCCTGGGCACTTCCTCTCCTGAATGCAGCTGCAGCTCTTCCTCTCCCACCTATTGCCACCCCCACAGCGCGCCCACCATCACTAATAGCATCTCTCAAACTGCAGGCCTTCCCCTGCCTAATGTACTGTCAGCATCTTAATATTTTTATTTAAATCTACCCATCGTTTTTACTTAAATTTACTTGAAACATTAACTTGATCTTGCTAAGTATAAAAATAGTGTGTGTGTGCACATGCTAAGTCATGTTTGTCTCTTTGCAACCCATGGACTGCAGCCAACTGGGTTCCTCTGACCATGGGATTTAGGAAGCATAGAAATGCAGAGAACAAATCTCTGGAGGCTCTGTCTGCCTAAGCTCTGAGCATAAGGCCCATTCTCCTGGAGCTCAGTGAGTGTTGGAGATGCATTAAAACCATCGCAGGACCAAATGGAGACTCCCTGCAGGGCAGGCACATGACAGAAGGCGCGGCAAACGGGAGCTGCTGTCCTGCCACGCAATGTCTTGTGAGGATGTCTGGGGTCCTTCCTGTGGTCCCCGCACCAGCACTCCTACGCTGACAGTGATGTCCCAATCTCTGGGAAAGCCTGACTGATGAGAACACGCTCTGCCTCCAAGGCCTACAACAAATGCCTCCTCCTTCATAAAGCCATTTCTCACCAGCATGGCCAGAAAGTTCTCTGGCCCCTCAACTCCAATAACGTCCTTACATCCACTTGGCAACTGGCCTCAAGAGACAAAAAAGGGAATGGCAACCCACTCCAGTGTTCTTGCCTGGAGAATCCCCATGGACAGAGGAGCCTGGCAGGGAGTCCACAGGGCTGCAAAGAGTTGGACACAACTTACTGACTAAACAACAACAACTCAAGAAACAAAGTAGAACACGATTTTTCATATAACTTGATTCCTGCAGGACTGCAGTCTCCTTAAGTGCAGGGACCGAGTCATCCACATCCCACTTTCCCTGGGAACCCCTGTAACATCATCTTTAATACCAGAGACATAATCAATACTGGACGATAAACGACACGGATTGATTCCTAAATGCATTCTTTAAATTTCTCTTTTTTTGGTAAAAGCTTAATGAGACAGATTCCAAATTTTGTGATGGGCTCGATCCATAATCACCCGAAAGTGGAAACAACTAGATGCTCCCCGACTTCTTCACCACCCATCACCTTCTGTCTGCCTTTGAGCCTCAAATTAATGAAATCACATTTCAGTGAGTCCTCCTCTGCATCTGGCTTCTTTGCAGAGAAGTCATTCTGAAACTAAAGTCATCCAGCTTAGCTGGAAGCTGCCCCCAGCTTCCCACTGCTCTGAGGATAAAATCCACAAGCCCCCGTGTGGCCACCCGGGCCTACGGAAGGTGACCCCTGCCTAGCCCTCCAGCTCACCCACTTCTCCTCTCCTGTCCCCACCCTCCACCACACTTTCTGTTCCTTCAACTAGCAAAACCCTCTGCCACTTCTGAGTTTAGGCGCAAATGTTCTTCAGCGAGCTCCTTCCTGCCCTCAGGTCTTAACTCAAATCTGCAGAGGCACCCCATTCCACAGTTGCCAGGATGAGGCTGGCCCATGACAGCTGTTTTATGAAAGCTGCTGAATCAAAGAATAACTCACAACAGGGAGAAACCATCCTGGGAAGCCTAAGGAAACCCAAGCAGAGCTAATGTGGGTGAAAATGCAGTCAGTTGTTGGCATCCATGACATTAAAATAAATGCCAGGTTCTCCAAGGACAGGCGGAACACCAAGACACAGAGGTCCCAGGCTGTGCAGCAACCCTGGAGAGCCAAGTCCTCTGTAACCTCTCATGTGAGCTGAGCAGGCACTCTTACATCATGTGTGTGCTCATGGATGTGCGCGTCTACTGAGGACGTCCAACATGCCTGGGACAGAACAAGGCGAGGGTGAAGAGACAGTCAAGCCCTGCTCCCACTTTCAAACATGTCCCAGCGGAGCACAGGGGATGGTGAGGGCAGTGGAGACACACTGTGAGCCTGCAGCGACAGACGCACACCATTACATCCTTGTCCCAGCTCAAGAATGCTCGCTGCCAAGCATGGACCCTAACATGAAGCGGCCTCAGGGGATGGTGAGGGATCATAACAGGTTCATTAACTGGAATGAATACACCACTGGCGCGGATGTGGACACAGGGGGAGGCCGTGCACACATGGGGGTAGAGGGTCTGTGAGAAAGCCTTTACTTTCCTCTTAATTCTGCTATGCATGTCTAACTGCTCTAAAAATAAAGTCCTATTTATAAAAATAAAAAAGAAAATGAGAAAGAAGAAACTCTCATAGTCCAGTGGGAAAAGTACCACACAACCAGCAAGTACATTCTGATGAGATCTGTGGGATAACCAGGTGCCCAGGGAATGCGGAAGGAGGCTGGGTTCACACAGGAAGCAACGGCTCTGAACTAAGGTTCTGGAAGCAGGCCTCCACCCACTAGAGGGAATAAAGGCACCAGAGAGGACAGGTGGGCAGGGACCAGAGGTGGTCTGAGTCTCTACCTTAAAGGAGGGGATAGAAGATGGAATCAAAGCAAGGATGGGGATGGAAGGGTTTTATGCACAGAAGCAACTGATGAGATCCCTGTCTCAGAAAGAATTGGAAGATGCTGAAATAACACACGGAGGGAAGGAGCCCAAACCATCTGATGTCTTCAGCTACTGAGAAGGAACAAATGATGTCAACAACTCACCGTGTGACAAACTTCTGCTTTGATCTCTTTTAGGGCTCGCTCAGAAAACACGCAACCACAGCACCGGAGGAAGCAAAACCTGGAGAGAGAATCCAACATGGAGAATGACTTAAATAACAACTTAAAAATTATTACCCACATTGTTGATTAATATTTATTCTGTTTTCACAAAGGCCAAGAACCACAAAGAGAAAAATGGTTATATCTGATTCCCTTAAGAAAAAAAAATCAGTGTGTCCTAAATAAATAAATAAGTACAGATCCACACATGAGGTATCCCCCACTTTTTGAAAGTTTGCTTTAGGAAACTTCATTCTTTACGAAAGACCTACACTTTCATTTTTTCAAAAGACCTACATGAGCACCTATTTTTACTAATGGAAAGAAATTCAAAGTGAATTTTTCCTTCTATGAAACAAGGCAAAAAAGCAGAAAATAGCGTTCAGTGTTTGTTTTGCAGAGAGCTGTTATATAGGTAGCTTGCACTCCAAACTCCTTCCAGCTAACCACACTCACCATCTCAGCATCAAGCTGCCACAGCTCTGAATTATGTCTGTGAGCATCAGGCCTTCATCCCTATTTAACTTGTGCATGTGTAAGCAAGGTGTGTCCTAAGGTAACTGCTTCTTCATTTTATAAGAAAAATTCTTATAAAAATTGGTACAAATTTAGGGAAAGCTCTACTTTTCAGATAGAGGAAGTAAAGTGAAGTGAAGTGAAGTGAAGTTGCTCAGTTGTGTCTGACTCTGTGCGACCCCATGGACTGTAGCCTATCAGGCTCCTCCATCCATGGGATTTTCCAGGCAAGAGTGTTGGAGTGGATTGCCATTTCCTTCTCCAGGGGATCTTCCCGATCCAGGAATCGAACCGGGGTCTCCCGCATTGCAGGCAGACGCTTTACCGTCTGAGCCACCATAGAGGAGAAACCCGTATATTGAAATTAAAACCACAAACACAGGCAACAGTTCCACTCCCACCTCCCTGCAATAATCCTTTGGAAAAAAACACTAATGATAAAAATAAATAAATGAATTTTTTAAAAACTCCAAAAAAGTCAAAAGACAGAATAGGAACTCAGGGAGAAAATATTTTAAATATATATGAGACTCAGAGTTTTTTTTTTTTTGGCCACTACATGCAGCATGTGGGATCTCAGTTTCCCAACCAGAAATTGAACCCACGTTCCCTGTATTGGAAGCACACAGTCATAACCACTGGACCAGCAGGGAAGTCCCAAGATCCAGAGTTTATGAATATTCAAAATGGTCTTTAAAAGCAATAATAAACAATACAGAAAAATGGGCAAAGGGCCTTAACATGTGGTTGACAAGAGAAACATAAACGGTCAGAACACATAAAAGATGCTTAACCCCCATCTGTGAAAAGAAGAGAAGCGAAAGGCAAAGGAGAAAAAGAAAGATATAAGCATCTGAATGCAGAGTTCCAAAGAATAGAAAGGAGAGATAAGAAAGCCTTCCTCAGTGATCAATGCAAAGAACTAGACGAAAACAAAAGAATGGGAAAGACTAGAGATCTCTTCAAGAATATTAGAGATACCAAGGGAACATTTCATGCAAAGATGGGCTCGATAAAGGACAAAACGGTATGGACCTAACAGGAACAGAAGATATTAAGAAGAGGTGGCAAGAATATACAGAAGAACTGTACAAAAAAGATCTTCACGACCAAGATAATCACGATGCTGTGATCATTCACCTAGAGCCAGACATCCTGGAATGCAAAATCAGGTGGGCCTTAGAAAGCATCACTACGAACAAAGCTAGTAGAGGTGAGGGAATTCCAGTTCAGCTATTTCAAATCCTGAAAGACAATGCTGTGAAAGTGCTGCACTCAATATGCCAGCAAATTTGGAAAACTCAGCAGTGGCCACAGGACTGGAAAAGGTCAGTTTTCATTCCAATCCCAAAGAAAGGCAGTGCCAAAGAATGCTCAAACTACCACACAATTGCACTCATCTCACATGGTAGTAAAATAATGCTCAAAATTCTCCAAGCCAGACTTCAGCAACACGTGAACTGTGAACTTTCAGACGTTCAAGCTGGTTTTAGAAAAGGCAGAGGAACAAGAGATCAAATTGCCAACATCCACTGGATCATGGAAAAAGCAACAGAGTTCCAGAAAAACATCTATTTCCGCTTTATTGACTATGCCAAAGCCTTTGACTGTGTGGATCACAATAAAGTGTGGAAAATTCTGGAAGAGATGGGAATACCAGACCACCTGACCTGCCTCTTGAGAAACCTATATGCAGGTCAGGTAGCAACAGTCAGAACTGGACATGGACCAACAGACTGGTTCCAAATAGGAAAAGGAGTACGTCAAGCCTGTATATTGTCACCCTGCTTATTTAACTTATATGCAGAGTACATCATGAGAAACGCTGGGCTGGAAGAAGCATAAGCTGGAATCAAGATTGCCGGGAGAAATATCAATAACCTCAGATATGCAGTTGACACCACCCTTACGGCAGAAAGTGAAGAAGAACTAAAAAGCCTGTTGATGAAAGTGAAGGAGGAGAGTGAAAAAGTTGGCTTAAAGCTCAACATTAAATAAAATTAAAAAAAAAAAAAAAGAACTTACTGAACACAAGAAATTGATTAAGTAATAAGTGAAATTTTAAAACACTCAATGAGTGAAGAAAACGAAGATCATGGCATCTGGTCCCATCACTTCATGGGTAATAGATGGGGAAACAGTGGAAACAGTGTCAGACTTTATTTTGGGGGGCTCCAAAATCACTGCAGATGGTGGTTGCAGCCATGAAATTAAATGACACTTACTCCTTGGAAGCAAAGTTATGACCAACCTAGATAGCATATTGAAAAGCAGAGACATTACTTTGCCAACAAAGATCCGTCTAGTCAAGGCCATGGTTTTTCCAGTGGTCACGTATGGATGTGAGAGTTGGACTGTAAAGAAAGCTGAGTGCCGAAGAATTGATGCTTTTGAACTGTGGTGTTAGAGAAGACTCTTGAGAGTCCCCTGGACTAGAAGGAGATCCAACCAGCCCATTCTGAAGGAGATCAGTCCTGGGTGTTCATTGGAAGGACTGATGCTAAGGCTGAAACTCCAATACTTAGGCCACCTGATGTGAAGAGCTGACTCATTGGAAAAGACTCTGATGCTGGGAGGGATTGGGGGCAGGAGGAGAAGGGGACGACAGAGGATGAGATGGCTGGATGGCATCATTGACTCGATGGACATCGAGTTCAGTTTGAGTGAACTCCAGGAGTTGGTGATGGACAGGGAGGCCTGGTGTGCTGCGATTCATGGGGTCGAAGAGAGTTGGACATGACTGAGCGACTGAACTGAACTGAACTGAACCCCCATCTATTAATTACACAAATGCATTTCAAACAAAGACACATACTGTTTTACCAATCAGGCAGTAATGAAAGAGTCTGAAGGTGACCAGCTGGAAACTGGGCAAACAGGCACATTTGTGGGTGGGTGGGTGCGACACACTACAGGATTTCAGGAGGACAACTGGCAGCACTGGGTAATGCATCACTCTTCTGACTTTCTCCTACAGAAACATTCCCTATGGAAACAAGCGTTCAGTTCAGTCACTCAGTTGTGTCTGACTCTCTGTGATCCCATAGACTGCAGCACGTCAGGCTTCCCTGTCCATCATCAACTCCCAGAGCTTACTCAAACTCATGTCCATCGAGTCAGTGATGCCATCCACCCATCTCATCCTCTATCATCCCCTTCTCCTCCCACCTTCAATCTTTCTCAGCATCAGGGTCTTTTCCAATGCATCAGTTCTTTGCATCAAGTGGTCAAAGTATTGGAGTTTCAACAGCAGCAGTCCTTCCAATGAATATTCAGGACTCACCTCCTTTAGAATGGACTCGTTGGATCTCCTTGCAGTCCAAGGGACTCTCAAGAGTCTTCTCCAACACCACAGTTCAAAACCATCAATTCTTCAGTGCTTGGCATTCTTTAGAGTCCAACTCTCACATCCATACATAACTACTGGAAAAACCATAGCTTTGGCTAGATGGATTTTTGCTGGTAAAGTAATGTCTCTGCTTTTTAATATGCTGTCTAGGTTGTTCATAACTTTTCTTCCAAAGAGCAAGTGTCTTGTTTAAGTTCATGGCTGCAATCACCATCTGCAGTGATTTTGGAGCCCAAGAAAAGAAAGTCTGTCACTGTTTCCACTGTTTCCCCATCTATTTCCCATGAAGTGATGGGACCAGATGCCATGATCTTAGTTTTCTAAATGTTGAGTTTTAAGCCAATTTTTTCACTCTCCTCTTTTACTTTCATCAAGAGGCTCTTTAGTTCTTCACTTTCTGCCGTAAGAGTGGTGTCATCTGCATATCTGAGATTACTGATATTTCTCCTGGCAATCTTGATTCCAGCTTGTGCTTCCTCCAGCCCAACGTTTCTCATGATGTACTCTGCATATAAGCTAAACAAGTAGAGTAACAATATACAGCCTTGACGTACTCCTTTTCCTATTTGGAACCAGTCTGTTGTTGTTCCATGTCCAGTTCTAACTGTTGCTTCCTGACCTACATATAGATTTCTCAAGAGGCAGGTTAGGTGGTCTGGTATTTCCATCTATTTATTAATTTTCCACAGTTTGTTGTGATCCACACAGTCAAAGGCTTTGGCGTAGTCAATACAACAGAAGTAGATGTTTTTCTGGAACTCTCCTGCTTTTTCGATGATCCAATGGATGCTGGCAATTTGATCTCTGGTTCCTCTGCCTTTTCTAAAACCAGCTTGAACATCTGGAAGTTCATGTTTCATGTACTGTTGAAGCGTGGCTTGGAGAATTTTGAGCATTACTTTGCTAGTGTGTGAGATGAGTGAAATTGTGCAGTAGTTTGAACATTCTTTGCCATTGCCTTTCTTTGGGACTAGAATGAAAACTGACCTTTTCCAGTCCTGTGGCCACTGCTGAGTTTTCCAAATTTGCTGGCATATTGAGTGCAGCACTTTCACACCATCATCTTATAGGATTTGAAATAGCTCAACTGGAATTCCATCACCTCCACTAGCTTTGTTCATAGTGATGCTTCCCAAGGCCCACCTGACTTTGCATTCCAGGATGTCTGGCTCTAGATGAGTGATCACACCATCATTATTATCTGGGTCATGAAGATCTTTCTTGTGTAGTTCTTCTATGTATTCTTGCCATCTCTTCTTAATATCTTCTGCTTCTGTCAGGTCCACACCATTTCTGTCCTTTATTGTGCCCATCTTTGCATGAAATGTTCCCTTGGTATCTCTAATTTTCTTGAAAAGACCTCTAGTCTTTCCCATTCTATTGTTTTCCTCTGTTTCTTTGCATTGAACACTGAGGAAGGCTTTCTTGTTTCTCCTTGCTTGTCTTCAGAACTCTGCATTCAAATGGGTCTATCTTTCCTTTTCTCCTTTGCCTTTCGCTTCTCTTCTTTTCACAGCTATTTTAAGGCCTCCTTAGACAACCATTTTGCCTTTTTGCATTTCTTTATCTTGGGGATGATCTCGATCACTGCCTCCTGTAGAACGTCACAAACATCCGTCCATAGGTCTTCAGGCACTCTGTCTATCAGATCTAATCCCTTGAATCTATTTCTCACTTCCACTGTAAAATCGTAAGGGATTTGATTCAGTCATACCTAATTCAGTCATACCTGAATGGTCTAGTGGTTTTCACTACTTTCTTCAATTTAAGTCTGAATTTGGCAGTAAGGAGTTGATGATCTGAGCCACAGTCAGCTCTTGGTTTTGTTTTTGCTGACGGTATAGAGCTTCTCTATCTTTGGCTGCAAAGAATATAATCAATCTGATTTCGGAATTGACCATCTGGTGATGCCCATGTCTACAGTCTTCTCTTGTGTTGTTGGAAGAGGGTCTTTGCTATGACCAGTGCATTCTCTTGGCAAAACTCTTGGTTAGCCTTTGACCTGCTTTGTTTTGTATATTAAATATACAAACTAACCCCAAAATCAATTTTCTAGTGTGGAGGTCCTACAAATAGCACCAGGGCAAAGCCAAAACAGGCAAAGCTCAATGAACTGAGAAGAGAAAAAGGAGAAGAGATTAACTAACAAGTGAAAAGAAAATCTAGGGGAAACCACAATCGGAGCAACGTACTGCAGGTAACCCCTGCTCAAGACCCCGGAGCTGAGACTGTTTCTGACAAGTTCCTCTTTTGGGGTGAACCATGGTTTCCTTAAAAAGAAGTGGGAAGTCAGATATAAAAGGTTACATAGTGTGTCATTCTATGGGGGCTGGGGAGGAACAGGGAGGGACTGCTTAATGGGTAGGGGGTTTCTGAACTAGATGGAGGTGGCAGCTGCACAGCACTCTGACTGGATCAATACTAAACGCCACCGAAACATACACCTTAAAATGATCAATTTGACGTTATGAACTTCACCTCAAAATACTGTGTATGTACACAACACACACACAGAACAAGGTTAGTGACAAGTCTCATTCCTCAAAATATCTCTCGTGAACTTTAGCCTTTCATTTTATTTACTTTTCTTTTTTTCAGCTTTATTTAGGTATAATTGACAAACAGGAATTGTATATATTTGTGTACAACTTGATGATCTGCTATATGTATAAACTGTTAAGATAATCCTTGCAGTCAAGCTTGTTAATATACCCATCACCTCACAGTTCAGTTCAGTTCAGTCGTTCAGTGATGTCCGACTCTTTGCAACTCCATGAACTGCAGCATGCCAGGCCTCCCTGTCCATCACCAACTCCCAGAGTCCACCCAAACCCATGTCCATAGAATCCGTGATGCCATCCAACCATTTCATCCTCTGTCGTCCCCTTCTCCTCCTGCCCTCAATCTTTCCCAGCATCAGGGTCTTTTCAAATGAGTCAGCTCTTCGCATCAGGTGTCCAAAGTATTGGAGTTTCAGCTTCAACATGAGTCCTTCTAATGAACACCCAGGACTGATCTCCTTTAGGATTGACTGGTTGGATCTCCTTGCAGTCCAAGGGACTCTCAGAGTCTTCTCCAACACCACAATTCAAAAGCATCAATTCTTCAGCACTCAGCTTTCTTCACAGTCCAACTCTCACATCCATACATGACCACTGGAAAAAACATAGCCTTGACTAGACGGACCTTTGTTGGCAAAATAGTATCTCTGCTTTTCAATATGCTATCTAGGTTCGTCATAACTTTCCTTCCAAGGAGTGTCATTTAATTTCATGGCTGCAATCACCATCTGCAGTGATTTTGGAGCCCAGAAAAATAAAGTCAGCCACTGTTTCCCCATCTATTTCCCATGAAGTGATGGGATCAGATGCCATGATCTTCGTTTTCTGAATGTTGAGCTTTAAGACAACTTTTTCTCTCCTCTTTCACTTTCATCAAGAGGCTCTTTAGTTCTTCTTCACTTTCAGCCATAAGGGTGGTGTCATCTGCATACCTGAGGTTATTGGTATTTCTCCTGGCAATCTTGATTCCAGCTTGTGCTTCCTCCAGCCCAGTGTTTCTTATGATGTACTCTGCATATAAGTTAAATAAGCAGGGTGACAATATACAGCCTTGACGTACTCACAGGGTCACCACTAAACGTAAACTTTAAGAGAGGTCTAAATGATTTCCATTCAGACTATCTGAAGAATATAATCTTTAAAAGTAGAAGATCCTTGGCACTTAAGTTTTCCTTCTCCACAAACCCATGAAGCCTTAGGTTATTTCATTTCAGAGCTGGGTGGTCAGTTCCTCTGGTGTAGTTTTCCACATACAATGTACATAAGTCTCTTAGATGGCCATGTACAGATGTGCCAGAACACTCCAGATTAGGTGGAGCACTTCCCTAACCAAAAGACACCTTAGAGAAACCAGTGTGATTATGAAGTTACAGCATAGTTCCTAACAGCCCTGGGATTACTTACCCAGAGTCCACATCACCTGTCTACATCGACTACCTACCTATGTCGGCCGTTCATTTCCAAGCCCACGACAGGGCAGATGAAACGTGCCCGCTGGAGGTCATCATGCTTGTCACCTTTAGTGTTTCCTTTATCGCCTTCCCAGGCGGGGTTGTCAGAGAGCCTCAGTTCTGTCACATTCTGTGAAAAAACATCAACAATTCCTTTGACAAATGGATCATCCTTAGCCTTAATTATTGTTCTAGTCTCTTCCTGGGAGAAGGCAATGGCACCCCACTCTAGTACTCTTGCTTAGAAAATCCCATGGACGGAGGAGCCTGTTAGGCTGCAATCCATGGGGTCGCTAAGAGTTGGACACGACTGAGCGACTTCACTTTCACTTTTCACTTTCCTGCACTGAAGAAGGAAATGGCAACCCACTCCAGTGTTCTTGCCTGGAGAATCCCAGGGACGGGGGAGCCTGGTGGGCTGCTGTCTAGGGGGTCGCACAGAGTCGGACACGACTGAAGTGACTTAGCATAGCATAGCATAGCATAGCATAGTCTCTTCCCATCCAAACCTCTTTTTCTACTTTCCTTTTGCATCAATTAACACAGAAATGAAATTAAGCCATAAGTTGTGATAGAAAACATTTTTTAAATGTACTGTCTAGCAGATTATTAATTTCTATTTTACAAGCGTTTTGCTAAATAAGGCAAAGGAACTTTGGACATGAAAATTTATCCCACTAAGAGAAGAAAGGTTCGTATTAGTATTCTCTGGAAAGGAACACCTTCTTTCCTGGCTAATGAAGCCTCAGTCATGCTGTTCATATTACTGGCCTGCCATGTTAATTTAATAGCTGAAGAGACAGTAAATCTGTGAGGCCATGGTCTACTGAGTCCAAGGCAGGCTATCAGCTGGGGATTACTGTCATACTCCAAGACCCAGTTATTTGGGTTTTCAAAATTCAATTTTACAAGGAGTGACTTAACAGCCTCACTTTAGCATCTGAAGCATTTCTTCATAATTAACCGCACCAATTTGATTTCAACACTCCAGGGAGCAGCTGAGCATGTCCGAAGGAAAGCCACTACACAGTCAACTTCTTGCTTGAGAGCTGGTGTGTGCTCATTAGGTGCTTTGCTCAGAGTATTTGTGGACTATTAATTACAGTAATAATAACTTTTGCATTGTTTTATTTGAATCCTTCTGTCTTTATAGAGTTATGAATTCTTAGAAAAAAATATTTTGCATTAAAATTAAAAGTTCAACCACATACATTATATATTGTAAGTATAGACTTGTATAGGTTAATTTCAGTGGTCATCACATTTTTGAGATAAGGTAATTCTGCTACTGTGGGTTTTTGAGAAATGAATTTTCTTCTCAAGGAAATGAGGACAAAAATCAACATGGATATCTCCACAGCATGACCATCAGCCACAATTCAGAATTATTAATTTGTCTGAAATAAACTATTTCAAATCCCTGTATCCTTTAATTACCCACCCCAAACTCAAACAAAACACCTACTGTAGTAATAGGCTAAAAACTTAAAAAAGAAAGAGGAGGAGGAAAAAAAGGAAAAACCTCAAAGCCTCAGCTTGGGAGTCAGGGGCTCTGGCTCTGATTTAAGCAATCCTCTGACAAGCCATGAGGCCTCACCATGTCACACACAGTGAGATGAAGTGTCTGACAAGCTTTGCAGTTCTCAGATTCTTCACTACTTTTTTGATTTTTCTCCCACTGACCAGATTTTGTCTTCTCAACAAAGTTCCTTTACTAAAAAACTTGTTTTTCCACTTTTGTGATAGAAATGTGTCAATCACAACATCTAATCAGCAGGAGATAAACACAATGACTGAAAAGTGATCTATCTATAAAAATCTCTAATTGTATAAAAGTGTCTTCTAAATAAAAAAATTCAAGTAGCTGAGTTTTAACTTCAAAAATTATGCCTCTTAACATTTATACAGCACACTGAGAATTTTTGAAGCTCTTTCACAGACATTAAGTCACCAGAGATTTATAATCCAATAAGTACAGGTGTGGGGACTTCTGGCTTGAACTTTACGTGACCTGTCCTAAATCACACCTTTATTAGATGGCTTGATGGGACTGGAATTCCAATTTCCAAGTCCAGTGTAAAACATACATGAATTCTATACAATAAACCTTAACCACTGAGACCCCCAGAGCACTTCAGAATCACCTGTCTTACCTTAATGCTTTTAATGTGAGAGGCTGCCTTCCCAAGAGCCTTTTCAGAAGATTTGTCCAATAAAAATTCAATGACTGCATCTTTGTTGTAAAGTCTGCAACAATAAAGATCAGTCAAGACATTCTGGCAACAATCAACCTTCATCCAAGGGAAGAAGACTAAACTGAGTACAGTCCAAGGTCACTTACATCTGATAACAGAAATGTCCTTGCACTCCTAAAAATGTAAAGTTAATCCTGTCTTAACCATTTCCAAAGCATACAAAGAAAGAAACCAGTTTAAATCAAGGGCTATGCAGACTGGCAGTCAGAGGACTGAATGTGACCCAAACCAAGATTTTTTTAAATTGGGAAATTTAACATAAAACATTTTCAGGCCTCCCTGGTGGTTCAGTGGTCAAGAATCTGACTGCAGTGCAGAAGACACAGGTTCAATCCCCAATCCAGGAAGATCCCACCTGCCGAGGGACAACTAGGCCAGAGTGCCACATCTATTGAGCCTGTGCTCTGGGTCCTGGGAACCGCAACTACTGAGCCCTGTGCCGCAATCACTGAAGCCTAAGCACCCTAGAGCCTTGTGCCACAAGAGGAGCCACCACGATGAGAAGCCTGTGCCCTGGAACTAGAGAGTAGCCCCCTGTCGCTGGAACCAGAGAAAAGCCTGCTAAGCAACAAAGATCCAACATAGCCATAAGTAAATAAATAAAATTATTTAAAAAAAAACAAGTACACATTTTCAACTTTCCCTGGGGGGGAAAAAGAAATCAGATGTTTTGGAATCAGTCTACCTTCTTGAAATGTAACAAGCTGGAATTCAATAGCAGCTGCCTTTTATTTTATTATTTTTTTGCTATGCAGCCTGTGGGATCTTAGTTCCCCAACCAGGAACTGAACGTGGGCGCTCAGCAGTGAGAACAAGTCTTAACCACTGAACACCAGGGAACATGAACTCTCCGGTTCACCCAGTCCTTACCATGCCCTACTGATCCCACATGGATCCTTCATGAGTTTAGGTTTGTAACTTAGCTCCCTCCTATCAGCCCCTGAGTTTCCAACCCATGGATTAAACAAAGCAAACTGAATAGAAAAGTGCGGAAGTATGCTCTGAGACAGGGAATGACAACCCAGGCTTCACAAATTTGCTTGAGATGATTCATCGTCTGATGAATCAAAAACTGAATTTACATGTTAAAATTCTTTTTAACACCATGTAATAAAAACTCGTCTCCATTAAGTGAAGGAACTATACCTGCCAAGTTCACAGGCAACTATTGGTCGTCTTAATATTTCCTGACTTAGAGTACAGTAGTTCCACTGGGCCACTAATTCAGCATCCTTGTCGACCTGAGAAGATAAAAAAAGAATCCTTTCAGTTAATTTTCTCCTCTGAAAGACACACACTCCACAGAATTCTACATATAAAGGCTTATTCAGTAATACCATGCTGTGATCATTTTTGTTTTTTAAATCAAATTACTGAAACACGAAGCTGGGATTTAAAAAGTCACAAGTAATCAATAGTATGTCAAATAAAGGCCTCTCTATGATGTGTACAAAGAAACAGTTTACATCAAGTCACTAAATTGCTTACATCAATTACATATAAATATTAGTATTTACATCCTAACAGTAAACTAGGAAGCTCAAACAGAAAAAACAAGCAGTACAGGTTGATTTCTAACAGTGGGAACAGCTCCAAAGTTGTAGCAGAATTTAAGGGCAAAGAATTGAGAAGACAGGCATTAAAAACAAAAACAAACAAACAAAAAAAGTTCAGCACGAAGACTGTATAACTCCTTACAAAAATCACCCCTGTAACAAAAACGTTTTTTGCAGAGTACTTACTACAAGGCGTATCAAGTCATTATCCACACTGTAAAGATTCAGATCTGAGACCCTCCAAAGCCCTCAAATGATATTTCCACCTATTTAATATCCCATGTCCCACTCTCTACTGTTCCTAAAATGTCAAACCTGAATAATTTAACAAGATGGCACACTTGGGGGAAAGAAAGGAAGAAAAAATAAAGAATTTAAATTCCCTCAAATTTAATTTTTGCAGGAATTATTTAAGGGTTTACTGTGTGCCAGGTACTGTGCTAGACAGTTTCTGTGACTTAGTCTTTTCAGTCCAGCTGCTCAGTCATCTTTTCAGTTCAGTTGCTCAGTTGTGTCTGAGTCTTTGCAACCCCATGGGTTGCAGCATGTCAGGCTTTCCTATTCATCAACTCCGGAGCTTGCTCAAACTTATGTCCATCGAGTTGGTGATGCCATCCAACCATCTCATCCTCTGTCGTCCCCTTCTCCTCCTGCCTTCAATCCTTCCCAGCATCAGGGTCTTTTCCAATGAGTCAGTTCTTTGCATCAGGTGGCCAAAGTGTTGGAGCCTCAGCTTCAGCATCTTTTAGCCCTCATATAAACTTATGAGTTTGGATTCTTATCTTTGTAGTTGAGGAAACTGAGGTACCAAGAAGTTAAATTGCGTGTCAAGGTCACACACTCAAGCAGAGGAGCGAAGATAAAAAGTCAGGCAGGCGGGCTCTAAAGACCATGCTTTTAATCGCTACTCTCTATTACATTTCTATTATTTTGTATAACTTTTATATTATTTATTTTTATTAACGTATAGTTTATTTACAATATTGTGTTAGTTTCAGGTGTATAGCGTAGTTATTTGAGGTTTTTGCAGATTATGTTCAATTACAGGCTGTTACAAGATATTAAATTTAATTCTTTGTGCTATACAGTAAATCCTTGTTGCTTATCTATTTTATGTATTTGTTGTTCAGTCGCTCAGTCACATCCTACTCTTTGTGACCCCATGGACTGCAGCATGCCAAGCTTCTCTGTCCTTCACTATCTCCCAGAGTCGACTCAAACTCATGTCCATTGAGTCGATGATGCCATCCAACCATCTCATCCTGATTTTATGTATAGTAGTTCAGTTCAGTCACTCAGTCGTATCCGACTCTTTGCGACCCCATGAATCACAGCACGCCAGGCCTCCCTATCCATCACCATCCCCCGGAGTTCGCTCAAACTCATGTCCATCGAGTCGGTGATGCCATCCAGCCATCTCATCTTCTGTCGTCCCCTTCTCCTCCTGCCTCCAAATCCTCCCAGCATCAGAGTCTTTTCCAATGAGTCAACTCTTTGCATGGGGTGGCCAAAGTACTGGAGTTTCAGCTTCAGCATCATTCCTTCCAAAGAAATCCCAGGGCTGATCTCCTCTAGAATGGACTGGTTGGATCTCCTTGCAGTCCAAGGGATTCTCAAGAGTCTTCTCCAACACCACAGTTCAAAACCATCAATTCTTCGGCGCTCAGCCTTCTTCACAGTCCAACTCTCGCATCCATATATGACTACTGGAAAAACCATAGCCTTGACTAGATGCACCTTTGTTGGCAAAGTAATGTCTCTGCTTTTCAATATGTTATCTAGGTTTGTCATAACTTTTCTTCCAAGGCGTAAGCGTCTTTTAATTTCATGGCTTCAGTCACCATCTGCAGTGATTTTGGAGCCCACAAAAATAAAGTCTGACACTGTTTCCCCATCTATTTCCCACAAAGTGATGGTACCAGATGCCATGATCTTCGTTTTCTGAACGTTGAGCTTTAAGCCAACTTTTTCACTCTCCTCTTTCACTTTCATCAAGAGGCTTTTTAGTTCCTCTTCACTTTCTGCCATAAGGGTGGTGTCATAGGCATATCTGAGGTTATTAATAGTAGTTAGTATCTGTTAATCCAGATAAATGTGTCCTTCCCCTCTATAGTTTAAAACAAAACCAAACACACAAACAACAAAAACCCCACCACACTACTGCAGATGTTGTCCTATTTGGTCCCAAGATCCAACAGCCACATTTCGGCATCTTAAATAGCTCTTATCATCAGCCACACTGTAGAAGAGCCCCGAGAGAGACTTGTCACCAGTGAAGCTGATGTACTATACTTTTTGTAGATTTAAAAAGCTACATTAGGCAAGTTTAGGATCTACCTTCTAGATCTCCCACCTGCTTCACACCACAGTCCTTCACTGCTTCAAAAAAACCACCTGGGAGAGTTGGGGACAGGGAAGAAATTACTCCTTTCCAATTTAAAATTTGGTCCACACAAGGTCTTAAACCTGAGGAATGTCTTGGGCCAAATCAAACATACTATATGTGATCAACAAATGTTATTATATACCTATCTGAAATGCAAGCTCTACAAGGGCTGGACTCTGTTCACTGCTATAACCCCAGGGCCTAGAATGGTGTATATCGTAAGCACTTAATATGTATCTGTTGAGTGAATAAGGATAATAAAAATCCACCCTGCCTGGGTACTCTAGTTGTTTCAGATCACCCTTTCTTCTTTTCTTTCCCCTTCTGACATCTATTCTTAGCCAAGCCTGTCAATAAGCTACTCTTCAGTTCTGGGCTCAAGGTAACAAAACCGAGCTCAATACTATTTGGGTAAAAGCTTGCTCACACAAGTGGTAGCTACCCAGCATTAATCTCTGCACATGAAGCTGTGATCAGAAGGGCACACACCATCACCCTGGGTGTTCACTCACTCTCAAATTCCATATACATTTGTTGGGAGTTGACTGTGTGGCAGACACATCACAGGGGTCACAAAAATGACACATACATGGCCCCTGTTCACATAAGAAATAGACAAAGAATAAATAGATAGTGATAAGCATGATAAAGTAAAGCAGCAGAAGAGGATAGTGATCAGAAGAGAGATGTATTTTGGTTACAGTGGGCTGAGATGACATTTCAGTAAAGAATTAACTGATGTATTAAAAAAAACACCAAATGATATGATTGTCTCAGTGAAGAACATATCAGGTTGAGGAAATTATACTCCAGGTTGAGGAACAAGGCCTATGAGCTGGAACAGAATAAAAGAACTGGAGAAGGGCAGAAGATGAGGTAAACAGATCACATCCTGTCTGATCACACAGGGTCTTGTGGGACTTTTTTTCTGAATATAATGGGAATGACTGGAGGGGTTTAAATACCATAGTGATACATGGAATTTACTTAAAAAAAAGACTTCTCTGGCTACTGACTGGAGACTCATATGGACCACCCAGTGTGGCAGTCACTTGTATTAATATTAGGTACTTTAAACACCTTCTATTATTAAAAAGTAATCACTGGTGCTAAATCTGAAATCCTGAATAACTGGATGGGAATCCTGGCTTCATTACCTAATAGTTGTGTGATCTTGCTCATGTTACTGACTCAATTTCCCTGTTAGTAGCCTACGACTTAGTGACTGAACAACAACAAAAGCAGGTAAATTATAATACGTAATTTGCTCAATCATTGGTGAGAATTATGGATTATTCAATCACGCATTTATCTACGGTATTTATAGTGCTAGTTGAGGAGGGGGAAAAGGTGTGGCCTCAGCCCCCAGGAGCTTACCACCCTCTGAAAGTTAAAGTCGCTCAGTCCTGTCCCACTCTTTGCAACCCCATGGACTATACAGTCCATGGAATTCTCCAGGTCAGAACACTGGGAAATGTTCAGTAGCTGTTCCCTCCTCCAGGAGATATTCAACCCAGGGATCAAACCCAGGTCTCCTGCATTGAAGGCGGATTCTTTACCAGCTGAGCCACAAGGGAAGCCCGAGAATACGGAGTGGGTAGCCTATTTCTTACCCACTCCAGTGTTCTTGCCTGGAGAATCCCATGAACGGGGGAGCCTGGTGGGCTGCCGTCTATGGGGTCGCACAGAGTTGGACACGACTGAAGCGACTTAGCAGCAACAGCAGCCTATTTCTTCTCCAGCGGATCTTCCCGACCCAAGAATCGAACCGCGGTCTCCTGCATTGCAGGCGGATTCTTTACCAACTGAGAAGCCCAGCTACCTTCTAAGACCAACAGTAATCAACTTGAACGCAGTGTACACGGTGGTTACTTTTTAAGTGGAGGCCCTGACCTCCTGAGAAAACGAAGTTAGTGTGTACAGAACTCAATAAACAGCGACTATTTGTAGCATTGTTACTAGCCGCAGACAAACTTCAAATCCTGGTTCTGCCACTTACTAGCTTTGCAACTTTCTCCTCCTGAGCCTCAATTTTCAAGTCTCAAAAGTGAGGCTTCTGAAAGTATATACCCGTAAGGCTGTTTTGAAAATTACCTGAGACACCCTATATCATGCATACTGTCGGATGAATGGTAACAGCCCGCAGTCAATGAACGTCCCTTATTAACACTGTGATTAATTTTGAGTTCTCTGAAAGGGAATAAATAAGCACGGTTGTATGCGGAAACCCGCTAGCTCCTCCTCCCACCTCCCTTCGTTTCCTGGGAGCGTTCGCAGGCCGCACCACCCCCAGGCCCCACTGGGCCCATATAACTCACCTTCTCAACCTTCTTCGGCCCCTTCACCAGTTCATGCCTCTTAGGGATTGTTCCTCCGTCGCAACCCATCGCAAGCCGACCGAGTCCAGAGCAAGCAGCAACTTCCGGAGTCCCTGGCGACTGCAGGACTCACTTCCGGCGCGCTGCAATGACGCAACACGCCAGTTTCCACGCGGAAGGGCGGGGCGGGGTGGGGCGGGGCTTGTGCCCAGTCTTGGTTGCTATAGAGAGCGTCGCTAGGGGCTGGGCGTGGCCCCGCAGCGGGGGCAGCTGCAAAGCGAAGGCTGGGTCTTGGTCCAAGCAGCGCGCAGAGCGTACTCCCACTCTCTGTCTGCAGCGAGTCCCTTCATCTTTCCGGTGGACATGGGATTCCTGCTGCATCCACCTACCTAATCGTTCTTCCACCCTTCGGGGGCGGGGTTCAGGGGGCGGCGCGGGTGGGGACGACTCAGGAGCAGCAGCCGTGTTTTGGGGCCCCATCCCACCCCAGCCTTTCTGACTGTGGGCAAACATCCCTAGACTGGGACCGCGTGGAGGAAAAGACTAAATTTTATTAGTGCAATTAGCGATGAATAGGGATGGATCCATTTCACTTAACGTTTATGTGTCTAAAAGAGAACGTATCTTTTTATTGGGCGTCAGTTATGATCGAAGCATTCACAACAAAGAAGTGATGTTAACTGAGATTGTTCGGGAATTAACTTATATGCAGAGTACATCATGAGAAACGCTGGACTGGAAGAAACACAAGCTGGAATCAAGATTTCAGGGAGAAATATCAATAACCTCAGATATGCAGATGACAGCACCCTTCTGGCAGAAAGTGAAGAGGAACTAAAAAGCCTCATGATGAAAGTGAAAGTGGAGAACGAAAAAGTTGGCTTAAAGCTCAACATTCAGAAAACGAAGATCATGGCATCTGGTCCCATCACTTCATGGGAAATAGATGAGGAAACAGTGGAAACAGTGTCAGACTTTATTTTTGTGGGCTCCAAAATCACTGCAGATGGTGACTGCAGCCATGAAATTAAAAGACGGTTACTCCTTGGGAGGAAAGTTATGACCAACCTAGATAGCATATTGAAAAGCAGAGACATTACTTTGCCAACAAAGGTTCGTCTAGTCAAGGCTATGGTTTTTCCTGTGGTCATGTATGGATGTGAGAGTTGGACTGTGAAGAAGGCAGAGAGCCGAAGAATTGATGGTTTTGAACTCTGGTGTTGGAGAAGACTCTTGAGAGTCCCTTGGACTGCAAGGAGATCCAACCAGTCCATTCTGAAGGAGATCAGCCCTGGAATTTCTTTGGAAGGAATGATGCTAAAGCTGAAACTCCAGTACTTTGGCCACCTCATGCGAAGAGTTGACTCATTGGAAAAGACTCTGATGCTGGGAGGGATTGGGGGCAGGAGGAGAAAGGGACGACAGAGGATGAGATGGCTGGATGGCATCACTGACTCAATGGACGTGAGTCTGGGTGTTACCACCTTGATCAAAATGAAACAAAAAGACTAAAAATACTCCCCACTTGGGAAGAGAAAATACAGTGTATGTGGATTGGAAAGCTTCAAGGGCTAGATGATTGAGTTATCTGATACTGCAGTTAATTAGAATTAAAATAAATCCTTTAATCAGTTGGTCTCTGATTGGCACCTGATTTATTTTTATTAACATCTCAAGAACTGTAAACTCCCTAGGGACTTTGTTTTACACCCTCTTGCATTCTCAGTGCCTGCAAGAGTCTTTGCTGCTGCTAAGTCGCTTCAGTTGTGTCCGACTCTGTGTGACCCCATAGACGGCAGCCCACCAGGCTCCCCCATCCCTGGGATTCTCCAGGCAAGAACACTGGAGTGGGTTGCCATTTCCTTCTCCAGTGCATGAAAGTGAAAAGTCAAAGTGAAGTCGCTCAGTCGTGCCCGACTCTTAGCGACCCCATGGACTACAGCCTACCAGGCTCCTGCGTCCATGGGATTTTCCAGGCAAGAGTACTGGAGTGGGGTGCCATTGCCTTCTCCGAATAGGTTGAGAGCAAGAGTCTTTAGTCCTCCATAAACCAAAAAAGTACAGATTCATTCCGAGAGGGTTGACCAGCAGACCCTAAAAAAGTTTCATTCAACTAGAATCTCATTTCTAGGGTAGGGAAACAGAAGGCTGGAAAGATCAAAAGCACTGGTACAAGGTTAAACAGCTAGTGAGAGCTGGGGATGGGTTCTAAGATTGGTTTTCTCTTAAAGCAATGGACAGAAAAACAGAGAATAGCAAAAATAAAGAATTTTTAGACAGACTTTCAAACCAGTGTTCTTTTCGGACAGGTACAACTACCCCTCACCAAATTCATTTGGGGTGGAATAAACAAAAATAGCTGCTCTTTATCAAACTGTAATTCTATGCTGGGAGAGTTGGAAGCATGCTTGCCTTCTGTCCTCTCAACCTTAGTATGGGGTATAGTGCCTTCTGTTATCCAAGTGACAACCCTGAGGCTCAGATGTGCCAGATGTCTTGGGTCCCTGGCACACATCAGGGAAGTAGAAGGGAAAGGAGGTGAGGGAGGGGCTTTCCCAAATGAGGCCCATCTAACCAAAGATGCCAGGATCCTTCACCTCCTCCCCAGAACGCTACTGATGACATGCAGTGGTAATGACTATGCAGGCGTTAAAGTTCAGGCAGCTGCATGCTTTTTCTCTTCCCCCTTGGTTTCCTCTTTTAGAATATTGGTTTCTTAGCTACTCTATGTTGCAGACTATACACAGCTAAAATGTACAGGTTTATTTTTTATCATCAGTAGCAACTAGTTTGTGTTGAGAGCTGTCAGGTATTGTATTCTGCCATTATTTCATTAGAGTATTTCATTTCCAGCCACACTGGGAAGTAGGTCTATTATCTGCTGCTTCTTCCCACTGTCTTTGTTGAATGAGCCGGTAAAGGATATTCTTATGAGGATCCTTGGTGACAAGTTTGATCCCTGGATCAAGCTGTGAACTTGAAGGGCAGGAGAGGAGTGGAATCATGATAGAGAAAACCATTACCTTCTACCAAAATCAGTACTCCTTAGAGACGTCCCTGGTGCTCCAGTGGTTAAGACTCTACTTTTCCAATGCAGAGAGCATGGTTCCATTCCTGATCAGAAAACTAAGATCTCACATGCTGTTCAGCCAATTAAAAAAAATCAGTATTCCTTAACCTTTCTGGGGTCATTGGACCTGTTGGAGAATTTGGTGAAAGCTTTGGACTTATTCCCCAGAAAAATTATCCATAAGCACTCAGGATGCTACAATTTGTTTGTTATTTTAGCTGCTAAGTCATCTCTGACTCTTTGTGACTCATTAACTGTAGCTGCCAGGCTCCTCTGTCAATGGCATTTCCCAGGCAAAAATACTAGAGTGGGTAGCCATTTCCTTCTCCAGGGGATCTTCCTGACCCAGGGTTTGAACCCTTGTCTCCTTCATTGGCAGGTGGATTCTTTACCACTGAGCCACCTGGGAAGCCCAGCTGTACTTTATACATATATGCATTTTATTCATGGCTTCCTGAAGCCCAGGCTAAGAACCACTACTTTAAGTGCTTCTACTGCCTGTTAAAATAGTTCCCAAATACTTCCGACTTCTAAACCATTGAGGGTTTTATTTCCTGTTAGCTCTGCCCATATGCTCTTCCAAAGCTGCAGTTTTCAATTCTGTCTGGAAAAAGCTGATATGCAGAATAACTCATTCTAAGAGTCAGCATGAAAAAACAAAAACGCAAAACTACGTGTTAGGATTCTTCAAGATTCTCACAGCCTGGGGACTTCCCTAGTGGTCCAGTGATTAAGACTCTGTGCTTCCAATGCAGGTGGCGTGGGTTCAGCCCCTGGTGGGTAATTAAGATCCCACTTGCCTCTTGGCATAGCCAAAAAATAAAAAAGAATTTCACGGCCTCATTTAAGGTTACACTGGGAGGGTGTCCCAAAGACAGTTAAAATAAAGTAGAAAATGGAAGTGATTGCGGCGGTAATTCAAGACAAAAGTTACTTTTCGTTGCTGTTTTAGTGAAATATTAAAACTATTCCAGGACTCTACAGGGCCTTACATGAACTGGGCTCCTAACTACGCCTCCCAGCTCATGTCATTCATTTTTCTTTCCTACACTGGCATCTCCTCCACTTGATAGAACTCTCCAGGTATAAGTTTACTCTCCAGGTATACGTTTACTCCGGAGAAGGCAATGGCACCCCACTCCAGTACTCTTGCCTGGAAAATCCCATGGGCGGAGGAGCCTGGTAGGCTGTAGTCCATGGGGTTGCTAAGAGTCGGACACGACTGAGCGACTTCACTTTCACTTTTCACTTTCATGCATTGGAGAAGGAAATGGCAACCCACTCCAGTGTTCTTGCCTAGAGAATCCCAGGGACGGAGGAGCCTGGTGGGCTTCCGTCTATGGGGTCGCAGAGTCGGACATGACTGAAGCGACTTAGCAGCAGCAGCAGCATACATTTACTCTCCAGGTGTACATCAATTCTCCAGGTGTATGTTTGCTCTCCAGGTGTACATCTACTCTGCACACTCCCCTTGCTGTTCCCTTTGCAGAACACTCTTCCCCTGCATTTGCCAAGCTGACTCTCTTCAGTGATGCATCATCACTTGGCTCCTGGTCCCTTCTTCAGAGCAATCTTTCCAGACCTCTTCATTTGAAAAGGCACATCTTGGTACTTCTCTGATGGGCCAGTAGTTGAGGCTCTGTGTTCCCAATGCAGGGGGCATGGGTTTGCTCACTGGTCAGGGAAGTAAGATTCCCCCATGCTGCAGGGTGCATTAAAAACAAAACAAACAAACAAAAAACTCAGGCTTCCGTGATGGTCCAGTGGTTAAGAATCTGCCTTGCAATGCAAGGGACACCAGTTAGAGCCCTGGTTCAGGAAGATCCCACATAGCACAGAGCAGTTAAGCCCACGTACCACAACTACTGAACCCACCTGTGCCCTAGAGCCCATGCTGCGCTACAAGAGAAGCCAGCACACTGAGAAGCCCACCTACTGTGATGAAGGGTAGCCCCTGCTTGCAGCAACTAGAGAAAGCCTGAGTGCAGCAGTGAACACCCACCACAGCCAAAAAAATAAATAAATCTTTTTTAAAAATGCACATCTCCCCCATCACCCTATCCACTACCCTGATTTAATTTCTTCCTTCCATTTACCATCACTGATAACCTGTTATAAATGTAACTTTTGATGTCTTGTTCACCATGGAGTTTTTGCATTAATTTAGATTTTTAAAATGTTGTATCAAAATATAATTTATCTTTATTACCAAGTGCTGGGTGTGCCCGCCTGCATTTTGCATCCAAAGAGAGCGCCTCACTGGCCTTCACCCTCACTTTGGCCCTGGTATTCCATCTCCCTGAGCTGAGAAGAAAGCTGCATGATGAGACCCTTTGTTTTGTCTACTGCAGCACGTCTAGTGATCAGAAGAGGCCTGGGCAGATAGGAGATGCTCAATAAATGATTGTTAAATGAATGAAGGAAAGGAAAAGGACATTAGCAAATAACCTACAAATATGGGCAACTTGCAAAGGGGAAGCTTCGGGAGACCTGGGGTGCGTACTTGGGGAGAACATAACATTTTTAAAAGATGCTTTGTTAAGAAAAATAGTTGCCACCCACCTGGGTTCTTGGCTCCCCCAGTGCCTATCACATTGAAAGATCTCTAAAGGAGGCTTCTCACCACTTCTATCTTCCTGAGGAAATTTAACTTAATTGAGGTCAGGGTGCTACCACCACCACCACCACCATACACCCACCATTTCCTCTTCCTACCTTGAGAGGAAACAGTACAGAATTCTGGACATTGAAGAAACAGACTTAGCAAAAAGCTGCTGAAACCTGAAAAATGTGATTTTATCCTACTTTACAACTTTTTCAGAAGTAATTATCCTATTAAATCAATCAGTGGAAACTCATCCCATAACTGCTCTCTTTCAAAAAAAAGGAAGGAAACTCATTTAGCTAGGAGCAGCAGTTTTCAATATTTTGAACCTAGTGGTTCTGGTTTTATACTTTGTTGCCGAAGGTCCCTGGTTTAAACTGATCTCAAAAAAAGAAATATATATAGATAGATATAGCTCCAGATGTCTGACTCTTTGTGGTGTCTCTGTCTCTCTTTTTGGCTCTATCTCTCAGTCATTCTATCTCTCTACATACATAGGTACATACATACATAGAATTCTGAAACCATGTGGGACCTGTTCATTACCTCCTGGAGACTAGGTCACTTTAAAGGACTAAATGAGTTAAAGCATCTAGAGCATTAGAACAGTATCTGAAATGTAGTAATCACTTAATAGATGCATCCCGTTGCTATCACTAGTGTGTAACACATCACTTTGCCTCCTGGAGCAAACACTGACTGCTGTCTCCCTGGAGCAGCCCTTCCTCTCTACAGTGCCATTTCTCACTTTGCTAGGGGTTCCGGCTGGGACACAGCACTCCAGGGGTCTCTCGTGTTTCTGCATGTCTTCTGAACAGGGGCATTGGCTTGATATTTTGTTCCAGACTGTCTTGTCAAGGATGTATGTAGCAACCCCCCTTGGAAGACAGAGACAACATCTCCCTCCAGAGAAGAAGGGCAGGATTGTTTGCTGTCCAGTGTCATAAAGATAAAGTCTCCCTCTGAGGCAAAGCTTGGTCAGGTTTACACAGAGACTGCTATAAAAGATTGGGAGCTTCCTAGGTTCAGGGGTTTTTTATGGCTTTGATGCAAACCCTTTGTGTGCACAGCATCACATACACACACCTTTGCATTGCCCCTGGGACTTGAGGGGTATGGGGAAATGATGTAAAAATGAAGCATTAGCAGACTTCCCTGGTGGTAGAGTGGCTAAGGATCGTCTTGCCGATGCAGGGGAGGTGGGTTCTGTCTCTGGTCTGGAAAGATCCCATGTGCCACGGAGCAATTGAGCCTGTGCGCCGCAACCAAGAGCCCTGGAGTCACAGCTACTGAGCCTGCACGCTCTAGGGCCTGAGAGCCACAACTAATGAGCCCCTGTGCCACAACTACTGAAGCCCATGAGCACTAGAGCCTGTGCTCTGCAACAAGAGAAGCCACTGCAATAGAAGCCCGTGCACCGCAACAAAAGTAGCCCATGCTCACTGCAACTAGAGGACGCCCACGAGCAGCAATGAAGACTCAGCACAGCCAAAACTAAGAATAAATAAATAATTGTTTTTATTTTAAAAATGAATCAGTAACCGCTTGTGAGGCTATAAGAGGAGCCATTTGACTCTGTGCAGGAGAGTTGACATAGTAACAGGTCTGACTAATATCCTTAGAAAGGCCTGCTGGCAAGATTGGCTTTGGCGGTTGTATAGGAACTTGGTTTCAGGGAGAGGTTCCACCATCCCTGAGTTGATAAGAATGGAGCAGGGCCTAAACTGTTTGTACAAACAATGTGATTCATACAGGACACCTGCTTCCCTTAAAAGAGTCTGAGACTTTGGTCCACGCCACACAGAGGCTCACACATGATCAACGCTAGTGAAAACCCTGGAGGCCAGGATGTCATGAGTTTCTCTGGCCAGCAACACTCCCTGTATATTGTCATGGCTCCCAGCTGGGGGAGTTAAGGGGGTCCTAGGTAACCCCCGGGAGGGGACTCTTGGCAGCCTGAGCCTGCCCTGGTGCTTCATTCCCACGTGACCTTTCCCTTTGCAGATTTTGCTCTGTCTCCTTTCATTGTGATAGATCGGAGGGGTGAGACACTATACGTGGGATCCTGTGAAGCTTCCTACCGAATCGGGGGGCCTCAGGGCGGTCTTGGGTACCCCCGACATGGTCTCTGACCCCAGAATCTCATGTCTTCTCTCAGCATCCATGAGATTATGGCAGGCTGACTTGTTACTTTGAAGTAAGGGAAGAAGTAATTTCACAGTTCTTGCTAGAGCCATCTCCTCTGTCTAGGAACTCATGGCTGTGTGTGTGTGTGTGTGTGTGTGTGTGTGTGTATGTGTCTGTGTCTGTGTGTAGGGGTAAATCCCAGGTCTAGGACACTTTGGGTATTATACACCAATCTTACCATGGAGTTGTTAGGGGCAGACATCTGATCTAAACTAGTCCAAGCAGAAAACAAGACTCTTTCTTCCCCTCTGGCCACAGACCAATAAAGACCATAACTCATGGCAGACACCTTGAAACCATGAGAGTTAACACAGAGAAAGTAGGACTCAGAAATTGGGCCTTGATGATTCTGCTGGGGGTACCCAAAGCAGCTGTTTTTGAAGCCAGCTTGCCCCTGGATTATGTTAAGATACTTGAGTCAATAAATTCCTTTTATTGCTTAAGAGAGATGGTATCAGAAGGAGTCCTAACTGACACAGATCACGGCTGCTCCCAGAAAATGTCTCCATTCTAGTGCAGAGAACCAAGCCTCACCAGGACAGGATCCTTCTTTAGGGACCCTGAGAGTAACTTGATGTATACAATCAGTCTTTTGGTAGTCAACAATTTAAAAGTGCAGAGTAGCAGATAGAAACTGCAGCTGGTACCATTTCAGGTAATTTCCAGCCTAGAGATGGCTCATGGCAGAGGGGCACATAGAAGACATGAACCTCCCCTTGAAGTGATGATGTAACCATAGAAACGTGAACTAAAGCCCCAGCTGCAAGGACAGGAAGAGGAGGTGTTTGACTTGGCGTGGGGGAGTGGGGGGGAATTCTGGGCCACTCTCAGATCTGTGACCAGTGATAGGGCTGCTGTTTATACCCCACTTCCTGGCTCTACTTTTCCCGAGCTAGCGTTGCATGTGCAAACTTGGCCTCTACTTCCTCTCCTTGCACACTTTGGGGAGAAGCATTTGCGTGACACAAATAAACATTTTGCTTTGGTACCAGAACCCAGGTGACACAGATCAAACATCTTTCCAAAGAAAAGATTGGTGCAAAGGATGTTTCAATTCATGACTGTATTGACATAATATTATAAATGGTAACACATTTGAGACTATTGAGGTATAAACCTTTTCTGATTGAACATACCAAATGTTCAATCCATGTGTTGAATTTATCAACACAGAATCTATAATGTACAAAATAAATAGGGAACCCAATAGAACATGTTATATTGCAAATTTACCACTACTTATAACATGCTTGTTTAACTCTGTTCAGATAAAACAGCAAATATATATATATACATATTTGGTATAAGTCACAGATACAGAATTTGTACTAGTCTCACAGAATTAATTCTATCCAAACTGAAAATTATACTACATTTTCTAGTAGATGCAACAGAAATTAATCACTTGAAAATAATCTCTGCCCCTATCCTCATATTCTATTTTCTCCCTGTTGTTTAGTCGCTCAGTCATGTCTAACTCTCTTGCCAACCCATGGACTGTAGTCTGCCAAACTCCTCTGTCCATGGGATTTCCCAGGAAAGAATACTGGAGTGAGTTACCATTTCCTTCTCCAGGGGATCTTCCCAATTCAGGGATCGAACCACGTCTCCTGCATTGGCAGGTGAGTTCTTTACCACTGAGCCCCAAAGGAAGCCCAAAAGTAGGCTTCTCCCTAGCACCTAATATATTGTGTATGTATTTCTTTATCATTTTTCTGTCTCCCCACTAGATTATAAACGCCCTGAGGGCAAAGCCTTGGTCTGATTCTGTGCTACATGCCCAGCACCTAGAATTTAACATACAATAGGTACCCAATAAATAAGTACTGAATGAATGAATGAACTTAAAACAGGCACACATTGAGCTAATATAAAAAACTGGATTCCACAACCTCATTTCATACACTGGCCCTACACCATAGGTCCTTTCTTCACACCTAACTCCTCCCTGACTCTGGGATAAGCCAATATCCTGGACTTTCCCAGACCCTCGGTAACACTGGGTTTGGGCACCATGACGACTGCCATCCATTGCACACCCCCAGGTTGGTTTTTCCCAGAGGACAGACTTGCACAGGTTGTGGGTGTGCAACTGAAGTGAAGAGTTTAACAGGGAGAACGAGGCTTATTCCAACGTCCCCCTGAACTGCTGCGCGTGCTGCTCCAGCTTCTTGGCTTCGGCCCGGAGGTGCTGCAGGGCGGCGGGGCTGGGGTGCTGGAGCACGGCGTGCTTGGTGGCCAGCGCTAGGTCCTTGAGCAGGCTGCAGAGGCAGCTGCTGCCCCGCAGGATCTCATTGCGCACGTCCCGCTCCTGGGTCTCCCGGCACAGCCTGTCCACCAGCTTCTGCCCGACCGTGATGACCAGCTTGCTCTGTGTGATGAAGGTCTCGGGGGGTTGGCTGTTCTGGAGGCTACTGTTCAGCACGCTGATGGCTTTGAAGAGCGCCCCAAAATAGAGGCGGCAATGTTCAGAAAGGCGGGTTTTCTTCTCGGGATTCTGCTGACTCAAAGGCCTGGGGACCAGGGAGCTAGGATTCTAGAGAAGGGGAAGAAGAGGACAGATTAGAGAGAGACACGAGCAACAGGCTGTGGTTGTCTCTCTTCTGTTTTTGCTTAATTTGCAGAATTTTTATAAGAAAAAGTATAGTTTTGTTTGGGAAGCCCCACGTGCAGGTGCAACATGCTGCCTAACAAATAAATGTTAATTCAAAGCATGTTGTGCTGTTTAGTTGCTAAATCCTGTCCAACTCTTTTGTGACCCAATGGACTGTAGCCTGCCAGGCTCCTCTGTCCATGGGATTCTCCAAGCAAGAATACTGGAGTGGGTTGCCATTTCCTCCTCCAGGAAATCTTCCCAACCCAGGGATCAAATCCTGGGTCCTTGCCATCTCCTACATTGACAGGAAGGTTCTTTACTGCTGAGCCACCAGGGAAACCCTTTTTAAAGCTTCCTTATAAATATAATCTTATATATTGTGTTATATATAATTATTCATATTAGATATACATAAAATTATATTCAATCCTCTTAATAAACCATTAGAAACCCATTCTAAGAAACTTACTGACAATGACTAAATTTATACCTTTTTTTTTAAAGTTTTTTCTTTTTATGTTGATCCTTTTTTAACCTTTTTATTGAATTTGTTACAATATTCCTTCTGCTTTACATTTTTTTTTTTTTTTTTTTTTTTACTTTGAGGCGTGTGGGAACTTAGCTCCCAACCCACACCCCTTGCACTGGAAGGCAAAGCCTTAACCAGTGGACCACAGTGAAGTCCCCTAAATTTATAAATTTAAAAAAATGCAGGAAAGTTGATGGTGAGATTTTAAAATTTACTGAAAGAACGGATTTTAAAGCATTTTTTTAAAAATCCTTCCTAATTCCAGTATAAGAGGTAAACTTGAATTCCCCCAAATTTCCAGAAGAAATCAAAATATACTGACCTATTTGCTTTAAGATTAAAATATTTATCTTACTTGCTAGTTAAAGTGTCATTTAGAATTTTACTTTCATGAATTTTATTTTCTGCAATGTGGTGCCAAAGCCTATTCACTAGTGAAAGATTCTCAGCGTCAAATTTAGTGTCAGCCACCCCAGGTAACAATCAAAATCCCCTTTGTTAGGTGATAGGTGAGGAGACTGAGTATCCCAGAAGAGCAGAGGTCACCTAGGGTCACCCAATTAGCAAAATAAAGATTGGAGGGCTGGACTTCCCTGGCAGTCCAGTGGTTAAGACTCCCCTTCCCAATGGAGGGACCCAGGCTTCAATCCCTGGTCAGGGAGTTAGATCCCACATGCCACACCTAAGACCTGGTGCAGCCAAATGCATAAATAAATATTGAAGAAAAGTTCTGGAGCTCCAACCCAAGTCAGCAAGTCTGAAATTCTCCTTCTTTGTTACACTGCACCCTTTTATCAATCTAAGATCTCAAAACTCACAGCTCAGAAGCACTCAGACTGCGTTATGGTCTGACTGTGTCTCCCTAAAATTTGTATCATGAAACTCTAATCCCTCAAGGTAAAGGTATTAGGAGATGGAGCCTTTGGGAGGTGGTGACTAGAATTAAGGCTTCCCCGGTGGTTCACGGCCCCCAGGGTGGGGGATTAGTGCTCTTATAAGGGTCATGTGAGAGCTTGCTTCCCACCTGTGTCCTCTGCCAGGTCCGAAGCCTGGGAGGGATCTCTCACCAGAACCTGATCATGCTGGCATCCTGATCTTAGACTCCTAGTCTCCAGGACAGGGAGACATAAATTTCTCTTGTTTGCAAGCCACCCAGACTACAGTACTTTGTTGTAGCAGCATAAACAAGGACAAGTGATGAAGAAAAGATTGGAGTGTTAGCTGTGGTAGACTCTTGGAGGGGCAGGAAGCATGAGAAGAACACATCAGAGGCTAGAAATGAGAAGCAACCATCTGGGGAATAGGAATGTTGGCATCTTAGCTTGAGAGTATTACCTGTAGGGAAACAATGTACTGCCTTTGATCCTGGGGTGTTGGAAATCTCTGGAGGTATTTTTGGTTGTCACACTGATGAGGGAGCACCACAGGATACCGGCAGTCAGGGGGCTAGGGATGCTCAATGTTTCATCCCACATGATGGAGAATTGTCCGCCCAATGGTCAGTGGTCCCTCTACCCACACTAAGAAGCAGTCAGTCTAAAGCAGGATATTTCCAAGTGTGGTCCTTGGACCACGGCACCAGTAGCACCTGAGAACTTATTAGAAAAGAAAATTCTCAGGCCCTACCCTAGATTTACTGCATCCTGAACACTGGGGTGGGACCCAATTCTCTGGGTTTTAACAAGCCCTATAGGAAACTGTGACACACTCTCAAATTTGAGAACTGCTAGTCCAAGACAGACTTCACGTTGAATAAAATAGCGTGACTTTTAGCAATGTGACAGGCCACTAAGTTTGGGGTTTGGAGTTTGCAGAACTAAGCATCAGGAGGCCTGAGTTATTATCCTAGCTGGCCTCTGAAAAGGCAGCGATCTTATCCATATCATTGAATAACTCTGACCCTTCTTGCCTACCCTGATCCCCCAGCCAGAAAGTTGAGTGGGTTCACTGGTTCCCAGGCTCCAGTTATGCAAAGAAAACCTTCACACGCTATGAAGTTTCTACCTTCCTCTTGACTTCAGTTGGCTTCATCTTTGTCTTTAAATGATCCAGTTTTTACTTAAGTTAAAACTGTTTAAATTGGTAAATGGAAAACTAGTATCATATGCCAGCAATAGGAGGTAACCAATTAAAATTAAGCACAATGATAACATCTTTGATTTCAAAAAAAAAGAACATCATATGTCAAAGACGTGCTGAAGGTACACAAGCCTCAAACCAAAATGGTTTTTCTGTTGTAATCAGAAACATTAAAAGAGAATGTCAGACTGATAAACGGATAGAGGGTAGATCAAATGAAGACACAGTGAGAAGATGATCACGTACAAGCCAGGGAAAGAGATGCCGCAGAAGAAATGAACCTTGATTTTGGATTTCTAGCCTCCAGAATTGTGAGAAAATAAATTTCTATTGTTTAAGCCAAAGGTGGGGGTGGGGGAAAAAAAAAAGAATGTTAGGCCGTGTGACTTAATGGCAGGTCATTGATAAACTTGCAGAGGACCTAGAATTATTTCACTAATGGTCAAAGGACCGTGTTCCACGCTTGGGGGCTCATTGGGCTAGTTCATCTCCAGGGTTCCTTCTATTGTAAATAAGGAAGAACTATGACAAAACCAAGTCTCCTCCCATGTGGGTCAGGGCTGTGATGTTGAATTATTCACAGCAGGAGATGTCTCTGGGGATAAAGCGTTTCAGTCAATCAGAAGGGTTGGAGAGTCAGTCAGCATCATCACTTACCTGTGTTTCCAAGTCGCTGTTTTCATCCGACCTTTGTTCCAAGATGGGCTTTTCTCTCTCTTCCAGGCGAGGCAACTTCTGAAACATAAAATCCCTTCGAATTACCAACCAGAACAGTCTTTACCTACTGTATAGCTATTTAATCCACTTTAAAACTTGAGCATCCCTCTATATGCTTTTGTTGAGGTTCTGCCTATGATACCTTTTGCCAACAAAGGAGATTTTAGCAGGTGAAGAGCTGAATTTTGCCTATCAACACAACCTAATAGAAGGACACAGAGTTTAACCGGAAATGAAAAATATCTAAATGTCCAGCTTCTCTGGAGTGTGTTAAAGCTCTTGCACCACCAGGCATGTCAGCAGAAAACCCCAAGACTGGGGCCGAAAGCACCAAGTTATCCTGTGACACAGCCCCTGTTATGTGCTGCATCTCCTGCAACTTGCAATTCTTGAACTAAAGGTGTCTTACTATAGTGCTTCATCTCATGGAGGAAAGTATTTCTAAGAGTAACCAGAGTCTTGAGGCTGCTAGGACCATGGACGATTTGGAAGAGTATTTATACTTCCTCTTATGTTCCTAAGAAGAACACTGACAATGACTCAGTTTATAACTTTCCAAAGTGCAAGGAAACTTGATGGTGAGATAAAAATTTTGCTCAAAAAACAGGTTTCAAAAGGTTTTCAGAATCCTTTCTTATCCTAGCTTCAGAGGTAAGCCCCAAACCCTAAAATGTCCAGAAGACATCCTGTTTGTCTTAATATTAATCTTTCTTCTTAGTAAGATTTCATACAGAATTTTACCTTCATGAATTTTATTTTCTGGAAAATGGAACTCATGCCTCCCCAAAGATGAAATAGTAGATTCTCAGCATCTAACTTATGGGTGACCACTCCAGATAAAAATGGAAAGCCCCTTTATATTTTATTAATACCACGTGGAACTCTGAACTCACCTGTTCACAAACATTTGTCCTATTCTTCTCTAATAGTTCAGGAGAGTGTTTGCTTTCTTTTTGCTTATGAAAAGGAGTGTTCCTTTGATAGGATTCAATCTCCCTTTGGGGAAGCTGGATGGATTTGGCAAGCTTAAACTCTGCACTTGGGGTCAATTGCACGGGATCTTCCTTTTCACAGTTCGGCTTGAAAAGGAGCCTCCCATTGGCAATGATGATGGAGGCGAACCTCTTGACGTCTTCCGGAACCATCCGTGCCACCTGGACAAATCTCTCCAGGTCATCCGGGCTGTTCTGAATTTTGTCAGTCACAAGGACTTCCAGGGACCAATTGCAGCTCTCCAGACTTTCCTTTGTTTCAAGCAGGATTTGGTAGGAGTTGGAGATTGTCTGTAGCTGATCCCTAATTCTGGCCTGAAGGTTACTGTTGGTGAGGTTGCAGGTGGTCCCACAGACTCCTCGGGCAAAATCCAGGAATTCTCTCAAGGATTCCTCTGTGCGGTCAGCGGCCCTGCGGATTGCATCAATGTTGGCCTCCAGAGAGTCCCTGAACCTCCACTTTCTACTGACAAAGAGCATCAGGCCCCCGACAGAGTTGGCCACCTTGTGCTGCAGAACTGTGACCGTCTCTCTGGCCAAGTCCAGGTCCAAGGGGAGCTCTCTGGCTGACTCCTCTGAGAAGGAGCTGGACGAAGAGTCAGTGGATGTGGAGGAGCAGGAGGAAAGAATGCTGGCTCTACCGTCAGAGCTGGACACAGATGAGCTGTCTAGTTCAGGGGACAGCGATGCTGCCTGGCTAGGAAACCACGGGGAGTTCTGGTCCAAGGAATTCTCTGAAGGCACATTGGCTTTCTCCAGCTCTTTCCCAACCTGGGGGTCCCTCGGCCTTGCTTTAGGGATGTCGTAAATGTTCGGCTTGGTGTTCTGCTGCTCCATTCGGGGGATCAGAAAACTTGAAGGAACCTTGTAGCTGACAGCTTCATCCAAAGGGAATGCAGCCATGGCTAGTGGAAAGCTATAAGAAGGAATTTCTGGAAGGCTGAGTTTTTTCTGCATGGGCATGTTTTTCTGCGGGTGTGGACTGAGAGTCCCTGCTCTGCGGCTCGGAGGGCTGTGGAAGCTGGACATACACCTGGGGAGGACATGGTGCCCCGATTTTTCCACAGAGCTATTTGGAGATGCATTTCTTACATCAGCCTTTTCCAGAGACGCTGGCGTGTCATAAATCCATTCCGATTTCTGAGGGCTTGGCAGTGTGTTGCAGCCACCCCTCCTTAAGGCGATGCTTGGTGTCGGGGGAATATTCTGCCTCCTTGAAGAACCACACAACGTCACCTGTTATTTAGTTTAAGGAAAAGACAGTGTGAGTGACTCAGGGGATGCATGTGTATTACACTGAGGAGCCACCAAGCGCTGGGCACTGTGCATCTTAAAAGCCTGATGGTCACTCCTCTGCTCAAGTTTCTGCAGTGGCTTCCCATTTCCGCCACCACTCAAGCCCTTCACAGTCTGGCTCCAGACTGCTTTTGAGTCTCCTTGCTCTCTGCCTCTGCCACCACACCTGGCACTCCCCTCCTTCAAGGTCCAGCGACTCAGGCTGCTTACCTTTCTCTGAACCCAAAATGCTCTCCTGCACGGCTATATTCAATTCTGTCCAAGCTGGTTCCTCTGTTCTCAGTGTCCACTCAACCCCTTGCTTTCCATCTAACAAACTCCTGTGCATCCCTCATGACACTGCTGAGAAGCCACCTTGGGCATGAGTGCATGCGTGCTGAGTCACTTCAGTCATGTCCCACTCTCTGCAACCCCATGGACTGTAGACCGCCAGGCTCCTCTGTCCATAGGACTCTCCAGGCAAGAATACTGGAGTGGGTTGCCATGCCCTCCTCCAGGGGACCTTCCTGACCCAGGGAGAGAATGTCTCCCTCATCGGCAGGTAAGTTCTCTATCACTAGCGCCACCTGGAAAGCCCACCTTGGGCATAGGTGTATTTATTGTATGCATGTGACAGAATCCATTGATAAGCATGGATTACAGGTTTCAAGTTAAGTCATCTCCCCTCCATACAAATAAAAACCGACCTCAACACAGCATGTCTCCAAGGTAGATTGCAAGAAGCATTTATCTCAAGTCTCCTGAGCTCTTGCTCTGTGCATACTGTATTAGGTCCTTCGCAGGGATTATGTCAATTCTTACAGTAAGTTTGTAAAGAGAAACGGAGGCGTACGGAAGTCAAAGGGTTTATCTAGACCACATGACTTGTCTGGTTCCTGAACACTGTCGCAGTTACAAGTTTTGCCTCCAGTGAAGTAAATTCTGCTATGAGGGATTTGAGTTCCTAATTTTGACCAAGCAAACAACATTTCCCAGAGGCAGTTCAGGTTTGCACAGTCTCAGATCTCAGTGCCGATCATACTTACGTTTGTTTGGCTGGCCGGGGGACCCAGTGCTGCCTTTTGGGGGCTGGGGGGGATATCATATAGCTGCTGTGTGCCTGGCTCCTGGGAAGAGACCACGAAGAAGGTCAACTTGGAATTTTCCTTCCTGGTGACTGCACATCACAAACCGTCTCAACGCTGGTGTTTTGTTGTTTTTTTTTTCCCAAGTGAAAACACAAATCACTGAAGACTTTGGGACTTTCAGTCATGATGGTTTTATGGTACAAGTGTGTGCTGTTCTGAGTATATTTTCAACAATGGGCTCTGTGTTTTATTAAAAAAGGCACCTTCTCAATCAAAGGTGGGGACAAACTATAGAGAGAATTAGCTGCAGTTGTCTGAGTTAAAAACAGCAGTTCATTTCCTTCTGTAAGTTCACCTTAAGACTGAATTAAAGAAGACTAAATATAAGATTGGAATTTACTATGTCTTTTTTCTTTCTTGTTTTCCCAGTAGAAATTTTCCTGTGCTTATAACTCATGTATTAATCCTGCAAATATTTACTAAGTGCCCACTAATGACTAGCCACTGAACTAAGTGACATATATACACCCAGTAATGAGCAAATACCTCTAGAGATAATAGACATTTGTGGGGGAGGTGCAACAATTAGGAAATATATATATTAGGATGTGAAAAATAGGTTCCATATTCCAAGGTAAGGTGAGAGCACCAGAACAGGTTTTTCAAAGAAAGAGAAAAGAAGCTGAAATTTGGAAAGGGTTTTTGTTTTGGACTTTTTTTTTTTTTTTTTTTAGCCACACATCATGACTTGTGGGATCTTATTTCCCTGACCAGGGATTGAACCCAGGCCCTCGGCAGTTAGAGTCCTAATCACTGAAGAGAGTCAGGCCATGAGTCTCCTCCAAGTCTCCTCCTTTCACTTTATAGGCAGGAGGAAGTTTGGTACAGCCTGCTCAGAACATTAAATTCCTGCACGGAGACTTCTTACTACCTGGGAGCGACCAGGAAGTCGCCAAACCAGCCTGAATTTAGAACCAACTGGGAGCTTTAAAATTCCTACTTTCATGGGCCCACCCCAGATCTCAAACCTCAGAGTCTCTGGGCGTGGTTCCAGGAAGCAGGCGTGGCTGAAGCATCTAGGCCATTCCCCTGTGTCTGGTGGGCAGGGGAGAGCATGGCCATGGGGCAGTTCTGATGGGCTAAGAAGTGAGTGAAGTTGTTTTCTGATTATAGGAAGTATGTCTTACAAAACTGATGTACCAGTTACATTCAAATAAGGTAAAAAAAAAAACAACAAAAAACCTCTGAAATTTCCTCCCCGAGAGATAATCAGTGTTAAGATAACCAACAATAATGTTAAGACTATGATGTATATCCTTCGTGTTACTGTTACTTTTTAAAAAGTGCAGATATGTGTATACAGGTGTGTGTATATATTGTGTTAGTCACTCAATCGTGTCTGACTCTTTGTGACCCTATGGACTGTAGCTGACCAGGATTCTCTGTCCATGGGATTCTTCAGGCTAGAAAACTGGAGTGGGTTGCCAATCTTTTTTCCAGTGTGTATATATGCATGGATATAAAGCATTACAAATGCAAAGTAAAAAATTTTTAAATATTCAGAATTCAAATAGTAGTAATATTCTTCTGAGCATGTCTGGGTTCCCTGGGCACAAAGCTGGTTTCTGAGTGGTGATGGGTTCCTTGGAGTCAGAACTGAAGCTCCAAAGATCTCTCAATGGTAAAACAGAAATGCAAGGTCAGCGTGACGCTGAGAGCCAACAATTTAGATGGAGAAACCTGGGCGGAGCAGGGCCACAGATGAGGCTCACCTTCAAAGTTGGTGGGCACCGGCTCTGGGCAGGCACGTCATACACCTGGCAACCCAGGGCTGGTAATGAGGTCCGAGCATGTCTAGGAATCATGAAGATAGCCTTGGGGAGAAAAGAAGAACAGAGGAAAAGAAATGTTACCACCGCATCCATGGATCACCAAACAGCAAAGGCACCGCTATCATGCTGGGACATTCTCTGGGCACCTCTTGTTGGAGACCCTTTGCTCTGAGACTGGAGACAGCAGGACGCTGGTGGGGAGGTCTGTGATGGAGGGCAATCTTTCTCACCATGTGGATCAGCCTCATCTGGGAAGTGGGTTGGAAATGCAGATTCCTGGGCCCCGCGTGCATTGCACAGAATCTCTGAGTCTTGACGGAGAGCCTAGGAAACTGCATTATTGTCAGGGCCCCCAGGTGATTCTGATGTTCTCAGAATTTTATTTACGGAGCTGACTTTGTGGGTCACACTTGCCCAAGAGACAACCTACAGCCTATGATGGGACTTTCCTTGGTTTGGAATTGTAGGTGGAAAGAAGACAGTTCAGAAATGCCCATTGTTTCTTGGAAAACGTAGATGGGAACTAAGGAACATTTTTTTGAGAAACATGGTTTTGAAAGGTTTAGGGGACAGAAGGAAACTCTAGTTCAAGAACTAGACGGTCTATAAGCAATTTAAACCTAAAAGCAGATTTCATCAGGAAATCTGATCTTTTTACTTGAAATACAAAAGATTACCCTTTCTGAATTTAAACCAAAATCAAATACTTTCTTCGTATGGTCATTTTTTTTTTTTTAAAGAGAGGCCAGTGTATTATAATAAGGAAGTTGGAATAAAAAGTAAAACAAAGCTCAAGATCGTGGTTACCCTGGGGGGAAGTGGCTGGGATAGGTGGGAGGGGGCTTCTGGCTTGCTGGTTTCATTGTGTTTCTGGATTCAGATACTAGTGACTGAACTGTGTCCTCTGAGGATCTAGAGGTTAAACTTCAATAAAACATTAATAGATAGTATCAGCCACAGAGCCAGGCGAACTAGATCAAGAGCATGCCAAGAGCTCTGTTTTAGGTGTTGGCAGGCCAGGGGTGTGGACAGACACAGACACAACAAGGAAATTTTAGTCTCTGGCGTTCATCAGGATATGACCTTGGATGGGCCTTTCACCTCCCAGGGAATCAATTTCCTCATTTGTAAAATGAAGAGTTTTGTTCTCATCTAAAGAGGTCTCTTTTTCTCTCAGATCAACAGAGGTCTCTTCCAGCTAGAAAGATGTAGAGTCCCTGATGAGGACAACTTGAGATAAGGGACATATTTTCACCTTCTTGGTTTTTAATTTTTGGCTAACATAAATCTAGAGATGCTCAACCTGAGTATAAAGGGAATTTTTGACATGGGTCCCCCGGGCTGTGTGCCAAGCCTGTGAACTGCCCATTGGAAAACAGCTCAAAGCTAGTGGCTGGGCTTGCTTAGTTTTACCAATGTCTGCTTCTGCTCAGAATGTTATTTTTTTCAGCCGTCTCAGACTCAAAGCTCACCACTGGATTACCCAAGTAGGGAGCAGATGCCTGTCTTCTGTGGATCAGAAGATTCTTAAGTTATTATAATCTTGCATCCTTCTAGTTCCTTCCTTCTTGTAGTAGAGGAAGAATCAAGATTACTCAGAATCACCAAAAACTACAGTTTGAGGTGAACTCAGAAATGATAAGATGGTTGGATGGCATCACTGACTCAATGGACATGAGTTTTAGCAAGCTCCAGGAGTTGGTGATGGACAGGGAAGCCTGGCGTACTGCAGTCCATGGGGTTGCAAAGAGTCAGACATGACTGCGTAACTGGACTGAACTGAACCTTCTCTTGATACAGACCAAGAAAGAGAAGTCTAGAGGGGTGCTGTGATGTCTCCAGTCACCCAGCATGGCAGTGGCTGCTGCAGAAACCAAGTGAACCTGGATTCCTGATTTCTAAGCTGCAGATGACATTGCTTGCTTTAAAAGACCCTCAAGCACAGAGAAGGCGATGAAAAAGGGAATGGGGAGAGAGCCAAAACATAGATAGGGCAGTGATGGAGGGAACTTAGGCAGGAATAAAAGGCAGGAAAGTTCCCCAAGTGTTTTACTGGGGCCACCTCAAGACCTGCTTGAGTGGTGAGGAGTCCCCGGCTTCTGAAATCCCCTTCAGTGGCTGTGGTTTCTGCCGTGGCCACAGCCTGCACCAGTGAGGTCTCCACGCTTCATGTCAAGGACAAATCTTACGCTAGTGCCCTGACCCTTTTCTGAGTTAGGATGGTCAACTCCTCTCTCTTTTTATACCAACATCAGTCTAGAAGTTGACAGTGAGCCCATTATGTTGGATCTGGTCATTTCATTCATTCCACAAATGTCTATGGAGCATCTCTCAGGAGCCTGGCATGGTCCTGGGGGTTCAGAATCCCCAGCAAACTGCAGACTTTGCACCTGATGTGCTTTTAGGGGGTGGGGAAAATGACCTTAGATTTTAAAAAAAAATTTAATTGGAGTATAATTGCTTAACAATGTTGTGTTCACTTCTGCTGTACAACAACATGAATCAGCTATCTATATACATGTATCCGCTACCTCTTGAGCTTCCCTCTCACCCCATCCCCATCCCAGCCCTCTAGGTCATCACAGAGCACTGAGCTGAGCTCCCTGTGCTATACAGCAGCTTCCCACTAGCTGTTTGTTTTACACATGGTAGTGTATACACCAGAGAAGGCAATGGCACCCCACTCCAGTGTTCTTGCCTGGAGAATCCCAGGGACAGGGGAGCCTGGTGGGCTGCCGTCTATGGAGTTGCACAGAGTCAGACACGACTGAAGTGACTTAGCAGCAGCAGCAGCAGTGTATACACATAAATGCTACTCTCTCAGTTCGTCCCATTTGGCCTTTGATTTTGTTTTTTTCTTTCCTTTGAAAGTGAAAGTTGCTCAGTCGTGTCCAACTCTTTGTGACCCCATGGACTCTACAGTCCATGGAATTCTCCAGGCCAGAATATTGGAGTGGGTAGCCTTTCCCTTCTCCAGGGGATCTTCCCAACCCAGGGATTGAACCCAGGTCTCCCACTTTGCAGGCAGATTCTTTACCAGCCGAGCCACAAGGGAAGCCCAAGAATATTGGAGTGGGTAGCCTTGCCCTTCTCTAGCAGATCTGCCCGACCCAGGAATTGAACCGGGGTCTCCTGCATTGCAGGTGGATTTTTTTACCAACTGAGCTATCAGGGAGCAACTCAATTAACTTCAGCCCAGACCACTCACTCTCAGAGGAGCCAGCACCCAGGCCCCACTCTGGGTCAGCTGCTCGGATGACAGCTGAGCGTGCCAGGCCTAGATTTGGGCCAGTTGTTCCAGAAAAGGGACTTCAGGTCCACCTCGCGGATGGCTGCAGGACAATCAGCCACCTCTTTCTGGTGTTTGTAGTCGGCGCCTAGAGGGGCAGCTGTTCTGTGTAACATGGGTCGTGTGCCTGGCAGCCCAGGTAGGCAGGCAATCTGAAGGATTCGGAATCTCTTAGGGACTTCCCTGATGGTCCAGAGGTTAAGACTTTACCTTCCAGTGCAGGGTGAGCAGGTTCCATCCCTGGTCAGGGAGCTAAGATCCCATGTGCCCCCCCCAAAACCCCCCAAAACATAAAATAGAAGCAATATTGAAACAAATTCAATAAAGACTTTAAATAAGTCTCTTAAGGAATCAAAGAAGAAGCTGGTGTGGAGGAGGCCTGCAGGGTAAGTGGGACATTCCTGGGAGGAGGGGCAGCATCTACATGGGAGGAGTGACCTTTCCTGGCCTAGGGCCTCATCAGGACCTCTGTGCAGAGCTGAGGCCAGGTGGGATGTGTCATCGAGCTGAAAGCAAAGTGTGTGATGGCAGGAAATGCTTGCAGTGACTGAAGATCGTGCAAGACTGTGCTGCATTCTTAACACCTCATGAAGGCCAGGGCTTGGAGGGAAACAGTGCATTACTTTTGTTTTTTCTTTTAAATTCCTGCTTCTTTCTTCTTCTTTTTTTTAATGTGGACTATTTTTAAAGTCTTTATTGAATTTGATACAATATCACTTCTATTTTACCTTTTGGGTTTTTAGCCCCAAGGCATGTAGGATCTTAGCTCCCCAACCAGGGATTGAACCTGCACTCTCTGCATTGGGAGGTGAAATCTTAACCACTTGACCACCAGGGAAGTCCCTTCCTCTCCTACTTTAAAAAAATGTTTCATTCTACATTTATGAAGTGCTTCTCTTCCTCGGCTTTAAAAAAATGTTACTTTTTTAAAAATTACAGATGTAATACATGTTCTATATAACACACAAATCAACCTCTTAGTCTCTTTGTTCATCAAATATTTATCAAGTGCCCACCCCAGGCTAGGCACATCCAAGGTGCAGGGGACACGGAAGCGAATAAAGTATAGATCCCTGTTTAATGACTTCTTCCACTTTCTGCTTAACTAGTTCCACTTCCTAAGGGTGACCATTGCTAGTGTGTGTTCTTTTCAATGCACACATATACACACATACTTTTTAAAGTTTTTTTTGTTTGTTTGTTAGGTTTTTATTTAAATGGCTCTTTCTCCCTCCCTTATAAATCGTTACAGAACTAATTTCATTTCCCCCCCCACAACTGCAGTACACACACACACACACACACACACTGGCTCGTCCTAGGGTACTGCCAAAACTTATGTAACCAATCCTCCATGAATATTCCTTTAGGCAACTGGAATTTTTCCCTATAACAAATAATACTGTAATGGCTATGACTTCCTCATTCAGATATACTTCTGCCTTCTTGTATATTTTTGCAACAATTCTGGAAATCCTTTCTAGGTTGAAAGGAACACATATTTTAAATCTGATGAATGATTTCTTGCCTTTGACCCATGGAAATTCAACCCCTCCATTTAACTAATGTTTCTTCCTAGTGTAAAAAGAGACCACTGTGAATGTTATCATTCTTTCAGACTCAGCTCAACTAAGCATTCAGTTTCCTGCCAAGTGTGGGTGTCATGGCAAGCCAGGAACCACCAGGGTACCCAGAGTGTTAACGACAACCCAATCCCCCCAACTGTCTCGTTCCCATCCTGTACATTTGCTGTCCTGATGGACACCCACAATTAAGGGTATTTAGGCCCTGGGTGCTGCCTACCTTTTGACCTATTTCTTCTGTCTGGAAATGTACTTACTTGTTTTGGAAAGCTTAGGTTCTTTTCACAGACGATTCTGGCACAGGCAGGTGGGTCAGGGACTTCGTAGACTTGGACTGTGGGAGGTGGGGGCCCCTCCACCCAACTCTTCATCTGCTCGTACACAGGAGATGAGGGGTTGAGCAGGGTGGGCACCTCGTAGGTCTCCTGGGAGATGGCGGGAGCATTGTCTAGGCCTTTCAGGAAAGGGGGACGAGGCCTGTCTGTGGAGGCCTCCGCTAGGATTTGGAGGCGGTTGGCAGGGGCCAGGCCTTGCCTCCCGTGGAGCAGACACTTCCACCAGCCTTCACTTTCTGGCACGTTTTGTTCCAGAATGGTCAGGATGTCTCCTCTGCAGAAAGCCAGCTCATCAGCGGAGTCAGGGTGGTTGTCATAAAGTGCCTTGGCCAAGAGGGTCTGGAGATGGGAGAGAAAGAATTCACAGTCATTGTTATTCCCAAGGGCCAAGACTGCCACACCACTAGCTTAGAACACAGTCACAGCTGCTCCTTTATCTCATTTCCTCCCCTCCCCACCACCCAGAGACTCTTGTCCCTGCTGTTTGCCTGATTTATTTCTAGCCATACTTGGGGAGGTGAGGAGAGTCTCAGGTGAAATGTCAGAACTTCCAGGTAGTCTTCCCTGTCACTGACTCAATGGACATGAGTTTGAGCAAGATCCAGGAGATGATACTGCAGTCCATGGGTCACAAAGACTTGGACACCACTGAGTGACTGAACAAATGACCCACCCGAGTTATATGGTAGACGGCAGCCTAGCACAGAACTAGGTTGAAATCCTGGCTCTCCTTCCTAGCTCTGTGCCCTTAAGTAAATTAGCCACTATCTTTGGGCCTCAGTTTCCTTGTCTGTAAAATGGGAATAATAGCACTATCTACCTGATGTAGGTGTGCTCAGTCACTCAGTCATGTCTGACTCTTTCCGACCCTTTGGACTGTAGCCTTCCAGGCTCCTCTGACCATGGGATTCTCCAGGCAAGAATATTGGAGTGGGTTGCCATTTCTTCCTCCGGGGGATCTTCCTGACCCTGGGACTGAACCCACGTCTCTTGAATCTCCTGCACTGCAGGCAGATTCTTTACCACTAGCACCACCTCTGCCTCACAAAGTTATTAATTAAATGGGTTGATATGTATAGAAAGCTCACTGAACAGCCCCTGGCACTTTGTAAGTGCTCAGTAAAGCTTGGCTGCAAACTGTCAAAACGATTATATTGCTCTTTGCCTGGTTGTTGCTTTTCTCCTGGCTGGCCTTGGAAGCTCCATGACTTTTGGGATCACATCTTGCTCGATTTGCTGTTCTCTCGCAGCATTGAGCATGGACCCAGGCTCAGAGCAGAGGCTCTATTAATGATCATTTATTCATGTGCAGTGAAACAAAGACACAGAGGGTGAGTGACTAGTCTACACAGCCGGAATCAAAATATAAACAATCTTCTAATTCTCAGACCCACGCTCTTTCTGTAAGCTACATGGTTCTCAAAAAATCCCAAACAACAACAAAAAAACCCCACCTGTTATAATGACAGCAATGGTATTGTACTGCCTACAAATACCTAGCTCCTCAAATGCCCCTTGACCTGATTTTAACCTTTTTCTGGTTCCCTCATCAATTAATCAGTTTAATAAAATCCTTGATGTGAGTTCATTTCATATTTGCATGAGAGTTATGATTTTACCTTTTTGAAAATGAGACTTTGTTCACACTGGGGAAAAAACAGAAAGCAAAACACAGTCTCCAATCTATCATCACAATTCCCATGAAATACATCTAACGCAGTCTGAGAAGAAAAAACCCATCATCTGAAACGTGCTTGCATTTGTCTGGAAATAAGATAGTGTGTGTGTTTAGGCAGAGCAGTTGCTTCAACATGGCAGTTGCTTCCAAGTGCCCAGATTGGCAGCAGCTTAGCTGGTGGACTTGCCTGTTGCAAAAAGGGATACTTGTCTAGAGAATAATTGCCTTGTGTGATCACCTGCCTGATCGGGCACCCACAACTGTCCAAAATGGACATCGACAGTCTTGCTATGGAGACATGGTTTACTTTCCATGGACAGAAAAATCTGCAATCTTCAGAGCAGCAGTCCACACCCTAAAGGGCATATAGTCACAGCAAAGGAAAACCCTAACTATGTTGCTAGAACAGGATTCCCCTCAAAATAGTATTTTGTTACAACTGGTTCAGAGACACCTCCTGCAGTCAATTAATGTCTCAAAGCTTTGATAACAAAGACTATCAATATTTACGTTATAAAAAATTAAATACATGTAAGAAATCTTGGAGAATTCCTCTCCCAGAAAAGGGAGCTAACAGTAGACTATACTGAATGGGGAATTATTTTGTGTTGGGGACACTGAAGCTATGATATCAGTTAATTCTCAGGTGCCTCAGAGGCAGGTTTTCTTCTTCCCATTTTACAGATGAGGAAACAGGGTCAGAGAGATCAGATGACTTGTCTGAGGTCCCATGGACTCAACGTTTTCTCCTCATATCCATTATTGCACCCTTCTCCTTCCAATTCATTCTCTAGACACCAATCAGAATGACATTTTATATGACATTTCTCCTTCTCTGCCTGGTTTACTTCAATTAGTATGATAATATCTATGTATGATAATCCATGTTGCTGCAAATAATGGTATTTCACTCTTTTAATGGCTGAGTAATATTCCATGCTACGTATGCACCACATCTTCTTTATCCATTCCTCTGTCAATGGACATTTAGGTTGCATCCATGTCTTGGCTATCGTGAATAATGGTGCAATGAACACTGAGGTGCATGTGTCCTTTTGAATTACGGTTTTCTCCAGATATATGCCAGGCGTGGGATTGCAAGGTCATATGGTAGCTCTATTATCAGTTTTTTAAGGAAGCGCCACAGTGTTCTCCTTTGGCTGTACTAATTTATTAATACATTCCCACCAACAGTGTAGGAGGCTTCCCTTTTTCTCCACACCCTTGCCAGCCTTTATTGTTTTGTAGAGTTTTTAATGATGGCCAATCTGACTGGTGCGACGTGATACCTCATTGTAGTTTTGATTTGTATAGAATGATATTTTTTACACATAAATCAGACTGTTGGTCTGTTGTTTAAAAATGTCCAATTGCTTAGAACTACCTTTAGAACAAAACCTAAACTCTCTGCCTGATTGCCCGGCTTGAGTGACTTCCTCCTGTTAATTTTAGTGCTTCTCTTCTGTTAATTTTCCTCCAGCTGCCTCGTTTTCTTTCTCTGACGCACTGATTACTTCCACCTCAGGACCTTTGCCCTTGTGAGTCCTCCTGCCTTGAACACTCTTCAGCCATATATTTGCACAACTGACTCCTCATCCTTCAGGTCTCAGCTCAAGTCACTTCCTGTAGAGGCTGTCCCTGACCACACGGGAAGGCTGGGCTCCTCCTCCATGTGCATGCATGGGACTTGGAGACGAGGGCCCTCTGGGCATGTTAAGAAAGAACCCAGTTGGGACCAAGCCAGACTTTTATGGACAGGACGGCAGTGTGGGGAGAATGAGAAATAGCAGCCTTGGGTTTCCCTGGTGGCTGAGGAGTGAGGAATCCGCGTGCCAGTGCAGGAGACATGGCTTCCACCCCTTGTCCGGGAAGATCCCACATGCAACTGAGCCCATGCACTGCAACTCCTGAGCCTGTGCTCTGGAGCCTGGGAGCCGCAACTACTGAAGCCCACATGCCCTAGAGCCTGTGCTCTGCAATAAGAGAAGCCACTGCAATGAGAAGCCCGCGAACTGCGACTAAAGAGTAGCCCCTGCTTGCCTCAACTAGAGAAAAGCAACGAAGACCCAGCACAGCCAAAAATAAAAATTAATTAATTAATCTAATTAAACAAAAAAAGAAATAGCAGCCTCAGCAAACAGGTATCGAGCTCTTATGTCTCTGATATTGCACTGAACGCTTTGCAGACAACAGACCGAAGGGACTGATGGGCTACTACAACAGAGTTCTGATTACAATCATGATCACCACTGAGGCCACCCCCAAGTTATTCTTTGTGTGTGAATGCTCAGTAGTGTCCTACTCTTCAAGACCCCATGGACTGTAGCCTGCCTGGCTCCTTTGTCCCTGGGATTTCCCAGGCAAAAATACTGGAGTGGGTTGCCATTTCCTCCTCCAGGGGATCTTCCCAACTCAGGGATTGTACCTGTGTCTCCTGCATCTCCTGCATTGCAGGAGGATTCTTTACCCCCAGAGCCACTGGGAAAGCCCAAAAGACCTACAGCACCCGGTATGCCCGTGGTCTCTCATGCAAGTACTAACCAGGCCCAACTCTGCTTAGCTTCCAAGATCAGGTGAGATCAGGGGCTTTCAGGGTAGTATTAATTTGGGAACATTTGTGTAGACAAGAGATGAAGGAAGGCATATATTTATATTTTTATTCCCTTTGGGCACAAAGACAGTTAGATCTTAGGTACAACAGAAGAAACCTTCCTTGCCAATTTCCAAAAAGGACCTTTCCCCCAAATGCCCATCTTCATACAACAGTTGGGAGAAGGGAAAGGAGACTAGGGAAACAGAGGCAAAGAATAAGAGTTTCTCTCTCTGGGGAGACATTCACATGGCCAGATGCAAAGTGCTAATCCATACTGAACTGGCAATGAGCCATGGGAGTAATTAGCTAGCTTCATTTACTCATACATCAAGTTTGAGCATCAATTATATGCCTGGCGCTCGGGGGAGATAAAGTGGTGCAGAAAACAGTTCCTGATCTTATGTTGGTGTATATCCTAGCAGAGGAGACACACAACAGAAATAAACATAGGGTTTCTACTTAAGTGCAGCCAAGAAAAATACAGAAAGTTATGAGGAATTCTGAGTACAGTTGGGAAGTGGGGATGGATAAGGGCTTAGAGAACATTTTCCTGAGAACTGGCCATGGAAGTTGCAATCTGGGAGTGAGTAGAAATTAGTCGGATTGAGAAAGGGGGAGAAATCATCCAGGCAGAGGAAGAGAAATGGGTGAGGGAGGGAGTGAGTTTGTGCGTTTGTGTGAATTGTATGGTGAGTCAGGGAAACTGAAAGATGTCCAGGTTGTCTTGTTGTTGCTACTGAGTCGCTAAGTTGTGTTCGATGCTTTTGCGACCCCATGGACTGTAGCCCAACAGGCTCCTCTGTCCATAGGATTTCCCAGGCAAGAATACTGGAGCAGGTTGCCATTTCCTTCTCCAAGGGGATCTCGCCAACCCAGGGATCAAACCTGTGCCTCCTGTGATGGCAGGTAGGTTCTTTACTGCTAAGCTATCATGGAAGCCCTGACCAGGTTGTCTGGAAAGAAGTAAACAAAAACCTAGAGCTTCCTTCCATATTGGCTGACGTTTCTCTCTAATTTCTGGATGGGAAGGGGATTAGATGGAGCTGGTGTGAAGCCAAAGAAGCTCATCAAAGCCAGTGGTGATCCAGTCCAGGTGGGAGAGGCCTGAGGCTCAGAGGAGGGTGGTGGTTGGCTGTAGGAGCACAGTTGGGAGGAGCTGCTAAGGGATTGTGTGTAATCCTGAGGTGAGTCTTGAAAGAAGGGCAGGGTTATAACTACTGAGAAGGAAAGAGAGTTGCACTGTGGATCAGGGGAAGTAAGAGGCAGAGAGAGAGATTTGTTCCCATACTTTGTCTTCTGCAGTGATGTAAAAGCTGGCAGAAGCAGCTACAGTTCTAAGCAGAGGCCGGTTAGAGGAGCCTGTAGAAATGCACCTGCTGAAGCTACCGACTTTTATTTCTGCATCATTCCCACTGCCAGGGTGGTCAGCTCCTCTTTAGACCAGGAGGGTGGGCTCCTCGGTGACTGCCCCACACTGGCTCTCCCAGAGCCCAGCTTGCCTTCCTGCTTGCCTTTCCACTTTTCTTCAGTTCACTTGAAAGAGCAAAGTGGCAGAAACTCAGAATGTTCTAGCTGGGTCTCATCTATTCTTTTTGCCACATTTCAGAGCTTTATGTTGCCTGTGTCTAGGAGAGGTTAAGGTCACAAGGTGGCAGGAAGAAAGTAGGGATCCAAATGTGAGTCTCTCTGACTCTGAAGCCTGCTATGGCCAATTCACTGCACAGCCTCCCAAAGTCCAAGTCAATTCCTACTCTAATCTGCTAAAGTCTCTGTGCATGTGTGTGCTTAGTCTCTCAGTTATGTCCGACTCTTGGCAGCCTCATGGACTTTGCAGCCCACCAGGCTTCTCTTCCCATGGAAGTTTCCAGGTAAAAATATTGGAGTGGGTTTCCATTTCCTACTCCAGGGGATCTTCCCAACCCAGGGATCAAACCTGGGTCTCTTGCATCTCCTGCATTGGCAGGCAGATTCTTTACCACTGAGCCACCTGGGAAGCCATAGGCAGGAGAGGCAAACTCAAATGATCATAAGAACCAGGGAAGAAGTATGTGTATGTCAGGGAGGAAGGCCAGGTGTCAGACATTTGAGAGTGGTGGGGACTTTGGCATGGTCAGACAGATTTCAAAATTAATACCTGGGTCAAATGAAGTACTCTACTGCTGAGTCCAGCCCAGTGCTGGGGTCTTAGAGACCTCACCCTGGTTTCCTTTGCAAACTGAGCATTAAAACTAGGGTCGCAGGAGCATTTATGTCCAGTGCAGGACTCCTCTAATGGACCTTCTGTTCTGAAGCCTCCCACCCATCCCATTATGTTATCCATGACTATGTGCAAATTGCTCATGGTCTGAGGCTCTCTCTGTCCTCCCCTGATGGTTCCCCTCTCTCCCTCCACAAGGGTCTGATCAGCAGCATCACAGCCCAATCCTGCTCCCTCCTCGCTTTATCCTTCACAAGTCTCCCTCCACTCCCAGACTCTTGTACACCTGAAATTACAGAGTTAGTGGCAGGGGATAGGAGAGTAAGGATCCTGGGATGTTTCCATTAAGGTAGCTAGAAAAGGATTTTTTCCTTGGGAAGGTAATTATACCATGAGGGCATCAGCACACAGCAGGAAGTAGTAAATAAACAAATGCCACAAACAAGGAGAAATATAGATCATAAATGTGCAAGGAACTCTGAGTAGCAAGCGGTTGCTGGGTCCCTGCTCTGTACAATGTCATGGAACCCCATTAACAAGATGAGTGTTTTTCGTCTACTAAAATCCTTCTTTGAAAAGTGTCCATGTTTAGCATGTTGGCTTCCTTCTCACAGATTCCATGACTTACTTCCAAGAATTCTTAGTTAGTTTTAGGGGAAGGTGATGGAATGGTTCATACTTCCCTTCTGAGGGCCATGAGAGAGAACAGTTATACAGAAGTCACAATTTTTAAAACCACATATACTGTAAATATTTCAAATCCTGTGGTGTATGGGAAATGTGAACCCCTGAGGTTCATGAAGGTTTTCCTGGATGTAGGAATTTCTTTGAGATCCATGCAGTATTCTGTCATCCATTTTTATGAGGCTGCTGAGTCCAGACTCAGAACATCAGGAGTAAATGCAGAATGGAGAAAGCTCTTTGATCATCTTTAAAGACAAAGGTCTCCCCTTCAATGTACTTGGAAGTATTTCAAATCATGTAAATACATAGACAGGCTTAGAATGATCAAAGCAGAGAGAATGGTGCTATCTTTTGGCTTGTGACTGTTTATTTTCCATCAAATTTTAAAGCATAATTTTTTTTAAAGGAGAGAGAGAAATAAAAGTTTCCAAAAGCATAATAAAAATCCCCTTACCACCTCCATTTTTCCTTTCCCACCCACATTCTCCAAAAAGGGAAGAAAGAGAGAGGAAGAAGGACAACCCTGAGGAAGAAGCACAGTATCCACATGACATCTTTTCATGGGAGATGCTGATGAGTGACAACATTCTGCAAGGTAACCTTAGAAGAGATGAGGGAGGGGCAGACAGGCTTTCAAGGAGTCACTGCAAAGACTCTCTGGGGAGGCTCCCCACTTTGCAAAGTCCATATAACAATGCAGACTTCATACACACTGTGTGTCAGCTAATATTGAGTTCCTGTAATTAATCAAAGAGAAAAAAAATTCTCTCTAATCTTCCGGAGGTATATTGAGTCATGTTCATGCTGTTGTTTACTAATTTAGCCAATACCTCATTAATAAGGATTGCTCATAGCTTTTCAACTCAGTTCCAGGCACTGGGATAAGTAATTAGTATTGATTATCTCACTTGGTAGTCACAATTCTATAAAGCAGGGACTGTTACTAATGTCCCATTTAAGAGATGTGAAAGTTAAGGCACAGAAAGGGTGAGTGAGTAGCCTAAAGCTGCTCAGAGAGGCAAGGAATAGAACCAAGATTGGCACACAGGCAAATCTGACCCTGGAGTCTTTCCTTTTAGCCTACAAGTCATAGTGGTTACTGTCTATCACACTGTCCATCACACGATGTCATGTGCATTTCTCTGGATGAGGAAATGACCAAGGGTGCCTCAGGAGAGAGGGATGGCAATCTGATAAAAAACATTTTAACACAGTTGGATAAGTTGCATGGTTAGAGCATCAGAATTAGATACTGCATTAAGAATTCAGACAATGGCTTCAATGTAATTACTGACAAATAATGACACATTTGTATAATGGAATACTATACAGTCATTAAAAAGGATGAGGTAGAGTTTATATGAGCTGAAGTGGAACAGTCTCAAAAACAGAGTATTATTATTTGACTGTCATGCAGCTTGTGGGATCTTAGCTCCCTGACCAAGGGTTGAACTTGGACCTGGGCAGCAAAAGTTCAGAGTCCTAACCACTTAACCACCAGAAAATCCCTGAATGCTAATATTTTTAAATGCAAGATGAGAAACTGCAGATGGTAGGCTTCTATGAGGACAGCATCTTTCTGGAAGAAGACCTAAGTCATTGGGGCTCCCCCTCTGGCTTGGGGAACTGGAGACCAGGAAACCCTAGAGATCTGGGATTAAAGGAAAACATGCTTTCAGTCCATGTTTACTGGAACAGTTTCAGTTTTTTAAATCACATGTGCATGTTTTGATTTTTCAATTCAAGAATCTAGTGTAAAGAGGGTTCTGTTCTGTTGGACGAAAATGGCTTCTGTGTTGGTAAACTTGTGCTTCTGCTTGTCATGATCCCTGTTCTACTTCCAGATTTGCTAGATGGGAACCTTGACCAAGCCAGTCTTCACCTCAGCCAAAAGCATTTTGTCACGTAAAAGCATCTCACACCTGGGGAGACGCTTCATGAACTTCCAGGATAACTCACACCATCGATGGCACTCTCATTGTCCATCCATTCAGAGGACCATTTACAGCATGAAAGATGCTGAGAAGTGTTTGGACCATTGTCGAGAACTGGCTGATTTTGTCAGTGTTTTTTTTCTCCCCAGCTCCTTGAGAGTAGGACTACAGCGTGAAGATCCCCAGAGAAGGCAACAAAGACCTACCGCTTAGATGTAACAGGGTCAGGGACTTCCCTGCTGGTCCACTGGTTAAGAATCTGCCTTCCAATGCAGGAGATATGGGTTTGATCCCTGGTTGGGGAGTAAGATCCCACATGTCACTGGGCAACTAAGCCGGTGTGCCAGAGCTAGAGAGGACTCTGTGTGCCACAATGAAAACTCTTGCATGCTGCAACTGAGACCCGATGCGGCCAAAAAAATCAATAAATAATATTAAAAATAAATGCAACAGGGTCTAACTGCAGGTGTGTTAAGAATCACAGAAGTTGGGACGTCCTGGTGGTCCACTGGTAAAGAATCCACCTGCCAATGCAGGGAACACAGGTTCCAACCTTGGTCCAGGAAGATTCCACATGCTACGGGGCAACTAGATCTGTGGGCCACAACTACTGAAGCCTGCGTGCCCTAGAGCCTATGCTCTGCAATAAGAGAAGCCACTGCAATGAGAAACCCGCACACTGCAACTAGAAAGTATCTGTGCTCGCCACAACTAGAGAAAGCCCGCGGGCAGCAGTGAAGACCCAGCACAGCCATAAATAAACAAAATTTGGAAAAAAAAATCACAGAAGTTTGGTTTGGAAGAAGCTTGAAGGGTTTTTCTGGGCTGGCCCAGGCAAGTGAGAGAGGCATGGAATGAGTCTCCAGGAAAACGGGGGAGGCAGGCTGCCTTTGTCCCCATCACACCCCTTCCCCTGTGGTCAGCTGCAGAATGACATGTCCTGGGCACAAACACCTGGACCAGAAGGGAGGCCTCCTTTGAGGGGACTGTTCCCAAGACCAGAAATGAAGGATGAGCAGCCGCAGGACACTGCAGCTGTGCACTGCATGCGTCTAACACCCGGGAAAGTGTTGGTTTAACCATTTGTTACTTTCCCTGTGCATGGAGTTGTATTATGAGGCCATCGGGCCTCCTCTTCTTTCTCTTCTTTAAGTTATCTTAACCTTTCTTTCCTTTCATGAATTTCAGCAGCTCTCTATAGCCACAATTACATTGAAAAGTAAAATTCCACAAGTTACAGGGAACCGAGAGTCACTTAACATAGCAAGATGGTACATTTCGCAACCAGAACTTGCCTGGAGATTGGCAACTCTATTAAATTATTTCCTTTGAATGTGTCATGCCTAAACATGGGTGCTGCAGAACTTGAGACACCGTGGCTACAATGATCTGCATTTCAATTTCAGAAATTTTTAGATTTTTTTTTAATGAAGTGAGAGCTAAGTAATTTCTTGCATTATCCCCACAGTATAAAGAAGAGTAGTTTCTCTTGGAGTTTTTTTTTTTTTTTTTTAACTTTGCAAAGTAGTTAAATGAGAGATGCTGAGGGAAAACTGCTGTCTTTTTTGTGCTTAATATTAATTTGCTTGGATGGGCTAGGAAAATAACTGGCTTCCACTCCACTTTGAGGAAAAAGTGAAAAGTTCTGGATGGAAAGGCTCCAGAATGCAGAGAACATCTGAAGTTATTTAACTGAGATATTGAAATACACTTTTCCAGATTAAGAGAAACAGGACTTTCCTGGTGGCTCGGTGGTAAAGAATCCACCTGCCAATGCATGGGACACGGGTTTGATCCTTGGTCTAGGAAGATCCTACATGTCAGAGAGCAACTAAGCCTGTGAGCCACAACTACTGAGCCCATGCTCTAGGGCCCGAGAGCCGCAACTACAGAAGCCCACTTGCCCTAGAGCCCATGCTCTGCAACAAGAGAAGGTATCGCAATGAGAAACCCGTGAACCACAACAAAGAATAACCCCCACTCGCCTCAACTAGAGAAAGCCTGAGAGCAGCAATGAAGACCAGTACAACCAAATAAAGAAAGAAAGAGCATGATAAGAATGCATCAAAAATATTAAAAGAAAAAAATAGAAACAAATAAAAGAAAGTTTCCGTGTTTTCTCAACATCTCTAAAAATGATCCTGACTATATGAACAGGCACAAACCTTAACTGATTTCTCCATCATAATGTTGAATTCTGATCTTTTCAGCTTTGAATTCTTCCTGATGGTTCAGATGTAAAAGTCTCTCACACGGGGACTTCTGTAGCCGCAGAAGGCATTGTCGACTAATAAGAGTTTGAGGAAGAGACAGTGGCCAGAAAAAAATTCCAAAGCCACTGAGTGGAAATCAGGCATTTTCTTCCCTGATGCCTGAATAGTGTGGTTATCCAATAGATTTGGGTCTTCACCAGACCCAGATGTTTGAATATACTTCCCCTATTCATGGGAACTTTGCTAAAATATGCTTTCCCTGCTTCACTGATTTGACACTTATTAAGCACCAACTGTATGTCTGATGTGTATTAGGGGGAGCAAGGTGAACAAGTTTCCTTAGTCTAAGCTCAGGGTTGAAATGATGCAACAATGAAGATCTCCCAGGTCTTCTAAGTAATTGATCTTTTTGGATGTGGCCCAAGACAGGTTGGTGTTGTACCAAACTGTTTTTGTAGCCTGTAGTGCCCTAGAGACACAGCATATTTGTTCATCCATTCCCCAAAGCCCCTCCCCACCTCGAAGTTCATTCCTTGCTAGACAAGTCCCTGAATTTTTGTTTAAGATACTTGGTTTGGGGACAAGAGTTGTTGAGAGCAAAGGTGGGCCAAGGTAAGTGGTTGGGATTCAGCCTTCTCTTGTGAGAAACTTGTGGAGGGAGGAGGGCAAGTAGCTGAGAATTTCCTGGATCTCAGGACAGGACCCTCATCTGAAAGTGTAGGATTCCCATCCAGCTCCAACCCACCCCCCACTGCATTTTGCACAGTTTCTTCTCTTATTCTTATCTCCTATTTTGTAAAAGTCATCAGAGGAATTAAAGAAAGTTACAGGTGGGATCTTTTCCTATCTCATCTTTTCCTTCCTTTTTTCTTGCTTTGAAAGGTAAAGGGAAGGAATGGCATGAAGACCAAAGAAGGTGTTTCATGGCCTTTGAGCAGTCTGAAGCAATTACACCACCCCTATTAGGGGAAAGCTTTGTCTAAGACTGTGCTTCTTAAACTTTGTGTTCTATTATCTGCATAGGAAAGGAAAAAAGGAAAGTGAAGTCACTCAGTTGTGTCCGACTCTTTGCAACTCCATGGACTGTAGCCTACCGGGCTCCTCCATCCATGGGATTTTCCAGGCGGGGGTACTGGAGTGGAAATTTTCTTCTCCAGGGGAATCTTCCCGACCCAGGGATCGAACCCAGGTCTCCCACATTACAGGCAGACACTTTACCATCTGAGCCACCAGGAAGGGTGACTATTAACTGCATGCTTCCTGTCATACCTGTTTGTATACTTTCTAACTTAAAGAACAATATTAAATTAAGCCAATTAAAAAAAAAACACTCTCCAAAAGCAATATGACCTATGAAATTAAAAATTTGATAAGCCAGCTTTAGTTTTTTCCCAATGCACATTAGAATACATAGCTAACATTAACAAATGTCCCATCTATGAACCACACCTAAAATAATCTGGTGTGACCGAGGTCAAAGTCCCTGTAGGGTGTGGTTTTTCCATTTGACTGATCAGGAAGAATTCAAAACTGGTCCAAGCTATTTAATAGATTGCAGAGAAATAAGTGAAGGTTCATACTTGTTCATGGAATTCTCCATTGCCTAGGGTCATATTTAGCGTTGTTAGGAAAACAACAAGCTACCTGTTAAGTTCTTCTCCCATTCTGTTAGCAGGAATTTTTTTCCAGGTTACCAGGTTTATTCATTTTGTTGTTAGTAATGAGTCACAGACAAACCAATTGCTAGCCTTACAGGAGACACCACGAGGAAGGTTATAGACAATGTGCTCTGCAACTGTCCCTGTTGATTTCTTGATCCCTTCATTTTGGTGTTTCCCCAAGTATAGAAGCCACTTGATGTTTTCGCTGTTAGCAATTGACTCTCATGCTCTTTCAACCTGTGAGTTTAAATTCTGCACCCAAGTGAACATTCTTTTTTAAAATATTTATTTATTTATCTGGCTACAGCAGGTCTTAGTTGTGGTGTGCAGAATCTAGTTCCCTGACCAAGGATCGAACCAGGGTCTGCTGCCCTGGGAGCTTGGAGTCTTAGCCACTGGATCACCAAGCACTTTTCAGCTTTTGTTAACCAGATGTCAAATATCTCCAAGAGAGAAGCATCCTACTGCTTTCTTACCCCAGGTGTCCCCAACTCCAACCCCCAGATGATAGGCTGCTGTAATAAATGTGTGAGAAACAAAACTGCTGTTGCTTTTGTGAAGCAAAGTTTAGTTCCCTGACCAGGAATCAAACCCATCACCCCTGCCCTGGCAGCCCAGAGTCTTAACACTGGACCACTGGAGAAATCTTGAGAAGCAATGGTTTAAAGAAAAAGAACAACCGGTTCACTAATTTATAAACTCATGGCAAACCACTCTGAATGGGCAGATGGGTCGCCTGGACTTGCCCAGGATTAACACTTCCTTGAGGTGCCTTAAGAATTGGCAAAGCCTCCCTGGGAGGAGCCGCCCTCTCTGGCGCTGGCGTACATGCTGCACTCTAGGTCCTAACTCTGTCCTGGCCGTGAGCACACGAGAGCCCTCTCCCATTCTGCTAAACACATGGCTCATGAGCACTGCATTTGGAAATGGTTCCTAACAGATGACTTCCCCTTTTTGCAACTCATGTTGAAGTCTTCGAGTATCACTTGTAGGGGCATTTTTTTGTTGTTGTTACTAGCCTCCCACCTTCCTCCTTTGAAGTTATTTCCCCTCTTGTCATTTCCTCTCTGAGTCATCACGGTTCCAAGATGACCACACATGTTTCTACAGCCGCTTCCCCATTCCATTATCATGCAGGCCACTTTCCTTTGAAAAGTCTCCTAATGGACGTTTTTAAGTTTAGGGGTAAGCTCGATGGTGTTCTGTTTTGCTTCCTCCCCCGCTCAATTGCCACCCCCTCTCCCCCCAGCAAAGTGAGCTCTTTAGTAAATACCCTGTTAAGGGAATTAAAGGTTATCAAACAGGGGAAAGAATAATATTCTGTACTAGATTGTTAATGCTAATGATGATTTATTAAGTATTGATAAAGGGGACTAAACCTTTTTTCTCTGTGGCATTTAGAGCAGCATCTGGCTTAATATTTGTGGAATGAAGGAAAGGATTTTCAACAGAAAATGGAAATAAAGTTGGCGAAAATTAACATCAGTTTCTTGAGACTTTCCTGGCGGTCCAGTGGTTAAGATTCTGAGCTTCCACTACAGGGGAGCAAGGGTTCAATCCCTATTCTGGGTACTTATCTCTCAGGCCACTCAGTGTGGCCAAAAAAAAAAAAAAAAAATCAGGGTGGGGTGGGAAGGAGGTTCAAGAGGAAGGGGATATATGGGATATATGTCTACTTAAGGCTGATTCACATTGTTCTATGGTAAAGCAATTATCCTCCAATTAAAAAATTAAAAAAAAATCAGTTCCTTAAAAAGAAAACTATTTAACACGCAGTTCACTAAAAGCTATTTATGCCTTTATTTACTCTTCATTCTGTTCACATCTCCTGACACTTTTGAACACCAAATGTCTTATTTTTTCAAAAGGCAGAGCGAATGATGCTTTTCCATGTGCACTGAGAACAGCAGGGTACCATCCGAGATGGAAAAGGAAGCCCTGCTCTGTCTCCTGACTCACCTCCTGCTTCTGCTGTCTCCTACTGACTGTCCATGGGCACCCAGAAGCTTGAGTGATCTTTTAAAAGGTAAGACAGCCCGTGTCACCTCCTGCTTTAAACAGGCCACTGGTTTCCGCTGCAGTCCAAGTTCTTAGTCCAAGTTCTTACAGTGTCGACTAGACCCAGTGTGCACAGGACACTGCTGAGCCCTCAAATGTTGCTGCTGACACTTTCTCCCCTTGTGACTCTTCTCTAACATCACTGGCCTTTTCACTGACACTCTGCTCTGCTCAGTTCATTCCTGCCCTTGCATTTGCTGTTCCCTCTGCCTGGAATACTTTCCCCATCATCCTGGTTTCCAGAGAGGCCCTTTCTGTCTACCACCTCTGTCAGGTCACCCTGTTTTGTTTTCTTTAGGGCAGTTAGCAGCATCTGAAATCATTGAATCCCTTTACTGACTTACCGACCTTCTGACCCCAAGGAACGTTGGCTCTTTGTTGATCACCCTGATCCCCAGAGCTCGATAACTATGTGTTGGGTGAAAGGATGACAGTGAACCATGAGCTATGTTTTCCACTGGGTTCTGTGTCAGCCTGTCCTGCCTTGGGAGGCAGGTGAAGGGGTCAAGCTGCTGGATAAAGTCAGAGGGAGGCCACCAGTGCTTACGGCTATGACTTTGGTTGCAAAGGCTCAGAGATAAGGCAACATCTGATCACGGGAGAAGGAGCAGGTGATTCTCAAGTGTCTATGTTGAGAGGTGGGTCAGGTTGGGGCCAGGGAGGGGTTAGGAGAGCTGAGAGTCAGGGATGACCTCTGTTCCCAGACATCTGATAAGCAGGAAGTACCGTTCCTGTCCTCAAGGCTGTGTTGCAAGGGCTCTGCACGCCTGTTAACCTCCCATTCATTCACACACACATACACCTAGGTGTTTCTTGAATACCTACTGTGTGTAGGCACTAAAGATGCAGCACTGAGGGTTTCCCTGGTGGCTCAGTGGTAAAGAATCCACCTGCCAACGCAGGAAACACAGGTTCCGCCCCTGATCGGGAAGATCCCACGTGCCGTGGACAACGTAGCCTGTGCGCCACAACTATCGAGCCTAGAGCCTGGGAGCCATAACTACTGCAGCCCGTGCACCTAGAGCCCACGCTCTGCAAGAAGAGAAGGCGCCATAATGAGAAACCTGCACTCCATAACTAGAGAGTACCCCCGCCACTCTCTGCAACTAGAGAAAGTCCTTGTGCAGCCAAGAAGATCCAGCACAGCTATAAATAAATACATAAAGTTGCAGCGCCGAATGAGAAAGCCCAGATCTATCCTTAATGGAGTTGACTTTCCAGAGCAGGAAACAATCAATCTCCCATCTTAATAAGAGAGGCTGAGATGGATGGTGAGATGATGCAGTGGGTGTCTAAAGGGAGGCGGATTAGATAGGGTGGTGCAGAGAGGCCTTTGGCTGGCGAGATGCTTGAGAGGAGTACCCAGTGGTCCAGCCACAGGAAGAGAGAAGCATGCCAGGCCAGGAATGGCAGGGGAGAAGGGGAAGGAATTCGTTCAGGGAAGAATTCAGCTCCAGTGGGGGAGCTGGTGGGAGTGGATCATTATACTTAAGAGCTTCTAAAGGTATAAGGAGAGCCTGAAATTGTTCCCCACTCACAAACAAAGCCTCAGTGAGCATTCTTGCCCAGAAGCACCAGAGCAGGAGAGTCTCAGCGACCAGTGGACACTCTGACGCCACCCTAGTCTATCAGGGTCTAAACCAACCCTGGGAATGTTGGTGGTTTTTTTAAAAAAACAATTCAAAGTCTTCACTATAGACCCTGCTTGACTGAATCTGGAACCATTTCACTCAGAGGTGCAATGAAGCAGGACCATTTGCTTTTCAATTGAAGCTGAAATCTGAAATGCTGAGAACATTTCAGGACATTTAAAAGTTCTTAAAACATAAATATGATTTCAGTCAGTTCTCTGGACCATCCACCTTTCAGTAACACAATGAATACACTTGTCTGAAAATTCCCTTCAGAAAACCAAGTGAGCAAACAGCCTATAGCTCTACTCATAAGAGAGAACGTCTAGACTGTAGAGAAAATACTACAGAAAGTAGGTTTTCAAATACTCGAGATTCTCAGAAAGTGATGGAAAATAACCACCATGCTTATTTGACCCAGGATTCCTCTTTCGATTTCTGGACATTCACTCCAGGGAGACAAAGATGCTATTTTCAGTATCACTTCTAAGTGTGTGGACGTGTGCACGCATGTGCGCGCGCACACACACACACACACTCAGACGTAAACACAATTTGCATTACATTTAATAAAACCACTTATTCATCTTGTCTTTTAGACCTGATGTTCTAGCTTTTCTTGAATGAGTTGAACATGGAGCCAGTCAGCTACAGTCCACTGAGAGGCTGGATTTACCAACTTGGCAACGCATCATGGTCTCTATTTTTGTTGCAGTCACACTGTTTGAGGTCAGTGTTTCCTAGCTCTAATTTTATCACGTTTATTTTTCAGTTTTTCTCTTCATTTAATAAGACAGTTTGGGGAAACTTAATAAAATCAGACAATTACACAGAGTCTGCTGTGCACACAGGTGAAATTCTAGTGATGAGGAAGTCCAGGTTGGCTGTTAAGCAGCAACACTGGGGGACAGCCTGGGAGGGCTCTGCTCACCTCCCGACGTGCACAGGCAGACATCAGGACACGGGAGGTGTTGGGGTGAAACACTCGGGTGACCCGAGTGAAAAGCAGGGTTGCTTTAAAGTCAGATGCCCCGATGCGGGGGACCCCTCCCATGGCATGACCCCTTCAAGTACTGTGTTACCATCGAATCAGAAGCACCTAAACAACAATGTAGGCATTAAAAATACTGAGGTAGATCAACAGTGCTAAAACAGACAGCATTCTAATACATAATTTTCACTGTAAAAGACAAGAAGCCCCACAGATATTCAGTTACTGCTCCCGCTCTTGTAAAGCCATTTTAAAAAGTATATTATTTTCTTTGTGTACTGGTGGTTTTATAGGAATGCTGGGGAAGCCGTGAGGTGAGGCTGCCTTAGGACTGGGAGTGGAAGACTTGGGTTCTTGCCCTGGGACTGCCCTTACTGGGTGGGGGCATTTGAACAAGTTCACATGTCATTCATCTAAGACTTGGGTCGGCAATCTAGGGCCTTTGGACCAAATCCGCATGACCGGTCCACGAGTTAAGAATGATTTCATATTTTTAAAGGGTTGTAAAAACAAACAAGAATATGCACTGGAGATCAGAGGTGGCCCACAGAGCATAAAACACTATCTGGCTCTTTATGAAAAGAGTGTGGACCTCTTGCCTAAGGATCAGGATATAGTGAGGTGGTTAAGAGCTGGGGCTTGGGTCAGTCTGCCTGGTTGGTACCTGGCATTCTACTAACTAGCAAATGACCTTGTCAAGTCGTTTCAAGGTCATCTGTCCTCATCTGGTCTACTTTCCTCATCTGTAAAATGAGGATAAGAGTAACACACCTACCTCATGGAGATGTCGAGAGGATGTAATAAGAAAAAGCAAGCAGAAAACTCAGCACCAGGCCTGGCAGATGGACAGTCAGTAAGGGTCAGCTGTTACTATCTGTATAATATCGATAATAGAATTTTATGGGGCTGCTGAGACTATCAAATATATGTTACATGCATATATATATATATATATATGTTAATCACATGCTGCAAAGTGCTGTAGAAACTGGGCAGATTCAGCGGCCCATAAATAAAAATAAGTCTAAATCATAAAAAAAATCTGGATAGTCATAGAAAATGTCAATGTTATGAAAGAAATAAAAAGTAGTGGATTGTTCTAGATTAAGGTTGACAGAGACCTAACAAACAAAATGTGTGATCCTGGAATGAGTTTGGAGTTAGAAAAACAAACACACACACACACACACAAAGACATCGTAATAGCCAAAAAAGCTAGAAAGGATATTTTTGGATTTCTGGAAAATGTGAATGTAGCCTGTGTCTAAATATATATAGGTTTATATATATATATATATAAATATATATAAATAGATCACAAATGTGATAAAGTGCCTGGAATCAGTGAATCTAGGTAAAGGATAATGTACACGTTTACTGCATTTTTTTTTCTGTTTTCCCAGTGCTTTAAATTTTTTTCAAAGAAAATAGTTCAGTACAAAATTCTAGGATAGCTAATATACATTAGAGAGGCTGTCGTGGGTTGTTCAGCTGTAACTTTCACTAATGACACCTATGATTATTATTGTAATAATAAATATCACATATTTAATCATATAAGCAAGCTTCCCATTTCATAATTGCTTCATTTCTTTTTCCTGTTCTACTTAGAATTTTTAAAAAGATGTAGCAAAATAACCCTGACCTTCACTTTCCTTGTGTCTGAGCAGTTTTTTTGTTTTCTTTTTTAAGCAGTTATTTCAACTTTCTAAATAGCAAAACCTTTTTGATCCCTGCCACAGACTTGAGCTCGGCTCAGGAATAATCAGTACAGAAGGTATCATGAAAACAGCATAGGAAAGCCTGCTGAGGGCTCAGGGCCAGAGCAGAGACCTGTGTCTCGTTCAGAAATGTGTTAGAAGGTGAATGGGCACAAAGAGATGGGTTGTGTTATCAATCATGTACACTGAGTTTTGCTAGAAAATAATTTGCATCCATCTCTGAGTCAGACTGGTAAGGAGCTTTACAGCACATATATTTTCTGCACTTAAACTCCCATGAAACTTTCCCCTCTAGAGCTTACATGTTACTGTTTCATTTTTGACTTCATCAGAAACTCAGCACTGAAATCAGCCGCTGTCCTTAACCCAGACTGCTCTATCTTCTGCCCCTGCAGACCGCCCGGCCACTCACCTTGGGCGCTCCGTCCAGGATGCCTGCTCCTTTCATGTTGCTCATGTGAACCAGCTCCTCTGAGCCCGGCGGCTAATATCTCTGACTTCAGAAGCGGTTACGCAATGTCACTGCATGCCTCTGGCTGGTTCTCAGAAACTGAATTCTATGGAGCTATCTGACAGCACAGGAAATTGTCAGAATGGTTCTCCCAGAAGGCAGACTTTCTGGAAAGGAGGAGAAGAAAAGAAGTGAAGGAGGGAAGATAAGAAATCAAGGCCACCCTCACTCCTCAATGCCTAACGTCTATGAGTAGAGACTGTCACACATTTGCTCTGAGAAACCGCAAAAGGGGAAAAAAATAGTCTTCTCCTTTATAGGGTGAAGTTCCTACTTTGAAAAGCTGAGTGTATGAACGCATGGCAGTCTCATTCCCTGAGCGCTGTGGAACAACTCCCACTGGACAGACAAACTTATTTCTCTGATTAGAGGCCGCCAGGACAAATTTCTGATAGCAGTCAGTGTTTCTTCCTTCTTGCCCCTTAAAACTTGCCCTGCAACAGCCAGAGAAAACGAGTCCGGGGATGGGGGGGGCGGTATCCAGGAGACCTCCTCCCACATCTTTCTGGGTCAGGCACACACTTCCCCCTGCTCCAACCCCCATTGCCCACCCCCTGGTCTTTGGGTGCTGTCTCTGCAGCAGGGCTATGCCGAGCACTTGTCAATACAAGTATATTATCTCTCAAATCTCACCCACCCACCATCTGAACCTGAAGTCACAATGCTAGTTCATCATGCAATTCAGGACAACTTGCTAAATTGCTCCACTTTTGTTGTGAGCATGTGTGTTTCGTTGCTCAGTCATGTCCAATTCTTTGCAACTCTTTGAGCTGTAGCCCACCAGGCTCCTCTGTTTATGGGATGTCCCAGGCAAGAATACTGGAGAGGGTTGCCATTTCCTTCTCCAGGGGATCTTCCCCATCCAAGAATCGAACCTGAGTTTCCTATGGCTCCTGCATTGCAGGCAGATTCTTTCCACTTTCCTTAAATTCAGACTAAATATCCAGAGAGGACCTACAGGGACGCAAATGGCTTGCTAGGCTTGTTGGCATTTTTATTTCACGTAAACAAACTGGTGTCCATCCTTCCAGCCGGGCTCAGGTTCCGTCTCCAATGAGCTCTCTCTCTCTTCCCATCCCGTGATTACAGCACTTACTGTCTTGTCTGCTGGTTGTCCTGTCTGAGCACCAGAAAGGATTTATGGGTGGAAAGAGCTCACTGATTTCCAGTGGGAGACAATCTATATTCTAAATTGCTACCTTTGTTGGAACTTCCCTGGCCAAGTGGTTGACATGTTATAGATGAGAGCAAATAAGAGGGAAGGAACAAAGATCACACAGAACTGTCACAAAATGACTGAGCAACAAGCTCAAGGTGGAGCTCCATAGAGAGGAGGGCAGAGACAGGAGAAGAGGGAATAATCTAGGAAAGGCTTCACATGGAAGGCAAGGTATGAGAAGCAGGGGCAGGTCAGTGTAGAGCCTGGACTAACAGATGTACCTGTTTATCTTTTACAGGCACTTATCCTGTTTATCCTGTTTGTCTTTACATATGAGACAAATCGTTAAAATGGTACTACTGCAGGTGATATTTGTAAGGCAAAGGCCACTAAAAAAATAGCAGATGATTTTAAATATGAATCTGGACATTTCTCTCAGGTGTACCCGTTTGCTCCTGCTTTCTTCTGGCTTTACCAGCTCCTCTGTGTTGGTGACCTCAGGTCATGGAGCACCTTATAAGGAAGAGGCAAGCGCTGTCCAGCTAAGGTTGAGGTTCGTGTTTTCAGAGAGGGAATCTAAGGAACCAAACTCTGATGCCTCTTATGTACAGAAATGGAATGATGTTATGATTGCATTTTTAAAAGCCCTTATCTCTCAGAGATGAAACATTTACAGACAAAATTTGAAAATTCAAAATAATTCAAGGGGAAAGTGGATAGAGGTAATTAGAACAATACTGGCCATGAGCTGAAAATTGGGGAGTCTGAGTCATGGATCCGTGTGGATTCATTGTACTGTACTGCTGATATTGAATTTTAAAAAGTAACAGCTTTATTAGCACATAATTCACATAGACCCCTCGGAGAAGGGAATGACAACCCACTCTAGTATTCTTGCCTGAAGAAGTCCATGGATGGAGGAGCCTAATGGGCTACAGTCTATGAAATCGCAAGGGGTCGGACTTGACTGACGCGACTAACACTTTCACTACTTGACTCTAACGTACCACAGAAGTACGATTCAGTGTTTTTTTAGTATATTTAGAGTTGTGCAACCATCACCACTATTTAATTTCAGAACTTCTTCATCACCCCAATGAGAAGACGATACCTATCAGCAGTCACTCCTTTTTCCTCCTCTTCACACTTGGAACCACTGTTTTCTATTGTATTGAAAAAAAGTAGAAAGGCTGGACAAACTTGCTCAAGTGATGAACAGATACAGACTCTGAACCCAAGTCTCCTGGAAAAGACAACAGATAGATTTCACGCCAATTCAAGTTTGGATGGTTCCCATCACCTTGGCGAATTCCAGTCAGCAATTCTTCCCAGTACTGAAGGGATGATGCTGAAGGTCCCTATGCAAATGAGAATGATGTCATTTGCATGTCTTTTTCAAGAAGAACAGTCTGAACCAAAAAACAAAACTAATAGGATTTGACCCTAAATTAAATACTCACCCCTGCATAGATATTCAGTGTGGTATTGAATGAGGGGCTTGATTTTTCAGACTCCTGTTTGATCAGCTAGAATTTTTCTGAATGGAAAGCTGTAGACATTTTGCTGCGGTCCATTCATATTTACATTTTAACTCAACATTGCGAGAGTTGATTATTCTAGGAAATTGGGTTGTTTTCGCAATATCCCACAGACCGAAGGTTGAAACAGCTAGAATTAAGAGAACCAAGTGAGAAAGCTTCTAATAAGATAATCTCCCCTTCTCTTAAGTAATGTGCTGCTAAGAACAGTATTTTTTGTTTATTTTTATTATTTATTTGGATGTGCCGGGTCTTAGTTGAGGCACACAGGACCTTCGATCTTCATTGCGGCATGCCAGATCTTTAGCTGTGGCATGTGGGATCTAGTTTCCTGACCAGGGATCAAACCCAGGCCTCCTGCAGTGACAGTGTGAAGTCTTAGTTACTGCACCACCAGCAAAGTTCCCGAGAACAGAATTTTGAGTTGAGTTTCTTTTCAGAACTTAGGGAGTCTGATCATTTTCATAACTCCTAACAAATGTGCAGGAAGGCATACTGTTTTGTGTACTGAGCTCTTTTTCATATGCTTTTTTATACTGTTTTCGTGTGGACTTTCAGCCACTCAGCTGTATGAGTGTCAGTTCAATACCTGACATTCAAGTCCAGCCGAACACCAGACTCAGAATGTCTAGAGCATTAAAGTCCTGGCAGGACATTTCAGACTGTGCTGCTTTATTTTTTTAGAAGTCTTTATTGGTTTTGTTACAATATTGTTTCTGTTTTATGGTTTGGTTCTTTGGCCAGGAGGCATGTGGGATCCTAGCTCGTTGACCAGGGATTGAACCCGAACCCCCTGCCTTGGGAGTCAAAGTCTTAACCACTGGACTGCCAGGGAATCCCCTGTGCTGCTTTAAAATCACCTGATTATCGGGCAGATTGTAACCTCAAGAAGGTAACTCAAAAGAGCTCCTTTGGTCAAAGTAGGATTTCATAAATTGCCAACAAATTCATCTAAAAACCCTAGTATAGGGATAATACGGGGAAGACTGAAATACTGAGGTATTATAATTAACGATAGCTCAGCTTACTAGCCTGAATTTTGATCCCAAGTTTGAGAGGAAAAAGGAATCAGAGCAAGACTTGAAAAAAAGGACACTGTAGAGGAAATGCTACAGGTGGAGAAAGGTCTGTAAAGCTGGAGGGCAAGGCTGAATGCAGAAAATGATGCCACGAGCCAGTAGTCATTATGGGGGTGCAACCAGGAAGGGAAGAGACAATTGGCCAGAAAATGACTGGGAAAGAGTCTTCATAGATGATAACACCTACTAAAGGGAAAAGGAAGACAAAGGCACAGGGCAAAGACAAGAGGTACTGCTGCTGCTGCTGCTAAGTCGCTTCAGTCGTGTCCGACTCTGTGTCACCCCATAGACGGCAGCCCACCAGGCTCCCCCGTCCCTGGGATTCTCCAGGCAAGAACACTGGAGTGGGTTGCCATTTCCTTCTCCAATGCATTAAAGGAAAAGTGAAAGTGAAGTCACTCAGTCATGTCTGACTCTTAGCGACCCCATGGACTGCAGCCCATCAGGCCCCTCCGTCCATGGGATTTTCCAGGCGAGAGTACTGGAGTGGGGTGCCACTGCCCTCTCCAGACAAGAGGTATGAAAGCTACGAAAATGCTGAAAGTTTTTCTCGTTATTTTGTTGTTGTTGTTCAAATCTACTTGGTTACTTTTAAAGTCTCTTGATCCTTGACCCCATTTTATTGTTTTAGTTTTTCAGACGTATTATACACAATGCTTACCTATCATGCACCTGCTAATTCCACTGTCTGACTCGTTTCTGCTGATTCTCATCACCATGGCTGCTTCTTACACTCGAGAACACGTGATTATGTTTTTAAAAAGATTCATTTACTTATGTTTTTGGTTGCACTGGGTTTTCATCGCTGTGCGTGGGCTTGCTCTAGTTGCGAGCAGGAGCCGCTCTCCAGTTGCGGTGTGGGGTCTTCTCGTCGCAGTGGTTTCTCTTGTTGTGTTACACGGGCTCTAGGCACTTGGGCTTCAGTAGTTGTGGCACATGGGCTTAGTTGCCCCGCAGCACATGGGATCTCCCTGGACCAGGGATCAAACCCAAGTCTCCTGCATTGGCAGGTGGATTCCTTACCACTGAGACACCAGGGAAGCCCCTGAAAACAATTCTTAAAGAGTTTCTCTGGGAGAAGTTATTGAGGCCTGGGGCTAAGATGTGCTCTTCTGAAGAGCAGCAGTCCCCAACCTTTTTGGCATCAGGGATGGGTTTCATGGAAGACAATTTTTCTGTGAACTGGGGTGGGGGTGGGGGGGTGGTTTCAGGATGATTCAAGTGCATTACATTTATTGTACACTTTATTATTATTACATCAGCTCCACCTCAGATCAGGCATTAGATCCTGGAGTTTGGGGACCCCAGCTGTACAGAGGTGCTAGCCTGACACTCCACTATCAGCTGGAGCTGTTTTAAGTTCTCCGCTTGAAACCACACAGAGGTTTTTCTAAACCACTAAGCGGTGTGACTTGTTGTAGCCTTGCTCAAGGAGCCAACAGCTTGTGGACAGGGGATTCTCGACAGCCTTCTCCTGTCCCAACACCGCAGACCCTCCTCCCCAAACCTGAGCCAGTGCTGTGGGTGGAATTCCTCTTTCTGAGGTGGGATTTTGTCAACATCACCTTTTAGCTGTAGGGGGAAGCACCTTTTGGGTTCTGGGTTTTCTTTCTGGGTCTTGATCAAAGTTCCTACCTTGTGAAGACTCAAGAGCTCAAGGAGTCTATCTAGGCTCCAAGGGACTGCCAATGTCCACTGTGTTACCAGCAGCTGTCACTATCAGTGCTCTGGATGTGGGCTGTGGTGGGGTCTGCCTCAGGAACTCCCATGCTCTCTTGCTAGCTCACCTATCTACTTAGTGATTAAAAATGAAATCTGTTCAGGTTTGTAGTGAAAGGGGTTCTCAGAGGATCCTGGCCCGCTGTTTCTTTCAAAAGCAGAAGTTTCCCCCCAGAAATCAGTGTCTTCCCCCTCCCCCAATTTTGTTTATATCATGATGTGTTTTTAAAAAAGGAGCTTCACTGATGGAAGTGCATGTTGGGGATGACTTTGATAAGCTCTTCAATCACAGAAAAGGAAACTGTTGCCTGGAAGAGAAATGATTTCCCTTAAGCGAGCTGAGACTTGGGATTCCCCCCAACAATCTCTTCTTCGGGGTGGTTCAGTGATAAGGAATCTGCCTGCTAATGCAGGAGACTTGAGTTTGATCCCTGGGTCGGGAAGATCCCCTGGAGAAGGAAAAGGCAACCCACTCCAATATTCTTGCCTGGAAAATCCCATGGACAGAGGAGCCTGGCGGGCTACAGTCCATGGGGTCCCAAAGAGTTGGGCATGACTCAGCAACTGAGAATGCAGGCATGCATGCAAGGGAAACCAAAACTTAAGACAAAAGGTAGATTTCTCTGAATGTTCAAAGGAACAGATTATACTCAAAATTTTAAATTCATAAAAGAGCAAAGATACACATCTACAGGTGATTAAGTCTGGTTTCCAGAACAAAACACTAGAGAAACCGAGAGAGGTATCAATCCAAACTCACAATGGCTGTTGAAGACCTTATGTTGTAACACAGAAACATGCGCGAGAACTCCCCCCAAAAAACGAACTAGCTTTAAAATGATCATTATATATAAAAAGTTTATTTTAGAAATCACATATTTTTAAAAAAAATAACATTGAAGTTTTAAGTTCTGATCTTGACTGAATGTTACTCACCCTCTGCATGTCAGGGTGTTTGTTCTGTGGTATAATTAAGGATGTGAGGAAACCAAGTCCCTTTACACTAGTTCGAAACATGAATGTGAGTTTTAAAAGAAGAAAAATTTTAAAAAGAAGTTATTTTGGAAACACACGTGGAAGCATCTTGATCTTGTAAACAGAAGTCCTGAAACTACAGACACACTGCTGAGACTATTCCAAAAGCTGAAAAAAAGTAGGCATTATCATTTCAGTTCATGAGCAGTTAGAAAGGTCCAGTGGGACCAGTATCAAGAGTGCAGTGTGCTCACCCTAGTGCATCTCAGAGAGAAGCAGAAAACTTAGACCTCGACTTTACCGCTTCAAAGGCTGAAAGTTGCAAAACGTGGGTAGTTTTGGTTGGTAATTTCTTGGGTAGAACTGGTTATCCTTTATTCTACTCAGCAGGTTTCTTTCAGTCTTATAAAAACGGCACCCACAGATGGCCAAGCTCAAATATTGGAGAATCAAGAAACAAATTTAAACTCACTAAGGACCCAAAAATATAGCTCTTTGGAAACCTGAACTATTTCCTGTGACTTAGCATGAAAATAGTTTTATAGATCAAAGAGTTAAAATGATCCTTAAGGATAACGTCTAAAGCAGAAGTTTTAAGCAGTAAACTTCAGAAGACTATAAATTAATTTCTATAACATAAAACAATTAGTCTATTTAGTATCTTTATCAAATGATCCCGGATTGTATTTCTAGGTGCTCCTACTCAGACCATGAGGTATCTGTATTGGGGGATAATGATAAACCAGAACATCTATCTGGTAAGAGGAGCTCAGCGCTCTCTGATGAGGCTAGAATTGAATCCAGAGAAGTATTGTCACTATATAAAAAATTCTAAGAATAAGAAAACCTGTATTATTTGGTTAATTGCAAAAAAAAAAAAAAAAAAAAAAAAAAGGAAAAAAATTCTGAGAACACCGCTGCTGGGCACATCCAAGATGAGTAGTCATGGTACATGCTGCAGGGAACTGAAAGCTAAGATCTGAAATCACGTGAGGAGAAAGTCAATTGATAGAGATCATTCCTGACGATGAGCAACACCTGACAGCAGGAGGCGGTTCACCTAATTTTGATTAGATAGACTATACTGTCAGTGTTTCCCATCAAAAGGTAACAAGGTTATCTTACTGAAGATAAGTGTTTTAGGTTGTGCAAGGACTATGAGGGAAGTGTGCTGGGACACACACCTCCTACGAGTCTTCAGAAAAAAGCCGGCCGCTCATTTCACTGAAGTGAAACGTGTGTTGACAGTAAAGTTGCAGATCTGAGCTTTATTATCAGAATGACGTCATTTTAGGATAGAATTGATAGATTTTCTAAAATGAACTTAATATGGCATAAAACCCTTGATTCTCAGAGCTGTATGCCTATATATCTGCCAAAATGTATTTTGGAAATATACAAAGGAGGATGCAGAACAGGCACAGAAGCTGACAAAAATATCCGGATGCACATTCCTCATGACAGATCCACGTGGGATCCAGAAAGCACTTTAATACCCTATCCTTCAAGTGATCAAGAGTCTAGAGAAATAGCCAGTCCTGTATTTACAAAACTGATGAAAATCACACTGTAATAATCAGTGAGTGCAGAACAACTGCACAGATCTGTGTTTCCAACTTTTTCCACCATGATTCTCCATCAAGGTAAAAAAAGATTCTTTCATACAAATCCCAGAAGGATGTAGAGGTGGCAGCACAACCGCCGGAGATGGAGCGATGACTTACTACTGAGGCTGGTGACAGACAAGGAGGGGGTTGGTGGAGAAGAGGGCAGAGTCCTTGAGAAAAGAACTCTGTTGAGCACAGGCAGCTCTAGTCTGTGGTTGACCTCCGGTACCAAAATCGTGCCCGGAAGTCATCGCTGCAGGTCATGAAGCCGGGGTTGGTGGGCGAGTGCACAATGCAGCGCACGATGTTGTTGTGGCCCAGGGAGAGCAGGTTCCGGCGCTCGGCCGTCCGCGAGTCCCAGCAGCACAGGCTGATGGTCCTCTCGTCGGGCAGCAGCACGTAGTCCTCCGTGTGGTTGAAGACAGCCTGCGTCCGGTGCACCTGCCGCCCGCTCAAGCCGGCGCCTGTGCAGAGACCGAGAGGTTAGGGGCCCGGGTGCCAGGGCCAGCTTTCCAAGTTCACATCTAGAACTTAGACACCAGTTCTACTTTTGACTTAGACACCAGTTCTACTTTTGTTATTAGCTGTACTGATATAAACACAGTATTAATTGTTGAAGTAATACACATTTATTGTTCAACTTTGGAAACTCTTAAAAACACCTTAAAAAGGAAAAGAATATACAAGTGGTGCCACATTATCTAACTTCACGTTGGGTACACTTCTCCATGCTTTTTTCCTAGCTGCAAAGTAGCCCACTGTTTGGAAGCACCAGTACTTAACGATCCTTTTCTTGCCACGCCTTCAGTTTGTATCCAATAGCGATACTGTGATAAACATCCTTGGTGGAGAATACATTATTTCTTTGGGATTAAATTCCCAGCACTAGAAGCACTGGGATATATGAGCAGCCACTCTCCAGAAGGAAGTTTAATGCTTTTTAATGACCATGAATAAAAAACCGTATTTTATGTTTAAAGTATTACATAAACTATTACCAAAAAACAAAAATCTGATAACCTTATACCCAGGGTTAACATTTTGATAAGCAACTTTTCCAAATATCTCTGTGCACTGTACACTCATTTCTGATTTATATAAGTCAGAGCCTACTACATGTGGTGACCTACAAAGAGGGGAATATAGCTCAATGGGTCAAAATACACACTGTGGTACTGGATCTGGACTCAGTACTTATTCTGGACATGACCCTGCACAAATGACTTAACATTCCCCAGGCCTCATCTGTTCTGTGGGGATAATCAGAGCACCTGTCCTCAGGATGCTGCGGGGATTAAAAGGTGTGATGTCCAGTCCACTTGGCAGGCTCAGTGTTCACCAAACGTTACTATGAGTGTGTGTGCATGCTTCCCAAGACTCTTCTTAAATTTCTAACACTGGGTATAGCAGGTCAAAAATATATGTATATTTAAAATTTTGATCTATGACACCAAGCTGCCCTTCAGAAATACTTTACCAATTGATATTCCGAACAATACGTGATTTCCCAAAATGTTTATTGAACTAGATAATACCAATCTTTTAAATTCCTAAAATCTGATGAACAAGAAAAGGATACTTCCATTTTTGTTTCTTAGGTTTTTTGGTGAAGTTGGCCATCTTTTCTTGGGTTCACTGACCAATATCTGACATGTTTATTACATATGCTATGGATGTTTCCTCTGAAGTCCAGCATTTTGTTTACAGTGTTTTAAGTTAACTTCTAATATCAAAATGTCTAATATTTACTTGATAGTTTTCCCTTCTCTTTCATTATTTCAAGAGCCCTTTGAATTCTAACTAAACATTAAAACTGGAAAAACAGATCCAAAAGTGCTGACATGAAGGGGTCTTAAACTGTGAATTAGGAAAAAAGGGAATTTGCATATAAATTCAGTATTATCTCATTTAAAAACCAAATCCAAATCTCCAGCAAAACCAACCAATCAACCACACATAACTACAAAAATGTTCCAAACATTCCTAAAACAAAAATGACTCCTCCGTGCTGCACCAGCTACAGAGGAAGCTGAGAAGGAAGCTGACGCTGGTCACCACGAGATAATCCTAAGGTAGGTTATGCTGCACCCTAGCGGTTCCCAGGTCACTAACTCTCCAATCTTCACTTACTAGCACCCCAGGAGAGCCCTTACAATAGTGTTGTTTTCTTTTGAGTTTTAAGTTCTGGTCGCAGTAATTTCAGTGTGTGACACAAACAGCTCACAACAGGGGAAACCAGCTGGTTTTCTACCCAACAGCCTTTGCTGCTACGAGGATCAAAAGGATGAAACACAGTATTTTAACACTTACTATCAAATAGTTAAATCTGAACACGGACTGCTAGGGATAGGATCCATTTAAATGGATCTCGTAAAAAGAGCTCTGGGACAACTGTTACAACCAGAGACCAATGTGAATTAGTCAGACAATCAGACTAACATCATCGCGTATTGATATAGGTCCAGAACTCTTGGGGTCTCTTCTGGGGGCTTCCTTTCTTCAGGCACAAGCCAAGACCTTCCCTCTCACTCACTGAGGGGTTTCTCTGCACTACGTCCATGTTCTGTGGGCAATAGGCAGGCCGTGGGTAAACAAATGAACCTCCAAACTCTCAAGTGTTACTTGCGTGGAATCAGATCTAATTTTAGCTGTTAACATACTGAGATGAGCCAAGTTAAGAAACTGTGGCTTCTACTTCCAGCTCTGCCTCTTGTTTGACTTACATGGATTTATTGTGTGGATCTGTTTCGAGGTCTGGAAACTAAAACATCTCAGAAACATGAATTGATATCAACCTCTTACATACCTGTGTATCTGACCAGCGTTCGTCCTGTTGATATTTCCCAAAGTTTAGCTACAGAGTCTTTTCCACTTGACAGAATGTATTTAGAATTTTTCGAAAAGATGGCAGAACAAACTTCCGCGCCATCATGTGCTTTCTCGAACGTTGTGATGCATCGATTTGAGACGCCATCCCATAATTTGATGCAGCCATCCTTGCTACCAGTCACGTACATATTGGCACTAGGATTGTAATTCACTGAACATATGGCATCAGTGTGCTGATCTTGAGGGTTGCAAGAGACAAAGCACTGAAATGTGTTGATGTCATAAAGTCGAAGTGTTGGATGCTGAGTCCCCACAAGTATAAAGTCTCCCGAAGGATGAAAGGAGATGGAGCGCAACATTTCAGCCTCCTGTCAGGAGCAGGGGTGGGGAACACGTAGGGGGGAGAAACCACTATTAAACCTAGATGAAATGCACAGAATATCTGGCCAATGCCAGAATCCATAAAACAATGACCAGATATTACACAGGCATGAGAAGAACAAGAACTTAATGAGAGAATCATTTAAACAAAGATTTCCAAAACTATTTACTTGTAAGATTATTCCACACAGAAGTGAGCTTCATTATTTTCAAATAAACAATGGGTGAACTCAGAATGGAATATTATCATTCTATGATACATTTGTGGGGCTTCCCTGGTGACTCAGACCGTAAAGAATCTGCCTGCAATGCGGGAGACCCATGTTCAATCCCTGGGTCAGGAAGATCTCCCAAAGAAGGAAATGGCAACCTACTCCAGCACTCTTGCCTAGAGAATTCCACGGACAGAGGACCCTGACGGGTTATATTTACAATCCATGGGGTTGCAAAGAAATGGACATGACCGAGAGACTAACACACACACACGATACCTTCATATACAATTAGTCAATAAAGATAAACAACTGTACTTTAAGAATAGCTCCTTAGGACTTCCCTAGCAGTCCAGTGGTTAAGACTCTGTGCTTCCACTGCAGGGGGCACAGATTTGATCCCTTGTTAGGGAACTAAGATCCACCCCCAAAAAGAATAGCTTCTTTGTCCCAGGGCTCCAAATACTGAGGTGGAAGCCACTACTAAAACACCAGAATGTCTGAACTGCGTATTCAGAATAAGGCAACCAAATGTTGCTTTTTCGGCAAATACCTGAGTGTGTCAACTAAATAATTTTGTAATTCTCATAAGTTACACTGTGGAGAAGTTGGTTATATTTTGTCTTTAAGCAAGAATCTTCAACCTTTAAAGAGTGATGTGAATTCTGAACCATCTCTCTGACCACCAGCTGTCCTGAGTGGCCAGAGGAAGTTGGTGCCTGACAGCACCAGAGCCGTGCCATCTGTGGCAGGCAATGCATCCTCCTTGTTGTTTATAGGATGACCACTGAGACAACTTTTAGAAAGAGAAGAGTCACACATCAGCTCACTGTATTTAAGAAAAAAAAAAAGAAGCTCCTTTCCAAACATTCCTCACCTGGATGTATTTGAAAGCTCTTTTTGCAGACGGTTTGGAATAATCAAATAATTTAAGAGTATAATCCCTTGAACCAGAGGCGAGGATCTGTTCCGTTGGGTGGAAGGCGAGACACGTGACTTCATCCACGTGGTCGTAAAGAGTTCGAATCACTGGGTGGTTTTCCATGTTCTGCTGTGCAGTCTCATTCATCATGACCTAGGCCAACAAGGACAGAAGAGAAACTCTAAGCGCACTCACTCTCATTCTTCCAAGAAGAGACAACAGAAGATAAACGGTAAGATGTGACTGGGATCTTCACCTCGATCGGCATGGCACTTTTGGCCAGCATTCTTTCTGTGTCTAGGATTTTTATGGACGCATCAGCAGATCCAGTAGCTATTAGCTGCCCATCTCTACTATAGGTAGCTACGCGACAGGGTCCTTTGTGGGATGTGACGTAGCAGGTTTCGTACTCTGATGCTTCTGGGGACATAGTCTGGACATCTGCATCAAACTCCAGGTCAATTCCCGTGCCAGGGGCAACCGTGTCTGACCGACCAATTGCATACTGAACTGCACTGTCATCATTCTCCATTCCTGAAAGCAGCGAAAATGAAAGGCATGGAAAACATTATTTTCAAAGGACAAGGCAAAGTTCTTGATCCAAACTGGGAATGCTGTTTGCCAATGTCAAGGTATTAGTTCTTGGAGCCACATGACACTTACTACTGTACAGAATTACGTATGTTGAGCTGGGGGCACACACAGTGACGAGACTGTAAGGCAATATGGGCTGTGGGAGCTTAGGCTCCAAGTCCTCTCCCCAGATACTTGCCTCTGACATGTTCTACTTTAACCACAACTATACAAGCTGAAAAAAAGCACTTCTCTAGTTAAATCGCTCACTTTTTCCCGTTCTGAATTTTAATATTTTGCATGTCGAGATCTGTCATCAGCAGCTTGAAGCTCATTAAGTCAGACATAGTGTTAGTAGTAGCACTAGGGAAACATCTTTGGAAAAGTGTTAAGCTGTGAATAAAGTCAATCAAGAATATTCATTTTGAATTGAAAAATAACTTGACATTGTACAAACAATGTTGATTAGTATAGAAAAAATCAGAAATGCAGATGAACAAAAAAATAAACATAATCTTGTATGATATATATCACCCAGAGATAATTACTGCTAACGTGGTGATATGAATTCTTCTGAGCCTTTCTCCATGCACACGGTTGTTTCATTTCTTAAAACAAAAATAAAACCACACCATATAACATGGTGGAACTTACTTGGTCATTTAACCATACAGAACAAACACCTGGTCAATTTAATAAATGTTCATCCACATCACACCATTGGATCCAATTTTATGGATACGAGAACCTTTATAACCACTTGTAACCAGCTTGTATAGTTGTGGTTAAAGTAGAACATTTCAGAGGCAAGTATCTGGAGAGAGGACTTCACCTAGTGGAGCCTAAGCTCCCACAACCCATATTGCTGGGCATTTCAGTGGAAATCATTCTATTTCCCCAGGCTAATCTGACAATTTACATTGCCAAGTCAAAGGGTACAAACATGTATGGTAATTCTTATTGCTTCCTATGACACAGGCAAGCACCAGGATACACTGTTGAACAAGACAAGGTTCAAGGTTTTTATTAAACTTTCAGTCTTCCAGTGGGTGGTAAGGATTGTGAGGGAAATGACAACTCTAAACAATAAAGAAAATTTCAGATAGTGATTCTATAATGAAGGAAATAGGACTGTTGTTTCAGAGCAAATGGGGAAATATGGGGAAGATGTTCAAGTTATTTTAGAAGAGATGAGGAAGACTCTGAGATGACATTTGAGTTGAGATTTGAAGCAATAATAAACAGAACAGCAGAAAGCACCAGATAATTCATATAAAGATCCAGAGGCTAGACAGAATCAGCTCAAAACCTTCACAATCTGGACTTTGTTTACTCCTCCAGTATCTAGCACTGTACTTGATACATACTAGCGCTGAAATGAAAGGGCAATCATCTTGAAAAACATCTGAAACTGTCATGGGCTCAATGAAGAACTTCCGTTCACAAGTTACCAAGTTTGATGAGATGCAGGAGCTGCTCCGAGGGTGCACACACAGACTGAGGCTTGATCTCATTGATGAGGCCATTGGCAATGCTGATATAGCCATCATAGAGCAGCTGGCTAATGATCAGCTTGTACAGCTGCTGGCGGTCCTTCAAGCCCACTTTGGTTCTGTACATCTTGGAGAAGAGGAAGATAATTTTCCTGCCAGCTGTAAGAAGAGAAAACAGGTGATAATGAAGGGCAAAGGCGAGTAAACCACAGAAGCAACACAGGAATCTGGTCAGACTTCTCAGGGTTTAAATCCCAGCTCTACCAGCATTCTCTTTGGTTGGCAACTATGTTTCTCTGAGATCAGGGCCCTCAGCTCTCAAAAGTCAGTGAAGGTTAAACATGATAGTGCGTGTAGATTCTTTTGTGCACAGTGGCACACAAACAGCTCAAAATATGTCAGCCAACATTTACAGCTAGACCTCTCTTCACCGTTGTTTCTTTGCCAAATCAGCCACCTGCGACTTTAGTTTTTCACTGCAATCCCCAGAATCTTCCATTTGTTCTGCTAATAAAACACTGGTAATGTTGTAATAGGTAAAAGAGCTGCTATTGTAGATGCCCAGACATTACTGTTTCCACCAGCCTAAGCTGTTACATTTACTAAGGTCAGTTATGGTTATTCTTAAAACACCTTTTAAGACAATGGAGCTTGTTATGTTACATAATTTAATTACACAGTAAGTCAAAACATAAGGGCAAAAAAGCTATCATGTAATGAAAACTAAGTCAAGTTGAATGCTTTGGAAAGCACTGCTTAATAAAATATTTGTGAACAGGATACGGCGAAAACAACTACTTAAAAAAATGGAAAAATTGGAAGCACTGCACACTTTGATTTACAAGTTCTCAGTCTCAGAAAGCAAAAGAGAAAACTGTAAATAATTGTTAGTTTTTGAGTTTATGGGGGGAAAAAAAGAACTCCAACTGGTGAACATGATTAGATAATCTGATTACAAAAATCAACCTCTGTACATATGTGTAGGTCTGTACAGACACCAGAGATGGGAAACAACAATAAAGAATAAGTCACTGTCAGACAGGTGGTTGTGGCAGAGAAGAAAACTAAAAGACAGACCACAGGAGAGATAATATAAGAAGGGTGGTCAACAGCCTATTAACACCAGTACCTCCTGGTACTCCTGCACTACTAATTCTGCAAGGGGGAGACTGTAGTAAAGGGGTGGGGAATATGTCTTTAACTACACAATGCCCTCTGGAGAATTACTGAGGCTACTGATCATAAGAACAGTTAACATTTACTGGGTACTGACCCCATGAACAGTATGAAAAGGCAAAATGATAGGATACTGAAAGAGAAACTCCCCAGGTCAGTAGGTGCCCAATATGCTACTGGAGATCAGAGGAGAAATAACTCCAGAAAGAAAGAAGGGATGGAGCCAAAGCAAAAACAATACCTAGCTGTGGATGTGACTGGTGATAGAAGCAAGGTCCGATGCTGTAAAGAGCAATATTGCATAGGAACCTGGAATGTCAGGTCCATGAATCAAGGCAAATTGGAAGTGGTCAAACAAGAGATGGCAAGAGCGAATGTCAACATTCTAGGAATCAGCGAACTGAAATGGACTGGAATGGGTGAATTTAACTCAGATGACCATTATATCTACTACTGCGGGCAGGAATCCCTTAGAAGACATGGAGTGGCCATCATGGTCAACAAAAGAGTACTTGGATGCAATCTCAAAAAAGAAAGAATGATCTCTGTTCGTTTCCAAGGCAAACCATTCAATATCACAGTAATCCAAGTCTATGCCCCAACCAGTAACACTGAAGAAGCTGAAGTTGAATGATTCTATGAAGACCTACAAGACCTTTTAGAACTAACACCCAAAAAAGATGTCCTTTTCATTATAGGGGACTGGAATGCAAAAGTAGGAAGTCAAGAAACACCTGGAGTTACAGGCAAATTTGGCCTTGGAATACGGAATGAAGCAGGGTTTTGCCAAGAAAATGCACTGGTCATAGCAAACACCCTCTTCCAACAACACAAGAGAAGACTCTACACATGGACATCACCAGATGGTCAACACCGAAATCAGACTGATTATATTCTTTGCAGCCAAAGATGGAGAAGCTCTATACAGTCAGCAAAAACAAGACTGGGAGCTGACTGTGGCTCAGACCATGAACTCCTTATTGCCAAATTCAGACTTAAATTAAAGAAAGTAGGGAAAACCATTAGACCATTCAGGCATGACCTGAATCAAACCCCTTATGATTTATACAGTGGAAGTGAGAAATAGATTTAAGGGCCTAGATCTGATAGATAGAGCGCCTGATGAACTATGGAATGAGGTTCGTGACATTGTACAGGAGACAGGGATCAAGACCATCCCCATGGAAAAGAAATGCAAAAAGCAAAATGGCTGTCTGGGGAGGCCTTACAAATAGCTGTGAAAAGAAGAGAAGCGAAAAGCAAAGGAGAAAAGGAAAGGTATAAACATCTGAATGCAGAGTTCCAAAGAATAGCAAGAAGAGATAAGAAAGCCTTCTTCAGCGATCAATGCAAAGAAATAGAGGAAAACAACAGAATGGGAAAGACTAGGGATCTCTTCAAGAAAATCAGAGATACCAAAGGAACATTTCATGCAAAGATGGGCTCGATAAAGGACAGAAATGGTATGGACCTAACAGAAGCAGAAGATATTAAGAAGAGATGGCAAGAATACACAGAAGAACTGTACAAAAAAGATCTTCATGACCCAGATAATCACGATGGTGTGATCACTGACCTAGAGCCAGACATCCTGGAATGTGAAGTCAAGTGGGCCTTAGAAAGCATCACTATGAACAAAGCTAGTGGAGGTGATGGAATTCCAGTTGAGCTCTTTCAAATCCTGAAAGATGATGCTGCGAAAGTGCTGCACTCAATATGCCAACAAATTTGGAAAACTCAGCAGTGGCCACAGGACTGGAAAAGGTCAGTTTTCATTCCAATCCCAAAGAAAGGCAATGCCAAAGAATGTTCAAACTACCGCACGATTGCACTCATCTCACACGCTAGTAAAGTCATGCTCAAAATTCTCCAAGCCAGGCTTCGGCAATACGTGAACTGTGAACTTCCAGATGTTCAATCTGGTTTTAGAAAAGGCAGAGGAACCAGAGATCAAATTGCCAACATCCGCTGGATCATCGAAAAAGCAAGAGTTCCAGAAAAACATCTATTTCTGCTTTATTGACTATGCCAAAGCCTTTGACTGTGTGGATCACAATAAACTGTGGAAAATTCTGAAAGAGATGGGAATCCCAGACCACCTGATCTGCCTCTTGAGAAATTTGTATACAGGTCAGGAAGCAACAGTTAGAACTGGACATGGAACAACAGACTGGTTCCAAATAGGAAAAGGAGTACGTCAAGGCTGTATATTGTCACCCTGCTTATTTAACTTATATGCAGAGTACATCATGAGAAACGCTGGGCTGGAAGAAGCACAAGCTGGAATCGAGATTGCCAGGAGAAATATCAATAACCTCAGATATGCAGATGACACCACCCTTAGGGCAGAAAGTGAAGAGGAACTCAAAAGCCTCTTGATGAAGGTGAAAGAGGAGAGTGAAAAAGTTGGCTTAAAACTCAACTTTCAGAAAACGAAGATCATGGCATCCGGCCCCATCACTTCATGGGAAATAGATGGGGAAACAGTGGAAACAGTGTCAGACTTTATTTTTTGGGGCTCCAAAATCACTGCAGATGGTGGTTGCAGCCATGAAATTAAAAGACGCTTATTCTTTGGAAGAAAAGTTATGACCAACCTAGATAGCATATTGAAAAGCAGAGACTTTACTTTGCCAACAAAGATCTGTCTAGTCAAGGCTATGGTTTTTCCTGTGGTCATGTATGGATGTGAGAGTTGGACTGTGAAGGAAGCTGAGCGCTGAAGAATTGATGCTTTTGAACGGTGGGGTTGGAGAAGACTCTTGAGAGTCCCTTGGACTGCAAGGAGATCCAACCAGTCCATTCTAAAGGAGATTAGCCCTGGGATTTCTTTGGAAGGAATGATGCTAAAGCTGAAACTCCAGTACTTTGGCCACCTCATGCGAAGAGCTGACTCATTGGAAAAGACTCTGATGCTGGGAGGGATTGGGGGCAGGAGGAGAAGGGGATGAGAAAGGATGAGATGGCTGGATGGCATCACTGATTCGATGGACGTTGAGTCTAAGTGAACTCCAGGAGTTGATGATGGACAGGAAGGCCTGGAGTGCTGTGATTCATGGGGTGGCAAAGAGTTGGACAGGACTTAGCGACTGAACTGAACTGAAAATCCATTAGACATTCAGTACAGCATTTAATGAGGTGGCACAGAGGTAAGGAACCCACCTGCCAGGTTGGATCTTGGAGTCAGGAAGATCCCCTAGAGGAGGAAATGACGACCCACTCCAGTTTTCTTGCCTGGGAAATCCCATTGACAGAGGAGCCTGGCAGGCTACAGTCCATGGGATCACAAGAGTTCGATGTGACTAAGCATGCACGCCAAGCCACAGTACGTAATACACATATTTGTTGTGTAAGGAACAAATATGCATACCTCATTCAACCCTCATTTAATCTCATTTTAGAGCTGGCGAACTGGAGGCCCAGAAAGGTTAACTCACCCAGGATTCAACAGGTTGTAAATGGCGGAGCCTGGATCCTAACCTAGAGCCTGTGCTCTTACTGTGCTGTACTGATGGGGGTTGAGCTGCTGCTGCCAAGTCACTTCAGTCGTGTCCGACTCTGTGCAACTCCATAGACGGCAGCCCACCAGGCTCCCCCAACCCTGGGATTCTCCAGGCAAGAACACTGGAGTGGGTTGCCATTTCCTGCTCCAATGCATGAAAGTGAAAAGTGAAAGTGAAGTCGCTCAGTCGTGTCCCAGTCTTAGCGACCCAATGGACTGCAGCCCACCAGGCTCCTCCGTCCATGGAATTTTCCAGGCATGTAAATCCATGCTTGTGTAAACACTAGGACACAACAGAGGTGATGAAGCCGCTCAAAGAAATCAGTGAACACTGCAAGGAAAATGTGGCTTTGTCATCCTGTCTCTTCACTTACGTTAGGCCCATCAACCGGCGTACCAAGAGATGAAATAAGAGAGGACGAACCCCACTGAATTCCCATAGAACGTTCACTCGCTGGGCTAGTAAGCAGGTAATTACCATCCCCAAATTGGCAGATGAAGGGGCTACAGCCCGAGGGCAGGAAGAGCCCAGTGCAGGACAAGTTGTACCTGGAGCTGGAAGAAGGACCAGGGCGAAAACACAGACGCCCCCTCACAGAACGCTCCGCTATGACCCCGACCAAGAGGCCAACGAAGGATGGATGGGAGAGTGTGAGCAAGGCCATTAAGGAAAAGAAGGGACAGTGCAGGCCGAGCCCAGCAACTCAGGGCGCACGCCACCCCGCTCACTAATGACCCTTCCCGCCCCGCCCTGGTCCTCCCGATGGTCCCCCAAGGGTCCCAGCCGACCGCATCAGCACTCTCCACGCAACCCTGGCTCCCCATACCCGCTGGTCCCGCTCTCTCCGTCTCCCGCTCTCTCCTAGAAAAATGGAGGCGCGAATCCTGCCCGATCAATCGCTCCGTGCGCACGTTCACTGCGCACGCGCATAGGGCGTCGCGCTGAGCGCTGCGCTATCGATCCGCACCCGTCAACTTGCTCCTGCCCTTCTCGCCATCTTACTTACGGGCACGATCGAAAGACTCGCTCACCTCCTTCAACTTTATCTACTCCGTGACAACCCTGACGCCAAGGAACTGGTGCTTTATGGACAAATGTCAGATCCAGAGAACACCGCGGGCGCTAGAACGGCCACGGGTGTGTCGGGCCGTTGGCTCCACCACTTCCGAGACCTTACGCAGCAAGTGCGCCTGCGCGCCTTCTCCGCGTGCGTGTGACACAAGCTGTAGAGTTGGCTCAGAACCAATGAAAAGGCAGCGCCTCTCTAGCCCCGACCAATCAGCATTCGGAACAGAGGGTTTAACTCCTATTTAAAATGAAGACTTTGAATCTTAACGGCTGAGCTCTCGGGAGGACTTGGTTTCTTTGGGTCGGAGGTGGGAGTCCACAGGTGCGTAGACCTGGGGCATCTCTCTGAGGCTGGCTGGCAGGCAGGCGGGCTGGCGGACCCAGGGTGGCCTTTGCGGTTTGGTGGGAGGGAAGCGGTCTTGGGGATCGCTGGGTCAACGAGGGGAGGTCGGGGCGACAGAGCTTCCTTTTTCCCCACCCCCCGCCCCGTTCCTCCCTGCGCCCCCTCCCCCGCCCCCCGTGCTTTCCCTGCACCCTCCCTTCTGTGCTTGGATACCGATATGCCCTATAACATGCCGCCTGGTGTTTATTGAACACCCGGAGTGAATGGGGTTGTGGGGGTGGGGGGATTGCTTTCTGATGGGATTCTCATGTTAAGTGAGCACCTGGGTAAGAAAGAATGCAGAATGTTTTTTTTGCCGTCTTGGAATTGACGTTCTAGGGGTGGGGGGTGAGGAGACAGACTAGCAAGATAACTTCCGATAGGGATGAGTACTAGGAAGTGGGCTAGTTTGAATGGACTAGCCAGGAAAGGCCCTTGTCCGGGCAGGATGGATGAGTGGGTGAATAAATAAACCTGGAAGCCAGTGTTTCTCAAACCGTAGACCCTGGACTACCTTTATAGGGATTACTTGAGCGTTCTAGTTAAAAATATGAACCCACCTAAGGGATCAGAGGGGCTTCCCAGGTGGCGCTAGTGGTAAAGAACCCTCAGGAGATGGAAGCGACTCAGGTTCGATCCCTGGCCTTCCCTGGAGGAGGGCATGGCAACCCAGTCCAGTATTCTTGCCTGGAGAATCCCATAGACAGAGAAGTCTGGTGGGCTACAGTCCATAGGGTTGCACAGAGTTAGACTCGACCCATGCAGGCAAGGGATCAGAAGTGCTTGGGCGTAGGACTCAGGTGTTTGTATTTTTATCAAGCTCTGCAGGTGATTCTGATGTTTCATTGAGAACTAGTGTATGCCCGGTGTATACTGGTCATCTGGGGATGTCTTTGAAACGCAGGGTCTTAATTTGTTAGGTCTAGAGTTGGGCTCCAAAGTCTCCATTTCTAACAGTTGTCCTCCTGATGTACATGTGGCTACCATCCTTGACTTTCACTGTTTTCTTCTTATCCTTAACCTTCCTTGTTTGTTTAAATTAAACGTGTTTCAGCAGCATACTCATTTCCTCTCCACTCTCCTTCATATGTGTGGGTAATTTGCAGGTTTGATGAAGGAAGGAAAAGTCTCCACCCACAGTGCTATTAAATCTGCTTTTCTATGTAGACTAGTAGGATCTCCAGTTTGAAGTGCAGGGATCTTATGCAGGTCGTCTGGACATGAGACTCGAACTTGGCTGGAGTCCAGAATCACCTGAGAAACTGTCTTCTGTGGCTCTCTGCGGAATTCTGAATCAGAGACTTAGTCAATTCTGTTCCGTTATTCTTCCTGAGAAGGAAAAGTGTATTACCTGGAGCGAATGAACTTTGGTAGCTTCTATAAAACCAGTGTCTGTAGAGCTATGTGATCTCATGAGTCAGCTGCTTGTAACTGTCAGGGAGAGTGAAGAAGGCACCACAGCATGGGTGAAATTACGGTTCACATGATATGAGAATGTATTTCCTTTTCTTGTCTATTTCTGAATGGCTGTTTGATATAAGGACTCCAGATTCTTTAGTCTGGTCTCCTCTTGCAGGTGGAGTTATTTGTTTGCTTATAAAATGGATGTGAAAGTGGGGGTCTGAAGAGTGCTTTCTGATTGGATTCTAGAATTTAGGGAGCAAGAGAAATGGATAAAGGTTTCTCTGGCCCAAGGATCCATATATCTGACTTGTTAAAGGGATTACTGGGCACGGTGTTGCAAATGGACCATAATGGGGCAAAGGTGAAAGCAGAGTGACCACTGGGAGCTTTTTGCAAATAATTGAAGGGAGAGAAAATTGTGGTTTGACCAGGTGGGAGTAGGAAATGTTGTGAGCAGTGATTTTCAAAATAGAGCCTGTAGGATACGCTGATGGCTTAGATACAGGATTTGAGGGAGAACCATATAAAAGATTATAGGACTTTAGACTTGAGCAACTGGCAGGATGGAGAGAGCAGGTTAAGGGGAATGGGGATTGGGAGGAAGCAGGATGTCAGTTGGGGACAGGTTAAGATTGAGATGCCACTCAGATTACCAGGTGGTAGGAGTTCAGAGGAGAGCTTTGGGCTCAAGATGGAAATTTGGGGGTCCTCAGCCTGTGGATGGTATTGAAAGCCGGGGAAGAAGAGATTTCATTTGGTGTGTTGGGTTGAGATGCCTGGCAGGCTTTCCTGGGGCATGCTCAGCAGGTGATAGAGAGGAGAGGGCAGAAGGCACCAATTTGCATTCTCCTAATAGAGATGTTTAGAGCCCTGGGGCCCTAGGAAGGTGTAGACAGAGAGTGGGGAATCCCTTCCACGGTTACCCTAGACACTGAGATTGGTGGCACAGGTGAGGCTCATCAGCAAAGGTGTTTGCTTTGGGACAGCTAGTAGACAAGTCTGTGCAGGAATAGAGTGCAGGACCCCCTGGAATGCCGGGAATGCTTCTGAGGGGAAGGCTGAGAATTGACCTTTGGATCTGGCAACAGTTGGGTCTGCCTGGAGCCTGGTGGGGATGAAAGCCCTGTGGGAGGGAGCCTGCAGCCTGGTGAGGGAAGTGATTGAGACAACTGTTGCCCAGTTCTGCTGCTGAAAGGGGAAGCCAGAGATGTGGTCATAGTTTGAGTCAATTTAAGGGTAAAGAGGACTTTTTTTTTTTTTTTTTTTAAGGCAGCACTTAAGGAAGCCAGCCTATAGACTGATGGAAGGGATTCATTAGAGAGATGATGGGAGAAAGGGACAACGCAGTTCAGGAGTGGGGTTGGAGTACCAGGGAGGGGAGAGAATGGGATGCAGTGAGTGAGGGGAGAGAAAGGCCCCACACCTGAACCTGATGTAAGCCCCATACTTATGCTCTATCACAAGAGAGAATGCTGCTCCCTTATCGGCCTTCATTGGACAACAAATCATGTAAAATTCTGTGTGATGCTGAGGCTTTTTTTTTCATCAGGATTTTTAACCCTTTGAAGCAGATGGATTTTTACAAATTAAAGGTGGTTCTTTTTTCTTTTCAGGCATCATGGACAGATGTAAAGAAAACTGCATCTCAGGGCCTAAGGTAAATTGAATAATCAGGAATCTCAGATTCCGTTTGTAAGACCCAAAGGGAAGCTGGGTTTAAGTCTAGAGTTGTTTTCACCTTTCCTTTGAGGTGTGACTGTGGCTCCTCCTCCACGTCCCTGGGTGGGAACTCGTTGCTTTCCTGAGCATTCATCAAGGCTCTGTTGCTTCTCTCAGTGTAACTTTTATTTTGCTCTAACTTTTTGAAGAGCCTATGTTTGTTTCCTCTTTTGCCTCAGATCCGTTTTGTGAGTACTTGGAAACTGAAACACTAGTAAATCAATCGTAATTAGCTTTGGGGACTATTAAAACTGTGCTCATCATTATTAAAAAAATTATATAATTAGCTTTTCGTGGAACATGTGGCAAATACAAAACTTCCCGCAAAGATAATCACTATTGAATATTTGATATGTTTAGAGAAAAGACTGAAAAAATACAAGTATTGTTGAAGAAATTTCAGTGGAATTGGGATTTTAGTATAAAGTTTCTGAATTGTAGCTTCTTGCTAAAGAATAATTCCCAAGTCACTGAGAATTCTTAGAAAGTGTTTAATGACTCACTTTTTAGATAAAAGTTTAGTTAATGAACATTTTTTTAATGGGGACATGACTTTTAGGGGTAGGGTGTTGGGGAGCGGGTAGGAGGTGTCATTCAGGTATTTCAACCCTATACTAACTGTATCCTCTGCAAGTGCTGATTCCAATCGGTTTCCCTGTCCATCTTATCATTGCTGCTGCTGCTGCTAAGTCACTTCAGTCGTGTCCGACTCTGTGCGACCCCATAGATGGCAGCCCACCAGGCTCCTCCGTCCCTGGGGTTCTCCAGGCAAGAATACTGGAGTGGGTTGCCATTTCCTTCTCCAATGACAGTCATTATATTGCAGTATTAGAAGACAGACCTTTGGAATACTCTCAAGATACTCAGCTTTCCTTCATGAAGACCATCATATTCCTTTTTCCTCCCCCATCTAGACTGCAGTTCCAGTTAGTGATGGCCCAAAACGTGTTCCAGTGGCTCAGCAGTTTCCCTCTCAGAATCCGGTGTCTGTGAACAGCGGCCAGGCTCAGCGCGTCCTGTGTCCCACAAATTCCTCTCAGCGTGTTCCTTCACAAGCACAGAAGCTAGTCTCCATCCAGAAACCAGTACAGACCCTGAAGCAGAAGCCACCGCAGGCAGCCAGCGCCCCTCGTCCTGTCACCAGGCCGCCAAGTAACACCCAGAAGAGCAAACAACCCCAGCCACCAGTGCCTGGTAAGCAGTCTTCTTAGGCTCATTGGAGAGCCATTCTTTTATTTGCTTAAAAAACTACCACATATACAGATGTGTGTTTACTATTTGGAACCCTAGCTTTTACGTCATTTCTACTGAGGATGGGGAGAGCATCTGATGTCGGGGTGAAGTAACAAGTCTACTGTGGGTCAGGCCTGACCCCCACCCTCCTGAAAGAGGTGGGCAGCCAGGGAAGACACAACAGCAGCCCCGTATTCTTTGGATTGCTTACTGGGGCAGAGGGGATTCTTTTAGCAAGTACACTTAGAACTGAAAAATTCCAAGGTTCTGGAGTGTGGAGGGAAGTGCTGGGGGTTGGGGGAGTGAGTGGACTGAGGCAGGCGGGGCGAGGTCGGGGTGGGCACTGTCAGCCTCAGCAGGGCTTTGTCCCCTATGTACTGGGAAGCTGCTGATAGGTTTTTGAGCAGAGGAGGGGCTGACTTGCCTCTTAGAGAAAGCTTATCTGGATATGTGGGATGAATTGAAGAGTAGCAATGGTGGACCCAGGGGTACCAGGTAGGAGGGAGGCCACTGGGGTTTGGCTCCAGTATTGCAGGGGCCTGAGCTGGGTTGGTGTTAATAGTTATTATTTACCAGTTGTTGAGTGCTCCATAGCAGGCTTCCTTCATCCACATTGTGTCATTATGTCTTCGTAAGCACTCTACAGAGGCAACCGTAGTTTCTACCTCGATTTTGTGGAGGAGGAAGCTAAGACTTCAAAGCATTAACTTATTCAGACACAGCCAGGGCAGAGTGATTGAGACAGATCTGAGAGCTCACTTAGGATGCCAACTTGATCGAATTGGGCGGTAAGCCAGACATGGGGATGGTGGTTATACAGCTGGCATTAAACCACTAAACCGAGATCATGAACCGTGGAGGGAAAGACGACAGTTTAGACCTGAATTCAAATATCTCACCAGAGCAAACTGCTGCTGTTGGAGGTTGAAGTGCTGGAAATACTCAAGTAGGAATGTCCAGCGTAATTTCCCCTTGGCTGCTAACACAGTGGAAGGAGGGTGCTGGTGGGCTCATGTTTTGTTGCACATTGTCTGATACTGACCCACCTCCTGGGGAAGAGGTGATGAGTTGTTATGGATGGGAAGACTGGTAACTCTGTTTAGAAGCTCTTCATTTAGAAACTGAGGCTCCAGGGAGAATCTACACAGCCTTGAGTTTTTAGATTATATGAGGGCCTATGATGTATCTGCTTATCTTTACTCTCAAAGCTTTATACAGACTTCAGATGGCAGGAGTCAGGTTACAGTGTAGTTGTCTTTTTTTTTCCTTTTTAAAATAAAGAAAACCAAAAATAGTTGATCTGTCATTCTGGGCATACCACTGATATTTTGGTGACCACTCTTCGATTCATCTCTAATCAAAGACTGTTAACTTATTCAATTTAGGAAATAATCCTGAGAAGGAAGTGGCATCAAAACAAAAAAATGAAGAATCAAAAAAGTAAGTTTTATCTTATGTACAAAGTTCTGTACCATCATTCTACTAGAACATACTAATGTCATTTAATTGCAAATTTAGTTATAGGAACAGGCCTGTTAAAAATAGACCTTTGTACTTTCACTTGGAAATTTGAAACGTCTATATTTTCTAAATCTTCAAAGAGAAGGGATTTTAATGATGTTTATGAGAGACTCGAGTTTTTCTTACTGCTTTTCACATTTAGAAAAGACTTATATTTGACTTAGAATCTGTTACAGAAATCAAGTGAAACTTCCTCTCTACCCTCAGAAGTAACTTCTGCGTACAGTTTATGTATGCTTCTCTACTACGTCTAATAAAGAGGTGGAAGTTAAACAACAAAATGTGGTCCTCTTGCAGCCCTATGGACAAATACTTGACTGTAGAGTATTTTGAAAGTATTGATACAGTTACTGTATTTGTTCTTCATAATAAAGCTTGGCTGTATTTTCCCTTGCTCTCAGTCTCTGAACTGTCTAGACTCTAGCATGTAATAGAAGGTGACAGGAATAAACCCACAGCCTTTTTTGCTCTAGCTGCCTACCAGAAACTTTCTGAGAGTCTCATCCAGTGGTTCCCAGCCCACTGTCCTGTAGGCTCCATCCTGTTTGCTTTCCCAGAGTGCGTCTCCACCCCAGAGAGTGGTGGCATCTCCACGGCTAGAGGAGGCCATTTGAAAGAGGTTCCCAGTTATCTCGGGAACCTTCTTCCTTCTCCAGCTCCTCATCTAATTCTCCTATGGTCTTAGCATCGTTGCTAATGGGTCTGTGCTCAGAGCATAGTACTGTCTCAGGCCACTTCCCAGCAAGTGCCTCAGCTCCAGAAGTCTAGACTCATTCAGAGGAGGCTGTGGTTTGGTTCTTGCCGAGGATACGTGCTGAATACAACTTTGAGTATGGAATTATTTATAGGACTGGGATGTCTGCTACTCATTAATATACCTCATTAGAAAGGATGTGTTTTCTTCACACTTTAAAATGTTCATTTCTTCCCCAGAAGGCAATGGGCTTTGGAAGATTTTGAAATTGGTCGCCCGCTGGGTAAAGGAAAGTTTGGTAATGTTTATTTGGCGAGAGAAAAACAAAGCAAGTTTATTCTGGCTCTTAAAGTATTATTCAAAGCTCAGCTGGAGAAGGCAGGCGTTGAGCATCAGCTGAGAAGAGAAGTAGAAATACAGTCGCATCTCAGGTAAGTCTTCAGATGATGTCCGGGAGAGTGGCGTACGGAACTTAGACTTCAATGTTTATGAACTTCTTTGTAGAAGGCTGGCTTCATAGTACTGCAAAGAATGACTAAATTCATCATTTTTTCAAAGATTTATCTAGACTTAACTGTTGTGGTTTGGAAAAATTGCTTGAAGGTTTGTCTTGTTAATGGAGTAATTTACTGGATGAGTTTTGTTTTGTTTTGATGGATAATTAAAGGAATGATACCTCTTATTTTGAGTTCGGGTTGCACACTGGTAGCCTACAGGTTGACTTTGGCCAGTGGATCTTTTTGTTTTCAGTGAATTAAAAAAAATCTCAGCTAGCCTGTGCTCAGCTGTCTAAAGTCCTCCACAGCACATCTGCTGCCGTTATTGAACATGGTCTGCGTTGTCTGTCTCATGGTATTTGAGTTTCAAACTACTGTGGGAATGGCATGTCTTTTTTTTTTTTTTAATTTGCGGAGACTTAATATTTAGCTGAATTCTTTCCCCCTAAGAATACAGATGGTTCGAAGGAAGGAAATAGTCTTAACTAAACCTGAGGTCCAGGTTTAATACCTTGAAATGCATGTAAATTGATAGCAGTGTACGTCTTTTTCTTAGAGTGGGTTCATAGCTTCACATTTTCAAGGGGAGTGGAAGGTGGGATCTGTGACCAACAGCAGCTCTCACCACTGGTTTCACATGAGGGATCTGATACTCAGTACAGATGACCCCCCATACCAGATGTCCATCTTGCATTGCAGGCATCCAAACATCCTCAGACTGTATGGTTATTTCCATGATGCTACCAGAGTTTACTTAATTTTGGAATATGCACCCCTCGGAGCTGTCTATAGAGAACTTCAGAAACTGTCAAAGTTTGATGAGCAGAGAACTGCCACAGTGAGTTTTCATTTACTGTCCAGACTAATTGTGTTTACTCTATACCTGTCCTACATAGCGCTGTACCTTTCATTATATAATAGAGGGGGCTTTGTTTCATGGAAAGCTAGCTTAATACAGGGGTCCCTAACCTCTGGGATCTAATGCCTGATGATCTGGGGTCAGGCTGATATAATAGAAATAAAGCACACAATAAATGTAATGCACTTGAGTCATCCTGAAACCATCTGCCCTACCCCAGGTCTGTGGAAAAATTCTCTTCCACAAAATTGGTCCCTGGTGCCAAAAAGGTTGGGGACCACTGGCTTAATAGGATCAAATATGTGAAATGGGAAAATCAGAGTAGCTTAGGTGTACCTTATATACAGATGAAATCAAATACCAAATGAAATCTTGTGGTTGGTTTCCACAGCTGTTTCTGTGGAAATATATATAAATAGTTACCCTGTTTAAAAAAGAGAAGAATGTATTTTTGATTAGTTTTAGATTTACAGAACAATTGAAGATAGTGCAGACTTACTTTTTCCATGCACATCTGACTTCTATTACTATTTTATATCTGTGTGGTACAACTGTTATAACTAATGGACCACTAGTACATAACTATTGACTGAAATCCACACTTAGATCCAGATTTCCTTTGTTTCTCATGATTAGATTCAGTTCAGTTCAGTCTCTCAGTCGTGTTCGACTCTTTGTGACCCCATGAACTGCAGCACGCCAGGCCTCCCTGTCCATCACCAACTCCTGAAGTCCACCCAAACCCATGTCGATGATGCCATGCAACTATCTCATCCTCTCTCATCCCCTTCTCCTCCTACCCTCAATCTTTCCCAGCATCAGGGTCTTTTCAAATGAGTCAGCTCTTCGCATGAGGTGGCCAGAGTATTGGAGTTTCAGCTCCAGCATCAGTCCTTCCAATGAACACCCAGGACTGATCTCCTTTAGGATGGACTGGTTGGATCTCCTTGCAGCCCAAGGGACTCTCAAGAGTCTTCTCCAACACCACAGTTCAAAACCATCAATTCTTCGGCTCTCAGCTTTCTTTATAGTCCAACTCTCACATCCATACATGACCACTGGAAAAACCATAGCCTTGATTAGACGGACCTTTGTTGGCAAAGTAATGTCTCTGCTTTTGAATATGCTATCTAGGTTGGTCATAACTTTAGATTAGGGTCATGGGTTTGGGGAGGGAGGTCAGAGGTGAAATGCATTCTCTAAGGATACAAGCTACTGACCTGACTCATCCCCAGGAGTTGGTCTTGACCACCCGGCTGGGGTAGTGTTTGTCAGGCTTCTCCTCTGTAGAGTTACTCTCTCTCCCTTTTCAGAGGAACAGCTCTTCTCCTACAGGGCAGGGTATCAACATAAATTATTTGGAATTCTGTACCACAGAGCTGTCTTTTCTCCCTTATTGATTTACTCAAATATTTATGAGTATGGACTCAGATGCTTGATACTTTGAGGTGCTATTAATCTAATAGCACTTTACTCTCATTGTTCGTTCCAGGTTTGGCCACCGGGTGCTCTTTTACACAGTGCCTGTGTCCTTCTGACTTGTCCCCATCTTTGTGGGGAGTGTGGGCCTGTGTATTTTTTAAAAGCACTTTCTGTTTGTCGGTGCTATAAGGTGCTCCAGCTTCGTCTTACACATTTTCTAAGTCTTAGAATTCATTATTTCTCTAAGGAGTTTTGCTTCCTTTTATTGGAAAATGTTATTAGAAGCCTTGATCTGGGTGCTGGATGTGCTCATTGCTACTGTTACTACTTCTGGGCTTTCAACTGAAAGAGAGCATTGAGATGTGTGTATTGTAATCTCGGTATTTGCATGTATCTAAAAGTATTTATAATTATCCACCTGTATCTATAGTAAACATGAGTCCCTTATCACATGGATCATTCTACCCTCCTCCCTTATCATAACCTCCACTCCAACACTGAGAAACTTGGATTCCAGCTTCGGCCATCCTTTTATCCAATTCCAGTGTTCATGTATAGTGGTGTCAGAATTGTTAACCAGTTACCCTCGTGGGGAACAACCGTATGCATTTGAGGTTCATCTGTATCCTCTTAGGGTTTGATGGTTCATTTCTCTTTATTGCTGAATAATACTCCATCATATGGCTCTACCTTGGTTTATTGCTTCATTTGTTGAAGGGTATCTTGGTTGCTTCTAGTCTTTGATTACGAGTAAAGCTGCTGTAAACAGTTGCATGTGGGTTTTTGAGGGACACAAGTTTTCTTATCTGCTGGGTAGATACCTAGGGGTGTGCTTGCTGGCTTGTATGGTAAGTCTACGTTCAGCTTTGTGGAAACTGTCAGCAGTCTTCTGCAGTGGATATGCCTACCATCTGTGCATTCCCACCCACGCATGAGCGTGTCCATGGCTCCCCACCAGCAAGTGGTGCTGTCGTGCTTTTTCAATTTCAGTCTTCCCAGTAGGTGTACAGTGGTGTCTCATTGCTTTAATTTGCAGTTCTCTAATGACATGCAAGGTTGAGCATCTTTTCAGGTGTTTATTTTCCATCTCTGTAGCATCTTTGAGGTCTGTTCAGACCTTTGAAAGTGAAAGTCGCTCAGTCATGTCCGACTCTTTGCGACTCCATGGACTATACAGTATAGTAGACTGTACTGTACAGTTCATGGAATCTCCAGGCCAGAATACTGGAGTGGTAGCCTTCCCTTCTCCAGGGGATCTTCCCAGCCCAGGGATCGAACCCAGGTTCAGACCTTTGGCCCATTAAAAATTTTGTTGTCTTACTGAGTTTTAAGAATCCGCGTGTATTTGTGATATGAGTCCTTTATCATGTGTTTTACAAACATTTTCTCCCCTTCTGTGGCTTGTGCTTTCCTTCTCTTAACTGTGTCTTTCATGGGCAGACATTTTTAATCTTAAAATCCAACATAATCAGGTTTTTGTTTTGCCTTTTTCTTTTTTTTTTTTTCATGGATTGTACTCTTCTTTATTAATGTGAAAATTGTTTGAAGAAGTTGTCTTAATTTGGACTGTTTTTTGTTGAATTAGCAGATGAAGGGCCTATAGAATGGTGGTTACTTTGTTCTGTTTCTTAGTGGAGGTCTCTGGGTAGTATGTACACTTATCTTTTTGGCATTGATCTAAATGGCATTAAATTGGAGTGGTTTTACTTTTATCTTCTACTGAAATCACAGCACTGTTGGTGAATGACCGCTTTGGTTCTGTCTGTGCAATGAGGACATACTATTTCAACTTAAATATTTGCCCTTTGGATAAGTAGAAATCTATCTTATTTGCTTTTTAAATATTAACTAGGCAAGCTAGTTTCTTCTTTAATTGGCAAGTAATGTTTGTACTCAGTTGTCTTCAATCCAGTGGAATTTACTTTGGTGTAAACAGATAGCTGCTTGAAAGGAAGTAAAAGATTGTTCTTTCTAGATTCCCTAGTAGTTTACACACACACACACACACACACACACACACACACCTACCTGTTTTTCTTTCCTGATTAATTAAAACTAGTTCTGGACATAATCCATAATCTTAATGAGGCGTGTGGAGGGGGTGGATGCAGAGAGCTCTGGTTCCTGCCGGATTTGAGCAGGGGCAGCCCATTGTCATCTGGAATCGTACTGTATCCTCTTAGAGCATCACCCACTTTGGTGCAGGAGATGAGCTTTCTTTGCCTTTGCTTTCAGTTTATTTATGGTTTATTTAAGTTTATGGTCTAAATTTTGGTGGAAAGCAATGAAAAATGTCCTTTCTGATGATAACATCTGGTTTGTACCCCTTCATATGGTAAACCTTTTCGGTATAACATAATGTTCAGTCCTGTTTAGAATTACTTTTTGAGGAACCAACACTTCTCAAACGTCAGTCAGAACTAAATATATTCTTTCAACATATTAGAAAACAATTCTCATTTACATGTTAAAGCAAATCCTGGGCTTGCTTAAGTTTATAGCTTCAAACAAACCCTTTTGTTGTAATTTTGCCTTAGTTTTAACAATGGGAATGGACTATAAAGTTTTTCTTTAAGAATGTTAAAAATTGTTTCAAGTCTGACTCATTTGTACCAGTTTTTCAGTGTTGTCATAATTGATGGCTTCCGGGCCATAAATTGCCAGGTGGGATGTGGTGGCGCCTCGTGTCCTCCTGCCTTCCGGTGTCGCACCTGCTGCGTTAGCAAACCTAGCACGGTCACTTGTGCTTCATGCTGAGCACTAAATTGGTTTGTTTTCTTGTAGAGTCATCCACTGTCTCTAGTTTTTGCTTTCAAATCTACAAAACATGTTAAAATCTATGTTGAGTTTCCTTTCAGAAGAGATGTCTAAAATTAACTTGTTATATAAATCTAAAACAGATTTCCAATACTTTCTGTTTTAATAGTATATCACAGAATTGGCAAATGCCTTGTCTTACTGTCATTCAAAGAGAGTTATTCACAGAGACATTAAGCCAGAGAACCTGCTCCTTGGATCAGCTGGAGAGCTTAAGATCGCCGATTTTGGGTGGTCGGTACATGCCCCATCCTCCAGGTATGTAACTTCAGAGATGGAACTTGTTTGGTTTAGCAAAAGCCTAGGGGCTAATGAGCTGAATAGTAAAATATTTACTATAAGTAAATGTAAGCATAGATGTTGTGGGCGGTTGGGTCAGGTAACTGATATACATGCTTTGGAGTAATTTAGGCCTGGCAGGAAACTAGTGTCTTCAAGAACATTTTTACTGTGCAGCCATTTGTGGATGTTTATCCTGGGGTTACGGGCAAGGCTATGGCACCCCACTCTAGTACTCTTGCCTAGAAAATCCCATGGACAGAGGAGCCTGGTAGGCTGCAGTCCATGAGGTCGCTAAGAGTCGGACCCAACTGAGCGACTTCACTTTGACTTTTTACTTTCATGCATTGGAGAAGGAAATGGCAACCCACTCCAGTATTCTTGCCTGGAGAATCCCAGGGACGGGGGAGCCTGGTGGGCTGCCGTCTATGGGGTCGCACAGAGTCGGACACAACTGAAGCGACTTAGCAGTAGCAGCATCCTGGGGTTAAAGATGCATACTATCCTTAGAGTGAAGGGGACAAATAGGTAAAAGATACGACAAGTGTATCACGGAATGAAATGCAGTGTGTAGAGGGGGAGTAACACCTGACTGCCTGTGGGAGGGAAACTCCACTGCCTCCAGGGCCAGGAGACACGAGTTCTACGAGTTCTGAGGGCAGCACCTGCAGAGCTCTAGAACTGAGAGCTTAAAGGAATCAAACTAGTTTGGATGGAGCTTTCAGGGTGGTGGTTAAAGATTCTTTGGTCTGCTCCTGTCAACAGAGCAGTCTTTTCCTATCTCTTCTTAAAGCAGAGAGATCAACCTAATGAAACAATTGAAGTGAACTCTGTAAGCAGAGCTAAAACATTTTCTCCTGTTTTTAAGTTGGGTTTCAATGAGCTTTTGAAACCATGTGTGAAGTAGGGCAATTAAAAGCATACATCTACTGCTAAGAGTTTGTCAGCTTTGGGGTAGGTCTTAAAAAAATTGTAACCAGATTACTTTAAAGCCAGTTAAAAAAACTGTATAGTCCAACATGGATGCTGTTGAGTGTGAGATTTGTTTTTAATACAGATCACTCCTAATTGTTTGCAGCAAGGCACTGAATCTGCTATTGCAGTCTCTTGTTGTTTTGGGGGGAAAAAAATCTGGTTGTCACAAGTGGGAGCTGTTGGCCTCTGAGGCCAACAGCAATGGCTGTAGCACCACAGGGCTAAGCTGGACCTTGGCCTGCCCAGCGGTGTCATCATGGCAGGAAAGATAAAGAGGATATCATATAAAATGCTGGTCACTTGGCCCGGCTTCACATAGCTGGTTAACTGTAAGAGCTCTCAGGTTACTGTGCTGTCTTTTGAGGCTCTTGATCTGGGCTTTCTCCCGAATCCAGTGGTGGTGAGAGGCTAGGAGTCTACAGTGGCAGCTTCTTTAGGCGAGTGAACATTTGTGTGCTCGCCGGGCACCAGTGGCACCAAAGAATAACTGGTACAAGGCAGCAAAATCGGCCTAGCCTTTGCTCCTGTTTTGATGTCTGTTTCCAACCTCTGTTATAAAAACAGACACGCTGAATTGATCACCTGCCTATCCAGTGCCTATAGTCCCAACAGTTGTTAACATTTTACCATACTGAGTGTGTCTACATTTTGGTGAACCTTCAAAAATAAGTGACAGGCAGCATGCTTCATCCTTTGAGTACTTCAGTAGTAGGCACGTCCTGAAAATAAGGACATTGTCCTGTATAATCACAACCATTATCACACCTAAGAAACCTAGTCTTGTTAATATCTACTATTTAGTCCATGTTCAAATTTCCCTAGTTGTTCACACAGTTTTATAGTGGTGATAGTTTAAATCTTATTTATCATTTAAGGAAGTTCTAGAATTAGACATATTTGGGGTGCCACATGATTGCTAGCTGTGAGGTCTGGTACAGCGCCCCATCTAAAAATGGATTTTTAATAGCACCTGCTTTGTAGCACAGGAGCTAGCCTAGGAAAAGCGCTCAGTGTTAGTGGAATGGTTGGTGACTTTGAGCAGCTGTCGTGCTAATAGAAACAGTAGCACGTCAACCTGAGCCTGCCTGTGTTTTCAGGAGGACCACCCTCTGCGGCACGCTGGACTACCTGCCCCCTGAGATGATTGAGGGCCGGATGCACGACGAGAAAGTGGACCTCTGGAGCCTTGGGGTGCTTTGCTATGAGTTCCTCGTCGGGAAGCCTCCTTTTGAGGCAGACACGTACCAGGAGACCTACAGAAGAATATCACGGGTAAGCCCTCACTACAAAGGGACCCATCGTTGTTAGAATTCCTTCCTTATCAGCCTTGACAGGAGGCTATGATCTGAGTATTTCTCGTGTTCTCTCTGAGCCACGTTGTGACTCTTGTCACTTATTGTGTACTCATCCAGGTGGAATTCACATTCCCTGACTGCGTGCCCGAGGGAGCCAGGGACCTCATTTCAAGACTGCTGAAGCACAATCCCAGCCAGAGGCCCACCCTCAAAGAAGTACTTGAACACCCCTGGATCACAGCCAACTCAAAACCATCAAGTTGTCAGAAAAAAGAATCAACTAGCAAACAGTCTTAATCTTTGGGGGCAGAGATCCTTAGGCCAGGGCTGCCTTGTCCTGGAGCAGGCTGCTGGCATGTCTCCCTGTGGCCTGCCCGCCATCGAGACTCTACAGGACATGCTGCTGACAAGCAGGCAGTGCTCGGAGTCCCACTTCTGCAGACACCACACCCTACAGCAGTGGGCGCAGCCGTGAGAATCGTGCTAATAACTTCACTGGTTATAGAATCAATCCGGAGGCAAGGTTTGAGGGCAGCCACCCCGAAGCCTATTTGGAGTAAGGCGTCCTCGTGGAAGATGGACTCAGAGCCTGGCTGTGGGGAAGGGGGTCATGCCTAGTCCTGCCTCGACCCTTGAAACACTGTGCAATAACCTTCCCAGTCCTGTGTGTGTGTAACTTATCGGGTGGCCCAGTCTGGTAACGCTGTCAGAATGAACATGTGATTCTTCCTTTTAAATGTTAAAATAAAGACTTTTGTATAGCCTTGTATCTTTACCCCCACAGCATCCCTTCAGGACTGTTCGGGGTCTGTCCAGCACCCCCGCTTGGCCTGCTTGTGGGTCCTCAGTCACTCACCTGGTGAGACTGAGGCAGGAGCATGGGCTTGCCTCAGTCTTGGGGCACAAGGGTGTCTCAGCCCTTTCTAAATGGTAAAGCCTTATTTTCTCTCATGGTGTTGATGTTTTTATAAAGTTCTCACGTGTGTAACCTTGACATTACAGTGCGTCTCCCAGGAGTTCACATTCGACAGACACTTTGAGAAACTGGGCTAATCCTGTCACTAGGTGGTGGGGACGGGGGAGGTCGGCAGGCCCATGGACATATGGGCCTTCCTTCGTTCCCGTCCTTCCCTCATCCCTTGTCCTACACTCCTGGGGGTGGGGGAGGAGTCGTCAACCAGCAGGCACCTTGTGATGGGTTAGGGAACAGAAAGGGGGAGCAGGGCCCTGGGGAAGGAGTCTCTCAGTTGGACTTGAGAGGATTTAAAGTGTAGAGGCAGGTGTGGCAAGAGGTCCTTGCAGCCTGAGGGAGGGGCCTGCAGGAAATGTGGCCCATTGGTGGGGGGAACTGGAAGTGGGGTGCTCTGCTGGGGAACACCAGGAGCGGTTGTGAGCGCAGCCAGCACCCTCCACTGTCCCTGGTGCCCCCGAGCCTTGGTCCCTGTCCTGGGCAGTGGACATTCACCATTGTGCATGACCACAGCCCGCTGGAGCCCTCACCCTGAGGAGTCACCTGCCCAGTCAGCAACAGCTCACAGAAGTGAGTGATCCCGGCACGGGGGCCGCTGGGGGCTCACTAGAGCTGCAGGCGGTCTGGCTGGACAGAGGGGAGGGGTCAACCATCCATGTCCACACCCGCCCCCTTCTGGGCTCTGACCATGTTCTTGACAGCATGGTGAGGAGTTCCACGTGTTGGGTGAGCCAGCTCCCGGCAACCTGATTTTCCCAGTTTGGCCCTCCGTCTTGATTCTGTGGTAAAAGTGTTCACCCAGCCGGACTCCCTCCCCAGCCGAACCGGAGTCTGGGTGCTGCCAGTGTTCAAAGTGGTTCATACAAGTGGACACTGCTGCCCCCTCAGTACAGCTGGCTGGGGCTTCCCTTACCCTGGTCACCTGGTCCCCATGGGACACCCTAGAGTTGTGGCATCTGTGTCAACTTGCAACCCAAGTCCACAGATAAGTCTGCTTGCAGTCCACAGGTAATTCTTTTCACCAGCTGTTCAGTCTCGGCCTAGAAATGAGATGCCATGAGGAGCTGGTCTCTCCCATTTTTGGTCTCAGGTTCTGTGTGCTCCTATCACGTAAAATTACATATTTCTAGCTGCCAACACCTGTGCATCAACCGAGGTGGTGAACTTGACCATGATGCAGACAAAGGTGGAAGTGTTGAACTTACTGAGAACTAGGAGAGGAAATAAGCTTTCATGGCCAACTTTCAACGCAAGAGGTACAGAGATCAGAAATGTCCACACAAGTGCTATACACTTCCATGGCAGAGTTGGTGAAGTAGTCACGGAAACAGCAAAACAAGTGGGTAAAACTGCAGTGTCCGATTGCCTTAGGACAAAGGAATTTCCAGTTCCCATAGTCTTGAGCTTTATATCCCATTCATCCATCTACCCCAGCCGTGGTCAACATGACATGACTAATCCCACCAGGGCTATTAGCTAAGCCACATTTGCCCGAGACAATCCCACACAGGCCCAGAAAAGAGCTCACTGCAATGGGGCCACATTAGCAAACTAGTCCCACGCAGTGCTGGTTTGTCACTGGCAGCAGTGATGGCTTACCACAAGAGGAGTAACAGGTTCTTCACAAACTTTACAAAGGTGTTTATTCGTTTCATGGAACTTAAGCTGCTCATTTTGTCAGATTAAAAAATTAGAGGTGAACAATGGCTTACATTTCTAAAATAGATAATCAGTTCTATTCCCCTAGTTCCATAAAAACAAAATACAAGCAATCTGTACATCTTGCTGGTGAATTCACATAATGCTCTAGTTCCCTGATCCTTTGACTTTCTCTCCTCTCTAGTTAACTCTGTTCTGTTTTGACCACTGGCCACAGGAGTGGAGTGGCGTTGGGGCTTAGAAGCAAACGCTATGGCTATTTGGTATGATAATTTATTGCTTGCCCTTTCAGTCCACTCTCATTTCTCCAAACAGAATCAAAGTTTGAGATTTAAGCCCTTAAACTTGGAGGAATCCCTGTGGGCTTTTTTGCATAGGCATTACTCAGGATGTGAATGGGTTGGGAAGCCGGTGTGGAAGGTGGTTAGGAGCCCACAGCTAACTGTTGCCATAGAGACAGCAACACAGAAGTGCTGGTCCTGCCTCACAAGGAATTACCTAGCCCTGGTGCCTTCATCTTGTTCTGCTGTGTCCATGGTCCTTGGAATTAGACCCCAGAAAGACAGTTCCAACTTTAAATGGCTAAAACTTTTTGGCAATGGGCTAACTGCTTTAAAAGGGGAGAAAATACCCAATGCACTTTAAAGATCTTGCAAGTGGAGAATCTGTCCCACGAAGATACTTTTAAAAGTTAACTGAAATAACCGATTGATGTGGATCACTAAGGTCTAACTAGGAAAATGTCAATAGTCCGAGCTCAGTAAAACCAGGACGATCAGTTCACAGTTGCTTTAGTTTTCTGATTGTCACAAGTGTAGTTAATCAAACCAAAAAACTAAAATAAAAAGTAAATCTGGGAGCCAGAAAGATAAACACAACCCCTCATCCATGGCAGAGGGGCAGACGGGTTACAGTGGGGTTCCTGGGTGTGGAGCAGGTGCCCTGCAGGAACCCGGCCCGGGGCGGGGCGGCTGTCAGTGACGCTGAAGCCTACCGGAAGACATTCCTTCTCTGTTGCCTGCTTCTGACTATTCCGCAGAGAAAGTCTCAATTTGAGTGTGTGTGCTTCGATTTCTATTCTTAAATGTCCCTAACAGAGAATGTGGGGTCTCAGGTCACACCCCCTTTATCTGGTAAACTGGCTCCATCCCTCCCCGGCTTGTATTATTACTGTATTATATATTTTGTAGTGGCCTCTTATTTACAGAAACTGCTAGTAACTTTCCTTTTTTAGAGAGTGATACAAAATCTTTTTTTTACACACATAATTTTAACTCAATTAAAAAATAGAAATAGCAACTCAGTGTAAACATTGTGACAGTGATTCTGGAATGTCTGAAGTCTGAGACAGAGTGAGTTAGGCCAAGATTGTCTCAGTTTTCCATATACATGCAGTGGAGCCAACTGATGCCATTACTATTGGACAAAGTTTCCATTTTTTACCTAAAGAGACAAATGATTCTGACCTATTTTAATGAAATTTGTGAAAAACCAGCTGAGGCAGGCTCTACATGTCCAGATTTGAAGATGTTTGGGAATCAATGAAACATACCAGAAATACTTGTTTGTTTTCTTTGCCCAAACAAGTGTAATGAATGTCAAAGTGTTGATGCTAATTTAGATCCTGATTACATATTGGGAAGTCCTCAATTCTGCTTCATTAATTGTAGCACTGGACTCTGTTTTGCACAATACTGCATATTAAACTGCAGGCAGCCTGACAAGTTGGAGAAGGCAACGGCACCCCACTCCAGTACTCTTGCCTGGAAAATCCCATGGATGGAGGAGCCTGGTAGGCTGCAGTCCATGGGGTCACTAAGAGTTGGACACGACTGAAGTGACTTAGCAGCAGCAGCAGCAGCAGCCTGACATGTATGGGAGGAAGGGGAATTTTAAAAATCAGCTTAATGAATCACCACCCTTCAAGAATTTGAGCAAAGACGAACCCCTGAGGCTCTTGCAGGCAGACCCTCACCAATGGTCTTCTGGAAGGAACATTTCCTGGCTGACGGTTTTGTCTGACATGACAACTCATTGGTGGTGTTCTGCTGACATTTTTAGAGTATGCAGACAAGCCCTGTGATGAATAGCATTACCCAAACTTTAAAGCAGAAAAACTACAATGATTTGAAACCCTGAATTTTTGCTGGCAAAAGTAAATCCTATTTGTGAGAATGCAACAATTAGCCCTTGCTACCCACCCACCACAAAACCTACATCCTAAAACCAATCTAGCATGTGTCATTTACAAGAAATAGGTTTTCAGGCCCACAGTTGAAGAGTTCATCAAGGCTTTGCCGCTGGAGGTTTAAAAATTCCCACTTTCCGAAAGTATCTGACAATCAAGGGCACAGAAACTAAGGTAATACTGATCCTCACGGGCGCGAACAGCTTGTGGATGGCGTAGGCCACCACAAAGGTGCTTGTGCCGGCCGCCATTTTCGACTGGACCAGTGACTCTTTAAAGCCGAGTTTAAGTAGGACGGCTGACATGTCCACACCACTGGAGGGGAGAGAGACAGACAGACAAACACAGAAACACAAAAGATATTTACTACAGCAAGGGACTAAGTTAAGCACTCAATTTGGCTATGAGATTTACACTATTTTTTTAAAATGTAAGTAAAGGTAGCTAGATGAATACTAAGTCTTAGGAAGAAAGTTCTTACTCTCAAAGACTCTTGCTGCTGCTAAGTCACTTCAGTCATGTCCGACTTTGTGCGACCCCATAGATGTCAGCCCACCAGGCTCCCCTGTCCCTGGGATTCTCCAGGCAAGAACACTGGAGTGGGTTGCCATTTCCTTCTCTAATGCATGAAAGTGAAAAGTGAAAGTGAAGTCGCTCAGTCCTGTACGACTCTTAGCGACCCCATGGACTGTAGCCTACCAGGCTCCTCCATCCATGGGATTTTCCAGGCAAGAGTACTGGAGTGGGGTGCCATTGTCTTCTCCGCTCAAAGACTCTTACATGATAGCAAAAAACGAATACCTACTACTGTCCCAATCTTACCTTGAAATAACCATGTAAAACATTCCCAAGGAGATTAATGAGATTCCAATGTGCAGTGACACTGCCACGGCACCATATTCTTGAAAAATCTTTTTCAGCTGCTGCGACTTGCTTAGCTTTTCCTCCTCTGTGCCCTTGATATTGCTGCCTGTGGTCACAGTGATTTTGCTGGGGTCCTGCACACAAACCAAAGAAAGGGAGACACTTGAGGGCAGGTGCAAGGATGTGAGTGGTCATCACCACATCACCACCTTCAGAATCATGCGATGTTCTGCTCTTTCTTATCCAATGAGAGATGAGTTCCTCTCTTTCTTCATCAGCTGAGGCTAATGCCCGCTACGCCACTGAGTGCACTGAAGGGCTGGGTACCACATGTGATGGGCAAAACGATGGCCCCAAAGATGTCTAGTTCCTAGGCCCTGGAACCTGTGAATATGTTACCTTATGTGACAAAAGGATTTTGCAGGTAGGATTCAGTTAAGGATCCTAAGATGGGTAAATCATCCTGGATCTTCTGAGTGGGACCAATGTGATCACAAGGGTCCTTGTAAGTGAAGGGAGGGAGCCAGCAGGGTCAGAGAAGCTGACATGAGGAGAGAAGCAGAGTCAGATTTGCAGAGGCTGGTGCTACTCCCTCTGAAGATGGAGGAAAGGGGCAAGCCAAGGGGGCAGGCATCTCTAGAAGCTGGGAAAGACAGGAAATGACTTTCCTGGCAACTCAGATAGTAAAGAATCTGCCTGCAATGCAGAAGACCCAGGTTCAATCCCTGGGTCAGGAAGATCCTCTGGAGAAGGAAACAGCAACCCACTCCAATATTCTTGCCTGGAAAATCTCATAGACAGAGAGGAGCCTGGTGGGCTACATAGAGTCCATGGGGTCACAAGAGTCAGACACGACTAAACCACCACCACCAGAGCAGGTGGAAGGACCCAGCCCTGCTGATGCCCTGAGGTTAGCACCTATGAGACCTCATGGGCTTCTGACCTCCTTGACTGTAAGAAAACAAACGGGTGTTGTCTTATGCACATGACAACCAGGCTAGACTCTAGCCTGTGGGTGTGAAATAAATGGGAGCAGAAGCTATGATATATTTACTTTTGGAATCAAGGTTTATCCCTGAGATCTGAACAGATATAGGGGGAGGGCTAGTTCCTAGGCCATAAATACAGCATTGGGGGTTTGCAGAGAAATGATTTACTGTGTAGGGTGTCCATTAACATTTATTGAGCATCTACAAGGCCTGGTACGGTTTGAGAGAAACAAAAACAATAATATTGGGTTCAAAAGACAAAACTCCTCCACGCAGAGAGTGCTTTTTCATCAAAGGATTGCTTCAGCTCTCATGACAGACCTCACAGACAGAGCTCTTCTCAAGGACAGGATCTGGGTCAGCCAGCTCCGGTTATGGACTTTGAAGTGGAGGCCATTTCCTTATATTTTTAGAACATGCAGGGGCACAGGCATACCTCAAAAGCTGGCAAGGCAGGGGTTGGGGGTAGGGACAATGACATGCATCATGGCGACCCCAGGAATGAAATTAAATGATACCCAGATATCCAGATCAGCAGCCTCCAAACCGAATGAGGCAGCGGTCCTCCCAGTTCCGCCCCGCCCTGCTCTGGAGGCATAGGTGGCCGCTGGGTTTCCTCTCTGGTCACTCCGTGTGTCCACCAAGGGAGGGCACTGGGAGCGAGAAGTGGTCCAAACCCCCGCATGACACCAGCTGGGCCCTGCTGACACCCCGCCTCGGGTGGTGACCCAGATGTGTGTTTCCCTGAACTCTGAGCTGGCGCATCTGCCTTGGCTGTGATGTCCACAGTCACACATCCACAACACGTCTGGACAAGCTCCTGACCCACTCCCACCCACATGCTCCTCTCCAGGTCACAGCTGTCCCTGTTTCGGCAAACCTCATCCTCCTAGATGCTCTGCCTGAAACCTGAGTCACTGATTCCCACAACCAGCCATCAGCCAACCCCACCAGGTCCAAACTAACCCCCCTCCCCTCCCCACCCAACACTCCTATCACCCTGGCCCAAGCTCCGCACCTCCTCCCTGGGTGACTGTGACGGCTTCTTCCTAGCTGTCCCCCAATCCTACCTCTGACCCCTCAACAGAGTGGCCAGAGACAGCCTGTGAAATCCGAGGTGGGATTACAGCACCGCCCCCGCTCAGAGGCCTCCTGGAAGCTAAAGTAGTCTGTGCACTAGCCCCGCTGGCCCTCCAGACACCACCCCCCACCCAACCCCTCTCCTTCCTGCTTCCCATTCTAGCCGCCCAGCTTCCTTGCTGCTTTAAGGAGGACAGGCCAGGCCCGACAGGCCCTGGCATCTGCTGTTCCATCTGCCAGGAAGTTTTTCCCCAGAGGGCCTCACAGCACTGCCTCCAGATCTTTATCCAGCACCACCACAGGGAGGCCCTCCCGGACTGCTCTCTTTAAAACCAAGAGCCCCTCACCCTGTGGTTCCTGTGCGTTTCCCTCCAACCTGACTTCATCATCTAACGTTCCACGTCCCACGTGCATTTTCTCTTCCTCCCCAGGGAGGGGCCCATCCACTTTGGAAATGGTTTTGCTCACATAGAAATTACAAACCGTTAAGTCCACCTTAACGTTTAAAGTATACAGTTGCATGGTTCATGTGTGTCTGCCATTGTGCAGTCATCACCAGGGTCTAATTCTGGAAGATTTTTGCTACTCTATCTGCAGTTACTTCCCATTCCCCTCTCCCCCGTCTTGCCGGGGAGAATGGAGACACCAAGCTCCTTTCCGTCTACGGATTTGCCCATTCTGGATGTTTTTAATATGAATAGGGTCGTGCAACACGGGGCCTTCGGTGACTGGCTTCCGCTACAGACTGAATGTTTGTGCAACTTGCCTCCCCTCCCTCAAATTCATACAATGAAACAAAATCCCCACCCTGCCCGTATTTGGAGGTGGGAGGTGACTAGGTCATGAGAGTGAAGCCCTCATGAATGCAATCGGGGCTCTTATAAAAGATACCCCAGAGGGCTACCTTGTCCCTTCTAACATGTGAGGACATGCCAAGAGGACAGAAGACAGCTGGCAATGAACCAGGAAGCAGACCCTCTCCTGTCCTGATCTTGGACTTACAGCCTCCTGGGCTGTGAGAAATGAATGTTTGCTGTTTAAGCCACCTGTGCTTGAGTGCTCAGTCACTTCAGTTGTGTCTGATTCTTTGCGACCCTATGGTCTGTAACCTGCCAGGTTCCACTATCAATGGGATTCGCTAGGCAAGAATATTGGAGTGGGTTGCCATGCCCTCCTTCAGGGGATCTTCCCAACCCAGGGATCGAACCCATATCTCTTATGTCTCTTCCACTGGCAGGCAGGTTCTTTACCACTAGCACCACCTGGGAAGTGCTTAAGCTGCCCAGTCTATGGTATTTTTGTTATAGCAGCCTGAACAGATTACTGCAGCTTTTTCCACTTATCATGTTTTCAAGGGTGATCCACATTGTAGCAGGTATCCAACTTCATTCCTTTTTATGAAGTAGAATTTGATTCAACTGAAATACAAAGTATGGATTCTAAAATTTATCCTGCGGGCTAAGCTAGGAACCATAGCACATTTTTTGCTGACAAAGAATGTCTGCTGTGTCTGGGAGCGTTGTTGTGCCTGGTAACCTCTGGGACAGGATCTCACCGTGGCTTCATGCAGGACAGGAGGGCCTGGCTCTGAGTCAGCTGCTGGAATGATAAAGTGTACGTGCTACACGTTTGTGGAAGGTAAGGTACAAAAGCAGAGGAAGGAAGGAAGGCTCAGTGAAGAGCCACATTCTGGGCATGGTGATGAGCAGGTGGAATTCAGTCTTGGATCGAAACTTGCTCAGAACTGAGACTTCCCTAGCGGCCCAGGGGTTAGGACACCTTGCTTTCACTGCTGAGGGGGAAGGGCTTAATCCGTGGTCAGGGAACTAAGATCCTTCAAGTCATGCGGCCAAAAGAAAACAAAATTTGTCTAGTCATCCATGATTTATAATCATACGCAACTGCTACTCATTTGCCCCTCTTCTCCCAAAAGCTGGTACAAAACTCAGATTTATGAGTTAAGAGTCTTTTCATTACCTCCCAGTTGAAAGAGCATCTCTTTTGTTCCCAAACTGCAGTTAGGACTGAAAAAACAAATACACACACACACAAACACACACACACACACACACGTGCGCGCGCGCCACCCCCCCCCCCCCCCCCCCGCCGGAAGCTTTCATCCTGGAATTAAATTTCAGTACCATTAAAGGCTGTTCTGTCCCTGGGAATTAAGTGTTAAGGCCTTAAGGGTGGGGATGAACTGTTATTTTCTCACAGCCTTTAGCTTTAACTTCTGCGGGGGGTTTTCAGACTTATGAAAACAAACAGTTAAAAAAAGGGTGGGTGATTTAGTTGCTCAGTTATGTCTGACTTTTGCAATCCCCTGGACTGTAGCCTGCCAGGCTTCTCTGTCCATGGGTTTCTCCAGGCAAGAATACTGGAGCGGGTTGCCATTTCCTCCTCCAGGAGATCTTCCTGACCTAGGTATCAAATCCACATTTCCTACGTCTCCTGCACTGCAGGCAGATTCTTTATCGCTGAGCCAGTATCCGTTTATGGGGTCCCAGAGACTGATTCTGATAGGCAGGAAAGCCTATCATGTTTTGAAAGGTTTTAGGAAAACCATGAGTATTCTCAGGAGAGGCCACTTCTGTTGAGCCAGCCACTGAGCTTAGGACTTTAAAGGTTTTATAAAAACCCTCACGACCTCATGCTACAGGTACCTCTGTGACTTCCACTTTGACAGATGGGAGACCGGGGCTCTGGGGTGAAGCTGTGAGCTGGCTGGCAGTGCCCAGACTGGGTTCTGCACTACAGACTCTCCTTCTTGTCCCCCAAGAGTTGAACATTCCTAGAGGAAGAGCCTGTTCCAGAACCTCAGGACTCTGGAGGGGAGAAGGAAAACTGTCTTCAGCCTCCCTTGTTCGGCCAGCACCCACGCTCCCAGTTCTCCGACGCCCACCAGCCGGAATGGCCGCTGGGAGCTTAGGCTCTTTCTGATAAACAGGTCCCCACCCGCCTTTTGGCTGCGGAGGAGGGCTGCCGGGCGCTGATAGGATGGCTCCCAGAGCCAAACCATGTCCTGGGGTGGATGACGATGAGTGAAAGCCCTTTTCACTCCCACCCCAACACTTGGCCTGACAGAACCTCATTCTGCCCCATCTGTCCACTCACAGGACGGGGCGGAGCTGCCACTCTCTCTCTCTTCCTCCCTCTTCTGTGCAAGCTCTATTTTGGCAAATGGCCTTTTGGCCAAAAAAGAAAAATAAAAAGGCAGCCAGACTTCCAGCTACAGAATAACAAGTATCTATTGCCAGACAACAGGAGGGACAAAATATTCAGACACATGGACAATTTCCTGTTAGCCAGTGCCAAGGTTAGTTTTTAACTTTCTAGAGTTAGATTTTTTTTTTTTTAAACATGGACAATTTTCTTCCTTTTATTTTGAAAATCTCTTTAATCACTGTGAATCATGTATTTTTCTTCCTAAGCCTGGAGGAGACGAAAGAGGTTAAAATAAAAGGAATTTATGAAGAGGTGACCTGCAAGGAATAGGACTCTTTCAAACATTCATTTCTTGGTGAGATATCACCTTAAAAACCTGTGATATATTTTTAGTCGCTGTCCTGGTTGGAGATAACTTCGTACCTCCCCCGGTGTCTGTTTTTAGATAAACGTGCTTTCATACACTTGAGGATGGCTTGGCTCTCTGAGCCCCAGCGTTTTCATCTCCCAGTTCTCCCTCACATGCTGCCTTTCAGTGAGTCAAAGCAGTGCCAACCCAGAGCAGACACTCACAAATAAGTGAAGAACAGTTGTTAAGAGCAAAAGCTTTGGAACCAGACTAGTTTGGATCCCAGTTCTGACAGGTAATCTCTGTGTTTCTCACAGAGTTACTCAACCTCTCTGGGCTTACGTGAAGATAATAGTATTGCTTATGTCTCAGGGTTGTTGTGAGAGTTACACGAATTGATATTTTCAAAGTACTCAGAACAGTGCCTGTTACAAAGTAAACACAATATAGTGTTTATCATTAATATTATTTACTGCATGAATGAAAACAGGTGTCACTCTTAACAATCTGACCTTTTAAGCAAGATTTTTGGCTTATTCCTCCAAACTTCTTGACTCTTCTCATACAGCCTCCTTACTTTAATAAATGCAGCAGTGGTGGCTGGGATTGGTGGAGGGAGGGCAGCAAACATACGCACACACCTGCAGACACACACACAGACACACACACTCACACACCTGCCAGTGCCAGGCTAACCAGACAGACAAGCAAATCAGAAGGACATTCCGTATGAGGAGAGCGTAGAAGATGTACTCCCACGAGGCTGAGGAGAGGCCAGTGGAGGCATCCGAGGCATCACTGGTGGTCAGGGAAGGCTTCCAGGAGGAAGGGACAGCTAGGCTGATGTCTGGAGAATCACCAGGAGTCAGCTGGGTGTATGCGGAGGGTGTTAGGCATGTGAAGATCCCCAAGCTGGGCTCAGGAGGCAAAGATAAGATCTAGCCTGTCAGATGGCGCAGCACAAGGCAGAGAAGGAAGTTTCTCCATCTGTGGTGGAGGCATGGTTAGGTCATGGGTCAAAGGCCTATGGAACATTCAAGAAGCACTGGCTCCCAGGGACACCATGCTCAGGCCTGCACCAGCTCATGGAATGGTCCCCAAACTACTGTTGGGAAGGTGTTATTTTTAGCCCCCTGAAAGGTCAGCAACCAGGCCTCAGAGACCTTGCGGACAGGGTGAGGCAGCAACCCTGGTGAGTGGATGCAGGCAGGCTGGACCAGAGCAGCAAAGCTCCAGGCACTGCTCCTTCCAACTGAGTTCTGCATCTCCAGAAGGCACTGCTCACCACCTGTTTTCTTTAAGGAGACCCACTTCAAAATCAAACTGAAACATATTTACAGAAAGGAGCAGTCTGCATTTGCATTCTGAATGAAAACCAGTTTCCACTTACCATGCATAGAAGGCAAGTGAAGATAAACACAAAGAAGAAACCCTGCGTTTCAGGCGCGAGTCCCGCCCGCAGTCTAACTGGGAGGCCTGCACTCGCGGTTAGATAAAAAGGGAGTGGCAGCAAGTACTCGGGGGGAGGGGGGAAGGTGCGGGGGCAGGGGAAGGTGCGGGGGCGGGGGGAGGGGGGGAAGGTGCGGGGGCAGGTGGTGGTGGTGTTAGAGACAGCAGCACCCACCGAGCCTTCCTCCTCAGCCCAGCGAGGGGCCCCAGCGTGACTTCAAAGGGAACAACTCTAAGCGCCGGATGACAACGTCGATACCAAGTCCAGCCCCACCTCCAATACTCTTGGCCGCCACCACAGCGCAGGCCCAGCTTTGGGCAACTGGGATACCCTGGAGGCTGCGACCTTGGGCATTCGCCACGCCCCCCCTGAGCCTCAGTTTCCCCGGTTGTCAACTGGGAGATCGCTTCCTTGGCTTGAAGAGATTTGGGGTCTGGGGACCTGAAGGTGCCCGGTCTCAGCAGCTGCGCGTGTAAAGCTCTCCTCCGGCGCAGGTGGACCAGCGATCCGGGAGCCCGGGGATCCGGGTGGGGGTGGGGAGGCTTACCTGACGGCCCTGGTAGTTCCCGCGGGCGGCGCGCAGCAGCTGGGCGTCCGGCCCGGGCCCGAGCAGCGGCAGGAACACCGGCGGCGGGACACAAGGGGCGGCGGCGCCCAGGAGCCAGGTGGCGCGGCAACGAACCCGGGCGCCCACCCGGCCCGCGGGGCTAAGCAGCGCCAGCAGCCCGGCCATGGTGCGCAGAGCCGGGCGCTGCCGCCCTAGCAGCAGACCGCAGGGGGAGCAGCGCGGTGGGCGGGGCCCGCGGGAGCCCGAGCCGCGAGCGGCGGGGCGGGGCCAGAGTCGTGCCCAGTCCTAGGCCCCGCCTGCCCCGCCGCAGCCAGAGCGGCGAGGGCGGAGCTGGAGCCCCGCGGAGTGGGCGGGGCCGGAGCTGGAATCCTGCGCCCAATGCGAGGGCTGGAAAAGCGGGCTCTGACTGACACCGGGTTAATTCCAGCCCCAAGGACCCTGACTCATCATGTTGGTTTCGAGCGAGTCGGAGGCCAGCCCAGCCCAGATTGAAGAGAGAAGGAGTTAGATTCCTCCGACTTGATGGGAAGTGGCAAGGCCACGGGTGGCAGGGCTTGTGGAGTGGGAAATATTGTCGTGACCATCTTTAGGAACTGCAATCTACAACAGTATTCGACTGTTAACTGCAATAAAGATACTAATTTTTGGTTTCCATTCTGCAGAAAAAACTGAGACTTACAGAAACGAAGCCTTCCCCGAGGCCTCTTATCCTCATCCTCTTCTCATGACTGACCCCTGGTAGCACTTTTGGTTGAAACTTTCGGAGAAGGCAATGGCACCCCACTCCAGTACTCTTGCCTGGAAAATTTCATGGACGGAGGAGCCTGGTAGGCTGCAGTCCATGCTAAGGTTCGGACACGACTGAGCGACTTCACTTTCACTTTTCACTTTCATGCATTGGAGAAGGAAATGGCAACCCACTCCAGTGTTCTTGCCTGGAGAATCCCAGGGACGGGGGAGCCTGGTGGGCTGCCGTCTATGGGGTCGCACAGAGTCGGACACGACTGAAGTGACTTAGCAGCAGCAGCAGCAAGGATCCAAAGTGTTTCTAGATCTTTGCTATTTTTAAGCAGGGGGAAAAAATAGCACGGAGAATTGTTGCTTGGAAAACCACTGGAAAAGCTGGAGGAGTGGCCGGGCCCCCAGGAAAGACTCTGGTTAGAGCAACACCAGGGGGCAAGGGGAGTGGCCCCTCAGTCACAAGCGGGAAGGTGAGTGTCAGGGGCAAGCTAGCGAAAAGAATGAGTTTTAGAGAACACTGCCAGAGACAGTGACCCCAGGATCAGAAAGCTGCCACTGCAGCTGCCTTCCACAAAACAGGCCACTGGATACCAGAAGGCAGGGTCAAGCTGCGGCTTCTGTCCCCACTAACTGTCCACACTCGTGGGTTGGCAACTGGACACCTGGATTCTGCTGCAGAAAACCCCACATCTCTCCCAACTTGTTAACCAGCAGCAAACAACCCAAGCTACGGGAGGATGCCTCTGCCTTCAAAATATTTTATGAGTGCATCCAGTTGGCAGAAAGAAATTAGTACCCAGAAACCTAGCTGCAAAGGGAAATTATAGCCATGCTGACCAGAAGGTGCACAACAAAGGGATGGGAATCCGTGTGCTCAAATTCAGTACCTCAAGACCGCCCCCTAACCTGCCCCCACCTTGTCTCACTGGGTAGAACTGAGTCACATGATACTGTTAGCTGCAGGGGACTCTGGAATTTGAGGATCCTGCAAAGAAACAGACTTGGCCTAGATCAAAGCAGGCACACTGTCCTCCTGAACACAGTTGGGGTTCTATTGGCAGGGAGGTAGAGGAGGATGGCTGCAGGGGTGGTATGGCGGAATGGTAATTCCAGAAAGTGGATGGGCCTGTGTGCCCATGTGTGGTGGTGAGTGTCACATGGGAAGTGCACGTGTACCAGGGGGAAGGGAACAAGTCAGTGTGTATGTGAGGGGGTTGAAACAGAAAGGGGGCTGGGATGCTGGAGGAAGAAGAAAGGATTTTTCCCTTCTGATGGAGGAATTACTCTGCCCCAGTTTCCAGGGGAATCTGCCTGGGGGTCCAGGGCCTCAGAGTTACTCACTGTGGCTAATTTCTCTAGGAATGTGTTAAAATCTGGCAGACTGTGTTAAAATAAAAAGTGGACAGTATTTGGGACAAATTGCCTTGTTTTCTCCGATTACATATTCTGATTGTACCTCTGTATTTATTCCAGTTCTCTTTCTCTGTCAGATTCTGCAGTGCCTATTCTAAACATTTTCTGCCCACCTGGGGTCCTCCCTCCTGCCCTGATGCCTTCCCTCTTGGCACACACCCTTGCCTCCTACCTCTCAGGGGAAGCCTGGGTCTTAACTGATGGCTCCAGCCCACCTACTTGTTTCCCTCCACCATTCTCCACCTCCTGCTTCAGTCCCCTTTTCCAAAGCAAACCAAACTACCCATTCCCACATATGGCTTCATGCCTCCTCTCTGTTCATTTCCAATCAGCATTCATTATTCTGAACACCTGCCTGTGCCAGCAGTGGCGATGCAGTGAAAATAAGACTTTGTTGTTTCGTGAGCTGGTGGTTAGCATCACAACTTTGATGCGGTGCAGGCCTGATTTAGAATCTCTGTTAAGTGATTCCAACTGTCTAAGCTGGTGGTTTCCTCACTTGTAAGAAGTGGGAGTAATAACACCTATCTTAAAGGGTTACTGCAAAAGTTAAAGGAGATAATATATTTCAGTACTTGCAGAACTGAATCTGGCACAGGGAAGACTCAAGACAAGGAAATGTGGCTGGCATTTCTTTCTTTTTTGTCTACCCAGCTCTCTCCTTCTAATAAAGATGCCTGTCCCTCTCTACTATAGTTTGTATGAATCTTAGTGGTCAGTAGCCCTCTGGTCAGGGGATGGATTTGAGATCCTTGCCCCTTGTACTGGTGAAAATGGGGTCATGCTGAATATAGACATCATAGTATGACTTTTTCACTTAATCTACTTCTATGCAGAGGACATCATGAGAAACGCTGGGCTGGAAGAAGCACAAGCTGGAATCAAGATTGCCAGGATAAATATCAATAACCTCAGATATGCAGATGACACCACCCTTCTGGCAGAGAGTGAAGAGGAACTAAAAAGCCTCTTGATGAAAGTGAAAGAGGAGAGTGAAAAAGTTGGCTTAAAGCTCAACATTCAGAAAATGAAGATCATGGCATCTGGTCCCATCACTTCATGACAAATAGATGGGGAAACAATGGAAACAGTGTCAGACTTTCTTTTGGGGGGCTCCAAAATCACTGCAGATGGTGATTGCAGCCATGAAATTAAAAGACACTCCTTGAAAGAAAAGTTATGACCAAACTAGATAGCATATTGAAAAGCAGAGACATTACTTGGCCAACAAAGGTCCATCTAGTCAAGGCTATGGTTTTTCCAATGGTCATGTATGGATGTGAGAGTTGGACTGTGAAGAAAGCTGAGCACCAAAGAATTGATGCTTTTGAACTGTGGTGTTGGAGAAGACGCTTGAGAATCCCTTGGACTTCAAGGAGATCCAACCAGTCCATTCTAAAGGAGATCAGCCCTGGGATTTCTTTGGAAGGACTGATGCTAAAGCTGAAACTCCAGTACTTTGGCCACCTCATGCGAAGAGTTGACTCATTGGAAAAGACTCTGATGCTGGGAGGGATTGGGGGCAGGAGGAGAAGGGGACGATAGAGGATGAGATGGCTGGATGGCATCACTGACTCGATAGACGTGAGTCTGAGTGAACTCCAGGAGTTGGTGATGGACAGGGAGGCCTGGCGTGCTGTGATTCATGGGGTCGCAAAGAGTCGGACACGACTGAGGGACTGAACTGAACTGAACTGAATGTCTTTCCTGTTGGAACCATAATTGTGGAATATTATTTAAAAGCTGTAGAACATTCTGTCTATAGATACTCCATGACTTATTTAATCCAGTGTCTTGGTGAGGAATGTTATAGAATGAAGGGGGTCTTTCCCCAAATTCATATGTTAAAGCACTAACCCTCAGTACAATATTGTTTGGAGATGGGGCCTTTGGAAGGTAAATACAGTTAGGTTAGGTCGTAAGGGCTAGATCCATGTAATGGTATTAGCGCCCTTAAAGGAAGTGGAAGAGCCGCCAGTCGCTCAGTCTCTCTGCAGCAAGAGGGCAGAACAAGAAGGCAGTCCACAAGCCAGGAAGAGAATTCTCAGCAGAACGTGACCATGCTGCCATCCTGACATCCTGACCTCAGACCTCCAGCCTCCAGAAATCTGTTTTGAAATGAATAGCATTTTATGGCTTGGGGCCAAGAGCTGGGGCCTTGGGGTCAGATTGCCTGATGGGGGTGTCCCCCCCTTTAAGGTGTACTGACCATGTAACTGGTTAAATCACTCAACATCTTGGAACCTCAGTTTTCTTATTTGTAAGATGGGAATACTAATAGCAGCCATATCACACAGCTGCTGTGAAGAAGAGAAATTTCATGTAGTTGGGTGCTTGGCACAGTGCCTTCCTGAAAGCTGATCATGGTAAGCACAGTGGCCATCATTATTATTATTACTGTTTCTCTTCATTCATTCATTCTGAGAAGAGGATGAATGGTGTGGGCTGGACACGACTAAAGGCTTTGAGTGTGTGTGGGGGGCACAGGGTGTGGGACCTGAGCTGTCCAGTCCAATGAGGCCACCTACGAGAGAGATGCGACTTACAAAACCACCACTGAGAAAAGCAATAGCTTGTAGAGGATGAACTTGCTGGTTTCTAGGAATCTCCCCTCTACTGCCTTCAAGATAGAAATGATCACTTCTCAGTACTCGGGAAAGGTCTCAATTAGTTGGAACCATGATTCATGAAGATTCCTTTTGTTTGTTCGATGTCTGGAGGGTTGCTAATAAGAACACCTAAAGTACTTAGAACAATTTAAAGATTATTGACTCATGTCTGAGAAGCATGGGGATTAACAGGAAATAAAATCAATATCCGTAAAGCAAACCAGCTGCTGCCTGTTCTACGGGCAACTATGGAGTCTTTAAAGGCTTCATTGTTTGTTTTTGCTTTAATTATTGTAAAGAAAAGAAATTGAAAATGAAGTCGCTCAGTCATGTCTGACTCTTTGCGACCCCATGGACTGTAGCCTACCAGGCTCCTCCATCCATGGGATTTTCCCGGCAAGAGTACTTTATTATTAATTAATAATTAAGAATACATTAGTTATTGTAATGGGTAACATTTGCTCTTTGTAAAAAATAAAGCTCAAAGGACACAGCCAGCAACATAATTTATTCATTCAATAAACACATTTTGAGCACTCCTAAGTGCTGGGCACACAGCAGTGAAGTAGGAAGACAAGGCCCCATGGAGCTTATGTTCCACCAGAGAAGAGATGCCAGGCAGGGAAGAGTGGTGGGAGGAATTCAAGACAAAATCTGCCGACCCAGAAAATCTTTCAGCAAAAAGATAAGAAAAACAAAAGAGTTTTATTATTGAATAAACATCAAGTTATTATAGAATAGAATAATAGAGTATAATAGAATGTGATGCAGATAGCAGGCAATTCACTAGAGATTGCAAGACGGGAAGTTCCTCCTTTTATGCAGCTGAATGTATGCTTCATCTGAAGACAAAAAATAGCTAGTTCTCAGGTAAGAGGACTTGACGGCACCATTTGTCACACATAGCTCGCCCCAAATCCACTGGTAACTGGGGAGGTCGTTTGTCCTTGCTAATTGTCTATCCAAAGGAATAGACACTTCTCCCATCTCTATGACAAACCCATAATGATAACACAGAGCTGGCCACCAAAGTTAAACCCTTACCTGGACTAGGAGATAGGCTGCTGTCTTCCTTGATGTTCACATTTCAAGGAGACAGCTCTTTTTTTTTAAATTTTATTTTATTTTTAAACTTTACATAATTGTATTAGTTTTGCCAAATATCAAAATGAATCCGCCACAGGTATACATGTGTTCCCCATCCTGAACCCTCCTCCCTCCTCCCTCCCCATACCATCCCTCTGGGTCGTCCCAGTGCACCAGCCCCAAGCATCCAGTGTCGTGCATCGAACCTGGACTGGCAACTCATTTCATACATGATATTTTACATGTTTCAATGCCATTCTCCCAAATATTCCCACCCTCTCCCTCTCCCACAGAGTCCATAAGACTGTTCTATACATCAGTATCAAGGAGACAGCTCTTAAGACTCTTAACTAACATTTTCCTGGGTCGTAAAAACTGGCAAGTGGCTAAGTTTGCCTTTAAAACATTTGCATACAACTCAAAGGGGCAGAGGAAGAGTTAACTGCTCTAAGAAAAGGAAAGTGGTGATGAGAAGGTTCTCATCTTTTTTTTTTTTTTTTTTTGCACCAGGGAAAATCAACTTTTTTCAATTTATTCTTAATTGTTTAATGTCTTTACAGAGACAGTGAGCCCTATGGTGTCAGTCAAGTAAGGGGCTGGGGAGTTGGGCGCTGTAACTGGAGACAGCCTTGCTAGGTCTCAGGGAATTCCAGAGCCTGGAGCAAGATAATGGGGATACCCTCCCCTCAGTGACCAGCTTTGCGTGTCCTTTCAGCCACCTTTCTATGTATGAACAATCACATCTGGTGGTTGTTTTGTTTGATGTTTTAAAAAAAATGGGATTATAACATGTGTTTGTTGACTTAAAAAATATTCACAACCTAAAAGTTGAGAGCTATGTTTCATTTGGCAGGAATTTTTAGGACTTCAAGCTTGGAAGGCAGCATCTCAAGTAATCCTGAGAGAATTGCTTCAAGGAGGCAATGGGAAGAGCCAGGTTTTACTGAAGTTTTGCATCAAAGCGTAGATAATCTGAATGTGAAAAGATTATTGTTAAAGAAAACCAGATTATCTCAAAGAATTGGGCACTTTTCTTTGTATGGGAAGATGGAAGAGACTGGGCTCACTGAAATCATTCCTTTGATATGCACCTCCACTTTCTGGGGCCAGCATCCTGTGTTTTCACATCCTGCTTTTCCTCAGGGCTCACTGTGGGGAGTGGCTTCATTCTGATGGTACTAGATGGCAGGTATTCTTTCCTTTCTGGGTTCCTTCAGGGGTCACCAGCTCACCATTGGTGGTGGTTGTAATCGCTGATGATTGTAACATATCTTATTCACCAGTTTGGCAGGAAATATACCATTTCTCATGCTCGTCATTTGCTTTTTTCACCCACTGTCCCATCAAGGACATGTCCATGTCAGTAAACACAAAAATCCTTCTTTAAGTATCTGCCTTGTATTCCCTGCACAGGGGGCTGTCCTTTTCCTCATGAGATGGACATCTAGGGCCCCTTTTGTGGGGGCTGAGAGCATGAACTCTGGAGGGAAGCCCAGGTTCATGGTCAAGGCACACTGCTTGCTTCCTGAAGACAGTGGGCAACCAAACCTGAGCCTCAGGTTCTGCACGTGTAAGATGGGAATTGATGCTTTTGAACTGTGGTGTTGGAGAAGACTCTTGAGAGTCCCATGGACTGCAAGGAGATCCAACCAGTCCATTCTAAAGATTAGTCCTGGGTGTTCTTTGGAAGGAATGATGCTGAAGCTGAAACTCCATTACTTTGGCCACCTCATGCGAAGAGTTGACTCATTGGAAAAGACTCTGATGCTGGGAGGGATTGGGGGCAGGAGGAGAAGGGGACGACAGAGGATGAGATGGCTGGATGGCATCACTGACTCGATGGGCGTGAGTCTGAGTGAACTCCAGGAGTTGGTGATGGACAGGGAGGCCTGGCGTGCTGCGATTCATGAGGTCACAAAGAGTCGGACACGACTGAGCGACTGAACTGAACTGAACTGAACTGAAGATGGGAATAATATACTGGGGACACAATGTGAGGATTAAATAAATGCATTGACATGTGGAGTTTGAACAGTGCAGAGCTCAGAGCAGGCCCATCCTGGTGTCAGCTGTTATCATTACAAATTACATTAATAATCACTGATTGATCATCCATGAAGGCTGTTTCTGTCGTCTCATTCCTTCCCTCCCTTCCTCAAATTTTTCCTGCCCTCTCCTTTGCCAGATCATGCAGTGGAATGGCTTGGAAATGGTCCCTGCCTTTAGGGAGCTTAGAGTTGGGTGGGATTGATGGACAGAGAACAGATCGCCAGTGGAAGCCAGCATTGTGAATCTGTGGTGGGCAAGGGGTGATCATAAAGGTTTCCGGCAGAAGGAGGCATCGGACATCTGAAAGGTGCCGAGGAGCAGACACAGAGCTTCTGGGGAGAAGTCACCAAGTTGAGGGAGGGCTGGGTGCAGGTCCCAAGGAGGATGAGAGTGATGTGAATGGTGGACTGGGGACGGGAAACTCATAGGAGACCTGAGTGGCTGGGACTGCAAGGAGTGAAGGGCTTGAAGGGGCCTGGAAAAAGTTGCAGGGGGTGGGGGTGGGGTAGGGTGCTGCGCAGATCAGCTGATTTTATTCTAGCTGCGGTGGGTAAGCATTGAAGGGTCTTCATCTTCAGTGAAGGGAGCGGACACAATCTGACGACCATGTTAAACTGTGGAGCATGAAGGTGTGGGTGGAGGAAGCAAATGGGAAGGAGGGGACGCCTGGGGCGGCTGAGTGGGCAGACTTGGGAGATGTGGGAAGTGGGAAGCCTGGAGGTGGGCCAGGAGGAGAGGATCTGACCTCCGCTGGGCTCTGGAACTAAACCCTGAGAGTTGGAAGCTCCTCCCCTATCCTGGAAAAGTACCTTCTGCCCACCACACGGCAGTGGGAACAATTTCAAGGAGGTACCCTTGAGAACAATGTGTTGTCCCAGGCCTTCTGGATGACTGAACCCCTCTAAAGCCTCTGCATAAACCTTTAAGATTCTTGGGCGCGGGGCGGAGAATGGCTTGTTGTATCTTACAAGCCTCGTGCATAATTTCCCTGCATTTTGAAAGCTCCACTCACTCATCTGGAGGGCACACCTCTTTCTGGGGCCTCACCTGGCCCGGTTCACACGGGTCAGTTTCAGACCGCACCCTGGCACTCCGCGCTTTTGAGCTCCAGAGCTGAGTGCAGGCCCTGTGGCTGAGGAGCTTGTCAGGTAGTAGAAGTGTGGAGGAGGATCTTTGGGGGAAAACAAAGCTATTTGATTTGTTCTGTTGTCATTGTTCAGTGGCTAAGTCGTGTCCAACTCTTTGATTCTCTTAGTTTCCCCTTTTAAATAGATTATCCAGGAAAAAAGATGGGGGGTGAGGGAGATCTGACCTGCCAATATCCATCCAGGAAGAAAATTTGTCTTACTTCTAGATACAGGGTTGCTGGCTTTTGAATTTTTTGTCCTGCTACTTGCTTCTAGCTGTCCTTGACCAAGTTACTTAATCTCCCTGAGCTTTCCTTATCTGTGAAATGTTACTGACTTTATGGAAATGCATACATGCATGCTAATTTGCTTCAATCATGTCTGACTCTTTGCCTATGGACCCTGTGGACTATAGCCTGCCAGGCTCCTCTGTTCAGGGGATTCTCTAGGCAAGAATACTAGAGTGGGTTGCCACACTCTCCTCCAGGGGATCTTCCTGACCCAGGTATCAAGCCCACATCTCTTATGTCTCTTGCATTGGCAGGAAGGTTCTTTACCGCTAGCACCACCTTTAAAGTGCCTTTATGGGAATACTTGAGGTTTAAAAATGTTCAGTACATCTAAGGGTCTTGGAGCCTGGCCGATAGTAATTCCTGAGTATCTCATTCCTGGTGGATGGGGCGGGGGTGGGGACACTATTGGTTATTCCTGTTCCGTTATTTGATTCAGTGGAAATTCAGGCCTAACATCAATAGCTGCTGCTTGTTGCACACTGCTGCCAGGTTTTGAGGGTTTCTTCTGGGTCTGTGTATTTGCCCCTAACAGCCACCTCAAGGGATGGACATCATTTCCATTTTGCAAACCAGGGAATTGAGGCTTAGAGAGGTTAAGGAGAAGGTGTTTGGGGGCTCTGAAGGGGGCAGGGGCTGCAGAGCTGGGTCTCTGAATTGAGTGTCAGGGGACCCCGGCTTTGCTGGCTTACCACTGAGTGATGCTTGCAGGTCCCTTAGGGTGCAGATCTTGTCCTGGACTTAGCTCAGTAACCCTGCTCTGTGCCAGGCGGATAACCCTGTCCCCGACGTTCTCGGCCAGCAGGTGGCAGTGCAGGCTCTCCCAAGGCCAACAGAGGAGCAGCAAGCACTGTAGGTGTTCCTGAGGTTTGGGGCAAGTTACAGTTTTTAAATTCAAGGTCCTAAAACAGCCCCCTGGGCCCTTGGGTCTCCGGATCTTTCAGCAAATCACTTCTGCACCAGAGTCTTGAATTGTTGTTGTTATAGGGAGCCTGATGTAAACTCACAGCTGAGCAGGAAAATGACCTTAACCACTCATTTCTCTGAGTGCTTTTCTGGGTTGTTATTACTTATGTTTCTTTCTTTTTGGGGGCTAACTTTCTGTTACACTAAAAACAGGTTCATATTTATGCAAAATGTTTGGATCATTTAACATAATTAATTTTCAAGGAGAAGTATGCAAACATAGCAGGTACGGTTTTACAGAAGAGAAACAGGCTTAGAGAGACTAAATAAATGGGGATCCTTGAGCTTCGAGGAGAACCCAAGTCCATTGGCTCCAAAGCTGCTGTTTCCTGGGTCTTCCATCTGCTGAAGAGTCATCTCCCTCCCCTCTTACACAGCTCCTTCCCTCACTGATTCTCATAGTAGGAAGTGGGATATTTATTGTGGGGAGGGAGATAGGATGGACTGAAAGGAGATGTTCCTGAGAAGTGAAACGTGACCCCAGGGTTTGGTGTATAATTCCAGTGATTCCTGACAGAGATAGCAGTCATGGCTGGGATGGGGCTTTGTGATACACCGGCTCGGAACTTATTCCAGGATCAGGAATGGCAAACCCTGCCAGGTCCTCAGGGCCAGATGATTGTGTAAATGAATCCCAAGGGCACAGCTTGTGCAGAGGGGTGCTGACATCGCCCTCATAGGGAGAAGCTTCCTCTAGGCTCTAGAACACTGTGTTCACATCTGTTGATATCTTTTTTAAATTAATTAATTAATTTTTATTTATCTATTTATGGCTCGCTGGGTCTTCATTGCTGTGTGTGGACTTTCTCTAGTTGCAGCAAGAGGGGGCTACTCTCCATTGCAGTATTTGGGCTTATCACAGCAATGGCTTCTCTTGTTGCAGGGCTTGGGCTCAAGGGCACAAGGCTTAAGTTGCCCGCAAGCTTTCAGTAGTTGAGGCACGTGGGCTCAGTAGTTGTGGCTCCCGGGTTCTAGAGCACAGGCTCAGTCGTTGTGGTGCGCGGACTCAGTTGCTCCATGGTGTGTGAGATCTTCGTTCCCTGTCTGGGGATAAAACCCACGTCCCCTGCATTGGCAGGTGGATTCTTAACCACTAGACTACCAGGGCAGTCCTACTGACTTTTTTTAAGATAAGCGCTTTGTAAATTTGCAAAATTGGCCACAAATTCTTCCCCTCCTATCCAGAGATGAAATCTTTTTCTATCCCTTGAATCTAGGCAAGTCTGTGAAGTTTCTTTGGCCACTAGAATGTAGCAGAAGTAATGGCATGTGTAAGTTTTGAGCCCAGGCTTCAAGAAGTCTTGCATACCCTGTTCTTGCTCTTAGAGCCCGTGGTCACCTTGTGAACAAGCCTAGGCTAGCCTCCTAGGGGAGGAGACCTGATGGAACAGTCTGTTGTCCCAGTTGAGGCCATGCTCCACCAGCCAGCACCCCTCTGATCCGACAGCTGACCACAAACACATGAACAAGCCTGGACAGAGATCAGTCAAGACATCCCAGACCGGGAGAGCCACCTGGCTGAGCCCAGCCCAAGTTTCTGAACCCTAGAATCGTAGGACCATCAATGGTATTACACAGAAAATGCTAACTGACCAAGGCTTTCCATCTGCATTGAAAGAGTGTGAAATCTCCTGACTTAAAATGTTGACTTTTTCAAATCCTAGAAGATGATACTGTTAAAGTGCTGCGCTCAATATGCCAGCAAATTTGGAAAACTCAAGCAGTGGCCACAGGACTGGAAAAGGTCAGTTTTCATTCCAATCCCAAAGAAAGGCAATGCCAAAGAATGTTCAAATTACCACACAATTGCTCTCATCTCACACACTAGCAAAGTAATGCTCAAAATTCTCCAAGTCAGGCTTCAACAGTACATGAACTGTGAACTTCCAGATGTTCAAGCTGGATTTAGAAAAGGCAGAGGAACCAGAGATCAAATTGCCAACATCTGCTGGATCATCGAAAAAGCAAGAGAGTTCCAGAGAAACATCTACTTCTGCTTTATTGACTATGCCAAAGCCTTTGACTGTGTGGATCAAAACAAACTGTGGAGAATTCTTTAAGAGATGGGAATACCAGACCACCTTACCTGCTTCCTAAGAAATCTGTATGCAGGTCAAGAAGCAACAGTTAGAACTGGACATGGAACAGTGGACTGGTTTCAAATTGGGAAAGGAGTACGTCAAGGCTATATATTGTTTACCCTGCTTATTTAATTGATATGCAGAGTACATCATGGGAAATGTCGGGCTGGATGAAGCAAAAGCTGGAATCAAGATTGCTGTGAGAAATATCAGTAACTTCAGATACACAGATGACACCAGCCTTATGGCAGAAAGTGAAGAAGAACTAAACAGCCTCTTGTTGAAAGTCAAAGAGGAGAGTGAAAAAGTTGGCTTAAAACTCAACATTCAGAAAGCTAGGATTATGGCATCTGGTCCCATCACTTCATGGCAAATAGATGGGGAGACATTAGAAGCAGTGACAGACTTTATTTTCTTTGGCTCCAAAATCACTGCAGATGGTGATTGCAACCATGAAATCAAAAGACGCTTGCTCCTTGGAAGAAAATTATGACCAAACTAGATAGCATATTAAAAAGCAGAGACATTATTTTGCCAACAAAGGTCCATCTAGTCAAAGCTATGGTTTTTCCAGTAGTCATGTATGGGTGTGAGAGTTGGACTATAAAGAAATCTGAGTACTGAAGAACTGATGCTTTTGAATTGTGGTATTGGAGAAGACTCTTGAGAGTCCTTTGGATTGCAAGGAGATCCAACCAGTCAATCCTAAAGGAAGTCAGTCCTGAATGTTCATTGGAAGGACTGATGCTGAAGCTGAAACTCCATTACTTTGGTCACCTGATGTGAAGAACTGGCTCACTGGAAAAGCCCCTGATGTTGGGAAAAATTGAAGGCAGGAGGAGAAGGGGATGACAGAAGATGAGATGGTAGGATGTCATCACCGTCTTGATGGACATGAGTTTTAGCAAGCTTTGGGAGTTAGTGATGGACAGGGAAGCCTGGCATTTTGCAGTCCATGGGGTCAAAAAGAGTCAGACACAACTGAGTGACTGAACTGAATATGTTGACAGTATATCCAAATAAACCAACAAAGAACCTCTGTAGGTGTGGCCAAATATTTCTGAGCTCCAGATGGGGCCCCAGGAATCACTAGTTTGCACACAATGCAATAAAGACCATGAAATAGAAACAAATCTTATTTTTCTCTTTGAAGCAATCTTGGCACATGTAAATCTTAGTGAATTTATAGATACTGATTGAAGGTGAATGTAGAGAATGATTTTTTCAACAACTCTCAAAGGACCTGCATCTCTGTGGGTTTGTCTCTTGGAGTATGAACTTTCAGCTGTTGTATCTATGGGTTTCTTTGTTCAAGATCATCTCTGGCCTAGTTAAAAATAGAATATTTATGCTTCGGTGCGCACAAAGTCCTCATCTCATTACCCTGTGTGGTGAACCTGGCCACCAGCTGAGCTCTAGCTTCTGCACATCAAGCTTCTCTAATAACTGCAGTGCTGAATAATCAATGGCTATTGACCAGGGCTAGGAAACGACTATTTTGAAGCAATATCCCCGAGAAACGTAAGCGAGGCAGCAGGAGAGAAACACTCTTCTTTCACAGGTCAGATTCTCAAGGTTCCTGAGTCGTTTTGCCTACGTGGAAATCCATGAGACTCTAAGGAGCTGCTGAAAAGCAATCTTGGTCCTGAACACCTGATAGAGTGAAACAGATGTAGTTCTTTCAGATTTGCAAAACGAGGGAGGAAAATAAAAATCCTGCGGGAGGTAGGAAGGGCCACTGATTCTTTCACGGGGATTTTTCTCTGAGTTGTTTACTGGCAGATTTTTTGTGAGATAGAGAAAGGCTTGTGATTGTATATGTTTTACACAATGATGCTCAGCTTGCTGTCCCCCAACTTCAGACTTGGAGAAGGTCTGACTTGATGATGCTGGCAAATGCTTTCAATGTTATTCCCATCGCATTAACTGATCACTCAGCTAATGTATCAGGGCAGTAGGGGTTGGGAGAGGAGGCACCAGACTTTAGAGCACCTCTTTTCAGAGTGTAGATGCGGGACTACCTGCATCGGGATTACCTGGGGATGGCTTCCTTATAAAGCAGATTCCTGGCTCCAGAATAAAACCACTAATTCAGAATCCCTGGGGATGAGATCCAGGGATCTACAGTTTAGCGAGCTGCTTAGGTGATTTTCTGCAGTGCATTAGAGATGGGAGGGAGCATTAGAGTATGGTGCAAGGCTGAGCTCTGGACAGCCTTCCTCTTTGTTAAAATGTCAAAGCTGAAGGCCCTCAGTGAGATGATGACCTATAGCTTAGAATAGAAAACTGGCTTTGATTTTTGCCACTAGAATCAAGAAAGAATTTTGTAGATAATTAAAACCATGTCTTAGCACAGGCTACAAGAATGACCTCTGGTTGAGAGAGACCCGTCTTTTTATCTGAGTTAGGATAGTGCCCTTTGGGACTAGTCATGTACTGTGAAATATGGTCCTCAGTACCATGGCTGACTACCATTGTAGAGTTTAGTAATTATCTGTTACTGCATAACAAATGACCCTGACACCTAGTGGCTTAAAACAATAATAAACTCTTAATATCATTTACAGTTTCTGTGGATTAGGAATTCATAAATGGGTGGTTCTGGCTTAAAATTTTGCATGAGGTCACTGTCAACATATGGGCCAGGGCTATCGGGATGTGAAGATTTGGCTGTGATTGGGTGATCCACTTCTGAAGTAACTCACTCACACAGCAGACCAGTTGTATGTAGCCGGCAGTTCCTCTCCACAGGACTTCTCCACAGAGCATCTTGAGCGTCCTCCCAACATGATGGCTGGCTTTCCCCAGCCCAAGAAATCCCGGGAGAACAAGGCAGGCGTTATGATACTCTTTGCAACCTGGCTTTGGAAATCACACACAGTCTCTTCTTTTTTAAAAAAATATTCATTTATTTGACTTTACTGGGTCCTAGTTGCGGCACATAGGCTCTCCAGTTGCAGCACATAGGTTTAGCTGCTGCACAGCATGTAAGATCTTAGTTCTGCAACCAGGGACCAAACCCACATTCCCTGCACTGCAAGGTGGACTCTTAACCACTGGACCGCCAGGGAAGTCCTCCACGCTATCACTTGTGCAACATCCCATTTGTCAAACAGGTCAGCCCTATTCAGTGCAGGAGGCGAATAAAGCAGGAGGTGAGACTCATTGGGGACCCCTTTGGAGGCTGGCTACCAACATGAATCATATTTGCTGTAAAAATAATAACTACTATGGCTGGAGGGCTTACTCTGTGCTAAACACTGTACCATGCTCTTTAGACATATAATCTCATAGTAATATATAAAGTCTATTTATTGGTTTTCAGTATGTAAAATTTTATTTACTTATTTTTGGCTTCTCTGGGTCTTGGTTGCTGCGCTTGAGCTTTCTCTAGTTGTGCCAAGCGGGGACTGTACCCTAGCTGTGCTGAGACTTCATTTCAGTGGCTTCTCTTGTTGTGAAGCATGGGCTCCAGAGCATGCAGGCTCAGTAATTGTGCTGCCTGGGCTTAGTTGCCCCGTGGCATGTGGGATCTTCCCTGACCAGGAATTGAACTGGTGTCCCCTGCATTGGCAGATGGATTCTCAACCACTGGACCACCAGGGAAGTCCAGTTTTCAATATTTAGACTTAGCTTATGAGTTTAGAAGGAACTGTAAATAAGATTTGTCTAGAAACACAACAAGTAAAGGAGTCTTGGGCAGAAGCTGTGGAGTAGATTGGAGGGAGGAGACGGGGAGGGGAAAGGATGGGAGCTAAGGAGCACCTTACAAAGCAAGGGGTCCAGGTTCCTGCAGGAAGTGGATGGAACAAGACATAGAGGGCTTAACACACCATCTAAGATTCTAAAGAGTCCCAGTGTATACCTAGTTGCTCAGTTATGTCCAACTATTTGTGACCCCATGGACGGTAGCCCACCAGGCTCCTCTGTCCTTGGGGATTCTCCAGGAAAGAATACTGGAGTGGGTTGCCATGCCCTCCTCTAGGTGATCTTCCCAATCCAGGGATGGAACCCAGGACTCCCATATTGCAGGCAGATTCTTTACCATCTGAGCCACCAGGGAAAGCCCAAAGAGTCCCCCAGAGGGACGAAAAAATAGAGCTATAAATATCGAAAATTGAGATGGAGAGGGGAAGTTATGGCCCAAGATCTGTTGGTGGGGAGCTAATATGTGCTGTCTTAGTCAGGAATAATGGCACACGCATATTATTTAGAGCTCTGGAGGTGAGCCCTGGGGTTGTTTGAGGTTGGTACTGTGAGCCCAGACCCGATGATTCTGCCCTGAGGGAGTCGTGGATGCTAGGCCAACTAGAGGAGGCTTAGACCCTGCAGGGACTTCCTGGAGGAAGCAGGCAATGGTCTCAAATCCGAATTTGTATCAGAGTCACCTGTTGGGCTTGTGAGAATAAGACTGCTGGGACCTGTTCCTAGTTTCTGGAAGCTTCCGTAGTCCTGGATGGTCTGAGAGAGAGAAAAAAAAGAGAATGATCTCGTTTCTCTTCTATGACTCACTTCTGTGTCCAGTTGTTATTTAGTTTCTAAGTTGTGTCCAATTCTTCTTCGACCCCATGGACTGTAGCCCACCAGGCTCCTCTGTCCATGAAATTTCCCAGTCAAGTATACTGGAATGGGTTGCCATTTCCTCTTCCAGGGGATCTTCCCGACCCAGGGATTGAACCCAAGTCTCCTGCTTGGCATGTGGATTGGCATGCTTAGGCACCAGGGAAGCCCATCTGTGTCCAGAAGTGTAGGTATTTTTTCCCCCACATCAGCCAATTCTCCAATACCAACTGGGTGTCCTGGAATTCAACTCAGTTCTGAGACAGTTAATCAGATCCCACACGTTCAGGGTTCAGTCTCACAAGACTGACCCCACTTCAGAGTTTGGGATTGACATGTACACACTGCCATACTTAAAATGGATAACCAGCAAGAACCTACTATATAGCACAGGAACTCTGTTCAATGTTACGTGGCAGCCTGGACAGGAGGGGAATTGGGAGAGAATGGATACATGTATATATATGGCTGAGTCCCTTTGCTGTCCACCTGAAACTATCACATTGTTAATCCCCTATACTCCAATATAAAATAAAAAGTAAAAAAAAGATTGACCCTACTTTAGATGCCAAATCGCAAGACCCAGGTTGTCACTTGTGCTTCTGACCAAGTAGCTGTAATTCAAGGCTCCCATGACCTCCACCTAGGGTTTGACAACTTGCTGGAACAATTCCTAGAACTCAGGGAACCCTGACATCCACCCCCTCCCCAGACATTCAGGATTGTCCTGAAGCCCCTTGCCTCTTAGGTCTTTTCCCTGGGAAGTTCTCAACCAGATGGATGAAGTGACAAGTACAGAGGAGGCTTGATTTTCATAAACCTAAACGAAAAAAGGCTGCTGACAATGGGACTAATATCTTTCTACGTCTTTCTTTTCACAACAAACTATTATTATACAGAAGCAGGAATGCTTTTGAATTAAATGACTAATTTTCTCCTGTAATTTTATTTCAGAACAATGGCTTCTTAGAAGTCTCCATGGTACCCAAGGAAATAATAGAGATGAATTGGAATACCACCCAGAATAGAGTAATACCTGCCATCTATGCAAAATATGACCCCTTGTCTAGAGCACCTCTGAAAATTAGTTTCTTGTGTTGTTCATTTATTTGTTCCTTCATTCATTCACCCAACAAATATTTACTGGGCATCTTGCTATGTACCAGACAGTGTTCTAGGTGCTGGGGATACTGCTGTGAATATGAAAGACAAAAGACTGCCTTGAGGGAGCTGATGTTTTAGTGGAGAGAAGACCCTAGACAAGTAAACACTGAAATATTGCTACTGCTAAGTCACTTCAGTCGTGTCCGACTCTGTGCGACCCCATAGACGGCAGCCCACCAGGCTCCCCCATCCCTGGGATTCTCCAGGCAAGAACACTGGAGTGGGTTGCCATTTCCTTCTCCAACGCATGAAAGTGAAAAGTGAAAGTGAAATCACTCAGTTGTGTCTGACTCTTAGCAACCCATTGGACTGCAGCCTACCAGGCTCCTCCATCCATGGGATTTTCCAGGCAAGAGTACTGTAGTGGGGTGCCACTGCCTTCTCCGACACTGAAATATATGGGAGAGCAAATGATAGTACAACATACGGAGAGGAAAGAAGGCAGGTACGAGGAAGTATGGGTGTCAGGGATGAGATGTGATGTAACACTTGGGAGTCAGGGAACCCTGGGAATGTCACAAAGTGGGGACATTTGATCAGAGATCTGAGTGAAGTATGGTAATGAAACAGTAGCTTCTTTCCGGAAAAGCATTCTATGTAGAACATTGGAAGTGCTCTGTGCACAGTTGTGTCTGACTCTTTGCAGCCCCAGGGACTGTAGCCCGCCAGGCTCCTCTGTCCATGGGATTTTCCAGGCAAGAATACTGGAATGGGTTGCCATTTCCTTCTCCAGGGGATCTTGACCCAAGGATCTAACCTGGGTCTCCTGCATCTCCTGCACTGGCAGGCGAATTCTTTACCATTTTGCCATCTGGGAAGTCCATTCTATTTAAAGGGAACAGTATATACACCAGGGACTTCCCTGGTGTCTCAGATGGTAAAGAATTGGCCTGTAATGCAGATCTGGGTAGAGTATATTCAAAGGCCTGAGTTCAAAGTGTCTCTGAAATTTGTCATTGATGGAGAGGAAAGATAAGTTGGCTTGCTGACCAATTTTTACCTTGACCACTCTATCCTCTGAATTCTTCAGTTCAGTTCAGTTTAGTTCAGTCACTCAGTCATGTCCAACTCTTTGCGACCCCATGAACCGCAGCACACCAGGCCTCCCTGTCCACAATCACCAACTCCCAGAGTCCACCCAAACCCATGTCCATTGAGTCAGTGATGCCATCCAACCATCTCATCCTCTGTCATCCCCTTCTCCTCCTGCCCCCAACCATTCCCAGCATCAGGGTCTTTTCCAATGAGTCAGCTCTTTTCATCAGGTGGCCAAAGTATTGGAGTTTCAGCTTCAACATCAGTCCCTCCAACGAACACCCAGGACTGATCTCCTTTAGGACGGACTGGTTGGATCTCCTTGCAGTCCAAGGGACTCTCAAGAGTCTTCTCCAACACCACAGTTCAAAAGCGTCAATTCTTCGGCGCTCAGCCTTCTTTATAGTCCAACTCTCACATCCATACATGACCACTGAAAAAATCATAGCCTTGACTAGATGGACCTTTGTTGGCAAAGTAATGTCTCTGCTTTTTAACATACTATCTAGGTTGGTCATAACTTTCCTTCCAAGGAGTAAGCATCTTTTAATTTCATGGCTGCAATCACCATCTGCAGTGATGTTGGAGCCCAGAAAAATAAAATCAGCCACTGTTTCCACTGTTTCCCCATCTATTTGTCATGAGGTGATGGGACTGGATGCCATGATCTTAGTTTTCTGAATGTTGAGCTTTAAGTCAACTTTTTCACTCTCCTCTTTCACTTTCATCAAGAGGCTTTTTAGTTCTTCTTCACTTTCTGCCAGAAGGGTGGTGTAATCTGCGTATCTGAGGTAATTGATATTTCTCCTGGCAATCTTGATTCCAGCTTGTGCTTCCTCCAGCCCAGCGTTTCTCATGATGTACTCTGCATATAAGTTAAAGAAGCAGGGTGACAATATACAGCCTTGACTTACTCCTTCTCATATTTGGAGCCAGTCTGTTGTCCCATGTCCAGTTCTAACTGTTGCTTCCTGACCTGCATACAGATTTCTCAAGAGGCATGTCAGGTGGTCTGGTATTCCCATCTCCTTCAGAATTTTTCACAGTTTATTATGATCCACACAGTCGAAGGCTTTGGCATAATCAATAAAGCAGAAATAGATGTTTTTCTGGAACTCTGTTGCTTTTTCAATGATCCAGCGGATGTTGGCAATTTGATCTCTGGTTCCTCTGCCTTTTCTAAAACCAGCTTGAACATCAGGAAGTTCACGGTTCACATATCGTTGAAGCCTGGCTTGGAGAATTTTGAGCATTACTTTACTAGCATGTGAGATGAGTGCAATTGTGCAGTAGTTTGAGCATTCTTTGGCATTGCCTTTCTTTGGGATTGGAATGAAAACTGACCTTTTCCAGTCCAGTGGCCACTGCTGAGTTTTCCAAATTTGCTGGCATATTGAGTGCAGCACTTTCACAGCATTATCTTTTAGGATTTGAAATAGCTCAACTGGAATTTCATCACCTCCACTAGCTTTGTTCGTAGTGATGCTTCCTAAGGCCCACTTGACTTCACATTCCAGGATGTCTGGCTCTAGGTGAGTGATCACACCATTGTGGTTATCTTGGTCATGAAGATCTTTTTTGTATAGTTCTTCTGTGTATTCTTGCCACCTCTTCTTAATATCTTCTGCTTCTGTTAGGTCCCTACCATTTCTGTCCTTTATTGTGCCCATCTTTGCATGAAATGTTCCCTTGGTATCTCTAATTTTCTTGAAGAGATCTCTAGTCTTTCCCATTCTGTTGTTTTCCTCTATCTCTTTGCATTGATCACTGAGGAAGGCTTTCTTGTCTTTCCTTGCTAGTCTTTGGAACTCCACATTCAAATGAGTATATCTTTCCTTTTCTCCTTTGCTTTTCGCTTCTTTTCTTTTCACAGCTATTTGTAAAGGCCTCCTCAGACAGCCATTTTGCTTTTTTGCATTTCTTTTTTTTGGGAATGGTCTTGATTCCTGTCTCCTGTAGAACGTCACAAACTTCCGTCCATAGTTCATCAGGTACTCTGTCTATCAGATCTAGCCCCTTAAATCTATTTCTCACTTCCACTGTATAGTCACAAGGGATTTGATTTAGGTCATACCTAAATGATCTAGTGGTTTTCTGTACTTTCCTCAATTTCAGTCTGAATTTGGCAATAAGGAGTTCATGATCTGAGCCACAGTCAGCTCCCAGTCTTGTTTTTTCTGACTGTATAGAGCTTCTCTATCTTTGACTGCAAAGAATATAATCAATCTGATTTCAGTGTCAACCATCTGGTCATGTCCATGTGTAGAGTCTTCTCTTGTGCTGTTGGAAGAGGGTGTTTGCTATGACCAGTGCATTCTCTTGGCAGAACTCTATTAGCCTTTGCCCTGCTTCATTCTGTACTCCAAGGCCAAATTGTCTGTTACTCCAGGTGTTTCTTGACTTCCTACTTTTGCATTCCAGTCCCTTATAATGAAAAGGACATCTTTTTGGGTGTTAGTTCTAGAAGGTCTTGTAGGTCTTCATAGAACTGTTCAACTTCAGCTTCTTCAGTGTTACTGGTTGGGGCATAGACTTGGATTACTGTGATATTGAATGGTTTGCCTTGGAAACGAACAGAGATCATTCTGTCGTTTTGAGATTGCATCCAAGTACTGCATTTCAGACTCTTTTGTTGACTATTATGGATACTCCATTTCTTCTAAGGGATTCCTGCCCACAGTAGTAGATATAATGGTCACCTGAGTTAAATTCACCCATTCCAGTCCATTTTAGTTCGCTGATTCCTAAAATGTCCACGTTCACTCTTTGCCATCTCCTGTTTGACCACTTCCAATTTGCCTTGATTCATGGACCTAACATTCCAGGTTCCTATGCAATATTGCTCTTTACAGCATCAAACCTTGCTTCTATCACCAGTCTCATCCACAACTGGGTGTTGTTTTTGCTTTGGCTCCATCCCTTCTTTCTTTCTAGAGTTATTTCTCCACTGATCTCCAGTAGCATATTGGGCACCTATTGACCTGGGGAGTTCATTTTTCAGTGTCCTATCTTTTTGCTTTTTCATACTGTTTGTGAGGTTCTCAAGGCAAGAATACTGAAGTGGTTTGCCATTCCCTTCTCCAGTGGACCACATTCTGTCAGACCTCTCCACCATGACCCGTCCGTCTTGGGTGGCCCCACACGGCATGGCTTAGTTTCATTGAGTTAGACAAGGCTGTGGTCCATGTGATAAGATCGGCTAGTTGAATTCTTAGGAAAAAAATAAAAAGACATGTATTGTTACTATCACAGTAACTTGTGTAAGAAAAAGAGGAAAACCATAAATCATAACTGCTTTTTAATCTGAGTGGAATATTGTTAAATGGAAAGCATTGTGATTCTTGGTTTGGAAACACCAAAAAAAAATTAATGTGGTACTGGAGTGGAGCAAAGCACCTCAGGAAAACAGGATTTTTTTTTACTTTATTTTTCTGGGCTCCAAAATCACTGCAGATGGTGATTGCAGCCATGAAATTAAAAGATGCTTACTCCTTGGAAGGAAAGTTATGACCAACCTAGATAGCATGTTAAAAAGCAGAGACATTACTTTGCCAACAAAGGTCCATCTAGTCAAGGTTATGGTTTTTCCAGTGGTCATGTATGGATGTGAGAGTTGGACTATAAAGAAGGCTGAGCACCGAAGAATTGACGCTTTTGAACTGTGGTGTTGGAGAAGACTCTTGAGAGTCCCTTGGACCGCAAGGAGATCCAACCAGTCCATCCTAAAGGAGATCAGTCCTAGGTGTTCATTGGAGGGACTGATGTTGAAGCTGAAACTCCAATACTTTGGCCACCTGATGAAAAGAGCTGACTCATTGGAAAAGACCCTGATGCTGGGAAAGGTTGAGGGCAGGAGGAGAAGGGGACGACAGAGGATGAGATGGTTGGATGGCATCACTGACTCGATGGACATGGGTTTGGGTGGACTCTGGGAGTTGGTGACTGTGCCCAGGGAGGCCTGGTGTGCTGCACTTCATGGGGCCGCAAGAGTTGGACACGACTGAGCAACTGAACTGAACTGAACTGAATCAAAGTATTGTTGATTTAAAATGTGTTAATTTGTGCTATACAGAAAAGTGATTCAGTTATACATATTATATATATATATTTTTTTCTTTTAAAAATATTCTTTTCCATTGTGATTTATCACAGGATATGAATCTCATTCTCTGTGGTATACAGTAGGACCTTGTTGTTTATCCACTCTACATATAAAAGCTTACGTCTGCTGACCCCAACCTCCCACTTCATTCTTTCTCCAAGCCTCTCCCCCTACTCAATCATCAGTCTCTTCTCTATGTCTGTGATTCTGTGTCTGTTTCATAGATAAGTTCACTTGTGTCATCTTTTAGATTTCACATATAAGTGTTATTATATGGTAATTGTCTTTCTCTTTCTTACTTTCTTCACTTAGTATGATAATCTCTAGTTGCATCCATGTTGCTGCCAATAGCATTATTTGTTTTTATGATTGACTAGTTTATGATTGACTAGTATATGTACCACATCTTCCTTATCCATTCATCTGTCAATGATATTTAGGTTGTTTCCACGTCCTGGCTTTTGTGAATAGTGCTGCTATGACACAGGGGTGCTTATATTTTTTTGAATTATAGTTTTGTCTGGGTATATGCCCAGGAGTGGGATTGCTGGATCATATTGCAATTCTAGATTTAGTTTTCTGAGGAATCTCCATACTATTTTCCACAGTGGCTGCACTAACTTACATAAGGATAATTTATTTATGTAATAGAATGAGGGAAATTTGGACTGGAAAGGAGGCAACTGGGAGGGGAGCTGCTGCTGCTAAATTGCTTCAGTCATGTCCGACTCTGTGTGACCCCCATAGACGGAAGCCCACCAGGCTCCTCCATCCCTGGGATTCTCCAGGCAAGAATACTGGAGTGGGTTGCCATTTCCTTCTCCAATGCATGAAAGTGAAAAGTCAAAGGGATAGGAGAAAATATGGAAAATTGGGGAAGAGGATGAAGACTCTGCAGGATTGAAGAGGGTTGTGAAAAAGCTTGTGTGGTGGGATGGCCAAAGGATTTGATGAATAAAGATTAAAAAATATGACATAATAATTTACTATTTTTCAATTTATTTTAATTTATTTAATGACCACTCTTTAGCACCTAGCCAAGCATTATTCTAAGTGCTGTTCAAAATATTTTTTGGAGATATAATTCATATGCCATAAAATTTAGTCCTTTAAAGTATATAATTGATTGGTTTTCATCTGTGTAGAAAGTTGTACAGTCATTACCATGATCTGATTTCAGAATATTTTCATCACCCTCTAAAGAACCCTCATATTCCTTTACATTCTCCAGATGCACGAAGGTTTGGGCTCTGGGACCATAAATGTTCAAATTCTAGCTCTCCTAAAGTGACTTCACTTATTCTGAAGCCTCAGTTTTTCCACTGAGAAGAATGCTGCTTACCTTGGGGTCTTTAAGAGGATTAGAGATGATAAATAGAACATGCCTAACAGCAGCAGCAGCAGCAGCAGCAGCAACACAAAACTAGTGCTCAGTTAATAGCAGTCAGGCTTAATGTAGGCTATAAAGTCACAGTGACCTTGGGCATCTGATCTATTAAAGCCAGGGCTGGCATTAATTTGGAATTTAGTAGAAAGCACAGCAAGAAATTGATAAAAATGAAATCCAACCCTAACATTTTCTAAAGAACTTTCTAATGAAAGAGAACTCCCTAACCTGTGAAACCGCGAGAACTGGGGAACTCAGTGCCGGCTAAATAGGCTTTTTTGCAGAAAAATATCTGAGCCCTCTTAACATTTAACTGGTACAAAGCAGTGCATTTTGTCTCTCAGGCAACCAACAAACTAGACTCCACTTCCTGGTTTAAAAAAAAAAATGTGACTGTTCTTCAGGGAAGGAATGAACTTAAGGCACATTTGTATCAGGGACCTTTGTATAAGGGTCATCCCAAGTGGGGCAGTAGTAAAGAATTCACTTTCCAATGCAGGAGACACAAGAGATGCGAGTGCGATCCCTGAGTCGGGAAGATCTCCTGGAGAAGGAAATGGCAACCCATTCCGGTATTCTTGCCGGAAAATTCCATGGACAGAGGAGCCTGGCAGGCTTCAGTCCATGGGGTCACAAAGAGTTGGACACAACTAAGCGCACACACATATTAGGCACCACATTTCTCAGCCCCCAATCTGAACCAGGCTGTGTGACATGCAAACAGACTCAGAACATCAGGCTTAGATCCCAGCCCTAGCTGACTGAGCCTGGGAGCCCATGGCGAAGAAATGTCCTGACTGCTCGCTCCTCCTGCCCTTGGACTTCCTATTGGTGCTCCCATTGGCCACAGCAAAGGGGCTTTGGGAAGCCAGTCCCTCGAATCACCTCCCAGGTGACCGAGCATGTGGACAGAGAAGATGCAAGGAGAGTTTAGTGGAAATTTTTGGAACAAAGGGAAAGCCCAGTCCCCTAGAGCAGAGAGCTCCAGATTGTCTAGGCAAGTCATGGTGAGGTTTTGGGGCAGTTTCAAGGGCAGAGTGTTGCTTGGGTGGATTTCTAAACCTTTCATTTATCTGAAAAAGGCTCATTTCCTCCCCAAACAGGGATCAGACCCATGGTCCCTGTATTGGAAGCATGGAGTCCTAACCACTGGATCACCAGGGAAGTCCCAAAGTCTCCTCTTGTATCTGCTTTTTATCGAGAACCTCCTTAAGGTTTCACCAGAAGAAAATGTTCCAGGTATTAGAAGCCTATTTTAAAAATCACTCTAGAGCCTTCTAACCCCCACTTGCTCCCTTATCTGTAAGTAATAGGTCACATTTAAGCAAAATAAGCCCTGAACTCAAACCTGAACTTTTCTTTCACAGCGGGGAATAGAAAACTCTCTTGTGATTGGCCTTTCCTCAGATGTCCTGCGAGGAGATGCCCCCATGGAGCAGGCCTGACATTTAGGATGAAAACATCTTCATTCCTCTTTGCGTTTGAAAGAGTAGAGGAAGGGCAGATGGGAAAGTCTGTCTGGGATTCAAATTCTGTGCTGTAACTCAAGGCTCACTAGGAAGGTGGTGTCAGTTCTGCTAGACTGATTAGTGTATTTAAAAATTCAGATTAGAAACTCTTGGGGGAATGAGATCCTTAGTGTATAGGCCTTTTATGGTGCCACTTGGAAAATTCTCTAACTTAAGTCTGTTTTCTGCACTGCTTATTCCTAGAAAGATTGCACACAAAGTAAGAGAGGCTGTGATCTGTAGTTTTGTTTAATTCAGCCGCATTTCTGATGGAGGAAGTATCCCTCTCCCAGTATCTTTTAAAAATTACATCATATTTTATTTTTTAATTTTTTGGCCATACTGTGCAGCATGTGGACCTTAGTTCTCTGACCGGGGATCGAACCCATGCCCCCTGAATTGAAGCGCAGAGTCTTAACCACTGGACCTCCTGGAAAATCCACCACCACCCCAGTATCTTTTTGTGGTTGTGGTGTGACTTATTCCTGTTCCAGAATCTCTCATTTGAAGTGTTAGATGCTCCGATTTGGGCTGAAAATCCCAAGGTGAGTGAAGGCAGTTAAACCTCATTTCACATCAAGTCCAAATGTTACTTAGCCATACACTTGGAAAATTAAACTTGGCAGCTTCTCCAGGAATCAACATGATTGCAGCTCCAAGCCCCACTACCAGCCCCAGCGGTGTCTGGAGTCAGAACTGCCTCGTGGTGACCTGCAGGGTCTTCTGAATTCCATCCCCTTTTTTCTCCTGTTTGTCAGTTTTACACAAGAAAGAAAGGCAAGCTGAGCTCCCTGGTAGCTTATTTCCTTGTTCTGGCAAAAACCTCTGCGATTCTGAGCCCACATTTCAATAAGGCTTAGGCTCAGCTGCATATGACTCAGTGGTTCTCATGAGTTAGAGAGGTGGTTGTGCCCACTGAGGGGATGTTTTGGAACGTCTGGAGACATTGTGGTTGTTACAGCTAGATGGGGGAGGGTTGCTGGCCTCTAACATAGAGGCCAGGGATGCTGCCAGCTTCCTATAGTGCACAGGGCAGCCCCCATTTCAGACAATGACCCATATGTCCACAGTGTCCAGGTTGAGAAACCCCGACACAACTGAGATGTTTGTCAAGCCTGCTCAACTCAAGTTGAGACCCTTGCTATGTATCTATCTGTGAACTCCTATGACATTTTGATATCAGCCTTTTAAATTCTTTCAACCATATTTATTGAATGTCCACCATATACTCTGGTGGCTCAGACGGTAAAGAATCCACCTGCAGTGCAGGAGACCTGGGTTTGATCCCTGAGTTGGGACGATCCCCTGGAGAAGGGAATGGGCACCCACTCCATTATTCTTGCCTGGAGAATAACATGGACTGAGGAGCCTGGCAGCCTAATGTCCATGGGGTCGCAAAGAGTCAGACACGACTGAGTGACTAACGCTTTCACCATGTATCAGGCACTATTCTTAGGTTTGAAGGTGCATCCATGAACAAGACCAAGCTGGTGTCTGTGTGGAGCCCACAGTCTCCAGGGAGCACTTTTCTTTGGTGGGAACTCCTCTGCCTGTTGGAACCTCCTCAGATTTCTTCCAGCCAGATTTCTCTTACCCTCTTCCCCTCCACCCAGGCTGGGCAGGGACTGGTTACTGTAAGCACTCAGATACTATCCGCAGAATTCTATCTATGAAGTTTTCTGGGAAAGTTTTAATTTCCTGGCTTCAGCTCTACTAGAGGAAAACCCCCAGGCATAGATTCAAGTGCAAGTAGTTTGTTTGAGAAGTGATTTCAGAAAACACTGGTAGGGGGTGGGAGGTAGAGCAAGGAAGAAAAGATAGTCAATACAGGTGTATCATCAAGCAGGTTACTGCCGGGCCAGTGTGGGAAGGTAGTCCAGACTATGCAGCTCAGAGTTATCCACCCGAGGGTTGAGGGGGCTGGGGTATTTATCCACCAACTCCTATCGGTCATTGCGTGGAGTCTGCTTCCTGGGGATGTTAATTCTTTTTTAACTTTTTATTTTATATTGGGGTATAGCCAATTAACAATGTTGTGATAGTTTCAGATGGACAGCAAAGGGACTCTGCCATACATATACATGTCTCCATTCATGCCGCCTAGCCCCACCACCGCCTCCCCACCCCAGCCCCCGTCCTGGTGCCAAGCCAAATTCCCTTCCTGGATCCAGGCTGGAGATGTTAATTCTTCAATAAATTTCCAGCGTGCTGTATGCAGGCTGAGCAAGCTCTGATGGCCACAGAAAAGAGTTGCGTGTGTGTCATTGGAAGTCATGCCAGAGAGCACAGAGCTGGGAAGGCTGGGGCGGGTGGCGGTATGCAAGACACTGACAGTAGCTGCCAAATGGTGCATCCTGGGGGAAGCCAGAGGCATCTCATCTTCACCGGATGCTTGCTGAGCTTTCAAACCTATTGTTTTGTTGAGTTACTAAGTCGTGTCTGACTCTTTGCGACCTCACACACTGCAGCATGCCAGGCTCCCTTGTCCTTCACTATGTCCTAGAGTTTGCTCAAACTCATGTCCGTTGAGTCAGTAATGCCATCAAACCATCTCATCCTCTGTCATGCTCTTCTCTTCCTGCCCTAAATCTTTGCCACCATAAGGGTCTTTTCCAATGAGTTGGCTCTTCAACTTCAGGTGGCCAGAGTATGGGGGCTTCAGCTTCAGTATCAGTCGTTCCAGTGAATGTTCAGGGTTGATTTCCTTTAGGATTGACTGGTTTGATCTCCTTGCTGTCCGAGGGACTCTCAAGAGTCTTATCCAGCACCACAGTTCGAAAGCATCCATCCTTCAGCGCTCAGCCTTCTTTATGGTCCAACTTTCATATCCATACATGACTACTGGAAAAAACCATAGCTTTGACTATACAGACCTTAGTCGGCAAAGTGATATATCTACTTTTTAATACACTGTCTAGCTTTGTCATAGATTTCCTTCCAGAGAGCAAGCATCTTTTAATTTCAGGACTTCACTCACTATTCACAGTGATTTTGGAGCCTAAGAAAATCAAACCTGTATATCATCGTCATTACCCCCAACTTCCAGAAGGCTGCTGGAGCAGAACATGACTGAGAGATTGGGAGAGCTTGCCATGTGGGCTTTTGGATGTGTGGACTGGTGTGCCTCTCTGGTCTGGAGGAGCCTGAAGGCAGGGGTTGCCTAGAGCAGCTCCAAGTGGCAGGGAGTTCCGGAGAAAGGGCAGCTGAGGAAGCTGCCTGTATTTGCTAAGCTTGGAGGAACTCAATGCAGATTGACCGTGGGTCAAGAAGAGGCTGCGGAAAGTAGCTGAGCATGTGTCCCACTGGGCTGGCACCCAGGGGAAGGGATCCCAGGGAAGGAAACTTGTGACAAGAAGTCATAAACCCCACTGGGGAACAATGCAAAGTCAGAGGGCCTTAATGAAGGGTTGATGGGTGCATTCTCTTTCTGAGTTTTTTAACTTTTTCTCCTTTTTCTCCAGTATAAGCTTCAGTCCCTTCCACCTCATGGACAGAATCTTGGCCCATATATTCAGTTTCCAGTTCATTTTTTTCCCCCATCTTGTACTTTAAAAGAATTTCTTGTTCATTTTTAAATGTAGTTGGTACCGTGTGTCCAGTTCTGAAAGCAGGGGACAGTCTGCTCAGAATGAAGGGGAAACAGGCAAGGTTAAGCCTCCTCTCAATTTGCTTTAATGAGCAATTCCTTCTCAGCGCTGGGAACTCTGATTCAGTCGTTCTTTGCTGAAACTAATTGAAATGAGAATGGAGTCTGGCCTTGAACTTTTTTTGTTTAATTTCCCTGGGGATTTTGATCTTTTCAACTTTTCTCTCTGTTCTGAGTTGTTCATATGAGCTTCCTTTGGAGCTGAAACAGACTGATTCTGATAAGACATCGGCTCTGTCTATCTACTAGTTATGGGATGGAAGGGTTGTTACCAAAAGAGTCCCACATTAATAGGTAAGTGTTCTGAAGGCTTATCTGTGGCTTGCCTTTGCTTTTTGGCCTGAACTAAATGTGAACGTATGGGTTAGATTATTTATTTTGTTCTTGACAATAATTTGTGGAATAACTTGAACTCATCAAGAGAAGCCAGGAAGCATCTCATGTCCTGGGTTTCCTTTTTAAATTGAAAAATTAATACTTCCAGTCCTGGGGAAAATGTGGCAGTGATTTTGTGGGTAAGACTGAATTGGTAAAATCCGTTTGGAGGGCAACTTGGAAAATCTAATAAAGTAAAAATGCACATGCCCTTGGGCTCTCAATCCCACTTCCAATAGCTTTCGCTACAGGTATACGCTGAAGTGAGCACAAACAGGGATGCTCAAGGTTATCCAGGGCAGTGTTTTCTTTATGGAAAAAGATTAAAAATTCCTTTGGACTTCCCGTATGATCCAGTGGTTAAAAATCCACCTGCCAAGGCAGGAGACATGGGTTTGATCCCTTGTCCAGGAAGATTCCACATGCTGCAGGGCAACTAACCCAGTGCGCCACAGCTACTGAAGCCCTCACTGGACTGTAAAGAACCAAAGTGCACTGGCTTTGGCATTAGATGCAAGTCCAGATCAAGGCTTGAAATTTTTCACTGTAAGCTAATAAAAAAGGATAGGCCTCTGACTCATTGACCCAGGAAAGGGCAGCACCATCCTTTTACTTATTCAAGACAAAGCCCTCAGAATCCTCCCACTTCTTCTTTCATGCACATTTCAAATTTAAATAATTTTCTAGGTCACTTACTTAATAAGTGGTAGAGTTACCATTTGAAGTGGGCACCCTGATCTGGAGGGAGGTCGAGGTGGTTTGCCCAAGGACAGCTACAGACTTAGAAAGTTATGCAACTAGAGTTTGAGTGCTAGGAATTGCTCTCATGCTCTTGCTGTATAACTAGAATTGCCAAAGGCTTATACAAATCACTGGTTATCCCTAGTACAAAGGTAATGACCACAAGAAATGAAAAACCTCCAATATTTAATATTGGATTTTGTATTATATATGGGCTTCTCCAGTGGCTCAGTTGGTAAAGAATCTGCCTGCCCCGGTGCAGGAGATGCGGGTTCGATCTTTGGGTCAGGAAGATTCCCTGGAGGAGGAAATGGCAACCCACTCCAGTATTCTTGCATGGAAAAAAATTCCATGGATGGAGGAGCCTGATAGACCGCAGTCCACGGGGTCAACAAAGAATCAGATATGACTTAGCGACTAAGACAACAACAAGATATAATATATACTGGATTATAGATTTTATATATTATAGATAATATAACATAGTATATTGATATTGATAGCAGTCTTCCATTTTGCATTCTAGAGTTTGGATTTTGATCAGTATTTTGGTTTTTGAAAACTCATCCTTGGCTTTCAAGTGAAAGTGAAACTTCCTGCAGGAATCCTTTATACTGAAATGCCTCTCAGCACCACATTCCTCAGGCCATAGTTAAACCTGAAACTTCTCTTTTGACCAGATTTTGATACAGGTGTGGGGATAAATATTGAGCTAAATATTGACTCACTTTCAACCAATCTGGAGTGGCTGTTTCTTTGAAGAAAAATCATTTCCATTTTGTAAGAGCTTTTTTTTTTCCTGAGGGGCACAGACCTTGTGAATATAAGTGAAGATTTTCTTTTTGAGTGTGTGGTGAAAACATTCAGCTTGGAAATGACTTCTCTGGCAAATTTCTTGCTACAACTACATAAGTAGACAAGTAAACATATAGATAAATGAATGCAAACCTGCCAGACTCTGATAAGATGGGTTTTCAGAAAGAATTCATTCCTATAGTTATTTAACATCAGTAGGCACATTCAGTACTTCAGGGGCAGTTTGATTATATGGAGTAATTAATAATCCTGCTATAAGGTAACATTTATGGAGCCTTTATATGTGCCAGAAACTGTCCTTTGTATGTTTTTTTAAATTTTATTTGTTGTTTATTTTTGGCTGCACTGGGTCTTTGTTGCTGCACACGGACTTGCTCTAGATACAGAGACCACGCAGTGCCCTCTAGTTGCGGTGCACGGGCTTCTCTCGTTGTGGAGCACAGGCTCTAGCCACATGGATTTCAGTAGTTGCAGCATGTAGGCTCATTAGTTGTGGCTCACAGGCTCAGTTGCTCTAAGGTTGTGGAATCCTCCTGGACCAAGGACTGAATCCATGTGCCCTGTATTAGCAGGCAAATTCCCATCCACTGTATCACCAGGGAAGTCCATGTATGTTTTATATGTGTATGTATACATATATATATATATATATATATGTATATATATACATATAATCATCAAAATAGTTCTGCAACAAAGGTGCAATTATTATCCTGGTTGTACAGATGGGTTGTGCTAGATTTTCTGTGTGCCCTTCAGGTCTTCCTTTCCACACTTGGTGCCCTGGCAGGATGGTCTATGAGCTGCATCCACCATGCTCCTTTGTCCTCCAGATTCCAGTTGGGTTTGTCCACTGGAGTCATCGGGAAATGAAGGTTAAGTCATAATGTCAGAGGAGGGCAGAGGCTGAGTTCCTCACCTAAGCCACAGTTCCTGGCAAGTGGTCCTCTCCTCCAGCTGGGGGTCTCCCCGGATTCTGGCCCCCACCCCCTCCCCTTGTCCCTCTGATCCGGGCTGATGACGGCTTTCTGCAGTTACCAGCTCCTTCTTGTTGATTTCTCTTAGTCATGCCTATGCCTCTGTAAGTTGATCATTTATTAAATTCTCTTCAATGGTCTCTCTCGAGTGTGCTATTTTATTCATCCTGGACCTTGAGTGATGCACAGGACAGCTGAAGCACAGAAAGTTTAGCAACATTGGTCAAGGTTACCCAGCTCATAGAAGGCCATGTGAGGATTAGAACAGAAGCAGTTGATTCAAGAGCTAAATAGGGGTTTCACTAAAATCTAAAACTAAAACAAAAGGGTTTTTTTTCTCCTCAAAAAATTGAAACTAGCAAAATATCCTTGATTTAAGAGGCCAGTGTTTAAAAATAAAGTGATCACATATTTCTTACCTTAAAATAGTTTTGCAAACCAAGAGAAAGAAGGGAAAAAATGGATAAAGGGGAAGGGTAGTTAATGTCACAAATTCTCTTTTTGTAGAAGAAAAGTGTAAGAGCATAATATTTTCTCATTTTTCCCTCCCTGAAGCAGAAAGCTGAGGTATCAAGATTGCTATGTTTATAACGTGAGCAGAGTAAACTTTCCTCAAAGGACACACACAGATACATAGGTTGGTGGTCATCTCTGAGGGAGGTGGGGATGGAATGGGTGTTCAGTTCAGTTGCTCAATCGTGTCCGACTCTTTGCGACCCCATGAACTGCAGCACGCCAGGCCTCCCTGTCCATCACCAACTCCCGGAGTCCAACCGAACCCTTGTCCATTGAGGAATGGGTGTGGAGTGAGGCAATAGCTATAGCTGTAATGTTTTATTAACTGAAAGAGTTGAGGGACCTCCCTGGTGGTCCACTGGCTAAGACTCCCATGCTCCTAATGCAAAGGTCCTGGGTTCCATCCCTGGTCAGGGAACTGGATCCTACACACCGAAACTAAGGGTTCACATGGTCCCACTAAAGATCCCACATACTGCAATAAAAAATAAGGAAACTAAACTAAGACTCACAGATGCTGACCTTTCATTCTTAAGTTTATCTCATGGGTCCGATTGCCTGGCCCAGCATACTTACGTGTAAGTAGCTGATCAAACTAAAGTACATGATCAAACTAAAACCTTTCTAGAAAAGTGTCTGCTGCCAAAAGCCCCTGGCATCAGTACTCCCTCCTCAAGCCCATTTCCTACTATACTGGTGAGTCTATCCGGGAAGCTATTCTTTTCTCTTGAACACATGACATTTTTGTGATTAGGAGACACAACCAGAGATTTTCAAAGGGGGGCATTGTGAATCCTCATCTCAAGGGAATAACCCAGCAAGAGAGAGAGAAAACCTCCAAGGCTCTGAGCAGGTATAAATGGTCCCCCACCCTCGGAATGTCCAGGGCTCAAAAACCAAATCTCCATCCTTTCAAAAGCTGAATTGCTCAGTCCACTCTAATGCAGGGAAACGGCCTCAAGGCTATAGATTGTAGAAATTAACTGATTAAAGAAGTCCACATAACAATTTATGAACCACCTTCTTACTGAGGAAATGAACATGGGCTGCATAATGTAATAAAAGCAGCTCTCCATTCAACTGTAGAACCAGCTATGTTACCCAGCAGGGCTCAGGTTTAACTTTTGCATTTTTGTTAATGAATGTTGAATAAATTCAGCCTTGTGCTGATCTCTGAATTATGACCAAATTGTAGAAACTGAGGGATGTGGGGGCAGATGGAATAGGGAGCACGAACTGTGGATGTTTCAGGGGGAAATTAGGGAAGAATTGGCCGAGAAATATCAGTCAAAGAAAGGTTCACAGGCTGGCATTTGAAAAGACATTATTTTCTATATGTTGAATCAAGTGTTTGTTAATTTAAAAAAAAAGGAGAAGAGAAGGGAAGTATTATTTGTCATCTGCCAGAATTAGGGCCAGGTACCTGGGCACATATTGGGTTGGCCATAAACCTTGTTTAGTTTCCCATAAGATTTTACGGAAAAAAAAAACAAATGAACTTTTTTGGCCAGCTCAATACTTTTTCACAGTGAGATTTCATCTCACTGTGAGATAGGGAGAGGGGAGGGGAAAGATTTTTTGAGTGAGGGGGGATTGGAGATGGGTATGAAAGTGGGGTTAGGGTGTAGGATCCCTTGCTGGGAGAGGGTCTGCCGTGCTGGTAGTGGCTTTCACACAGAAAGGAGAACACACAAGGAAATGACCTTTGGAGAAGCCTGGAGACCAATGTCTCTTGCTACTTCTCTGGCAGCTATGCCGTGGACGATGGAGCACTGCTCAGAGCAGTGTTAAAAGGGATACCACCACAGTTGCATTTTTACAGCATGCTGTCAAGAGCTGACAGCTTCCACGTTGCTTGATTAGACATTAGACAGTTCAGAGGACAAAGTGAATCATCAGTGACACCCCTCCCCTGCCCCCACACACATACCTTGGCTGTGATACTGATACACATATCAGTCATCTGTTGTAGTCGTCCTGAAGTTACCTGTTTGTTCAATCAGTAAGTCGTACCCGACTCTTGTGATCCCCATGGGCTGCAGCCTGCCAGGCTCCTCTATCTGTGGTATTTTGCAGGCAAGAATACTGGAGTGGGTGGTCATTTCCATCTCCAGGGAATCTTCCTGACGCAGGGATCGAACCCGTATCTTGGATTGGCAGTCAGATTCTTTACCACTGAGCCACCATTTTGTTATATTCTTGTCCACATATAGATGGTTTTCACACCCTCAGAATCATAACATAGTAGCTATTCAGTGCCATTTTCCACTTACATCAGATCACGAGCATGTCCGACATCACACACACTTTAGAAGCTTTTTTTTTTTTTTTTTTTTTTTTAGGGGCAGGATAATATTCTATCCAGGAATATATGAGAATCTATTCTATTACCTTTTCCTACTCTGGATACATCAGTTGTCCCCTACTGTTTCCCCTCAAATAAAACAACTCTTGCTGATATAATCTTTACATTTTCTCTTAAATTACTTCTTGGAATTGGGATTTTGGCAGAGTTGACAGGCAGAGAAAACAAGCATGTAGGAAGTCAACTCAGTAGTAAATAGAGTTTAGTGGGATCAATGTGGCCAGGTACTGATCAGTTTCCCTTCTAAGAATCATGTCATGCAAATGGGTGTGTGAGGTGTCACCTTGTACAATGTTTCAGGGCGATAGGACCAAATTATATGAGAGAGAGTTAAGTATTTCAGGCCTCCCTTACTCTCCAGGCCAGAGATGGAGGGAGTGTGGGTCAGTCTCTAGAACCAAGGACCCAAAAGGAGACCTCTGAATTCCTGGCAAGGAGGTGTCATCAAAAACTCAATAGCAATATACCTGACACTTAATAATCAATAGTTAAATACAAGAGAAGGAAATTGGCCTCATAGATCAATCGGTGGTGGCTTAGAGAGCTGGGTGTTCTGTGAAGGAATTTTAGGCCATATTTAGAGCTTATGGGCAAAAAAGATGGAATAAGTTTCTTTATTTCGGGTGGTTGTGGTTAGGGACATTGATTTTTTTGAGGGGGACTTTTGGCCATTCTGTTTTGGGGGAGTTGTGAGCTCAGAACAAGCAGATAGGCTGCAAGGTAATACTTGAAAAATTGGATTTCAAACTAGAAGGAAAAATGATCGTATTTGAACCCAGGAAAAATTCTTGTAACATCGATACAGTACGTGTGTGGCCTTGACCTTATTTTACAGATGAGATAGTTAAGACCCAGAGGGGCTTATGAAGTGACCATGGTGGGAACTTTCCCAGCAGTCCAGGGGCTGAGACCTCACCTTTCAATGCAGGGAGTGCAGGTTCGATCTCTGGTCGGGGAGTTAAGATCCCAGACGCCTAGGGGCCCAAAAACCAGAATACAAACAACTAAATCAATATTGTAACAAATTCAACAAAGACAACAAAATGGCCCACATCAAAAGAATCTAAATAAAAAAGAAAAGTGACCACAGAGCATGTGCAATATATTGACCACAGGCTTGAGATTTCAACTCACGTCTTCATTTGTGAGTTAAAGGAGGTGGATCAAGAGACACTGGCATCAGGGTTCACCTTTATTCTATCACTTTGTCAACACTGAGGATGTGAAACAGCATGATACCCTGCTTCAAGTTAAGCTGGAGGAACAAGGCTGCCTGAGGAAATTCAAACAACACAGCATAAAATAGCTATTCAGACCAAGCCACGTGCCAAGGTGAGGGGACTGGCAACCAAGTGAATGACACAGGCTAGTGGTTTCAGTAGTTTTTGCTTGCACACCACCCAAAACTGTTTTGGAAAACTGTGAATTCCCTTCACACATAATTCATAATTTTTCTTTATAAGTATAAATGGTTGCAAAGAATATCCCTTCTGGTGTATTATGAATATTGATGTTCTAACATAGAAGTGTTACATGTTTTAAAAAATTGTACCTAATGGAACCTAGACACCATAACAAATTTTTTGTAGTATGATCTTTATGTTCATATATTTCAAACAGCATAGTTCAATCGTTGACTATAAACATTTTAAATTTCTAATTATGAAAATTTTCAGATGAAAATAGACATATAAATAATTAAGTTAAAATCTGTTAAGATGATATCATGTTACAAACTCCCTTCCCATCCAGGCTGCCATATTAACATTGAGCAGAATCCCCTGTGCTATACAGTAAGTAGGTCCTTGTTAGTTATCCGTTTTAAATATAGCAGTGCGTACATGTCCATCCCAAACTCCCTAAGTATCCCTTCCCTAAACATCATAACAATTTGATATCCATCATGATTCATTTAAAAATGAATGAATCAATTTTTAAAGTTTTACATTGTCCTTTTCTTCTCCTTGAATTTACAGTCTTTCTTTTCATTTCTCAGAGTTTTATTCTAATGAAATATTTTTTATGCTTTAAGAACATTTATTGATTATTTTGTCATGGTTCTCTGTAAGCAGACTTAAATATACAAAGAAGCAAAATCATAGTCTGATAGCACCCTAAGGCTTTTAGGGCTTAAATAAAATACTAGATTGAATTTGTAGTTTAATTAGTATTAATATAATTGATCCACATAACAAACTCCTTTTAAAATATGAGAAATAATTATTGGACATAAAAAGTAACTTTTTATTGGACTGCATCTTTTAATAAGATGAATAGGGCTTTTTAGAAAGACTGTTGAGGGAGGAAATTACTTATTATTGTAATGATACAGAGTTCACTATTAATTCTGTTCTTAGTTTTTGTTTTTTATAGATGTAAATTCTCAGAAACCTTGTTCACACAGAATGGATGGAAATGAGAGTTTGGTTACAGCAGTGTCACTCAATTATTTAAACTCTTTCTGAATTATGTGCCAAAAATCACATGGTGGTTTGTCAGAAAATTTATTTTTAGTGATGTACGAGGTGACGACTCAACTAAGTCCTGCTGTGATATTGTTGAAAGCAGAGGATTGAAGGCAACTGGACTTGGGGAAGGTTTGATCCCTGGACTTTTGGGGTTATTTGTTTTCTCGACATTTGCTCCAGTATTTGGAATGATCCTGTTATGTGATGCCCTTGGCTGTTCAGGTCTAGGGACACTGTACCTGGGTGAAATTCAGGGTGGGGAGAGGTGGAGTGGGAGGGAGTGGTTAAGACAGGGGAGGGAGGAAATGGGGGATGAGTGGATTGCTCAGAGCACTTACAGGTGAGAACCAGGACTGTGCTCAGATCAGGTTTAGAAAGAGCACACTTGAGATCTGAGAACTTGGAAATGAATTCCTTTAACACTCTCCTCTGGGGACTTCCCTGGTGGTCCAGTGGTTAAGACTCTCAGCTCCCACTGCAGACGGCCCAGGTTCGATCCCTGTTCAGGGAACTAAATTTATAACTTAAACACTGAGACTTATGGCATGCAGACCTCAGTTGGGACTCTCACCTCAGGTCCTGCCATTGTTAGGGTCAGAACTATCACTGGTGCAGTGAATAATTCTTTAAAAGAAAAGAAGAGGAGGAGGTAGGCAGGTTACAGGATTCTCCAGGGAAGAATACCAGAATGGGTTGCCGCTCCTTCCTCAGGGGGTCTTCCCAACTTGGGGATCGAATGCACCTCTCTTATGTCTCCTGCTTGGCAGGTGGGTTCTTTACCACTAGCGGCACCTGGGAAGCCCTATTAAAATATAAGTCATTCCTAAATAAAGGATGGCTCTTTGTCTTGATTGCTGATATCCGATCAGTCACCACTGACCAGGGAGAGTGGGCCAGGCCCCTCTGGGTCTCAACCTTGGCAGCAGCCTGGAACCACAGGGACAGCATTATAGAATACCGATGTCCAGGCGGGTCCAGCCCGCAGAGGCTGTCTGTGGTGAAGCCAGGGCATTCAGATATGTAAGAGCTGCCGAGGTTATTACGATATGTAGTCAGGGCTGGGAAACTGGGCTGGAGCAGCAGTTTTCAGCCTTTTGGCATCAGGGATTGATTTCGTGGAAGACAATTTTTCCACAGACCAGAGCAGTGGGGATGGTTTGGGGGTGATTAAAGTGTATTACATTTATTATGCCCTTAATTTCTATTATTATTACATCAGCTCCACCTCAGATCATCAGGCATTAGGTCCCAGAGGATGGGGACCCCTGAGCTAGAGGGACCCTCCATTAACTTCAGACAGGCTAGGTAAAGGTTTAGTTTCTTTGGCTGGATTGTGTTATGCCTGGTGAGAAAGAACTAAATGATTCTCTTAGAACTTAGACTTTTTTGACCATTGCAATGGCCTTTTGGACAACTGACTACTATTAATAGCTGTGCTGCCAGTTGTTAATGAATCTCTCTGAGCCTCAATTTTCCCATCTATACAATGGGCATGATAATGATTTCTTACCTTCTAGAGTTATCCTGAAAATTAATATGAGAACTTATAAAATGTTTAAAAGAACTGCTGGCACTGATAAAGGGCTGCAGAGAGGTGCTTTATAAATAAGAGACAATTTGTTCCAAATGCTGTCAGCATGAGTCATTTCTTTGTGGGCAGTCGGTCAGTGATAGACTCCGCGGGACCTTGATTCATGAACCCAGGCTCCTTTAGCAAACTTCTTTAGCAGAGGTGCACAAGGTGGCTTGATTTATTTCTGGACATTTATCCATGAGAAAACAAACAGGCAGCACAGCTCAGTCTGTACCAACAAGATGATGATGGATAAAAAAAGGTGCGTTAGGGAGCAGAACAACATATAATTAGCCAGATAGACAGCGTTGTTGGATTTAGCATCAGCTTTTACAGAACTTTGATTTTCCTGTTTGCCAACCTATTTTAAACTACTACTCTTGGGGAGTCTGTTGGTTTGGGTGGTGAGGATGGGGTTGAAATATGGGGAATAATATGGAGAGTGTCTGTGTCAATGTGAGGGACGCCATGGCTCCCAAGGTCAGGGCCAGCTTTGTGGGCAGCTGCCCAGGTCCCATGTGCAGAAGGCCTCTGAGCTCAGGTTAATGCCCTACTGTCACTCTCTTGAACTCTGTAATAATTCTGTCTCTGAGCTTTTGTTTTGCAAGTGAAGTCTGACGGTTCAGCCGCAGATCTGTGCATAGAGGAAACACATGTAATGTGTGTAACAGCCGCAGTTTCTTTTTTTTAAGTCTTTATTGAATTTTGTTATGATATTCCCTCTGTTTTATGTTTTGGCCCCCTGAGGCACGTGGGGTCTTAGCTCCCAGAACAGGGATCAAACCCGCATGCCCTGCATTGGAAGGGGAAGTCTTAACCCCTGGACTACCAGGGAAGTCCCGCAGCTGCAGTTCCCATCTGCCTCATTTGCACACAGCTTCCAAGCTTCCACGATGCCCCATGAATCCCAGTAGACCCACCAAGCATGGGGATCCAGAACAACTCAGGAGACAAGATAAGCATCGTACATTAAATAAGCAAGGACACTGACAGCTGCGAGAGGCCAGTTTTTCTATTCAAATCAGAACCTGCTTTGAAGGCAGAAGGAAGGCATTGTTCTAAGAAACACAAGTGACCAAGGAACCCTGTCTTATCCTTTTTCACTTCCCTGAATGAGCCAGTCGTTTATGACGAAAATAATGCTACAGGAGGGAAGAGAAGGACGAAGAACCCCAGAGATCCTTCATTTTTTCTGTCTTCCTTAACCATCAGTAGTGAAGGTGGACAGTGTTGGTAGAATGTGCACGTATCAAAAAGTGAAATAGGAACAGCCAAGCTAGTCTTGTGCAGTGTTTCTACTGTTTTGGTAAGAATGAATTGCATATGCACATAGGAGCCACAAAATACGAAGTGTGTAATTTTGGTCATTCTGCAGAGGAGTTAAGTGCCCTTAGATTTGCATTTAAACCAGCACTGCATAATATAAAAAGTAAGATTCATGCTCATAATTTAAAATTGTAATCTTTTTCTTAGGACATTACATAGCAAATAAAAGATACCATGACACGTAGAGAGAACCATAGAAAAAAGGGAAAAATTTTGTATTTTAGTACCTTTAACAGCACTTCCTCACCCCACCCCTGCCCTGCACTCTTTGAAAAGGGCAACTCATATTTTCATTCTGCAACTGGGCCCTGCAAATTATGTAACTGACACGGTCTGAGTTATCATGCTAAAAACTGTCAGTAATTGAGAGCTGTCTTTCTGTACTAGTTTCGGAATTGTTAAGCTCCTCTGACGCACCTGAGTGAGACTGGAAGTGTCTGATGGTGAACATCCTCTGCCTTCTCAACATCTATGTCTCCATTTTTCATTTTTCTTTGGCAGTCTTCCCTCCACTCTCCCATCATGTGCTTGGGTAGCTCATAACTCAACAGTGGTCCACCACCAAGAGGGAGGTCAATGACATCATAATCTCCTGACCTTAGTGATTGGTCCAGGGTGACAAGTGACCCAGTCAGAGCCAATCAAATGCAAGGAGCCTCATGATGTACATGGGTGGGCATTTCCAATACTCACCAAGGGCTGGTTCTCCTCTGTTTCTGGACACACAGGAGGCTTGTACTCTCTGTTTCCTAAAAGTTCAGCAGACTACAGTTCTGGGACTACATCAAACAGACTTGTGGACTCCTGCCCTGGAGATGATTGTCTGGACTGTGATGGACTTGGATCAGTCATGAAATGAATTTCTGATATGTGACAACACTGAGAATTTGGGATTGCTTGTTTGTGGCAGAGCCACAAAACCCAGCATACCCTGACGAGTACAGCAAGTGTTGACTGTTCTTGCATTTTTTAGGAATGGATACTATTTTCTATTAAGAATGTTTGAGTTTAGAAAGATATCCTCTTAAAAAGGTCGAGTCCATTTTTGGACAAGTTGTAAACCAGTCTGGAAATCACCATGAAGATGACACAAAAATGACTGAAATTTGGGAAAGGCAGGTTTCATGTATGATAGCAGAATGTACAGAATACCAAGGAAGTCTTGGCTCTGGGGGAATGTGGATGATCTTCATTTTGTTTCTGATATGGTGTTGAAACTGCATGAGCTTTTTCAGAGGTATTTGGTGTAAATAATGATGGAAGAAAAGTGGCTGAGTCTGGTTAATGGTTTAAGGAAGAAAAAGAAGCTGCAGGCGAAGTCTTATGTAACGTGATTTTATTGAAATACAGAGGAGAAGGCTTAGATGGATGGACAGAGATAGAAATATGACTCGCTTGGCAAATGCTTCCAGACGGTCATCCACTGGGCTTTTCTATTATCACTACAAAATTGTGCTTGATGTGGTTTTTTGTTACATGTACTTAGATGCAGGGGAAAACCAGTCTTCAAAATGGTGGCCTCAATGTGTCAGAATCAGGAAGGGTCCTGGCACCAAGGTGGTGACTGAACACGGCCGTGGTGATATATTTAAGCTTATTAATCAGAAAGTGAAAATTGATTAAACATTCTGCATATAGGCAATGTGGGGAGATATTAAACCCCATGAGGGTTTCTGCTCTTTTCCCTCTAGCCCAATAATTGTTTTGGATGAATCATTTGCACTTGTGCAAGTTTTAGCCAAGTTGCCTTAGGTAATTTTTACATAATATTTATAAAAACATTCCTGTAATTGTGACTCATGGTCATGCTTCTACTCAGAATTTTGTTAAAGCTGAGCATTTCAGGGAGAAAAGTGCCTGAGTGATGTTGAAGCCTTTCAGAGAATTCAGTTAGTGGAGGCAAGACAGCCAAGGCCATCATTTATTTGCTGCAAATGCTCTTAGTCACTGAAGCCCCAGTGACAAATATGCTAATTATGTTTTTTTTTACATTTCCCTTTCTGTTTTTTTGGAATTAAAAAGCAATAAATATTGTATAGCACAGGGAATTCTACTCAATGCTCTGTAATGGCTATATGGAAAAAAAATCTTAAAAAGTGCATGTATATATATGTGTGTATAACTGACCCAGGTGGCAATAGTGGTAAAGAATCCACTTGCAAGTGGAAGAGACAGAGGAGATGCGAATTTGATCCCTGGAAGAGGGCATGGCAGCCCAGTTCAGTTCAGTCTCTCAGTCGTGTCTGACTCTTTGTGACCCCATGAATCGCAGCACGCCAGGCCTCCCTGTCCATCACCAACTCCTGGAGTTCACTCAGACTCACGTCTATCGAGTCAGTGATGCCATCCAGCCATCTCATCCTCTGTCATCCCCTTCTCCTCCTGCCCCCAATCCCTCCCAGCATCAGAGTCTTTTCCAATGAGTCAACTCTTCGCATGAGGTGGCCAAAGTACTGGAGTTTCAGCTTCAGCATCATTCCTTCCAAAGAAGTCCCAGGGCTGATCTCTTTCAGAATGGACTGGTTGGATCTCCTTGCAGTCCAAGGGACTCTCAAGAGTCTTCTCCAACACCACAGTTCAAAAGCATCAATTCTTCGGTGCTCAGCTTTCTTCACAGTCCAACTCTCACATCCCTACATGACCACTGGAAAAACCATAGCCTTGACTAGATGGACCTTTGTTGGCAAAGTAATGTCTCTGCTTTTGAATATGCTATCTAGTTTGGTCATAACTTTCCTTCCAAGCAGTAAGCGTCTTTTAATTTCATGGCTGCAGTCACCATCTGCAGTGATTTTGAAGCCCCCAAAATAAAGTCTGACACTGTTTCCACTGTTTCCCCATCTATTTGTCATGAAGTGATGGGACCAGATGCCATGATCTTCGTTTTCTGAATGTTGAGCTTTAAGCCAACTTTTTCACTCTCCTCCTTCACTTTCATCAAGAGGCTTTTGAGTTCCTTTTCACTTTCTGCCATAAGGGTGGTGTCATCTGCATATCTGAGGTTATTGATATTTATCCTGGCAATCTTGATTCCAGCTTGTGCTTCTTCCAGGCCAGCGTTTCTCATCTGGAGAATCACATGGACAGAAGAACCTGGTGGGATACACTCCTTAGGGTCACAAAGAGTTGGACATGACTGAAGTGACTTAGTGCACATATAACTGATCACTTTGCTGTATAGCAGAAACTAATACAACATTGTAAGTCAACTATATTCCAATAAAAAGGAAAAGAAAAGCAATAATATGTACTTCCTTCTCAAAATACTCAAATATTACCTAAATGTATAAAGCAGAAAGTACAAGTTTTTTTACCTTTACAGTTATGTATTTCCTAAAGTAATAATCAATATGGAAAATACACAAAAGCGTTTTTAAAAAACAGATTCTCAACATTTTTCCTCTAAATATTTACACTTAAAAAAGTGATATCATAAAATGGCCCTGTATGTGGATGTGTAATACTTTTATTGCCATTGTTCAGATAAAGACCTTTGGGTTTAATTCACCAAAGGCACACAGCCTAACAAGTAACCTGGCTGGGATCTAAACCCGGGTTTGTCTGCTTTTAAAAAGCATGTCCCTGACAAACTTGCCCTTTGCATGTCAACAATCAAATTCACCCCATCTTTAAAGACTGCAGAGAATTGTCTGGTATAAGAAATGCCAATCACAACCACAGTGAGATGCCACTTAACACCTGTCAGAATGATTATCAACAAAAAGACAACAAATAAAAAGTGCTGGCAAGGATGTGAAGAAAAGGGAACCCTCATGTGCTATTGGTGGGAATATAAATTGGTATAGCCATTACAGAAAATACTATAGAGGTTCCTCAAAAAATTATAAATAGATCTACCTTATGATTCAGCAATTGCATTTCTCGATATTTATCTGAAGGAATTGAAATCAAAATCTCAAAATGAGACTTGCACTCCTATGTTCATTGCAGCCTTATTCATAATAACCAGGATATGGAAACAACCTAAATGTCCACTGACAGGTGACTGGATAAAGGAAATGAAGAGAGTGTGATATACTACATTTATGATTATTTATTGTTGTTGTTGTTCAGTTACTAAGTCATGTCCAACTCTTTGCGACCTCATGAACTATAGCCTGTCTGTCCTCTTTTCTCTTCTAGAGTTTGCTCAGATTCATGTCCATTGAGTCAGTGATGCTATCTAACCATCTCATTCTCTGCCACCCTCTTCTTCTTAGGCCTTCGATCTTTTCCATCATTAGGGTCTTTTCCGATGAGTCGGCTCTTTGCATCTTTTTCCATGAGCAGTCAAAGTACTGGAGCTTCAGCTTCAGCATCAGTCCGCCCAGTGAATATTCAGGGTTGATTTCCTTTAGGATTTACTGGTTTGATCTTGCAGTCCAAGGGACTCTCAAGCGTCTTCTCCAGAACCACAGTTCAAAAGCATCAGTCCTTCGGCTCTCAGACTTCTTCATGGTCCAACTCTCACATCTGTACATAACTACTGAAAAAACGACAGCTTCAATTATACAGACCTTTGTTGGCAAATGTGTGTGTGTGTCACTCTGTTGTGTCCGATTCTTTGTCCATGGAATGTAACCCCCCAGGCTCCTCTGTCCCTGGAATTCTCCAAGCAAGAATACTGGAGTGGGTAGCCATTCCCTTCTCCAGGGGATCTTCCCAACCCAGGGATTTTCCACATTACAGGCAGATTACCATCTGAACCACCAGGGAAGTATATATATATGTGTGTGTGTGTGTGCATGTATGTATGTGTATATAAGTGAAAGTGAAAGTGAAGTCGCTCAGTTGTGTCCAACTCTTTGCGACCCCATGGACTTTAGCCTACCAGGCTCCTCCCTCCATGGGATTCTCCAGGCAAGAGTACTGGAGTGGGTTGCCATTTCCTTCTCCAGGGGATCTTCCCAACTCAGGGATCGAATCCGGGTATCCCGCATTCCAGGCAGACGCTTTAACCTCTGAGCCACCAGGGAAGCCCTGTATGTGTATATATACACATATAAAATAATATATAATCATATTATTGAAATAAAACATATATGCATATTATATAAAATATTACTAATATATATTGCACATAATATATATGTTATACAGACTATTTGAAAATGGAATATTATTCAGCCTTTAAAAAGAAGTAAATCCTACCATTTGCAACAACTTGGATGGTTCTGGAGGATGTTGAGTGGAATGAGCCAGACAGACAGATATTATATGAAATTATTTGTATATGGAATCTAAAATAGTGGTCTTCCTCAGTGACTCAATGGTAATGAATTTGCCTACAGTGCAGGAGATGCGGAGATGTAGGTTCGATCCCTGAGTTGGGAAGATCCCCTAGAGGAGGAAATGGCAACCCACTCTAGTATTCTTGCCTGGAGAATCCCATGGACAGAGAGCCTGGCAGGCTACAGTCCATGGGGATATCAGAAGAGTCAGACACAACTGAGTGACAAAATAATAACAACATCTGAAATAGTCAAGCTCATGCAAGGAGAGGGTGAATGGTGTTGGCCAGGGGCTGAGGGGAGGAGGAAGTGGAGAGATGATGGTCAAAAGGTACAAAGTTTCAGTTCCAGAGAATGAGTTCTGGAGAGCTAAGTACAGCATGGTTCCTCTAGCTAACAATATGTATTGGATACGTAAAATTTGCCAAAGCATACATTTTTTTAAAGATTATTTTTATTGGTGTATAGTTGCTTTACAATATTGTGTTATTTTCTGCTGCATAGCAAAGTGAATCAGCTATATGTTTACATATACCCCTCTTTTTTGGATTTCCTTCCCGTTTAGGTCACCACAGAGCATTGAGTAAAGTTCCTGTGCTCTATAGTAGGTTCTCATTGGTTATCTATGTTATACATAATATTTTGTTTATGTCATAGTAGTGTGTATATGTCAATCTCAATCTCCCAACTCATACCCCCATTCCCTCTTTGGTATCCATATGTTTGTTCTCTATGTCTGTGTGCTAGACAGTAACTCTTATATTAAGTGTTCTTATCACACATGGAATAATTTGATAAAGGGGTATGGGAAGGCCAGGAAGGGGTCCATGGGAACAAGGCCCTTCTCTATCTTCTCCCTGCACCTAGCACAGTAACTGGGATGGGCAAATGTTCAAAAAATTGTTTGTATGTTGAAGGAATGAAGAGTCACATGTAATGAAAGCGAATAGCATACAGGAGACCTTGACCATTGGTGCCTGGTAGAGTCTGCAGGCTTCCTGGAGGAGGAGACCTTTCAACCAAAAAGTTACTCTTAATTAAGGAGGAGAAGGGAGCTGTTCACAATACAAATCACCCCAAGCTCTCGAGAAAACTTGAGATGTACTGGGAAACTGAGACTGTTTGAAAACTCAGACTGGTTTTCAAGGGAGATTTGATTTTTTACCACGTCTCTTGAGAGGAATTTGATATGGTGAGCTGTAGGATTTTTATCTTCCATTAAAGCACAAATGCCAATAATTATAAATAGAAATGCTTTTTAAAATGTGGCCTTTTATGTACCTACTGTGCTGTCATTTTGTTTTATAGTACATAAAAGCATTTTGTCCATTTCATTTTAAATGTTAAGCAACACCCCAGGGGTTGCTAAATGAGTCATTGAACTTGCTTCTTGCAAGGTCTGTAGCCATGAATATGGCACCTAATAGATGTTTTGATCAGTGGTTATAAAAGAAAACATGTTAATAGCTGTTTGGAGTACATCAGCAGAGTGGAGGCATTTTTGCCGTAAAACCATGGAGTTATTCTCAGTTGTATTTGTTCTGTGATGTCACCCAAGATGGAGTTTATTTCGTACCCTGCTGGGTGGAAAAACCACAGGCTTAGGTTGCAGATAGATCTGGATTCAAATCCTGTCTCCAAGTTACTGTGTGGCCCTGGGAAATTTACCTTTGCTCTCTGAGCCTCAGTTTTCTTGCCTACTGAAGGTGGGAAGTAACTTCCATATCTTCTCAAATATGTGACTGAGTCCAAGTTCGTACTGCTTGCTCCATGTTGTTTAGTCGCTAAGTCATGTCGATTCTGCAACCCCATGGACTACAGCACACTAGGCTTCCCCGTCCTCCACTATCTCCTGTAGTTTGCTCAAGTTCATGTCCATTAAGTCAGTGATGCTATCCAACCATCTCATCCTCTTTCATCCTCCCCTTGTTGCATGACAGGCCAATAAATTGAGAGATGAGTTATTTGGGCAAGGAGTGGTAGCATTATTAAGAAAGCTAGCCGACTGAGAAGAGGATGGACTCCTGTCCCAAGAACCATCTTGCCTGAGTTAGAATTCAGGCTTCTTTTATGCTCAAAGAGAAGGGAGTAAAGTTAAACATTTCCTGGTTCCAGTCAGCCTCCAGAGGGCATGTGTTCATTTCTTCCTTCTTGCAGTTATTCACAGGTGGGCTTGGTCAAGATATTTCCTGTGAGTTAAACAAAGGTGTTTTAGCTTAATGCTCATTTCTTCAGAGGCAGGGTTTCCAGAGGTGGGCCATTATGTATCATTTAAGCTTATAGACTACATCCCTTTAATGATTAACTTAATAATTAACTTGTAATAGAATACAAAGGTTCTTCCCTGTTATAGATATTACACTTTAAGCTTATAGTCCAGTGCCCCCAGACTCCCTTTTACTTTTCCTCTTCTCTTTAAGGTCATCAGCTCTTGCTGCCATCCTAGCCTTTTTCTCTGTTATTGTCTGGTGACAGGAAATGTGTCTTATAAAAGCATCTTGTCGCTATGCTTTCCCAGTGCCCTGAAAGAGCTGGTCAGGCAGAGGAGTTCTGAGTTTTCTCCTGCTGAATAAGAGTCTGCCTTTGTTCTGCTGCTCCTTTATTCATTTAAACAATTTCTGCCAAGTGCCTGTTCTGGGCCAGGCTCTTTACTGGGTTCTGGGTTACAGTGGGAACAGGGTCCCCAGGTTGGTTCTCAGAGGTGTGTCAGGTAGGGCTCCAGGTCGCTAGGCTGGGTATCTTCTGTTTCCCCTCCAGATCTATCTTCATCCCTCTCCGCCTGTCCAGGAAGGCTGACCACATCACAGGTTCCCTTGCTGTCTGGCGTCTGGCTGGACTCAGCCTCTGGCCCACTGGGGAGAACTCAGAGGCAGAGAGATGTGTGAAGTTGGGGATTTGGACTCTTCTGGGCTGCCTTCACCACCCCCACCCCAAGAAAGCCACAGCTCTTTCTAAACTGTCTTTCTCTAACTTCTCCACTTTTAACCATTTGAGCCTCATTGCCTTTTGGGGTTTAGGGCCCTGAGTTACTGAACCATTCCTTGTGCTTTCTTTACGTCTACGCTTTTGAATAAAACCTTTTCAAGTACCTCTTATTGATAGTTGAGTCATCTTGATTTGAAAAGGTCCCTTTGTTTTCTGCTGGGGTCTGACTCAGTTAAAAATAATAAACATCCACACTGGCTCTGATGTGCATTAAAAGAGAATTGCCCACAGTTAAAACACCCATTGGGTTTCTGTTCGGTATGAAATCCATGGTGATGTCTATTGAAGGTCGATTTATAGCTAAAGGTTTTTCCATGTTGATCACATCCAAAAGGATTTTTTTCCAGTATAAAATCTCTGATACTCCATGAGCTATGTCATTTTTTGTTTGAAAAAGGTTTCCTGTGGTGATTACACTCATAAGGCTTCTGCCCTGTATGAATGTTATGACATTCATGAAATGTGGCCTCTTACTCTAGGCTTCCTACTTTTGTGGTGTTCACAGGGCTTCTCACTCTAGAATGGATCCCTGTTTTGGGTAAAAGATGAGCTATCACTGATTCCCCCACCCCCAGATTCATTACTTTCAGAGCAGATGTCGCCACTGAGAAGTCCAAAGAGTAGGAAGAAGTTTGAATTTTGGCTGGAAGCTCTCACCCAGTGATTATATTCAGGGTTTTAATCTAACTTGGATGAGCCAGGGCAGAACCATCTTTCATCTTTGGTACAATCAGATGACTTCATCCAGGTATAATTTCCCTCTGATCTGCCACATCTAGTTTATGGTTCAAATTCAATCTAAGTTCGTCACATTGATGGGGTTTTATTTTTTGGAGAAGTAAGTATGGAGGTTAAAACAGCTTGTTTTCCAAGATTCTCCCCTTGGTCTAGGTTTTCCTGTAACAGGTCATCTCTGGTGGGGAAAGCTCACCTGTTTTCCTATTGTCAGTTTATCAGGTCATTATCTTTCAAAAAAAAAATGTCATAAGCTGTTCTTTGTGAGTCTTTTCACGTTATGAAGGAATAGACACATCTTAACAAATGTTTTGCCATGAGGTTGGCTCCATAGGTGCAGCCTACTCTTTATATTACAGAAATCTCTAATAGAGATCTTTTTTTTCTCAAGTTCTGGGAGGCAACCTACCAGTTAGCACCTGCCTGGCACTTCTTCCGCCTTGGTCCATGGCTTCCCTCCTTGTTTCAACTTACAGATCTCAGCTGGTTTGATGTCTTTTTGTTTTGACTCTTGACTTGTGGGATCTTAGATCCCGATTAAGGATAGAACCTATGCCCTCTGCAGTAAAAGTGCAGAGTCCTAACCACTGGAGCACCAGGGAAGTCCTTGGTTAGCTGTCTTAATGCCCTCTGGAGAGTAGGATCTGTAACTCCCCAGCATTGTGTCCCTGTGGTCAGTTGTCTGTGTGGTTCCTGCTGCCCCAGGAATTCATAGCCCCTTTTGTGAATGATCCTCTTCCCTTCTACTTGATCCTTTCAAAATCTTCTTCTTGGGAAAAAGCAGAGAAGGTGGATTATTCTGCAACTTATTTATTTTCATTTATCTTGCAGTTCTTTCTGTGTTAGCTCCCATTTCTTATTAATGGTGATGGGGTATTTCATAGTATTGTTATGTCACAATTTATTCAATCACTCAATTGTGGTATCTCAATCATTTAATAAAAAAATAAGCTGTTAAGGATTTGGAAGTTTAAGCCATTTTAAAAGGGAAAACTAGCATTTGTTTAAAATAGAAAATTACCACTCCTCAAAATAAAAAATGTTCAAGAGTGGATTTTGATAAGATGGATATATCTCTTTAATGGATAAATCAAAACTTCTGAAAAGAAAAAGACCAAAGTCTGTCTGACTATACATTTCTATGACTGGATAATGATCAAATGTTCAGTACAGCAAAAAAATTAATTAATGACATTAAATGGGACAAGACATGATTGTTGCTGTCTGGGGAAAGAAAGGTAATTATATACTTTCTCCACCCAAACAAAAGGTCAGGCTGTCCTACCCTGTGAAGCTGTCACGCGGTACATTAGCCATTAAGCCAGGGAAGTTCTGCCTTCTGTGTTTTGATCCATTCAATAGCTGTTCTGAGCACCCGGCACCGTCCTCTGTCACGTCCTGCACACGCTGTCCAGGGAACAGACCCCAGGAGGGTACAAACCAACAGAGCGGGTGAGTCCTTTATGAGCAAAGATGCTAAATCTGAAACACATGGTCTTATTATCACTTCGGATCTGCAGTTTCTACCTCTTGTCGGGTGCCTGAAAAGCTGCCGAAAGCAAAACTTGTCGGCTGAAAGCGTCCTTGGAGGTGGGTGTAAGTGGGAGTGGTCCTCCCTCTCTGACGCCAATAGAAGCGCAGGCGCTTGAGTACCTTCAGGAGGTGATCTGGGCTCCCGCTCATCCAGGTAGCTGGGTCAGCGAGCAGAGACAGTCTGCGTCACATCTCATTTACTCATCTGTTCTTTTTGCAAGTTTCTCTTTCTCAACAACTTCGTTGCTATTGTTTAGTCAGCAAGTCATATCCCACTCTTTGCGATCCCATGGACTGTAGGCTCCTCTGTTCATGTGATTTCCCAAGCAAGAATACTGGAGTGGGTTGCCATTTCCTTCTCTAGGGGATCTTACCCACCCAGGGATTGAACCCGCGTCTCCTGCATTGACAAGCAGATTCTTTATCTCTGGGCCACCAGGGAAGCCAGCTTCAACAACTTTGCTACTGCTGCTGCTAAATCACTTCAGTCGTGTCCGACTCTGTGTGACCCCATAGACGGCAGCCCATCAGGCTCCCCCATCCCTGGGATTCTCCAGGCAAGAACACTGGAGTGGGTTGCCATTTCCTTCTCCAATGCATGAAAGTGAAAAGTGAAAGTGAAGTCGCTCAGTCAAGTCCGACTCCCAGCGACCCCATGGACTGCAGCCCACCAGGCTCCTCCATCCATGGGATTTTCCAGGCAAGAGTACTGGAGTGGGGTGCCATATCTAGATATAATTCACATACCATAAAATTCACCCATTTTAAGTGGGTCACTGATTTTTAGTCATTTTGCTGAGATGTGCAATGAGCTGTTTTTACTCCTAACACCTGTGATACCTGATATGTGAGTTTTCTCTCCACACCAACCAGTTCTCCAACTCACTGGACACCAGTAGGGACTCCGACAAATTAATTCAGTTGGTAGGAATTTGTGCAGACCCACAGATGCCAGGGCTCAGTCCCACAGACAGTCCTCAAGTAGGACCCCAGTCTCAAATCTCAGGTTGTCACCTATACTTCTGACTGAGGAACTATACACTGGGGCTTCCTGCAAACCACCTCCACTCCAGGTGTGATGATTCAACAGAAGGATTCAGAGAACTCAGGAAAATACTGTGACTGGTTTATGGTAAAGGGAGCAACTCAGGCGCAACCACGTGGGCATGGGGGACAAGGTATGGGGGAGGGGTGCTGAGCTCCCACCCCCTCTCTGGGCACATCACTCTCCCAGCACCTTGGTGTGTTCACCAATCTGGAAGCTCCCTGAGCCCTGACGTTTAGGGTTTTACGGAGGATCCATTTCATGGTTGTGATTGAGTAAATCATTGGCCATTGGTGATTAACTCACTCTTCAGCTCCTCTCTCCTCCCTGGAGGTCAGACCAACCTTCTAATCATTCCAAGATCTCTTTGGCCACCAGTCCCCTTCCTGAAGCCATCAAGGGCCCCCAACATGAGCCATTTGTTAACATGCAAAGACCACTCTTCACCCCAGGAACTCCAAGGGTTTTAGGGGTCATGTGAAGGAACAAGAGACAAAGACCAAATATTGATTTCTTATATCACATCCAGTAACCCCACAGTCCAGTGTTAGGGTATATCTGTCACCCCCAGTGAGATCTCTTGTGTCTTTTACAGTTAATCCTCATCCCTAGTTCCAATTCCAGGCAACCATGGATCTTTCTGTCTCTATGGATTTACCTTTTCTAGATATTTTGTATTAATGGAATAATGCAAAATCTCTGTTTTGTCTGGCTTCTTTCACTTGGCATAATATTTTTGAGGTTGTCCATGTTAGAAATGTAGTTTATCCCTTTTTATGGCTAATATTTCATTGAATGGATGGGTCACATTTTTGCTTATTCTTCTATCAGTTGATGGACATTTGCATTTTTCCACTTGAGGGCTATACTGAATAATGCTGCTGGAACATTTGCATGAATAACTTATTTACTTTTAATAATAATAATCTGTGTATGGAGGAGGAAAGTTTCAAAATGGAAGTGATATGTAGATCGTGATTCTCTGATTTTTACTTCATGCCACTGTTTTAAGAGTTAAGGTTTGCATATATTTCTATGTGATTCATAACACACATCTACTTGGTTAGTTCTGAGAACTATGGCCCAGAAAATTAGAAGCTGCCCCCGCACGGTATTGTGAAACCAAGGACAAGACTAGGGATGAGAGATAAGCAGTTTAGCAAACTAGCTTATGTAAGCCCTGAATGTTAGAAACAAAGGACTAGAAAAGCACACTGTAGCATGGCCTAAAATGAAGTCTCTTTTCTAGCATGTATACTTGTGTTTTTGCATAAGGTCTTTTAAGGATATTTCAGAAGCTTAGAATGAATGTTCTGAGTTACCTGAAAATGTGTTATTGTTGTTCAGTCAACTAAGTCATGTCTGATTCTTTTGTGACCCCATGAACTGTAGCCCACCAGGCTCCTCTGTCCATGGGATTTCCCAGGCAAGAATTCTGGAGTGGGTTGCCACATCTTTCTCCAGGGGATCTTCTTGACCTAGGGATCAAACCCGCATCTCTTGTATTGTAGGTGGATAAGTCCAGAAACGTGTTGAGTTACCTGGTAATTATCAGGTAATATATAATAAAAATATAGATATATAATATTTATTTATTTGGCTCCCCAGGTTTTAGTTGTAGCATGCAGGGTCTTTAATTGCAGCCTGAGAACTCTTGGCATGTGGGATCCAGTTCCCCGACCAGGGATGGAACCCAGGCTCCCTGCTTGGGGAGCTTGGAGCCCCAGCCACTGGACCACCAGGGAAGTCCCTATCAAATATATCTTAACGTATGGACAACAATCCAGGAAGCCGGAAAGAATGAGTGGATTCTGCAGATGAAGCCTACAAAAGTACTGGGGACAGGGCTGCAGGGTGGATGGGGAGTGGACAGTGCCTCATTTTGGAAACAGCTCCCAAGTGTCTGGTGCAGGACCTCCTCCTCACCTCCCACCACCCACAAAGCTAATGGCCTCGTCCCAGCTCCCAGGTGGGAGTTTTATCCAAGCCTGAGCACATGCACTCACCATAGTGATGGGCTTAGAGATGGGCATATAATTTAATTTAGTTGGTCTGAAGTTTTTCACTTCATGGGTAGAGAGAGGATTGCTACAGAGAAGCTGGTTTTCTACTGGAGTCAGTGATCTGATAGAAGTCCAGTGCTATTGGGTCCACACTGTGGGGGAAAAAATGATTGTCCAAGAAAGAAGCCAAAGAAGAGGAAGTTAATCTCCTGAGACAGAGATTTTTGATGGTACCTCTTCAGTCCCTGGCAGGGCCTGAATGTTAATAAATTCCTCCCTCTCTCTTTTTTTTTAAAATAACCCAGTTGGAGACGGGGTTTTGTTGTCGGCAATTCAAAGAGTATTGACTCTTCTCTTGCTTGGAATACATCGAGGTCATCAGAATTTAATTTAAAAATACGAGAGTGACAAGCTGCCTCTTGTTCCTAAGTGAGCTGAAGCAGATTCTTACCTGTTCAAGTGTTTCTGGCTGAGCCTTAGGCAGAGAACGGGTTGTTTGTCTTGTCCCTGAATCATCGCTTCCTTCTCTCTTCCTCTGCTGGGAGGTGATCTCAGTTTGGGAAGGAAACCAGAGCAATTTCAAGTCTACTTGATGAAGACTTCTTACCCACTCAGCGAAGCTGATAAGAACAAGAGCCACTCCTGTGACACAGATGAGAAAACCAAGACTCGGGATGGCTAGATGCTTGGGTCAGGGAGACACAGAGAAAAGATCAGCCTGCCCAGGGCTGTCTGTTGCTTTCCCTGGAATGCCTTTCACTTTGAGAGGGGGTCCAGCCCTGGCTCGTCCAGGGCATTCTCTTCACCTGCCTGCTAGCCTTCCTGAGGACGTAACCTCCCCTGCACCTGGCACGCAGTACGTGGTCCACATTAAACTCTGATCAGGTACTTGTGATGACAAAGAGAAGACTCGGATGTGAAGAAGAAAAGGTAGACTTTGAAGCGAGGACACATTTTATGTGCTGAGTGAGATATTTGAAGCCTAACATGTTCTTTGTTTTTAATTAATTTTTTAAATTTATTTTTGGCTGTGCTGGGTCTTCATTGCTGTGCAGGTTTTTCTCTAGTTGCGGTGGGTGGGCTTCTCATTGCGGTGGATTCTCTTGTTTCAGAGCACGAGCTTTAGGGGACAGGGCTCAGTAGTTGCAGTTCCTGGGCTCTAGAGCACAGGATTAATAGTTGTAGCACAAGGGCTTTGTGGATCAGAGGCATGTGGGATCTTCCCAGACCGGGGATGGAACCTGTGTCTTCTGCATTGGCAGGCTGATTTTTTTTTTTTTTTTTTTTTAAAAACCACTGAGCCACCAGGGAAGCCCTGAAGCCTAACATCTTCTGAATAGAATTAAGCAATTGTGAAACTGGTGGTTACTAAATCACCTTGGGATTTTAGGTAAGTTATTAGTTAAAGAAGATGAGTCTGATTCTGACAGGGAAATGCATAGGAATGATGACCATATACTGAGCAGGGGCTTTGCACTTTTTATCTGTGATGCTCAGCATTCTCCTGAAGCTAGTGATCATTCCCATTCCACAGATTGGGAAATATGGGCTCGGAGAGGTGATCAACCAGCATTTGTGGCGTTCTGATCCCAACCCCAAAACATCATGTTGGAGCTTTAAAAAAATCCCTGTAACTGAGCTGCAATTACTGCCAGTTAATCACATTCTTTGAAGAATATAATCTATATCAGAATTTTTAAGTTTGCAGCTGCCTCCACATTTGAGGACCGCTGCTCTTAAGTGCTTCTGGTTCACCTGGAACCAGTGATTCTGGTTCTAGAAGAATTTCCAGTGCGGTATGCCACTCACTCCCTTCTTTGTGACCCTTTGATCTTTAGAGGAAGTCAGATCAAGCACTTCTGATCTGATGCTGTGTGGAGACTACAAGGATGCTAACACAATCTGGGTTTTCTGGGCAGCCTCGTTCCGCAGGAAAGATGTGCCTTTGTCAAGGGATGGCAGGCAGCTAGATCTCCAGCATTTAGATCTCTGACCAGCAGGCAGAGAGCTGAGTGTCTGCAGAGGAACCAGGAAGGGCTGGATGCCTAGTGGGGACAAAATTGAATGTGCATGTGGTCATGGTACTTGAGGTAATGGGAAGGGTTCCCTCAGAGGGGGAAACTCTTTTCTAACTTTTCTCTTTCAAAAGTATGCCTTGCTTACTTCTCAGCCCATTTTTACCCATTTGAGAATTGTCTAGTGGGACTTGGAGTTGATGGAATCATCTCAGTAGTGGGTGACTCAGAGGGTAGACTGTCTGCCGGGTGATTCATGCTCAAGTCTTCAAAACTGAACTCACTTGCTTGCTTCATTTCATCTCGAGGAGTGGCTGCTGTGTGGATTGGCCACCTGGGTCAGGAGAAGGGAAATGGAAGATGATTTCTGAAGAAGGAAAACTGAAGATGATTTCATTTAATTATGACCCCTTTTGACTTCCCGAGGCTTTTCCTTGGCTTTATGTGATGGGATAAATGTGCTTGCTTTGTCAAGAAGCCACCTTGACCGTGACTTTCAGCCGAGGAAATTGTTCTATTCTCAGTTGTGGGTAGCCTCGCAGACCCGCAGCAGCAGCAGCAGCTCGGCACCTGATAGAAATGCAGAGTCCCAGGCCCCTTCCCAGCCCTGTGATTCAGAATCTGCATCTCCACAAGATTTTGGGCTCTTCCAGGGAATCTTGGGCACGCATTTCTATTCAAGAAGCCTGCATAGGGTGAGACCAGAATATAGTAAAGTGACCCACTAATGTCCTTTAATAATAATAATATCAGTAGGAATAACGTCAAGGGACCCCAGGGACTGTGCTAATAAGTCTTTGATGTATTATTTCATTGAAACTTCTCAGCAACACTGGATGGAGGTACTAACATTATTCCCTTTTTTTTTTTCTGGCAAGGAAACAGAAATGCACATGTGGGTGAGAGGCAGTGAGAGACAGGTCCCTGGATCCAGCTCACATCTCATTTGCCTCTAAAGTTCATGACCATGAGCTCTATGCTATGATGTTAGTCTGTGTGAATGAATGAAAGATGTGGTCACAAGTTGCTTCCGTGTGTTCATTTGCTCCTCAGATGTTTTCTGAGTTCCAGCTTCAGAGCAGGCATGGAGTGGGCTTGGAGGGAGATAGGATGGAGCCTGCCTCCCCATGCACCCCCAATTCAGAAGGGTAATGGGAAGAGGATGGGGAGGAGCAGGGGCATGAATAAATAGCTGAATCCCTACGGGCATCACAACTTCATGTCCTGGGCCAACCTTGAGGGGGAATTCAGCATTTTGCTGTCCCTCTCCAAGGGAAACCCATTGCTCCAAGCACCATGACCACATGCACGTTCAATTTTGTCCTCAGTAGGACAGAGGACGAGATGGCTGGATGGCATCACCAACTCGATGGATGTGAGTTTGAGTGAACTCCGGGAGTGGTGATGGACAGGGAGGCCTGATGTGCTGCAATTCATGGAGTCACAAAGAGTCGGACATGACTGAGCAACTGAACTGAACTGAACTGGGGCGTCTAGGCCTTCCTTGTTCCTTCTGCAGATGCTCAGCTCTCTGCCTGCTGGTCAGAGATCTAGGTGCTGGAGATCTAGCTGCCCACCATCCCTTGACAAAGGCACATCTTTCCTGTGGAACGAGGCTGCCCAGAAAACCCAGATTGTGTTAGCATCCTTGTAGTCTCCACACAGCATCAGATCAGAAGTGCTTGATCTGACTTCCTCTAAAGATCAACCGGTCAAAAAGAAAGGGATGAGTGACACACCAGACTGGAAATGTCGATCTTGTTGTCTAGTTTTCTACTTCCTTTTTATACCTTAATTAGATACATTTCTGTGGCATTCTGCTTGCCTTATCCTCAGTGGACCAGAAAGGCAGATCACAAGTTCCCTTGAATCACTTCCTCTAGTGGTTTTTGTTTTCACTTCTAGCTAATTCTTTTGCACATCTCATCTTACATGTAAACCCAATATGTGAACCAGATCCCGGGACAGCATGACTCTCTGAGCTTGGAGCCCTTCCCTCTTCTCAGTCTCTTCCCCTCTTTTTTCCCCTTCCACCACCTGCCTCCCCATCTTGCTTTGCCCCCACCCCCATAGGCCTCTGTATTTGTCAGGATGATATTGCTTACAAATGACAGTAGCTCGGTAACACAAAGTCCAGGTGTAGGACTAGCTTCAGGCATAGCTGCAGGCAGGCACTCAAATGAGAACAGCAGGCATTCTGTCTCTTTAGTCTGCCTCCTGCTTTCTCTGATGTTGGCTTCATCCTCAGATGCCACTCCTGCCGCCCGGGGTAACTTGGTACCCAGTGGTCCACGGGAAGGAGTACTGCTCTTTCTTAGTGTTCAAGGACTGAGAGTCCCCCTGAGCTGCCTTGAGTCAGAGACATGGCTACTGTGCCCAAGACATGGAGGACTCATAAGCCAGACACCTCCCTGGTGGCTGGTGTTGATGGGGTCCATGTCACCTGATCCACAGTCCCGAGGCAGCAGTCACCTGGGACCGCCATGGACAAGGGCAAAGGCTAAAAACCTCCCATCACATCCAACTCTGCCAACTGCAGGATGCGTGACTGAAGTCTAGAGACTTCAGCAAGAGAGTTGTTCATGCCCACAGCAGCCTAGAGCCATGCCAAGTCCCAGGCTCTCCTGAATTTCAGCTCAGAGTTTCCTCTATTGACGCACCCAATGTTTTCAGAGAGGGGCAAACCATTTTCTTTCCTGATAAACAGAGTCCTTCAAAGCACTTCTTGTGGTATTCACCCTAAAGGACCATCAGTGACCTTGCTCTTGCATGCCCGCTGATGACAAGTTGGAAGATGTGAGCCTCTTAGAATCCAGCAGTGTAATGGCATGAACGGAATGAACACAGGGCAGGACTCTTCCTCCTGTAATTAGAAATGCGGAAAGAATCTTTCTTTCTTCTTTGTTTCTCAGTATCTATCATTAAGGTGAGACAAGTGCTCTATAACATTCAGGGAAATGAGCCAGTTATTCAGGTATTTCATGGAAAATGCATTTCTTTGGCTTGAGCAACTCACCTCCTTAGCTGCTTCCCACTTCCATTCAACTGCCGCCTCTGGCGATAGATAGGCTTTCTGTGTTGCCTGGTGAAAACATGACAAAAAGGAGAATATGTAAGGATTTTTCTGTGTATTCATTATTAATACTTCTGGCAGAAAGTACACAGGGTTCTCTACTGGGGCTGAGAGCTGCTGAAGCCCATCCAAGCCTGGAGAGCATAGCCACAGGCCACATGTTGCATCGCATGGTGGGTCTGTGGGCAACGCATGAACCGTGGGGCCTGACTGGCTGAGTCCTAGTTCTGCTCCCCCAATTCTGAGCAGCCCGGGTCTGGATGATTAACCTCTTCCATGATCCTATTAATAAGATTCCATTTAATAGTGCTTATTATCTCATAGGGTTTTCATGAGAATTCAATGAATTACTATATCTAAGTGTTTAGTCCAATGTCTGGCACATAATTATACCAGGTAATGAGTTTTACTATTATTGTCATTTACTGAATTTGGCTCTCAAATAAGTGTTTTTATGTGAGAAAGGTTGAGTTCTTCATTTAAAAGGTTTGCTTGTATTCTGCATTTTGTCAGAAAACAACAGGTACAAAGTTCCTGAGGCTGGAATGAATACAGTGAGTTTGAGTCCAATTGAGGGGTGAGTATGGGCCGGGGCTGGGGGGAGGGTTGGGGGCTTACTGGAGGAAATCAGTTGTTAGGACTTTTTAGGGCATGGTTGTTGTTCAGTCACTCAGTGGCGTCTGACTCTTTGCAACCTCAAGGACTGCAGCACACCAGGCTTCCCTGACCTTCACTATCTTGGGAGTTTGCTTAAACTCATGTTCGTTGAGTCGATGAGGTCTTCCAGCCATCTTATCCTCTGTCACCCCCTTTTCCTCCTGCCCTCAACCTTTCCCATCAGAATCTATTCCAGTGAGTCAGCTCTTCACATCAAGTGGCCAAAGTACTGGAGCTTCAGCTTCAGTACTAGTCCTTCTAATGCGTATTCAGGGTTGATTTCCTTTAGGACTGTCTGGTCTGATCTCCTTGTAGGGCAGGATAGGGAAGTGGAATTTTATTCAAGGCCACTGAAGAGTTTTGAGCAGAAGTGTGATATTATCTGATTAGATCTTTACATGATTGCACTGGCTGCTGTGTGGAGAATGGATTTTAGCGGAGGTGAGGGTGGGTGAATGTTTTCATCCACGGAGGCTTGGGTGTGTTGTAGCCCCCAGTCCTATAAAAAGGCATCATGATTAAGCTCAAAACTTCAACTTAAATAAGGACCACAGGAGATGATTTCTAGGGGTGCTGGGAGTAAGCCCCTGTGGTAATTCTGCCTTGGCGATAGGGGATGAAAGTGAACACAATGAATGAATGAAGATAGAATGTGCTTTTATTTCCAAACATTAAGCGTATTGTGAACCTGACTGTCCTACTGCGTAAAATGCACAGTGGGTTCCTGTATGAAACCTGGGCAAATGGTTGTGGAGGAGACAGTGACAGCCTGACATCCAGGGTCATTCACCCCAGAAATGGATGCACTCCTATGGATACCCACAGACTTTGGAAGAGTATAACAAGTAAAATGATGACCTGTCTTCTTGGTTTTTATGACAGCTCAACGAAGGCTCTGTTATGAACGTCTGGACTTGTGTTTGTAGAAATAGTCCTTAAAGCCTCTCTCTATGGTAGCACATGTCTCTGGGGTCATTGGGCCATCGCTCAACACTGCTGTTTCCAGGAGAGGCACTAGGGTGTCTGGGTTGGACTTGGGGGTGTGGGTGGACACCCCGAGTTTGAATCTCCACTTATCTAATTGTAGCTGAGTTTCTGTAGACTGCTTTACTCCTCTGAGTTTCAGATGCCTCATCTGTAAAATAAGGATGAGCCTCATGTTTGCTTCAAGGGGTTATGCAGAGATCAAAGAATCAAGTGCGGGTAAGGAACTTAGCACAGTTTCTGGCATGGGGTCAGCATTGCATGTGGATGTGTGTTTTTGACTGTGCATTGTGCTCATGTTAAAGTGCTCTGTGTCCCTGCTATTTAAAAGGTGGTCCCCAGACCAGCAGCCATACCCTGTGGGAGCTTGTCAGAGTCAGAAATTCAGCATCTGAGAGAGAAACATTGACATATATACATACTACCATGCGTTGAATAGCTTTTGGGAGGCTGCTGTATAGCACAGGGAGCTCAGCTTGACGCTCTGTGATGACCTAGAGGGGTGGGACGGTGGGGGGTGGGAGGGAAGCTCAAGAGAGAGGATGTATGTATACTTATAGGTGATTCACATCGTTGTACAGCAGAAACTAACACAACATTGTATAGCAATTATACTCCAATTGAAAATAAGTTAAAAAATAAAGGATTAAAAAAAAAAAGAAACTCAGAACCTTCGGCTTCACTCCCAATCTGTTGAATTAGCTTTAGTGCTTGAGCAAGATCCTGGGAGATTTCAGCAGACGTTTCTGTTCAGAAGCACTGCTCTGGGCTAAAATGTACATAGAAAGGGCAACTGGATCTGTTTTGATTATGGAAAACTGTTGGCAGCATTGTGTTGGTGCAAAAAGACATCAGCCTCATGGCACAAAATATACAGAGACCCTGAAGTAGCTGGGCATTCTCGGGCAGTCATATTTGGGACAGAGGTTCTTCATCTATAAAGTGACTCATCTATGTCAGAGACTTGTTGACAGTATAAATGAAATAATGTGAAAGCTAATATGAAAGAGTGCAAAGTACGTTATTTTTATCTTGTTTGCATAGAAAAAGGACATCATAATCTGTAGAGCCGTCAATACCATTTTCAAAGAATTTGATTCCCCATTTTCCACATCAATTTTCCGGGAGGCAGTGGACAAGACCTATTATTTGGTGTCTCGATTAAAATAATGCAGAGTGGCAGTGGCCCAGGAATCTCAGCTTGATATTTTTGGAAACTAAATGGGAGAGTTTTGTAGTTTGGCTAAAAAGCATTGCCCTAGAAAAGGCCAGAAATGCTGTCAATGGGGATGTTTATGCCATTGACAAAATAGTCACGGAATTGCAGTAGACGGCTATGAGCAGAAGCCAGTGGGATGCTTCCGGGTGGTGTGGTTCAATGTGACACACGTTTATCAGCCACAACAGCCTTTTTTTTTATTATTTCCAAACATCACAACCAAAGCAAGAAACAAATCCTATTGTTCACATTAGCACAGATCAAGTACAGCAAGCCTCAGTATATTACAGCACAAGAAAAATACACAGTTGTATACTGAAGACACAGCATAATGTAAGAATTCGTGGGAGAGGGGAACGTGGGGACAACCAGAAAGTACAGTCTGAAGTCCTCTGGGGAGGAAGGGGGTCTGACAGATGCTCGCAGCACACAGCTATGGACAGAGCTCATCAGCAAGGCTCACCCTGTGTTCACAGGAGTGAATCTCTTTACTTGACTCAGTGTAGACCTTGACAACAGGGTCACCCAACTTTAACACCATGTCATACAAAAGGAACGGTGAACCAGAAACCGTCCTCCTTCATACATCATCACATCACATAGAAAAGACGTGTCAGAGACACAGTTCTTATGAGCAAAACAGCTTTCAAGAAGTCACAGGCAGCTCAGAGTTTAACTCCCTGAAACTACACTCCAGCAATTTCTTGAGACACATGCCCTCCCACCCACAATTCCCTCTCTTGTTTTAAAGACAGAAAAGAAACCATAGGAAAAATTTGTCTTTTTAAAATAGGGAAGTATATACCTTAAAATAGCAAGGTATCAAAATACTTTGTACATGGGTTTGTTCTGATCTTTATCTCTCTTTCATTAGAGTTTTGAAAGATGCCCTGTGTTGAATGCAAACAAACCCAACAACAACAGAAACAATCATAATAGCACAAAATAGAATAACACAAAAATAATAACAAAAATAGAAGTGGGTTCCATCCCCATCCTATTTCTGTCGGGGGCTGGGGGGTGGCGATGGAGTCAAGAAGAGGGGCACAGCATAGCATTACTTCTTTCTCAAAGAGGTCATTGTTTTTAGGGTTATTTTCACCATAAATAGAGTAATAGACTAGAAGTCCAGTTTCTTATGAAATGAGAGTAAAGCCATTCGAGCTGGGGGTTGGTAGCTGTAACAGGTTTGCTTGGGGGAGATTCCAGCTACCCTTACTGTTACTGCAAATCCTTGGGTCTGTCTGACCTGAAGCATGAAGGAGTGGGTGGGAAGCAGGGCGCAGGCAGGGGTCCAAGACCCTGGGTGCATGGAAATGAATGCAGACAGCACTCAGAGCAGCCTCCATGGATTCCCCCCAGGGACTATTTGAGAAATCAGAGCTTGTGACTTACCCACGTAGGCATCCTTTCAGAGAGCCTGTTATATACCATTTTCCCCTTTCAACCAAAGGCTCTCTGCAAGCTTAAAAATAAAAAGACACCTAGGATCATGACTGGTAACACTCTTTTTTATGTCTTATAAGTAGTTATCTGCCTTGTTGCTAAACACCTGGGCCAGCTGGAGGGTAGAAAGTGACCAGACTGAGAACCCTTGCCGCGGCCCCATGTCTTATCCCAAGTTCATGCCATTGCAGCTGCAGAGGATCTCCTTGAAGGTGTTGCGCAGCTCCAGGCTCCGGAAGGCGTAGATGAGCGGGTCGATGACGGAGTTACACATGATGAGGACCAGGTAGGTATTGAAGTGGGCAGTGTAGCAGACACAGTAGGGGTTGGTGGGGCAGGTTATTATGAGGACGAGGTGGAGGAAGAAGGGGGCCCAGCAGAAGACGAAGACCCCCAGCAGGATGGTGATGGTGACCGCCCCCTTCATGCAGGAGTGCTGCTGCGGGGCCGCTCCATCAGCGGGTGGCAGCGCGGCGATGCGCTTGACGTGCAGCCGGGCGAAGAGGAACATGTGCACATAGAGGGTGCCCATGAGCAGCAGCATGGCAAGGAACATGGTGACCAGGCACACGATGACCATCTTGCTCTCGGAGTAGACGATGAACACCACACCGCAGATGCCGCAGCCCAGCCAGATGGCCACGATCAGGGCCAGTGCCTTCCTCACGGTCATGATGCTGTGGTAGCGGAGTGCGTAGAAGATGGTGATGTACCTGTCAACCGCAATGGCCAGGAGGTTGCAGATGGAGGCCACCAGGGAGATGCAGATCATGGAGTCAAAGACATTGTCCATGTGCTGGATGAACTGGTCCTCCAAGGTCAGGTAGTCGCTGTTGACCACGGCGATCATGATGGTCTCCAGGGCATTGGACACGCTCACCAGCATGTCGGCCACGGCCAGGCTGCAGAGGAAGAAATACATGGGGGAGTGCAGGTTGCCGTTCCTGACCACGGCCAGGATGACCAGGATGTTTTCCAGCAGGCTGATGATGCCCAGGGCCAGGAAGACCTCGGGCTTGATGAAGACCTGCTCACAGAAGCGGCTGCTGCTCTGGTTGCTGAAGGAAGGGGCAGCGACGTGCTCTGAGTTGTTAGGCAGCTTTGGTTGAGCCGAGTGCAGACAGCACGAAGCATTCATCGCTTACAGGCAGCTGGCTGATCGGAGCGGGGTCTCCAGCAGGGTCCTGAGGCTGTGGCTGCTGCTGTTGCTGCTGCTTTCAGGAAAGAAAAAAAATCTCCCCCCGGATCCTGGTTTCAGATGCTTGTCCAGGGTACAAGCTTGTCCAGTGTTAGATTTTGTTCTTCCCCAGAATAAAAGGATGGAGAGAGGGAGAGAAAGAGACAGGTCGGGAGAGAGAGAGAATGCGAGACAGAGGAAAAAGTCAGCTTGGATTCTTACAGAAAACTTCCCTGTGCTTCTCCAGGACGATCAGTTTTAGAGAAAGTTATCTCGCTCTCTCCCTTCTTAGCTTCCTTCTGTCTCTCTCTCTCTCTTTCCCCCTCTCACATCCCAACCTGGGAACAGAAAACCAGCCACTAGCTGCTACAGTTAAAACAGTTTTCATAGCAAGACGGGGGACGTGGTACCTGTTGTGAGGAGTGCGGGGGAAACACTCAGTTTTTATACATTGGCTGGAGGCAAACAACTCCTACTTAATCTTCAGAGCGGCGAAATGACCACTGAGCATCGGTCGTCTTTCTGACTGACAGCAGAACCGGCTCCCAGGAATCGGACCCAGAGATTCAAAAGCAGCCTACTGCCCTCTGCTGGTCAGACCACTCACCCGTCCTCTGGCTGGGCTGAGCAGTTTTTGTCATGGAAACGGCCACAGCCATCCTTTCGTCCACGTATTATTTGTTCATTCTTTTTCTTTTTTGGTGGCAAACATTTATTAAGCACCTGCCATGTGTTAGATTTCTGCCCCGTGCAGGAAATTCAGTGGTGAGCAAAACAGACACACCATCCTTGTTTCTCCCAGACTCAGAGTCTGGGGTGGGAGATGAGAAATCCAGCAGTTTTTATTACAGTGTGATGCATGCTTGAATCGGGGAATGCCAGGGGCTGGGGGAGCTCTAAGGGGGCTCCCTAACATGCTGGTCAAGGGAAGTTCCTGGAGGAAGGGGCTTCTAAGCTTTGACTTCAAAGAACAGAGGTGATGGCCAGTGGTGAAGTGAGGGCTGGGGTTGATGGAGAGAGAAGAGGAATAGGGGCAGAGGGAATAACATGCTTACAGCCTGGGGGCTAAAAGCAGTGGTTCTACACGTGGCTGTGGGAATTATCTGTAGAATGTGTTCCTGGGGATCGCATTTGACCTTCTGAAACAGAATCACCCAGAGGTAGTAGCTGGGCAGGTGCGTTTTCAGTTTTTAAGGGGTGAGGGGAGAGCAGAGCCAAGGTTGAGATCGACAGAAAAGAGAGCTTGGTGTTTTTCAAAGGACTTTAGTTTTCTCTGAACAAAGTGTGGAGCTGGGATACACAATTTGAGAAATGAGTCTGCCCTTTTTTTTTTTTTTTTAAGACGAGAGTGGCCAGGCTCCTGAAGGACAGTCTCAGCTGAGTGTGGGAGTTTTGGACTGTGGGGCAGTGGGGGGGCTGTGGGAAAGAGGAGGTGGGGTTTGCATTTTAGAATGATTCCTCTTTGCATGGTGGAGACTGCTGTGGGAGGGGATGAGTCAGAAGCCTGAGAGGCCAGGGCTGCAGAGATTCACAGGGAGATGATGGCATCTTGAAGCAAGCAGGTGGCCACAGGGTCATGGGAGGAGTGGACAGAGATGCTTAGGATATAGAGTCCTGGAGATTTGAGTGTGATGGGATATGGGACAGTGCAGGGAACACCTGCGCTTCCTTCTTAAGTAACTGGGAGAACAGAGATGTCATCTGAGCTGGAAAAATGTATTGGTTGGCCAAAAGTTCATTCAGGTTTTCTGTACCATCCGATGGAAAAAACCCAAATGAACTTTGTGGCCAACCCAATAAAAGTCAGAATTTAGCACACAATTTTTAATACTTAGTTTATGTCGGATGTGAGGTTGGACAGGAGGATGATGTAAACTCTCGACACACTGAGTCCCCTTGCCACCCCCGTCCCCCTGCCGCATACCTGCACATCAATTACTGGTCCACTGATGCTCTGATTATCCAACTATCCACTAACTGTGGATGTGAGTGTGACTGGGTGTGTATTAGACAGAAGAAATGTGCATACAAAGTAGACAAAAACTTAGAATATTTATGAAACTGTGGGCTGGAGAGGTCTTCTTGAAAATATAGGCAACAGGAGGGGGAAAGGGATAGGGAGTTTGTGATGGACTCCCTCCCACTTCTCACCCTTTCCCACTCCTCCAGGTTGTTACAGAGCCCTGTTTGAGTTCCCTGAGTCATACAGCAAATTTGCAAGTAAAAATAGGTATTTTACATACGTTGCTGCTGCTACTGCTAAGTTGCTTCAGTCGTGTCCGACTCTGTGCAACCCCATAGACGGCAGCCCACCAGGCTCCCCTGTCCCTGGGATTCTCCAGGCAAGAACACTGGAGTGGGTTGCCATTTCCTTCTCCAATGCATGAAAGTGAAAAGTGAAAGTGAAGTCGCTCAGTCGTGTCCGACTCCCCACGGTCCCATGGACTGCAGCCTACCAGGCTCCTCCACCCATGGGATTTTCCAGGCAAGAGTACTGGAGTGGGTTGCCATTGCCTTCTCCTTACATATGTTGCTGCTGCTACTGCTAAGTTGCTTCAGTCGTGTCCGACTCTGTGCGACCCCATAGACTGCAGCCCACTAAGCTCCCCCATCCCTGGGATTCTCCAGGCAAGAACACTAGAGTGGGTTGCCAATTCCTTCTCCAATGCACGAAAGTGAAAAGTGAAAGTGAAGTCGCTCAGTCGTGTCCGACTCCCCGTGATCCCATGGACTGCAGCCTACCAGGTTCCTCCATCCATGGGATTTTCCAGGCAAGAGTACACACTGCTATATTTAAACTGGATAACCAACAAGGACCTACTGTACAGCAAGGGAACTCTGCTCAGTGTTGTGTGGCAACCTGGATGGTAGGGGAGTTTGGGGGAGAATGGATACATGTATATGTATGGCTGGGTCCCTTTACTGTCCACCTGAAACTATCACAACATTGTTAATCAGCTGTACCCGATACAAAATAAAAAGGTGTTTTTTGTTTTTTTTTTTTTTTCTAAAAAAAGGATAGGCAATAAATTAAGTGTGAAAAAAGGCACCATAAACAAAGTCAGAAGAAAAACAGGAAGACTTGCCATAGTCAAAGGTTACTATCTCTTCAATACAAAGAATGTTTTCACATTGATAAGAAAGAGATGATTTACCTCTTAGAACGAGGGGCTAAAGACAGGAATTGAAATTCACTGAAGAGGAAATTCAAGTGACTGATAAATATATGAAAAGATGTTCACCCTTCTGTGGAGTCTGGGAAATGCAAATCAAACTTCAGATTGAAGAGAATGTAAAAGATATCAAATTCAGCTGCGAGTGCTGGGAGGATGGCACTTGCAGTGTTTGTGGATAGTCTTTATCATTTTCAATTTCTACTAAAATTAAAAAAAAAATGTATCTGAGTGTGGATCTCGGTCTGTGAACTGAGCGGCATGAAAAACACTTGTATTTATTTTGAACAAAATGACTTCATTTCTGATGCTAAACCTCTCATGTTCCAGATTGGGGAAAAGAAAATCCTAATTCTCATGGGGGTTTCTCTTCCTCACCCTCTGGGTCACATCCAGAGGTGTGTTTATACTGTTCTGGTCTGTGGTTTCGGAGGCACTTGTCTTACCTGTAAAGCTCAGACTGCGAGGTCTTTCCCCTGCTTTGGGCTGAGCAACGACCATCATTCTCTGCAGCTGTCCTCTGTTTATAAGCATCCTTGAGAGCGAGCAGGCGGGGCCTGGCACTTCAGACCTGTATCCTCAGAGGTACCCTCATCCCCTCACCCCCGATGAGTGCTGACGTGGTCTCCTCTAAGCTCTACTCTCTGCTTTCCTGGGGGAGCAGCCCAGACACAGCTACTTTTAAACTGACACCGTACTTTATTTTCTACATCCGTGACTCTGCCTCTGTTTTGTAAAGAAGTTCTTTTGTACCCTTTTTTAGATTGCACATGTAAGCGATATCATACGATAGTTGCCTTTTTCTGTCTGAGTGTCCAAATATTTTAATCCTATGCCTTGAAAAAAGTTTTATTTAGTAAGATTTACTTATTTATTTTAAGTTTGTTTTTGGCCACACTGCACAGCATATGGGATCTTAGTTTCCTGATCAAGGACTGAACTCACACCCACTGCAGTGGAAGTTCAGTGTCCCAGCTATTGGAATGTCAGGGAAAATACCCTAAGATTTATTTTTACTCAGACTCTAGGTTCCTAATATTTTTATGCCTGTAAATTTCACTTTACTTTTTTTAATTGAGACATATATTCCAGAAAATCATGGTTTTGAAGTATGTGTTTCAGTGGGGTTTTTTTCATGGTCACGAGGCTGCACAGCCATCAGCGCTGTCTAATTCCAGGACATTTTCCTAACGTGGTCTCCACTAGCAGTCACTGCTTGTTTGCTACTTCCCTCAGCCTCTGACAATTACTAATATACTTTCTGTCCCTATGTGATGGTACAAAATATGCTCATTGAGGCTATGTTTATCTTCTGGATCACAAAAGTCTCCATGTTCCAATTTTTCAAATTCAAAACAAGCAAAACCAACAGCTGTCAGTGGAAATGTAAATTGGGCCTGCCACTATGGAAAATGGAGGGTCCTTAAAAAACTACAAATATAGTTACTGTATGATCCAGCAATCCCACTCCTGCCTGGGCATATATCCGGAAAAGATGAAGCTCTAATTTGGAAATATACATGCACCCCAGTGTTCATAGCAGCACCATTTACAATAGCCAAGCCAAGTGCCCCCCAAACAGACTTAAGAAGATGTGGTGCAACAGAATATTACTCAGCCATCAAAAGGAATGAAATATTGTCATTTGTAGGAACATGGAAGGATCTAGAGATGAGGCAGTCAGAGAGAGACAAATATTATATGATACCACTTAAATGTGGAATCTAAAAGATAATACAAATGACTCTATATACAAAACAGAAATGGACTCACGGACTTAGAAGACAAATTTATGGTTACCAAAGAGGAAATGGAGCGGGGAGGGATAAATCAGGAGTATGGGATTAACAGATACAAACTACTACTTTTGTATAGATACAGACTACTATGCTTACTATACCTAAAATGGACCAGCAACAAGGATTTACTATGTAGCACATGGATGATATTCAATATCTTGTAATAACCTATATTGGAAAATAATCTGAAAAAAATATATAACTAAATCACTCTGCTCTACACTTGAAACTAATATAATATTATACACCAACTATACTTCAATAAACAAAAACAACAAAAACCCAACACATGTAAATTCTTCTGTATTAAAATTCAGTATAAAAATTATAAAAACATTCAAAACAACAAAACCACACATCTCTGCTCTCACTCTCTTGAATTTCAAGACCTTATAAATAGAGAGTTGTTTTGTTTTCTGAACACTTCAGTGCAAGGAACAGGTCAAGGTACTTTCTTGCGCATGTTTTTTAAAAAGAACTTGCTTTCTTTGCTCTCTGCTGGAACCTCTTTTGGAAACTTAGGGTTATATTTTGCTTCTCCAAGTCCATTTTCCTGTGGTTGATTGACAGTTGTAGCAACCGAGTCAAATTAATGATAGAAAGCAGTTTTCTGAGTCTAGAAGACAGATGATCCATGTTGTTCCCAGTTCTTCTGGTTGCCAGATATGATGAATACAAAGCCCTCCATGGTGTACAAAAAAAAATCTCTCTGTATTTCTTGCTTGAAAAAAAAAGATCAATCTTAGCACTTTTCTTCAATCATAGAATTGAGTGCCCTTAACTCTCCTCACCTCCTCTTGTTTCCTTTGCCTGTTTAGCACCAGAGTCCTAGGTTCTGAGTGTTGTGTTTCTTGGTGGGAGAGCATTACCCTGATGATGCTACAGGGCTGAGGACTGTATCACTGGATTATCTCACACCAGGAGTGGATGATCTCAGACCAGAGCTGCTTAGCCTTTTGCTGTACATCTGAATAACCCAAATATCCCATCAAAATCCAGATTCTGGTTCTATAGATCTGGGAATGCTGATGCTGCTGGTCCATGGACTATACTTGGAGTATTGAGGAAAGAGATCTAGCCATTTACAGGTATTGACAGAGAAGCCGTGCAAGGAGAGCCAGCCATGGAGTTCATGTGGGAGAGGAGCATGGAGCATGTTACTTTCAAAGGCAGCAGTGATGCCCCAGCTGCTGGACTTGGTGTGGGACCAGTGACAGTCACACAGGGGGCTGCCCATAGCCTAACTCGGGCATCATTCCTGTTGTGTGGCCTCTGAGCTCAGTGTTCTGACCTCCCCACAGAGGTTGTGAGCTACCCAACAAAACATCATTTAGTAAATTCCTTTTCTGTTTAAATTAGCCAGAGAGGGTTCTGTTATTTATAACCAAGAATTTGAGTCACTCTTGCATTCTAGTTCAGGTCAATAGATATTGGCTATCTGGAAGAATTCCAAGGCTTCATCAGTTTGGAAAAAGAATTTTAATAGCTCAGTGGTAAAGAATCCGCCTACCAGTGCAGGAGACCCAGGTTCAATCCCTGTGTCGGGAAGATCCCCGGCAGAAAGAAATGGCAACCCACACTGGTATTCTTGCCTGGGAAATCCCATGGTCAGAGGAGCCTGGTGGGCTACAGTCCATGGGGTTTGCAAAAGAGTCAGACACAGCTTATGGACTCAACAGCAACCACGTGGTGCCTGTGCTGAGGAGGGAATGGAAGCCTGCCCGCTGTGCCTCTGGCATCTTTGTGTCACACCTCTATTAGTTTCCTTTTGCTGATCTCACAAATCACCACAAACTTAGCAGCCTAAACTATCAGAAAACGTGTTCTCTCACAGTTCTGGAGGGCGGAAATCCAAAAGGGGTTGGTTGGCAGGGCTCCATTCTTTCTGGAGGCGACAGGAGAGAGTCTGTTTCCTTGCATGTCTCAGCCTCTAGAGGCCACCTGTACATCCTGGCTCATGGCCGCATCCTTCCGTGTCAAAGCCAGTCAGTCATGCCGTGTTTTTACATCTCCCTTGGACGCTGACCTCTGTCATTGTGTCTCCTTTTGTAACTCTGACTTTGTTACTTCCCCACTACAAGGACTCTTGTAGGCCCACTAGGATAATCTAGGATCAACTCCCATCTCTAGACCCATCACCTTTTTAAAATTTTTTTATTTTATTTTTTAAAAATTATTGGAGTACAGTTGATTTACAATCAACTATTAGTTTCTGCTGTACAGCAGAATGAATCAGTTATCCAAATACATATATCTATTCTTTTTTTTTTAGATTATTTCCCTAGATAGGTCATTACAGAGTACTGAGTAGAGTTTCCTGTCCTATCCAGTACGTCCTTGTTAGTTATCTATTTTATATATAGTAGTGTGTATATGTCAGTCCCAATTTTCCAGTTTATCCCTCCCTGCCTTTCCCCTTTGGTAACCACTTGTTGTTCAATTACTGAGTTGTATCCAACTCTTTGTGACCCCATGGACTGCAGCATGCCAGGCTCCCCTGTCCTTCACTATCTCCCAGAATTTGCTCAAATTCATGTCCACTGAGTTGGTGATGCTATCCAACAATCTCATCCTCTGTTGACCCCTTCTACTTTTGCTTTCAATCTGTCCCAGCATCAGAGTTTTTCCCAGTGAGTCAGCTCTTTGTATCAGGTAGCCAAAGTATTGGAACTTCTGCTCCAGCATCAGTCCTTCCAATCAATATTCAAGGTTGATTTCTATATAATCATAAATTTGTTTTTTTACATCTGTGACCCATAACTCATAAGTAAAAGTGTTAGTCCCTCAGTCGTGTCCAACTCTTTGAGACCCGGTGGACTGTAGCCCGCCTGGCTCCTCAGTCCATGAGATTCTCCAGGCAAAAATACTGGAGTGGGTTGCCATTTCCTTCTCCAGGGGATCTTCCCTACCCAGGGATCGAACCTGGGTCTCCCAAATTGCAGGCAGATTCTTTATCGTCTGACCCTCCAGGGAAGCCCCATAACCCATATATAGACCTTTATCTTAATCTCACCTGCAAAGTCCCTTTGGCCATGTAAGGTAACATCTTCACAAGGTCTGGGATTAGAATGTGGATGTGTTTGGGGGCATTATCCCATCTAACTCATGTTTATTAATCAGTATTTCAAGTCCTCTGGTGAACATTTTTAGCGTACTCATAGATGCCCAGTTCTTTGGTGACTGACTCATTCTAACTCAAGATTAATGTATTCATTTATAATGATTCCTCTTCTTTAGAGAGCAGAATACTTGAGCATTTGTGTGTAGAAAACCCTGTCTTTATGGGATTCCTGAGAAAGCAAATTACTATCCAGAGGTTCTGTGATGAATTAGAAATCAGAAAAAAAGAAAGTAGGAAGGTTGGGAGGGAGGCACCGAGTCCTCTGAAAGTCTGGTAAGATATCTTTGTCTTGAAAACAGACCTCCCTTCTAGAGCCTGTGTGTGTGCTTAGTCACTCAGCTGTGTCCAACTCTTTGTGACCCCATGGACTGTAGCCCACCAGGCTCCTCTGTCCATGGGAATTCTCCAGGCAAGAATATTGGAGTAGGGTTGCCATGCTCTCTCCTCCAAGGGATCCTCTCAACCAAGGGACTGAACCTAGGTCTCCCAGTTTCAGGTGGATGCTTTATCATCTGAGCCACCAGGGGAGTCCATGAATATTGGAGTGGATAGCCTATCCCTTCTCCAGGGGATCTTCCCAACTGAGGAATCAAACTGGGGTCTCCTGCGTTGCAGGTGGATTCTTTACCAGCTGAGCAGGAACTCATTTTCTTCACATAGAGTATCGATTGGCAAACACTGCCAGACAGTAAGCCTTGCAGACTAGAAATGTTCGCCAGTGCTGAGATAGAGACATACTGGACCAGTGATTCTCAGACTTTTGCACGTGTCAGACTCACCTGGAAGGCTTATTAAGATACAAATCCCCCCAAGCCCTGCCCCATTCTGTTTCTGACTCAGTAGGTGAGGAATGGGATCTGAGAGTTTGTCCCCATCAGGTCCCCAGGTGATGCTGACTCTCTGTCTGAGGATCACATTTTGGGAATCACTATTGCTGCTGCTAAGTCATTTCAGTCATGTCTGACTCTGTGCGACCCCATAGACGGCAGCCCACCAGGCTCCCCTGTCCCTGGGATTCTCCAGGCAAGAACAATGGAGTGGGTTGCCATTTCCTTCTCTAATGCATGAAAGTGAAAAGTGAAAGTGAAGTCGCTCAGTCGTGTCCGACTCTTCGTGACCCCGTGGACTGCACCCACCAGGCTCTTCCGCCCATGGGATTTTCCAGGCAAGAGTACTGGAGTGGGGTGCCAACACTATTACCAGACTGTAAGCTCTGTGAAAGCAGGGACCCTGTCTAATTGGTTCACTGCTACATGCAGCATCGAGCAGTTGAGTTACAATATCATAGGTGTTTAATGCACATCATAATAGCTACATAAGTAGCTTTACCTACCATCTTTTAGACCTAGATATTTGCTGATATGGGGCTTCCCAGGTGGCTCAGTGGTAAAGAATTTGCTTGCCAAGCAGGAGACTAAGGTTTGATCCCTGGGCCCGGAAGATCTCCAGAACAAGGAAATGGTAACCCACTCCAGTATTCTTACCCAGGAAATCTCATGGGCATAGAAGCATGGTGGGCTACAGTCCATGGGGTCGCAAAGAGTCAGACACAACTTAGCGACTAAACAACAACTGCTAATACACTATATACAGATTTCTATGTGTGTGGTGGGCAAAATAACATCCCCACTCCCAAAGATGTCCATGTTCCCATTCCAGGAACCTGTGAATGTTACTTTACTTGGCCAAAGGAGACCATGCCGGTGTGCTTAATGTTATAAACCCTGAGATGGGAGATTATCCTGGATCATCAGGGTGAGCCTAATCTAATTACACAAGTTCTTAAGAATAGACTAGCTTTCCCTACTGCTGTGATAAAGATGCGTTAGAAGAGAAAGCAGGAGTGAGGAGACGGGAGGAAAGCTCCATTTGCAATTTCTGGTTAGAAGACAAGTTCATCTGTTCACTTGAAGTTCAAGTTCAAGGAACATAGGTGTCCTCCAGAAGGTGAGAACAGCTCCCCACTGACAGCCCCCAGAAAACGGGGACCTCTACCCTACAACTGCTCGGAACTGAATTCTGCCAACAATCTGTACATCCCTGGGAGGGGTTTCTGCCCCAGAGCCCCTCGTCAGGAAAGCAGCCTGCCGCTTTGTAAATTAATACTTCCAAAAAAAAAAAAAAAAAGAACTAACATCGTCTACCGTGTATCAGGCACCACAGTGAACATGTTGCAGAAATTAATTCATTTTTGCCTCCACTTTATAGGTAAGGAGAGTGGGGCAGGGAGGGCTCAGAACCTCCTCCGAGGCTACAGCGGATGGTGGGGGAGGCCTGGGGTTGGGATGCACCTGGCCCTAGACCAGAGAACTTCTTCCTGCATTTCCTCCTTTAGTCTTTACACCCCGACAGGGACTAGGGTGCATCCATAAAGGTGCTGAAGGTGTGGAATTTAAGGAGGTGCTCATTCTCGGGTTCTTGTCTCATCTTAGTTGGGGCCCCACTTCCTGATGTCCCGATGAGGCTGTATTGTTGTAGCAATTGCATTTGACAAAAGAAGAGACCGAGAGGGGCTGTCCTGTTACTGGGCAAGGGCTGGACTGGACCCCAGGGTTCTTTTCTCAGCAGCCCCTCAGGTGTGGCACCCAGCACACCTCTTGTGTTAGGACACGCTTTCTGCTCTGCATCCTGGTCCCTTGCGCCTCCCCCTGGTCCATCAGAGCAGCCGCGTTTGCTTGTGAGGCTCCCGCAGAATTGGGACTGTCCTTTGCAAGCAGCCATCCAGTCCCTGTCGGCAGAAGCTAGGAGAAGACAGCTGGAGTCCTCGCTGACACGCAGAGTAAAGCAGAATCTCACCTCTCTCCTGACACGAGTGTGCTGCCTCGAACAGTGTCCGTCACCCACACACTCCCTTTCCCTTCATTCTGCAGGAGGCTGGTGCTTCAGGCAGACACCTGGCATCTCTGACCTCATCCCTGCATTTTTCTCATTCATAAGTCAGGATGGAATGACAGATCACCTGCTGCGGTAACTCCTTGCTGCTCCCGTGGGGACAGGTGCCAGGCCCTTGTGCTCAGAGACTCTGAAAGATAACTCTCTGGGGGTAGGGGGTGAACTTCTTCCCCTGTACCAGGTCAGAATCCTCCAGAGACTGTACAGTCTCCCCCTGGAGGTCAGGCTTACACTGAGAGTCAGAGCTTCAGGTATCAGTGGATGGAGTAGAGAGGCACCTGAGCAGAGGTGGGGAGGAGGGGAAAGACTCTGGAGGTGTCAGGTCATTGGTCCCCGAGCTCACAGGGTCCAGCTCCCACATGGACACTCCCAGACTGGGCGGTGCTTCTCTCCCACTTGAACAAAGATCTTGGCTAAAAACGGTGTCCAGCCCTGAGTGAATTCCACTCCATGGTGTATTCTGACTTCCTTCATCAGCTTCTACCCCATACTGCTGGGTTGCAGGGAGGGAAGAATAGTCCGTTCTCTCCTATTCTCTAGAATTGGGCTTTCCTACAGAACCCGGTGGCAGGCTAGGTTCTGCAGGATGGAGGGTGGGTGGGCTGGAACTTTCTGAGGAGTGCTCACATGTGTGGGGGAGGGGGAAGCAGGGTGGGGCAGAGGTGGGAGTTGAACCTGCCATTGTAGTGTGGTCCTCGGTCAGTCGTGCAGCAGCCCTGGAGCTGGACGGGCTGGCAGAGCTGGGTTGACCTGGGGCGTGGGGCTGGTTTGTACCCCAGCCTCCAGAGGTCATCTGTATGGGTGTCCATTGCCCCCGTGAACCCTCATGCAGACGTCCATCTTCAGCTGAAGGCCAGCGAGCCTCAGAGAAGGATTCAGCTGCTTGCTTTTGTCCACCAGCTCTCCCCGCCGCTGAGGAAGGCACTCTTGGTCCTGGAGGGAGCCTGGGCAGCATGCCAGCCCATCCATCACAGCCCCGTCTGCAGCATCTACATGGTGCACGTGCCTGAGAGCCTGCTGTGATTCATCTGCTCAGTCAGGTCTGCTTAAGCAGCATTCAAGTTCTGAAACCAGACATAAAGAGAAAATTATGGGGCAGCAGATCCCTCCTCCCAAACCCCAGAGAGATGCTCTTGCCAGGAGACGACAGAAACCAACAGAAGATTCATGTTCTTCAGTTCACAGGCTCCTGGCTTATACTGACCGACAGCCATGGAGGCTAGAATCTCCCTCACTAGTTAGATGATTTCTCTTTCTCTCTGTAGAACATTCCAGCACACGTGGAATTGTGTTTGCATGTGTCAAATGTGTTTGTTCTGTGACTCCAACACAATAACAATACCTTAAAAAAAAAGTATTTGGCCACTCTGCGTGGCATGTGGGGTCTTAGTTCCCTGACCAGGGATTGAACCCAGGCCCCCTGTGTTGGGAGGGCCTTAACCAGTGGACCACCAGGAAAGTTCCCAACAATAGCCTTTTTTTTAAAATATCACCCCTGTTGGGACACTCTTCTTGTCAATAATCCTTGTGTGCTCTGCCTTGAGGAGCCCAAAAGAGGTGTATGTGGGGGAACATATAATAAATAAAACAGAGTGTGGCAAGTACCGTAAAAATGTAGTAGTTGAGACCAGGTTGCTGTGCTGTGCTCAACTGTGTCCGATTCTGTGACCCCCGTGGACAGAGTCACACCAGGTTCCTCTGTCCATGGAATTTTTCAGACAAGAGTACTGGAATGAGTTGCCATTTCCTACTCCAGGGGATCTTTCCAACCCAGGGATCAAACTTGTGTCTCCTGCATTGGCAGGCAGATTCTTTATTGCTGCACCACCTGGGAAACCCCTGAGACCAGGTTAGAGGAATTAATTTTGACCATTTGACCTGGTTCGTCTGCGACTTTGGTTGGTTTTACTCTGAGAAAACCCAAACCCTGGTGCTGGGAAAGATTGAAGACAGGAAGAGAAGGAGACAACAGAGGATAAGATGGTTGGATGGCATCACTGACTCAATGGACATGAGTTTGAGCAAACTCCAGGATTTGGTGATGGACAGGGAAGCCTGGTGTGCTGCAGTCCATGGGGTCACAAAGAGTTGGACATGACTGAGCGACTGAAACGAACTGAACTCTGAGAACAGATTTTTGTAATTGCTAGGCACACTTTTTTTTTGTAATTGCTAGGAAGTTTTATTGAGTAAGATGTAAAAGTCACAACTTGTAGAATCCTTCAGAGTCCCACAAGGTTGACCAAGAAGGCTTTCTTATTTTGCTGAACTCATAATTTAAAGGAACATTGGTTGACAAAAATAGATGCTGACCTGAGAGAAGGTGGAATAGGGAAGAAGTGCTTGCATGCTCCAAGGACAGCTGAGTTGTCTGTTTTGCCACTGGAACCTTTCTCCCTGAAGCAGAGGGAGAAAATAGCTCTCCAATATGATCTAAACCATGGTAACATGAATGTTTCCTTTGCTGCAAATGGCTTTTTTAAAAAAGCCAAGGCTTTTATGGAAAACATTCCTTTCAAAGAAAAAAAAAATGACTGGGTTCCTGGTCAGTGATGAATAGGCTAGGTTTTGTCAGATGTGCCCACATTTTTCTGAGAACTGAGATTTGCCTGATGGGGAGCACTCAGGTAACGGCTATAACGTGACCGGCTTGACTGCATGTCCAAGTGGGTGCGTTCCACGTGAGCACGTGATGCCTGGGAGCAAATGTGAAGGGTGAGTGCAGGTCTGGCTTTGCTGTCCTGAACTTGAGATGTTGTCACAGGCGAGCATCTGCAGAATGTTAGCTCTCAACCTCTGTTTCCCTGGTACTTCCATGTGCATCCACTTTCATTAGCTTTCTTTCTCTTCATGTTCAGTGGTGTGTTTTGCTGGGTAACACGTCACAAGTGGACGTGATGAAATGCCAAGTGCTATGCATTCAGTCACATTCCTAAAGGGAGAAAATACATTTCCAGTAGGTTTTCCAGAAGTCAAAACATTGCAATACTATGTAATGTTTGCCTCCAGAAGGACTTTTTATTATAGAAAAATTTATAGTAGAGTTTAAAAGGACATCTGACATCTTCATTATGTTGAGATTTACCATCTAAACGAATATGTTTCATCATCTCTCTTAATATTTCTTAATAAAATGGACATTTTCTGCATATATCTTAAAATTTTCACTATGTATTATATGTTTGCTGCTGATGTTACTGGGGTAAATGGGAGTACTTTCCTCCATTTATTTTCTGTATGAGATTAATCCCACCTCAGGTTGTCTGAGAACTCTGACAATGCAGCCAAATTGTTGAAAATCAGAATCCTGAAATGACCTAAATGCCAGCTCCAAACTGGTTTGAGCAGAGCTGCTTTGATGCATCCAGTTTTCATGGACTTCTTTCCATAAAGAGGCGCTGATTCTCACTGCAGCCTGAGTCACTCAGAGTGGCATCCAGGGAGCCACATTCTTTACCATGAAATGGGACCCAGAACCCCTCACTCTCAGGTGGTTGGAGATAGGGTTAAGCAGCAAGCACAATGCTTGGCATGTCGTTGATATTAAATTAATGGTAAAAAGTGCAGGTTCTGGGTTCAGATCGTGCGGGTCCAAATTCCTGCAACCAGACGTTTCCTAGCTGTGTGTCCTTAGGCAAGTGACTCGAACTTGCTGAACCTCAGTTATTTTATCTATGAAATGAAGATGAGAGTAGTAAGGGCTTTGGGGGGCAGCTGCAGGAGTGACGTGACAATCCTTATACAGGGCTTATCGAGGCCCCGGTGTGTGCCGAATGCCAAGTGAATAAGCTTCCCTGCTTTGGCCACTCCTGAGTCCCAAGGGTGCTGAATGAATGACCTTAAATGAAAGAGCAAGGGAGTGAAAATATTTAACTGAAAGAATTCAGTGGCCTCTGAATAAAACCTCAATCCATAGTTACCAGCTTTGAGTCTCTGTTAACAAAATTCTAAAAGATCAAGACCAGTGGTTCTTAACTGGAGTCTCTTGCACCCAGGGGACATTTGTCAGTGACTGGAGGCATTTCAGTTGCCACAACTAGGTGAGTGTATTACTGGCATTGAGGGGGCAGAGTCTAGAGATGCTGCTGAACACCCCGCAGCACACAGGACAGCCTCCACCACAGAGAATCATTCCAACTCCAGATGGCAGTCATGCTCACAGGTTGACAAACTCAGCTCTAGGCTCGGATTTATTTGTGGTTCCTTAGGGTTTAAGGTGGGGCTACCTGCCAATGCAGGAGACCTAAGAGACACAGGTCCAATCCCTGGATCAGGAAGATCTTCTGGAGAAGGGAATGGCAATCCACCCCAGTATTCTTGCCTGGAGAATCCCCATGGACAGAGGAGCCTGGCAGGCTACAGCCCATGGGGTCGCAAGGAGTTGGACACGACTAAAGTGACTTATTAGCAGTAGGGTTTATCAGATAGTCAGATTGTCTGGTTTTGGGTGAGGTCATCTGATCCAGAAATTTCTGGTGATAACTAGCAACTTCTCAAGTTATAAGACAGGTGTTTGCTCAGTGGTTCAGTTGTGTCTGACTCTTTGTGACCTCATAGACTATAGCCTGCCAGGCTCCTCTGTCCATGGGATTTCCCAGGCAAGAATACTGGAGTGGGTAGCCATTTGCTCCTCCAGGGGATCTTCCCGACCCAGAGATCAAACCTGTGCCTCCTGCAGGCAGGCAGATTGGCAGGCAGATTCTATACCACTGAACCATCTGTGGTTGTTGTTCAGTCGCTCAGTAGTGTCCGACTCTTTGCGACCCCATGGACTGCAGCACGCCAGACTTACCTGTCCTTCACCGTCTCCCGGAGCTTGCTGAAACTCATGTCCATTGAGTCGGCGCTGCCATCCAACCATCTCATCCTCTGTCACCCCCTTCTCCCGGCCTCAGTCTTTCGCAACATCAGGGTCTTTTCCAATGAGTCGGCTCTTTGCATCAAGTGGCCAAAGTGCCACCTGGGAAACCTGCAGGTGCCTATAGTACCCCAAAGATGCTGTGTTTCCTTTTCCACTTGCTAATTTTCTAGATGCCCTGCTGGTAAAGTACTGGTTCAACTTCTCCATGGATCAAATATTCCTCAGTCCTAGGATTTGCTATAATTAAACCCCGAGGAGATTGAAGCTTTTCCCTTGGAGAAAAAGCTCAGGAGATGAATGATTCACTCTTTCCAATGAACCATGGCCTCCCTGTGATTTTTCTTGTTGCTTCCACTAACTTTGCTATTCCCTCTTATTCACTGCTTCCTGTGTTTCCTAGTCTCCACTGATAGCTAAATTGTTCAAGAGCAGCAGGCAAGGCTCCTTGCAGTGATGAGAATCTTTCCAGCTGGGGAACTTCAAGAGAACTTGGTTGTTTGAATAACAAGTGAGTGACACCATGACAAAGTTACTTATTACCCAGGGATTGGGGAGGGAATGGAATGTGAGAAGTCACCATTTAATTTTAAATGATACTCAGAATGCAGCGACTAAAGTAATGAGCATGTTTTAATTCATCAGATACTTACTTGACAGTTGTCTAGGATCAGAGAGACACACGATAGCAGAGACTGCTGGTTTGCCTTCCTCAATATCTACTCTCCACCATGCCATAATAAGATCACACACAGTGACCCAGAGCAAATACTCTGTTCTCAGTCCTCCATGCAGCTGGATGTGTCCTGTGGCTAAATTCTGGCCAGTAAGACGGGAATGGAAGCTTTGTGTGGCAGCTTCCAACAACACTCCCTAAGGTGAGCTGGTGAATGCCCTTTGTTTTTTCTTCCATACTGCTCTCTGAAGATAACTGTGATGGCTGGAGCTCCAGCCAACATCTTGGAGCATGGGTACTAGAGTACAGTCCAGGGATAAGAATCTGGAAAGAACTTGGCTCCCTAAGGACTTATTGACATAGAGCCACCTTACCTGGTCACCTCTGAGCTTTTACTTGGGAGCGAGAAGAGTTCTGTTTGTTCAAAGCCATCATTAACCAGCCTCAATGTCACCCTCACTGATACTGAGACCAGGAGACCAGCTACAGCTCTCATCTTGACTTCTGTACCTGAGAAAGTGCTTTCTTTCATGAAAAGTCTCCTGACTTTATGAAGTGGGTTTCAGAGGCTTAAGAATGTTATCCATGGGAAGTTCCTGTGAGATGGCAGAAAATGGGGATATTTTACACTCTACAGTAGATAAGTCAAAAATGTGTTAATTCAGTGAATGATGTAGGGTGATAAAGCTCCACATTTATGAGCTGGAATCTGCTAGGCTCAGGCAGGGCTGGAATCCAAAATACCCTTGTTCTTCTCCCTTTACTCAACCATGACTTGAACAAAGGAAGGATAAATTGGCCAGATGCACTGTGACTTGTTTGTTGTTTGCCAGCTTTTCCTTGAAATGAACATCTGTGCACATTTGCCTGCCTGCTCACCCATTTAACCCCATCTCCTCTCTGCAGGTCTTCCCAGGACGGACTTCTGCCACGGGGATGATGAGGAAGTGGGTCTCAGAAGACTGAGACTGAACCTCCTGGGCACTTTGCCTCTGGAACAAATGACAGGAAACATCCATTCAACAGGCTGCTCATCCCTTACATTGATCTCAATGAGGCTCTGCCAATTAGTGTATTTTGTAAAAGATCAAGAACCCAGCAACAAGGGGCTTGTGATCGATATCAGGGCTTTTGTTCTAAGCAGCCACTTATCTCAGTAATTCTCGCTGAGAGTCTGTTGAAACAAGAGCTTCAATTTTATTGGAATGGCTTATAATTTGTGCGTTATTTTTAAAAGAAGAGACACACATGAGCTGGCCTATTATTCCCTCTTACAATTACCTTGGAACCTCTTCTTTTTCTTTAAAAGATCAAAAATTGTAACAGGAAATAGGATTACATGAATAAATTCCAAGGCACTGAGAAGACACTGACACCACTTTTGAGTAATCTGGCCCGACTTTCAGCACTTGTAATGAGTGTGTGCCCTCGGTCTATTAATAAAACATTGTTTTTCAGTTCTGAGTCATCCAATTTTTCATCTTCTTTCTGGGTTCTGTTTGCATCTCTGTGTCTTGTCCACGTGAGTATACTCCATTAAGGGATGTTTAATTTTTTCCTGTTTGGAAATTTTATTATATTCATTGTAGTAAAACAATGCAGAAAAGTTTAAAGAAGAGAGAAATGTCAGTACTGGTGATGGTGGTGTAGTCACTCTGTTGTGTCTGACTCTTGAGACTCCATGGACTGTAGCCCACCAGGCTCCTCTGTCCATGGGATTTTCTGGGTGGGAATAGTGGAGTGCCATTTCCTTCTCCAGGAGGATCTTCTTGCCCCAGGGATCGAACCCGAGTCTCCTGCATTGCAGGCAGATTCTTTACCAACTGAGCCACTAGGGAAACCCTAAGGACAGCACTGCTACCTCCTTTATGATATTTTATTTTTAGTCTTGATTTTGTGAAAAACAAGATATATTTGTGACTAGAATTTACACCCCCTCCATGAGTTTTTTTCTCCTGCTTTTCATTCGTTAAAGCAGGCAGAGGGCCCTGATCTTCTGTAAAGGGTAAGGGCCCTGTGGCAGGGGTAGGGTGGCTGGCTGAAATTGCCTACAAGACCCTTCCTTGGTTGTTTTTATTTTCACATCAGTGCTCATGGATGCAAGGAAAGAGGGGCTTCTTCAGACTAGTGAGGATTGGCCCAGGGTTCCCAGAGCAGCCCCAACCTGAGCTCCACCTGGACTGGACCAGGCAGGCATGGTAAGGCCTCTTAGGGCGGTGTTTCCAAAAATGTAATACACACTCAAATCACCTAGGGATCTGGTTGAAATGCAGATTCTGATCCAGCTGTATCCAAGTGATGCACACGCTGCTGGTTCAGACCACACCTGGAGTGGCAGGTTCCAGGCTGCTTCGGGGAGTTTTGGCTCAAGTGTCACCCAGACCTGTAACCTTTTCTGGTCACAAAGACTGGAGCAGCTGACCTGGCAGAACCACAGGGCCCTGGCAGTGGGCACTTCCAGATACTGCTGTGCACACATGAGCAAATACCCTGGGGTTCTGAGTTGAGAAATTTGGCTAAACCCTGGAGGGTAGGTTGGAGGGTAGGTGAGCCCAACTGGGGCTGAATATCTTAACACCTTTGCAGGACTGGGATTCAGAGGTAAAATTAAGTTGAATTATGAAAAATAAAGAAGTGTGCACTTTTTTTTTACATACCTGAATTTGTAGACTGAAACATTTCATACTCTACCATGATGTACATTAAAGAAGCTTGCAGCATGCTGTATATACATTTTAAAAATCTTGTTTTGCTTCCAATTATGACATAACAAACTATTTTCCCAACTCGTGAAATAGTTTCTGAAGATAACACACCTTTAACAAGTCCATTCTAGGACAGCAAGGACCTGATCCATTGTGTTCAGCACTGTCTTCAATACTCGACACAGTGCCTGGCGAGGGGCGGAGGCTCATGAATCATTTGTTCATTCTCTCACGTGTAGATGGATGGATGATTTCTCTGCTATTGGCCACAAAGATTGCTTTCAGGTTTATAAATCATGCTGTGGTAGACATTCTTGTTGAAAACCTCTGCCCACACGCTTGACTGTTTCTTAGTTTTCTGAAGAAGTCAGTGAATATGAAGAATTGAAGGTGAATTTAGTTCATCTTTTAGTTTCTCATAAAACCCTTGCTTATTGCTTGGCAAAACCCCACATAATATAGACATAAACTTAACTTCGTATGATGCAGATTCTTCTTAAAACTTACTCCAAGGGTTAAACCACTGAAATACTTGAATTACAGCTCTTAAGTTCCTATAAAGTTAAGTGTTAGTCATTCAGTCATGTCAGACTCTTTGCAACTCCATGACTGTAACCCCTAGCCCGCTAGGCTCCTCTGTCCATGGGACTCTCCAGGCAAGAATACTGGATTGGGTTGCCATTTCCTCTTCCAGGGGTCAAACTGGGGTCTTCTGCATTGCAGGCAGTTTCTTTACTGTCTGAGCCACCAGGGGAACCCCTATAAGGTTAGACCAGTTTAGTAAAAAATTGGATATTGATGAAGATAAAGGTGGGATTTTTTCCTCTTTGAGTTGGCACCATCTAGTGGTACTTGCAGACAATACAAGAACAAAAACTGCTTTGGGGATTAAAAATGACACTCATTTAACTTTGCCATCTCCAGTCCAGGCTACCTTCTATTTTTCACCTGATCATTGATGCAGACTCCCACCTGGACTCTGTCTCTATTCTTTCACTCCTTATTCCATCCCTTAGTTTGTAGTCAGAGTGACTGTTTTAAATTTGTAAATCTGAGTCATGTGTGCGCGCTCAGTTGCTTCAGTCATGTCTGACTCTTTGCGACCCCACGGACTATAGCCCACCAGGCTCTTCTGTCCATGGGATTCTCCAGGCAAGAATACTGGAGTGGGTTGCCAGGCCCTCCTTCAGGGGATCTTCCCAACCCAGGGATTGAACCCGAGTCTTCTGCATTTCCTGCACTGCAGGTAGGTTCTTTACTGATGAGCCACCAGGGAAGAAATCTGTGTCAGTTCTGTTTAAGTCAACCAATAGCACATCATTTTTATGATAAAGCTTGATCTTTTAACTTGATTTGTGAAATCCTATGCCAGGATTTGGCAAATATTTTCTAAAGGGGTCAGGTGGTGAATATTTTGGATTTGGGGGCACGCGGTCTTTGCAGTTCTCCTCCTAGGCCCCGTGGTGCTGCTGGTGGGCAGTGTCTCTGTCATCTTTGTCCACAGGAAGCTCTGGGCATGACTGTAAGTGTGGGGGTGGCTGAGCAGGACGAGATTTGTCCCAAAGGAAGCAAGTTCAGCAGGAGGGTCAATCCACAGTTCAGACAGGGTCAGGGCCCACATATAGTTAGGAGAACGGGACACACATCCCTCTGTACCCTCAGGAGGATCCTTCTAAGAGGTTTCCAACTCCCAGGAAGTATGTGGTGTTCTGTTTTGAAAAGGGGGGCTTGATCAAGGGTTTTCAAAGTGTATCTCCTAGCTGTTCTGTGGGCCAAGGGTGCTGAATGAGGGGCAGCTGAGTGGGTGGTATTCCTAGAGACAATTTCTAGGTCATAAAGGAATTCCCATTTAGAATAAAGTTGAGAAATCAGAGTGGAAAGGCTAGGGAAGAGGAACCAGGACCTGGGAAGAAGGCTAAGGGGGCAGAGTCCTATCTCAAAGGCTGCCAGGACAGGCATCCCAGGAGGAGCCCACCTGGGCACATAGGAGGCATGTGGAGAACAATTCCTGAATAATGAGTAGGTAATTAAATATAAACATGTTTCCCACAGCCCCTTCCTTCCTCCCTACTAAGTGCCACCCTCAGCCTCTGCTGCCTCCTTCCCTCCCTGAGAGGCCCAGCCTCTCAGTTTGACGTCTCAGTTTGAACCTTCCATGACTTTCCAGATGCCTCCCATCCATGGAGAACTCCCTGCCCATATGCCCCTGAGGTCCCCAGAGCTGGGTCGCTATACATGGTCCTAGGCAGGGATCATGGGAAGGAGCTCTGGGGACTGACTCACAAATATGAGAAGAAAGGCAGCACAAAACAGGTCAGGTTCTCTCTTGTCCATCACCTTGGACTTGACCATGACCCACACACCAGCATCCCTGTACTGAGGAGTTATTCTGTCTTGTGTGCTCCTGTGTTCACCAACCCCCTAAAGGTAAAAGAGGTTCTCTTTTACCTCCTGAGTACACAGGATCCCCCTTCCTGGTTTTAAGGGGGAAAAAAATGTATTCTCCTTTCAACAGTTTTGTTATAACTGCCAGAGCTAAGACAAAAAACAAATGTAGACTTCAGTTACTAATAATCATTAGTAATATCATTAGTAATATTAGTACCAATATCATTAATTGCAACAAACGTACCACACTAATATAAGATGCTAATAATAGGAAATTGTGTGTAGGGGTATATGGGAACTCTTTGTTTTATCATCTAAGTTTTTCTATAAATCTAAAACTGTTTTTGAAAAGCCTATTAAATAAAATATAATATTTTGTCTTCTTGTATCCCTTTGGGAAACAGTGTAAGGAAATACATGGTGAGGAGGTTTCTGTGTTAGTATACCCACATTTTATCTCATCTTACAGGTCTGAGGTTCCCTTCTCTTGCTTCCTCTGTCCTCTGCCAGAGCTCACTGCTAACCCAGGCACTCAGAGATCCCAGAGAAAGCTGCATTTCAGGCCTCTATGACATGCATGCTGAACTTTTCCAATTAGTAAAGTCCAGATCAGGCCACCTGATGCGAAGAGCCGACTCATTGGGAAAGACCCCATTGCTGGGAAAGATTGAAGGCAAGAGGAGAAGGGGGAAACAAAGGATGAGATGGTTGGATGGCATCACTGACTCAATGGACATGAGTCTGAGCAAACTTAGGGAGATAGTGAAGGACAGGGAAGCCTGGAGTGCTGCAGTCCATGGAGCTGCAAAGAGTTGGACACAATTTAGCGAATGAACAACAACAAGGTCAGGCCAAGTAGGGTTAGAGAACTTTATGTTTCCCAGGTGATGTGAGGTGGCTTTGAGGACCTAATTGTGGGGAAATTAATACATGGCCTGAGTCCAAAGACTCCCAGATGGAAGATGCTTCCAAGGGCACGGAGGATGCTGTTATGCACCAGGTTGCAGAGATGGCCCCTGCCTGCCATCCCCCTTGTGACTGCATCAAATGAGGAGACCCAGCTTGCCCAAAGTCTTGCCTGGTCACATGCCACATTCACTGACTCATCAACATGGTGACATGAAAGCCCAGCACTCTCCCCTAAGCTCAGGACAACCCTGAAGGAACATCCTAGCACCAGAGCTCCATGGGAGCCCTGCTGATATCTTCATTAGGATTTTGTTGCAGCTCAACTTTTTCTATCTGGTCCTGCTTCCTCTCTGTCCCTTCCGCAGAAGTTGAGTCTAAAAGTACCTCTTGAGAAAATGACACGCTCATCTTCACCTCAGAGTCCATTTCCCAAGGAAACCAACCTGAGACAAAGAAGTTGTGGGGGCCACACCAGTCATGGATGAATCGAATTATTTATATATACTACTATGTACCAAATTGCCTTACTATACCGAGAGCAATCAGAGTCCACAAAAGCGTTTATGCCAAAGAGGTGTATAATCAGATCTGTGTTCTGAAAGACATGGATAAAGAAAGAGGAAAAGATTGTAGGGCAGGGCAGGAGAAACTGGAGTAGCCTGATTAGGAGGTAATCATTTACCTTTATGTAAAAGATGACAGTGGATACAGAGAACTAGATTTAAGATGTGTTTAGGAGGTCAAACTAACAGGGTCTGACAGGGAATAGATATGAGTGGATGAGTGAGGATGAAGAGCATGGGTCTCTTCTTGGTTTAACCAAATGGATATGCCACATACTGAACAGGGTTGGGCAGGAGAAAGGAACGTCTGAGTGTAGATCATGAATTCAGCCTTGAATGTTCGAGGTGCAAAGTGAAGATTTCCAGGTCAAAGGATATACAAGTCTGTATAATGGGCTCAAGATGATTCAGTTACTAAGAAACGGAATCAAGATTTGAACCTAAAATGTATCTGGTTCCAAAGCCAGTGCTCTTGACCATTATGCCACCGAAAATCCCTCCCTCTGAAGTCTTCAGCGCTCCATAGAAGGTGTGAAGATGGCTGGAGGTGGAAGGAAGCGTAGGGTGATGGAAGCTAGAGATAAGAGGCTGTCTAGTCTTCAGCAGGGTCCATTAATGGGTTTCCCAGTGTGGAATTCATCACTCCAGAACAATGGGATAGAATGGTGGCGTCACAAGGGGAGGGGGAGTCTTGTCATCTCATAGAGGATGTCTGGGCCCTGCTGTGCATTCTGCTTTTCTAACACCTCTTCTGGCCTTGACATCTAGTCAGTCCCTGAGGCAAACGCAGGAATCACAAGGAAGCAGTCAGCGCCTGACTATGGATGCTTGGAGAGTGAAGGGGCTCCAGTTGAGAGTGGGCCAAGAGTCCCAGGACACAACCCTTGTGCTGGGGTTGAGCCCATTCCAGAGGTGAGAGAGAAGCAGGTGAACATGAGAGCTCCTCTCTATTTCTGAGAGTGTTTTCTTCCGCCCCTCCACTTCCTTACTACAGAGCTAGCCCCAGACCCAGTACACACAGGAGAGGCAGACCTCACTTTCCCAGGTATGTTTCTATGTGTGTTGCTTTTACCTCTTTGAGAATGTGCCTCAGAGCTCTACCTTCCCCATTCTGTAATGTACAATCACCATCTCGGAAACTCTTAACTTCTTTCCGTCAAATTGTCAAAAACAATTTCTCTGCAAGAGGAGAAAAGAGGCAACTTCCTGTATTATATGCAGGGATCCACAGAAAAGCCAGGAGCCCACAGCAGACATTGCGCTAGGACTAATTTTATACCTTCGACCCCTCTGGAGTGAAGAGGAGGAGTCTCTCATAAAGCTCAACTATACAGCCAAGAGGATGAGGCCAGAGATCTACCTTCCTTCCTGTAGCTCTGCGGCCCAGGGAGGCCCTGCTATTCAACTCAGGCCGGAGCTTTAACCCACCTGCCCATCATGAGCTTCCAGAAGTCTCCGGCCCAGATGACATCTCTGAGGATGCTAGATAGGCAAGGGCTGACGGAGAAGGCAATGGCACCCCACTCCAGTACTCTTGCCTGGAAAATCGCACAGATGGAGGAGCCTGGTGGGCTACAGTCCATGGGGTCGCTAAGAGTCAGACACGACTGAGCGACTTCACTTTCACTTTTCACTTTCATGCATTGGAGAAGGAAATGGCAACCCACTCTAGTATTCTTGCCTGGAGAATCCCAGGGATGGGGGAGCCTGGTGGGCTGCCATCTATGGGGTCGCACAGAGTCGGACACGACTGAAGCAACTTAGCAGCAGGATTAGGGAAAATCTCTAAGATGGGATGAGACACAGGAAGGAGCACAAGCTTCAGGTGTCGCACCCCTTGGCTCTGGAAACCCTGAACATTTCCAGCAGCAACTTATCCGTTTGTAGCAACCTTGTCTGTCCAGTTTATAATTTCAAAGAGAAAGTGTTCCAGTTCCACAGTTTTTCCTCTCATCACAATCCTGTTCCTCTGACATCATGGAAGTAGGAACTGTCCTCTCTCTGTAGATCACAGAGGTCCAGGCCTCTCCAGGACCACACTGACACCGAGCAGGCTCCAAGGGCCACCATGATGCCTGTCCTTGATTTCCCATCCTGCCCACGTCTGCCCTCCCTTCTGCTGGCTCTGCTGCTGAAACTCACAGGTGAGTGGGACCTCCCTCTGCCTGGTTACCGTTTCCTCCCCATCTGCTTCCCCAGAATTTCTTTGAGGAGGGATTTCCTTGGCCCATCATAAAACAGGAAGAATTTAGAGATCTAGACTTGAATGGCCTCCAGCACACAAAATCTCCCAGGGACTGTGTCTGTTTCACACCTTTGGGTCAGGTAAAGGACTCGCCCATGATCAGCAGGCTGAACAGAGCAAACACGACAGCTCTCATTCCCTAGCCACTGGGGACACAGGGTCTGTCTTTTCATTGGTCACCAGCACACATATGCTACCCACTAAGTGAAGAAAAACATCTTAGAAAAGATGAGATTATAAAAGCAAGAAAATAATCCACAATGCCATCAGGAGATAATCAGTGTTAAAGTTTTGCAGAGGTCTGAGTGTTCAGAGAATATTGGTCAGAAGTGCATACTAGAGGTCTCTGGGTCAGAGATGGAAGCTGAGCCCTGCAGTCTCCTTTGCTTAACTGTGTGGTTCTGCCTCTATTTGCTGGGGGAAAAAAAAAGAATTTTGTAGAGTCTTTCCCCCAAGGATATTGGTCCATGTTGGTAGAAGCTTTGAGTCCCAATTGCCACAGAAGATAGCTTGAGGGGTTTAGATCAGATGAAGGAGGAAGCAGACCATTATCTGAGAGTGAGGAAGAGGTGGGAAGGCTTGGATCTTAAGGGAATAAAATATGTGAGGCACTCACACCCACTGGAGAATTTTAACAGACATCTAAACAAGAATTCACACCAATTTTATACAATCTCTTCAAAAAATTAGAAAAAGAAGCCACACTTCCCAACTCATTTTATGAGAAAATTACTACCTTGATAGCAACAGTAAATAAAGATTGTACATAAGAAAACTATAGCCCAATATATGTCATGAACTTAGATACAAAATTCCTCAACAAAGTATTGGCAAATAGGATTTAACATTGTATAATGTTATATATTATGACTAAGTCAGATCTTAGTTTCAATACTGAGAAAATCAATCATTATAATCCATCACATCAAATTAAAGAAGAAATAAATTGCATGATCATGTCAATTGATGCAGAAAAAGCACTTGACAGATCTAACACCTATTAATAATGAAAACTCTCAAACTAGAAATAGGGAGGAATTTCCTCAACTTGACAACATCCACAAAAACCCTACAGGTATCACTATACTCAGTGGTGGAAGACAACATTTTCTTTCCAAGATAAGGAAAAATGCAAAAATATCTATCCTCACAACTCTTATTCAACAAGTGGAGAGAGGAAGAAGGAGAGGATATAGATTGGAAATGAAGAAATAAAACTGCAGATACCGTGAGTTTCTACATAGAAAATCCCAAAGATTCTACTAAAAATCCACAAATGATCACTTAAATCAAAAAACTCCCAGAACTGAGTTCAGCAAGACGGCAGGAAACAAGTTCAACACACAAAATCAGTTGCATTTCTGCATACTGAAACAAGGGCTTCCCTGGTGGCGCAGCCTACAATACGGGAGGTCTGGGTTTGATCCCTGGGTTGGGAAGATCCCCTGGAGGAGGGCATGGCAACCCACTGCAGTATTTTTGCCTGGAGAATTCCATGGACAGAGAAGCCTGGTGGGCTACAGACCATGGGGTCTCAAAGAATAGGACACAACCAAGCAAGCACAGCACATACTGAAACAAGCATGTGACCATTTAAATTACCTCCAAGAAAGGTAATCAGTCTCTCAGTTGTGTCTGACTTTTTGCAACCCCATGGACTGCAGCACGCCAGGCTTCCCTGTCCATCACCAACTCCCAGAGCTTGCTCAAACTCATGTCCATTGAGTCAGTGATGCCATCCAATCATCTCATCCTTTATCATCCTCTTCTTCTCCTGCCTTCAATCTTTCCCAGCATCAGGGTCTTTTCCAATGAGTCAGTTCGTCCCATCAGGTGGCCAAAGTATTGGAATTTCAGCTTCAGCATCAGTCCTTCCAATGAATATTCAGGACTAATTTCCTTTAGGATTAACTGGTTGGATCTCCTCACAGTCCAAGGGACTCTCAAGAATCTTCTTCAACACCACAGTTCAAAAGCATCAATTCTTCGGCACTCAGCCTTCTTTATAGTCCAACTCTCACATCCATACATGACTACTGGAAAAACCATATCTTTGACTAGATGGACCTTTGTCGGCAAAGCAACATCTCTGCTTTTTAATATACTGTTGAGATTTATCATGGCTTTTCTTCCAAGGCACAAGCGTCTTTTAATTTCATGGCTGCAGTCACCATCTGCTGTGATTTTGGAGCCCAAGAAAATAAAGTCTGTCACTTAGGTATAAACCAATTTGTATCAAGAGCTGTGTGAAGCAAGCTACAAAATTGAGCAAAAACATCAAAGAAGAACTGAATATGTATATTTATTTATATATATGTATTACATGTTTATAGCTAGTAAGATAAATATTGTCAAGGTATCAGTTCTCCCCAACTTGATCTATATATTAAATGCAATCCCAATTAAAAGCCAGCAGGTTAATTTATGGATAGAGACAGATTGATTCCGAAGTTTATATGATGGAACAAAAGATCCAGAATAGCCTACACACTATTGGAGAAGAACAAAGTGACTTTTCACAAGAATTAATTGAAAATGAATCATATGAGTATGCAGTGGTAATAAAAAATAAAATGTTGCAGTATTAAAAAATGAATCATAGACCTAAATGTAAAACACAAAACTATGTAAAGAAAAGTCTAGATGACACAGGGTATGGCAATGACTTTTAAAATAATAGACTTTATATTTCAAGACAGTTTTAGGTTCACAGCAAAACTAATCACAAGGTACAAGGATTTCCCATACTACTCCCTGCCCCCACGCATCCTTGCCTCTCTGTTTTCAGCATCCTCCACTAGAGTGGTCATTCTGTTAGAACTGATGAACCTGCAATGACAAATTATTAACAGCCAAAGTCCAGAGCTTTCATTACGGTTCACTCTTGGTGTTGTACATTCCATGGATTTGGGTAAATGTATTATGATAGGCATCCCCCAACTTTATGGTATCATACAGGGCAGTTTCCGCACCCTAAAATTACCTGTGCTCTGCCTATTTTCCTCTGTTTTCATCCTAACCCCTGTCAAGCACTGATATTCTTATTGTCTCTTAAGTTTTGCATGTAATATAGTTTCCTGTCATGTAATTAGAATCCTGCAGCATGTGCATGCTAAGTCCTTTCAGTCATGTCCGACTCTTTGTGACCCCATGGACTGTAGCCCACCAGGCTCCTCTGTCCATGGGACTCTCCAGGCAAGAATACTGGAGTGGGTTGCCATGCCTTCCTCCAGGGGATCTTCCCAACTCAAGGATGGAACCCACATCTCTCATGTCTCCTGCACTAGCAGGCGGGTTTTTTACCATTAGTGCCACCTGAGAAGCCCCTACAGCATATGGGCTCATCCTTTAAATTAGTAATAAACATTTAAGGTTCCTCCATATCCTTTCAGGGCTTATCTGCTCATTTCTTTTCAGGGCTGAATAACATCCCATTGTCTGGATTTACCACAATTTCTTTATCCATTCACCAATTGAAGATCTTCTTGTTTTCATGTTTTGACAGTTGTGAATAAAGCTGCTATAAATTATGAGGGAGAGTGTGTTCCTGGCCTCTCTCAGCTTCTCAAACATTCTTTAAATTGTAGATGGTGTTTTCCCTGTGTCTTTGCATTATCTTTCCATGCATGACAACTAAATTAAGCTGTGCCTGAATTCCTGATTCACATAAACCAAAAAATGATGAATAGGTGTTTCTTAAGCCATTAGGTTTGTGGCAATTTGTTATTCAAAGATAGAAAAGAAATATGCTAGGCTTGAGAAATCATTCAAGAGGAAAAATCTTCCATAGTTAGAACTTATCTTACATATATTCTGTGTATCTTCCATGAGCTCAGTGTCAGTACTCCCTGTGTAATACTCAAGAACACATAACAAGAGCAGTACTGAGTACTAAGAATTTGTTGCATTGGGTTGAGCATCCATAAACATCACACATTGTAATAACTGAGATGTTTTCACATTGCAATAACCAATTTTATACCCCTTAAGAAAAATATACATTTTATGGAGAATGCACGTCTCGGTGTGTATCTGGGCACCTGGGCTTCCACATGAAGAAAGGGAGATGCCTGTGTTTGAAAATTGCGCTCTGTATATAGTATGTTGGTTATCAGCACAATGTCCTGAGCTTTTGGCCTTATTCTGGTTGTTGTTCAGTCACTAAGTGTTGTTGTTCAGTCACTTTCACTCTCATTAAGAGGCTCTTTAGTTCTATTCAATTTCTGCCATTAGAGTAGTATCATCTGCATATCTGAAGGTGTTGATATTTCTCCCTGCAATCTTGATTCAGCTTGTGATTCTTCCAGCCCGGCATTTTGCATGATGCACTCTGCATAGAGGTCTTCTCTGGTGGCTCAGTCAGTAAAGAATCCGCCTGCAGTACAGGAGACCTGGGTTCAATCCCTAGGTCTGGAAGATCCCCTGGACGAAGGTATGGCAACCCACTCCAGTATTCTTGCCTGGAGAATCCCCATGGACAGAGGAGCCTGGTGGGCTGCAGTCCATGGGATCTCAGAGTCAGACACAACTGAGAGACTATGCACAGCACTCTGCATAGAAGTTAAATAAGCAGGGTGACAATATACAGCCTTGTCGTACTCCTTTCCCAATTTTGAATCAGTCCATTGTTCCATGTCTGGTTCTAACTATTTCTTATTCATCTACATACAAATTTCTCTGCAGACAGGTACATAGAGAAAAATCTGACTCAACTTTTATTTCACATTTTTTATTTAATATAAATCCATTCATGGGTTCATTGAAGATATGTTTATTTAGTGCCCACTATGCTCCAGTCTGGGGCTTCCCTAAAGGCTCTGCCAGTAAAGAATCTGTTTGCAATCAGGATTTGCAGGAGACGCAGGTTCTTGGTTCAGGAAGATCCCCTGGAGGAGGGTATGGCAACCCACTCCATTGTTCTTGCCTGGAGAATCCCATGGACAGAGGAGCCTGGTGGGCTGCAGTCCTGGAGTCACAAAGTCTCGGACATGACTGAGTGACTGACACACACACACATGCTCCAGGCTATCCTTATATACTGATGGAGAAAGAAAGTTCCATTTTCCTTTCTACATACTGGTCCTCTTCTCCTCATCCTACATGGCAATCAAATTTGTGATTTGTATACTTTGGTGCCAGTACATGTTGCTTACGAGTGTGTAGTCAGACCCCCACCTTGATCTAGAACCAGACCCTCAGAACATTTTGCACCAAGACAAGGAATATGAGAAATAACTCACAGTTTCTTTCTAGGAACTTCAGTTGAAGATTTCCAGGTGAATCAGCCTGAGAGTTCAGTGTCAGCCAAGGTTGGAGATGTCATAACCTTGGGCTGCAACATTCCTGCACCATCTCCAGTAGGGCCGGTCTTGTGGTTCAAGGACGCTAGGCTAGAACGAAAATTAATCTACAGTTTCAATGGACGCCAATTCCCCAGAGTATCCCAAGTGGTGAATCCAATGGCCAACCAAACAGACTATTCCATCCGCATCAGGGATGTGTCACCTAAGGATGCTGGCATGTATTACTGTGTGAAGTTAACAATAGGGCATCCTGACATGGCATATATAGCTGGCCCAGGCACCTATGTGTCTGTGAGTGGTAAGTACAGTTTGACAAATTCCATCTTCCTGAATTTTAAGACATGTTTTTTAAAATCGTTGACTTGTACCAAATCATCACTCTACACTGGATACTGTACCCCTTCATTCACAATCTGCTCTATAGGCTGGGATTCTGCAGATGGCCCTTCTGATCCTTCTGGCATCCTATGCCCAATATTGAATCAGGCTGAGTCGACAGGTCATGCCCTTCTTTAATGGCCACCAGAAACCAAATTAAGGACAATGGACATTCCCAGTTGAAAAGATGTTGGGTAGGTAAAATGCACGACATGTGTGCACTCTACGAACACTTCATGAACATGTCCAAAAAGTTAGAAAACAGAGTTGGGAGGCTTGTTTAGAAAAGCCCTCCTAGAGAGGTTGAGTCACTCTTCTAGCACTTGACTGTAGCCTGAGAATCTGCCCTGAACATTGCACTCCAAGCTCTGTTGTCCTTTTATTCTCAGAGGACAGCCAGTGCTTCTTACTCCTTGCCACTCTGAATTAATTTCATGAAATACAATGAGATTAGGGTATCTTCTGTTTTGCTGGGAAAACTTGTCTTCTCCTCAAGTTTTCCTCGATGTTTTCCTCAAGTTCAGCCACATTCCATGGCATCTAACTGGCCATGGAAAATTCACACATTGATTTCAACTTGAAAAATATGGGTACAGATAGCTTACCTGCCATTCTCTCCTGGCTTCAAGAGTTCCCTTGTCTCCCCGCTGACATCTTAGGCCATCTGTGATTTGATGCTTTGATAACTTGAAAGGAGAGATTATCATCAGAACTTGATATCATGTGGGGTAGTAAGGTTGGTGGTAGTGGGAGTTAGGGGTCAGTGGTGGACCCTCAAAATTGATGTAATCCCTTGAGGCTCTTCTCTCTTTTTGTTGAGTAGAATCAACTGTCCCCCTCTTCCCTCTTGAAAGTGAAAGTGAAGTCGCTCAGTCGTGTCCAACTCTTTGCGACCCCATGGACTGTAGCCCATCAGGCTCCTCCATCCATGGGATTCTCCAGACAAGAGTACTGGAGTGGGTTGCCATTTCCTTCTCCAGGGGATCTTCCCGACCCAGGGATCGAACCCAAAGCGTCTGCATTGTAGGCAGACGCTTTACCATCTGAGCCACCAGGGAAGTCCCTCTTGAGGACATAAGTAAAAGACTCACCTCTGCCTTCAAGAATTATGCCCACTTGAATTTTAGGTTTCTGATTTCTTTACTTCCTCTTTCTCTACACCCCTCAGCATTAATGTCTCTGCAAAATCAGTGACTGATTACCCTTCAGAGGAGAGGTGAAGGCCAATGCCAAGTTCTCTGGATATGTGGGGTGGGCAGAGGAGACTTGGATCTATCTCCAAGTGTATTGAGCAATTTTTGGCATTTAAATAAGAAGGAAGACTTATTTCTATGAACATTACCCATTCACAAACCCAGCCCTCCCTATCCATCTTCCTCTTATTTTACTTAGGGGCTGAGGAATGAAATTGGGGAGGTGATTCATCTAGTCCTCTGAATCGCCTCCCCTCTGCTAGCACTTGGGGAAAGAGCGGCCTGCACCTGCAGTGGCCACTCTAAACTCAGTATGTGGGTACTCATCAGATCAGATCAGATCAGATCAGTCGCTCAGTCGTGTCCGACTCTTTGTGACCCCATGAATCGCAGCACACCAGGCCTCCCTGTCCATCACCAACTCCCAGAGTTCACTCAGACTCATGCCCATCGAGTCAGTGATGCCATCCAGCCATCTCATCCTCTGTCGTCCCCTTCTCCTCTTGCCCCCAATCCCTCCCAGCATCAGAGTCTTTTCCAATGAGTCAACTCTTCGCATGAGGTGGCCAAAGTCCTGGAGTTTCAGCTTCAGCATCATTCCTTCCAAAGAAATCCCAGGGCTGATCTCCTTCAGAATGGACTGGTTGGATCTCCTTGCAGTCCAAGGGACTCTCAAGAGTCTTCTCCAACACCACAGTTCAAAAGCATCAATTCTTCGGCACTCAGCCTTCTTCACAGTCCAACTCTCACATCTGTACATGACCACAGGAAAAACCATAGCCTTGACTAGATGAACCTTTCTTGGCAAAGTAATGTCTCTGCTTTTGAATATGCTATCTAGGTTGGTCATAACTTTCCTTCCAAGGAGTAAGCGCCTTTTAATTTCATGGCTGCAGTCACCATCTGTAGTGATTTTGGAGCCCCCAAAAATAAAGTCTGACACTGTTTCCACTGTTTCCCCATCTATTTCCCATGAAATGATGGGACCGGATGCTATGATCTTCATTTTCTGAATGTTGAGCTTTAAGCCAACTTTTTTACTCTCCATGTGGGTACTCATACATGTCACTAAAATGATGAATGATTGAGGCCCAACCTTGATCTGGATCCAGTTTTCTTAATCCTGCCTAGGTCGGAGCAGAGAAAATGGGAGATGATTTTGAGTTTCTTTTCAGGAGTCACACATGAGATGTTCAAGGTGCAGCAAGCTGAGCTATCGCGGACTGTGTCTCCTGGGGAAACACTCACTCTGAGTTGCAGCGTACCAGATTCATTTCCAAATGGACCCGTCTTATGGTTCAAGGGGACTGGACCAAATCGTGAATTAATTTATAATTTTCAAAGGGGTCTCTTTCCCAGAGTAAACCAAATTGGAAACATGGCCAAAGCTGGCAACAAAGACTTTTCCATCCGCATCAGTGAAATCTCTCTTAAAGATGCTGGCACGTACTTCTGTGTGAAGTTCAAAGAGGGAAATCCTGACATAGAGTACCAGTCAGGTCGGGGCACCAAGGTGACTGTTACTGGTGAGTTTAACTCTTCCACCTTCTGTCGTGTGATATTGTGACAATAATAATGTCCTCTAGTCATTGAACAACTACATTCTGCTAGATATTGTCAAAGGTACAGTGTACACTTGATCTTGTCATTCTCTCAGAAACCTGTGATTTAAATTTTTTATGGGAGGAGAATCTGAGAGTTAGAAAGGTTGATGAGTGATGAGAGATATTTTGTTTAACATTCCAACATTCAACCCACGCCCAATAGCTAGGCTAAACCAATTAAGGTAATTTCATGTCCCCTACTGGCAGGTGGCTCAGATGAGATGGACTTAAGTCAATTTGTGTCCATAAGAGGAATCTGGGAAACTAATACAATTTTCTCCCCTGTTGGCTAGGAACAAGAAATAATTTTGTCCCGGATACTCCAGGCAGACATTTTTTGGCCACGAGGGGAACCAACTTGAATAAAAATCTACTCTAGAGAAGTGCAAAAATGTAAAGTATGTGGGTTGACAACATTGAATATCCGTATTGCTCCTGATTCCAACCCCACCTCTGGACCGTCAATTATAGGAGAGAAAACCTCTCCTTTAAGCCTGTTTGCTAAAGTCAGCACTATCCTAATGGATGCCAGCTGATAAAGAGCATCCACAGAGCACTGAAGCACAATTTCCAGTCAGTTTTTTCTGTTTCTAAAGTCTTACTGTATTTTGTTTTTCTATTTTATTATGACCTCTGAGCAATACCCAGCCCAAGGAATGATTAAATTGGTGATATGAAAACATTACTGTTTATTGGGCATCTACTATATCCCAAACACTTTCCCTATATTATTATAGTTACCTGCATAGCAACTTGAGCATAACAATGCCTGTCCTCACTGCACAGATGAGTAAACTGAAACTCAAGGAGATTCAGGAGTACAGACAATAGGGAATAGAGGTGAGGTTGGTCTGGGCTCTCTTCAGTATGCTTTATATTACTGGAGAACCTTTTCTTACAAGGAAGAGGAACTTAATACACTAGTTTAATCACCCTGCCCCCCTCCAAAGAAAAGAAAGGAGTTGCGCTATCCTATACTTGAGGAGAGTTCTAGCTTCCTCATGTGTTCAAGGCAAGAATCAAGAACAAAAAGTCTGGATTTGGGCTCACAGCCTCCAAGACTCTTACTCTCTGAAATTCTCTCAGTTCTATCACTTCCTATATTTGTCTTTCTTGCTTGTATGTAGGCCTTGCTGCTGCTGCTGCTAAGTCGCTTCAGTCATGTCTGACTCTGTGCGACCCCAGAGACGGCAGCCCACTAGGCTCCCCCGTCCCTTGGATTTTCCAGACAAGAACACTGGAGTGGGTTGCCATTTCCTTCTCCAATGCATGAAAGTGAAAAGTGAAAGTGAAGTTGCTCAGTTGTGTCCGACTCCTAGCGACTCTATGGACTGCAGCCCACCAGGCTCCTCCGTCCATGGGATTTTCCAGGCAAGAGTACTGGAGTGGGTTGCCATTGCCTTCTCCTATGTAGGCCTTACCAATCCAATAAAGAAAACGCTGACATTCATTCCCTCATCTTAGCAACCAGCATGGGAAGAGAACTCCTTTTTCCCCAGACTCCACAAATGAGTCCCAGTGAATCACTCAAATTTGCCTTTCCTGTGCCTTTTACTTGCTCATAATTGCAAAGGAGAGGAGGTATCAGGTAGAAAAATCATCAACCCATTGAAACAAGTGCTTAACAGACTGAAAGCAACATGTGTCTGCCTCAAGGTCTGGTTCTTCCTTTATTGTAGAAGAACGTTGAGACCCAGAGTCCGGAAGGTACACAGGCAGTTCTCTCACTCCCATAATCCTTTAGGTTTGTGGCTTTGCCTTCTTCCTAATAAGAAGACCCCAGTTAGAGTGGAGGTGGAGGTGTGCATGAGGATGATTTAGACGGAAATTATTGTGAATGAGTTCAATTTCCCTATTAAAGTACAAATAGGTACCATTTAGACATGATAAATGAAAAGTACACATACATACAGTTTTTAAATACTCAGCTAAGTATAGATTTGCTGTAACTAGTTGTCGCAATTTTAGGGTTTAAAACAATAGGAATAGATTTATGTGAATCGCGTGATAGTGTGAGGAGCCCCACAAACCTACTTGCCAGTGAAATTGGCAAAAAAATAATTGATTATTTAAAGGAGTGACATTAGCAATAGAGCAGACTAGGACGGTGCCCAGCCTTTGTTCTCCAGTCACGGGAAAGGATTCCAGTGAAAGCTGTAGGAGTGAGCAGTGTTTTTTATACTCATACTCCTCCTTCAACCTGGTGTAGCAGCACAACTGGGAGGAAACCTTACATGCCTGCTCTGCCCTTGGAAATACAGTGGGCCATTCATCCAACATTGTGACTTGTCTTGGGGCTGACTGTGGGATTAGTTTCTGTATCATCTGACTCAGAACTCTAACAGGAACAGCAGCACAGTTTAGAAGTGCAGAAAACAGAAGCCATTGAAGAGGTTTCATTAGAGCTTCAGATATTAGGCAGTTCCACAGGAAGACACAAACGGGTATAAGAGATTGAGAACTCCTAAGAAACAGGAAAGCTATGTAGGGAATTTGAGATAGCTAAGCATAATGACCAACCTAGATAGCATATTAAAAAGCAGAGACATTACTTTGCCAACAAAGGTCCGTCTAGTCAAGGCTATGGTGTTTCCAGTGGTCATGTATGGATGTGAGAGTTGGACTGTGAAGAAAGCTGAGCGCCGAAAAATTGATGCTTTTGAACTGTGGTGTTGGAGAAGACTCTTGAGAGTCCCTTGGACTGCAAGGAGATCCAACCAGTCCATCCTAAAGGAGATCAGTCCTGGGTGTTCACTGGAAGGACTGACGTTGAAGCTGAAACTCCAATACTTTGGCCACCTCATGCGAAGAGTTGACTCACTGGAAAAGACTCTGATGCTGGGAGGGATTGGGGACAGGAGGAGAAGAGGACGACAAAGGATGAGATGGCTGGATGGCATCACCAACTCGATGGACATGAGTTTGGGTAAACTCTGGGAGTTGGTGATGGACAGGGAGGACTAGTGTGCTGCGATTCATGGGGTTGCAAAGACTCGGACATGACTGAGCGACTGAATTGAACTGAACTGAACTGAACTGAACTAAAGCATAAACACAGCCTGTTGTTCAGCCACTCAGTCACGTCTGACTCTTTGAGATCCTATGGACTGCAGCACACCAGGCTTCCCTGTAGTTCACCATCTCCTGGAATTTGCTCAGACTCATGTCCATTCAGTGATGCCATCTAACCACCTCGTCCTCTGTCGTCCCCTTCACCTCCTGCCTTCAATTTTTCCCAGCGTCAGAGTCTTTCCTAATGAGTCAGCTTTTTGCATCAGATGGCCAAAGTGTTGGAGCTTCCGCTTCAGCATCAGTCCTTCCAATGAATATTCAGGACTGATTTCCTTTAGGATTGACCGGTTGAATCTCCTTGTAGTCCAAGGGACTCTCAAAAGTCTTCTCCAACATCACAGTTCAAAAGCATCAATTCTTTGGTGCCCAGCTTTCTTCATGGTCCAACTCTCACATCCATACATAACTACTGGAAAAACCATAGCTTTGACTAAATGGACCTTTGTCGGCAAAGTAATGTCTCTGCATTTTAATATATCATCTAGGTTGATCATAGCTTTTCTTCCAAGGAGCAAGTGTCTTTTAATTTTGTGTCTGCACATCATCTGCAGTGATTTTGGAACCCAAGAAAATAAAGTCTGTCACTATTGCCATTGTTTCCCCATCTATTTGCCATGAAGTGATGGGACCGGATGCCATGATTTTTGTTTTTAGAATGTGGAGTTTTAAACCAGCTTTTTCACTTTCCTCTTTCACCTTCATCAAGAGGCTCTCACAGCCTAGAGAAGATATATCCCCAGAAAATACTTGAAAGGCCCAGAATCTAGCCAGGATGATTGAAGAAGGCATTCCCCTGCACAAAGCCAGTCCATAAAGAGATGGTTGTTTTAGTTCATTCAGGCCACTGTACTAAAACAGCATATACTGAGAAGTTAATAAATAATAGAAATTTATTTCTCATAGCTCAGGAGGCTGGAAATCCAAGATCATCACACCAGCATGGTCATGTGAGGGCTGTCTTCTAGATCAAAAACCTCTTATTGTATCCTCACATGGCAGAAGCAGCTAGGGAGCTCTGTGTGGCCTGTTTTATAAGGCCTTACTACCATTTCTCATGATTCCACTCTCATGAGCTAAGTATCTCCTGAAGGCTCCTCCTACTAATTCTATGACATTCAGGGCATAGGATTTCAAATATGAATTTGGGAAGACATAAAAATGGTGTGTTCAAATGTCCAAATTTCAACCAAAGACCAGAAAGCATACTAGGAAAACATGGCCTAATCAAATGAAAAAAATGAAAGCCCCAGAAACTGACTATAAAGAAACTCAGATTGTGTCTCAACTCACAAATAAAATTAATTTTCTAATTTTCCTTGTTAGATATATCCATCATTTAAAAGCAGACATTTAGTTATCAAATACATGGAATTTTTTAAAAAGTATCTTTGATATTAATTTCTCATTTAAATGCTTTCTTCTTTGCAATCACACTGTGTTTTTTCAGTCTTCTAACTTTATTGAGGCTTTTAATGGCTAAGTCAAATCTCTCTTGGTAAATGTCACATTGCCCTTGAAAATATGTGGGTTATTTTCAAATATCTCTTGATGTTGATATCTAACATAATTCCACAGTGATAAGAGTACAGACTCTTTATGATTTCAATACCTTTGGACCATGAAATTTTTCCACCTTGTTTTACATCCCTGGGTATGTTCCAGTGTCTTCTAGTTTATAGTCTATGGGAACTTAAGTAGAATTTGAACTTGAGTAGCATCCTACTGTTTTGTGAAAATTTCATAAATCTTAATTATATTAAACTGGTTTATAGTGCTCTTGAGGTCTACTATATCCTACCTCTCTGTATATTCATTCTATTAATTTTGAGAGTTTTATATCGAAACTCCAACTAAAAATCTTAATTTATCTACTTAAAAAATAATTGTAATATATAAAAATAATTATATTACAATTGTAATAATTGAACTATATGTAACCTTGTTCTGTATTTTCCAAGTCTCCTGTAAATGTGTTATCGTACTTTCATAATTTAAAAAAGAAGAAAAAAAAATCAGCTGAAATGTGAAGAAGTATGGAGCTGAGCCCAGACAAAATTATCAACCCACAGAATCACAAATTAAATAAATGGTTATTGTTTTAAACAACAGCCGTTTTGGTGTGGTTTGTTACCCAGCAGTAGCTAAACCATACAATGCCTTGCCTACTAAAATTTAAAAAACTTTTTTCATTTTAAATAAAACTTTATAAATAGCTGAGAAAGGAAAGCACATAGATAAGTGGCTGATTCATGAGGATGACATGCAGATCCTGAGAGTCTTGTGGAATTTTCCAGGCCTGTGCTATATTCAAAGAAGCTTCAATATATCAGGGTCCTCAACAGGAGAACAAGTAGAGGCAGTAACAGGATTTACCGACGGTACCATGAAAGGTACTAAAGGCCATGTAGGACCAGCCACATCTCAACAGACCCCAAGTGAAAAGCGCTCAAGGAGCAGGTCAGACCACCTCTGAAACAGACTCAGACCCCAAGACAGTGCTCAGACCCAAGGCCCACATTCCATCCAGAAAGAAACTTCAGCTTCCTCTGCACCCAGGACCTCCTGCAGTAGGAAAGAAGAAGGGAAGCACTGAAAACTTGAGCTTTTTTTCCTAAAAAAGACTGAGTTAACCTAAGAGAGAATGATGGCAGCATATAAGTGCTTACTCTACCCCATAAATGCAACCATATTTTTATTTTAATTTTATAGATCAGGAGTGTTCAATGATTGTCCTAGGGTCACACAGCCAGATCTGGGTAAAGCCACAATCTAAATCTAGACAGTACAGCTAAAGAGGCTATCAGAACATGGAAAAGCCTGGGATTAGTTAGCAAACTTAATTTTTCCTTCCTAATAACTGGCATGATGGAGGAGGGGGTGATTCTTGAGAAACTTTAGATCAGTTACAGAAAATTAAGATGCCACAAACACAAATGTTTGCACAATCTGAGTGTGTTACATTTGGACCCCAGAAAATGGAGCTTTAGAATGTTGCCCACAATTATACAATTAGGAAGTGTCTGTGCCCACCCTCCAATGCCAAAAGGAGGCCACTAGGGGTCTTGATTTATAATCAGTCCTTCTTAAGCAAATGTTACTTCCTCTATTTCCTACATATTATGGATAATGATGGATAATATGTTTTCCCTTTATATTATGCTAGGCCCTCATGCATATATGTCATATCATTCCTGCAGTTAGGAAGGGATTGCTCCTGTCCCCATTTTACAGATGAGACAACAAAGCCTTGAAAATGACAAATGACTTTGAAAAGTCACACAACCAGGAACAGGCAGACCCAATTCTCTATTTTTATTTTAGACTTTTTATTTTATATTGGGTTATAGTCAATTAACAATGTTGTGGTAGTTTCAGTTGAACAGTGAAGGGACTCAGCCATACATATACATGTATCCATTCTCCCCCAAACTACACTCCCATCCAGACTGCTACATGACATTGAACAGAATTCCCTGTGCTGTATAGTAAGACCTTGCTGGTTATCAGTTTTAAATATAGCAGTATGTACATGTCCATTCCGAACTCCTTAACTATCCCTTCCCCCCAGCAGTCATAAATCTGTGTCTCTCTGTTTTGCAAGTTCATCTGTGTCATTTCTTTTGAGATTCCACATATAAGGAATGTCTGTTGGAGAAGACTCTTGAGTGTCCCTTGGACTGCAAGGAGATCCAACCAGTCCATTCTGAAGGAGATCAGCCCTGGGATTTCTTTGGAAGGAATGATGCTAAAGCTGAAACTCCAGTACTTTGGCCACCTCATGCGAAGAGTTGACTCATTGGAAAAGACTCTGATGCTGGGAGGGATTGGGGGCAAAAGGAGAAGGGGAAGACAGAGGATGAGATGGCTGGATGGCATCACCGACTTGATGGACGTGAGTCTGAGTGAACTCTGGGAGTTGGTGATGGACAGGGAGGCCTGTCGTGCTGTGATTCATGGGGTCGCAGAGAGTCGGACACGACTGAGCGGCTGATCTGATCTGATACGATATTTCTCCTTCTCTAGGGGCAGACGCAATTCTTGATCCAAAGTCAGGCTGACTTGAGGCCACACTGTGACAGCCGTATTCATCTCCCTCCCAGGATGGCAAGGACAGAGTCTGGGAAAGGTCATTAAGTTTTGACAGAGTGAATACAGGAACTACTGCTCAGATGTGAAAGCCGGAAACTCCTCTATTCCCCTTCTTCCTCTTGCATTAGCAGCTTTGTTTTGCTGTAGCGAAAATACTTCCCCAAGTAGTCCTGGCCTTGAGAAGGCCTTGTATACGGACCCCACTTCAGACTCCAACGCCCATCAGAGAGTAGAATGGTGGTCAGTCTAGGGGACCACAGGAGGTGCCCTGTGCCCTCTCTGATGCCCACCCTGACCTGCCTGGCTCCCTCATCTCCCTGCTCCTGGCTGCTGGCACTGCTCCTTGTCCTCTCCGGTGAGTAGGATCTGAGACAGAAAAGGATCCACCCCTGGCTGACCCCAGAGACAGGTGCCAGGAGGGGCCTGACCCCTACCAGATGGAGTGGGAGGGAGAAGCTGAGAATATCTCTGATCCCAGCAGAACTCTGACCAAGTGTCTGGAGAAGCAGAACTTTTAGGGCAGCACAGGGAAGCCAAGCTCCCAGGCTCTGGGCTTACAACACCATGTTCTGGCTGATACTTGTTAGCCCATCTGCAAAGAACTGGTCTTTGGGACCTTTCTCTAGGGGGTGCTGTGAGTTATTAAATATTAATATAAAAACAGTGAGGCTCAGCCCATGACCGGCTACATAATTTGCCCAGCCCTGTGCAAAATGAAACCGCAGGTCCTTTGTTCCAAAGATATTAAGAATTTTAAAACAGCAATAGTAGAGCACTAAGGCAAGCATGAGGCCCTTCTAAGCTTTGGGCCCTGTGCAACTATACAAATCAAACATCTGTAAGTCAGTGGGGCTCCATAAAAAGAGACTAATCCTAGGGCCCATCTCATGACTTTGTGTGAGATAATACCTATAAATACTTGGCACAATGTAAAGATTTAATAACTATTGGCTACTACTATCATACCCATGTCTCCTCTAAGTCAGGATCAGGCTGATTTAGCTCCTGAGTTTGGGGGCTTCCAGGTTCAACTCAGACTCGGAGCCCAGAACACTTTGATCAACCAGACAAGATGCATGGCTCTCGGTGGACTCATTCTGTCCCCTGCCCATCTGGGTCTTTGCCCCAGGACCTGCTGAGATCTAGATTCTGTTCATTATACCTTGGGTCCCCTGGAATGGTCAGCCCCAAGAGAGATTTCCTTGAGTAAGGTGTGAGTCATAATTCTTAGTAAGTCATTTCACAAATACTTGAGTGTCCCTTAGGTGTTAGGCACTAGGTTAGGAAATCATATATCTAAACAAACCAGAGTAAAATATATTCAAAATATTTGTGGAAAATAGTGATTTCTCGCAGACTTCCAAAAGAGAACCCCTTGACAGGGATAATGAAAACCAGAGCGTGCAGATAGAAAAATGGGTGGGACGGAATCCCAGCGCTGTGGGGAAGGGACTAGTCCAGCTTTACAGACAAGACAGAGACAAAGCACCCCGGATTTCCCAAAGTCTGTGTGATAACACAGAAGGAGAATCAAGAAAAGGCGAGTGAGAAGGGGCGAGAGGCACAGCACCTTATTCCAGGCTCCAGTTTCCTCTCTGCTGTTTCACTTTCCCAGACTTGCCCCAGCTGGGATAAGAACCACGCGACTTTCTGAGCCCTCACCTTCTCCACTGCCTCTTCTCCGTTAGTTCTCCCCTTCTCATAACACACAGAAGCTTCATCTTCATAAAATCTTAATAGCTTTATTGAGGTACAACTGACATAAAGCAAACTGTATGTGTTTAAGGTGTGCAATTTGACACGTTTTGTGGGCATTGGACATGTTTCATACTTGTGAACTTATCACCAAGATAATCAAGATGATGAATGAATATAACACTCATAAAAGTTTCCTTGCATCCTTTCCATTCCTCCTCCTCCCCAGGTAACTGCTTATCTGTCTCCCATAGCTGCCTCCATCACTACAGTTTAGTTTGCACTTTCTAGAAATTTATACAACAAACATCCAGTACATACCCTTGTTTGCCTGGCTTCTTTTATTCATTGCAATTATTTGAGAGTCACGCATGTTGTTGCACATATCAATAGTCATTTTTTGTCTATCTACTGTATGGATAAACCACAGTTTGTTTCTCCACTCATTTATTGACAGACATTTGGGTTGCTCGCTGTTCTGTGTGGACGTATGCTTTCATTTCTCTTGGGGAAAGTACTAAGAACAAAATGACTGGATCATATGGCAGGTGATTGATTAACTTTTAAAGACACTGCTTTAAAGTTTTGCAAAGTGATTTACCATATTATATTTTCATCATCAATGTAGGAGAATGACATTTCCTCCAATCCTTGCCAACATTTGGTATGATCAGCCTCTTCAATTTTAGTCATTCTAAAAAGTAGCATCTCATTGTGGTTTTAATTTGCAATATGCAATTGGATCTTACATTTTTTGTTCAATGTGACAGTTTCTAACTTTTTCTGGGAATATTTAGACCATTTACATTTAAAATAATTTTTCATATGATTGGGTTTAAATCTATTAACTTATCTGTTCTACTTGTTCTTTGCTCCCTTTTGCTTCTTTTTCTGTCTTCATTTGGTAATTTAATACTTTTATAACGCTATTTTCTCTCTTTTTTTGGCTTATTAGCTGTGATTTTATTTTGTAATTTAGTGATTGCTTTAGGGTTTACAATATATTAATACCTCTTTATCAACATCTACCTTAAGTGATATCATACCATTTCACATATAGTATAAGAACCTTATGATGGTATACTAACATTCTCCCCACCCCAATCATTATTCTATTGTTACCTTAACTTTACTTATACATGCATTATAAGCTTCACTTTAGAATGTTATTATATTTTATTATTTGGGGCCTTGTTTTTCAGATTTGCTACATGGGAGAGAGCACTTCTCTCTAGGCAGAGTACTCTCTTCTGTGTAGTCTACCCATGACCCTGTTGATGAGTTTTTCCAGTTTTACAGATGGGAACAGGCATTATTCTCTGTGCTCTGCTGAGTGATGGGCATGATTTAGTGCATATGTGTGAGGAAACTGCTGAGGGCAGGGAAATGAGCACCAGCAGGAATTAGGACGAGGTCTCGCCACTCATATAGTGGTGTTTGGGGTGAGTATTGCTGAACTTCCTGTAACTAAGGACACCAAGGACAAACAGAATCCCTGGGACTGAACATGGGGTGTCCCTTGGTCACAACTGTGAGGCAGTTCTTAGTGGCTAATGGCACATACCTCGCTGAAGATGGGAGGGAAATGAATTTTGAATTCCACAACCCTTCCCCAGATCCTCTTAGAAGGGAATGTTTGCTCCACCTTTCTACTCCCCTCCTGCACTGAAAACTAAGAAACACCATGATACAAACTTAAGACCTGGGATGAGACTGAGTTATGCCCAAGGCTTGATTAAAGCACAGATGAAGGGAAACTTGGAGCACAAAGCTGATGACCCCACGGTGAGCTTATTACTTATAAGTTCTCCATTTTATAGCCCTGCTCTCTCTCTCTCTCTCCAGCCAGCTGCTTCACCTCCTCTTTCACTTCCCTCTCCAACAACACCCCTCAAATGTTCTAAGCAATTGTTCCTGACCAGTTAATGGCTGGTTTATGTTAAGTTTGCCTCTTAGGACTCCAACTTCCTCTAGCCTTGCACGAAAACTTTTTTCCTCTGTTGCAGGAGTTTCTGAGCAGAGCAAGGGGAGTAAGTGGCAGGTGCTGCAGCCCGAGGGCCCCATGCTGGTGGCAGAAGGGGAGACACTCCTGCTGAGATGTACAGTAGTTGGCACCTGCACTGATGACCTGATAAAGTGGGTCAAGGTGAGCAACCAGGACCAGCAGGAAATTTACAGCTTCAAGCATGGCTTCTTCCCTGGGGTGATGCCTATGATCCAGAAGATGCTGGAGCCACTTAATTGTGACTATTCCATCTATATCCACAATGTCACCAGGAAACATGTTGGAACCTATCACTGTGTGAGATCTGATGGCTCAAGTGAGCACTTAGGAAAGACGCTGGATGGAGGCACCTCCGTGCTTGTGAAGGGTGAGTATCAGGCCCTGCAGGTCACAACCTTCTGCTCTGATCTATCTCCCTTTACCCGCATCATTCACCTTTACCCACAATCAAGCTCTGCTGGCAAAACCTCAGTGACATACAACAATTCGTATGTCTCACTCACACATTTACAGGCAGCTGGGCTGGTTCTATTCTGCATGTCTTACTCCAGGGCCCAGACTGGCCAGAGTACGTATTTCTCATGGAGATAGCAGAAGCACAGAGGGAAAGTCCCAACACCTTAAGCACATTTCAAGCTTCTACTTGTGTGTCTGCTGTTAATAACAAATAGCCCATTGGCTAAAGCAAGTCACATGGCTAAGGTCAAAGGTAAGAGGCAAGGAAGTATACCCAACCACCGTGAGGCCACGGTAAGAGTTTGGATGTGCCATGCCATCAGAGGAGAGTCAAGAACTGGGGCTGATCATTTAATCCACAAGTAACCAGTCATGCCATCTCTAAGTCCACCAGTGGTGACCTGGACACCCATATGGTCTGTCATTCAATAGGAATGTGTTCTTAACTTAGTCATTTCAGGTCAACATCCTTCAGGTGCTTAATTTGTGAAACAGGCAATATAATTCCTATTTCAAAGGATATTCAGGTGATGAAATAGAAGAATTGATGTTTGTGAAACCCCTGTAAATTGTTGACTTGGAGGGTATCTGTGTGTGTGTGTGTGTGTGTGTGTGTGTGTCAGGGTAGGAGGTGGAGGTAGGGGGTTCATTTTATCTCAATGCAAACATTTCAGAAACCCTTCTCTGACTCCTTCCAAGCTTCTCTTCGTCCTGCAGTCTTCTGGGTTTCCAACCTCAGAAGAATTTTCTAAGCCACCTCCACCACCAGACTGAGAACTCTAGGGCACGGCATTTATGTTTTGCTGAGCTTTCTTTTCCCCAGTCCTAGCATCAGCACATAGTAGGTACTGAGAACTTCTTTACTGAGTGAATCATCTATTGAACAATGAGGGAATGTGGGAGGGAGTAGCTGAGTGAAAAAAACAGGGGAAGTAAAGGGAGGAAATCAGTGAACTGTGGAGGGAGAGAGAGAACAATAAAGTCCTCTCTTTGGATTCAGGACCTGGGAACACAGGGCCAGACCTCTGGATCATCCAACCCCAGGAATTGGTGTTGGCAACCCCTGGAGACACCGTCTTTCTGAATTGCACAGTGCTTGGAGTTGGTCCCCCAGGACCCATCAGGTGGTTTCGGGGGACTGGTCTGAGCCGGGAGGCCATCTACAACTTTAGAGGCATCTCCTACTCCAACGTGACTGCGGTCCAGGCCTCCAACAATGATTTCAGCATTCTTCTGCATGGCATCTCTGCCGAGCATGCAGGAACCTACTATTGTGTAAAGTTTCAGAGTAAACTCAACAGGCAGTACCTATCCGGACAGGGCACCAGGTTGAGAGTCAAAGGTGAGACAGGTAGTCAAGAAGGTGTTGGGGGACAGAGGGAGGTGGTCCACCAGGAAATTTTTACCGTGTCGCAAACAAGCTAGCTCTTCTTAGCCTCAAAGTCATTTACATAGGCTATTAATGCTTTCTCCTTTTCTATAGAGAATTTCTACTCATCCTTCAAGGACCAGCATAAATAGCCCCTCCTCTGTGAAGTCTTCTCCTTCTCCCAGGCAGAGTTGATTTCTTCCCATTCTGGGCTCCACAGAAACAGACTGTGGAGACTGTACAGACTCTTAATGATTCAACAAACATGCATGCATGCCTTTGACGGCCACACACTGGGGTGCTGCAGATACAGAAACGGAGCAGGCATTGTCCCTATTCCAGAGATGCTCAACCAGGTCTGACTAGTCCTTCATAGTTACTGGGCTTGACTTCTAGTCCCTATCCCAGGCAGAAACTCACAGGCTCATCTCCCCAGCTACTAACACAGGGGCTCAGGAAATGGAGGGATAGAAAGAAAGGGGAGTGTGAGACCATTTCTCTTCCTTGCAGCAAATCACCCTTCTCTCAAAGGGTCAGAATTCACCAAGGAACGTACAACCAAGATATTTCCATCAGGTGAGTATACCTACCTCCAGTGGCATTAACCAGTCCCCCATAGGTAAGTGGGGCCAGAGAGCTTGGCCATGGGAGATGAGCAGCCCCAGACTTCTGGGGCCCTCCTGCCACAAAGACGGTTCCCATGACTCCATCTCAGCTGCACAAGCAGAACCCAGAGAACCAGAGTAAAGTTCAATCAAAGAAGTACTTTCCAACAGTCAGTGCGAACTGCTCAGTGGGCAGTCTTGCTGTGAGGTCTTGAGCTCCCCCTGAGTCAGAACCCTTGTATCCTTATACACTGTGGAACTGTGCAGAACAGAGCTGGAGAACATGGCTTTGTAGCCAGGCTCCCTGGATTGAGCACCTTCCTAGCTCTTTGAGTCTCTGGTGTCCTGCTCTGTGATCTGTGAGGGGAAAGGGAGATAAAAATCAGAGAGCTTACCTCATGGAACTATATACAGATCCAATGGGGCAAGTGCCCAGAACTGTGCCTATCACATAGCCTCAAGGGCACTTGATAATTGGGGGATGAACTTGGGATAGAGGTGACCAGGTTAGTTTCCCAGATGCTCAGCCCTGTTCCTGCTATCCTTGGGAGCCAGACCACTTCGTCCCATCACTATTTTGGCACATGTGGCCCTGAGCAAATCACTCCCCTGCTCTGGGTCTGTTTCCTCATCTATACAAATTGAACTGTTATCTTACTTTGCAAGATTAGTTTGAGGATTATATAAGGCATTTAGGAAATGCTTAGCTCTGGCCCTGGGACAGAGGAGTTGAGCAGCAAATAATGAAAGACATTTTCTCTTGTTATCAGAGGTCTGGGATGCTGTCAAGATGATTAAGGGTACAAATAGGATATTGGGCAAAGGCTCTTTGAGCCTGAAACAGGAGGAAGGGAGGTCTATGATCTCTTTAGCTGTAGAAGGGATATGGCCCCGCAGGCTATACAGAAGCTAGGCTCAGCTTCACCATAGGGGCACTGAGTTGTGGGCTGTTGGGGGCTCACCCGGGGTCCTTCCTGAGCTTTCCTCTGTGTCCTCCAGGACTCCTGTCTGTCCTCACACTTGCAGTCCTGGGACTGAAAACAGGGACCTTGGCTGCACTCTTGCTGGCCCTGGTTATCTGCTGGAGAAGCCCTTGACGAGAAGACATCAGAACTCCGGGCCCAGAAGAGGTGTGCTCGTCTTAACATGGGTCATGGATGAGTGGTGGGCCCTAGAGTGGGTCCTCTAAGAGAGGGCCCAGGAATCCCCGATCATTTCTCTGCCTCCCAGCTGCCCAGCTGCCAGCTGCCCTCCCAGCTGCCTTCAAGCCTCACGATGAACTCCAGGATCCTGATTCCTATTCACCTGGTGAAATTCTCTATTTGGCACTGGGCTGTCCTCTGTTTGCTTTTGTCTCACTGTATTTCACTGTTTGCTGAACCCAGGGTAGACAAGGTGCGAGCTAAGAGGCTGGAAAAAGATGTGAGGAGCTGTAGGAACTGTAGACATATTTATTCTCTCCTCTTGTGGCTGACCCAGCAGACAAAGCCCTAATGCAGCCTCACTGCCATAATGTTAGCAGCCATAACATAGACCCAAGGGCTTTCTCAGGTAGAGTTTATATATGCTTACAGAACAAACATAGCCTGTGGCCAAGAGAGTACCTCCTGACACGCATGTGCAGTGCTATAAGTGACCTCAGCTGTTACGTAATTATTATTTACAAAAAGTGGGGCAAGAGTGAGAGCGTGTGGGGTGAGGGAGCCTGATCACTCCATCTTCACCACTTTACTCTTTCCCTACAGCCTTCCTTTCTCTTCTCAGCCTGTTCAAACCCTCCTTATCTTTTAAGGTCTTGCCTAGGTCTCCTCGAGGCCTCTGCTCCTGTTGCAGCCCCTTTTGGAGGGCCCACCCCCTTGCTCCCCACCCTACATTTTCTCTTCCTTCAAGATCCAACTTGAGAGTCCTTCCCAGAAGGTTTCCCTGAGTGACTCTGAGCTGGCCCAGCCAGACCACCTGTGCCCCTCCATCTATATCCTTTCTTCCTCCTTTTCTGCCTATGTTCTTTCTTCACCCTGGCTGGATTAGGTGACTATAATAGTTAGAATTCAGGTTTGGCAACTTTGACAAAACTCTTAAATCAGAAGAAAGTAGCTCAAATCAGAAGAAAGTTGGTTCCTCTAGTAGTATTTGAGCATAAACAGGCCAGGCAATTTGGGGACTCCTTGAGACCCAAGATTCTTTGATCTTGTTGATACCAGGTCCATATCTCAGGCAGAAAGACCAGGGAAGAGGAGAATGACACTTCCCTTCAAGGTCACAGCTAGGAATTTGCCCATATCACCTCTGACTGGTTGGAATGTGGTCACTTGGTCACACCTAGCTGCAAGGAAGGCAGCAAGAGTGCACCTAGCTAAAATCTGTCACTAGAGAGCCAGAGAGTAAAGCTTAGTAGATGACCAGCGATCTCCACCCCTGTGGCGTAGAGACAGCTTACTTGCTGTGTGGCACACCTGAGCTCCATTCCCAGGTGAAACGGCACATCTCTGTACCTCTGCCTCCACCAGGGCAGCATAGTGGAGGGTAGTAGTTCTAAAGAAAAGGACACTTCGCCCTCCAGGGGATACATGGCAATGTCTACAGACATTTTTGATTGTCATAACTTGGGGGAGACTGTTGCCCTCTAATGATTAGAGGTCAAGGATGCTGCTAAATGCACAGGACAGACCCCACAGCCAAGAGTTATCTGGCCCAAAGTATCAGTAGAACTGAAGTCGAGAAGCCCTGACGTAGTGGAAAGTATGCATTCCCTGCAGTCAGACACGCCCGATTTCTAATCCTGAAGCGCCCACTCCCTCCTTGAGCACCATTGATAACGAATCAGTCATTGCCCCTCTTGGAACATGGAGGAAGATAACGTGGACTTCTGCATTGTATAAGAAACAATTCAACATCGACTGAGGGCTTACTATGAGCTGTGTGTTCTGTGTACACTCAGTACATGTGAACTCCCTTTTCTCTTTCCATACAAACATTTATTAGCACCTATTATATCAGGAAATGGATTAGCCTGAATGTTTTTCATTTTAACAAACAGAAAAGTGGGTGGAACAACACTAAGCCAACACATTTAGCCTGAGTGTTTCGTGCCCGTTTCAACGTATGGATAACCGGTGCTGTAGCTGGATCAGCTCTTGTAGTTCTTATTATGAGTGCAACATGCCCTTCAGCAATACCCATCAGGGAACTTTGAAGAACTAGAGGTTTATAACTTTACAAGACCTGGAAGTTACACAGAATTCCTGGGGCTGCACTGTGAGGTCACAAGGAAAAAACAGAGAGGGAACACCTGGGGTTCTGTTTTATTGGGGTTGATGATTTTGTGGGCTCACTTTTTATTGGTAAATTTAAAACTTAAGAGAAGGAATTTAAAGCCCAGGAAGAAGAAAAGAAATAGTAGCTCAAATGATCAGTTATTGAAATCAACCAAGAAATCTAAAACAAAGGAAACTCAGTGGGGGAAGATGGCCTGACTGTTTAGCCCTGTGATTGGCAGTGTGTTCAGAAATAAACACATTGAAGGGGATGCCTCTTTGAAATGGATGCCTCAGCAATCAAAACTTAAATCAGATAATAGCATTACCAAAAAAAAAAAAAAAGGAAAAAGAAACAACTGTCAAGGTTTACACTGCACTGAGAATTGAATAATTACTGAATTACCAGACATCAGAAGAAAGGTAGATATAATAAATTAAATAATATCTTCCTACAAAAGATATCCAAGTCTGAATCCCTGAAACTTGTGAATGTTACCTTATGTGACAAAAAGGACTTTGCAGATGTGATTGTGTGTGTGTGTGTGTGTCCCATTTTTAAATGGAGCAGTTGTCCTGAATTATCCAAAGTAAAAGTGTTAGTCACTCAGTCATGCCCGACTCTTTGCAACCCCATGAACTGTAGCTAGTAGCCTGCCAGGCTCCTCTGTCCGTGGAATTCTCCAGGCAAGATATACTGGAGTGGATAGCCATTCCCTTCTGCAGGGGATCTTCCCGACCCAGGAACTGGACCCAGATCTCCTGCATTGCAGGTACCTTCTTTATCATCTGGGCCACAGGGAAGCCCTTAATTATCCAGGTGAGCCCTAAATGCAATCACAAGTGTCTTTGATGAGGGAGAGACAGAGGGAGATTCCACACTGAACAGGAGGAGAAAACAATGTGACCACAAAGGCAGAATGGAAGTGTGAAAAATGCTGGCAGCCACAAGCAGCAGGAAGACGCAAGGAGCAGATTCTCCCCAGTGTCTCTGGAGGGAGCACAGCCCCCTGACACCTTGATTTCAGCCCAGTGATACTAACTTCAGACTCCTGGCCTTCGAAGCAGGAGAGAATAAATTTCTGTTGTTTTAATGCCATGAAATTTGTGGCAATGTGTTAAAGCAGCCAAAGGAAGCTATTAATAGGGTGGAACTGGGCTTCTGAAATAACTGGGTATTCCCTGCTCTGCCCCTGTAAACCTCTTCACTTGTGCTGACTTAAAAAAAAAAAAAAGCACAATATGAGAGTTATGAGTTAAGTTTTATTTGGGGCAAAATGAGGGCTATCTCCTGAGAGAGCGGATTCCAGATAGTTCTGAGAAACCACTCTAAAGAGGTAGGGGAAGGTCAGCATATATGTGATTTTGGTCAAGGGGGAGTAATGCAAATCAAACACATGTTTTTGGCAGGTTTCTGTTAGTCTCATGAAGGTTACTGCTAGTCACAAGGAGCAGATATCACCATGAGGATTTTAGTGTTTTTCTAGATATGAGATTTGAGAACTGGGCTCACAAAATCAGCTCCTGAAAATATCTGTCTGAAAACCTGTTCTGCCAGTTTTTCCCAGAGCACAGAGCGCTTCATTTCTGGTCTCCACCCCAACAGCTCCTTTCAGTGGATGTTGAAAATCAGCAGCCGCAGCAGCACATGACTTAATCCTTGTAGAGACAGATGGCAAGAGCCAATGGCAAGGGCCAATTTGTAGTTGACACTAGACAGGGTCCTGCGTGGTGTGATCCCTGAAAGCCCTCCCCCCATCTTATCCCCCGCCTCCAACACCCTTTAAATTGACTCCCTGTCACCCACCTGGGCCTTGGCTACACATGTTCCCTCATTCAGTCGTCTGCTTAGCTGTTTCTTCAAGAGGCCTCCATAGTAGCTCATCCACAACATTGTCTTCTCATTTCCCATTTGCAGTGTAAGTTTCTTCACAACATTTACTGCTACATATAAATATGAGAGTGTGTGTGTGTGTGTTTATTTCCTTGATGATTGTTAGTTGTTTACTAGTGAATTTGAGTGGGCTTCTCAAGTGGCTCAGTGATGAAGAATCCGCCTGCCAATGCAGGAGACATAAGAGACGCAGTTTCGACCCCTGGGTCAGGAAGATCTCCTGGAGGAGGGCATGACAACCCATTCCAATATTCTTGCCTAGAAAATCCCATGAACAGAGGAGCCTGGCAAGGCTAACAGTCCGTAGGGTCACAAAGAATCGGACACAACTGAGCCACTGAGCACTCATACAGTGTATTTGAGTTCACCAAGGTCGGGAACCTAACTTTTCACTATTGTAGCCCCTTCCATTCATTCATAAAAAATAGTTGAAGGCTGATAATGTGCCAGGCAGGTGGTGGAAGGCAGAATCAGAGTGGGACTGGGGTGAGGTCAGGATGGGAACAAAAGTGGAGGTGAAACTGGAGTGGGGCTGGGGGTGAAACTTGAGGAGGAAGTGGGCTTTGGAGGGTAGGGGTACATGTAGTACTGGGAGTGGGGATAGGGGAGAAAATGGTGGGGCTGTGTGGGTCAGGAGCTCGTGATGGTGGGTCTTCAAGGTAGGGATGAGTCTGGAGGTGGTAGTCATGGTGGGACTTGGGGATGGGGGCAGGGCAGGGGAAGGAGGGTGGGGGAAGGGGCTGGAAGTTGGAAGTGGGCAAGGCCTTCAGCACCACCCCTACTCAGTTTTGTTAAGGACATTTAGATAAATGTTATAAAAATGTATCAATAGTTTCAACTTCGCACCCAAATGTCCCCTTCTAATCAAGTTCTGACTCTAAACACCTCCAATCAGATTGCTGGAACTGCCTCCAGAAACTAGCCATGGAAGCACAGTCCTACTGGCCAAATAGATACAGGGTGGTATAGTGGTTAGGAGCACAGCATCTGAGATGCCTGGGTTCAAACTTATTTAGGAATCTGCATTCCTGGTCTTGACGTCCTAAGACATAACTCTGAATTGTTAGGTTGTGGTTTTTTTTTTTTTTTCAGTCAACAATAGAGACAAACATCTGTTTCATTTTGCCTTGTACTGTTCTTGTACCTGGGTATTGAAATACAGATCATTTTATTCCAATCACTATCTTTTTTCCCCCCCTTCAATTAGGGTGTGATGTTGGTTTTGTCAATGCATATAAATCAATTTTATTATCTCTCAATTTCATTTAAGGCATAAAGGGGTGATACAAAATGTTTGTTATGAAAGTGGATCTGAGAAGGCTGTGAACACTTGCTGGCCCACCTTCCACCACCCACTTTGAACATAGGCCCTGAGGCCCAGAGAGGGCAAGAGATCTGCTCTAATCACCCAGCTTGTTCAGAGCCCAGACTGAGGCAGGAGCTATATGGGCTCCAGGATAGACATTTACAACTAGCCTCCTGTTTATATTTCTTGAGGCAAGAAATGGATGGACTCCAGCTTAGACATTTATAACCAGCCTCCTGTTTATACTTCCATGTAGAAATAAACAACAGGAACAGGGTAAAGAGCTGTACTTTTGTCTCTGGTGGACACTTAAAATGACAGTAATGGGCGGGGCAGAAATGAGCTGAGTCTTGCCCAGATAAAGGATAAAGAGAGCACATATTTCTCATTTTTGAGATCAAGGTGACCTCCCCGACTGCAAGTATGCAGAAAGACTTCCTAGGGGTCCAAAAGGGAGAGGGGGCCACCCCAGAATAGCTGGTGTCAACTTTCCCATAGGCCTCTGTGCTGGAATCCATCTTGACAAAAAGATGTGCATACATGTGAGAGAGGGACCAAGGACAGGTCAGGTGTAGAAAAAGGAGAGCGATAACTGGCCAAAGGTAAACAAAGACCTGGAAGAACTGCCCTGTATAAACGATGTGACCACCTCTTTACTGCCCTCCTCCTCATCAGGCAGGAACCCGCTCCTTTTTCTCCAGGTGGGTATCTCTGCCTTGCTTCTGTCTCAAATAAACAAACTGTAACAGGAGGGAAAGGGGCGGGGCACAACTTTGGAAAGAATGACATAGCCCAAGGACACAGCATAATCCCATTAGAATCAAATGGGACCAAGATGGCAGACAAGACTAGACCTTGATCCTCAATCAGCAAGTGAAATGACACACCCAGAGGTGCCAGGACAGTTCCAAGGCACTGTTAAAAGACCAAGGAGTGGGCGATGGCCCAAATCCTGGAAATCTCCACTCCTTCCCCAAAAAAGTTGCAATAATCCTCCCACTCGTTAGCATAGGAAATCACCCAGCCTGTAAAAACTAACCACATCACATTTCAAGGCTGCATTTGCCCTCTGTCATGGCCCACACTCTGTCTGTGGAGTGTGCTTCTCTCTGACTCTGAATAAATCCACTCCTTACCTATCACTTTGTCTCCCACTGAATTCTTTCTGTGATGAGACATCAAGAACCTGAGCTTCATTAGGTCCTGAAACCAGGTACGGTGGGTTATAGCTGAGTTTGAGTCCCAGCCACGTGGGTTTGAGTCCCAAGCAGGGTTTCCTCTGGGTTCAAGTCTCAGCCACGTGGGTTCAAGTCCCAGGCAGGGTTTTGGCTAGGTTTGAGTCCCAGCCATGTGGGTTTGAGTCCCAGGCAGGGTTTCCGCTGGGTTTGAGTCCCAGCCACATGGGTTCAAGTCCCAGGCAGGGTTTTGGCTGGGTTTGAGTCCCAGCCACGTGGGTTCAAGCCCCAATCTGAGGGAAACAGCTTCAAAACCATTTCCTTGTATGTTCTCCCACACGTGCCATTTCTCCAGTAATAAACTTTGTACCTGCTTTTACAGTTTTTGCCTCCTTGAGAAATTCACTTTTCAAACAAGGCAAGAACCAGGGCAACTTTGCTTCCAGCCTCTAGCCCTTGGTGGTCTAGCAGCTAGGATTTCTAATTTTCATCCAGGCTGAGTGAAGTTGCTCAGTTGTGTCCGACTCTTTGTGACCCCATGGACTATAGCCTACCAGGCCTTTCCATCCATGGGATTTTTCAGGCAAGAGTACTGCAGTGGGTTGCCATTTCCTTCTCCAGGGGATCTTCCCAACCCAGGGATCGAACCCAGGTTTCCTGCATTGTAGGCAGACGCTTTACCCTCTGAGCCATGAGGGAAGCCCAGGCTACTCAGGTCCAATTCTTGGGCAGGGAACTAAGATCTCACTTTAAGCTACTGCTTGCTGGTGTCTCTTCAAGACCAAGCCCACAACCACAATGAACACTAAAAGGCAGTCACTCTGCAGCCCCACACCTCCAGAATGTATGTTTGTGGGTCTCAAGGTTGCCACTTCTCATAGCCACAAGGCATCTGTTCTATGGAAAATGAAAAGTTTTCTTTTATTGAAATTAGGTCATATCCCACAGTCTGTTCAACCCTTCTCGGGAGTCTGGTACGTGCCCTGCATCCTTGTGCTGAGATTTTCATCCCTGCGTTTCTCACCTGGATATGCAGATGCTTGAGGTTTCATTTATTCACTCCTTCACTAATTCAACAAAGAGTCAGTAAACAGCTGTTTAATGCCAGTGACTGCAAGTCATAGGAGATAAAATGAGAGCTAACATTTGCTGAGGACTCATCGGGCTTCCCTGGTGGCTCAGCTGGTAAAGAATCCGCCTGCAATGTGGGAGACCTGGGTTTGATCCCTGGGTTGGGAAGAGCCCCTGGAAAAGGGAAAGACTACCCACTCCAGTATTCTGGCCTGGAGAATTCCATGGACTGTATAGTCCATGGGCTGGCAAAGAGCCAGACATGACTGAGCAACTTTCACTTTCACTAAGCATCAAACATTGCTCTTAGCAGTTCACATTGAATCCTCAGAACTCTCTGAGGTAGGAACCATGAGGAGTTCCACTTTACACATCAGGAAACTGAAACTTAGAGAGATAATCTATCTGCCCAAGATTACACAAGCAGTAACAGCTAGGTTTCAACACCATGTGTGTGTTCTAAAGCCATACTGTGTTGGAAACAGTCACAGCTCCTGCTGTTCACGAGGACTGTGGCCCTTGGGGAAGACAGACACTTAACATGGCGCCAGAGGGCATTCACTGGCAACTGTCTGATGGAGCCTAGGGACGTAGAAAGGTATCCTTGAGGAGGGGATACCTAAGCTGAAACTAGAAGGATGAACAAGAGCACATCAGTGGATGGCTCCTGTGTGCTGAGTTGCTTCAGTCATGTCCGACTCTTTGCAACCCTATGGACTGTAGCCTGCCAGGCTCCTCTGTCCATAGGATTCTCCAGGCAAGAATACTGGAGTGGGTTGCCATTTCCTCCTCCAGGGGATCTTCCCAGGGATCGAACCTGTGTTTCTCTTGTCTCCTGCATTGGCAGGTGGGTTCTTTACAACTAGCACCACCTGGGAAGCCCAGTGAATGGCTCAGTGGTAAAGAATCCGGATGCCAATGCAGGAGACACAGGTTCAATCCCTGGTCCAGGAAGATACCACATGCTTTGGAGCAACTAAGCCTGTGCACCACAACTACAGAGCCTGTGCTCTAGAGTTGGGGAACCGCAACTACTGAGCCCATGTGCTACAAGTACTGAAGCCTGTGAACCCCAGAGCCCATGCTCTGCAACAAAAGCCACCACAGTGAGAAGCCTGCGCTCTGCAACCAGAGAGTAGCCCCTGCTCCCAAAACTAGAGAAAAGCCCGCACAGTGATGAAGACCCAGCACAGCCTAGATAAACAAGTAGAAGAGTGATCAGGGGAGGAGGAAGAGAAGAGCATCCCAGGGAGGGTGGCAAGAGGAAAGAGGGCAAAGAAGCTGAGGACCTCTGTGACAGGATTGTGTCTGAGAAGTTGCCCTTGGAGCAGAGGCTGAAGAAAGTGAGGAAGCCACGAGGGAAGGGTGTTCCAGGCAAAGGGAGCACACAAAAGCTCTGATGCAAATACCTGTCTGGCACCTTCAAGGAACAGCAAGAAAGGCAGTGTGCCCAGAGTAGAGGAAGCTGCTGAGAAGCCTAGGAGATGAGATGGAGAGCTAGTTGGTGCACCTCACAGAGGTCTTCCAGGCCCTCAGACTTTTTTTTTTATTTTTTAACACAGATTGAGATGAGGAGCCATGGAAGGGTTGGGAGAGACAGTGCCTTGTTCAAGGCTCTCACAACATGAACAACAAGAGTGATATTCGCTCAGTCTTGTCCGACTCTTTGTAACCCCATGGACTGTAGGCCGCCAGGCTCCTCTGTCCATGGAATTCTCCAGACAAGAATACTGGAGTGGGTAGCCATTTCCTCCTCCAGAACAAGAAGGCAGGGACTTTGTTTTGCTCCCTGCTAATGCCCAGCCCCGAAAGAGCACAAAGAGGGGGTAAGAATACACAGAAGAACTATACAAAAAAGACCTTCATGACCCAGATAACCACAATGGTGTGATCACTCACCTAAAGCCAGACATCCTGGAATGCAAAGTCAAGTGGGCCTTAGGAAGCATCACTACGAACAAAGCTAGTTCAGTTCAGTTCAGTTCAGTCACTCAGTCGTGTCCGACTCTTTGCGACCCCATGAATCGCAGCACGCCGGGCCTCCCTGTCCATCACCAACTCCCGGAGTTCACTCAAACTCACGGCCATCGAGTCGGTGATGCCATCCAGCCATCTCATCCTCTGTCGTCCCCTTCTCCTCCTGCCCCCAATCCCTCCCAGCATCAGAGTCTTTTCCAACGAGTCAACTCTTCGCATGAGGTGGCCAAAGTACTGGAGTTTCAGCTTCAGCATCATTCCTTCCAAAGAAATCCCAGGGCTGATCTCCTTCAGAATGGACTGGTTGGATCTCCCTGCAGTCCAAGGGACTCTCAAGAGTCTTCTCCAACACCACAGTTCAAAAGCATCAATTCTTCGGCGCTCAGCTAGTGGAGGTGATGGAATTCCAGTTGAGCTATTTCAAATCCTAAAAGATGATGCTGTGAAAGTGCTGCACTCAATATGCCAGCAAATTTGGAAAACTTAGCAGTAGCCACAGGACTGGAAAAGGTCAGTTTTCATTCCAATCCCAAAGAAATGCAATGCCAAAGAATGCTCAAACTACTGTACAATCGCACTCATTTCACACACTAGAAAAGTAATGCTCAAAATTCTCTAAGCCAGGCTTCAACAATACATGAACCATGAACTTCCAGATGTTCAAGCTGGATTTAGAAAAGCCAGAGGAACCAGAGATCAAATTGCCAACATCCCCTGGATCATCGAAAAAGCAAGAAAGTTCCAGAAAAACATCTATTTCTGCTTTATTGACTATGACAAAGCCTTTGACTGTGTGGATCAAAACAAACTGTGGAAATTTCTTAAAGAAATGGGAATACCAGACCACCTGACCTGCCTCCTGAGAAATCTGTATGCAGGTCAAGAAGCAATAGTTAGAACTGGACATAGAACAACAGACTGGTTCCAAATCAGGAAAGGAGTACGTCAAGGCTGTATATTGTCACCCTGCTTATTTAACTTATATGCTTCATGTGAAATGCTGGGCTGGAGGAAGCACAAGCTGGAATCAAGATACCCAGAAGAAATATCAATAACCTCAGATATGCAGATGACACCACTCTTATGGCAGAAAGTGAAGAAATGAAGAGCGTCTTGATGAAAGTGAAAGAGGAGACTGAAAAAGTTGGCTTAAAGCTCAACATTCAGAAAACTAAGATCATGGCATCCAGTCCCATCACTTCATGGAAAATAGATGGGGAAACAGTGACAGACTTTATTCTTTTGGGCTCCAAAATCACTGCAGATGGTGATTGCAGCCATGAAATTAAAAGACGCTTGCTCCTTGGAAGAAAAGCTATGACCAACCTAGACAGCTTATTAAAAAGCAAACACATTACTCTACCAACAAAGGTCCTTCTAGTCAAAGCTATGGTTTTTCTAGTAGTCATGCATGGATGTGAGAGTTGAACTATAAAGAAAGCTGAGCGCTGAAGAATTGATGCTTTTGAACTGTGGTGTTGGAGAAGATTCTTGAGAGTCCCTTGGACTGCAAGGAGAACAAACCAGTCAATCCTAAAGAAAATCAGTCCTGAATACTCATTGGAAGGACTGATGCTGAAGCTGAAACTCCAATCCTTTGGCCACCTGAGGTGAAGAACCCACTCATTGGAAAAGACACTGATGCTGGGAAAGATTGAAGGCAGGAGGAGACGAGGACGACAGAGGATGAGATGGTTGGATGGCATCACCGATGGGATGGACATGAGCTTGAGTAGGCTCCGGGAGTTGGTGATGGACAGGGAAGCCTGATGGGCTGCAGGTCCCTGGGGTCACAGAGTCGGACGCGACTGATGACTGAACTGAACTGAACTGAAAGAGTTCCCTTGGTTCCACTCAGTTGCACAAGTGAATGAACGAAAGAATAAATAAATGAAATGAGGAAACGACTCAATGAATAATGTGAAACTGAATCCTTTGGCGATCTTTCATTCCACAGGTACAGAGTGTTGGACCCGCCCCGCCTCTCATCCTCCCCGCGCTCCCTCCCCCGCCGTTAGACTGAGGGTCCGGGCTGCGGCCGCCAGAGGGCGCAGAGCGGCGGCGTTTCCCGCACGGAAGGTTTTGCGTTAGGCACTGTATGGGGCGGGGCCTGCGGGCGGGCTCCACTCGGCTGGACCTGGTCAACCGGAGGACGGAACGCCGCGGCGGGGCTGAGGCTGTGCAGTGATACCCGGGGCAGTTTGGGCGGCGCACCGGGCGAAGATGGCGGCGGAGCGGCAGGACGCTCTGAGGGAGTTCGTGGCGGTGACGGGCGCCGAGGAGGATCGGGCCCGCTTCTTCCTGGAGTCGGCCGGCTGGGACCTGCAGGTAGCGCCGGGAGGGGGGCCGCGTCGGGCAGGCAGGGTACTATGGGGAGCAGACACCTGGTGCCTCAAGCCCTCGGCGGCCGAAGCGCACAGTCATCCCGCCGGGCTGCGGCCCGACCCAGGCCTCAGGGTCCTGGGGCCGCTTGCCACGCGTCGCCAGCTCGTCCTGGGCGAGGGGAAACGCAGGCCAGCCCAGGCCTGGACTGACCTGGTCTATCGGGCCTCGTTTTTCCTTTTTGGCTGGCTCTCGGGTAGGCGAGCCTTTGGGCACAGCCGCAGCCCGCGTGGAGACGGGGACCCTGGGGGCGTGGCTGCCGCGCCAAGTCTCGGCTGCGGCCCCGGCCGGACTGACCAGCTCCCGGGTGGAGCGGGGCGACGGGGGGCACGAGGTGCTCGTTCATTTCCATTTCCGCAGCCTCCGTCACACGCCCCCTCGTACCTAAATGCTGGGAGAAACTGGGTTGTGGCACAAAGTTGGATCCTATTCATCTTTATTGGGTAACTTCTCTGTGAAATGGGAGTCTTCTTGGAGCTTATCGTGTAATTCACTGGCAGGTATTAGACATACATAAAATACTAGAAGAGATTAAGATAAAGTACACCAGGCAGGGATTTTGGTAAACTGTTGAATCCTCTGTGTCTAGAACAACACCTGACACGTAAATAAGCACTCAGTGATTAATTGTAGAAAGAATTGCATACATGTTTTTGGCCAACCTACATCTTTGATGGATGACGATGATTAATATTTATTAAGTGCCTACCATGAGCTTTATGTATCTTAAGTTATTTAAGCATTGCACTTTGAAGCTGAAGTTTAGGAAGTTAAGTAATTTGCTGAAGGCCTCACTAGCTACCAGGTGGAAGAAATGGCATTAGAACTCAGTTCTGTCTGATACCAGAACCCAAGCTCTATTAAGCTCTGCCACCACGTGCCCTGGGACTTTACATACATGATTTGGTTTATCCTCGCCACATTGTGAAGTGAAGAAAACTTCTTCATTTGAGGAAATTGATGAATTGGAAGCTCAGAAGGCAAGTGATAGGCCCAAGGTCACACACCCAGAGGTTAGGATGTGAACTGGGTCTGTTGACTTCACTATTCACATGCTTCACGAAGGCATAAAGTTAGGTAAAGCATCACAACTGTATAGACATATGGTGTAAAGCCCCTGTGCTGGGTGAAAATGCAAAGTGCGGCTTCTACTTGAAAGACCTAGAAGCTCCCAGTGTTACAGTTGGCAGGTCATCGGTCTCGGTCTCCTCATGCTGTTAGTGCGGAAGCACGCTCACGTATGTGACGTGACTTGCCCACGACTTGGACATAGACCCCCCCTTGATGCCATTCAGTGCATGTCCCGTAGCACAGTGCCTCCTGGCTGGCTTGCTAAAGTGTGTCCTGTAAAGGCACGCTGCTTCCCACAGGCTGGTTGTGTCCCACAGCAGCTCCCTGTCTCTGCAGTGTGGTGACCTTGAGGACAGGTGCCTTGTCTTGTCATCTCTGTAGACCTCATAGCGCTCTTACTTAATTGTGCAGAGTAAGTGTCGGTCGATCAGTCCTGTCTGACTCTGCGATCCCATGAACTGTAGCCGATAGCCCACCAGGCTCCTCAGTCCATGAGTTTCTCCAGGCAAGAATACTGGCGTGGATAGCCATTCCCTTCTCCAAGGGATCTTCCCTAACCAGGGATTGAACCTGGGTCTCCTGCAATGCAGGCAGATTCTTTATTGTCTGATCCACCAGGGAAGCAGTGATTAGTAAATACCTATGCATTGACTTCATGCAAGAAACATCCAATCACAAATGGCTAAAAGAGGTCCATATTCCTTCTGTATGTATAGAGCTAAGACATGATTGTGCATAAATGTTAATGGATGCTCTCATCCATTTTGCAGGTTGGTGAGATGAGTGTCCCCATTGCACAGACTAGGAAACAGCCTCAGAGAAAAAGTAAGAGTAGTCATCTGTAGTGACCTCGCAGTTTCCAACTCCTGGCTGTCACCTGAGAGCTGAGAGCAAGAGCCTGAGCAGACTGCCTGGGATCAACCCTGGCTCCACTCTTTACCAACTGTGTAACCTCAGACAGTTTTCTTCTTACCACTTCTCTGTCAGCTATAAAATGAGATGATGATAGCACTAACTCCATAGGGTTCTTTAAGGATTAAATAAGTTAGCACAGATAGAGTTGCACTCAGATCAACATGGCACATAAATGAGTGTTCAATAAATGTACACTGCTTTTACTAGATCACATTTCCTCATAAAATGACATTGAGGAGTGTCTCCATCCCAGCTTTTCTTTTTGCCTTCTTTTTCCTTTAGTAGTTGGAATTTGTTTCAGGTGATATGAAAACAAATAGTTGGGCCACTAATCTTTTGGTCTTATTTTCTATGGCTCACCATATACAGACTGCCTTATAAGCATGGGCCATATTTTTGTGTCTTTGCTCCTTTATGTTCAAAGGGAACATGTTAGATGAAGGCCTGTTTAAGGATCCCATGTTACTGCCTGTCTGTTTCAGATTGCCCTAGCAAGCTTTTATGAGGATGGAGGGGACGAAGACATTGTGACCATTTCGCAGGCAACCCCCAGTTCAGTATCCAGAGGCACAGCCCCCAGGTAAGGGCCAACTTCAGTTATTGCTACATTGGTGTGCTTCCAGCAGTGGTGGACTGTTTCCTGACTTGACAGAAGGTTCAGGCCTGGCAACCTGGACCAGTGGGTTTGAGGGAGAAAGACTGACTGGTGGGCAGTAGTTTCTTGCAAGACTTATTCCTTTTGTGTGGAGATGTGGGATTCTTAACTGAGTGTGCTTTATGATCCAGTCCTGAAGGAAACCACAGAACCAACTATTTAAATGTTTGGGGAGGGGGTCTCTTATTTATGAAATGTGAGGAGTGGCTTCTCCATTTCTGAAAGTTTTTAAGTTGAAACTGAAGTGCTTCCTTTCAGGGAGGCTGTAGACATAAAAGATTAGGCCAGATGACTTTAAAAAGGCTCTTTAAATATTTTAGGATGCCTATTACCCTATTTAAAAGACTTAGACAAACTAAACCTGTTAACCCGCTCTTTCCCAGATTGATTAGGGAGACCTTGTCTTATTTTGTGAAACAGTGTTAACCTTTGCGATCTCATTTGCATCCCCTGTCCTGGCTGTACTGACTCCAAGATTCTTAGAGCAGATCACTACTGTGATCTGCAGATTGCAATAATTATTGCAGGACTTCATGAGACAAGCAGGGCCTCTTCCTTTAAAGGTGTGGAACCACATCTCCCTTCTCTGCTGAAGCCTTTTCTACTCTGGTGTATGTCCTCAATTAGTTTGAGTTTGCATTCAACTCCAGAACACACATATAGGGTTTCTTTGCTGGTGTGAAGTGATAAATTGTGTTTCTCTCTGAGGACATCTGAGATTTAAATTATATTTCCCCTCTTTCAAGAAGGAACACTAATCCTAGCTGTCACTGTTTCCTTAACTTCTTCTCTATTTCCAGAGGAGAGAGGTAATAGGCAGGACATCTTTCAGTTCTTCATAGATGCTAACCTGTGAGGTATCAATGATGACACATCAGGATATTACTCCCTGGGACCTGGTTGGTAGGGTAAGGGCTCTTCTGCACTACTCATAGAGACAGCTAATTTCCTGCAGTGTCTTTCACAGGCACACCAGATTACTGTTGGGTGTTGGCACAGAAATAGAGAGGAGGAGAAATTGAAACCTAGCTTGTGATGTCAGTCACATGTTCATACCTGTCTTCTCTGGTAGACCCAAAGTCCAATCCAGACAGTGGTTTATTAGAGCCTGGGCTTGGAGCCTAACTGCCCACCTTCATATTAGAGCCTAGGGTAGAAGCCTGACCGCCCACCTTCATACTAGAGCCTAGGCTAGGAGCCTGACTGCCCACCTTCAGGTTAAAGCCTAGGCTAGGAGCCTGATCACCCACCTTCATGTTGGAGCCTAGGCTAGGAGCCTGACCACCCACCTTCTTGTTAGAACCTGGGCTTGGAGCCTGACCTCCCACCTTCATACTAGAGCCTAGGCTAGAAGCCTGACCGCCCACCTTTATGTTAGAGCCTAGGCTGGGAACCTGATCACCCACCTTCATGTTAGAGCCTAGGCTAGAAGCCTGACTGCCCACCTTCAAATCCCAGCTCTGTCACTTGAGAGCTTTGTGACCTTGAGCAGGTTACTCAACATCGCCAGTCCCTCAGTTTCATTACTTGTCAAATGGGAAGGATAGTAGTGCCTACCACATGGGCAAATAAATGAGTTAATACAACATGGAACATGTTAACTGCTATTACTGTCATTTTCGTATTACCATTATTAGCATCCATTCTCATCTTCCCCATTCTTTTATTTGTTCCCTGTCTCATTCCACAAGTTCATATGTTAAGAAGAGTTAAAGAACCAAGGAAATAGAGTTTATCATTAAGACCAAGAGAAGTAAAAGACTTGCACACACATGCAGTTCTAAAGGTCTTACTTGGCTTTGGTTAAGCCTCAGACTTGGTACTGGGCTTAGGTGAAACCAAGGAAAAGGGAGAGGGAACGCACCATGTGTTACATCATGGTCCTTGTGCAGATGGTAAATGCTAACTGCATTCTCAGGAGAAGGCAGGCATGTGTTAGCACCCACGAGGAACTCTGTGTGGGGCCTGCCTTTCCCCTGTTTGACCTGACCATTGCAGGACACTTAGCCTGCTGCTGAACTCTCCCCGCCCCCGACCGTCATCTTCTCATACTCTTTCACGTTGTCACTACCTCTGTGCACAGCACTCAATTAGTAAGCTCCTAATGTGGAGGCTAACCCCCTAGGAGGGATCTATGGAATGGATGTCAGAAGGTCCGTAAATTACCTGAAGTTGTATGTAATAACTTGTATATATGTTGAACCTTTTCAGGCAAAAATATTCGTAGCTTTTTACTAGATACTCAGAGGGCTGTGGGACATAAAAAGGTTAACCATAGGTACAGGAGAAAGTCTGAACTCCTCAATAATAACAGCTATCATTTATTGAGTGCTTATCAGCTGCCAGGCACTAGGTTTAATGCTTTACTACAACCCTGTGAGGTGGCTACTGTTATTTTTCCCATTTCACAGATGAAAACACTGAAGCTGGGCTTCTTCCCAAGATCACACAGCTAGTCAGACAAAGATTTAAAGGCAGATCTGTTTCTGCTTCCAGCACTCAGCTCTCAGCCAGAATGATGTACTGCCTCTCCCTGTGGACATTCAGCATCCTCAGGAGTTTGCAGTGAACCTGCCATCCTCATCTTAGCCCCCTTTTCCTCCTTTCTTAAATCTTTATTTCAACCAAAGTGATTTGTTTGGTGTCTCAGTTCTGCCTTAGTTCTTGGTTCTTCTGCTTTTGTTGGAGCCACTCATCTGACTCGACATGCCTAGTCTCTTGCTTCCTTTCCACCTGTGCAAATCCTTGTGTCCTTCCATGTGTAGCTCCCTCCCCACCTTCTCTACTAAGTATGTAATCCCCAAACCCAGAGGCAGCACAAACTCCATTCACAACCCACATCTGCATACTATTCAGTGACATCTCTCCTATGTTGTCTTGAATTCTTCTGATGATTACCAGAATGTTTTCTCCCTGAGTAAATTGTAAGTTCCTAGAGGTGGAAGGGCTAGTATTTCAGAAGCACCCACCATCTGTCTGGCCCTGCCAGATACTCTTTCATACATTATCTTCTTACACCTCAGTATCCACTGTGGAAGTAGGTAGGGTGCTCACCATTTCACAGGTCTGGATGCTGAGCCTTAGTCTGAGTAACACATTTGCCCTTACGGCAAATTCAAACCCAAACTCGTCTAAATCCAAAACTGCTGCTTCTGCTAACTACCTTCCTGTCCAGTATCTCCCACCCCTGTACCTAGCACAGGGTTGAGTAAGAGGGATGCTGTTATTTCTTCCTTTTTTTTTCTTCTTTCATTCAACAAAACTGTACTTTCTTAAAATGTTAGGGGCCACCGTTGTCTGATTCTCTAAAACTATATTGTCTAATATGGTAGTCTCTAGCCTCAGGTAACTGTTTAAATTAATTAAAATTAAATAAAACAAACATTCAGCTATTCATGCTCAGTTACTGAATTTTAAATGCTCAATAGCCCCATGTGACTAGTGGCTTCCATATTGGACAGTACAGATACAGCATTTCTGTCACGGCAGAAAATGTCGTCTGACAGAGCACCTTTGTGCCACTTCAGGGTGCCTGGGAGATAGAGTTCTGATCCTGAAAAGTTGAAATTTCTGAGACATTTTGCCAGTTTGTGGAAGATACAAGACCCAGTATTCTTAAATTGGTGATGTCCCTAGGACATCTGTACTGTTAAGGTAACTCTGAGAACATTACTCCAGAACAGTGGTCCTCAGACTTGAGCATGTATCAGAATTACTTGGAGGACTCCTAAAACCAGATTACTAGATACTCCTTTTAGGGTTTCTGATTGAGGAGGTCTAGGGTAAGGGTGAAGGATTGCATCTGTCTGAATTTCGAGGGTAAATGCTGATACTCCTAGTTCAAGGACCAACAGTTTGATACCTTCTGCTCAAGAGTAGTACTTGAAAAGTGCTACACTGTCTGTCAGCACCCCAGCTGTTCACAGTAAGCCCACGAGGTTGGTGCTGGTTGTTTCCATTTTCACATGAGAAAATGAAGACTTAGAGAATTTCAGTAGCATGCCCAAGATCCCAGGGTTGGAAGCTAAGTTGGGATCGAGAACTTTTGGGGAAAGAGAACTATAGCCAGAGCAAGTGGTTTGCTCAAGCTGGTGGTGGTGGTGGTGGTGTTCAGTCACCAAGTTGTGTCAACTCTTTGTGACCCCATGGACTGCAGCACACCCCTGTCCCTCACCATCTCCCACAGTTTGCCCAAGTTCATGTACCTTGAATCAATGATGCCATCCAACCATCTCATCCTCTGTCACCCTCTTCTCCTTCTACCTTCAGTCTTACCCAGCATCAGGGTCTTTTTCCTGTACACATGTGTATTTGAAGGTGTTTAACAATGGAGAGAGAGAGAATTTTTTTTTCCCATAGATGATAAGCTGAGCATCTGTAGAAAAATCCATTGGGAAGAGTCATGAGTGGAATTAGCTTTCCTAGGTGGTTCAGTGATAAAGAATCCGCTTGCCAATGCAGAAGATGTGAGTTCGATCCCTCGATCAGGAAGATGCCCTGGAGAAGGAAATGGCAACCCACTCCAGTATCCTTTTCTGGGAAATCCCATGGACAGAGGAGCCTGGCGGGCTACAGTCCAGGGGGTCACAAAAGAGTTGGACACAACTTGGTGACCAAACAGCAGGCCTTTAAGGCACTAGTACAGATCTTACTCACTTGCCTCCTTTTAGACCATGTTGTGTACAGCGTGAAGGAATGCCCAGGAGGTTGCTCTCAGCTCACTCAGGCAGGAGTGTATTTGCTACACCATTTGCTGGTTGTCCTCTTATGTCTAGTTGGTAGAGCCTCAGAGGGTATTCTGTCCTCTGATTGTCTCCCTGAAATAAATCTTTCTTCAAGACTGAATGGGAGTAAACAACTCCTTCTTAGCCTCACTAAATCGCTATTACCCGCTTCCCCTCGTATTAAAGAGAAACAACTTTTTTCCCCATAAGAGATACAGAAAATGTTTTTATAAATTCTGTGTCTCATGGTCCTTGAAAAACTAAGATTGTTCCTTGAGGACAAATCTAAACTAGGAAAAAAGTGGCAGTGTAAGACAACATCAGAGGAGGGAGTTAACCTTTCTCATAACGTGTTTAGTGGGCCCTCTCCACCGCACCCTGTACTTGACTAACCTACAGCGGAAGCAGACAGGGGCCTCTTCACGCACATATTTGTTTCATTTCTGTTCCTTGATTTGTCCTTTAATGTGTTGCTGTCACTGGTTTCTGTGTGTGCCTGTACTGCTTTCCTATAATGCCCTGCTGGTCCCCTTTCCCCACCATCACCACCATCCATTATCCAGTTGACTGATGGTCCTCTCGTTCATCGGCACTAGGTCCAAATGCCGCATTTCTCTGGGAAGCTTTTCTTGATACTTCCCCCACCCCCACCTAGAACAAAAGACTCTGCTCTCACGTCCCATGTGCTTTCCTTTGTCACAGCCCCTATTGCACAGTATTTAATGGATGGTTTCCAGGCCAGAGTGCCACTAACCTGTAAGCAACTAAAGGGTAAGAACTGTGCCTGATAATTTCACAGACCTAGCATCCAGTTCAGTGCCTGACACACAGGCATCCTCCCAATATTTAAAAATTATATGATGAAAATCACTATCCGGTAGTGTGTTTTTAAAGTAGTACAGTCCCTATCGGGTTCCCTCCTCTCCCCTGCTGCTGCTGCTAAGTCACTTCAGTCGTGTCTGACTCTCTGCGACCCCAGAGATGGCAGCCTACCAGGCTCTTCTGTCCCTGGGATTCTCCAGGCAAGAACACTGGAGTGGGTTGCCATTTCCTTCTCCAATGCATGAGAGTGAAAAGTGAAAGTGAAGTCGCTCAGTCGTGTCCGACTCTTTGTGATCCCATGGACTGCAGCCCACCAGGCTCCTCCGTCCATGGATTTTCCAAGCAAGAGTACTGGAGTGGGGTGCCATTGCCTTCTCCATCCTCTCCCCTAGGAGAGCTTAAATTGGATTCTACTTTACTTCTTGATACACTTCCTATTTATTCTTAGTCCTGGGTGACCTTGAATAAATATCACATTGTTTAGCATATAAACATAAGAGAGAGAACCCTCTCTACCTAGATCCTCTTCCTGCCCCACCAAAAAACCTAAACCTCAGTGTCCTCAACTTTTAGCAGTTGATGATGGAGTTTACCTTTTTTTAACTCCCCATGAGATCAATTTGCTCCTTTCTGTGTCTCCAGCGATAATAGGGTGACATCCTTCAGAGACCTCATTCATGACCAAGATGAGGACGAGGAGGAAGAGGAGGGTCAGAGGTGAGTCTTTGTTGGGGACACAGTCCACATGAAATTCTGTGATAATTACCTAGAAGGGCCTAGAAGGATAAACGTGCTCCGTTATCATTAACCATTAGTACTGTGAGCTAGTCACACACATACTAGGAACAGTTTTCCAGTCCCTGTAGCTTAGAAGTGATCCTGGTCTTCTTACCTTTTTTTTTTCATTTGGGGTTTGTTTTTTTTGTTGTTGTTTTTAATTTTTTAAATAATATGTATTTATTGAAGAATATTAGGGAAAAGGAAATAAATCTATAAGGAAAAAAGCCATTCATAGTATTATAACCCAGAGGTAGCCAGGTATCAATACTTTTGGTGTATTTCCTTCCAGTTTTTTCTTAATTGAAAAAGCAGTATGTTACATAATCAACAGGAAAATGGGCTTACAAATGTATATTCCCCTGTTATACAGACACAGTACTGTTTTTTGTTGGCTTGCTTTTAACCTTTAGGAATGTTATAATAAAACTGGTGTCCATTGTGGAAAATATAGCATAATGAAGAAAATATAACACTCACCCACCCTTTGGTCACTACAGTTAATATTTTGGCATATTTCTACTAAGTCTTGGTTCTGTGTATAAAGGTAGCTTGTTGATACCGTATTTTACATGATAAAGATTAGATAAGTTTGTTTCTTGCTTTTGTAGAATCAATGCTACATCTTGATATATAATGCTACATATTTCTCTGTGTCATTAAAATTTTTGATAAGTGTTTTCACTGACTATAATAATAATCCATCATATGGAATGTTTGATGTTTAGATCATTTTCAGTTTTTTACCACTGTAGATATCAATGCTGTGAACATCTCTGTGTATTAATCTTTGACTACACTTCAGGTTATATTAAATAGTTTCTAGAAATGAAAATACCAGGTCAAGGCCATGAATATTTTTAAGGCATTTGATCATATGTTCCTAGTTCATAAGCCAGGGCTTTGAGATCCCATAATAAGGACCTTACAGAACTTTACCTGGAATGAACAAGGCTGAACTGGCTGCAGCCTCATTTTACAGGTTTTGGTTCTCCATGGAATCTGCCTGGGTCTGTCAAACATTCCTGAGGAACATTGTGTAATAACCATTATGGAAATGCAGTTACCTCATTGTGGTCAGTCTTTGGAAAGTGAGCTCAGAAATTACATATGTTCTATTCTTTGTTTTCATCCATGTAGTGACTTTTGCCCTACCTCAGCATTCTATTTAAATATACTCAAAGTTTAGGAATAAATGTTAATTTCAGTGTTTCAATGCCCCTTGAAAGACAGTGTCATCAAGTAAGTGAATGCCCAACTCCTAAATAACCTCTCCCTAGTTCTCCTGTCTGGTCACGTCCTCCAGGCAGTGACCTTTATTTCACATCTGGAATTACCTCTTTGATCCCTCAGCATTTCAGACCTAATGACACTGTTCCTCTTGTTCATGCCAAGGCCTAGGGTTTTGCCTCCATTCCCTGGATAATGTCAAGACATGGAAGGCTGAGGCTAATTTTTATAGGTTCTCAGTTCTCCCCACTGAGATGTGCTGTTGACTTAGCTGTGAATAGGAGTGAGAAGGAAGCAGCCAGCTAAGGCTGCATGACTGTAGATTTTCAAACCCAGGTTAAAAAACTAAAGTGCTAACTTAATCTCAAGCTTTGCTTGGCCCCTTACAAAGCAGATGTGGGTATCTTGGGGCTTATATTTGAGCTTCACTGACCACCTCCAGTACCCACTCTCATCATCCTCCTGGTGTATGTCACAAGAATTGCAAGGCGAAGTAAAGCTTGGGTGAGCTCTCGGTGCGGTATCAAACCACCTTACATGTGTGCGTTACTCTGTGCTTGTTCTTTTGCATACATCTGCTGATTTGAACCTCACGGCCCTGACTTAAGGAACAGGTAGGTAGGACATGTGGTTCTTCCCTTCCATTTCAAAGAAGGAAAGTGAGGTATAGCTCAGTGCACTGGCTTGCCCAGATCACTCAGTGACAGAGCCACCAATGGAACCTTATTGCTTGTACTAACCATGCCACTGCCACCATTAATCCGGGGCTGCTAGTGGTAGCTGCTTCTCACTGTGAACATAGTGATCATCTCCTGGAACAGTGTTGGCGTTTAATTCCCAGAGCTAACGTGCTGTCATGCATGCCTGGAATGCCCTTTTCTGGTTTCTTTACCTGATAAACTCATCATCCTCAAGGTTTAGCCCAGAAAACACCCTTCCAGGAACCCTTGACTGTTCTCCCTGATTCTGTATTCCCAGAGACCCCTTCCTTACCTTTTCTGTGGCTCACACTGCAGTATGCCTGCCTGCCTCTTTATATGTGTCTCCCACTAGACAGTAAGTTCCATAAAAATGAGCATTGGTGCCCTTTGCCTCATTGTGCCCAGCTCCTAGCCCAAAGCCTGGCACATGCTCTGTTTATATTTTCTAAGCGTATTTGGTGTTAGATGTGTATTTTCTGTGCAGGTTTTATGCTGGGGGCTCAGAGAGAAGTGGACAGCAGATTGTTGGCCCTCCCAGGAAGAGAAGTCCCAACGAGCTGGTGGACGATCTCTTTAAAGGTGCCAAGGAGCATGGAGCTGTAGCTGTGGAACGAGTGACCAAGAGCCCTGGAGAGACCAGTAAACCAAGAGTAAGCATAGGGGCTTGATGTCTATGTCCATAGGACTGAGGTTCCAGAGCAGGGGGAAGGAAGCCTTTATCACCCAATAGTGACTGAATTGTTTTTGTTTTTCATTTGCTCACTTCCTCTTGTGCAGAAGAGCAGTGCAGTTTCTCTTACCTTTTAACATAAAATCAAGATTTGGGGTAAAATTTTCAAACCTGTGGTCTAAATCAGGTTCTGCCAGTTGTTTTGTTTGGCCTGATCAACTTGATTCAATGTCTTGCCTTATTTTTTTTTTAATTTTAATTAAATCAGTAGCCATCTGTTTTACATAAAATCTGAATTTCTGCCTTCTTTGTGAAAATCAAAAAAGTATCTGGTGTTACCCTGCACCGAGATTCCAGCATGGTCGTGATTAACTAGATCTTAGTAGCAGCCATTCCCTTTAGCCAAGCAGCACTCTGTCCGGTCACACCTTTCCAGTTTTTACCCCAATCCTGACCTGGTAGCTCTGAGTTTGCTACTCAGAGAAGGCATACTTCATAGTTAATAATCTTGAAATAACATTTTGTCTGAATAACCTGATCACTGTTGACCCAACTCCTTAGGTGTTTGTGGACTTGTCTTTTATAGCCATTTGCAGGCGGTGGCTACCGCCTTGGAGCGGCACCAGAGGAAGAGTCTGCCTACGTGGCAGGAGAAAGGAGGCGGCATTCTGGCCAAGATGTGAGTGTGCATCCATCTTCTGTAGGGAAGCTCGTGGACTGTTTAATTACTTTGGGGGAGAAGTTAATCCTATGAGTCAGCAGCCTCTGAGAGGGAAGAGGCAGTACATTTGCTGTGTCATCCATGAATGAAAAGGCTTACCTGAGAAGCACAGACAGCTCTCATCTGGCTGGACGGTGGCAGGGGGAGCTGGATAAGTTGGGGTGGGCAGAGTGGATGGACAAATAAAGGAGTTTTCTGGGCGTTCCATGAGTCTCAGACAGAGGGATAGTGATTCCAGGGTTCTCTGATGGTGTGGACAAGGCTAAAGAACTTGGTCTTTAGATCGCCCCCCCAATTCTTGCCTGGAGAATCCCAGAGACAGAGGAGGTAGGAGGCCGTCTATGGGGTCGCACAGTCGGACATGACCAAAGCGACTTAGCAGCAATAGCAGCAGCAGGGAGGCTTGAAACATACTTTTAAAACTTTTTCCTATTGTTATTCAGTCCTTTTTCCCCTGTGCATAGGGGGTCCCCCCTTCTCTACTAAGTGTAATAATGCTATGAGTCAATTTTGAAGTTTATGCCATAAACATTTTTTATCTTACTGATTTACAATGTTGTGTTAATTTCTTCTGAACAGCAAAGTGACTCGGCTGTATATATTCTTTTTCAGTGCCATAAATGTTTTCATATGACCTTGTGAACATTAGTCTCCATAATGTTTTTGTTTTTAATCATTTTGGGTTTTTTTCAAAACAAAGTCAAGCAAGAAGGAAATAAAAATTCTATCTGCCTGAGGCAGCAGCTGCTAATATGTTGTTCTTTAGCCCTCTAGACCCTTTCCTGTGGATGTGTACAGGGAGTTAACAAATTTTGTAGATATCATTTTTAATGACTGCAAAATAGTCCATGTAAAATTTGCCATGCTAATGTAGTTGAGCACGAGCTGTGTGCCAAGCACGCTGGCAACCCTACAGATAGGGAAGCTGCAGCGTCAATCAATTGAGTCATGTGCTCAGTGCCACTTAGTGAATGGCAAGATCAGACGCAGATCCTGGTCTGCTTAAATCAAAGCCTATTCTCTTAACTTGTGCCATATCACCTTATTTTAGGTTAATACTTATTTCATTGGTTGTTGATTGTTCTCCTTATGCATGAGTATATATGTTTGTCTGTCTGTGTGTTTTAGTAATGACACAGTAAAATAGTAAAAAACTCGCTAATTTGCAGGTTCACACTGGTGTGCTTGCCAGGTTCCTGACAATGTATGGGCTGCTTACCTCCTGTTGTCATAGGTTCATGTAGTGTTGAAGCTCTGGAAGACTGGATTCAGCCTGGACAATGGTGAACTCAGAAGCTACCAAGACCCATCCAATGCCCAGTTTCTGGAGTCTATTCGCAGAGGGTGAGCAGAAAAACCCTTTTTCAGGTTCCATGTCAGTGAGTGAGATGGCAGATGGGAAAGAAGAAACCAATTCAAATGTTTATTATTTAAGAAATTTAAAATTTTAAGCAGATTTAACATAGTTGAGAAACAGATTCACAGATCTGCTTCCAAAACCCTGTGTATCTGCTTTTCCACTTTGGGCCTAGGTCAGAGCCAAGTCACCAGATATGACTCTAGGCAGGCATGAGAGAAGGGGGAGGCAGCAGTGAGCTCCCCATGGAGGCCCATCAGTTGGAGATGGGAAGTTTCTCCTCCTTTTGTACCCGTCAGTGTCATTCCCATCCTGCTCTGTGTGGGCCCCAGCACTGCCTTTTCTCCCACAGAGAGGTGCCAGCAGAGCTGCGGAGGTTAGCGCACGGTGGGCAGGTGAACTTGGACATGGAGGACCATCGGGATGAGGACTTCGTGAAGCCCAAGGGAGCCTTCAAAGCCTTCACTGGCGAGGGTCAGAAACTGGGCAGGTAAGGAGCAGCACGGGTGGGGTGGAACTGTGTGGGTCTCTCCTTTGGGGCCCAGCAGACCCTGTGCACAGCTCACTTGATGCAGCTCTTTACTGTTTATTACAAAGTACTTCAGATTTTATCTTTATGGGAGGAAAAGTATGAGAACATAGGCTTTGGCGTTAACTAAGTCTAAATCTCTTCTTCGCTTTCTAGCCATATGACTTTGGACTGTACAGCCTCAGTTTTCTCAGCTTAAAGTGGGGCTAGTAAGAGCCCTTATCTCCTTGACTACTGTGGGGAGGAACACGTAGAGCACTGTCCTACAATGAGCAGTGAAGGTAACACGTTGCTGCTTGGACTTGGTCATCTAGGGTGCTCAGGGCAGAGAGCACCTCCTCGATGGCTCTAAGGCTGAAGCAGACACATGTATTCAGGTCAGTCAGAGGGGTTGAGGAATCCAGCCAGCCTGCAGCAGCATCGTTCAGGATCCAGGGAAGCTCAAGGACGTTGTTGCCCGTGTGCAGGCTGCTGCTCCAGTGTTAGGGGCGTCTTATTTTTACCTCTCTGGTAAACACTGCCTGACACTTAACTTTGTCATTCCCTGTGACTGTTTTGCCTTGTGTCTTCTGCCACTATCTCTGTCTTGCATTCAAACCCCTCATATTAACAGGATCTGATTGGTTGATAGTTCCTGTTAACTGTGATCAGCAGAGTTCTCACACCAGATCCTTGACGAACCCACAGATAGGCAGCCTTTTCTCAGGGACCCACTCAGCTTTGGCTGTGCACGGGGTCACTTGGTCAGTATTCTTCTGAGGGATCTGTGCACACAAGAGGCTTTCAGCGTGGTGAAACATGGTACAGTCCTTACTTCACAGAGGGAAAGCTGAGGCTCTTGGACTCTAAGGATTACCCTTAGGTGCTCCCTGCAGTGCCACCAGGACTAGAACCTGGTCTTCTGATTGGCACTCCTTCCCACACTTCTGCACAGCATGACCCTACTTCTGACCTAGCTCTGGCAGCTTTTGAGCTCGGTGCTACCCTTGCTCACCTCACCAGCATGTTCAGGAATCAGAGTGTGGTCTGTGCTCTTTACGATTCTGACTGGCCCTCTCCTCGAATCCCCTGCCTCCCTGCTGGCCATTTGTGCCTCGTCAGGAGCAAGGGTCATAGCTCTGTTAGAGATAATAGACTGCGATTTACCAGGACCAAAATACTGAAGTCACCCTGCTCTCATCGTTTCATCTCCCACATTGAGCCCAGTGGGTTAGTCTGGGACAGCTGTTCTCAGAGTGATCCATCTATGACTTCCTTGTCAATTGTGGTAAGCTTTGTGGAGCACCACTTAATTTTTTTTCCCATATATTATTGAAAATAAAGTGTGTTTATCTTTTAAAATAGGAAATACAGATAAAGAGTAAAAGCTATTCTTAAACCTAACAGCTAGATATATCCAGTTAGTATCTGAGGGTGTGTGTGTAAAAACAAATGTTCTATGCCCTACTGTTTTGCCTAGTCAATGTAGTCTGGCTATCGTTCCAGATCAGTAAATGCATTTCTACAATATTTTTTTTAATGCTAACATAATTTTCTATCCTCCGTATGTGCTATAACTAGTGCCTGCTATTAAGTATTTACGTGATTATCAGTATTATGAACATTGCAGTGGTTATCTAATTAAAGCTTGATATACCCCTGATGTTGTCCTGGAAGTAGTACAACAAGTAGCTCAGAAAGTCTTCACGCTGCCCTCAGAACATGGCAGCCTTCTTTCACCCGCCAGTAGTTTTAAGGAAGGACTCAGAACACCTTGCAGTTTGGGTTTGTCTGGCTTCATATTAACCAAAAATGCTTCTGCTTTTGCAATGTCTTTATTGTGTGTACAGGACAGTACGTCTCAAAAAATTAAGATATTTTAAGGAGACTTAGGATGAAGTGAAGTGTTAGTCGCTCAGTCGTGTCTGACTCTTTGTGACCCCATAGACTGTAGCCTGCTAGGCTCCTCTCCATGGGATTTCCCAGGCAAGAATACTGGAGTGGGTAGCCACCCCCTTCTCCAGAGGATCTTCCTGATCCAGGGAGGGAACCCTCGTCTCCTTCATTGCAGGTGGTTTCTTTACTATCTTAAGTCACCAGGGAAGCCCTCTGTTTTAGGATGAGACTACGTTATTAGTGCAGATGATGAATCAACAGAGCTTGATAATCAGACATGATGCTTGTCAGCTAAATAAATGTTCATTGCCAGTTCCACTTTGATTTTCTAGCTTTAGTTTTTCCAATAAATTTTACTGTGCTTTCCATCATTGTCTTGTTAAATAAAATGATTAGGAAGCCAACTGTTTTAAGAAATTTTTCTCAAGTTTCCCTCAAAAATTGATCAATCCTTGTTTTTTCTCCAATTACCTAGAAAAATAAAGTGAATGAATAGATTTTTCTCAGTTCAGAAATTAAAAAAAAATTCTTTCAGTTGCATGAAAGAATGTAGGTTTTGTTTTAGATTTTGCATTTGTTTGTTTGGATGGGAACTAATCTGAAGATTTGAGAAGCCTGCATTTGATTTCGAGTAGCAAACACCACAAGCGCACTTGGGATGGGGTGAGGGCGTCACTGCTGCTGGGATGAGCTCCGCTGCTCCCCATGCTTGCTGCAGTGCTCGTGCAGCATGGTGGCAGCAGAGCACCTTAGTGCCCAGTTTATTCCTCTACAAAGCAAATGAGCAGTCATGTGATTCAGCTTCTCTCTCATTCAGGCCTTTCTGGCAGCCAGCAGCTTCAGTGAGTACCTGTCGTACTTGGAACTGTTATAAACAGTTGAGGGCCAGGCTACCTAGAATCTAATTAGAGAGTTGACCTAATGCTGTTAAAACTAATGAACAGAACAGAGTAGATCTTAAGCATTTACAGGTGCAACATTTAACTTTCTGTGATAGGTGTAATTTATCTGTGTGTCTCATCTTTTGAGTCCCACACGTTGTGAGGTCAATACATAGAAGAAGTTTTTCTCATAGCCAATAACTGTGGCCAGTGTTCTCTTCTGATCTCCACTCTGTAATTCTCTAAACCCGTATTTTTGATGTTCACAGAAAGTAAGTTCAGTTTTTAGTTCTTGCTGACTGTGTGCTCTGGGGCAACATTTCTTGGACTGTTCCATGAAATGATCTTCAGGAGGTTAACATGAAAGAAGAACATGGTGGTCAAATAAGTTTGCCTTCACTTCACAACCTCTCAAAGTGTTAGTCTTTCAGTCGTGTCTGACTCTTTGTGATCCCATGAACTGTTAGCCTGCCAGGCTCCTCTGCCCATGGAATTCTCCAGGCAAGAATACTGGAGTGAGTTGCATTTCCCTTCTCCAGGGGATCTTCTTGAACCAGAGATCGAACCCGGGTCTCCTGCATTGCAGACAGTTTCTTTATGACCTCTCAAGACCTTTAATATGTTAGTGGCCTCTGACGCTGTTGGTATAATATGTGACATTTCCAGAACCTTCTGTAGATAACTCAAGGGACTCAGGTCCCAGAGAACACACTTAGGAAAGCACTTTCAGTTGGATTTGCTAAGAAGACCCTTTTTAGGTTGTAAAGATCAGAGGAAGAAGTGAGGTGGAGGAACTGATCTAATTAGAGGCTTTAGGGGAAGGCAGGGGGATTCTCATCTAATGGCCTCTATTCCCTGCAAAGGTCTAGGCCAGGACATCTGCTAAGAGAAAAAAGAGAGAACGCCTCCACACGGTTGTGGAGAATTGGGAATTTGTGTGCATTTTGTGTTTGTCCACCTCCCTGAATGTAACGCCCCTTTAATTCTCACAATAGTCCTTGTTAAAGAATCTCGTTACTACTCTTGTTGAAACTCAAAGAGCTTAAATATCTAGCCCAACATCACTATAGCTAGTTGGTGAATTCAAACCCTGGTCCATCTCATTCCAAGATCTGAGCTTTCCACACTGCAGCAGGCACCATGTCCTGTTCATATTATATACTTAATCCCTGTGGTGCAGGCACTTGGTTGGCTTTCCAGAAATCTGAACTGTCTCCTAATAGTTGGCCAGTGAGTACGAGATACCCCATGAGTGAGGCTGCTCTAGGGCAGGCAGGCCTGAAAATTCCATCAGAGGATAAGAATCTGGACTTGTCCTTTACATCCCAACAGTCACCTGCCAGGCTGTGTGACACCCACCTCAGTTGGAGACTTGGAGTACCCCCTTCCCATTCTGTCCTTAGCCTCTCACTGGGGCTAAAACTCATCCTGGTCTGTTGGGTCCTCCAGCGTCAGGTCCCAGTCTCTTCCAGCCTAGGCTTTCTTGCATACTGCTTTCTTCCCTTCAAGCTCTGTTCAATTGTGGACATCAGGGAAGAAGGGGGTTGGTAACTTGCCTAACTCCAGGAGTGAGGGAGCTGGCAGTAACTTGGGGGTTGAGGTGAATTCTGCTGGACCTCTAATTTCCATCAGAGCAGGGATTCTGTCTGGTCACTCCTTATGTCAGTAGCAGCAAACAGCACCAGACATAGCAAATGCTCAGTAAAATCCTTGACAGGATTCTACTCCTGCTGGGGCTTTGTTTCTGTTCATGTCCTGATGCGATCCTCTCTCCTCAGCACTGCCCCCCAGATATTGAATACCAGCTCTCCAGCACAGCAGGCAGAAAATGAAGCCAAAGCCAGCTCTTCCATCTCAATCGATGAGTCACAGCCTACCACAAACATCCAAATACGGCTTGCTGACGGTGGGAGGCTGGTGCAGAAGTTTAACCACAGCCACAGGTACCTTGCATTATGGGCCCTGGCTTATTCTAAGAGGGTCCCAGAAACTCCCACAGATACGTGAGTAGAGGGAGCAGTTCTTCCCCCTAAACACCAGCAGACTCTCCAGGCTCTCTGCAGAGGAGGCAGTGGGGTAGGAAGCTGTGCACGTCTGAAGTCTTTGGTTTGGTCCCCCCTCTTCCATTAAGTGTAGCCAGTGACTGCTCCCTCTCCCTCGTGTGGGTCACAGATTCCTCAGATGGATTTGTTCCAAACTATTTGTTCATAGGAAGTTTGATGCAAAAGCCCAAGAGTAGAACAGATGAAATCTGAACTGCTGTGGTTGATGGAGTGGGGAGGGGACGAAATGCGGCATCCCACTTACTCATCCCACTCATCCCACTCCTCTACCTCCCGACCCCCAGGAGGCCTCTGACAACCTCTAGGCTATGAAAGTCTCTGAAATCCGGACTTGGAGAATTCTAGAATACCTGTTCTATCTCAGCTTATCTGGGCCAGATTGAAACAAACTGCCTCTGCAACTTAAAGATGGGGAAGCCGAGGCACAGAGTGATGAAGGGATTAGCAGGGGAGGACTCTTGCCAGTAAAGATATTTGGCAAAACAACTCTCTTTTTCCCTAGAATAGCAGTGTCTAAATTTCATCAGTCATAGGCCATATAAATCAGAACCCATGTGGGGCCCAGGGAATGGCTTGCCTTGAGTGTTAACAGGCTTCACATGAGGTTAGTGTGGAGCAAGTGTAATGAGGATTATAGAAGAGGAATCAGGCAGAGAAGCCCCTGGGAAGAGGGACCAGATGTGGGCAGAGAGCACAGCACGGTGAAGAACTGAAGGGGGGAGGTAGGAGAGCAGGGGAAGGAGGCTGGTGTGTAAATAGGCAGGACTTGGGACTACAGTCAGGAGGTTGGTGTTTATAGCAAGGAAAGAAAGTTTAAAAGAAACTTTAGTCGCTCAGTCGTGTCCGATTCTTTGTGACCCCATGGACTGGGGTCTACCAGTCCATGGTAGACTGTAGCCTACCAGGCTCCTCTGTCCACGGCATTTTCCAGGCAAGAGTACTAGAGTGGGATAACAAGTAAGACGGGAGCAATTCTGAAAGATTTTAAGAGTGACATGAGCTCTTGTGTTTCCAAATGGCATTTTGGCCACTCTGGAGGATGGGGCAGAGGAAGGGACCTGGGGAGGTGATGTTGCCTCCCTCTAGCCTGGGGCCGGGAGGGTGAAAGTGGGTAGCAGGCAGCAGAGAACACCGCTCACCCGCCTCCCCACTCCACCAGGATCAGCGACATCCGACTCTTCATCGTAGATGCCCGGCCGGCCATGGCTGCCACCAGCTTTGTCCTCATGACTACCTTCCCGAACAAAGAGCTGGCTGACGAGAACCAGACGCTGAAGGAAGCCAACCTGCTCAATGCCGTCATCGTGCAGCGGTTAACATAACTGCCAGACCCGGCCTGCAGCCTCATCTCCCTCCCGTGTCTCCCATGGCCAGCTGCCCTGTGGGGACCACCCTTCCACCCACTCCTGCACACCCTGCATCCAGTGCCACGTCTCCTCCGTAGCTCTGGGTTCTTAGATCTCAGTTGGACATTTGTTTTCTCCTTAGTTGCATTTCCTGGGTTTTTGTGATGATCAATGGACTTTAAAGAAAAAAATAAAAACAACCAAAAAAAAAAAAAAAAAATGGAAGGAATATCACCAGCATGTTGTACAGAACGTTTCCCACTGAGGCAGGCTTTGATTACCGTGAAATTGTATTTGTCTAGGGTGTGTGGAGGAGCCTTCCTTCCATCCTCTCTGTGTAAAAATTGCATGTGGCACACAACACCCACCCACTAAGTGTGACCCCCGCCACCCCTATGTAGGGAAGAAAGGGGGGAGACTTAAGAGAAAAAGGCTTTGTAGCACTCATTACATAAGAACAAATTTCTTGCCTGGATAAAACCGGCAGCAACAAGAGTGCCCTGAAGCATGAGATCAGATTCAGAGGCACACCGCTCCTTTTACTCAAACCCTGGGAGGTGTATACTCCCCAGGCCTTGGCCAGTTGAGATTCTGACTACGTCTGCTTTGGCCCTTTCCTCCCTCATCATCTGGGCTGCTGTGTCATTGCTGTATTTCATGGAGAGATCTGTCCCTCAGAGGTAGGGGAATCTTTTTACTGGGAAACAGCTTGTGCCAGTTCAGTGAGTTCAGAGTCAGGGTGTCTTGGCCTGAAAGAGAAACAATCAGCATATCACCGAGCTCCTGTTAATGTGTGGCAAATCACATGTTGAAGAGGTGGGTTCCCTATGCTTCAAGCTCCTTGTGCTGGCATTTGTAGGAGGCTCTTGCTGACTAAAGTTAGAGTGTAAAAAGATGGCTTTGGTGTGCAGGCCCGAGTTCTGACTTGCACCAACTTAGGCAGTAGTCCCAGCCAGGCCAAGACCCTCCCCACATGAAGTGTGAGTCTGGGAGAGGAGGACCACTGGGGTCTTGGATGGAAGCCTTTCCACCCCCTGCTAAGTGAACTCCAGAATCAACACTGACTCAGAATCGCCTGGTTTCAAATCATAATGTGGCTCAGTCTGTTTCTAAGCAGTCATCACCAGTCACTTTCTCTTTTCTGCTTCACCCACTGCAGTGAGCCAAGAGCTATCACTGCTGGTCCTCAGAGTCGGGGGAGGCCCTGGGTTCCCAATCCAGACCTATCCTGAGAAAGGGAGTTGGTACTTCTGATCCCAGAGAGGCAGTTGGGGCAGGGCTGCAGGGTGTCCTCCTGCAGGTGGAGAGAAAGGAAACCAAATGCTGGTCTGGAGAAACTGGAAATTATTGTCGCCTTGACCATTAAAAACCAATATGAGGACAGTGGAGTTTTTGTACTCCAATGGGTTGCTCTGAAGTGTAATGACAGCAACCATAGTATACTTCAGTGCTGCACAAGAATCCCATTGTACAGTGCCAAAACCTAAAGCCCAGGCCACACGGCTGTAAGTGGTAAGGCCTGTCTGTCCGCAAGGCCTCTGCTCAAACACCGTGCCCCATACACATATACTCCAGCCCTATGTACATACACTCAACCCTCCCCTCTTCAGGGTTTCAGCGTATGTTAATTAGCACATGCCAGAACAGAGCATGAAAACACATAACCTGCATCGCTAGAAGAGTCTACAAAGGCCCCTGGGTTCCCCTCCAGCCCAGGAATTGAGTGAGGCAGCTGACTTAACTGTTGGCAGCCACCACAGTGCAGACCAGCCAGGTGTCTGGCCCTAGGTCAAAGGGACTGCCAACCACACAGCCAGGGGTCACACTAGTCCAGTTAAGGCCAGTAAGGAGTTTTCAGCCCTAGTTGTTTGTTCCGGTGGCCCAGATGAAAAGGTTAATCCACCTAATAGACTTTCATAGGGAGATAATCAACAGCCACTAGTTCTGGGCTTCTGAAGTCAGGGCAGTTGTTCTCAATTGAGGCATTTTGGATCATCCCCCAAATTGGCTGTTGAGTGGGGTATCCTCCTGGCATTAAATAGGTCTGTGCATGCTAAGTCCCTTCAGTTGTGTCTGACTCTTTGTGACCTTGTGGACTATAGTCCGCCAGGTTCTGGGATTCTCCAGACAAGAACACTGGGGTGAGTTACCATGCCCTCCTCCAGGGGATCTTACGGACCCAGGGATCGAAACTGCATCTCTTACATCTCCTGAATTGGCAGGTGGGTTCTTTACCACTAGCACCACCTGCAAAGCCCTAATTAGGTCTGGCCAAGGACATATTGCAACATATAGGATATGTCCTAATAGAAGGATATCCAAAGTTCATCACTAAGTGAAAAATGCAAGTTGTCATGATGATGCCCTAATGAGTGCATATTAAATTCATCTCTACTGTGGGACATGTGTGTTGTTCCTGTTTGATTTTATGAACTACACTATGCTAAACAACCCTGCAAAGTACAGTGTGGGGTACATCTGGTTGCTTCCTCAGGAGATGGCTTTGGGTGGCATTGAGAAGGTGCCCTTCTGAGCTGCAGGGCCCCTTCCCATGCCTGCCCACAGTATAAAATGTGCCCATCATTGGAAGGACTGGGGCTGAAGCTGAAGCTCCAATACTTCAGCCTGATGCAAAGAACCGACTCATTAGAAAAAACCCTGATGCTGGGAAAGATTGAGGGCAAGAAGAGAAGGGGATGACAGAGGATGAGATGGTTTGATGGCATCACTGACTCAATGGACATGAGTTTGAGCAAACTCCGGGAGATCGTGAAGGACAGGGTCGTGAAGAACAGGGAGGCCTGGTGTGCTGCAGTTCATGGGGTCACAGACTCAGACATGACTTAACGACTGAACAACAACAAATCCCAGCCAGGAGCCCTTTAAAGTTGACTTTGAGTTCATTGGGAGAAGAAGTTGGTGCAGAAATGTGAGTTCCCTGTTGCTCCCTCTAACTGCATTTTTTAGGGGGGCGGGGGGACTGCTGCCGGAACTTCTCCCAGGGTCAAGTAAAAGGATATCTTCTTTCTTTAAAATGGACTTTGTTCCCTTGTCGAGGGCTGTGGCCATGTTCTCCCATCCCCCCATTCTACATCCACTCTTATCTCAGGCCAGGCCAAGGAAGCAGAGCGGCAAACACTGCAGACTTCTAGTGTCCAGCCTGGATCCCAGTCTGAGCAAACTCCTGTGCCATGTGCCTGCGTCTCTCTCTCAGTGGCCTCATGCCTCACCCCACATCCAGTCCCTCAGTAAGTCCTCCAGGTTCTACTGCAAATGCATCCCAAATCCAGCCACCTGTCATCCCTCCCCGGCGGTCTCTGGGGCCCATTGTCTACCTCTCACATCAACAACTGCAGTGACTTCCTTTTGGTCACCCTGTTCTTCTCCTTGCCCCCGACAATCTGTTCACACAGAGTCACCACATCCATTAAAGCCCACCGCATCTTCCTTTAAAGCCCTCAGGAGCTCCCCACTACCCCTAGAAACGTATTACTAAAAGCCCGAAGAGCCCTGTAGGACCTGGCTGCTACCTATCACTGTATCCTTCTGTCCTGCTTTTTTCTTCTGACTTCTTCCGATCTATTATGTATTCTATTTGCCTTGTCCCTCCACTAGATTATAAGCTCCCTGAGGCAGGGGATTGTTTTCTTCACTCATGTACCCTGACAACCTGATGGCACAGTGCCTGACACATAGTAGGCCCTCAACAAATAACTGGTTGGATGAACATGTGAAATGGAAATAAGACCTCCCAATCAACTGCCTCCCAAAGTAGGTTCTTATTCAGCCACGGAGGGGCATCATTCTAAAGAGTAATCAATAGCTTCAGGTTCTTTCAGCAAAGGCCATTAAGAGGGCAGAACAAAAAGCACAGTGGGGTGGGGGGAGCATGGTGTAAAGGGAATGCCCCCAGCATTTCCCTGCCACCTGTGTTGGATTCAGTTCAGTTCAGTTCAGTTCAGTCGCTCAGTCGTGTCTGACTCTTTGCCACCCCATGAGTCAGCACACCAGGCCTCCCTGTCCGTCACCAACTCCCGGAGTTCACTCAGACTCACGTCCATCAAGTCGGTGATGCCATCCAGCCATCTCATCCTCTGTCGTCCCCTTCTCCTCCTGCCCCCAATCCCTCCCAGCATCAGAGTCTTTTCCAATGAGTCAACTCTTTGCATGAGGTGGCCAAAGTACTGGAGTTTCAGCTTTAGCATCATTCCTTCCAAGGAAATCCCAGGGCTGATCTCCTTCAGGATGGACTGGTTGGATCTCCTTGCAGTCCAAGGGACTCTCAAGAGTCTTCTCCAACACCACAGTTCAAAAGCATCAATTCTTCGGCGCTCAGCTTTCTTCACAGTCCAACTCTTACATCCATACATGACCACAGGAAAAACCATAGCCTTGACTAGACGAACCTTTGTTGGCAAAGTAATGTCTCTGCTTTTGAATATGCTATCTGGGTTGGTCATAACTTTCCTTCCAAGGAGTAAGCATCTTTTAATTGCATGGCTGCAGTCACCATCTGCAGTGATTTTGGAGCCCCCCAAAATAAAGTCTGACACTGTTTTCACTGTTTCCCCATCTATTTCCCATGAAGTGATGGGACCGGATGCCATGATCTTCGTTTTCTGAATGTTGAGCTTTAAGCCAACTTTTTCACTCTCCACTTTCACTTTCATCAAGAGGCTTTTGAGTTCGTCTTCACTTTCTGCCATAAGGGTGGTGTCATCTGCATATCTGAGGTTATTGATATTTCTCCCGGCAATCTTGATTCCAGCTTGTGTTTCTTCCAGTCCAGCATTTTTCAAGATGTACTTTGCATATAAGTTAAATAAGCAGGGTGACAATATACAGCCTTGACGTACTCCTTTTCCTATTTGGAACCAGTCTTTTGTTCCATGTCCAGTTCTAACTGTTGCTTCCTGACCTGCATACAGATTCCTCAAGAGGCACATGCTAGTAAAGTAATGCTCAAAATTCTCCAAGCCAGGCTTCAGCAACACGTGAACCATGAACTTCCTGATGTTCAAGCTGGTTTTAAAAAAGGCAGAGGAACCAGAGATCAAATTGCCAACATCCTCTGGATCATGGAAAAAGCAAGAGAGTTCCAGAAAAACATCTATTTCTGCTTTATTGACTATGCCAAAGCCTTTGACTGTATGGATCACAATAAACTGTGGAAAATTCTTCAAGAGATGGGTTGGATTAGGAAGATTATTAAGGGCCAATCACCTTCACAGTGAGCACCTGAGATCCTCAATGCCCAGCTTAGTTCTTTAGCTTCTACTGATGTGAACTTCCTGATGTTCAAGCTGGTTTTAGAAAAGGCAGAGGAACCAGAGATCAAATTGCCAACATCCAATGGATCATGGAAAAAGCAAGAGAGTTCCAGAAAAACATCTATTTCTGCTTTATTGACTATGCCAAAGCCTTTGACTGTGTGGATCACAATAAACTGTGGAAAATTCTGAAAGAGATGGGAATACCAGACCACCTGATCTGCCTCTTGAGAAATTTGTATGCAGGTCAGGAAGCAACAGTTAGAACTGGACATGGAACAACAGACTGGTTCCAAATAGGAAAAGGAGTTTGTCAAGGCTGTATATGGTCACCCTGTTTGTTTAACTTATATGCAGAGTACATCATGAGAAACGCTGGACTGGAAGAAACACAAGCTGGAATCAAGATTGCCGGGAGAAATATCAATAACCTCAGATATGCAGATGACACCACCCTTATGGCAGAAAGTGAAGACGAACTCAAAAGCCTCTTGATGAAAGTGAAAGTGGAGAGTGAAAAAGTTGGCTTAAAGCTCAACATTCAGAAAACGAAGATCATGGCATCCGGCCCCACCACTTCATGGGAAATAGATGGGGAAACAGTGGAAACAGTGTCAGACTATTTTTCTGGGCTCCAAAATCACTACAGATGGTGACTGCAGCCATGAAATTAAAAGATGCTTACTCCTTGGAAGGAAAGTTATGACCAACCTAGATAGCATATTCAAAAGCAGAGACATTACTTTGCCAACAAAGGTTCGTCTAGTCAAGGCTATGGTTTTTCCTGTGGTCATGTATGGATGTGAGTTGGACTGTGAAGAAGGCTGAGCGCCGAAGAATTGATGCTTTTGAACTGTGGTGTTGGAGAAGACTCTTGAGAGTCCCTTGGACTGCAAGGAGATCCAACCAGTCCATCCTGAAGGAGATCAGCCCTGGGATTTCCTTGGAAGGAATGATGCTAAAGCTGAAACTCCAGTACTTTGGCCACCTCATGCAAAGAGTTGACTCATTGGAAAAGACTCTGATGCTGGGAGGGATTGGGGGCAGGAGGAGAAGGGGACGACAGAGGATGAGATGGCTGGATGGCATCACCGACTTGATGGACATGAGTCTGAGTGAACTCCGGGAGTTGGTGATAGACAGGGAGGCCTGAGTGCTGCGATTCATGGGGTCGCAAAGAGTCGGACATGACTGAGCGACTGATCTGATCTGATGATAATAGCAGCTGCCATAATTTAAGCACTGATTTTGCGCCAGGTCTTATATGCTCCCTACTTCATGTAGTTTGGTAACAACCTGAAGGTATCATAATTAGCCCATTTTGTGGAGGAAGGTTCTGAGGCCTAGCTCAGTGAAGGGATTTGGCTGAAGTCACATTCCAAGTAAAAGAACCAAGATTTGAATTCCCAGCCACCTGACTCCAAAGCTACGGCTCTGGACCATCAGGATCTACTGCTGTGAATAATGCAGGCCCAGAGACAGTGGTGGGAGAAATGATGGACAGGTGGGGAGAAGGGCAGGGGAAATCAAGGAGGGCTCCTCAGAGGAGGGCACCCTTGAGCTGGGCTGTGAAGGATGACCAGGGGTTGGTTCAGTAGCAAGGAGGTAAAGAGTTTTCCTTCCTCTAGAGAGAAACCCAAAGGGTGCGTGAAGGTATGGGGCAGGTAGATCTGGTATGACATTAGATGAGTCAACTAACCTCTGGGCTCTGGGAAGGAGCCAGTGCCAGAGACTGCATCTTGTCCCTACTGAGGGAAAACACCAAGTTCCCCTTCGGACCCGTGGGATGAGAGAAGGCTGAGGAAACCAAGAATGGACTCCAGAGCCCCAGAGCTAACCCCTTCCTCCTCATTTGACTCTCTCTGCTCTGCAGTCTTCCCATCTATAAAATTGGCTCTCAGCAGAATTTCTGTATTGTAACAATTACTGTATTGCTAGGAACGCTGTTTCCCAAACCTGTGAACTCATGGGCCCCCAGATCAGCCAGTACTGTTGGTTTTGACAACAACTCTGCTTCCAGGGCAGATTTGGGACACCTCAACTCCCCAGAGGTGATGGAGTTTATTCAAAGATTTCAGACTTATAAGATGGCAAGTCAGCTTGCAACCACCCTCCCCAGGCCAGGGGTTTGTGCTTTCTTGGATGATTTTCAACCAGGAACTTGGAGGGCAAAGCTCCAGTCAGCAGAGATGCCAAAGGTTCTTAGCAGGTGGGACCACTTGACCCCATGGAGATGGGACAGCTTCCCTTCCATGCAGGCTAACTGCTAAGTCACTTCAGTCATGTCCGAGTCTGTGCAACCCCATAGACGGCAGCCCACCAAGCTCCCCCATCCCTGGGATTCTCCAGGCAAGAACACTGGAGTGGGTTGCCATTTCCTTCTCCAATGCATGAAAGTGAAAAGTGAAAGTGAAGTCGCTCCGTCATGTCTGACTCTTAGTGACCCCATGGACTGCAGCCTACCAGGCTTCTCCATCCATGGGATTTTCCAGGCAAGAGTACTGGAGTGGGGTGCCATTGCCTTCTCTGTCCAGGCAGGCCAAACAGGTCCCCAAATCCCCAGTGGCGGTCATAATTCAGGAGAGACTCTGGCCCCATCTGAACACTCTCCACTCACCAGCCAGATGACAGAGATCTAAAGTTGTAAGTGGTGGGGAAATTTGAGGTGAAGAGGGGTGAGAGTTATCACAAAGGCCAAAAAATTATCTAAACCAATCCCTGAAGCCCCAAGGGCACAGGTAGAAGTGAGCAAGAGACAAAGTACCAGTGTCTTGAGCTGGTCTTGAATTTGAATATTACCATACTGCTTACTGGCTCTATCCTCTCTCTGAGCCTTGATATCCTCATTGCTAAAGGAAGACAATAATCATACCTCTCAGAAGGTTACTGTGAGAAATCAAATAACATGTACGAGGCACACATGCCTCAAGTGTTCGTTGTTACCTGAATCAGGGCAGAAACTAGCTAAGCTGTGACCTCAGGGTTCCACTTGCTAACAGCGCTCAGGTTCACAGGAGTGCCTGAGATCTTGAGCACAAGAAAATGGCATTTTCTAAAATTCAAGTCTCTTGCAGATTCAGGATATTTAACAAGGGAGAGAAATCTAGCCCACGGTTGGTAGGCACATGCTCAGTGCCAGGCCCAAGGGTGCATGGTGGGGTTCCTTGAGGGTCACCCCCCATGCACAGTCTTCAGGGGAAAGAGTCAGTCACTAAAGGACACAGAGGCAGGTGAGGGGCAAGACAGACGCCAGGAGCTTGTCACAGGCAGACGTGGCCTGTCAGGAAGCCAGAGAGCCTTTCTCGAGAGGACTTTGGAGCTGAGAGCTGGACGTTGTACGGTATTCATCCAAGTGGTCAGAGAGCTGATGAGGAATGTGCCAGGAAAAGGGAGCAGAAGGTGCAAAGGGCAGGAAGCCCCAAAGCATGTGGTTCATGCTCGGAGCCAAGTGAGGCATGTACACTTGAATGAATGAATCTCTTTGAACCAGTCTTTGTAATATCAGATTCTAAATGAATTTAACCAGATGGTTAAGTAAATTATGGCACATTCACACAGTGAATACAATGCAGTCATTTATAAGGAACGAGTGATCATGCATGAAAATGGATTCTCTCCAAGATACCTGGTAAGTGATTTCCAAGAATAGGGCCTACATGTGCCAGGCACTGTTCTTAGCACTGCACAAGTATTAACCCATGATCCTCACCCCAACCCCATGAGGGAGAAAAGAAAGAAAAACACGAAGTATAGGTTACAAAAAGCAGTTTATTAATGTGTACAGTGCACATCACGAAGGAGAAATGAAGTAAAAAGTAACTCAAAAATGCAAGGTTAGAATTCTAGTTTATATAGCGTCTTCAACAAGGAACAATAAATCTGAAGAAAAATGGCGGGACAAAGGAAAGCTTTTTAGGCTTCCAAAGATGGCAGATTGTGGGAAGGTAAATACAGGGGAGGAAACTAATAGAAGGTTTGTTTGTAGATTCCTCTGGTGTCATCTCTAGGTTGAAATGTCTCTCTAATAAAAGAATTTATATCCTGCCTTTAGGGGTAGAAAAGGGGGAGGTTTTCTGCTTCCTGTTTTCAGTATAAAATAATTTTCATGTCGAAGAGGCACATTTTGGAATGACATACTGTGGTTTCCTTCACTTCCTCCCACATATAATAAATCTATATAAATATGTATTTGCTTGTATCTGTATAGACACCACGAACATGCTGGAAAGACACACCAAATGCTAATTGTGGTGGTCAGAAGGGTATATATAACTTCTGTTATACCTTAGAATTTTGACCTGTGCACTTCCAGATGGACAAGCTGGATTTAGAAAAAGCAGAGGAACCAGAGATCAAATTGCCAACATCCGCTGTTTCATAGAAAAAGCAAGGGATTAAAAAAAAAACAAAAAACAACAAAAACCTGCTTCTTTGACTACACTGAAGTGTTTGACTGTGTGGATTACAACAAACTGTGGAAAATTCTGAAAGAGATGGAAATACCAGACCATCTTACCTGTCTCCTGAGAAACCTGTACGCAGGACAAGAAGCAACAGTTAAAACTGGACATGGAACAACAGACTGGTTCCAAATTGGGAAAGGAGTATGTCAAAGCTGTATACTGTCACCCTGCTTATTTAACTTCTATGCAGAGTATATCATGAAAAATGCAGGGCTGGATGAATCACAAGCTGGAATCAAGACTGCTGGGAGAAATATCAACAATCTCAGATATGCAGATGATATGACTTAAATGGAAAAAAGCAAAGAGGAACTAAAGAGACTCTTGGTAAGGATGAAAGAGGGGAGTGAAGAAGTTGGCTTAAAATGGGATTCCCTGGTGGCTCAGATGGTAAAGAATCTGCCTGCAATGCAGGAGATCTGGCTTCTATTCCTGAGTTGGGATGAACCCTTGGAGAAGGGAATGGTTACCCACTCCAGCAGAATTCCATGGACAGAGGAACCTAGTGGGCTATAGTCTGTGGGGTTGCAAAGAGTTGGACGTAACTGAGGACTAGGAACTAAAGAGTTCTTGATGAGGATGAAAGAGTTGGCCTAAAACTCACCATTAAAAAAAACAAAGATCATGGCATCTGGTCCCATCACTTCATGGCAAATGAAGTGACAGATTTTCTTTTCTTGGGCTCCCAGATCACTGCAGATGGTGACAGCAACCACGAAATTAAAAGATGCTTGCTCCTAGGCAGAAAAGCTACAACAAACCTAAATAGTGTATTAAAAAGCAGAGACATCACTTTGCTAACAAAGATCTGTATAGTCAAAGTTATGCTTTTTCAGTAGTCATGTACAGATGTGAGAGCTGAACCATAAGGAAGGCTGAGCACCAAAGAATTGATGCTTTTGAACAGTGGTGCTGGAGAAAACTCTAGAGAGTCCCTTGGACAGCAAGGAGATCAAACCAGTCAATCCTAAAGGAAATCAACCCTGAATATACATTGGGGAACTGATGCTGAAACTCCAATACTTTGGCCACCTAATGCAAAGAGCTGAGTCATTGAAAAGACCCCAATGCTGGGAAAGATTGAAGTCAGGAGGACAAGGGCGTGACAGAGGATGAGATGGTTGGATGGTATCACCATTTCAATGGACATGAGTTTGACCAAACTCTGGGAGATAGTGAAGAACAGGGAAGCCTGGCGTGCTGCAGCCCATGGGGTGGCAGAGTCGGACACAACTGAGTGACTGAACAATAGAGTCTTAACAACACAGATCTCACAGTGATTACATTATGAATCTGCACTGTGAATTTCCCTTTGCCATACATTCAACAACTCATGTTTAAGCCTCTACTATGTGTCAGCACTATTCTGGAATCAGAGATCATTAAAGCCTTCCTAGCCCTTGGAGATCATCTAGATAAACCCCTTGTCTTTACAGAAGCTCAGAGAGGGGGAAGAACTTACCCAAGTGACACAGCAAGTCACTGGCAATGCCAAATCTAGAACCCAGGACTCCCTCCTCCCTGCCCACAGCTCTTCTCACCTCACCCTGGAAACTCTCATAGGGTTCTTGTGTTTCTTGTTCTCCGGGAAGGACTCTTTTTAGGGAAATGCTCTGTATTGGTGCCCTGACAACCTTGCACATATATCCACCTAGACCATGGAGGCAAGGTTTGATTATGGCTGACCTAAGCCTTGGTGGAACTCCTGGGATCTGCGGGAACATGGGAAGTCAGGCAGTCTTGTGAGGAGCTGCCAAAAGGTCAGTTCTGTCTTCAGGGGGACTGCTGTCATTGGGCATTTCTCATCTGTCACCCTGGTTTCAATGAGGTGGGATTTCCATCCCCCTCTTTTATATATATATATTTATTTGGCTGTACTGAGTCTTAGTTGCGGCACACAGGATCTTCATTTTGTTGCGGCATGTGGGATCTAGTTCCCTCTCTAGGGATCAAATCCAGGCTCTCTGTGTTGGAAGTGTGGAGTCTTAGCCACTGGACTACCAGGAATGTCCCAAAACACCAACTTCTGCTTCATTTCAGCCACTGTTAATTTGGTTTCTGTCACAGTTGAGTTCAGTTGCTCAATCATGTCCAACTCTTTGCGACCCCATGGACTGTAGCACGCCAGGCTTCCCTATCCATCACCATCTCCCTGAGCTTGCTCAAACTCATGTCCATTGAGTCAGTGATGCCATCCAACCATTTCATCCTCTGTTGTCCACTTCCTCTGCTTTCAGTCTTTCCTAGCATCAGGGTCTTTCTAATGAATCAGTTCTTCGGATCAGGTGGCCAAAGGATTGGAGCTTCAGCTTTAGCATCAGTCCTTCCAGGACTGACTTCCTTTAGGTTTCTGTCACAGACCATATCCTAAATAATGCACAAATTGCCAAAGCAGTCACAGCCTCCCTGAGATTCAAAGGAAAGGGGACATAGATGATAAGAGTGTTAAAGAACTTTGGGGTCATATTTTTAACATGAGCTGGTCAACCCCTTCAGACCCTGGCTAAACCTGGCTACCTCAGGGAAGCATGTCACCACAGTCCACGTTAAGTTACACATCTCTGTCATATGTCCTTCGGAGCACAAGGCCATGAACCACCCTCACAGTAAGGATTTGAAACTTTACATTTATCTTTGTGGTTATTTGATTGGATCTCCCTCACGAGACCGTAAGTCCTATGAGGTCAGGGACTGAGTCTGTCTCCTTTACTACTGTTACCCCAGCATCTAACACAGCGCATGACATAGAGTAGGTGCTCAATAAGTATATGTATGTAAGTTATGAATGGATGAATGAATGAATGAATCCGGACAAGAGAGGGACAGGTTTCCTGCAGCGCAGTGTAAACGCTGAAGACTCCTCCTCAATAGAAAAACAGAGCTCAGGATCGTGACCCACTGACTGGAATGCTAACATGAACGCACATCTGCGCGAACCTCTCACAACCATCCTTTTCCAGGATGAGTAGGTGTGGATTTAGTAGTCCCCCGGCTAGTAGCTGGCCGATTCCCAATTCTTACTCTTGCTTCTCATACGCGGGAACTGGATTAGTGATGCCCTCACCGCCGGTAGCACGGAGAAAGGAAGGGTGGGGGAAGCAGCCCGGCCCCTCTGAAAGGCAGCATCCGGAGGCCTCGGGGCTTCCGGGTTTCCGGTTTTCCCCGCCCCCCGTCCCCCACTGCCCCGCGGCCGGGGCTCCGGGGACGTGCGCGCCGTGTGGGGCGCGCACGCAGGGCGGGGCGTGCGGGGGCGCGCGCGTGCGCAGCCGTAGCGCGGAGGGTCCAGGCAGAGCCGAGGAATCGCCGCGAGATCCGGTCTCGGTCCACGCTGCCTGTCGCACAGCCAGTCGGCCAACCCAGCGTCCGCCGCTACCGCAGCCATGGGAGTGCAGGTGGAGACCATCTCTCCCGGAGACGGTGAGTAGGCGCGCGCCGGGTGGCCCCGGGGTGCCCCAGCCACCGCGCGCATCCGCTCACCTCGCGCGTCTGTCTGTCTCCTCAGGGCGCACCTTCCCGAAGCGTGGCCAGACCTGCGTGGTGCACTACACGGGTGAGTCGCAGGATCGGGGTAGGGGGCGGCTCGGGGGTCGGGGGGCAGCCGGCGCGGCCTGGGGGCAAAGGCCTGGGGCGTGGCGGCGGCAGGCCCGCGTGGCCCGAGGCCGAGGCCTGGATGGTGGCAGCGCCCCCGAGGGGGCAGCGTCGGGCCTGCCGAACCTCGGGCGGTCCGAGCCGGCGCGCGTGCCGGACTTTATTCTGCACTTCGAAAGCGGTTCTGTGTCAGAGATGCTGTCGTTCTGCCCACAGCGCGGATGGGGAAACTGAGGCGTGGGGCGGCCAAGTCACTTGTCCAAGGTCACAAGCTCAGGATGGGCAGAGCTCTAGCCAAGGACCATCAGAGAGGATTTATAGCATTTCTGTGCCCGGTTTACACCCTATTCCCGCTTCCGCCCCACCCTTCGATGGAGATAAGAAGGGCGAGGTAATTACTAGTTCGTGGGAACTCGGCCCCGCGCTGCGGGTGGAGAGACATCCCACTTTCTAAGTCTTGGCTCTGGCCCAGCCTGGCCTTGGCGAAGTTAGATCTGCAACGTCCTTTTCCTTTTCTTAGTTTTGAGCCACTTTATAAATCCGAGCCTCAGTAGCGGTGATGGCCCGGGTTGACATAACATGTAATTCAGCCCCCCAGTCCTTCTAAGAGTAGAGACTTATCCCCTTTCAAAAGATAAGGAAACTGAGGCCCAGTTAGGAAAACAAACAGTATTATAAGCCAAAGGAAGTATTAGACTCTCAGCCAGAATTTTAACATGACAGTCATATTCCTTGAGACCATTTTTTACTCTATGCCCTTACAAGGTTCTCCTGGGTTGTACTTGGTAGGGAGGGGAGGGGGGAGGCTGAGCAGGCGGAGACTTAGCTGTAGTGGGTGCTGGTGATTGGTGTGGCCACAGTTGTTAATATGAACAACCTTCCCTCCCCTTCCTCCTCCCTTTTTCCTCCTTCCCACCCTTTCCTCTGTTCTCCTCCTTCCTCTATGTCTCTCCGCTCCCCCACCCCCTCAAGTAGGCTGTAGGCAGTTCTGAACCTGCTGCTCGGGGATGAGCTCTCCCCTTCTCTCTCAGATCATGTCGGGTGGGGGAGCCCTCTGTTGAGGGAAATGACTTTTCTTTGGGAAGGGAAAAAGGCAGCTAACATTTCCCTCTCTGGTGCCCTTTTATTTTTCTGGGTTTTTTATTCCTCTGGCCCTTCTCCCTGTGTAGAAAAGGGGGTGGAGGTGTAGGGAGTTAGGGATAGAACTTTTAAAAAGGCTACCATAGGAGGAAGTATTGAAACCTATCTTGGTAGGGAACTATCTCATACCTACAAAAGAAACTGTAAAGTGGTTTTGATGTTTTAAATGGTTGTCTTTGTAGACCGTGGTCAGCACCTGAGCCCTGGAGGTCTAGTGGAAGAGAACATGTCAGTTTGGTTGATTTTGATCTGTGAGATGAGAAGATTAACCATTGCCTTTTACAATGCTGGGTGAGTGGGCAGTTCATTCAGTTCCCACAGCCAACTGAGGTAGGGACTCAGAGAAGTGATGAGTTGACTTCTCCCCCCTTTCCTCCCAGTTTCTAAGTAGTCACATTAGGTTAATTGGCTCCACCTGTGCCATTCCCAAGTCTGTGCCCCTTGTCCTTGGCTCACCCATCTTCTGGGGCTGATAGCAGGACTGGACACCAGCATGTTGGCAGAACAAAGTTTCACTGTGCCTCTTAGTGAAGTGTCCCCACGCCGCACATCTGGAGCCTTTTCCTAAGAGAACAGATGGCTGTGGGACCCAGAACACCATCGGGGCTCCCAGTGCCTCTTCTCCAAGTCTCTGTTTTCCTCGAGGGTGGCACCCACCCACACGTTCCCAGAACAGCGGTGCGACCCTGGCATGCATTAGGACAAAAGCTTTCTTTTTTATTTCAGTTTTGATAAGCCCTACAAAGACACCCTGGTGAGAAGCCAGCTCTGCCTCATGCTCAGAATAGGCTGTTCTTGAGCAGGCTTCTTTGTTCTTGTGGGTCTTTGCCATCAGCCTCCCAGGAAGAACCTGTTTGAGACCTGTGGGGGCGTGAGAGGAGTGGGTAAACGCTTTGAGATTTCATCTGTAGCAGTTGAGTGACTTAAAAGCCACTTGGAACAGAATCCATCTTGAAGGAACATGGTGAAGAGTATCATAAAAATCTGAGGGTCCTCAAATGCAAGAGAACCTCTCCTCACTGAACCTTGAGGAGGAGAAATTCTCATGATCCTCCTAGTTTTCATCTTGTTTTTCTCTACCCACCTATCTCAGTAGTCTCCTGTTAGGGCTGTTTCTCTGCTTCTCCCAAGTCATGGATTGTGGACATCCCTGTGTGCCCACCTCCCACCCCTGCCCCCTGTTTCTCTGTCTTCTTTTGCATAGCTAGCTCAGACTGCTTGGCTGTGTGGCTCCAGTGGTTACAGTTCCTAGGACGGAGAATCTGATTGACCCAGGTTCAGGTCAGGTGAATTCTCTAGATCCAGTCTGCTCTGGCCAGGTAACTGCTGCTGCTGATTTGGGAGCAGCTTCAAAGGATCAGCTGGAAATAAGGAAGCCAAGATCTTCTCTCGGTCACCAGGAATATGATTAGCACAGGCTGACTTTGACCACATGGATGTTCTAAATGCTTCTGGTGGCTGCCAGTTGTATCCTGGATGCCACTCTCCAGGCTCCTTCTGGTAACTTCCACAGCCTCTAGCAGAGCACAGCATGAGCACGGCCTCAAAGAAAGGCCTGTACCCTATCTACGTGATGTCAGAAGGGAAGGTGAAAACTGTACTGTCTGTAGCCAAGCCCCTCCTAGTAGCATGACAGGCAGGCATTGAGGTGAGAGGGAGGAAGTGGAAAGATAACCTGCCAAATAGGTGCCTGGAGGATCAGGTGGATCCTCATGGCTCTCTCCTTGCCTCCAGTAGCTTCATCATCTTTATTATTGAGCTTGTCCTGACACACTGCTAGGCTTATGTCCCTTTTACTCCCATCAGCAGGCCACGTGCCTGCCATTGTCAGAGCAACCTCAAGTGGAGTGAGGAATTCTTTTTTTATAGTTGACATCTTGTCCTTGGGATCAGGTTTAACTTGTCTGTAGCCTGACTTCTGACTGAGAAAAACCAAGGATCCCTCGGCTTCATCACTGCAGGAGGTCCACTTGAAGGGACACTGCAGCTCCCCTCCCCACCCGCTGCTTTTCTTTAGCCTCTGGCTCCCCTCTCCTCCCTGCTTTATTCCACCCCCTCCCCTGCTGGGTGTTTCTTGGCTGGTGATGCGAAGTCGGGAGGAAGGCTCGCCCCCAGCAGAGACTGCTCAGATGGCTTCCCCCATGTGTGCCGGCTTTAGGCAGACCGACTGTAACTGTTTGGGCAGGGCCACAGCAGGACCCTTTTCCTTCCTACAGCAGATAATTATTGAGCAACAGAAACCAGCCAGGCACTGGGGACACAGCCAGTGAACTAAACAAAGGCCTGGTCTGGTGGGGAAGAGACTAGCAGCATGAAGGTATGACACATCAGGTGGTGAGAAGCTCTGTGGAGAGAGGTTAAAGCAGAGTGAGGGCCTGGGAAAGGGGTTTACAGCTTTTAGTGAGGGTGGTTGGAAAAAACTTCTTACAAAAGGACACTTAATTATTTGCCCAAAGGAAGTTGGGAGAGACTGATGTGGCTGTCAAGGAGAAGAGTCTTCCAGGCAAAGAGAGGAGCTAGCGCGGAAGCCCGGAGGCTGCAGCATGACTTGGTATATTAGCTGGAGTGGATTGTTTGAGGGAGAAGGTAGTAGATGAGGTAATGGTGGGGCTTTCTTTCTGAGATGGGAGTCATGAGCTGATCTGGATTTTAACAGAATCGCCTCCCTTCTAGCTACTGTGTGGACACTGGAGTGTTGGTGGCATTGCGGAAACAGGGCCCTCGTTGTATCCTGGGTGTTCAGAGCATGCCAAGGGCAGGTGTGCAGAAGTGGTACCACGTGGACAGTGACCCCCAAAGAAGATGTGGGCCCTTCACTGGGTTCAGATTTTAGCTTGGGCACGTGATCTACTTTTCTCAGCCTCCGTATGCCATCTATTAAAAATGGGAGAAGCAATGCCTGCTGTGAGGAGTTGCCGGGGGCAGTGCCTCTGGGAGGGGCGGCAGCAGCAGTGATGCTATCACTGCACACTGTGTCACGAAAGGCCCCTGTGTCCCCAGCGCTCGGTGTTTTATCACCCCTCAGTTTAGGGTTGGCAGAGTTGCTTAGGCCGAGACCCTTCCATTTCACAGATGAGGAAATAGGTAATTATAAAAAAGATGACTCTGAGTGAAGGTTCATCTTAAAACAGGCCTCCACATTGCCTGCAGAATATTTTGGCTAAGAAAACTGCAGCTGTTCTCTTTAATTTGAGACCAGAGAAGTTTTAGTATTTGTTATTGATGCTTGGTGGGTGTAAGATGGTCAGGGTTGGGCTGCACCAGCTCACTAGTGTGTGCAAGTTAAAGTGTCAGTCCTTTTACCTTCAAGTTTCCATAACATAATTGGATTTTAACATTTTGCAAATGGACCTTGCTATGGAAATGATATTTTCCTTCCTCTGAGATTGTGATTACCAAAATATTGAATCACATGGATGCCAGTTTCTTCTTCCACAGGTGAGAGCAGAAGGCTCACTTGTCTTAAATGAACTAAAGACTGCATAGAATTCTGGTATCTATGTGCAACTGTTATTTGTAAAGTTGTCAGAATTAGAGAAAAATCAAAATAGAACAGTTATTACCCACGTGCCCACCACCTAGATTCCATGATGGTTGACATTTTGTCATGTTTGCCAATTCTGTCTACTTCCAGGTGTATGTAGATAGATATAATCGATCTTGAGTTTTTAGCTGAGCCATTAGAAGCTGCTGACATGATCAGATTAGATCAGATCAGTCGCTCAGTCGTGTCCGACTCTTTGCGACCCCATGAATTGCAGCACGCCAGGCCTCCCTGTCCATCACCAACTCCCAGAGTTCACTCAGACTCACGGCCATCCAGTCAGTGATGCCATCCAGACATCTCATCCTCTGTCGTCCCCTTCTCCTGCCCCCAGTCCCTCCCAGCATCAGAGTCTTTTCCAATGAGTCAACTCTTCGCGTGAGGTGGCCAAAGTACTGGAGTTTCAGCTTTAGCATCATTCCTTCCAAAGAAATCCCAGGGCTGATCTCCTTCAGGATGGACTGGTTGGATCTCCTTGCAGTCCAAGGGACTCTCAAGAGTCTTCTCCAACACCACAGTTCAAAAGCATCAATTCTTCGGTGCTCAGCCTTCTTCACAGTCCAACTCTCACATCCATACATGACCACAGGAAAAACCATAGCTTTGACTAGACGAACCTTTCTTGGCAAAGTAATATCTCTGCTTTTGAATATGCTGTCTAGGTTGGTCATAACTTTCCTTCCAAGGAGTAAGCGTCTTTTAATTTCATGGCTGCAGTCACCATCTGTAGTGATTTTGGAGCCCAGAAAAATAGTCTGACACTGTTTCCACTGTTTCCCCATCTATTTCCCATGAAGTGGTGGGACCGGATGCCATGATCTTCGTTTTCTGAATGTTGAGCTTTAAGCCAACTTTTTCACTCTCCACTTTCACTTTCATCAAGAGGCTTTTGAGTTCCTCTTCACTTTCTGCCATAAGGGTGGTGTCATCTGCATATCTGAAGTTATTGATATTTCTCCCGGCAGTCTTGATTCCAGCTTGTGTTTCTTCCAGTCCAGCGTTTCTCATGATGTACTCTGCATATAAGTTAAACAAACAGGGTGACCATATACAGCCTTGACAAACTCCTTTTCCTATTTGGAACCAGTCTGTTGTTCCATGTCCAGTTCTAACTGTTGCTTCCTGACCTGCATACAAATTTCTCAAGAGGCAGATCAGGTGGTCTGGTATTCCCATCTCTTTCAGAATTTTCCACAGTTTATTGTGATCCACACAGTCAAAGGCTTTGGCATAGTCAATAAAGCAGAAACAGATGTTTTTCTGGAACTCTTTTGCTTTTTCCATGATTCAGCAGATGTTGGCAATTTGATCTCTGGTTCCTCTGCCTTTTCTAAAACTAGCTTGAACATCAGGAAGTTCACAGTTCACATATTGCTGAAGCCTGGCTTGGAGAATTTTGAGCATGATTTACTAGCGTGTGAGATGAGTGCAATTGTGCGGTAGCTTGAGCATTCTTTGGCATTGCCTTTCTTTGGGATTGGAATGCAAACTGACCTTTTCCAGTCCTGTGGCCACTGCTGAGTTTTCCAAATTTGCTGGCATATTGAGTGAAGCACTTTCACAGCATCATCTTTCAGGATTTGGAACAGCTCAACTGGAATTTCATCACCTCCACTAGCTTTGTTCGTAGTGATGCTTTCTAAGGCCCACTTGACTTCACATTCCAGGATGTCTGGCTCTAGGTCAGTGATCACACCATCATGATTATCTGGGTCGTGAAGATCTTTTTTGTACAGTTCTTCTGTGTATTCTTGCCATCTCTTCTTAATATCTTCTGCTTCTGTTAGGTCCATACCATTTCTGTCCTTTATCGAGCTCATCTTTTCATGAAATGTTCCTTTGGTATCTCTGATTTTCTTGAAGAGATCCCTCGTCATTCCCATTCTGTTGTTTTCCTCTATTTCTTTGCATTGATCGCTGAAGAAGGCTTTCTTATCTCTTCTTGGCTATTCTTTGGAACTCTGCATTCAGATGTTTATATCTTTCCTTTTCTCCTTTGCTTTTCACTTCTCTTCTTTTCACAGCTATTTGTAAGGCCTCCCCAGACAGCCATTTTGCTTTTTTGCATTTCTTTTCTATGGGAATGGTCTTGATCCCTGTCTCCTGTACAGTGTCACGAACCTCATTCCATAGTTCATCAGGCACTCTATCTATCAGATCTAGGCCCTTAAATCTATTTCTCACTTCCACTGTATAATCATAAGGGATTTGATTTAGGTCATACCTGAATGGTCTAGTGGTTTTCCCTACTTTCTTCAATTTAAGTCTGAATTTGGCAATAAGGAGTTCATGGTCTGAGGCACAGTCAGCTCCTGCTCTTGTTTTTGCTGACTTGTATAGAGCTTCTCCATCTTTGGCTGCAAAGAATAGAATCAATCTGATTTCGGTGTTGACCATCTGGTGATGACGAGGGTGTTTGTTATGACCAGTGCTGACATGATACTTTTCTCTAAGTACTTGAGCATGCTATAAGAATGAGAGTATTCTCCCTATTCTAATTCTGGTCACCTCTGAGAAAATTTTAAATGATTCAGTAGTATCTAAAGCCAAATGCGTATTGAAACTACCCCAGTTGTCTTCAAAGTGTTTTTCAAAAGCTTAAAAAAAAAAAAAAAGAGTTCAGTTGGAGATTATGTCTGTAGTAAACATCCAGAAGAGTCTTCATATCTCACTGTTATCCCCACATCTATCTGATTGTTTTTTCCTGATTGTTGTATAACTCCTTCCACTATCTTGATTTCCTTTAAATTAGGAGTTGAAATGTCTAAACAGTTTCTGGTTAAAACATTTTAGTGTGAAGACTTCTAACATGATGCTGTGTACTTCATACTTGGCATACCATGGGGAACATCACTATTTGTGATGCTAAATTGATCTTTTTTCTGATTATGCATTTTACCCTTTGAATTAACGAGGCCATTGTCAAAGTGCTCGGACATCCTGCATGTGCCCTGCTCCTCACCAGCCTTTCACCTGCTGTTTTTTATATCAGTTGATGATTCTTACCTGAAAAAACTGTTTCATTGGCATTTAATTTACAAAATGGTAATTAAAAGCTTTTTTTTTTCATATCTTCCACATTTATTAACTGCTCTTCTATTACACAGGGTAAAGCTGAATTCTTTTGCTTTAATTATCAATTTTAAGGTCAGGAATTGGTTTTATAGTCATCCTCCATGGTGACAAGTGACTCTCCCCATCTATTTATTTATTTATCTTTAGTATATTAGGGACTCATATTTTACTCAGGGCCTTAAAACTATTGTTATTCATTATTCTTTTTGATAACTCTTGTCCCGGATTTGGCCAGTAGGAGCCCCTTCAGGGGGGCTTCCTGGCTGGGTCAGCAGTAAAGAATCTGCCTGCAGTGCAGAAGACACAGGAGACGCGGGTTCCATACCTGGGTCAGGAAGATCCCCTGGAGGAGTGCATGGCAACCCACTTCAGTATTTGTGTCACAAAAATCCCATGAACGGCGGGCTGTAGCCCTTAGGGTCACAAAGGGTTGGACACAACTGAAGTGACTGAGAGTGCATGCACGCAGCCCCTGCCTTTTTGACATGCTTCCACTGTTTTTAATCATTTCCTTAGTTTCACTGTTCTGTTCCTTGCCTTAGTCACCTCTCTCCAAAGAACTCTGGTTCCTTGCAATGGGTCTCAGACTTTTTTTATTGACAGCTTTACTGGATATAATTTATACAATAAAATTTTTAACTTGAACATGTTTGGTGGTTTAAAACTGATTTTTGTAAAGTTTCTGATTAGAATACCCCCACGTCTGTCTCATTTTCTCCTGGTTGTGTGTAGCTCCTTCCACTACCTTGATTTTCTATAAAATAGGAGTTGAAATGTTATAGATACAGTTCATTATGTCTATAAACTAAGGCTCATTTGTCTGCCTTGGGATTTTCTCTAAAAATGGTATTGTCATGTACTATTTCCCATGGAAAAGGCCGGAGGTGTTTTGAACAACTTAGGCATGTATTCCCTTGGGCCCCTTTAACTTTGGCCTGATAAATTCTAGCAGTACAAAGAGCAGGAGGAGGAAAGGGAGAGAAAAGGGGGGATAATCTGCTCCTGGCTGCTGCTGTGTCTGTTCTCTTTGCCTTTCCTTTTCCCTTCCCAGGAGCTCAGGCCACCCTGGCCTGCATTCAGTTCCCCAAACACACCAACCTTTCCCCCCAGGAAGGCCTCTGGCCTGCCACACTGCCTCCACTTCACACCAGGGCAGGCTCCTCTTGCAGCTTAAATGACACGCCCTCGGTGGGCTCCCCGACCCTTGGCTAAAGTGACACTTCAGATGTGTGCACACACTTAGGCCTCTATCTCGAACAAGGTGCCCATCAGGCAGTGTGTAGTTACATCTGCTCTTTCCCCAGGAGACTGCAGGCTCCAGGAAGTCAGCCCCACAGGGCTGGTGGTCTCCAGGGTCTCTCTCCTTTGGTGCTTGGCATGGAGTAGGTACTCAGTGACTGTTTCAAGTGGTCACTTAGGACCTGGCATTAGACTTCAGCTGGAGTGTGGAAAGTCTGCATTCCTGTTCTGATTGGTATCATACTTCTGTTAGATCTTCTGCCCACTTTTTGATTGGGTTGTTTGTTTTTCTGATATTGAGCTGTATGAGCTCTTATATATTTTGGAGATTAATCCTGGAGTTTATCCCAGGGATGCAAAGATTCTTCATTATGCACAAATCAATCAATGTGATACACCAGATTAACAAAATTGAAAAATAAAAACCATATGATCATCTCAGTAGATGCAGAGAAAGCTTTCAACAGAATTCCAACATTCATTTATGATAAAAACTCCAGAAAATCGGCATAGAAGGAACATACCTTAACATAATGAAGGCCATAATGACAAACCCATAGCAAACATTATTCAGTGGTAAGAAACTGAAAGCATTTCCTCTAAGATCAGGAATAAGACAAGGGTGCCCACTCTCACCATTATTATTCAGTATAGTTTTGAAAGTCCTAGCCATGGCATTCAGAGAAGAAAAAAGGAATCCAGATTGGAAAAGAAAAAGTAAAACTCACTATGTGCAGATGATGTGATACTATACATAGAAAACCCTAAAAATGCCACCAAAAAACCACTAGAGCTAATCACTGAATTTAGTAAAGTTGTATGATATAAAATTAATACACAGAAATCCCTTACTTTTGTATATAGTAACAATGAAAAATCAGTGAAATGAAGGAAACAATCCCACTTACCATTGCAAATAAATGAATAAAATACCTAGGAATAAACCTACCTAAAGAGACAACAGACCTGTATGCAGAAGACTGTAAGACACTGATGAAAGAAATCAAAGATTACAAACAGATGGAGAGATATGTCATGTTCTTGGATTGAAAGAATCAATGTTGTCAAATTGACCACACAGAGCAATCTACACATTCAATGCAGGCCCTATCAAATTACCAATTGTATTTTTCACAGAACTATAAAAAAAAATTCACAGTTTGTATGGAAACACAGAATACCCTGAATAACCAAAAGCAGTCTTGATAAAGAAAAATGGAACTAGAGGGATCAACTTTCCTGATTTCAGACTATACTACAAAACTACAGTTATCAAGACAGCATTGTATTTGCACAAAAACAGAAATGTAGACCAATGGAACAAGATAGAAAGCCTGGGGATAAATCCCCACACCTATGGGCACCTTAATTTTGACAAAGGAGGCAAAAATATACAATAAAGAAAAGACAGCCTCTTCAATGAGTGGTGCTGGGAAAATTGGACAGCTACATGTAAGAGAATGAAATTAGAACACTTCCTAACACCATACACAAAAATAAACTCAAAATGGGTTAAAGACCTAAATGTAAGACCAGAAACTATATAAAACTCTTAGAGGAAAACATAGACAAAACACTCTGACATAAATCACAGCAAGATCCTCTATGACCCACCTCCTAGAGTAATGGAAATTTTTAAAAAATGGACCTAATTAAACTTAAAAGCTTTTGCACAATGAAGGAAACTAAGGAAGGTGAAAAGATAGCTGTCAGAATGGGAGAAAATAGTAGCAAGGAAACTAAGGAAGGTGAAAAGATAGCTGTCAGAATGGGAGAAGATAGTAGCAAATGAAGCAACTGACAAAGGATTAATCTCTAAAATACACAAGTAGCTCAGGCAACTCAATACCAGGAAGACAAAACACCACTATCAAAAAGTGGGCAGAAGGCCTAAACAGACAGTTCTGCAAAGAAGACATACAGATGGCTGATAAACACATGAAAAGATGCTCAACATTGCTCATCGTTAGAGAAATGCAAATCCAAACTACAATGAGGTATCATCTCATACCTGTCAGAATGGCCATCATTGAAAAGTCTGCGAACAATAAATAAAGAGAGGATGTGGAGAAAAGGGAACCCTCTTGCACTGTGAAGAAAGCTGAGCGCTGGAGAATTGATGCTTTTGAACTATGGTGTTGGAGAAGACTCTTGAGAGTCCCTTGGACTGCAAGGAGATCAGCCCTGGGATTTCTTTGGAAGGAATGATGCTAAAGCTGAAACTCCAGTACTTTGGCCACTTCACGCGAAGAGTTGACTCATTGGAAAAGACTCTGATGCTGGGAGGGATTGGGGGCAGGAGGAGAAGGGCACGACAGAGGATGAGATGGCTGGATGGCATCACCGACTCAATGGCTGTGAGTCTGAGTGAACTCTGGGAGTTGGTGATGGACAGGGAGGCCTGGCGTGCTACGATTCATGGGGTTGCAGAGTCGGATACGACTGACCAACTGAATTGAACTGAACTTGCACTGTTGGTGGGAATCTAAATTAATACTAGCTACTCTAGAGAACAGTATGCAGATTCCTTAAAAAACTAACTGGTATTAAGTTAAAAGTAGAAATTCTTTCTCCCTCTCCCAACTGTAAGTAGCAAGAACTTTATATAGTTTTGAAAGCTTGGGGTTTGGGATATTCTGTTTTGTTATTGTTTGGTTTAGGTTTTTGTTGTTGGTTGGTTGTTCTAAAACTTTCCATATTTGGGGCCCTGCAAAATGTTTCCTGTGAAAACCACCTGCAAAGATGCACCAGCTAATGAAAATCACATTGTGAATCATGAACTTTAACTACAACATGTGGTGAGGCCGTAGATTCATGCCTTCCTCAGTCATCTTCCCTTACCCAGTAGAGGGTATCTGGGAACTCTGCCTTCCACGAAGCAGAGTGCGCTAGAAGTGGCTTATTTTCTGTTAAGTGAAATGATAACCCAGGGGTTCTCCAGACTCTCCAAATGCTAGCCTTGGGTCCTTCTTCTGCCTTTTTTTTTTTTTTTTTAAGATTTTTTATTTTCTTTTTAATGTATTATTTATGTATTTTTATTTTTTGGCTGCATGCCATGCCAGATCTTTGCTGACCAGGGATTGAACCCAGGCCCTTGGCAGCGAGAGTCAGATCCTTAACCACTGGACCACCAGGGAATTCCCTGGCCTTGGGTCTTAACCACTGCTTCTGTGACATGGGCTGAGTGTCTGGAAACAGTCTGAGGGGCCTTTGCATAGCAGCTGCTGGCCAGGTCTGCCTCTGCTGGTTCCTTTTGAGCAAGGAAGAGCCCTCCATAACAGGCAGCAGAAAGCCAAGCTGTGGGCGGGATCCTGCGAGGAGAGGATCTGGAGACTTCCCCACTATCATGCATACGCTCTCTCTTTTAAAGCCTTCCTGCTCCCTCTCCAGGGATCTGAGTTTGATTCTCCCCCAAAGAACAGCTGAAACAGTTTGGGAGTAGACCCAGGTGAAGGTGACGTCAACTGCATTGCAGCCAGAGGCCGATTTGACAATCCCTCAGGCAGCCATAGCTTTTGCTCCTTTCATGGCCTCATGCTTTTAACTGGAGAGCCCGGAGTTTGCCGAGGAATTTAAAGGTGCCTAATGTAAAAAACTGCCATTCTGGGATTACCCCTCAGATTCTTTTTATCACATAGGGAAGAGGTCCAAAGCCTTGTGGTTGTCCTGCTAGTTCTTTAAAATTGTGCAAATGAAGCAGATCCTAAAGTGCTCATGAGTGCCAGGGGTTGAGCTGAGTGCCTCAGGGACATAGAACTCTTTGAATCCAGGTCTGATCTTGAGCCATGTTCAGTTGGGAAAGACGAGAACTAGTTCTTCACATCAGGAGTACGTAGCTATCCTAGACAGTTTCTGGGTCATGAGGTATAGATTTGTGTGTAGTCAGAAATGGAATCAGTCAGTTCTTTAAATAGAAGGTCATGCTGGTGATCCAGGTTTTTGCTAAGAATGGCCTTCGGAGCTTAAAGAGTATCAGCTGTCGTGTCTGCACTGTAACCTCAGTTGCCTTCTCTCAGCAGAGAAGTGTTTTCTCTAGGAAATTACAGCACTAACTTGGCAGGTGGCTTCACTGTTCAAGGGCTCCCGGTTCTGGCACGGAGATGTCCAGAGCTAAAATGGGAGCAGCTGCTGAGGCTAACTTGCCCGCTTTACCTGCTCCTTCCCAAACAGAGGAAGCACCTGCCATCCACTGCCTGGTTGGGTGTAGGAAGCAAGCATGTTGCATTTTAGTAAATCTCACTTTTCCCCTTTCTCCTGTTTTTTAAAATAACAGTTTTATAGAGGTGTAATTGACATCCAGTAAATAAGCTATTCATATTTAATGTGTACAGTTTCATGAGTTTTGATATGTTTCTTTGTTACTCTTTGAAACCTCCCTCCTCTTCCCATCCCTGACAACCACTGATAGTCAGCATAGGTTAGTGTGCCTTTTCTAAAGTTTTATAGAAATGGAATCATACTATGTGTACTGTTTTGCCTGGCTTTCACTCAGCATGATTATTTTGAGGTTATGTTGTTCCACGAGTCAGTAGCTCGTTCCTTTTTATGGCTGAATAATTTTCTATCATATGGATATATTTAATTATCTGTTTACCAGCTGGCAGATGTTTGGATTGTTCCAGTTACTGGTTATTATAAATAGGTCTGCTATGAGCATTTGTGTATATGAATATTTTTATATAGCCAAAAGCACCATTTCTCTTGGATAAATATCTAGGAGTAGAATGACCGGGTCAAATGGGAGGTGTATGTTTAAACTGCCAGCTGTTTTCCAAAGTGGCTGTTCTGTTTTATAGTCCCACCAGCAGCATGTGGGGATTCCAGTTCCTCTGTATCCCTGCCAGTACATAATATAATAATAATGGTATGGACCTTACAGAAGCAGAAGATATTAAGAAGAGATGGCAAGAATACACAGAAGAACTGTACAAAAAAGATCTTCACGACCCAGATAATCACGATGGTGTGATCACTGACCTAGAGCCAGACATCCTGGAATGTGAAGTCAAGTGGGCCTTAGAAAGCATCACTACGAACAAAGCTAGTGGAGGTGATGAAATTCCAGCTGAGCTGTTCCAAATCCTGAAAGATGATGCTGTGAAAGTGCTTCACTCAATATGCCAGCAAATTTGGAAAACTCAGCAGTGGCCACAGGACTGGAAAAGGTCAGTTTTCATTCCAATCCCAAAGAAAGGCAATGCCAAAGAATGCTCAAGCTACCGCATAATTGCACTCATCTCACACGCTAGTAAAGTCATGCTCAAAATTCTCCAAGCCAGGCTTCAGCAATATGTGAACCGTGAACTTCCTGATGTTCAAAGTGGGTTTTAGAAAAGGCAGAGGAACCAGAGATCAAATTGCCAACATCTGCTGAATCATGGAAAAAGCAAGAGAGTCCAGAAAAACATCTGTTTCTGCTTTATTGACTATGCCAAAGCCTTTGACTGTGTGGATCACAATAAACTGTGGAAAATTCTGAAAGACATGGGAATACCAGACCACCTGATCTGCCTCTTGAGAAATTTGTATGCAGGTCAGGAAGCAACAGTTAGAACTGGACATGGAACAACAGACTGGTTCCAAATAGGAAAAGGAGTTCGTCAAGGCTGTATATTGTCACCCTGTTTATTTAACTTATATGCAGAGTACATCATGAGAAACGCTGGACTGGAAGAAACACAAGCTGGAATCAAGATTGCTGGGAGAAATATCAATAACCTCAGATATGCAGATGACAGCACCCTTCTGGCAGAAAGTGAAGAGGAACTCAAAAGCCTCTTGATGAAAGTGAAAGTGGAGAGTGAAAAAGTTGGCTTAAAGCTCAACATTCAGAAAACGAAGATCATGGCATCCGGTCCCACCACTTCATGGGAAATAGATGGGGAAACAGTGGAAACAGTGTCAGACTTTATTTTGGGGGGCTCCAAAATCACTGCAGATGGTGACTGCAGCCATGAAATTAAAAGACGCTTACTCCTTGGAAGGAAAGTTATGACCAACCTAGACAGCATATTCAAAAGCAGAGACATTACTTTGCCAAGAAAGGTCCGTCTGGTCAAGGCTATGGTTTTTCCTGTGGTCATGTATGGATGTGAGTTGGACTGTGAAGAAGGCTGAGCGCCGAAGAATTGATGCTTTTGAACTGTGGTGTTGGAGAAGACTCTTGAGAGTCCCTTGGACTGCAAGGAGATCCAACCAGTCCATCCTGAAGGAGATCAGCCCTGGGATTTCTTTGGAAGGAATGATGCTAAAGCTGAGACTCCAGTACTTTGGCCACCTCATGCGAAGAGTTGACTCATTGGAAAAGACTCTGATGCTGGGAGGGATTGGGGGCAGGAGGAGAAGGGGACGACAGAGGATGAGATGGCTGGATTGCATCACCGACTTGATGGACGTGAGTCTGAGTGAACTCCGGGAGTTGGTGATGGACAGGGAGGCCTGGCGTGCTGCAATTCATGGGGTCGCAAAGAGTTGGACGTGACAGAGCGACTGATCTGATCTGATCTGATTATATTATATTATAATAATATAATTATATTCTAATAATATGATAATGAGTAGTTTTATACATTCTAATCGATAGTAGTCATACCTCCTAGTGGTTTTAATTTGCATTTTTTAATGATGATCGTGTTGAATATATTTTCATGTACTTATTTGCCATTTTTTATCCTTTTCAATGAAGAATGGATTCATATCTTTTGCCCTTTTTAAATTGTTTTTTTGCTGAGTTTTTTGAGGGTTCTTTTCATATTCTGGACATAAGTCCGTTATGAGAGATATGTCCCGTAAAGATTTCTCTCATTCTGTGGCTTGACTTTTCATTCTCTTAAAAGTATTCTTTAAAAGTGCAGAAGTTTTCATTTTTGATGAAGTTCATTTTGTCCTTTTATGGAGTGTGCTTTTTCACCTCATATCTAAGAAATTTTTGCACGACTCACAGTCAAAGGTTATTTTCTTATGAGTTCATCTATAAATTTTATAGGTTTAGTGTTCTTTTAGAGCCGATTTTTAGTTGACATTTGATTATGATGTGAAGTATAGGTCCAAGCTTTTACTTTTTGCCTGTGGATGTCCATCCAGTTCTTCTAAGCTCAGCGTGTTTTTCATTTCAGGCATTACGGTTTTCACCTCTGGAAGTTTGACTTCAATCTTATAGTCGTCCTCTGCTTGGTCTAACATCTGTGTCACTTCTGGATTGGTTTCAGTTTATTGATTAGTTGCATGTGGGTCATACTTTCCTGCATCTTTGCATGCTTGGTAATCTTGGGATTGTTCATTGAAGAAGGCCATCTTGTCTCTCCTTGGTATTCTCTGGAACTCTGCATTCAGTTGGGTATACCTTTCCCTTTCTCCCTTGCTTTTTGCTTTTCTTCTTTCCTCAGCACTTTCTAAAGCCGCCATAGACAACCACTTCAGTCCCATCACGTCATGGCAAATAGAAGGGAAAAAGGTGGAAGCAGTGACAGATTTCCTCTTCCTGGGTTCAGATGGTGGCTGCAGCTGTGAAATTAGAAGACGATTGCTTCTTGGAAGAGCTATGACCACCTGAATAGCGTGTTAAAAGGCACAGACATTGTTTTGCTCACAGGTTTTGTATAGTCAAGGCTATACAGTAGCCTTGATGATCTTTTCAGTAGTTGTGTGTAGATGTGAGAGTTGGGCCATAAAGAAGGCTGAGCCCCGAAGAATTGATGCTTTTGAATTGGGCTGTTGGAGAAGACTCTTGAGAGTCGCTTGGACAGCGAGGAGATCAAACCAGTCAATCCTAAAGGAAATCAACCCTGAATATTCATTGGAAGGACTGATGCTGAAGCTCCAATCCTTTGGCCACCTGATGCGATGAGCTGACTCGCTGGAAAAGACTTTGCCTGATAATGGGAAAGATTGAAGGCAGAAGGAGAAGAGAGCGACAGAGGATGAGATGGTTGGATGGCATCATTGATTTAATGGACATGAACTTGGGCAAACTCCAGGAGATTGTGATGGACAGGGAGGCCTGGCGTGCCACAGTCCATGGAGTTGCAAAGAGTTGGACATGGCTTGGCAACCGAACAACAACCATCTTTAGATGCTAGACATTGTGAATTTTACCTTTTGGGGTGCTGGATATTTTATTCCTAAAAATCTTCTTGAGTTTCTTATGGGTAAACACTTGAGTTACTTGGAAACAGTTTGATCCTCTGCGGTCTTGCTTTTATGATTTGTTAGGTGGCTCCTCCAAAGCAGTGCTCAGGTGGGGGCTGATTACTCCTTACTGCTGAGGCAAGATCTTCCCAGAGATCCTATGCTGTGCCTCATGAACCATGACATTTTTCAGTTCAGCTAGTGGGAACCAGTACTGATCCCAGTCCTGTGTAGGCTCTGAGCACTGTTCCTTGTAAACCTTTTGGATGGGTTCTTTTCCAGGCTATGAGTGGTGTCCTCAGGCCACGTGCATTGATTAGTACTGTGGTGGGTACTTACGGGGGACTCTGTAGATCTGGGCATCTTCCTTTACGCTCTTCCTCTCCCTGGTGTGTGTCCAATAGACTCTGTTCTGTTTTCTTCCCTCGGAAGCTTCCTAGGATATAAGCTGGGGAGGAGGGGGGCATCATAGCTCTCATCTTGTTAGTTTTATTTCTCAGGGATCACAGGCTTTAATTGCAAAATCCAGCGTCTTCACTGTTGTAACTGTAGTCTGGCCTCTTTTTGGTTTCATTCAATTTCTTTTTTTTTTTCCTGTGGTTGGTTTGTCTGGTGTCTTTTTGTTTCAGGTTTTGGTTGATTAGGTAGAAGGGTAAATCTGATCCCTTTTCCTCCATCTTGGCCAAAACTGTTAATACCTGTTTTGATATCATAGTTCTCTTATATTCTGCATTCAATACTGACAAACCTAATTCCCACTCGAGAAAGCATCATATGCACATTCATTCCTGCTTCTTAATGGACATTGCTTCCTTTTTTGCATAACCTCCTTCAGCATCCTGCAAATTATAGCCTTGGAGTTGATTTCCTCATTTGTTAAAAGCAGTCTCTGGCAGATGGATGGAAAGGCTCCTGAAAAAGAAAGGATTCTGAAATGCCTAGCTTCTTGTTGCCTGCTCTCACCCTTGATGCTGAGTTTATTTGGGCTGGGGTCAGTGTGTGAAGAGCTTGAAATGGGCTAGAGGGAACATCTATGGTGAGTATTATGGAGAGTGGAGATCTAGTTTTCTCCCAGTTTGTCATTTTTAGAAAACTATTTATTTATCATTTCTTTGATCAGATAATGATTGTGTTCTGGTAAAGAGATGAGCTACATGTACACCCGAACTTGTTAGTTTTAGGGTGCCAGTTCCTAGCTTTATAGTGACTTAACCAGGGTGGATCTCCATCTTTGTGTCTCCCTTTCAGTCTTCAGCTCCCAGTTTCAGGCAGTATCATCACCCACTCTGCCCTAGGACATCTGTCCCTTCTCCTCTGTTAGGACAGTAGTTCCTGTCCCCACGACTCCCCATTTTCCTATTTTGTCAAAATACAGAAAGTCTGGTGACTGTGATAAGCTGGCAATTGATCTCTGCTTCCCCATTCCACCTACCAGTGTTGACAATATTTTTTAGGTTGGAATTTCCCTCCACCTCTGAAAACATACAAATACAACAGAATTCTGTGTTTTGCTGGGTCTTTAGAGGGTTGCTTAGAACCATAGTGGTTGCCCTCCCTCCACCTCCAGTGAAATCAGTATTGTGTTAGTTATATGTCAGCAATGGGCTCCCTTCCAGTCTGGGATGAAGGTGTGTTTTCAAGACCTCAGTGACAGCTATCACAATTGGCTGACACTGGCTTCTGGAGAAACCAATGTGATGGTCTTTTGTGAACAAGGAGTTGCAGGTATCTGTTGGTCTTTTGTCATGACACTCATCCCCTGGCAGTTCCATCTCTGAAATGCCCCCTTTTAGTGGAAGTTTCCAGTATGGGTTGTCTGGCTTATGAGAAACTGGAATGGCAGAATGAAAATGGTTTTTGGATTTATAGCCTAGCTTTAATGCCTTACCACATTACTTCACTTTTCTCTGCCTCAGTTACTTCTTCTGTGAAGTGGGGACAGGAATCCTTTGCTGTGGGGAGGATTGAATAAGTTCATGTGTGGAAAGTACCTTGCCCAGTCTCTGACTCAGATTAGAAGCGCTGCCCACGGTTGAACCAGAGCTTTTGACAGTTTATCAGTGAAAGGTTTTTGGTGTCTTTTCCAATGCTCCTTCTCCAATACCAGCTAGTATCCTACAGTTCAGTTACGTTCTGGCACTACCCACTTTCTGTAAAAGATGATGGGTGAATTCAGGGAGGAATATGGCTTGCACATAGACTGACTGAGAACTGTGTGCTTAAAGGGCCCGCAGTTGCTCTCAGTCTGGGAGGAAATCCAGAGTGCTGGGAATTCCTGCCAGGAGTGTGTCTGCTTCCCCATTCTCCAGAACAAGGTAGACAGCCTGCCTCTGGTATCAACTTACTGCCTTGAGTTGGGGAAGAGCCTTCGCTAGCCTGGAATAGAGGGACTACCTCAGCTCCTCAGAGGCCCACTGAGGACACAGGAAATCCTAGGACACCACCAGGTCTTCCAGTGCTGGCCTCTAGGACAGGCACTCTCCTGCTGCCTCTCACTTCCCTCATGTCATTCCTCCTCGTTACTCATGTTACAACTGCCCTTTTCCACAGGGATGCTTGAAGATGGAAAGAAATTCGATTCCTCCCGGGACAGAAACAAGCCCTTTAAGTTTGTGTTGGGCAAGCAGGAGGTGATCCGAGGCTGGGAAGAAGGGGTTGCCCAGGTATGCTCTCTTTTTTTTTTTTTTTTTTTAGTGTCTACTTCTTAAATTATGTTTATGAGTAGGAAAAATTTCATTGCTAGCTCCCTCACCCAAATAACTCCTTTTATTAATGTTTTTGTAGAATTTCTGTAAATGCCCCCCAACCCTTTTTTTAGACACACACACACACACACACACACACACACACACACTGTTCTGCTCTTTTCTTTTGCACTTAATCAATCTGATACTTTATGTACCAGGACATAAAAGAGAAGAAAGCTCTCCTCATAGAGCTTCATGGTGTAGGCAGATCTTGGAAGTATTGCAGGCTTGGTTTCAGGCCACCACAATAAAGCAAATCTTGCAGTAAAGTGAGTCACATGAATTTTTTGGTTTCCCGGTGCATATTAAAATTATGTTTACACTATAGTTTATTAAGTGTGCAATAGCATCATGCCTAAAAAACAATGGACATATGATCCTTGAGCAGTGCAGGGTAGGGACACCAAACCCCACCTCCCTGCCCCCTGAACAGTTAAAAATCCACACATAACTTTCACAGCCGGTCCTCTGTGCCTGAAGTTCCTCATCCAAGGACTCAGCCAACCATGGATCATGTAGTGTTCAGTGTTGAAAAACACGGACATGTAAGTGGACCAAGGCAATTCAAACCTGTGTTGTTCAATGATCAAATGTATGTGCCTTAGTTAAAAAAAATACTTTATTGCTAAAAAATGCTAACTAACATCTGAGCCTTTACCGAGTCATAATCTTTTTGTGGTAGCAAATCAAAGACCGCGTATTGCTATACAAATATAGAGATGAAAAGGTTCAAAATACTGCGTGAATTACCAAAATGTGACACACACACATGAGGTGAGCAAATGCTGAGGGAAAAGCCACAGGTAAGCTTATTCCACCCAGGATCACCACAAACCTTCAGTTTGTGACAAACACAGTGTCTGTAAAGCACAGTAAAAGGAGTCTGTATCCCTTAGGTGGGTGTACTACAGTTTATTTGACCAGGACTCTCTTGATGGCCATTTGGGTCTTTCCCAGTATTTCAGTATTATAAACAACACTGCAGTGATTAATCTTGAATGGACTTTATTTTACATTTGTGCAGGGGTTCCCACAGGCAGATTCTTGGAAGTAGACCGAGTGGTTCAGTAGCTGTGTGCACTGGATTTTGACATATTGCCATGTTGCCATCTGTAGGGATTACACTGAATTGCCACCAGTGGGCTATGAAGGTGCCTGCTCCTCCCAGCCCTTCCAGCACAGTGTTGTTAAAAACTTTTGGCTTCAGGACACAATGAGTGAAAAACATTATCTTGGTATGGTTTTAATTTGTATTTGTCTTATTATTGACCATGTTGTGTCAGACCACTTCTGAGAGGTCAGGCTCACGGAGAAAGTCATTTTGTTTGTCTTAAGTCTGTTTCTTCACTTCTCCCCTCCTCATTTGTGTAAACAGCTTTTGTTCTGCCAACTCTATGAAATTCCCAGTAGACAATAAGGGACCCAGGGTTGCCAAATTTCAGTTGGATTTTATCCTTGTGCTGAGCCCAGGAATTTTTTTCTTGGCACTGACCAGGTAAAGGGATGTTTATTGTGGCCTACAACCCAGGGAGCCTTATAATCAGGCTCTGCCATGGTGGATAATTAGTCTATTTCCTCTTACCAAAGAGAAGTGGAGATATAACCAATGTGGATAGAGGGATTTCTGTTTTTCTGTTTTTTTCAGAACACACTTTACATCCTCTATAAAGTGTCACTGATTGATCTCCAAATAAACTGCTTAAACTTGCAGAAACTGCCTTTCTTAGGTGTCTAGATTTTTGTTCCTTCCTGGCTGGGAGTCGGCAATAGAAAACGGAGAGGATCTTTGTGGCTTACTTCCTTTTGGAAACCTCTCCAACTGTACCCCTTCTGTCCTGTCTCCCACCCCAGACGTCTGGTAGGCTCTTGGGTCTGTAGCTCACCCCCCATCTCCCATGCCAACCATTGTCCACTCCATGGCTCATCTTCTGTGGCTGTTCCAGCACTGGAACAATCATTGTGTTGTGTGTCCCAGGAGCCGTCGCTGCTACTGAGCTAGTGTTATCAGCCTGCTTCCCATCCCAGACTGGTAAGGCCTGATGAAGTGTTAGGGAGATCCCCAGTCTCCCCCTGCAGCCAGGCTGCTTTGAGTCAGTCACAGTGCTGTTGCTTGGGGGAAGTCTGGGTGGTCTGAGACCTGCATAGAGCATGAACTCCTCCATATAATATTTCTTGAGGACATACATTAAAAGCGCAGGAAGAAGGGTTGTCTTTTGCCCCTTTTCCTGTTCCTTTGATATTGTTCCAGTTTTCTGTGCTTATAGGTCTTCAGTCCTGGCACATATACTATTTTGGGCAACTTGGTTTTTTCATCTAACCATGTATCTTGGACATCTTTCCATGTTAGTATAGTTAAGGCCACTGTTTTCTTTCTAGAGGCTAAGAAGAATGGTACAGCTGTACTGTGAAACCACGCCCCTTGCAGTGGGCATTTGAGTTGCTAGCAGATTCTGGAAGTGGAATTGCTGGGTAAAAGGATATCATTACTTTGAATTTTATTAGATTAAGCCATATACTTTCAACTGTCCTTACCGCTTTGGTCCAACATGTCCCAGTTTCTGAAGGGCGCTGTAGGAAAGAAGCCTGTAGCTTTCTCTTCAGTCACCATCACTTGGACTGAGTCAGAGAGCTAGGAGTGCACACATGGAGAGGTATGGGTATAGTTGGAGAGGCGTCTGAAGGAAAGGAAGCCACAAAGATCCTCTCTGTTTTGTACTGCCAACTTCTAGCCAGGCAGGAACAAAAATCTAGACACCTGGGAAAGGCAGTTTCTGAAAGTTAAGCTGTTTGCTGCTGCTGCTAAGTCACTTCAGTTGTGTCCGACTCTGTGCGACCCCATAGACGGCAGCCCACCAGGCTCCCCCGTCCCTGGGATTCTCCAGGCAAGAACACTAGAGTGGGTTGCCATTTCCTTCTTCAATGCATGAAGGTGAAAAGTGAAAGTGAAGTCGCTGAGTTGTGTCCAACTCTTAGCGACCTCATGGACTACAGCTTACCAGGCTCCTCTGTCCATGGGATTTTCCAGGCAAGAGTACTAAAGTGGGTTGCCATTGCCTTCTCTGGTTAAGCCATTTATTTGGAGGTAAATCAGTGATCTTTTACAAAGGATGTAGAGTAAAGTATATTCTGAAAAAGAGACAGAAATCCCTCTATCCACACTGGTTAAATCTCCAGTTCTATTTGGTGAGAGGAAATAGACATGGAGACTTAAAAGAGATAAGTAAAGAGTGGGGATAAAGCAGAGAACCTGCTCACTGTTCAGAAAACAGACATTTTGTATTGGATGAGAAAATGAAAAAGCTACAAATACATTTTAAAAAGTGAAAATTTTCCCGCCATCCTCTGCTCTCCCCATAGAAAAGTGCTAGTATTATTTGTGTTCTTCCAGAAATGTTTTCATGTTTATACAGATAGGTGCAACTATGTATAAATACTTTTCTTTTTTGTATAGTTGGTAGCATGCTATTTTCATACAATTGGTAGATGCCACTTGGTACCCCCAGAAAATCTTATTGCTTGTTTTACTTTTTCTACATTTCTGAGTATAAATATAGAGATTGCAGAAAAGTAGCCTGCCTTAAATATTACTTTCTGTGTGTTTTCTTCTAAAGTAAAGTTTTATTCAAAGCACTCCTTTTGCAGTAGTATAGATGGTTCTAGTGACAAGCCACTGAAGGGCTTAGGTGGTGACATGTCTATAGTGTTGGCTGCCCAGAGTCGGATTAGTGGGACCAGGACAGAAGCATTGAGAGCCTGGCGATTCTGGGAGTCAAGAGGGATTTTTATCAGTTATCGGGTCCTTGGAGCCAGATGGAGGGCTCATCCAGCCTGTCTGCCTGCCTCCATGTCCTCACAGAGCGTGCCCGGTGCCCAGGCAGCCATGCAGTCACCAGAATGTCCTAGTCACACCATCCTGGCCAAGGAGCACCCAGTAAACAGCTCTGCTTCTTAAGGGAACAGTTGGGGAGCGCATCCAGCACTGCCATTCTTCCTTGCTCTTTTCACAGATGAGCGTGGGTCAGAGAGCCAAGCTGACTATCTCCCCAGACTATGCCTATGGTGCCACTGGGCACCCAGGCATCATCCCACCAAATGCCACTCTCATCTTTGACGTGGAACTTCTAAAACTGGAATGACAGGAGTGGCCTCCTCCCTGAGCTCCCCATTCTTGGGTAAGGAACTTAATGCTAAAGAACCTTCCTTTAACTACCTTTGCTCCTCCCGAGTCATGCCCAGTGCTTGATGGGCATCAGAAAGAACCTTGGTGCCTCGGGATGTTTTCCTTTATATTCTTCCTCCGTCAGCCATACTTTCAGTTCTGTTACAAGTTTATACCTTGGAAAGGGACAGCATGTGCTCTTGAAAGAACTCAGGGGGACGGGGCAGCTGATGGTAGCTGTTTAAGTGAAGTATTTTTATATGTAGCTTATAAACTAAAACTGAGTTGGGAACTGGAAATATAGACCAAATTTTTAGTGCCAGCATTTCAGTTCTCTAGAAATAAGATTGGTGATGACTTTGCTTGCCCTGCTGAGTTTGTGCAGCTCCCTCATTCATACATCCTCTCACCACCTGTTAGAAAGGGATGAATGGGACATTACCACCTGGGCCACCTGCCTCAGGGAGCAAGCCCAGGACACGCAGGACAGTAGGCCAGCTTGTTATCAGTGGGTTTAAAGATGAGGCCCAGGATGCTTATGAAGTATGAAGGATGTTCTCAGACAATCCTGGAGAGGATCTTAGGGACCTGAGTGAGCCTTTCTGTCCAACAAGTAAGGAGGCTAAGGCCAAGAGAAAGAGGCCTTGCTCAAGGTCACATCCAGACAGAGACTGATTAGGACAGAACCCTTTCCTGCTTCCCCTTCCTGGACTTGTTTTCCTTCCTCTTCCCTTATTTCTAGGTAAGCCAACTCAATATTCTAATAACACATTACTTTTCATATGAGTATTAGAATCATAAAACATGTGAACGCTGACATCTTTCCACATGACCTCATGCATGCTAAGTCACTTCATTCATGTCCAGCTCTGCGACCCTATGGACCAAAGCCGGCTAAGCTCCTCTGTCCAGGGGATTCTGTAGACAAGAATACTGAAGTGGGTTGCCGTGCCTTCCTCCTCCATGTGACCCCAGATGTCTGCATTTGCTCCCCTCCTGCTTCTGGAACCAGAAGGCCATAGCCAGGGGTTGGGTGACAGTGATTCTGTTTGAAAACAGTAGTAAGTGGCTGCCAGCGTTATGGAGTACTTTGTCTTGAGGTAGAGGAGCCTTTTTTTTTTTTTATTGGCTATTTCCTCTCAGTGGTTTGATCCCTAAACACCTGGGTCATCCATGCCTGGTCAGGTTTGAGGACTCTGGCTTTTTCACTTGTCATTCCTTCCAGGAGGAAACCCTGACACTTGATAGAGCCTCTCTCTGCCCAGAGAGCTGCACCATTAGTCCCTGCCCTAGAAGGCTGAGTCCTTTGAACATAAATGTACCAAAGGGAGCCCTGGAGTAATCCTGATTTGGGAACAGGCTTTCTGTAAATCTGGAAGGACAGGAAAGGGAAGGAGGGGAGAGAGGGCTGAATGGCTATGATTGACCCTGGCCTCAGCCTCCCCCCAACACTGCCAAAGAACAGTTCAGAGCTTCTTGCAAAGGTCTTGAGGGAAAGCTCAAGGCCAGACCCAAAAAGTCAGGTTCAAGTGAGTGAATGAAGACTGTAGATATTTTCTCAGTCCGTTTGACACAAGGAAAAACTGGCTTAGGGCTGTGCATGTTAAAGTCTCTGGGAAGCTTTAAGACTCTTGATGCCCAGGCTACCCCAAGACCAGTTAACCGCTGTCACTAGATGTGAGGTCCAAGCCTTCGGGGTTTTTTTAAAGCCCCCAGATATGCAACCAGGTTGGAGACCCATTGATAATGGGGATCTGAATTGTCAGCCATATTGGTGGGCTCTGTCCCTCCTGCTGTCCTCAGCAACATAGATATAACCTTAGGTTTAAAAAGCACCACCAAGGTGTGCAGGAAGGAGGCTGCTCACCTGGGAACCCAGCCTGAGCACAGTGGGTCCTTCCCAACTGGAGCAGAGGGGTGAGGACAGATCAGACCTCACAGCTGTTGGGGAAGGGACATGGTATGGCAACAGCCTTGTGGTGGTCCCTTCCCCACACAGAAAGCATTGAGCTGCTGGGACTTATGGATTTTCTGTCCCCAACAGATGTGCCACAGAAGGATCTGGCGCCTCCAGACGCACACAGCGAGTCCGTATGGAGCTTTTCCTGATGTTCCACTACACTCTTTGTATAAACATCTTCCCAGACTGAATGTGTTCTGCCACCGGCTTTGCTCTTCCCCTTTCTCCTCGTATGTGTGTTGACCTGAACTATATGCCATAAACCTCAAATTACTCAGTTTGTTTTTGTTTTGGGGTGAAGATTGAGTTTCAGTCCTTTGGATCTAGGTTTCCAATTAAGTATTAGTCAAGTATTAACAGCACAAGTAATGGGTTAACTTTAGACTAGGAATTTGGTGTTGGGGTGGGGGGGGTGCAAGAATCTTTATTTTATTTTATTTTTTTGGATAAAAGTTTTATCTATTATATATTAAATGTTCTTGCTGCTGCGCTGCAAAGCCATAGCAGATTTGAGGCGCTTTTGAGGGCCGAATTATTCTCCAAGTTGAGAGATGTCCTCGGGTTGAATTGAAAGCCCTACCCAAAACTGCAGTGGGAAGGGGGAGAGCCTTTGCCTCCACTGCCCCACCCTCACCCTCCTCATAGACCCTCTGCCTTTTGAAAGCAGATCATTTTCACTGAGATGTTGGACATTGCAGATGTCTGTTCCCCAGGCCAACAGAGACCTCTGAAACCTTCATGGCCTGGCCTTTTTTTTTTTCATCCTGTGGTTTTTCTAATGGATATCCAGGATTTTTGTAATCGCATAGCTATCCAAGCTCTACTTCCTAAATTTTAAGAACTTTAATCGAAAGTTTAATTGAAGGTGCTGTTTGTAGACACTTAACACCCATGAACGCCCAGCCATCATGACAAATCCTTGAGTGTTGTCTTAAGAAAATGATGCTGGTCATCACAGCTTCAGCATCTCCTGTTTTTTGATGCTCAGCTCCCCCTGCTGATCTCAGAGTTTCCTGACTTCTCCTTGCCTCCTCTCACCCCTTTGCTGTCCTGTGTAGTGATTTGGTGAGAGAAATTGCTGCCTACTCCCCCAGCCTACCCCCACTCCCTGCACTACACATGAGTTTCAAGTTTTATTATTGCAATAAAAGTGCTTTATGCTGGCTTTTCTCAGCTCTGTGTGATGGTGGTTACTTTCAGGCACCTTCCCCTGCCCTTTTGTGGAGAGAATTTCGGTTGGGGGTATGACGGTGGGGCTGTAGTGTCGGAGGCTGTGTCTTAGCAGAGCTGCAGCAGGAACATCCTGCCCCAGTGGTCTTTGGCGGGGGTGGAAGGGAGTGGGCCGTAGATTTGCATCTTCACCATGGAGTGAACTACGTGGAGGTGAGGCTGAGATGGTCAGGGAGCCTCCCCCTCGCCCATCATCAGAAGTTGATTAAAAGTGAAGTCTGGGTAGAGCTCTGTGCTGGGTTTCCTGGGGTTCCAGGAAGTCGGGGATGCGCCAACAGGTGAACTAAGCCACAACCCTTTTGGAGATGTGCTGCCAGCAAATGGATGAAATGTTACAAAGGGGAGATTTGGGTTTTAAGCAGGTGTTCCTTGGTGAAACCTGGTATGGAGTTTTTTGTCAAGTGGACAGTGTGAGTGCTTGCAGTAGCTTCCCTGGCCCTACCCTGTATATGCTAAGTAATATTCCCTACCTCCCCTTTCATGGACATCAAAAATTGTGGTGTCCCACTCCTTTCTAGACACCTTCCAAAATTTCCCTGGTTAAGAGCCTTTGATTTTAAATAGGTGGTTCAGGGACTTGCTTAATGATTTTTCAAATCCATCCAGCCATCTATTTATTAATTTATCTGTTCGTTTGTTAATTTGACCACACCACATGGCTTACGGGAGTTTAGTTCCCCAACCAAGAATCAAACCTGGGCCCTTGGCAGAGAGAGCGCAGAATCCTAACCGCTGGCCTGCCAAAGAATTCCCACCTTTTATTAATTGAAGTCACCAGAATATTATTTCAGTGTTATGTCTTATATCCCCCATAGTTCTTTTATTTAAAAAAAAAAAAAAGCCAAACAACAGAAGATTTTTATCATGAACACCCATATACCCACTGCCTAGATTCTACCATGAACATGTTACTGTACACCTGTTTATCATTTATTTATTCACCTGTCCCTTTAGTCACATTTCAGAATAAATGGCAAACATCACTGCAGTATCCCCTAGATATCATTAGAATTTAGTATTTGTTGACACTTAAAAACCTATCAAAATATAGAATATCACTCTCAGGAAGTTCCCCTGTGCCCTTTCCTAGTCAGTCCCCACCCCACCCCCAGAGGCAACAATTGTTTAAATTTTTTCTACTAAAGTGTTGCCTGTTGCAGAGTTTAATTTCAGTATCCTCTTAGGCTGTATCTCCTTGCACTCGGACACATCGGGAAACTTAAGTTCTCATTGAACTTCAAGATGAAAGAAATCCTCTGGATCGGGGTCAGTTACCCATGACAGGCAGAACCATGGACGCCAAAGATGTCCACATTCTGATTCCCAGAGCTCATGAATACCTTAATGGGGCAAAAGGGTTTTTGCAGATGTGGTTACAGGAAGGACCTAGATGTGGGGAGATTGTCATGTATCATGTGGGAGGATCCAGTGTAATCACATGGGTCCTTAAATGAGTCAGAGGTTTGAGAACAAAGACATCTGAAGATACTGCAGTGCTGGCTTTGAAGATGTAGGCAGGGACCACAAGCTGAGAAATGGCCGTGGGCCCTAGGAGCTGGAAAAGGTGAGAAAATCCTCCCCAGGGCTTGAAGGAACCAGCCCCGCCAACAGTTGGTTTTAGTCCTGAGACCCATTTCGGACTTCTGACCTCTAGAGCAGTAAAATGATAAATCTGTGTTATTATAAGCCAAATCTGTGTTATTTTTAAGCCACTAAATTTCTGGCAATTTGTTACATTGGCAATTTGAGCAAGAAAAAACTCACACAGGGTCTTTGTTTCTTTTAATGTGTAGCAGAGAACAGAATAACAAGAAGTCAAGATTTTTTTAAAATCTCCCAAGATTCCACAACTCGTAACAAATCAGGTTTCAATTTTTTCCTGCTTCGTCCCCTCTATTTCCCTAGGGACTTGTCATTTTGAGTTTTAATTACAACCTAGCACAAATTTTGCTTTCTGATTTTTTTCCCTACTGAATGTTTTTGATCAGGAATATATGTCCATGTTGCTACAAAGTCTTTGTAACTATTTTAAGAGGGCTGTAAATAAAATCAAATGACTGTACTAAGTTTAACCACCTTGGAGTTTTTTTGTTTTGTGTTTTGGCCACGCCACACAGCTTGTGAGATCTTAGTTTCCCGATTGACCAGGGATCACACCTGGGCCCTGGCAGTGAAATTGCTGAGTTCTAATCACCGGTCTGCTAGGGAATTTCCCTTAACCATTTTGTTAAAGGATAAACTTTATTGGAAAGTAAAATCGTGATTCAAGTACAAAATGAACATGTTAAAGATTGTAGTTGTTAATTAATTGGAGACCCAGTAAGATGTTTTAGTAATAAGCCAAGTAGGAATCCTGAAGTGAATTTCTTTAATAGATACAAAACCAACAGAATTGGCCAGTATCCACAGAGCTAATTCACCATCAGTTAAATTCCACTGGATGAAATCTGCATTTCTCTGCACAAGAGTCATCTTCACTGTCAATTTCCCTCAAGGTCAATCATTGTGAAGTGGCTTAAAGAGAGTGGACGGTGGAGACAACCGAGAAAGGGATGGGGGTGGATGGGCAGGTGGAACACGCAGTAACAGGAGGGAGGAAGCGACTTCGAAGGCTTCCACCACGTTTCCTGGCATCCTGCTATGGGGTACTTCAGGTATTTCCAATGTTTTGCATTTATTAAAAAGTCAATACGTCTTTAAACATGTAATTTTTTTCTTCCCTAAATACCTTGATTCTATAGGATAAAATAGTGGAAGGAGGGCTGTAGGGTCAAAAGAGATTATTATATGATATTCAGTTGGTGTTGCCAAGTTGTATAAGCTTCCCACACACCAAAAACAAACCCTACCCATGTCGCACGGCAGAATATGGGCCATCACTTCCATGGTCTCCTTAAAACATGAGCACTTTCTTTTTCCAGACACCCTCCCGCTCACCCTCTTTTCCCTCATGTTCCTTGGTTGGAAGTAGATCTGTGGAGAATTGACCGGACTGGACCAAAGACGTATCACCCTTCCCCCAGTGCTGGCTCCCTCTGAGCCCCAGAACAGCATCCTGGATCTCTCACTAAAGAAGCAAGAGTTGGGTCTTGCCTGGTAGTCCAGTGGTTACGAATCCACCTTGCAATGCAGGGGACACAGGTTCAATCCCTGGTTGGGGAGCCACATGTCTCAGAGCAACTGAGCCCAGCACTCTGAAGCCCAACCACCACAACTAGAGAGCCCAATGCTCCTCAGATCCACGTGCTGCCACGAAGACCCGATGCAGCCAAATTAAAAATGTATGTTAAAAATAATAAACGGGAGCACCACAGGCCCAGCTGGAACTGGTTCATGTTGACACTGACTTTCTTTTCCTTCCTTTTTGTTTAATTTTTGAGAAACATGGTGGTTATATTTACAGTCCTGAGATTCAGGAGAACTAATTCTGCTTCTGAACTTTGCTATGGGTTAGACACTGATCTACCCTGTTAATGAGTTTTTCCAATTGTTGAGTGGATTTGGGGTGGAATTTGGGGAGTGCATAGTAGGTCAGAGTGACCGAGTGAACTTGTAAGATAACTTCCAACTCTAACAAAATTGTACTGATTTAAAATTCGGTGATCACATGAGAAACTTCACTGTTTGTATGCGGCCATGGCAGCCACACAGCTCCTCTGCTCTCCAGTAACCAGGATGACAGTTTGACTGCAAAAAAGAATTCCACCAGCCCCTACTTGTTCCAGGAAATGGCTGGCCACACACCCTCCACCCCTTCCTCTTTTGAAATGTCCCCAGATTGCTTGCTTGGCCTGTTGCAGCTAACCAAGGATGGCCAAATGTACTTGAAGATCAGTTGGTCTCTCCTTCACTCCACAAACCTGCCCTATCGGGCCGTTTTCCAATTGGAAACTACATTAGTATACACCTAGACAGCATATTAAAAGAGGTCTTAACCGACAAAGATCAGTATAAAGATCTTTGTGTAAGTATAAAGATCAGACAAAGGTCAGCTGTGGTTTTTCCAGTAGTTGTATACGGATGTGAGAATTGGACCATGAAGAAGGCTGATCACCAAAGAACTGATGCTTTCCAACTGGTGCTGAGAGTTCCTTGGACAGCAAGGAGGTCAAATCAGTCAATCCTAAAGGACATCAACTGTGAATATTCATTGGAAGGACTGATGCTAAAGCTGAAGCTCCAATACTCTGGCCACCTGATGCTAAGAGCCGACTCATTGGAAAAGACTCTGATGCTGAGAAAGATTGAGGGCAGGAAGAGAAGGGGGCAACAGAGCCTGGAGATGGTTGGATGGCATCATTGACTCTGCACATGAGTTTGAGCAAACTCCGGGAGATAGTGAGGGATAGGGAAGCCTGGTGTGCTGCAGTCCGTAGGGTGGCAAAGAGTTGGACACGACTGAGCAACTAAACAACAGATCTCATTTTTACGCAATAAATTGTACCCCTGACACTTTTGAACCCCTGTGGAAGCAAAGATGACGGCAGGAGTTCCCTTGCAGTAAGTTTCTAAATAAACAGTCTTTATTAATTTTGTCTTAAACTTAGATTTGTCTTTGACACATGGGATGTGTGTCTGTAAGAATTCTGCCCTCAGCATGCACCTGCTCCCTGGATAAATGTGGATTCACTTTGGTTGATAGCCTTGGACTGAACTGGGTTCTCAGGAACCACTGAGAAAGGAGAGTTTAGGGATTCCTGTTCAGCCCCTTGCCTTGCTCTTGCTCCCTTGCTCAGTCATGTCCGACTCTTTGCGACCCCATGGACTGTAGCCTACCAGGCTCCTCCCTCCATGGGACTCTCCAGGCAAGAATATTGGAGTAATTCCCTTCTCCCAGGGATTTTCCCAATCCAGGGATTGAACCCAGGTCTCCTGCAGTGCACGTGGATGCTTTACCATCTGAACCACCAGGGAAGCCCAGAGATGAGGGAGGTCTTGATCAGACTGATAGAAGCGAGGGTAGTAAGAAAGTGGTCAGGTCCAGGACGTAGTACCAGGGTAGCTTTCAGGCAGAACCATGAGGGAGAGTCCCAGTAGAAAAGCAGCACTTTTCTGCCAGGCCCTCCTCACTCGAGCCCATGCACAGAGACAACTATTTCAAACTCCTAGCTCGCTCTTCTGCAGTTACCACCATGTTGCACCAGTCGATTATATTGTTTTTTAGGGGATTTTTTTTTTTTTGCTTGTTTGTTTAGAAAATAAGATTAAAGTAAATCTTTGGAAAGAGCCTGCTTAATTAAGAAACAAAATCTCAGGAGATGTAAAGGAAATTAGATGTGACCACCTAAAAATGAAATAACAAAACTTCTGTATCATAATGCCATAAAGAAAAGAGGCATAATGGAGAGAAATTCTTTTTACAAAATAGAACAAAAATCTTGTACCCTAAATATATAAATAATTCTAAAGAAAAAAATTTAGTAGAAAATAATATTAAGCTACTCTTAAGAATTTTACATTACATTGCTGTGCTTCAACACTTTAGGATCTTAATCATCTCATGTGGCCTCTTGTTCTCCAGCAGGCACGCCCAGGCTTCTTCACAGCAAATGGTCTCAGTTCCACCTTGCACTAAGGTGATCAGAGGGGACACCCCACCCTCGCCACCCCCCACTCCATGGCAGGGTGAAGCCCCATTGCTTTCCTTGCTCCGCATGAAGCAACGGTAACAGAGGCAACACTCTCCTCCTCACAGCCAGAGTGTTGGAAGGGTTACAGAGAAGGAGGAGCTACAGCAAGAGATTCTTTTAATTTGTGTATGAAGTTGGCATACACTCAAGTGTCCCATGCATGAAACCCACTGAAATTAACATAGAAAAATCTCTGAGAACTGAACTATGATTTGGAATACTGCATGGTTTTAGATTGGCCTCTGAGTAGCACACAAGCAGGGCAGACCAAAATAACACTGAATTTGGAACTAAATTGACGTTCAAACACACAAACCACAAAAATGAGCCATAATATGCATTCTGAACTGAAACAGGTTGAAGGCATACTAAAGTAGAAGGTTATTTTAAAGGAAACAGATTATTGTAGCATAATACCCAAAAATCCAGGATAAAAATCAAATATTACTAGATCTGAACTGAACTGAGAAAAGACAATCAACAGATCCCAATATCAAGATTACATGGATGTTGAGATTATCTGACAAGGGTGTTAAAGCAGCCATCATAAGAAAAAAAGGAAAGGGTAAAGGAAGGAAAGGATCAATAAGCAACTGTGAACACTCTTGAAATAGAGGAATAATTGATGAAAAGTTTCAGCAAAGAAATAGAAAATATAAAGGAAAACCAAATGGAAATTTTAGAACTAAAGAATACAAAAATAAACTCATTGGATGGACACAGTGGCAGGATGGAGATGACAGAGGAAAGAAACAGTGAACTTGAAGTTGGGCTAATACAAACTGCACAGCCTGAACAAGGAAACAATAGGTGAGAAAAACAAACAGAACTCCAGGAGGCTGTCAGACAGTACCAAGATACACTTATGTTCCTGGAGTCCCAGAAGGAGAGAAGAAGGAGTGCAGTGCAGAAAATATAGAGAAATAATAACTGAAAAATCCTCAAATTTGGTAAAACAGCATAAATTTACTGACTTAAGCTGACTGAACCCCAAACTAAGAATACATAACAGTCCTAAAATAAGAAGCTGAGTGAACCCCAAACTGAGAATACATAACAACCCTAAAATAGTATGCACTAAAAACCAAATTCTAGACAGTAAGATGGTGGACTATAAAGAAAGCTGAGCACCAAGAATTGATGCTTTTGAACTGTGGTGTTGGAGAAGACTCTTGAGAGTCCCTTGGACTGCAAGGAGATCCAACCAGTCCATCCTAAAGGAGATCAGTCCTAGGTGTTCACTGGAAGGTCTGATGTTGAAGCTGAAACTCCAGTAATTTGGCCACCTCATGCGAAGAGCTGACTCATTTGAAAAGACCCTGATGGTGGGAAAGATTGAGGGCAGGAGGAGAAGGGGATGATAGAGGATGAGATGGTTGGATGGCATCACCAACTCAATGGACATGAGTTTGGGTAGGCTCTGGGAATTGGTTTTGGACAGGGAGGCCTGGCATGCTGCAGCTCATGGGGTCACAAAGAGTCAGGCACGACTGAGCGACTGAACTGAAGATGGTGGATTCTGGGGGCTGGGGCTCAGGATATTGGCAGATATTGGTCAAAGGGTACAAATATCCAGTTATAAGGTGAATAAGTTTGGGGATCTAAAGTATGGTGTTTAAGTTAACAATACTGTATAATGTTCTTGAAAGTTGTTAAGAGAGTAGATATTAAATGCTTTCATCACAAAAAAAGAAATGGTAATTATGTGAAGTGATGGTACGGAGATAACTAATACTATTGTAATAATTTTGCAATATGTAAGTGTATCAAATTATCACATTTTATACCTTAAACTTACACAGTATGTCAACTCTATCTCAATAAACCCAAAAAAAATGCAAAGTGGAAAAAAATCTAGAACAGAATAAGTAGGAATTATGGGACATTTACAAAAGGTGTGGCATATACATAATGAGAAAACAAGGAGAAGAGAAAGAGAAGAAATGACTTGTAAGTCATTGAAGTCATAGTGACTTACAAGTTTCCAAAATTAATGATAGACACCAAACCACAAATTCAAGAAGCTCAAGAAATACCAAGCAGGATAAATACCAAAAAAATTGATGCCAAAGCATTTTATATTCAAACTGTAGGAAACCAAGGACAAAGAGAAAATCTTGAAAGAAGCTGGGTATGGAGGGAAACACCTTACTTGTAGAGGAACAAGGATGAAAATTATATTGGGCTTTCATGAAAGCAAGAATAGAGTGGAGTGAGATATCCAAGTGTTGAAAGAAAAGAACAACCAGCCTAAAATGTTGTATCCAGCAAAATTATCATTCAAAAATGAAGGAGAAATAAAGACAAACAAAAAACTGAAGGGGAGAGGAGCTAGAGATCAAATTGCCAACATCCATTGGATCAAAGAAAAAGCAAGGGAATTCCAGAAAACCATCTATTTGCTTCATTGACTACACTAAAGCCTTTGTGTGGATCACAACGAACTGTGGAAATTTTTTAGAGATGGGAATACCAGACCACCTTACCTGCCTCTTGAGAAACCTGTATCAAATCAAGCAGCAACAGTTAGAACTAGACATGGAACAATGAACTGGTTCCAAATTGGGAAAGGGGTACGTCAAGGCTGTATATTATCACACTGCTTATTTAACTTCTATGCAGAGTACATCATGCGAAATGCCAGGCTGGATAAAGCTCAAGCTGGAATCAAGATGGCTGGGAGAAATATCAATAACCTCAGATATGTAGATGATCCCACCCTAACGGCAGAAAGTAAAGAACTAAAGATCCTCTTGATGAAGGTGAAAGAGGAGAGTGAAAATGCTGGCTTAATACTTTACATTAAAAAAACGAAAATCATGGCATCCAGTCTCATCACTTCATGGCCAATAGATGGGGGAAAAATAGAAACAGTGACAGACTATTTTCTTGGGCTCCAAAATCACTGCAGATGGTGACTGCAGCTTGCTCCTTGGAAGGAAAGCTATGACAAACCTAGACAGCGTATTAAAAAGCAGAGGCATTACTTTGCGAACAAAGGTCTGTAAAGTCAAAGCTATGGTTTTTCCACTAGTCATGTACAGAAGTGAGAGCTGGACCATAACGAAGACTGAGCACCAAAGAATTGATGCTTTTGAACTATGGTGCTGGAGAAGACTCTTGAGAGTCCCTTGGACAGCAAGATCAAGCCAGTCAATCCTAAAGGAAATCAATCCTGAATATTCATGGTAAGGACTGATACTGAAAGCTGAAAATCCAATCCTCTGGCCACCTGTTGTGAAGAACTGACTCATTGGAAAAGACACTGATGCTGGGAAAGATTGAGGGCAGGAAGAAAGGGAGAGACTGGCATCATCAACTCAATGGACATGAGTTTGAACAAACTCCAGGAGATAGTGAAGGAAAGGGAAGCCTGGCTGCTGCAGTCCACAGGGTCACAAAGAGTTGGACATGACTGAGCAACTGAACAACAACAGACCTGCCTTGCAAGATGTGTTAAAAGAAGTTCTTCGGAGAGAAGGAAAATAATATCAATTGGAAATTCAGATCAACATAAGGAAGGAACGTATCTGAGAAGGAAGAAATGAAGGTAAAATACAATCTTCATTGCTTGTATACCTACCTAATCTTAGAGATCATTCTTTGTCCAAAGGAATAATAGCAACAGTGAACGGGGTGATTCTAGCATATGAAAAGTGAATTGAATGGCAGCAATGTTATAAGGGATTGGAGGGAGGAATTGGGACCACTCCAAGGGAGTTGGAGTACCCACGAAGTGGTACAGTGTCATTTGAAAATGGACTTATAAACAAGTATCAAATCATTAAGTTGTACACCTTCAGGTACTGTAATGTTATATCAACATGTCCATTGTACCTCAATAAATAAAAATGTAAAAGTGGACTGGGATTAGTTGCAGACATACTGCACACTCCAGTGCAGCAGTCCCCAACCTTTTTGGCACCTGGGACCGGTTTCATGGAAGACAGTTTTTCTGTGGACTGGGGCTGGTGGGACAGTTTGGGGATGATTCAAGCGCATTACATTTATTGTGCAATTTATTCCTATTATTATTACATCAATTCCACCTTAGATCCTGCAGGTCAGGGACCTCTGTTTTAGGGAAGCCGTTAACAACTTTTTAAAAGAAGCAATTGATATTCTGAGAAGAGAGAAAATGGAATCATACAAAATTAAAACCAGTCACCGTCCACACTGCAGCACGTTCAAGGTGTACCGATAGCCAGGCAGCTGGAGCAGGAGAGGTAATGACGGGCGAGGCTGTGCCAGCGTGGGTTTGACTTCTAGAGAGGTGCCCAGGGATGCAGCGGGCACGCAGTGGCCACTTGCTTCTGCCGCTAGGCCTAGGCCCAGGCCCAGGAACGCAGGGGAGGGATAACCCAGGCCCTGAAGCACAGAGAGGGGTGTGACACAAACAGCTTGTTATGATGAGTTAGGCCTGGGACTCACGGGCGATGGCTCCCTCCCTCCTTCCCTCACTCACCCCTTTCTGGGGATGCCCTGTGGTTAAATGTAGCAGTGATTATCAAAATGACACTTACCTGGAAATGAGTACAGAGGAGTGTCGAGGGTGGGCAGAGGGAGGCTTCCCAGTGTGGACTATGAGAGGGGTGTTTTCTGTAGAAAGTTGAGAAGCGGTAATGAAACCCCTGAAAGGCGCCTGCTTTTTATTATCACTCTGCACTGGCAGTTCTAATCCAAGTCGGTGATTAACTTTCTCCTTCTGGTAAAAATCGTTTGCGAGTCTAGGTTCTAAATGGTCACTGTGGTTACTGTTAAGTTTTAATAACAGGCTATTAGCACAGTTTAAAACTACTTTTCCTGTAATAAACACAGTGTTCTACATGGAAGTTAATCCAGAGAACTTTATTATACACTTGGCTCCCCCCACACACCCAGACTCAACTACAGGCATTTGTTTCTAGTTTGGTAACAGTTTGTAACAGTTAAACTCAACTCCAGACACAGCTGGTGTACCCTCCGGTGTTCCGCACGCCCCTGAGTCTGAACAGCAAAGGTGAGTAAGCAGTGACAGCGCTGTGACCGTGAGAGGCAGCAACAGAGCCCGCGCGACCTCATGCTTTCAGTGCACGTGCAGATCACACTCCAGGCTTACTGGGTTCACTCTGTATTTGTTTTTGCAAAAAGAAAAAAGACATTACTGTGACAGAAATATTAGTTCATCACTTTTCCTTTTTTTGTACTGTAATACTGTGTTTGTTGATTTGGTTTGTTGCTTTTCACTGCTACAATTATATATATGTGAAGTCCAATAAAGAAACTTTTCCAACTCTGAATTTCTTTTCTGGTCATTATTCTTATGATTTATTTCGTGATTATTAATGACAATAATTATGTTGCAGAGGAGGGAGTAGTGAGAAAATTGCTGATCATAAAGGCTAATTCAGTCCTGACTTTGCCCGAAATTTCACATCGACTCCACAAGATGGGCTTCTGTAGCCCATTTTATAGATGAGGAAACTGAGGTTCAGAAAACGAAGGGAAAAAAGCCCAGGATTACATTCATAAGTGACAGGAAAGGGGTTCAAGTCCAAGGTTGGCCCAACTCCAAAGTCCATGGAGTTTGAAATGCCAGCAGGTATTAAGGCTTTGCCAGAGCAAGACACAGCAAACGTGGACATGAACTATGGTGGCCAGGGGGCTTCCTGAAGGACGTTGTGCTGGGACGGTCTGGCGGGGAGGGCAGTGAAACATGAGGAACTTGCGAGGAGACAGAGAATGGGGCTCTCGCCTGAGCCCTGCCGCTCCCTGGCCAGTATGGCCTTGGACAAGTCCCTGGGTCAAGGATTCCACAAATCAGGCTAAACAGTGGTCTGGGCAGTGATTGTGGCTGGTGAGGGAATATGATCTTTCCCCACTCCATTTAAGAACTGAACCCTCAAGTCCCCCTTGGCCCACACCCCCCAAACCCTGCACCTCTGGGGTTAGGAGTCCAGCTGCTGGCTGGAAGTCTAGATGGCGTTAGTTAGAAACATAAGCCTGGGTTCTGGACAGGCCTGGCTTTGAGTCCCAGATCCACCACCTTCTCAGATGAGTCACCTTGGACATGACTCTACTTGTCCCTGTTCTCAGTGTCCTAAACCAGTGTTGATCTGAAAGAGTAGTTGTGAGAATGAAAAAAGAAAATAATGATGCCTGATACTTACTGGAAAATTCTGGTACCCAAAGTTCCAAGAGTATGACTGATTTTTTTTTTTTTCATTAAATTTCCTAACCACCCTGTGAAGCTATTATTCTCATTTACAGATGTGGCAATGGAAGAACAGAGTGGCGGTGATCATTGCTCAAGGTCACACCCTTGTTCTGCTTGGCTTAGTGTCTGTCCCACAGGAAATGCCTCACTTACAATTGTAACTAGTTCTGACACATGGGTCCCACACACGCATCTCCCTGTCTCTGGAATGAGGATGTGTCTGACAACTGATGTCCAAGGAACATGTCAGCCAGCAGGCAGAGGGGGAGTTAGGTGTCCTCACTGTCTCTGGCCAGTCCCTCAGATGGCTGAGATCAAGCCTGATGGAATTTTATCAGGTTGAATCCTTAATTATCCCTTACAGTGGCTTCTAAAATGATACCACATGGAAATAGAAGGTTATTGACTGTTCAGAAGGCTATCATCACCCAGGCAAAACAAAACTTTCCAAATTCATCCAAAGAATGTGAAGAACTTTAATCTTTGATCAAGTCACCAAAGTGACCATGATATGCAATTTTAGAAATAAAATACACTACTGTAAGTTTTTTGGAGGGCACACCTGATACGCCTCTTTTACCAGAAAGTTACTAAATAGATATATTTTCTTTAAAAATCTTACAATTGATAACGTTATAAAAAAAAGTGGAAGTAACTCAGTTGTGTTTGACTCTTGGTGACCCCATGGACTGTAGCCTGCCACGCTCCTCTGTTCATGGGATTACCCAGGCAAGAATATTGGGTTGCCACAGTATCAAGTAAATCCAAAATGGTCATGATTCTTCCCATTATGAGCACCAAAAACCCACTTTAAACTGACTTAAGTGAAAAAGGTACTTTATTGGCTCTTGGATGTAGAAAGCCTAAGAGTAGGCAATTGGCTTCAAGCACAGCTGGACTGGGGGGCTTTTGGTGGTTCACACAGTAAAGAATCTTCCTGCAGTGCAAGAGAGCTGGGTTCGATCGCTGGGTTGGGAAGATCCCCTAGAGAAGGGAATGGCAACCCACTCCAGTATTCTTGCCTGGAGAAATCCATGGACAGAGGAGCCTGGCGGGCTACAGTCCATGGAGTTGGAAAGAGTCAGACACAACTGAGCGACTAACACACACACACCTGGCTCTGCCTCTGCAAAGGCTCCCTTTCCAGCAGAGGCAGGACAGCTGCCAGCAACTCCAGCAGCCAACCCTCTCAGATTTGATGCTCCCATACTTCTCAACATTTGGAATAAGTCCTAAGCCCAACTGCCGGTGACTGGAACGGGGCTACATGACTACCCTCTGGACAGTTCAGTGGAGGCTCAGGGGATGGAATGCAGGTCTGGGCCTGGCTTAGTCACTCTTGTCCCCTTGTAGTTTCAACTCCATCCACTGCCCGAGGCTGAGGTGGGGGAGGAGGCTTCCCCTGAAGAAAATCAGGGGTTGATGGCATAAGAAGAAGAAGTGAATGCTGGATGACCCCAAAATTATAACTGTCTTTGGAAAATAATAATTGGTGATGAAAGGAAGGTTCAGAGAGGTGACTTGTACCAGATCATCCACCTGGCTGCTCAGGTGGCCTCAGAAGGGGAAAGTGCGATTGTCAGACCACCTGTCAAGAGTGGGAAGAGTCCTTGAAGGTCCCTGGTGTGGTGGGGCGGGGAAGCTGGAGGCCCAGAGCTGGAGAATGACTGGTCCAAGGTCATACAGCAGCCCCTGGCGGAGATAAAACCAGAACACAGAGCTCAGGTGTCTTGGTCTCCCATCTAGTGCTCCCAGCTGATCTTGTGAGTACCCACGGGGACTTTGGGATGGGGGTGTCCAGCTGGTTCATCATTTTTGGAGGAGAAGCTCCATCAGCCTCTTTGGGAAAGGACTTTCTCCCAGCAGATGTCATGGGGTGGCTTTAACAACCCCCGGCCTCATCCCTGCTGTACTGGGATCTCCCCATCTGTCTCAGTTGGAAGGGAGTTGGGTGAGGGGCCCAAGATTCCTACAGGCCTTCCCAGTCCTTGATGGTGCCAGTCTGATGCCTTAATCTTGTATAAAATGGAAGCCCGGGCCCGCGCCTCCACCTCTCCAGCTACCCTGCCTTCTGTGGATTCTGGAGCCACCACTGCTAGCCAGGCTGGATCTTCCCGTGTCTTTTTCCACTCTAGGAAGGGCCACATCTTCACCCAGCAACATCCTAAGAAACCGGCAGTGTTTCCTTATCTAGTGTTCAACGCCAGGAACCCAGCAAGCGTGAACCCACCAGCCCTGCTGTCTCTGGAATTCTCTGTGGTGGGGGGTCTTGGGTGCACAAGTCTGATTCGGGGTGGGAAGGAAACTGGGTAAGGCTTCCTTTGCATAATAAGTACATAAATTTATGTAGATGGTGCGTGTTTTGGGGGTGATGGAGGGGCTTCTGATAGAGATTAGAAGGGGCTTAAGCACCCACTGAGCTTCCCTGGTAGCTCACACGGTAAAGAACCTGCCTGCAGTGCAGGAGATCTGGGTTTGATCCCTGGGTCGGGAAGATCCCCTGGAGAAGGAAATGGCAACCCACTCCAGTATTCTTGCCAGGAGAGCCCTATGGACACAGGAGCGACTGGCCCATCCCTGATGTTATCACCAATTTAAATTTGAGGAACCAGGCCTAGCTCAAGGACAGGGCACCTTCGGTAGAAATGGAAATCAGGTCTTTCGGATAGTGGGAAAGACGTGGGGTGGGGGGCTGGGTGCAAGGACATCTTCCCAGCTTGTTGGGACTTCCAACAAGGACAACTGAGGACTGTATTTATGACATGCTGCTGCTGCTGCTGCTAGGTCACGTCAGTTGTGTCCGACTCTGTGCAACCCCATAGACGGCAGCCCAACAGGCTCCACTGTCCCTGGGATTCTCCAGGCAAGAACACTGGAGTGGGTTGCCATTTCCTTCTCCAATGCATGAAAGTGAAAAGTGAAAGTGACCCCATGGACTGCAGCCTACTAGGCTCCTCCATCCATGGGATTTTCCAGGCAAGAGTACTGGACTGGGTTGCCATTGTCTTCTCCGGTATTTATGACATAGAAAGCTTTAAGTGAAAAAAAGGAAATTTACAAGAAAATGTGTGTGTAAGGAGGTAGGGTGTGTGTGTGAATCAAGTTTATGGTGGTCAAGAGCATAGGATTTGGAGCCAGACCACTCAGGTTCAACTATTGCTTTCACCCCTTACTTAACCTTGGTTATTTTATTTACACTCTCTGTGCCTCAATTTCTTCATCTGTAAAATGGGGATAGTAACAAAGTGAAGACTCCAGGAGATAACTCCACCTAAAGCAGTGAACGCAGGTCCTGGCACACCTGACTGCTCAGACGATGTTAATCTTGTTAGCCTCCTGCCTTGGGACCTCTCTCCTACAATCTTCAGCGGCCAGACTCCGGCCAGACCCCAGCTGGCCCCACCCTAGCTCCGGAAGCCAGCAGCCCAGCTGAGGCCACCGTCCATTGTTCCCTTCTTCCTGCTCAGCTTCGCAGCTCTGGCCAGGGCGCATCCGGGCTGGGCAGCCCACCCTCACGCTACCCCAACTCCACCCCCGCCGACCCACTCTCAGTCAGTCCCAGTCAGGCCCCTCCTGTTCAGAGTTGGAGCCCTCGACTGCTCCGAGGCCTCGGTCCAGCTTGCCCCCGTCTCCTCTCTAGAAAAATCGAAAATAACAGAGGCACCTCTCAGGGCTGTCTGAGGGTCCGATGAGATCACGCGTGCATGAGGCTGAGCTCCAGGTCTGGTGTCCGACTCAGAGTACAGCTGTCCTCGCAGGTACTGTCAATTTGGGGGGATGGCTGCTCCTGCCAAGGCCCAAGGGGGACCAGTTCAGTCATAATGTCTGGGCTGGAGTGGATTTCTTAGATCACGCTGCCTCTCCTCACCTCACCACTCAACCTGTTCCCTGGCACGAGGCAAAAAGTGGGTAAAAGGGCTGGACAGCTCTCCCAGGCTGGCAGCTGGAAGAGATGGGCTCTGGAGTCCTCGCATCCTGGTTCTGCCTCGGAATTGCCATGTCGCCCTGGGCAAGGCCTCCCCTTCTTTGTGCTCCCCTTTCCCTCCTCCCTGGCTGTACTGTGGCCATCTGGGTAACCGTGGGAAAGTTGATCCCTCCAGGACTCAGTTTGTCCTATCTGCCAAATGGCCTGCGCAGCTAGATTAACAAGGTGACTGCTGATCTCAGGAAGTTTCTTTCTTGTCTTTCTGCTGCCCTGTCCCCCATGTCTCTGCTCAGACAAGCCCACCACGCTGGGCTGGCCACGGGAGGCTTCCGGAAGACTGCGTCCAAGTCTTATCAGTGTGTCCCTTTGTGCTGGGCAGGACCGGGATCGGTTTTTTGATACGCTTTCTCTCTACCCTCAGCCCAGCAGGCAGAACGGGCCTCCCTGTCCACAAGTTGGCTTTGCCGCAACACGAACCACACAGGCAGCATGCTGAGTGGCCACTGTGCAGCAGCGAGCATCCCGCCATCAGAGGGAGCTCGCTCAAGACGTGAGGCACGGGGATGAACCAGGGCTCACATCACATCACAGCTTCAAAGCCTCAGCCTATCCTCAGAGTACCCTCCTGCGGCCTTCACGCCTCCAGGGGACCTCTCTGGCCATTACTTCCTGCCAGCGGCTGTCATCTTGTGCCTTCCCTCTCCTGCTTCCCTCCTTTGCTCCCCCATCCTGCGGACTCCAACAGAAACCCCTGAATCTTCTCTTCCTGTTATACAAACAATTGATTTGTTCCCAGTTTCGATAGGGGCAGTTGCGGGAGCTTGGATGCCCCCATACTGTGCTGTGCTGTGCTTAGTCACTCAGTCGTGGCCGACTCTTTGCGACCCCATGAACTGTAGCCCACCAAGCTCCTCTGTTCATAGGGATTCTCCAGGCAAAAATACTGGAGTGGGTCGCCATGCCCTCCTCCAGGGGATCTTCCCAATCCAGGGATTAAACCCACCTCTCTTGCATTGCAGGCAGACTCTTTACTGTCTGAGTCACCAAAGAAGCTCATGAATACCAGAGTGGGTAGCCTATCCCTTCTCCAGGGGATCTTGCTGACCCAGGAATAGAACCAGGGTCTCCTGCACTGCAGGCAGATTCTTTACCAGCTGAGCTACTAGGGAAGCCCAGATGCCCAATAATCTCCATTGATTCCCCCCAAATCATCCCAAATAGACAAGGTCACCCTCAAAGAAATCTTAGGGATATTTTGTGCTTTATAAACACAGTCTTAAAACAAGCCCCTTGCCTCCCCTAAGCCTTTCTTTGCCAACCTTCTGCTCTCAAGTTTGTCCACCTGAGCTCATCAAAGGGCTCAGTCAGGCAAAGGGTCTTCCATTGAAAAGTATTTCCTTCCATGAAAGGCTCCTGGGAATATAAAAGGCACATTTCCCCATGTTACTTGTGTATTTTAATTACTCTTCACCATAACTGCTGTTTGAGAAGTATGGGTTCGATTTTGCAGAAGAGGAACCAGGCAGATTGGAAAGCCTGTCTGGCCTGACAGCCGCAGGCTCGGGGTTGTCAGATGTCTTTCTTCTCTTCAGTGCCCCCCACGCCAGGTAGGTCCCTGCTGCTGGACTCAGTGTGGCCCCACCCCCACATCCAGGACACAGAGGCTCCCTCTGCCCCTGCACAGGTGACCACAGCCGCCTGGTGCCCCCCCAAACAGAGGCCTGAGGTGGTCCTTAGTGCCATTCCCCATGTTATTCCCCAGGTTCTGCCCTCCAGGCACGTGGGGAGATGGCACTTCCTGCCCCCTTGTGATAGAGTGGGGTCATCTGTCTAGCCCTGGCCAATGAGGTACATGCGAGCAGAAGAAATTGCCAGGTGAAGACTCTCTTCCTCCATTATGGCTTCTGGTAGCCTTTGAGCAGGTGGCTTCTCCGTCGCCTGGGCCCTGGGGGAGGTGACCGGAGAGCCCCACTGGCTTTTGATGGATGTGCTGGTGCCGCTAAGACTTGGGTGGTTTGTTATGCAGCGCGTGTGACCTCTCCTCCCTTGACTAGTACATTTCTCCAGAAAGCAGAACCAAGGTGGAGCTGAGAAATGGGGTGGAGGATGTTCAGTCTCTGGAGACCTGGCTTGTGTTCTTTTATGAGATTCATCAGGTGTGGCCATGGAGCAGGCAGAGGAGAGGCTCAGGGAAACAAAAGTTCTATGCATGCACAAGTCTAGAGATGAAACGTACATGCCATGCATGGCAAAAACACAGGGTGGTCAGGAGAGGGTGGGGAGAAGGCTTAAGCCACAGCCTTTATTGGGGTTTCCAAGAAAAAGGCAAGGTAGGGCAAGGTGAACAGTTTGGGAACGACTGGTCCCAATAATTTCAGTGGGCTCTGAGCTGTAGGGGATTTCCAGTTGCCAAATACCTGGCCCTGGGGTGATTAGGCAGAGGGATTTCACCTATCAGCACGGGCTGATAGATATCTGGCACTGGGTGTATGATGCCAAATGCCCAGGCTGGATACCTGTGGTGTCTCAGGCCCAGCGGGGACCGACCGAAGCTGAGTTGGCCCTTTGCTGGATCTTAGGACATCTTGACATGAGGGGCAAAGACTGCTTGTTGCCTACCCAGTACGCATGCTCCCCTTTTCCTTTTAACAGAACTCCAGTATTATCTTGTAATGCGCCCAGCCTTGCATGCAACTGTGTGGCCATGTGATTAAATCCTTGCCACCTAAGTACCTAAGTATGAAGTCCGCCTGGACTTCTTGGTGGGCTTCCTATAGGGGGTCACTCAGCTGGAGGTCCTCTTGCCCTCTCCTTCCTGCTATCGCAGCTGCAGCCCCATCCGCGTTCTGCGTAGTGCAGGTGGTACACAGTGAGTGTGAAAATTGTGAAGACCGGGAAGATGTTTCAATAGCCAATGAAGATCATAAAACCTATAAAAATCCACTGCCCAGAAAGATGGGCCACAATTCCCATGTGCTTTGTACCTGGCTAGCAACGCCCTACTGTAAGGGCTGGCAGAGATATCTCTGGGTGGGCTGAAGGGACTGGGGACATTTTTCCAGCCCCGGAGGAGAGGGATTCTTTAGCAAAGCAACTCAAGCAACTGGGGAAGTGGGGCTTTGGACATACATTCTTTGCCTTCCTTCTCCTCCCCAAGTTGCACTAGGGCCCGCATCTCCACCCCACAGCCTTCCCCAGAAGCTGGCTCTCTGCCAGGCTAAGGCAGGGAAAAGGGGTATTCCCAGCTGGCTCTCCAAGCTCCCTTCAGAAGGGAAGTGGGCTTCCCCAGGAAATGGAGCAGAGAATTAGTAAGAGAAGACCAGTGCGGGGAGACCCCAGACCTCTCATGGCTGCTCTGAGCCAGACAAATCCCTCCACTGACTTGGGTTCCCACCTATAAGATGGGATAATAATACCCTGCCTGCCTCCCTCCCAGGGATGTTGAGGGACCATCCTGTGGAGCTCAGAGGCGTGCAGAAGGCAGGGGAATTACAAGTGTGCAATCTGGAGGTGTGGGGTTGGCCCTCTCACAGGAAGCAAAAAGCAGTGACCTACGTCCTGGTGGTGGTCACCAGCCCTGGCTCAGGTCTGATGGACCCAGATCAACAGCACTCATGCCTCCTGTGATGCTGGACCTGAGCTTTCTCATCAGTAAACTGGCATTATTCCTGTAGACAAGGATGGAAGCCTACAGATGTGAACCACCGGGCGCAGCCCCCTCAGAACTGGCTGGGTCTTCACCACCCACCCCTGGTCTCAGTGGACATGCACATTCTCACTGGATGCCCTGTTTTCAAGCCGCCTTTGTGTCTGGTGAATGCCCCACCTAATGACACTAATGAGGGTGAAGGACAGGGAAGCCTGGCAAGCTGCATGCAGCCCACGGGGACGCAAAGAGTCGGACATGACTGAGCAACTGAACATCAACAATGATACTTCCAACAGAGCACCCTTAATTTACCAGATGCTTTGCAGTGAGGGCTGGGCACAGGACGAAGACTCCCCCCAGTCTCGTGCCCTCAGTGCAAAATTTTGGGGGATCCATGACCCAAGGAGACAGGGGCACAAAGACCCACTTGGGCCATGCCTACATCCAGTGTCTGCAGTCACCAGGGACAGAGGTTCTGCAGGGACTGGCCAGGTCTGGGGGTCAATGAGATGGGTTGCCATGTCAGTGTCTCGTGATTAGGGGCTGAGAGGTGATCCGGGCCATAAGACTTCCATGCTGGACTCTCTGACTGACTTAGAGGTGGTGGGCTCCCCAGTAACCTTTAATAAGTTCCTTTCTTACTTAAGTAACACAAAGCCAGTTTCTGTCGATGGACGATCGCAAACCCTGGCCAACTCCCCTCCTCAAGCCCAAATGCCGACACTTCCCCTACCCCCAAGTTGCCTGTGTGTGTTTAGATGCTCCTCCTGTGCCTCTGGTCAAGCAGCTTGGCTGCTGCGACCAACTTTCACCAGCAAATTACCAAGTTAGACCCAGGGCCAGGCTAATGAGGCTGGCACAGCCACCACAACCTGCAAAGGGAAAGCAGACAGATTCTAGGTTCAAATCCCAGTTCCACGGCTTACCACGTGTGATCATGGGCCCTCACCATACCTGTCCGAGTCTCGGTTTACTTGTCACAACACCCTAGTGGTCATGCTTTAGGGGTTTCAAGGAGGTAAGGGTGGAAAGCCCCTAGCCCCATGCTTAGCACACTGTAGGCACTGGATCTGAGAAGAAATTAGGTTGGGAAGGAGTAAGACATTAGCTCTCACGTTATAGGTTGTGTCCCGGTCACCTGGAGAGGTGAGTCAAAGGCAGAGCAGGGTGCAGCAAGCCTGGTTGTTCCCTGGAATCTGTCTTTTTAACTGTTCTCTACCCAAGGGTCTCTGTTGCAGGTGGCTGGGGTCAGTGCCCTTGGAGAAATACAGGATTCAAGGGGAAGATTAGAGGAAGCAAGGGCCCAGATGGTGGGGCCGCCACAGTAGTGGGCCATCTGGGGACCTCAGCTTCCTACTTGCTGGAAGCTTATCCTGGGAGAAGCTCCAACCTGGATGGATGGTCCAGAAAGGATGCAAGTAATTTGTTTATTTGATCTCTGATCACACTTAAAGCAGTAATGGATACACTTTTTCTCACCTGGATAAAACAAAAATTCAATAATGTGCATATTATAATAATTCAAATTTAGCTGGCTCTTCCCATGGGCGCCATGTCATTGCACACTTTGTGCTAATAAATACGAAGTGAAATCATTCTCACAAGTGAGGAAACCAAGGCCCAGAGAGGTGGAGTGACCTGCGCAAGCTCACACGGCCTAAGCATAGAGATTTTAGCCCAGGCAGGCTGGGATTCCACAGCCATACAATATGCTGTGCCCACTTTGGGATACCACTTTTGGGTATTTTTTGAGGGGGTGGTATTGTAAGGGGTCTCTGGCAGGTGCCTGTGCCCATGTTGGGGTCTCTGGCAGGAGCCTGTGCTTCCAAGCAAGGGGCTAAGTAGAACTAAATGGGGTGAAGCATGAGGGGAGTCAGCCCTCTGGTGCTCAGCTCCCACCTGAGAAATCCATGACTCAGCTGTGTGGGGATGGGGAAGACTTCCTGAGCCCTGATGGCGAGCCCTGATGGCTCCATTCAGTTCACAGCCACGGCCTGTTCACATCCCCGGGCCGTGTGGCCTTAGGCAAGGTGCTCCACCCTCCCCATCTGCGGGCTGCTGGGAACAACCTGAAACTGGGCTCTACCGCATGCTCAGCAGAGCGTCCCACACGCAGATGGAGCACTTCCGGTTATCATTTAGCGGTACTGATGCAGCTCTGGTGACGTAACCCGCGTTTTCTACACCATCCCAGTTCTCGGCAGAGGGTAGAAGTGTGCAGTTGGCACTTCTCTCTGCCCAGCAGCTATTTCCCCTTCTTCCATGTTTTGACTTGAACCAGTTGACTTTTGTTTCAGTAACTTGTAGCTGGACTCCTTCCAAGAGGAAGTTGGAAACATGTTTATGGAGTTTCAGCTATGTCCTAAGCGCTGCATATGATTCATTTAATTCTCATGACAAGCTGGTAAAGCAGGTACCACTGAAGCTCAGAGAGGTTAGGTAACTTGTGCAACGTCATAGATCTGAGACAGAGATCTGGTGCCCCAGCCCAGCCCATCTTTTAAATGAGTTAGTCATTACATTTATATCTGTGATTGACTTTTCTAGGAGGGCATGCATTCAGTCAATAGATACTTACTGAGAGCCTATTATATGCCAGGCAGGGTGCTGGCCCTATGGATGAGAATCCCATAGACAAGTCCCTGCTCTCAAGGAGTGCCCATTCCAGGTGGTGCAGAGGTTTCATCTCACAGGCCAAATCCAGGTGGTCTTAGCTACCTGCCACATTTTTCTGAGAGAATTCTGAGCTGCCTCTGGTCTTAGTAGCAAGGGGTGTTACTGGCTGATTACTCAGGTCTGTGAAGGGTGCTGTACAGAGTTTCTGAGTGTATGGTGCATATTGGATACCAATGGTTTAGATTTTTGAAGATGGTTATGCGAGTGTATAACAAAGCAGAAACATATCCTGGTCAGAGCACAGGTTCTAGTTTTCATTTTGAAAACAGCCACTGTACATGTAATAACTAGGTCCTACCCTCAAGGAACTTAGGCTGTAACTGGTGGCTAGCCACCCTGGTGGCTCAGATGGTAAAGAATCCACCTGCAATGCAGGATACCTGGGTTCAATCCCTAGGTTGGGAAGATCCCCTGGAGGAGGGCATGGCAACCCACTCCAGTATTCTTGCCTGGAGAATTCCCATGGACAGAAGAGCCTGGCAGGCTACAGTCCATTGCATCACAAAGAGTCAGACATGACTGAGCAACCAAGCGTGCACATGCTTAAAATATAAAAAAAATTTAAAAAGGACGTATGAAAAATACAAGATGATTACTATCAAAGAACAGAACGGAACAGCACGGTTTGATCCAGAGCTCAGAAGCAAGACAGGCCACACGGATGGAAGTGATCATGGAGGCTTCCTGGAAGAGAAGCTTTGAGTGGGGGCGGGGGGAAGGCATTCCAGGAGAAACAGCAGCAAAGGTAGGGAAGCTTGAGGTGAGAGTGGAGAGGCTTGCAGCCTGGCTGAGGTAGGAGCGCTGCGGCAACAAGGTTGAAAGTGTAATGACGGTGAGATGGGCCATGGAGTCGCAATGTCAGGCCTGGGAATTTAGTCCTGATCCTGACCCTCACTCTCTCCCTTGTTGTTCAGTCACTCAGTCGTGTCCGACTCTGTGATCCCATGGACTGCAGCACACCAGGCTTGCCCATCCTTCACCATCTCTCAGAGTTTGCTCAAACTCATGTCCATTGAGTTGGTGATGCCATCCAACCATCTCATCCTCTGACATCTCCTTCTCCTCCTGCCTTCAATCTTTCCCAGCATCAGGGTCTTTTTCAATGAGTTGGCTCTTTGAATCAGGTGTCTAAAGTATTGGAGCTTCAGTTTCAGCATCAGTCCCTCCAATGAATATAGGAGGGACTTCCCTGGTAGCACAGATGGTAAAGCAGCATCTCCCTATAATGTGGGAGACCCGGGTTCGATCCCTGGGTCAGGAAGATCCCCTGGAGAAGGAAACGGCAACCCACTCCAGTATTCATGCCTGGAAAATCCCATGGACCGAGGAGCCTGGTAGGCTATAATCCATGGGGTCTCAAAGAGTCGGACACGACTGAGCGACTTCTGTGTGTGTGTGTGTGTATTCAATAGGGAACCACTCTTGACTTTGAGCAAGGGCATGCTACAAGCAAAGTATCAGTTCTTCTTGGTGACTGAAATAGGGGAGAAGTCAGAGCTGGAGGTGGCTAAAACAGCAGGGCACGGAGGGAGCACCCTGCATGTAGGTGGGGGCATGGGGACCTAGATCTTGTCCCAGATCTGTGTGGACAGACATGCTGTGTGACCACAGGCAAGTTCCTCACCCTTCTGGGCTCGTTTTTTCCTCCATCTTCTCGAAAAGCCTGCCCCTCCCCCACTTTTTTTTTTCTTTTTGCGGTGCTGTGGGTTCTTAGTTTTGCACTAAGGATCGAATCCCTGTCTGCTGCAGTGGAAGCATGCAGTCTTAACCACTGGACTGACAGGGAAGTCATGAGAAAGCCCCTTTTAGACCCTACTGAGTGAACTGAGATATATGGCGGGGAAGGCGGTGAGGGCAGGGGATGTCACATGGTTCAGTTAGGTCTCTATTTGCTACTTTTCTCCGGACTTGAAGGCCTGACCTAAGGTGGTCCGTCAGCCACAGTCTCCCACACACTTCAGGCCCGTGTGGCTCAGCCCTTAGGTGTGTCCACACCTCAGCTTCAAGTGCATTTGTCTCATAGAAGGAAAAAAAGGACCTTGGAGCCACTCTGCAGCTGCGTCACTCAAGAGAGGGACTTTGCCTCTCACCCTGCTCCGCAGCGACGGCAGGAGCCACTGAAGTAATGGCTGTGAAGCACCCATGGTGGGGGTCTTATGCCCTGCATCCTTGCTGTTGTTCCTGTTTCCTGCTCTGGTCTTCAGTGTGGGGCTCTTGGCTATAAACCCCTGAGGCTGGCAATGTCTCCTCCATGGGCTGAACACTTTCTGGGCCCCAGCCAGGATCTAATGCCCCCGTGCCCCTCTGTCCAGGCTCCTCACAGGGACTGTGACGTGGGCCTGCCCGGCCTGCTGAGCCACCCTGATGTTCACCCCGCCCTGGGCAGCTGCCCTGTGTCATTCCTCCCAGGACTGCCCAGCACACGGGGGCCGGCCCTCCCCAGGCACCAGGTGTGACAGTCCCCTCTGTACCACCCAACCCACCAGGACCTCAGCTAAATTCTTCCCTGCTTTCTGTTTATTTTACATGATTATTTGGGGGGATGGTCAAATACATTAAATTTTTTCAAAATTTAGAAGGCACAAAAAGTGTGCTATTACAAAAAAAAATCCCCTCCCACCTCAGTATTGAGCCCCTTAGTTCTCCTTCCTGGAGATAACTCATCTAAATTCCTTTTTAAAACAATTAACCTTAATTTGATCCCCCCTTACAAAAATCATAAACATGCAAAGCAAAAACTAACTTCAAAAGAAAACCCCATCACTTTGAAACAGACACAGAAATACAAATCAAAGCCTATCCCCACAATCCCACCATCCGAATTTCCAGTGTTTTAGGATATGACCACCCAGACAGTTTTCCGTGCATATTTACTTTTTAAAAAATGAAAACCAAACACAAGATGGATGTCATAATATTGATTTTTTTCGATATGTTGCCAGAACATTTCCTCATGACTTGAAAATGAGACCATATTTTGTATTTTATTTATAAATATATATTAAAATTATAAATGTTATATATTTATATAATTAAGTTATATAAGTATATACTATTTATTATGTTAAAAACCGGGATACTGTTGAGAGGATTACTGAATTTTTTGGTTTTGTTTTTGGTTCTTTAATAATTTTGCCTTTTCTGAGTTTGCACAGTTTGTGGTTGTAGGTCCATAGTAAATTAAAGCTGTTTTGACTCATAAGAGAACAAACCCACGGGTACCAGAAGGGAAGAATTCAGGGAGCGGACAGCCAGGGAGCCCCAGGATTGACATGCACACACTGCTACATTTAAAATGGATAACCAACAAGTACACACTGCACAGCACAGGGAACTCTGCTCACTGCCATGTGGCCTGGAGAGGAGCTGGGAGGAGAACAGCCATATGTGTATGTACAGCTGAGTCACTCCACTGTCTACTCAAATCCATCACAACACTGTCAATCAGCTATATTCCAATACAAAATAAAAAGGTAAAAAAATAAAACCTTACAAAATAAGCCAAAAAAAAAAAAAAAAAGAAAGAAAAAATAAAGCTCTTTTCATCACTCATATACATGCACCATAAGATTTGGCCACTGATTTAGATGTAGAAAGTATAAAAGAAGTAGAGATCTTAGATGTGTCTAAGTTTTCTCATTTGTGTTACTAGGTGACTACTGATCACATTTACTAAAATAGGCAATGAAAAATGGAAGCAGTAATTTTGATGAGAAAAGAAGTTATAAAACATACTTCAAACTCCTCTAACTAAAACAATACTGATAAGAAAAACACACCTAATCCTTGTTTTTTCTTAATCACCATCTTTTTAGAACTTTGTGTTTATCTTTGTGTAGTGATGTGGTACAGCAGCCAAGAATACAGACTCTGTATTACAGGATGTAATACAGGATGCCTCATTGCTTCTTTAAATGACGTTGATGGCTTTCCGATCTTCCAAAGACGCCTTATTTAACTGACCCTGTGATGTCTGTGATGGGCATTTGGAGATTTCTAGATTTCCCTACTATAAGAAACACAGTGATGGGCCCTGAGACCCCACCCTACTTATTTGCTTATGACAAATCCCCAGAAGAGGAATTGCTAGGTCACAAGTTATGGCCATTTTTAAAGACCCATCAAACTGCCTTCATGTTTAGAGGAGTAGGTGTCCTATCCAAGTCTGATTTCCTCAAGGTCAAGAAGTCTGGTTCATGCCCCTCCCCACAGGAGCTGTGAGCCCCTAGCCCCATTTCTACATCTAGACTAAGGCCAAAGCCCTCCTCTGAACCTGCTGACCTTGGGCAGGTTGACCCAGCCGCAGGGACGTACTTGGGCCCATTCCAGGCCTGGGTGAGTCAGCTGACCAGGGAGCAGGAACCCAGCTGGGACAAGGGCCACCACCTTCCAGGGAGGGACCATAGTCCGTCAGCAGTGGCTGGAGAAGGACGAGCAGCAGCACCTGACTACAGGTAAGAGCTGGGCGCAGGGCCCCTTGGCAGGGGGGTTGGAGGGGGCGAAGAGGACACCTGCTCTCACCTGTCTTCTTCTTTCCCTGTTTCGACCCTTCTGGGACTTCCAGGTCTTTTCCTCTCAAGGTGCTTCTCTCTGGCAGTGAAATGTAAACTTTGGAAGAGGGGCTTCCTCTTCTGAGCCCAGCCCTGGGCCAGGTTCAAGGGTAGGTGATCTTTATCCAGACATCACTAGGGCTCCATCCAGGCTCCTTCTGACTGCCTGGGACGGTGATCACAGGGATGGGACCCACACTTTGCTCCTCGCAATGGGCCCCTGGAAAACCAAAGAGCAATCTCTGCAAGGAACTGAATGCAGGCTTCAGTTTCTGTTACTCACTTCTCTGCCTGAAGCTGTTTCCATCAACAAGCTCCCTACCAAGGAAGGAGAACCTGCTGGGGGCGTGGGCCAGTGGCCTGACCCAAGAACCGGTTTCCTCCTGTGGGGACTCCCACACAGTTGGGGAAACTGAATGAGGTCATGGATAAAAGGAGCATGCCTCCACACAGCTAGCCTCAGAAAATGGTGCCTAAGACAGGGCTGCTATGTGCTGGGCAGGCACTGCATGGGCTGTTGTACACATGGTTGTCCAAACTACTAACAACTGTACCGCCACCACCTCTAGCCCGGGCTCTCTGTTCACTCGCGCTCCCTCTTCTATCTTCCAAATGAAAGTCCGACCATATCATTCTGCTGCTCAAAATTCTCCAGTGGCTGGCTCCCATCTCACAAGTGTCTATGCCAAGCCCTCAGCATGACCCTCAGGCCGTGAAGGATCTAGTCTCTCTCACCACCTCTCCACGCTCTGTCCTACTACTTCCCCTCTGAACGACTGACTTCAGTCTCATTGGTCAGACGTTCCCCAAACAGAACAGGCACTCACCTTAGGGCCACTGCAGTGGCTGTGCCCTAAGCCTCACTGCTTTTCCTTCCCCATTTAGGCCACTTGTGCCCCCACCCTCAGCAGTGAGCCTCCTGGACTTCCAGGCTCTATCCTCCACTCCCTATCACTTCCCTAATCACCTAACACTACAGACGCACTTATTTATCCAGCCAGGTGCCATTCAAAGGCGGGTTTTTCTTGTTCCCTGCCTTATTACCGGTACTTAGAACAGTACTGGGACTTAGGTGCTAAGTGAATGTACTGAATGAACAACAGCTAACGATTACTGCGTGCCCTTTATTGTGGTAGTACTTTCTATACACATCTCAAGAATCTAACCTCCACCACAACTCTGTGATGCAAGTATTGTTATTCATATTACAAAGGAAGAAAACACATGCAGGAGGGACTTGTCCGTGCTTGCTCTGCAGCCAGAGCACGTCAGTCTGAACCCATCCTGCCTGCCTCCGAGGTCCTTGCTCACATTCTGCCTCTCCTGTGCCTGGGTTCAGAAGCATCTGCACTCCTTGAAAGAAGTTCACAGTTTTTCTCCAGCAGGCAGTACAGCCTGAGGGAGGGAGGGGGTTATAAGCTGGTGGCCTAGCAACAGCCTCTTCTTTTCCAACTCACCACATCCCTGGGCTAATTTGGCCTTCCAGGAGCTATTCCTCTGACACTCTAACCCACGCTTCCCTCCTGCACACTGTCTTCTTCAGGATGGATGAGTTGTCCACAGGAACAAGTGGGCGTCCCTTAGTGTCAGCTCTTTGGAACAAAGTGTTCTCATTTCAAAGCCCAAAGATGGGGGCTGGTGACCCCTTTTCAGCCCTGCTGGTCTCTGAGAACCTGATTGCTGCTCAGTTGTGGGAGTTGCTACCACTCAGAATACCACAAAGTACAGAAGCTCAGGGATGGAAATCGTGGAAAATGCAGTGGGAGAACATTTCTCTGGGTGAGCTAGGTTAGATGGGTTCTTTCCTTTCACAGGAGCCAGTTAATTGTAGGAAAGCACCAGCATCGTATTGAGCAAACTTTTCCCATGTCATTGCAGGAGCCCGCCTTTCCATCTACCTCATCAGGGCACTGTTTTATCTCCCTTTCTAGGCCCAGGGTTTTTCTTCAAAGGTGTTTTTGAACCTTTTTGTCTTCCCCTTGGGTCTGCTTTTCCGTTTCAAGAAACAGTAATTGGACCCTTGCTGTGTGCCAGGGAGTGGGCACAACATTAGGGCTTCAGAAATGAGCAACATTCCTCACCAGAGAGGGAGACAGGCAAACAAATACAGAGTAGTGGAAATCCAACTCAGGAAATGCAGACCTTGCTCACAGTAGGTGCTCAAAAAACACTAGTGGAATGAATGATGAGATTAGTAGTGGAATGAGTTTGAGATTCTGTGGTTTAGAAAAGGGAGACGCTTATTTGTGTTTGGTTTGGGGAATTTGGGGGTAAAATGAGTTCACCAGATGAACAAAGTGGTGGGGGCGGGGGAGATGTGAATGGCATTCAAGACAGCGGGAACAGCATCTGTAAAAGCACAGAGGCTGAACTAGCAGGGTGAGTTACGATCAACAGGAGTCTGGAATGAATGAGATGCAGGGTAAGTGCACAAGAGTGAGGTTATCAGGAGTCAGTGGAGAAGGTACCTGGAGTCAGGTCAGGGAGATTCGAATATCAAGTTGAAGTCGGAGATTTTACTCTGAGGGCAGGAAATGGGTAGGCTGGAGGGCAGGAGTCAAGGTTAACTCCCAGGTTTCTGGCTCCGACCATGGGGTGCATTTGGTGGGGTCACTGTAGAGCGGCAGCAAAGCTGGGAAAAATGAGTTTCAACCAGCGGTAGGTAGTAAAGATCTGGAAGGCGGCTGGACTCCTGGGTCTGGCCCTCCCATCCCTGGAGTAACATACTCCACTCTCCTCCTCTGGAACCTCCATTCTTCACAGTCCAGTCTTTGTCCCCTGGCTTCCTCCGGGAGGCCTTCCCACTTGCCCCAGGCTTTTATCCTGCACCCCACAGACCCAACTGCCCGAATCTCTAATAACGAGCAGCGGGTCGTTTTGCTGTGGAAAGTGATCTGCCAGGCCAAGCCCAAGACCCTCACCCCGAGTGGCAGGCCCTCATTCTCGGGTGGGAGCCTAGGGTGAATCTTCCTGGGGCGGAGCACCAGGACGGGAAGTCAGGGCAGGACAAGAAACTTGGGAAGGTGACGTCTCAATGGGTGGGAAATACTCGGGGATCCAAGGTGCTTCCGAAACCTACGGGAGCGCTGGAGCTTCCTCTTCCTAAGGAGCAACAGGCAGCCCGGAGCGCAGGCGTGTCAACTTTGCCCTCCTCCCTCCCACAGCTGCCTCAGAACGGAATCCTATCAGTCAGGGGAGGGTTCAGCCGCACCCGCTCTCCTTCGGGAAGCCGTTAACGGACTCAGGCTCAGGGGTGTGAGGAGGTGTAGGGAGACATTCCCATTGAAAGCGCAATTTGATCCGCGTAGCTTCCACACCGGTAAGAGGCGATGCGGAGCCCGATTGAGCCTTTCAATCTCTTATTCTGATGCTCTACCTGATTTTGTGTGTGTGTATGGATGTGGGTGCCAGCCACGAGCGCCTGGAAAAAGCAAGAGGCCGGAGGGACACTAGGATCCCACCGGACCAACAGCCCACAGAAGAGGCTGCCATTTTCCACACACAACCGCGGAGCACCCTGGGAACGGCATGTAGCCGCGCGCAGCCCCGGATGGATTAGACGCATGCGCTCTAGCCGCCGCAGCGCGCCCTAGCGGCCTGGCGGAGTCTTTGCTGTAACCCATAGCAACCAGGGGAGGTCGCCTCTCTTATTCCGAGCAAAGTTCGGAGCTACAAGAGGGTCAGAATGGGAGTCTTTTAGAGATCTTCGATCAGCGATCGTTGGACAGATTAGGAAACAGGCCCTAGGGACCTATGGTGCTTTCTCCGGTCCCCCTGTTCACGGAGTTTTGTGCCTGGCTGTTTCCAAAAAGCAGGAAATTGAGGCTGAGGGAGGGGGTAGTTTTGTCCAGAGCGGCTTTTCAGCCCCACCTCCTTAGGAGGCATTGCTGTGAACAAAGCTAATGTAGGTGATGGAATTCCAGCTGAGCTATTTCAAATCCTAAAAGGTGATGCTGTTAAAGTGCTGCACTGATATGCCTGCAAATGTGGAAAAACTCAACAATGGCCACAGGACTGGAAAAGTTCAGTTTTCATTGCAATCCTAAAGAAGGGCAATACCAAAGAATGTTCAAACCACTGCACAGTTGCACTCATTTCACATGCTAGCACAGTAAGCTCAAAATCCTTCAAGCTAGGCTTCAACAGTATGTGAACTGAGAATTTCCAGATGTACAAGCTGGATTAAGAAAAGGCAGAGGAATTAAAAAGCAGGGACATCACTTTGCTGACAAAGGTCCGTCTAGTCAACTCTATGGTTTTTCCACTAGTCATGTACAGATGTGAGAGTTGGATCATAAAGAAGTCTGAGCACTGAAGAACTGACGCTTTTGAACTGTGGTGCTAGAGAAGACTCTTGAGAGTCCCTTGGGTAGCAGCGATCAAACCTGTCAATCCTAAAGGAAATCAACCCTGAATATTCATTGGAAGGACTGATGCTGAAGCTGACTACTTTGGCCACCTGATGCGAAGAGCTACTCATTGGAAAAGACCCTGATGCTGGGAAAGACTGAGGGCAAGAGGAGAAGGGGCCGACAGAGGATGAGATGGTTGAATGGCATCATCGACTCAATGGACACGCGTTTGAGCAAAATCTGGGAGATAGTGAAGGACAGGGAAGCCTGGCATGCTGCAGTCTGTGCTAAGTCACTTCGGTCGTGTCCAGCTCTTTGTGACCCTATGGACTGTATCCTGCCAGGCTCCTCTGTTCATGGGATTTCCCAGGCAAGAATACTGGAGTGGGTTGCCGTTTCCTACTTCAGTGAGTCTTCCTGACCCAGGGATTGAACCCATGTCTCTCACGCCTCCTGCACTGACAAGCAGGTTCTTTACCACTAGCGCCACCTGGGAAGCCCTACGCTACAGTCCATGGAGTTGCAAAGAGTCGGACGTGACTGAGCGACTGAACAGCAACAAGTTGGAAAAAACCCCGCAAAACAGCATGTTGCCCTGTCTGCACTGTAAAGGAGAAATGAGGGCAATGAAAATAGTTTCTAATAAAGGAATATGCACTTCACTATGTAAAAGCTCAGACTGGGTTACTCCAGATCACGCTTGTACCTAACTTAAAACTAGGGAGTTTGGATTTGTGTGCTCAGATGCTCAGTCGTGTCCTACTCGCTGGGACCCCATGGCCTGTAGCCCGCCAGGCTCCTCTGTCCATGGGATTCCCCCAGCAAGAATGCTGGAGCGGGTTGACATTTCCTCCTCCAGGAGATCTTCCCCACCCAGGGATCCAATCAGGATCATCTGCTTGTAGACAGTCTCCTGCATTGGCAAACAGATTCTTTGCCACTAGGGCCACCTTGGATTTAATAGATAGTATTCAGCTGAATTTTGCCAAAGTTTATATTTGGCATCTTGAGTCGAAGGTTAAATGTATTTGTATACAGGCGTGGAGTGACTATGACCAGCTACAAACGCAGATACACACGAGTGTGTTCTGGTGACCTAGCCGTGTGGTGGAGAATTGACAATGATTTTTCAAAATGGTGAACAAAACCAAGAATAACTTCCTCAGATAAGCTGGTGTATACATTTCTGGATGATATATTGTATATTAAAACCAGGTAAAGTTTCATTGTATTTGTATATAAAACAGGTTATATACAGGTTTTTTTTTGTTGCTTCTGTGAAGGTTTGGTGGGATATTGGAAACTTGTGTGGGACAGTTTGTTGTGATGAGCTGTTCTGTGCATTACAAAAGGTCCTGGTCACTACTCCCTGCTTCTTAAACGCTAGTGTCCCCTCAGTCTTGTGACATCCAAGAATGCCCACACAAATTTCCAGTCTGTTTCTTGGAAAACCACTTATCTATTCAGTCAAATAGCAATTTTTGTCGGCATCCGTGTGCTGGGTGCTGTTTCAGTGGGGAGGTGTAGGGTGATGAACAGGACACAGTCCCTGGCATTCTGAGTTGGAGTTCAGAATGAGGGGATACCCAGACAGTAGTCGTATAATATGATAAATAACTTGAGAATAGGCGCAGTACCTGTCAGTTTGGGAACACAAGAAGACCTAGCCAACTAGCCAGGGGTCCCACGTCCTGAAAAAGCCAAGCAGAGAACTTGCATTTGAGCTGAGTCTTCAAAGGCTTGAAAGGCTATGCAGAGAAGGGTGGTATGCCAAGCAGAGGGATCTGCATAACAAACAGGTCCAAGGTCGCTGGCACACAATGGACACTCAAATAGTGTGAATGAGTAGATGGATAATTGAATGAGATACGCATATTTCCTGGCAGGGAGCCAGGAATATTGTGAATTGCTAAAAGGCAGGGAAACACCTACCTCTTGATTCCACCCAGATCCCTAACCTTGGTTGAGACCCAGAGAAGGTGGCAGTGGTGAAAGTGTCCCAGACCCGGAGGACGGGTTTTGTGATCCCAGCCTGGAAGGGATCTCCAGGAAGTGGATCTCAGATTCTGCTCGCCCAGACGGCAGCTGCTACAGATATAAAAGCTCTACTACTTCAGTGTTTGAAAAAGCAGGGCAGGGATGCCTCTTATTTTCACATCTGTAGCTCATGTGTGATCCAGGGCGTGTTTTTGATGGATGGTACCTTCTGAGGACTGTCCCAAGATCCAAGTCTCCTGGAGTGTGTGCACAGAAGGGAAGACCACAGGCAAAGGGGCCTCTCCCCCAAGCTGGTTTAAAGCAGGTCAGAGCCAGTCTCCCTCTCCCCATTGGACCATCCCTGTCTCCTTAAGATGGTCATTTCTGCCCCAAAGACCAGGTGAGGGCAAAGATCTGGAACTGCCTGCCCCCAGGAAGCAAGCAGGCAGTGTGAGCCAGCTGGATGGGTACTTTGGGAAACAAGAGGTGTGTGCAACCTCATCTAAGGGCAGGCTGTGACTCTGGCCTGGCTGAGTGTTGCTTGTGTATGATTCCTGCTCTTGCATTGCCAAGTATTTTGTGTTTTTTTTTTCCTACACAAGATAGAAGTGGAGAATTCTATATTTCCAGATTTTAAAATGTTGACACTAACTCAAACGAAAACAGAAAAAACAAGCCAGTGAAAGGCAAACAAAGCCTGTCTGGGCCCTCACATCCTGGTTTCCATCCTAGGAAGGGGCACGTTCGTACGACATTAGTGCTTTACTCTACAAGGAGAAACGTGGAAGCCCAAGCGGAATGCATTGCTTCTGGAAATATTGAGTCAATGTCCACGCTAGGGGCTGGTTGATGTCCACAATAAATTAGAAGGTCCAGTTTCTGCCCATTTGGAACTCCCAATAGGTAGATCAAGAGGCAGCTTCAGAGCAGTGAATGATCAACAGACTAAGAACATGAGCTGGGAGAGCAGGCGAGTGTGTGGGCAGGGGGAGCACAAATCAAGGCAAGTTTCCTGAAGAGCCCTCTGACATGGAACACAGAAAATAATTGGAAGTTAGCCAGGTGGGGAGCACAGTGGGTAGAAAGGTATGCCAGACAGAGGGCATAATAATACACGCAAAGGCCTGGGGACACGAGGAAGTTCAGTTAATTCAAGGATCTAAAAGTAGCTCATTGTGGCTGAAGCTGAGGGTGCAGGTTGGGAGAAAGACGTGTGGAAAAAAAGAAAGCAGGAGAATTAGGCAGGGGGTGCAAGCAAATGTCTATTGGGACTCAGGGCCAATGAGTAAATTGGTCTTGATGTAAGAGACAACAGAGGCTGAGGGGGTCTGGGGTGCCCGGGAGTTGGCTGCGACTCAAATGTAGCCACTCAGCAGAGGTCCAGGGTTGCTAGAGCGTCCTGTTTTTCAGGAGCAGTGTGAAGCTAGATTATTAAGTGCGGTGTCTCGAGTTCTGCATTTACGCTTTTAACTTTGAATGTATAAAGTCCTTGGCAAGGTCAAACAACATCTGTTTGCATCTGGCCTGTGAGCCACTGGTTCCATTCTCTGAAGGAATCATAAAGGGCATGTGGACTGGATTCCGAGAGTGGGGGAGCCACTAGGGGTGCTTTAATCAGGGGCATGGCATTCCAGGCTCACACAGAAAGGACCTGTTGGCTGGAGAACAGCAGTCGAGTTGACTCACTGGAGATGTTGTGATTCCTGCAGAAGAGCGGGGAGATGGAGGAGGACAATGTGGGGATGGGCGGGGAGATGGAGGAGGACAGCATGAGGATTAGTGATGGGATGTGGGGATAATAGGGTGTGATGGCAGACTAGAAGGGATGGTGTGTGTACGGGGTCCTTAGGGAGGCTTAAAGTTGATATGTGTCAAGGCAGCAGGTGCAGAGGAAGGACAAGGAAGAGTGATGGAGGAAGATGACCTTGACCCCTGGGGATCACTCCGGCGAGATGCCCAGAGATTCTGGACCTGGTCCAGGAATGTGGGCCCAGTGCAGTGAATAGGACCCCCTGGATTGCCAGGAACTGCAGGTAAGGTGGGAAGACACACTGAGGACTACTGAAGAGCCCAGGACCGGAGGCTGGTCCGCAGTCCCTGCTGAGGGCAGGGCCCTGAGTGGAAGCAGCGGTGACCTCACTGTCTCAGGAGCCAGGGCGGGAGGGTGGGGTAGGAGCTTCCAGCTGACGAGGACTGGCCCGGCAAAGGCCGGTAGATGTCACAGAGCCAGTGTGTTAGTGGGTAAATGGTGAAGAATCCAGAAAGACAAACTGCTCCTTGCTCACATTTCATCTAAGGAGGAAATAAAGCTTTTCTGCGGGTAATTTCTTTGAATTTCTTTTGGTACCTTGCTCCAAGGTCCTGCTGGTTCTCCCCCTGACAGGCAGGAAGGTTTTTAATAAATGTTTATGGTCCCCCATCATTTCTTTATCCCTTTGAACAATACTCTGCTGAGCATATAAACTCTGTTACAGTTTGTGTGCATGTTTTTAAGAGTTTCCATTGGCCTTCATCATGATCAAGATCAAGACTCACCAGTGAAGCCGGAAATGGCAGTAGGGGCTCAAATGCCTAGAGATGGAGAGGGGTGTTGGGGGGCAGGGGAGGAATTATAAGGTACCTGCTGCCTTTCTGTTTTAATATGAAGTCCCCAACCGCTTGACACTGGACTGAGCCCTGAGTAGTTGTGGGAGGATGCTGCACAAACCCCTAATGCTGGCCGGGTATACAGTAGGTGCTCACTGTGCACCAACTGGACCGGGTTTAGGTCTTGAGCGATAAGATCTTGTAAGGCTTTCTGACCTTTGAAACATGGCAGGGAAGGACATGGTTCCCCAGTCCTACTTTGCCTGGTCAGCATGTCCTGGGTGACCCCTGGGTCCAGGTTCTAAAGCCCAGAGTCAGCTGAACATGGTGGGGTGGGATTTTGCAGGAGTGGAGAACATGGGCTTGGGAGCCAGACTCTGGCTGAATCCCAGCTCCTCCATTTCTAAAATGGGGATAATAATACCTATTATATAACTGGTCCAATCCCAAAGAAAGGCAATGCCAAAGAATGCTCAAACTACAGCACAATTGCACTCATCTCACACGCTAGTAAAATCATGCTCAAAATTCTCCAAGCCAGGCTTCAGCAATATGTGAACCGTGAACTTCCCGATGTTCAAGCTGGTTTTAGAAAAGGCAGAGGAACCAGAGATCAAATTGCCAATATCTGCTGGATCATGGAAAAAGCAAGAGAGTTCCAGAAAAACATCTATTTCTGCTTTATTGACTATGCCAAAGCCTTTGACTGTATGGATCACAATAAACTGTGGAAAATTCTGGAAGAGATGGGAATACCAGACCACCTGACCTGCCTCTTGAGAAACCTGTATGCAGGTCAGGAAGCAACAGTTAGAACTGGACATGGAACAACAGACTGGCTCCAAATAGGAAAAGGAGTTCGTCAAGGCTGTATATTGTCACCCTCTTTATTTAACTTATATGCAGAGTACATCATGAGAAACGCTGGACTGGAAGAAACACAAGCTGGAATCAAGATTGCTGGGAGAAATATCAATAACCTCAGATATGCAGATGACACCACCCTTATGGCAGAAAGTGAAGAGGAACTCAAAAGCCTCTTGATGAAAGTGAAAGTGGAGAGTGGAAAAGTTGACTTAAAGCTCAACATTCAGAAAACGAAGATCATGGCATCCGGTCCCATCACTTCATGGGAAATAGATGGGGAAACAATGGAAACAGTGTCAGACTTTATTTTTCTGGGCTCCAAAATCACTGCAGATGGTGACTGCAGCCCTGAAATTAAAAGACGCTTACTCCTTGGAAGGAAAGTTATGACCAACCTAGATAGCATGTTCAAAAGCAGAGACATTACTTTGCCAACAAAGGTTCGTCTAGTCAAGGCTATGGTTTTTCCTGTGGTCATGTATGGATGTGAGAGTTGGACTGTGAAGAAGGCTGAGCGCCGAAGAATTGATGCTTTTGAACTGTGGTGTTGGAGAAGACTCTTGAGAGTCCCTTGGACTGCAAGGAGATCCAACCAGTCCATTCTGAAGGAGATCAGCCCTGGGATTTCCTTGGAAGGAATGATGCTAAAGCTGAAACTCCAGTACTTTGGCCACCTCATGCGAAGAGTTGACTCATTGGAAAAGACTCTGATGCTGGGAGGGATTGGGGGCAGGAGGAGAAGGGGACGACAGAGGATGAGATGGCTGGATGGCATCACCGACTTGATGGACGTGAGTCTGAGTGAACTCCGGGAGTTGGTGATGGACAGGGAGGCCTGGAATGCTGCGATTCATGGGGTCGCAAAGAGTCGGACACAATTGAGCGACTGATCTGATCTGATCTGATAATATATTATATGTTATTATATAATATATAAGTATATAATAATAGAATATAGAATATATAACAATATATGTTATCTATGATATATATAATATGTATCATATATAATCATGTAATAGTAGTATAATAATAATACTACCCTTCCTGACATCTTTCTCATCCTAAGAGTGCTGGGTGGCACATGTCTGTGCCTCCTCTCACCCCTCAGCACCCCGCTCTGTTGTGCCCTGCAGGGTGTTCCAAGGAGCAACCATGGCCACCCTGTACCCATCTCTGGAGGACCTGAAGGTGGACCAGGCCATGCAGGTAAACTGCCAGGCTGTTAGCCTGGGTCCCCTGCTGGGGCTTCGGGATTACCCCAGGGTAGCTAAGGGAGGCTTGTCTTGGATCAAGGTTGGAGGCCACTGGGAGTTCCTTATTGGCCCCAAGGCATGCGGGTTCCTAGTGCGGGGCCTGCTGGGCAGAGCAGGTGTTCAGAGGCCAAGGCAGTGAGATCACAGCAGGTGGAGAAGACGAGCAGCTGCAGACAGGCCTATGTCTGGTGCCCGCTTGGTCCCAGTGCTTCCTCCATTGGGGTTCGTGCAGACCCCATGCTCTAGGGCAAGCTTCCAGGGTAAACCCTGTGGCCGTGGTGTTTGGCCTACTCATCCCCCAGAAGCCCTTTCCTCCTTCCATCCTACATGAGGTCTTAGGGGGTTTTGAGAACTGGGGGCTTTTTGACTGATAATTACCTTGGCCACTGCAGGTAGTAAATGAGTTGTGACATTCGGTGGGTTGCAGGCCCTTGGGAGAACCTCCCTCCTGAGGCATGGAGGTGTGCGAAGCCACATTTATTGAAGGGTTGGATACCCACTCAGGCCATGAGCATACCTATCGCCCTGACCCCCAGCCTCAGGGAGCCCCAAGCTCCAAGGGCTCTGGGGTTCTGACCACAGCTGAGCGGCACTCCCCTTCCATCCCCAGGCCCAGGCCAGAGCTGTACCCAGGATGCCTGCCCTGCCAGTACGGGGAAAAGGGGACTCCCAGCCTCCACGTGAGTGATGGGGATGGGGTGCTTCCGGCCAAGAGTGACTTCTGCTGGCCATTTCCGAGAGCCTGCCTCTTGCCTGCCACCGAGCCATGGGCACTGTGTACAGTTGTCCCCTCTACTTTGAAAAGCTGTGACCTGTGAGGGGCCTGACATCCCTGACTTAGGGCCACCAAGGAAGGCTGCGCGAGGAGACCAGGATGTATGCAGTGGCCCTGGGGCTGCTCTGGCTATCGTGACTGGTCCTGCGGTAGCAAACTTGAGCTCAGGCCCAACCCCTCTCCTCACCGTGCAGTTTCCCAGAGCTGCCTTTGGGTCGGCTGGTGCCAAATAAAGGTAACTGAGCTCAACACCAAAGTGATCCCTGAGGGGCTCCGTGTCCCAGGCTGCTCCCAGACCATCTGAGGGGAGGACCCACATTGCCAGTGAGTGTTCCCAGGGCTGCAGAGCCATCTCAAGAATATACTGCATTCTTGGGAGTAAACAGCATCACGGACCCTTTTGTTTCTTAACAAAGATGAGTGACCACTTGGGAGCCAGGCAGGTGTGGCCAAGCTCATGGCCAGAATAACATCTTTCTCTTCTACCCCTTCCCTTCCCACCAGTTTTGTACCCTAACCTGGCAGAATTGGAAAACTATATGGGTCTTTCCCTCTCCAGCCAAGAAGTCCAGCAGAGCCTGCCTCAGACTCCAGAAAGTGCCAGTGTAGGTATTTGTCTCTTGCCTGATGTGGGCCCTCCTTCCTTGGTCTTGCCATTTAAACAGATTTGAATCTCCTCTCTCTGTAGCATCCCTGAGGCTCTGTTTCTTGATGACACGTTTCATTTTGAACCTTCATGAGAAGTGCCGTGGGGTTTCATGGTTTCCTGCAGGCCTTGGGGCTAGAGGGCCACTGCCTGCCCTTTGACCTCTGACCTGCTGGCCTGAGCCTGCTGGATGAGACGGGAGGACATTAAACCTGGCCTGAGCCTGGGTGCTTCTAATGAGGGGGTGCCTGTGACTTGGGAGCAGCTGCATGGTTAGGCAGAGCCTGTGAGGAGGAGCTTGTCAGCCCCAAGTCCCCAAATGAAATAATAATGCTTAACTCTTGTTCTCTATGACTTCAGGGAACAACAACAAAAAAAATCATAACATAGAAATATTCACTCCTGAAAATATATTCACTTACAGAATCAGTCCCAAAACTGTCTCCCCATCAGCTTCAACATTCCTGGTTGGTTCATTGTTCTGGTCCAGTGCAAATCGATTGCAAAGTACAAATACAAATCTTGGTAAGGCTGTGGGATTTCATGAAATTGATAGAAGTGACGATGAGAGCTGCCACACTGACAAATGAGGATTTCACAGGAGAAATCAGCAAGGATGAGGACGTGTAGGATTCTGAGCAAAGCTGGTGACATCCTGGAGTGGTTTTCCAAAATGACGCCCTTGACAGTCATGTAGGGAAGCACACACAGGAAGCAAAGTAGGTCACGTTGTCCAGTTTTAATCCATTGATTGATCTCTCTTTGGTCAATACCCCAGACAACCTAAATTTGATGGGGAAAAAAAAAAAACGACAGATAATGTACTTTCATAATTAAAATTTTTAATTATTTTTAGTTTAAGTTTTTCTTTTTAAATAATCGGAGATTCAGTCAGGAAGTTGCCAAGACAGAGAAGTCCTTTGAACTCTTCATCCAGTTTTCCCAATGGTTCCATTTTATGTAACTATACTATAATGTCAAAACCAGGCATTTTACATTGGTACAATGCGTCTAAGGTTCTGTGTGTTTTTATCACCTGCAGCCACCAGCACAATTGAGATACAAAACTACATCATCACACAGAAGTCTCTCTCGTGCTGCCCCTTTATGATCACGCCCAGCCTCCCCTTCAGCATCCTCAGCCCCTTGGCAGTCACTGGCATGTTTTTGTCCCTATAATTTTATCATTTCAGAAGGTTATGTAAGTGAAGTCACATGGTGTGTGACCTTTTCAGATGGGCTCTTTCCACTCAGCATTGTGCCCTGGAGATCCTTCCAGGCTGTCGCCTGTTTCAACAGTTCATTCCTTTTTATTGCAGCATTTCGTTCCATGGTGTGGCTATAGCTCAGTTTGTTTAACCTCTTGAGGGACATTTTGGTTGTTTCTAGTTTTTGTCTATTATAAACTAAGATATTACAGATGTTTGTATACAGATTTTTGTACAGACATAAGTTTTCGTTTCTCTGGGATAAACGACCAGGAGTGCAATTCCTAGGCAGTGTAATACATGTATGGCTAATTTTTTTTAGAAAGAAACTGCCAAATGATTTTCAGAGTGGCTGTATTATTTTATTTTCCTGCCAACAGTGCATGAGTGTTTTGTTGGCACATCTTTGCCAGCATTTGATATTATCACTATTTTAAATTTTGCTCATGGTAGGTGTGTAGTGATGCCTTATCGTGGTTTTTATTTGCACTTTCCTAATGGCTAGTGATGTTGAACATCTTTTCATGTGCTTATTTGCCAGCTGTATATTCTTTTTGATAAAATGTTTTCATATATTTTGCTTATTTTCTAAATGGATTTTTTTAAGTCAACTTTTGAGACCTTATTCTAAAATCCTTTGTCATTTGATTTGTAAATATTTTTCTCCCACTGTGTAACTTCTCCTTTCATTGTGTTAAAAGAGTTTACTGGAGAACAAAAAGTTTTCAATTTTGATGAGGTTCAATTTATTGATTTTTTTTCTTTGTGGATCATGCCTTGGTGTCCTAAGAAACTTGACTGAGCTCTAGGTTCTGAAAAATTTTCCGTTTTACTTCTAAAACTCTTATAGTTTTTTGTTTAAATTTATGATTGAACTTGAGTTAGTCTTTGCATAAGGCATGAGGTCACGATTCACATTTTGCTTATGGATGTTCAGTTGCTCCCATGCCATTTGTTGAAAAGACTCTTCTGCCTTCACTAAATTGTCCTCACACCTCTGTTAAGAAGCAGTTGCCCCTACTTGTGTGAGGCTATTTCTGGATATTCTCTCTTCTGCTCCGAAGGTCTGTCTCTCCCCAATACCACACTATCTTGATTACTGTAGCTATACAGAAAGTCTGGATATCTGGTAGAGTGATTTCTCCTGTTTTTTTTCTTTTTTGTCAGACTAGTTTTAGCTATTCTAGTTCCTTTGTGTTTTCATATAAAGTCTAGATTAACCTTGCCTCTATCTACAAAACATAGAGACTGTGATAGGAAATGCGTTAAATATGTATATCACTTTGTGGACAGTTGACAGCTTCATCTAGTTTTTCTGATCCATCAATACAAAATATCTCTTATTTATTTAGACCTTTGATCAGGCTTCCCCAATAGCTCAGTTGGTAAAGAATCCGCCTGCAATGCAGGAGACCCCGGGTTGATTCCTGGGTCAGGAAGATCTCCTGGAGAAGGGAAAGGCTACCCACTCCAGTATTCATGGGTTTCCCTTGTGGCTCAGCTGGTAAGGAATCTCCCTACCGTGCGAGAGACCTGGGTTCAATCCCTGGGTTGGGAAGATCCCCTGGAGAAGGGAAAGGCTACTCACTCCAGTATTCTGGCCTGGAGAATTCATCCATGGGATGAAAGGGGTCAGACATGGCTGAGCGACTTTCACGTTCAAACTCACAATACATTATATTAAAAACAACAGTAATGAGTACTCAAAATTTCTCTTTTTAATAACTTCACTATTTTCTACTAATATCTATCCTACTGAGGTTATTTCAGTTTTTATCTAAAGGTAGAAATATTATATGATGATGTGATGAGAATTCCATGGACTGTATATTCCATGGGGTCGCAAAGAGTCGGACATGACTGAGCGACTTTCATTTCACTTCACTTCACTTCTTTGATCTCTTTTATCAGTGTTTTGTCATTTCCAGCATACAATTCCTGTATATGTTTTATTAGCTCCACACCTAAGTATTTCTTTTCTTTCTTTTTTTTTAGCGATTGTAAGTGGTATTGTATTTTTAATTTCAGTTTCCACGTATTCATTGTGAGTATATAGAAGTACAATTGATTTTTTTGGTATGCATTGGTCTTGTGTCCTGTGACCTTGTTAAACTCACGTATGAGTTCTAGGAGTTCATCTGTAGATTCTTTGGAATTTTCTAGTAAAGCATCATCTTATCTGAAAATAGGGACCATTTTATGTTTTCTCTTCCAATCTATATGTCTTTTATTTCCTTCCCTTGTCTTATTGATCTGGCTAGTTCTTCCATTACTGTATTTAACAGTAGTGATGGGAGTGGACATCTTTGCCTTGTTCCAGATCTTTTTGGGGGGGGCAGGGATAGTATTCACTCATCTTGATACTTTTGACATAATTTTTTTTAAGGCAGAAATCAACTTGAGCTCCTTTACCCCCTCATTGTTCACCATTTTCTGTAACTCTTTATTTTTAAGTGGATTTTAAAAGGTTCTCCTGACATCAAGTTGTCTTGGAAAATGAGGACCCTTTTTCTATAATACATACCTGTCCTCCCGTCTCTATTTTCCTGGCTGTGTTTTTTTGGGGTGTGGACTTTGACGCCCCCTAGTGGCTTCATGGCGCCATGTGTCCTCCTGCCCGCAAGAGGTGTGTGTGGTCTGCGGTGGACTGGAGCTCAGGGTCCGCCCCGTTCTCTTTTCCCAATCCCTGCTCCCACGCCTGGACCCTTGAGGCACGAGGCCTCACGGCGCTGGCTGACCTCTGCTCCCCTGCGGTCTGCAGGCAGCGGTCTCGGGCCCTTCGCCGGGCCAGGTGGTGGCGCCGGTGTCCGGTAACAGCCTGGGCGCGCTGCGTGCGGAGATCAAGCCCGGGGTGCGCGAGATCCACCTATGCAAGGACGAGCGTGGCAAGACGGGGCTGCGGCTGCAGGCCATCCACAAGGTGGGGCTGGGGTCGGGCGGGAGGGGAGGGGCCCCGCGGAACGCAGAGAGAGAGCTCGCCTGCTGGACTGCGCCTGCCCGCGGCCCGAGCTGCCAGCGGGAGCCAAGGCTCACCTGAGCCCTAGACAAGCTCGTCCTCTCCATCCCCTCCCATAAGGCACTAGGGCTTGCTATGGGTTGTGCCAGGGACCCTCCACTTGACCCTCCTGGGACTTCATGCTTCCTTGCTCCCCCCTCAGAGGGATCTGGCTTCTGGGAGGCTTTCTGAAGACAGTGGAAGGTGAGGGGTGTGGGGGTGTTGGTTCAGATTCCAGCCTGAGAGGCCTTGTAATCTGGTGACTGGGGATGCAGCCACTAGTTGGAATTCCTGAAAGCGTTAGTTGCTCAGTCATGTCCAACTCTTTGCGACCTCATGTACTGTAGCCCGCCAGGCTCCTCTGTCTATGGAATTCTCTAGGCAAGAATGGCACCCCACTCCAGTACTCTTGCCTGGAAAATCCCATGGATGGAGGAGCCTGGTAGGCTCCAGTTCATGGGGCTGCTAAGAGTCGGGAACAACTAAGCGACTTCACTTTGTCTTTTCACTTTCATGCATTGGAGAAGGAAATGGCAACCCGCTCCAGTGTTCTTGCCTGGAGAATCCCAGGGACGGTGGAGCCTGATGGGCTGCCGTCTATGGGGTTGCACAGAGTTGGACACGACTGAAGCGACTTAGCAGCAGCAGCAGCAGGCAAGAATACTGGAGTGGGTAGCCATGCCCTTCTCCAGAAGATCTTCCCAAGCCAGGGATTGACCGAGTCTCCTGCATTGCAGGCAGATTCTTTATCATCTGAGATACTGGGAAAACTCCTGAATTCCTGACTCCGTTGCTTCCTAGCTGTGTGGCCTGTTTCCTCACCAGGAAAATGGGGTACCCTCTTTGTTGCTATACAGAGCTGCGGTCCCAGGGCCCAGTAGGCTCTGAGAAGATCAGGAGGCAAACAGCAGTGCAGGAGGAGGCGCCTGGGCTCAGGGTGGGCTGGGGGAACTGACTGCGGGGCTCACCTCCTCCAGGGGATCTTCGTGCAGCTGGTCCAGGCCAACACCCCTGCATCCTTGGTGGGGCTGCGCTTTGGGGACCAGATTCTGCAGATTGATGGACGCGACTGTGCTGGGTGGAGCACGGACAAAGCCCACCAGGTGGTGAAGAAGGCATCGGCCGAGAAGATTGTCATAGTCGTTCGGGACAGGTGAGCACCCGGGTCCCAGGAGCCTGTCTGCCCTTGGTTATGTCCCAGGCCCAGCTCACTGTCCCTCCCTGCCAGGCCGTTCCAGCGGACCATCACCATGCACAAGGACAGCACAGGCCACGTCGGCTTCGTCATCAAGAAGGGGAAGATCATCTCTTTGGTCAAAGGGAGTTCCGCGGCCCGTAACGGGCTCCTCACCAACCACTATGTGTGTGAGGTGAATGGGCAAAACGTCATTGGGCTGAAGGTGAGCAAGGCGGAGCATGGCTCCATCCCAGGACCTCAGGGACTGGGAGATCGAGAGGTGGTGGGAAGGTTCGTGTCTGTGGGTGAGCTGCTGCCCTCGCCCCAGCTTCAGATCCTCATCCTAAGGCTGCTGCAGGGATTCAATGAGACAAAGGTACGAGAGCTTCGAGCACAGTGCCGATACTAAGTGCTCAGTGAATACTCGCTGATGTTACTTACTCATAAAGGCCAGAGGTGTGACTACAGGTGGTGGTGATGACGTGTGTCAGGAAACAGGTGTCCAGGGCGGGGGTGAGGGGCTCCTGGCTGCACGGTCTACTCTGTGTGATATTTCTGTTTGTATCCTGGATCATGTTCACTAATAGGAATATTTTAGGAAATGGCTCTTCAGAAGCCCATTTCCTACTTCTTTCTTCTCCCCAACAGTGTGTGTGTGTGGTGAGTTTTATCTTTAAATACAAGAAGGAGCAAATGGTCTAGGGCCAGTGCTGTGACGTAGACTGGGGGACAGGGTGGGTGCCTTCGGGGAATGGACCCCAGAAGAGGTTGAGTCACATGGCTTCTGGTCCCTGGACAAACGAGAGTGGTTTATCCTGATTGATGCCACCAGGACTGAGAGCCGTTCTTAATTCCAGTTGTGATTTAGAGTGAGGGTCCCCTCCTCTCCAGCATCCAGGGCTTTGGGGCTCACAGGCAGGTGAAGGTGGCCTGGGGGGGTTTGCCATCTCACCCCACAGATGACACAGTCTTGTGAGCCACTCCCCCTCCCTCATAAGGGCCATCTCCAGGTCACTCCTGTCACACATCTTCTCCCCTATGCCTGACGGTCTAGTCGCATCTGGTATATCTTCTCCCATTGGTCCTGGCACAGCTAGGAAAACACACAGCCAAGTCGGAGATCTGTGTAAAGTAAAGGTCACGGTCTCCAAGTAAGGGCCAGAGGTTTGTCTCGTGCCTTAGCGTTCGGCTTTGGGCTGTACGGCACACTCTGTGTAGGTGCTTCTCGTGTCTTGTTCTCCCCACGATCTGAACGGCTTCTGCAGGCCTTTCTTTTTACTGGTCAACAAGATGTAAGAGGAAGAGGTACCCCACGGCCTCGGCTCAGGCTGACAGGAGCCCAGAGAAGAGGGTGGGTGGGTGTGCCTACTGTCCCCCCTTGTCCCCCCACTGCAGCGTGGTTCTCTTTCTGCTTTGGGGTCAGAATCCCGGTGTGACTGGGGCCCGGGAGACGGCATACACGTGTGGTTGGTGGGATTCCCGGGGCTCTTTGGGGGAAGTCATGTCTGTGAGGCCGTTCGGTGTCAGGCCCACACAGGCCCTAGAGGTGAGGGTAGGAGAGGTGAGTCCATTTTACTGAGAGAGCCTCAGATGGGAGGCCCACATTCTTGCTTGAGCTGAGGGCCTGCCACCCTCACTCAAGGGGCAACCTATTCCCTACCGTCACTGTCAGTGGTGGACTCCAGCAGGGCCACGCTGACCACTTCACAGAGGTGCCTCAGAGTTGCCCCTGGCTCCCAAGGTGACCGTCACTCACCTCTTCTCCAGGACAAAGAAGTCACAGAGATTCTGGCCACCGCCGGGAACGTCATCACCCTGACCATCATCCCCACTGTCATCTACGAGCACATGGTCAAAAAGTAAGGCTAACCACTCCCCCCCGCCCCAGCCCCCCTCTCCTCCGGCCGACCCCTCCCCTCCCGCTGCCCCCCTCCCCTCCGAACCTCTCCCTTCCTCCCCTCCCTCCTTCCCTCCCTCCTCCCCTCTCCCCACCTCCTGGCCTCCTTCTGGTAACTTGGGGTGAGGCAAGGGAGGCACAGGTTTTTGGGGGAAGGGGGAGAAGGTGCTGCCAGTTTTGGCGACTGTCCTTGTTGCTGTATCTAGGTTGTCCCCGACCCTGCTGCACCACACCATGGACCACTCTATCCCTGACGTCTGAGGCCACGGGACAGCAGCTCAGGCCTGTCACCCTCCTGCCAGAAAGGGAAAGTCCGTGCCTGCGGAGGCGCGCTGCCTGGGGGCGGGGCCATCTCAAGGGGGCGGGATCTTCTCAAGGGGGCGTGTTCCGGGCGGGGCGACAAGGCATCCTGTGCGTCTGTTATTTACATACACTGGCCTTGTTGCAGTCTCAGCCACTCAACTGGGCTAAGGCCGGGACAGGGCCCACAGGCAGCCATTCTCTGTGCTGATTTAAATGCTCGGCACGTCGGCAGGCCAGCTAAACACTTCCTAAAGTTGCAGCTGGGTCCCTTTCAAATTTTTGCCTCTACCAGTAAAACAGTTCCATGTTTTGAGAACACAAATACATCTTTTTTTTTTTTTTTTTTTTTGGTTAAGAATTGTTTCTTTTTCCTTTACTTGTTCTTTGTCACAAAGTGTATAGAGTTATAACCCTTCACTGTCTTTTGAATAAAGATTTGATTTTAAATAAAATCCCTTCCTCAAAAGTAATTGATATTCCAGAATCCTCAGTCCCATTACGACCAGTGTTGGTTGTCTTTTAAGCAGTGGTGAGACCGAGGCCTTTTCTATGCGTTGCCTCTGACAGCATGGCTTGGCTTGGCTTGGCTTGGCCAGCGTCACGTGCCGCCTGTTGGTGTGAGTCTGGGATGACTGGGTGGTGGTGGGGGAGTGGTGGGGGACAGTGTGGGCTCTGGAAGGGGGCACTAGCTTTAGAGTGCCCCCTGCTCAGTGACTCTAGCTGGCTTCTGCATCTGTAGGTGTGAGAATCACCTCAGGGGTGCTGGAGAGGATGGAATGGGTGCACTCTCAGGGCCCAATGGGGCTGACACCGAGGGGGTGCCAAATGACCCCCAAGTGACGCATGGTAGAGCTGAGCCAGCTTGCAGCTCTCAGGTTCCCTCTACCTCAAGAAAGATCTCTGCCCCCTCAGCTCTTTTCAGGGTGTGAGTTTTGACTCCCATGTGGGCGGGGACAGCGTGAGCCCCCTTCATCCCCCTCACTGCCCCAAAAGACACAATATAAAGAAAACAGGCGATGGATCTGGTTGTGTTTTCATGCTTTAATCCAGAGCTGTTCTGCTGTAGGTACAACTCTGTCAGATCAATAGGACAAAGGAGACAAAAGTGAAGACCCCTCCCCACCTCCCACCCCCTTCCTGTATCCCCTGAATTCTCTGTCAAGGGCATGGCTGAATTTAACAGTGCACTATGACTTGTTTGTACTGACCCCTAGGTCACAGAGGGGTCATGAGTTCACTGGGCAGAGGCCCCTCCGTAGGCCTCTACCCCAGAATTTTGTCACTTGCCCCCTACACCACCCCCCGCAAGGTGCTGCCAGGTACGCCGGTACTACTGGTGACTGGGAACTGTGTTCATTGAAAAGCTAAGTTATCCCCTTGGGAGATATTTGGAATAAACTTCACTTGAGGCCAGCTCTCTGAGCAGAGTACTGCCCCTGACTCTGATTCCTGCTTGAGCCTGGACCAGAGGAGTAGCCGGGCCAACTCTGGCCTGGACCCCACAACTGAGGGGAAGCCAATTCTGGCAGCGGGGCTCCAAGGGACCAGCAGTTCCACAAGGTGATTCCTGAGAACGGTGTTGCTCAGGATCTAATCAGCTCCAGCCAGAGGCTGGGGAGAGGGGAGACCCCAGAGATTTCTGCTCTAGAAGCGGAGGGCATGAGAGAAGGTCACAGCCCAACAGGAGGAGGTATTAAGCAGGAAGGAAAAGGGGAGCCTTGGAGGATGAGCACTCAGCGGGAGGCTCCGGGGCCCTGGCCTTGCCTCCAGCCCCACATTCTGGACGCTGCAGTCTGGGCTTGGAGCCTGAGCCAGCGGGCCGCTGCTTCTTACCGCTGGAGCCTCCCAGGCAGCTCTGCCCCTTTTGCATAGATGCGGGATCCCGAACACACACACGCACACAGGCACGAGCTGGAGCCTGGCCGACACGGTCCCAGCACCTGTCCCGGGCTTGGGCCAAAGAGTCGCCTCCTCCATTGACAAGAGACAAAGCCTGTCAAAGGTCCCACCAGACCCCCCAAAAGAGAGGACCCAGAGTGGGCTGGGGCCCCTCTGACCAGGCAGGCAGGTCTCAGGCCAGAGCAAGAGTAGAGGGTGGCACCAGTTCCTCTCACCTTGTCCACAGACCTGAGTCCACACTCTTCCCGAGGGGCTTGTTCAGAATTAGGGACAGAGCGGACCACGGCCCCGGCCCTGACCACGTCCACCATAACACAAGACACAGTAGGAAGGCCACAGACAGCAAGACGCAGACAGGAGCAGAGGGGCTATGCAGCTTGACTAGATTCCAGGGGTGAAAAATATATAGATTTTATGTTGTCAAATATAGTCATATCTTTATTTTCTCAGCAAAGCTTTTGACTATTTCTAAGGAGACACTGCACAGCTCCGTGAGTACACGGCACGAGGTGGGGTCCATGGCCAGTCTCGGCTTGGCTTTGGATGGGGGTTGTCCACTGCCCCTCCACGTCATGACCCCAGGGTCCTGTGGGGCAGCCCAGCCCTGCCCCCAGAGTTCAGGTTTGGTTCGGCTGGGATCAGGGGGAGCTCCACGAGGATGGCAGGTCTGAGGCTTGGAGTGAGGACGGGGGGCTTCGGAGGCGCAAAGCACATGGCTGAGGGGCTCTCCCCCCAGCTGGTGGCTAGGCTGGCTGCCCACCCCCAGCATGCAGGCGTCCCCCGCACCAGCAGAGGCACAGAGAGGAAGGGCAGAGTCCACGAGTCAGGTGACAGCTGCTGAAACAGCGGGGTGGGCAAGCCACCTTGACGGAACCAGAGGGCCCCCCTAGGCCAGAGGGCTGAGTAAGACACAGGGTCCCAGCAATGCTCCCCACCCCTGCTCCAATGTAGGGCGTAACTCTGAGGAGTGGGTGGGGTGAGCAGACAGGTATACGCCCTGAAGGGGAAGAGGAATGGGTTTACTCTGTAAAATAAGAATGTTAATAAAATGTCAGCAGCTTTGCTGGGGGACCCAGACGTGGTCCCAGGGAAGGAGGCAGGGGGCCAGTGAACCTTTCCAGGTTGACTGGGCTTGGGCTGGGAGCCCCACTCCACTCCCATCTAGGAAACATCCCAGAGCACCCTGCTTTGGCCTGGATGGACATTACGGCTTCAGCACCTCATCTTGCCATTCATCCTGCTGGATATTCTTCCAGAGGCAGATAGGTGTAAGATTTAGGAACCCTCATCCTAGAAAGCAAGCAGCCACCTCACAGGAGATCCCGAGATGCATGAGAACCAAGCCCCAAAATGAACATAGTGCAAAGCAGAAGTTGGTTCTAAAGTCTCTGGAGAAACCTGGGCAAGCTCCAGGGGCTGGAGTGAAACCAGCTGGGGTTGCTGAGCCCAGCCCTGCCTCCCAGGCTGCAAAGCCTCATCTCAGAGGCTGGAGGAGCCCCCTTGAGCTGCCAGCCCCATCTCCTCCTTTTGTGCTGGCAGAGTCTCCAGATGGGAGCTGGGGCTCAGGCCAGTCTGGCTCTCACAGAAGAATGACCTGACAGCGTCAGAAACTCCAAGAGGAAAAGTGAGGTGGGGAAGGTCTGAGATGAACAGACAGACAGGGGACCCACACTGCCCTCTGCCACCTCTTGCCCATCACCATCTTTCCTCCAGCCCGTGGCCTGATTGTGCTCTCAAATCCCAAGTGGGGAGAAGTCTGAAGAGGCTGGAGCTTAGCACATGCCAAGTGGTTCCAGACCTGCTCTGAGTCCCAGTCCCCTGCCTGTACTTTGGGTCACAGCTGCCTCCATCTGAGGAGATAATACTGGCCCAGAAGCCTGGGCTGAGGGCAAGGGGTGGCTTGGGAGACAAGGCCTGGCATACACAGGGAAACAGACAGGACCTGGGGGCGGGGGATGGGGAGGCCGGACTGACAAGTCAAGGCTGGCCTCCCCAGATCATCACACGGGAGACTTCCTGAGCAGCGGCTGCCCTGTGTGGGGGGCCTGGTGGGCAGGGGGGCTGGGGTGGGGGCCTCACCACTTTCTCTCTCTGCAGTGTGTCTGATCAGTGGGCCTCCCGGCTGTCCGTCTCTCTTCCCTTCTCTCCTGTTGCAGTTTTCAGACACCTTCCCCCGACCTTCACTCCTAGCCTCTGATACGGTTATCATCCTGAAAAAGCCACCTCCAAACCCCAAACTAAAGAAATAAGATGATGCCCCAGGGGAAGGTGTGAGAGGGAGGGCGGCACCCCTACAATTGGTAGTTGGGCTGTGGGAGCCTCTGCCCAGGCCGGCCCTCCTCAGAGCTGGGAGCTGCCTCCGGCTGTCGTGCCAGCGGCGCTCGGGCCCTGATGGCTCAGCGAGCGGCAGCTGATCCTGCGAATGGAGTGCAAGGCCACCGTGCAGCAGCCCCGCAGCAGGGAGCTGATGTTGTAAATGGGCTGGCCCTGGCGCCGCTGGGAGCGGCAGAGCCAGGCCACCGTGGGCACGGCGGGCACTACCACGGCCAGCAGATCCACGATATAGTGGCGGCTCCAGTAGCTCTTGGGCTCCTTCTCGGCCGTGGCTGCCTCCTCCTCCTCTTCCACAGGGCATGCCACGCTCACCGACGGGCTGGGGTTTGGGTGGGCACCAGGGTGGTGTGGGGTGGGCCCCCAGGTGATGGGCTCCGGGGCCTCCAGCTCATCCCCCACCGTCACCACCACTGCAGAGTTGGGGTCTCTGGGCCCCGGGGGGTGGGGATCCAGCTCCGGGCGCCTGTCCCCTGACTCGGGGACCATCCCGCAGACCTGGGCCTGGGTCACTTTCTCCAGGATGGTGTCCAGGTCAGGCTGGGATGGCACGAAGTCTGTCTGGATGGCGCGCTCCTGCATGCAGCTGGCCTGCACACCGGCCTCCGTGCCACACAGCAGCTTCTCATAGGTGTTGCTGGCGGGGAAGCGGGGCCCCAGGCTGAAGGAGCTGTGTAGAGACGAGGGCTCCTCGGGGCCGCAGTCCACCCCTGACGACAGCAGGCTGCTGGCCTCCAACGCCTCCGTCCGGCTCAGGGTGTCATCGTTGGCCGCGAAGCCGCTGTCGACCCCATCCTCGGCCGAGGTGCCAGGGTGGTTCCCGGGCGGGTGGTCGCCGCAGACAGCGGGGTCGCTCAGCTTGGTGTACGTGGAGCTGCGGGTGAGAGAGCGGGCTGGGGAGCCGCCAGCCGACTCGCCCGCACCGTCCTCCTTGGCCAAGCCGTTCTGGGCCACTTCCATGCTGTGCAGCAGCGTCTCCAGCTTCTTGTTCTGGATGTTGATGTCCACGAAGTACTTCTGCAGCCCCTTGTCCTTGTCGATCAGGTTGTTTTTGACAGTGTCGATGACCTGCTTGAGCTGCTTAATCTCCTTGCGGGCCTCCTTCAGGGCCAGCTGGGCCTCCACGCGGTGGCACTCCTCCTCAATCCAGTCCTCCTGCATGCGCGACAGCTGCGTCTTCAGGTCATCGATCTCTGTGTCCCTGTGAGCGGATGAGACACTGCGCTCATCACCTGGCCGGGCACTCCATTAAGGACAGGCAAGGAGGGGGTTGTCCCCAAGGACAAAAAGCACTAAAAACAAAGGAACGACTCGATGCCTTCTTCCTCATCCTCTTTATTCCACCGGGGAAGCAGTGGGGGTGGGACAGGGGTGAGGGGTCAGGACAGAGGAGCCCCTTCCTTGGGGACAAGAAGCCACCATTGCATTCCCACCCCCTAGAGCCGAAATGCCGACGACCGTCCACTTTTACATCCACTACCCAAAGAAGAGAGTCGATGATGAAGACCTCAGTTTAAAAATGCAATTGCTATAAAAACTTAATACCTCCGTTTAAAACTCTTAACATAAAACAACAAAAACGAAACCTAAAATCTCTGCTCTGCCCAGAGGGATGTGGCCTCCTACAAAAGCCGGTGGTGGAAATTTTCAGTGGAGGGTTATTTGGCCAGAGACTGCGGGGAGAGGGTGACAAACCACTTTGTTTTTATGAGAGAAATTACTGCCGTGAATGTAGCTGATAATGTTACATCTTCCCTCCAGGGGAGGGGTGAGAAGTGGTGGATGAGTCCGAGGAGAGTGATGAGAACAGAGTGGCTGTCTTATCTGTGCTAGATGTGTCCTTCTTGTAAGTACTGTCGAGAGGAGAGGCCCAGAAGATTGCTGAAAAAGGCACAGAGCTATTCCCAAGAGGAGAGGCAAGAGCAGGCAACATGGACTGTCAGAAGAGTCTCTGCCAGAAACTCTCAGGCTTTTAAAATCCCTGAGGCTTAGATGAATCTGGGGGGCAGTGCAGGGGAGGGAGGTGAAGTAGGAAATGATGCCATCTAGTCCAGAGGTAAAGCCAGGGTGAAACTCATCAGGATGAGCTAAAAGCAGTAAGAAAGGAGGAAAATCTTTCATGGAACTGAATTCAACCTGCACGCAGACACTCATCCCAAATTTATGTGAAATAAATAAAATCCAAATGGCATATCCGTCACTTTGGGGTTTATAAGGCCAGCAGAGTGACCAACCCAGATCCAGCATCGTGCTGTTTTCAAAGGCAGATTAGAAATTCAGGAAATGGGCCCAGGAATTTCACTCCACAAAACACTGAAGGGCCTTGGCCTGGGGAGCTGCAGGGGGCACAAGATCAGCAGTGGCATCAACTGGAAGGGGCAGAAGGGAAGGAAGGGCTGCCCAGCGGGCACAGCTTGGCAATGGAGGTGGGGTGGCAGTGGGGACCTGCAGGGGCTCAGAGCCCCCACAGGTGCGGAGAAGACTGTCCACTCCTCCTGCCTTGGGGTGGAGGGCTCACTCTAGGGTAATCCCGCTCACTGACGCTGAGCCCTGGGAGGAAGGGTGAGTTTGGAAGAAGGGACTGGGCGTGATCAGCTGGGCTGGGCCCACTCCTCCTTGGAGCTGGCAGGACCCTAGAGCTGTGGCTTCCCAGCCCTGTCTCGGTCTCAGGTGGTCTGTGGGATGTTATATTTGAACTGGGTCTTGAAAGATAAATTTGCCAAGGAAGTGAGATGGGGGAAAAGGGCGTCTTGGAAGTGGGGATACAGTGTATGAAAGCACAGAGTGTAAAGCCATCTTTGAGGAGCAGGCAGGCTACTGAGGGAATGAGAGCATCACTGTTCACAGCGTGTGTGGAGGGCAACAATACAGTAAGTAGAGAGCGGCCAAGTTACCGCATGAGTTGTGGGTGGAGAGGCTGGGGAGCTGAGGTTCAGGCACATCCAAAGCAGGGCATCCTGCCCAAACCACACAGGGCAGGTGGCCTGCTCTGAGCCACAGGGCAGTCCTGGAAAGGCAGGAAGGAAATGGGCTGTCTGCTCCCTGAGGACAGCAGAGCAAAGGGCCAAGCAGACCCAGGGCATCACTGAGAAGAAAATGGGAAATAGAAATCCTGGCTCTGCAGACAAGGAGGCCCACAGAATGCCACCTGTGACCTCCTCAAGTTCCAAACCACAACAAATACAGACTGAATGGGGTACTTGGCAGAGCTCTGGTCAAGAAAGATGTGGTCTTACTTACTTATTTTATATATATATATATATATATATATATATGTATGTATGTATATGTATGATAGATACATTCACAGAGGGAGAAAGATTAGTGGCTGCCAAGGATGGGGGAGAAATGGGAGCATGATTGCTACTGGGAACAGGGTTTCTTTCGGGAGTGATGAAAACATTCTGGAATTAGATACTCTTGATGGTTGCACCATTCTGTGAATATACTAAAAAACCACCGAACTGTTTACTTTAGATAAGTGAATTGTATAGTATGTGAATTATATCTCAATAAAATTGTCATATTAAAAAAAGAAAAGATGAAGGAAGCCGTAGTCATGGTGCTCTGACCCCCCAGTGCCCTGCACGGCACCTTGTCCAGCTCACAGTTAGCTGTGTATCTGAATCCATACAGTTTGGAGAAGATGGGTAGATGATGCAAAGGTCAGAGGGCAGCCCTGAAGCTTCCATCATAAAGATGAAGCCGCCAGCCTGAAAAGGTGAAGGCTGGGAGGGTCAGGACTGGCCCTCAGGTCTGGAGAATGAGCTCAGACAGGCTCACGGGGTCTCCTGGGAGACCCCTGGGCTGGGTGGGCGTTCAGAGAAAGGTTCCTCGCAATGGATGAGGAAGAAGGCACCTGGGCCTGAACGGTAGGTCAGGAGCCCCTGGTGACCCCCTGGGAGGAGGCCAAGGAGGGTTAACAGGTTGTTTCTCCCCCCCCGCCGCACCCCCCCAACCCCGGCCCTGCCACCAAACCTCCCCGCCCCGCGATGAGCAGGTCAGCCGGGAAGAATGCCCTGGGCTCCTACTCCCCAGGTAGAAAGGAGCCAGGGCACGAGAAGTGGCCAAAAGGGGCTGCCAGGCTGCTACCGAGAGAGCACTGCCTTGGAGTGAGAGGGAAGGCGGGGAGGCCAGGATAACTGCTTTCGGCCTGGCCCTAAGCAGCCACCTGAAGCTTCAAGGAACAGCTGAGGGAGGGAAAGGACGGGTGGGGTTTTGCGGGAGAGAGGAGCCCCTAGCCACTCCTTCCTCCCAGAGATGCCACGGGCCCTGGCCTCCCGCTCACCGGTCCTGGAGCCGGTCCTGCGTGTCCTTCAGGCGGGCCTTCAGGTGCCGGATGCACACCTCCTTCTGCTGCAGGGGCGTCAAGTACTGCTCCGGGGTGGGGGGCTTGATGCCATGGTTGTCACTGCACAGCGTGTACTTCATGGAGCGCCTGCCAGGGGGCGCTCGTCAGCGGGGAGCGAGGAAGGGGCCTGGCGATGCGCTGGGCCTCCAGGAGCAAGGGAGCCCCGTCCACCCATCCTGGTGTCCCGCCCACTCACCCTGGAGCCCCGCCCACCCATCCTGGTGCCCCACTCCCCTCTGGTGCCCTCCCTCCCCGCCTCCAGCGCCTTGCAGGCCAGGCCTCCCCCTGTGCCCCTGTGTGCATGAGAACACCCGGCCCTTCTGGAAGGTGGGTTTTATTAAGGTTCTTCTGAGGGAAGAGCATAGCGTCGAGGTGGGGAGGTCAGGGCTCCTCTAGCTCGGGGTGGGGAGATACGTCTCAGAGCATGTGGACAAGCCTGGTACCACCCAGGGCAATGCCATCTCTGTCAACCCAATCCCTGCGCTGCAGCCCAGGGCTCAGTCTCCCATCCCAGAGAATAAAGCTGAGGCAGGGAGAAGCCTCCCTCTCCATGTAATTATCCCGGGGCCTGCCTGGTGGGCAAGGACTTATCCGTTGTATATGTGAGTGACTCGGTGTGGAAATCTAATCACTGTACCGCAAGAACCATACGAGCTGGCTCTGTGTCGTCATCATCACCATCGCCTAAACGTTCATTCTGTGTAAAGCAGGTACCGAAGTGGTAGCCTGTCATTTCCCTGGCATAAGGTGGGTGATACTTAATATAAAATTAATAGTGTGTAAGTTTCCTCACTGTTCTACAACTGTGCCTTCAGAGGATCACATTCCCCTACAGTAGGCCTTTCTCTGGTAATTGGAGAAACTGCCTATCATTCTGTCATCACTGTAAGTGGTTTTAGACAAATGTAACAATGTTTCTCATACCATATTACGAATATGACTGTAATACTGTACGCCATAAAATTTTTATAACGATTCATTCATTAGATAGGCTAGGCTACCCTGAAGCAATCGTATTGCTGCTTCTTTGTTATCAATGTGTATTGTTATCAATACATGCATCATTATGCCTGTAAGTAAATATGAATTTCTTTTTCACATGATCTTTTCATTTTTGATGTCTAGTCTTAGTGATACATATAATCCCTACAGTGTTTTGTGTCATATAAGACAATATTGATGTCCTGACAGGTGATTCATCTTACAAACAATGTAAACATACCGTGTCAATAAATACAGTGCTGTAAACATATTCTCTTGTGCTTATAATTTTCTTAACATTTTGTTTTCTCTAGTTTACTGTATTGTAAGCATATTGTTGATAGTACATATAACATACCAAATATGTGCCAATCAACTGATTATGTTATAAAGGCTTTTGCTCAGCAGTAGGCAGTTGTGTTTTGGGGCAGCCAAACGTGATATATGGATTTTCAACTGCACAAGGGGTCAGTGCCCCAGCCTCCCTGTTGGACCAGGGTCAACTATTCTAGGACACCAGCTCATGAACACATTCACACAAATGCAGGTCGATCCTTCCCATCTGCACGTGCCCACTCATGTTCTAGAGGCACATGGGAGCCCAGATGTGCATCGACTGTTCATAACATCGACCTGTTCATAGCTGTACCCTGAGGTGGAGGCAGGCTGGACATGCACTGCTCCCAGCAGCCACACTCCCCCTCATGGGGTGGTGCAGATGTGCATGTGTGGTGAGCACACCCAGCTCCCACCAGTGCCAAGGAGAAGGAATTCCCACCCAGAGGAGGCGGGAGGGCCAAGGCTTTCATCCAGGGGTCGGGAGCACCCCTATCCCACCAGCAGACCACAGCCTAGCCTCCTCAACTCACAGCTTCCTGCCTTCTCCCCAACAGAACTCCCATTGTGCTTAGGTGGCCCTGCACGTGGAACCACTAACCCTCCCTGAAGCCAGTCAGTCACACCTGGCACCCGCCAGCACAGTGTAGACAGAATTTACTGGGGAACGTGTCCTGTCTCAGGAAACATGAGCCTGGCGTAGAGGGGAGGGGGGGTTGGCCTTCTGCCTTCTTCTTCCCTGGACGTGGACCTGATGCCTGAAGGTGTCAGAGCCAGCTGTACACCAAGGATGGTGGAGGTGGGGTCCTCGACACTTTAGGAAGTCGCCCACCTCTGGCCCCTTGTTCTGAAAGCATCACCCCTAGTTTGTCTCAGCCACTGTCTTTGGTTATGTGTAGCTGGGTATGATCATATCATCTTACAGATGGGAAACTGAGGCTCAGAGAGAAGGGACCTTCTCAAGGTCACACAGCCAGGGAGTGTGCTCGAGTTGGGGATGGTTAGAACACCCACACCCCCCAGGCCCCAAGGCGTTCAGGTTCCCTGCCGGCTGGGAGGCAGGAGGGAGGGGCTGGTTACCTGGGCGTGGGGCTGCTGTCACTGCCCTTGCAGGAGCCTGAGTTGCTGCTGCTACTGAGAGAAGAGGTGCCGTAGGCATCCCGCACACTCACGGGTGGAGAGGTGCGCCTGGAGGCAGGGAGAAGAGGCAGGTGCTCGTTCTGGCTGGTGGGCAGCTGCGGACACTGGGCGAACACCGCCAGGCCGCTGCGGCCCAGAGGGCCCCCACTTTGGGGTCACCGCCGGGGAGAGAAGCAGAGGGGAGGGTGGGGGGACAGAACAGACAGGGGTGACAGAACAGACAGTGCAAATGAAGATGGAAAACCAGGAGGCAGGTCCTCCTGGCTCCCCAGGACAGAGGCGGAGGCTGAGCAGGGCTGTGGGCCAAGGGTGGGGCCCAGCTACCCCTAGCGAGGGTCCTCAACGTCCAGGGTCCCCCAAGCCCAGAGGGAAAGGGCCCTGTGTGAATTGAGACGGAGGAGGAGAGGAACGGGCAGGCAGGCGTAGGGGCAGGAGGAGGGGCATACGTGGAGTCTGGGTGAGCCTGGGTGGAAGGCTACATGCTGTCTTTGTAAGGATGGAACAACAATATTAATGATGGGAAGGATCCAATGGCTTAAGTCTTCAGACAACTTTTCTATCCACGGTGTCATCTGAGCCCTTAAATAGTTCCTGAGGCAAGTGTCAGCAAGTCCATTTTAAAGACGGGAAAAATGGGGGCAATGACTTGCTCCAAGACAAGTAGGTGGTGGACAGAGTAGGAGGAGGCAGAGACCCCCTCCCCCCACTTTCAGAGGCCAAGGCTCTGGGCAAGGGGGAGACTCACCTGCGGGATCCACCAGAGGCCCGTCTACTGCCTGGCAGGGACATGGCCATGAGGCTGCGGGTCCGGGTGAGGGGCGGGATGGGCGGTGTCCCCGGGGCTGAGGAGAGAGGGCGGGTTGGGGGGGCCGTGGGGAGGGCCGGGCCCGGCCACGTCATCCTCTCGCTGGGGCCGCTGCCCGGCATGGCTTCTCCTCTTACCCTTCAGCAGGACACCTGGGACCAGGCTGGGGGCTGGCAGGCAGGCTCTGCCCACGACTGCCTCCACCAGTGAATTTAGCAGGCTCCCACCACCCAACTTAAAATCACGATTGTCAGAGCCTCAGGATGGCCAGAAATCATCAGTCCAGCCCCGTGTCCTCAGATGAGTGGATGGTGCCCCAGAAGAGCGAAGGCCTCCCCCCAGGTCACACTGACACTAGGGCAGGGCCTTCTGGTTGCCTCAACCCAGCACTGAGTCTGGCTGTGAGCCAGGGTCCCTGGACCCCTGACTCTCAGACCCCCACCCCTGTGCTGGTCAATCCACCCTCCTCCTTGGAGGGGACTGCAGGCTGGAGGACTCCTGGAGCATCACCAGGAAGCCCAGATTAGGCTGGGCTAGTCTCGACGTCCTTCCCAGGGTGCCTGTTGATGCGAGGCTCGGGGCTTCCCATCTATAGGGGAGACAAGACAGACCAACACACCAGCACACGTGTAGAAAGACATATGGATACACATGAACATGAAAAGGTACCGCATCCCTGCCATTCCAAGGCGTGCCACACAAGGCTCAGTGAACATGCTCAGGGGGCCTGTCCACAATGCAGGGCATGCAGCCCTTGCCTGCCCCACCTCCACTTCCCACATGCTACACACAGGCACGCCTGTGCCCATCCATGCAAATGCGCATGCTCATTTTGGGATGCACGAGGAACTCAGGGCACAGGCTCAAAGCAAATGAGGAAGGAGACAGATGGGAGAAGAAGACACTACCCCACCCATTCAGAGCATCAGTGTAGGCTGGACCCAGTAGGAAGGGACCATGCCTGTGGAGATCCATCCTCCGCCCTCTTGACAAGTGGGTAGGGAGACTCAGATCTGGGCTTCTGCCTGGGGATCCCTAGGGCCCTTTCCTGGGTAGGGGCTTGGGTTCTGAGGGCAGCTCTACAGAGGTTTAAGGGAGGGAGAGGCCCCAGGCTGGGCTGGTGTTGGCTGTTGTAGGAGGAGGCCTGTGCTGGGCTTCAGCCCAGAGCTCCCAAAGGCCAGGGAAGGGAATGGGCCTGGACTCTTTGCAGCCAACATGCTAGTTCTGTGCCAGCTCCAGAGACCCTTGTCCCCTCCTTCCATACTCAGAGCAGGGACTAAGGACAGTCGCCTGGGTTACAGGACTCAGCCGAGGACACCGTGCACTGGACCTTCCTCCATGCTGGGAGAGAAGCCGTTGCCAAGCCCTACTCCACGCCAAGACCCGTGCTAACCACGTTACGTACATTACGCCATCGACTCCTCCCAACAATCCTATGAGGAAGTGCTGTGATTAGTCCCTTTACAGATGAGGAATCTGAGAGGGAAGGGACTGCCTGAGTCCCTGCCCCAGTGTGGCAGGGCCAACACCTGAGCCAGGCCAACACCAGATGCTGAGGGGCTGGATCATGAAGCCCGGATCCCCTGCCCAGGGCACCACCCCTTCCCACGTCAGGGCCTCTGAGGATCCCGGCTGCCCCGGCCAGTGGTGAAGCTGCCTCCTGAGCAGACAAAGGTGCTGCTCAGGTGGCCTGTTTCCTGGCTGGGACACAGACACGGTCTGTTCCCTGGAGGGCCTGGACATAGCCAGCATTGTCTGCCCAGAGGTGTCAGGTGCCAGGTACAGGAGCCGCCGGCACCCCACCTGTTATCTGAGCTGCTTGACCTGGCTTGGCAATGCATCCCACCCACCATGCCTCAACCACCCAGGCAGGGCCTCCTGGAACTGCAGGGCTGGCCCTCAGAGGAGGAACCGTGGGACAGGGGCTGGGGGGACAAGCGTGCTCCTCCATACTTGCCAGGAGGCCACCAATGTCTTAACACCTCCTAGGCACAGGAGAGCCTCAACGAGGAGCATGGGGGAGGGGCTGATTGTCCTTACTCATGGGTGACAAGGGCTTCAAGGATCACCTGTCTTTTTTTTTTTTTTTAATTGGAGGATAATGGCTTTACAATATTGGGTTGGTTTTTGCCATATAGCAAAGTGGATCAGCTATATGCACACATATACCCCCTCCCTTTTGAGCCTCCCTCCCACCCCCACCCCTCATTCTACCCCTCTAGATTGTCACAGAGCACGGAGTTGAGCTCCTTGTGCTATACAGCAGCTTCCCACTGGCTAGCTATCTTATGGGAATGTATATATGTCAATGCTATGCTCCAATTTATCTCCCCCTTGATCATCTGTCATTGACAGACCTCTTCTGTCTGCTACCAGGTGACCATGCTGAGTGCTATTATGTGCCTTGGCTCATTATTCCAAATAAAAATCCTTCAAGGCAGGATCTGTTATCACATTTGGGTCCAAGGTCTCACAGCTGCACATCCAATAGACCCTGGCCTCTAGCCCCAGTTAGCCTGGCTTCACCGGCCATCCTCCCGTCATCACTTCTGGTTTTTGGGAGGATGCTGTGCCTTCAGGAAGACCTTCAGAGAGGCAGGACTCAGAGCTGAGGCCAGACTTTGCTCTTCTAAGCCAGCCCTGGTGAGTGTTGCTAAGGAGCTTGCAAAGCCTGGGTGGAGCTCTAGGCTCCAGTCCTGGGAGGCAGGCACCAGCCCTGCTTCGCCTTGGAGCTGCGTGTGGCCTTATACAATGAGGGCTTTGTCCCCATTCTTACCTTGCTTGGCAACCAATCCCACACCTCCCTCCTCTCTTGCTCCCTCTTCCTTCCTCTCTGGCCTGGGGAAGGGGGGTTGGCAAGGGGATGGCATTTGTACCTGGATGGAGCTGACAGTCTCCTGGGAGGCCAAAGACAGCCATTCATCTGGGACAGAGGTGGAAGTGGCATTTCCCCTGCTGGGATGAGACCTTGCAGGCTGGAGTCCCTCTGGGAGGGCAGAAGATACCCAGGCCCAAAGGGAGTCACCTCCCCAGGATCTAGCCCAGAAGTGTTGGTGAGCACCCTGTGCTCTCTCAGGTCCTCCCTCCCCTCTGAGCCCCAGAGAGGAGGTAAGTTGCCATGGCATTTGTTGCCATGCCAACTGCTTGGCCTGGAGTCCTGTAGGCCTATCCCCAGGTGGCCACCGGAATGGAAGGTGGAAAGGAAACCCCTAAATGTGGGGAACTGGGCTGACAGTCGCCCATCATCTCCACCCCAAGGTAAGCCCAGCCCCATTTCCCCATCCTGCCCACACCTTGGCAACCCTGTTGGATCCACCCCTTTCATCAGTCCCTTACACACCCAACAATGGGAGCTTGGGAGATGGAAAGAGTCGGAAATAGTCTAAGCGATCTGGGCTCAAATCCCAGCTCTGTTATCCTCTAGCTGCCTGCCTTGGGCAAGTCATGCCACTTCTCTGAGCCTCAGCTTCATCATCTGTAGGTATAACAGAAAGCTCCTCATATGGTTACTGTGAGGATGAGATGGGATAATTCATGCATGGGGGCTTAGCCCAGTGCCCACCATACAATGAACACACAAAAATGGGAACTGCCAGGATTTGGGTAGTAGGTAACCGCAGTGCAATGTGAGCTTTGAAAGAGAAACATTCAAGGGATAATAGTGGCTTCAGGAAGGTCAGGGAAAGAGTCTTCAAAAGGAAATTTACACTGGGCCTTTAGGGGTTAACAGGGGTTCACCAGGCAGAGAAAGCGCATGAGAGGGATGGAGAAGCCTGGGCAAAGGCGGTGAGTAGTTCAATAGAACAGCATGGCTGCTTGGGGAAACTAGGGGGCCTCGTGGAGGCAGGGGCACAGCAGGAGTGAGGCTGCAGAAGGAGGTGGGGCCAGACCACACAGCGCCACGAAAGCCAGAATCTTGTCCTGTGGGCAACAGGGAGCTATGGAAGGGCCTTAAAATGGGGATGGACATGATCAGATTTGCACTTTAGAAAGTCCTGCACCTTTGTGAACCATAGCTGGAAGGGAAGAAGAATCGAGGCAGAGAGACCGGTTAGGAGGTTATCAAAAAATTAGAAGGGCCTGATTCAGGGCATGGGCTTCCCAGGTGGCGCTAGTGGTATAGAACCTGCCTGTCAACGCAGGAGACATAAGAGATGTGGGTTCAATTTCTGGGTTAGGAAGACCCCTGGAGGAGGGCATGGCAACCCACTCCAGTATTCTTGCCTGGAGAATCTAATGGACAGAGGAGCCTGGCGGGTTATAGTCCATAGGGTCGCAAAGAGTCGGACACAATTTAGCGTGAATGAACGCAGGGCGGCCCAGGAACAATGGAGAAAAGGGCATGGGGTCTCCTGGAAATTCATCAGAGGCCCCCAATTAAGTAAAACTTAGGGCATAACTCTTTTTTTTTTCTTTTTAGGTAAGAATTGGATTTATTTAGAGAGAAACACACTCCATAGACAGAGTGTGGGCCATCTCAGAAAGAGAACAGCCTAGGGCAAAACTCTTGACCATGGCATTCAAGGTCATGCCATGGTCTCTACCTCTCGTCTCTACCCTGTCCAGCCAGCTCTCAGCTGCTTGCTGACCCCCGAGGAAAGCCCTGTTTGTTGCTCCCATGTCTTTGCAAAGGCCGTCTGCCCAGCCGACAGCACCTGCCCTGCTTTGTCCTCATGCATACACTGCACTCTGTGTTAGGGTCTGCCCTGCAGGCCTTTCCTCCCGGGACTCCACCAGTCACTTACTCTCTTGACCACTTAGCATGCCATGGCTTAGGTTGAAATTCAGGGAACACCACCCTCTGGGGAACTTCATAAAAATAAACACAATCAACACACAACAGTTAGTAACACAATGGGTTAAACAGGCACATATGATAGACCAAGTGGTTGGATTAGATGGTCTCCAAGACAATTCTGGATCCAACATTCTCTGATTCTAGGGCTGTGAATGAAATGATAGAGTCCTAATTGATGCTTTCTTCCCTTTCAATTACTAGAACCCCTGGGTTTCAGTTTCTCCATCTGTAAAATTAGGAAGCTGCATTCTTCAAAGCGAGACATGATGGCATTTTACTCAATCAATGAGTCACGGGGGAGAAACCAGGCACTTGGGTTAATCTAATATACTAGCTAAGTGAAAGTCCCTGTATGTACCATACATTATCCTCCCCCCTGCAAAGAATTAGCCATCAATAAAAGAGGAAATCTATCCAAAAATCCAAGGGAACAGAACAATCTGTATATGATGACTCAAGCCTCTCACAGCTGTGGAAAGCAAAGCAATGCAACCTACAGACCAGAACTTGAGCAAAATCCTCTCTCTGCCAAGACTACACCAGAAGGCAGAACATTCCACCTGTCAAGCTGCAGAGCGCCTGGTGCTCCTAGAACGCTAATGCAGAGAGAAGCGGCAGGTGGAAGACGGGCCTGGGAGTGTTCCAGCCTCCCTCTCTGGATCTTCAGGTTAGTGCTCTGAGTGCTGCTTATGGCTGAGGGGTTTGGTAAACTTCCCCTGGCTTCAAAACCTCATCACCCGCTACGCTTCTCCACACTGTCAGCAAAAGCCAGGACCTTTCCTCCTGGACACGGAAAGGGAGGTGCTGGCAGCACGTCTCCAGCTTTCTCCTTGTTTCCAACACGCTGCCCGCAGAGCCGGAGCCACTGGACTCCTCACTGTGGCAGCCCCAGCACAGCACAGGGCAGACCCACAACTTGGCCACACACTGCGAAGTCTCTCAAGGCAACCAGGATGGGAGTGAGGGTGGAGGCGTCTGCTATGCTGGGTAGTCTCCGGTGGTTACACTCAGATCCCAGAGCTTGGAGGGCATGGAGCCCAGTGGTCTTCAAACCACCCAGAGAACTTGCCCCTGGGACTGCAAGGGGCTGTGAGCTCAGGCCTCCTTCCCCCTTTCACCTGGAGAGGCTCCTCTTGTATCTGTTCTACCTATGGAAGGTCCAAAGTAAGACTACATTTTTGGACTTTGCAGGTTAAACATCTATGCGATGCATATTTTCCGTGATGAGATACTCCTTCATATCCACTAGGATGGCTATAATCAAAAACACAGATAATAATAAACAGGGGTGAGGATGCAGAGAAATTGAAACCCTTGGGTGTTGCTAGTGGGAATGTAAAACAGCATGGTACAGCTGCTGTGGAAAACAGGCTGGCAGTTCTTCAAGAAGTAAAACAGTGAATTACCAAATGACCTAGCAGTTCCACTGGTGGGTATTTACCCCAAAGAAAAGAAGATAGATGTTCAAACAAAAACTTACACATGAATGTCCATAGCAGCACTGTTCACAACAGCCAGAAGGAGGAAATGACCCAAGTCAAATGTCCATCGAAGGATGAATGGACAAAAAGTATGGTTTATACATTTGGTGGAATATCATTAAATCAGAAAAAGGAGTGAAGTATTAATATATGCAACAACATGGAAGAACCTTGACAGTCTTATGCTAAATGAAAGAAGCTAGACGCCAAAAGCCACACACTGTGATTCCATGTGTATGAAGTGTCCAGAACAGGCAAATCCACAGAGACAGAGAGCAGATTAGCGGTTGCCAAGGGCTGGGGGAAGGAGGAGTAGGGAATGACTGCTAGTGGGCATGGAATTGATGAAAACGTTTTAGAATTAGAAAGCAGTGACAGATATGCAACTTTGTGACTATGCTAAAATCCTTTGTATCATACATTTAAAAGTGTGGATTTTATGGTATGTAGCTATATATCAATAAAAAATAAATATGATCTATATAATATTTCAAATGAACTGGTATAAAATGACAGGCATGGTCCAAGAAGGGGAAGGGAATGGCCAAGGATGGCTCTGCAAGCAGAGACTGGACAGGGACCAGAAGCAGCCCTCCGGTTCTACTTGACTTCAGGCCGCCGGGCCCAGGGCAGCCACTGCCCTGGTGCCCGAGAGCCTGGAGGAGATGGTGACTGAGGCTGCCCCTTTTGAAGGTTTGGAATATCCCCAACTCCATCTGATTCTCACAAATTCCCTGTGGAGGGAGGCCAGGTGGAGACTGATCCATGGACACATGGGAAATCTGAAGCTGCAGAGCTTTTGAGATCACTCAAGGTCACACCTGGACATCTAGGTCTCAAGGGCCTGCATTTCTACTGCATCATGAAGGTCTCACAGCGCAAGAGATCTGGGACATGTATTGTTATGCTGCATGAAAAAGCAAAATTCTACTTTGCTGGGAGATCCTAAAATACCGTGGTGGAGATGTGGGGTTACATCCCCAAATCCTGTGCTCCTCATGCTTCCATAAAAGGAAGACATCGCAGGTGAAGAAAAGGGAGGCCTCATACACTCTTGGTGGCAGTGTAAAATGAGGCAGCCTCTGAGGAAAACAGTGTGGAAGTTCCTTAAAAAACTAAAATTAGAACTACCATATGATCTAGCAATTCCACTCCTGGGTATATATCCAGAAAAACCAGTAACTTGAAAAAACATAGGCACCGTAATGTTCAATAGCAGCACCATTTACAAGAGCCAAGACATGAAAACAACACACGTGCCCATCAACAGAAGATTAGATTAAGAAGGTGTATATGTATATACACGCACACACATAAAACGAATATTACTCGGCTGTAAAAAGAATGAAATGTTGCCATTTGCAACAGTGTGGATGGACCTAGAGAATATTATGCTTAGTGAAATGTCAGAGAAGGACAAATCTGTGATATCACTGATATTGACAATCTAAATAATAATACAAATGAATCTATATACAAAACAGAAATATACTCACAGATATAGAAAACAGACTTGGAGTTACCAAAGGGCAGAGGGAAAGGGAAGTGACAGATTAGAGGCTGGAGTTAACAGACACAAACTACTGTATATAAAATAGATAAGTAACAAAGATGTGCTGAAAAGCAGTGATCCCCAACCCTTTTGGCACCAGAGGCCAGTTTCATGGAAGGCAGTTTTTCCATGGACCAGTGTGGGGAGATGGTTTTCAGGATGATTGAAGCTCATTACAGTTACTGTGCACTTTGTTTCTGTTATTATTAAATCAGCTCTGCCCCAGATTAGATCTGAGGCATTAGATCCTAGAGGTTGGGAACACCTGCTGTCAAGCACAGGGAATTATACCCATTACCTTGTAATAACCTAGAATGGAATATAATTTGAAAAAATACTGAATCATTAAGCTGTACACCTGAAACTAACACAATAGTATAAATCAACTATATTTCAATAAAAAGATGATAAAATAATACACTTCCTGAGACAAAAAAAGTGGGACATAGAAACAGGAGGTTAGCAGAGCAAGAATGATTATTCAAAAAGAAATTCTTCATATGTCTTCTCCCTAACCAGCATAAGTCTCTCCACATCCCTCCAAGAATCAGCCGTGTGGGCAAAGGAGAAGCCCTCATTGTGAGGACCGTTGTGTTCAACTCTTCCAACAGCTGTTGGCTGCACCCTGCTCTCTAGACCAAGTGCTGTGTGAGCCCAGCACTGAGAGACCCTCAGCTCCCCAAGCCATATCACAGGGTCACTGTACGGGACCTTGGGCCCTTGACATGTCTGAATCTCAGCTGCCACACGTGTTCAGTGGGAGCCACCCTCCTGACCTTGCCTGTCTCTTTAGGATCCAACCAAGGCAACGAATGCAGCAACGGAGGAGGCGCTTAGACAAACAGAAGACAGAATATTTCTTGCCATTACTACGAATATCACTACCTTGAAGGGATCTTCTCTCCTTTTTCAGAGGTATTATTCTTTGCTTTATGTCAAGTCCCAGCATGCACGGGGGTGACTCTTGAAATTACTGGCACCCTCTGCCAGGCCAACTGCCCTGGGCTGGCTCTCCAGGGCAATGCCTGCCAGGTCTCCTATATGGGGAGGGGCAGCAGGGGGCAACACTGGTTTCTATCCCTCCACCATCCAGCGTTCCAAGGCTGCCCCTCTGCAGACAGCCACGGGGAGGCCTGGGGGACAGAGGGGCCCCAGTGCAAGCCCCAGCTGGGCAGATGCCTGGCAAGTGGATCCTGGCAGATGGAGGCCCTCCAGTGACCTTGGACACAGCATATGCTTCCCTGGGCTTCCTGGCTGATAGAGCTGTCAAGCCATCACCTGGCTCCTTTCCCCGCTGCCTCCTCTGCCTGAGGTTCCAGCTCTAAAGCCTCACAGGATGGGACCTCTGACTCTATGGATTCTCTCCTTTTCTTTTCAGATCTCTGCCTTAGTTCTCAGGATCCTTGAGTCGGTGTCCACACCTCTCCTAAATTTACCCCAAGTACCTCCAAGGGCCAACACCCTCACAGAATTCTAGAATCCTGGGTAGACTGTGTTACAACCCATCATTTTACAGAGAGACACTGAAACCCAGGAAAAGCATGCAATTTGTTTAAAGTTGCCCAGCAAGTAGGGGATAGAGTCTGGGCTGGGAGTTCAACTCCTGGCTCCAGTGACAAAGCTTCTGCACTGTGGCCTCCACCCCACACCCCCATTTGAATCCAGGCAGAAGCATCCTAAAAGATGATTCTGTTAAAGTGCTGCACTCAATATGCCAGCAAACTTGGAAAACTCAGCAGTGGCCATAGGACTGGGAAAGGTCAGTTTTCATTCCAAATCCAAAGAAAGGCAGTGCCAAATAATGCTCAAACTATTGCACAATTGAACTCGTCTCACACGCTAGCAAAGTAATGCTCAAAATTCTCCAAGCCAGCCTTCAACAGTAGATGAACCGTGAACTTCCAGATGTTCAAGCTGGATTTAGAAAAGGCCGAGGAACCAGAGATCAAATTGCCAACATCCACTGGATCATCGAAAAAGCAAGGGAATTCCAGAAAAACATCTATTTCTGCTTTATTGACTATGCCAAAGCCTTTGTGTGGATCACAACAAACTGTGGAACATTCTTCAAGAGATGGGAATATCAGAGCACCTTACTGGCCTCCTGAGAAATCTGTATGCAGGTCAAGAAGCAACAGTTAGAACTGGACATGGAACAACAGTCTGGTTCCAAATTGGGAAAGGAATATGTCAAGGCTGTATATTGTCACCCTGCTTATTTAACTTATATGCAGAGTACATCATGTACTCTGGGCCAGAGAAATGCTGGGCTAGGTGAAGCACAAGCTGGAATCAAGATTGCCGGGAGAAATATCAATAACCTCAGATATGCAGATGACACCACCTTTATGGCAGAAAGCGAAGAAGAACTACAGAGCCTCTTGATGAAAATGAAAGAGGAGAGTGAAAAAGTTGGCTTAAAACTCAACATTCAGAAAACTAAGATCATGGCATCTGGTCCCATCACTTCATGGCAAATAGATGGGGAAACAATGGAAACAGTGACAGACTTTATTTTCTTGGGCTCTACAATACTGCGGATGGTGAGTGCAGCCATGAAATTAAAGGACGCTTGCTCCTTGGAAGAAAAGCTATGACCAACCTAGACAGCATATTCAAAAGCAGAGATATTACTTTGCCAACAAAGGTCTGTCTAGTCAAAGTTATGGTTTTTCCAGTAGTCATGTATGGATGTGAGAGTATAAAGAAAGCTGAGCAGTGAAGAATTGATGCTTTTGAACTGTGGTGTTCGAGAAGATTCTTGAGAGTCCCGTGGACTGCAAGGAGATCAAACTAGTTAATCCTAAAGAAAATCAGTCCTGAATATTCATTGGAAGGACTGATGCTGAAGCTGAAACTCCAATACTTTGGCCACCTGATGCAAAGAAGTGACTCATTGGAAAAGACCCTGATGCTTGGAAAAATTGAAGGCAGGAGGAGAAGGGGACAACAGAGGAGATGGTTGGAGGGCATCACGGACTCGATGGACATGAGTTAGAGCAAGCTCCAGGAGTTGGTGATGGACAGGAAGGCCTGGCATGCTGCAGTCCATGGGGTTGCAAAGAGTCAGACATGACTGAGTGGCCGAACTGAGAAGTTTGATAAAATAATAACAAAAGTTAGCTTTTTGAGTAAAGAAGTCATGGAAGGAAAGCCGAGGGTAAGATAGAAATCTCACCAACTTCAAGGCAGCTCACAAATGACACAGTAAAATATACACTGAAACTGAGGCCTGTGGAAGAAGGGGATACTCCAGCCTGACCACACATACAAACGTGTTGGCAATAATGAGGTTCAGGGTCCACTCCAAGCTTCCTGTCCTCCAAAGCAAAAAGAGAAATTATGCCCAGTTTTCTTATAGTTAAGGGAGAGTGGGAAGCAGACTAATTCTTCAGGATAAATAAAGATCTCCCTAAAATGATTGCTAAAAGAAACATTATTGCATGGGATTTGCTGTAGGGATAGAGGACTGCCCATTGTGAACCTGCAACGAGGGTCCCAGGGTAAAGGAAAGACGGTTCTCTCAGAGCTCACCCAAGTTGCCCTGTGTGTGCTATGCTCTGCTGACATGAGACTGAAAGACCCATGGAACACAAGGACCAAAGGCTAAGAGGATGTACAGATATGATCTGATCTGCCCGGGACCACAGTGCCTTTCCATGGAGATAGCCCCACCCAACCTGATGAGAGAGCTTCTCTTTCTGTGTATCCAAACCAGGGAACCACCGAAGCTCACACTGTGTTTTGCATTTTTTCTCCCACCCTCTCTCCTGGCATTTCATGACAACCTAGTCCAACGGCCACATTTTCTAAAACATAAAACCAAAGACTTGCCAGAGGCCATGATGTGAGCTGCAGGGCCAGGGGACAGGAGACTGAAGGTGGGCCAGCTGATTCCAGTCACACCAATCACTCTGGGCATGTTGCTTCTGTTGGAAACCAAGTCTCATCTATCTTCCGGAGGCTCCTGGGGGCTTGGAGACACAGACCCGGTTCCCCTAACCGTTTCTTGGCCTGGGGGCCATGCCGAACCTACATCAGCATCCTTCACCTCTCCTCCCAGGCCCTCCTTCTTTCTCCAGCTGCCAGCTTCCCTGCCATCCTTGGCAGCTGACTCCTACCCAGCTGATTTCCAATGGCACATCCATTCTCAAGCTGAATTCTCTTGCCTTCACCAAGATCCAAGGCTTTTGACAGGCCCCAACATAGCTCACACTTTCTGGAAGAGGGTGGGTAATTATAAACCCCTGTTCCCAAAAGACTTCCTACTCTGGAGAAGCTGTGTGTGTGTGTGTGTGTGCGTGTGTGTGTGTTAGTTGCTCAGTAGTGTCCGACTCTTTTGTGATCCCAGGGACTGTAGCCTGCCAGGCTCTTCTGTCCTTGGAATTCTCCAGGCAAGAATACTGGAATAGGTTGCCATTTCCTTCTCCAGGGGATCTTCCTGATCCAGGGATGGAAGCCACATCTCTTATGTCTTCTGTATTGTCAGGCAGATTCTTTACCATCTGAGCCACCTAGAATTCTTTTTTCCAAATTGATGAATCCTTGGGATTCTTCAATAAGTATTGGCTTCCAGGTAGCCAATATCTTTTGACTCAAATTGGAACACAGTTCTAGGTCTCTGGCATTGCAGGCAGATTCTTTACTGTCTGAGCCACCAGGGAAGCCCCAGAGAAGCTGCTCTACCCCTTATTTTAGCTAAAGTGAGCATTTAAAAATGTTTTAAAGGGGAGATTCTGTAAACATCTACATCTATATTAAAATCCCTTTGTCTCAGAATGAGCTTTTCCCCTTTGCTAAGAGACTAATTTAACAGAAAGACATGACTTTGGGCTCAGATAATAAGTCTGGATCTGAATTCCAAACTGAACCATCCACTATCTTCATGACAGTGAGAATCCCACTTTATTTCTCTAAACCCCAGTCTCCTTATCTGTAAAATGGAGCTAACTACAGTTGTGCATGAGTACAGTCACGATTAGCAATTATATGTGTGTAATTAGCTATTATATATGTGAAATGCCTAGCAAGGAAAGCACTCCACACGCAATATTTATTTATTCATCTAAACAGTCTTATTCTTGGGCTTCCCTGGTGGTCTAGTGGTTAAGAATCTGCTTTGCAATGCAGGGGACACATGTTCAACCCCTGATCCAGGAAGATCCCACGTGCCGGGGAACAACTAAGTGTGTGCACCACAACTACTGAGCCGGTGCTCTGGACCCCATGAGTTGCAACTACTGAGCCCATGAGCCACACTTACTAAAGCCTATGTGCCTTGAGCCTGTGCCCTGATCAAGAGAAGCCACTGCGTGAGAAGTCCACGCACCACGACAAAGAGAAGCCCCCACTCTTGGCAACTAGAGAAAGCCCAGGTGCAGCAACAAAGATCCACCACAGCCAAAAAATACAATAAATAAATCTTAAGAAGTCTTATTCTAAAAAATAAATAAATAAATAATTCCTGAGTAAAAAAAAAAAAAGAAGTCTTATTCTTAATGTTATTCACATATGTTACATTTTTATCCCACCTTAAAATCTTCCTCTGGAATATTATCATAGTTTGTGTTTCAGGGGGCCCTCTGTTTCTTCCCTTGCTTTGTTTTCTCCATAGTCCCGCTACAGCTCATATATTTACATATTTTGTTTATTGTCTCTAGAACACAAGCTCCAGGAAGGTAAGAGTATTTGCCCATTTTGTTCTTAATATAGTTCCCAGCACCTAGATTAGTGCCTGGCACCCCGCATGCCCTCAAATAATTTCTGAATGAATTAGTGGTTCTGCATTCACTTGGATTGATGTCACTACCCAGGTAAAAGCAGGCTTCAAGAATGCTCAAACTACCACACAATTGCACTCATCTCACATGCTAGTAAAATAATGCTCAAAATTCTCCAAGCCAGGCTTCAGCAATATGTGAACCGTGAACTTCCCGATGTTCAAGCTGGTTTTAGAAAAGGCAGAGGAACCAGAGATCAAATTGCTAACATCCGCTGGATCATGGAAAAAGCAAGAGAGTTCCAGAAAAACATCTATTTCTGCTTTATTGACTATGCCAAAGCCTTTGACTGTGTGGATCACAATAAACTGTGGAAAATTCTGAAAGAGATGGGAATACCAGACCACCTGATCTGCCTCTTGAGAAATTTGTATGCAGGTCAGGGAGCAACAGTTAGAACTGGACATGGAACAACAGACTGGCTCCAAATAGGAAAAGGAGTACGTCAAGGCTGTATATTGTCACCCTGCTTATTTAACTTATATGCAGAGTACATCATGAGAAACGCTGGACTGGAAGAAACACAAGCTGGAATCAAGATTGCCGGGAGAAATATCAGTAACCTCAGATATGCAAATGACACCACCCTTATGGCAGAAAGTGAAGAGGAACTCAAAAGCCTCTTGATGAAAGTGAAAGTGGAGAGTGAAAAAGTTGGCTTAAAGCTCAACATTCAGAAAACGAAGATCATGGCATCCGGTCCTATCACTTCATAGGAAATAGATGGGGAAACAGTGGAAACAGTGTCAGACTTTATTTTTCTGGGCTCCAAAATCACTGCAGATGGTGACTGCAGCCATGAAATTAAAAGACGCTTACTCCTTGGAAGAAAAGTTATGACCAACCTTGATAGCATATTCAAAAGCAGAGACATTACTTTGCCAACAAAGGTTCGTCTAGTCAAGGCTATGGTTTTTCCTGTGGTTATGTATGGATGTGAGAGTTGGACTGTGAAGAAGGCTGAGTGCTGAAGAATTGATGCTTTTGAACTGTGGTGTTGGAGAAGCCTCTTGAGAGTCCCTTGGACTGCAAGGAGATCCAACCAGTCCATCCTGAAGGAGATCAGCCCTGGGATTTCTTTGGAAGGAATGATGCTAAAGCTGAAACTCCAGTACTTTGGCCACCTCATGCAAAGAGTTGACTCATTGGAAAAGACTCTGATGCTGGGAGGGATTGGGGGCAAGAGGAGAAGGGGACGACAGAGGATGAGATGGCTGGATGGCATCACTGACTCGATGGACATGAGTCTCAGGGAACTCCGGGAGTTGGTGATGGACAGGGAGGCCTGGTATGCTGCGATTCATGGGGTCACAAAGAGTAGGACACGACTGAGAGATTGATCTGATCTGATCAGATCTGAAGCAAGTCAAATGGGGCAAAAAAAAGTTTAACAGTACTTAGTTTGTTACTTTAGTCCTTTTCACACATGGTGTCCTATTTAGGTGGGCTTGTCTCTCCTGCTAGATTTGTAAGCCTAGGTTTTTAAAAAAATTTTATTTTTTTTAATTGAAGAATAATTGCTTTGTAAGACAGGGTTTTATCTATCTTCATATCCGTAGTATCTAGCAGCGCCTTGAGTGCAAAACTCTTAAAACCTGTATCTTAAAGGAAGGCATGAAAGCAGCACAGTTTGAAAGCTGCCATTTAACCAGTCTCTTGCCAGGCACTGTCCTGCGTGCCCCACATCTATCCTGTCAATTCACCCTTATATTACAGGGTATTCTCTCTGTTTTACCACCAAGGAAGCTCAGGCTCCAGAAACCAGCGAACTTGCATGAGGGCAGGTGGCAAGTAGGTGGTAATGGTGAGAGTAGAACTCAAACCATCCCAGCTGCCCCTCCAGATTATTGGGTTGGCCAAAAAGTTCATTCAGGTCTTTCCAGAACATCTGCTACAAAAACCCGAACGACCTTTTTGGCCAACCTGATACATCTCCCTACGCAGAAAACCCAATTCGCTGTGTCAACAATCCCAAATCCTAATAGCACCCCTCAGAGAAAAGTGAAAGATACGTCACAGTGGATCCTCATTGTCTGGGGAGTCCATAGTTGTGAATTCACTTACCTGATAAGCATTTATTTACAAGCCCTGTTAGTTGCCTGATGCCCACATTCCCAGGTCAGGTGGAACAAGGCAACCTTCTTATTTCTTTTCTTTCTTTCTTTCAAAATAAAATCTCATAAAAAACTAGTGTTTCAAACTGGAGTCACCAGAAGTACCCAGTTATTAAAAATATACATACTTCACTTGGCTTGTTTCATTTCTTAAAAACAAATGTCTTTTTGTGGCTATTTAGAGCCATGTTTTAACAGTTTTGTGCTTTTTTCTGCAGGGTGACTTTGCTATTTAAAATGGCCTGCAAGTACAGAGCTGAAGTGCCGTGCAGTGCTCCTAAGCTCAGGAAGGCTGTTAGGTGCCTTACAGAGAAGATAAGTGTCAGATAAGCTTCACTGAGGTGTGAGTTACAGGGTTGCTGGCACAAACTCAATGTGAATGTATCAACAATGTATAGTAAAGGCGCTGTCTTAAAACAGAAACACAAATAAATAAAACAAGGTTTTATTGATCAGTTGATGAAAATGTAACAAGAGACTTCCAGGATCCTAACTCTGTTTTCCTTCAGGAGCAATGGTTTCGCACCAATTCAGGGTTCCCAGTTGGTTTATAGTGCTAGAACATGACTTTTGCAAATAAGAATTGACTGTTCTAAGCATAGGTGCCAAGGACACAGATTTGCACAAAACAGGTCGAGTTGTATTCATGTGCTCACTAGTGCTCACTAGTACACACATGTAACTATGCTCATCTGTGTGTGTGCAGTCCATGTACTCAACACGGCCATCAGCACCAGCACAAGCCAAGCGTTCTGAGGGGCTGAGGAATAAAGGCAGGAACTCAGAGGGTAGAGCCAGATGCCCCTGGGTTCAAATCCCAGCTCAGAGGGGAGCTGTGTGCCTGCGGGCCAGTCATAATCAGGGCCAGTTTCCTTATGTCCACATGAGGTTTATCACTGTCACATGGTGAAGCGGGCCTGTGCATGTTAAGGTGCCAAGCACAGGGCCGAGCACACCACAAGCCACAGAGAGGATGGGGTTTGGAGCAAGCAACAGGACAGGGCCTTTTAAGGCCCTTGTTATCTATTCCAGTAGTCATGTACAGATGTGATGGCTGGTCCATAAAGAAGGCTGAGCGCTGAAGAATTGATGCTTTCAAACTGTGATGCTGGAGAAGACTCTTGAGAGTCGCTTGGCCAGCAAGGAGATCAAACCAGTCAATCCTAAAGGAAATCAACTCTGAATATTCATTGGAAGGACTGATGCTGAAGCTGAAGCTCTGATACTTTGGCCACCTAATATGAAGAGCTGACTCATTGGAAAACACCCTGATGCTGGGAAAGGTTGAAGGCAAAAGGACAAAAGGGTGGCAGAGGATGAGATGGTTAGATAGCATCACCAACTCAGTGGACATGAATTTAAGCAAACTCCAGGAGATAGTGAAGGACAGGGGAGCCTGGCATGCTACAGTCCATGGAGTCCCAGAGAGTTGGACATGACTTAGTGACTGAATGGCAACAATAACAATCTATACAGGGTATGTGTGGGGGCCCAGCAGTCAAACTTAGGGCCTCCTCCTTAGCACACTGGCCTCGTTGTTCTCACAGACCTGGGCTTCACTCTGCCCAGTGTTACTTCTAGGAACACCTGAGGCTAGGAGTCCAGGAACCAGAGGCTTGAGAAATGGAATATTTCACGTCATATCAGTAAACAAGGGTGTCACAGTCATCAGCGATGGTAGGGAGCCTTCCAAGCCACTGAGCCCTAAGGAAACTCAGGAAGGTGGAGGATACCTGCCACCTAGCAGCCATCAGACTGCAGCCACTCTCTACTGTGAGCCCTGAGGAACTCAAGGTGTGAAAACAGAATATTGGCCCCAGATAGCTGAAGTGCAAATCAAAAGAATGATGATTTCAGTACAGCCAAAAATATAGAAAAAAAAAAAATATATGAACGATTTCAGTGAGCCCAGACTCTTGCATCTTCCCCAAAATAGAAAAGCACTAAATTCCTTAACTTGGGATATTCAGCTTTCTTTAATTAACAACAATCTTTTGATGTTCAGACTGCCTGTCCTTTGTTGCAAAACTTCTGTATAATCTGGCTCCTTCCCTTGCCTCCTCAGAACCGTTGTCTCAGGGTAACTTGAGATGCTGTCTCTTGGGCTTGAAGTCCTAAAAATCCCCACCGAATGAAACATAACTCTCAACTTTTAGGTTGTGAACACTTTCTAAGCTGACAGGGTCAAAGCCAGAGGGTGCTCAGAGGCAGGAAAGTCCAGAGGTCCCAAACTGGCAGCCCACAGGCTATATCATGCAAATAGACCAGTTTGCTTTGGCCTGCATTTGTATGTATTTTATTTTCAGTCAATGTTTATAACTTGAAAGATTTCATACTTAAAAAACCCGGAGATTTTCTAGCCTGTCTTAAACCCCAAAGATGCCATGGCTCTGTGCCCGCATTCCTGCAGGACAGTGATGGACTGAGGCTGAAAAGTGGCTCCTTTTGGTCAATTCTCACCTGCACTCTTGCTCTTTACCTGGGTTTTTTTTTTTTTTTTTTGGTTAGCTGTCTGGTGTTGGAGTTTGGAATCTCTAGTCTAGCCTGATCCCATTTTATAGGTAGAGGATGTGAGGTTGGGGGAAGGGGTGGGCCCTTGCCCAAAGCCCCAGGATGAACTGGTGGAGCTGAGACTCGAACCCTTGCAGTTCTGAACCCAGGGCACTGGACATACAGGGAAGTTGGGAACACGGAATGGGGACTTGGGCTGAAGGGCAAATTCTGCTTGGGAGAAGTCTGCTGGGGCAGAAAGGTGAAGCAGAGACCAACAGCTCTGGCTGCAGTTGGCACAAAGTTCTCTCCTCCTCACCTGCTGGCAAACACCGCCTCCTGACTATATAAGCTAAACTCTTCTTGGCTGTGTTGACACAAGGCTTTCAGGTGTCCCTCTTCCTGACTTTTCTCCGGAGCACACAAACATCTTCATAATCACAGGGGCCCTTGAGGAGGCGTACAGAGCAGGGGCTTTTCTTAGGGCAGAATCCATCTGGAAAACTTAATTCTCAGCAGAGGACTGACCATGGCCTTTGGCTTCCTCATCTGCAACATGGAGTTTCCATTGGGAATTTTAATCAGATAATGCTTGTGAAGAATCCTGGCACACACTACCCAATGAGCCATAATTCCATTTCCTTATTTTATAAACCAAAGCCCAGAGACATAACTCATCCCAAGAAGGTCACAAATTAGCTACAACTGGATAATTTTTAAATGTTAAATATAGCTCTATTTATGAATATTGTTACTATAGCTATAGGGCTTTGCTGGTGGCTCAGATGGTAAAGAATCTGCCTGCAATGCGAGACACCCTGGTTTGATCCCTGGGTCAGGAAGATCCCCTGGAGAAGGGCATGGCAACCCCCTCCAGTATTCTTGCCTGGAGAATTCCATGGACAGAGGAGCCTGGTCGGCTACAGTCCATGAGGTTGCAAAGAGCTGGAGATGACTGAGGAACTAACACATTCCAACTATAAAAGTAGCATGCACCTTAAAAAAAAAAAACCAAAACCTTCCAGTTTTGCTACTCAAAGATAAACCACTGATTAATTTTACTGTTGCTCCTTCTAGTTTTTTCTAAGCATAAAAGGAAAACTGTATTGGTTGGGGGGGGTGGTGGTGGTGGTGTTATTTTTACATAGTTATAGCCATGGTAGAGAGGCATCTTTCAAAAATTTAACACAGTTTATGAATTGCCCGTGATATGGCATTTTCTTTATAAAAAGTATCTTATGGGCTATATAATAGTCCATTTCATGGCTCCATCATGGTTATCCTTAACATCCCCTTTTGTTGAACATTTAGACTTTTTCACTCTCAAAAAGGATGCCACAGTAGGCATCTTCGTGCATAAACGTTTTTCTGTATTTAGAATTATTTCCTCAGGATGAATCCCCAGGAGAGATTTATAGGGTTAAAGAGTATGAATATCTGCAAACTGCTTTGCTAAAGGGTTGAGTTGCCAGTTGATTCTCCCCCCAAAACATATGCACAGCAGCTGTATTTCCCCTCGATAAAACCACAGGCACTTAGTTCTGTCTCCTAAAAGGGAAGGAGTTCCAGTTCAAACACAAGAATTACCCAAGATGGTCTTTCTGCATCTCTTTGGCTAGTGACAAGTGTCCTCACCCCCACATGGCAAAGAGGGAAACTGAGGCCTCCTGGAGAGCCTGAGCTCAAAAGTGGCCTACCTCCATGCCCCCTCAAGCTTTCTCCCTCTCCTACTCACAGCCCTTCTTATCTGTGTGGCGGCTCTGGCAAGGCCATTTTGGTCAATGTTTACCAAGTGTCTGTGTGCACTGGGTTCTCCCCAGTGGTCCCAGTAATCAGAGTGTGTGTCAGGGAGGGGCTGGGAAGAGGATGGAAAGTCTCTGCAGAACTCAGGGGCAGGTTTCTGCGGGTGGATGCAGAGCTGTCTGTGGGGATCATTCCAGGTTGAGCACAGGGGGCGGGAGTCAACACTCCAGAGGCTTGCAGGAGGAGGGCAGAGACAAGCGGCTGGGCACACCGGTCAGACAGTGTAGGGCCCAGAGGGAGCAGAGGGGAGACTGGGTGCTGTGGGAGCACCTTTTGAGGCTACAGTAAAAAGTTATGAGCAGAGGAAGGACAACCTCAGGTTTAGAGCATGGAAGGCAACCCTGTACCAGCTCTGCTGAGAGTGGGCTGGAAGAAATGAGCAGAGGCACTGGGAGTCGGAAGATGGGAGAAAAGGAGAGGAGGTGAGAGAAGCAAAGATGGCTTTGAGAGAAATTTATGGGGACGACAGGGCTCGGAAGAGATGGGCAAACCAAAGAGAGGGAAGAACCGTGATGATGCCCAGGCCTCTGGATAGGTGGGGGTGATGGGCACTCATCACTGCCCATCCGATGTTCCTCTCCCCTCTTCCCTTAATAACAGAACCCTATTTTTGTTTGGGGGAGCTATCCACCCAGTTAAAACATACAAGTGTCCAGAGTGGCGGTGGCAGTTCTGGCCTGTGCACTGTGAGCAGTAACATCCCGGCTAGAGTCAGGCTAGCTGTTGTTTAGCCTGTGAGGGCCAAAAGAGAAGTGGGCATCACGCCTTCAGTGGCTCAGAGTCTCCCAGGTGCCAGCAACAGGACTGTGTTCAGAATCAAGGCCTAGCGGACACCAGCTGAAGGAAGTGGGGCAGCCAACCAGGCGATCAGGGCCTAAGAACCCCACATAGTCAGTGCAGGCACCGGGAATGGGCCCCGAGGGAGTGTCACCATCCGTCTGTCCTGGGACACAGCCCAGCACAGGAGGGAGAGCATGGAACTGGGAACCTGGACACTCAGCTCTGCCACTGACTCACAGACCTGAGGGTGCCCCTCTCTTGAGCCGGTACCTCAGTGTCCCCATCTATAAATGGAGGAAACACCCCAACCTCATGGAGCTGTGTGACCACCTGGCCTCTGCCTTCCTTGTCAGCCTCGCCTCCCATCACACCTTCCCAAGCATCTTCACTCTCACTGATTGATCCTGTGGATTCACCATGCTCTGACATGTGCAGTGCCTTCCACCTAGAGCACCCTTCCAAGCTTCTTCCACCTGCTTATCTTCCAAGATGAATTCAAGTACAGATGCCTGTGTGTGGCTCCACAGAAGACAGTGTTCACAGCTCAGCCATGATGGCCGAACTGTACCTCTGACTTTTGGAGCACTTGTTACACCAATAAGACATGGGCTGTTTACACACATCAGCTATGGATCACTACCTTCCATCTTTTGAGGGGTTCTAAGCCTACACACACACACACGCACACACACACACACACAGCATGTATCTGCTGGAGAGCTGCAAAAGGGCACTGGCAGAAGAGATAATGATGTCCTGATCCAGGCTCCACATGCCCAGAGCAAAGCAGAGAAATTTGCCCTGCAATGTTCTAGCCCGTGCATCTCAAACCTGGCCCTCCTTTATGAATTCATGGCGCCTCCTCCTCTGTCTCCTGAAAGCCTTTTGTGGCAACAGGTGGCGCTGACACACTCCTTGTCCTTGGAGTTGGGATGGTCAGGGAGAGAGCTCTGCACCAGCCTCTCATCCACAGGAAGGCACAGTTGTGCCCATAGAACAGACAAGGTGAGGGAGGCGCAAAGAGGTGACCTGCCTCTCTGGGGTCACAGGAATCAAAGACATCAAGACCTCCAGCCTGGGCCCTCTTCCTCTAGAGATCAGAGGTCTGTGTGGGCTCTGACACCACACCCCATGGTCTCAGGGACTCAGGCCCCCTGTTTGCAAAACGAAGTTGTTGAGGTTAGGTTAGGAAGTACTTCTAGGTCTGTCATGTGATTCCACATGCTAGTAGAGAAGGATTGAATTCAGAGGCTAGAGTCTCCCAGGAAGCTAGTTTCTCTCTCTTACACACACGTACACACACGCATTAAGTCTGAAACTCCCAGAGGGCCCTCTGGGGCAAGACAGAGATTAGGAGAAAATGGTTGCAAAATATATATTTGATGAGGAACTTGTATCAAGAATGCATAAAGAACTCTTACAACTCAATAATAGAAAGACAGCCAAACGGTTAAATATTTAAAAGTTGGAAAATTTTTTGAACAAATAATTCACCAAAGATATAGAGATGGCAAATAAGCACACAAAAAGATGATCAACATCATCAGTCATTAGGAGAATGCAAATTAAAGCCATAAGGAGACACCGCTATACAACCTATTGGATGATTAATGATAAAAAGACTGGTCATACTCAGTGCTTTGAGGATGTGAAGAAACCAGAACTCTCATACATCTGCTGGGAATGTAAAATGGCACAACCACTTTGGAAACACTTGGACAGTTTTAACTTAAATATGTATTTACTAAAGGACCTAGCCATTCCACTTCACTCCTAGGTATTTACCCTCGAGAATAAGAAGGTATATCCACACAAAGACTTATACACAAATGTTCACAGTAGCTTTATTTGTAATAGCAAGAAACTAGAAAAAAAACCAAAATGTCCATCAACAAACAAAGGGAAAAGCAAATCATGGTTTACCCTTACACACAGGGGAGTACTACTCAGAAGTAAAAAGGAATACACTATTGATAAACACAGCAACTTGAATCTCTAAATAATCATGCCAGGTGAAAGAAGCCAGACCCTCTGCCCCAACCAAAAAAAGTATATGCTATATGGTTCCATTGATATGAAATTCTAGAAAATGCAAAGTAATTGATAGTGACAGAAAGCAGATCAGTGGTTGCCTGGTGAGGGGAATGGAGAGGGAGGTATGAGAGGAAGGAATTACTACAAAGGTGCAAGAGGAAACTTTGGGGGTTGATGGATGTGTTAATTATCTTAATGGTGGTGATGGTTTCATGGGTCACATCCCATGTCAAAAGTCACACTTCTAAGTAGGTGCAGCTTGATGTATACATCAAGAGCTGGGAGGAGGGGAAGGGGCCAGAGAAAGAGAAGAAGGCAGGGCAGCAGCAAGCAGGAGGGGTCTTTCTTGGAAGCCTGGCACATGCACAGACATGGACACAGATGCACGGATGTACACGCACTGAGTAGGAAACCACCATGTGGCCTCGAGGGAAGTTCTAAGAGTCTCTACTCAAGAGATTCCATCTGCAAAAAACATCAAGGCTATTTGCCATTTGCTCATTACTCGTCCAGAGTACTTCCTGTATGCCTGGCTAGCATTGGGCACTGGGGATTCAGAGACAAATCAAACACAGGCCTTGCTCTGGGCAGTTCACGCTATCGACCACGGTGTAGCCTTCCCAAAATTCAGCCGGCATATTTAGCCTCATACCCTAAACATCCCAGCCGGGTTCCCTTCATAGGGTATGTGAGAACTCTTCTTCTTAGACCTCATTTTGTTTCTAGCCTCGTCATTGCTTGGGAGAAAGCCTTCAATTAGCTCATAACTCCAGCAGATTTTTGTCTTTTATCTGTGCTAAGCAGACATCCAAGCCGAACCCCAACTGTTTCTCATAATTGACTAAGGAGATCTGAGTCAAAGTCTTCACAGAATCACAGAACTTAAGGACAAGAAAGAATGTGAAGATTTCAAAGCCCAACATCCAATGATGCTGATTGAAGCACCATTTCTCTGAATAACAGTCCTGTTCTGCAGTCACCTAGACTGTTTGAATACCTCCAGTGAGAAGGGAGCTCACTACCAACCGAAGATGTATCAGATCTTTGGAAAACTAGAGAAGTTATAAAGTTCTTTCCTTCTAACTGGGTGTAAGGGTACTAGCATTTATTAAGCACCTACTGTGTGCTAAACCCTGTGCTGTGGGCTTTACACACATGGGATTTCTAATCTAGTTTAATTCTCTACCCAGCTTTGCTCCTATGAGGCTGGAATTATGACTATGAAGCCCATTTTTACTACTGAGGAAACAAAAGGGTCAGAGAAATCAAGTGACTTGCCCACAGTCACAAAGTAAGTCCATGATCAAGACCAAGGTGGCAGTCCAACTTGTCCAGCTCCAAAGTCCGTGCTCTTAGCTGACCACTCAGAGAGCAGGGTGAGAGATCTGATGCTGTCCAGGCTTGGATCCTGGGCTCCATCACTGGAAGGCTGACCTCTGAGATTCCTCACAACAGCCATCTCCTGCTAGTCCTAACAAATCTGAGGCCCATCCTCTCCCAGGCACGGAGCCTACCCGCCCCCTATTTTTAGAAGGAAGCCACAAGCCAGGGAGTTGGCTCAAGTAGTCCTACAGCTCTAGGCCGGGCCCTGGGTACTGGGGGCTGCTCTCTGTAGTGCAGGAAATGGGAGGGCGTGGAGGGTCAGGTGCTCTCCGTCCTCTGAGCTCACAGAGCTAGGCTTGGTGACTAGGAGCCTGGGCTCCAGGAAGGAGCTGACGAATAGGGACTCCTGAAAGATAGCACATGAACTGGGCCTTGAGACAGATGGGAACATGGGGAGATAGCAGCGGTGATGGGAAGAAAATTTCAGGGTGAATTAAAGTAAAGGAGGTAGAAAGGAGGGGCCCGTGGAGGGAATACTGCTGACTGGGATAGAATTTGACCAAGGGCCCCTTACGGACATTTCTGAAGCAGCAAAATACCCTTCTTTAGGTCTTAGGCTGGCTCATCCCAATCAGCCCCAGGGCTGGTAATCTTGCTTGCAAGAGCCCAGCTAAGGGCTGAGGAGGGAGGAATGGATACCCACAGGCCCAAAGGAGCAGAAACAGGGAGAGAAAGAGAATGAAAAAGCAAAGGGAGAAAAAGGAATGGGGAGAAGTGGGCTCAGGAATCGGTTATTTGGTAGCTCAGCCACATACAAAAGACAAGTCGCTTTAATTCCCTGTGACTCAACTTCCTCTTTTATAATACTACTTTCCTTGAAGAGCGGTAGGAGGATAGGCCATGTCACACATCCCTGTGCCTCTTATCATTCGCAGGGACAAGGGTTGGGACCCAGCGGGGAGAGAAGCAATTGAGGCCATAGAGAGGAGGCGCATTTGTGGGGCCATCTGCCATGTGCCACGCCCTTTTGGCAGATCATCCTCTCCTCTCAGGCACAAATGACCGATCCCTCTTTGGTAGATGAGAACATGGCCCAGGGGTGGGGGCTGGGAGGGGAGGGTGGGGAGTAAGATAATTTGTCTGCGGTCTCAGGCTGACAAGCAGCAGAACTGGAGATGAGCCAGGCCTGACTCTGAAGCCAGAGCTCACCCTGAGCAGCAAGTAGCCCCTAGGAGACCCAGGTCGGCTTCAGCTCTGTGCCCCAAATGAGAGGAAGGTGACCTTGGTCAGCGCCCTAGGCTTCGCCTCACTGCAGAGGCCACATTTGGCATACCTGTCTCCCAGGAGAGCTCAATGTCCGAAGTCTGCCACCTCCAAAAGGGAGGATGGAAGGAGGTGAGTGGTACAATAAAGAGAGGAGCAGTGGCTTGGAGGGAAGAGGGGGATGTGGTGCCAAACTAGCCTCCTAATGAGGCTTTGGGAAAGACCCAGGATTCCCTGTGCCATTTCTACCATTTAAAAAAGCTCTGGAGAACAGGGGACTGCCCTTTGCTGAGAGGTACTAACCCTACAGCCCAGCTAGACTGGTGGGCTCACCACCCTAGGACTTGCTCAGCTTACCCAGTCCTACTCCTCTCCCTTTCCCCAACCCTTCAGATCCTGCTCTAGTTCCTCCCACTAGGAAGCCTTCCCAGATAGCCCAAGCCTACGGTTACCCTTTCTCTTGGGGACGCCAGTAGCACTCACTGCTTGCATCACCTGTGACCAGTCCTATGCTAGAATTCCCGACCCTCTAGATTACAAGACTATTGAGCATCGCCATTCCACATCCCATCCCATTGCAAGAATTCCTTCTAGAACATCAAGACCTATGTGAGCAGCCTAGAGACGAGGAAGTAGCTCTCAAAACATACTGCTTCATTGCTAGATGGTTTTTCAACTTAGCATGTTTTTCCTTGAACTGAGCCTAAATTGTCCTCCCTGGCTGGCACCTGTAAGTGCTGATCTGGGGACTGCCCTTCAGGGCATGTGGAAGCCCAAGATCTCTCATGAGACTGAAATTTGAGTTTCCACATACAACTATCTTCATACCCAATGACCATATTCCATCCCAGCAGTGTGGGAAGCCATGTCCAACATGCCTGGGTTGGGGTTCCAACCCCACCACTTTCTGGCTACACGAAGTATGGCCAGTTCCTTCTTTCCACTGGTCTCAGCTTCCTCAATTATAAAAATGCCCCACCTCACCAGGTGGCAGTGCCTCACCTGTTGAATGTAGTAGCTTTATTGCTTTATTCATTAACCACTTTTTTTGAAGCAATATGGCTTAGAAGAAAGAACATAGCTCTGATGCCAAACAGACCAGCTTGTTACACAGTAGCTCCGAACAAACTTACTTTCCCTCTCTGAGCCCCAGTGTCCTCATCTATAAAATGAGGATAACATAAGCTAAGTGGGCCTGAGTTGTTTTGCGTCTTATTTTTCTAACAAATGTCTTGGCCTTTCTTCTGGATCTGCCCAGTTTGCAAGGTTACTATAAAGCAGCTACCCTTTTACTGAGCACCAGCATGTGGCAGGCACAGTAAGTGTTTCAGATGAAGACTCCATTCAATCCCCATACCCACTCTCTAAAGCAGGTACTACAATCTAGCATCTAACACTCGGAAGGCACGCAATCCAATGGCAGCTGTTACTAATATTTCTATGAGCCAGGCTCCATGTATCATCCGTATATCTTTATCAGCCTCAAAATCTCCCTGAGTGGGAGGGGCTGAACGTCAGTACCTGCTTATAGACCGGACACTGTAAACACTGGCTGAATGAATGAATGGAAACATTTCTTTGCATTCCCCCACGGTGGCCCGGGTAAGGCCTGACCACGGTAGATGCTTGATGAATATTTGATTAAGTGGAGCCACAAAAACGTAAACTGTCCTCAGAGGCTTTAGTCTGAATCCCAGAATGCCTTGAAAGCACATCAGTGGGGTTCCTCCAGCTAATCAGGAGGTCCTCTCTGAGAACACTCCAGGCTTTCTTCATAATCAGATCCCAGCTTTTCCTTGGGGGTGGCTATGTGGCAGAGCTGTCAAAAAGAGACCACTTACTGTCCAGACCTCATCATAACCCAGGCAGAGGTGGTAGAACCAGCGTGGCTTCCAGAGAACAAGAAATGCCCCTCCTGCTGAGGAGATACCAGCACCTCTCCTCACACCTGCTTCTCAAGGGTAGCTTTTGTGCCGGCTTCACTGGCCATCAGTCAAATTCCCCCTTCTGAGGCTGCTGATCAAGCTTCCAAAGACCCTGTGGAAGGGAGGCTGGGAGGTTCCAGGGGGCTCAGAGGGGTTTGGAAGCCTCAGTCTCTAGAGACTCCTTCCTGACAGTGCTGCCAGAAGCGAAGGGGCACAAATTGGGCCTTTGAAGCAGGCGGCCAGAAGCAGAAGATCCAAGTGGCCAAAGCAATGTGTTCCCCTGTCTTGAAGAGAGGGAGGGCATCCCTGGTCCAGGTCTGCACTCTCAGCTTCAATTCCTTTCTCTGTCCTCATCCTCAGCCAACAGCTATGAGCACTACGTGTCTGGCATCTAACACTGTACATCAGGAAGCACAGACTGATGGCCTGACACAGACACACTTTAATGGGCGTATTTTAAAAGGCTGCCTAGTTGGTCACATTAAAAAAAAAATTAAAAGATGTCACAAACATTCAGATTTCTGTCTTATTTTTTATTATTGTAATTATTTATTTTTTGGCCATGCAGCTTGTGGAATCTTAGTTCCCTGACCAGGGGTCGAATCCATGCCCCCTGCTGTGGAAGCATGGAGTCCTAACCATTGTACAGCCAGGGAAATACCTGGGTTTCTTTCTTATAAATGAGAAGATCCGACAACATGTGACCCACATTCTTGCGTGGCAGGAGTGGCAGGCAGGCTAGCAGCTGCCTCTTTCAAGTAAATACTCTCCAATTTGCTATCATCTTCCAAAGCCCAAAATGGACAAGAGAGTTTGAGGTTCCTTCCTTTACATGTTTTATTATGGCATATGGACCTCCTCTAGTGACCTTAGGAGGTAGATAGATAGCGTCATGTCCCCATTTTACAGATGAGGAAGCAGAGGCTCTAGAGAAAAAATTGGCCAGGATTTGAGCCCAAGCAGCCTGACTTCAGAGCCAAACTCAAGGACAGTGAGTATGTGCAAAGTCACTTCAGTTGTGTCCGACTCTGTGTGACCCTATGGATTGTAGCCTGCCATGCTCCTCTGTTCATGGGATTCTCCAGGCAAGAACACTAGAGTGGATCCTCCTCCTCCAGGGGATCTTTCTGACACAGGGATTGGACCTGTGTCTCTTCTCTCTCCTGCCTTGGCAGGCAGGTTCTTTACTACTAGTACCACCTGGGAAGCTCCCTGGTCTGCTGCAAAATATGGACAATGCAATGAGACTTTTTAAAAAATATTTATTTTTATTTATTTGGCTGTACTGGGTCTTAGTTGTGGCATGTGAGATCCTGTTCCCTGACCAGGGATTGAACCCAGGCCCCTTGCATTGGGAGTTTGGAGTCTTAATCACTGGACCACTAGGGAAATTCCTGCAGTGAGTTTTTAAATAAAGCAAAATGCATCTGATTTGAAGGAATCATTTTTTTCCCTGATTTTATATAGCCTTCTTACTTTGGGGATAAAGGTATTAAAATGTTCTTTTTCTCTCTATATGACTATAACAGTAAACAGAATGAGTGTAATTTGTCCTTATTCAGCAGAGTAAAAAGTTGGCCAACCTAGGATAGATTCTCAAATGTATTGATCTTTGAAATCTGTCTCAGGACCATTGCTCTGCTATACAGCCTTCCTGTCCAGATAGAAAGCATGTTTCTGCTACTCCTCATGGTTCAAAACCCCCCCACCTTGATCCGCATCTCATCCTATCTTTGAAGAGGTAGCTTTTGAACTGAGCCTTTCCCAAACCATCTCTCTCCAGCAAACCCACAGAGCATGTGTTCATACCTCTAGTTATATTTATCTCATTCTTCCTCAGGTTACAGGAACCTGTGTATCATATCCACTCTTGTACCCCTTAAAGTGGTTCTAGAACAGAAGAAAGTGTTGCGGAATTGTTAACCAGTCAGTGCTTGAAGAGATCACCACCTCTGCCTATCATTTTACAGGTGTGGAAAAGCAAAGAGCCTTGCCTCAGGCCACCCAGGGAGCCCTGGCAGAGCTGAGGTCAGTCTCTTGGCCCCTCGGTGCTTGCTCTTTCCACTGTACCAGGCTGCTTCCCAGGTGTTCTCTTTCGGTTGGTTCAGCACCTCAGTTCAGAGGTGCTAGCATATGACAAACACTTCATAAATACCTGTTCATCAGGCAGTACAAAGCAGCTTGGGAACACAGGCCTCCTCTCTCTAAGGGCCCTTAGCTTCATATCATCTGCATCAAACCTCTACTCGGTGTGAGCTGCCCATCAAATGAAGAAACAGCCCCTTAGGTTCCTAGTGACCTAGATGTAGAAAGATACCCTTATGGCTCAGAAATGCAGTCCCCATAAGGCCAGAGTTCTGATCCCAGCCTTGCTGAGTAATCTTGGCTAAATGCCTTCACCTCTCCAGGTGTCGGGTGGTCTGGACAGGTGGGATAATGACATGAGGAAGAAGTCCCCAAGCCCACTGGATGGTTATAGGCACTAGACAGGCTTTCCAAGAGGAGCCTCAGAGTCCTACTTCTAGAGGCCTCTGATGACAGGGAGGGTTCCAGGCCCCCTGAGACAAATGGATGGCTCCTTTGGAACTGAGCCACAGAGTGAGTTGGGATGGTCCCTCAGATTGTGGCCACTTTTTGGGTTACTGCAGTCAAGAGTCAAAAACTCCTTGGAAACATCCTAATCTGGGTAGAACATTTATTATTATTTATTATATACAAATTTAATGCAGAAAATGGCATCATTTCTCTAAAGTCTTCCTGAGAGAGGAAGAGGCTATCCCTTTCTCCCTGTCCCATTACATCCACATCAGTGTTATCACAGCTCCTAGATGGTCCAACCATACCCACAGGCTTAGATAGTTGTCTTCCTCTATTAGCCGTGAGCTTCTTGAAATTAGGGATCGCCTGTTACTCTTTTCTGTATCCTATGTGCTTGGTCTGCTGCTGCGGCTGCTGCTGCTAAGTCACTTCAGTCGTGTCTGACTCTGTGTGACCCCATAGACGGCAGCCCACCAGGCTCCCCTGTCTCTGGGATTCTCCAGGCAAGAACACTGGAGTGGGTTGCCATTTCCTTCTCCAAGGCATGAACAGGGCCTGATAAATAAATAATAAACAAAGGCTGATCCATGTTTAGCTGGACAAGGAAACTCCACTCTTGTTCTGGGACAAGGCAGCATTTAGGCCCTTTAGAGTCATAGAGGCGTCCAGTGCATTTAGGACATGCAGAGAGAAACTGGCTAACCCGAAGTCACGCTGTCAGTGAGAAGGCTCAGACTAAAAGCAGTTCTTTCAACTCTCAGCTAAACTGTTTCTGGATCTACCACAACTTAGCTGTGTAACTCTGGGCAAGATCCTTTGTCTCACTGCCCTGGCTTCCTCACTTATAAAATGGGTAAGATTAAAGTCTAAGCCCACAGAATAGGATTATTTAAAGAGTAAGTGAACCTGTGTAAAACAGAGCACAGGACCTAGGAGGAGCTCAAAACATGTGCCCGTCATGACTGTCATTCACTCCCAGCGGTTCTCCTTGGTAAAGGGGCACCGGCCACTCATCAGCAAAGCCGAGCTCACGCTGCAAGGAAAACTTTACAGCACTAACTCACAAACTCGTCAACCCAGCAAGTTCCCCTGCAACAGTCCCTTTGGGGAAATGCCTGATCTTTTGTCACGAATCTTTCACAGCTTCCCCTTCTCCAAAGCCCTAGGCACAGTTACAAGTGTACACACACCTCACAGAGACTAGAAGCGGAGGTAGCGAAACCTTTGCAAGAGCTCACCCTTTCCACTCAGATAGACCAGGTGTCGGATAACAGTTCTGCCACTTCGAGCTCTGTAGCCTTAGGAAAGTCACTCTCTCTAAGCCTCAGACTCCTCTACTTTCACATCAGTATAATCTGTTACAAGGATTACCTGAAATAGGTAATGGTCTGCTATTCCATAAATGATACTCAGAGTAATAATAGTTGTCTTACTTTTATTTAACAAAATCCACTTGACAAAATGTCAGAAGCAGAAGGAAGCTTCAGGATCATGTCTTCTCACTTTATACCTGGGGAACTAGAGGTCCTGAGAGGAGCTATGATTGGCCCAAGGTCACTCAATGCGGTGGTAGTAGAACAAGACCTGGGACCTGGGTCTCCTGATTTTTTGCTACATGTCCATTTTGACTTGTTTGATTCTCCTTATCTGCTCCTTCCCCGAAATACAAGAAGAGGCTGGAATCATTCTCTTCCCAATTTTCTTCTCTTTATGCTCATCTTTCACCAGCCAGAACCACCATCATCACTTCCCAAGGCACATCTAGTTCCTTCAAGCCTGACTCAGGGAGAAGGTGAAACAACTGTTGGCCACTGGCAATAGCAATAGTAAGAGCAGTAATAATGACAACCAACAATTGGCACAGTACTATACTTAACAATGCTTTTCCCTACACTGTCAACACACTCCTGCAGTTTCTCTCTAACCTAGTTGGCTTAGGGACATAATTTCCTCAAACTTATTTGATCCAACACTTACTGAGGACCTGCTTTATGCCTAGCCATGGGCTAGAGGTTGAAGACAGAGAGAGAAAAAAGTCCAGGCCTCTGCCGGGAGGAGCTCACAAACTAATGGGGATGTAGTGGAGCTGGGGAAATAATTTCTTATGGCCCAAATGGTGCAGCAGCAACATGCCCTGCACTACCCTTATGGGGAGCCTTCTTTATCATGCTGTCAAGAGGCAGAATGTATCTGTGGAATAAACCGCAACGAGAAAGGGTGAATGTAAGGCTGAACAGGACAGCAGGAGAGACTATAAAGAATAGGAAATACAGACACCAAAGTCTTGACCTCCTTATCTCATGGAGATTCTAGTGAGAGACTCCTGGAGTGCAAGGGAGCAGGAGTGGGATCCAGGTGAAAACAGGAAGGCTTGGTCCCTGCCTCCCTGTCAGCACATAAGATTTTGATGCTTCTGTTCCCTAAGGGACTCTGCTCTTTGATGCCAACATTTTCCAAACCCAGTGCTGGGCTACATGTGCCTCCTTGGGACCACCATTTGCTGGAATGATGTCAGCATCCTTGCACCGGAAATGTTTGTACCTCCTGGTTGCTTCCCCCTCAGCCTGGCAGCCCAGCCCACTCCAGCACACATTATCCCCTGGCAGGGAACCATCTATAAGGATGTGGAAGAGACTGGTGGGGAGGTGAGAAAACACAGGAATAAGAGGAGCCACCCCTCCCCTCTTCCTCCAGTCTACCTCCCAAGTCCCACATCCCTGAGAACCTACTATGTGCCAGGCATGGGCAGTATTTTCAGTGCTTTCATATAGGTCTCATTCAGTCTTCACGTCAACACTCTGACAAATTCTTCCCAGATTTACAGATGAGGAAATTGAAGCTTGGGGGAGGGAAGTAGCTTGACAAAGGTCATTCCAGTGATGGCATGGAGATGCCAATACAGGACTGTCTGACGCCTCCAGTTCTACAAGGCCCACACAGTCAATGCTTCCCTTGAGAAGTCCTGAGTTTAAAGAGATCAACTGAGGAAACCCCAATTATTTCATAGACCCAAGTTTAAATTCTAGATTGCTTTTAATAGAGATGTCCCCCTGACATGTAAGAGCTGCTTGAATGGCATATTAAAATCGAACAGACCATCTAATCCAACTCCTGCATTTAACAGACAAGCAGACAGACACCCACGCCTAAAGGATTTTAAGATGGCTACTTGGGGCCTCTGAGCAGGCTAAGGGACATCAAGAACCCCAATCTCTGGCACCTTCCCTCCCCCACCCTGCCTGCAGAGATCACCTTCTTTGGGGAAACAACTCCAGCCCATCCCACCTCCAGATGGACAGAGAAGGCAGAGGAAACAGGCCTCTCCTCAGACTGCAGGGGTGAGGGAGGGAATGTGGGACTCCCCTGGCTAGTTGGTGTTCCAACAGCCCAGCTCCCGGCTGAGGAGCAGAAGGATAAATTATCACATCTCAAGGAAGCTCCAGGGAGACTGAGGCTCAGAGCTCCTACTCTAGGAGGTCAGGGGCATTTTTTTCCAGATCTACCGCAGGGCCTTGATTCTTCTCAGGGGGGAATAAGGGAAGGAAGCAGTCATTGGCACTTGACCTTGGGCTGGGTTTGAGGTTCCATCCTCCCCCCACCCTCAGGTACCCTTGCTCCTTCCTCCTCCAAGAAGGAAAGAGGCTTAAATGTTTGCCAAATGCTGGAACAGGAAGACAAATAGAAACGGGGTGGTCCCTAAAATCCCCTAAAATCGCCCACTTCGGGCATCTTCTCTGCTGCTACCAGCATCCTCTAACTGGTGAATTTTAAGGTGGTGGCGGTGGTGGGGCGCTTAGAAGGGTGTAGGGGAATGAAGGGAGGGTAAGAATGAGTCACTGTTAACCCCTCCGCGGCTGGTGTTCTCTGAGGGATTCTACCGCAGCGAGCGGCCCCCGCCCGCAGCCCGCAGCGGTGCAGCACACGCGGCCCCTCTCCCGGCTCCGCCGAGGCCTCCTCACCTGAGTCCACTCGCCCTCCGCAGCCCCGCCGGCGGCTCTCACCGCTCCGGCCCGGCTTGGCGCAGCGCCTCTGCAGTCGCTGCTGCAGCTGCCTGGCCCAGATCAGCAACCTGCGGCGGTGGGGAAAACAGACAGGGGCGGGTGAGCGTGGGCGGGGACCCGGGGCGGTCGAGTCCCCCAGCCGCTGACAGCTGGGCCGCCGCAGCCCGAAAAGCCGGGAGGGCTGGCTGACCGCTGGGCGCTCCGGCTGCTCCCCCGAGCCTCCCCTTCCCCCACCCGCACTTGGCATTTGGGCCGCGGCGGCACCGCTGGGGCGGTGGTCCCCGGAGGTCCCTGTCATCACCTGCGGAGGCTTCCATGGCTTCGGCTGCCCTGCCCAGGCCGCCGAACTGCTCTCCGGAGCCCCTGCTGGAGGCGGCTAGCTGGGTGCTCGCCGGGGCTGGGGCTGCCGGGAGGGAGGGAGGGACAGGGAGGGTGAGGTGGATGCAGGGGACCAGCCAGTCGGCGGCTCGCCGGCAGCTGCGTAAGCGCCCCGTCTTCACTTTCCTTCTTAAAGAGATAGTTAGCATCTTGCTCCAAGAGATTTCGGGAGCGGTGATGCCAGCATGCACGGAATAGGGGTGGCCTCTCCCACTTCCACACAGGCCTGTACTTAGAACCGGTGGTGGCACCTGGCCAGAGCATGATGGCTCACTGACAGGTCGTGTCACCCTGGACGAGTCCTGTCACCTCTCTGGGCCTCAGTTTTCTCATCTGTGACATGGGATGTTGATACTAAACTCACTTCTTGTCATATGGTGGTCTTAAATAGTCATTTGATCCTAATTCCTTAAAGAATATTTTCACTCAACTACCTCTGAGTATCTAATGCAAACAGTACTCAGGCTACTTAGGAAAACGATAGTAAGAATCTTAAATATCTGAAAACAAAAAATGTTTTTCTTTGAGGTATTAAGATGATGAATCATCAGAAAGATGGAAATATAAAAACAATCAATACCTAAAATAAGTGTTCATTATACACCTTTCCCCTCTGTGTCTGTCTTCCATCCACTATCAGAGGGAAGAAGAGAAAAAACAAGTGGGAAAAGTCTAGAAAACTGGACTCTCTGCCTAGCCCTTCCACTTCTAGTCCTGTAACTTTAGATAAAGTAACTCACTCTCTGGGCCTGGATTCTTAGCTACTCTATGTGTGGGAAGCTGGGTGCAATGGGAAGCTGCTCCCTCCTTCAGAACCAGCCCTAACTATCTGATCAGTAACTCCTTTACTCAAACCATCCCTCAGTTCTTCCAATTGTTGTTTAGTTGTTAAATCATGACCAACTCTTTTGCAATCCCATGGACTATACCCCGCCAGGATCCTCTGTCCATGGGATTTTCTAGGCAAGAATACTGGTGCAGGTTGCCATTTCCTTCTTCAGGGGATCTTCCTGACCCAGGGATCAGACCTGTCTCCTGCACTGGCAGGTGGATTCTTTACCACTGAGCCACCAGGGAAGCCAGGCTTTTCTTGACCACCCTAAATAAAATAGTGACTCCCTCCTCCTTCACTTCCTCTGCCCTAGTTTTGCTGTATTCCACCACCATATTAAATTTTTACTATTTGTAGTCTTTCATTATTACCCCCACTACAATGTACACTCCATGAAGGTAGGGACTTTATCTCTTTCCATATTCCCATTGCTTAGATGATGCCTGACACATATCACATGCTCAATAAGTATTGACTAGGTAAATGAGAGAGTAAGCATGCATTGTGCCAAGCCCTAGTTTCTATAGAACATGAGGTCAGATGTTATCCTAGTCTCTAAGATTCCTAAGTCCTTAAGTCTCTGTCTACTCTTGGCAAGGCTTAACTTGGTACCCTTCACCCTAAGCTGACTTTTCCAGAGAAGTATTTGTAAAATGAATTCTCTGACCTCATATCATGACTCTGCATTACTGGCCTGGTAAGAAATAGTTAATATTTACAATATGCAATTATAATATTTGCAATATACTATATATAATAAGAAATAATTGTTTTAAGTGAACTGTTACTTTTCAGAGTTAAATCTTTTTTTGTAGCTCTAATTTGTGGTAAATCCATGATCTGTAACAATACATATAATTTCGCAAAAAATGCCTATAAATTTTTTGGCATTGGCTATATTTCCCCTCATTCATTTAAAATGAATTCTTCTGTCAGATGGCTGTATTATATTATGCTTTGTGGAAAAATACGGCAGAGCAATTGTAGTAAGAATAGGAAATTGTAGTTGAAAAAGCCATGTGGATTAAGGCCTGCTGTCTAAAAAACAAAAACCTGATGCTAAATTAGCAAGTTAACTGATGAAACATTTTATCTGCTCTAAAGCCCACCTAAATAATATAAGTGACTTACTTACACTTGATGCAAAACCAAAGGAAGCCATGTAATTACTGTTCGTTTATCAGGAGATAATTTCTGAAATCCTCATTTAAAAATATTTTTTGTCTGTTCTCATGTTTTTTTCCTTGATACTTAGAAGACTACATTTCCCAGAAATATCCATAAGGAATTTCACCCCCCAAAAGAGAGAGGATCTCTATCCACATTACTGTCCTCTGGGATGGTGTTAGCTAGCAAAGCCTCCTCAGTAACATAAAGCATGTGATTGAGAAGAAGATAGCCAATGTTTAGTTACAATAGAAATTGTAAGCAATGAGGATTTTAAACACAAAATGAATTATTCAAAAGAAACTAGTAGTTTTGCTTTTGTTTTGTACAAATTGAGAACTACTAAATTTGTTTATTTTCAAAAGCATTTCTGGTTCCAGTTTTGGGTAAGCACATTCCTCCCACTGACTGCCACAATAAACCTGAAGAAAATGCATGTAGCAGCTACTCGAGGACTCTGAAAATACTAGCAGGCAAAATGGGGTAGAAGGATAGAATTTGACACACCACTGTCTAGTGAGTTTACCAATTTTGCTTCCTCTGGTATCCCCCAGCCTGATCTCAAGATAGCCCCAAATCTGGAATTGGGGAATCATCACAGAGAAGATGCCTAGTTCTGGCTTGAGGGTTAGGAAAAGAGACCCCTAATGCTCAAGGTGAGTGAGGGGAATAATTTTACTTTTATTTTATAATATTTTCTTCATTATCTCATGCCCCAGTCCTCGGGAATTCTGCAGTGGTGGCTGTGGCATCTGGGACCCACAGGTCTCTAAAACTCTGAGGCAGGAAAAACTTCTCCAATCACAGTAGCTGTGGGCCTGAGAGTGTGAGCCTCTGCTGGTATTTGTGTTTTGTCTCTTTCTGTTCCTCCCACCATTTGGGTCCAGATGCAGGTGCAATTGTGGGAAGAAGTCAGGAAAACAGAGTGGAGTAAATAAAGCTACAATCTCCAGCCTTCTGGTGAACCCCAAAGAGGATGAACTAAATCATTATAAGGATAATAATAAAAAAATAATAATTCTGGTTACTACTGAAAACTAAGAATAAAGAAAAATCTTGCAAGCAATCAGAGAAAAATGATGTGTTATTTACACAGGAATAATGATTTGAATAACTGTGAATTTCTCAACTGAAACCATGAAGAGCAGGAGAAAAATGGAACAATAATTTTATATTGCTGAGAGAAAAGAGCAGTCAACCAGGATTCTACACACAGCAAAAATATCCATCAGGAATAAAAGTAAAATAAAGACATTCTAAGATAAAGGTAAGATACGAAAATTTATTTTCAGCAGACCTGCTCTAAAAGAACTGTGAAAGAAAATTCTTCAAACAGAAGGGAAATTATATTAGAAGGAAAGTTAGAACATCAGGAAGAAAAGGACAATAAGAATGATAATTATTTGGGTAAATTTAGTAGACTATTCTCCTCTTGAATTCTTTAAAATGTTTGACAGTTGAAAGCAAAAATCATCATAACACTGTCTAGTGGGTTTTCAATGTAGATAGATGTAATATATAAAACAATTATGATTACAATATAAAGTAGGAAGTCTAAAGGAACTTAAATTATACAAAGTTTCTATACTTCGCTCAAGGTGGTGAAATATTGATTCTAAGTATGGAGAATCTCAGGGACGGAGGAGCCTGGTGGGCTGCCGTCTATGGGGTCACACAGAGTCGTACATGACTGAAGCGACTTAGCAGCAGCAGCAGCAGCAGTGTGAAAATTTAAGAATTTAATTTTGAATCCTTAGAGTTACTATTTAAAAATATCTACAACAAAAGATAGAGTAAAAAAAAAACAAACAGATAAATTATAACGGAATTCTAAAAACAAAGTTCAGATATTCCAAAAGAAGGCAAGAAAGGAGGAAACAGAAGTGAGAAATAGAAGAAACAAATAGTAAACAAATAATAAGATGGTAGATCTAAATCCAAACATGTCAATATTTACATTAAATGTATAAACACATCAACTAAACAGAGATTATCAGGATGGACTTAAAAAATGACTTAATTAGATGCTGTCCACAAGAAATCCACTTTAAAGAATGATATAGGTAGGCTAAAAGTAAAATATGGGGAAAGATACACTGTAATACTAATCAAAGGAGAGCTGGAATGGCTTAATATAAGAAAATGTAGACTTCAAAGAAAATAAAATTACCAGAGACAAAGGACTCATTATGCAAAAATAAAAGGACTGTAAATAATTGTAGAAGAGCTTCAAAATACATGAAGCAAAACCTGTCAGAACTGCATGGAGAAATAGATTCACAATTATAGCTGCAGACACAAACACTCCTTTTTCTGTAATCAGTAGAACTAGTAGACAGAAATAAGCTAGGATACGGAAGAACTGAAAAGCACTATTACAACTAGGTTCAATTGACATTTATAGAACACTCCACCTATCAACTACAGAACATATTGTTTTTAAGACAGACCGCATACTAGATCATAAAACAAACATTAATGAATTTAAAAGAATCAAAATCATTTAAAGTATGTTCTCAGACCATAATGAATAGAATAATTACATAAAGGTAACAGGAAATTCTCCCTTGAAAATTAAACAACATACTTCTAAATAATCCACAGGTTAAAGGGGAAGTTTCAAGGAAAATTAGAATATATTTTGAACTGAACAAAACTGAAAGTACAACTTATTGAAATTAGTGCAATGCAACTTAAAGCAGTGCTTGGATGGAAACAAATAGCATTAAATGTTTAAAGAAGGAAGGTCCCAAATCAATTAAGCTTCTACCTTAATAAAACTAAAAAACAAGAGAAAAATAAACTCAAAGCAAGCTGCAGGAAGGAAATAATAAATATCACAGTAGAAATCAATGAAATTGAAAAAAGAAAAGCAAAGGAGAAAGTCAATGAAACCAAAAGCTTTGAAAAGACCAATAAAATTAATATGCCCCTAATATGACTGAAAAGAAAAAAGAAGACAGAAATTAAGAGTATCTATAATGAAAGAGGGAGAAGGCAATGGCACCCCACTCCAGTACTCTTGCCTGGAAAATCCCATGACGGAGGAGCCTGGTGGGCTGCAGTCCATTGGGTCGCTAAGAGTTGGTCATGACTGAGCGACTTCACTTTTACTTTTCACTTTATGCATTGGAGAAGGAAATGGCAATCCACTCCAGTGTTCTTTCCTGGAGAATCCCAGGACGGGGGAGCCTGGTGGGCTGCCCTCTATGGGGTCATACAGAGTCGGACACGACTGAAGCGACTTAGCAGAATGAAAGAGGGGTTATTACTATGGACCCTGCAGATATTAAAAGGATAATCAGGGAACACTCCAAAAAACTGTACACAATTTAGATGAAATGGAACAATTCTTTGGAAACCACAAACCAGTAAAACTCACCCAAAATGAAATAGACAACTGCATAGCCTTACAATTATTTAAAAAATTGAATTCATAGTTTAAAACCTTCTAAAATATAAATCTCCAGATCCAGATGGTTTCATGGGTTAATTCTACCAAACGCTTAAAGAAGAAATAGTACAAATTCTACATAGTCTTTTCACAGAAAAATAAAATAGGAAGAAACAATTTCCAAGTAATTTTTATGAGGTCAGTACCGTACTGATCCCAAGATCAGAAAAAGACAGTACAAGAAAGGACAAAAACAGACAAATATCCCTCATGAACACAGATGCAAACATCCTAAACAAATTGCTAGCAAATCCATATGGAAAGATGCTTAACATCATTAGTTATTAGGAAAATGGAAATCAAAACCATGAGTTATTACTTAAAACTCACTAGGATAGCTGTAATCAAAAAAAGGGGCAATAACAAGTACTGGTGAGAATATAGAGAAATTGGAACTCACACATTGTTGGTAGAAATGTAAAAAGGCACAGATATTTTGTAAACAGTTTGATAATTCCTTTAACACTGCTGCTGCTGCTAAGTCACTTCAGTCGTGTCAGACTCTGTGCGACCTCATAGACTGTAGCCCACCAGGCTCCTCTGTCCCTGAGATTCTCCAGGCAAGAATTCTGGAGTGGGTTGCCATTTCCTTCTCCAATTTCCTTTAATAGTTAAACATAAAATTATAATTTGACCCAGAAATTCTACTCCTACGTATATATCTAAGAAAGAGAAAACGTGTATACAAAAAACCTTATAACTTACAAACTCTTGTTCAGAGCAACATTATTCATAATAGTAAAAAATGGAAACAACAACAACATAATGGAAACAAGCCATGTCTACCAACTGATGTGGATAAACAAAATGCATACCCATATAATGGAATATTAATTTAGCCATTAAAGGAATGAAGTACAGATACATTCTACAACATAGATAAACATTATACTAAGTGAAAAAGGCCATATATTATATGACTAACAAAAAGTGGATGAGTTGTTGCCAGGAGTTGAGCGGAAGGAGGGATGAGAAGTCATTGCTTATGAGAATGGGGTTGCTTTTTGGCTGATGAAACTGTTCTAAAATTAGATAATGGTATTGGTTCCATAATACTGTGAATATACAAAAATTCAATACCTACTTATGATAAAAACAAACAAACACCTCTCAGCAAATTAGGAATAAAAAGGAATATCTTCAACTTGAAAAAAATTACTGACACATGCCCAAACCCACCACTACCCCACCCTTACCCACACAACATACAAAACAAAATATATCTAATATCATACTTAATGGTGAATGCGCAAGAAGGAATGAGTTCCTTCTTGCACTGGGAATAGATTAGAAAGGAAACGAAACCATCCCTATTTGCAGTCATGATAGTCTGTAAAAAATCCCAAGGAATCTACAAAAAACAAAGTTCTAAAAGTAATTTGTGAGTTTAGCAAGGTCACAAGATGGCAAGAAAACACAGAAAAACTCTACAAAAAAGATCTTCATGACCCACATAATCACGATGGTGTGATCACTCACCTAGAGCCAGACATCATGGAATGTGAAGTCAAGTGGGCCTTGGGAAGTATCACTATAAATAAAGATAGTGGAGGTGATGGAATTCCAGTTGAGCTCTTTCAAATCCTGAAAGATGATGCTGTGAAAGTGCTGCACTCAATATGTCAGCAAATTTGGAAAACTCAGCAGTGGCCATGGACTGGAAAAGGTCTGTTTTCATGTCAATCCCCAAGAAAGGCAATGCCAAAGAATGCTCAAACTACCGCACAATTGCGCTCATCTCACACGCTAGTAAAGTAATGCTCAAAATTCTTCAAGCCAGCCTTCAGCAATACATGAACTGTGAACTTCCAGATGTTCAAGCTGGTTTTAGAAAAGGCAGAGGAACCAGAGATCAAATTGCCAACATTCACTGGATCATGGAAATAGCAAGAGAGTTCCAGAAAAGCATCTATTTTTGCTTTTTTGACTGTGCCAAAGCCTTTGACTGTGTGGATCACAATAAATTGTGGAAAATTCTTCAAGAGATGGGAATACCAGACCACCTGACCTGCCTCTTGAGAAACCTATATGCAGGTCAGGAAGCAACAGTTAGAACTGAATATGGAACAACAGACTGTTTCCAAATAGGAAAAGGAGTACGTCAAGGCTGTATATTGTCACCCTGCTTATTTAACTTATATGCAGAGTACATCATGAGAAACGCTGGGCTGGAAGAAGCACAAGCTGGAATCAAGATTGCTGAGAGAAATATCAATAACCTCAGATATGCAGATGACACCACCCTTATGGCAAAAAGCGAAGAACTAAAAAGCCTCTTGATGAAAGTGAAAGAGGAGACTGAAAAAGTTGGCTTAAAGCTCAACATTCAGAAAACGAAGATCATGGCATCCGGTCCCATCACTTCATGGGAAATAGATGGGGAAACAGTGGAAACAGTGTCAGACTTTATTTTTGGGGGCTCCAAAATCACTGCAGATGGTGATTGCAGCCATGAAGTTAAAAGACGCTTACTCCTTGGAAGGAAAGTTATGACCATCCTAGACAGCATATTAAAAAGCAGAGACATTACCTTGTCAACAAAGGTCCGTCTAGTCAAGGCTATGGTTTTTCCAGTGGTCATGTATGGATGTGAGAGTTGGACTATAAAGAAAGCTGAGCACCGAAGAATTGATGCTTTTGAACTGTGGTGTTGGAGAAGACTCTTGAGAGTCCCTTGGACTACAAGGAGATCCAACCAGTCCATCCTAAAGGAGATCAGTCCTGGATATTCATTGGAAGGACTGATGTTTCAAGCTGAAACTCCAATATTTTGGCCACCTAATGCGACAAGCTGACTCATTTGAAAAGACCCTAATGTTGGGAAAGATTGAGGGCACGAGGAGAAGGGGATGACAGAAGATGAGATGGTTGGATGGGATCACCGACTCAAAGGACATGAGTTTGAGTGAACTCCGGGAGTTGGTGATGGACAGGGAGGCCTGGCGTGCTGTGGTTCATGGGGTTGCAAAGAGTCGGACACGACTGAGTGACTGCACTGTAACTGTAACAGGGTATAAAATTAACCTGCAAAAGTCAACTATATTAATGACAAAATTATAAAGATGGAAAACAGGCTAAAGGTCTTCAGGGGCTAGGGAGGAAAGTAAGGAAGGAAGTGGCAGTAGCTACAAAAAAGTAACAGGTCATTCCTGTGAAAGAACTGTTCTATTTCTTGACTGTGGTGGTGGTCACATGAAGCCACCTATGTAATACAATTGCATAGAACTAAACACACACAGGTGGCTCAGACAGTAAAGCGTCTGCCTGCAGTGCAGGGGACCTGGGTTCGATCCCTGGGTTGGGAAGATCCCCTGGAGAAGGAAATGGCAACCCACTCCAGTACTCTTGCCTGGAAAATACCATGGACTGAGGAGCCTGGTGGGCTACAGTCCATGGGGTCGCAAAGAGTTGGACACAACTGAGTGAACACATTCATTCTAAACACACACAAACAAATGAGTGCATGTAAAACTGGTGAGACATGAATAAGGTGAGCAGACTGTATCATGTCAGTGTCCCTGATACTGTACTATAAATATGTAAGATGTTACCACTGGGGAAATTGGATGAAGAGTATACAGGATCCGTATTGTTTTTCACAAGTTCATGTGAACCTACAGTTATCTCCAAATAAAAAAGTAAACAAAAAGTCAACTGGAACTCACATACATTGCTAATAGGAATGCAGAAAGGTACATCTGGAAAATAATTTGTTAGTTTCTTATAAAGTTAAACATGCACTGGCCATATGACCCAGGCCTAGATATTTACCTTAGAAAATTAGAAACTTATTCATACAAAAACTGTACACAGGTGTATGCAGCAGCTCTATTTTTAATTGTTAAACAATATAAATGTCCTTCAGGGGGTAAATGGATACATAAACTGTGGTATATCCAGACAACAGACTGCTACTTAACAATACATAGGATTGAACCCCTGATATATGCTACAATTTGTACTAATCTCAAAGATTAGAATGCAAGAAGTCAGTCTGAAAAAAGGTTACTTACTATATAGTTCCTTTTGTATGACATTCTTAAAAGGATAAAACTATAGTCATGTAGAAGAGTAGTTACCAGGAGTTAGAATGGGGGAAGGGTGTGACTACAAAGGATTAGTACAAGGGATTTTTTTGGTACCCTGGTTCTGATGGTGCTCACAGGAATCTATACCTGTAAAATTCATTGAACTGTGCACTAAAATAAAAAAGTCAATCTTTCGTGTGTTAATTAAAAATTAAAGGAAATTTTTAAAAAAGGGAATTTTGACATCTAAAACTTATAGTTAATACATTCAAAGGGGCCATTTAGAATTTCGTTTGTAGCATAATTCCGGATACAATAGTATGGAGCTCACAGAGCATTACATGAAAATCTCTTAATTCAAACTTCAACTAAGAAAGAAAAACTTTGGTTTTAATGTCAAAAATGCTCAGTATACACCATATAAAGAACATTTATTTTAGTTACCTTTACTTGAATTATAGCTGAAAACAACATGTTGAATAAGCATCCATTAATTTTTTCTAATGTTAGTTTTGCTGATACATAAATGATAGCCATAATAATCATTAATAGTAAATAAACAGGTTGCATGAACTATAATTAGACTAAAGCCATATTATATTAGACTCATATAATTTGAGACTAAGAAAAATTTTATAACTCTTCGATTAAGATATTAGATTAAAAGCCAGGGCATTATATCAAACCAAGAGTGATATGCAGTATAATCAAATAAATTATTGTTGTGGAGAAATAAGAAAGTGTTAATTATTAATTACTAATATTTATTAATAATTAATAATTATTAAGTTATAAAATTTAAGTAAATAATCCACTTTATAAAAATCCTTGAAGACACAAAGTATTTTTAAAATGTATCCTAAATGCAACATTCAAGTCAAGGAAATGGTAAATGATATGCATTCAAGTCAACCAAGTTAAAAATATTACTTAGCTACAATTATTTCTGGAAGCATGTAGGTTTCTAATTATGCCTATGCTTATTCTGAACTTACAAAGAGGAAATATGGGCTCAACCTATCTATCTATGAAATATGAGCTCAACCTATCTATGAAATGGATCAGACCTTCAGCTGCTTCCAGACAGCTTCTGCATTAAACTGAACAATCTATACAGAAATTCCAATGATGACATAAATCTGCATGTTCTGGATTTCCTTCACATTTTATGGAACATTGGTCCCACTGTAGCTATAATATCTGCATAGGGAGCACTCTGGCTCAGCTCAATAGCCTGATGTTTTTTCAGGATAAGAAAGCTATAAAATTTGGCAGCAGTTTGTTTCCGGTCACTATTTCTGCAGAGCTTCATCAGACTAAAGTACTGCATTCCCATCTTGTTGGATTCCTGGGAAAACAATTATAAAAGAGGAAAGGGAAATAAGATCATTAGAAACAAAGCAGGCTGTGGATGTATAATGAACAATAAATATTGGTATTTTTGATAAGTGACTGAAATTCTTAAATGGAGAAATGCAAATGATTGATTAGGAAACATAAAAAAACAGGTCATTGAGCACAGCTTGGTTCATTGAGAAAATACACGCAAAAGAACTCTAAAGTGTTATACAAATTTCAATGTGTTATACAAATGTTAGGTCTATTGATGTTAACATAAATGGCTCCTGGGAAAAGTGCAATTAATTGAGACTTTCAGGCAGAAAAAAGTCCACAGGACCTTGGGAATCTTCAAAAACAATGATTATCAGCCTGTCAGGCTTGTTTTATAGGTACTGCAGGGTGGAGTTAACTAAACAACTCTAGTATAAATGTAATGGCAGGGGAATATGACTAAATAAATATCTCCCAGTTTCTTTGCACAGATTAAAAAGGCATTGGTTCACTACAGGACACCTGTGAATCTACTTGAAAAACTGACGTACAATGAAGTATTTGATTAGACTGCACTTGGAATCAGATTTCTAGAGAAGGAGTATTGTGTTTTAGTTAGAAATACTATGGTGAATACTGGCCAGTATCCCTGTGAATATTGTACTAATTTGGTAGCCGTGAAGCATTTTTTTAAAAAGACCATATACAAAGGTCTTTTTTTTTTTTTTTTTTTTGCTAGTCCATAACATTTAACTCATGGCTCAGATGGTAAAGAACCTGCCTGTAATGCATGAGACACAGATTCAATCCCTGGCTCTGGAAGATCTCCTGGAGAAGGGAATGACTACCCACTCCAGTATTCTTGCCTGGAGAATTTAATGGAGAGATGAGCCTGGTGGGCTACAGCCCATGGGGTCACAAAGAGTCGGACACAACTGAGCAACCAACACTAACTTTTAAAAAATTGACAAGTTAAATATTTTATCATACTTTAATCTCAACCAAAGGAGTAGCATAGCACAGTGTCAGCAGCCTTTGAGATAGCATGCCAAGCCTTCATTTATTCCCTCTCTTGAGGAGACAAGATGTGGATTGGGTGGTTTTCCCCAGGGAGAGAGCAGGGACAGCCTTGTAAATTTCAAGAACCCTTTTGAAAAATACCCTGAGAGGATTATTCTGTTTCCTCCAGGAGCTCCTCTAAAATAAAGGTAAAGAAATGAAGAAGAGAAATACAAAGTGGAAGACTTATCAGACTTAGAGAAAGCTGAAACCTAAATGCCAGCAGAGAGGAGAACCAGCAAAAGGCAAGACAATTTGAGATACAGAACCTAGACCCTGCTTATGGAAAGCATTTAAGGAACTTATTTGGAGAACAAGAATTTTTGAGGAATGTAGTAACCTCTAGACTGAGATGAGTGAACCGCAACATCCAATGGATTTTCAGCCTCTAGCCAGCCCTGCTCACTTTTGACTGGCCAGACCCAATGACTCAAATTGGCATGTACCAATTCCTTAGTCAATCTTGTTCCTTCTGTTTCTCATGACTAATAGGGATTTTACACAATTCAGTGGTTTTTGTATACCAATCAAAAAACTCACTAGTTTGTTTAAATTCTGAAGTCAGGGGAGATTCTGTCAGCAACCAAGGACCTCTCAGTTCAGTCCCAAATGGGTTTTTCCTCCAACTGCAACCCAAAGCTTTATATCTGTCTTCCTTTCCCTATAGAGTTTATTTGTGCCACTAAATGGGTAAATGTATATAGACAGAATTTTACTTTCCTTCTAGATTCTCTAATTGTTTAATATATTTTACAGTGTCTAATATATCACATTGTTAAAGCCATTCATCAATTTACCTTTGCATTTCAAAAATCTGGACATAAGGCCAGCATATACTTATGCTCAGTATTTAATGGTGAAATTTGAGTGTAAGTACAATAAAACATGAAAAATGTGGGAAAAATGAGCATTTCCAGCAGTGAAAACCTCCCTATGAGATGCCTCTTGCAAAGGATCACCTTCATCCTTCTCCAAAAAAGGAGAAGAGGAAACATGAGAAGAAGCACATGGTCCAGAGCCCCAGTTCCTACTCTATGGATGTGAAATGCCCAGGATACTATAAAATCACCACCAGCTCTAGCCGTGCACAAACACTTGTGGTTTTGTGTGTTGGCTGCTCCTTGTTCTTGCCACCCTACAGGAATAAAAGCAAGGCTTACTGAAGGATGCTGCTTCAGACAGAAGTAGCACCAAAGAATCCAAAATCAAGATGAGTGGGAGACCATCCCAACAAACACATTTGAACAAAACAGAAACAAAATCCCTAAATGAAAGAAAACCTAGGAAAAGATCAGTGATTATAGGCAGCAATATGTCATAAGCTGGAAATTAAGTGTGAAGATAAAAATATGAGAATTCCTTAAAAGGCTACTTGAAAACAATTAGACCCTCAGGTTTACCATACCACCTCCAGAACCAGGAGACCATTAGTCCTGAACCCTAGCAGGAGGCAGAAAGTTGTCTTTCTGGAGGTACCAACCATGAGGTTTTAGACTTGGAATACGAGGCACTGTGGATAGTGGAAGAGAAGTGTTACAAACTGGGGGATTAAGGGAAATTCTAATATCTAAACAGTGAGACTGCCAGCTTCTCCCTTACTCCCTTTTGTTTCCTCAACCATGGACGTCATGCTTATATCTTCTAGACAGTAGATTTGACCATGCAAAAATAGACCATTCCAAGGAAAAAAATTCTATAGATAATGACATCTGTGTGCGTATGTATTGGCGGGGGTGGGGACACCCAAAATTATCTAGCTATGAAGACAAAAAGTCTATAAGCCCCACCCATGCTTATATAACCTCCAATCAGCTTTTTGGTGTCTCATTCTTAAATAAAAACCAAAGATCTATTAAACACTTGGATAAAATTTCTAATATCCAAGAGAATCACTAAGGAAACAGACAATGAGGGCAGTAGGAGAAAGCTATAACCTTGGAAAATTAAGAGAAGATACCATCCACAAAAAATGATTAGGATACTATTGAGAGAAAACAGATCAATGGTTGCTGGGGGCTGGGGGAGGGGGAGCAGTGGGGGAGATGAGACAAAGGATTATCAAGAGGCACAAAGAAACTTCTGGAGATTGTAGATATGTTCACTATCTTGACTGTGGTGAGAGTTTCCATAAATACATCAAAATTTATCTAACTGTATATTTTAAAATAGGTATGGTTTATTGTTATGTTAATCATACTTCAATAAAACTATTAAATGTAAATAAATAGATTGTGAAAGTCACTCAGTAGTGTCCAACTCTTTGTGACCCCATGGACTATACAGTCCATGGAATTCTCCAAGCTAGAATACTGGAGTGGGTAGCTGTTCAGATGCTATAAAATAAAATAATTTAAAAATAAAATAATCAATAATAAAATTATTAATAAAACAAAATAAAAACTGAGAAAAAAACTCCTGGAAAACAAAAAAGTTCAATAAAAATGAGGATAAAGCTGAAGAAATCTTCTAGAGCAATAAAGAACTACAGACATAGGTTCATGACATTGTACAGGGGTCAGGGATCAAGACCATCCCTAAGAAAAAGAAATGCAAAAAGGCAAAATGGTTGTCTGAGGAGGCCTTACAAATAGCTGTGAAAAGAAGAGAAGCTAGAGGCAAAGGAGAAAAGGAAAGATAACACCCATTTGAATGCAGAGTTCCAAAGAACAGCAAGGAGAGATAAGAAAGCTTCCTCAGTAATCAATGCAAAGAAATAGAGGAAAACAATAGAATGGGAAAGACTAGAGATCTCTTCAGGAAAATTAGAGATACCAAGGGAACATTTCATGCAAAGATGGGCTCAATAAAGGACAGAAATGGTATGGACCTAACAGAAGCAGAAGATATTAAGAAGAGGTGGCAAGAATAGTCAAAAGAACTGTACAAAAAAGATCTTCATGACCCAGATAATCACGATGGTGTGATCACTCACCTAAAGCCAGACATCCTGAAACGCAAAGTCAAGTGGGTCTTAGGAAGCATCTCTAGGAGCAAAGCTAGTGGAGGTGATGGAATTCCAGTTGAGCTATTTCAAATCCTAAAAGATGATGTTGTGAAAGTGCTGCACTTATTACACCAGCAAAGTTGGAAAACTCAGCAGTGGCCACAGGATTAGAAAAGTTCAGTTTTCATTCCAATCCCAAAGAAAGGCAATGCCAAAGAATGTTCAAACTACCGCACAATTGCACTCATTTCACACACTAGCAAAGTAATGCTCAAAATTCTCCAAGCCAGGCTTCAACAGTACATGAACCCTGAACTTCCAGATGTTCAAGCTGGTTTTAGAAAAGGCAGAGGAACCAGAGATGAAATTGCCAACATCCATTGGATCATCGAAAAAGCAAGAGAGTTCCAGAAAAACATCTACTTCTGCTTTACTGGCTATGCCAAAGCCCTTGACTGTGTATATCACAACAAACTGTGAAAAATTCTTCAAGAGATGGGAATACCAGACCACCTGACCTGCCTCCTGAGAAATCTGTATGCAGGTCAGGAAGCAACAGTTAGAACTGAACATGGAACAACAGACTGGTTCCAAATGAGGAAAGGAGTATGTCAAGGCTGTATATTGTCACTCTGCTTATTTAATTTATATGCAGAGTGCTGCTGCTGCTGCTGCTAAGTCGCTTCAGTCGTGTCTGACTCTGTGCGACCCCATAGACGGCAGCCCAGCAGGCTCCCTCGTCCCTGGGATTCTCTAGGCAAGAACACTGGAGTGGGTTGCCATTTCCTTCTCCAATGCATGAAAGTGAAAAGTGAAAGTGAAGTCGCTCAGTCGTGTCCGACTATTAGCGACCCCATGGACTGCAGCCTACCAAGCTCCTCTGTCCATGGGATTTTCCAGGCAAGAGTACTGGAGTGGGGTGCCATTGCCTACATCATGAGAAATGCTGGGCTGGATGAAACACCAGCTGGAATCAAGATTGCTGGGAGAAATATCAATAACCTCAGATATGCAGATGACTCCACCCTTATGGCAGGAAGCAAAGAAGAACTAAAGAGCCTCTTGATGAAAGTGAAAGTGGAGAGAGAAAAAGTTGGCTTAAAGCTCAGCATTCAAAAAACGAAGATCATGGCATCTGGTCCCATCACTTCATGGGAAATAGATGGGGAAACAATGAAAGACTTTATTTTCTTGGGCTCCAAAATCACTGCAGATGGTGACTGCAGCCATGAAATTAAAAGATGCTTGATCCTTGGAAGAAAAGTTATGACCAACCTAGACAGCATATTAAAAAGCAGAGATATCACTTTGCCAACAAAGGTCCATCTAGTCAAAGATATGGTTTTTCCAGTAGTCATGTATGGATGTGAGAGTTGGACTATAAAGAAAGCTGAGCACCAAGGAATTGATGCTTTTGAACTGTGGTGTTGGAGAAGACTCTTGAGAGTCCCTTGGACTGCAGGGAGATCCAACCAGTCCATTCTGAAGGAGATCAGCCCTGGGATTTCTTTGGAAGGAATGATGCTAAAGCTGAAACTCCAGTACTTTGGCCACCTCATGCGAAGAGTTGACTCATTGGAAAAGGCTCTGATGTTGGGAGGGATTGGGGGCAGGAGGAGAAGGGCACGACAGAGGATGAGATGGCTGGATGGTATCACTGACTCGATGGATGTGAGTCTGAGTGAACTCCAGGAGTTGGTGATGGACAGGGAGGCCTGGCGTGCTGTGATTCATGGGGTCGCAAAGAGTCAGACACGACTGAGCGACTGAACTGAACTGAATGGCTGAATACTGTGCTGAAGATAGACTGGGGTTGGGGAGATATAACTAAGTTAAATTTTCATTTTCTGTTGAAAGAACTCAGCAGATAAAATGTAAAGCTGAAATATTAGGATAGAGGAGTAAGAACTTGTAATTAGAAGTATAGATATAAATCTAAAAGAAATAGTTCAGTTTCCTCTGGAAAGCAGAACTTAGGGATAAGGAGGGGATAGGACAAAACACTTCTGTGTTTCCCTTTTAGCCTTACAGCATTGTATACTGAACTTTCAAAATTATATGCATGGATGGGGCTTCCTTAATGGCTCAGTGGTAAAGATTTCGCCTGCAGTAGTTTGATTCCTGGGTCAAGAAGATTCTCTGGAGGTGGAAATGGCAACCTACTCCAATATTCTTACCTGGAAAAAAATCCCATGGACAGAGGAGCCTGGCAGGCTACAGTACATGGGGTTGCAAAGAGTCAGACACGACTGGGTGACTAAGCATGAATTATTTTTATAAAAATATGTTAAATTTTGAAATTATCTGTTTTGTTCTTAAACTGTTATAAATTTAATTACATATTGAGAATTAGTTGACAGCCTGCTCAACACAAGAATGAGACATAGCATAGATGTCTAGGGACATGCATATGGGTAAGAATTGATTACAGCATATGGGCACCAAAAACAAACTCATACTTAGCCCTGGGTATACAGCTTACAATACATTTCACTATAGAGTAATTTGGCCTCAACAAGAACACAGTGAAAATGGTTTCATTTTTATTAATATCTAGAGGATTGAACTCAACTTTTTATTTTTAAAACTAAAAACAGTGTTGATAAACCCTACCAAGTCTTACCTGCAAACTATGTAACATCTGAAGTATTCTTAGATTCCATTTTTCTGCCTCAATATTTTGTTCATTCCCCCATGACTCCTGTTTGAAAAATTGATAAAATATTTCCTTTAATCAAAATTTATTGACTGTTTACTATCTGCCAACCATAGTGTAGAAAGAAACACAAGACACACAACCGTAACATGGGGTCCTGCCAAATAAGGAGGTTATCATCTGCAGTTGAGAGAATAAGACTAACAAACAGATACAGCTCAGTTTTTATAGGCTGATATCTATGCTCCCAGGCTATCTTCTGACAAGGGGCTCCAGAGTAGGAGATTCTGCATCTGTATTGGTGATGCATCCCAGGCATTGTACCCTTACTTTTAAAGGTAAAGATGACCACTTTTGGCTAGGACTGTCCCAGCTCTGGTCAATCTGAACTCAGATGACAGGAGTAAACATAAAGTTAGAGAAGAACTGCATTATAAAGATCTTTATTTGAATTTATCTGGTGATATAAAGGTTCTAACAATAACTGATGTTTAGTGAGTTGTGTTCAATTGGGTTAGGAACCTTTCAAATTTCAAGGATGCCTTGTTGAAAAAAAGATCAACACACTGCCTTTCACATTATGTAAATAGATCCAACTTTTCAATCTTCTTTTCAGTTTTTAGTCACTTGCAGAAACACCATAATATTTAAAAATTGTAAACTTGAAATCCCTTCACAGGAACTCACTCTAAGTCTCCTTACCAACTAACAACTTATAAACTGAGAACAGAACTGAGCATAGGAAAAGTGCTGCTAAGTCTGATAAAAAAGCATGCCTATAAAGGGTTTGGGGGTGGGGATGGGCAAGCGGCACAGATCTGACCTATTAATACTTTATAATTTTTCCTATGTTATCTCTGTTATCATGCAACCTAACAGCTTCTGTGTTACCCTTATTACAGCTCCACTGTTTGTCAAGCTTTCACGTATACCTCTGGAGCCCAGACACTTCCTAACAGTGCTTTCAATTTCATCGACTCCAAGATGACTTCAGAAAGCTTCAGAATATCCTATATGATGTTTTAAATCATCTAAGGCTAAAGGGACTGCCAAGTCCCCATTCCTGCCAGCTGCACTGGCTTCCTGGTTCTGCCTATACAGCATCCTTTCTTACATGCCAAAGAGACTGATCTGAAAATATGGTCAATATTATTCTGTACAGTTTTCTAAATTCTAGGTAAAATGTTTATGTTTATTCCTTACTGGTTGATTCTGGGATAAATTAGTTCACCCAATTACTAATGTTTTATTTTATTGTTAAATACACAAAAGCTATTTTTCAAATGTGAAAAGTAATGGCCCAACTCCTTGTTAAAGATCCATGAGATTGCAGCTTCACCTATATTGTACAACTAAACTAACCAGGAAAAGCCTCAGAAAAAATAGTCTGTGCACTTTGCTAAAGCCTGTCTACTTGAGCTATCTGGATACCCTACAGCTAAGTCCATTGTGTGGAAAGCCTAGTTGATCATTAAAACAGCTGAACTTGTGCTGTGTTGTGGTTTTCTTGACCATATGTAAAAATAACCTGTGTCTAGAAGCAAAGAAGAACTGTACAAAAACAAACAAAAAACAGAAGAACTGTACAAAAAAGATCTTCAAGACCCAGATAATCACAATGCTGTGATCACTCACCTAGAGCCAGACATCCTGGAATGTGAAGTCAAGTGGGCCTTAGAAAGCATCACTATGAACAAAGCTAGTGGAGGTGATGGAATTCCAGTTGAGCTCTTTCAAATCCTGAAAGATGATGCTGTGAAAGTGCTGCACTCAGTATGCCAGCAAATTTGGAAAACTCAGCAGTGGCCACAGGACTGGAAAAGGTCAGTTTTCATTCCAGTCCCAAAGAAAGGCAATGCCAAAGAATGCTCGAACTACCACACAATTGCACTCATCTCACACGCTAGTAAAGTAATGCTCAAAATTTTCCAAGCCAGGCTTCAGCAATATGTGAACTGTGAAATTCCAGATGTTCAAGCTGGTTTTAGAAAAGGCAGAGGAACCAGAGATCAAATTGCCAACATTTGCTGGATCATCGAAAAAGCAAGAGAGTTCCAGAAAAGCATCTATTTCTGCTTTATTGACTATGCCAAAGCCTTTGACTGTGTAGATCACAATAAACTGTGGAAAATTCTGAAAGAGATGGGAATACCAGACTATCTGACCTGCCTCTTGAGAAACCTGTATGCAGGTCAGGAAGCAACAGTTAGAACTAAACATGGAACAACAGACTGGTTCCATATAGGAAAAGGAGTACGTCAAGGCTGTATATTGTCACCCTGCTTATTTAACTTATATGCAGAGTACATCATGAGAAACACTGGGCTGGAAGAAGCACAAGCTGGAATCAAGATTGCAGGGAGAAATATCAATAACCTCAGATATGCAGACGACACCACCCTTATGGCAGAAAGTGAAGAAGAACTAAAAAACCTCTTGATGAAAGTGAAAGAGGAGACTGAAAAAGTTGGCTTAAAGCTCAACATTCAGAAAACGAAGATCATGGCATCCGGTCCCATCACTTCATGGGAAATAGATGGGGAAACAGTGGAAACAGTGTCAGACTTTATTTTTTGGGGCTCCAAAATCACTGCAGATGGTGACTGCAGCCATGAAATTAAAAGATGCTTACTTCTTGGAAGGAAAGTTATGACCAACCTAGACAGCATATTTAAAAGCAGAGACGTTACTTTGCCAACAAAGGTCTGTCTAGTCAAGGCTATGGTTTTTCCAGTAGTCATGTATGGATGTGAGAGTTGGACGGTGAAGAAAGCTGAGCGCCGAAGAATTGATGCTTTTGAACTGTGGTGTTGGAGAAGACTCTTGAGAGTCCCTTGGACTTCAAGAAGATCCAACCAGTCCATCCTAAAGGAGATCAGTTCTGGGTGTTCATTGGAAGGACTAATGTTGAAGCTGAAACTCCAATACTTTGGTCACCTCATGCGAAGAGTTGACTCATTAGAAAAGACCCTAATGCTAGGAAGGATTAGGGGCAGGAGGAGAAGGGGATGACAGAGGATGAAATGGCTGGGTGGCATCACCGACTCTATGTACATGGGTTTGGGTAGACTCCAAGAGTTGGTGATGGACAGGGAGGCCATGGCATGCTGTGATTCATGGTCACAAAGAGTTGGACACGACTGAGCAACTGAACTGACGTGAACTGAGAAGCAAAGAGAAAGGTGAAAGTGACTCAGCTGTCTTCTGGCTCAGCTGTTTGGACGCTTCAGGTAAAAATTTCAGGTATTTATTCTGTCCTAGATTATCCAGAGAATTCAGTCATATGAAAAAAACCAATTTAGTAGTCTTGGAACTCATTATACAGATAATTTATCTAAAAACAAACTAATATTAGGCATTACTAGGTGCTTCAATATTGTTTACTAAGAAACTTTTTGTCAAAATTTATTACAATCTTAAAAATGCCTTCAGCACTGTAGGACAGGGATTATAGAAAGGTGATAGTAATCTCTGTGGAGTCAGGTAAGTCCGATATTAGCTCAGGGTTTGCTATGGACTTGTGGTCCTCTCTGTAGACCATTCCCTTTGAATTTTGTATTCCTTTACCTGAAGTTTATGCTTTAACCTTCAATCCCATTCTTATTTTATTTCCACAAATGGTGAACAGATAAGAAATACAGTCAGGAATGGGAAATGGTCAGTAAAGACCATTCCCTTTTTCTGATCTCTAGAAGTCAGAACATTTTTTCATTTGAAAAATAAAATTTCAAATGTCTTAAGGCATACCCCATGATACAGCTCTGTTTCTTTAGAGATGTTTTAATAACTTTAAAAAATGACTATCAACATTTTAACCAGGACTACATTTGATAAGCATAAAAATCTCATATCTTTTAAAACATTACTTGAAATTTCAAAATAAATCAAAGAAAGAATAAAAGATCAAAGCAATTCTACATATGCTCTGTCAAGCTAATCATACACATCTTTGTTAAGATCACAAATTTAAACTGTAATTTTAGAAAGTAACATGACAGCTAAAAATAATTTTGGGGTAAATAAGGTGCTAACTATTTAGGAACAAAGTTTTAAAGAACATTCTCAAGACTATACATCTATTTACCAATTCCATTGGACAATTTTCAATTTCCTGTGCCAAGATGGCATTCATTAAAGATGATTCCTCAGCAGCTGAAGACACCCTTTCAACAATATCCTGCTAAAGCAAATCAGGGAAATGTAGGTAAGCCGTCACAGTAGTAGTAGCCATCACAGGAACAACCTCATTTTGTTAAATGATTTAATCACATGGATGCTCATTTCTAAAACGAATTTAAAATACTATCTGCATTCTCAAAATATCATTTCTGAAATATCCCAGACTTAGATATTCCTGTTTTCTTTATGCCTCCCACACATGAAGAACTTGCATGTTCTGCCCTCATTGCTTTTTTCCTCCTATATCTTATTCCTATATTCTATATTCTATCTTATATTCTTATTCCTCCAATATCTTTTTCCTGCCTATTTCTATCACTATCACAGACTTCATATCAAAAGTCTCTGCTGCTGTGCATCTGAGACCATTTCTTTTGAAGCAGTCTGTCTTTGCCCTAGTCCCCTACCTTTAATTTCATGCCAGAACCACGTGGCAGAGGAAGAACTGTAAGCAGAGGGAATGAGAATGGGAGAAGCGATATTAATATCCCTTCCTAGGGCTATGACAGGATTCTTGTCACTGCTGCTGGAGCTGCCAATGGCAAGAGTGAAGAAAAACTGTGTCCGCTGGAAGGGAAGTGGAAGAAGATAAATTCTCCATTCCCCATTGCTCCTTTCTCATCACTATAGAAGCTGTTGGACCCCTTTTCATCTTCAACCTGTCTCCAAGCTCCATTCCCCAACTGGCATCTATGATTGTGACTAAGTTAGAAGCTTCCTACGGTATAGTTTAATTGACTTTTCACTTTCAGTTCAGTTCAGTCACTCAGTCGTGTCTGACCCTTTGCGACCCCATGAATCACAGCACGCCAGGCCTCCCTGTCCATCACCAACTCCCAGAGTTCACCCAGACTCACATCCATTGAGTCAGTGATACCATCCAGCCATCTCATCCTCTGTCGTCCCCTTCTCCTCCTGCCCCCAATCCCTCCCAGCATCAGAGTCTTTTCCAATGAGTCAACTCTTCGCATGAGGTGGCCAAAGCATTGGAGTTTCAGCTTCAGCATCATTCCTTCCAAAGAAATCCCAGGGCTGATCTTCAGAATGGACTGGTTGGATCTCCTCGCAGTCCAAGAGACTCTCAAGAGTCTTCTCCAACACCACAGTTCAAAAGCATCAATTCTTCAGCGCTCAGCTTTCTTCACAGTCCAACTCTCACATCCATACATGATCACTGGAAAAACCATAGCCTAAATTAGATGGACCTTTGTTGGCAAAGTAATGTCTCTGCTTTTGAATATGCTGTCTAGGTTGGTCATAACTTTTCTTCCAAGGAGTAAGCGTCTTTTAATTTCATGGCTGCAATCACCATCTGTGGTGATTTTGGAGCCCCCCAAAATAAAGTCTCTCACTGTTTCCACTGTTTCCCCATCTATTTCCTATGAAGTGATGGGACCGGATGCCATGATCTTCGTTTTCTGAATGTTGAGCTTTAAGCCAACTTTTTCACTTTCCACTTTCACTTTCATCAGGAGGCTTTTTAGTTCTTCTTCACTTTCTGCCATAAGGGTGGTGTCATCTGCATATCTGAGGTTATTGTTATTTCTCCCGGCAATCTTGATTCCAGATTGCGCTTCTTTCAGCCCAGCGTTTCTCATGATGTACTCTTTGCATGAGTATAATGGGTTGCATTTGATTCTTTAATATACATGTTTGTGGAGCCCTATCATGTTTTCCCTTTTAATTTCTGTGAATATTACACACTTTCAGTTCAGTTCAGCTCAGTTGCTCAGTTGTGTCTGACTCTTTGTGACCCCATGAATCGCAGCATGCCAGGCCTCCCTGTCCATCACCAATTCCTGGAGTTCACTCAGACTCACGTCCATCGGGTCAGTGATGCCATCCAGCCATCTCATCCTCTTTCTTTAAAGAAAGCTGAGCACTGAAGAATTGATGCTTTAGAACTGTGGTGGTGGAGAAAACTCTTGAGGGTCCCTTGGACTGCAAGAAGATCCAACCAGTCAATCCTAAAGGAAATCAGTCCTCAATATTCATTGGAAGGACTGATGCTGAAGCTGAAACTCCAATACTTTGGCCACCTGATGTGAAGAACTGACTCCTTGGAGAAGACCCTGATGCTGGGAAAGATCGAAGGCCAGAGGAGAAGGGGACGACAAGAGGATGAGATGGTTGGATGGTATCACCACTCAATGGACATGAGTTTGAGCAAACTCTGGGAATTCATGATGGACAGGGAAGCCTGGTGTGCTGCAGTCTGTGGGGTCGCAAAGAGTCGGACATGACTGAGTGACTGAACTGAACTGAAAGTGACACTGGGAAAATACTGGAAAGCACATTGTTTAAAACTATGTTTTTAATAACTATGTTTTTCAAATAGAAAAAAAATAATTTTATTGGTAACGGATCTTTAGATATTCTTTCAGATTCAAGACTGGGCTTCCCTGGTAGCTCAGCTGGTTAAGAATCCACCTACAATGCAGGAGATCCCAGTTCAATTCTTGGGTCAGGAAGATCCCATGGAGAAGGGATAGACTACCCATTCCAGTCTTCTTGGGCTTCCCTGATGGCTCAGCTGGTAAAGAATCTGCCTGCAATGTGGGAGATCTGGGTTTGATCCCTGGTTTGGGAAGATCCCCTGGAGAAGGGAATGGCTACCCACTCTAGTATTTTGACCTGGAGAATTCCATGGACTATATAGTTGATGGGGTCACAAGAGTCAGACATGAATGAGTGACTTTCACTTTCACTTCAGATTCAAGACCAAGGTAATTCATGGATCTAACACATACTAGTCATAGAGATAGGAGGGTGAATTTATGAATAGAAGGAAAACATGGGCATATTTCTTTTTAATAGGTGTATTGTCTAGAGTTTTTAAGAATTCCTTGGTATACTGAATGTGAGGCCTTAGCATATGACCAGGTTCACAGATAATAATTTATTCAGTGTACCATGCAAAATACTATTTCAGTATGAAACTACTTATCTTGTGATTTACTATTATATCTTAAACTTCTAGAAAAACTGTTTTGGATGGAAATTACGTATTACCCTGCAGTACTGTTGCATACTAAGGAAGATATAGAATAACATAAGATGAAATATAAACTATAAATGTAAGAAGATATACCAGAGTCTCAATTTTATTTCACTATATATGTCAGGAAGATAATATTTTTATGATTCTCTTTGATTAACTTACATCAGAGTTAATGTTTTTATTGGTATTCTCATGAGAACTACATTTTGATCCATCAGTCACTTCCTTCCAAGTTTTAGGTTGACTTAACTCCTGCAGGAAATTTGGCTCTTCCATCATGGAGGTCTCTGAATTGTTAAGGAAGTAAAAAAGATTTCACCAAAGTTTCTTTCAAACTTAAAACTGGAATATGGCTTTTGCAAAAGAAAAGTTTTGACAGACAACTTAGAATCCACGAATTTAAGGATGCACAAGCTTTCTGATAGCACCCCAAGTCTCACATATTTATTTCCCTTTCCCCTCATTTGCCTCTTTATCACCTCTACTGCCATGTTCCATCAACTATCTCCTCCACACTTGCTCCCACACATTCAACTCTCAAGACAACATGGATAATTCAAGCCCATCTTGGTATATTGTTCAGCAGATTTTAATGCCTCCAGGAAGCAGGAGTTCATTCACCACAATAATAAGTTGGTTTTATTATTCCTTTATAATAGTCACAATAATAATTATTAATATTTCATGTCTTTTCTGGGAGATAGAAATGTCTATGTTTCAGGTTAACTGTATTGTTTAAATGCTATTCTTATCAAGTGATTTCTCAGGTTAGTTGTCTTAAAGTGATATATTATCCTACTAGATATAAAAATTTTCTTTATCAAAGGCTTGTGAGTACTGCCTATGAGGATAAGGGAGGTGGGAAAGGGTGAGATTAAGAATAGCCCACATAGTATATATACTTCATCTTTTTAAGGTGGTTTGTTGGACAAAAATTAATCTGCACATAGAAAAATACAATGCTGATTTAACGATTTCTTTTAAGTTCAAGTATTCTTCTAAGAGCATTTACATTTGGGAATATGGAATTAGGTCCCATCTTTATTTTGAAATGTAAAATCACGTTTTTGTTTCTACAACATTCCCTTCAACACCAACAGAATTAGGATGTCTCACCTAATATGTTTTTGCTTTCCATTTCTTCCTTTACTGACTCCTTCTGTATCAATTTTCTTCCAAGTTTAAAGCCAGAGGACACAAAGCATTTTGTAAACAACTGTAAAAATATACACTTTTCCTCATTTTTTGTACAAGTAAAGCAATTCAAAATACAAGCACATATGCTAAAAAGTAAAAACTATAATTCATGTACATACATCGAGCAAATTAATTCAAAAGTAAGGGGGTGTTTTTTCATGGGTTTAAATTGTTGCATATATGAATATAAATATGTATTTATTTATCACCAAACATTGCACCCATGTAAAAGTATGGAAACTGTTACCATTTTCAGTTCAGCATGAGTCAAATCCTGGGCAGCAGTTGACAGAAGTATATCTGCTCCTCCCTTTTGCTTCCACATCATCAATCTTTGGGTAGGAGGTGCAAGTTCCAAAACCATGAGTGTGTCCGTAAAGGAAGTAAGCTGTCTATGCATAATTTTGCTACTGATCTCCTTGACTGGATCTATGAGCAATTTCCTGTTTTTGCCTTTTCTTTTTTCAGCAATATCTAAATATAAGAAATATGTACAAATGTGATAGGTTGTACAGCTCTGTAAAATGATATTCTAGGCACTGCATATCTAAGAAATGTCTAACACAATACACCCTACAGAGTTGCCTTGGTAAGAAAATCCCAGTAGAAAATTCATTCTACTGAAAATTATCCTTTTAAGGTTTTTGCACAGCTAGGGTGTCTCAGCAGCCAAGGGTTAACACATTTTGTAAACTGCTTAGGAGGCAGTTGACCTACTAAGTGGACAACTGAAAACTGTGGAGCAGGGAGCACATTGAGAGGGAAGTCACTCAGTTTTGAAGTTTCATAAAATATCTAACTTTGCAAAAAGCAAAGGAGAAAAGGAAAGATATAAGCATCTGAATGCAGAGTTCCAAAGAATAGCAAGGAGAGATAAGAAAGCCTTCCTCAGTGATCAATGCAAAGAAATAGAGGGAAACAACAGAATGGGAAAGACTAGAGATCTCTTCAAGAAAATTAGAGATACCAAGGGAACATTTCATGCAAAGATGGGCTCGATAAAGGACAGAAATAGTATGGACCTAACAGAAGCAGAAGATATTAAGAAGAGGTGGCAGGAATACACAGAAGAACTGTACAAAAAAGATCTTCACGACCCAGATAATCACAATGGTGTGATCACTGACCTAGAGCCAGACATCCTGGAATGTGAAGTCAAGTGGGCCTTAGAAAGCATCACTACAAACAAAGCTAGTGGAGGTGATGGAATTCCAGTTGAGCTCTTTCAAATCCTGAAAGATGATGCTGTGTAAGTGCTGTACTCAGTATGCCAGCAAATTTGGAAAACTCAGCAGTGGCCATAGGACTGGAAAAGGTCAGTTTTCATTCCAATCCCAAAGAAAGGCAATGCCAAAGAATGCTCAAGCTACCGCACAATTGCACTCATCTCACACGCTAGTGGCAACCCAATCCAGTGTTCTTGCTTGGAGAATCCTAGGGACGGGGGAGCCTGGTGGGCTGCCATCTATGGGGTCACACAGGGCCGGACACGACTGAAGCAACTTAGCAGCAGCAGCAGCACACGCTAGTAAAGTAATGCTCAAAATTTTCCAAGCCAGGCTTCAGCAATATGTGAACCGTGAACTTCCTGATGTTCAAGCTGGTTTTAGAAAAGGCAGAGGAACCAGAGATCAAATTGCCAACATTTGCTGGATCATCGAAAAAGCAAGAGAGTTCCAGAAAAGCATCTATTTCTGCTTTATTGACTATGCCAAAGCCTTTGACTGTGTGGATCACAAGACTGTGGAAAATTCTTCAAAAGATGGGAATACCAGACCACCTGACCTGCCTCTTGAGAAACCTATATGCGGGTCAGGAAGCAACAGTTAGAACTGAATATGGAAAAACAGACTGGTTCCAAATAGGAAAAGGAGTACATCAAGGCTGTATATTGTCACCCTGCTTATTTAACTTATATGCAGAGTACATCATGAGAAACGCTGGGCTGGAAGAAGCACAAGCTGGAATCAAGATTGCTGGGAGAAATATCAATAACCTCAGATACGCAGATGACACCACCCTTATGGCAGAAAGTGAAGAGGAACTAAAAAGCCTCTTGATGAAAGTGAAAGAGGAGAGTGAAAAAGTTGGCTTAAAGCTCAACATTCAGAAGATGAAGATCATGGCATCTGGTCCCATCACTTCATAGGAAATAGATGGGGAAACAGTGGAAACAGTGTCAGATTTTATTTTCTTGGGCTCCAAAATCACTGCAGATGGTGATTGCAGCCATGAAATTAAAAGACGCTTACTCCTTGGAAGAAAAGTTATGACCAATCTAGATAGCATATTCAAAAGCAGAGACATTACTTTGCCAACAAAGGTCTGTCTAGTCAAGGCTATGGTTTTTCCTGTGGTCATGTATGGATGTGAGAGTTGGACTGTGAAGAAAGCTGAGCGCCGAAGAATTGATGCTTTTGAACTGTGGTGTTGGAGAAGACTCTTGAGAGTCCCTTGGACTGCAAGGAGATCCAACCAGTCCATTCTAAAGGAGATCAGTCCTGGGTGTTATTTGGAAGGACTGATGTTGAAGCTGAAACTCCAGTACTTTGGCCACCTCATGAGAAGAACTGACTCATTGGAAAAACCTGATGCTGGGAAGGATTGGGGGCAGGAGGAGAAGGGGACGACAGAGGGTGAGATGGCTGGATGGCATCACCGACTCGATGGACGTGAATCTGAGTGAACTCCGGGAGTTGGTGATGGACAGGGAGGCCTGGCGTGCTGCGATTCATGGGGTCGCAAAGAGTCGGACATAACTAAGTGACTGAACTGAACTAAATTGAAAATATCTAACTAACAAGATAACTTAAAAAAAATTACCAATACATTAAATATTTACTTATTTATTTTTCAGGATAACTTTTTGAAACATTAATTTGTATCTGTCCAGTGCATTTTCCCCTCTCCCACTGAAATTCATATGTAAATTCCAAATAGATAGCTAGGGTCATGGGATTTGCTCCTTTAACTAATTTTGCCAGGTGAAAAGCAGAAGTCAAGCTTTTCCTTAGTGAAGATGCAACAGTTGGGGGATGGTTAGATTTCTTGGAAAGGGTGGAAATCTGAGATCAGATGGAGCCAGAAGGAACCTGCTTGCTGATGTGTCTCAGTAAAATCCTAGGAATATGATAAGATTCCAAAGAAGCTGGCTGTGTGATGACCACAGAGACTATGCAGGCTGGGACACTGGGTATCACAAAGTGGTATGGCTCATGACCAGAGATTCCCTTCCACCTACTGCACCCCTCCCAAAACTTGATACTACATGGTTCAGGGCAGATAGGGGAGCTATGCAGATTGAATTTCCTGCCAAACCAAGTGGGATAGAGGCTCAGAATTGAATTCTGTAAAGAAAAAGTTGAATGCTTTATTCTTTGCATGCCTGAATTTATAAACTGAAATTCATATCAAAGATAATACTTAAAACTAGGATATGCTTAAAAGATCTAGGGATATATTTGATTCATATCCAGTGACTCTATTTGGATCCTTTTACTCTGTCTTATTTTAAATATGCAAACACTCATTTGCATGTTTATCTTCCCAGTCAGATTTTAAGCTTCTTAAAAGCAGGAACTATGTTGTCTTCATTTCTGTGCTCAGAATAAATGGCTCAATAACTACTGGAACTGAAATCAGTTTAAAATTTTCCAGTTTCCCAAACTGGATAGATGGTTTGATCAGGACTGGATAGAATAAAAGTATCATTTTAACTTTCTTCACATTCTTCCCTTATTGTATTATAAATGTTATTACTAGATTGACTACTTCCTAAAACATTTTAAGAATTATCAAAATATCTCAGGGTAAATGAGATAGTAGTGCCTCAAAGCTAAAAATAAAAACATGAATAATTCTGACCTGAAGTATCAATTGGGTCAAGGGTAAATTCTTCCTCTTCTTTTGATACTGTAGTTTCATCCATTTTTTCATTTTCAGGTGAACATACACACTCTGGATTATCTGGTGCTACTCGTCAACATTGCCATAAAAGGATTTATTAAAAATATAATGATTATGTTGCAAACTAGAAGACTATATGAGAATTAAAGTGAAAGATTAACTGTAGATTTATATTGCTAACTGGAGCCACAAATGAAGTTTTAGAATCATGTATTTAATAGAGTTGAAGAGGTTCAGAGATTATATAGTCTGGGACCCACAGTGTCCAGGTAGGTCAAATATTAATCACACACTTTTGCTCCTGTGACATCTAAGGCTAGGCTACAGTCATGGCAGAAGTAAAAACAGTGGTAGGAACCACAATAAATGACTGACATAAATTTGACAATATGTCTGCTAAAAATTGTAAGAATTGTACATAACTAAATTTTTATTGCCCATCTCTTTTTATATTTCAGCTTTAAATTTATACTATTGTGTTAGAAAGCAAATGCAACATCCAAAAGTGAAAAATCAAAATGAGGCTAATGATTTTTTACTTCTTAACAAAAATCAGACTACAAAGACTTCAAATCATCTGAAGTACTTTCACAATCAGTTTCAAGTAGAAAATATCCCCATATTTGTGATTTCTATAAAACTGTATGTAGATCATCAAGCCATGTTAATATTAATGTGGTATTAATGTTAATAATAACAATGTTAATGTCAAACATTAATGATGTTTTTACTATGTAACATATTATTTTAATGATTCAAAAGCAGGATATTTTGCCAGAGTATTTAAATATGCTCTCATAACAAATAAACCCAATCCTGATTAAACACCCATCAGTGTACTTTTCTCAAAACTTAATTTTCTATGCTCTATTATCTAAGTCATGATAAGAGTTTGAGGGACAACTCTCTTTAATATCTTTCACTAAACTATACTGCTCCTTAAACCTAGAAGTTTTGAGGCTTAATTTGAATATTAATATCTATTCACTTTCTACACAAAAGAAAATTCCTACATACCCACTACAGTATTAGGAGACTCAGGAAGCAGGGAAATTTCTGTATTTAAATGCATTTCTTCTAACAGGATATTCTGATCATCTTGCAGTAGATTGTCTTGAAAACAAAATAAACACTTTTCTTATAAAGAGCTGAATCTGTCATTTGTTCACTAAACACTTGATAACTTAGTATGCAACGAGTTGTCAAGGGATATAAAAAAGAGTGAACCCTACTTAATTAGATTTGATTGGTTATATGGACTACCATGGGGTTTCCCTGATGGCTCAAATGGTAAAGAATCCACCTGCCAAGACAGGAGATGTGGGTTTGATCCCTGGATTGGGAAGCTTCCTTGGAGAAGGAAATGTTAACCAACTCCAGTATTCTTGCCCGGGAAATCCTATGGACAGAGGAGCCTGGTGGGCTTTAGTCCATGGGGTCACAGAAGAGTCGGACATGACTGAGCGACTAAACAACAATCTAGACTACAATATTTCATGCAGTAGGACATAAAATTTTATATATTTAATTTCCTTTCCTTTATTAAACATGTATTTTTAAGTGTTTAATGTCAGAAAATATTTACTAAACTATCAAGATAGTAGCCTTGTTACAAAGCCATGTTTAGACTTCAAATCAAGAAATAAAAGTTTTCAAACTCCTTTAGTGGAGATCTAAGGTAGAGCTACTATTTTTCATAGTTTTCAAATTTCAGTAAGTTTGCCATAACCAGCCTTTTATTGTAGATAATTAAAAAAAGATTTGATATATAAAGGTCAATATCATTATAATTAGGTACATTTAGACTTCCCAGTTTTGTCTATCATATTTCTATGATTACTTTACAGTAATATCATAATAAAATAATAATATGAAATGCTAGACAGATCCTTTAGAATAGCCGTCCCACAATTTTTGCTAAAGAAAATATTTCTAGTATATGATCTAGTATATTTTGTGAGGAGTACTCTAACCTCACTTCTTTCTCTCTAGAAACTAGAAATTTGTAAAAAGAAAAACAAGAACCTATATGATAAATGTATTTCACAACCTATATAATAAATGTGTCAAAGATGGCTATTTACTTAGATCTAGCCTAAATGTTTAAATATACTATAGACTTTGAAAACTTAGGTAAAAAATATTTTAATCTATATGACACAGAAGCGTATCTGAAATTTCTGTTTGTTGGAATAAATCTTCCAGTTTGTTATAGTAATTTGACTGAAACAAATATCCAGTTTCTATATGACCAGAGAGCATACCAATCATTTCTCCTGCAGCTCCTTCATCTCCAAATCCATCTCCACTGCCACAGAACAGAGATTTTTCTCCAGTGGGGCTTCCAGAACTATGTTCAAGTAAAAGACCACTGGAACTCAGCAATATGCTGTCATCAAATAAGCTATGTCTTCTGAGAATTTCAGGTTCTTCCCCTAAATAAATATATATCATTAATACTGAGTTAGTCATAGAAAAAATTTTAGGGTTAGAAGCTAGAATTTAGATATCATCTTGTATAGCTCCTCTCATTTTATAGATGAGAAAAATGAGATCTAAAAATTTACTTGAATTATTCAAAGAAGACAAACAGATGGCCAGTAGGCGCACAAAAAGATTCTCAACATCACTAATTATTAGAGAAATAAAAATCAAAACTACAATGAGGTACGACCTCACATTGTCAGAATGGCTGTCATTAAAAAGTCAACAAATACTTTCATTTGTAAAATGGATAGCTAATGAGAAGGTGTTGTACAACACAGGGAGTCCAGCCTGGAACTCTGTGATGACCTGTAGGAGTGGGATGGGTGGGGGCAGGGAGGCTCAAGATGGAGGGGATATATGTATATTTTGCCTGATTTGTGTTGTTGTACGGGGACTTCCCTGGTGGCTCAGATGGTAAAGACTCCGCCTGCAATGCAGGACACCTGGATTCGATCCCTGAGTTGGAAAGATCCTCTGGAGAAGGGAACGGCTACCCACTCCAGTATTCTGGCCTAGAGAATTCCATGGACTCTATAGTCCATGGGGTCGCAGAGTCAGACATGACTGAATGACTTTCAATTCACTTCACATCACCACCAACTCTTGTAGCCCTGGTGTCCTCATCTGTAAGCAGGTGTTTAGTGGCCTCTGAGCTCAGATAATCAGACTTTCATTTCCAGCTGCCCTACCTTGGACAAATGCTTCAATAACCATATCAACTTTCTAGAGGTGCTGTGAGGATGAAAGCAGACAGTTATTGTGGAGGTTAAGGGCAGTGCCCACACATTATCAGCACCCTTCCAAAAGGCTCCCTGGAATTCCCTGGTGGTCCAGTGGCTAGGACTCCATGGGCACCATGCAAGGGGCCTGGTTGGGCCATCCCTGATTGGGGAACTAAATACTGCATGCTGCAACTAAGATCTGGAGCAGCCAAATAAATAAATATTTACAAAATGCTACTTGGAACCCTGGTTCAGCCACTTACTAGCACCATGACGTTGGGGAAAATCACTTAAACCTCACTGTGCATAAAAATCTGTGCTTTGAGATTTGACAAACTCTTGGGAAGCATTTTCTGCCTCCTGCTGGTTGCGGATGCATTTTCCCTGCAAAAAGTTGTTAAGATGCTTGAAGAAGTGGTGGTTGGTTGGTGAGAGTTCAGGTGAATATGGTGGATGAGGCAAAACCTAATAAAGTTTTTGTTCAACTTTTGAGGTGTTGGTTGTGTGATATGTGGTCGGGCATTGTTGGGGAGAATAACTGTGTCCTTTCTGTTGACCAATGCCAGCTGTATGTGTTGAAGTTTTCGGTGCATCTCGTTTTTTTACTGAGCATACTTCTCAGATGTAATAGTTTCACCAGGATACAGAAAGCTGTGGCAGCAGGCCACCAAACAGTGACCACGACCTTTTTATGGTGCAAGTTTGACTCTGGGAAGTGCTTTGGAGCTTCTTCTTGGTCCAACCACTGAGCTAGTCATTGCCGGTTGTTGTATAAAATCCACTTTTCATCACACGTCACAATCTGATCGAGAAATGGTTCCTTGTTGCACAGACTAAGAGAAGATGACACTTCAAAATGATGATTTTTTTGATTTTCAGTCAGCTCATGAAGTACCAAGTTCATGAGGTACCCACTTACTGAGGTTTTCACCTTTCCAATTTGCTCCAAATGCTGAATGACCATAGCATGGTCAATGTTGAGTTCTTTGGCAACTTTTCACATAGCTGTATGAGGATCAGCTTCAGTGATTCTCTCAATTGTTGTTGTTCAGTTGCTTAGTTGTGTCCAACTCTTTGTGACCCCATGGACTGCAGCACAGCCATGGGGTGCAGGCTCCCCTGTCCTTCACTATCTCCCAGAGTTTGCACAAACTCATGTCCATTGAGTCGATGAAGCCATCCAACCATCTCACCCTCTGTTGCCCCCTTCTTCTCCTTCCATCAATCTTTCCCAGCATCAGGGTCTTTTCCAATGAGTCAGCTCTTTGCATCAAGTGACCAAAGTATTGGAGCTTCAGCTTCAGCATCCTCTCAGCTGGTCATTGTTAACCTCCAATGGCCAGCTTCTACGCTCCCCATCTTCACCTCATCTCATCTCCTCTGCAAAACTTCTTGAACCATCACTGCACTGTACATTCATTAGCAGTTTATAGGCCAAACATGTTGTTGATGTTGTGAGTTGTCTCCACCGATTTACAACCCATTTTGAACTCAAATAAGAAAATTGCTCTAATTTGCTTTTTCTGTCTAACATCATTTCCCTAGTCTAAAATAAGTATATAATAAAAAGCAAGTAATGTCATTAGCCAAAAAAAACCCCCACAAAGCAAGAAATGAGCATTAAAATGATGTATAACATAACCACATTTATTTAAGAATGTATGCCAATGTCAAACAGCAAAGTTCAACAACACAAAACTGCAATTACTTTCACACCAACCTAATACTCAGCCATTAAAAAAGAACAAAATAATGCCATTTGCAGCAACATGAATGAAACTAGAGATTATCATACTAAGTGAAGTAAGTCGGAAAAAGAAAGACATATGCCATGTGATATCATTTGTATGTGGAATCTAAAATATGGCTCAAATGAACCTACCTACAACACAAAAATAGACTCACAGATACAGAGATCAGACTTGTGGTTGCCAAGGGAAGAGAGAAGGAGAGGGATTGACTGGGAATTTAGGGTTGGTAGATGCAAACTATTAGACATTTAGAATGGATAAAACATTTAGAATGGATAAAAAACAAAGTCCTACTGTACAGCACAGGGCAGTACGTCCAATCTCCTGGGGTTAAATCGTAATGGAAAAGAATATATATATAAAAAAAGAAGAAGGTATATAAACGTAAGGGCTTCCCAGGTGGCTCAGTGGTAAAGAATCCACCTGCAATGCAGGAGATGTAGGTTTGATCCCTGGGTCAGGAAGATACCCAGAGAAGGAAATGGCAACTCACTCCAGCATTCTTGACTGAGAAATCCCACGGACAGAGGAGCCTGGCAGGCTACAGTCCATGTTGGGTGGCAAAAGAGTCAGACACAACTTAGCGATTAAACAACAAAAGTCTATATGTGTAAAACTGAGTCACTTTGCTATACAGCAGAGATTGGCACAACACTGTAAATCAACTATACTTCAATAAAAAAGAAAAACTTATTTGAATTATTCAAGTAATTTCATTCTGCTAATCAGTAAAGACCGGATTTCTAGTCTAATGTTTTTTCCCAATATAATGAGGAAAAACTGCCAAAATACTAGGATTGAGTTTTTAGTGGTGGAACAGTTTAATAACTTCCCAGAAAATTATTATTGGCAGTAGAATTATTTATTCTACTTTAGGTGGGTCATATCCTGCTTGATCAAGTATTATTTCATATTATTTCAAGGACATTGGAGCTTCAGTTGCTTAAGTTGTTAGTCCAAAATGCTGCTGCTGCTGCTAAGTCACTTTAGTCGTGTCCGACTCTGTGCAACCCCTGGACTGCAGCCCACCAGGCTCCTCTGTCCATGGGATTTTCCAGGTAAGAGTACTGGAGTGGGGTGCCATTGCCTTCTCTGTAGTCCAAAATGAGGGTTTGGAAAATAAGGAGTATGTTTGCCTTCTATATAATGGAAAAGTAGGTAGACTATTAAAGAAATGGCTTACAACATTGTTTAGTATTTATTGAATGACTAGATATTAGGCAATATGCTAGGGGTTGGAGATACTGCAGTAAGAAAGACAAAACAAGGTCAGCTGGGACTCCCCTGGTGGTCCAGTGGTTAAGAATTTTCCTGCCAATGCTGGGGACATGGGTTCAATCCCTGGTACAGGAAGATCCCACATGTGCAGCAACTAAGCCAAGCACCACAACTACTGAAGCCTGCACTCCCTACAGCCCATGCTCCACAACAAGAGAAGCCATCACAATGAGAAGCCTGTTCACCTCAACAAAGAGTAGCCCCTGCTTGTTATAACTAGAGAAAGCCTGCATGGCAACGAAGACCCAGTGCAGACAAAAATAAATAAATGAGCAAATGTGTGCACATGTCCAACTCTTTGCCACCCCGTGAAACTGCAGCCCTCCAGGTTCCTTTGTCCATGGGATTTTCATGACAAGAATACTGGAGGGGGTTGCCATGCCCTCCTCCTGGGGATCTTTTCAGTCCAGGGAACAAACCCGATTCTCCTGCATCTCCTGCATTGCAGCTGGATTCTTTACTGCTGAAATACCGGGGAAGCCCAAATAAGTAAATAAATCTTAAAAAAGAACACCTGGTAAGCTAACATAAGTTCAGTTCAGTTCAGTCACTCAGTCGTGTCCGACTCTTTGCGACCCCATGAATTGCAGCACGCCAGGCCTCCCTGTCCATTGCCAACTCCCAGAGTTCACCCAGACTCACGTCCATCGAGTCAGTGATGCCATCCATCCATCTCATCCTCTGTCATCCTCTTCTCCTCCTGCCCCCAATCCCTCCCAGCATCAGAGTCTTTTCCAATGAGTCAACTCTTCGCATGAGGTGGCCAAAGTACTGGAGTCTCAGCTTTAGCATCATTCCTTCCAAAGAAATCCCAGGGCTGATCTCCTTCAGGATGGACTGGTTGGATCTCCTTGCAGTCCAAGGGACTCTCAAGAGTCTTCTCCAACACCACAGTTCAAAAGCATCAATTCTTCGGCGCGCAGCCTTCTTCACAGTCCAGCTCTCACATCCATACATGACCACTGGAAAAACCATAGCCTTGACTAGACGAACCTTTATTGGCAAAGTAATGTCTCTGCTTTTGAATATGCTGTCTAGGTTGGTCATAACTTTCCTTCCAAGGAGTAAGCGTCTTTTAATTTCATGGCTGCAATCACCATCTGCAGTGATTTTGGAGCCCCCAAAAATAAAGTCTGACACTGTTTCCACTGTTTCCCCATCTATTTCCCATGAAGTGATGGGACCAGATGCCATGATCTTTGTTTTCTGAATGTTGAGCTTTAAGCCAACTTTTTCACTCTCCACTTTCACTTTCATCAGGAGGCTTTTTAGTTCTTCTTCACTTTCTGCCATAAGAGTGGTGTCATCTGCATATCTGAGGTTATTGATATTTCTCCCGGCAATCTTGATTCCAGCTTGTGCTTCTTCCAGCCCAGCGTTTCTCATGATGTACTCTGCATATAAGTTAAATAAGCAGGGTGACGATATACAGCCTTGACGTACTCCTTTTCCTATTTGGAACCAGTCTGTTGTTCCATGTCCAGTTCTAACTGTTGCTTCCTGACCTGCATACAGACTTCTCAAGAGGCAGATCAGGTGGTCTGGTATTCCTACCTCTTTCAGAATTTTCCAGTTTATTGTGATCCACACAGTCAAAGGCTTTGACATAGTCAATAAAGCAGAAATAGATGTTTTTCTGGAACTCTCTTGCTTTTTCCATGATCCAGCAGATGTTGGCAATTTGATCTCTGGTTCCTCTGCCTTTTCTAAAACCAGCTTGAACATCAGGAAGTTCACGGTTCACATATTGACGAAGCCTTGCTTGGAGAATTTTGAGCATTACTTTACTAGCATGTGAGATGAGTGCAATTGTGTGGTAGTTTGAGCATTCTTTGGCATTGTCTTTCTTTGGGATTGGAATGAAAACTGACCTTTTCCAGTCCTGTGGCCACTGCTGAGTTTTCCAAATTTGCTGGCATACTGAATGCAGCACTTTCACAGCATCATCTTTCAGGATTTGAAAGAGCTCAACTGGAATTCCATCACCTCCACTAGCTTTGTTCGTAGTGATGCTTTCTAAGGCCCACTTGACTTCACATTCCAGGATGTCTGGCTCTAGGTCAGTGATCACACCATCTGTGCATTATATTATGTAGTGAAGTGAAGTGAAGTCGCTCAGTCGTGTCCGACTCTTTGAGACCCCATGGACTGTAGCCCACCAGGCTCCTCTGTCCATGGGATTCTCCAGGCCAAGAATACTGGAGTGGGTTGCCATTTCTTTCTCCAGGGGATCTTCCCAACCCAGGGATCGAACCCAGGTCTCCTGCATTGCAGGCAGACGCTTTAACCTCTGAGCCACCAGAGAAGCCTGTAATAGTATCCTCTACTGTATATTATGTATCATGTAGTAGAGGATACTATTACAGTCGTCATTGTACAGACAAGGAAACATCCACAGAAAGGTTTTATAACTTGCCCACAGCCATACCCTAATAAGTGATAGAGCCAGGATCTGAACCCAGCAAAGATGGTCTTTGTATCAGTGTTAGAATTCTGCCAAAATGGAGACTTATGACAGAAAATTCTTAATACACTGACAGCAGCAGATAAAATGAACTAACTCCCTGCTTCAAACAGACCTGCTTCCAGATTGACTGTCAGTACATGCATATACCTTCCCTTTCTTGGGTTTGAGTCTCTTGGTCCAGAAGTCTTAACCTCAGAGATGAGAGTCTAGCAGTCCGAAATCCTAGAGGTTAGAGGTTGGTCCTCTCTTCCCTTCATCTAACAACCCACATTAATGCTAATTGATAAAGAAAATTATGAAATATCACTGGAAGACCTACATCTCTTCTAGAAAGAAAGAGGTAAAAAAGGCAACTTTCACTGCACTGGACTAAAGATTTGCTCAATAGAAGAGATTCTTTTCCAAAGAATTAAAAATATTGTTCTCATCTTCCAGGTACACCTTAGTAGCCTCCAAAATAAAAGTTTGTCTTGGTCAATACAACAATAAAATTTATGAACAGCACTATATTCTGAGCACTGAGCATCATGAGAACCTGAGATTACACCAAAAAATTAAGGAAACAGTCTTGGGGTCACTCTTATTTTATAATCCAGAGTAGGATGAAATTATATTAAACATTTCTTAGAGGACATTAGGTTTGAGCTAGTGTTTGAAGGAGAGAAAAGTTCCTTATTGGCAGAAAGTACTGAAGGAGAAAATAAAGGAAATAACTCTATGATGTTGCTAGTAATATCCAAATTTTATGAATAGGGCAGTAAGGCTCAGATGAGCTAGGTGATCTGCCCAATATCACCCAGCAAATCAACAGAGGAAGCTCAGATTCAAACCCAGGTCTGTCAGTCTACTCTGAAGATACTTTTCTTACCTTCTTGAACTGTAGAGGAAGACAGAACTGAGAACAATTAAATTGTATTGGGTGACTGGTAAGACATTTGCTTGACTGGAGCAAAAAGTCTGTATTAAGGTAAAATAAAGTTAATAGAATAAAGATGATGATAAACTGGTAGAGTGCCTTGAGGATAGGCAGAAGTATTTATCAGTTAGTTATAGGGACCCAAGGCACTTAAAAGAAATGTGACGTGAAAAACAAATGGAATTTGAGGACAATTGCTCCTGCACAGATGTATAAAATGTGGGAAGAGACTGAGAGACATGTCCAACTTTCTAAAAAAAAAAAATTGACACTGGAATGAAGCTTATAGAAAACATAGTTAAAAGTGATCCTAAAGTTTCAGGACTGAAGAGCATTTACAGGGAAATGTACATAGAGTGTCTTAGGCAGGAAGAACCATGATTAACTCTACCAATGTGTTAGATTTCAAGGTTTGGGGTAACAGCCAGTAAGAGATGTGTGCTACTCAAAGTAGGGTCTGTGGACGGTGATGATCCACAACAGAGTAAATATACAAATTAGAGGTAAATGTTTACAAAGTTTTAACATAACGTCATAGAGTAATTTTATGTATGTTGGCTCTAATAACAAAAACGTGAGGCTTATTATGTTGATTTAAAATTTTTTTAAGTTTTCTAGTAATTCATTTTATTATATTTTACAAAAGTATCACTCCATGACAGTTCAGAAATTGACAAAGTATAAAGTTGGTCCTTCGCCATAGCTCATTTGAGAAACACAGCTATAGATCATAAGAGTTATGGAAGAAGAGTCAGGATGAAAAGTGGAGGTTACGATGTAGCTCAAGCATTACTACCCTGACCACCCTCCTCCATCTAAGACAGGTTTAGGCCTTCCTTCTCCTATGCTTACTGCTTTGAGCATTAAGAAAATTGAAGATGAATATGACACAGATCTTACCCTCATGGAGTTTTCAGAATAATACAAGCCAATATAATAAATGTCATGATACAAGTCAGAGAGTGGTAAATGCCACAAAAAACAAATACTATAAAGTTAAATTACACCATATAACCTCAATTTGAAAATACATTAGTTTCTATTTCCCAATCAATGTATATTTAGTGTGTATTTCCTCCTCATTCCCAAGCTATTGTAAAACCTTGTTATTGATATCATATTTAAAAGAAATATATTTAAAAGACTCTGTATGCAGCACACATGTAAAGCCTTGTGTACATGTTAACTGTAACAACTGTTTATTTGTTTGTCTCTCTCCCAGCCTGAAGTTCCTTGAAGGCAGGAAATATTTCTTTAAACTCTGTATTGCCCAGCCTGTGATAGTATCTGACATATAGTAGATATTCAATAAATGGTTGTACACTGAGAAGGGAAATAAAGGTTAAGACTGAGTCTTGACATTTGACACCTATAGTAGAAAAAGGCAAAGATAAACTCATTGCAGGGATTAAATCTATATATCAAAAATTCATTCCACAGATAGTTCTACTGGCATAGAAGTAGCTTTGGCATTGTTTTATTTATACAACAAAAATGAAAATATAACTGATTATGACTTGTAGTTTTAATTTCTCAAATATTCTCACCAAAGCTTCCAGCGTGGAAAAGTAGATCATTGCCATAATCTTCTCTAAGTGTGATTTCTTCTGGTTTGCTTTGGTTCTGAATAGAGCATTCTGAAACATCAATAGAACTATGGAGAAATACAAGATTGAGGGAAACGTGAACAGAACACAGTGATTCTGAAGTATACTGAAAAACAAACAAAATCCTTTAAAAAACAGGTTTTATTACGAAAATAAAGAATTTGCTCAATAGTATTACTTACAAACATTAGTTTATTATACATGCATATCATCTTCAGGTTGTCAAATCCAACCAGCAATTCTCAATCCTTATTTTACTCACCATAATCAACAGCATTTGAAATAGATGTTCACTCCCTTCCTCATGGAACACGTTCTCCTCTTGACCTCTGCAATAACTACTGACCTCTGCTACACTCGTGTATCTTGATTTTCTTCCTGCCTCATTGGTTGCTCCTTTTCCATTTCCTTTATTAGTTCTTCCTCATCTCCCAGACTTATTAACTAATAGGAATGACTCAATATTCAGTCTTCAGATTGCTCTCGTCCCCCCACTTTCTCTCCTTCCTTCCCCTCTCTTTAAAATCTACACTTATTCCTTTAGGGATCTCTTATGACTTATGGTTAAAGTTCCATCCACATATTGAGAGAGTCAATTCCTAGGCAGGTTGATAAGAAGTCCAGGTTCCTGGAGGAGGAGAAAGGGGTCTAAGGCTCTCAAGGTGTAGATAGGGGTTTGGAACTCTCAAGGAGGAGGAAAGGACAAACTTTTTTTCTCTACATTCCTTAGTCTTAGTCACATAAAATGTTTTTTTCTTTAAGCCGGGAACTGATAATTACTCAGTTTAAACTCTGTACTAGGGATTATATAACAACAATGTATCCTGCTTGAGGACAGTTTCTCCTTCCTGAAAACCTTCTGACTAATCCTGATATCTTAAAATGTAAATTATGGAAGTGGGTCTAGTAGGATCTTTCTATTGTTAAATTCTAATCCTGTTATCCTAAAGTATAAATTGTGGGAGTGGGTCTGGTAAAATTTTCACAAACTTGAGACATTCTTTTGATTTATTATAATAATTAATTAAAAAGTATATAATTCCCTTGCTGAAGACTAGTGAGTGGGGCATTCTCGGCCCCCTTCTGATGGCTATGTCAGAAGGTTTCTCTGTCCCTTTTCACTTTAATAAAACTCTGCTATACAAAAGCTCTTGAGTGATCAAGCCTGGTCCCTGGTCCCGGAAGTTAAATCTTCTTCTTTGGAGATCACGAATCTGACACTGTTCACCGTAAGCTATCAATACTCACAACTCTCAAATTTATATATCCCATCAAATTTATATATCCCATCAAACATCTTTCCTGAATTTCAGATCCACATATTCAACTACCTACCTGCTGTCTTGGATGTGTAACAGTCATCTCAAAACTTATGTCCAAAACCTAATTTACTTTCCTTTACCTTGCCCCTTTAAGCTTGCCATTCTCTATGCTATGCTAAGTCACTTCAGTCGTGTCCGACTCTGTGCGACTCCATAGACAGCAGCCCACCAGGCTCCCCCATCCCTGGGATTCTCCAGGCAAGAACACTGGAGTGGGCTGCCATTTCCTTCTCCAATGCATGAAAGTGAAAAGTGAAAGTGAAGTCGCTCAGTAGCGTCCGACTCTTAGCGACCCCATGGATTGCAGCCTAACAGGCTCCTCCGTCCATGGGATTTTCCAAGCAAGAGTACTGGAGTCGGGTGCCATTGCCTTCTCCGTGCCATTCTCTAGTTATCCTAATTTTATCAAATGGATAACTCCATTCTCATACCAGAAATCATACAGTCAACCTCACTTCTCTCTTTCTCTTAAAGCCATATCCAATCCTTAGCAAACACCATCTGGGTAAAATGAAGACTAAAAGCTGATCACAGAGACTGCCATCTCTCATCTAATTTCTTACTGCAACAATTTTTTCACAGGCTCTGTGCTTCCTCCCTTTCCCCCTTATAGTAAGTAGCCAGAGGGAAGCATGTTGAAGTCAAGTCAGATCCATTCACTTAATCTGTTTAAAACCCTCCTGTGCTCCCCATCTGAGTACAAGTCCTTATTATAGCCCACAACACCCTCTATCATCTGCACCCCAGCTACTTCTCTGACCTCATATCCTACCACTTGGGCCTTTCATTTACTCCACTCCAGTCTCCTTGCCTCCTTGCTGTTCTTTGAACAGATCCAACACGCTCCGCCTTAGAGTTTTTTCATTTGATTTATGTGGAACTTTCTTTCCCACATTACTGAATAATTTGCTCCTTCATTTCTTTCAGGTTTCTGTTCTGAGCTTATCAGTAAAGCCTTTCTAGACCTTTCTGATACTTTATTTTCTGTTTCTCTCCATAATGTTGATCATCTCCTAGTATAGTCTGTATTTACTTGTTTGTTTTATTATCTGTCTCTCCCCAGCTAAAACACCAGGAACAGTGTTTTATTCATTGTTACCTCCTCAGTGCCTATAACAGTGCTTGGCATATGGAAGGCACTCAACAAATATTGAATGAATGACTGTGCTGTTAATACTGCAAACTATATTCAGCAAACATAATGATATATTTTTGGTGTTCTACTTTGAAATTTCACACTAAATTTAAGTCTTTGTCAACTACATGAGTAATTCAGCTATTAACTATGTTCTATTTGTATTCGTGAAATCTGAAAATGTAAACAATAAATTACCAGGAAAATCAAAAGGAAGGAAAAAAAATAAAATAATTTACTTCATAGTCAGGGTGTCAAAATCATGAAATTCTTCAGGCAATGTGATAGTACTGTATGCTGCTTCAAAACTCTCCTTTGGAAGGTCAACCAATCCTGAAAACGATAAAAAAAAAAAAGAAACAAATAAAAACCCCACATTCAATAAACTAAATCTCTACTTTCTCTCACTGGACTGTTAAGTCTCCTAACTCATTTCCCTGTATCTGCTTCTATCCCTCTTCAGTTCATTCTCTACGAAATGGCAAGAGTGATATATTAAATATGTAATTAGGTCAGATCACCCTCAAACTTAAAATGACTCAGTGACTTCCCTAGTGCACTTAAATAAAATTTAAATTTCTAAACAGGGCCCTGCACCCCTACAAAATCTATAGGCATGATCTAACAACACTTTGCGCTACTCACTCTACTCCAAACGTACAGGTCTTTTTGCTCTCTGAATGAGTCAAGCACTTTACTACCTCAAGACCTTTGTTCTTGCAGTTCCCTCTGCCCAGAATGCTATTCCTTTAGGGATGTCTTATATGGCTGGATACTTCTCATTCTTCAAGTCTAAGCTTAAATTCTATCTACTCAGAAATGCTTTTCCCAACTTGTCTAACTAAAATACATGTCTGTTATTTTCTGTGGTAGTACTCTTTATATTCCTTCATAGCACAATCTATAATTATTATAATAATTTTAAAAATATCTTTTTCATTATCTGATTTCCTCACTAGGCCAAAAGGGACACTGTCTTGTCTTTGTACACCAGAACCTAACATAGTGTTTCACACAAAGTATGAGCTCAATAAATATTTATGGAATATATAAGTGAACCACATTTGATATGATTATAACTCTGTCTAGGGGTTCTACAAATATTTTAAATAAAGAAAAAAAACAAACCTTGTCAATCTTGATTCACCAATACTAATTGAGGGAACACTATTTACATGGGACTGAGACAAGTACTATAAGTGATTCAGAAAATAAATATCACAAAGATATTGCCTTCAAGGAGCTTGCAGACTGGTGTGAGAGGCAAGGTCTGTACTTAAATAAACGTAATACAAGGTGGAAAATGATGAAAGTGGTAAAATTAAAATTAAATTAAAAGTTGAAGACATTCTATGTATGACACATATAAATCTTGAGCACTTTGGAATGCCTAGAGATTTTCTATAATATTTCATAAACAGTGTGCTACTTAAGAGTCTTCAGAATTCTGAAAACAATGACAATTATTGATACCTAGGTTCTATCAATACATTATTTCTAATTTATCTCATAAAGGCAAAAACAGATATGGCAAACAAAGAAACCCATTAAATCTGAATATCAGAGTTTCTTATACAACTGTGGTAGCTTTAAATATATTTCTTATACAACTGTGGTAGCTTTAAATATATTTCTTATACAACTGTGGTAGCTTTAAATATATTTCTTACGTAAATATGCAAGAACATTTCAAGTTTTTGAAAGTATAACCTCTTGCCGCAAACACAGTAAAAGAGCAAGGAAAATAATATAATTTGTTCTTAACCATGGAAACTAAGTTTCAGTCAAAAGGAAGTTTTCCATTCATTATACCCACCCTGGAATTATAGAGTATCAACAATTAAAAGAGCCCACCCAAACTAAAAATGCAAAAGGGAAAAAAAAACAAGTGAGACAAATCAATATCACACTTATACCTGGGCGAAATGTCATCTTCATTTTAAGCAAGGCTTCACTGCAATCTGCCAAAAGATATTTTGCCTTCCTATTATAGATTCGAACAACTCCTAAAAGAAGGTGTCCTGAAGTTCGCAGTGCAATTTTCACCTTTCAATAATTTTAAAAGTATTAGAATATTAAAAATTAGATTTATAAACTCTGTTCTTTGAAAATTATAAAATAATAAGAATTTCTTCTCTTTAAATAGCAGATATTTTGTATTATTATTTAAAGTAAATCATTTAACTTTTACCTTGTAAAATGATTAACTTTTTTATTCAGTGAAGATAATCTAATGTGGCATTTAAATGAAATATGCTATTGTTGATTTTATGAAAACAACATAAACTTTGGAGTCAGGCAGACTTGGGTTCAAGCCTTGGCTCAATTGCTGAGGCTGTCATTTAACCTTCCTGAATTTCAATTTACTAATAATGACTACAATTTATTATACACTTGTTTTGTGCCAGGAATTATCCTAAGAGCTTTTCATACATCAATTTATTTAATTTTGACAACAACCTCTATTTACAGAAGAAAAAACTGAGACTCTGACGTGATAAACAGCATGCCTAAGTAACAAAACTATTAAGCGATGGGGCAGAAATTAAATTTGACCAACTCAGAAGCTCATGCTCTTAAATACCACATTCACTGAGGTTAAGCAAACTAAAAAAAATTAAAGTCTAGCCCAGTGCCTGGCACATGGTAAGTTTTCAATATATAATTGAATATATATTATATATTGAATATATAATCCATAATTCATCCTCTTAAGAAGAAAAATACCTAACCTATACAAATATTAAAATATTTTAATGCAAATTCTAGTAACTTGTAACTGTTTTATAATGGATATAGTGCTTTGTTTAATGAAGTTTTCACATATATTTTTATTTATACTCAATCCTCCTTTCCTTCTACTCTCCCTATTTATTCACTCATTATTTTTCTAAGAAATATTCACTCGGTACCTACTATGTATATAATATTTTGTTAGTGAATAAGAAACAATCACAAAATAGTTATAAAGCATGGCCTTTATCCTTCAGGATCCAATCTATTTATGATAAACATATTAAAAAGTTAATTACCAACAGAAACCAATATGTTTATTTTCAGATGATAAATGCTTAGGAATTTTAAAAAAAGAAGACCATTTGAGTAGTAAAACTTCCTAGGAAATACATTGCATGGTATAATGTCTTTTAATTCCTTTCCTCTCCTTAAGTCAAAGTAAATACATCCTATAATTTTAATCAATAACATACCTTAGGAGAAAGAATTTTTTCAATGGTTATCTCTAGATTACATTCAAATACATGGGCCTTTGTGAGTTTCTTCTCCCAGTGAGCTGCAAGCCAGATTTTGGCCAATGGCCCTCGCTTACTCATAAGCACATGTGTGTAGAACATGTTGCCTGTATTCCTTAGTAATATTTAATGAACTAGAGAGAATATGAAAAGATATTTAAATTTGAATATAAAACACTTTTAGTGCTATTTTACAGTAAGCAAAACCATTTCTCATTAATTCTATAACATATTAACTTCTAATAGATTACTCAATTCAAATTACTTTCTTATAAAAAGAAACTGCTTTAAAATACAAAACTATAAACTAATGACAGAACTCTATTAATAAACTGTGTATAGCACCTGGTTTAAATGTATTCTGATCACTGAGCACCTCTTACATTTTACATATACTATATAAAGATTTTGAATTCTAAGAGCTTGGCAGGCTACAGTCCATAGGGTCTCAAAGAGTCGGACAAGCAACTTAGCATACACACATGGTCAAATAAATAGATAAGGAAGACTAGGGGGGAATAAAAAATAGGAAATGGAAATAGGGGGAAAGCAACAGAATTACACAAGGTGGAAAAAACTAAGAAAAGCAAACACACACACACACAGAAGTTGCTCAGTCGTGTCCGACTCTTTGCAACCCCATGGATTATCGCCCACCAGGCTCCTCAGTCCATGGGATTTTCCAGGCATGAATACTGGAGTGGGTTGCCGTTTCCTTCTCCAAAAGCAAACACAGGTAACCACTTTTCTAAAACTTGAGTTTGGGAAGTGTCAGATCATTGATTTATATCCAGGTATTGAATTCCTTTGTTTTCTTTAAGATACTATGGTTTACTCAATGATGTATTAATTTATGAAGTTAAAATAATGGAAATCCAAAGGACCATAAAGTAGAAAAATTAAGAAAACAAGAGACTATAGAAAAAGAATCAGAAGAGAAGAACAAAAAAGAATCGGATTTAAATGTTTTGAAATAAGAATGGTAAAAGAAAACCTTCACTTAAAGGTAAAAAATGTATGCTGCTGCTGCTAAGTCGCTTCAGTCATGTCCGACTCTGTGCGACCCCATAGACGGCAGCCCACCAGGCTCCCCCGTCCCTAGGATTCTCCAGGCAAGAACACTGGAGTGGGTTGCCATTTCCTTCTCCAGTGCATGAAAGTGAAAAGTGAAAGTGAAGTCGCTCAGTCGTGTCCGACCCTCAGCGACCCCATGGACTGCAGCCTTCCAGGCTCCTCCATCCATGGGATTTTCCAGGCAAGAGTACTGGAGTGGGGTGCCATTGCCTTGCACATTTCTACAAACTGTACTATTCTCAATAACATCATAAGGCTCCATTATTAGCAAAGGAATGTCAGGACACCTTGATTGACTTACAAAGAATGAAGTTATTGCTTACATATAAGTAATCTTAACCTACCACTAGAAAAGCACCCTTTTGCTTCTTACTTAAAGTTCCAATAAAGGGGAACACTGAACCAAAATAAATACAAAAACTAAATCAGCCACAGAATTAAAAACTTAGGTGATCAATGCCATTTCCACCGCAAGAAATCACTGGACCCAAAACAAATGTGATTATGCAATCTACCAAACCACATTTCTCAATGGGTGGGCTAAAGATTTTAATGTGTATGGCCTTTGTCTGCCTTGGCTCCACTGTCTTCCTTTTTAATCTGTGTGTTTGGTATCTTGGAGTAAATTCCAGTTTGTCCTTTTCAATTGCTCCCACGTGTATGATTATTAGTAAACTTAAAAAAAAAACAAACCTGTGATTTAGTATTCCTGAGACATTGATTTTCTCGAGCCTCCAATCCCCCATCCCCCACAAAACCCACAGCTCCCCCCGCCCCGGCCCAAATCCCTCACAAAAGTCCCAATGTCCTGAGAGTTAGTTATTTGTAGGTTGAATTGAGTTCATGCAACCTATAGCTAGGGAAAGAAAAGTGTTAGTCACTCAGTCGTGTCCGACTGTTTACGACTCCATGGACTGTAGCTCGCCAGGCTCCTCTGCCCATGGAATGTTCCAGGCAAGAACACTGGCATGGGTTGCCATTTCCTTCTCCAGGGGATCTTCCTGACACAGGGATCGAACCCGGGTCTCCCGCATTGCAGGCGGATTCTTCACTGTCTCAGCGACCAGGGAAGCCCAACGTAAAGCTAAGGATAGTATTAATACGTGGTAGTAGAAGCCAGGGAGTGGGCTTAATTCGTGGGAGGGGGTCCCTGGTGAGGCGTGAGGGCGGTGGGCGAAGGGGAGCTTTAGGGCAGGATGAAGGGGCAGAAAGTGGACGCTTGGGGGTGGTGGGGGAAGAGCCATGGGGGGTACTCCTTCCGGGGAGCGAGGAGGGAGGGGAGAGGAATGGAAGGCGCTGGGGTTGGGTGGGGGGTAGGGGTGTGAGGAGAAGACAACGAGCATCAAGGACACGGACGTCCAGGGCTTCCTCCACACACGATTCCTCAGAGTTGAAGGCCCGAGGCTCAGAGGGAGACATTGAGGCTGAGGGGTGACCGCAAGCGCCCGTTTCCTCTCCTCAGAGGGTCCCTCAGGGCTCGCGCCAGTGAGGAGCCTGGCAAGGCCACTTGTGGGGATGAAGGTGGCCGTGGCCCCCGTGACCCAGCCAGCCTCCAGTCCCCGGATCCCACCCAGCGCCCTACTTCCAGCGCCGGGTCTGAGGCGAGACAAGCCGAAACAGGGCCTGGAGGAGGAGTCGCCGAGTCTGCGAGGTGGGTCCTAGACGCTCAGCTCCCAGATCTGGTAGGCTTCAGGGAAGGCGCGGGAGGGCGATGGGCGGGGCGAGGCAGCGGGTTGGGTTGGGGCGGGGCAAGGGGCGGGGCCACTGAGTGACAGGGCCCCAAACTGGGGCGGGGAGGGGCATCTGGGAACGGGGCGGGGCAGTGGGCAGGAGCAGGTCTGGGGGCGGGGCGGCAGAAGTGGGCGGGGTTAATGCTCGGGCCGCAGGGAGTGGATGAGGCAAAGGACTGGGTAGGGGAGGGAACCCGTGACCGGGGCGGGGATGGAGCGGCGTGCAATTTTCCACCTGGGGCTTGCTCGTGGAGCTCACTGTTCAGGCACCTGGTCCCTACAGAATAATTGTGTTAGGTGGTAATGTCTAACCCCTCTGCCTGGCCTCTGAACGTCACTAGAATGGAGTTTTCCACTTATGAGTGAGGAGCTCCCTGGAGAAGTTATTCAATCTCTTTAACTTCAGTTTCTCTCACCTGTAAATTGGAAATGATAATGAAAGTACCTGTGCCATGGGATATTGTAAGAGATAAGTGAGATGAAGCATGTAAAGAGCCTGCTGCTGCTAAGTCACGTCAGTCGTGTCCGACTCTTCGTGACCCCGTAGACGGCAACCCAACAGGCTCCTCTGTCCCTGGGATTCTCTAGGCAAGAATACTAGAGTGGGCTGCCATTTCCTTCTCCAATGCATGAAAGTGGAAAGTGAAAGTGAAGTCGCTCAGTCATGTCCGACTCTTAGCGACCCCATGGACTGCAGCCTACCAGGCTCCTCCGTCCATGGGATTTTCCAGGCAAGAGCACTGGAGTGGGGTGCCATTGGCTTCTCCTTGTAAAGAGCCTAGCAATCATAAATGCTCAGTAAATATTCAGTTCAGTTCAGTCGCTCAGTCGTGTCCTACTCTTCACGACCCCATGGACTGCAGCAAGCCAGGCCTTCCTGTCCATCACCAACTCCTGGAGTTTACTGAAACTCCTGCCCATTGAGTCGGTGATGCCATCCAACTATCTCATCCTCTGTCCTCCCCTTCTCCTCCCACCTTCAATCTTTCCCAGCATCAGGGTCTTTTCCAACGAGTCAGTTCTTTGCATCAGGTGGCCAAAGTATTGGAGTTTAAGCTTCAGCATCAGTCCTTCCAATGAACATTCAGGACTGAATTCTTTTAGGATGGACTGGTTGGATCTCCTTGCAGTCCGAGGGATTCTCAAGAGTCTACTCCAACACCACAGTTCGAAAGAATCAATTCTTCAGCGCTCAGCTTTCTTTATAGTCTGTTGAGTCCGGCTCTACAAGCAGAGTTTGCGAAAGCGTGATGCGGGCGGGAGAATGAGAAACAAGACACAAGAGTTCAGTGAAAGACGAGGATCAGGGGACCAACACCGCTCCAAGGTGAAGGTGCCGAAACTGAATCCGTGCCAGCTTTATTATACTCTCAGCCATGAAGGAAGGAATGTGCAGGGGGTTAAGCAATAACTCATGTGGCCTTCAGGGCCAAAGAACAAAGTGATCATTAACCTTTCGGTAAACAAGAAACAGTAATCAATAACAAATCAGTAACTAAGACCAATATTCTTATCTATAGATTTCCTCCAGATACGGAAAAACATGTAACTCTGAGAGGCCAGTTGGGAAACAGTCTGGGGTTGGTTTTCTGCCCCCAGGATCATATCTTGTTTTCAAGATTATGAACTGTTCCCTCTGGACTTGTTCCAAGAGTCCTATGCCTTAAAGCATCCAGTTTATCAATAATTATAAATTCCTTCTGTGGCCCTCGCCAGGGTCTGCTTTTCTTCTATTCTTCCTGTCTCCTACATCTCCCCGTTTTTGATTTTCCACATGATGAGAAATGGTGAGAAATGCTAGTTGCTGTTGTTGGCTTAGTTGTCTCTTGATTGTTCTTCTCCAGACTGCAGAAACACAAACACATAATTAATAGCATTCCCATAACCAGAGCAATTCCATATCCAAATGTTTTGATCTGTTTTAAGGGATTAAGAGAAGAAAGATTATCAGCAACTTATCAAGAAAATCTGATCCAGTAATTACATCGAGATGTTTATTAAAAGCTTTTAATATATCTTGTTGTAAGTCTTGAATATCTACAGAAATATTACCTTGGTTCAATAGATGTTGTTTAACTTTATCCCAATTGAATTGTGTCTTATTATATTTGTAAGCTGTTACACAAAAGGAAGTATAGTTCCAATCACATTTTAGTCTCATTTGTTTTTGTAAACTGACCGGTTGATCTCCTAATAAAATAACAAGATTGTTGAAGGTTGGCCACTTGGAGGCCAACTCTCCATCAGTTTTTTGTTGAGTGGTCCAAGGGACGTCGGCATCCTACGCCATTCTTGTATAAAATGAACTGTTTGCATAGACTGGTGAAGAGCCACTCCGGCTATGGCTACCATAGTGGTAATAGCTATCTATAGTGCCTACTGCTGCTGCTGCTGCTAAGTCGCTTCAGTTGTGTCCGACTCTGTGCGACCCCATGGACTGCAGCCAACCAGGCTTCTCTGTCCATGGGATTCTCCAGGCAAGGACACTGGAGTGGGTTGCCATTTCCTTCTCCAATGCATGAAAGTGGAAAGTGAAAGTGAAGTCGCTCACTCATGTCCGACACTTAGCGACCCCATGGACTGCAGCCTTCCAGGCTCCTCCGTCCATGGGATTTTCCAGGCAACAGTACTGGAGTGGGGTGCCATTGCCTTCTCCCCTATAGTGCCTAAGATGGCAGCAATTAGCAATCCCAGAAAACATTTAATATGTTTAAGATTTTACAATATTCCTTCAATAGCATATAATGTAGGGCTTTCTTGCCAAGGTCATTGTAAATCAACTTGAACCCATATGCCAGTTCTGGTTTTAAGAATATAAATACTTTGCCAACTTTCATTAAAAGGAATGGTGTTACTTATACATGTATAAAATGATCAATTAAGACATGTTATTAATCCCAAATTGGGCTTATATTTTGCTGGTCCAGTCATAAAAACAAAAGGAATTCTTACACAAGTTTGAATAGTGTGGGTAGAATTTTTTGTAAAGTTAAAGGTAGCTTTTGGGTTATTTAAAATATATTCAGTATATCCTCCATTCCAAGCGATTAGTTTTTTTCTAAGCCATGGGTATATTCCATATTTCATTATGAACAGGGTAATGATCTAAATGAGGCATGGAGGGGCAAATCCTGCCCCCATGCCATATGAGGGATTGACTACCATAAGTAATAAGGGCCTTATTTTTATATACCCATGGGGAAGACACTTTAGATTCTTTAAGTTTAGGGGTTCCTCAGGGTCCCCAATTGATAATGGAGCCTTCTGTAACATTTAATAAGTGACCTTCTGATCCCTTACATAATTTCCATTGTATCCAATTTTCAATACCATAGGTAATTTCAGCAATACAATCATGAAGGTCAGGTGGATTCATCATGCTGGAAGTTTCCTTCTTTTCTAAAAAAGTAAAAGCAGTTAAGAGAAAGAAGGAAGTCTTACTATGATTTGATTCTTTGACGACTGACAGCCATTTTTGATATCCTGTTTTAAGACATATACTTCCGAAACCAATACAAATAGGAGTGGCATCGGAGCCAACAGTATAATTTACCAACTGACAACCTTCTTCTTCCTTTTTAGTAGGAAGATTTTGATCATATGGTCCGGGGACCCAGGCAGAATCATTTACGAATAAAGGGACTGGCGAATCTTCCAGAGTCACAGGTCTCAGCAGGGGAGGATTAGGTATGTAAGTCCAATAGTGATGACTATCTGCAGCTTGTGTACTTACTGCCATGGTCAGCAAAGTGACCATAGCCAAGAACAGGTTGTCTGGTGTTTCTGGAAGTCTTCTTCTATGTGCCATCTTCTCTGCCTCTAGAGATAGTTTCTCTATCTCTCCCCAAGTTGGCAAAGGTGCTTCTTGGGTTATTTTTGATAGAGATAGTCCAGGATTAAGGATCAGCAGTGACATGGCTCCAAGCCGGGGGGTCAAACAGTGGGTCTATATCAAAGTAGGTCCTTTTCTTTCCAGGGCCAGATTTTTCATTTTGGGATCCACCGATGTTCAACTTCTTCTGTTAAAATAAGAGCATAACCTCATCCTTGTTTAAGTAAAATTCCCTTTTCCAACTCTTATTGTCTTTCCATAAGACTTGTTGAGTTTGTTGTAAGGTTTCTTTTATAGAAAGCAAATCATTAGCAGTTTGATTATTTGTCCAATATATTGTAGCTGCTGGTTCTGTATTGTCCCCTCTAATATCCAAAAAATTTAAAGTAAAAAGAACTATTGCTAATTTATCTTTTGAGGAATTAGGTCCTATTCCATACCTTTCTCTCCCTTTTTGTTTTTGTAAAGTGTTTTTTAATGTTCCATGGACTCGTTCAACTATAGCTTGTCCTTGTGGGTTATATGGAATTGCAGTGATGTGTTTAATAGACCAGTCTTCAAAAAATAATTTTAACGTGTGACTTGTATAAGCTGGTCCATTATCAGATTTTTTTATGTTTAGGGAGTCCCATGTAAGCAAAGCTTGTTTGAAGTGAGAGACCCACTGATTTGCAGTTTGTCCTGTATGATGTGATGCAAATATTCCAAAATAAGTGTCAATAGACCCATGGACTAGTCCAGCATTGCCAAATGTTGGAATACGTGTTACATCAGTTTGCCAAATATCATTGGGAAATAATCCCTGTGGGTTAACACCTTCAGGCAATGTCGGAGTAGAATTAACTTGTTGACAGGAAGGACAATGAGATACAATATCTTTAGCTTGTTGACAAGTCAATTGAAATTTATGTTATAGTCCTTTAACTTTTAAGTGTGTTAGTTCGTGAAATTGTGATGAGAAAGAAATGAAATGAGTTTAGTGTCAGTAGTATTGTTTCCTTCTGCTAAAGCTCCTGGAAGTTGTGAATGTGACCGAATATGAGTAATATAAAAAGGATTGTTTCTATAAAAAATAGCATTTGGTAATTGATTAAACAGTTGAATAATAGGCAGATTAGAGTTAGGTATTGTTACAGTCTCGATTAAAGAAGTAAGCTTGACAGCATATTGTGAATCAGAAACAATGTTAACAGGTTCTTTAATATCCAATAATACAGTGTAAATAGCTTCTAACTCAGCCTGTTGTACAGAAGGATATTTGGATTGCCAAATCTTCAGTAGGACCAAAATAACCTGTTTTGAGGTCCTTATCTGCATCAGTAAAATAGGTGACAGCATTGTGAATAGGCTCTATTTTTCTTACTTTAGGGAGAATCAAAGCATGTATTTTAAGAAAATTGATTAACTTAGAAGAAGGGTAGTGGCAATCAATGTCACCAATAAAATCAGAAAGAGCAATTTGCCATTCAATATTTTGAATATACAAATGTTCAGTTTGTGTTTTAGAAAATGGTACTATTATAGTCTTCAGATCGTAACCCAACAATTGCTGATTACGAGTTCTCATGTTAAATATTAACTGGTTAACCACATCAACATAAGTAGTCAATAAACTTAGTTTGTTTATGATGCAAAAAGACCCATTCAATTATAGCTTCTGTTTGCCAGATTATTCCTGTGGGAGAATATGGAGTGGGCATAATTAAGGCTGTTATAGGCTGATTTAATTCTACCCTAGTCAAATGTTGATTTTGAATTGCCTGATTAATTTGTTGTATTTCTATTTTGGCTTCATGGGTTAGAGACTGAGGACTTTTTAATTCATTATCTCCTTGTAATATATTAAATAGATTTTTAAAGGCATAATTAGGAATCCGTAAGGTTGGACGAAGGCAGTTAATATCACTTAATAATTTTTGAAAATTATTTAAAGGTTTTAATTGATCAATTGAATCTGTGTTTTTTTGTGGAGATAGTGTTTCTATTTAATATATAACCCAAATAATGATAAGGAGCTTCAATTTGAACTTTATCTGCTGTAATAATTAATCCACAAAATTCTAAAATCTTTTGGGTTTCTAAGAATATTTGTTGAAGAATTTTCTTATCAAAGTATGCTAATAAAATATCATCCATATAATGAATAATATAGGCTTGTGGATATTTTTCTCTAATTAAACATTAAGGCTGATTTACAAAGTGTTGACACAAGGTGGCGCTGTTCATCATTCCTTGTGGCAAAATGATGTATCATCATTCCAGTGATATCGCTGACTAGGGCCTTTATTATTAATATTGGGAATAGTAAAAGCAAAATTTTGGAGCATCATTAGGATTTAATGGGATAGTGAAAAAACAATCTTTTAGATCAGTGATAATAATTTTCCATCACTTTGGAATCAGCGGGAGAAGGGAGTCCAGGTTATAATACTCTCATGGGTTCCATAACAGCATTGATTTTTCTAAAATCTGTAAGCATTCTCCATGTACCTGATTTCTTTTTAATCAGAGACTGGTGAATTCCAAGGGCTAGTAGTTTCTACTATATGTCCTAATTTTAATTGTTCTTCTACTAGCGTTTGTAAGGCTTCGATTTTTTCTTTTGATAAAGGCCACAGTTCCACCCATATAGGTTTATCTGAAAGCCATTTTATTTTTAATGCAGTCTTTGGAACAGTGGCCCCTAGGCTAAATTTTGAGGAGTACTAGGGTGAAGTCCCATATTAGTCATAATTTGTTTTGTCTGAGACATTATGGGAGGTATTGTAACATAAGCTCCCCATTGCATAAGTAAATCACGGCCTGTAAGTTAATAGGAATATCAGCGACCAATGGTTGAAGCATAACAGTTTGTTGATCGGGCCCCTGGCAACACACAGGGCATGCACTCTGAGCTATATTGCTCATCGTTCCTATTCCAGTAATAATTGTAAGAACTTGTTGTAACTGCCAGGATTGAGGCCAGTGTTTAGAGGCAATGATAGAAACATCTGCCCCTGTGTCCACGAGTCCAGGGAATTGCCTTCCCATAATTTTTGTTTCTAATTTTGGTCTTTCGTCTGTAACAAAAGTTTGCCAAAATACTTGTTTTCCTGTACTTCCAAATTCCTCTATTCTCTTTTTAGGAGAATTTAATTTTATATAAGGTAATAATAACAATTGAGCAATTTGATCTCCCTTAGATATTTGATAGGGAACATCGGGTTGTAGCATTATAAGTATTTCTCCTTCAAAATCTTCATCTATTATTCCTATCTGAACTTCGACCCCCTTTAAAGTGAGATTGCTTCTTCTTATTATTAAATCAACAGTATTTTTAGGTAGGGGTCCCCAGATGTCAGTTGGTATTTTATATATTCCCATAGAAGGCATTACTACTAAATTTTCTAAGGCTGGTATGTCTAATGCTGCGCTCCCTGATGTTGCAGGGAGTAAATCATGAACTGATTGTTTTCTTGAGGTTGAGCTGGGTAGGCAAAGGGAACTGCATTCCAAGTGCCCACATTGTTTTTCGGGCCCGAGCCAGGCTCCAATTCCTGTTTCCTGACAAGGGAGTCCCGTCTTTATGAAATTTTGACCTACATTGATTTGCCCAGTGATTTCCCTTATGGCATTTTGGGCATAATCCTGGAGTCTTGATATCATTTTTTGTCTTTTTTAAATTTCCTCCTTTACAGTTTTCTTTAATGTGTCCTAATTTTCCACATTGGTGACATCTCATATCCGTCTTTTTATTAGCCTTAGACAATGCTTGAGCCAGGAGTTGCATTTTATATGGTTCTGACCCAATATCCTGGCAAACTTTAAGATATTCTTCTAGGGGGGCACCCTGTGCTTTGAGAGGCTGAATCGCCTTTTTACATTCTGAGTTAGCATTGTCATAAGCAAGAACTTGCATCAGCAAGTTTCTCAAACCAGGCTGTGAGACTGTTTTGTTCAAATTTTGATGTAGCCTGGCGATAAAATCTACAAAAGATTCCCCATTTGATTGTTTAATTTGGGTAAACGAAACCGAGGCTTGTCGGGGTGGATTTATTCTCTCCCAGGCTTTTAAACATATCATTCTCACTTGAGTAAGTAATTGATCATCAAATTATAACTGAGCTTGGATGCCAAAATTTCCTCTGCTACCCATTAACTGACCAAGCGTTATATTAACTGGCCAGTTGGCAGTCGCATTTCTGTGAGCTTGTTGATTTGCCTCATCTTGCCACCGGGTCCTAAACTGTAAAAATTCTGAGGTGGATAGGCAAGTTCTGGCTATCATTTTCCAATCATAAGGAATTAACCGGTCAACTTGTGAAAGTCCCTGAATTAGTCCCATGGTATAAGGAGAATTAGTTCCATATTGGGTACATGCCTGTTTTATCTCCCTTATAGTTTTAAATGGTATGGCTGTTATAATCGTAATGCATTCCTCCTTGTGGGAATTGAGGATATGGTGGGATTTGAGTTACAGCCACAGGGAGAACTAAAGCGTCTTCATCCCTCTGCAATTGTGCCATACGAACCCCTTTTTGTAAAGGCGTCATTTTACTAGGCAAGGTTATCGGTGATTTAAAAGCAAATCCATCATCCCAAAGGGTTTCAGTATTGAAAGGAGGAGGCTCAACCAGAGGTGCAGTCGGACGAGCGAGCAAGATCTGTTCTTGACTTCTGTCATTCTTTTGGCTCTTATTTTTCGTTTTTGTTGATTGCTTCTCTTCCTCATCACCAATGTTATCATATAAATTCATTTCCTCCATTTGTTCTTGTAATTGTTCTGTAGAATCCCCTGAATCCGAACCTTTGGATTGCAGTGGTCCCTAAAGCTGTGCTAATGAGGTTCCCTACTGACCATACAAGACAAAGGAATCTTTTCCCCGCGTGGGAAGGCACAGCGCAGGCAACGCATAACTTCTTGCCATTCCTCATACCTCAAAGTCCCTCCGTCTGGAGCTAGCCAGTAGCAATATTTTTCAGTGGCATAAAACAATTCTTTAAAAGAGGATTGAGATATCTCAACCTCCGAACTTTTTAACAAAGTTTTTAACACTTGCATACAGTCACTATGCTTAGGATTTTGCCCCATTGTTACCCTGATTGACAAATCCGCAGGGGTGTGCTTACCAAGGTTCCTTCCTCGTCTGAGCTGGCCGGATTTCCCTGCGTTCTCCACCGCTAGGAGCGTAGCCTCGAGGCTGGTTTCACTTTTAGTCCAGATCGACAAGCAGGGTTTCCGAAAGCGTGATGCGGCGGCGGAGACAAGACACAGAGTTCAGTGAAAGGCGAGGATCAGGGGACCAACACCGCTCCAAGGTGAAGGTGCCGAAACTGAATCAGTGTCAGCTTTGTTATACTCTCAGCCGTGAAGGAAGGAATGTGCAGGGGGTTAAGTAATAACTCATGTGGCCTTCAGGGCTAAGGACAAAGTGATCATTAACCTTTCGGTAAACAAGAAACAGTAATCAATAACAAATCAGTAACTAAGACCAATATTCTTATCTATAGATTTCCTCCAGATACGGAAAAACATGTAACTCTGAGAGGCCAGTTGGGAAACAGTCTGGGGTTGGTTTTCTGCCCCCAGGATCATATCTTATTTTCAAGATTATGAACTGTTCCCTCTGGACTTGTTCCAAGAGTCCCACGCCTTAAAGCATCCAATTTATCAATAATTATAAATTCTGTGGCCCTCACCTGGGCCTGCTTTTCTTCTATTCTTCCTGTCTCCTACAATAGTCCAACTCTCACATCCATACATGACTACTGGAAAAACCATAGCTTTGACTACACGGACCTTTGTTGGCAAAGTAATATCTCTGCTTTTTAATATGCTGTCTAGATTGGTTATAACTCTTCTTCCAAGGAGCAAGCATCTTTTAATTTCATGGCTGCAGTCACCATCTGCAGTGATTTTGGAGCCCAAAAAATAAAGTCTGCCACTGTTACCCCTGTTTCCCCATCTATTTTCCATAAAGCGATGGGAACAGATGCCATGATCTTAGTTTTCTGAATGTTGAGTTTTAAGCCAACTTTTTTACTCTCCTCTTTCACTTTCATCAAGAGGTTCTTTAGTTCTTCTTTGCTTTCTGCCATAAGGGTAGTCATCTGCATATCTGAGGTTATTGATATTTCTCCCGAAATCTTGATTCCAGCTTGTGCTTTATCCAGTCCAGCATTTCTCATGATGTACTCTGCATATAAGTTAAATAAGCAGGGTGACAATATACAGCCTTGACATACTCCTTTCCTGATTTGGAACCAGTCTGTTGTTCCATGTCCAGTTCTAACTGTTGCTTCTTGACCTGCATACAGATTTCTCAGGAGGCAGATCAGCTGGTCTGGTATTCCTATCTCTAAGAATTTTCCAGTTTGTTGGGATCCACACAGTCAAAGGCTTTGGTATGGTCAATAAAGCAGAAGTAGATGTTTTTCTGGAACTCTCTTGCTTTTTCGATGATCCAACGGAAGTTGGCAATTTGATCTCTGGTTCCTCTGCCTTTTCTAAATCCAGCTTGAACATCTGGAAGTTCACGGTTCACATACTGTTGAAGCCTCACTTGGAGAATTTTGAGCATTACTTTGCTAGCATGTGAAAGTGAAAGTCGCTCAGTCCTGTCCGACTCTTTGCAACCCCATGGACTATATAGTCCATGGAATTCTCCAGGCTAGATAACTGGAGTAGGTAGCCTTTCCCTTCTCTAGGGGATCTTCTCAACCCAGGGATCGAACCCAGGTCTCCCGAGTTGCAGGCAGATTCTCTACCAGCTGAGCCCAAGGCAAGTTAGCATGTGAGGTGAGTGCAATTGTGCAGTAGTTTGAGCATTCTTTGGCATTGCCTTTCTTTGGAATTGGAATGAAAACTGACCCTTTCCATTCCTGTGGCCACTTAACAGTGGCTCCAAAGTTTTCCAAATTTGCTGGCATATTGAGTACAGCACTTTCATAGCACCATCTTTTAGGATTTGAAATAGCTCAACTGGAATTCCATCACCTCCACTAGCTTTGGTCGTAGCTATGCTTCCTAAGGCCTAGTTGACTTTGCATTCCAGGATGTCTGGCTCTAGGTGAGTGATCATACCATCATGATTATCTGGGTCAGGAAGATCTTTTTTGTATAGTTCTTCTGTGTATTCTTACCACCTCTTCTTAATATCTTTTGCTTTTGTTAGGTCCATACCATTTCTGTCCTTTATTGTGCTCATCTTTGCATGAAAATTTCCCTTGGTATCTCTAATTTTCTTGTAGAGATCTCTAGTCTTTTCCATTCTATTGTTTTCCTCTATTTCTTTGCATTGATCACTGAGGAAGACTTTCTTATCTCTCCTTGCTATTCTTTGGAACTCTGCATTCAGATGGGTATGTCTTTCCTTTTCTCCTTTGCCTTTCCCTTCTCTCTTTTCATAGCTATTTGTAAGGCCTCCTCAGACAACCATTTTGCCTTTTTGCATTTCTTTTTCTTGGGGATGGTCTTGATCACTGCCTCCTGTATAATACAATGAACCTCCATCCATAGTTCTTCAGGCACTCTATCAGATATAATCCCTTAAATTTATTTGTCACTTCCACTGTATAATTGTAAGGGATTTGATTTAGGTCATACCTGAATGGTCTAGTGGTTTTCCCTACTTTCTTCAATTTCGGTCTGAATTTGACAATAAGGAGTTCATGATCTGAGCCACAGTCAGCTCCCGGTCTTGTTTTTGCTGACTGTATAGAGCTTCTCCATCTTTGGTTGCAAAGAATATGATCAATCTGATTTCAGTATTGACCATCTGGTGACGTCCATGTGTAGAGTCTTCTCTTGTGTGGCTGGGAGAAGGTGTTTGCTATGACCAGTGCATTAGCCTTTGCCCTGCTTCATTTTGTACTACAAGGCCAAATTTGCCTGTTAATCCAGGTATTTCTTGACTTCCTACTTTTGCATTCCAGTTCCCTGTCATGAAAAGGACATTTTTTGGGGGTGTTAGTTCTAAAAGTTCTTGTAGATCTTCATAGAAGTGTTCAACTTCAGCTTTTTTGGCATTACTGGTCAGGGCATAGACTTGGATTACTGTGATATTGATGGTTTGCCTTGAAAATGAACAGAGATCATTCTGTCGTTTTTGAGATTGCATCCAAGTACTGCATTTCGGACTCTTTTGTTGACTATAAGGGCTACTCCATTTCTTCTAAGGGATTCTTACCCACAATAGTAGATATAATGGTCATCTGAGTTAAATTCACCCATTCTAGTCCATTTTAGTTCACTGATTCCTAAAATATCGATGTTCACTCTGGTCATCTCCTGTTTGACCACTTCCAATTTACCTTGATTCATGGACCTAACATTCCAGGTTCCTATGCAATATTGTTCTTTACAGCATCAGACTTTACTTCCATCACCAGTCACATCCACAACTGGGTCTTGTTTTTGCTTTGGCTCCATCTCTTCATTCTTCCTGAGTTATTTCTCCATTGTTCTCCAGTAGCATACTGGGCACCTACTGACATGAGGAGTTCATCTTTCAGTGACTTATCTTTTTGCCTTTTCATACTGTTCATGGGGTTCTCAAGGCAAGAATACTGAAGTGGTTTGCCATTGCCTTCTCCAGTATACCACGTTTTGTCAGAACTCTCCACTATGACCTGTCCATCTTGGGTGGCCCTGCATAGCTTGGCTCATAGTTTCATTGAGTTAGACAAGGGTGGGGTCCATGTGATCAGATTGGTTAGTTTTCTGTGTTTGTGGTTTTCAGTCTGTCTGTCCTCTGATGGAGAAGGATAAGAGGCTTATGGAAGCTTCCTGATGGGAGAGACTGACTGAGGGGTAATCTGGGTCCTGTTCTGATGGGCGGGGCCATGCTCAGTAAATCTTTAATCCAATTTTCTGTTGAAGGGTGGAGCTGTGTTCCATCCCTGTTATTTGACCTGAGCTCAAACTATCCTAGAGGTAATGAAGATAATCAGTGACCTCCTTCTAAAGGTCCCATGCAAGCACTGCTACACTCAGTCCCCCCAACCCTGCAGCAATCCACTGCTGAGCCACGCCTCTGCTGGAGACTCCTGGACACTCATGGGCAAGTCTGAGTCAGTCTCTTGTGGGGTGACTGCTCCTTTCTCCTGGGTCCTGGTGTGTACAAGGTTTTGTTTGTACCCTCCAAGAGTCTGTTTCCCCAGTCCTGTGTAAGTTCTGGCAGCTCTATGGTGGGATTAATGGTGACCTCCTCCAACAGGGCTTATGCCATACCCAGGTCTACTGCACCCAGAGCCCCTGCCCCTGCAGCAGGCCACTGCTGACCCACACGTCCTCAAGAGACACTCACAGTTCTGTCTCAATCTCTGTGGGGTCTCTGGGTCCTGGTATGCACAAGGTATGTTTGAGCCCTCTAAGCATCTCTGGCAGGTATGGAGTTTGATTCTAAATGTGATTTCACTCCTCCTACCATCTTGCTGGGGCTTCTCCTTTGCCCCTGGATGTGGGGTATCACAAGGTAGTTAATAATTCCCCTCCTATTGTGATGAGGAAGTGGCCCGGAGAGGAGAAGCCATGGGTACAGGGTCACATAGTTGGGAATGGTTTCACTCTCTTTTTCCCACCTCAGGGAACTGCGTCACAGTGACCACTCAGGCAGACCTCTGGGAGATGTCCTTGATGCTAACTTCTTAATATCAACCCATAATCAAGCCCATCTGGAGAAGGCAATGGCACCCCACTCCACTACTCTTGCCTGGAAAATCCCATGGATGGAGGAGCCTGGTAGGCTGCAGTCCATGGGGTCACTAAGAGTCAGACATGACTGAGCAGCTTCACTTTCACTTTTCACTTTCATGCATTGGAGAAGGAAATGGCAACCCACTCCAGTGTTCTTGCCTGGAGAATCCCAGGGACAGGGAAGCCTGGTGGGCTGCCATCTCTGGGGTCGCACAGAGTCGGACACGACTGAAGCGACTTAGCAGCAGCAGCAGCAGCAATCAAGCCCATCACTTTACCTTCAAATAGGACTTTATTCATTTCTCACTGTCTCTACCCTCTCTACCACTTCCCTACTATTCTCTAGTAACAGCTTCCTCAGCAATCTCCCTCATGTCACTTGCCTCCCTTGAGCTCATTGCCCACACTGCAGCCAGAGCAGTCTCCCCTTTTAAAGCTCTTTAAGTCTTCCTGTTGCTCTTAGAATAAAACCAAACACCTTCCTGACAACTACAGGGTCCTGCATAGCATCCCCCTTACTTATTATTCTAGCTTCATGTTCTATGAGTTGATTTATCCTGACCACAGTGAATCTTCAGTTTCAGGGTCCTTGCTTGCCTGGGCCCCTCCAAGGTCCTGGGAGAACATAGCAATATGTTCAGCAGGGTATATGTTTTTATAAACATTGCAGAAATAAGGTATTTAACTATAATCCTTTAAGATCATTGTCTTTCAACTCTCCCTCTGTCATAATATATTGTTCAATGCAGTACTGGAAGGATGCAGCTAAGACAGAGTTGAGTTAGGTGTACATTAGTTTAGATTCAGATGTGTTACGGACTGAATGTTGTGTCCCCTGAAATTCATATGTTGAAATCCTAATCTCCAATGTGATAGTATTGAGAGATGGGGCACTTGGGGAGGTAATTAGGTCATGAGGGCTCCATGTTGATGGGTTAGTAATGTGGGATTAGTTCCCTTATAAAGGAAACTTTTCAACCTTTCTGCCACGTGAGCACACAATGAGAAGACAGCTATCTATGGAATAGGAAACAGGATCTCACCAGACACTAAGTCTGCTGGCAACTCGATCCTGGACTTCCCAGCCTCCAGAACTGAGAGAAACAAATGTTTGTTGTTTAGCCACCCGGTCTGTGGTAGTTTGTTGTAGTGGCCCAAACAGACGAAGACAAGAACCGTTTATGTGGTTCGCAGTCCCTTTCATCTACAGGTGTGCCATTGCTGTCCATCCCAGGGCAGGAATGGCTTCCAGGAATACTGCTATTGTCCACTGTGCTGACTCGCCCTGCACCGTGCCAGGAAGGCGCAGGGCCACAGGTTATGGTGGTGCCCAGCATCAGGGGTGTGTACAAAATGGGTGGGGAAGAGATGTGAAACACACAGTACCAGAGCGAGTCTATAGAAAAGTGTTGATCATCAGATGTATTCAACTAGATGCAGAGGATTTGGTTCCTAGCAAAGCCGGGTTAGGAAATGGCAACCCACTCCAGGAGTCACTTGCCTCCCTTGGGCCCATTTAAGATCATTGTCTTTCAACTTTCCCTCTGTCATAATATACTGTGCCTGGGGAATTCCATGCGCAGAGGAGCTCAGCTGGGGTCCCAAAGAGTCAGACATGACTGAGCACACACACGCATGCAAAGTCCGGGCAGTGTATCTGGCAGTGCAGCTTATACAATTATAAATGTCCTGCATGTTTTTTCCTCCTTTCTAATAGAAATTGAATGAACTAAAAGATATCAAAGTCCTACGGTTGTAGGGATATGGAGAACCGTAAACAGCAAGCATAATATATCTATGAGGGAATCTGAGTGTTTTATGATCTCATAGTGTTGGGTTAGGCCTCACTTAGCATTTCTGTCCTAGCAGTGTCTTACAAATGAAGATCATAACAAAAGTGGTAGAGTAGGCCCTCCATATCCACAGGTTCTGCATCCGTGGATTCAATCAACCTCAGCAAAATATTTGAAAAAAAAAATTCCAGAAATTTCCAAAAGCCAACAGCCATACAGTGACAACTATTTACATAGCATTTACATTGTGTTAGATATTATAAGTAATCTAGAGATTATTTAAAATATGGGGGTGTGTGAATAGGTTATATGCAAATACTATATCCTTTTACCGGAGAAGGCAATGGTACCCCACTCCAGTACTCTTGCCTGGAAAATCCCATGGACAGAGGAGCCTGGTAGGCTGCAGTCCATGGGGTCGCTAAGAGTCGGACACGACTGAGCAACTTCACTTTCACTTTTCACTTTCATGCATTGGAGAAGGAAATGGCAACCCACTCCAGTGTTCTTGACTGGAGAATCCCAGGAACGGGGGAGCCTGGTGGGCTGCCGTCTATGGGGTCGCACAGAGTCAGACATGACTGAAGTGACTTAGCATAGCATAGCATAGCATATCCTTTTACATAAAGGACCTGAGCATCTGTGGATTTTGGTATCTGCAGGGGAATAATTGTCCTTCAGATTGTTGTTCTTTAGTCACTAAGTCGTGTCCAACTCTTTTGCGGCCCCATGGACTGTACCTACTGGGCTCCTCTGTCCATGGGATTTCCCAGTGGGTTGCTATTTCCCCGCAGATACCAAAGAGTAACTGTAATTCATTAAGAGGAATAGATACATTTCAAATCAAAGTAATGAATAGACTTGATTGTGATAATCTAATTAATTAAAAGAAGAGAATTATACGACTTCCCTAGTGGTACAGTGGATAGGAATCTGCCTCTGCCAATGCAGGGGAAATGGGCTCAATCCCTGTCCGGGGAGATCCCACATGCCGAGAAGCAACTAGGCCCATGCACCACAACGACTGAGCCCACATACTGCAACTATTGAAGCTCATGTGCCTAAAACCCGTGCTCCACAATAAGAGAAGCCACTGCAATGAGAAGCCTGAGCACGGCAACAAACAGTAGCCCCTGCTTGCCACAACTAGAGAAAGCCTGAGCACAGCAACGAACCCAGTGCAACCAATTAAAAAAAAAAAGTGAATTATATAAGTACATTTGGGGAAAGATTCAAATTTCTCACTTATTTGACATGAAATACTGACATGGATGAAGATAATGTCGAGTTCATACTATGCCACCACATGGGGATGCTGACAATAAAACTAGTTAATGGACTGTCAACTCAAAAAGTATTTAAGCTTAGTCACTATATAAAAAGACTTATGTCTGTGTTTCCATTGCTGCCTTGCAAATGGCAATACTATCTTTCTAGATTCCATACACATGCGTTAATATGCAGTATTTGACTCTCTTTCAGACTTACTTCACTCTCTGCAGTAGGTTCTAGGTTCATCTACCTCATTAGGACTGACTCAAATGCATTCATTTTTATAACTGCAGGGCAGCAGTGGAGACATAGACATAGAGAACAGATTTATGGACATAGTGTCGGAAGGAGAGGGCGAGACAAATTGCAAGAATAGCATGAAAACATATACATGCCATGTGTAAAATAGATAGCCACTGGGAATTTGCCGTGTGACACATGGAGCTTAACCCATGTTCCTGACAACCTAGAGAGGTGGAATGGAGTGGGAGATGGGAGGGAGTTTCAAGAGGGAGGGGACATATGTATGCATATGTGCATGCTAAGCTGCTTCAGTCATGTCCAGCTCTTTGCAACCCTTATGGACTGTAGCCTGCCAGACTTCTTCCTCCATGGGATTCTCTAGGCAAGAATACTGGAGTGGGTTGCCATACACTCTTCCAGGGGATCTTCCTGACCCAGGGATCGACCTGCATCTCTTACTTGTCTCCTGCATTGGCAGGCAGGTTCTTTACCACGAGTACCACCTGGGGAAGCCCCGACATATGTATTCTTGTGGCTGATTCATGCTGATGTATGGCAGGAACCAGCACAATATTGTAAAGCAATTATCCTCCAATAAAAAAAATTTTAAAGAGTTACAGCTCATGTATTAATGTTAAAGAAATTTAGAATTTTTTCGAATTTGACAATAATCCTAAGAACTTACATAGCATTAAGCTTTACAACTTAGAGAAACTTGTTTAAACTACCCACCAAAAAAGTCAATCTTATAAAGGCTGAATTATTGTCTTTATTTATAGCAATAAATCATTATCTTATGGCTATATGGTCAAAGAATATATAGAAAAAAGTTACAGAGCTATATCATGACAGCTAAATCATAAAAATATTATGCTGTATTTCCAGAGTTTATGATTTTATCATTTGTGGCAGTTTTTAAAATTTCATCATTTGCTGTTATTTCTTCCATAGATATAAAAGAAAAACTCCCCTCTTTAATGTACTGCTGCACTTATGAATTTTTATTCTTTTTCTTTACTCAAAGAATACCCTAAATTTTATAAGCTTCAGGGCGCGTAAAACCTGTCTTTGTCCCTACCCAGATCTGTGTTCTTGCTCCCTGTGTGGTAGCCATATATTAAATCCTTTCTATGCCCATTTCTTGGGAAAGTGCCTGGCACACCAGAAAACTACTTGTAGATAAATGAATGAAATTGGAATGGAAGAATGTCGACTACAGGAAAGCATGAATTTTATCCATTTAGTTTTTTTTTTTTTTATTCCGACATCCAGAACAGCATCTGACACATAGCAGATGCATGATAAGTATTTTTCAAAAAATTATTTATTTATTAAAAAATATTTCTTATTTATTTGGCTGTGCTGGGTCACAGCTGTGACACTTGGGATCTTCAGTTGTGGCATGTGGGATCTAGATCCCTGACCAGGAATTGAACCCAGGCCCCCTGCATTGGGAGTGCTAAGTCTTAGCCACTGGACCGCCAGGGAAATCCCTTCAATTTACTTATTTTTAATTGAAGGATAATTGCTTTACAGTATTGTGTTGGTTTCTACCAAATAAAGTATTCTTCTAAATTAGTCCAGACCTGTTACCCTTTTTATTGCAGATAATGCTTCTTTTCATTGTCTCTGGTTATTCCATTTACAAAGCACTTCCACAAGGTCTCCCACAGCTCTGACTGGTGTCATTTTCATTTCAGAGTTAAGGTTCAGAGGAGGAGAAGTAACTTGCCACAGGCCATTCAGTCAGTGGCAGAGCCGAACCTAGATCTCAGAGCCAGAAAGCCTCGGGGTCCCCTCCCAGTATAACCCGTTCCACAGTAAGAAAGCAGACAGTGAAGGCAGTCTCACAACGCAGAGCAGGCTGGTTAACCGAAGAGTTACTCCACATGGACACCAGGTGGCGCCCATCCACCGACTAAGTCCCTTAGTCCTTGATAAGGAACACAAAAACGTTGATCAGAAACCAAAGTTTGAACCACCAGTTTCATTTGCTTTCAACTTCCCGGCTTTTCCTTCATTGACCACCCGCTCTTTGGGTCTCAGTTTCCTTTCTGTCAAATGGGAATATCAACAGGTACTTCCTAGCCAGGTGATATGCTATGGTGCCTATGCATAGCCCATGTTCAATAAGTATCTGTCCTCGTTCTTCCGACAGGGCCGGTGGTAACCCCTGGCTGTACAAAATTCTCTTTAGCCCTGCACATTGACAGAGAATGATTTCCAGTAGGAATGAGCAGGAAATTCCCTTTTGTTGATCCTTTACTGTGCTAGATGGAAAAGTGGCCCCTACATCCTAATCCCTGGAGCCATGAATGTTACTTTACATATTATATCTCCATTTTAGGAATGTAGAGCTTGGGTTTCAGTGGAACTAAGTGGCTCCAAATAACACATTGAGTAAATCTCAGATCTACCTTCTGCCTGAGCAGAGCTCTGAGGGTGTCTTTGCAAATGTGATTAATTTAAGGATCTTGAGATGGGGGATTATCCTGGATTATCAGGTGAGTGCTAAATGTAATCACACATATCCTCAGTAAGGGGAAGGCAGAGGGAGATTGTTCACACACAGAGCAGAAGGCAGAGGTGTAGCTTCAAGCCCAAGAATGCCTGCAGCCACCAGAAGCCAGACAAGGTCGGGAACAGATTCTCCCCCAGAGTTTCCACAGGGAGTGCAGCCTGGCACACATCTTGGTTTTGGTCCAGTGAAACAGGAGCAGGACTGTGACCAGGGAGCAGAGGAAGGGCAGAATTCCCATCTTATAAACTGGGTTCATGATTTTCTGGGAGTAAGAAAGGGGCTGCACTCCTGGGGACACCCCGACTCTGGATCTACTCACCAACCATGGTGATTCCAGTGGGTGTTGTCTAAAGATGTCTTTGAGTTCCTTTCACATACACACATACCCACACATACACACATGTAGACTGTCTCCCCAGACTCTGCCAGAAGGAGTGGCAGGGGAGAGGGGGACACAGGAACCCAACATCTCTGCATCCTCTTTCCCACGGAACCCCTCGCTCCACTTTGTCTGATAGGAAGAGCACCATTGTGCTGTGGGTCAGAGCTCTGCTTAGGCAGAAGGTAGATCTGAGATTTACTCAATGTGTTATTTGGGGCCACTTAGTTCCACTGAAACCCAAGCCCTACGTTCCTAAAATGGAGATATAATATGACCCTTGCAGAGCTGCTGAGTGGGTTCAGTGCAGCATCTTTACACTGTTTCGTATGGTGCTGGTAGTCAGGGTAGATGACTGATAATGAAAATGAAGAGCTTACATGGCACATACACAGCCCTTATTAGAAGACAGGCACGGTTGTAAACATTTTACATGTGTTAGCTCACTTTCACGACAACCTCAGAAGGTAGGTATATTATTATTCCCATTCTATACATGATGAAACTGAAGCACAGAGAATTTAATGACTTGCCCAAAGGCACATCATTAGTAAATGGAGAGCTGGGATTTGAGCACGGGCAGTGAGGCTCCAGGCTGTACTGAGCTACTACACTGTCTTGAGCTAAAAAATGGTAGCTGTTATTATTCATTATAATAGCTAAGATTGATGTGCCAGGACCATGCTGATTCACTGCATTTGCTCAATAGGTATATGAGGTAATTAACTGTTGTGTCTGCACTTCACAGAGGAGCAAATGGAGGCAAGAAAAGTTATGTTATTTGCTTAAGGGCATAGAACTAATATATAGCAGACCTGGGATTCAAATCCAGGCATGCTGGTGTCACGGCCCTTACTCAATTACTGCATTATACTTCCTGTGTATTGACAATGGTGATGAAGGAAAAGAGATAGAAGAAGAAGAGGCAGAGGAGAGAACAAACCTACCTTATACTAACCTGCTATGATGCACTCAGATGTCAAAGGTTGAGCTGATCCAACAGATTCCCTTTCTATGGACTTCAATGTAGAGAAATAGCAGGACCGTGAAATCTTTAGCAATGGAAGTGGATAAACAAAAAAATGCAGAAAGAAGACTAGAAAGTAAAGCCCAAAACATAGTTAAAGGAAGCCAAAGCCAGGAAATAGGACAGATGGCAGAACAGCCCCCGGCCCTTGGTTCTCAGCCTTCCCTTGAGGGTTTGGGGCTGGTGGACACTCAGTTCCCCAACTCCAATTCGGAGGCTCCTTTCAGCAGGTCTAGGTGGGCCTGGGTGTCCCCGTTCCTAGAGCACACCCTAGGAGCTTCTGGGGGATGGTGGAGACTGATGAGGACCCACTCTGATGCGGTGAGGAAGCCAGTTGTTGAGAGAGAATAGAGAGTGTGTTTGTTACAGTGGTGCTTGCCAGACTGTCATCCACACCTCACATTTCCCAGCCAACTCCCTCCCCTGGCTGGGACACACCATGTGACTAATTCTAGCCAATGGGCTATGGGCAAAAGGGACACATGTCACCGCCTGGTTAAAATGTGGAAGAGACAGTGTGTGACTCTCCAAATGTATCTTCCCTGCTGTAGAATCAGATGACATCGCAGATGATGGCTGGGTCCCCGAGCATGAGCACCTTCCCTGACACACACCCCCTGCCCCCCACAGGAGTGTAGGACATGTAGTGTGAGCCAGGGAGGGACCATGGTTGGGTTGAGGTTTTGAGATCTCAAGGTTGGTTTGTCATAGCAGCAGAGCTGAACACACCTCTTAGGAACACATTGAATGAAACACAGTAAGGCTGGAGTGACGAGTGAACTCTTGTAGACCCAGACCTACCCTTCACCTCCTGGAGTTCCTTCTGTTGGATTTTGATGAGATTCTGCTTATCATTCTGCCTGAGTTTATAATAAGCCCCACCTAGTCCTTGCAGCTGGTATACCACACTGGAAACCTATCCAGTCTTACACGGAATGGTGGCTTTAAAACACGTGTGCAAGTTTTTGATGCTCCTCCCATCAAGAGATGGTCTAATTCTCTTGCCCTTGCATGTGAGCTGGGCTTAGTGCCTGGCTTCTCCTGCAAAGGATACAATGGATGTGACACTGTATGACCTCCAAGGCTGGGTCATCAAAGCTATACAGCTTCCTCTTGACTCTTCAGATGCTTGTTCTTGGCACCAGCCACTATGCTATGAGGTAGCTCAGGTCACATGGAGTGTTCATGGGTAGGTGTTCCAGCTGACAGTCTCAGCTAAGATCCCAGGTAACAGCCCACATCCACTGCCAGATATGTGAATAAGCCTTTGGGATGAATCAAGCTGGACACCATATGACTGTAGCCACTTGAAAGACCAAAAGCAAGAGCTCCCCACCTGAGCCCAGTCCATCTCCAGAACCATGGGAAGTGTGATTTACTGCAATGATGAATGGTTGTTGCAATAATAAAATGATGCTGTTTTAAGTTTGGGAGCATTTTGTTACACACCAGTATACAGCCAGAACACACTCTGCAAGATTGTCACACCTGGCCCAGGGCTGGATGCTTGCAGCAAGTAAAGACGAGCCTCTGATCCTTTCTGGTTAAATCACAGTGTGAGCCCTAAACTGCCTGTCCTAACAATAAGTATCACATCTTGTACTGTTGTTCTGCTCCTAATTTTTTAGTCAGTCCTTTTCCTGTCTGTGCCCCCTTATCTCCTCACCCTTGGATGCAAGGCTTGGGTGTATAGTCCTGTCTTTGCTGCCTCAGCAGAGAAAACCCTAGATTTTCCTTCATGATCACGATCCCCAGGCTCCCTCTGGTGTACACTGGCTGGCTTGGACAAACATGATCTGTAACCCTGCCCTCTGGGAACCAGCACTGAGGATGTCGTTTCCACTCCAATCCCCTTGTCCCCCAGCATCTGGGCTCAGTCTGAGTTTTTTCTGACCTGGGATCAGAAATTAAACGTTGGTTCCAGAGGTGGGATCTCAAAAACAACAAATACCCCAGCAGAGGGGCAGGTTTATCTTCCCAGATTAGTAGAGAGGGGATTGGCAGATGGTTATGGTTTGAGGGCCCAGCTGTGGGAAGTTGGGAGAGGCAAAAGGGGCTAGTGGTTGGCATTGGGCATGGGAAGCAAATGTCACTGTTACTTTGTATGGTCAGGCAGATATTTCTCCTGATGATGGTTGCTAACAAGCTTGTCTATTTGTAATAGTCATAGTTTCACAAATCAATATATTTGTGATTATACAGTAATAATAATGTTATCATTTATTAGCCTTTACAATGTCAAGTGCTGTGTAAGGTGGGTTATATGCATTCTACTATACAATATGTATATTAATCCCATGAGCTAGATACTATTTTTATCCCTTCTTTTATAAATGAAATAACTGAGTCTCAGAGAGGTTGAGTAACTCATCAAAGATCAAAAAGTAAGTAAATGGTGGAGCTGGAAATAAACTCAGGTTAACAACTAGTAAGTAGGAACATGCAAGTTAAGGTCACAGTGTAACACCATTTTGCACTCAGTATATTGGTAAAAATTAAGAAGACTGATAATACCAAGTGTTGGCGGAATATGGAGCAACAGGAGCTCTTGGACACAGCTTGTGGGAGTGTAAGCGAATGCCCCACTTTGGAAAATACATTTCTTCACATACCTCCAATTCAACTCTTTGCTATACAAGTATCTGTTGCTTTTCTAAAGTTCACTTGATGCCATTTCACTTTTATGAGAGATCTACATTTGTAACTGTTTTTGTGAATTGAAAGAAAGCCCAAGTTGATTTTCATTTTTACAAAACTGAGTGAAAAGTGAAACTGATGTTCAGTGTTTGATCTGGGGCGAGCTGTTACAGAGGCAGCAATCACCCTGGGGAGGGGCAGCAGGGGGCAGGGGGGACTGGGGCCACTAAGCTCCTTCCCTGAGAATTTCCCCAGGAACTGCACTCAGCATCTCTCTGCACCAGGCCACCATAGCTTTGGTCTGGCTTTGACCTGTGTCTGTGCTTTATCTCAGTTTATCTCATTTTATCTCATTTTGTGCCTCTGTTAGCAAGATCTGTCCTAAGGTAACTGTTTCTTCACTTTACACAGTTTCAGCTTGTGAGATGTTTCATGGGAACACTCTACTTTTGGATAGTGGGGGAAACCTGTATATTCTAGGGGCACTGTGCTTATGTACATGAACAGATGTGATCACAACAGCATCGGTAATGATAGCCCAAAGTTGAAAACTGTGTCAGTCAGAGACAGGCTGGAGACAGAAACCACCCTAGTTATTTTAACAGAGAGAATTTAATATAGAGAATTACTAACCAAGTATAAAGTTGTTAACTGAATGGCCAAAAGGTTATAAAAAGATCTCTAAGATAGAATGAAAGTAGCACTTGCAAGAAGCATCTACCATACCCAGGCCTGAGGGAACAAAGAGAAAAGGCTGAGATGATCAAAACTGAAAAACATAAAGCAGGAGACATGCAGTACTCCACTTCAGGTATCTGAGAAAGGAGGTGTGCTCAGCTGGGGCTTGAGTCTTGGAAAGCAGGGTGGGGCCAGGAGGGCAGGAACTCAGACTTCAGGGGAGGAGATTCTGGCTGGAGCTCTTGGCTCTGCAGTTGGGGGAAGTGCCCCCATTGAGCTGAACCTAGAGCCCTGAGAAGGGGTTGCTGACTGGTGCCACAGGAGGATTGCTGCTGTGAGGTGAAGAAGCATTGCTGGATGATGCTCATGGGAGCAGTAAGGCCACCGGAGAAGCTAAAGAGAAGAAAGATGAAGAAGCAAGTCTTTTCTCCTTCCTCCAGCCCTGCAGTGTCCCTCTAGCTCACCCTGCTTATTGGCAAAATCTAACCAGCTCCAGCCCCAGCATCACAGAGCAGGTAATTTTTAAATTTAAAGTATTTATTTTTAACTGTGGTGAAATATAACATAAGATAAATATCATTTTAACCATTTTAAGGTGTACAGTGGCATCAAGTATGTTCACGCTGTTATACCACCATCACCGTCATCCATCCACAGAACCTCTGTCATTTGGTAACACTGAAGCACGGCAATCCTTAAATGACTCCCTGCTCCCCAACTCCTGACAACCAGAACTACCTTCTGTCTCCATGAATTTGACTACTCTAGGTACCTCATGTGAGTGGAATCATACTGTATTTGTCCTTTTGTGATTGGCTTATTTCACTTAGCATTATGTCTTCAAGTTTCACCTATGTTATAGCAGTGCTAAAATTTCCTTCCTTTTTAAGGCTGACTAATGTTCCATTGTATGTATGTGCTGCATTTCATTTATGCATTCAGCCATTGATAGAGTACAATTTTTCGTACTATCAAATACTGTATAGAAACAGCCCCAGGTTAGTCTGACTATAGACACTGTACATATAATACAACCCTCCCCCCACCCTTTGCCTCCTTATGCAATGGGTTTACTTTTTCAAAGCCATTAAAAACAATATCCTAACAACATGCCAGAAGATTTTCAAAAACAAAAAAAGCATGATGATAATTGGACCATCTTAACACCAGGACATTATTTTCACCTGTTCCATTTAAAAGCCTTTCTTATAGGCAAATATAATTTTTCAAAGTTATGACTCCATCCCATACAATTGAGGGTTCTGCCACATCATACATCTTGTTGCCTGCCAAACAGGGTTGGCGTTGCTAACCCTGAATGAGGGAAAAACAATTTTTTTTCTTGATTTCTCTTCTTTGTTTCTTTGACCATCTGGACCGTTTTGGTTGCAAATGAGGGAAACCCTACTCAAATCAGCTTAAGCAAAAACAAACTGGTGCCTGAGTTCATAGGTGATAGTGGTGGAATTTTCTGGTTTTTTGCTCTGGATAGACAACAGGAGTAACTCACAGAACTAGAGTCTGAAACCAGGGACTAAAGAGAGCCAGCACCCTTCTGGCCTGCCCGTCTCTTGAATGACCCTCTCTCTGCTTCTCTTTAATCAGCTTCTTTCTTTCCTACTCCAGGCAGGTCTCTGTCACCTCACAGTAATCCTGGCCACTGGCAGCCCCGGCTTTGCGACTTCAGAAGAACAAGTATCAAGAGCGTAATGCCAGAGAAGGTTTGTGATTGGCTCTGTGAAGTCACATGGGCCACCCACTGGGCCAATCACGTTGTTAGGATGATGAGGAACTGTAATTGGCCAAGCCTGGTCACATGCTGATCCCTATGGCCAGGGTGGTTGAAGGGCCTGTTGCTTTCAGATAAAGGGAAATAAAAGGCCTGAAAACAACCATCAAGTCACTACATGGGGTTCTGTTTTTCACCATGGCAACACTGGATAAACACCCTGGTACACTGAGCTCTTTCTTTGTTTTAATAATCACCTTGTGAGAAATTCCCAAGAATGGGATTACAACCATGGTGCTGGCCGGAAGCCATATAACATGTTTCTGTTTCCCAAATGTATTCACATCTCTTAGCTTACTTGTGAAATACTGCTAAGTGACAGGAGAGGAGAGTGACACAGAGAAGCTGAGTGACAGTTCCAGGGACATAGAGTGAATGAGGGCAGGGGTAAATCCAGAGCCTGGACTTCCTGACTCCCATTCCAGTGCTCTCTTTCAACAGCATCACAGTCAAAGTTTAGACTGGTTGGGGGAGGGTTAAAGTCAAGGTCATCTCTGGCCTGTTAAGGGAGGGAACTTCGTCTGCTGTCTACCCCTTGAAGGAGATGGGCCAGGTGCCTGGAGGGAAACGGTTGGCGGCCCCTGCCTTCAGAGCCTGCTCGAGCTCTGATGGGGGAGGTCCCGCCACTTGACCTGGCATCCTCCCAGTGGACACTCTCTGCACGGAGCTCCTCCAGGACGCTGTGCAGGTGCCTCAGTGTAAGCAGGAGTCTCTGGTCTTGGTCCTGCATCTCAGTCTAGGACAGAGAAGAAGCATGTGAGGCAGCGGCCAGAGCACTGGACGTTTCCCAGAAAGACGTCTCCTTCACTGTCTAATCGGAGACAAGCCCACAGCCTCACAGAAGCCATGTTTTCACCGAAGCCTCCATTTCTTCATCTGCAAAGTGGAAAGCAAATTACCTGCTTTCCAAGGATCTCTCCCTTGTTTTAGATCCCAGCAGGACTTTGGGGGCTTTATGATTCCAGAACTGGAGGAAGAGCACCAGACTTGGGTCCATGGTAGTTGTTGGTGCTACTGATTTGTTCTCTCAGCTGCATAGGGTGACGGACATGCTTCCCTGATAGTCAATTGGGGCTCCTTGGCTGGGCTCCAGAGGGGAGTCCTTGTGGAGTCATGTAAATTCCAGTGATAGAGGTTAAAGCAGGCTTGACTGGGAACCTTACCAGTCAGGGACCAGTAAGTGGAGACTCAAAACTCACCTCTTGGCATCATGTGGAGGTGGGGGTGCATTTGGGTCTGGGAGGCCCCTCTACCTACAGGTCATTCCCCCTTCCCCCACCTGTTCTTCTTCCTCATGGGTAGGAGAGAAGTACTTTATCAAATGAAAATCAGCTCTTTGAGTTCAGATACTAAGCAGTCTTAACGTGGGGGCACAGTGTTTAGGGGAGCACAAGGAGGGAGCAGCACACAGCCTATAATAAGCTGTGGCTCGGCCACTGGAGTCCCCTGGACCCATGAGGATCCCTACTGGGCCAGCCCCTCCCACCAAGCTGGGACAGGGCTGGGTCCCAGCTGGTCTGTTGCCTGGCAACCCAGGCAGGTCATTTTTGGACAATCCTTCCTGTCCCTGCATCCCACCCTCCCCTGAGCCAGAAGGAGAAGCTCATGTTTTTTGTTTTTGTTTTTTTAGTTTTTTAAGTTGTTGAATTGATCAGTCTATTTTTAACCGCCCTCTTCTTCCTCTTCAGGATGATAAGTTCTCCCAGGGTTGAAACTGGCGTATTGAGATACAAACCTTGGGCGCCCTTTGGGGTTCCCCCAAACCACCTCCTTCTCTCTCTTGGCTAGTGTCCCGACATACTATGGAGGCATCCTTTTATTTTTGGACTTGGAAGAAACATCACAAGGAGAGATGTAAGACCTGGATTCCTGAGCAGTTACTGAGGAACCAGGTAACACTGTTCATAAGCTCAGGAGAATTAGTGCCCCATAGTGTGGACATCTACAGACAGGAAATGGGAGGCAGGAGTGAGTGGGGTGGATAAACTTCTCTCGGGCAGGGTGCAGCTCCTCCTCCAGGCAGAGAGTCCCACAGTGAGGAGAACCAGCTACCAAGAGGGCTGCTGGCCTCTTTAGGGCTTCTTTGTAAGTGGCATCCAGTTGGGTAACACAAGGCATCTGCTGGAATAGTACTGGCCTTTGCCCCCGCACCTCTTCCCCTCACTCTCACCCCTCTGGGCTTGCACCTCCAAATAAGCAGGAATACCCTAGTGTTTGTGCAAGTGTCTGCTTTCTAGAAGGCCCAGGCTAAGACAGCTCTGGTACACCATTTCCAGCTGGGCCAGGACTTTAAGAGCCAGGGTAGATGTGCCAAGCAAGCACAAAGTGAATTATACCATCCTCTCACCAAATTCTCACAATAACCCTTGTGATGTTAGTACTATTGTCATCCCCCTTTTACAATAAGGAGACTGAAGTTCAAAGCTATTTGCTAGAGGTCACAAGCCACAGAGCTGGGCACATACCAGACTCAGTGTAATTCTAAAACCAGTCTGGCAAGCGCTGCACCCAGAGCCTCCTATGTAGGCCACGACCTACTTATCCCAGCACCTGGGGTGGCAACTGTGCACAGTGTGGCTGATCCCAGATGGGAGCCTGTGGGGCCTGCACCCCAGCCTGCAGCTCTGCCCCAGCCTAGGGGGCCCCTAGGAGGTAGGAACCAGGGGACCTCGGAAGATGTGGGGTGAAGGTGTAAGGTAAAGAGAAATACAAAGCCTTACCAGCTCCTTTCTCAGCCACTCCAGGGTCTGCCCCAGACTCAAGGTTGGCTCTTCTTTTGTTTTCATCTCAGCTCCTCAGGAGAAACCTTGATGCCGAACTGCTCTGCTTATGGACCTGAGGGACCTTAGACTTGGACAGTCCGGCTCCCTTCTTTGGGCCAGGATCGGGGTCTGGCTAAGTCACTGAGGATGGAGTTAATGAGAGCAGGAAGTGGCTCACGTTGAAAAATGTAGTTTTTTTTTTTTTTTTAAAGGGCTTCAGTACTTTGAATAGAGCAAGGAGGGAGGAAGGAGGAGGGAGATCATTGAGCTACGGGTGTCTCAGTGCCTGTGGGCTCCAGAATCCAAATCTGATGCCCACAGGATCACAGAAGCTTTAAATGACAAAATTAATAATTATTGTGGAAATAGGTGTCCATACTTTTTGGTCACATTGTTTTCTGAGGGCCTGTTTTGTTCTAAATTATACATATATGTGTATATATACACACACATACATACATATATAGATGAATAAAATCTCATTTGGGGGGATACCACATCTGTGTCCCCAGTCACCTTCCTCCCTCCCTTACCCATCTGTTGAGTCCATAGATAAGGGAAATGCTCATTTTCCAGAAGAAAGAAAGTCCCCTTTCTTCTGGATGCCCACGCACCCCATTTCTAGCAAATGAGATCAAAACAGAAATTTGCTGTTAGACATCTAGGAAAATGTTACCTACCTGATAAGGAAAAATGTCAGTGGTGCTCCTCCTTTACTCTGACTTTCTTCTACTTCCTTCTGCCTTGAATGTGGATGCGATGCCTGGAGCTACTGTAACCATCTTGCAACCCTTAGATAAAGGCTCAAAAAACTGTAGAGGCACTGAAATCACTCAGTCACAGAATCACCAGTAGCATCGGCCTGTTTTATGAGACAAGAACTCCAATTTTTAATTGGGCAAACACAGTCCTAATGGACACCCGTGAAGTGGGTGTTCTTTAATTTTCCTTTTCAACATATACTTATGAGTGCCTTCTGCTGCTGCTGCAGCTTGGTTGCTTCAGTCATGTCTGACTGTGCAACCCCATGAGCTGCAGCCTGCCAGACTGCTCTGTCCATGGGATTCTCTAGGCAAGAGTACTAGAGTGGGTTGCATTCCCTTCTCCAGGGGATCTTCCTCACTCAGGGACTGAACCCAGGTCTCCTGCATTGCAGGCTAGTTCTTTACTGCTGAGCCACCAGGGAAGCCCTATTGAATGCCTACTGTGTGCCAAATTCTGCTGTAGGCAGATAGAGAAACAGAGCCCAAAATCAGAGAGAAAAAGGCTGTTCTTTCCTGGAGCTGACATGCTAATCGATGGAAACAACCAAGATCAAGTTAATATTATGATGCCAATGAATAGGATCTATTCTCACACAGGCTTTAATTTTATTCTATCCACTTGAACTAGGAACTCCAAACTAAGAATTAACATAGTGATCACAGATAAGAAGCTGAGGTGACCAGAAAAACAAACTCAACCCATTTGGGAGGGACTTTCCCTCAACCTGGGCTACACAAGCTGTTCATAGATAGAGCCCCACTGAAAATGAATGCATAGCCCCAGATTACAAACACACAAGGAAATCATCCACCATAAGTGAGAGTCAGCAGACACCTTCAATAGCAGTATTAGACCTCACTTCCCCAAGAACTTCAGATGAGATAACAAAACAGTATTTTGAAAAGAATTAAAACCATACAAAAGAATTTAAAGACCTAAGAAAAAAGACACTATTTAAGAAGGGGTATTTTTTAAAAAACCTAAATAGAATTAATAGAAGTAAAAATTATAAGTTAAAAAAAAATCATGTTTATTTAAGTGTAGTTCCAAAAGATAGGGTGGGGGTACAGGACATAGGGAGGCAGACTGAGACTCAGTAGGAGGAAAGGGTTGCTAAGAATTCTTCCAAGAAGTGGGCACTCGGTCAGTGGCACGTGAAAGCATAGCCCAGACAATCAAGGCAGCTGGAAAGGGGCTCCCCTGGCTCTGCGATGAGACCTGAAGCATCCTTCCAAGTGTGACACTGGGCAGGGAAGGGGGCCAGGCCACTGTACAGAAAACCAGGACACCTGGGTTCTAAAGCCCGGTTCTATCAAATTTTCTATGTGAGCTTGAGCCTCATAGTTTCCATTTTAAGCATAAGGAGGCTCAAAATAGTTACAAAAATGAGTTGTAAGAAACATCACATTTCTCATACCCTGCAGTTTGCAGCTTGAGATGCATTCTGACTGCCACACACAGAGAAAATTTTATGGGTAATTTTTCCTAGTTGAGCTGTTACTCTTTAGAACCCAAGAGGATACAAGAAACTCTTGTTTGCCACATTCACACCTCTTCTGAACACAGAGGCCGGAAATGATTGCTTCCAGGCAGGTCACCAGGCTTTTTGGCGCTGGACCCTGTAAGTATGGGACAGCTGCCTGGATTAGAAATGGGTATCCCAAACCAAGGTATTTACCTGCAGACTGGACAGGAGGGAGATCCTTGGCTCATGGGTGATGGTGTAAAAGCAGTCATGTTCTGGGTGGTGACCACATGATCCAATCAGGCCTTCTCTCAGAGAATTTGAATTTGATACAGTTAGAGGGGTTGGGTTGTCTCACAAGAATATTATGTAACAAAACTCTCCAAAACTCCATACCTTGAAACCTTGTTTATTTTTGCTCTTGAGTTTGTGGTGTGGCTGGGGTGGTCTACACCCGGATTCAGATCTGCAGATCTGAGCCTGTGCCCTGGGTCCCTTGTCCTATTCCTGGAATCATCAGGCTACTGGGGCAAATTCTTCTCTTGGCAATGGCAGAGGATAAGAGAGCAGGTGGAATCGTGTGAGGCCTCTGAAGACTTAGGCTCTGAAAATCATACTGTCACTTTTGCCATGTAAGCAAAAGCTCCAGATTAAGAGTATATTCCACCTATGAGATTGTGCCACATGTGTGGTAGAGTTAGGGAGGAATGAGGAAGTGGGGCTGGGATTCTCTTCTAGAAGGAAGTTAGTTCAGAAGAGGGGCCACAGGCCCCAAGGAGCCCAATAAGGTGGCTGCAGCAGGAGACCAGAGAGGACTAAAGAGACTTGAAGGGCAATTGAAGACCACCAACGTTTATTGATCTCTGACTCCAGACCAAACATCGTGGTGAGCCCTTGACAACACAACCCCATTTCATCCTCAAAACCTTATGACTGCCATTTCCAAACTGACTGCAAGGGCACCCAGAGGCACTGCAGAAAGCTCAGAGACACTGCAAAATATTTTTAAAATTTTAGGGAAGCACAGTAATATCTGTTGGATACTGGACAAACTACTATTATTAAGTTGTGTGAACCTAATATAACAAACAACCATTAGACATTTCTTTGGGCTTGGGGCACTGTGCAAAAATTACAGAGATGTGAATGATACCGTGAGCTGAGAACATTTGGGAATCTCAAGGCAATGGCACCCCACTCCAGTACTCTTGCCTGGAAAAATCCATGGATGGAGGACCCTGGTAGGCTGCAGTCCATGGGGTCGCTAAGAGTTGCACACGACTGAGCGACTTCACTTTCACTTTTCACTTTCATGCATTGGAGAAGGAAATGGCAACCCACTCCAGTATTCTTGCCTGGAGAATCCCAGGGATGGGGGAGCCTGGTGGGCTGCCGTCTCTGGGGCCGCACAGAGTTGGACACGACTGAAGTGACTTAGCAGCAGCAGCAGCAGCAGCCTACGAGGTAGGTACCCTTGTTATCTGCATTTTATAGTTGATTAGAAAGTGAAAGTGAAAGCGAAGTCGCTCAGTCGTGTGTTATCTGCATTTTATAGTTGATTAAGAACCTATTATTAACCCTGTTTTACAGGTGAGGAAACTAAAGCTCAAAGAGGCATAGATTTTCCTAGGGTTACTCTGGCAAGTAGGCAACAGGGTTAGAATTAGCACGTATTCTCCTTGATCTGCGTGGGAGGGTCTTGCCTGTTGTGTTGCAGGGGTGGAGAGTCAATGGGGGCTCGGGTTAGGCGTCTGCTTCTGTGCTGGGCAGCCCAGCGGGCTCTCTGCCCAACACAGGAGTGGTGCTGATAGGAGTGCTTGGCAGTTAGAGCCTCTAATGCTCAGTCCTTGACTTCTAGTGCCAACACCAAATTACCCTGGGAAGCCATGTCTTGTGGTTAACTTGTTTTGATGTACTTTCATTTATTTTTAATCCCCCTCTCACATTCCTGGCTCAGAAGACATCTTATTTCATAGGCTTGGAAAGGCTTGGCACGTGGGGAGAAAGGGATGTGGAGCCAGGAGGCCTAGAAAGGAAAGAACTTCAACTCTTCAATGAGGAAAAATGTCCTCACCAGTTATCAAAGCCAGAATGGCCATCCACACATCATCCATTGGCAGCTGGTAACATGGCTTCCATGTGCCAGACCCTGCCCTGTACGCCAGGAGCACAGCAGTGAGTAAGAAAGACCTCACATCTGACCTCACAGGGCTCATGATCCAGCTAGCAAGAGAGTTCATTAGTGATCAAGTGGTTCAAAAGTCATACCTCATACCATAAGCCTGTCATAGATATGTGAATGAATGAATATAAAAATGTGCAGATGAAGAAACCACGGCTCAGATGGAGATATGAGTTACCCAAGCGAGTCAGCAGCTAGGGCAAAATTGCAAGTTGTTCCTCTATATCCTTTCACACATGGCAGAAGACTATTCCTAGACTCCCTTGCAGGGAAGTGTGGTCAGATGATTAACTCCTGGTCAGTAGGATATGAATGGAAATGATGTGTGCAATTTCTGGGCTGTGCCCTGTACAGGAGGGAGGAGGGTTCCTGCCCCTCCCCCATTCCTCCTTCTGCTAACTGGAATGTAGTCGCAAGGCCTGGAGGTGGAGCAGCCATCTTGGACCATCAGGTGGAGGATGGAGAGTCTCTAGTGACTGTGAAGCCACTGTGTCAGCCTTAACCGCCGTGAATACTTTTAAATGAAAGAGAAATGAGCTCTGTTTTTTTACAGGCATTATCATTTTGGGTCTCCTTATTATAGGAGTCGGAGAAGGCAATGGCACCCCACTCCAGTACTCTTGCCTGGAGAATCCCATGGGTGGATTATAGGAGTCAAACCAATATCCTGAAAATACAGCAGCAGAGCTAGTGAGAGAAAGCAGGTTCCTTGATTTTCCCTACTCAGGTCCTTCCTGTATATTTTATTCTCTTCCAAGTGTTTTCTTGTTCATGACCTGATCTGCTCCTCACAACAGCTCTGTGAGGTCCATAGCAGGGAGAGGATTTCTGTGATGCTGGCTAGGAAGACAGGGAACCCAAGATTGAAGAGTAGTAGCTGAGACACATGGGCAGAGTTATGTCCATCTCTTCGATGGGGCCAGTGGGCTCAGTGATGTCACTGAACTCTGCTTCTATGTCTGACTCCTAATCTAAGGCCCTATCAACCCTTGAGGTGGTCCCTCATTTATCCTGGGCACCTTAGCCCTCATCCCTACTTTGTGAAATACAAATGAAGTAGAAGTTTAGCAGAGAGAAGCTTCCACATTGTGAGAGCCCTTAAACCCACCTTTCCTGCCATGCAAGCACATGCCATTACAGCGGCCACAGGAGCACAGGGATGGAGGACCAGTTGACTTGGGGAGTCCCGACACCATCTCTTCTTCTGTGTTGTTCATCACCTTCCAGCAGGCCTTCCCTTCAAGCCAGACAGCAAGGCTGGTAATCGAAGCATTTGTCTTATGCCTGTGCCCTTATCTGTGTACTCATGGGTCCTGAACACGCACCCTGCACCTCTTGAGTCCTGTAGCAAACGCTGCCAGGGCCCCGCCATATCCCCCTGATATTCCTCTTCTCCATATGTGCCCAGGGCTTCCGACTGCAAAGCACATCTGACTCTCTGCTTAAGGAACATGCTTGCCTTGGGCAGAGGACAGTGCCGGCAAATAGCTGTTGTAGATAAATATCTCGCCTCCCTTGGCTCCCGGGTGGAACAAGACTCAGTCCAGCAGGACTGAGTCCCCAGCGTCAGCAGCAGCCATGTGCTCATCAGTGTTCCGGCAGTACATTGGAAGCCTTCCCTTCCATGTCTAACTTGCCTACTCCTCTACTGTGCTTCCTGGACCACCTCCCAGATAGACCACTTGCCCTAAAATTCTTATCTTGGGTTTGCTTCTGGGGGAACGCAATCTACGACAGGTCCCATCCATGTGTGCCCTGTACACGAGTCCTGGGTAACTCTTCTGTGCGTGAGCATCCTGTATAGAATATATGAATATCCTAGCCCTCCTGCCCTGTACACAGGCCCCCTGTGTACATGTATCCTACACACACCTGTCACGTGCCCAGGTACCCAGGTCACAGCTCTGTGTCCACTTATGTCAGGGAAACAAGGCATTTGATCCTGACGAGGTGGTGGAGACTGAGAAAGCAGAGTGGAATGGGGAAAAGTGTAATTTATTGGCCCCAACTAGCTTTGAGTGTGACTCTGAGGCAAGCTGCCCAATTGGTTTGAACCCCAATTCCCTCCTCCAGTGGATGAGTAGGAGGTAAAACTGAAAGTGATGGGGAGAATAGGCATGCAGTCTGTCAGCCTCGGGACTTCGAGGTCCTCAAATCCATCTGGAAGTCAGAGGCCCTTGGCTCTGGTTGTACTTCTATTAATACTATCCCTCAGGGTGGCCACAGAACACTCTCTTCTGTCTTTGGCACTCAATTTTCTTAGACATAAAAAGGGGGATTAGGATTCCCCTGGCTCTTTAGCAATTAGGACTCGGTGCTTTCACCGTGGTGTCCTGGGTTCAACCCCTGGACAGGGAACTAAGATCCTGCAAACCATGAGGTGCAACCAGGAAAAAAAAAATGGGGGGAGCGGTCAGGGGGAATAGCAACAGCTCAGGAATTTTGCACATGCTTTGAAAATTATGACAGAACTCAGAACTGTGGTTATCAGCACTGAGTTGGGGTCTGGATTTGAACCCCAGAAACATCGTAAACTGGTTGTGTGACCTTGGGCAAGTTATTAATCATTCTTGCCTCCACTTCCTCATCTTAAAATAGAGAAAATAATAGCACCAGTGATCCATGCCTCTCAGTATTCAGACACTTATGTAGACCTCCCCACCCTTGTCTCTGGGCTGGCCTGTGAGCTTCCCTAAAGCAACAGAATGCAGCAGAAGTGACATTGTGCCAATTTCTATGATTAACATCATATATTAGTATGATAAGTTTGTTACAATTAATGAACTGATATTGATCTATTATTATTAGCTAAAGTCCATATTTTATTCGGATTTCCTTAGTATTTGCCTAATGCTCTTTTTTTCTGTTCCAGGATCTCATCCAGGACACCATATTATGTATAGTCATCATACCTCTTTAAGGCTCCTCTAGGCTGTGACAGCTTCTCAAGACACTCTGTTTTTGATGACCTTGACAGTTTTGAGGCCAGGTACTTTGTAAAATGTCCCTCAGTTGGGATTTGTCTGATGTTTATCTCATGGTTAGACGGGGGTTATGGGTTTGGGGAGAGAGATCACAGAAGTAAATTGCCACTCTCATCACATCATATCCAGGATACCTACGATCAACATAATTTGACTGCCGAGGCTGACCTTGTTCTTGGCCAAGGTAATCAGATTTGTCAGTTTCTCCTTTTCAAAGTTATTCTCCACCCCCACTTCCACTTTGCACTCTCGGAAAGTCACTCTGCTCAGCCCACGTTTAAGGATTGGGGAGTTCCGCACAGATAATAGAGAACAAACTAGTGGTTACCAGGAGGCGGAGGGGCGATACAGGAGCAGGGGACTGGGAGATACAAACTTTTGTGTGTAAGATAGGCTACAAGGATGTACTGCACAAACTGAGGGAATTTAGTCAATATTTCTTAATAACTATAAATGGGAAGTAATGTTTACAAATTTTATTAAAAAAATCTCTACACAGAATTCTTAAAAAAAGAATTGGGAGTTATATTGCTCTTCCTTGAGGATGGAGTATTTGGAATTCTTCATCAGAGATTTATCTTTTCCCCCATTTTTGCATTTATCATATTTTAGGTTACAGTTCAATATTACTTTATTTATTTTTGATCAGATTTTTCCAAGTTTGGCTATTAGGAGCTCTTTCAGTCAACTCCTATGTCTTTTGACATACCCCCATCATTTTGTGTGTGTGTGTTTTTGGTTCCTTCTTTATTTTATGGCACTATTAGATGCTCCAGGCTTGTCTTGTATGTTTTCGGCTCCAGTCCTAGCATCAACCATTTTTCCCTGGTTCCTTTCATTGGAGAGTGGTATTAGAAACCAAGATCTGGGCAGTAGATGTGCTTATTACTATGCAATATCATGCAGCCAGGTCCTCTTAGCTGACAGAGAAAGGAAATACAGTGTATACTAACTTGTGTGTATACACAATTACAGTTGTATATAAAATGTATCATAAGTATGTAATCATCTGTATCAATATTATGCTAAACATGAATTTATACTAATATCTCCAACTCAAATCCATTACCACATGGATCATTGGAGGCTCCTCCTTGGGGTCATATTTTATCATTGCAATGTTGCCAGGTAACATAGTGACATATGTTTATCTGTTTCCAAGGAAACAGATCTAGACAGTTAACCAAAGGTCAAATTCTCACACAGAAGAGGAAAAGTTTTTGTTAACCCTTTATTCACATTGATCAATGACTCCCTACTGCTTTGGGGACAAAGAACCAACTGTTTGGCTTACAAGTATTTGCAGTGACCTGGCTTACTGATAGTCTAGCCTCATCTCCCATGTTCCTTATTGAGCCCTGCAGGGCAACCATCCTGTCTTCCATAAAGCCTCACACTCACCACACTCCCTTCTATGCCAGAGCCTTTGCCCATGCCAGTCCCTCTGCTGGGCCTCGCTTCCTTGCTGTCTTTTACCTGGCTGCCTCCTACTCATCTTTCCAGTCTCAGCTCAGGCCTCAATTCTGCAGGAGAACCTGGAGCCATCCTGTCTCCCAAACAAGGTCAGCTCCTTGCTGAAAGCTTGCAGGGTACCTTTGCTTTGTGGCAATGTTACCTTTGCTTATCCTTTCCTCCCACTAGAATACGAACTTCTAGAAGGTAGGATGGGGATGGAGTCGTCTTGACTAATCAGTACATAATAGGAGCTCAATAAATGCTCATTTTCTACATTCTTTATTCGTTAAACATTTATCAAAAGCCCCCTTTGTGTTGGCTCCTTTTCTAGCATCTGAGGATACAGCAAGAGGGAATAAGGCAAAGTCTCTGCCTCCTAACATTTATATTTTAGTGGTGATGAAAATAAAGAAAGAAATAAGCAAATGTCAGAAGCTGATAAATGCTGTGGAGAAAAATTCAGAATTAAGGTGTAAAGGGTGCTGGGGTACTGCTAGTCTTAAAAAGATGCCATGGGAAGGTGTCTCTGAGAAGGTGACATTTGAGCAAAGATGTGAAGGATATGAGGGCACATTCTGGGGGAGTCTCAGGAAGAAGAGTGTCCCAGGCAGAAGGAACAGCAAAGGCAAAGGCTGAGGAAGAGAACTGTGAGAACTTTATAGGGAGTACTTCTTCTGGTCCCATTACCCTTCAGTTCAGTTTACTTCAGTCGCTGAGTCATGCTTGATTCTTTGCGACCCCATGGACTGCAGCACACCAGGCTTCCCTGTCCATCACCAACTTCCGGAGCTTGCTCAAATTCATGTCCATTGAGTCGGACATGGTGGGATGTTTTATAGGGAACATTTCATCTAATCCCATTACCCTTACTGAGTCCATTACACAGATGAGGAAATAGCTCCAAGAGGGGCCCCCTCACACAAAGGTGGTGGAGCTGGGATTCCCTTGGGAGTCTGGTGCCACAGACAGCTCTCTTCTGAAGTCTCCCAACAAACGGCCTTTTCTGGTGGCTCAGATGGTAAAGAATCTGCCTGCAATGCAGGAGACCCAGGTTCAATCCCTGGGTCAGGAAGATCCCCTGGAGAAGGGAATAGCAACCACTCAGGTATTCTTGCCTGGAAAATCCCAAAGCTACCGTCCTTGGGGTCGCAAACAGTCGGATTTGACTGAGCAACTAAACAACAACAACAATAGGCCAGGCCTCTGGAAGGCAGGAAGGGCCTGAAACCCTCCCACTCCTCCCAGCACTGGAAGTCCTGCCCAGGTCTCCATCACCCTAGCCTCAAAGGCCTGGGCACCTGGCTTCTGGGGCCGCCTCTGCTGTCCTACTCATCAAGGATGGCATAGGCCTTTGGAACAGGACAGGTCCGGCTCTAACATGACGCGGCTGAGGACTCAGGACCGTGCCTCTACTTCCGGACGGTTTGCCTCTGCGGACCACTCCAAAGCTCCTGGAGTCTGCATTTTCATGATCCCATTGGCAGAGGCGAACACTGAGGCTCAGAGAGGTGGGAGGATTCCACCTTGAGGCCACCAGAGTGAGCTGCTCACAGAGACTTCCAGTAAGCTGGTGATCTTCAGCTCCAGCTCCTCTCTGGGCTTGGCCTGGGCTCCCAAAGAGGGAGTGTCTCCTTAACTTTAGTGCACTAGGCATTTCACTTAATTGAAGTGAAGTGAAATTTAATTCACCTTAGTCTGAGCCCCAGAAGGAAAGAAACGGTGAAATGTGTCCCACCCCACCTGTCCACCCACCTGTCCACCCACTGCCACGCTGGGCTCTGGGAGCGTCGGTGTGGGGCTCTGGGAGCGTCGGTGTGGGGCCCTGGCCTCCAGGACCTGCCAGTCTGAGGAAGGAGGCTGACACTCAGTGAAAACCACAGCTCCCAGAGATAAGGACAATAATGCAGGCCAAGAAAACACAGCTGGAAGGGCCCATGGGGCGAGGGAGCCTGTGGGGTTTTCCGGTGGGCTTCCCAGGGGAGGGGGCACTAAAGGGGTTGGTTCATCAGAGGCTTTCTTTCCGCCTTCAGGTGGCGCCCTCGAGTCACGGAGCCGCACGCGCCGGAGAAGAGCATCCCGCCCTAAGGACCTCGGAGAGGACCCCGAGTCCCTCCAGCGGGTTGCGTGTGTGGGAGGGGCTGAGAAGCGGAGTAAGCGTGGGGACCCGGAGCAGTAGGGGCTCCTCAGACGAGGGGCGAGGCCAGCGGCCGAGGGAGGGGTCTTCTTCAGCACCCACCCCGCGCCCCGCCCCTGAGCCCGGGCCGGCTGGAGGCTTCGGTTCTGGGTACCCAGGTGCTGGGGAACCAGACCTGCCCCAAGGGGAAGCGGAGAAGGATGGAGCCGCGTCCCCCCAGCCTCGCCCCAGTCTGTTACCCGCCTCTCAGTGCCTCCCGGAGCTGACTCCCGGCGCCCTCGCCGGCCGCGGGCGGAGCTCGAGCCGCGGCGCTCGGCGATCCCCGGCTCCCGCCCCTTCCCCGTGCCTCCCTCCCCGGAGCCTCCCTGGCGGTCCCAGCCGCCGCCGTACGGCCCCGCGCGGCGCGAGCAGGTACGTGCGCCTCGGCCGCGGCTCCGGGCCGGGCCCGGCTGGGAAGGGGGCGGGAGCCGAGGAGGAGAAGAGGAGGCGGAGGCCGGGCCCGCTCTCCCCCTGGGCTGCGCCGCAGCACCAACACCGGCTGCTGGAAGAAGGCGGGCGGGCGCCCGGGGACGACGCGTCCTCCCCGTTGCCCGGAGGCGGCTCGGCGCCCTCGCCTCCCGCGTGGGGAGGTGGGGAGGTGAGGAGGAAGGCTAGGCACAGGTAGGCACGCCAAGAGGGAACTGCTGCGGGCAACGGGAGGCCGAAGACCCGAGGCGGAGAGGGGCGGCCGAGGAGAGCTAGCCTGACCTCGCGGCCGGGCCGAAGGACACGCGGCGAGGGAACCTGGGCGCACGCGGGTCCTCGCAGATCCCGGCCTCCCTGGGCCGCCTGGCCGCCTGGCTCCCGGCGCCGCTCGGCCCGGTCCGGCCTGGCCCGGCCCAACAGCGTTTGTGGTCAAGGGCAGGAGCAGGGGGGTGTGAGCTGCGGGGTGGCGGGCGCGTGGGTGCAGCGGGCAGCCGGGGTGCTGGAGCTTTCTGCTTGGAACTTTGGGTATCACAGCGTGGACGTATCTGAGCGCCCGAGGCTTTGTGTACAACTCGTGCGTGTGTCTGTAGACTGGGTTTTGTGAAGCTTACCCACGCCCGCTGTGCGTCTGTTTTCCCCGCGTGTTAGTGCACGCCACTGCGCGAGGTGCTGGACTTGGGCGGATCTTGGTGGATCTTAGCAGTCCTGAGAGTAGTAAACTCTGTGTGTGTGTGTGTGTGTGACCAACTCTCTCATTTCTTGGGGCGTGCGTATGTGTGCGACCAGCTCTGTCCTTTCTTGGGGCGTGGATACCAATGTGGTGTATGGATCTCTGGTTGTATTGTGTGGGTTCCAGTGTCTGTGGATGCTGCATATGGAAAAGGCCCCTGGGGGTCTGAGTGTGGGACCAAGGTGTACCTTTCAGGTCCTGTTGGACTGCAAATGACATTGGAGTGTAACTGGTACAGCTGTGGGGTGTGAGCAGTGGACAACCAGCATCATTGTCAGCTTGTCTGTTTCTGCTTATGTTTTGAGCAATTGGGCATGCCCTTGTAACTCCTAGGTATATCTGAACCTGTGTGTCAGAGACATAGCAACTCTGTGTAAGAAGGAATCTTCTTTTCCTCCACCCTCTTCCTAACTCTGCTGGCAGCCTAAGGAAAAAGTTTTGGCTTCCTGCCAGGTGAAAGAGCCCTGCTCCAAGAATCTGAGTATCCTGGGTTTCTTCTGGGATATGGAGGCATCAATGTGCTGGTCTGGGAAGAGGGTTCCTGGGCCCTTCCAGGGGCTGAGTTCTAGAGAAGATGCTGAAGACCTGGGTGGGGGACCACTTCTGGACACCAACTGGGCAGGAGTGGTCACTGCCAGTCCCTGTTACTGGCTTGGCACTCAGGAAAATGCATTTGGTGCCAAAGGTAAAAAAAAAAGAAAAGCCAATGAACACACCTCTCCTCTTGGTTTACTGGAAAGTGGGAGCAGTTTGGCCAGAGCCTGTCCGGGAATAGGACTCCCCATCCTGTTGTGTGGGAAGGATTGTCTGCCTGAGCAGGTTGTGAAACCATTCCTGAGGATTGGCTGTGTTCCAAGCCTTGTGCAGGGGGCTGTGGACCCAAACGTATCCCTGACCTCAAGCTGCTCATGGTTGCTGTTCAACAGTGGCATAAAGTAGAGAGTCTACAAGTGTGGCCTAGAAGACCAGGGAAGGACGGCCAGATGATGCCACTGGCATGCGAGTGTGTGGGTTTTTAGGCTTTTAGGTGATAACAGTTCTTGGGGAATGTGTGTTCAGCTCCTGACCCCCACATATATGCCATGGGATCTTGGCTACATTTTGTAAAACGGAGATAGTAACACCTGCTCATGGGGCTCGTGAGGGTTATGCAAGATACTCCCGAGAGAAGTGTCCACACCAGGGCCCACTAGAGAGTGTAGGTGCTCAGTAAACATTTTTAAAATTGGAATTCAGGCAGAAGGGATGTGGTGATCGAGATGGGTTGTAAGTGGAAACAGGCTTTGTACTCAGATGAAAGGCCCTGTGTGTGCTAAGAGGAGGTGTCTGATGCAAGTCCATGTTGGATGGAAGATCAGAAAGATTGAAAAACGTGCCTTCCCGTAGAGGCTCTTTGAATTTCATTCATTCATTCATTTCAATCATTTTCACTCTGTTCATTTGCTCATATCCTCTCTCTTTCCCACATACACACACATTGAAGCAGGGAGCTTTGGAGAATAAACTCAGGCACAGGGAAGCAGAGAAAGGTCTAGAATCCTGTGTATGTGTGTGTAGACACCCTTGGGCATGTAAGGTACTCTGCATCTGGGGGTCTCTGTGCTGTGTGCGGACTTGGGTCTGGGATGTCTGTACCCACAGGGTGTGGGTGTGCCTGGGGACATGGTGGTCAGGAGTTCTACATGCCAGGGGGGCCTGCTGGGGGCTCACCAGAGCTGCTTGAGGGAGACTTCATTATCAGCTCCCGCTGTGTGGCTGTGAGGGAAAGGGGGCTAGGGGCATCAGGTTCATCCATTTTGCAAGAGAAGCCAGGCATCTAAGGTTTAAAGTGTAGAATCTTTTGCTTTTTATATATTGGCAACTGCTTCACCAAAAAAAAAAAAAAAAAAAAAACAGACCAGAAACATGAAAAAGCAAAACTCCTATGAGCCAAATATGGCCCATGGGCTGTAAGCTGGTATCCTTAGGTGCATGTGCTGTCTGTCTGTGTGGGCAGGCGCTCAGGTACTTGGGTGGGGTGTCTGTTCTTTGAGCAGAGAGCCCCCCCTTCCCTGTCCTTTCCCAGCTGCCTTTCTGTCACCCTCATCCAGGTCCTCCCATCTTCTATTTATATAAAGGCATTTGGCCTTGACCTCAGTCATGGCTCTCAAATATGCTCTTCCTTCCTCTTTGCCCTCTCAGCCTCTATGCTTCCCCTGACTATACTGGGTTCCTCTCTGGACCCCTGGCCTCCACTGTCCTCCTTCCCATCCTGACTGTCCTCCATGCAGCAGCCAGAGAGAGCTTTCCAAAACCCAGGGGGATATTAACCCTCCCAGCCCCAACACCTTGCCTTCCTGGCTCTTTGGCTTGGTTTTCAGAGAATTTAGAAAGCTAGTCCCAGCTGACCTCCAAGGCAACCCCTCTTCCTCTCCAAAATGCCCTTGTCCTGTCTTGCTGCTGGGGGATTTCCCACTTATCCTCTGAGATTTGGCTCAAATGCTACTAACTCCTAGAAGCTACCCTAACTTTCTCCTCTTTGTTCTTACAACCACCTTCATCTCCCCTTCCCCTGCCCCCAGATACCCTCATTTCATCACAACAGTGTCCATTAATTGAATTGGTGGGCCTTACATACCTTATTTTATGAAACAAAATCCTCAAATCAACCCTATGAGGGAAGCATTATGCTTATTCCCACTTAGCAGATCATAAAATTGAGTCTGGAAAGATCACTGCACTTGCCCAAGCTCAAGTGGTGATGCTGGGATTAGAACCTGCTATCTACCCTATTTAAATTCCCTCCATCATAATAATAGCTCATTGGCAGCACTTACTGAGAATTTACTATTCTGAGGACTTTATGTGGATGATCTCAATCCTCACATCAGCCCTTTTAAGTAGGAAGTAGTACTATTGCTGTCATTCAATAAATAGGGAAGCTGAGGCCCAGAGAGGACACAGGCATTGCCCAAAACCCACATGCCTAGTAGCAGGCCTTGTGTGATGTCTGGCGCCAGCAGGCTGTCAGTAGTAGAGGTTTGCTAAATTCCACTTTTCTGTTTTCTCTTCTAGCTACCAAGGGGCCAAGGGATGAGCTGGGGTCCGCCTTCCCAATGGCATCTCCCCCTGGTCTGGAACTGAAGACACTGAGCAATGGTCCCCAGGCCCCAAGGAGACCTGCATCTCTGGGTCCAGCAGCCCCACCCAGGGAGGGTGTGGAGAATGCCTGCTTCTCTTCAGAGGAGCATGAGACCCATTTCCAGGACCCTGGGGATACCAGACTAGGCCGCTCCCCCAGCCCTCCTGGGGGCCTTGGCCCCTCACGGCCCCGACCCCAGAGAGACGACGCATCCCTGCATTCAGAAGAGGGGCCAGGCCTGGAGCCCGTGAGCCGCCCTGTGGATTATGGCTTCGTCTCTGCTCTGGTTTTCCTGGTGAGCGGGATACTCCTGGTGGTGACTGCGTACGCCATCCCCCGCGAGGCTCGCGTCAACCCGGACACGGTGTCGGCACGGGAGATGGAACGGCTGGAGATGTACTATGCACGCCTGGGCTCGCACCTGGACAAATGCATCATCGCAGGCTTGGGGCTGCTCACGGTGGGCGGCATGCTCTTGTCCGTGCTGCTGATGGTCTCCCTGTGCAAGGGCGAACTGTACCGCCGGCCCACCTTCGTCCCAGGCAGGGGCTCCAGGAAGACCTACGGCTCTATCAACCTGCGCATGAGACAGCTCCATGGGGACGGGGGCCAGGCCCTGGTGGAGAACGAAGTTGTCCAGGTCTCAGAGACCAGCCATGCTCTCCAGGGGTCTTAAGTAAGAGCCCACTCTTTCTGGCTGCTTCAGCTTCGGAGTGACCAGGCCCCCAAGGCTGGGGTTTTGGACCGAGCTCCACCGAGGGCCCTGTGGAAGGAGTCGTGGGTGCAGGAAGGGGAGCTTGGGGCCTGGTCCAGGCTTCGCTTAGGAGAGCGGCCCCTCCATCTGTTTTGTAGCTTGAGGTTTTGCATAAGGTTTTGTTTGAAGGATGGCTTCTGCTGCTAAATATACAAAAGTCTGGAAACCGCTGCCCTTGGAGGATGAGGTTTCTTGGCATTTCTGTGGATTGAGAGCTGTTTGAAAGGCTGCCCATCCTGTTCCCCGTGCCTTGGGGAATTCCGGGATCTCTGCTGTCCTCATCAGCCACCTATGGGTGTTGGGTGACCTTGGAAGGACCCCTTGCAGCCCTGACCATTGAAGGTGGGAGGTGGCTTCATGATGAGGGGAGAAGTCATCCCTGGGATGACCTCTCCTCTCCAGGCCTCAGTCCCCCTGACTGTGGTGTGAGACGGGTGGCCCTTCCAGTTCTGCCCTAGGAATTCCCGTATGGAACAGGAGCCCGGTATCTGCATGTGGCCAGTCCTTCAGGGGAGGAGAGTGTCAGCAGGTGCTGACCATTCTCCATGCCATTTTCTGACCAGCGTTGCCACCACTTACACAGCCAGCATCTCCCACAGTCCTGCTAAAGGAGCCCTTAAGTCCTCAGGTTAGGCTGGGCTAAATACAGTTTGTGACAGCCTGGTTTTGGTCTTGGGATCGAATTACCTGCAGTGACTAGCACAAGTTTTACAGTCATGTGCGCAGTTTTCACTAACTCCCTGGACAAGGGGCAGGGGGTCTTTCAAATAAGAAAGGGTGAGGGCTTTGCTATATTTCTGTGGACACAGTGTGGGCCTTCATGACCGCCCCTTCCCCAGTAGTATGTCTCTTAGGCATAACCTTATTCTGGGAACAGGAAAGAAACTTTTTTTTTAATGTTGAATTTGTAACCTTCCTTTCCCAACCCCCCTAAGCAGTAAAGTGCAGCCCCAATTTATTTGGGGAAGAAATCAGGCACACATTCTGGTGGCCTGGAAATTCTGGCCACATTGATCACCGTTTGTTCTGTTTCTCTTAGTCAAGTGTTTTCTAGGCTCCATCCAGACTCTCTTTAAACTACTGACAAGGAAAGGAAGTGGGTCCTAGTGGGTAAGGAGATAAAGGTGTTTGAGGACTGGGGGAGGGCATTATCCATTCTGAAAGGCTCTAGAGGGCTTTGAGAATATATGCCTTCTAGGTCACTGGTTTGAAGACTCTAATGGGGTCATTTCAGTGAGCCCCCAAACCCCTGCAGGTTCTGTGTACTCCGTCTCAGTTGGCAATGTGGGCCACTGATCCTGATTCTTGGGGGTGGGAGAGTGGGGTGGGCATGAGGCTAGAGCAGCCCTGACTATCTGTAACCTGAGCCCTCAGTCCGGTGAGTTGAACATCTGGACGGTGTAACATTATCGCTTCTATGATGGATCAAATATCTGCTTCTGCTGGCAGGATTTTCCAGGAGCAGGGGGCTGAGGGAGGGCTAGAGAGGACAAAGGCTATGCATCTTGGCCTGTCAGATTCTGTTTCTGCTGTTGAAGAGGTGTAGTTTGAAAAGGACAAAGCCTCGAGATAGTGAAAGATTCACAAGTCAAAGCTCCAAGTGAGGAGTGGATGCACGAAGTGACAGGAGCCACTCTAGGTAGAAGAACTGAACATCCCAAATGATGGGCTCAGGCCTTTCAAATCTATAATGATAATAAAAAAATATCAATCCAAGCTAAATAGATTATTGTGACAGTGGGGGACTCTTTTGGAGACTAAACCTGTTGAGTGGATGCATCCAGGACCATCAATTCCTATCAGTTTAATGCCGTGAATTGTGTTTAGAGGGTGAATCTGTTAGAAGGTTAAATTCCAGGAACCTCAGGTTTTCTCTAAACCAGAGAAGCCTGCTTTGCATCCTAATGTACTCTTGAGAAAAATGTGTAAAATGGATGGAGGCAGTCATTTCTTTGTCGATGAGTTAAGAAAACTTAGGTGATGCCAAAAACATTTCCCCAAGATTGCAGCTGAGATGGCCCAGCCAGTAGATCAAAAACACGGTCAGGAGGGAGCAGGACGTAGGATGCTGAGAACTCTCTTTGGAGGTTTTTTTTGGGTGTAGCTGTGAAGTGGCCCCAGGGGACCCTATGGTGGCTGGAAGGTGCCCACCTGTAGGAACTGCATCTCCTACTTGAGAAGCTACTAGGGTCCCCAAACCTTGCTTTTCCTGGTATATGAGAACAGATACTGATTTTGGAGTCAGTAAAACCTGGGCATCAGGGTCTGCCATTTCCTGGCTGTGTGACCTTGAGCAAGGTATTGTTTCTAAGTATCCTGAGTATTGTCTTTGTGAAGTGGGAGGAATGAAAGTTCATCCTCAGCCTCCTTTCAGAGAGAGGGAGGCTGGGAAAAATCAGAGATAAGCTGCAGGCCTGAGTGTATGAGGTTGTCTCCATGATCACTCTCCTTCCTCACCCTGGTTGGAGATGACTGGATTAGGCCTAAAACTTCAGAGTCAACCCTTCTGACTTTCTTCTCTCACCTCCCACCCTACCGATCAGCAGATCTCATTGGTTCCATCTGTGGAATCTGACTCCTCAGTCACAACTGCCCAGTCCAGGTTGCTCATTTGAGTCCTAATTCCTCTCCTGCCCACCCTCCACCTCAGCTCTTGTTCCACTCTGCACCCAGGAGGATCCTTTTTGTTCAATCTCTCAGTTGTGTCTGACTTTTTGCGACCCCATGGACTGCAGTACTCCAGGCTTCCCTGTCCTTCCCCATCTCCTGGAGTTTGCTCAGACTCATGTCTGTTGAGTCGGTGATGCCATCCAACCATCTCATCCTCTGTCATCCCCTGTCCTCCTGCCTTCAATCTTTCCTAGCATCAGGGTCTTTTCCATTGACTTGGCTCTTTGCATCAGGTGGCCAGAGTATTGGAACTTCAGCTTCAGCGTCAGTCCTTCCAGTGAATATTCAGGGTTGATTTCCTTTAGGATTGACTGGTTTGATCTACTTTGAGGGTCCTATTCAAAGGTTAGTTAGGTCAGGTTGCTCCTGCTCCAAACTGTCATACGGCTCCTCTTACTCTCGGCAGAAGCTACCATTCTCACCAGTCAAGGGTGCATTGACAAGGCCTCTCACTTGTGCAAACTCCTTCCAAGGCCCTAAATCACACTTATTTATAATTCTCATTTTTCCAAAAAGGATGACTCCCTAAATTTCATAGGCTTCAGGTCTATCCCTCATGGTGGCCTATGAAAACGCTACACAGTCTGGCCCCTGTGCTGCTCTGACTTTCTGTCCCATCCTAGCCTCTGCTCACTCCATTGCAGCTAGGCTCACTCCCTGCAGGCACATGCCCACCTCAGGGCCTTTGCACTTGCTGCTCCTTCTGCCTGGAAGGCAACCCTTCCCTGTGGGCCTTTGAGTGAATCCTCCCACCTCTCTGGTGCTCCAGAGAGAGACTGGAAACATTCCCAACCAATCTCCACCTTCTCTGGGGACTGAGGGGATCAGGAAACACATAAGAGGGCTTTCTAAAGTTAAGACAGTGGTGCTGAGTTTAGAGAGTTTTGGAGGGGCAAGAGGAGGGAAAGCAAAGGAGGCATTATGAAGCCACAGGAGGCAGGTTCTGTCTAAAGGATCTGTCTTGGAGGAAAGGGGAGCATCACTAGCACTGACAGAGTCAAGGAGATGCCCTCAGGTTGGGTCTGTTGGTTTCTTCCAAAAGACTGGGCTCCTCCTGATATCCCTGAGGAGATGAGTTTCAGCTAAGGGAAGGAGAAGCATGTTGAGATCTTGCCTGGGTTGGAATGGTAGGGAGCTCCTTGTCAGTGGAGGTATGTTAGCATTTACTGGTCAGGTGTTGGGTGTCTTCAGGGAGAAACATAGTGGAATTTGGGTAGGATTTAGTCTCGAGGCTTCCAACCAACCCCCTCTCCTTGGAAGAGAACCTGTGCCCCAGTGGCCAGAGCCTGGCTAAAGACAGTAGCAATGTTGGTCTTGCTGTATCCTCTTTTCTTTGGTCCCAACACCCTCTCCCCCAGATCAACCCTCTTCCTGGGTTGGGTTGTCCTGGAGCAGATGGGCAGGCCCAAGAGATATGTATGGTACAGAGGGTAGCAGGATTACTGCCTTCCTTCTCCCAGGGGACCAAGCACTTCTGAGCTTTCTCCCTACTCCAGTCTTAGAGAGACTGGGGGGAGAAGCCCTTATGGAGGGAGTTCACTGAGGACCATCCATCACGTAAAGTATAAGGGCACTGGCTCTGGAGTCCGAGTGCCTGGATGCTTGTGTGCATGTGTGCTCAGTCGCTCAGCCTTGTCCACCTCTTGGTGACCCGATGATCTGTAGCCAGGCAAGAATACTGGAGTGGGTTTCCATTTCCTGCTCCAGGAGATCTTCCTGACCCAGGGCTCGAACCATGTCTCCTGCATTGCAGGTGGATTCTTTTACTGCTGAGCCACCGGGGAAGCCTGCCTGGATGCTGAGCCGATGCCTAATACCCCTGAGCCACAGTTTCCTCTTCTGTTAAATGGAAGCACCTTCCCCATAAGGCATGGTAAGCAGTAAATGAGATACCCATAAAGCACTGAGCATAGAGCCTGGCACTTTGTAATTCACTCAATAATGTTTGTTCATTTGCTTGTTCATTCACACCTAATCTGTATTCTTCCCTGGGGGAGGTCCTATGGGCACACGTGGGCCCTGCCCTTGAGCTGGTCACAGATTGTCTGGAGAAACAGGACAGTGCACAGGGAGCTGTGTATGTCTGGCCAGGGGTGGAGAGTGTTGGCACAGAGGAGGGATCTGATTAAGTTGAGATCAAGTCAACTTAATCTCCTGGGTCTGGGGAAGGTTAGTGAGTGGAAGGATCTTCTGGCAGGAAAGCTGGCCCCAGGGGAGCAGGGAGGACAGGGGAAGAAGGTGCCTGCCATGCCAACCTCTTCCTGGGTGGCAGACATCTGAGCCAATAATGACTTAGGGTAAAGGGTACTCAGGAAAGGCCATCTCTCTCCCTTTCCTGGTTCTTCATTTCATCCCATCTCTCCCTATCTTCCTCTTTTTTTTTTTTATTCTTCTGTGTTTACACCTCCTTTCACTACAGCCACTCCTGGGGGTTACACCCACAGGTGTGTTACTACTATTGCTGACTCACCTGCCAGCCATCTGACTCTCCTCTTGCGAGTGTCTTCCCTCCTCTATCAAAGATGAAAGCAGGGGCCCAAATGCCAATGCCCATAGAGTTTGGCAGGTGACAGTCACTAATGAAGCAGGTGGCAATCTACAGCAGTGGCAGGATTAAAGGAGTGTCTGTTTCAGCTGATTGGCTGTTGCCCTGTGGATGGGCTCAGGGTTGTCAGAGCTCCTGATTTTTCAAGAGCAGCTGGACATCTGGACATTTGCATGGGTAAAAAGGATTATCCCACTGCCTGAGAATTCTGACAGGCCAGAACTGAGGACAAAGGAGTGTCCAGTGAGATGCCACCTGCTGGAGTCAGTCATCCACCCCCTCCCTGGCCCAGGGCTTACCAAGTCACTCAGAGAGATGGGGGCACCCTCAAGAAGCAGTCTAGACTGTCTCCCAGTTGGAGGCTCACTGAAATACAGTGCCTGCAGACCACTTGAGTGTTTCTCATCTAAGATCCTTCATTCTTTCACAAAGGACTTACGTACCATTCTGTGCTAGGTTTTGAGGTACAGCACCAAACAGATGAAAGAAGTAAGGACAGTATTCTTGAGTGGTCTTGACAAGTATATTCTGGGGCTCAGAATTAGTGTGAACATGGAGATGAGGCCTGCTTCTGACCTGGAGAATTTCTGATGTGGGAGGCCCATGGGAACAGCCCACACTGGCTTGAAGGGTGGTGGGACTCAGGGAGGAAGAAGGGCAGTCCTGCAATCCCTCCCAGTGTTCTGAGGCTCTTGAAGGTAGGTGGAGAACCCTAGTGTTCCAGGGCTCCAAGAGTTGATGTAGGCAGGTGAGGGGAGGCTGGAGCTGTGGGATGGTGCAGGTGGCTATGCAGCCCAGTATATTACCTCAAGGAGCAGATGGGCTGAGAACCTCTTATGGACTGAGAGAGACCCTCACTACTGAGAGTCCTGGGTAAAGTTCTCAACAGCACCCCCCAGTTTTGCATGTTGTCTACAAAAGACTCCAGCATCAAAAAGCAAAACCCCAGTATGAATTAGAGTAAGAGTACTCCCCACCCCCGACCCCATCACCATGGCTAGTGAAGAGACTCTTCATTTTTCTCCCTCCTCCCACCCTACCACAGAGGAGCAGCGAGTGTTCAAAAGAGGTCAGAGGAGACACCTCTTGGAACTGGATATAAGTTTAAATTGGACTGGACTGAGTTTGAAAATCAAAATGACCATTCAGTTTTTGGTTGGATCCTAGATGCTAAGATGAGAAAGGGGGCTCTGACAGAGGTTAGTTGGATAAAACAAAACACTTCATGTTTCTACATTTCAGTGAACCCGTTATGTATTATACACTTTAGATGATCAAATTTTAAATGAAATACGGTGTTCCTTCTGTGCCAGGCACTCTTCTAAGTCTTTGCATCTGCTAGTTCATTTAAACCTCACAACCATCTTGGAGAGTGGGTGCTATCATTAATTCCCTTTTACAGATGAGTAAGCTGAGGCACAGGCAGGCAAAGTGACTTTCCCAAGGTCACACAACTAGTAAATAGCAGACTCAACTATAATAGTATGCAGGCTGGTCAGGGCATGTTTGCACATCTGGGCTGTAGGCTGCCACTGAGGCTTGTGGTTTAGATGCCAAGTGGGAAGCTCTTGGGGGGATAAGAGGGGACAGTTGGGGCAGCACTAAACTTGGACAGGCCCATGTCCTATTTAAATCATGGAATCTCATAGGTCAGCGGGATCTTTGAGGATCCTTGGAGGATCAAGTCCACCTTTATCCCCATTTTACTACTGGGGTAAACCAAGGGGAGAGGTGGGACTTGCCCAGGGGCCCCATGGCTCAGGCCCCCTCTCTTCTTAGGGTTCTCATGTGAATTTATATCAGACATCAAGAAGCCTAAAGGATGAAGCTGTGCTCCTGTGGTTCTAATCTGGAGGGTGGGCGGGCAGGGCTCCATCTTGTAGGCAGAATACCTAGGTTCATCCTTCCTGGGATGCCTGTCTATCCCAGAGGAGGGCCATCCTGGACTGGGGAGCAGTCGACATTGGCCTACCCTGGCCCAAAGGCTTCGTCTGGCAGCTGCGCCTAGGTGGGCGCTGACCAGGGTGCTGAACCTGCATGGCCCCTTCCTCTTACAGCCTGGCTGAGGGGAGAAAATGAAGAGGGAGGGACAATTTTGGGGGGTCATATTTTTGTCACTCAAAGAGACCAATATGACTGTTGGGGGTAATGTCTGATACACAAGTTTGGGGCTAGGATTTATTTGTAGTCTTTGTGGCAAAGTGGGGGTCACTCAACTGCTCTGGGTATGCTTTTTCATCTGTCCAATGGGGAAAATAGCTCCCAAACCACCAAAGTCAGAAGGCCAGGGTGAGCATCATTTGGGGTCATATGACAGAGCCCTGCATGGAGCCTAAGGCCATGTCTAGGCCAATGAAGCCTCTCAAGAGGTCACCCTGACAGGCTTTGGGGCCTGTTCCTTCCTCTGTGGGATAGGGATTGGGCTGGGTGCTTTCAGATGCTCCCAACCTGGGTGCTTGGGTGCTGTGGCTGTAGGTGGAAGTGCTCAGAGACATGAGATACACTTTGCAATAGGACTGACTTCGGAGTCTCGGGCCATCTTGGGAATTATGCAGCATTGTTCCTGTCTCGTATCAGTCCTGACTTGTTTTCCGGCTTCAGGAATAGATTTTGCCCATGCTCCTCCTCTGGGCAAGATGTGGGGTCTAGGTATAGCAGTTTTACTAAAAAGAGCACCAGTTTTAGAACCAGGCTGTCTTGGGTCCTCATCACAGCTCTGCCACCCCTGAAGGAACAAACCCAGCACCACTTCAACTAAGCTGCTACCAGTGTTTACCTTGGGAATAGCTAGGTGTACTACATGAGACTAGGAGGAGTTTGGCACACTGAGGGCATCAGATAGTTATTCTCGTCATTGAACAGCAGCCCAAGGTTTCCTTCCTCTTGTTCATGAAGTGAAAGTCATTCAGTCATGTCTGACTCTTTGCAACACCATGGACTGTATAGCCCACCAGGCTCCTCTGTCCTTGGAATTTTCCAGGCCAGAATACTGGAGTGGGTAGCCGCTCCCGTCTCCAGGGGATCTTCCCAACCCAGGAATCGAATCCAGGTCTCTTGCATTGCAGGCAGATTCTTTACTATCTGAGCCACCAGGGAAGCCCTCTTGTCCATGAACCCCCAGTCTTATCTACCCATATGGCTTCAGTAATGATAGCTGGTACCCACAGAGCTCCTGCTATCTGTTTGTAAGACACATTATTTGGTTGGGTCCTGTAACAATCCTGAAGGTAGATATGATGCTCATTTTGCAGATAAAGTCACACACCAGCAAAGGGAGGGCTGGGAGTCATAACTACTCCTGCTTAATTCTAAGAACCCTGCTTGCCTTCTTAAGCAAATTACTGAAACTTTCCAAACCCTCTTTTTCTGGCCTGGAAAAAATGGGGATAGTATTTCCTTATATTAGATATGACATATGCTATTTTACAAGGGTACACCCGTATTTAAAAACATATGAAACAAACACATTTTGAGTGATATGGGAGAAAGGAAGGGAGAGGTTACAGGGGATAACACAGAAAAGAGTTAAAACGAGGAGGTTCTTGTATTAGTCATAGTATGTCATCAACCAAGACTGACGATTCTTTTCACCTGCTATCCAGGTAAAGGGAGAAGATATAAGGTTTGTACACCAGAGAGTTTCAGACTTTAAAGTGCACACAAACCACTTGGACAACTTGATAAAGTGCAGATTCTCATTTAATAGGCCTGGGTGGGGCCTGAGATTCCACATTTCTAACAAGTTTCTACGTGAATCTGCTGGTTTGAGTAGCAAGGATGTGTATAGCCTTCCCTTCCCTTCTCAGGAATTCTCAAACTGGTCTGTCAGATAAATCACCTGAGGAACTTACAAAAAATGGACTTAAGGGCCCTTCCCTAGTGATCTGGATCCAGGTCTGGGTTGGGGCCCAAGATGTACTGTGTCCTTCAAGCAAGCATTTCAGGAGAGACTGGGAGGCTTGGGCAAGCTGGAGAAGCCTGGCTCTGGTGCTCATCTCTATCAAGGCCCATTCTATAAGGATGTTAATACACAGGAGACTGGCTTGTCAGACCTCTGTCCCAAACGTGCCTTCCTGGGACAGGCAGAAAAAGGGAAAAAGGCCATTTCCCAGGCTCCTTTGCAGCTATGGTTTAAGAGTTGATGTAGGTTCCAACTATCAGATGCATGCAACCAAGCCTTGCACTTGGAACTGAGGTGAGAGGAAGTGGGGGAGGGGGTCAAGGTGGCAGCACAAGGGGCATTTACTTTCTGGCACAGATCCAGGCAGTTGCTGTGTGGCTCTGGAGTTTCCTGATCCCCAGATCAGACAATGATGATGTGATCTTGCTGCTGCCTGCATCCAAACCTTCTTGTTTCAAAAAGCTAAAGTAGTTTCTGTTTCCTACAGCCCACCCTGTCTCTCCTCTTTCAGAACCATGTCACACAACACTCACCTTATGTGGCTAGTATGGAACCTGGCCTTTCCCACGGTCATCCAACGTCCGAGGCTGGGCCTTCCACCTCGTACCTGCCACCTAGCCCTGCCACTAGTGGGGCAAACCTCATGTTCAAACCCATGTCATTGGTGCTGTCTGCACCCTCGTATCCTTGGTCACCTGGGTCTTGCCACTCCTCTATAGCCACCATCCTCACTGCCTGCCATTCCTACTTGTGACCTACCCTCTGGGTGAGGCTCAGGGCTTGGCACAGCTGGAGACTTAGGGTATCCCAAGGACAAACAGGGGCTGGGGGCTTGGATGCCTGCCTTTGAATCTCTCTTTTGGTGCAAAAAGTCAACAGTGGGCCTTAAGAATATAAGTTTTATATCAGACAAAGCTGAGGATATTTATGTGAGGGGTCTTTCATCTCCTTGGTGGCGGGACCTGTCTCATTGGAACTGCCCAAAGCAGACAAGAGCACAAGGTGACAGACAGGAACTGCTCCACAGACTCTAAGTTTTCTTCTGTGGAGAGGTAAGGATCAGTAATAGAATGCCATTAATGAGCAGAAAAGGAAGCTATGAAGGAATCTGGATTTCAAAGAATGAGGTTGTTACAGGGCTTGCTATCCGATTTCTAACTGCATGGCAACAGGTACTAGCCATCCATCACAGGAATAAAAAGTCTGTTTTGAACATAATATCTGCTTGGAGTCAGGGTCTTGAGACCAGTGACTTCACCATGGAGGCAGACAGCTCACGATGAGCAGATAAATGCAATGCAATGAAAAACACAGCCAGCTCTAAGAATCAGGAAGGACACAAGGCAAGGAAGAAGAGTTGGGGATGAGGAGACTGCCAGAGATGGTACACGTAGTCTATGTCACTTCAAAAGACAAAGATTCAGAACTAGATGTTTATTTTACTTGTAAGCCAGTGGGTCAATACAAATATTTCAAAACAAGCAAAAGTGGTACCATGAATCTCACCAGACCTGGAAAGGTCATGGTAACTTCCCTACAGATGGGACCTTTCTCCTAAATCACATCCAGCCCTGAAACTTGCCCAAAATTCAAACTTTAACTCCTTTGTATCTCACCAGTCAGTAATCCCAAGGTGGCTATTACCAAAGCACAGTCTGTGATCTCTGTCTTGTTTGACCTCGGTCAGAATTCCATTTTTGTTTTTTTAAAATAGAGGACAAAACCACAAGGAGCTACCACTTCACACCCATTAGGATATCTATACACAAGACTAACAGGTGAGGAGATGGGAGGAACCAGGCCCTCATACTCTGCTAATGGGAATGTCAATGGCACGGTCACTGTGGGAAACAGTCTGGCAGTTACTCAAAAATTAAACATAGAGTTACCATATGATCCCACAATTCCACTCCAAGAGAATGGAAAACATATGACCAAACAAAAACTTGTACATAAATGTTCATAGCAACCTTATTTTAGTTGGAACAACCTGTCCATCAACTGATAAATGGATAAAGAAAATGTGGAATATTATTCAGCTATTAAAAGAAATGAATTACTGATACACGCTACAGCATGGATGGACCCTGCAAACGTTAACTGAAAGAAACCAAACATGAAAGACCACATATTATGTTATTCCACGTGTAAGAACTGTCCAGAATAGGCATATCTTTAGAGACAGAAAACAGACGAGTGGTTACTTGGGGCTGGGAGAAGGGAATGGAGAGTGACTGTTACTGGGTATGAGGTTTCTTTTTTGGATGATGAAATGTGCAGAACTCAGATATGGTGATGGGTGCACAACACTGTGAATGTACTAAAAACACTGAATTGTACACTTTAAAAAACATGAACTTTATGCATATGTGAACTGTATCTCAATAAAACTGTTATTTTTAAAAAGGAGGAACAGGCTATTAAGTGCTGATATTTATTGTTAAGGCTCTAACACTTCTGGGTTCCACAAAACGTACACCTGAATCACGCCCTCTGGCTGCTTAATGATTACTCATGGCTGGAAGGAGGAAGTGGCCTAGATACACAACATGTACTGGCAGGCTGACTTGGAAGTTCCTGAAGGTCCCATTCACCTCCCCACACATAACAACTAAGCCACAGTCTGCGTTCCTCAGTCCTTGATGCAAGGAGACCCACTCAAAAAATGACTGATTCTGCAGATGAATCACTGAAGTTCCTGTTTTCAGAAAACAGTATTATGCTTATGACTATCCTTTCCACTTTCACTATTAGAAAATCTAAGTGGTGAATTTATTGTTTCAATCTTGTCCTTCCCCTGAATCAGGGTCCTAAAAGTTATTTACTTCCCCTGCTTGTCTGATGTTCCTTTAAATGCTTCTTTTTATAATAAAGGATGCTTTTATGAGCAAATTGCCTCAAGTTCTTTGTAGAAGGTATGATCTAGCTTCCGAACAAAACATCTCACCCATTTGCTGGCTCTTGGGGAAGATGTCCATTGATGACTGCATTTGCAGCTCTGCCTGACCTCTGGGTCTTTTTCCAGAGCAGAGCTGTTCTAAAAGCTTTACACTGGTCCTTCACTAAATCAGTGCTTGAAATGCGGCCTGCCAGAAATGCCCAGGAAGCCCTAGCCTCCCCACCTATAGCCAGGTGACATCTTGGATCGGCCCTGGGCATATATGCCTTGTCTAGTTTACTTGTAACCCACTCTTGGGCACAGCAGACAGGCACTTCCAGGCTATATAGCACATTAGCAGATGCCTTAGGAAGGCTCTGGTAGCCCTATGCCCACAGATAAATACTATCTCCTAATTTAGAGAAAGGAGTCCAAGGAGCTGAAAAAGGCACCACCCATGGCTGAAATGCTAGCGGTGGAGTGAAAGTGACTAGTGCCTTCATCTCTTGCCTCGGAGTCTGGTGCTCTAGGGTGTTTTCTCTACTCCAGCACAGGGGTTCATCACTGAACACGTCTGTCAGGCCTTGGGCTGAAAAGGATCTGGAGAACACGAAAGGTCAGGTGGGCCTGGACACAGGGACAGACTTCCAGAGGCTGGGGCTCCCTGGGGGTGGTATGCCTTCCTGGGTTGTTTCCTGTATCACCAACTCCTCCGTTCACCCGTGTCACACACTGGCTTCCAGAGGCCAGGCTCCCTGCTTGTCCCTATGTCCAGCACTGTGCTGCTATGCGCATGTCGGGGCCTCACGATGGATAGAGGCACAGAGTTGCAGACTCTGTAGGTAAGCACCACACAAAGCCTTGAACCTTCATTCTTTACCTTTTGCCCCAGTTACTAGGGATCATCATGCATAGAAGCCGACACCAGGATGTTTTAGAGCAAGAAAGGCACCTCAGATTTCGCAGGTGGGCACGGTGGCCCTGGGAGGGGAAGGGACTTGCATAGGGTCACTCAGTTAAGTTAGTGGCAAAAAAGAGATTAGCCTTCAGGTCTGCTCTGTTTATTCCTCTGTTCGAAGGCGGCCATTGCCCAGGCATAGACAGACCCAGAGGACAGGCTCAGACAAGCAGAACTGGAACGTCTTGCCCTTTGCAGAGAGATGCAGTCGTTCTGCAATGCGCCTGGCCTTGTGGAAGTCATCCCTGTGGCCTATGGGGGTTCCAGTCACTCATTTTCATCCATGCAGCCAGACCATCTTAGTGATATCAGGAGTGAGAGCAATTCATGAAAGGAAGATGCCTAAGAGTCCTTTAGCCCCTCAAAGATCCAAACTCTCAAGTCTCATACATGGAAGGAGCTGTGCAGTAAAGAAGAGTGGGAGACCGGCAACATGATTTTTGTATTGACATTTGGTTCTTAATAATAACATCCAAAATGGGTTCTGTTCTTATAGCGATGCAGCTGGAACTGCATCGGGTCAAGGGCATATGTTGCCGGAGTCTCCCCTGGGAAGTGCAGAGGAGCTGGTGGTGAGACACACACTGATTTCTCTTTGGGACCTATATGCAGCCAGGTGGAGAACTGCAGCAGGTGCCCTGGCTCTGGTAGGGGGTGGGGAGGCAATCCCAGCCGGCCTGCAAACACATGGACAGAGTCCTTTGCCCCCAGCCCACAAGAAAACGGGTGCTGAAGGGGCCCGCGGTGGCAGCTCCAGGACAGTGGGGGGAAGGCTGGGACGTTACATTCTTGAGGCCTTCACAGGTACATGTCATCGTAGCCCGGTGGGGGCAGATGGTCTGGGTTAGGTCTGGAATGGAAAGAGGGGCTGGTGAGTTGGGGTGATGAAGAGTCAGGGGCACACAGGTAGACAGGGTCCTGAATGGAGGGAGCCTGCCTCCAGAATGATGTGGTGGTTTGTGGAGTTAAAGACCATGTGCTCTAGAGTTGGTCTGAATTCTGATTTTCCCACATTGGACAAGTTCCTTCATCACTCAGGGCCTTGATTTCTGTCTCTGTGAAATATCTATCCACAAGTGCTGACATAAGAATCCACTGAGTTCCTGGCACATACAAGAAGTCCAGTAAATGTGAGTAGCAACCCCTCCTCTGAGTCCTCCTGGAGGGAAGCTGGGGAAGGGAGCCACTGAGGAATGGGAAGCTCATGGAAGGCTTCAGGGAGCAGCAGGCAGGGGCCTGGAGGAGGCTCCACTCTCTTGGCGGCAAGGCCCGGGACTACTGGCAATTCTGCGCTTGGTGTCAGATACCTTTATCCCTGCAATGCTGAGCTGAGCTGCTATCAGGTCCTACCTCTCAGCATCCCCGAGTGAATACCTACCCAGATGGGCTGGTCCCAATGGGTCCAAAGGGGTCAAAGCGTGCTCCTGGGGGCACAGCGCCTGGAGGAAGCCGGTTTGGGAGTCCCGATGACGGGTCAATAAGTGCTCTTGGGAAGCCGGATCTCAGGGGATCCACAATCATGCCACCTCTCCGACACCTGAGACAAGAAGGAATAATGGGTAAGCAGGTGTGGCAAGCAGATGTTGGAGAAGAAGGTGATGAGAATGTAGGTAAAAATGAATTGGACACCAACTCTGGATGGCTCAAGCAGACATGCGTGGATAGTTGCCTGAGTGCCAGCAGGAAGTGGGCAAGAGCAAGCACATAAAAAAGCACACCTTTTCTGGCCATCATGGCCTGCACTTTCAGCTCTACAAGCTCCAGAACCCCACAACACTGAGATCCCTGCCATGTCCTGCAGCCAAGGAGGGGGGCGCGATTTGATCAAGAACATGTGCCAGAACTTGTCAAGGTGAATGCAGAACCAAAACAAGGCTCTTCCAGGCACAGCTTTAGGTCTAAGGGCTAATGAATTGAGACAATTTATAATACTAGCTTTTATTTGTTTGTTTTTGTGGTTTCCTTGAAGGGTCTCTGGGCATTCTATGACTTGATTGTCCAAGTCTGACTCTTGATAGTACCCATCCCTCATGGAGTTCTAAGGATCTGACCTAATGGCTCAAATGAGGATGAATAAGAAGGTGATGTTACCCCAAACTTTGAGGTCAAAGTTTGTTCGAGCTTAACTTCAGCTCAAGCAAAAGTATTAAGTTAAAAAATTAAGTTAAGCTTAATTGTTCAAGCTTAACTTCAGACTTACTTTCCCCACTGTCTAAAAATGAAACACTCAAGTTGGGGACATGCTTTGCAGCAGAGCTTAAAATCTAGAAGCACTGAGCCTTTGCATAGCTGAGGCTCTAACTCTGTTGGGGACTTCACAAGAACTACCCTAGAGTCTAACAGGGATGAGTGACCCTCCCTTATCAAGTGAGGTCATGACCTCTGAAGAGCCCTCAACTGACCTCAGGTCTGTAACCCACTTGTGTGTTTTTCAGTCTTCACCTGATAGACTCCCCCAGGGGTATTGTTCCACCAGGGCAAGCGGGGCCAGAAAACAACAGCGGAACTGCCCTCTGGGCTTGGTCAGTTGCTCCCCAACATTCAGAGCCCTCTTGCACTGTTCCAGGCACGGCAGAGCAGAACAGTGGCAGTGCTTCCTCAGCCACTCGGCAACAAATGCCTCCTTCACCCCAAAGGAAGACTGATGAAAAGTTCTAAAATTAGAAGATGAGCTGGGGCTGAAAGGCCACAAGACCAAGTTGTGTTGCTGCCAGCTCCCCAGCAGTACTCACCCAAAGGGGTCTAGGTCCTCTCCCCCGACAGCAAACGGGCCCAGGGGATCACACCTGAAACAAACAAGGGACAATTACTGAAAGTCCCAGAGCAGCTTGGCACCTGGGCTCCCAGAGGTCCAAAGCTGATGCCTGGGGGGACACACACGTACTCCCAGGCATGGAGGTGGGGAAGTCCCTGCCTAAGACCAGAACACAAGGGGTATTTCAACATGGTCCTTGGCACAGACTAACACTGAAAACATTACATAGCACAGTAACGTGAAAAGAGCTGGACACAAGGCTAGAAACATGGAGGATTCCTAATAATGTAGAAAGATAAAAATATAAACAGTGGGAAACACATACATTTTATTTTATTCAAACCTTTCTCAGGTTCCTAAAGTCTGTACAAAAAATTAAGGACATTTAGACCAGAAAAATACTATTCTAAAATCCCAAACCAAAAGCTCAAATTTAAAAGCTTCCAAGGGTAGAGTGAGATGGGTGCTCATATATAGCTAGAACTCTGTTTCTCAACCTTTTTCTCATTATGGCCTCTGCATGAAATGTTAAAAGCAGATACTGTATATCAGTTTATGCACTGGAAACCACTGGATAGCCACAAAATTTCTAAGGTTTTTTCCACCCCCCAGGAAGAACCAATTTTTGCCCACACTGAGACTGCAGGAGCCAGAAGCATAAATTAGTGCATGCTTTGTGGAAACCAAGTTTATACTAATACATACATACACACACACACACACAATGTAACTGACTCTCAAAAGCCTTTTGTATCTTTACATTTCATGGTCTGATAATTTTATGTCTAGGTATCCATCATAAGGGCTTCCATGTGGCTCAATGGTCAAGAATCTGCTGCCAATGTACGAGGCTGGGGAAGATCCCCTGGAGAAGGAAATGGCAACCCACTCCAGTATTCTTGTCTGGGAAATCCAAGGACAGAGGAGCCTGGTGGGCTACAGGCCATGGGGTCACAAAAGAGTTACACATGACTTAGTGACTCAACAACAACAAATCCTCTTACAGAAATTCAAATATCATCATAAAGACTTTAACCAAGGGAAGTGGATTGGTCACAAATGGGGACCAGTTAGGTAGATCATGCAGCCATGGAAACAAATGTTCTTAGAATGTTTAAAAATGATGTGGAAAAATGTTTATGTTCTAGTGTTAACGGTAGAGAAAAGGGGATTATTAATAGCCTAGGAAAAATGTGTGTGTGTATAAATAAAACTAGAAAGAAGTATAACTGAAAATAAAAACAATGACAGTTATACCTGGGTGACATTTCCTCTTTATACTTTCCTACTTTTTCTATAAAGGATCTGGCTATGGATATAATGAAACAAAAAAGATCTGGTATTTGAAAAAGTGTGCTTTGGAATCTACTTGGAGCCCTGGCAAGCAATACAAACCTGACAGTTCTGGGGCATGGCAGACCTCAGAAAAGCTTTGTAAATAGCAGTTAATCGAAGCTTATAGTAAGAAGCCATTAATTAAAGAACTGGGAAAAAATCCAAAAGTAGGTGCTTCTCCAGTCAGTTCTACCAATGAGCTGGAAAAGACATTGTGATTAGGTGGACATGGTTTCCAAGGGAAGCAATTTTTCCTGATCGAGGTTATTGTTTCCAAGCCATGGTTCATGGAGTGGCAGTCAAACTTGCTGGTGGCCTCCCAATAACCTGCCTCACTGGACAGACCAGGCGGTGCAGAGGGCAGGAAGCATTTTAAATGTCTCCACAAACTGCCCCCTTACAGAGCAGCAAACAGGACCAACTATAACAATGACTTGGAGAAATGAGCCTTGATGCCTCCTGAAACATGGAGCCATCTCTATTTTTCTCTCCGAGACCACAGAATGTGAGGAGAGAAGAAATAAAGAACAATAGAGGAAAGAAAAGGCAGTTGCCAGGCCCACCCCAACAATTTGGGTACTTCAAATAGTCATGGCATGTCCCTTAGGCTCATACTCAACATAGTCTAACTGCAACACACGCACCCTTCTGTGAGCTCCTCATATACACACCCAGAACCTATTATAAAATAGGTTCAGTCCTGAATGTGCTGAATGAGGCTCTCAGGATTTTTTATTTTTTTTTAAAAGGTAATTTTTGTACAGTGTCTAGAATCAAGTCCCTAAAACTTCATCTGGTAATCACCTGAAGGAGAATGTGAGCATGCTAAGTCACCTCAGTCACATTTGACTCTTTGCAACCTATGGGCTATAGCCTGCCAGGCTCCTCTGTCCATGGGATTCTCCAGGCAGGAATACTGGAGTGGGTTGCATGCCCTCTTCTATGGGGTCTTCCTGACTCAGGGACTAAACCCACATCTCTTACGTCTTTTGCACTGGCAGGCAGGTTCTTAAAGCTGAGCCACCTGGGAAACCCCTGAAGGAGAATGCTGGTACATTAAATGCTATAGGCACATCTGTCTGGCTGGGCCCACTGGACTGTCTAATGGGATTTGGGGGTGATCCTGACCATACATAATTTCCTCATTCTCTCCTTTGCTCTTAGATAAAAACAACTTGGCTCTCTTGGGCACACAAATCCTGCTGATGCCATTCTTCTGGCTGAGGTGGTCTGGTGATCAGAAAAAACCTCAGGATCCTAGTGGGGGGCTGCCTGGCTGGTTGGCAGGCATCTGTCACAAAATCTTTGAACCTCAGTCTTTAAAAATGTAAAGTCTAAGCAGTAACAGTAACAGGGTCTGCTGTGATGGTGAAACGTCGTATTGGACATGAACAGATTTGTTGACAGGAAAAGCCTGGAAGAATGGAATAACAGCAGCTGCCGATATTTACTGACAGCTTGCTTTGTGTCAGGCACCATGCTAAATTTAGTTTTTAAGATTTAATTTTGTGAATAGGTAATGCCTTCACCAGTTTCAAAATTCAAGACAATACACAGATTGAATTCAAAATTCAAAGGCCACACAGATCCATAATCTTGTGCTGAATGTGTTTTGGAATTCAGAATTTTTCATATTTTAGAAATAGGAGTATACCAAACATATTACTATGTAGCACCCTGTAAACAAAACCCTAAAATTTCTGCAAAATGAATGAAAATTCACATAAAATGAATATATAAGGAACTTCATGCCACTTCAGGTCACGTTTTGCTACCAAAAAAGGTTTGGTGTCAATCTTATGAAAAGAACAAAACAACACTTTTTTTCAGTGCTCTTTTGATTTCAGAGCTATAGATAAAAGACTCTGGACCTGTACAAGTTAAAAAAAAAAAAAACTCCCTCTTAGCCTTATCCTCCAGCCTACCAGGTCTTCCCATAGACAATTACTAACATCAGCTTCTTGTATGTCCTTCCAAAGATACTTTGCATATATGAGCAAATATGCATCTCCTCTACTTTTTAAACAGATGGATGTGCAGAGTTCTTTATATACATTATGTTATTTCATCTTTGTAACAGCCCTCTGAGGCCATATACTTATTTTACAAATGAGGAAACTGAGGCTCAAAGAAGCAAGTGTTCTTACACAAGCCACATAGGTATAAGCGGCCAAGAATGAATTTACACCAGGTTTGCCCAACTTCAAAAGCCATGTTCCTTTAATTGGTATGTTGAGACCATTTACATTTAATGTGATATGTTTAGATTTAGGTCTGCCATTTTACTATTGCTTTTCCAATTGCTCTCTTTTTTCTTTCTTCTGTTTTCTCTCTTCATAATTCAACAGAAGGGGTAGAGAGTGGAAACAGTGACAGATTTTATTTTCTTGGGCTCCAAAATCACTGTGGATGGTGACTGCAGTCATGAAATTAAAAGACACTTGCTCCTGGGAAGGAAAGCTATGAAAACCTAGACAGTGTATTAAAAAGCAGAGACAATACCTTACTTACAAAGATCCATAGAGTTAAAATTATGGTTTTTCCATTAGTCAATGAACAGATGTGAGAGTTGGACCATAAAGGCTAAGCACCAAAGAATTTATGCTTGTGAACTGTGGTGTCGGAGAAGACTCTTGAGAATCCCTTGGACTGCAAGGAGATCAAAACAGTCAATCCTAAAGGAAATCAACCCTGAATATTCACTGGAAAGACGGATACTCAAGTTGAAGCTCCAATACTTTGGCTATCTGATGGGAAGAGCCGACTCTTTGGAAGAAACTCTGATGCTGGGAAAGATTGAAGACGGGGATGACAGAGGATGAAACGGTTGGATGGTATCACTGACTCAATGCACAAGAGTTTGAGCAAACCCCAGGAGATAGTCAAGGACATAGGAGGCTGGCGTGGTGCAGTCCATGGGGTTGCAAAGAGTTGGACACAACTTAGCAACTGAACAACAACAACAACAAATTAAACATATTCTAATTCTCTTGAACTAGAGAACAGCCTATTATAGTTATCTAAATATTTACCATTTTTATTGCTCTTCCTTTATTCCTGATGTTCCAAGTTTCTATTTGATTTCTTTTCCCTTCTGTCTGAAGAACTTTCATTAGCAATTTCTTCTGAGAAAATCTGTTGACTATGAATTCTCTTAGTATCCTTTATACTAAGAATATCTTAAAATCCTTCAGAAGTAAGATGATGTATTTGTTGGATATAGAATTCTGGTTCTGACAATTCTTTTTTTCTCCATATTTTAAGAATAATGATCAACTTATTTCTGGTTTTCTGATGAGAAATCCACAATCATTCAAATTCTTATTCCACTATAAGCAACACATGTTTCTCTCTAGTTGCTTTCATGACTTTTTTTCATTTTTAGCAATGTGATTATGTATGAGCATGGACTTCTTTGGGTTTATCCTGTTTAAGATTTGCTGAGCTTTTAAAATCTGTACGTTTATGTCTTTTGCCAAATCTGAAAAGTTTTTAGCCATTATTTTCTTCAAATAATTTTTCTGTACTACACTCTTTCTCTTCTCCTTCTAAGACTCTCGTGGTCCCAGTGTTAGATCTTTTATAATTGTCCCAGGTTCCTGAAACTGTTTATTTTAAAATATTTTTTCTCTCTGTTGTTTAGATAGGATAATTTCTATTGATCTATTTCAAGGACTTAATATTTCCTCTGTTTTCTCTATTCTGCTACAGATTCATTCAGTGAAGTTATTTTGATTATTGTATTTTTCATTTCTAAAATTCCCATTCAGTTATTCTTTGTATCTTGTTTCCAAGCTGAGATCTTCTATCATTCCATTTGTTTCAAGACTATTTGCCCTTACTTCTCTGAGCATTTTTCTAACAGCTGCTTTATCTGTCAGCTAATTATTCCAACATTTGTGTCACCTTGGAATACTTGATTCTTTGAAGTCCCCAAAATTTTTAATATTTTGTTATGAGGTTTCAGGAGAATCCTGATATTGTTGTCTTAGCAGGCAACCAACCCAGCTGGGTTTGGGATTCAAGCTCAGGTTTCAATGTCAGTTCTGTTTGCAAAGCCTTTGTAGTGCTATCTAGTTCTGTACCACGTATGTGCTATCCAGTGGTCAGTCTGAGACCTGGTAGTGGGCGATACTACAGTTCTGTTCCCAAAGTTTTTGGTGTGCTATTTAGAATCACATCCACTTATGTATGTTGTGCAGATAAGGCCCGGAGTCCACAAACTTTACAGAGTTGCTTTCTGCACTCTTCCCTTTCTATGATCTATCACCTTGGTGGAGAAGGAAATGGCAACCCACTCCAGTATTCTTGCTTGGAGATTTCCATGGTCAGAGGAGTCCATAGGGTCACAAAGAGTCGGACACGAATGAGCAACTAACTTATCTCCTTGGTACCTTCTGGGTCCTTGGGGCTTTTCCTTTTGGTCCTCTGGCTAGAAAGCTGGGGCACTGCTTACCTTGCTCTGACATGTACCTCCCCTGACAGTGCCTATGTCCACATGCTGTATCAAGTGCAGGGAGAACACAGAGGATAAAAGCAGCAATGGTTCACTTCATACTCTTCAAACAAGTCTTATTGGAAAGGAAGGGTCTTTTCCCTCAGTTTTAAGTGTTTTTGGACTGTCACATGTTGGGAATTTTTGGAGAAAAGGAAGAAAATATATAGGAGATTTTCTTCCCACCCTCTCTAAGCACTAGACCCATTCTCAGTACTTTAGCCAGAATGGAGGACTCTCCTGGAGTGCTCTCTTTCCATACCAAGATCTAATTCTTCGTTTTGGGCTTCCTTGAGTTCATACCAGAGGCCAGTTTATTGGTATTTCAGCCTTTGCTCTTCTCTCCCAATGTACCTGCTATTTTTCAGCATCCTCAAATAACTGCTCCATGCATTCTGTATAGCTGCAATCAATGGGAAAGTCAGGATGGACTGTGCTTACTCCAGAACCAAAAGTTTCCAAACCCAGGCTTTCATGGTACACAATACCAATATGTCTGCTTTAAACACAGCTGCTGGTCTGCACTCATTGGTGACCACCAGGCGTGAACACAAAGCTCTCCATCTGCACATCACACTTCTTTGGGAGTGCCGGCTGTGTTTTCACAATACTTTCGGCAATAGTTACCTGAAGCTTTCTCGACCCTGACCCCTGATTCAGTTTTCATGGCATTGTTTGAACCACCTAGGCCAGTTCTGTTCAAGTTGTTATGTGCACATGAATCGGGGGGTGCATCTTGCTAAAATGTAGGTTTTAATTCAGAAGATCAGGAATGGGATCTGAGATGCTTCATTTTGTAAAAGCTCCCATGTGATCTGACATTGCTGGTCTGGGGACCTCAAATAGCTAGGCTGCTTCCCAGTGAGGATACAAGTTCAGCTGGGGAATCACAGCGATCTAGGTTTATGTACTTTGTCCTGCTAAATGTGGAAACTCAGGACTGGGAGATGCTGATAACTGTAGACAAGAATGTGTGTACAAGTAGAACACCAGCTATGTGTTCTGAGCAAGCAGAGCACCACACCTTTCCCTTTCCTAATCCTAAGGATATCCTATGAGTTCAAAGGTGAATGGGAGATTGTGAATGATTGGAAGATACTGCATTTAGGCTATGTGAACAAAGATTTTTTAAAAGAAAAATATGCATATTTCACACTAAAAAACTGTAAGGAAAATGTTACCCATCATCCGACTCCAACACAATGATTATTTTTGCCCTTTCTAGTCTTTTTATGAGCATATTTTTATATGCTTATGTGAAAATTATAAGTACAATTAGATGTTTTCCTCCATTTGTGTCCTGTATTTCTCATGCTGTTTGTCCTTGCTACTAAAATTTTTAATGACCAAATAATATTCACTGAAGTGAAGAAAATCTTTAAAATTCTTCTAACGTAGGTACTGGTATTGCTTCTGGTGTGTGTAATTATAAATAATGCTGTAATTAGTAACTTTCATGTTCATGTTTTTCTCCCATGTTAGAAAAAAGTTAACTGTTATCCTTCGCCCATCCGACCAGTTTATGATGGGAACAGACAATCCATTTCTCTGGACAAGAGACAGAAAGCAGTTGTACTCAGGAGCTTCCACTATAACTGATTTAGATGATTTAGAAGGTGAGATCTGGGTCCTTTAAGTAGAAGAGATTTAGACAATATTTTCAGGCTGAGCTGACACAGTAATGGCACAAGAGTCCTCAGAACTCTAGGTAAGGGGAAATGTATTTCGCATTTGGTAAAAATGGCCCCTTCTCTATCTTCCATAACTTCTTAATCCCCAGAATCTGTGAGTGTGATGAGAAATCACTCCTACATTTATGTTTTATGGCACAGAGGACCTCAGAAATGGGGGATTATCTGGGTGGGCTAATCTAATCACATGGACCTTTAAAAGCAGAGAACTTTCTCTGGCTGATGGCAGAAGAAAAGGTGGAAGGGAAGCCTTGAAGCATGGGAAGAACCTGACACACTGCTGTTGGCTTTAAATATGGAGACAGCCATGTGAGGAGAAATGCAAGAAGTTTAAGGAGATGAGAGAGAGGTCTCCAGTCAACAGCCAGCAAGGAATGGGGTAACAACAAAAACTGAATTTGGGTTCAGTTAAGCTTACAAATGTTTTAACGATGATGCCTTTCTAAATAATTTAGAAGAAAAAGGAGACTAACTCCAGCAATGAAAAGGACAGGCAAATGACATCAAAATAGAGGGAGAATGCTAATTAATACCACTGTTTAGGAAGGCAACTGGGCAATGTGTATCAAAATCTTTAAAAAGAGGCTTAGTCCTTCAGCTCAGTTGAATTGACTCAGTTGTGTCTGACCCTTTGCAACTCCATGGACTGCAGCATACCAGGCTTCCCTGGCCGTCACCATCTCCCGGAGTTTGCTCAAACTCATGGCCATCTAATTGGTGATGCCATCCAATCATCTCATCCTCTGTCATCCCCTTCTCCTCCTGCCTTCAATATTTCCCAGCATCAGGGTCTCTTCAAATGAGTCAGCTCTTTCCATCAGGTGGCCAAAGTATTGGAGTTTCAGCTTCAACATCAGTCCTTCCAATGAACACTCAGGACTGATTTCCTTTAAGATGGACTGGTTGGATCTCCTTACAGTCCAAGGGACTCTCAAGAGTCTTCTCCAACACCACAGTTCAAAAGAATCAATTCTTCGGTGCTCAGCTTTCTTTGTAGTCCAACTCTCACATCCATACGTGACTACTGGAAAAACCAAAGCTTTGACTAGACGGACCTTTGTTGGCAAAGTGATGTCTCTGCTTTTTAATATGCTGTCTAGGTTGGTCACAGTTTTTCTTCCAAGGAGCAAGTGTCTTTTAATTTCATAGCTGCAGTCACCATCGGCAGTGATTTTTGGAGCTCCAAAAAATAAAGTGTGTCCCTGTTTCCATTGTTTCCCCATCTATTTGCCATGAAGTGATGGGACCAGATGCCATGATCTTCATTTTTTGAATGTTGAGTTTTAAGCCAACTTTTTCACTCTCCTCTTTCACTTTCATCAAGAGGCTCTTTAGTTCTTCTTTGCTTTCTGCCATAAGGGTGGTGTCATCTGCATATCCGAGGTTATTGATATTTCTCCCAGCAATCTTGATTCCAGCTTGTGCTTCATCCAGCCCAGCATTTCGCATGATGTACTCTGCATATAAGTTAAATAAGCAGAGTGACAATATACAGCCTTGATGTACTCCTTTTCCTATTTGGAACCAGTCTGCTGTTCCATGTCCAGTTTTAACTGTTCCTTCTTGACCTGCATACAGACTTCTCAAGAGGCAGGTCAGGTGGTCCGGTATTCCCATCTCTAAGAATTTTCCATAGTTTGTTGTGATCCACACAATCAAAGGCTTTGGCATAGTCAATAAAGCAGAAGTAGATGTTTTTCTGGAATTCTGTTGTTTTTTTAATGATCCAACGAATGTTGGCAATTTGATCTTCAGTTCCTCTGGTTTTTCTAAATCCATCTTGAACCTCTGGAAGTTCAAGGTTCATGCACTGTTGAAGCCTGGCTTGGAGAATTTTGAGCACTACTTGGCTAGCATGTGAGATGAGTGCAATTGTGTGGTAGGTTGAACATTCTTTGACATTGCCTTTCTTTGGGATGAAAACTGACTTTTCCAGTCCTGTGGCCACTGCTGAGTTTTCCAAATTTGCTGGCATATTGAGCGCAGCACTTTCACAGCATCATCTTTCAGGATTTGAAATAGCTCAACTGGAATTCCATCACCTACACTAGCTTTGTTCATAGTGATGTTTCCTAAGGCCCACTTAACTTCACATTCCAGGATGTCTGGCTCTAGGTGAATGATCACACTATTGTGGTTATCTTGGTCATGAAGATCTTTTTTGTATAGTTCTTCTGTGTATTCTGAGACTTCCCTGGTGGCTCAGATGGTAAAGCATCTGCCTACAATGCAGGAGACTCGGGTTCGATCCCTGGGTTGGGAAGATCCCTTGGAGAAGGGAATGGCAGCCCACTCCAGTACTCTTGCCTGGAAAATCCCATGGACGGAGGAGCTGGAAGGCTACAGTCCATGGGGTTGCAAAGAGTTGGAAATGACTGAGTGACTTCACTATCACTTTCTGTGTATTCTTGCCACCTCTTCTTAATATCTTCTGCTTCTGTTAGATCCATACCATTTCTATCCTTTATTGTGCCCATCTTTGCATGAAACGTTCCCTTGGTATCTCTAATTTTCTTGAAGAGATCTCTAGTCTTTCCCATTCTATTGTTTTCCTCTATTTCTTTGCACTGATCACTGAGGAAGGCTTTCTTACCTCTCCTTGCTATTCTCTGGAACTGTGCATTCAGATGGGTATATTTTTTCTCCTTTGCCTTTAGCTTCTCTTCTTTTCTCAGCTATTTGTAAGGCCTCCTCAAATAACCATTTTGCCTTTCTGCATTTCTTCTTCTTGTGGATGGTATTGATCCCTGTCTCCTGTACAATGTCATGAATCTCCATCCATAGTTCTTCAGGCACTCTGTCTATCGGATCTAATCCCTTGAATCTATTTGTCACTTCTACTGTATAATCGTAAGGGATGTGATTTAGGTCATGCCTGAATGGTATAGTGGTCTTCCCTACTTTCTTCAATTTCAGTCTGAATTTGGCAACAAGGAGTTCATGATCTGAGCAATAGTCAGCCCTTGGTCTTATTTTTGTTGACTGTATAGATCTTCCCCATCTTTGGCTGCAAAGAATATAATCAATCTGATTTCAGTATTGACCATCTGGTGATGTCCATGTGTAGAGTCGTCTCTTCTGTTGTTGTTGGAAAGAGGGTGTTTGCTATGACCAGTGAGTTCTCTTGGCAAAACTCTATTAGCCTTTGCCCTGCTTCATTCTGTACTCCAAAGCCAAATTTGCCTGTTATTCCAGGCATCTCTTGACTTCCTACTTTTGCATTCCAGTCCCCTATGATGAAAAGGACTTTTTTTTTTTTTTTTTTTATATTAGTTCCAGAAGGTCTTGTAGTTCTTCATAGAACCATTCAACTTCAGCTTCTTCAGCATTACTGGTTGGGGCATAGACTTGGATTACTATGATATTGAATGGTTTGCCTTAGAAATGAACAAGAGATCATTCTGTCATTTCTGAGATTGCACTCAAGTACTGCATTTTGGACTCTTTTATTGATAATGAGGGCTACTCCATTTCTTCTAAGGGATTCTTGACCACACTATTGCATCTGAATTAAGTTCTCCCATTCCAGTCCATTTTAATTCACTGATTCCTAAAATGTCAATGTTCATTCTTGCCATCTCCTGTTTGACCACTTCTAATTTGCCTGGATTAATGGACCTAACATTCCAGGTTCCTATGCAATATTGCTCTTTACAGGTTAGTCCTTAATGTAGTTTATTCTACTGTTGGGAATGCATGCTAAGAAAATTCAGAGCTAAGCTCTAAGTTGCATGAAAAGCATGTTCCCTGAAGCTATGGTAGCCTGAAATTAGAAATGACTTAGGCTAAAAAAAACCTCCTTGCATCATCCTGGTTTTTCTTCCCGTCATTAAGCCAACCCATAAGCAAGTCCTGTAAAGTGTACTTCCAAATATATCCCAGATTATCCTTATATCTGCCACCATCTACCACCATTATTTCTTGCCAGAGTGCCTGTGTCAGCTCCTTACCTGATCTTATTGTTTCTACTCTTGTCCCTCTCTAATCCATTCTCTACAAAGGAGCCAGAGGAATCAAAAAAAAAAAAAAAGGAAAGGATATCAAGTCTCTCTTTTGCTAAACACACCTAGTGGCTTCCCACTGCTCCTGACTTTGACCCCAAGGCTCTACACAAACTGTCCTGTGCTTACCCCTACAGAGTCATCTCCTATCACCATATCTCACCATGTTCCCACCATACCAGCTTTCTCTTTGTTCTTGGAATAATTCAAGCCAAGATAGTTTCTTCTGAAGCAATGGCTGATATAAGTGTCAAAAGGAGAAAATACTAAGGGCTGAATCCCACATCAACATTTATGAGCTGTTTCTTTGGGCAAGTTGATTAACCTGTGTCTCAGTTTTCTTTTCCAAAAAGTGGGATAACAAGAGCAGGTACCTCTCATTCTCTTGCTAATGAAGATTAAGAGAGACTATATTCTATACTTAGTGTAATAATAGCTTGGCACACAGTAAAGGCTCAATAAATATTAACTATGTAAGTTGACATTCTAAGTGGGATTCCCTGGGGGGCGGGAATGGTTAAAAAGGTCCCAAATGAATCACTTTCTATCCAAACCATTTTGATGGCTCCCATTACCCCACGATCAAAGCCAGCTTCTTAGCACATAAGATCCCTTGTGATGTGGTTCCCACATTCACCTTCACACGCCAGCACAAGTAATATATAACCCCTTGGTCCCTCCCCTGCCTACAGACACACACACACACACACACACACACACACACACACACAAGATGACAAGATGACTTCACAGCCCCATTTGTATCCATTTTTCTCGTGGCCACAAATACCAACTACTCCCAATACTACAGAACTTTTATTAGTCCCTTAAAATTTAGTTCATCATGTATTATCTCAGTGAAGCCCTTCCTTCTATATCCTGTCCCAACTCAACTCTTCAGAATAATCACCCTTCTGTGAGCTTCAACAGACCTGAGACATACTTCAACTGTTTTAGAAACACTTACGGTCTGGAATAAAAAGGGTAATCAGCCCTAACCAACTGTGAACTCCTTGAAGGTTGAGTCCCTATCCAATATTCTATTATTATAACACAACTTCTGTTCATGAATGACTGTGGTCAAGTTCCTTATACATGAACATCAGTTTCACGTGAACCGTAATAGGGGGGTAGCCCTTACCAATCTCATGGGGTTGAGAGAATTAAATAAGAGAATATGGATGAAATGCCTAGCAATTTCTGCAATAGGTGGCACTCTACATAGCAGTTATAAAAATATTACTGAACCAGCTTTGCCATCCATGGGGGAAAAAATCAAAAGGATCAAGATTACTTTCATTACAATGAAAAGAATGAGGGCAACTATTATTGTATCACAAGTAATGAAAAATGAAAATTATTAAGGTGGCACAGGTAGGGGATAATTCTTTTCCAAATATGGTGCTAGATCAACTGGCTATCACTATGGTAAAACATGTATCTATCTCACAATACACATAAAATTAATTTCAAATGGATTATCTTAATATAAAAGGTAAAACAACAAAGCTTCTAGAGTATATGAGAAATTCTACATGACCATAGACGGGGCAAAATTTTCTCAAACAGGTCAAAAAAGCACCACATATAAAGGGAAGGTATTGATAAATCGAATTACATAAAATATTAAGAATGTTTTAATTAAAAAAAAAACACCCTTAACAGAGTGAAAAGGCAAGCTACAGAGGGAAAACACTTGTAGTACATATGTCTGACAAAAGACTAAATCCAGACTATATAAGCAATGTCTACAAATCATAAGACAAGACAATCCAACAGGAAAACAAGCAAAAGATTTGAATAGATTCTTCACAAAAGAGTAAATTCAAATGGGCTTGTAAACATTAAAAAAAAAAAAAAGATACTAAAACTATTTCATCTTAAAAACTATCTGCTTCCTTCACTGTGTTGCTATTTTTACTAATGGTACAAGAGCAATGATGGGGACTTCCCTGGTGGGCCAGTGCTTGAGAATCCACATGCCTGTGCAGGGGACAGGGGTTCGATCCCTGATCTAGGAAGATTCCACATGCCTCAGGGCAACTAAACCCGTATGATGCAACTCCTGAGCTGTATGCCACAACCACTGAAGCCTGCACACTCTAGAGCCCGTACTCTGCAACAAGAGACGCCAATGCAGTGAGAAGCCTGTGCATAGCAAGGAAGAGCAGACCTCGCCACAACTAGAGAAAGCCCACTTGCAGCAACTAAAACCCAGTGCAGCCAAAAATAAACAAAAAACACAAAAACAAAAGCATCAGTGAGTAACTAGCAGTCATGGTAATCTGACTCACCAGCCATTCCAACTACCACCCCCCATCCATTTTCCCATCAAAATGTCCTTAAAGAAGTGGTAAAAATTACCAAGTGTTCTAAAGTCTCAATCTTTGAGTACACTTCTTTTTAATATTCTGTGTGATGAAACAGGAAATATTCATAAAGCACTTTTGTTGCATGTAGAAATACAATGGCTGTCTCAAAGAGAAACTTGTGCAGCTAAGCTGCTAGCTAAAGTAGCCATTTTTTCATGGAAAACTATTTTTACATAAAATGACAAACCAAGGTTATTCAGATTGAGCTACACAGTAGACACTTTTCTGAAAACCATGGAACCTGTTACTTCAAGGAAAATGACTGACAGTATATGTTGCCAATGATAAAATTCAAGCTTTCCAGAAAATCTGCAATTTGTAAATTTGTATTCACCACTAGGAGAAGGAAATGGCAACCCACTCCAGTGTTCTTGCCTGGAGAATCCCATGGACAGCGGAGTCTGGCAGGGTACAGTCCGTGGGATTGCAAGAGTTGGACATGACTTAGCGACTAAACCACCACCACCATTCATCACTAACTTGATGGGTTCCCCATACAGATGCTGATGAGATTAATAATATTCATGAATATGATTTTTTAGATATTGTGTAATAAAATGTGTCAATGTTTAGTGGATCAGCACATACCAGTGAACCAGCATTTTCCAAACAACCAATCCACGATCTTCCAACAGCATGCACTGGTAAAAGATCCACTAAAAGGGCATGATAGACCAGTGGATTTTAATGCAATAACATACAAAAAGTTCACTGATATGAATTCAAATTCTACGCTGGAACTAACCCTTTGTGAAAATTAATGAAGAGAAACCTAACTAAAATAGAATGAGCAGGCCAGAAGGGAGAGCTTTCAAGTAGGTATCACTGGACATCAACACAGACTCCAGCAAGAAGAGAGTATCTTCCATTTTCTGCAGGAAGTAACACTATCTTACTACTTTCAGTGGAGGAAGAAAGATTTCCTCTGTGCTGGTAATAGCTCAGCTAATGAGAGAGTGGCACAACTCAGCCAATGAAAAGCCATTATACTGTAAACTTCCAGTTTCTTCCAACAGACTTCTGATTATAACAGCCCAGTAGAAGTGACAAATAGATTTAAGGGACTAGATCTGATAGACAGAGTGCCTGATGAACTATGGATGGAGGTTCGTGACATTGTACAGGAGACAGGGATCAAGACCATCCCTAAGAAAAAGAAATGCAAAAAAGCAAAATGGCTGCTGAGGAGGCCTTACAAATAGCTGTGAAAAGAAGACAAGCCAAAAGCAAAGGAGAAAAAGAAAGATATACCCATGTGAGTGCAGAGTTCCAAAAAATAGCAAGGAGAGATAAGAAAGCCTTCCTCAGCAATCAATGCAAAGAAATGGAGGAAAAGAAAAGAATGGGAAAGACTAGAGATCTCTTCAAGAAAATCAGAGATACCAAGGGAACATTTCATGCAAAGATGGGCTCGATAAAGGACAGAAATGGTATGGACCTAACAGAAGCAGAAGATATTAAGAAGAGGTGGCAAGAATACACAGAAGAACTGTACAAAAAAGATCTTCATCACCCAGATAATCACAATGGTGTGATCACTCACCTAGAGCCAGACATCCTGGATGTGAAGTCAAGAGGGCCTTAGGAAGCATCACTACGAACAAAGCTAGTGGAGGTGATGGAATTCCAGTGGACCTACTTCAAATCCTAAAAGATGATGCTGTGAAAGTGCTACACTCAATATGCCAGCAAATTTGGGAAACTCAGCAGTGGCCACAGGACTGGAAAAGGTCAATTTTCATTCCAATCCCAAAGAAAGGCAATACCAAAGAATGCTCAAACTACCACAGAATTGCACTCATCACACACGCTAGTAAAGTAATGCTCAAAATTTTCTCCAAGTCAGGCTTCAACACTGTGTGAACCATGAACTTCCAGATGTTCAAGCTGGTTTTAGAAAAGGCAGAGGAACCAGAGATAAAACTGCCAACATCCGTTGGATCATAGAAAAAGCAACAGAATTCCAGAAAAACATCTACTTCTGCTTTATTGATTATGCCAAAGCCTTTGACTGTGCAGATTACAACAAACTGTGGAAAATTCTTAAAGAGATGGGAATACCAGACCACCTGACCTGCCTCTTGAGAAATCTGTATGCAGGTTAAGAACCAACAGTTAGAACTGGATATGGAACAACAGACTGGTTCCAAATAGGAAAAGGAGTACAACAAGGCTGTATATTGTCACTTTGCTTATTTAACTTATATGAAGAGTACATCATGAGAAATGCTGGGCTGGATAAAGCGCAAGTTGGAATCAAGATTGCCGGGAGAAATATCAATAACCTCAGATATGCAGATGACACCACCCTTATGGCAGAAAGCAAAGAAGAACTAAAGAGCCTCTTGATGAAAGTGAAAGAGGAGAGTGGAAAAAGTTGGCTTAAAACTCAACATTCGGAAAACTAAGTTCATGGCATCTGGTCCCATCACTTCATGGCAAGTAGATGGGGAAACAGTGTAAACAGTGGCAGACTTTAGTTTTTTGGGCTCCAAAATCACTGTGGATGGTGACTGCAGCCATGAAATTAAAAGATCATTGCTCCTTGGAAGAAAAGCTATAACCAACCTAGACAGCATATTAAAAAGCAGAGACATTACCTTGCCAAAAAAGGTCCATCTAGTCAAGGCTATGGTTTTTCCAGTGGTCATGTATGGATGTGAGAGTTGGACTATAAAGAAAGCTGAGCACCGAAGAATTGATTCTTTTGAACTGTGGTGTTGGAAAAGACTCTTGAGAGTCCCTTGGACTGCAAGGAGATCCAACCAGTCCATCCTAAAGGAAATCAGTCATGAGTGTTCATTGGAAGGACTGATGTTGAAGCTGAAACTCCAACACTTTGGCCACCTGATGGGAAGAGCTGACTCACTGGAAAAGACCCTGATGCTGGAGAAGATTGAAGGTGGGAGGAGAAGGGGAGGACAGAGAATGAGATAGTTGGATGACATCACCGACTCAATGGACATGAGTTTGGGTAAACTCCAGGAGTTGGTGATGAACAGGGAGGCCTGGTGTGCTGCAGTCCATTGGATCTCAAAGAGTCAGACACAACTGAGTGACTGAACTGAACTGAACTACCAAATTCCCCTTATTCTCCATAAATGGGTCTGCCAGGTGGCTCATCGGTAAAGAATTAGCCTTCAAAGCAGGAGACCTGGGTTTGATCCCTGGGTCAGGAAGATCCCCTGAAGAAGGGAATGGCTACCCACTCCAGTATTCTTGCCTGGAGAATTCTAAGGACAGCAAAGCCTGGCAGGCTACGGTTCATGGGGTCACAAAAAGTCAGACACAACTGAGCAATTAACACTTTCATTTATTGTTTTAGGTTAATACCTTAAAGAAACTATCACTTATCAAGTTTTGGTGTAATACAAAGTAGAAAATGCACAATTATTTGAAAATTACTAAACTACTCCTCTCTTTTCCAATAACTTAACTATTTAAGGCTTAAACACAAACATTATCACCTACAGACTAAATGCAGAAGCATAAATGAGAATCTAGCTGACTTCTATGCCAGATATTAAGAAGATCTGCAACAATGAAAACAATGTCACTCTTCTCACTAAGTTTTTGATTTGGAAAGTATTTTCATAAAATTTGTTATTTAACACACAAGAGGTTTATTATTTTTAATGAATAAATGTATATTTAAATTTTAATTTATAATTAAGATAGTTTGGCTATAATTGATAATATAGTAAATACTGACAGATATAACTCAAACAAACAGATCTTTTGGGTTCCTAAGTAACTTGCGGGCATGCAAGGGAGTTCCTGAGACAAAAAAACTTGAGATCTACAAGCATAGGAAATGTAACTTCAGGAAATAAAATTTTATTATACAGATGTTCATAGTATACTACTTAAAATGAAAAACTGGACATTCTTGAAATACCCAATGGAGACTAGGCAAATTATAGCATGTATCAGCAGAATAAAATATCAGATACTAAAAAAGAACGTTTATTACTTTAGTAAATAAAACATAAAATTAAAAAAAAATGTGGAACACAAATTTGGGAATATTTTAAAAATATGTAAAGATACAGATTGACTGGGATTAAAAAATGAATTTTGAATGACATAAGAGCTTTATATGCAAGGGTTTAATTTTAGCAAAGCTGGTTAAACACAGGAAAAATTGATTTTTCAAAACAGAGAACAAGATTTGGGGCATACAGTTTCCTGACTGAGGACAGATGGAGCAAAGGGAAATGGGTTAGAATCATAATGACAACAAAAAAGTTAGGCTTAGATTAAAAAAAATTTCCCTCACAGATGGGCTGTTTTCAGTAATTCTTCCCGAGAGATCTCAGCAGAACAGACCTACTTTGCATCCTCAATTCTCCACTGTAATGGAATGTCCTTTCCCTCTATGCCAGCATCACACCAGCAAACCAGTATCCTCTGACAAGCTCTGGACACACGTGTCACCACACACTTACTGAAGCAAGACCTCTCAACTTCAGTTTGCATTTGGAGGTTTCCAGGTGTGGGACAGGCAACACGGTATGGACGTTCAGGGTGAGACACAGACCTGTATGCTATACAAAGGGGCCGAGGCTGCTGCTTCCTGCTCAGAACATAACCCAAGGCTGTTCAGTCCAACAGGCCCTCTGCTGACCCATTCTTTCCCTTCTTCCTGCCCTCAGGCCCTACCCTGAAATCTGGCATTGGTGGAAAAAACAAAAAGGTGACAGTGTGAGTGCCTGGTTGCCCAACAACATGGCAGTGATAGGGCTCTCACAGAGACGTCATCTTTGTAGCATCTGTGCTGCAGGGGAAGGTGGCTTGCAATGGGGCGTGGAGGGAGAAGGGGACTACAGAGGCAAGACCTGTCAATTCGCTAGTGGCTGACAAAAAGCCTCCTAAACATCCGCCTCCTCTTCCAGTTCAGTGTCCTAGTCCTGGAAGATTAGCTTGCTTGAGAAAGATCTCACTGGCCGGAGAGGTAGGGGATACATTTTCCTCCATAATCAGTGTGCACTCACTACACTCAACTTGTGCACAAATCGATTACGTGAACTAAAATTGAAGCATGCAATGGGGAAAGCATAAGCTTCTGAGTCCCACGTAGGGGCAAAGCCCAGACCTCACCACCTTGGTTAGAAAATTCTGGCAAGTTAAGCTGCCTGCCCTTATCCATTGTCTCCCTCTCTGGAAAAGCAGGGATGCTGCTGATCTCTACGTAGGACTGTCTGGAAGGTGAGCAACCATAAACGAAAACACTGGGGATGGCGGTCAACACATGGTGGACAGCCAAGAAATAGCAGTTTTTCCTACCCTAGATTAAGCGGTGGCCACCGTGAGGAACATGTCCTCACAACGGAAACAATGTCCATAGAGGTCCTGGGCTTAACTGCAGTTTCCCAGCACACCCTCTGGGTCAATACTCTCACACCTAAGTGGCTCCACAGCATCAAATCCTTTTCTCAGAGGAATAGGCTATGTTATTTTAAAAAAATAAAAGGTTTTACTAGGGGACCATCTAGTCATTACACCTTCAGTATTGTTCTCATCTCTGCTTGACCTGAATAAGATCCATGGAGTATTTCTTGAACATCTACTATATTCTGGTGGCTCAGACAGTAAAGCAACTGTCTACAATGCGGGAGACCTGGGTTCAATCCCTGGGTCGGGAAGATCCCCTAGAGAAGGAAATGGCAACCCACTCCAGCACTATTGCCTGGAAAATCCCATGGACAGAGGAGCCTGGTAGGCTACAGTCCATGGGGTCACACAAAGAGTTGGACACAACTGAGTGACTTCACTCACTCACTCACTCACTATATTCTGAGCAATGAGCTCAATATGACATCTATCATCATATTCCTGAGACAGGTACAATAATTTCCAAGTTGCCCATGAGAAAACCAAGGCTAACTGTTCTCACTGAGACAGGCAAAGCTACAAGGCCAGGGTTTGAAGCCAGCTGATCAACCTGCAAAGCCTGTACTCCTAACTGCCATATGATACTCTCTCCTTGACATGAGAGGTGGGTGAGGCAGCAGAAAGAAGGGAAAGAAGTCCCACCTGCTAAAAGTGGTACACAGGAGTGATAAGCCTTGGCCCTTTGCCTCATCCCTTCCAATCCACCAGGATCCTTAGCAAGGACACCACCGCCCTCTATCAGCATTCTTCAGTGATTTCCAACTGTCCATTGGGGAGATTCAGGTACATCAGGTACACCTGGCATCAGGGTCCTTGCAAAATCTAGTCTTATCCTTCAGAGCTGTTATATCCCAGGATTCTGACATGAACTTTCTCAAACCAAAATTTAGAGACAACCCCATGCTTTCAGATCTTGATGCCACTGGACTGCTGGTCTCACAGCCTGGAACAACCTCCCTAGAAAGGAATCTGAGGAAATAATCCAAACACATGAAAAGGAAAAAAGAAAAGGAGCCTGAGGAACACTTTTCCTCTTCCCCATGAACACATAGCTCAGGCAGCAACCCCCAAGAAGTCTTTCCTAGGCCACCGATGGAGGATCTCTGTGCTAATCCCTGATAACCTGGCAGTTATATAAACTCTTATTTACTCACCTGTCTCCCATACCAGAGGGACAGCACATGCCTCAAAAGTACAGGCCCAGGCCCAGGGATCTCTGAACCCAGAGGGAAGCATTTGCTGGATAGAGAACTCATAAAAAATGTGCAAGATATAGGTCCAGGTGATAGAGATACAAAGGGCTGAAAAAGGAGGGTAAAGGGGATATGCACTTGAAAAACACCAATAATCTTGGAATTAGAGAAAAATAACCACATGGTATGGACCTAACAGAAGCAGAAGATATTAAGAAGAGGTAGCAAGAATACACAGAAGAACTATACAAAAGAGATCTTCATGACCCAAATAATCACGAGGGTATGATCACTCACCTAGAGTTAGACATCCTGGAATGTGAAGTCAAGTGGGCCTTAGGAAGCACAACTACGAACAAAGCTAGTGGAGGTGATAGAATTCCAGTGGACCTACTTCAAATCCTAAAAGATGATGCTGTGAAAGTGCTACACTCAATATGCCAGCAAAGCTGGAAAACTCAGCAGTGGCCACAAGACTGGAAAAGGTCAGTTTTCATTCCATTCCCAAAGAAAGGCAATGCTAAAGAATGCTCAAACTACTGCACAGTTGCACTCATCTCACACGCTAGCACAGTAATGCTCAAAATTCTCCAAGCTAGGCTTCAACGGTATATGAACCAAGAACTTCCACGTGTTCAAGCTGGTTTTGGAAAAGGCAGAGGGACCAGAGATCAAGTTGCCAATATCCACTGGATCATCAAAAAAGCAAGAGAATTCCAGAAAAACATCTATTTCTGCTTTATTGACTATGCGAAAGCCTTTGACTGTGTGGATCACAACAAACTGAAAAATTCTTCAAGAGATGAGGATACCAGACCACCTGACCTGCCTCTTGATAAATCTGTATGCAGGTCAAGAAGCAACGGTTAGAACTGGACATGGAAAAACAGATTGATTTCAAATTGGGAAAGGAGTACGTCAAGGCTGTATATTGTCACCCTGCTTATTTAACTTATATGCAGAGTACATCATGAGAAATGCTGGGCTGGATGAAGCACAAGCTGGAATCAAGATGGCTGGCAGAAACATCAATAACCTCAGATATGCAGATAACACCACCCTTACGGCAGAAAGTGAAGAACTAAAGAGCCTCCTGATGAAAGTGAAAGTGGAGAGTGAAAAGTTGGCTTAAAACTCAACATTCAGAAAACGAAGATCATGGCATCTGGTCCTATCACTTTGTGGCAAACAGATAGGGAAAGAGTGAAAACAGGGACAGACTTTAGTTTTCTGGGCTCCAAGATCACTGCAGATGGTGATCTCAGCCATGAAATTAAAAGACGCTTGCTCCTTGGAAGAAAAGTTATGACCAACCTAGACTGTTTATTAAAAAGCAGAGACATTACTTTGTCAACAAAGGTCCATCTAGTCAAAGTTATGATTTTTCCAGTACTCATGGATGGATGTGAGAGTTGGACTATAAAGAAAGCTGAGCACCGAAGAATTGATGCTTTTGAACTGTGGTGTTGGAGAAGACTCTTGAGAGTCCCTTGGATTGCAAGGAGATCCAACCAGTCCATCCTAAAGGAAATCAATCCTGAATGTTCATTGGAAGGACTGATGCTGAAGCTGAAATTCCAATACTTTGGCCACCTGATGCGAAGAGCTGACCCACTGGAAAAGACCCTGATGCTGGGAAAGATTGAAGGCGGGAGAAGAGGACAACAGAGCATGAGATGGTTGGAGGACATCACCAACTCAATGGAGATGAGTTTGGGTAAACTCTGGGAGTTGGTGATGGACAGGGAGGCCTGGTGTGCTTCAGTCCATGGGGTCGCAAAGAGTCAGATATGACTGAGCGACTGAACTGAACTGAACTGCATGGTAGTATTCTCAAGGATGGGGTGAATGCCTGTGCTAGTGGACCAGGAGTTTTAGCCAACCGAAAAGAACATGAAGGGCAGGATAGGACAGGGCTGGCTCTGTCTGCAGCAGGCCTGTGCTTGGCTGGCACTATTCCTAGCCTCTATCCCCATCTTCTAGGCATAGAACAAGGCCTACATATTTCCAAATGCCTTTCGCAGCCCAAAGACTTAAAACGCAGAGATACCACTGCTGACGGAGGTCTTTACAGTCAAAGCTATGGTTTTTCCAGTAGTCATGTATGGACCTGATAGCTGGACCATAAAGAAAGCTGAGTACCAAAAAACTGATATTTTCAAATTGTAGTGCCGGAGAAGACTCTTGAGGGTCCCTTGATTGCAAGGACATCAAAACAGTCAATCTTAAAGGAAATCAACCCTGATTACGACTGTTGCTGAAGCTCCAATACTTTGACCACCTGATATGAAGAGTCAACTCACTAGAGAAGACCTTGATACTGGGAAAGACTGAAAGCAAAAAAAGGAGAAGGTGATGGCAGAGGATGCGATGGTTAGATAGCATCACCGACTCAATGGACATGAATTTGAGCAAACCTCAGGAGATAGTGGAGAACAGAGAAGCCTGGCATGGTGCAGTCCATGGGGTCCCAAAGAGTTGCACACAACTCAGTGACTGAACAACAATGACATTGTTCTATTGACCTATGAGTCTGTCCATCTAATGTAGCTATATAATAAGCCTGAATACTGGGTATAATGATTTCTCCATCTTTATTTAATTTCAAAATTATTTTTAGCTACTCCAAACTCCTTTGCCTTTCCATATAAATTATGGAATAATCTTGCTCTATCTTCAGAAGTTTTTGTTGGGATTTTGATAGGAATTGCATTAAACTACTGTATCAATTTGTGGAGTATGTGACATCTTTGGTGCAGAGGGAAATAATCTGCCTGCCAATGCAGGAGACACAAGAGATGCAGGTTCAATTCCTGGGTCGAGAAGATCCTCTGGAGTAGGAAATGGCAGCCCACTCCAGTATTCTTGCCTGAAAAATTCCATAGATGGAAGAGCCGGGAGGGCTACAATCCATGGGGTGGCAAAAAGTTGGACACGACTGAGCCACTAACACACAGAGTGTATCAGTTTGTGGAGTATTTAACATTTTTACTATGTTGAGTCTTCCATTCATGAACATGTGATGTTTCTCCATTTATTTAGGTCTTCTTTGATTACAGTTTTCAGCATAAAAGTCTGAAATGTTTCGTCAGACTTACACCTAAGTATTTTTTCAGTAATTCTAAATGGTGGCCTGTGCTGTGCTTAGGTGTTCAGTTGTGTCCGACTCTGCGACCCCATGGACTGCAGCCCGCCAGGCTCCTCTGTACATGGGGATTCTCCAGGCAAGAGTACTGGAGTGGGTTGCCATGCCCTCCTCCAGCGAATCTTCTAAACCCAGGGATCAAACCCAGGTCTCCCACACTGTAGGCGGATTCTTTACCAGCTGAGCTAAAAGCTATTATATTGTATCTTAAACGTCTATTTCCATGTGTTTATTGCTAATACAGTGAAACACAGTTGACTTTTGGATGTTGAGCTGGTATCCTACAACCTTACTAGGCTCATAATATTCTTTTTCTGGTAGATTCCTTGAGATTTTCCATGTAGACCATTATGTCAAGTATGAATGTAAACTTTTATTTCTTCCTTTCTTATCTGTATGCCTTTTCTTTTTCTTGTCTTAATGTGGTGACAAAACTTTCGGTACTCTGCTGAGTGAGACTTGTGAGAATGGATATCCTTGCCTTGTTTCTTAGGGGGAAAGACTTCAGTAACTAATTTTAAATAAATTCCTTTTGCTAGTATAATGCTGGTCTCAAAAAATATTGTTTAGGTTATTATCAAACCACTCTCCAGTTGAAGGGAAAATACAAAATCTCAATCATGGGCGATTACTATCAGTGCTCTTATACTCTGATCTTAGGACCCTTATTTCAATTGTTATATATTCATGCTTCCAAATAAGACAAAGCTAGGACCTTTTAAAATTTTTTTGCAGCTTTACTGAGATATTTCATGTACCACAAAATTAAGCCAGTTAACATGGTGGTTTTTAGATGTTTATAGAAAGTGCAACTACTCTAATTTTTGAATATCTTCTGCACCCTAAAAAAACACCCTGTACTCATCAGCAGTCATTCCCCATTCATGCTCTTTAATCCTTCCATCTCACCTCCTGACAACCAAATAATCTACTTTCTGTTTCTGTGGATCTGCCTATTCTTGACATTTCACATAAATGGCTTTTGGCACTTAGCACAATGTTTTCAAGGTTCATACATGTGGTGATGTGTATCAGTATCAGTACTTCATTTTTTATTGCTCAAATATTTCCCTGTATGCATATATCACATTTATCCATTCATCAGCTGATGGACATTTAGGTTGTTTCCACTTTTAGGCTATTATGAGTAATGCCGCTGTGAACATTCTTGTACAAAAGTTGTACATGAAGATGTGCATAAACCAGTAGTTTATCACTGTAGTTTTGATTTCCGTTTTTTTCAAGTTTATGGGCCACCTGTACACCTTCCTTGGGGAAATGTCTATTCAAATCCTTTAACATTTTTGAAATTGGGTTGTCTTTTTATTACTGAAATGTAAAGTTCTCTACGTATCTGTATCTCTAGATACAAGTCTCTTGTCAGATATATGATTTGTAAATGATGTCAAATTCAAGATAACCCCACATACAAGTGCATATCTTTTCTGGTGTAGTTATGCTCAGGCATCTACACAATGAAACAAACATTATCTTATCATTATGTACTATTTATTTCTCATTTATATTATACTTTATACAACCCCTTTTGAAATGGTGCATTTGATAAGTTAGATTATCTATGAACTCCATTTTCAGAGAGTAAAGGAGATTTCAAAAAATATGTTTTGATATGGGAAGTAAATCTGAGAGAGCTGAGAATTACTATCCACTTAGTAAGATCTAAAAGTCTTCCCCAATTTGACTGCTGTCTAGGGCTTATCCTTAAACCTTGTCAACATATTCTGGTTACATCACAGCAGAACACTGGGCTAGAGTGAGGACACCTGAACCCCCAGCTCCGGCTCTGTCTCTTTATTACTGGCTGGTGACCTTAGGCAAGTCATCTTAAATAATCAAACAAGCTGTTCCCAACCTTTCAAGACTTTTTATCAATTTCCACTTTGCCTACAGAAACCAGTATTTCCAAAAATTGTCAAAGAGACTTGCCAATTACTACTTATTATAGTAATAAATTTCCCATTAAATTAATCAAAGGTATACAACTGCAACACAGAGTATTTACAATGGCAGTTAACACTTATTGAGTGCTTATTATGGCTGCACAGTGAGCCCTCCCTCTTAACCCTGCCAAGCCCACCATTACTACCGCACCGTGGACTCCAAATTGGGAAGTGCCATCTCAGCTACAGACTACGGCGTCCCTGCTCCTTGTCTTCTCTCAGAGCAGAAGTCTCCAGTCCTACATACTGCCATCCCAATCTGCAAAGATCTTAGACATGACTTGCTCAGACCTCATGCTGTTTTGGAAAAGTTTTCACGTTGTCAAAGAGATCGGGGGCTACAATGAAGTGAAATGCAAAGAAAGGGAACACTGAGACGACACCCCCTCCAGGAACCTCCAGTATTTCTGCATCTTTGCATTTTCCCTCAAAGCCTGATTCAGAGTCCTGTACAAACAGCTCTGGAATGAATAACTGAACCAGCTGGGCAGCAACTCTGGAGTACTACACACACGCCTCAGAGGCACTGACCCTTGGGCGAGTCAGAGGCTCTGTGTAGCCCTAAAAAAGATGCAGGCAGCCTTAAGATGCTGGGGTGACTAGCAGCAGTACAAGAACTCACTGCTTCACTCAGATCTCCACTTCCTATCTCCAAATACCAAGACTCTTGACAATCCTGTTGAAGAGATGTGGGGGGTCCAGAGAGGAGTCAAGCAGCAGGATGGTCATGGATAGAATCCTTCTAGAGAAGCTGGGGCTGCCCTCTGTGGGCTGTGTACTCACCAGGTAGGCTGTCGGCTGGTATGTGGGTGTTGTGGGTGAATCCGGAGTGGGTCCACCTCTCTGGCAGTGGCAGGGGGAAACTCCCGGTGGGGACTTAGATTGGCTTTTTCCCACTGCTCATGAATAGGTGTAATAATCCCAGACACAATACGAGACCGAAGTTCCTCGCTGTTCTTGTAGACCCTGAAGAAAGGAGACGAGGCGTCAGCTGCTTTCAGCTGGTTGGTAACCCTGCGCACAGTATTCTGGTGGTGGTGGTGGTGGTGGTGGCGACGGTGGCGGCAAGAGCGGCGACGGCCCTGATAGCGTTTGGACTGTGTGCAACGGTGGGAACGGGCCGCCCGGCGTTGTCTCCGCAATTTGGGCCTAAGCTTCTCAGGCATCTGAGTTGCCCCTTCTCGTTTACCACCCCATTAGAAAGAGGTGAGGGTGTAGGGGAACAGGGCCTTGACTCCTCTGGGCCCACCCCACCCCACCCTGCCCTCAGCCTCATTGTGTGTTCATCACATGTCATGGAAAGAGTCATGGAAGGCAAGGGCCCCATGGGAAGGATAACCAGGTTCCTGGTCCAAGTAGGCAGGGCTCCGGGGCTTAATGTCCAATTCTGTCACTAACTCAGGGGCCTTGGAAGGCTGCTCTAGGCCTCTTTTTCTCTGTCTGTGAGAGAAAAGCAATGTGAGCTATCGCTGAAGTGTTAAGGCAGACTGAGGTAGCAGGGAGTGAGCAGGACTCTACGGAATTCCTAAAAATCTGTCATTTTAAAATGAGTCATATCCTGAGTCAAAAAACAAATCTTATGAACCAGGGACACAGAAAATAGACTGGTGGTTGCCAATGGGAGGAAGTGGAAGAGGACTGAACTGGGAGTTTGGGATTAGCAGATGCAAACTGGTATATACAGAATGAATAAACAAGAAGTTCCTACTGTGTAGTACAGGGACCTACATTCACTACCTTGTGATAAACCACAAAGGAAAAGAATATGATATATAGAATGTCTACATTGTATAACTGAGTCACTCTGCTATATAGCAGTAATCAACACAATACTGTAAATCAACTATACTTCAATAAAAAATAAATTAAAAAAAAAAAGCAAACCTCATAAATGTAAATCAAAACCTGAAGGAAAACAGATGTCTTTACTGGGGAGAAAGGTGGCAAATACTGTCATAATCAAGCAACCAAACTGAACAAAATCTACAAGACAGATGTCATGAGCCTGACATGAAACACTTAGAAGAACATAACCTCACTTACATAGAGTTCTTGTTGAAAATGTCCAACCTGAATCAAATGATAAGTTAACAATCTGAATGTTCTATATAACAACTGACCTCAAGTCTTCAAAAATAGCAATGCTAAGAAAAATAAAAGTCTAGGAAACTTCTAGATTAAAGGTAATTGAAAAGACATGAAAATAAACGCAATGTGTGATATTTGGCTGGGTTAAAAAAACAAAAACCTCAAATTGAAAACTAAAAGACTACCCAGAAAGGACACTACTTGGATGACTGCAGAAACCTGAACATTGACTGTGTACTAAATGACATTCATGTATCAAAACTAAGTTTCCTGAGTGTGATAACTGCCTTAAGGTTATACAGGAGGACGTCTACATAAGAAGGAGGAGATACATGCTGAAATATTTAGGGCTTAAGGTTCATAAAGTCTGGAAATAATTCTCAGATGGCTCAAGAACAAAAAAGCATACAGAAAAAGTAAGTAAATGCAGCAAAACGTTAAAAACTGGTGAACCTAGGTGGTGGGTATATGAGTGTTCACTGTATTATTTTTGGAAACCCTCTTTTCTGAGGGGTTGCAAATTTCAAAATAAAAAGTCAAGATAATGAGAAGACAAGTTAGACTCCAAGAAAATATTTGCAAAATACATATATGATTAATGACTGTTATCCAAAATATACAAAGAACTCCTAAAACTCAACCTTAAGAAAGCAACTTGATTAAAAAATGGATCAAAGACCTGAACAGATACCTCACCAAAGAAAATGCAAAGACAACAGAAAAGCATATGAAAAGATATTCAACATCATATGTCATCAGGGAACTGCAAATGAAAACAAAAATGAGATACCACTACACAGCTGTTAGAACAGCCGAAATCTCAAACACTGACAAGGACGCAGACCAACAGGAACTCTCGTTTACTGCTGGTGGGAAAGCAGAATAGTATAGCTACTGAGGAAGACAGTGCAGCAGTTTCTTACAAAAGTAAACATACCCCAACACCACCAAGAATGGAATCTGGGTGATATGTGTCAGCACAGGTTCATCAACTATAACAAACGCCCCACTCTGTTGCAGGATGGTGAGAGTGCGGGGCAAGAGGGAGGTCCCAGGGAATTTGCTACACTTACTGCTCAACTTTGCTGTGAACCTAAACCTGCTGTAAAAAATAAAGTCCATTAAAACAAAAAACTGGGGAATGGAGTGTACCAGAGTAGGTACACTTTATCCTAAGAGGTCACTGGCCTGGCCCCATCTCTACCCTGCAGATTTGTGGTCTCTAAGTTGCATCATTTTATTTCACGGGGCATTTCCCACACGAATCTTCTCTTAAAATAAATTAAAAACAGAAAGAACAGAGTGCCCAGGAGAGAAGGATCCTTCTGTTAACCTTCCTCCATTCTCTAACACCTCAAGTCCATTCCTTATGTCTGGCCATTGATTCTCTCTTCTTTTTTCCCAGGCAAAAGCCATCGCTTAGAAATACCTGTGGAAGTCAACCAGATGTTCTGAATCGATATAATCATTCAAGTTCAGGGTCAAATCTGACACTTGCTGTGAGCCATGTTCCTAGAAAAATGAAAACAAAAAATGAGAGACTGGGGTATTTCTGGTCTAATGAGTGAGTAAGTGGGCAACTAGAGGGGAGAAGAACAATTTTATATCCAACCTAAAGAAATACACATGGGCACCAAGAGACATATACAAGGACTATTTGTAACAGATGAAATACACATTGAGCATTTGGGGCCAACTCTTGATTTAGGAATAATGCCTTTCTGAGGCAGAGCCCAGAAAAACCTACTTCCCAAGCTCTTTTGCAGCTTGAAATCAAACATGTGAATGGGGTGCCAAATAGATGCCCAACTTCAACTTGGCGGTGAGCAACATGGAGAAACAGGCTGGGTAAGAAGCAGACATCTTGCCGTTATGGGCAGCAGCAGAAGCACAGGGGCTACAACATCAGTGGCTCATGAGAAGGGGGCCCCTGGGTTGGCAGCCAGCCAGCACCTAATGCCCTGGGCTGACGGCAGCAGCACTGGTTTCCACAGCATGGTTTGGAGCAATGCCCTGGAAGCTCAGCCTTCACACTGCTTCTCCAGCCCTTCTGACAACTCAGTTATCCCAGTTCTTTTAATAAACCCAACTATTCAAATGAACCTAAAGGGATTTCGTTGTTTCAACTAAGAATCTTGAGTGATATACGATATAAGTGATCATCAAAAGGAAGAGGGGTAAATAAATTATTGTACTATGGAATACTACATAGTGGTTAAAATGAATAAGGCATAGTCATTTGCATTGCCGTGTAAAGACCTCCAAAACATATCAAGGTAAAAATGCAAAGTGCAAAACACTACAGACTGCATGATATCTTTATATGAATCCAGACAACCAGGCCAAACCTAGAGAGTCACTGCCCTCAGGGTGCTTAGAGGGCATGTTCTGCTATAGTGGCAGAATACAAAATATTACACCAAAGCATAAATGTAATTAACTAATTGCAAACTGTGTCAAGTACCAGGCAGGAAAATAAAATGATGAAGCAGAGGCATAATTTAGATCTTTCTGACAGACTAGAGGAAGCAGTCAGGACTGACTGAACTTTCTGAGTAAGTGAAAAGAAAACAAAAGGGAGTCAGTCAGGCTAAAGGACTGTACCTGTGTGAGGCAGCAAAGGTGGAGAGGAAGAGCTTTCCAGGAGGGAAAACGAGAAGGATAAAGGCTTCAAGGCAGCAAAAAGCTGTGAGCCAAGCAAGTCTAAGGAACTAAAAGCAGTCCCCTAGGGCTACAAAAAGCTTTTTTTGTTTTCTTCCAAGTTGTCCCTGAATGAATCTACTTTACTTTACTTCACTACTCCTTTGTGATGGCAAGCACTTCCTTTTACAATAATAAGGAGTAGACATCTTTGAACACAAAGCATTTCTACATTTAGGGTCCTGGCCTCAGAATAAAGTTCCAGAAGTAGGATCACTAGCTAAAGGCTTCACGTACACTGAGGGCTCTTAAATGGGTTTCAAAAAGGCGATCCCAAGGTCCATTCCCAACATCAGATTCTTTGTGACTACACTCACCAGCACATTGATGATCATGCTGTTCTCCACGGTGACAGCCTTCACGAGGAGCTTTCTGGACCCATCCTTGGACTCATACCGGAGGACATACAGGTTTTTATTACTGTTCCATTCCACTGGCAGCAGTTCTGATTTCTTATCATTGGGACCTGGCTGAGAAGACACCAGAGAGGAGAAAGATCATGACTTCAGATCTGAAAAAAGGAAATTACAGATAATCTAATCCTCTTTCCTCACTTTACAGATGAGGACATGGAGGTCGGGAGAAGTAAAACGTCCAAGGTCCAACAGCAAGTGAGAGATCTGTGGTCTCTGGACTCCAGCTCCAGTGTTTCTCCCTCACTCCTGACTGCCTTTGTGACACAGCACTGGAACCTGTTAAGAAGCTACAGTCTTGGTTAAATAATCTCTCCATCTCCCTGCCAAGAATAAGGCCAGTCATCTCAAGGAATACTGTGAAATTCTAAGGACAGTGTTTCTCAAAGTTTGGCATTTCAGCCAACTGCAAAGGCATCATGAAAGTAGTGACTAAAAATAGATTGTAATGACACCTCTCCAGACTACTGTAGTGGTTTAACAAAAATTATGAATAACTTTCATACAAACACAAAATACAGCAATATGTACAAGATTAAAAAAAAAAGAATTATAAAATGGACAACTAGGTGTCTACAACCAGCTTAAGACAAAGAACATGGCTTGAGTAGTGTACCCCTAATGAATCTCCCTCCTCTTCCCTTGTGGGTAGTCACTAGTCTGTATTTTTAAAAATTTCCTTACTTTTCCTTATAGTTATGTTACTATATACAAATCCTAAAAATAAGTTGTTTCAAATGTTTTTGAATTTTATATAAATGGCATCACTTTTGCCATTTTCATTCAATATTGTTTTGAGAGTTATCTGTAACTATAGTTGATGCACAGTGCGTTCCATTGCTACATAGTTCACAGCCACATAATGCACCGTTGTATGAATATGCTGCAAGTTACACTCCCTTGATGGATATGTGGGGTGTTTCCAACTTATCTGTTATGCTATTATAAATAACGCTGCTATGAACATTCTTGTACACAGGGTAGCTCACACATCTCCTAGTAACATAGAAATGAACTTCTATAAAATATATCTAGGGGAAGAACTTTTAATTTATAAGATAACATCAAATTGTTTCCCAAAGTATGGATTTACACTCTCATGAGCAATGTATCCAAGTTCTTGTTTCAAGTGGTGAGCAACATTGCTACTGTCCAACTTAAAATATTTTTGCCAACCAAATGGATGTAAAAATGCACATCACTGGGAGTTGTGATGTTCTCCTTTCTTAAAAGAAAAACAAACCCGAGGACTTTCCTTTTATACACTAATGTTTGTGACATAGTTCTCAAACTATTTCTATAGAAAAACCCAAAACCTGATTTCCAGACGGGAAAAGATTTCTTAAACAAGGTCCACAAAAGAAAAAAATGCTATCTTTGACACTGCTCATAATTTAAAGCTTCCGATCAATAACCGCTACTACTAACAAAGTGAACAGGCAGCCACAGGCTAGGATGAGCTATGTGCCATGGCTGCAAATGAAAAAGAATTAATACCTAGAACAAAAAGGGAATGCCTGAAAAATGAACAATAAAAATTGGTAATCCACTTGAAAAACTGGCAAAAGGTAAGAGCAACTAACTCTGTATAAAGGGTTGTTCAACTTTACTAGCATTCAGAGATACCAGGATCCATCCATCTGACTGCTATCCTCCGTTTTTCTATTTTTTGCCAGGTGTTTGTGTGGGTGTAAGGAGAACGGCAACCTCTAAGTACTGCTGGAGGCTGTTCACATTCATACAACCCCCTTTGGAGAGCAATTTGGTAATATTTAGTGCCATCAGATAAGCCAATACCCCAAGACCTTAAACCTCCACTCCTACAAGAAATTCTGTACACAGAAGCACAGGGAATACGACAAGGGCTTGTTGAGGGCACCAAAGGGGAGGCAAATTGCACAATATGCCCACAGTACAGCAGTGAGAAGAAACAACTAGATCTAATTGCAGTATTATAGGTAAAAATAAACAACATGACAAAGAAACTTTTTTAAAAAATGAGATTTACAGTTGGGTACCATTTATGTAAAAAGAATAATTAAAACACATGAAAAAAACCCTCTATATTATTTTCATGGATGCATATGTCTATAGCTAAACACAGAGCAAGTGGACTGGGAAGATCTGTATTCACGAGACTATAGAGGGAAGGAGTGGGACCAAAGATGAAGAACAACAACAACACACAAAGGTCTAGGCACACAAACCTCACAGATACCAAGGACAACGGGAAGCCAAGAATAGAGACTGTGGGCCTCTCCTCTTTGGTCACCTCTAGGCCTTGTAAATCAAACGAGCAAAGTGGTGCCAAATAAAATTCAAGATGTTGCAACTGGCCTGGTTTCAAACCTGGCTAAATGACAAGGAAACTCACAGGCCTGAAGCAGGGAAATGAAAGTGACAGAAAACAAAAGTGAAACTTATCAGCCAACTCTGCTTAAGAAATTATCCCCTCACCCCTAGCTGGGTAAATTTCCTGTAACACGCGTAGTGTCCTGGATTTATGGTTTACTTTGGAAGCCAAGAATTTGATAATATGACTTGTCTTTGTTGTATCAAGGGCCTCTGAATTTATATTTATACTCTCCATGTACAGCATTCAACCCACCAGAATTTCTTCTTGGAATATATATAACTGGGCCTGCTCACTACCCCATAACATCTGGCTTCCAGAGCAAGAGACACTACTGGGGTCTGGCGGGGCTGATACCTCTCACTGTAGCAGAACCAGTGCTCCCCAGCTCAGCGCCTCCCCTGATACGGGAAAACAGGTGGGACTGAAAGAGACTGGCCTTGGTGATATCAAGTCAAACATGGCATTCAACTGCCTTTTGGACTAGGACATCAATATCAGACCTCCCAAAGAGCTACAACTGGAAAGTAGCCAAAGAACATGGTTGTGTAGTTTAACTGGCTTGGATGAAAAAAATCTAAGAGCTAAGAGGGGGCTGTGGCAACCCACTCCAGTATTCTTGCCTGGGGTATCCCATGGACAGAGGGGCCCAGCAGGCTACAGTCCACGGGGTAGCAGAGTCAGACATGACTTTACAACTAAACAACAACAAGAGGGAGCTGAGAATTGCCCAAGGTCATGGTAAGTCAGGTGCAGAGCTGGGTTTGGCATTCAGAGCTCCTGGTTGCCTGTGTTATGGCTAAAGATGCCCACCCCGCAAAGTAAAGATAGCTGTCCCCTTAGGCAAAATCCTGGGGCTGGAAGTACTCTTTAATGGCCGTGAGTGCATCCCAGTATCCCTGGGCTAAAATGTGTCTCAAAAAGATCATTTCAGGCAATTTTCTCTTTTGTCATAATCCTTAGATTCCTACAACAGAACACAAAATCCTCGAATTCAAGCCTGTGGCCATCTCTATTCCCTGGCCACCTAAACGACCTGACAGAGCTATAAAGTTCTTACGAGGTGTGGTACTGACTTCAAGAGAGAAATCCAAACTCAATACTGAATTTTTGATTGAAAATGCATTGTTCTTCTAATCAAGTTTTATGTACACAGTTTTCCTGAGCCAGAGAATATAGAACCAAAGAGAAAAGGAGACAATTTAGCTTTCTATTTAACTGTCAACATAGTAAATGATCAAGTACACAATTTCAGGACCTTCCTCTCTCTCTTATCACCCCTAGAAGGGTGGGAAGCAGGAGGCGGCTGCTTCAGACAAACATTCGCTGAACTTTGCAAACACTGCTGGTCTCAGCTGAGTCTGCTGGCCCCACGCTGGAAAACTAAAACCTCTCTTGAATAAACTAATAGGAAAGATACTCCTCCAAAAGGCTTCTACTCTGAATGTAAGTAACCGCAGAAGTGAGAGGAGGACAAGCACAACCTGAGCCCCAGAAGCATTTAAGGGCAGAGAGAAGCAAAAATACACCAGGCTCTAGTGCGCAACACAAACACCCATCCCCCAGGGGCACATGCTTCACCTAGCACTGGAGTGGACAGATGGACAGTGGGCAATGCTTTCCAAATCCCCATCTGCACTCTCCTGGGGCCTCCCCCAAGAGGTCTGGAGCCAGCAACTTTTTCTGTTTTGCATGAACTCAACATGTGGCACGGTAAACAGAGTGCACCTCTGAGATTCAGTCAGGGATCTTTTTTTAGACCAAATCACATTCTTTCTTAAAACTTGGAAGCCTGGAGTACAGGACAGGGGAAAGCTGGCGGTTAGGAGCAGGCAATGATCCACACAGACTGAGGTCTCTAAGCTGTCAAAGAGTCTCCAACAGAGTTGCTGGCAGGATTTGCGCAGAAAGAGGTCCAGGTCAGTGCTCACAGGAAGCTGATGTGTACAATGACCCTGCGGGGGAGAGCCACAGGGAAGGGGCAAGGAAGATGGGAGAATGCTACAACAAAGAATCAAGTGAGGCAGGCTGGCACCGGCAGTCCTGGGGCTCTGTGGGGACTGGCAACAAGGCCCCCAGCTGTAAGAGGCAGAGTCTAAGAATGGGAGAGCAGGAGGGGCTGCTACTGTAGGGACCGCTATGGTGAAGGACAGTTTACTTGGCGTTCACACCCAGGACGCATGTGTGTACATGTTGGGGAGGTGGTTGTTGGCCCGGAGCCTGAGGTCAAGATGACAACGGTGAGTGGGCAGCACGGGGCCCTGCAGTATAGAGTGAAGGGTGTCGAGCCCTCTGCTCTTGACTGGAGCTGAGTCCAAGCGCCCCTATACTGGTGTCCCTCTATACGGTGCTTGGATCCAGGTGAACGCTCCAGTACAGTAGGAGGGTGGTACTGAATACAGCCCTCACCCCGGGTAGGTGAGGAGTGCTCAAGGGAGCTTATTACTCCCGTCTCGGTGCCAGAGGGCAAAATCCCAGCCTGGGAGAACGCCAGCCGGTGCTGGAGCGAGTTTCTGACCATGGGTTTTCAAATCACGTTGTGCCAGCTAGAATGCAACAGTAGAGCACCTCCCTGAGCCGCAGAGTACAGGTACCAAAACTGTCATGAGCCTCAGGGCCCGGACCTGGGAAGGGGGAAGGTCGGGCACTCTGGACCAGGCCTCTGGGATCTGGATTCGGGCAGAAGACGCCTCCCGCCTCCACAATGGTCCCACGCCACCCTGGCTCCGTGGCGTACCTGGTCGCCGGCACCCAAGCCGTAGTAGCCGTGCGTGACCACCTCCCAGTGCAGGAAGCAGACAAGCGCGTCCTGCGCGCAGGTGATGGCCGGCGCCGCCGACGCGAACAGTACCTCCAAGCCAGCCATGGGCGACCCTGGCTTCTGCGGGCGGAGGAAGGGAGGAAGAAAGTGCGGTGAGCCGACAGGGCCCTCACAACACTGCTGACTCCTCTCCGCTACTCCGCTGGTTGTGGTCTAATGTCAACCTGCGCGACCAAAATGGAGACGCCCAGAGGCGGGGGGGTGTGGCCACCGGAAGTAACTTCAACTCCCGCGCTGCCGCGCGAGAGCGCCCGGCTGGAAACAGAAGGAAGACTCTTAAAGGTTCCGCCAGGCAGAACATGGGCAGGGCAGGACCCCTGGGAGCGAGGTCCTTCAAAGTTGGGATCTTCATCTTCTCTGTAGGTGGTAGGTGTGCTACACGTAGGTTGTGGCATCGTTGAAGAGAGGCTACCTTTGTTTTGAGTCACAGACTTCTGCAAAATAGAGTGGGCATATGCTGGTAGGAGAAGAGATTACGAAATAAGATTAAAACATATTCGTAGTAATAGTCGGCACTTAATGCAGTGCTTCGGAGAAGGCAATGGCACCCTACTCCAGTATTCCTGCCTGGAAAATCCCATGGACGGAGGAGCCTGGTAGGCTGCAGTCCATGGGGTCGCTACGAGTCGGATACGACTGAGCGATTTCACTTTCACGCATTGGAGAAGGAAATGGCAACCCACTCCAGTGTTCTTGCCTGGAGAATCCCAGGGACGGAGGAGCCTGGTGGGCTGCCGTCTATGGGGTCACACAGAGTCGAACACGACTGAAGTGACTTAGCAGCAGCAGCAGCAATGCAGTGCTTGTCCATGGAACGTTATTGTAAATGTTTTACTTGTATTAATTTATTTAACCCTCAAGACTGAACCCTATAAAGTTGGTATTTGATAGCTCTATTTTGCAGATGGGTAAACAGACACACGGGGCTTCCCAGGTGGCTCAGTGGTAAAGAATCTGCCTATCAAGCAGGAGAGGCGGGTTCTATCCCTCGGTCCGGAATATTCCCTGGAGAAGGAAATGGTAACCCACTCCAGTATTCTTGCCTGGGAAATCCCATGGACACAGGTGTCTCGTAGGCTACAGTCCATGGGATCGCAAAAGAGTATGATTTAGTGACTACACAATGGCAACAAACACACACAGAGGAGTGTATTTGACCAAGATGAGTGAACAGTAGAGATGGTACTGCAATCTAGCAGTCTGGCTCGTTGGATAACATTTATTAAATGTTTATTGTGTGCTGGATCCTGGGTGAAAAATTTCGTATCATTCTATCAAATATTTTATGAAATATGTTCCATTATCATTCCCATTTTGCAAATTTAGCTCAGATGGAAAAGAATGTGCCTGCAATGCGGGAGGCCAGGGTTCTATCCCTGGGTTGGGAAGGTCCCCTGGAGAAGGGAATGGCAACCCACTCCAGTGTTCCTGCCTGAAAAATCCCATGGACAGAGGAGCCTGGTGAGCTACAGTCCACGGGGGTCTCTGAGAGTTGAACACAACTGAGAGACTAACACTTTCATTTTTCACTTGGAGAATGGAAGCTGCTTCCCCCAAGAAGACACAACTGCTGAATGCAGAGCTGATCTACTTCCAAATGTCAGTCATTTATTTGACTGTCTTCTTCCTGATTTGTACCACTTACTGTTTTTACTCAAATAAATTTAGTTTTCCAGTCCCAGTCAGCACCCTCCTGCAAGCCACCATCATCCCCCACTTGAATGCCTGCACCAACCACTAAATTGCCTTACTCCATCTCTGACCCCTGAAAGTCTGTTCCACACTCTGCAACTAGAGATCCTGTTAGAATACACACCAGATCACATCTCTCCTCTGCTTGAAACCTCCCGGGATTCCCATCACAGTCAAAAGAAAAGTAAGTCCTTCCCCTGGGTCTGCAGGAACTACCATCTGATCTGCGTTTCCCACCCTCACCTCTCTCTTAGACATTAACTCCTTCAACTCCCCTCTCATCCTCTGCACTCCTGACTGTAGTAACCTTGACTTCCCTCTCCTCTCACACCCACATCTGATCCAACTTTACCCTCAGAATGTGTTCTAAATCTAATCCCTTCCTCCCACCTCCACTGCCTCCCCCTGGACTGCTCTTTCCACAAAGACCTGCATAGTTTACGCCTTCATTTTAGGTGACTCCTTCCCTCACCTCCTCTCAGCCTCAGCAGAGGGCTTCCCTGACATCCCAGCTAAATAACACCCTATCTTAACCCCTTTATTGTTCGGTCACTCAGTCATATCTGACTCTTCGCGACCCCGTGGACTGCAGCACACCAGGCTTCCCTGTCCATCACCATCTCTTGGAGCTTGCTGAAACTCATGTCCATTAAGTTGGTGATGCCATCCAACCATCTGGCCCTCTGTTGTCCCCTTCTCTTCCTGCCTTCTATCTTTTCCAGCATCAAAGTCTTTTCCAACGAGTCAGCTCTTCGCATCAGGTGGCCAAAATACTGGAGCTTCAGCATCAGTTCTTCCAGTGAATATTCAGGGTTGATTTCCTTTAGAATTGACTAGTTTGATCTCCTTGCAGTCCAAGGGACACTTAAGTCTTCTTCAATACCACAGTTGGAAAGCATCGATTGTTCGGCACTCAGCCATGTTTATGGTCCAACTCTCACATCCATTCATGACTACTGGAAAAACCATAGCTTTGACTATACAGACCTTTGTCCGTAAAGTAATGTCTCTGCTTTTTAATATGCTTTTCAATATGTCTAGCTTTGTCATAGCTTTATTTAATCCCTTACCTTGCTGTCTTTCCTGCAAAGCATTAATCATAACCTGACACTATGCTAAATATTTATTTGCTTAATAATTTGATGACTGGCTTACCACTAAACTGTGACAAGGGAGAAGGGACCATGTCTGTCTAGTGCACAGGTATACTTAATGCTTCCCTGGTTCAATATATACTTATTGTAATGAATGAATGAATGGTAAATGAATGAAATATTGGCCTGGGCTTAGCCCAGTGGGGCCAATTTCACCCTTTTGAAATCCACTACCCATTTTGTTAGCTGGCCCAGTACTTCTCCAAATTTTGTGTTCTTGGGGTTCCCCTGGGATGCCCAGGTTCTTGAATCCCATTTGCAGAGATTCTGGTTGAGCATATCTGAGGCAGAGTGCAGGTAGGTCAAACACATGTTCAGATCAGATCAGTTGCTCAGTCATGTCCGACTCTTTGCGACCCCATGAATCACAGCACGCCAGGCCTCCCTGTCCATCACCAACTCCCGGAGTTCACTGAGACTCACATCCATCAAGTCAGTGATGCCATCCAGCCATCTCATCCTCTGTCGTCCCCTTCTCCTCTTGCCCCCAATCCCTCCCAGCATCAGAGTCTTTTCCAATGAGTCAAATCTTCGCATGAGGTGGCCAAAGTACTGGAGTTTCAGCTTCAGCATCATTCCTTCCAAAGAAATCCCAGGGCTGATCTCCTTCAGAATGGACTGGTTGGATCTCCTTGCAGTCCAAGGGACTCTCAAGAGTCTTCTCCAACACCACAGTTCAAAAGCATCAATTCTTCGGCACTCAGCCTTCTTCACAGTCCAACTCTCACATCCATACATGACCACAGGAAAAACCATAGCCTTGACTAGACAAAGCTTTGTTGGCAAAGTAATGTCTCTGCTTTTGAATATGCCATCTAGGTTGGTCATAACTTTCCTTCCAAGGAGTAAGCGTCTTTTATTTACTTATTTTGTGTGTGTGTGTTTGGTCTTCATACATGTTTTTTATTTTTATTTTATTTATTTTTTAAATTTTATTTTATTTTTAAACTTTACAATATTGTATTGGTTTTGCCAAATATCGAAATGAATCTGCCACAGGTATACATGTGTTCCCCATCCTGAACCCTCCTCCCTCCTCCCTCCCCATACCATCCCTCTGGGTCATCCCAGTGCACCAGCCCCAAGCATCCAGTATCGTGCATCGAACCTGGACTGGCGACTCATTTCATATATATTATACTTATTTCAATGCCATTCTCCCAAATCATCCCACCCTCTCTCCCTCTCCCGCAGAGTCCAAAAGACTGTTCTATACCTCAGTGTCTCTTTTGCTGTCTCGTATACAGGGTTATTGTTACCATCTTTCTAAATTCCATATATATGCGTTAGTATACTGTATTGGTGTTTTTCTTTCTGGCTTACTTCATTCTGTATAATAGGCTCCAGTTTCATCCACCTCATTAGAACTGATTCAAATGTATTCTTTTTAATGGCTGAGTAATACTCCATTGTGTATATGTACCACAGCTTTCTTATCCATTCATCTGTTGATGGACATCTAGGTTGCTTCCATGTCCTGGCTATTATAAACAGTGCTGCAATGAACATTGGGGTACACGTGTCTTTCCCTTCTGGTTTCCTCAGTGTGTATGCCCAGCAGTGGGATTGCTGGATCATAAGGCAGTTCTATTTCCAGTTTTTTAAGGGATCTCCACACTGTTCTCCATAGTGGCTGTACAAGTTTGCATTCCCACCAACAGTGTAAGAGGGTTCCCTTTTCTCCACACCCTCTCCAGCATTTATTACTTGTAGACTTTTGGATCGCAGCCATTCTGACTGGTGTGAAATGGTACCTCATAGTGGTTTTGATTTGCATTTCTCTGATAATGAGTGATGTTGAGCATCTTTTCATGTGTTTGTTAGCCATCTGTATGTCTTCTTTGGAGAAATGTCTATTTAGTTCTTTGGCCCATTTTTTGATTGGGTCATTTATTTTTCTGGAATTGAGCTGTAGGAGTTGCTTGTATATTTTTGAGATTAGTTGTTTGTCAGTTGCTTCATTTGCTATTATTTTCTCCCATTCTGAAGGTTGTCTTTTCACCTTGCTTATAGTTTCCTTCGTTGTGCAGAAGCTTTTAAGTTTAATTAGGTACCATTTGTTTATTTTTTTCCAATATTCTGGGAGGTGGGTCATAGAGGATCCTGCTGTGATGTATGTCAGAGAGTGTTTTGCCTATGTTCTCCTCTAGGAGTTTTATAGTTTCTGGTCTTACGTTTAGATCTTTAATCCATTTTGAGTTTATTTTTGTGTATGGTGTTAGAAAGTGTTCTAGTTTCATTCTTTTACAAGTGGTTGGCCAGTTTTCCCAGCACCACTTGTTAAAGAGATTGTCTTTAATCCATTGTATATTCTTGCCTCCTTTGTCAAAGATAAGGTGTCCATATGTGCGTGGATTTATCTCTGGGCTTTCTATTTTGTTCCATTGATCTATATTTCTGTCTTTGTGCCAGTACCATACTGTCTTGATAACTGTGGCTTTGTAGTAGAGCCTGAAGTCAGGTAGGTTGATTCCTCCAGTTCCATTCTTCTTTCTCAAGATAGCTTTGGTTATTCGAGGTTTTTTGTATTTCCATACAAATTGTGAAGTTATTTGTTCTAGCTCTGTGAAGAATACCATTGGTAGCTTGATAGGGATTGCATTGAATCTATAAATTGCTTTGGGCAGTATACTCATTTTCACTATATTGATTCTTCCAATCCATGAACATGGTATATTTCTCCATCTATTAGTGTCCTCTTTGATTTCTTTCACCAGAGTTTTATAGTTTTCTATATATAGGTCTTTAGTTTCTTTAGGTAGATATATTCCTAAGTATTTTATTCTTTCCGTTGCAATGGTGAATAGAATTGTTTCCTTAATTTCTCTTTCTGTTTTCTCATTATTAGTGTATAGGAATGCAAAGGATTTCTGTGTGTTGATTTTAATTTCATGGCTGCAGTCACCATCTGCAGTGATTTTGGAGCCCAGAAAAATAAAGTCTGACACTGTTTCCACTGTTTCCCCATCTATTTCCCATGAAGTGATGGGACCAGATGCCATGATCTTTGTTTTCTGAATGTTGAGCTTTAAGCCAACTTTTTCACTCTCTTCTTGCACTTTCATCAAGAGGCTTTTGAGTTCCTCTTCACTTTCTGCCATAAGGGTGGTGTCATCTGCATATCTGAGGTTATTGATATTTCTCCCGGCAATCTTGATTCCAGCTTGTGTTTCTTCCAGTCCAGCGTTTCTCATGATGTACTCTGCATATAAGTTAAATAAACAGGGTGACAATATACAGCCTTGACGTACTCCTTTTCCTATTTGGAACCAATCTGTTGTTCCATGTCCAGTTCTAACTGTTGCTTCCTGACCTGCATACAAATTTCTCAAGAGGCAGGTTGGGTGGTGCTAAACCTGATGACCACGGAACTCCTGACGTGTATTGATGGTGCTGCCAGTGACATAAAGCTACTTGCGCTTTGCACTGAGAAATGTTGCACTTGCAAGCTTCCTACTTTTGCTTACTGTATCCCTTCTGCAGTGTCCTTCCCCGTTATTGAAAATTCTCACCTATTCATTCATTCACTAATTTACAAAACCTTAGTAGGCTGGATCACCATGAATAGTGATGCAAGCTGTGCACTGCACAAAAGTAGCAGCCCCGTTCCTAAGTGTCTACTATGAGTCAGGCCCAGATAACCAAGCCTTAGTTCCTGCCTTTATGGAGCTCACTGTCTAGTGGTTAAAAAAATGACAGAGATAACCCAGTGTGAAAACTGCCATGGCAGAGGGGCACTTGGAGGACTGTACCAGGCAGCTGGTACTGTGTGATTGGCGGGTCACTGTTGCATGAGTAAGACCTTCCTCCATCTCCTCTGCTCACAGTCAATTACTCTCTGTTAGTGCAGGTAGCCTCAGTGGGGTGCCAAAGGGTGGGCATGGAGAGATCTATCATGTTCAGTGGGGAAGAGAATTTTATCACTCAAGTTGGTTAGAATGACTGGTTCATGGTGATAAGAAAAGTAGACTGGTTGTTGGTCCATTATATTACTACTTGTAAGTGTTTTAAAGGCAAAGTCCCCACCACCTCCACCATTGCCTGAACCTGGGTAGATGGCTCTCCTTGGTTTGGCCGTTGCTTTGCATACAATTGGTTACAGCTCACAGAACTTTGTTTCCTTGTGATACATCATCCCTGTTAGCTTGGGTTCCCACAGAAGCCAGCCTGAGATGAGGATTTGAGTGGTTTACTGGGGAGCTGATTCCAGGAAATAGCAGTAAGGGAGTAGAGAAGTGAGACAGGGAATGGAAGGGAGCCAATGTATGTTATGTGCTCATGCCAGGATGCTACCTGTGGGCACCTGAAGCTCAGTCCTGCCAGGCAACTCTGGGAAGCAGTGTAGGACATGTCTCAGAGTTGTTTTAGTTGAAGGCGAGGCAACCAGGGTGTTTTGTTCACTCACTCCGATCTGCCACAGTTCAGGGTCTGTGGGCCAGCAGCCAGCATGGAGGAGGCACTAGCATCTGGGTATTGAAAGAATGAAGTGAGTTCTATCTCTTGCACTAGGCTGGGAATCCCTTGAGACCAGGATTGTCTTCCATTCACACTGGATCCTGGGGTCCTCCAGGGTCCTCCATGAATGGGAGCAAATGGGGGAATCCTCTGGGGCTGAAGGTTGTCTGTGCCATGCCCTCAGTCCATCTAGCATTCTGTGGACTTACCGCCATCAACAAGAGTCTCAGTTGTCTCTGTGAGGCTGGTAGAAGGTGCCTCCCTGCCTGGGCCCCCGCGGCCTGGGCTGTTCAGAGTCCATGCCAGAGATCAGGGCCCAGGATGATGGAAGAACATGGCAAGTTGTTGCACCCACCAGTTCTTGGTTGCCAAGTGACAGCAATATGCATATTCCAAGTTCCTTGGAAACGATCTCCCTAGAAACTGAAAAAGTGAGCTGAGAAGCAGGATCCAGATGAACAGTTAGGTGGAATCATTCACCACTGGAATCCTGCCCCTTTAGCCTAACATCAGGCCAACCACTACACCTCCTCCAGGAAGCCCTCCATGATAGATACTATTCAGTAGTATCTGAACTTCCCATTTGCCTTGTCAATGAGGTGCCCAGCATATTTGACACCCAGAGGGGATAATTTTTTAAAATATATATATATATATTATATAATTTTAATATAACTCAGTTTTTTGAAAGATTTTTATTGTGGTAAAATATATATAACAAAATTTAGTTATCTTAATGATTTAGAAGTATATGGTTCAGGGGTATTATATACATACATACGGTTGTGCAATCACCAACATTCATCTTCAGAACTCATTTCATTTTGCACAACTTAAAACTTTGTACCCATTAAACATGAACTCCCCATCATCCTCTCTTCCCAGTCCCTGGCAATCACCATTCTACTTTCTGTCTCTAGGGATTTGACTACTCTAGATACCTCATTTAAGTGGAATCATATAGTATTGTCTTTTTATAACTGGCTTATTTCACAGCTAAATGTCTTCAAGATTGATCCGTATTGTAGCATGTGTCAGAATTTCCTTCCTTTTAAAGGCTGAATAAAATTCCATATATATATATATATATGTGTGTGTGTGTGTGTGTGTATCTATTAATATGTCACATGTATGGGATTCCCAGGTTACTTAGTGGTAAAGAATCTGCCTGCCAAGTAGGAGATGCGAATTCAATCCCTGGGTTGGGAAAATCCCCTGGAGAAATAAATGGCAACCTGCTCTAGTATTCTTGCCTGGAAAATCCCATGGACAGAGGAGCCTGGCAGCTTACAGTCTGTGGGGTTGCAAAGAGTTGGACACAACTTAGCAACTAAACAACAACAAATGACAGATATGTATCTATATATCTGTTCACATATCTATCTATCTATACAATGGAATGTCTATATCTATTACATTGTGCTTATCCACTCCTCTGTTGGTGGACACTGGGGTTGCTTCCACCTTTTGGCTATTATGAACCATGCTTCTATGAACATGTGTGTACAAATATTTCTTCAAGACCTTGATTTCAGTTGTTTTGAATATATACACAGAAGTAGAATTCTTGAACCAATGGTAATTTTATTTCTAATTTTATGAGGAATCACCATACTGTTTTCCACTGGGGCTGTAACATTTTACATTCCCACCAACAGTACACAATGGTTCAAATTTCTCCACATTTTCACCAACAATTGTTATTTTCTGTTTTGTTTTTGATAGTGGCCATGCTAATGGGTATGAACTGGTATCTGTTTGTGGTTTTGATTTGCATTTCCCGAACGATTAGCGATGTTGAGCATCAATTCATGTGCTTATAGGCTATTTGTATATCTGCTTTGAAGAACTGTCTGTGCAAGTCTTTTGCCCATTTTTGAATTAGGTTGTTTTGGGATAGACTTTATTGTTTAGAGCAGTTTCAGATTCACATCAGAAATTGAAAGGAAGTTATAGAAATTTCCTATATACTCTCTCCCTCAACACATGCACAGCCCTTCCCTTTATCAATATCCCCCAAAGAATGGTACATTTTTTACAGTTGGTGAACTCACATTGACACATCATTATCACCACAGTTCTTGGTTTACATCAGGGTTCATTCTTGGTGTTGTGCATTCGGTAAGTTTGAACAAATGTATAATGACATGTTTCTGCCATCATGGATTCGTACAGAGTAATTTCACTGCCTTAAAAATTGTTTTCCCTCCACCTATTTATCCCTTCCTCCCTCTTAATCCTTGGTAACCACCATTCTTTTTACTTCTTCATAGTTTGCCTTTTCCAAAATGTTACACATACAGCATGTAGTCTTTTCAGACTGGTTTCTTTCACTTAGTAATACACATTTACAGTTCTTCCATGTATTTTCATGGCTTGATAGCTTGGTGTGTGTGTGTTGTTTATTTTTTTTTGGTTTGTTTTTTTGTTTGTCTGTTTTTGTTCTTAGCATTGCGTTACATCCCACTCCTAGAGGGGTATATGGCAACCCACTCCAGTATTCTTGCTGGGAAAATCCTATGGACAGAGGAGCCTGGTGGACAAAGTCTGTAGGGTTGCAAAGAGTCAGACGTGAATGAGCAACTGAGCACACACATACAACATTCCACTATCCGGATGCGCCCGTTTACCCATTCACTTACTGAAGGACATCTTGTTGTTTCCGACTTTAAGCAAATGTAAGTAAAGCTGCTATCAACATACATGTGCAGGCATTTGTGTGACCACAAGTTTTCAACTTCTTTGGGTAAATACCATGGACCATAATTCCTGGATTGCATGATAAGAGAGTGTTCAGTTTTGTAAGAAGCTGCCAAACTGTCTTCCAAAATAGCTGTACCATTTTGCATCCACACCAGCAATGAGTTTGTGTTGCTTCATCTCACCAGCATTTACATTGTCAGTGTTTGGAATTTTGGCCATTCTAATAGGTGTGTGGTGATAGCTCATTGTTTTCATTTGCATTTCCCTGATCACGTATGATGTGTAGTGTCTTTCCATATGCCTACTTGCCATTTGTATATCTTCTATGATGAGGAGTCTGTTCAGGTCTTTGGCCCAATTTTTAATTACATTGGTTGTTTTCTTATTGTTGAATAACTCACTGTTGTTAAGAATTCTGTTTATTTTGGATTAAAGTTCTTTATCAGATATGACTTTTGCAAACTTTTTCCCAGTTTATGGCTTGTCATTTTATTCTCTTGACTGTGTGTTTAGCAGAGCAGACTTCTAAAATTTTAATGAAGTTCAGCTTATTGGTTCTTTCTTTCATGAAAATGCCTTTGGTGTTGTATCTAAAAAGTCATCACCAGACTCTAGATTATCTACATAACGTCTCCTACATTGTCTTCTAGAAGTTTTATAGTTTTGCATTTTATGTTTAGGTCTGTGATTCCTTTTGAGTTAATTTTTGTGAAGGATGTAAGGCCTGTGTCCAGATAATTTTGTTGGTTTGCATGTGTGTATCTAACTGTTCCAGCACTGTTTGTTAAAAAGACTATCATTCTTCCATTATATCACCTTTACTCCTTTGTGAAAGATCAGTTGACTATATCTATTTGGGTTCATTTCTAGGCTCTCTGCTATGTTCCATTGATCTCTGTCAGTTCTTTCACCAGTACCACATTGTCCTGATTACTGTAGCTTTATGATTAAGTCTTGAAGTCAAATTGATCTCCTTCAATATAGTGTTCACTATTCTGGGTTTTTTTGGCTCTCTACATAAACTTTGGAATAAGTTGATATCCACAAAATAACTTGTTGTGGTTTTGATTGGGACTGCATTGAATCCATAGATCAAGTTTGAAAGACCTGACATCTTAATACTATTGAGTCTTCCTAATCTGTGAATATGGAATATCTTGCTATTTAGTTCTTTGATTTCTTTCATCAGAGTTGTTTGTAGTTTCCCTCATATAGATCTTGAATTGAGATTTTGTGTCTGTGGGGTGTGTGTGTGTGTGTGTGTGTCTGGTAGAGTTTTAAAAGTTCTTAATGTATTCTGGGTATTAATCCCTTAGCAGATATATAATTTGCAAATATTTTTCTCTCATTCTGTGGGTTGCTTTTTACTCTGTTGATCGAGTTTTAGGGTATACAAAAGTTTTAAATTTTCATGAAGCCAAATTCGTTTATTTATTTTTTGTCCTTGCCTGTGCTTTTGGTTGGAGAAGGCAATGGCACCCCACTCCAGTACTCTTGCCTGGAAAATCCCATGGATGGAGGAGCCTGGTAGGCTGCAGTCCATGGGGTCGCTAAGAGTCGGACACGACTGAGCGACTTCCCTTTCACTTTTCACTTTCATGCATTGGAGGAGGAAATGGCAACCCACTCCAGTGTTCTTGCCTGGAGAATCCCAGGGACAGGGGAGCCTGCTGGGCTGCCGTCTATGGGGTCGCACAGAGTCGGACACAACTGAAGCGATTTAGCAGTGCTTTTGGTATCAGATCCAGGAAATCACTGCCAAATTTAATATCATGTAGCTTTTACCCTGTTTTATTGTAAGAGTTTTATAGTTTTAGATCTCACATTTAGGGCTTTGGTCCATTTTGAGTTAAGTTTGGTGTTTGGTGTGAGATAGGGATTCATCTTCATTCTTCTGCATATGGATGTCCAATTTTCCTAGTACCATCATTTGTTGTAAAGAGTGTCCTTTCCCTGTGAATGGCCTTGGCACCCTTGTCAAAAATCATTTAACTATATATGCAAGGGTTAATTTCTGGGCTCTTCTTTCTGTTCCATTGGTCTATGTGTCTGTCCTTTATACCAGTACTACACTCTTTTGATTACTGTAGTAGCTTTATAGTAATTTTTGAAATCAGAAGTGTGAGTTCTGCAGTGACGCATTAAAGTAATAATCACTTGAGATAACCAGTTAAAATTACTTTCATGATTCATTCTATTTTTCATGAAAGTATAACTTGTATCTAACAGGTCTTCTCTGGTAGCTCAGTGGTAAAGAATCTACCTGCAATGCAAGAGATGTGGGTTTGATCCTTGGGTTGGGAAGATCCCCTGGAGAAGGAAATGGCCTCCCACTCCAGTATTCTTGCCTGGAAAATGCCATGGACAGAAGAACCTGGTGGCTACAATCAATGGAGTTGCAAAAGAGTGGGACACAACTTAGCAACTAAACAACGACAACAACAAAACTTACCATAGTACAAATCCTTCTTTTTAGTGTATAGTTCTATGTTTTGACAAAGTATACAATCCTGTAACCACCACATGGCCTAGATATTTCTAGAAAGCAGAGATTTAAAAAAAATCTTTATGGAAGTATAATTTGCATACAATAAAATTACCAATTCAATTGTACACTTCAATAGGTTTTGAAAAATGTATAAACCAGTATAACCACCATGATAGTCAAGATATCGTGCATTCATGTTACTCCAAAAAGTTTGCTCATGCCCCTCTGCAATTGATCTCTCCAACCTCTTGCTCATTTGACTACTGATCTGTTTTCTATCTCTACAGATTAATTTGGCCCCTCTTAAAATTTCATGAAAAAGAATGTCAGTTAGGGGTTCTGGGAAGCAGATCTCAGGATGGAGTTAGCAGTGCTAGAGATTTATTGCAGAGAAGGCTTATGAAAGAGAAAGGGGAGCAAAAGCAGGAGTAGCTGAGAAGGATTTTCATTCCATGATGCAGGTCTGACACCTGTGAAAGAAGAGGGGGAAGAAATGAAAATTGTGCAGGAGGAGCCTCAGGTTTTGGTGCAGTTCTGAGTAAATCTCAGCCGGCTCAGAGCAAAGATTTCCGTAGAGTCCCACATCGGGCAGAAACAGTCAAGCACCCATTTGCACTCCCTCAGCGACCTGTCACCACGAGAACTGCCTTGAAGAGTGTGGCCTCAGCATTATCCCAAAGGTGCTACAGCTATGGGCTGTTGGAGAGCTTCACTCTTCACAGGTGATTGGCAGTTTCTTTCTTGAAGAGAGACTGGCACCTTTCCATGGCTGACGCATAAAACATACACTCTTTTTTGCCTGGTTTTTATCTGTCATTGTACCGTCTGAGGTTCATCTGTGTTGCTGTGTATGTCAGTTCCTTCCTTTTTATTTCTGAATAATATTCTGCTCTATGGCTGTACCACAGTTTATCTTACTGATGGACATTTGGGTTCGGGGTAATTGTGAATAATGCTGCTATTAATGTTCATGTACTTGGGGAAACTCCAGGAGATAGTAAGGGACAGGGAGGCCTGGTGCCCTGCAGTCCATGGGGTCAGAAAGAGTCAGACACAACTTAGTGACTGAACAGCAACAACAACACAGGTCTTGGTGTGGACATATGTTTTCATTAGTCTTGGGTGCATTGCTAGAGTGGGATTGCTGGGTTATATGGTAGTAGTGTATGTTATAAGAAACTGCCAAATGGATTTCCAAGGTAGCTGTGCTATATTTGACTCCAAGGACCATGAATGAGAGCCCTAGTTACTCCACATCCAGCTGGAATGGATTTGATATGAAAAATTGGGGGCTTACAAAGCCGTTGGATGCATTGAAATATAAAGATCAGGCTGGAGGTAGCTTTCAAAGAGTCTGGAAGTGGCAGAAACAGTGATCGCAGCTGCCTCCTGTCCTGAGGCTGTGTTCAGAGAAAAGCCTGCAGAGGTATCTGCAAAATTGAATCCTAAAACTCCTGATTCTGCTGCTGCTGTTGGAGAAGCAGTAATGTGCCTTTGCTGCCTCTCATTGTCTGAAGCTAACCTGGAACTCTGATGGCAAGTCATCACAGAATTTTTGTGTATGCATGTGTGTGTGTGAGTGTGTGTAGAACAGGAATGGTACTGAGGCTTTAACAGATAAATTGGCCAATGAGTATTATTTCATTCTCATAGCTCTTTAAGGTAGACACTATTATGATCTTCATTTTTAAAAAGAAAAGTAAGGCTAAGCAGGGCTTCCCTGGTGGTTCAGTGGGTAAAGAATCCACCTGCAATGCAGTAGATGCAGGAGGCGTACACATTCGATCCCCAGTTTAGGAAGATCCCCTGGAGGAGGACATGGCAACCCACTCCAGTTTTCTTGCCTGGAGAATCCCATGGACAGAGGAGCCTTGCGGGCTATAGTCCATAGAGTCACAAACAGACACAACTGAAGCAATTGAATACACACGTACAAGGCATAGCAAGTTTGTACAGTGGCTTCTAAGTGTGGACACAGTCAGGATTTGCACCAAAAGTTATGTCCGCATGCTACGCCAGCACACATCTGTGCCTGCAGATAGCATCACAAGGGCTTGCAAGCAAGTTTGTGTTCCCAGGTCTACACAGTAAAGTGTGAGAAAACTGTGACTAAGTTTTTCAGGCCTCAGCTGGAGGCAGGAAAGGCTGAGAACAGGGGAAAGGGGTTCAAACCGGGAGCAGAGAAATGGCCTAGGCCCTCCTACCAAGGAACACATGGAGGGTCCATGCACAGACAAGGGAAGCCACAAGGGGGCGCCTGGGCCTACCCAAATGTCCACCGGAGACAGCCATGCAGAGTAAGGTATACGTCTTCATTCTGATTCTTTCTACTTGGAGGTTCAGAGGAGTCCTAGATCTGAGACACCAAAGCAGGCTTTGTCTACAGTTTAGTCAGAGTTTTCTTGCATGGAAATACCTGCTTTTAGCTGTGGGCATTGCTGACCTCAGGGAGACATAGTCCTCAGGGATCCAAGTCCCGGGGGCACAGAGTCTGCTCTGCTGTTTCTGAAGCCATTCCCCACTTCTCTTAGCAGACATCTTCGCATTCATTTTTTCATAGATTTGGTCCTGATCCTTCCCCCTACCCACTACCCAACGATGTCCAGCTCCATCCCCAAAGTCTCATCAGGTACTTGCCCCACCTTGGTCAGGCAGGTGGGGATGGGTAACCAGCCTCACCCTGAAAAGCCAAAGCTTTTCTTGATATTTCTGTAGCTAGAACATCAGCTTTTGGAGCACAGGGATTTGTGTCTGTTTTGATTCACTGCTGTATCTCTACCTCCTAGAACGGTACCTTGCGCACATAGTAGATGCCTTACTTGTTGAATTGAATGAATTAATGAATGCATAGAGTAGGGGAAAGTGTCCAGGTCTTGGAGTCAGGCAACTTGGTTTATATCCTAACCTCACTGCTCACTCTGTGCAATTTTGGGCAAATGACTTCTCAAACTGTCAGATCGTGGCTACAGTGGTCTCTCCCCAAGGGTTGTTGGGAGGATTCCTGGAGATGATGTCACCAAAGTGCCTCCCACCATGCCTGGCATGTGGCAGGGGCTCCTAAGTGATGGCTCATTATTTGAGATAATGAGGCCTTGGGAAATAGTACTGTTTATTGAGGATTTACCATGTGTCTGGCACTTGGCTTACATTATCTAATTATCTTAACTACTTCATGAGAGGTTAACTAGCTCAGAGAGAGGTTAAATAACTTGCCCAGGGTCACACACTGGTTGAGAAGGAAACCTTGGGCTTGAGTCTAGGTCTTGGAGACCTAGCATAAAGCCTGCAGCATGCAAAGTTGGACTTCCTGGGTTCCAGTCCAGGCTCACGCACTTGCAAACTGTTTGACCATGGGTGGTCTTCTCAGTGGGGAGATGTAGGAAGGGACAGAATGGGCCACCACATAGGCCTTGACTGTTCTTCAGGGTCTGGAGGGGCCAAAGGCACAGCCAGCTGTAGTGCTGCAGCCTCGTTCCCTTGAGACTGAGTGACCTGCTGCAGGCGCTGGGAGCTGCCCTGTTTCCACAGCACTGCCTGGCCCGTCACGTGCACCAGAACATTTCCAAATATATCTTCTAGACTCTACCTGGAGCTGGATTCACAGTCTAGTCAAGGAGGCAGGACACACAAACAGCTCTAGAAGGAGAAATTGTTGGCCTTAGCCATGTGAAGTGAAAAGCGAAAGTGTTAGTCGCTCAGTCATGTCCAACTCTTTGTGACCCCATGGACTGTAGCCCGCCAGGCTCCTCTGTCTGTAGGATTCTCCAGGCAAGAATACTGGAGTGGGTTGCCATTCCCTTCTCCAGGGGATCTTTCCGACCCAGGGATCAAACCTGGGTCTCCTGAGTTACAGGTAAATTCTCTACCATCTCAGCCACCAGGGAAGCCCTTGGCCGTGTAACCTTGGCTAACTTGCTTTGCCTGTCTGAGCACTAATTTCCTCATTCATAAACTGCAAAGTGACAAGTAGCATCCTGTATGACGATTATCTAGAAAATACACTTGAAAGGGCTGAGTCTAGAGCACTGGAGATGAGCAAGGGAGAACAGGAGAGTTGATTTCCAGGACTATTCCGTAAGGATCAGGCATTGACTTCTTAGGCCTTGTTAAAAGCTAACCTTCAGAAAAAGGTACAATCATGACTCTCATACAAATCTAAAAATGACATGTTAAAAGTTTTATTTTACTCATTAAACGATAAGAGAACTAGATGGATGTTATAACTGGCACAAAGGATAAGTCAAAAAGCACAAATTTATATGAGGCAAAGGAATTGAATTATAAATGGAGGCAAAGTTAGTTTTTCCACAAAGGGAAGGTAAGTCAGTTCTACCAGACAAGGCAGAGTTTGCCTATTAATTAGTTACCTCACTTTGCAAAGGTGCAAATGACTCAATGACAGAATCAGACAGCAACGGTGTGCTGTGGTTTCCTCTATAACCCATCTTGGCAGGAACAGTCCAGGCTTCTCATCCTGGGAAGTGCATCACATCTCAGCTTTCTGGGGTTTCAGTTACCTCATCTGTAAAATGGTTTACTAACTGTATTACACGTCAGGGTTATTGTGATGGTGAAATGAGCTGGTGGAGTGGAGCACTTAGAATGGAGCCTCACGTACAGCAAGCCTTCACCTCTTATTAGGGCTCCAGCTCCTTGGGAAGAACAGCTACAACAAACCTAAAGAGCATATTAAAAAGCAGAGACATCACTTTGCAACAAAGGTCCATATAGGCCAAGCTATGGTTTTTCTAGTAGTCATGTATGGATGTGAGAGTTGGACTATAAAAAAGCCTGAGTGCCAAAGAATTGATGCTTTTGAACTGTGGTGTTGGAGAAGACTCTGGAGAGTCCCTTGGACAGCAAGGAGATCAAACCAGTCAATCGTAACAGAAATCAACCCTGAATATTCATTGGAAGGACTAGTGCTGAAGCTGAAGCTCCAATACTTTGTCCACCTGGTGTGAAGAACCAACTTATTGGAAAAGACTGATGCTGGGAAAGATTGAAGGCAGGAGGAGAATGGGGCAACAGAGGATGAGATGGTAGGATGGCATTACTGACTCAATGGGCATGAGTTTGAGCAAACTCTGGGAGATAGTAAAGGACAGGGAAGCCTGGTATGCTGCAGTTCATGGGGCTGCAAAGAGTCAGACACAACTTAGCAACTGAACAACAAGGGCTCCAGAGCTGTTCTTGGGGGAAGTTACCACCTGCCGAGGGACTGTTTGGGTCAAACCCCAGCTATTGTACTCCTCATTTCATCCTATTTACAACCCAATACAAGAGAAACCATTCTAACCTTTGATTAAGGAACCACAAAGGTGTTGGTATTTGCCCCAAATCACCCTGAAATTAAGCGAAGCCTGGGTTAAAACCCAGTTACTCTGGTCTTGCAAGCCCTGGGTTTTGTTGAATGTCTATGTGACCCTGGGTGGGTCTCCTTCCCTTGCTGGCCTCAGTCTGCCCATCTCTCTAGGATAGTTGCATCAGCTGACCTCTGAATGACATCTCACATTCCCTCCACTGTCTGGAGCACTCCACAGCTGCTGAGCTGGCCAGGCCAGAGCAAGTCTGGGAATGGCCTGGTGGGCAGGTGGCATGGGTGTGGCAGGTCAGAGAGACTGGCTATCAGGGACATGGCAGGGAAGAGGTCCAGCCTCCAGCCACAAACCTCAGCCTGTCCAGAAGCACCACAGTTTCCACCTTGCTCACAAGGAAAGGGCTGGCCCAGCTTAACAAGGCAAAAAGAAAATATATTTCCCAATGGCTGGGTTAAACCCCAGGATGGCAAGGATGGGAAAGATGGGGCATAGGCCATTTTCTTCTGAATGAGGGTGTTCCCTCTGCCTTATCCATGGCCCCGCGGCCATCCTGCACACAGCATCTTTGTGTATGCAAAGATCTTAGAGCATCTTTGTGTCAACTGCAGCCACAAGGCAGGTTGTCCTGCTTTGGGTCATGGCTCCAGTTCATTGGACTCTATACCAAGTGCTTCGGTGGGGCTAGGGAGGGGCCCTTACCTTTGAAGAGTTCAGCTGTTAAGTCTTCATCAAAGGCTGTAATGCTTCAGTTCAGTTCAGTTCAGTTGCTCAGTCGTGTCTGACTCTTTGCGACCCCATGAATTGCAGCACACCAGGCCTCCCTGTCCATCACCAACTCCCAGAGTTCACTCTGACTCACGTCCATCAAATCAGTGATGCCATCCAGCCATCTCATCCTCTGTCGTCCCCTTCTCCTCCTGCCCCCAATCCCTCCCAGCATCAGAGTCTTTTCCAATGAGTCAACTCTTCGAATGAGGTGGCCAAAGTACTGGAGTTTCAGCTTCAGCATCATTCCTTCCAAAGAAATCCCAGGGCTGATCTCCTTCAGAATGGACTGGTTGGATCTCCTTGCAGTCCAAGGGACTCTCAAGAGTCTTCTCCAACACCACAGTTCAAAAGCATCAATTCTTCGGCGCTCAGCCTTCTTCACAGTCCAACTCTCACATCCATACTTGACTACTGGAAAAACCATAGCCTTGTTTGGTAAAGTAATGTCTTTACCTTTGTTGGCAAAGTAATGTCTCTGCTTTTGAATATGCTATCTAGGTTGGTCATAACTTTCCTTCCAAGGAGTAAGCGTCTTTTAATTTCATGGCTGCAGTCACCATCTGCAGTGATTTTGGAGCCCAGAAAAATAAAGTCTGACACTGTTTCCACTGTTTCCCTATCTATTTGCCATGAAGTGATGGGACCAGATGCCATGATCTTCGTTTTCTGAATGTTGAGCTTTAAGCCAACTTTTTCACTCTCCACTTTCACTTTCATCAAGAGTATTGTAATGCTTAGGAAAGCTTAATTTGCAAAGGAAGGAAAAACTCATATTAGTTGAGACAAAAAAAAAAAAACCCCAAACAAAACAATTTCTTGGCTTATGTAACAAAATCATCTGTCCCAAGGGGGGTGGGAAATGAAATGGGGAGGGGAAAGTTGGATAAGAGTGAGGCTGGCTTATTTTAACTACAGAGGACAGGGAAAGGTCTCACTGACAAGGGATATTTGAGCACAGACCTGAAGGAGGTGAGAGAGTAGGCCAGGTGGATAGCTCAGACAGATGGAGCAGCAAGTGCGAAGGCCCTGAGGTGGGAATGTGCCTAACATGTGTGTTCAGAGCCCAGGGAGGGAGGGAGAGATGGGTGGTAAGGTCAGAGGCATTGCCTAAAGCCAAATATTAGGAAGAGACTCCGAAATTTTTTTTAAAAGAGAGTTCTTTATTCCATGTCCTAACGGAAGAGTCTTCCCTGGCAGAGAAAGCTTTTCCTGCGGTCACCTAAAGCCCCTCGGCAACTAGGCTGGGCCAGAGAAGTCTGTGACAGCTGCGCACATTCTCTACAGCAGGAGCATCCAGGCCCGCCTCCCATCGAGGGCTCATAACTTCATCTGAGTGTCTAGTGGGCACCCCAGGCTTGGGGAAAACCCCAAATCTTGAGAGAGAATAGAAGACAATCAGCCAACCACTTCGTTTTATATACGGGGAAACTGAGACACACAGAGAGCAACCGGGGCACCCAGGGTCACACAATGGAACAGAAGCAAAACTGGGACTTGAAATCAGCCTTCCTGACTCCATGTCTCAATCCTGGGGGTACGAAATAGCCTTGTGAGCTTGCCAGCCCTAGAGTCAACCTCTGCGTTCGAATCCTGGCTCCGCCAGTTGTCTGTGTGGCCTGGGGCCAGTGGCTTTGCCTCTCTGTGCCTCAGATTTCTCATTTGTAAAATGGAGGTAATGATAATAACAATACCTGCCTCTTAGGATTGGGGCAAAAGATAAGGCGGTATCTGCCAAAGGTTTGAAAAGTGAAAATGATGGAGTAAGGCTTCCAAAAATTCTTCTATAAAAGGAAGCCAAAAAACTGTCAAAATCAATGTTTTCCAGAATGCTTGAAACTAAATACCTGCAACAATCAAGAAATAATTTATTCAAAATAGGGCAAAATCTTATCAAAAACACTGACATTTGTGGCATTTTAACTTGCTCTATTCCCATTTTTCCACCCCCAACTCTGTGGTTGACTTGAAATCCAGCAGCCTAGCAGCCACCAGAGGGAATAGAGTAGGGGGAACTTCTTTTCAAAGCCTCATTCCAGGCTATTGTCATTAGTTGGCCTGTCTGGTGTTTCCCTGGAAGACCCCACTTGCAAGACTGTTTTTATTTGAATTGACTAGGAGCTCACCCAACACAAAAAGTCTTTTCCTTGGAGGCATTTTTCAAAAATATTTAGAGGCAATTGTTTAACGCTGGGGCTGCCTGAGGTTATGGATAGCATTTGGGGAAAACAATCAGCTAACCAAAAGCCCTTAAAGGAAAAGCTGGAGAATGAAATGTCCATAGGGGCTATGAAAATCTCTGATATATTCCAGGGAATCTAGACAGTCATGTGAATGTGTAGACTGTGTGTATGCCCAGAACTGTGCAAATGCACAGGAAAAAAATCAGCTTTAAAAAGGTCAACACACACAAACAAACATTTCACAAGAGAATATTCAAGTGGTAAATAAGGCAAATGAAAAGATGCTCAAGCTCACTGATTATCAGGGAAGCAAAATTTTCAGCCTCAATGAGATACCTCTACACACTCACCAAGATGGTTAAAAAGGAAAGATCTGACACTGCCAAGTACAGACAAGGGTGTGGAACGACTAAACTTTCACATATTGGTTTAAAATCAATACAGCCACTTTTGAAAACTGACAGTGTCTCAGTTCAGTTCAGTTCAGTCGCTCAGTCGTGTCCGACTCTTTGCAACTCCATGAATTGCAGCACGCCAGGCCTCCCTGTCCATCACCAACTCCCAGAGTTCACTCAAACTCACGTCTATCGAGTTAGTGATGCCATCCAGCCATCTCATCCTCTGTCGTCCCCTTCTCCTCCTGCCCCCAATCCCTCCTAGTAAACCAGATATATGCACACCTTATGGCCAGCAATTTCACTCTCAGGTTTATACCCTATAGAAATTAGTCCAAATGAGCACCAGAAAATATACAAAAAGGGTTTGTATAATTATCTGTAATAGCCCCAAACTGGGAACGATTCAACGTCCGTTGGCAGTGGAATGAATATATAAATTGTGGTATGTTTTTAACTAGAAAGCTAAAGAGCTATAAAAATGAATAGTTTTTACTTTATGTGACAAGATGGATGAGTCTCACAGCATAATTTTTAGTGAAAGAAGACAGACACAATAGATACATACTGCATGATCCTGTGTATAAATATAAACCAGGCAAAGCAAATCCATGTTGTTTGAAGTTATGATGAAGGATACTGTTTGGAGCAGGGAAGGGAGACTGGGAGGGAACGTGGGGATGACAGTTTGTTATATGGTACGTTCACTTTGTATGTGTCATACTGTATGTAAGCTATACTTGAATAAAAGGGCTTATTTTCAAAAGTGGGTAAATGATAGTACCTGATATTATGGGGAATAAATTATAACAATAACAATAAATTGGCCAAGACTATTGAACTCTAGTTCAGCCAGGCACTGAGGAAATGCCTGGCCAAAGTGTCTTAAGGATTAAAATGTTGACACATTTCCAAGTACTTTTCCCCTTTCCCTTTTGTTGTACCTAAACTTCCCCACAGGCAGCCAGAGGCATTCTTTTGCCTTCAGGGGTCAGAATTGTAACAGCAGAAGCTCAAGGGGAAATGTTGATGTTCAGCCTTGGACTCTCAAAATAGAATTCTCTCCCTCAAAACAGGAATAGATTCCCTCTTAAGAAAGGAGAGTCTTGAAAGCCCGAGTTATTTACAGAGAAACAATTTGTTCTCAATTCCTAGGTTTCATCAATATGTGAAAAGCCTAACCTTGACCTGATGGGTAGGAAGATGGATCTTGACCATCTTAGATAAGTTGTTTAGGGATGACCCTTCTGCCTAGGAAGGAAGATCAGGGAAGAGAGAGAAGTCAGGGAGAAAGAAGTAGAGAGAGGAAGCAAGATTCCTGGGAGCTTCTTTTATTCACACCACACACACACACACACACACACACACACACACGATACACTGCAAGGTGGGCTGCTGTCAAATGTCCAGAGCGGCAAAGAGATCAGTTAGAGAAACCAAAGACTCCATCGTTTGTGTGTATATGCTCCCTGTGGTAGTCTAACAACCTGCACACATGCTCTTGTTTCATCCTCATATCAAACTGATTGCTGCTGCCGCTAAGCCACTTCAGTCATGTCCGAATCTGTGTGACCCCATAGATGGCAGCCCACCAGGCTCTGCCGTCCCTGAGATTCTCCAGGCAAGAACACTGGAGCACGTTGCCATTTCCTTCTCCAATGCATGAAAGTGAAAAGTGAAAGTGAAGTCGCTCAGTCGTGTCCAACTCTTTGCGACCCCATGGACTGCAGCCCACCAGGCTCCTCCGTCCATGGGATTTTCCAGGCAAGAGTACTGGAGTGGGGTGCCATTGCCTTCTCCAGTCAAATTGATTAGGTAGGCACTATTATCACCCCATTGATCACATGTGGAACCTGAGACAGAAAGAGTGATGTGCTTGCTCAAGGCCATAACCTGACTGCAGAATGTTGTTCTTTGCTGTGATGCTGCGCTATGCCTACAGCACTGAAGGCAAAAACGAATATGTTAAAAGGTATTATTGTTACTATCTTCCCAGTCCTTCTTCCCAAATAAATTACAGAGGCTGCTGCAATTAGAAATCAGGAGACTTGAGGTCTAGAAAAGCGTAATTCAACCACTAGCTGACTATAAGCACTTGAGTGAAGGGACCACTACATTGCTGATAAGCCCAGCGCTTCCTGCCCGCTCTCCTGTCTGCTCCTTGCAGGGGGTTCTTTGGAAAGGATGGGTTGGGAGGTGTCAGTCCTGTCCTGCCTTGAAGAAAAGGAAACTGAGGGACTCAAACGGTTTGTCACAGGCTACTTAGGTCAGTGAAAATGTTTGCAATGTTGTCACTGCTCCTTCCTGGGCCTCAATGTCTCCATCTCTAAAGGAGAGAAAGGCATGCAGATTGGATAATTTCAAAATTCTGACACCTGGCTTGAAGTTTCTGGAGTGCAAGAAAAAAGAGAAGGGATGGGGGAAAAAAAGAGAGGAATGAAGGAAGATGAGACACAGAGTGTTAAAGGGGTGGCTTAGATTTCAGCTTTTATTTTTTTAGGTCATAACGAGCAAAGATTCAAACCAGATGTTGTCCTGGTGACTCGCAGTAGCCGAGAATGGAGCTGTGCTATGATAATACCACATTAGCTTGAAGCTATATATCTATCAACAGCCCCAGTCAGAGCAAAGCAGTTGGCATTTGCAAGGACCATGTCCCCCACACTTGAGTTCCGTGTTTGGAAGAACCTCAGACCCCAAATGGGTTGTCTGAACTGTTCCAGGAAGAGCCTGTTCTTCAGAGGCTGTCCAGCCCCCATCTCCCATCACACCTCTAGGGAGAGCCTCACTCAGAGGGCAAGGCTGGGACCCCAGTCACTCACTTGGCAGCACATTTGAAGCCGGCTGGGAGGCAGGGGCAGCAGAGAGGAGCCAGGCTCCGCAGGGGCTGATGGAGCATGGCCCAACAGCCCACAGGATCACAGGCCACATTGTTATTACTTTTTAATTAAAATGGCGTCTTTCCCCCTTATTACAAAAGCCGTGTTTGTTTATTTTAGCAAAATTAGACAGGCCAGACCAGGAAAAGAGAGAAAAAAGAAAAACAACCTATGACCTAGAGAGAGCCATTGTTCATGCCCTGGTGTATTCAGGGGTCGCAAAATAAATGCACAGGGGGCCAGGCAGTTAATGTAAATGTGAATCATGTGGTATTAAAATGAATAGAGATGTTTGAATCAAGTGGTATTAAAATCAGTATAAAGATATGAGGGTGAAATCAATTTATATGGGAATTAATATAAGGATTTCCCTGGTGGTCCAGTGGTTAAGATTCTATGCTCCCAAGGCAGTGCACATGGGTTCAATCCTTGATCAGGGAACTAAGATCCCACATACTGCACTGGTGGCCTAAAAACAAAACAGAAAATTCACATAAATATGTGAATTGTGATGTTAAGAATATCAGCAATGTTTGAATCTATGGAGTAATTGAGAGTGTGCGGCCCGTCTGAGGACATTCAAAAGTCAAAGATTTTTAAATACTGACTGAGGCTTCAGGAGTCACCAGTTTAAAACTCCTGCTGTGTATCTTTCTAGATCTTCCTCTCTCTCAAATATATATATATATATATATAAATATGTAGATAGGAGGGAAGGGTCAAGGTGGCAGAGTTGTAGGATGTGGGGCTCACTTCCTCTTATGAATAAATATGTAGATTATGAAGATGTACAATATATACACATACACACTTATGCACAAGAAACACATACCTCCACATACATCTAGTAGAATATCATGTGGATACTCACGGTAATATTCAGACAAAAGTGGAAATGATTGGGCTGAAGGATGATTGCGGACTAGTAATTCCACCCTTCTCCCCACCTTCTCACCCTAACGGAAGCCCCTAAATAATTCCGGGCAACACAGGAATCTGATTTGAAAACTATTCCTGTGGTTCCTAGTCTTCAGTATTTAGTGAACTAGTAAATCTCACCTTTGAAAAATTAGGGAAGCCTGATCTCAGGTTGCCAACACTCTTTCCATCAAATGCAGCAGGCGTGGCTGCTCTCAGCAGTCATTTCCTACCACCCAACCCCCCTTGTTTCTTGGTTTTCTTTAAGGGAGCTGTGTACCCTGTCCTGGCAGTTAATCATCATTAGTAAATCCAACATGGAATTCCATTTCCTTTTGCCAGATTCTTGATTTCCTAGACCCTTTTGCAACTAAGGGTGACCCTGGGACCTAATTTAGCCAATGAAACATAAGAGGAAGTCTGCTGGGGCTTCCCAGGTGGTGCTAGTGGTAAAGAACCCACCTGCCAATGCAGGAGATATAGGAGATATGTGTTCATTCCCTGGGTTGGGAAGATTCCCTTGGAGGAGGGGATGGCAGCCCACTCCAGTATTCTTGCCTGGAGAATCCCATGGACAGAGGAGCCTTGCGGGCAGGAGAGATAGGAGATATATGTTCAATCCCTGAGTTGGGAAGATTCCCTTGGAGGAGGGCATGGCAGCCCACTCCAGTATTCTTGCCTGGAGAACCCCATGGACAGAGGAGACTTGTGGGCTATAGTCCATAGGGTCTCAAAGAACTGGACATGACTAAAGCAACTTAGAACACACACAAATGCTGGAGACTTCTAGGAAAATTTTTGCTTTTGTGTAGAAGGGAAAATGTCACGACACCATCTCATACCCAACTCTTCCTACCTTTGAACATGAATACCTTGCCAAGAGTAGTGGCAGCCTTCTTGGAATCATGAGGGAAAGGGTAAGAGAATCACAGAGATCCCTACTTGCCCAGCGTTGGTAAGCACTTCCCCAGTGGTTGCTACTTTTAGATTTCTTTTTCACATTGAAAAAAAACGCCCCTACATGTTTATGTCTCCGTTAATTGGATTTTTTTGTTATGTGCAGCCTAGAAAGAAAAAAGTTAATATCCCTTCTCATCATTAAGCCAAAGAAGTAGAATGGAGATAATGTTACACACACAAAAAAAGTTTAATGAACATCTTGTTGTTGTCTCTGTTTTTCTGATTTTGCCATAGACTAGTAACCACTTTTTCACGGAGCAGCCTTGGCCCATGGACAGATGTCTGGCAATTGTTGATCTTTACCACAGCAGCAAGTCGAATGACTAAAGAAGTATCCATCATCAGACTTCCAGTCATTAGATGTACCACCCTCCTATTTTTGGATATTCAGTTCATTTCCAGTTATTTCCTATCTAAAGAGTGTTCCAATAAACATCCTTGAAGCTCAATCTTTGCCCTCACCTTTACTGATTTTCTTAGGATAAATCCCTAGAAGTAGAACTTCCAGGTTAAAGAATATGCATGTTTTAGGCTTTTGCTCATATTACCCAGCTGTCTTCAAGAAAGAAAACAACAAGTTTTATGGTTACCTCCCCACAGATGTTTCACAAAACTTGATAGAATGAGTCACCCCAAGATCCTTCCTGAACTGCTCTTTGGGTCAAGGTGGTTTGAGTTAGCCACCTTCTGCCCCTACAACCTGTGCCACCTCCATCCCTCTTGAGATCAAAGTCACTTGCTTCTTTACAAGTTGCCACTGCCCATATTACATCCTCCCGAGTTCTCCCTCAGCTCCCCAGAGCTACAGGAATAAAGGCAGGGCTCTGGTCAGTTTCAGACATGGGGCTGTGCCATCAGGGCCTGCGGGTACCCCCCCTCCCCCCGCCCAACCCCACCACTTACCTATCTCTGGCACATCAGCATGCAGAGCTATTTACTATTCTGCAACCACATTGTGAGGGGCTTCCCTGGTGGCTCAGCGGTAAAGAATCCACCTGCAAAGCAGGAGATGCAGGTTTGATCCCTGGGTTGGGAGGATCCCTCGGAGAAGAGAATGGCAACCCACTCCAGCCTTCTTGCCTGGGAAGCCCCAGAGGAGCCTGGCAGGCTACAGTCCATGGGTCACAAGGGTCAGACATGATTTAGCGACTAAACCACCACCAAAAATCACATTATGAACTATTGCACTTCTATGCTTTGCACATGACATCCCATCACTGGAAAAGCCTTTCTAGCTAACTTATGCTCTTCTGTCAAAATTCAGCTCAAACATCCCTGCTATCAGGAAGCCTTTTTGACCTCCTCCTTCTGGACAAATGCCAGTGCTGGGACTCCCACACTCTCTATAATGCTTTCTCCTGTTATGTCCTGGTAACATTCTGTAGCTACAGCTGGTCCCCCTAGCTACAGCATTTCCCCACCAGATGGTTAGGTCCCCAGAGGATGAGAAAGAGAGAACCCCATTTTGGAGAAGCCTGGTCCTCTTCTCTGCTGTCAGTGCACAGAAACCCTGACCACTCTACAAGCCCTTGCTGAAAGACCTCAATACCACACGCCAGCCCCCCCAGCCCTGCCATAAATCTTCCCAGGTAGCCTCAGAGCCCCATTGGCTCCCTTAGTACCTGGCTCATTTGGCCTTGCCCCTGAGGAGACAGTTGCCAGAGAGCAAGGCCCTGAATCATGCCTGGCTTTTGTCACTGTCTAAATCCACTTGGACTCCAGTAACAAAACCCCAAGGACTGGGCGGCTACTGTATCTCTCACAGTTCTGGAAGCTGGAAAGTTCAAGATAAAGGTACTAACAGATTCAGTGTGTGGTGAGGGCCCTGTTCTAGGCTTGTAGACAGCTGCCTTCTTGCTGTATTCTCACATGGTGGGGCAGTGAGGTGTCTCTGGTCTCTTTGTCTTCTTACAAGAGCACTGTTCCCTTCCTGCAGTCTCTCCCATCATGACCTCACCTAAACCTACCTCCTCCCAAAGGCTCCACCTTCAAATACTGTCACATTGGGGATTAGGGTGTCAATGTATGAATTTCAAAGGCATATGCAAACATTCAGTGCACAGCACCACTGACAAGTTGTGTGACCACAGGCACATCCTTCTCTCACAGTACGATCGCCCCTTTTACACAAGGAAGGGAATGGAAAGGAAATTTTCAATCAGTAAACTCTAAAGGAGACACAGTTTGGGACTCTATCCTGCCCTGAGCCTAAAACTTTCCCTTTCTTCTGGCTGGTTTCCTCTTCTTCCAGTCCAGGAGGGCTGGGGTGGAGCACTGGACCCAGGCCAATCTGACTTGGACATTTCCTGGACACAGTGATTGGTTACCATATGCGGGCATGTGACCTGAGAGGGAATTAGAGTGGATTCCAAACTGCTGCTGGGATTGCTACTGTCACTGCTTTGTGTGGCTGTAGAATCCACAAGGTGGAGCTGCCTGGGTTGCTAGAGAATGGAATTCACACAGATGGATCAAGAGAGAGGCAAGATTCTGGTGACACTGTGTGAGCCCTGTATCCAAACTCTTCTGGATGATTCGATTCTCTCTCCCCTGCCCTCTTCTCCATTTTCTCCTCCCCTTCTTTATTTTCCTGCCCTCTGCCTCTCTTCTCCCACCTCCCCAGCTCCTGAGCACCTTGCGCTAGCCACTGCCCCACATACCACACGTTTCAGGCTCAGGTTGGTCCCAGGTTGTGCCCAGCTGCAGCTTTGACTCCAGCAGGGAACTGGGTGCTCAGAGGGGCTGTGAGGAACAGGCTGCAGAGGGCACATGGAAGGTGCAGAGAGACTGGGCAAGAGGCAGTGTTCCTAGAACCCTCCACGAGAGTTTCTTTGTCCTGGGTTCAAGGTTCAGCCTTATTAGCAGCTGAGGAGCTTGCCCCATGCCAGCTCTGCACACTCTTCACAGCACTTGCGGAGGGAGAAGGCTTCCTCCCTATCTGTCCCCTTCGTTTATTCTTGAGACAGTTCAAGGTCAGCACCAGACAGTGCAGGGAGAATGAAAGGGCATGGTCTCCATTATGGTTGTAATATCATTCTTGTGATGTTGACTGGCAGGGAGAACAAAGGCCATCTGTGTCATCTCCTCGTCCAAGCCTGGGCTCATTGTCTCTTCCTGGGACCATTGTCCCTCGATGCTTGTGCTGCCCGCAGCTTCTAATCTGGCCTCCAAAGCACCAACAGTGTGCTTTGCCTGAAATGCGAGGTGTTCAGGTCACTTCACAAATTGAAGCCGTGGATTAGTTTTATACTGCCACATAACCAATTGCAAAACAAAGAGGCTTAAGATAAAGATTTACTAACTATGGTCCTCAGGTCAAATCTGGCCCACTGCTTGTTTTGGTAAATCAAGGTTTATTGGAACACAGCCACACTCATTCATTTATGTATGACCTAGGGCTACTTTTTTCAGACTTGAATAGTTTTAACAGAGATTATATGGTCTGTACAGATTGAAATATTTACTGTGAAAGTGAAAGTGTTAGTTGCTCAGTCGTGTCCGACTCTTTGCGACCCCATGGACTGCAGCCCGCCAGTTTCTCCTCTGTCCATGGAATTCTCCAGGCCAGAATACTGGAGTGGGTGGCCATTCCCTTCTCCAGGGGTTCTTCCCGACTCAGGGATCGAACCCAGGTCTCCTGCATTAGTGAAAGTGAAAGTTGCTCAGTCATGTCCAACTCTTTGTGACCCCATGAACTATACAGTGTATGGAATTCTCCAGGCCAGAATACTGGAGTGGGTAGCCTTTCCCTTCTCCAGGGGATCTTCCCAACCCAGGTCTCCCACATTGCAGGCGGATTCTTTACCAGCTGAGCCACACGGGAAGCATTACCTGGCCCTTTATAGATAAAGTTTGTCAACCCTTGAGTTACACAACAACAGTCACAGAAATAATCACCTGTGATCTCTCATGGTTTCTATGGGTCAGGAATCTGGGAGCAGTCCAGCCAGCTCTGTCTAACGGTCTTTCATGAGGGTCCAGTTAGGTATTGGCAGGAGCTTCACTCACCTGAAGCTTGACTAGGGCTGAAGGACTCTCTTCCAAGCAGTTTTCCTTGTGTGGCTGTCCAGCTGGTGCTGGCTGGAGGCTGAGAGCCTCAGCACCTCTTTCCATGGGTCTCAAAGGAGGATGGCTTGAGTGTCCTCATGGCTTGGCGGCTGCCCCCAGAGTGAGTGATTCAGGTGAACAAGATGGAATCTCAGTGCTTTTGTGAGCTAGCTTCAGAAACCACACACTATCAGGTCTACCATTTCCTACTGATTGCAGAGGCCAGCCCTGATTCAATGGAGGAAAGATGACACAGAGAATAAACACCAGCAGGTGGGACCACTGGGGTCATCTTAGAGGTTGGCTATTGTATGGAGGACTCAAACTCATGCTCCCATGAGTATTTTGATCTACAGATTAGTTTCTTAGGCTTGTACTACACTTTACATAGATATTTTTAAATTTGAAGATTTCACAAAATACCTAAAGTATCCCACATTTCCACATGAAACAATAGGAGAGCAGTGACCAACAACTGCCTTCTTTGCATAAAATGTGATTCTTTTGAGTTTGTCACATTCCCCTCTATTCTTTATTAATCCCTGACCCGGAAATGAAATTCTAATTAATGATTGCCCTTTGACTGTTTCCTTACTGGAAATAAAGACTTCTCTTCAACCTTATGGGTATTAAAAGATGGCAAAGGAAAAGATGTATTAAGTAGATGTCCCAGTTTAAGAATTAGAGGGACTGACCCCACAGTGAAGACACTTCTTCCATTCTTCATTGAGTGAACATTATTTAGTTCTTGGTACTCTGTTCTCAGGATTCCCAGGTGGCTCAGTGGTAAAGAATCTGCCTACCAACGCTGGAGACCCAGGTTTGATCCCTGGGTCGGGAAGATCCCCTGGAGAAGGGAATGGCAACCCACTCCAGTAATCTTGCCTGAGAAATCCCATGGACAGAGGAGCCTGGTGGGCTACAGTCCATGGGGTCGTAAAAGAGTCAGATATGGCTGAGTGACTGAGCTCGAACACATTCTATTTTCAAAGCCATTATTTTTATTTATTTACCTGTTTATGGTGTGCCTCCTCCACTGAATAACAAGCTTAGGACCATGGGGCCCAGCTTGGTGTCTAAAATGGAGATATTAAAAATGAACGAATGACCAATGAAGTTTGCACATCCCATGCTTACCAATGGTGCCTGGCACAGAGCATGATCCTGAATGAATGAATGAGTAAACAGCCCTTCGACAACTCATCCACCTCTGACCATATTCACAAATATCCTCTCCCAAGCCACAGCACAACTCAAGAGGAGGCAGAAGGCCCAGAGCAAGGAGCTTTGGCTGCTGCATTTTTGTTTTTCCTCCTTGCTGCAAAATCTCCTGTGACCATTTAAAGCCAGGAAGCAAAATCAAAGGGCCCTGAATTCAAAGGACACTAATTACCTTTCAAAGAGTTCCCCTTGGCTTTAGCCACACAATTCCCGTCAGAGGCTGTGGGAGTTTGTGGTTCCTGTGCTGGGCTTTGATACTTGGAGGGATTAATGGGGCTTGATTAAACCACAAATGTCAGGAAGTGTGGAGGGCAGCTCAGGATGCTGGCCACCTCCATCCTGGGAGGGGGATAGTCACTGACCTCCCCTTCCCCCACTGAACTTGCGCTGCTGATAAATGGGCTGAGGGGGTAGGCACCTTCTTCCCACTACACTCAAGGGTACCACTGTCATGCTTAGGATGACGGTCATTTACACAGAAAGGACTGATATGCTAATAAGAATTTCGCTCTGCATTTCATTAAAGCATTCCTCAAAGGAGGTACAATAAGAATCCTGTCCACTGATTTTCTGTGGCCTGATGTTTAAAAAGCAATGTCTTCAACTCCACAACAGCAAGATTATGCTAAAATAATTGATAATAGTGACAATAGAAACCAGTTCACTGAGCACCTACCTTAGTACTAGGAATGGAGGGTGTTGTTTTGTTAATATGCTGTTGATCTCATTTAATCCTCATACCTCACTGAGGGGAGCAGGGGCTCTCATTAGGTCCATTTTATAGATGAAGAAACTGATGCTCAGAGAGGTGGAGCCACCTGTCTAAGATCACACAGCATAGAAATGACAGGCCAGAAATTAGCCCTAGGTCTTTCCCACCTTGTGGCTCAGCTGGTAAAGAATCTTCCTGCAATGCGGGAGACCTGGGTTCGATCCTTGGGTTGGGAAGATCCCCTGGAGAAGGGAAAGGCTACCCAGTCCAGTATTCTGGCCTGGAGAATTCCATGGACTGTATAGTCCATGGGGTTGCAAAAAGTTAGACATGACTGAGTGACTTTCACTTTCCCACCTCGGTACCCAAATTCCTCTACCCTGTCTGCATCTTTTGGTAAATTCTGAGGGTGCATTCCTCTGATATTCTAGGAGGAATGATTCTATGGAAAACAAACGCAGTGAGACAGGAAAAATATTGGAGAAATCTGTGGTGGAGCCTCATTAGTTTGTGCACTGACCCTGGGCCTGACTTCTGCACCATTTTAATAGGATGACCATTTTATTAAGGTTGATGAAATTTCCCAGAAGCCTCCTACCTAATAGAGTCATCTCACATCAGATTTTTGTCTGATCCCTTGTGTTAACTGGTACTACTTTCTGTCAGGAAGTTTTTCAGCTGGGAGTAGCTAGATCTCACTTCAGTGAGGAAGACACTGTGGGTTTGCTCACCCCACTTCATCCCCAACCCTTCTTTTCCTGCCTTCACTATAGAGGTTCAGTTCAGTTCAGTCGCTCAGTTGTGTCCGACTCTTTGCGACCCCATGAACCGCAGCTCGCCAGGCCTCCCTGTCCATCACCAACTGTTGGAGTCTACCCAAACCCATGTCCATTGAGTCGGTGATGCCATCCAACCATCTCATCCTCTGTCGTCCCCTTCTCCTCCTGACCTCAATCTTTCCCAGCATCAGGGTCTTTTCCAATGAGTCAACTCTTCGCATGAGGTGGCCAAAGTATTGGAGTTTTAGCTTCAACATCAGTCCTTCCAATGAACACCCCGGACTGATCTCCTTTAGGATGGACTGGTTGGATCTCCTTGCAGTCCAAGGGACTCTCAAGAGTCTTTTCCAACACCACAGTTCAAAAGCATCAATTCTTCCATGCTCAGTTTTCTTTATAGTCCAACTCTCACATCCATACATGACCACTAGATAAACCATAGTTTTGACTAGACGGACCTTTGTTGACAAAGTAATGTCTCTGCTTTTTAATATGCTGTCTAGGTTGGTCATAACTTTCCTTCCAAGGAGTAAGCATCTTTTAATTTCATGGCTGCAATCACCATCTGCAGTGATTTTGGAACCCAGAAAAATAAAGTCAGCCATTGTTTCCCCATCTATTTGCCATGAAGTGATGGGACCGGATGCCATGATCTTAGTTTTCTGAATGTTGAGTTTTAAGCCAACTTTTTCATTCTCCTCTTTCACTTTCATCAAGAGGCTCTTTAGTTGGAAAACCCAAATACCCAAATAGCCAATCTCCCTTGCTGCCAGAGGTGCCCCCATGACCTATTCTGGCCAGTGAGACATATGTGGAAACCTCCTGGGGGCTTCTGGGAAATCTCTACTTTCCCCTAGAGGAGGGACAGACATGGCTTGCAGCAGCCTTCCCCACTTCTTCCTCCTGCCTGGAATATGATGTGACTCCTAATCTGTGGCAGCCATTCTGTGTTCAGAGGCAAAGGCCAAGAGAATCACAGACATTGCTAAGCCATCAAACCAAGGCTAGCCACTGCTTAGCTCTAGACTTTTTGAAAGTGAGAATAATAAAACTTCTGTTTACTTAAGCTCCCATTAGCTTGATTTTCTGTGGCTTAAAACCAAAAACATCTTAATGAGTAAAGTCTTTCATCCTATTAAGGATGATGAAATTTCCCAGAAGCCCCCTCCCTAACAGATTCATCTCACATCTCCAGAATTTCATCTAGTGTTTCCTCCTACACTACATGCTGGTCAGAAGAAAGGAACCGAAGCTGTCAACTTAGATTAGTGGTTCTTACACTTGAAAATACACCTGTATCTTACTAGGAAGACTTGCTAAAACCCAGACAGGTGGACCCTGTCCCTGGAGTCTTTGATTCAGTATGTCTAAGGGTGTGTGAGACTTTACATCTTAGGGAAATGTTCTACTCCACTATAAAGTCAGAGAGAGTTCACTATAAAGAAAAGTAGTCAAGGAAGGCTTTCTGGAGGATGGATCATGAGCTAAGCCTCAAAGAAGACTTAAAGATGGAGAGGAGATGGGAGGCTATGAGGAGCATGAAGGGGCATGGTCAGGAGTAAAGTGGAGAGGACAGGATTCAGTGGATACTGAAGCATCAACAAATAGCTCCAGAGCTGGGAGCTGAGTTTGGAGCCAGGAAGAAGTTAGGTGGGTTAAGAGCTCAGTCTTTGTTTCCAGACCTAGATACAAGCCCTGCTTCCACCATTTTTTTTTTTAATTGTGGTTTCTCCGAGCAAGTCAGTTTGTCTCTCTAAGCCTCTGCTTTCTCATCTGGAAAATGGGAATAATGTTGCCTCTCTCAAAGAGGCTGTTATAGCATTTAAATGATATCATACATGTAAAGCACCTCGTGCTTACTACCTAATAGCTAACAGAAAAAAACCAATTTGAGAATAACCTGTGTCCCAGACTCTCATGATACATTAAATGGCAGGTTCTACCATGAAGTGATTTTGGGAACACTGAGTTAATGAAGTTTTCCTTATTGCGGGACTTTACAGTCTTTAGTATTCTAAAACAAGGGATGGGCCATTGTGGAAGACAATGACATTTCTTCAAACTTGTTTAAAAATAAAAGATTGGTTCAAGATGGTAGAGCAGAAGACGTGCGCTCATCTCCTGTGAGAGCACTGAAATCGCAACTAGTGAACAGCCGTCAACAGCAGGAGGACGCTGGAACCCACCGAAAAAGATCTCCCATGCCCAAAGACAAAGGAGAAGCCACAGTGAGACGGTAGAAGGCGCGCAATCACAATAAGATCAAATCCCAAACCCACCAGGTGGGTGATCTACAAACTGGACAAAAATAATACCAAAGAAGTTCTCCCACTGCTGTGAAAGTTCTGAGCCCCACGTCAGGCTTTCCAGCCTGGGGATCTGGCAAAGTGACAGAAATCCCCAGGGAATCTGACCTTGAAGGCCAGCGAGATTTGACTGCAGGACTTCCACAGGACTGGGAGATATAGAGACCCCACTCTTGGAGGGCACAGACAAAATCTTTTGTGCACTAGGACCCAGGGGAAAGGAGCAGTGGCCCCTCAGGAGACTGAACCAGACCTACACGCATGTGTTAGAGGGATGCCTGAGGAGGCCTGGAGCCACAGTGGCTAACTGCAGAGACAAGGGCACTGGCAGCAGCAGTCCTGCCCTTGGTGAGAGCCCTTTTGGATGTCATCATTAGCCCTACCATCAGTCAGTCAGTTCAGTCACTCAGTCGTGTCCAACTCTTTGCGACCCTATGGACTGCAGCACGACAGGTCTCCCTGTCCATCACCAACTCCCAGAGCTTGCTAAAACTCATATCCATTGAGTCGGTGATGCCATCCAACCATCTCATCCTATGTTGTCCCCTTCTCCTCCCGCCTTCAATCTTTCCCAGCATCAGGGTCTTTTCCAATGAGTCAGTTCTTCGCATCAGGTGACCAAAGTATTGGAGTTTCAGCTTCAGCATCAGTCCTTCCAATGAACATTCAAAACTGATTTCCTTTAGGATGGACTGGTTGGATCTCCTTGCAGTCCAAGGGACTCTCAAGAGTCTTCTCCAGCACCACAGTTCAAAAGCATCAATTCTTCAATGCTCAGCCTTCTCTGTGGTCTAACTCTCACATCCATACATGACTACTGGAAAAACAATAGCCTTGACTAGACGGACCCTTGTTGGCAAAATAATGTCTCTGCTTCTTAATATGCTGTCTAGGTTGGTCATAGCTTTTCTTCCAAGGAGCAAGAGTCTTTTAATTTCATGGCTGCAGTCACCATCTGTAGTGATTTTGGAGTCCCCCAAAATAAAGTCTCTCACTGTTTCCACTGTTTCTCCATTTATTTGCCATGAAGTGATTGGACCAGATGTCATGATCTTAGTTTTCTGAATGTTGAGTTTTAAGCCAAATTTTTCACTCTCCTCTTTCACTTTCATCAAGAGGATCTTTAGTTCTTCTTCACTTTCTGCCATAAGGATGGTGTCATCCACATATCTGAGGTTATTGATATTTCTCCTGGCAATCTTGATTCCAGCTTGTGCTTCATCCAGCCTGGCATTTCACATGATGTACTCTGCATATAAATTAAATTAACAGGGTGACAGTATACAGTCTTGACGTATTCCTTTCCCGATTTGGAACCAGTCTGTTGTTCCATGTCCAGTTCTAACTGTTGCTTCTTGACCTGCATACATATTTCTCAGGAGGCAGGTCAGGTGGTCTGATATTCCCATCTCTTTAAGAATTTTCCACAATTTGTTGTGATCCACACAGTCAAAGGCTTTGGCATAGTCAATAAAGAAGAAGTAGATATTTTTCTGGAATTATCTTGTTTTTTTGATGACCCAGTGGATGTTGGCAATTTGATATCTGGTTCCTCTGCCTTTTCTAAATCCAGGTTGAATGTCTGGAAGTTCAGGGTTCATGTACAGTTGAAGCCTGGCTTGGAGAATTTTGAGCATTACTTTGCCAGCATGTGAGATGAGTGCAATTGTGTGGTAGGTTGAATATTCTTTGGTATTGCCTTTCTTTGGGATCAGAATGAAATCTGACCTTTTCCAGTCCTGTGGCCACTGCTGAGTTTTCCAAATTTGCTGGCATATTGAGTGCAGCATTTTCACAGCATCATCTTTTAGGATTTGAAATAGCTCAACTGGAATTCCATCACCTCCACTAGCTTTGTTCTTAGGATGCTTCCTAAGGCCCACTTGACTTCGCATTCCAGGATGTCTGGCTCTAGGTGAGTGATCACACCATTGTAGTTATCTGGGTCATGAAGATCTTTTTTATATAGTTCTTCTGTATATTCTTGCCACCTCTTCTTAATATCTTCTGCTTCTGTTAGGTCCATACCTTTTCTGTCCTTTAGTGTGTCCATCTTTGCATGAAATGTTCCCTTGGTATCTCTAATTTTCTTGAAGAGATCTCTAGTCTTTCCCATTCTATTGTTTTCCTCTATTTCTTTGCACTGATTATTGAGGAAGGCTTTCTCCTTGCTATTCTTTGGAACTCTGCATTCAGAAGGGTATATCTTTCCTTTTTTTTTTTTTTTAAGTATTAAATGAATTTTTTTTTAATTTTATTTTATTTTTAAACTTTACATAACTGTATTAGATTTGCCAAATATCAAAATGAATCCGCCACAGGTATACATGTGTTCCCCATCCTGAACCCTCCTCCCTCCTCCCTCCCCATTCCATCCCTCTGGGTCGTCCCAGTGCACCAGCCCCAAGCATCCAGTATCGTGCATCGAACCTGGACTGGCATCTCATTTCATACATGATATTTTACATGTTTCAATGCCATTCTCCCAAATCTTCCCACCCTCTCCCTCTCCCACAGAGTCCATAAGACTGTTCTATACATCAGTGTATATAAAGATATACAGAAGGGTATATCTTTCCTTTTCTCCTTTGTGTTTAACTTCTCTTCTTTTCTCAGCTATTTGTAAGGCCTCCTCAGACAACCATCTTGCCTTTCTGCATTTCTTTTCTCTGGGGATGGTCTTGGTCCCTGCCTCCTGTACAATGTCACAAACCTCTGTCCATAGTTCTTCACGCACTCTATCAGATCTAATCCCTTGAATCTCTTTGTCACTCTCACTATATAATCATAAGGGATTTGATTTAGGTCATACCTGAATGGTCTAGTGGTTTTCCATACTTTCTTCAATTTAAGTCTGAATTTGGCAATAAGGAGTTCATGATCTGAGCCACAGTCAGCTCCCGGTCTTGTTTTTGCTGACTGTATAGAGCTCCTCCATCTTTGGCTGCAAAGAATATAATCAATCTGATTTCGGTATTGACCATCTGGTGATATCCATGTGTAGAGTTGTCTCTTGTGTTGTTGGAAGAGGGTGTTTGCTATGACCAGTGCGTTCTCTTGGCAAACTGTTAGCCTTTGCCCTGCTTCATTCTGTACTCCCAGGCCCAATTTGCCTGTTATTCCAGGTATCTCTTGACTTCCTACTTTTGCATTCCACTCCCCTATGATGAAAAAGGACATCTTTTTTGGGTGTTAGTTCCAGAAGGTCTTGTAGGTTTTCATAGAACTGTTCAACTTCAGCTTTTTCAGCATTACCGGTTGGGGCATAGAGTTAGATTACTGTGATATTGAATGGTTTGCCTTGGAAACAAACAGAGATCATTCTGTCATTTTTGAGATTGCACCCAAGTATCATATTTTGGACTCTTTTGTTGACTATGAAGGCTACTCCATTTCTTCTAAGGGATTCCTGCCCACAGTAGTAGATATAATGGTCATCTGAGTTAAATTCACCCATTCCAGTCCATTTTTGTTCACTGATTCCTAAAATGTCAATGTTCACTCTTGCCATCTCCTGTTTGACCACTTCCAATTTACCTTAATTCATGAACCTAACACTCCAGGTTCCTATGCACTGTTGTTCTTTACAGCATCGGACTTTACTTCCATCACCAGTCACATCCACAACTGGGTGTTATTTTGCTTTGGCTCCATCTCTTCATTCTTTCTGGAGTTATTTCTCCACTGTTCTTCAGTAGCATATTGGGCACCTACCAACCTGGGGAATTATCTTTCAGCTTCCTATCTTTTTGCCTTTTTTTACTGTTCTCAAGGCAAGAATACTGAAGTGGTTTGTCATTCCCTTCTCCAGTGGACCACGTTTTGTCAAAACTCTCCACCATGACCCATCCGTCTTGGGTGGCCCTACACAGACTCATTAGAAAAGGCCCTGATGCTGGGAAAGATTGAAGGTAGGAGGAGAAGGGAACGACAGAAGATAAGATGGTTGGAGGGCATCACCAACTCAATGGACATAGATTTGAACAAGCTCTGGGAGATGGGGAAGGACAGGGAAGCCTGCTTGTTTGAGGGGTCACAAAGCGTCTGAACAACAAGGGCGACAAGAGCAACTGAACAACAGGAGCCTTAGACTCCAGGGATGGGTTGCCTCAGGCCAAACAATTAACAGGGAGGGAGTGCAGCCCCACCCATTAGCAGACAATTGGATTAAAGTTTTACTGAGCACTCCCCTGCTCTCCAGAGCAAGACCCAGTTTTTCCCACAGCCAATCTCTCCCAGCAGGAAGCTTACACTGGCCTCTTAGCCTCATCCACCAGAGGGCAGACTGAAGAAGCAAGAAGAACTACAATCCCACAGCCTCCAGAAAGAAAACCACAATCACCAAAACTTAATCAAAATGAACAGGCAGAGAGGGTTATCTGCCAGGTGAAGGAAAAAGATAAAACTCCAGAAAAACAACTAAAGGAAGTGGAGATAGGCAACCTTCCAGAAAAATAATTCAAAATATTGATGGTGAAGATGGCACCAGTGGTAAAGAACCTGCCTGCCAGTGCATGAGGTATAAGGGCAGCAGGTTCGATCCCTGCGTGGGGAAGATCACCTGGAGGAGGAAATAGCAACCCACCCCAGTATTCTTGCCTGGAGAATCCCGTGGACAGGGGAGCCTGCTAGGCTATGGTCCGTAGGGTCACAAAGAGTCAGACATGACTGAAGCAACTTAGCACACAAGCACACACAAAGATGATCCAGGATTTCAGAAAAAGAATGGAGAAGATGCAAGAAATATTTACCAGACTTGTTTAAAAATATAAATCCTTATAAATATTTGGGGGGGGGGGAATGCTTCTGTTTATTAGAACAATGAGAAACTAATGTAAAGCATCAATGTACTACCTATCAAAGGTAAGTATACTACTTATAAAATTTATACTCTAACAAATAATGAAAAATTTTTAATCAATTCATTGGTTATATTTCTGTATCAGTCAGCTTCTCTAAGTTATGCTGCGGTAACAAATGTCACATCTCTCTGGTTTACAACAACCAATGTTTATTTCTTGTGCATCCTACACCCAGGATTGGCTGCAGCTCTCTCCACATCATCTTCCTTCTAGGACCCAGCTGGGTCCTTTCTGGGACCCAGTGACCCTACTGGGATACCTGGTGGAAGGGGGGAAAACCTATGGTGGAAACATACGGTGGTTCTTAAAGCACCTGCTCGGAAGTGCCATGACAGCACTCCAGCTCACAGATCTTTGGCCAAAGTAAGTCATGTGGCCAGTCCTGATGTCAGTGGCACAGAAAGTATAATCCTCTTATAGGAGAGAGAACTTTGTGAGGCTAAAGCATACCACGTCAGGCAGCTTCCACCTGGCTCTCACACAGTGCTCACTCTCAGGATACTCTGTCTGGGAACCTGAGCACATGCTGTGAGAAGCCTGGGCCACATGGAGAAGCCACGTGTAGGCACTTGCTCCAGTGGACAGTCCCAGCCTTTGAGTCACCCCTGCCTGGGCAGCAGCAGAGAAGCCTCCAGATGATTGTAGCCCTGGCCGTTTGAATCTTCCCAGCTGAAGCCCCAGACACCGTGGAGCAGAGTCAAGCTGTCCCCGCAGTGCCCTGTCTAGACTTTTGACACAAAGAATCCACGAAAGTAATAAAATGGTGGCTTTACGTCACTAAATTTGGAATTACTTGTTACGTGGAAATATTAACTAGAAAATGGTGCTTTAAAATTTTTTTTTATTCCATTACCAACATTTAAAATGGGAAGATTTCACGTACAAACTTGGGATTTGGCTTTTAAAGGGAACTCAGAAAATCTGGCCACATTGCCATGCCTGATGGGAAAAAAAATTGGTCAGAGTTGCCTTCTTGAGAAGGGGTATAGGTATCCTGTCTACTTTGGCCTCTGCCTGGCTATATTTGCTTGTGTAGGCCCCTTGCCTGGCCCCAGCAAGCCTGTGGTGCTGGCCCTGGGACTGAGCTGTCCTAGCGCCTTGGTTGGGGGAGGGGGCGCACTGCCCTCATCTCAGGACCTTTCCCTTTCCCTGATGGCTGGCACATCCCTGACCTCTGTGGGCATTCCCTTTTTGTCTCATAAATCCACCAAACCAGGCAGGGTTCTGCCCTTTAGTCTGCTCAGAAAACCATTTATGTGAAATAAAAACCAGGCGGGGGCTGGGGGTGGTGATGGCTGTGTCTGGAGTTCGCCTGTCCTGTAAACAATTTCCTGGTGATAATCTTTCCAATTACCCTCCAAGATGGAACCGCTATGTGAAATCAAGCTGGGTGCCCTTGGTTTATCCTGTACATCTTGGAGTCATTAAGATCCAGCTTTATATTTCAGGGTGAGCTGTCCAGAGCCACCAAGGCCAGGATTTCCAAGATCCTTGATACAGACACAGAGAATCACAGTCTCTATAATAGAGACTTAGAAACAAATGCAGGGCAGATTATAGAATCTTATACCCAACAAGACTCTAAAAAGTCTATCTTAACATCAAGGATAGAAAAGTCAGGTACAAATTCCAGGAACTATAACTTTATTTTTCCTTGCACAAACTTAATTTATTATTAATAGCTTCCATTCATACATGTGGGAGAGAATTAATTATTATTTATTCAACAAATGTTTATCAAGGGCCTCTGTATACTAGGTATTTTCTTTTTTTTTTAAACAGGGTGAGAATATAGCCATGACATCAGATAAAAACTTCTTATACCATGAAGTTTCATCTGCATCCCAGTGGGAGAGATGAAAAATGAAACAAAAAAACCAAATATATGATAGAATGTCATAAGTGTTGTTAAGTGCTCTAATGAAAAATTCAGCAGAGGGAAGGCAAAAGTAGTGATGGAGAAGGAGTGTTATTTTATCAAGGATGGTCAGATAAAGTGTCCTGATTAGGTGACCTTCATTCAGAGACCTGGAAGATGTGAGGGAGTGAGGTCTATGAAGACTCAGAGAAGAAGGGTCCATCTGGGTGAGGGAATGGAGAGTGCAAAGGCCCTGAGACTGGACTGGAGTGTGCTTGGCCTTTCCTGGGAGAAACAGTGGGGCAAATGGGATGTCTGGGCAGAGGTAGGAGAAAGGAGGAGGAGCAGAGACAGAGGTTGAAATCTCCATTTAATAGTCTTCTTCCCTGCTGGGTTATGTCCAGGTCTACAGGGCATCACACAATCCCTGGATGGAGGGAGCATCTTGTATATCTAGTCCTGCAATCGGGACTAGCTGCCTGCTCCTGCTATGCCTTCCTCATTTTGATTTTTAGCTGAGCCTATTGGCTTTTGTTGCCTCACAGCTGCCACCATCAGGTGTCAGGCTCACCTGGATTCTCTGACCTGCAGAAATCTGCAGGAGGTTACTCAGAGGTGTCTTCCTAGGCACTTCATGCAGAATTTTTCAGCTCCTGAACTGGGCCAAGAAGGAGGAATCTAGCTGGGGACTCAGCCAGTGTCTGTCTGTTTTTTTTTTTTCTCACCTTGACATCTCCTTGAAGGGATCAAAGGCAAATGTAGAGTATGGACGCAGGACAGGATCTAGTTTTTGTGAAGTCTAAAGTTTATGCCATTTTGGATGACCCTCTTTAAGAAAAAGAAAAGAAAATTATGAATATATATTTAGGTATAAATGTGAATGTTTATTTAGAATGAGAGAAGAAAATGAAAATAAACCACAAAATTTGAAAAGCTGACAAATACCCCAAGCAATACAAGATCAAGAAAAATAACACACGATGGGCTTCCCTGGTAGCTTAGATGGTAAAGAATCCACTTCCAATGCAGAAGATCTGAGTTCGATCCCTGGGTTGGGAAGATGCCCCTGGAGAAGGGAACGGCTACCCACTCTAGTATTCTGGCCTGGAGAATTCCATGGACTGTACAGTCCATGGGGTCACAAAGAGTCGGACACAACTGAGCGCCTTTCACTCACTCACTCATCTTTATTAACTGTCTGATATCCCCTATAATACTTTTCCCCTTCATTTTTGGAGAAGATTTTTATAGTACAAGCCAAGAGAACAAGAAGGAAGTGGGTAACATATTTAAAATGCTGAAAGAAAAGAACTGTCAACTCAGAATTCCATATATAGCAAAAATGCCCTTCAGGAATGAAGGTGAAATTAAAAAGTCAGTCTCAGGTGAAAGAAAACTAAGAGAACCCATAGCCAGCAAGCCACCTACTCTAAGAGAATTGCTAAAGGACATTCTCCTGATAGAAGATACAGAAGGGAACTTGGAAGATCAGAAATGAAGAAGGAGCAACACAGCTGGTGATAATGGGTCATAGAATGGCAAACATGTGAGTAAAAAATAAGGGACTATTCTTTTCCTCTTGCATTCTTTAAAATATGTTTGAAAGCTATAAGTGAAAATTTGCCTGAACACTATCTGATGGAAATTTCAATATATGTAGATGTAATACATAAGATAATTATAACATAAAGAGAGGAGAGTGAACAGACATATCTGAAGGTGAAGTGTCTACAATTCCCTTGAAGTCATAAAATATTAACTCCAAATGATTGTGACAAGTATCAACGTCAGCTGCAATCAGTGGAGCAGCCTCTAAACTTAATTATACAATGAGAGATAGAAAACACACACCATAGGTAAATTAAAGTGGAATACTAAAACATGTTCAAATAACCCCTCAAAAATAGGAAAGGAAGAACAGTGGAATGAAAAATAGAGGGAACAACCAGAAAACATATAAAACAATAAACAATAAAACATAAAACTTAAACCCAAACATATCAATAACAAGTACATTAAATATAAATGGTCTAAATTTACTATTAATAATCAAAAGTGAAAAATGGTCAAAATAGATTTTAAAAAGTGACCCAACTATATGTTGTCTAAAAGAAATTTATTTTAAATATGATTACATAGGCAGGCTAAAATTGAAAGGATGAAAATTATATACCATACTAGCACTAGTTACAGAGTGACTACATTAATATCAAAGTGAATTTCTGAGCCAAGAAAATCACTAGGGGTAAAAAGAAACATTAAATAATGATAAATAGATCTATTCACTAAGAGGACAAACAATTTTAAAGTGTGCATGTATGCATCCAGAAAAAAGAGCTTTAAAATATAGAAAGCATACAGACAGAACTGAAAGATGAAATAGACAAATCCATAATTATTGTTGAAGGCTTCAATACAGCTCCTTCAGTAATCTATAGAATTTGTAAACATAAAATCAACAAGGGTATAGAATGAACACCATTAAACAACTATAATTAACTGGCTTTTATAGACTACTTTACCCAACAGCAGTAACAAATGCATATTCTTTTCAAGTGCATATGGAACTTTCCCTAAAACAGACTTTATCCTGCATGAGGAAACAGGACAAAGAATACAAAATGCATGGGAAACCCTTCAGTTATTGTTTTAAGATGTGCTGGCACATAAAGCCTTTGAATCTTAGAAATACAAACACAGACTCTTTGAAAATAAAGTTTCTTTGACTAGCTTTTGAACCCTAGAAGTATGTAACAAAAAAAATACTAGATTCTTGACAATTTTAAAAGCATACAATCATAGAATAATTGCTTAATAAATTTGTAGAATCTTGGAAAAACTGGAATGTTAGATATGTAAAGGGAATCTAATCTAGTGATTTCAAAATTGAGGTCCCAGAAGATAGTACTATTTCAAAAAGCTGAAAAGATATTTCACCTTATTAAATTCAGTTTAATTAAGACATAAAACTCTTTCAGGATTTTGACCTGTAGAGAAAAAAATAAAGAGAGTCCCTCAGGGTGAAAAGGCTGAAGAGTTGATAACTATAGTCCAAGAAAATCATTATCTTACAAGCCTCAAAAGTGACAAAAATAATGCAAGCAATTTCCTTACTGTGGAAGGTGGCATTATTGGTCCCAGTCCCTAACCTCTCCCTGTATTTATGCCATTTGCCTTTCCTCCTACTAAAGAGGAGGTTAGCTACACTAAGCTATATAACAAATGCATGAGCTACAGTAATCAGTCATTCAAGCAACTGAGGTTTGGGGTGGTTGTTATATACCAACTGCTGACTGAAACAGGGAAAGGAGTTAATGGCACCAGTGAATTCCTTCTCCAGTTCTTTCCTCACTGTGTCAGTTCCCATTCAAGAGTGGATGTACCCTTGGGTGTACCCAAGGGGATCTGGGCAGGATTCAGACAGAACTCTGAAGCATTGAATCACACAGAGGGAGTGTTATTCCATTTCTAAGTCTTCATTAGTCCTTCTGATATCTTTAAAAAAGAAAGTCTCAGGAGGCAGTATGTCTCCAGCACTCCTCTGACACTTGCTGATCACATTTTAAACAAAGAGAGAACATGCCTTGGGTTCACATTTTTCATGTAGGCAAGACCATCTAGCAAGAATTTAATACATTATTCAGTTGTTAGAGTGTTTACTTTTATAGATACTTTCTAGTCATAACAAGGGATGAAATTGAAAGTGTTAGTCGCTTAGTCATGTCCAACTCTTTTCGACCCCATGGACTGTAGCCTACCAGGTTCCTCTGTCCATGGAATTCTCCAGGCAAGAATACTGGCATGGGTTGCCATTTCCTTCTCCAGGGGATCTTCCCAACCCAGGGATCAAACCTGGGCCTCCTGCATTGCAGATGGATTCTTTACCATCTGAACTACCAGGGAAACGTAACAAGGGATAGATGCTTGTTTTTCTATTTATAGTTGTGATGTGATTAAAAAATATTAAAGTATATCTTCTTATGTGCATTTTAAGATATTTATTTACACAAAGAAAAGTGGAATATGAAGAAAAATATGGAGTCAATGAAAGTGTAGATGTTGCAGATCTGGCCCAAACCATACCATGGTGTTAGAAAACCTCAGAATTGTGTCCCACTGTGGCAGAAGGCACATCTGGGCAGTTCAGTGGGATGATGAACTTGGCGAAGTAGGAATTGTTTGAAACAAACATCATAAGATCATGGGTCTGTCTAGGATGGCCCTGCCAAAGCTCTCTTCTAGAATTCATATTTTGACGCTGATTCATTTTATGTGATGACTCTGATCCGTGACTTGGATGCAGTGAAGGGGAGGGGAGGGCAGCTCTTCTCAACTCTCAGTGTGACCTTGGCTGGATCCCTTGCCCTTTCTGGGTTTGATTCAATGGGCCATTACCTGTATCTAAGAAATGAGATTAATTTGCAGTGTGGGCTCAAACTTCACTGGGAAAAAAAGTTACTCATGTCAACCTGCTCTCCCTCTCTTACCAGTTTCATCTGGAGATTTCTCCCCATCTGGTTTTGAAACAGGCTGACAAGGGGCTCTCAAAACAGTCATGAAATTCAAAGAAACTTTCTTGAAGTAAAAAAATGTTTTTTGAAATTATATATTGAAAGAAAACATAAATACTTGACAATATTGACCTCAACTGACCAAGACATGTTCCAGGAAAATTCCTAGACTTTAAAGAAAAATAAAGAAAACTTGGACACCTATGCAAAAAAAAAAAAAAAAAAAAGAGTCATTACATAAAGAAATAACGTAGGCATGTCATCATAATTTTTTTAAACACCACTTTATGGTCAAATGAAATAGAGCAACATATTTAAGATACCAAAGGAAAGAAAATGATAAATAAGGTTTTTATATTCATCAAAACTGATTTCCAAATACAAAGGACACAAACTTATCAACACACAGGAACTTGGGGGATATTGTTTCCATGAGTCTTTCCTGAAGAATCTATTAGACAATGAGCTTCAGACAGCAAAAATGAACATGCTATCTTTGTATGCCTAAAGTCTTCTTTTCCCTTTGATTCCTGGAGGAGAATTGCTGAGTCAAAGGGTATGCAAGTGTAAATACTGATAATGTACTGCTACATTTTTCTTCAGAGATGCTGTAACAATTTTCGTTCTTATTAACAAGTTATGAGACTGCCCATTTCCCCATACCATTGCCAGACTTAGCTGGTTAACCATTTCTGAAATGATTAAGTTTTCTTTTCAACTTTTATTGGTAGCCAATTTCTTTAAGGCCTTGTCTTTGCAATCCTAGTTTTCTTTTCTTTAAATATAAGAAGCTTAGATATGGAAATAAAAATGATTATGGTAAAGAGATGTCAAAATAAAGACTGGTGGTGAGCATTAATATATACTTTTTTGCAGAACCAAGATTAGGTGATGGTTAAAAAGGGGAGAACACATTATTAAAAGATTTACTATATAATAATGTAAACTTAAAAATGAGAAAGGGAATGAGATCATCTATGCAAAAATTTTAAATCTCTTCTCAGTAATTATAATTAATGGTAGTGGTGTTAGTATTGTTAATCTAAGATTGCTGTGTATATAGCATGGGATCAAGAAAATGACCAATTATGGACTCTTGCTATCATCCTTTCTGACATTAAGAGCTAGCATTCTCAGTGCATAAGAAAAAAGATACAAATATATTATAAAGAAGTTGAATAAACAATCTGAGTTTTAAGTTAGAATTGAAAGTTCCAGTATTAACTCGTGAGCTACTATACATATTAATACATATATTATAGCTCTGACCACTGACAAGGTCTAGAAATAATGACCAGCCCAGTAGCATTGAGCATTCCTAGCATTCTGATTGAGATTTTAAACTACCATTTTCCATGAAAAGGAACCAGGACTCCTTGGCGAGATGGCTGTTCTGGGTGTGAGGTCAGAAATGAGGACAAGAAAAGCCTGGAATATTTTGTCATACACATAGACGTTTTACTACATATAAAACTAATGGAGATATGTCAAAATGACCCAAGAGCCAACTTGAAGAGGTTCCTACTGACCAAAAATGAGACAATCTAAGGGTCAATTAGGATAAAAATACAATGGATGGAAAATCATAAATCATACGGTGACTGCAGCCTTGAAATTAAAAGACGGTCTCTCCTTGGAAGAAAAGCTATGACAAACCTAGACAGTGCTTTAAAAAGCAGATACATTACTTTGCCAACAAAAGTCCATATAGTCAAAGCTATGGTTTTTCCAGTAGTCATGTACGGATATGAAAGTTGAACCATAAAGAAGGGTGAGTGCCACAGAAATAGATGCTTTCAAACTGTGGTGCTGGAGAAGACTCTTGAGAGTCCCTTGGACAGCAAAGAGATCAAACCAGTCAATCCTAAAGGAAATCAACCTGGAATATTTACTGGAAGGGCTGATGCTGAAGATGAAGCTCCAATCCTTTGGCCAGCTGATGCAAAGAGCCGACTCATTGGAAAAGACCCTGATGTTGGAAAAGATTGAAGGCACGATGAGAAAGGGAGGACAGACAATGAGATGGTTGGATGGCATCATCGACTCAATGGACATGAGTTTGAGCAATTTCTGAGAGATGGTGAAGGACAGGGAAAACTGGTGTGCTACAATCCATGGGGTCACAAAGAGTTGGATATGACTGAACAACTGAGCAACAACAAATACTTAAATCCACAACATAAGTGCAAAGGCCCTGTGGCAGGAGCATATTTAATGTGTTTCAAATATTTCCCATAAGTCTCTCAGAACCACCCAGCAGACCTACTGGGTATTGTCTCTTGAGCCCCAGCAACTCATTTGGTTCCAATTTTGATGATTTGCAGCACCTGGTGCTGGGGCAGGGCTGCCCTCGGGAGTTGTTGACACCTTGTAAATCTGTCCCTTTTAAGCAGCACCATGTGGATATGCTTTAGCACAGCTACAGTTGTGGTTTTGTTTTTAATTAGAGGAAGCCCCCTGGGGGATTAACTATGTGCTAGTAAAGGCAGTTAGACATCTTCCTGCAGAGTGCTTGTAACTAAGGATACACTCAAGCTGCTGGGACAGGCTGGTGCAACTGGAGTCACCTAGGAAGGGCAGGGCTGCAGATGTAGCCAGGGCATATGAGGATCCTCACCAACTGGAAGAGACTGCCAGTTCTTTCTTCCAGGATGAAGTTCTAAGTTTGGCAGCAGTCCTATGGAAGGGGATATCAGAACTGCTTAGCTCAGTCAATGGGGAGACTAAGACAAGATAATCTCAGAGTACCTCTAGGTAAATAAGTGTTAGTCTGTCATGGACAGAGGAGCCTGGTGTGCTGTGCTTAGTCGCTCAGTTGTCTCTGACTCTTTGCGACCCCGTGGACCGTAGCCCGCCAGGCTCCTCTGTCCATGGAATTCTCCAGGCAAGAATACTGGAATGGGTTGTCATTTCCTTCTCCAGGGTATCTTCCCAACCCAGGGGTTGAACCTGGGTCTCTTGCATGGTAGGCAGATTCTTTACTGTGTGGGCTACCAGGGAAGCCTTCAAATCATTGTTGGAACATGTATTGAATTGCCACTCAGAGTCAGTGTCTGTGCACACACCAGAACACCAGTGAAGAGCATATAAACTATGGACACTGCTCTCAAGAAAATTACAGGCATTTATACATTTTGCTTGTATATTCTGTTTCTCTAGTAAAAGTAATTCTGAGCTACCGAGATGGAGACTTGAGATCTAATCTCTGATTCAGATGGTTTCTTGGGTAGAAGCATGGGAAACAGTCCTGGGTAGTTCATGGGCTCTAAGAATCGCCAAACCTTCCTTTCTCCTTTCCCTCATTTCTCTCTCTCTGCCCTCCCATCTTCCCCTTCAGTATTCCTTTCTCAAATATTTTTAGAGCAGCCACTAAGTATCATTCGCTCTTCTGGACACTGAGGCTCTAGTCTTGAACAACACAGACATGGTTCCTGCCCTCACGGAGCTCATAGACTAGTTGGAAAAACTATGAACCAGTAAATTTACAAATCAAACAAGTGCAGACTTACAGAGTCTAAGAAAGATATGAAGTATGATGGGGAAGGTATGGCCAAGATGGTGGAGTAGGAAGACCCTGAGCTTACCTCCTCCAACAGTTGCACCAATATTGCAACTATTTACAGAGCAACCATCGATGAGAATGACCTGGAGGCCTGCAGAAAAGATTTCCCACAGCTGAAGACATGAAAAAGGAACTACAAGACAGGTGGGAGAGGCAGAGATCTGGTATAGTTCAGTTCAGTTCAGTCACTCAGTCATGTCCGACTGTTTGCGACACCATGAACCGCAGCACGCTAGGCCTCCCTGTCCATCACCAACTCCCAGAGTCCACCCAAACCCATGTCCATTGAGTCGGTGATGCCATCCAACCATCTCATCCTCTGTCGTCCCCTTCTCCTCCTGCCTTCAGTCTTTCCCAGCATCAGGGTCTTTTCAAATAAGTCAGCCCTTTGCACCAGGTGGTCAAAGTTTTGGAGTTTCAGCTTCAACATCAGTCCTTCCAATGAACACCCAGGACTGATTTCCCTTAGGATGGACTGGTTGGATTTCCTTGTAGTCCACGGGACTCTCAAGAGTCTTTTCCAACACCACAGTTCAAAAGCATCAATTCTTCGGTGCTCAGTTTTCTTCACAGTCCAACTCTCACATCCATACATGACCACTGGAAAAACCATAGCCTTGACTAGACGGACCTTTGTTGGCAAAGTAGTGTCTCTGCTTTTTAATATGCTGTCTAGGTTGGTCATAACTTTCCTTCCAAGGAGTAAGCATCTTTTAATTTCATGGCTTCAATCACCATCTGCAGTGATTTTGGAGCCCAGAAAAATAAAGTCAGCCACTGTTTCCACGGTTTCCCCGTCTATTTCCCATGAAGTGATGGGACCAGATGACATGATCTTAGTTTTCTGAATGTTGAGCTTTAAGCCAAATTTTTCACTCTCCTCTTTCACTTTCATCAAGAGGCTCTTTAGTTCTTCTTCACTTCCTTGATTCCAGCTTGTGCTTCTTCCAGCCCAGTGTTTCTCACGATGTACTCTGCATATAAGTTAAATAAGCAGGGTGACAATATACAGCCTTGATGTACTCCTTTTCCTGTTTGGAACCAGTCTGTTGCTCCATGTCCAGTTCTAATTGTTGCTTATAGTTAAGACCCACAATTTTTGGTAGGCAACTCAAAACTGGGAGGATAATCACAGTTGCAGTGTTTTCCCAAAGGAGCAAGGGGTCCAAGCCTCTTATAGAGCTCCTGACCTAGGCCATGCACTAGGAAGATGAGCCCCCCATAATGTCTTGATTTGAAGGCCAGTAGGAATCCCAGGGACAGAGGAGCCTGGTAGGAGGCCGTCTATGGGGTCGCAGAGAGTCAGACATGACTGAAGTGACTTAGCAGCAGCAGCAGCAGGGCTTGTGTGGGGCTTCCCAGGTTGCACTAGTGGTAAAGAACCTGCCCACCAAAGCAGGGGACCTAAGAGATGCCGGTTTGATCCCCTGGAGGAGGGCATGGCAACCCACTCCAGTATTCTTGCCTGGAGAGTCCCCATGGACAGGGGAGCCTGGTGGGCTATAATCCATAGGGTCATACAGAGTCAGACACGACTGAAGTGACTTGATATGCACGCATGCAAAGACTGTGTATAGGGAAGTCACAGGGCTTTAGAAAACAGAGACTCCACTCTTAGAGGGTGCATGCAAAATCTCACCTGCTCTGAGACCCTATACAGAGGTGGTAATTTAAAAGGAGCCTAGACCAGACTCACTGGCTGATCTTAGAGACTCACCTGGAGAGGCAGGAAGCATCTGAGACTCCCCCCTGGGACATAGACACTGGTGGCAGCCATTTTGGGGAGCTCGTTCTACCATGAGGACACGGGTGCTTGGAAGCACCATTTTGGAGTCTTCTCTCTAGCCTATTAGTGCCAGGGGCTTACCTGCTCACCACTCTGACCAGCCAGCCATGCAGGGACACTGCCCTCTTCATAACTACCTGACAACAGCTGTGGAGACCCCACGGGTAACCCAGCCAACCACCCAGGGACTTGGCCCTGCCCACCGGTAGGCCAGTAGCCTCCACACGAGGCAGGGCCTGGCAGCCAACCAGGCCAGCAGATAGCCCTACCTACTCTTATGACCACAGTAGTCAGCCCTGCCACAACAGAAAGGCCCATGCAGCCCACGCAGGGGCACCTCTACAGCATAAGCTCTGGTGACTAGGCAGAGAATGCTGCTGGGCTGCATAAGAGGTGTCCAAACAAGGCCACTCCTGCACAACTGGGAAATGTAACCTACCTACCTAAGGCACCGAAATAAAACTAGAGAAAAAGGAAAGATGAGGTAACAGAAGAATATGTTTCAAATGAAGGAAGAGGATAAAATCCCAGAAGAAGAGCAATGCAAAGTGTGCCTAAGCAGTCTATTTGATAAAGAGTTCAAGCTAATTAGGGCTTCCCTTGTAGCTCAGTCGGTAAAGAATCTGCCTGTAGTGCAGGAGACCCAGGTTTGATCCCTGGGTCAGGAAGAACTCCTAGAGAAGGAAATGGCAACCCACTCCAATATTCTTACTTGGAAAATCCATGGACAGAGGAGTCTGGTGGGCTGCAGTCCATGGGGTCCCAAAGAGTCGGGCATGACTGAATGACTAACATTTCAAGCTAATTATCATAAAGCTGCTTAATGAACTCAGAAGAAGAATGAATGAACACCATGAGAAGTTTAACAGAGAGCTAGAAAATATAAGAATCAAACAGAGCTGGAGAATACAATAATTGAAATTTTAAAATACACTAGATCAACAGTAGATTAGATAATACAGAGGAACAGATCAGCAACCTGGAAGACAAAGTAGTGGAAAACAACCAAGCTGAACAGAAAAAATGAAAAAGAGAAAAATGAGATTAGTTTAAGAGACCTCTAGGACAATATTTGCATTATAGGGACCTTAGAAGGAAAAGAGAAAGGGGCAGAGAGCTTATTAAAGACCTACTGTATAGCACAAGAAACTCTACTAAATATTTTGTAATACCTATATGGGAAAATAATCTGAAAAAGAATGGATATATGTATGAAAAAAAATGAAAGTGAAGTCGCTCAGTTGTGTCCAACTCTTTGTGACCCTATGGACTGTAGCCTGGCAGACTCCTCCATCCATGGGATTTCCCAGGCAATAATACTGGAGTGGGTTGCCATTTCCTACTCCGGAGGATCTTCCTAACCCAGGGATCAGACCCAGGTCTCCCGCATTGCAGGCAGACTCTTTACCATCTAAGCCACCAGGGATATATGTACAACTGAATCCCTTTGCTATACACTGGAAACTAATACAACATTGTAAATCAACTATAATATAAAATTTAAATTAAATTTAAAAAATGGGCAGAGGACATTTACTCAAAGAAGACATACAGGTAACCAAGAGCACATGAAAAGATGTTCACCATCACTAATCATCAAGGAAATGCAAGTCAAAATCACAGTGAGATATCATCTCACACCTGTCAGAGTGGCTGTTACCAAAGGGAAAACAAATATATGTTGAGAGCATGTGGGAAAAAGGGAACCCTTGTGCATTGTTGGTGGGAATGTAAATAGGTACAGCCACTCTGGAAAACACTGTGGTATTTAATTTAAAAAATTAAAAATAGAACTACTATGCTGCTGCTGCTGAGTCACTTCAGTCGTGTCCAACTCTATGTGATCCCATAGACGGCAGCCCAACAGGATGCCCCGTCCCTGGGATTCTCCAGGCAAGAACACTGGAGTGGGTTGCCATTTCCTTCTCCAATGCATGAAAGTGAAAAGTGAAAGTGAAGTCGTTCAGTCGTGTCCGACCCTCAGCGACCCCATGGACTGCACTCTACCAGGCTCCTCCATCCATGGGATTTTCCAGGCAAGAGTACTGGAGTGGGGTGCCATTGCCTTCTCCCATATGATCTAGTAATTCCACCTTTGGATATTTTCCCGAAGAAAACCAAAACATTAATTCCAAAAGATACATGCACCCCTATGTTCATTGTAGCACTATTTACAATGGCCAAGATATGGAAACAATGTAAGTGTCCATCAACAGATGAATGGATACAGATATAGTATATATACACAAGGTATTATCAGCCATAAAAATTATGAAATCTTGCTATTTGTGACAAAATAGATGGACCCTGAGGTATTATGCTAACAAATAAGACAGAGAAAGACAAATACTGTTTGATTTCACATATAGGTGAAATCTAAAAAGCAAAACAAATGAACAAACACAACAAAACAGAAACAGACCCACAGATATACAAGACAAATGGGATTGTCGGGGGGAGTATGGAGGGAGGATTAAGAGAGGAGAAAAGGCAATTATGTGTGGTAATGAATGACAATTAACTTGACTGTGTTGATCATGTTACAATATATATTTATATGAAATTCTCACATTGCGTACCTTAAATATACACAGTTTTTGTCAGTTATACCTCAATAAAGCCAAAAAAGACTTCAAAAAGGAAAAGAACAACTGACAGGTCAGGGCTATTCTTTCTGGAGATGTGATGCCTAGACCTGAATAATGAGAAGATGCTGGCTAAACAGAGACCTAGGGAAATCCAAGTCCAGGTTAATGGAACCACAAACGCAAGAAATGACTGCATGTGTTTAAGGAACAGAAGGAAGGCCAGTATAGTTGCAGCCCCTAAGCCGGGGAAAGAATGGCTGAGAAGGGTACAGGAGCTGATATTTTATGTCAAAGGAAAGGGAAGTTTTGTAGGACGATAAACAGGGACTGTGTCATGGTCTGGTTTATGATTTTCAGATATTATTCTGATTGCTATGGGGAGAGTGCATTGGTGAGGGAGTAAAGAGAAGTAGAATGCTGCAAAGACCACTCAGGGAAGAGTTGATAGCATCCTGACCGAGGTGTTAGCAGTCAGGCGGAGAATTGAAGATGAGAGGTAAAATCAGCAGGGTATGCTGAAAGATTGCACTTAGGGACCTGAAGGGGAAAGAGGTATTAAGGATAACTTCAAGATTTTTAGCCTGAGCAATTAGAGAGATACAATTGCCATCTGCCGAGACGGAGAAGACAGAAAAGTAGCATATTTGGAGGTAAAGATTCAGACATCCACTTTGGATGTGTTATGCTGAGACATCTGTGACTCAACCAAGTGGAGATTTTGCATGAGTGTTGGTTGGGCTGAAACTCAAGGACAAGTCTGGGAAAGGAAAATGAATCTGGGGGTTATCCGCATTTAGGTAGTATTCAGATCAACAGTTCTCAACTTTCGGTGCACCCAAGGAGGTTTACACACTCCAGATGCCCAAGATACAATACAGTCCACTAAAATCAGAATCTCTATGGGGCTGGGACCCTGGCATCAGTATTTTCAGGCTCCCCAGGTGATTCCAATATGCAGCCAAGGCTGAGAACCAAGGCTCTGAACACTGGCTGAGACCAAGTGGTTCTCCAGGTGTGGTCCCAGGATCAGCATCATCACCATCACCTGGAACTCAGTTAGAAATAACTCAGGTTTCACCCCAGACCTATAGAATCTGTGAGGGGAGAGACCCAGTGACCTGTGTTAACAAGCCCACCAGGTGAGGCTGATCCAAGCTAGGATTTGAGAAGCCCTGGGACAGATGGGGTGGAGATTAGGTGGAGGTGGGAGTAAAAGGAGAAGAGCTCGCATGTGAGTCCTGAGTCAGTCTGTGTTTAGAAGCCAGGTGGAGGAGAAGCGGCCAGGCCTGCCAGACTACAAAGCCTAGGTGGGATCATATATCAAGGAGAGAGCAATCAACTGGTCAATAAAATAACATGAATGCTGAGGCAGATTCAAATAAATGTAACAGCAGCAAAATGAGCATGGAATTTGGCAGCATGGTGACCCTGAGTGGTTTAGCAGAGGCTGTTTTGGCCTAATTGAAGAGGTCACCAGAGGAGGAGATAGGCTCTCAGGTCAGGCACTTGGCATGGTCTTGGGGACCTGGGCTGTGCCTGTGTGTATGCTCGATCGCTCATTCATGTCCAACTCCTTATAACCCCCTGGACTGTAGCCTGCCATGCTTGTCTATGGAATTTTTCAGGCAAGAATGCTGGAGTGGGTTGTCATTTTCCTCCTCCAGGAGATCTTCCCTACCCAGGGATCAAACTCATGTCTCTTGAGTCTCCTGCATTGGCAGGCAGAGTCTTTATCACTAGTGCCATTTGGGAAGGGCTGTGCTTAGTATTAGCTTTTCTCTAAACCTTTGAAAAGTCTGTTGTCAAACAAATGGAGAGTATTATTGTTCTCTTCCATTACTGATTTCTTTTAATAGGTCATGAATAGCAACAAAAGTAGATTGTGCCCTCGGGACTTCTCTGGCAGTCTAGTGGCTAAGATTCCAAGCTTCCAATGTAAGAGGTGCAAGTTCAATCCCTGGTCAGGGAACTAAGATGCCACGTACTATGTGGTATGGCCAAAAAGTATTTATTTTTAAAGTAGGATGTGCCCTTCAGAGTGCTACCAGCAAACCTAAGTTTTCACGAAAACTCTGAGGTAGAAAGATATGCATTGTGGACTGATTACAGGAACCACTTCTTACCTCCTCTTCCTTTGCTGCCTCCCACCAGGGAGGCTGAAGATAAAAGTCTAATACTGGCATACCCGCTTCCCTTATCTACTAGAGTGGCCATGTGGTCCGTGTCTGCCCGGTGGGTTGTAAGGGTAAGCTGCTGAGTGGGTTCTAGGAAGGCTATTTTGTTTCCTGATAAAATAGACAAGCACATGAACAGAATTCATAGATGCCAGCCCTCCTTTCAAAGCTTCCTTCTAAATGTTTGGAGCCATGACAGTCATCTTGCCACCACGAGGCAACAGCTTGTGGACAAAAGGCAAATGGTTGGTAGATGATGGAGTGGAACTGGAATGGAAAGAGTGAGAAGGGGAGAGAAGAGTGGAACAAGTGTGAATGAGCACTTGGGTCCTTAATCACATTACTGTGTGGGGTAACTGACCCTGGAGCTTCCTGCTTCTGGGCTTTTTGTTTGTCAGGTATTGTTTAAGCAACTATTACTTGGGGTTTTTGATGTTTGCAGCTGAGAGAATTCTTACCTGATACAGTAAAGTATTTTTATCTGTTTTCAGCAGAAGGGAAAATGGAGGAATGAAAAGGAGACAGGGTTTCCCAGGAATGAAAAGGAGAGCTCAGGCTACATGTAGATACCTGGTCTCACCTAACCATGCCTGTTCCCAGAGTCAAGGCTGGTGTCCATGCAAATCTCTTGGCACAGATCCAATAACTCTTTAAGGAAGCAACTTCTCAGTTGAGATCTGAGTGGGGCAGGGGAAAAAAGAGTATTTCAGGTAAAAGGTACAGTGTGTTGAAAAGGCTGAAAGGCTGCGAAGGGCTGAAGGTTAGAGCAGTTGACCTTGAGCATGGTGGGCAAGTGAGGAAGGGTCATGGGATGAAGTTGGAGGGGTTGTCATTCACCAGAAATATGTCATGGTAGATTATATTATTATTCCTAATTTCTCACCTTTTCCAGTACCCATTCCTTTGCCACATGACCAAAAAATGTCACATGAGCACACACAGTGGCTCCTCATTCTTTTTGACTGCACTGGGGCATCAGCAATCATTATGCGCTTTCCTTGTCTATGGAGTTTTCTATCAAAGGTCTCTCAGGCAGTCCCAAAGACTTAGCTTCACATTTCAAAGAGCTAACCACGCAAAACAACTTTTTTCAAGGGCTCCTACTCTCTAGACCTTAGTTTTGGCCATTCTGACCTCCCCCTCTTAAGAGTGGTCACTGAGGCTAATCCTAGAAGGCCTAAAGAAGGCAGAGTGCCTTGGTGTCAACCCCATCAGGGTGACTTCTTGGACAGAAGTCAAGCCTTGCTGGGGCAGCTTGCATCTGGTGAATAAGCGGGACAGGGGTAAAGGTCCACACACCTGGACCTCTTTGGGGCAGTTTGAAGGGCCATTCTTGCTCCCAATTTCCTCACCAGGTTGCTGAAGGCTCTGCTGGACCTGCTGCTCTGCCCTGCTTCCTCCTCTTTCCTTCCATAGATGATGACTCTTAAAAAAAAAAAAAATCACCTTCTACTCCAAAATCTTAGCCTCTGCTTGCATAGACTACCTCTGCCCACGCAGCACTAGTTCTGATTCCTGGAGGTCAGGTGTTGCTTTCTCCACCTCTCCTTCCCATCAGATCCATGTCTCTTTACACAAGCATGAGCTTGGCCAATCTAGGCAAAGGGTCACCTTGGTCAGGGCACAAAGACACCCACTGCACCAACCCCTGGAAATGGTGCCAACTTGTCTGACATCTAAGTCAGGGCAGTCTAGGGAATCTCATTGTTCTTCCTAGTCATAGTGATGGGAAGTAGCTTCTGTCATCCCATTAATCATTTTACTAATTTATTCTGAGTCTGTTTGTCCCACCAGCTGAAGAGTTCCCTCTTTCTCTGAGGATAAGGAATATTTTACTCACCTCTGTACCCTGGGAACTGGCTTGGAGAAGGCTCTAAAAGTTGTGTATTGAACGATCACCTACGAGTCTTGCTCTTCTCTCTGGACTGTGACATCCTCAAGGATGGGGAACATGTCTCCTTCTTTCTTGGTTCCCCAAGGTCAGGGGGTGGCCACAGAAGTTGCTGATTAATGATGAGTGGGTAGGTGGTTATGTGCCATGAAGACTGGCCACTCAGGACCATGGGTAGACCATGCATGCCCCATGAGGCACCAACAAAGGAGAAGGAATAACTTCAAATGGGCTCTGGGGAGAGCTTCCAGTGAAGGAAGCTGTGAGTTGTACTAGGATGAGCGTGTAGGGCGGTGAGCGGTGGGGGTGGGAGCGGGAGAGGATGGCAAGATGCTTCACGTAGAAGGAACAATGTGAGTGTGGAACCCAGCTGTCATTTCTGCCTTCCCAGCATTCAGGGTCCCTCTGGGAAAAACCTTCCTGGTCCTCCCTGAGAAGTAGTCCCCACTCTCAGTCCTTGGGGGATTTGACTCCTTTGCACCCCTAAGACACAAGGGTAGGTGGGCACATCACTGGTTTGAGGGTGGGCTCTTGGCCTAACCAGACCAACCAATGGCAGTGAACCTCTGCTTAGGACATTTGCTAGAGTGTTTAGGAAAGACAAGAAAATCTGTTAGGATGCCTTCAACTGTAATTACAGATAACAATAAAACAGCTGAATGGGCTTAAAAAGAGAAAATGTATTATTTCATATAATGGGAATTTTATGGTCAGGGCACCTTCAGGAATGGTTGCTTTAGCTGAACAATATGATTAATTTCCTAGGTTCTGTCTCCTATTTCTGTCCACCAGAAGCACATCAACCTTGTCCTTACAGTCACAAGATGGCTGCTGCAGATCCAGGCATCACATTCAGCCATGATAAAGACCAAAGGTTGAAAAGAAACTGTTCCTTCTTTTGAGGTTTTCACATTTACTGTCTACACTGGGCTCACCAGCCCATGTTCTAATCAATCACAGGCCAGGGCAATTGCTTCTGTTGATGCAGTCTCAATAGGGACAAATGGCTTCCCTGGTGGCTCAGTGGTAAAGAACCCATCTGCCAATGCAGGAGACATGGGTTCAACCCCTGGGTCAGGAAGATCCCTGAAGAGGAAATGGCAACCTACTCCAGTATTCTTGCCTGGGAAATCCCACAGATAGAGGAGCCTGCAGGGCTACAGTCTACAGGGTCACAAAGAGTCAGACACGACTTAGCAACTGAGCATGTTTGCATGCATGCAATTGAAGCAATAGCTCTTCTGAGGTGAAAATTTGTTCAGGGGAGGGTGATGAAAAAAATCTTAGCTATTACAATGGTTTGTGGCTCTCCAAAGGGCCATACTATATAAACAGATATATCATCTGTGGTAATAAAATTTCATGGGGGCACAATTAGGAGAAAGAATGTCTAAGAAGTCTGTGTAGGCGGATAATAATGGGAAAAAATGATTGAGAAACACTGCCTTAGAGAAAGATTCACCTCCTGAGCCTGAAGTCCACCTCCTCTGAAACATGTGCATCTGGGGAGGGAATTGAGACAGGACAAAACCAGGCCCCACCAACAAGGAGGAGGGCACAGGCTGTGGTCCTGGCAGTTACCTGCTGCCACTTTGCAGCAGCCCTCCTTCTCTTGGAGTCGCTAGAGGTGGGAGGGTGGGGGTGTGGAAGTTCTAAGATGAAAAGTAGCATTTAATTAGCAGCAGCTGGTAATGAACATTTAAATCTACACTCCGTCCTTTGTTTAAATCAGCTTTACTTTAAATTAGGTACCTGCCACTTATTATTAGACAATGAAGGGCTTATGCAATAATCAGAAGCTGTTAAGTCCTCTTGCATGGCAAGTGGTCAGGAGGTTTCTTGTGGGGAGTTAGAGGTAACCTAGGCCTCCAACATCAGGGAATCGGCAGGTAAGGCATGGAGGATGCCCACCGTGATAGACCATGCAGGAGTTAGAAATGATGGTTGTGCACACACACAGAGCCTAGATCTTAAAACAGTGTTGAGGGGAAAAGGTAAGAAATGATATTAATAGCATTTATGTAAATTAAAAACATGCACATAGAAAACAACACTGTATATTCTCCAAGGGCACACACATATTTAAAGACATACACCAGACACATTAGAGAGGGTGCCGAGGTGGAAGAAGATTGGTTAACAGGACTCGGGTGTGAAAGGGGCAAATAATAAAACAAGGGAAGGTCTCACTCTGACCAGTAACAAAGTGTGACTGGAGTAAAGGCATATGATTAACTTAACTCTCGGAGCCTGACCTCCAGTTGAGTAGAAAGAAAGAGAAGGTCTTTTCTGGGGGGGACCCAGGGTCAGCTCTGTGTGGCTAGAGACCAGAGGGTGGGAGGAAGGGAGAGGAAAATGAGCTTTAAAGCCCTCTCTGCCCTCTATGCTGGGGGGCTCCAAGGCTGAAGGTTTGAACTATGTTTTGTAGACAGTGGGGAGCTTTGGAAAGTTTTGGAGTTGGAGAATCATATGATCTGAGTTAAGCTTTTGAAAGGTGACTCTCAGCTGTGAACAGCTGGGTCAGAGTAGGGAAGGTCAAAGAAAGATGCTGTTGAAGTTGCACCTACTGACAAGTGACACCGGATGGTGTGTTTTCAAACAGCTCTGGACTGGGAAGTGTCATTGGAGGACTTTGGGTCTCTTGACACTCTGTCCACATGATCATTGCAAAATCCACAGCATCAAGTCTGCCTAGTAACTTCAGACGTCATGAGCAGAGATGTTCTGTGCAAAGTGCATCACGCGCATTGTCATCCAGTCTCCACAGCACCCAGTCCTTTCACGCTCCAGTCCTGTGACCATCCATCGTCCACCTCGGCACCTTCCCTGACAGTGGATGCTGGGATCGCCACTTCCTCTTCTGAGAAAACAGGCTAATACTCAACCCACCTCACTTCCTATTTATTTTCTGTTTTCCAGTTTAATTCTGGGCACATTTTTTCTATTTGAAGTTATTTGCTGGCAATAGAATGCAGCACTCAAGGAGACAAAAATACCCAGAGTCTCCTTAATGAAGAACAGAGGACACTCCACTAGGGAGAGAGGGAAGAAACAGCTCTAGGCAGACAGAGCAAAGAGGAGGAGAAGGTAAGAAAGACCCTTGGGCTAAAGGAGGAGATTGCTGCTTATACCACTCAAGCAGGAGGGTCCTCAGACTTCTCATCTGTAAGACAGAAACAAAGTGGAGGAGGAGGCTTGTTTCTAACACAGTTCTCAGCATCCGCCCTGTCAGCTTAAAACACAGACCCCAGGTCCCAGCCCAGAGATGCTGGGTTATTAGGACCAGGGCCGCCCTGGGCACCATATTTACCTTCAAATGCCCTAGGTCATTCAGGTGTGTGTGGCAGGGCTAAACTGACATTCCGGGGTTCTAGCATGCAATGAAACTGTCATTGTATCCTCTTCTTTCTTTTACAAATAAATTTTATCTAATACAAATGAACCTATTTCCAAAACAGAAACAGGCTCATAGCCATAAAAAACAAACTTACGGTTACCAAAGATAAATTTGGAGTATGGGATTAACAGAAAAATAGATAAACAGAAAGAATTTACTGTATAGCCAGGGAAATATATTCATTATCTTGTAATAACCTATAATGGAAAAAATCTGAAAAAGAATATACATTCAGTTAAATATATATATTTAAATGTATATGTATGTGTATGCTGCTGCTGCTGCTGCTGCTAAGTCGCTTCAGTCGTGTCTGACTCTTTGCGACCCCATAGACGTCAGCCCACCAGGTTCCCCTGTCCCTGGGATTCTCCAGGCAAGAATACTGGAGTGGGTTGCCATCTCCTTCTCCAATGCATGAAGGTGAAAAGTGAAAGTGAAGTAACTCAGTCTTGTCCAACTCTGAGCGACCCCATGGATTGCAGCCTACCGGGCTCCTCCGTCCATGGGATTTTCCAGGCAAGAGTACTGGAGTGGGGTGCCATTGCCTTCTCCGATGTATGTGTATGTATGTATTTAAATATATATTGTATATATTTAACTGAATCACTTTGCTGCACACCTGAAACTAACACAATATTGTAAATCAACTATACTTCAACAATAAAAATGCAAAATCAAAAATAAATTTTATCCTCTCCTGTAGACCACCACCTTGATTACCTGATTACATACATATTTCCTTGATTCAAAGGTACTTTCCCCCATAGAGTTTAACTTTTCTAAAATTGGGAGATGTCTTACAATTCCATATAGTAGGATTTTCATTTTTCCTCTGAAAAAATGCTGTTGACAATGCACCTCATAGCTTATAATGTCATAGAATTAGGGAAACACAGTATCATATTCTTCAAGCTGAGAGTTTGGGGGGAAAATCACCAAGATAACAACAAAATCACCCATAATCTCACTCCCAGAGGGATCTATTGCCAGAATTTTGTAATATTTCTAGTCCCTTGATTTTGTTGTTCTAAGTCTTCCTTTCACCATCAGTGAGTAATTCTCCAGAACCTATATTACATACCCCACTTAGGGACTTAGAAATAAAATAAGAATTCTAGCCACTCTGGGATAGCACTTTAGGTACATGATTGCTTTACTCCATCAATAACCCTAAAAGGTGGGGGGTAGTATTTCTACTGAACATAGGAGGAAACAGAAGCTGAAGGTGAAGGACTTATCCCAGTTGCCATGGTTAGTGAGTGAATGAGCTGGGATTTGAACCCAGGCACCTAAACTTGATGCTGCCTCTCAGGGCAAAGGCCAGTCTGGTCCAAAGAGAGAGGTTCACGGACTATGGGTCAGGGCTGTGGGAAGGTGTTATTTTCTGGTGGGGCCAGGGGCTTCCTGGAGAATCATGCGGAGGCCACATTAGCACAAATATGACTCTGTAGCTGGAAGCTGGGTTCAAATCTAGCTCACGGATCTTACAGACCTTTAAGTACTTTATACTTCAATTTCCTCATCTTTAAAATGGAGATAAATGATATCTCCCCCCAAGGGCTATAAAAAGGATAAGAAATTATTATATATGCAAAGTTCCTGGCTCACAAATAATATTTACTATAGAGAGCTAAAACCATTGGGGTTTGTATCAAGAGTGTAGAGGAAGTATTAGAAGTCTTTATGACATATTAATATCAATATAAATATTTTAAGAACAGGTAGCTATTTTAGCCAAACTCTATTTGGGATATTTATATTCTAGGAGCTATATTGGGGGTTTTTACAATGAAGTAACCTACTTTTTTTGTAAAGAAAAAAAAATTAGTTTGCGAAAAAAAATCAATTAAGCAAAAACCAAAACAGTCTTCAAGTTTTAGGTCTGGAAAAATATTGTATCTCTTTCTGGCTTGGGACTTCACATTCAGTTCAGGCTCCATTCAGAACCTCTACTTCTTCAAGCCCAGAGATGGGGCCCAGGTGATTCTGATGAGCAGCCAGAGTAGAGCTGGGATGGCCTGAGTCAGCCATGCATGGGCCATGGGCCCCTACCTACCCTCCTGATGACCACAGCCTAGAATGAAGAGGTGGAGGTAATGGGGGAAGACTTACTAGGGCTGCCAATTCCTGGTTCCCAGGTTCAAGGCCAAGAGAGAAGGAAAGACCAAGGTGAAGCTGGGTAGGAGGGAGACCAGCACTTATGGAGTACTTCTAGAAGGCCAGCACCAGGATGGATCCTGAAGGTGCAGGGGCTGGGGTCAGGAAACCTACCCAGGTTAGAATCCAGCTCCTCCACCTCCATGCTGCTTGTTTTCAGAGGAGATTCCTAATCTCTCAGGCCCTCTGTTCTCTGTAAAGTGAGTTGTGGTGCAGATGAAATGAGGGGATGCTGATAGGGGCCTGGCTCAGTGCCTGGCATGCAGCAGGGCACACTGGATATTGTTCATGGTGTTCATGACTCCTCATCACAACACCAAGAAGTTGGTGCTATTTTTTCTGCCATTTTACAGTTGAGGAAACTGAGGCTCAAAGAGGTTAAGTGACTGGCCCAAGGGTGCACAGCTGGTATAAACAACAAGGCTGGAGTTTGAATTCAGACCTGTCTGCTCGAGAATTCATGTTTTTTCCTTTTCTGGGCCTGAGCTAGACAAAACAGACAAAGGAAAAATGGGAGTGTTGATGATGGGATTTGAACCATGATTGGCCCAATCCTGAGGTCTATTCTCATTGGAGATGTAAGAGAACCTCCATCCCTTACTTCTGACTCAGGCCACATCAGCCAGACAGGACCCCCAGGAGACAGGGCTATGGAGGATCCAAGACTGAGGGTTTTTGAAAACTGGGTTTTGTTTGGTGTTAGCTATTTTGGAAAAGCGGAGGGGAGCACAGGAGGAATGGTCTCACTCCCAGGCATATGGGAGCCGGCTGTCAGCTAATATGGAAAATGATTAAGACAGCTTAATTTTTAAATTTTTTATATATACTAATAATGAAGCGGGAGGAATTTGAAGGAGGAGGTCTATGAAGGGAAAGGAAAGTATTACAGATGTTGGAGTCACGCATGGGGGATGGCTCTGGCCCCAGTGGGATTGCAGTTCCTGCAGCCAGGAGGGGTGGTAGAGGGGAGGGTCTGGTGGCATCTGACCATTCCTCAGCAATGTGGAAAATCTCTGTGGTCTGTCCAGGGACAGGAGTGTGTCTGGGGTGGGGTTAGGGGTAGACAGGGAACCAGGAGTTCCTCTCTGAGCTGGTTCTGCTCAATGGCCCCCTCTAAGACCTAGCATGGCACACATGCTGGGCAGGAGGCTCAGGGAACAAGGTGAGTGTCTGCTCAACAGGAAGTGTGACACCTGATAACCGGGCTCAGGTGGTCAGTGGAGAACTTGGCCTGGGGTGGCTAGGACCCAAGGCAATCAGTGGGTACCCTGGGGCCCAGGAGGGCTTCCTGGAGCAAGTGGAAATGGGGTTGGAAGGATAGAGAAGCTGATAGAGGTGAGGACGATCAACAGGTATGGAGCACTTATTGTGTGCCAAGCATGGAACTAAAAACTAGAATAGAAATGTATTCATTTAACAAATATTTATTGGGTACCTACCATGTACTGGGCACTGTTCTGGGCTCTGGGGGTAAAGCAGAGAATGAAAGAGAATCTCTGCCCTCATGGTGCTCATATTCTGGTGGAGGACATGACAACAACCCGGTAAACAGATAAGTACCATGCTGAGTGGTGATACATGACACAGAGTGAGAGAAAGCGAAGAACATTTCCTGCCATTTACCGAGTACCTACTGTGTGCCAGGCCCGATCATTGGTCGAGGACTCTGCAGGTGTTGTTACCACTTCATAACTAGCTCACCTCACCTGGTACTGTTCTAAGGGCTTAAATGGAGTCACTTATGTGATCCTGACAAAACAGGACAGAGGTATTATTACTGTCATCTTCACTTTACAGATAAAGAAATGAGGTGAAAGAACTCATGAAGGGTCATGGATTTGAACCCAGTTAGACTTCAGGACCTTCACACTTAACCTGGGCTGGGCTGTCAGCCTGATCATCTATATCTGACTTCTTGGGACCTGGGCTTCCTCACAGTGTGGAAGACTGGATTCCAAGGGTGTGTCCCAAGACGGAGCCAGGGTGAAGCTCTATCATCTTTCCTGTCTCATCCTTGGAAGTTTGACAGTGTCACCTCCTGCTACACTGTATTTAATGTCAGTACCAAGTTCTGCCCGGGTTCCAGGGGAGGTGAAATCGACTCTCCTGTTGAAAGAGAGTGCTGAGGTTCTTGAAGAGCATTTGGGAATGGAAATATTGTGCCTTTTTGGAAAGCATAATCTACTCCACTCAGCCATTTGACAGATGGAGAATATGTGGACAGACCCCAGTGGTCATGACTCCCAGCCTGGGGCACAGGATCTGGCCTGCCTCACCTGTCTTCTGTCCTGGGAGACCCTCTCCTGCCCTGCCAGGTTAGGGATCTGCAATCTACTACTGCCAGGCCAAGTGAACGTCTCCTCACTTGGCAAGTGGTGATTCCAGCTGTGGTTGAGAGGGGTTGATTCCATTTGCAGTTACAAGCTTCCTCTCCTAGCCCTGGGAAGGCTTATTCTTCCTCCACTTCTAGGACCATCTCCCTGGGGCCTCTGTCAAGGAGAAAGCCCTGAACCTGGTCTGATTCCCACTTCAGCCTCACTTCTGATGGCCAGGATGACCTGATCCACTGAGCCCTAATCTGGAGCCCACTGCTGGTCCATTCAGCAACAGGGGAGGGGAAGGGTTATGAGATAATCAGAGTACCCATGGGTGGGAGGTTCTCCAGGGAGGCAGTTGTGAGCTGGAAAGATACTCCAAAAGTCTAAGGAATGTGAAAGTATTAGTCATTAAGTCCTGTCTGATGCTTTGTGAACCCTTGGACTGTAGCCTGCCAGGCTCCTCTATCCATGGAATTCACCAAGCAAGAATACTGGAGAGGATTGCCTTTCCCTTCTTCAGGGGATCTTCCCAACCCAGGGATCCACCTAGGCCTCCCACATTGCAGGCAGACTCTTAACCATCTGAGCCACCAGGGAAGCCCTATAGATCTATTGCTGCTGAGTCACTTCAGTTGTGTCCGACTCTGTGTGACCCCATAGATGGCAGTCCACCAGGCTCCCCCGTCCCTGGGATTCTCCAGGCAAGAACACTGGAGTGGGTTGCCATTTCCTTCTCCAATGCATGAAAGTGAAAAGTGAAAGTGAAGTCGCTCAGTCATGTCTGACCCTCAGCGACACCATGGACTGCAGCCTACGAGGCTCCTCCATCCATGGGATTTTCCAGGCAAGAGTACTGGAGTGGGGTGCCATTGCCTTCTCTGATAGATCTATTACTATATGTATTGGCTCTTGAATTAGATTTTGTTTGGATTATTTCATTTCTCCCACCCTCCACAACCAATCCATCAGTAAGCCCTCCAAAATATACCCTGAATCTATTCACTTTACTCCCCTCTCTCTTACCCCTCAGCCTCATTCAGACCACCATCACCTCCTGCCAGGATGAATCCACCAGCCCCTCCTGGTCCCACATCCAGTCCCGCCTCTTCCAGCTCATCTCTGCCCAGCGGCCAGAAGGACCTTTCCAAAATGTGAACCAGTTTTTTGTATTTTTCCCCTGCTTGTGGCCCAACCCACAGTCAGTTCAGTTCAGTTCAGTTGCTCAGTCGTGTCCAACTCTTTGTGACCCCATGGACTGCAGCACGCCAGGCCTCCCTGTCCATCACTAACTCCTGGACTTCACACAAACTCATGTCCATCGAGTCGGTGATGCCATCCAGCCATCTCATCCTCTGTCGTTCCCTTCTCCTCCTGCCTTCAGTCTTTTCCAGCATCAGGGTCTTTTCAAATGAGTCAGTTCTGCCCATCAGGTGGCCAAAGTATTGGAGTTTCAGTTCAGCATCAATCCTTCCAGTGAATATTCAGGACTGATTTCCTTTAGGATGGACTGGTTAGATCTCCTTGCAGTCCAAGGGACTCTCAAGAGTCTTCTCCAACACCACAGTTCAAAAGCATCAATTCTTCGGCGCTCAGCTTTCTTTATAGTCCAACTCTCACATCCATACATGACTACTGGAAAAACCATAGCTTTGACTAGATGGACCTTTGTTGGCAAAGTAATGTCTCTGCCTTTTAATATGTTGTCTAGGTTGGTCATAGCTTTTCTTCCAAGGAGCAAGCATCTTTTAATTTCATGGCTGCAGTCACCATTTGCAGTGATTTTGGAGCCCAAGAAAATAAAGTCTCTCATTGTTTCCATTGTTTCCCCATCTATTTACCATGAAATGGTGGGACCGGATGCCATGATCTTAGTTTTTTGAATGTTGAGTTTCAAGTCAACTTTTTCACTCTCCTCTTTTACTTTCGTCAAGAGGTTCCTTAGTTTTTCTTTGCTTTCTGTCATAAGGGTAGTGTTATCTGCATATCTGAGGTTAGTGATATTTCTTGAGTAAATCTTATTTCCCACTTGTGCTTCATCCAGCCTGGCATTTCATATGATGTACTCTGCATATAAGTTAAATAAGCAGGGTGACAATATACAGCCTTGACACACTCCTTTCCCAGTTTGGAACTAATTCATTGTTCCATGTCTGGTTCAACCCACAGTGGCCTCCCCTAAATTCAGCACTCCTGACTGAGGCCCTGCCTGTATGTTTCAGGTCTTGTGCCATTCATTCTGATCACACTGGTGTCCATTCTATTCCTCTGATATGCCAAGCTCAGTCCATTTCCTCTGCCTGTGATGCCATAATCCAGCTCATCACATGCCTACAGGTCTCAGTTTGAACATCATGATATGCCTCAGCTCAGCTAAAGGGCTGAAACAAAAAGTCCCCAGAAGGCGCAATGGCTCAAACACAGCAAAAGTGTGTCTCTCATTCATGTAATGGTTGTACCAATGCAGTAGGTGGCTCTTTTCCACATGGTGATACAGGAATTCAGGCTCTTCCATCCTGGGGTCTTGCTGTCACTTGTACTCCACCAGCGGAAAAGGAAGAAGTATGAAGCAAGCACACCCACTTCTGAAAGCCTAGGTTTAGAACTGGCACTCATCAATTCTGTTCTCATCCCATTGGCAAGAGCTGGTCACATGGCCACAGCTGGATGCCCAAAGAGGGCTGGGAAACATTGACCCTGCCCAGGGAGCTGCTTGTCAGCTCCAGCTCCATATAACTGCAAAGGGGAGCATAGATTTGATGGACAGTTGATACCTTAGTCATGGTCACCTTCTCAGAGAGGCACTCCCACCCTAATCATCCCACCAAAAGAGTGTCCATACATTACCATACATCTCATATCCCTATTTGATTTTCTTCATAGTACATTTTATTTACCTGCTAGTTTATTGTCTCTATCCCTTTCTAAACGGTAAGCTCTGTGAGAGTGGAAACCTTGTTTCGCTAGTTAATGCCATATTCCTAGCACCTCGATCAGTGCTTGGCCCGTAGTAGGCGTTTAATAAATAGTTATTGAATCAATGAAAGGGCAAATAATCCCCATTTTACCAGTAGAGACACAGAGGAAAGCAGTAGCTTCAAGGACAGAGAATGCTTGAGCCCCTGGGGGCCAACAGCATATATAGGGGCCCCCAATCATGTTAATTCCTTTCCTTCTCCAATGTGGATGTTAAGGCTGCAGATGTCAGGGAAAGGCTAGCATGACATCTATGAGTCAGGAGGCCAGGGTTTAAGTCTGACGCTGTGCTGACTTCTGTGTGGCCCCTTCATCTCTCCTGGATGGGCCTTGGTTTCCCAGCCTGCAAGTTGGGGGTGGAGCAGGTTGGGTCAGGCAAACTTTCACATTCCTCAGGGCTTGAGACTAGACGACCACCCCCAGAGTACATCTGTACCTTCTTTTTCCAGCAGCTGACCTTTGGGAGAAAAGCATCCTCCCCTTCATCCTCCCCTCTGTGGGTTTAATAAGACTTAATGAGGGGCCTGGGTGGGCCCAGACCCTCAGTGGCCACCAGCTCATACTTTCACCCAAGGGCGGGGTAGGGGAGAGTGGTTAATGACAGGGTCTTGGTGGGGGGTGGCCTTTCAGCCTCAGCTGGCCTTTCTGGGCCTCTATTAACAGACCACACAGGGAAATATCTTTCCAGGGCCCGTGATTTTCAGTTTTCCACTGGAAAAGGCAGCCAGGAGGAGGTAGCCAGGAGGCCAGAGACACTCGCCTATGTTTCTGTCAGCATTATTCTATTTGTCCTCCCATCTAGCTACCTACTTGTCCTTCCCTCTGTCCTCCTATTTACCCATCCATCTATTCATCCAAGTATTCAAGTGTCTGCCCACCTAATCTCACGTCCATCCTTCCCCCTAACCATCTACCAAGTTACTCTTCCATCTAGTCAGTAATCCAGCATCCGTGCAAGCTTCACCTTTTCCATCCATCCTTTCACCTACCCACTCATCTCCCCTGCCTCCAATTCACTCTCCTCTAAGTACATCCCTTCATCCATTTACACACAGACCCATCTATCTGTTCTTCCAATGCAGGGTGATCCAAGATCTATCTGGCACTAATTTTGTGCCTTTGACTAAAACAGTGATTAGTAAATTATTCATTCTATTCCCTCCAGCCTTTATGTCATATGATGAAAAATACATAGTGAAAAGTAATACTTTGCTGGCTATCAGACTTAGGATTGAATCTGAACTCTGATTTTATTGACTTTAGTGACCTTAGACAATTTCATGTCAGTCATGATCTTTATTTTTGAGAACACACCCCACAAGTCTAAGTACAGAATGATCCTTATCCAAACTCTGGCCTATGAGTGGAGAAAGGGCAGGAGAGAAAGGAAATAGGACATGCTGGTCCAATGATGTGGTAGAAACAGACTCTTTGAGAGATGGTAGGAGCTGCAGATAGGGAAACTGAGTCCTGGAGAAACCCAGAGAACCCAAGGTTAAAGATCCTCTGATATAACGATTAACACACTTTCTGAGCATCTTCTCTGAGCTGAGACCGCAGTGTACCTCAGTTTCCATAATTCAACAATGGAAATTGGTAAGAGCACCAACTTCACAGAGTTGCTGAAAAGATTAAAGAAGTTAAGACACACAAAGGACCTAGGATTTTTCCAGCCATGAGAAAAAAATGCTCAATAAATATTCAGAATAACCCCACAGAGTCCTGTGAGGGTGGATGGAGCCTTTTCTTCCTCCAGGCCTGGCTGGTCTGAGCTCACGCACACAAGCCCTGGCTACCACATTCCAGCTCTTCTGTCCCCTCAGATAGTCCCAGATGGGTTTGCTCTGTGTGGTTTAATTAAAGCCACAGCTGCCAGGTGTCAGACTGTCTGAGAAGGGGTCCTGGAAGACCTCCTAGGAGTGTTCCCCTCCTCCTAACCACCTGCATCAAGCCTGAGTTCTAGCAGATGTTGCCTGGAAACAAGATGCTGGAATACTCGAGAGTTCAGGTTCTGGTGCCAGATAGAAGCCTGCCTTTGACCCTTCGGAACTGTGAGTGTGACTTTATCTCTCTCAGGCTGTTTCCTCAACTATAAATAGCAAAGCACATAGTGGCTACTTATTACTTAGGTAGCTGTGTGCTAAGTCGCTTCAGTTGTGTCTGACTCTTTGAGACCCTACGGACTATCGCCTGCCAAGTTCCTCCATCCATGGGATTCTCCAGGCAAGAATACTGGAGCGGGTTGCCATGCCCTCCTCCACGGGATCTTCCCAGGGATTTCTCTTAGGTCTCTTGCATTGGCAGGCGGGTTCTTTACCACTAGCGCCACCTGGGAAGCCCACCTAATGTATAGCAGGTTCTTATGGAAAACGTTTGTTACTTACCTCCGTAGAGTCCATTCCCCTTTCTTCTCATTTCTGTTTGAGAACCCCTTCCTGCTCTTTGGTCAGTGTAATGGGGGGCATCTCCCAGGCGTTGGCCACAGCAATTGGTTCAGGGTCTGTGACCAAAATAGTCCAAGCAGGCACTCCTAATGCCATTATGCCTCTGCAGTGACCTGGGCATGAAGCCAACACTAAAGAATGCTGAGCAAAAAACAATGGAAATTCACCTTAATGACATCATTGGAGTCCTTACATCCTGCCTACCTGGAGCTCCAGCCTGGGCTTTCCAGTTCAGTCGATCCCCTTTTTGTGTGATCCAGTTTGCCAGCAACCAAAGGAGTCAACTGATACAGACATAGACGTGAGGGTGGTGTGCTCCTCACACAGGCTGCATGCCTTTTATTCCTCAGGCCTCACTTGATTTTGTGATGCACAAAATCAGGCCTGGTTCCCTGTACTAGGGGCTCTGATGGAGTCCAAACTCATTTATTTCAGCGAGTTTTTGTTTTGATGTGCTATGTCACTTTAGTCGTGTCCAACACTTTGCCTATGGACCCTATGGATTGTAGCCTGCCAGCCTCCTCTGTCCATAGGATTTCCCAGGCAAGAATACTGGAATGGGGTGCCATTTCCTCCTCCAGGGGGTCTTCCTGGCCCAGGGAGCGAATCCACATCTCTTAAGTCTCCTTCGTTGGCAGGTTGCTGCTGCTGCTGCTAAGTCACTTCAGTTGTGTCCAACTCTGTGCAACCCCATAGATGGCAGCCCACCAGGCTCCCCCATCCCTGGGATTCTCCAGGCAAGAACACTGGAGTGGGTTGCCATTTCCTTCTCCAATGCATGAAAGTGAAAAGTGAAAGTGAAGTCACTCAGTCGTGTCCGACCCTCAGCTACTGATGACTTGCAGCCTACCAGGGTCCTCCATCCATGGGATTTTCCAGGCAAGAGTACTGGAGTGGGGTGCCATTGCCTTCTCCCATTGGCAGGTTGGTACCTTCTAATTATGGGCTTTTGCAAGCCCCTCTGCAAAGAGTTGTGCTTTCTTCTCCATGAGAATTTAGGGCCCATCCTCAATGATGTTCCTATTTTCAATGATCCAGACTCTGATACCTATCTTCAGATGTTGCCTCTAGAGAGCTAACGAGCAGGCAATACAGCAGCAGGGAGATCCCACCATGCTAGACATGTGTCTCCGCGCTCCTCATCCCACTCCACTGTTCAGAGTTCCCCACTGGTCTGGCCTTCAAGTGATGCAGAGCTGGGACCTGAACACAGATCTCTCCAAACGGAAGGTTAAACTGTGAGGGGAAAGGCAGCTGTCCTGCAGGGTGAGTGAGGGAGAGCTGCAGTGTTGGGGAGTCTTTCCAGAGGAAGCAGGGCAGGAGGCAGCTGGGAAATGGGCAACACAGCATGGAAAGGGAAGGGATTTGGCACAGCATAGGGCATGGAGACGGGAACATGGGTAGGATTTGAGCAACCATGCAGAGAGAGGCTCTAGGGAATCCTGTAGAGTCCACCTCCCGTCTCTCTTACTGCCGCATCCCCACGTTCCCTGCAGGGTTAGGTCCCACTCCCTCTTACCTGGACAGCTGCTCTAGACATCTCATGGGACTCCCTGCCTCCTCTCTGGTCTTCTAGTCCACACCCTATCAGCAGCAATCCATTCACCCATCTGCCCATTCATGCATTCATTCACTCATCAAATATTCCCGAGGGGAAGAGTCTGTGTCATGTAGGGCCTTGTGGCTGGAGCTTCTCCACCTGGCTGACCTTGCCTCTCTTCTCAGGCTTTCTGGGTGGGATGGCCCCATCCCCCACCCTGAGGTTGCATTTCCTCCCAACATTTATTACAAGACATCAGATGTCTGGACTATAAGTTCCTGGGAAATGTTCTTACGAGGTACAAAAGCAGGATCCTGAGGTCTCACAGCTTGGGTTAGAACCCCAGCTACAGCATTCTCCAGTCACGTAATTCCAGGAGAGATCTTCCATCTCACTGAGCCTCAATTTCCACACCTGTAAAGTGGGGATAATAGCATCCCCCTTCAAGGATGAAGTGAGGGAATCCACAGAACATATGCAGGGAGGCTCTTTGAGAGGTAGAGCGAGTGGGATCCCCGGTATTTCGCTCATTCTTAGATAACATCGGAGAAGGCAATAGCACCCCACTCCAGTACTCTTGCTTGGAAAATCCCATGGACGTAGGATCCTGGAAGGCTGCAGTCCATGGGGTTGCTGAGGGTCAGACACGACTGAGCGACTTCACTTTCACTTTTCACTTTCATGCATTGGAGAAGGAAATGGCAACCCACTCCAGTGTTCTTGCCTGGAGAATCCCAGGGATGGGGGAGCCTGGTGGGCTGCCGTCTATGGGGTTGCACAGAGTCGGACACGACTGAAGTGACTTAGCATAGCATAACATAGATAACAATGGGCAGGTGGAGTGGATCCTGGGGCCTCCACCTGGATCCCTTCGGCCACCCTTTCTGGCTGATGGGAATCAGCTGCTGATGACTTGCAGCTGGGAATTGCCTTGTCCACGCTTTCCTGGGGGCAGCCCCTGGCAATGTGTAATACAAATACTCAATTCTGCCCTTAGCTGGGGGCAATTCTGAAGGGTCATCTCAGCGCCAGAGCTCCTTGTGGGATCAGCTGAGATTTTTATCACTTCCACCATGCATCAGCTTTTCTGTCACCCCAGTCCTGTCTTCCTTGCTGTCTCAAGGTAGTAAGTATCCTGAGAGCTCTCATGAATAAGCCCTTGGACACTGATACTCACCTTGGGAACCAGTGGAAAGCGTAGCTGTGGCAGGGGTTCCTAGGCAGGAACCTGGGAGGGTGGGAGATGGAAAGGAAGGCCAGAAGAGGAGGGTGGGGCCCTGGCCAGGGCAAAGCCTGATGGTCCAGTTCTGGGTCTCTAGAATGTTCTAACCTTCTGCCTTGTCTTCATGGCCCACCTTGTTCCTTGGTGACTGATCACAGTGGTTGGAGGTGTGGGCTTTGGGGCCCTCCCTTGAGTTTGAGTCCCAATTCTGCTTCTGACCCTCTGTGGGATTTGGGGAAAGTCCTTTCACCTCTTCAGGCCTCAGGGGTGCCAGCTGTATAATAGGACTGGAGGGGGAGAATCAACAAGGAACACTCTGGAGCTCTTAGCACAGTGCCTGGGAAACAGGGAGCACCAGTGCTATGTCTTATGCAATCCCTCCTAAAGTAGTTTACAAATCAGCCTGCCTGGGCGAGGTCACCATTTTCACATTCCCCTCTAAGGCTTTCTTCTCTGCAACTTCCATAACTGACAAGTTTCCCAAGACTTTCCAGAAATCACAGAAGATTTGTCCATTTGGGAAGTTTCATTCTATGCCCTTTTGTTCCATAATAGCTGATAGAATATCCAATGAGAATGGCTCATTGGAACTGAGATGTTACTGTGTGCCCGGCAGGGCTCTAAGAGCTCTGTAGAAACTGAACTTTCACGGTCAGCTTGTGACATGGGTATTACACTAAAAGATAAAGAAACTGAGGCTCAGGCAGGGTAAGTAATGGGATCACATAGCAAGCAAGTGGAGGCCGGGGTAATGGCTAAGATGAAGGCAGACTGGACTGGATTAGAACCCATGGTCTCTGGCTCCAACCTTTATTAGTGGTGTGTTCTTGGGTAAATTAGTCTTTAACTTTGCTCTGCCCCAGTTTCTTTATTTATCAAATAAAGTTGATAACATCCCTATTTCACTGATCTTTGAGATTAAATAAGATAATACCTATATAGTGCCTGGTCCATATTATACATGTATAATTTTTATTTACCCGACACTGTTTGCTGAGCACCTACCGTGGGATAGGTGCTTGGGGCAGAGCAGTGAATAAACAGACACAGCTCCTGCCCCATAGCACAGATGTTCTGGAAGTAAGTGTTAGTCGCTCAGTCATGACTGACTCTTTGCACCCCCATGGACTGTACCCCTCCAGGCTCCTCTGTCCTCAGGATTTACCCAGGCAAGAATACCAGAGTGGATTACCATTTCCTTCTCCAAGGGATCTTCCCAACTTCAGGGATCGAAGCTGGGGCATTATAGGCAGATGCTTTACCGACTGAGCCACCAGGGAAGCTGTAGCAAAGGCCTAGAGGTTTGTATTCAAGCCCCAGTTCATCCAAGCCATAGCTGATTTTTCCAGGCAGGCTGATCTCTCTTTCCTCCCACTTGATTAATGCCGAGAGGCAAACATGTAACACTTAATACTTTAACAGACACCATCCAGCATTGGTTACTGATGTTTCCAGCAATCTGTATTGAACTGGGCTTCAGGCCTGGGTGCCTTGGGTGAGTGTGAGGGCATCGGCTGGCAACTGGTTTCACCACTTACTTAATTTGCTCATTTGTTCATTCATAATGAACTTATTTGCTGAACAAATATTTCTCAAGCCCCATGCCAGGTGCTAGGTCAGGTACTGGGATCCACCATCAGGACAGGCTTCCTGGACTGGAGGCACTCATGGTCTCATGGGGAGAACAGATGAGAACAATACATGCCAACAAATAAAGGTAAAATAGATGGTGGTGACATCTGTGAAGGAAACAAGGGGATGAGAGATGACAGAGAGATGTTAGAGAAATCCTGTTTTCTCAGGGATAGTCAGGGAAGGTTCCCTGGAGGAAGTGGCCGTCAAGTTGAAGAAGATGAAGGAGCAGCCATGTGGAAGAGAGAAGAGAAGGGTGTTCCAGGCGTGGGGAACATTAGGTGCAAAGCCCTGAGGTGGGTTTGACATGTCTGGACCTGAAAAGAAGACAGTGTGGTGATAGTGGGGCCAGTTAGGGGCTAGGAGAGGGAGGTGGGGCCAGGGCACCTCGTCAGCCATATTGAAGACTTTGGTTTTTGCTTAGAGTGTGAAAGGAAACCGCTGGGAGGAGTTTCCTTTGTGGGAAAATGAGAAGATCCTTTGGCTACCAGGAGCCATGGAGAAGCTGAAGGCCAAATGCTCTAGGCAGATGCTCTAGGCATCTAGGCAAGAGATCCTGGACACGGTCTGCTTTCCCCACCCCTGATGCTTTAATCACTGTGGTTGCAAATACCTTGCAATGGAAACTCATTACCTTGGAACATAATCCCTTTCATTGTTGGATAGCTTGAGCTGAAGGAACATGGTCCCTTTGATCAGTGATTCTCAAACATTTTTGGTCTTGAGATGCCTTTATACCCTTAAAAACTGAGGACCCCAAAACAGCATCTATTCATGTGGATTATATCTAGAGCCAGGACAAGGGGTAGTTAAATGAGTATAAGATTTAAGGGATGCTAAAAATCTCAGTAATCATGATAAATATTTTAATGCAATAATTTGAAAATTTCATATTGGAGCCTAAATCAAAAGGAAAAGTCAATAATATTGATCTTTATTGAAAACTGGTATTTTTTTTCCATGAATTTTTGTGTTAATCTTTTTTGTTTGTTTTTGAAGTGATGGTGCTATCACATGCCACATCAACTTTGAAGAATTCCACTAACAGTGATAAGGATAAATTATGTCTCAGTGTGGCAAAAATAATTTTGACCTTATAGACCCCCTGGAATGGTCTCAGGACTCCAGAGAGTCCAGACTATACTTTGAGAACCGATGCTTTAGAACCAAAATTTCCAGATGGTTTCTACCCTTGGTGTTAGGTCTGCTCCCAAGAATTCTCTCTGCCTTCAAGGGGGCAGCACCTGGGAGGCTAAGCTATAGAATTCAAGCTTCCTCTCCATCTACTGTGGGCATCCCAAATGGCTCAGCTGTGAAGAATCTGCCTGCAATTCAGGAGACACAGGAGATGTGGTTCAGTCCTTGAGTTGGGAAGATCCCCTGGAGAAGGAAATGACAGTCCACTCCAGTATTCTTGCCTGGAGAATCCCATGGAATGAGGAACCTGATGGGCTACAGTCCACAGGGTCACAAAGAGTCGGACAGGACTGAGCAAAGCACGCACTCCAACTGCTTCAGGCTAAAGATCTCCTAGACCTTTCCACTCACCTCTCCCCATCCCTCCACTGGACAAGTCCCACTTGGCTGATGGTACTGAAAAATCAAGGGCCTCCAGCTATGCTCCCAGAGATGGCCTGAGCAGCATGGAACCTGGGAAAGCCTATCATTCCCTGTCTGGGGACACTCCGTCTCTATTGCTGCCCCTGGGGTCTGTCCATGGATCCCGCCCCTCCTTTATCCTGCTTTGGTGATATTTGAGTGTTCAGTATCTCTATGGGTTCCCTCTGGGCTTCTGGAGAGCAAGCAACCCACCAAGAAACAGAATGCAGGCAAAGAAAACTTCTAACATATTAAGTTGGCTTCTAGGAGGCCAACTTCTGAAAATTCAATTTGTCAGCAGTGTAAACAGGATATCAAGCCTGGCGAAGGCAGGCTCCCAGGGAAACATCTGATGGGGAAGAAAGTGGGCAGCAACCTGCAGGGTAAGTGGTACCGTGGGCACATTCCTCGGCAGCACTGAAACCCAGAGCTAATCACAAACAGATGGCTGCCCGCCCTGGGGCCTGCTTTGTTCACTCAGATTTCTCTCTCTAAACACCAACACTCGGTCCACCAGACTCTGCCTCTCTTGGATACCTCCATTTCCCTCTGTGGACCTCAGTATCCCTGTCTGCCATGGAAGAGGGTCTGCAACCCAGGGTCCTCTCTGTTGGTCTGATACACCAGAATCCAAACCTCTCTGATTCAAAGCCCCCAAGAAAATTCCAGGATTATAAAATGCCTGAATTTTCTGACCCCAGAATTTGACAAGTCAATGATGGTAGATTCTCCAATGCTACACAGTTTTAAGATTCAGTGGCTGTACAAGTCTGCCCATGTAGCTTTCTATGATTCTGAGTCTCACTGATTTTAAGTGCAGTGGGTTCTACAGCCTGATGGCCTTGGATCATCCACCGCCAGCCCCACCCCTACTAACTGAGTGACCTTGGGCAAAATTCATGACCTTCTGGTGTTTCAGTTTCCACATTTGTAAAGTAAGGAGTACAGTAGCTATGATCATGGAGGGGTTATGAGGACTAAATGAGTTAATAGTTGTAAACAGTGCCTAGAGCATGGTAAGAACTCAGTTTTGCTCCTATGATTATTCTAGACTCAACAGTTTCTACAGCCTCAGAATCTGAGATGGGTGTTTCTGGGTCTCCAAGGCTCCAAGTTTGAAATTCAAAAAATCCATTGTTCAAAAATTCAATGATACACTGATTCTGGAGGCTGGCTCTGGACATATGTTTCAGTGTCCCTGCCCCAGGGATCGAGGGATTTACCAGGGCAAGCTGAAGACCTGGATGGTTGGCTTGACCCTGGTACTCTCAGCCACCAACCCAAAGCGTGTGACAAGCTTGGGACTTGCAAACTCTGAGAAGTGCCCTCTTCTGCCCTCAGCACACACGTAGCCCTGGAGATAACCTGCCTTCTGGCCAAAGATTCATTGACCTTGACTAATTTCCTGAAATCCATGGGACACAGAAAGACAGTTTCCCCCACCCCAACTCCCATAACTTGGAAATTCTTTTCTCAAAAATCTACTGTAGCTCCCTGTTCTCTTTCAAATCAAGTTCTACCTCTCAGCTTGGCTTCTTGAGCCCCTTTATACCCGTCTGCTTCAAGTTAAGTTGAGGTCATCTGGCTGGGGAAGGGAGAACTGGGATGGTTCTTTTGGAAGTTACTTCCAGGTCCATACACCTTCATTCATTTGTTCACTCCACAAATATTTATTAGACATTTGCTACATGCTAAACTCTGTTCTAGACCCTGGGAACACAAAATGAGTAAAACCGATAAGCTATCTGCTCTTGGGAGATCGCAAAACTCACTTCCGGCCCCACTCACTGTAGAGCATACACTCGCGGGGGATGATAAAAGCGTAGGCCATTTCCTGATTGCAGAACTCTGGACCAGCTCTCTGTGCCACATTTGTACAATGGGCCAATAACACCACCTACCATGTAAGACTTCTCTAAAGATTAAAAAAGATAGTGACGGTGAAAACTCAGCACAGTGTCCAGCACAGAGTAAGTCCACAATCCGTGGAAGCTGCTGCCACTGTTTGATTTCTAGCCCCAGCTCCCTTCAGAGCACTTAACTTGTGGGTTAAAAACCAGACAGGCCTGGGCTCATGTCCTGAGATGTAAAAAAAGGATACCACAGAGCCTGTTTCCCAGGACTAGCTGCCTGGTATGCTGGGCATACCCAGCCAGAGTGCAGATTTTAATAGGATGTATTTTCACTTCCCTCCCGCTCTCTCTGAGAAGTCATGCCAACCAACCTCACTATCTGCGTAGCTCTCACATGCACACACCTGACAACTTTCCCCTCTGGGCCTGTGTCCTCCCTGGAGGGGCCTGAAGAAAGTCTGCTCTAAGGATAGGCCAAGACATTTGGGTATGATAAACAGGCAGTAGGGAGCCAAGGCTGGTGATGGAGAGAGAAAGAGGCTCCAGATGAAGGGCATCCCTTATCTTCCAGCAGCTACTCTGGACCCTTTGCATCTTGTCCTCACAGCTGCCAGGGGCTCCCGCCAACTGCCATGAGTTCCTGCTGTGTTTGGGGTTAGGTTATTTTTTCATTAAGTTTGCAATTATTAAAAAGAAAAAAAATGCAAGTCAAATTGTGACGTGCTGAGCTGCGCAGGCTGGAGGTTAAAGCTTTTTCCCTGCCTGCGGCCCGCTGGGCCCCCACCCTCTTCTGGGTAAAGGGGAACATTTTGGAGAAAATAAACAGACCTTGCTCCTTTGGGGACTTTATGAACCTGCCCTTACCCCACCCCATATCCCACTCCATTAGCAGGCTTGGTCGCTCTCCCTGTTAATTAAAGAGGAAACTAGTTTCCAGGGCAATTTCAGCTCTGGCCCAGCCTGTGTCCACATCCTTGAGAGGGAGGCTATGGTGATGGGCTGGCTGGGCAGCTGGTGGCCTCAGAGGTAACAATTTGCCTCGAGATGGAATCCATTCCCCTGAATAAAGGGACTTTGTGTTCTTTCTCATAGTCCCCTGGCTTCTAAGGAGGCAGTTACTAGAGAGGAAGCAGCTGCATTCCCCAAGAGCAGGGACCACCACAGCAAACAGCTCAGGACCCACTGCCTGGACCACCAGACTCTCTCATTGCCCCTCGGCCTCTATGTGTGTCCTCCAAGCTGTGGGCTTCTGATTAAAACCTGGAACTCATTCAGCCACTCATTCATTCGTGCATTCAACAGCTCTTTATTGAGCATCTACTAATATGTCAGGCCCTGTTCTAGGCACTGGGCATACAGAAGTGCAAACATCTCCTGCCATTATGGCACTCACATTCCAGTGGGGGCAGATAGACAGTAAAGATGAAGAAGTCAATATTTAACCCATTGCCAGGCAGTCAGGTGAGGACAAATAGAGGAGAGGTAGGAGGTAAAAATGATGGGTGGGGAGAAGTTCCCTTTGAGGGGATGTCTAAGCAGAAACCTCCAAGGTCGGTGCCATAGCAGGGATAGACTGGCCTTACACCTCAACCCCTCTTTTCCACCTCTGGGCTTTTGCCAAGGCTTCCTGAGACTGCCCCTCTCTTTGCCCTCTGCCCAGCCAGCAGTGACTTATCTGTGCTTTCCTTAATATATAATTTGCTATTTCATTAACTGTATCAAATGCATTTGTAAAAGCAGAACATTAAGCCATCTGGGCTATAATACAGGTTGTCTAGCAAGATTCATGAAACCCACATTGCTGACGCACAGTATAATGGTGTTTTAATATTCAAAACTCTAATGAAATGGTATTTTAAGATGCTGAACTAAATAAAGGCATTTCTACTCCCCTTATCTTGTTAAAAATATCTCCCCGAGACAAGAACAATAAACAGAAATACAAACTCTGTCTTTGAGAAAACTAGGAGATACTGTAACACTTAAGTACAATATACAAAGAAGAGAAGCAGATAAAGAAATGGCCAGTGACTTAGATCAATCCAGATCAGCACCATAATGAAGAAGCCAACTTCATTTCCCTTTCATGGCTAATTCTCCCATCATCTGCCATCATTGCAAAGGATAACCACTAACCTGACTTCAAAAAGCACAGATTAGTGTTGCCGATTCTTGCACGTCACAGAAATGAAAACTTTCAGTATGAACTTTTTAATGTCTAGTTTCTTATGCTGAACAAAATGATTTTAAGATTAATCCCTGTCATTGCACATATCAGTAGTTTATTCTTTTTACTGGAAAAGGTCAGTTTTCATTCCAATCCCAAAGAAAGGCAATGCCAAAGAATGCTCAAACTACCGCACAATTGCACTCATCTCACACGCTAGTAAAGTAATGCTCAAAATTCTCCAAGCCAGGCTTCAGCAATATGTGAACCATGAACTTCCAGATGTTCAAGCTGGTTTTAGAAAAGGCAGAGGAACCAGAGATCAAATTGCCAACATCCGCTGGATCATGGAAAAAGCAAGAGAGTTCCAGAAAAACATCTATTTCTGCTTTATTGACTATGCCAAAGCCTTTGACTGTGTGGATCACAATAAACTGTGGAAAATTCTGAAAGAGATGGGAATACCAGACCACCTGATCTGCCTCTTGAGAAGTATGTATGTAGGTCAGGAAGCAACAGTTAGAACTGGACATGGAACAACAGACTGGTTCCAAATAGGAAAAGGAGTACGTCAAGGCTGTATATCGTCACCCTGCTTATTGAACTTATATGCAGAGTACATCATGAGAAACACTGGACTGGAAGAAGCACAAGCTGGAATCAAGATTGCTGGGAGAAATATCAATAACCTCAGATATGCAGATGACACCACCCTTATGGCAGAAAGTGAAGAGGAACTAAAAAACCTCTTGATGAAAGTGAAAGAGGAGAGTGAAAAAGTTGGCTTAAAACTCAACATTCAGAAAACGAAGATCATGGCATCTGGTGCCATCACTTCATGGGAAATAGATGGGGAAACAGTGGAAACAGTGTCAGACTTTATTTTTTTGGGCTCCAAAATCACTGCAAATGGTGACTGCAGCCATGAAATTAAAAGACGCTTACTCCTTGGAAGGAAAGTTATGACCAACCTAGATAGCATATTCAAAAGCAGAGACATTACTTTGCCAATAAAGGTCCGTCTAGTCAAGGCTATGGTTTTTCCTGTGGTCATGTATGGATGTGAGAGTTGGACTGTGAAGAAGGCTGAGTGCCGAAGAATTGATGCTTTTGAACTATGGTGTTGGAGAAGATTCTTGAGAGTCCCTTGGACTGCAAGGAGATACAACCAGTCCATTCTGAAGGAGATCAGCCCTGGGATTTCTTTGGAGGGAATGATGCTAAAGCTGAAACTCCAGTACTTTGGCCACCTCATACGAAGAGTTGACTCATTGGAAAAGACTCTAATGCTGGGAGGGATTGGGGGCAGGAGGAGAAGGGGACGACAGAGGATGGGATGGCTGGATGGCATCACTGACCTGATGGACGTGAGTCTGGGTGAACTCTGGGAGTTGGTGATGGACAGGGAGGCCTGGTGTGCTGTGATTCACGGGGTCGCAAAGAGTCAGACACGACTGAGCGACTGAACTGAACTGAATATGTACGGATGTGAGAGTTGGACTATAAGAAAGCTGAGCACCGAAGAATTGATGCTTTTGAACTGTGGTCTTGGAGAAGACTCTTGAGAGTCCCTTGGACTGCAAGGAGATCCAATCAGTCCATCCTAAAGGAAATAAGTTCTGAATGTCATTGGAAGGACTGATGCTGAAGCTGAAACTCCAATACTTTGGCCACCTGATGCAAAGAACTGATTCACTGGAAAAGACCCTGATGATGGGAAAGACTGAAGGCAGGAGGAGAAGGGAATGACAGAGGATGAGATGGTTGGATGACATCACCAACGCGATGGACATGAGTTTGAGTAAGCTCTGGGAGTTGGTGATGGACAGGGAGGCCTGGCGTGCTGCAGTCCATGGGGTTGAGAAGAGTCAGACATGACTGAGTGACTGAACTAAACTGATGTAATATTCCATTATGTATAGAATAGTACAGATATATCACAACTCATTTATCTATCTCTTATGGATGGACATTGGTGGTGTTTCTTGTGTTCTGCTATTATGAATAGAGTTACTGTGAACATCTTTATTATGAATAAAACTACACGCACACAATCGTTTTGTGGATATGTGTTCATTTCTCTTGGGTAAATACCAAGGAGTGAAGCTACCTGGTCATTAGGTAAGTTTGTGTTCAGTTTCAGTAGCTATTGGTCAACACTTTTCAAAGTAATTATAGTAATTTAGACTCTTACCATCAGAATATGAGAGTTTCAGTTATTCCATGTCCTCACCAACACTTTGTATTGTTAGTCTTTTAAACTTTAGCCAATGTGGTGGGTATGAGATTATATCACATTGCAACTTTAATTTGCATTTCTGTGATGAATAATGATGTTAAGCACATTTTTATGCTCTTATTGGATACTTAGGTCTCCTCTTTTTGTGGGGTTCCTATTCAAGTTTTGTCCCATTTTTTAAAAAATGGGTTGTTCATCTATCATTGATATATATGAGTCTTTTACTGGAGAGTTATTTCAAATTTCTTCTCCAAGTACATGGATTGTTTTTTTGTTCTCTTAATGATTATTTTGATAAACAAAATACTTAATTAATGTAGTCCAATTTGTCAATTTTCTGTGTAAGGTATATGACAATTGCCAGGATTATTAAAATATTTTTATAAAATGCTTTCTTCTAAAAAAAGATTCATTAGGCCAAAAGGGATTTATTATTATCACACAAATAAGAAATCTGTGGTCCTAGGGTTAGCTCATTATCAAACTCTTTTGATCCTTCAGTAATATTGTGAGATGTTCCCTCATGGTCACAAGATGTCTGCAACAGCTCCAAGCATCACATCCTCACATGACAATATCCAAAAGCAGGAAGAAGGGGAGTGGGGGAGACAAGTGTATAGAGAGGGAAGAAACCCTTTCCCAGAAACTCTCAGCTGACTCTTTCTTTTGTCTTGTTGGCCACCAGGTCACATGACCACACTTCACTAAAAGAGAGGCTTGGAAAGTATCTGCCATTTTTAGCCTCTAACAAAAGAGGTGGACTCTGCCAGCATGGGAGAAGGAAAATAGGAGAGGGGTAATGTCAGAAAAAAACAATATCTACCACAGATATTCAATGGCAAACAGGACCCAGATCCTTAACTCAAAGTAGGGTGACCAAGTGCCCTGGTTTGCCCAGGAAATGATATTTTAGAACTAAAATTGAGAAAGTCCTGGGCAAACCAGAACAAATAAGTCACCCTACACCCAGGCGCTTTCACCTGGTCTGAAGTCATGGGTAGATTAGACCTTGTTTCAAAACTGGCTGGACAGTCATTCAGATACGGTGCTGGGAAGGGAGTGTCAATTTGCCTGCTTTCAATGTCCACCAACCTTAGACTCCAGCCCCTGCTATTCCACTATTAGCTATACTCTAACCTGGCGCTATGACTATAAGCAATTATGAGTGCCTACTATGTGCTGGGCTCTGTGCGAAGTGCTGGAAATTCTGAAATGAACCAGGTGCGGTTTTTACCCAGAGAAATTCCCAGACCAAGAGGGGAGACTGTCAGGTAAGTAGTCATAATTCAGGGCATAAATCAGGCAGATGGAGGAGGCATGCTGGGAGGGCAGTGCAGTCTGGCAGGCCTTCCTAGGGGAGATACTGACCCTCAGAGAGGTACAGGAGCCTGCCAGGTGGGGGAGGAGTGGATAAGTCAGGAATGAGCACTGTCCTGTTTGCCACTTCTTTTAAAGACGCTGGTTAGCTCATTCTTTTGAATTTTACTTTTCCTTTAATAAACGTTCATTTCCCTCTTAATGAGAATGTTTCCCCTGTGTGTGCAGGGCTCCCTGCAAAGCCTTTTCACACCCACTCTTATTTGATCTTCACATTGGCATTAAGAGGGTGCAGAGCAGATTATCCTCATTTTATTGAGAGGGAAACTAAGGCCCAGAGAGAAGAAATCACCAGTCCAAGGTCACAGAGCTATGAAGTGCCAGAGTGGACATGTCAACACAGCTCCACTTCCTCCAGGTGCCTGTCTGCAGCCAGGACCGAGGCTGCCCTAGAACTTGGGGAGGGCAGATCTCCTCATGGCAGGTCCCTCCCAGAGCTCTGCAGTGTCCTCGGCAGGAGCATCCCTAGAGGTGATGGGAGATGATGTCCAGACGTGGTCCCAACACCTTCCCTTTAAGCACAAGCCAGCCACAAGAAAGGCCTCCCCTGTGCCCATTTCTGGAGCCTGGGTTAGCCTCCTTAGAAACAGAGTGTCCCCCTGTCTTCTCAGAGATATGGTGGTTTTGAGGTTCAGGAGAGAGAGCAGTGCAGTCCCGTGGGGTCTGGCAAAGTCACTGATGTGACCAGTCACTGCCAGACAGCATCGAAAGAAATACACCCCAGGGAAGGATGAGGTGGCTCCAGGCTGTTCACAGTCTCCTGGGAGGGGTTACCTGAGCCAGTAGGGTCTGCGAAGTGAGAACAGAGGACAGCCATTCTTCCTCCAAATCTAAACCCTGAAAGCCTTTTGCAATCACCATGCAAATCAAGTGTCACAGCCCTCAGACCTCACAAGGAACCAGCGTGAATTCACTCATTCATTCATTCTGTCGTCTATCCTATAGCTCTTTTTTTATCACCTTACCTCAATAAAGAGCCTCTCAATGTAAATGGAGCCCAATGTACCCATCTCTTCTTTTAAGATAGGGTACTACTCTTGGAGCCAGGGAATGATGGTGGACCAGGATGCCTCAAGGGGCCAACGGTTAAAGGGGAGGGAACTTGGTCCCATCACTAACATGCAATTTGAGGATAACACTAAAGGGAACAGTTTAGAGATAGACAAAAACAGGTGATCCTGATTTATTTGGAAAGGGGGATGTGCGAGAGGTGGCTCACTGTGTGTCCCTGGCATTCTTTTCTTAAATAAAAGTATATCAAATATTTTAAAATGTACCCACTCTAAATATATTTTCAGTTCAGTTCAGTTCAGTTGCTCAGTTGTGTCCGACTCGTTGAGACCCCATGAACCGCAGCACACCAGGCCTCCCTGTCCATCACCAACTTCCGGAGTTCACCCAAACCCATGTCCACTGAGTTGGTGATGCCATCCAACTATCTCATCCTCTGTCGTCTCCTTCTCCTCCTGCCCTCAATCTTTCCCGGCATCAGGGGCTTTTCCAATGAGTCAGCTCTTCACATCAGGTGGCCAAAGGATTGGAGTTTCAGCTTCAACATCAGTCCTTCCAATGAACACCCAGGACTGATCTCCTTTAGGATGGACTGGTTGGATCTCCTTGCAGTCCAAGGGACTCTCAAGAGTCTTCTCCAACACCACAGTTCAAAAACATCAATTCTTCGGCACTCAGCTTTCTTTATAGTCCTTAGCCATAACATAATTTGAAAGAGTTTAAAATTTTTACCTTATAAGAATTAGCTATGAATAATTTATTTCATTAGTGACTGTCAAGACGTTATGGCAATTGGCATATATGGCTGGGAATGCTTGCGAAGTGAAAAGAGTAGAACATACAAAGGGTTTTCAACTCCACCCTGAGATGTTGAGTGAGCTGGCGTTTTGACTAAGATTTTATCTGAGCAGAGATCTAAGGCTAAAACACCTCAAAAGTTTTCCTCCCCTGAGGCCACTCCAGGTACCAGTATGGAAAGGTGAGGGGGGGTGGTAGGTGGTGTGGAACAGTCTGGAGCAATAAGGGTAGCACTGGGAGCCTGAGGCCAGCACGATGCTGGGAGGGTGGTCCTCCTTCTGGAACACTGTTCAACATCCAGAGGATGCAATGGATAGAAGGACCGCCCCCAGGTGGGGGACGGGGTATGGTTAGGGGATAATAATTGTAGGACTTGGGCTGGCTTTCAGGTCTGGCTGTAATCTCAGCCTGGCCCACTTCTGACCGGCAGTCTATGACAGCAGAAGTGCCCTGGGAATGGCAGGAGGCATCTCTCTGCCCCTTACTGCAGCCAAGAATGTCTCTGACTGTTATCAGAGAGGGCAAGGCAAACCAGGCTCATCCCTGGGCCTGAGACCCACATGAATTCTGGGAAAGCAATCCTACTTGGAGGTGCTAGAGAAACGAAAATTAAAAAGAAAAAAAAATTATTACTATCATGGTGGATCAAAAGCTATAGGGCTAAGCTCAACCATTTGGGTTGTTTTTTAAATAAAGTAAAATTTAAATTAAAATCTAAATTTAAGAAAAGAAAATCATTATCAAAATTTAATGAAAAGGCAACTCAATGGTTCCTAAACACAGGAGCAAATGGTTCCTAAGCACAGGAGCAAATGCTTCCCATCACTCCCAATGAAGAAATTTACCCTTGAAATGTGTGTTTGACAAGGACATCTATTTAATAAAGATATTAAAGTATATCCCTAAAAGCTAATCACAAAAGAAAAAGTAATATCTTTACAGTGGAGAAACAATACCACCTTAACCAAGTCATCAAAGTTAACACAAGCAAAGGGACAAATTGATACCATGTGCCTCCTGATGCAACACAGGAGGAAGAACATAACATCACTTCTAAGTCATTCCACTGAAGAGGCATAACCTGAGTCTAATCAAGAGAAACAGAACAAAAACCCAAGTGAGTGATGTAACACCCATAAAGCAACATACTTACATTCTTCAAAAATGTCAAAGTCATAAAAGACAAAGAAAGGTCAGAAATGATTCCGGATTAAAGAAGACTAAACAGACACAACAACTAATACAATAGGTGATCCTGGGCTGCATCCTGCATTGAAAAAATAATCTATAAAGGACATTATCGGGACAGTTGACAAAATTAGAATACAGACGGCAAATTACATGAAAAGTATTGGGCGACTTGCTGGTGGGGAAGAGGCTGCTGCACTGATTGGAGGGTCAGGCCATTTGGCAACATTTAACAGGTTACAAGAGGTACCTATTACCTCTGCTGCACTGACTCTACTTCTAAGAGTTTATTCTGCACATGCTCATAATGTGCAGACGATGTCTGCATAAAGACAGGTGTTACAGCCTTGTGGTTATAGCAAAAGGCAGGAAACAACTTAAATATCTTAAATATCAACAGGGCATCAATTAAATAAGCGAATGGCACATCTGAACCATGGAATTCATGCAGCTGCAAAAAAGATGCAGCTCTCTAAGTATTGGTAAAAAAAAATAGTGGCCAGGGTGTCTCGCAGCAGGTGAAGTGGGGAACACTGTGAAGTATGGGGCCCTTACCCCGCAGGACTGCACTGCCCTCTCTCCTGGACCTCCAAACCCACTCTGAGAGGGCAGGGGGATGCTTCGATTTTAAGGAGGCTAACCCAGGCTCCAGAAATGGGGACAGCAGAGGCCTTCCTTGTGGCTGGCTGGTGTTGAAAGGGAAGGTCTTGGGACCACGTCTGATATCATCTCCCATTGTCACCTCCCTTTCCATTTGGTTACACAAACCACTTCTGAGTGAAAACACAAGAAAGAAGCTAAAAAGAGTTGCTGCTTCCTGGAAGGGGAACTGAGGGGCTAGGGGACAAGTGTACATGTTCCCCAGTAAACCCTTTTGTATTGTCTGTGTTTGTACAGCATATGTCTGTTAAATATTCAGAAGAGAAGAAAAAAGAGGAGAAAGAAGAAGAGAAGAAGGAGAAGAAAGAGGAGGAGGAAGTAGAAGAAGGGCAGGAGGAGAGGGCGAAGGAGAGAAAGAAAATGAGAAGAAAAGAAGAGAAAGCGAAGGAAGTAAGAAAAGAAGGGAGGGAGGGGAATAGTTAATAATGATTCTTAAAGAAAATTGTTTTCAAATATTGTCTGTTTATGCCTGCTTTCCCCGTGCAACGTTGGAAATGGGTATAACGAATCACAGATGACAGATGAAACTGTTCAATGTTTCCCATTGACCAAAGATGGCAGCTTTGGCTCCTTCACCCGCAGAGGTCAAGAAGGTCCCAAAGGAACACACAGCCTCGGAACCCCCTCCGCTCACCTGGGCCACCACCACCCCGCCTGGCCTGCAGGCTTTTCTTTTGCATTTTGCACCAGGGTCCCTGAACTCCCATTCTCCCCCAATCCATGCCCACCCAGTCTCCCCAGGTGCCGATATCTGTGCAGCCCTGTGCCTCTTGGTTAGCAAGTCTTCATCATTTTCTTGGCTGCCCATTTTGCTACCAACTGTAAAATATTGGTTCAGAATCTAAAGCCAGACAATCTGGGTTCAGCCCGTGCTACACCAAAGTCCATCTCCTCTCTGGGTTGTGCCGGCCTGCGGGGGACCTTGCTCAAGCTCAGGGAGGTGGGGCCACCAGAGTGAAGCTGTATTATCATGAAAAATGAGCACCATCTGCCAAACCTGTGTGTGTGTATTAGTTGTTCAGTCAGGCCTGACTCTTTGCGACCCCATAGACTGTAGTCTACAAGTCTCCTCTGTTCATGGAATTCTCCAGGCAAGAATACTGGAATGGGAGGCCATTCCCTTTTCCAGGGGATCTTTGCTACCCAGGGATTGAACCCTGGTCTCCTGCATTGCAGACAGATTCTTTATGTCTGAGCTATCAGAGAAGCCAAACTTCTAACTCTCAGGAAAGCCTCAGACACAGCCAAAGAAAGCCTACAAAACAGATTCCCTGATCCCAGCCACCAGCTCTGGGAGGAGGGGTCCGAAACAGCAGCCTATGACCTCATTCTCTACTCTTACCTTGGGGAACTCCCTGTTATATATGCTGAAGGCAAATTGTTGGTGCTCACACGCTGTCTGTGTTGATGTATTTTAATTAATAAATTATAATTACCCAACTCACATATGTAGAATACAGGTGATACATTCTCTTTGAACACAGTTGAAATGTACACAAATATATCAATCAAAAAGTAAAAATAGTGAAACACACAAATAGAATGTTGGGTGCCCAAACACAGAGTTGTATCCATCTTCAGTTCAGTTCAGTTCAGTCGCTCAGTCGTGTCCGACTCTTTGCAACCCCATGAATCGCAGTACGCTAGGCCTCCCTGTCCATCACCAACTCCTGGAGTTCACCCAGACTCACGTCCATCGAGTCAGTGATGCCATCCAGCCATCTCATCCTCTGTCGTCCCCTTCTCCTCCTGCCCCCAATCCCTCCCAGCATCAGAGTCTTTTCCAATGAGTCAACTCTTTGCATGAGGTGGCCAAAGTACTGGGGTTTCAGCTTTAGCATCAGTCCTTCCAGTGAACACCCAGGACTGATCTCCTTTAGAATGGACTGGTTGGATCTCCTTGCAGTCCAAGGGACTCTCAAGAGTCTTCTCCAACACCACAGTTCAAAAGCATCAATTCTTCGGCGCTCAGCCTTCTTCACGGTCCAACTCTCACATCCATACATGACTACTGGAAAAACCATAGCCTTGACTAGACGAACCTTTGTTGGCAAGTATCCATCTTAGGGTCACATTTATACAAAGTTCAAAAATGGACAAATGAATCTAAGGTGACAAAGGTGATAGGAGGATACAGATGACGACCCTTGAGAGGATGAGGAGCAGAGAGGGGCCCTGTGTGCTGGTCATATTCTCCTTCTTTATCTGAATGCTGGTTAGATGTATAGAGTTTGTGAAATGTTATTAACTTTTACCCCTATGTGTGCTCACTTTAAAAGCATTTTATACTTAAATAGAATTGTAAGTAAACATAGTCCTTTGCACACTGCCCCCCACCCCCATTTTTTTTCTCTTCTCCAGGCACTACCATTGTGAACAGTTTGGTCTTTCTTTCCAAGATACTTGTCTGTTTGTATGGATAGATTGACCAAACTGTTCACAGTGGTAGATATACGGAATAGATATATAGATACATAGGTAGATGAGAAATAGAGTTTTTGTTTTTCCCACAGATACTACCTGCTGTTGCTCTGTGACTGGCTATTTTCTTTGAGTAATGTGTCCTAGAGATGAGACCACATTAAGTATCATAAATCTGTTCTTACTTTTTTAAAGAAGTACATATAGTATTCCATGGGCTTCCCTGGTGTCTCAGCTGGTAAAGAATCCTCCTGAAATGTGGGAGACCTGGGTTTGATCCCTGGGTTGGGAAGATCCTCTAGAGAAGGGAAAGGCTACCCATTCCAGTATTCTGGCCTGGAGAATTCCATGGACTGTAGTGAGGATATACCATAACTTAATCAGTGTCTTGTTATTGTGCATTTAGGTTAGTTCCAACTTTTGCCGTTTAACAATGCCATTTAACAGAACATTCTTCAATCCATTCCTTTGAGAATTTGTGTGTTTCTGTTGAGAAGATGGCCAAAGGAGGAATTTCTGAATCAGTGAGTGAGGCTTTAAAATCGAATGGATGCTGCCAGATCACCTTCCAAAATATGCTACACTAATTTACATGCTGTCCGTTCATTCATGTCACTTGCTCATGCTCTTTGCTAAATATTTATTGAGCACCTATGACTCTGTTCTGGGATATTGTTCTATGTGCTGGGGATTTAACAGTGAAAAGGCAATAGTCATTCTCATGGAACTCACAGTCTGGTCAGGGAAACTGTCCCAAACAGATAAACACATAAACATACAATATGTCAAATGATGTTGTTGTTGTTCAGTCACTCAGTTGTGTCCAACTCTGTGCAACCCCATGGACTGTAGCACACCAGGCTTCCTTGTCCTTCACCATCTCCTGGAGCTTGCTCAAACTCATATCTATTGAGTCCATGATGCCAACCAGCCATCTCGTTTTCTAAAAGAAAACAGAGGTGTCTGAGCTGGTCCATTGCCTCATATCTTCAACAACACTGGTATTGCCCATTCTTTTGATGGTTTTTGCTGATTTGACAGGTATTTTATCTATTGTGAATTCTGCTGTGAATTGGTTCTTTATTCCCCTTTGCCCATTTTATGATGATGTGTTTTCTTACAGACTTGAAGGAGGTCTTGATTTATTATGGATTTAAATCCTCTGATTTATATTTGTTGCAACTATTAATATTTTCTCCAGCCTGTTACTTGTCTTTTCTCTCTGATCATGGTGTTTCACAAAGTCTTTATAAGGGGGAAAAACAGGAGATTTAGTCTAAATTTTTATTCCAGGAAAAGTTGATCTTATGCTCAGGAACTGGCTTGGGGGTTTCCCCCCTATGAAACCATGTAACCATGTTTTTCTTCACTTTGACTTTAAGAAAGCTCAGAACAAACTGTGCTAGTCACTTCTGACATCTGTTCAGAACCTCACAGCATGCATTCAGGAACTTGGTCTCATCCTTGCGCTCACATTCTTTTTCCTCCTCTCAATTTCATTACCTGTTTACTCATCTTCTGGTTTTATAATATCTATAGTTCAGTTCAGTTCAGTCACTCAGTCATGTCCAACTCTTTGTGACACCATGGACTGCAGCACGCCAGGCTTCCCTATCACCAACTCCCAGAGCTTGCTCAAACTCATGTCCATCGATTTGGTGATGCCATCCAACCATCTGATTCTCTGTCCTTCCATTTTCCTCCCACCTTCAATCTTTCCCATCAGAGTCTTTTCCAATGAGTCAGTTCTTTGCATCAGGTGGCCAAAGTACTGGAGTTTCAGCTTCAGCATCAGTCCTTCCAATGACTATTCAGGACTGATTTACTTTAGGATTGACTGGTTGGATCTCCTTGCAGTCCAAGGAACTCTCAAGAGTCTTCTCCAACACCACAGTTCAAAAGCATCAATTCGTCAGTGCTCAGCTTTCTTTACAGTCCAACTCTCACATCCATATGTGACTACTGGAGAAACCATAGCTTTGACTAGATGGACCTTTGTTGGCAAAGTAATGTCTCTGATTTTTAATGTGTTCTCTAGGTTGGTTATTTTTCTGGGCTCCAAAATCACTGCAGATGGTGACTGCAGCCATGAAATTAAAAGAAACTTACTCTTTGGAAGGAAAGTTATGACCAACCTAGATAGCATATTCAAAAGCAGAGACATTACTTTGCCAACAAAGTTTCGTCTAGTCAAGGCTTTGGTTTTTCCTGTGGTCATGTATGGATGTGAGAGTTGGACTGTGAAGAAGGCTGAGCCGGAAGAATTGATGCTTTTGAACTGTGGTGTTGGAGAAGACTCTTGAGAGTCCCTTGGACTGCAAGGAGATCCAACCAGTCCATTCTGAAGGAGATCAGCCCTGGGATTTACTTGGAAGGAATGATGCTGAAGCTGAAACTCCAGTATTTTGGCCACCTCATGTGAAGAGTTGACTCATTGGAAAAGACTCTGATGCTGGGAGGGATTGGGGGCAGGAGGAGAAGGGGACGACAGAGGATGAGATGGCTGGATGGCATCACTGACTCGATGGACATGAGTCTGGGTGAACTCCGGGAGTTGGTGATGGACAGGGAGGCCTGGCGTGCTGCGATTCATGGGGTTGCAAAGAGTAGGACACGACTGAGCGACTGATCTGATCTGATCTAGGTTGGTTATCGCTTTTCTTCAAAGTAACAAGTGTCTTTTAATTTCATGGCTGCAGTCACCATCTGCAGAGATTTTGGAGCCCCCCAAAACAAAGTCTCTTACTGTTTCCATTGTTTCCCCATCTATTCGCCATGAAGTGATGGGACCAGAGGCAATGATCTTAGTTTTCTGGATGTTGAGTTTTAAGCCAGTTTTTTCACACTCCTCTTTCATTTTCATCAAGAGGCTCTTTAGTTTTTCTTTGCTTTCTGCCTTAAGGGTGGTGTCATCTGCATATCTGAGGTTATTGATATTTCTCCCAGCAATCTTGATTCCAGCTTGTGCTTCATCCAGCCCAGCATTTCTCATGATGTACTCTGCATTTAAGTTGAATAAGCAGGGTGACAATATACAGCCTTGACATACTCCTTTCCCAATTTGGAACCAGTCGTTGTTCCATGTCTGGTTCTAACTGTTGCATCTTGACCTGCATACAGATTTCTCAAGAGGCAGGTCAGGTGATCTGGTATTCCCATCTCCTGAAGAATTTTCTACAGTTTGTTGTGATCCACACAGTCAAAGGCTTTGGCATAGTCGGTAAAGCAGAAATAGATGTTTTTCTGGAACTCTTTTGCTTTTTTTATGATCCAACGGATGTTGGCAATTTGATCTCTGGTTCCTCTGTCTTTTCTAAATCCAGCTTGAACATCTCCAAGTTCACAGTTCACATACTGTTGAAGCCTGGATTGGAGGACTTTGAGCATTACTTTGCTAGTGTGTGATATGAGTGCAATTGTGTGGTAGGTTGAACATTCTTTGGCATTGTCTTTATTTGGGATTGGAATAAAAACTGACCTTTTCCAGTCCTATGGCCACTGCTGAGTTTTCCAAATTTGCTGGCATATTGAATGCAGCACGTTCACAGCATCTTTTAGGATTTGAAATAGCTCAACTGGAATTCCATCACCTACACTAGCTTTGTTCTTAGTGATGCTTCCTAAGGCCCACTTGACTTCACATTCCAAGATGTCTGGCTCTAGGTGAGTGATCACATCATCGTGGTTATCTGGGTCATGAAGATCTTTTTTGTATAGTTCTTCTGTGTATTCTTGCCACCTCTTCTTAATATCTTCTGCTTTTGTTAGGTCCATCCATTTCTGTCCTTTATTGTGCCCATCTTTGCATGAAATGTTCCCTTGGTATCTTTAATTTTCTTGAAGAAATCTCTAGTCTTCCCTATTCTGTTGTTTTCCTCTATTTCTTTGCACTGATCACTGAGGAAGGTTTCTCGTCTCTCCTTGCTAATTTTTGGAACTTTGCATTCAGATGGGTATATCTTTCCTTTTCTCCTCTGCCTTTAGCTTCTCTTCTTTTCTCAGCTATTTGTAAGGCCTCCTCAGACAACCATTTGCCTTTTTGCATTTCTTTTTTTGGGGGAATGGTCTTGATCATCACTGCCTCCTGTACAATGTCATGAACCTCCTCCATCCATAGTTCTTCAGGCAGTCTGTCTATCAGATCTAATTGCTTGAATCTCTTTGTCACTTATATAATCATAAGGAATTTGATTTAGGTCATACCTGAATGGTCTAGTGGTTTTCCCCTACTTTCTTCAATTTAAGTCTGAATTTGGCAATAAGGAGTTCATGATCTGAGCCACAGTCAGTTCCTGGTCTGTTTTTTTGCTGACTGTATAGAGCGTCTCCATCTTTGGCTGCAAAGTATATAATCAATCTGATTTCGGTGTTGACCATCTGGTGAAGTCCATGTGTAGCATCTTCTCCTGTGTTGTTGGAAGAGGGTGTTTGCTATGACCAGTGAGTTCTCTTGGCAAAACTCTGTTAGCCTTTGCCCTGCTTCATTCTGTACTCCAAGGCCAAATTTGCCTGTTACTCCAGGTATCTCTCTACTTCCTGCTTTTTCATTCCAGTCCCCTATAATGAAAAGGACATCTTTTTTAGGTGTTAGTTCTGAAGGTCTTGTATGTCTTTATAGAACTGTTCAACTTCAGCTTTTTCAGCATTACTGGTTGGGGCATAGGGTTGGATTACTGTGATATTGAATGGTTTGCCTTGGCAATGAACAGAGATCATTCTTTCATTTTTGAGATTGTACCCAACTACTGCATTTCAGACTCTTTTGTTGACTATGAGGTCTATTCCATTTCTTTTAAGGCATTCTTGCCCACAGTAGTAGCTATAATGATCATCTAAGTTAAATTCACCCATTCCAGTCCATTTTAGTTCACTACTTCCTAAAATGTTGATGTTTACTCTTGCCATCTCCTGTTTGACCACTTCCAATTTGCCTTGATTCATGTACCTAACATTCCAGGTTCCTATGCAATATTGCTCTTTACAGCATCAGACTTTACTTCCATCACCAGTCACATTCACAACTGGGTGTCGTTCTTGCTTTGGCTCAATCTCTTAATATTTGTAAGCTGCCTTAAAATATAATCACAACAAGATGAGGCATAAATAAATGATGTTATTTCCTGTTCATTTCACCACCAATGATGAATCTGAGGCCCAGAGAGGGGCAGTGACTTGAGCAAGGGCTGCAGTGAGTCAGCAGAACATCTTAGACCTTCACTCAGCCTCTCCATGTCTACTGCATTCCATTCCTGCTCTGGCTATTTCTAAAGAGGAGGTCTGTCTCGATTTGCCAACTGTATCAATCAGAAGTATTTTAGTTCCCTATTTCAGAAATCTTGTTGAACAAAGGGAATGTAGCAATCCCAGAAAGGTCACGTCCAGTGGGCTGTGGGTATGGTGAGATGCAGACACATGGCCAATACTGGCAGCCCTCCCCCTACACTTAGCTTTGCTTCTCTCTGTATCTCTATTGGGTAGCATCATTTTTTTCTGCTTCAGACAAGCTTTGCTCCATGTGGTATAAATAATGAAACAACATCCCCAAGACTACACTGCAATAGCCTGAAGAGGGAGATCCTCTCTGTAGCCCCAACAGAAAGAAAAGATTCCAAATGGCTCCAGTTCTAGTCTAACTAGAAAGCCCTCCTCTTGTAGCCAGAATGACAGGCATCTTGACTGACACCTCCATCCAGACTCCCAGAATTGGAAAAGAGTTCCCAAGAGACAGAGGAAAGGGAGTAAGAAAGCACGATGGGCAAACCCTGCACTGACCAATGCCTGTTGTCCCAGAGAAGCAGAGATCTCTCCAGCAGGGGGGAAGAGATGCTCATCCCCAAAACGAATCAGCCAGTGAATCCCTTTTCTTTCATGGAAGCTCATATTTTCCCTTCCAGCTCTTGTGCTCTCTCCCTCTCTTTGACTATAATCTACCACCATCACCTTCAACAACAGCATTGTTCAGCTCAGTCCTGCCTCCATACTCTGGCTTTTGCAGTTTGTAACTCCCAGATGCCCTCTTCTTACCCTTTAACCAAATCTTAGCACTTATATTCTAGGGCTCCTTCCCAACCCAGGAGATTTTTCCCTCTTGTGAATGAACTTCCCACCCTATCCAAAGACATTTTTACAGCTATGTGCTTGGCTCTGTGTGGAGAGATAAAGACGTGCCAGTGTAAGAAGGTACATCTGACTTGATCTGAAATGCCATTTCAGAGGAGCAGCTGAATGGTCTCTGGAAGGCTGTAGTTCATGCTGGAGGAAGAAAACAACATTCCTCCCATGGTCCCCAAGACTGATTAGTAGACTAAGTGAGAAGAGGAATGGGAAAAGAAGACAATGCTGGAAGTTTTTTCATATGTATAATCTAGTTTGTGCTGTGCTTAGTCACTCAGTCGTGTCCAACTCTTTGTGACCCCATGGACAGTAGCCAAGCACCTCTGTCCACGGGGATTCTCCAGGCAAGAATACTGGAGTGGGTTTCCATGCTCTCCTTCAGGGGATCTTCTCAATCCATGGATTGAACCCAGGTCTCCTGCACTGCAGGTGGATTCTTTACCATCTGAGCCACCAGGGAAGCCCATCAAAAGTGGAGTGGGTAGCTTATCCCATCTCCAGGGAATCTTCCTGCCCCAGGAATCAAACCAGGGTCTCCTGCATCGCAGGCAGATGCTTTACCAGCTGAGCTACCAGGGATGCCCGTATGAGCTAGCATTCCCCAATTCTCTGCTACCTAAATCTTAATTTACAGACAAAGGAGCTGGTGCTCAGAGAGTGAAGTGGCTCACCCAAGATCACACACCCAGGGAGCTCAGATTTGAATTGTCCAACTGTCCTGTCCCCTTCCCACCCACTCCCTAATAAACACCCCCCCATTATTAAAAGATGACTCACACTACAGAAACGTCTCCTAATTAAATTTGAAAATAGGAAAAGCATTTGGAATGTACTCTGAGGACGCTGGCCTTAGCAGAATTACTTCCATACCAAGAATTTGTTCCCCAGCTATGTAGCAGCTGGATTTTTTTTTTTTTATATTCCTTGATGAGCAGAATGTAAGAATCACAGAAGATGACCAGTTTTCACCCTTTACTTTCTTCCTAAGCTGCCTCAAACCCTTTGTACAATAGGGACATAGAAATCAATTGATTGATCAGTTAAGAAATCTGTTGATGAATAAATTCCCCCTTTTATCAGATGTGCTTATTTGATGGAATTATTACCTCAGAATAGGCACAACTATTTCCTAGGCTCTATGCACCCAAACACAATGACAATCGGTAGAGAAAATTGGTTTGGTTTATAGCAACAGTCTGGGAACACATCTGTTGTCAAGCTCCAAGTCAAGTTACTAAAGTTGTGGAGGAAAATATGGGTCCTTTCCCTTTCTGACCATTCAGAGGTGTAATAAAATAAGCTATTATTCTCCCAGCCTCCTCCTCTCTAAGCTGTGTGACCTGCAGGATGTACCTTCAGAGGGTCTCTTGTTTCCCATCAAGAGAATGGTGGGTTGTGCCAGGTGACTAGGAAGTTGGCCTTCAAAATTGGCCATAAGGCTACAAGTGTCTCTCATGCTGAGTCCAGCACCCAGTAGGAACTCAAGCTAAGTTTTTGAAAGATTTAATTGAGTAGAGTTGAAAAAGTAGAAATATGGGTGAATTTGGTGCCATCTCCTGGCCATGTGACCTGAAGCAAGCTCATGACCTCTCAGAGCCTCAATTTCCTCTTCTATAAGATGGATTCAATGACACCAACTTTGGAAAGTGGTGAAGATGAAATAGGTTGAGAGATGTTAATAGTGTTCAGGAATGATTAGCCCCTCTCCTTCCTCACCCAGTGAAGGACAGGCTCATCTCCTGTGGAAACTGAGGCACAGGACTCAGCCTCCTAGGCACCTGTCTCTGGCGCCAGCTCCAGTGGCAGTTGTGAAAGGCACTGGGCTGGTTGGTTGAAAAGAGAGATCAGGAAGTATTGATGCCCACAGCTCTGTGGCCCCTTCCCTGGCAGATGAGGAATCAATCTATTATTGGAGCGACCCTGTTGGCTAACTCAATGGAAACAGAATTCATTTATAGGCATCCCCCACTTTATGAAAGTTCACTTTAGATCACTCTGCTTTTATGAAACATCTACTTTAGTACCTGTTTACACTAACCAAAATAAATCCAAAGAGGATTTTCACTTGTACAAAAAAAAAAAAAAAAAGTGAAGACAAAATAGCACTCAGCGTTTGTTTTGCAGCAAGTCCTTATCAAGGCAGCACACTGCCTGGGCAGCGAGAGGGGCCGCACCCAGCTCCATCCCCCCAGAACTACACTCAGCATCTCAGTATCAAACCACCATAGCTTTGAACTGTGTCTGTGAGCATCTGTGCTTTATCTCAGTTTATACTGTGCATATCCATCAGCAAGATGTTGTTTGTTGTTCAGTTGCTCTCGTGTCCGATTCTTTGTGAGTATGCGAGGCTTCCTTATCCTTCACTATCTCCTGGAGTTTGCTCAAACTCATGTCCATTGAGTTGGTGATACCATTGAACCATGTCATCCTCTGTTGACCCCTTTTCCTCCTGACCTCAATCTTTTCCAGCATCAGGGTCTTTTCCAATGAGTCAGCTCTTTGCATGAGGTGGCCAAAGTATTGGAGCTTCAGCTTCAGCATCATGTATCCTAAGGCAATTGTTTTTTCATCCTACTCCATTTTGGCTTACAAAAGTTTTCATAGGAATGCTCTACTTTCAGATAGTGTGGGAAACTGTTTTCACAGTGACCAACAAGGGTGGAGGACATCTAGCCTAACCGGTCTCTTCCTCTTCCATCTCTCCTTCCCTCATTTTGCTTCATCCACACCAGCCTCCCTGCTGATTCTCAGGCCCATGAAGCCCATTTCCACCTCAAGGCCTTTGCATGGCTGTTCCTTCTACCTGGAATACTCTTCTCTGCAGTTGTCACAAAGATTTGCTTCCTCACTTCCTTCGGACTTCTGCTTAAGTGACACCTTGTCAGAGAGGACTTCCTTAACCCATCAACTTGTCTTAGTTGCTCTCAACATTCCTCTCCTCTTTACTTTTCTTTGAGGCACTTAAGCCTCACATGCAGAGTGTATTTATTTGTTGTCTGCCTCCCACAACCAAAATGTGAACTCCAAGAGGGCAGGACTTTGTCTAGCTCAAAGCCAACTTCAGTCCTTAGAATAGTGATTGATGGATGGTAGTAACTTCTCAGTAACTATCAAATAAATGGGTGGATAGGTGGATTGGAGCATGGGAGGATGGATGGATAGATGGACAGATGGATGGATGAGAGAATGGAAGTGTAAAAAGATGGGTAATTATAGGTTTGTAGATGGGAAGATGGGTTGACTGATTGATAGGTGGATGGGTCAATGGATGGATGAGAGGATAGGAGGGTGGGTGGATGAGTTGATGGGTCAGTGGGTAGAGTGGAAAGAGCATAGGGTTTGAAATAAGACAAGCCTGTGTTTTTGTTCCAGTCCTCTCCCCACTCCTTATGTTACCTTAGCTGATCCTCTATTTCCATATCTGCAAAATATGCAAAATGAATTCTGCCTTATGGGGTCATCCTTTGCATCTCTGTCTTCTAAGAGGATGGGTAGAGGAGAGCTGAGTGTAGACTGGGTGGGTAAGATCAAAGAATGTCAGCAGAAAGTATTGCCTCTTCTGACTTTGTCTCCAGGTAGAAGACCAGATGGCCCAAGATAAGACTGAAAGTGTAGGGCTGGAAAAAAGAAGAAGGGGATGGCGAGAATATTGGGAAGGAAGAATGGGTAACACCAGTGACTCATTGATAAAGGGTCTAAAAAAGGGCGGCACCCACAATGGAGTGAGTGGGACCAGGCTACCAGTAAGAGGAGATTTAAATCAAATCAAATCAAAGTGATTCCCAGCCACAGATTATTTGCTGGAACTTTGTGATGATTCAGAGAGGCAGCCCAGTAGTAAGGAGTAGGGCTTTGGAACCAGAGAGAACCTGAAGTTGAATCCTAGCTGTGCCCTTGACTTGGGTAAGTTACTTCTTCTCTCTGAACTCTGGTTTCTTCATCTGAGAAATGTATATAATCATTATTTGGGGCCCTTATGGATGTTGTACAGAGAAGGTAATGGCACCCCACTCTAGTACTCTTGCCTGGAAAGTCCCATGGACGGAGGAGCCTGGTGGGCTGCAGTCCATGGTGTCACTAGAGTCAGACACGACTGAGTGACTTCACTTTCACTTTTCACTTTCATGCATTGGAGAAGGAAATGGCAACCCACTCCAGTGTTCTTGTCTGGAGAATCGCATGGACGGTGGAGCCTGGTGGGCTGCAGTCTATGGGGTCGCACAGAGTCAGACACGACTGAAGCGACTTAGCAGCAGCAGCAGCAGCATGGATGTTGTGAGGATTAAAAGAGATTGTGTGTAAAGTGCTTAGTATGGACTCCTTCACTGGGGAAATGAGCTGCCATGTAGCGAGGAGACTTAAGCAGCCCTGTGGAGGGGCCCACATGGAGAGGAACCAAGATCCCCAGTCAAGCGCCAGCACCAGCTTGCTGGCCATGTGAGTGAGCCACCTTGGGGGCAGACCCTCTGGTTGCAGCGAAACCTTCAGGTGTGGGCGGCCCCAGCTGATATCTGGACAGCAACCTCCTGGGAGACTCTGAGCCAGAAGCCCCCACCCATACCAGCTGCAGAGTCCTAGAAAAAAGTGGATCTCCTGACAAAAAGTGACCAGATCCGCTGAGTACAGAGGAAGAGTGGAAGCCAAACCTTCAGCGAGGATGGAGAGAGAAGAGGGTGAGAAAGCAGCCACCACACAGATGGGCAAAACTTCTGAGATGTTTCATGATGACAGAGAGAAGTGAAGTGAAGATGGGAGCAAAGTGGGGTGGACAGGACAGAGACCAGAGACTGGAGGCAGGTGGAGGAGGGTGGGGAGGCAGAGCTGGCCAGCTGGACCAAGAGAAGAAGGAAGCCAGCAAAGCCGGTGGGACCCAGGGGTAGGAATTCTGGCTAGTTCAGGACCATGAGCAGCCATATTTCCCTCCTCCTCACACAAAGAAGAACCAAGAACCAGGGATGCAGAAAACACCCAAATGTGGGCTGGTAAGCTTCCTGCTGGTACCTGAGACAAGGACCCCATATCCAATCTCCCTTTCTCTTAGAGAATATTACCCCTAAGAATCTGCCTGTAACGCAGGAGACCTGGGTTCGATCCCTGGGTCAGGAAGAGCCCCTGGAGAAGGAAATGGCAACCCACTCCAGTATTCTTGCCTGGAGAATCCAATGGACAGAGGAGCCTGGTGGGCTACAGTCCATGGGGTCGCAAAGAATCGGACACAACTGAGCGGCTAAACCACTACTGCTCCCCCAGCTGGCTACTCTCTCTCTCCCAGTCCTTTTCCTTTGTGGCGTTTTCCACAGTTGGTGCATCATCTGTCTGCCACTCCCAGCCCCTGTCCAATCAGATTATCAACTCCAAGAGAGCGGGGACATCACCAAACTCATAGCTAGACTCAGAAGCCAGCCGAGGGCCTGGGGCAAGAAGCCCATTGTGTGCAGACAAGGTCCCTGCTTTGGGAGCATAGTCAGAGTCAGCAAGAGAGCAAATCCACATGGCCAACTCAGATGGTGGGAAAAGGCTTAAAGGGAATGAAGCAGGCTAAAGGGACGGAGCATGGCGATGGAGAATCGGGACTCCTTGATTACGTGATCAAGGAACGCCTCCCCGAGAAGGTGACATTCAAGCTGAGAACAGGAGGACCAGAAAGAGCTCAGCGTGGGAGATCTGGGGAGTGTTCCAGGCAGAGGGAACAGCAAGAGAAAAGGCTCCAAGACCGTTGTGAGGGGGTGTGTCTGAAGAGCAGGAAGGCAACCAGTGTGGCCCGGGGGAGAGGTGAGAAGAGGTCAGCAGGACCACATCCTGTGGGCCCTGCAGGCAAGTGTTAAGCAGAGAAGGAGATGACCTGGTTTCCTTTATATCAGATCCCTTTGGCTTTTGGGGGTCAGAGGCAGAGGCAAAACTGGAAGACAACCTGGGAGGCCTTCCCATGCATACAGGCAGGAAGTGCTGGGCACTTGGACTAGGTGGGCAGTCACAGAGGTGATGGAGAGAAGGATCTGGGTTTGAGAGCTATTTCACAGGTAAAACTGACTAGCCATGGTGATTATCTTGCTGCTGCTGCTGCTGCTGCTGCTGCTAAGTCGCTTCAGTCGTGTCCAATTCTGTGCGACCCCATAGACGGCAGCCCACCAGGCTTCCCCATCCCTGGGATTCTCCAGGCAAGAACACTGGAGTGGGTTGCCATTTCCTTCTCCAATGCATGAAAGTGAAAAGTGAAAGTGAAGTCACTCAGTCGTGTCTGACTCTAGTGACACCATGGACTGCAGCCCACCAGGCTCCTCTGTCCATGGGACTTTCCAGGCAAAAGTACTGGAGTGGGGTGCCATTGAGAGTTCAAGTGCAAATGGGTTACTTGGGAGCAGACCCCAGAAAGCAAGTGAGCAACCTGGTTTCCATCCCTACTGGGAAGTCTGGAGACAAGGGTCATCCCACCCAAGGGGCAAGGAAGCTGAGGCTTATCTACCATCTCCCAGGGTGGTAACTCTCCCAGCCTGCCTGGTGGGTGGTCAGAGCCCCAAGGTCTGGCCAGCAAGTATCTAAATGGTGAACACCAAATGGTATGGGCAGGGCACCCACTGATGGAGCCGGAGAAATGGCAGGAGCGGGAGACTTGGGACTGTGGATATCTTTACCAAGAATTCCCAGGAACTGAACTGGTCCGAAGTTACAAGGAATTGGAGAGAGACTAGGGAGGCCCCCAGGTAAGGGCTGGGATTAAGGGGACTGAAGATAACTGGAGGGTTGATGCCTGTTACTTTTTCCTCAGCCCAATTTTGGCTGAGCTGGCTAGGAAGAAGGTGGTTGAGGACTGTGTGGGCTGCGGGAGGCTATGGGTCCTGAGGATCCTTAGGGCTGGGAGTCGGATGCCAGAGAAGACAAGGGGGAGATCAGGGAGCCAGAGCTCTGGAGCTAGCGGCAGCCAGATCTGTGTTCCCTCTGTGTGACTCTCTGGGGCCTCCACTTCCCCATCTGTGAAATGGGTTGTTGTGAGAATTAAGGGGAGAGAGTGGAAGGACCCAGAACTCTAGCTTTTCTAATGCTAGTGTCTGATCTTGTCCCTCCCCAGTCCTCCTCAAAGGTGGCAGCTCCTGCTTCCTTATCCCCACCACCACCCATCCCTCCCATCTCCCTGGGAATACACCCCGACAAGGCTGTGCATGTCCCAAGCCTACCACCAGTGCTTCTGCTCTGCCCCACTTCCCACACACCACCCCCTGCTCCCTCCACCCCAGCCACTCTACCTCCCTTCACTACTTTGAGCCCAAGTTCATTCCCACCTCTGAGCCTTTGCATCTGCTGTTTCCACTGCCTGAAATGCTCACCTGACTTGGTGACTAAACAACAACACGTATTAGGCACTTACAATGTGCCAGGCAAGTTCTAAGTGCTTTGCATGCCTTAACTCATTTTAACCCTCACAATAACTTGATTACCATTCCCATTTTACAGATGAGGAAACTAAGGCACAGAAGGGTTCCACAAATTGCCCAAGGTCACATATCATGCGTGCATGCTCAGTCATGTCTGACTCTGCAACCCCATGGACTATAGCCCGTCAGGCTCATCTGTCCATGGGATTTCCCAAGCAAGAATACTGGAGTGGGTTGCCATTTCCTACTCCAGGGGCTCTTCCTGACCTAGGGGTTGAACTTGTGTCTCCTGTGACTCCTGCATTGCAGGTGGAGTCTTTACCTGCTGAGCCATCAGAAGGTCAAGTAATAAATAAGTAATAGAACCAGGACTTGAACCCAGGTGGTCTGATGCTGGCCTCCATTTACCACCAAGCTCTACTGCCTCTCAGCTGACAAAAAATATATTTTTATATTGTTATATATATACATATTTTTATATATAAATATGTATAAATAATAACAATGATAGCAACTGCTATAATTTGCACCCACCCCCACTCAAGTCAGGACTTGAGCTGGGTACTCTGCAGTCGTCATTTGATCTCCAGAGTCTTCCTTGGGCAGATGTATTGTGTCCATTTCACAGACAAAAAGTGAGGCTCACAGTTAAGGGTGCATAGCAAGTAAGAGGCTCAATTTCTAGAGTGGGAAGGTTCAGAGGTATGAACCTTGACTTTTTCCTCCACTTTTCTGCACTCAGTTCCCCCCTATCTCCCCAGAGCCAAGGCTGGTCCCTGCACATCTGCCCCAGCCCACCAGAGACCTGCCTCCCACAACTGTGCAAAACTTCTCTCTGTCCTTCCCTTCTCTCCCCCAGTCAATTCCTGAGAGATCAACTTGATAGTGAACATGTTTTAGAAATATTTTCACTGTTGTTTAAAAATTTTTCCCTTTGTTTGAAAAAGTGTTACAACTTTAACCGCAAAAGCAAGAAAACCCCTATCCCAGCGGACCAGGGCTGTGAGTGTAAAACCATGAACTACTGTATTAAATAATCAGAACTGAAAGCCACCCAAACAATAGAACTCCTCAGAGTTCTGGCGTCAGGAGGACTTGGGTCTTCGAGGCTGGCTCTGGGTGGGATTAGGGGGGTTTTCAAACACAGGTAAGGAGATGAGGGTGTTGCCTCCTGTAAGAGGTTGTAAATCCTGCTCTCATGCCTGGGTCTTCTCCAAAGGGTGCTGAGAGCAGTTTTCTTTCTCATTGTCTTCCAGGCAATGGACTAAATCCTGGGGAAGAGGGGAAATTGGGATTCAGAGAGTAGATGCAGAAAGAGGCTAGAAGTAGTGTCCCAGGTTAGAGATGCCACTGAGGGCTCTGACTGGGGCCAGAGTGGAGGCTCAGGATGAAACCAGGATCATATGTCAGTATGGGGCTAGGAGTATGACTCTCGGGCTATAAGAAGGACCAGGATTCAGTCTGTCATAGGATCAGGGTTCCATCAGAGCCTGAAGTCAGCATCTACTGTGAAACAATATTCGAGGTTCCAACTGATCCCAAGATGACAGCTTAGACTGGGACTCAGTCCATGATCAAGAATGGGGTCGAAGCCCCATATGGGACCAGGATTATGATTCAGTCTAAGATCAGGGTCAAGAATCAGTGTGTGATGAAGGACCAAGGCTCAGTCTATGATGAGAATCGAGGTAGAGTGTTACACCCAGGATCAGGATTCATCTTGGGTCCTCGAACCACCAAATAGGTGTCTACAACTTTCTGAGACTCGGGGGGGGAGTCTGTTCACCTACTAGGCCTCAGTTTCCTTTTTGTAAGCTGGGCTAATCATAACCCGTGCCCTGTATTCTTCTGCAGTTAAATGTCAGGCGGGATGAAAGAGCAGATGTCAGCAAGCTTTGCAAACTGCAGGGCACTGGGCAGATGTTTACATAAACACCCCAGAGGAAACCCCAAACAAGGCTCACTGTGGAAAATCTAAATGTCACTAAGCCTCCTGCTCCATCTTCTATCCTACTTTCTCTTCTGCCTGTAAAACTAATAATAGCTAACAGCTACACCGAGTGGCCTCGTGCCAGGCACTGTTCTAAGAGCTTCATATACATTTATTCTAATCCTCAAACAACCCTATGAAGTAGGTACTAACATGATCCCTGTTTTCAGTGGAGCAAACAGAAGCAGAGATAAGTAATTTGCTTAAAAATATTTATGAAATCTCTGTTTCAAACCTAGATAGTTTGGCTTCCAAGTCTATGCTCAGTATGGGAACTGGGGGAGGGGGATGAGTCTGAGAGGTTCCTCATGGAACAGACAGACTAGGGTAAGAGATGCAGGTTAGCAAAGGGCCTAGGGATGACCCGTGGCCCCCAGCAGCCTGCCTGTGCCCGGGAGGCGAGACTTTCAGCAGACCCCACTCCCACAGGGGGACATAAAAGACTGGGGGAGGAGTTGGTGGGTGGCATTAAGGCATCTCTTTAAACTTGTTTGTTTATGGAAAGAAATTTCAGGCCAGCTGTTGAAAACCTGTATTTTATGGGTAATTTTTCAATTTATTTCACACTGGTATTAAAAACAATAACCCCAACCTACCATGGAGGCTGTGATTCCACTGGGGTTGGTGAGGTGGGGGGCAGTGCTGGCTTAAAACAGTGCCTTTGTTTGCCTGAGCATCCCAGGGCCAAGGCTGCTAGCCTTCCCCTGGGAAAAAATAGCCCAAGTAAAGAAGAAAGACAGGGGTTGTTGCAGAGGTTGTGATTTAAGAAAACAAGACAAAGTTCAGTGGAAGAAGCTGGGGTGCCTCTCTTTTGTGTGTTAGTTGCTCAGTCGTGTCCGACTCTTTGTGACCCCATGGACTTTAGGCCACCAGGCTCCTCTGTCCCTGGAATTCTCCAGGCAAGAATACTGGAATGGGTTGCCATTTCCTTCTCCAGGGGATCTTTCCAACCCAGGGATCAATCCCATGTCTCCTGCATCGCAGGCAGATTCTTTATCGTAATGAGCCACCAGGGAAGCCCAACTCTCTTTTATAGATGATGAAACTGGTATAGATAATGGAAATTATTAGTGAAGATTTACTCTGAAATAGGCATTGCTTTTACCTGCACACCTCAAGAGTGGTCAGAAGAATTAGTAAGATACTGTATTGGTTTGGGTTGCTGAGGAGATCTTGAGACACAGACTGGAGTTCAAGAACTTTTCTTGGGAATTGATCTTGGGAAACACAGGGCTGAGAATGAGTGAAACAGGACCTAAAGGCAATCCATGGATCATTAAGACAACTACCACTGGGCACAACAGGAACTCAACCCTGCTGGGGAGTTCTGGGAGACAGCGTAGACCATGTCTCAGGCTCCCCCACTTGCTGAAGGAGGGAGCTGGGGTATTTGTCCATCATTGGGCATCTCCACTCTGTTATTGATTCTATTAGCAATGTTTTTGTTTCAAATATTTTTTCAGTTTTATAAATTTCTTTCTGGTTCTTTTTAGTTACCTTCTATTTCTTTGTTGAGATCTTCCATTTTCATTTTTTCAAAAGAACGTATGATTTCTTCTCAAAGCATTTTTTTATGGCTGCTTTAAAATCCTTATCAGATAATTCCAATATCTGAATCATCAGGTATTAGCATTGGTTAATTGTCTTTTCTCATTCAAATTATGGTTTTCTGGTTTCTGGTATGACAGTTAATTTTCTACATATCCTAGAAATCTGGGCTGTTATATTATACCTAGGCCTATTTTAAGTCTTTAATTTTAGTAGGCAGTTTCACTGTTTAGGTGTACATATAGGTTCTCACCTACTTTGGGGGCAGTAGCTGCAATGACCATTTGGTTTCCGGAGCTTGCAACTCTAGTCTGGTCTGCTCTGCTCTTCTGGTGCTACTGGCGCTAGTGTTATCCTACTACCAAAATCAGACAAACTCAGACAAAAATGCAGGGATCAACAGCCTTCATGAATGCAGAAGCAGTGATCCTTAATAAAACATTGTCAAGTAGATTTTAGCAATATATAAAAAGAATCATATGGGTTTCCCAGGTGGCTCAGTGCTAAAGAATCTGCCTGCAAATACAGGAGACGCTAGGAGACATAAGTTGGATCCCTGGGTTGGGAAGATCCCCTGGAGGAGGAAATGGCAACCCACTCCAGTATTCCTGCCTGGAGGATCCCATGGACAGAGGAGCCTGGCAGGCCACAGTCCACAGGGGTGCAAAGAGTCAACTGCGACTGAGTAACTGAGCGTGCACGTGTGCACACGCACACACACACACACAGATCATACACCGTGGCTAAGCAGAGTTTATTCCAGGGTGGAAAGGCTGATTCAACATTCATGTATATATACACAATGGAATACTACTCAATCACAAAAAAGAATGAAATAATGCTATTTTCAGCAACATAAATGGAACTACAATCATACTAAGTGAAGTAAGTCAAATAGAAAAAGACAAATATCATATGATACCACTTACTGTGAAATCTAAACTATAATACAAAATGAACTTATTTACAGAACAGAAAGAGACTCACAGACATAGAAAACAAACTTTGGTTACCAAAGGGGAAAGGAGGGAGTGTGTGGGATAAATTAGGAGTTTGGGATTAGCAGATATAAACTACAATATATAAAATAGGGGAATTCCCTGGCCGTCCAGTGGTTAGGACTCTGTTTTCACTACCACATGCCTGGGTTCAATCCCTGGTCGGGGAACTAAGATCCCAAAAGCATTATGGCACAGCAAAAAAAAAAAAAAAAAAAAAAAAGTCTTAAAAATAAAATAAATAACAGTGTCCTACTATACAGCACAGGGAACTATATTCAATATCTTATGTGTGTGTGCATGTGTGCTAAGTCGCTTCAGTTGTGTTTGACTCTTTGCGACCCTACAGACTATAGCCTGCCAGGCCCCTCTATCCATGAGGTTCTCCAGGCAAGAATACAGGAGTGGGTTGCCATGCCCTTCTGCAGGGCATCTTCCTGACCCAGGGATCAAACCCATGTCTCTTAGGTCTGTTGAATTGGCAGGTGGGTTCTTTACCACTAACGCCACCTGGGAAGCCCGCCATATAATAACCTAGAATAAAAAAAGAACAAGATGAAGAATATATGTATAAGAAAACCAAATCACTTTGGTGTACCTTAGAAACTAACACAATATTGCAAATCAGTCAAATTGCAATTTTTTAAAAACCAGATGCATTTCTATAGGTTAGGAATGAACAAATGGGCAGCAAAACTAAAAATACAATTGCTTTTTTAGAAAAGAAAAGAAATACTTAGGTGTAAATCTAATAAAACACACGTGTGTGTGTATGTGTGTGTGTATACTGAAAATGATCCCAAACACTGATTTTTTTTAAAAATCGAAGAGGATCTTAAAAAATGGAGAGACACATATTCACGGATTGGAAGACTCAACATAGTTAAGATATAAATTTTCCCCAAATAGATCTACAAGTTTAATGTAATTCTGATCAAATGCAACAAGATTTTTTGCAGACATAGACAAAATTATTATAACATTTATATTGAAAGGCGTAGGAACTAGAATAGCTCAAACAACTCTGAGAAAGAATAAAATGGGTAGGATCAGTCTACCCAACTTCAGATTTCTTATGAAGCTACCATAATCTTGGTATTGGCAGACAAAACAACACATAGTTTGTGAAATAAAATAGATAACCTAGAAATATATTCATATAAATATACACAATTACTTTTTGACAGAAGAGCAAAAGCAGTTCAATGGAGGCAATGCAGTCTTTTCAGCATATCAATTGGACATCCATAGGCAAAAAATGAACCCTGACTTAAACCTCACCCTTTATACAAAAATTAATTTAAAATGCATTATGGACTTAAATGTAAAACAATATGACATCTAGAAGAAAAAGAAGAGGAAATATTTGAGACCTGGGACCAGCAAATGTTCTTAGATTTGACACCAAAAGCGTGATCCATAAAATGTACACCTGGGACTTCCCTGGGGGTAAAGTGCTTAAGAATCCGCCTGCCAATGCAGGGGACACGGGTTTGATTTCTGGTCTGGGAAGATCGCACAGGCCTCAGAGCAGCTTAACCTGTGAGCTGCAACTACCGAAGCCCATGCTCCTAGTGCCTGTGCTCTGCAGCAAGAGAAGCCACTGCAATGAAGAATAATCCTGGCTTGCTGCAACTAGAGAAAGCTGCACACAGCAACAAAGACCCAGTGCAACCAAAAATAATAAATAAATAAGCAAACCACTACTGTAAGACTTTTAGGGAAAAAAAAAGAGGAAAAAACTGATCATGTGACCCTCATCAAAAGTAAAACCTTGGCTCTATGAAAGATGCTGGCAAGAGGATGAAAGGACCAACTGCGGATTAGAAGAAAATGTTAGCAAATAACATATAGTATAAAGAATTCTTAAAATCCAACAATTAAGAAAATCTAATTAAAATGGGCAAATATGTCTGACATTCATAGACATTTGCCAAAGAAGATAGGCAGAAACTTGTACACAAATGTCCATAGTAGCTTTATACTTATTAACCCAAAACTGGAAATTATTCAAATGTCTTTAGATGGATGAATGGCTAAGCAAAATATATAAAACATCCATATCATGGAATACTGCTCAACAGTAAAAAACAGCTATTAACACATGCAATAACCTTGATAAATCTCAAGGAAATTATACTAAGTGAAGAAAGCCAGTCTCAAAAAGACACATACCGCACGATTCCATTATATAACATAAGTGTAACAACATAATTATAGAAACGGAGAACAGATTAGTGGTTTGTTAAAGATTAGGGTGTTGGGGAGGGAGTGGGTGCAGCCCTAAAGAACAGCATGAGTAAGGGAGTGTTGTGATGGTCCTGTTAGGTATTTAGATGTGGTGATGGTTACAGGAAACTGTACAGGAGATAAAATTGCATCCCAGGAATCTCTTCAATCCCTGGCCAACCAGGACAGTAAGTCACTCAAGCAGGAGCCATCCAGCAGCCCTTGCTGCTCTGAAGAGGAGTTTGGGCTGCACCTGGAAGAAGAGCCAGGTCCTCTGGCTGCTTAGGAAGAAGAGCTCACAGGGGCTGGAAGTGACACAGACAGGAGCCACCACATCACTGGGGTGAGCGTGGCCCAATGGGGCAAACTGGCCAGAGGTTCGCCAAACGTTTGCTTTTCCTCCTTAGCACATGGCATGGCTAGACTGTTATTTCCCAGCCACCTTTGCAGGTATATGGGGTACATGACTGAGTTCTGACCAATGAGACACGGAAGGACACGCTCTTTACTTCCCGTAGGTGGTCCTCCATGCCCTGCCCCTTCCACAGTGAGCTTTAAGCCACGTAGTGGCTCAGTGGTAAAGAATCCTCCTGTAATGCAGGAGGCATAGTCCATGGGGTCGTAAAAAAGTCAGACACAATTTAGCAATTAAACAGCGACAACAAAGACAGCATAGCACAAGCTGGAAGGAACTGAGGTCCTGGCTATCCTGCAAAGGAGGACTTGCTGATCAGGAATACACACTCTGAGCATAATGCGGTGCAGCCATTATATCCAGCTTCATTTACTTGTGACAGCGTCCAGTAGTTCCTTAACTGACGGCTCCTGGTATGTACACCTCCTATTCTGCCATCAGCACCACTGACCCTGATGTCTTCCCTATGCGGAGAGGGCGGCTGGATGGCAGACTGGAATTCCCAGGCTCCCTCCCCACTACAGTTACAGAGAACCCAAGACCCTTTGAGCAGCTCTAGGTTGGGTGGGGACCTGAATTCTGGCTCTTAGAACCCTAGAAATACCAATTCTGAAAGGATCGGAAGAGAACACAAAATCTCATCTGTGCCACTGAATGAATGGGGAAACTAAGGCCAAGAGAGAGAATAGGAGGTACTTGAGGTCCCACAATAAATTAAGGGATGAGTGGGCACTCACTCATTCATTTTTTTTCATTCTTTTATTCATTTCACAGATATTTATTTAGCAGTTTATGTGTCCAGTGCAAGGATAAAATAAAGATTCCTGCCCTCATGGAACTCACAAACAAGCAAATTTCAAACATGAACAGGCCTGGTAGTGCTTGGTACTACAGGCATTAAAACAGGACCAAGAGACAAAGGGCACAGGCATCCTATTTTGTCTGGAGTAGTCAGAGAGGGCCCCCTTAGAGGAGGTAACCTAGAGTGGAGACAGGCCCTGAGGATATCAGGAATTTTCCAGGCAGTGTGTACATGCTCAGTAATTCAGTCGTGTCCTACTCTTAGCAACCCCATGGACTACAGTCCACTAGGATCCTCTGTCCATGGGATTTTCCAGGCAAGAATACTGGAGTGGGTTGCCATTTCCTTCTCCAGGGGATCTTCCAGACCCAGGAATTGAACCCGGGTCTCCTGCATTGCAGGTGGATTCTATACCACTGAGCAACCTGGATGGGTAGGGGCTGACTCTCCAGTTTCCTAATGGTTGATCTTCTAGGGTCACCTTATTTCTCTGCATACCCAAATTCCATGTATAAGCTGAGAGACTCTTGAATCTGGAGAACTCATTCATTCATTCACTCTACAAACAAGTTGCATACCTCCTCTGTGCCCAGCGTGAGCCGGGTTCTGGCATCCAGATATGACCTCATCTCTGGCCTTAAAGAGTTAACAATTCAGAGGAAGGGACAGACACATTTATAGTTACTATCTCATGTAATCCAAGCTGTGACAGAGAGATTGTGGAAGCCCAGAGGAGGCCCTGGACTGGCCCGAGATTCAGGGAAGGCTTCCTGGATGAAGGGTATATTCAGGATGGGTCCTGAATTATTCAGCGGGGAAGGGGAATGGAATGTAGGCCAACATTCCATGAAGAGATCACTCATGAAAGGCTCAGAGGTGTGAGAGACTTGGAGACATCTGTGAAATACTGAAAGGAGTTGAGATCTTTGGGATGAAAGGGGTGAAAGGAGGGGTAGAGGGGAAGGCGGATATCAAAGAGGTGAGAACAAGAGGACTTGTTAGGCTTGGTGGATGGGGAACATGCTGGGACACATTGATGCCATCCCACCTCTGCCCTAGATTTTCTGGGCTTCCTGGCCTAGGCACCACCCATCCCTAGGCCTCGGTGGCCCATCTGTAGAATATAGCACCACTGGGAGGGATGGCTCTGACATTCTACCCAGACCCCTATGAGTTTGTTTGTTGGTGTTCGTGGAACCCTATGGAAGAAGACCCGCCAGGGCAGAGCGGCCTCGCTCTCTGTGTTTCCCTTCCCCTGACACGCCCTCGCTTAAGTCGTGTCCGACTCGGTGCGACCCCACAGACGGCAGCCCACCAGGCTCCCCCGTCCCTGGGATTCTCCAGGCAAGAACACTGGAGTGGGTTGCCATTTCCTTCTCCAAAGCGACTTAGCATGGAAGAAGACCGGCCAGGGCAGAGCGGCCTCACTGTTTCCCTTCCCCTGGCACGCCCTCAAATGTCCTCAGTGCACTGGGGATCTCACTAAGGATGAAAATAAGGGGCTGGAGAAGGAGATGTGAGCATTTACCTTTTTGTTTTTAATCAAATTACACACACAGGTAAAAGGAAGAACAATGTTTCAGCAACAGACTGTCGAGGGTAAGTTCCCCAAGTAGTAGCTAAAAGGGTACAGACACTGGACCCCGACAGACCAGTGACCTGCTGTGTGATCTTAGGTAAGTCACTCAGCCTCTCTGAGCTTCCCTTTCCTCGCCGGTAAAGTGGAGTTAATCAGAACAGAATCTCACTGGGTCGTTTTGAAGACTGTATTCTGTATAAAGTGCTTAGAACAACGCCAAGCACATAGGCCTCAAAAGTGACAGGCAGTATTATTAATTACTGTTACAGTTTTCAGTGGGCAGGGTGGCGGGAGGCAGAAATGTACCCTTTGTTGGGAAGAAGGAGGAATTTCAGCCTGAAAGAGTTAAAATTGGGCCAGCTGCTCCCAACCTGTAGATAAGGTTGGAGGAAACACAGTCCAGGCCCCGGGCCCCTTCCCTGGAGAATTTATGAGGTGCTGGTCACTTTGAGGCTTAGGAGAAAAGAAGAAAAAGAAAATCGGAGGCAGAGAGTGGGGTGGAGGGAGAGGCTGAGAGCAGGACAGGGTCACCTGGCGTCTGAGCGTCTGTACCTGTGTGTGTGGCGTGGGGGACCATACTTGTGTCCGCCACGGGGCAGCGCAGGAACGACGCCAGAGCGCTCACAGCCCGACAGACCGACCTCTCGGCCCCTGGCCTGGCGACCCCCTCCGCCCCCACCGCGCGCCCGCCCCTAGCGAGTTAACGCGCCGCCCCCGAAGCGCCAGCTCCTCCCAGCCCGCCGCGTCTGGGCTCTGCCGACGCCCTCACTCGACCTGGAGGCCGGGCCCTGGGCGGACGGCGGGTGCCTGGCGGCGGGACTGACCCCGCGCCCGCGGATGCGCCGGGATCAGCCCCCGCGCCCCGCCGCACCGCCGCCGCAGGGTAGCCACTGGGTCGTCGGTTCTCCCAGGGCGCCCGCACGCCCGCCTGGACCAGGCTGCCCAGATGCGGGCGCCACTCTGCCTCTTGCTGCTTGTCGCCCACGCCGTGGACATGCTCCCCCTGAACCGAAGGAAGAAGCAAGGTATGAGGGGCAGCCGGCAGGATGGCCGGGCAGTGCAGCAGGATAGTCGAGGGGTGGCTCTGGGGGCATCTGTCTGGTGCCCAGCTCCCCAAACCGTTAGCTCTTCCAGACTGCTGTCAACCCCACTCTACAGATGGGGAGACTGAGGCCCCAGGATACTGTGGGGCAAGCTGGACCAAGAAGGGTCTCTAGGGAGGGAAAGAGCTGGCAGGCTGCCCACTCCCTGTAATAATAGTATTGCTGGGAGGGAGGAAAGTGACTTTTGCAGAGACAAGAAGCTTCAGGTGACACAGGCTAGGGGTGGAAGGGACTAGGGGACAGAGTTAGTGGCTCAGAAATCATCCCAAGCATCAGTATGGAGCCAGGAGGTGAGGTAAAGAGCCCTGAGCTGGGAGTCCCAATGCCCCAGTTTCAGCCCCAGTATAGACCCTGAATCTCTGCATGATTTCTCAGAAGGCAGTAGTTTTTGGTAGGTTCCCCCTGGGTGAGGGCCTGAGCTGCGTGAGCTCAGGGAGACTGGAGTTTGACAACATTTATTCTGGGATAACCTGGAAGACATCTACACCCTCCAAGAGCCTCAGTTTTTCCATCTTGACCTCCTAGGGCCACTAAGAGGATGAACCAAGGTTCAGATTATAAATGTACCAGAGGCACAAAGTCGGGGGCCCCTTGCACTCTCACCTTGGGACTCTATGCCATGTTCCCTCCCTGCGGGAGTCAGAATGTCCCAGGAGGTAAGTTTGAGGTTGTCCCTGCAGACCGAGGTGGGTAAGCGAGTCCCACACCTGAGCCGTCAGCCCTTTGACCTCCGTCCAGTTGGCAGTCTGAGAGTTGAGGGCCAAATGCCAGCCTCTGTGCCCAGGGTTTTCCACGCACGGAGGGAGTCCCCACCACATCCTCATGACATAGGGATCATCCTATTCATAGAGCCAGGTGCCAAGGCTCAGACAGGCTGAGTAACTTTGCCAAGTTGACCAGCAGGTGAATAAGACCCTGTGTCTTCTTTCTTTCCAGCTCTGGTGTTAGGTTTGAGCAAGGCTGCATGGGAAAGAGAACAAGACTGCTCTCTGGGGGCTTCTAGTCCCTTTTAGTATAAAGCCCTGAATAGACCAAATCACTCCTGGAGTGAAACAGGAGGCTGAGAGTGGTTGTTGGAGAATGGAGGCGTGGATTTGGGTGGGAGAGAAAGACTGAGGTCTGAAGGACTCCAGGTCCAGGCGTGACTAGACAGAGGGGTCCAGGGAAGGGAGAGGTGGGTGGGCTTCAGGTGAGCTGGGGGAAGTCTGCGACCTCATGGGGACACTGGTCTGCAAACAGCCCTTTTATGGTAAAGCTCATAGGCTCTGGAGTCAGCCTGCCTTCCTCAGTTACCAGCTGAGTGACCTTGGGGATGTCACTTTTTCTCTTTGAACATCTGTCTATTAGAAGCTCTCTAAGATTTTCTCAGTTCTCAGAAAGACCAAAAAAAAAAAAAAAAAAATTAAAAGTGTAAAACACCTCTCTCCTCAGTAACTCCTCTTTAAAATAGGAATAATGATCTTCATATCCAACTCACAGGGCAGATGTGGGTAAGACTCAGTGAGTTAGCATGTCTGTTAAGTGAGTAGCCAAATGCAGTAGTCATTCTCCTTTCCTGCCCATCATGTCATTGGTCACTCACAACAGCCCAGGGTGGGTGGGGGGGATGCTTATTTTCTGCATGAGGAAACTGAGATTCAGAGAGAAAAACTGATTGTCCAAGGTGGCCCAGCAGGTTAGTAGCAAAGCAGGCTTGAATCCCAGCTGGTCTGACATGATGCTGAGAAGATGTCTCCTGAGCTCTGTTGGTCTTCCCTTCTCAGAGCCTCAATTTCCCCATCTGAAGAGGAGCTGGTTTAGAAGAGCTTTAAGCTGCTTCTGAGTTCTCAAACACATGCCACACAGACACACAGAATCAAGAAGAAGAAAACGTCCAGTCCCTCTTCCATCCCCAGTTGCTCAGTGAGGAGGTTGGGCACGGCTGCACCTTACATGGCCACTGTTTGGTGAGGGGGCTACTGGCGCCCCTCCCTGTGGTTGTTGATCTGTTGCATCTGGAACACATGCATGTCCAGGGCAGCATCTTCGGAGAGAGGCTTTGTGACTCTGTTTACTTGTCAGGTGCAATGGAGATAGCCTTGGATTTTAGTCCCACCCCGCCCCCTACTCCTTTTGGGAGAGTGGATTCCTCCAACCTACCTCCTACCCACAGCCTTGGTTTCCCCATTGGCACTAGGGTGGAGGTAGGAGGTAGCAGAAAGCTTCCTGTAACCTATTCTGCAAGGCAGTCATAGGAGTCTTGGCCAAACAGCTTTGAGCATTGCTGGCTTCAGCAGATTTCTTGATGGCGGGACTTATCAGAGCATTCGTGGTGAAGAGGCAGAGGACAGAGAATAGGACCTTTCCCAAACCAGTTACAGATTAGGGACCATTTTTCATAAGACAGCTGCTTGGAAACTTCCACACAAGATCCCCAAGGGTCTTCCCAGCTTTGACATTCTGGTCTAACTTTGGCCGAGAATGTGTCGTGAAGGCACCTAGATATTAGCAATGCCTCTTTTCTCCTTTCCTCTCCTTTCTTCTCCCCTCCTTCCCAGCCCCCCTTCCTTCTTTAATTCCTTCCTTTCTTCTTTCCTTCCTCTCTCTCTTTCCCTTGCTCATTCAATAAGCATTACAGGGCAGACCCTGAGCCAGGCTCTGTGTTGGGAAGTCTGGGAGTGTCAAGGTAAATGGACCTGGGGCCCTTGAGGAGTAGCTAGTGTGGAGGGATGCCCTTCCCTGGTCCTCTCCCACCTCCCCTCCAGCGTTTGACCTGCTCTGCAAGGTCAAGAGGAACGTTCTCTGGGCCCAGCAGCCGCCGAGGCTGAGCTGTCACCCTCAGGGCCTGGCTCCCACAGACCCGTGCTTCGTCAAGCTCCAACATCACTGTTTTTTGATGAAACCTAATTTTTCTGTTTCCAAGACAAGAAAGACGAAAAGAAAAGGCTTGAGAACGGTTCTCAGAGCTCAAGTGACTCTTACAAAACAACATGTTGATTAATTAAGTATAAACGAATCAGAACCAGATGGGGACGTTTCTCTTGAACATGCTGGGGTGTCCCGGCAATAGGAGAGTCGGGCAGGGTGAGGGGTCCTGGTCTGTAACCCTGCCTTGATATGGAGCCGCATTTAGGCAATGAGGAGAAGACAGGCTATCCCCGACTCTCCTCAGTGTCTATGGCCTGCCAGGGAGGGGCCTTGTGGATGCAATTGTCCCCCACATTCACATGGTGCCTTTAGATCCTTCTGGACCTGGGGCAGCAAAGGGCAGAGGGAGGAGCTCTGGAATTCAGGGCCCTCTCTTGCCCTGGATGTGTGATTTGGGGCCGGCCACATGCCTTCTCCAATTCAGTTCCACATCTGTGAAATGGGAATGGTTGTGCCTACCTCTTTGGCGTTTGGGCCGATTCACCACAGCCACAGGGAAAGGGGTCCGAAGGCATACAGTAGGTGCTTCATAAGGACTCAACCACTTCCCCCTCCATTTTACAGCAGAGCGGATGCTCCCTGGGCTGGGGGGAGGGAGTCTCGTGTGGGTTGAATCTCCCCTCTGCCCTTCTCCCCTCTCTGAGCCTCTAGAAATAGAGATTTCTTTACAAATAAAGAAAATTATCTGTACAGTGACTATGGCAGTGCCCACTCCAGAGGCCTGTTAGATGGACTGAATATAATAATTCTCCAAACTGAGAACCCCTGTGTTTATGTCCAGACAGGCAGCACTGTCCCCTGCCCAAAGACTGAGAAACTGAGACCCAGAAGGCAGGTGCCCAAGGCATTGGCCGTGATAGAGGAGGACCTGGGTTTCTAGTCTCCAGGTCAGGGCCATGGCTGGGCACAGAGCAAAGTATATCTCACCTCCCTCTCCCCTGGGTGGAGATAAACCTACCCCTGCCCAGCCACCAAAGGAGACCCTTAGGGCGAGCACGTGCCAGGAACTCTGCGTGTGGGTTGTGAAGTCTGACTGTGGCGTTGCCTGCATCCTATTTCCTAGACAAGAGGTCTGGGGCTCCGAAAGAGACAGAGACCTGCCCGGGAACTCCCAACAGCTGAGTTGGGAGGTGGACCCAGAGTTTTGGAGGCTCCGAAGTCTGTGCATAGAAAAGGAAGTGAATCCTATCAGAGACTTGCCAAGGGCTACAAGGAGGAGTTCAGTTCAGTTCAGTTCAGTTCAGTCGCTCAGTCATGTCCAACTCTTTGCCACCCCATGGACTGCAGCACGCCAGGCTTCCCTGTCCATTACCAACTCCCAGAGTTTACTCAAACTCATGTCCATTGAGTCAGTGATGCCATCCAACCATCTCATCCCCTTCTCCTCCCGCCTTCAATCTTTCCCAGCATCAGGGTCTTTTCAAATGAGTCAGTTCTTCGTATCAGGCGGCCAAAGTATTGGAGTTTGGCATCTGAGGCCCTCCATGAATGGACACTGGCCCTGTCTGCAGTCGGACCTCCACCCTCAATACAAGGAGGAGGGTTGGTAGTAAAACAGGCTCAAATCAGTCTGACATGATTCTGAGAAGATGTCTCCTGAGCTCTGTTGGTCTTCCCTTCTCAGAGCCTCACTTTCCACATCTGAAGAGGAGCTGGTTTAGGAGATCCTTAAGATGTTTCTCTGGAGAAGGCAATGGCACCCCACTCCAGTACTCTTGCCTGGAAAACCCCGTGGGCGGAGGAGCCTGGTGGGCTGCCGTCTATGGGGTCGCATAGAGTCAGACACGACTGAAGTGACTTAGCAGCAGCAGCAGCAGCAGCAGCAAGATGTTTCTCAGTTCTAAAAGACACACACACACACACAGAAAATAAAGAAAATGAAGACTTCCAATCCCTCCCCCAACCCCAGTTGCTCAGTGAGGAGGTCGAGCATGGCTGCACCTACCATGCCCTCTGTTTGGTGAGGGGGCTACTGGCATCCCTTCCCACAGTAGTTGATCTGTTGCATCTGGAACACGTGCATGTCCAGGGCAGTATCTTCAGAGAGAGACTTGTGGCAAGGAGGGGGCATCTGAGAGGAGCCCCATTAGAGGGCTAGGTCTTGGGAATTTGTCAGCTGGAAGCAGCAGTAGCATAGAAGCTGGGGACTCTCGCAGGCGGAGCGGAGGGTCTGGCCGGTGGGAAGGGCCAAAGGGGCTGTGTGGCAGAGCTGGTGGAGGTCTGACTGCAGACAGTTCCAGTATCCTGTCATGGAGGGCCTCGGATGCCATTTGCCTGTCACCATCGTCACAAAGAAATGTTTACTGAGCCCCTCCTGGCGATCAGGCCCTAAATTAGGTGTTGGCGAGGACAGCAGAGTTGTGCTCCATCGTCCCTGCTGTCAGTGCTCAGTTGCTCAGTCGTGTCTGGCTCTTTGCGACTCCATGGACTATAGCCAGCCAGGCTCCTCTGTCCATGGGATTTTCCAGTCAAGAATACTCCAAAAGTCTACAAGCAATAAATGCTGGAGAGGATGTGGAGAAAAGGGAACCCTCTTACGCTGTTGGTGGGAATGCAAACTAGTACAGCCATTATGGAGAACAGTGTGGAGATTTCCTTAAAAAACTGGAAATAGAACTGCCTTATGACCCAGTAATCCCATTGCTGGGCATACACACTGAGGAAACCAGAATTGAAAGAGACATGTGTACCCCAATGTTCATCACAGCAGTGTTTATAATATCCAGGACATGGAAGCAACCTAGATGTCCATCAGCAGATGAATGGATAAGAAAGCTGTGGTACGTATACACAATGGAGTATTACACAGCCATTAAAAAGAATACATTTGAATCAGTTCTAGTGAGGTGGATGAAACTGGAACCTATTATACAGAGTGAAGTAAGCCAGAAAGAAAAACACCAATACAGTATACTAACACATATACATGGAATTTAGAAAGATGGTAACGATAACCCTGTACGCGAGACAGCAAAAGAGACACAGATGTATAGAACAGCCTTTTGGGCTCTGTGGAAGAGGGTGAGGGTGGGATGGTTTGGGAGAATGGCATTGAAACATGTATAATATCATATAAGAAATGAATCGCCAGTCCAGGTTCGATGCAGGATACAGGATGCTTGGGGCTGGAGCACTGGGATGACCCAGAGGGATGGTACAGGGAGGGAGGTGGGAGGGGGGTTCAGGATGGGGAACACGTGTACACCCGTGGTGGATTCATGTTGATGTATGGCAAAACCAATACAATATTGTAAAGTAATTAGCCTCCAATTAAAATAAATAAATTTAAATTAAAAAAAAGAATACTCCAGTAGTCAAGAACTACTGGAGCAGTTTTCTACTCCAGTCCCTGTTGTCAGAGAGCTCAGCATCTCCTAGAGGTGTCAGAAATGAATCCATCATGAAAAAAAATGGCACAGACAGGATCCTGCTGCTTCTCAGTATAGCCCAGAGAGGCTGGTCGTCGGTGGTCCTCATCTCAGTTGAGGAATCTGAGACTCAGAGGTGGGACGTTGCTCAGCCGAGGTGTCACAGGATAAGGGGACCCTCTTCAGTTTGTTCGCCTGCCTCGTCTTATCCATCTATTAGTCCGCTCTCTCTTCATCCATCTTTCCATCCTTCCATTTAGTGAAAAAAAACTGAAGCTCACGCTGATTCAGAGCTTTTCAAACTGAGGTTTGGAATCATTCAGCAGATCTGGGAAATAAATTTAGTAAATGCAACTAGCATTTAGAATGCTGAAGTGGCATAGAATAGAATAAAACAGAGTATAGAGTAGAATAAAATAGAGTGAAGTCAGCAAACTTTTTTGCAAAGGGCCAGATAGGTAATATTTTAGGCTTTGTAGGACATACTCTTCCTGTTTTGTTTTTGTTTTTTTTTTAACAAACCTTTAAAAATATTAAACCATTCTTAGCTCACAGCCATACATAAAGAAGCCATTCAGTTCAGTTCAGTTCAGTTCAGTCGCTCAGTCATGTCCGACTCTTTGCGACCCCATGAATCGCAGCACGCCAGGCCTCCCTGTCTATCACCAACTCCCGGAGTTCACCCAAACTCATGTTCATCGAGTCGGTGATGCCATCCAGCCATCTCATCCTCTATCATCCCCTTCACCTCCTGCCCCCAATCCCTCCCAACATCAGAGTCTTTTCCAATGAGTCAACTCTTCGCATGAGGTGGCCAAAGTACTGGAGTTTCAGCTTCAACATCAGTCCTTCCAAATAACACCCAGGACTGATCTCCTTTAGAATGGACTGGTTGGATCTCCTTGCAGTCCAAGGGACTCTCAAGAGTCTTCTCCAACACCAGAGTTCAAAAGCATCAATTCTTCGGCGCTCAGCTTTCTTCACAGTCCAACTTTCACATCCATACATGACCACAGGAAAAACCAAAGCCTTGACTAGACGGACCTTTGTTGGCAAAGTAATGTCTCTGCTTTTGAATATGCTATCTAGGTTGGTCATAACTTTCCTTCCAGGGAGTAAGCATCTTTTAATTTCATGACTGCAATCACCATCTGCAGTGATTTTGGAGCCCAAAAAAATGAAGTCTGACACTGTTTCCACTAAGTTAGCCCATGGGCCATAGTTTGCCAACCCCCTTCATGGAAAATATCAGAATGCATTGCAGATGTTAAGATGAGTTATCATTTTGAGAAATGGGTTTTTGCTTCCATATATATGTGAATGTGTGGCTGCATGTGTATACCCGTATGTAGATGTGTATGCACATGGATGTGGTATGTGTGAGTGTGGATAAGGGGGTGTGTGTACTCAGTGTACTGTGTGTGTACTGACATAAAAATGTAATTTTTACTATTGTCCAAAAAGTGTGGAGGCCACTGTATCAGCTGAGCCCAGTGCAGTCCTCCCGACAGTTCTGAGAGGAGGGTTCCAGGGGGTCCTGGGATTGCAGATGGGGAGTTGAAGGCCCTGTGGGTCACACAACCGTAGGCATGTGAACCCCAAAAGTCTGGCTCTGGAGCTCCAAACAGGAGGCTAAATTGCCTTTAAAGTAGCAATTGCCCTCGACATATTTGTCCTTACGCTTGTTTCTGACGGCCCTGAATCTGATGGCCATGTCCTTCCCAAGATGTTTTCTTTTCTCAAGGTGGACTTTAGCCCCAGGAAATGGAATGATCCATCAGGGTCTAAATGTCCTCCTGCATCAGACATCCCCAAGGAGCTGCTGAGTGCTGGACATTGTATGTTCCTTTCACATCGACCCTCCCCCAGCCTTGCCGGGTGGATATGGTTACCTTTCTTCCTTTACAGAAGAAGCAGGCTGTCTCAGAGAGGGAAACCGACTTATCCAAAGTCACATAGCCAATGTTCCTGATTCCAGAACCATGGGAGCAGGTCCCCCCTACTAAAGAGTGCTCCAGAAAGTCCATCTAATGCTGCCAGTACCCACCCGCTCATTCATATAGGTCTTCACAGTTTGCAAAACAGTTCAACTTCCATTTTCTCTCTGGAGTTCTGGAGACAGGTTATCGAATGATGGAATGCTAGGGCTGAAAAGGCCAGTTGAGGCCTTGGAGACCCATGTTTGTGTAAACAAAAAAAAAAAAAAAAAATGGAGCTCCAGGCGAGGAAGTACCTCAGCCAAGATCACCCAGCCGGGGTGGAGGTGAGGATGCAGGACAGGGGGCAGGGCCGCGAGGGTGGCTTTGGATAGGCAGAAGAAGGCACTTGCTCCGGAGCCTGCAGTCTGGTTTAGAGCTTCTCAGAGCCTCAGTTGCTCGTGTCACTTGGGAATGCTCCATATGCTTTGTCTTTCTCCCAGGCCCAGAAGAAATGTTAGATGAGAGGGTGCAACAGAGAGGGCTTGCACAGCTCTGCAGAGGTTTCTTAGTAACCAGAGGCCAGCCCAGGTCCAGGAGCTTGTAAGGGCCTCCAGGGTTACCTGAGTGCCACACGGGGTCTGTGGCCTGGGTGTGTGGTTCCATGAGAGGCACCTGGTGGAGGCCCGGGACCCACGCAGAACCGCCATGCCCTTGAAGCGAGTCCTTCTGTCAGAGCCCAGACTGTGGACACTGTTAGGACGTAGAAAAGCCCAAGGTTCTTGGATACCCAGGGACACACACCTCGTTTATGTGTCAGAGGGATTCTCATGGGGACACACACCTCAGTTAACCAGAAGGAACGGGTTAAGTGTGCTTACTCAGTCGCTTCAATCATGTCTGACTCTTTGCAATCCCATGGACTGTAGCCCACCAGGCTCCTCTGTCTGTGGGATTCTCCAGGCAAGAATACTGAAGTGGGTTGCCATGCCCTCCTCCAGGGGATCTTCCTAACCCAGGGATGGAACCCATGTCTCTTATGTCTCCTGTATTATAGGTGGATTCTTTACCACTGCCCCTCATGTATATATCCACACACATATATGTTCCTAAAAACATTTATTTGTTTCTTTAAAGGTACTTAATTTTCACTGCAACAAAGGTTTAGAAAGTCTCTTTTTGATTTTGTTTTACGGTTATTTCCTCTATGCCAACTGTTACCTGTGTTGTTTTATTTACCAATGTCAGGCACTATGCATATAAACTGACTAAATTCTCCTAAGAAACCTGTGATGTGGGTACTATTATCGTCCCCATTTTACATATGAGAAAACTGAGGCACAGAGGGGTTGAGTGACTTTCCCTAGGTCACACAGCCAAATTTACATCCTTCCTAGTCCCAGAGCCCAGACTCCAATTACCAAGCTCAGTTGCCTCCCAGCCTTATTTAGTCCTTGCAGCAACCTGGAAAAGGATGTTATTATCCACATTTCACAGACGAGGAGACTAAATTAAGAGAGAAAGGAGCATTAGTTAAAGAATGTGAAACTGCCATTTTTATAGGCTGAAAAAAGCCAAATATTAGTGATTTCATATGTTCCAGTCTACTAGCTTGGCAAGTAAGTTTGGCAAAGCCATGATTTAAACCCAGATGATTGATTCCAAAGGTTGGGTCCATAGCCACCCTGCCTGGCCTTCTCCCAGTACATCCAGATAATAGCCCACGAGGTAGTTGGATCCTGTAGTTCTACAGAGGCCTTCCAAGCATAGAGAGGGCTATCAACTTGCCAGGATCACACAGCCAGGATGGGGAGAGGTTGGGATGTGCCCCCCACTCCAGGTCTCCCTGGCCGGAGCCTCCTTGTCTCAGCTCTGTGCAGCCATCAGCACCACCCAGGACACACACACACCCTCGGCCCCACCCTGGGGATTCCTCCAGGGTCCCACAGTGCATGGTCTGGTTCCCGTTGCACGGGGGAAGCTCCCTCATCTTGGGCACTGCTGCCTGAGGCCAGGCCACCACCACCCACCCTGGGATGATTTCTTATAATGTCGCATGATTCACGGGGCCCCTGCTCTGTGGCCCTTGGTGGGGGCCTCTCTGGGTTTTTGTGGGTGGGGGGTTCTGTTTCATTAGTTCAGAAGAAAGGCATGTGCAAGCCTGGGGGACACAGACCACGTAGGGAAACCACTCCCTTTCGCCAGAAGCCTCCACTTTCCCTGCAGACTGACTGCAGTGCCCACATCCGCAGGGTGGGGACACCCAGAAAGGAATGTCACAACTGCTCTTCTGCAGCCTGCTCTGCTGTTGGCAGGCAGGCACGGCTGTCTCCAGCATGTCCCAGATGAGCGGTGGGAGGTCGACTGACTGGCACGAAGGCCACGGGCTCTGCTGCTCACCAGCTGAGTGATGTTGGGCAGGTCACCTCTGGTGGCTAATTTGCAAGATGGGGCACAAAAGGCACCCACGGCACATAGTGAGTGCTCAGTTGGTGAGAAGAGTGTCTAGTGCCGGGCAGGGAGTGCGGGATTTGGGCTCTGACAGGCCTGGGCTCAGCTCCCGGCTCTGCTACTGCCATGTTCGTGTGAAGATATTTCATTACTGAATCTCAGTGTTGTCTGTCAGTACCACGGTGACAATAGCAGCATCTACATCATAGGATTGTCTTGAAGATCAAAATTGTGCATGTAACCCACCTGGGAGACAGTAGGTGCTAATAAATGGTGACACCAGTCATGCGTCATAGGAAAGTTGGCTTGCTCTACTGTCCAGGACGTTCCAGCCTAACATCAGACAAGCCCCTGCCTGGGTTTGAAAGTCCTTGGCAGACCTAACTCTTCAAAAGAAAGTTATTTGGGGAAGCCCAGATTCAGAGACTAGGGAGGCCCTAAGGGCTGTGTGTCTATAGCACAGTGACTCACCCTCTCTGAGCCTCTGTTCACTCCTCTATGAAGGGGGACCTCAGAGAACAGCAGTGAAGACAGAAGTGTGTGTGTGTGTGTGTTGCTTGCACATTATAAACGTATAAATGATGTGATGAGGCCTGACATCCTGCCCTCTGCCCACAGCAGCTGGAAAAACGCAGTCAGATGCTGCCTTTCAGACATACTTTTCCTTCCTCCTCCCCTCTTGCCTGCTTCTGGCAGACATGTGAGCCCAACAGACTTAATTCATAGCACATTATCAGCTTCAGTTGAGCTGATAATGCTTATTTTGTATTATCGTATTTTTTCCTTACTTTTTAAATGATTGTGCTTAGTCACTCAAGTCGTGTCCAACTCTTTGTGCCTCCATGAACATTAGCCCACCAGGCTTCTCTGTCCATGGGATTCTCCAGGCAAGAATACTGGAGTGGGTTGCCATTTTCTTCTCCATTTTAAATGGTTACAAATTGTCAATGTTTATTTTTACTCTTAACATTTACTTCACTTATTTTAAAATTTTCATTTTACTTAAACATCTTATTTTTATTAATTTTAATGTATTTAGTTTATTGAAGTGTAGTTGATTTACAATGTGGTGTTAGTTTCGGGTATACAGCAAAGTGATTCAGCTATATATATATATTTTTTTTTTTTTTTTTCAGATTCTTTTCCCTTATAGGCCATTACAAAGTACTAAGTGTAGGTCCCTGTGCTATCCACTAGATCTTTGTTGGTTGTCTGTTTTATATATAGTGCCTTAGCACTTTATAATTTACTGTCTTTGTTCTGGCCATCATCTTGTGGATAAAAAGCTAATAAACTGTGTTATTTGCATGATATCTAATTTGCTTATCATATCTCCTTAGATTAGTGAATTTAGGCAGTTATAAATAAATACTTTATATGAACTCCTTTTAAGTGTCTTTTGTGGATTTGTTCAGCTTGTCTAAAAAATGATTTTATTAGGGTTGTATCAAATGTTAATCTTTTTCCCAGGAAATGTCAAACTCAGATGAACAAACATGGTAAGAATTTCATATGGTGAACATTTTTGCAGAAACAATCTGATGCATTCTAAATGGTTGTTACTATCAAATGAAATTGCCCTCAAATTTTCTTGCAAGGGGTTAATGCAATTTATTTAAATTTACAAATTTATTTTTATTTTATTCTTACATTTTATTTGTCTAAGCTTTTTATTTTTCTCTTTTATTTTAAAATGCCTTTTTAGTTTAAATTTTTATTAGTTTAAGTTATGTTTTATTTTAAATCTTTTAATTTTACTTTTTGGGTTGTTAATTTCTTTTAAGATAATGTTATTGTGTTTTTATTTGCCCACTTTTTTATTGGGTTTCCTGAATTTTCTTCATCAGTTTATAGGTATGTGTGTGCTCAGTCGGTCAGTCGTGTCTGACTCTGTGACCCCATGGACTGTACTCCACCAGGCTCATCTGTCCATGGAATTTTCCAGGCAAGAATACTGGAGTGAGTTGCCATTTCCTACTCCAGGGAATCTGCCTAACCTAGGGATCGAACCCATGTCTTCTGCATCTCCTGCATAGGCAAAACAAATTCTTTACCAATGTGCCATCTGGGAAGCCATCAGTTTATAAGACTTCCTTGTATTACCTACATATTAATCTCCTGTTGATTTTCACATGGAAGGTATCTTTCTTTAATCTGTTATCCCAACTGCTAACTTTGTATATACTTTGGAGAGTAGACATTGTTACTTATAATACTGCTCAAGAAAGGGTTTGAAGGTTTTTTTGGTAGGAGTGGAGTTTTTCTATCTTATGGTCTGGGCTGTTTGATCTTACAAAATTTCCTCGTAGAAAGGTCTCATGAGAAGGGTGTGAGTTCCCAACTCTGTCTTTTGAGCAGATCACCCTTCCTATGAGCGATTCTTCCTTGACAAGTGTTTTCAGTCCTGATGCAGCGGCCCTAGGGCCTTCCCTGAGGATACTCCTGGAACTCTCAAATGCAGGTGACTCTTCTCTGTCCACCTTCATTCCTGGTTGTCCCTGGGTCACTGCATTTCAGCCGGCACACATCTATTAAACCCTTGCTGTCAGCCAGACTCTGTCCTTGACTGATGAAGGTGGCAGGCCCAACAGAGTGAATAGGAGAAGTATCAGCTGGATACACCAGCCCCGGGTCAGGGGGAGTTGGCTTGATATTTTCCCCACGAGTGGAGCGTCCCACCAATGGCTGACATTCTGCCAGGGCTGCTTTCTCTGAATGGTTTCAATTCTTGGACCATCTTATTCTCATGCATCAATAATCCTCCCTCCAGCCCCCTCCCTGTTAAAGGAAAAAGAAAGAAACTGGCACTCAGGACATTTGTGAGTAATGCAGACTTGAAGATTGACGGTCTGGGGATGCTGCTAAGGCCTCCATCTGCAGTGCAGGTGGTCTCAGGCATAAGACCACTGAGTCATTCCTGCGACCTCCTCTCCTCCTCCTGTCTGACCCTGCACCACACAGCTCCGGGCCCCTCTCTGTGGGCCTTGGGCTCTAGGATGTGTGACTTTCAGTGGCACTTTTCTACCTTTGGAGAGCCACCAGGCGTGAGACAGAAGGAAGGGGCTGACAGGCCATCAGGGAGGTACAGCTCCCAGCAGTTAGGAGCTAGGGCTCTGGTTTGCATCCCACTTGACTCTTTGCTGTGAGTACTTGGGTGAACCGCTTTACCTTTCTAAGCCTCAGTTTTCAGTCTGTGAAAGTGGGTAAATATAGCCCAGCTTTGCAAGGCTGTGATGGGTTTGCAGTGATTTAACAGAAGGACCTGATGGCACAGGGTCCTGCATGCTGTAGATATTCAGCAGGCATCGGCCTGGCTCTGCCCCTCTGCAGACCTGGTCCTTCAGAGGGTCTATAGGAGCTCATAGAGATCAGCATCTCTGGCTGTGGCTGTTTGTCTTGGTTCTAGCTGTTACTCCTGCCTTTAAATGGATAAGAAGGATTACAATCCCCATTTTGCAGATGAGAAAACTGAGACCAGCTAACAGTGGGTGTGGAATTTCCCAGCCCTGCAAGCCTAGGTCCCTCCAACTGACTGGGTTTTGGTGTGGTGGAGACAGTACCCCAGGACCATGAGAGGTTTCCTAGACAAAGCCTCTGTCACCTTCTTCCGTTCAGCTCCTCTCTGCTGGCATCATACCAGTTTTGAGCACCTACTGTGTGCCAGGAAATTTGTGTGCATTAATTACCCATAACCTCAGGAGTTAGGACCCATTTTACAGAAGAGGAAAGTAGGATCCATATAGGTGAGGCCACGTGCCCAGGTTTCCACAGCCCCCATCCATCTGGGTTGGAAGCCGAGCTGGGGCTCTGAAGCCAGAGCTCTTATTCACTGTGCCAGGAATTGCTGAGCTGAACCCAGGGCAGCAACGAGGATAAAGCTGACTCCCATTTGGTGAGTCCTTGGCATATGAACCGGGCATGCTGCTAGGTGCTCTGTAGGTTATTACTGCCCTTCATCCTCCAGACAACCCTTTGATAGCATCATTTTCATTTTGCAGCTGAGATGTGAGGCTCAGAGAAGTGAGAGGGACCCCCCAGGGTCAAGGTTGCAGAGCTGGGATTCAAACTCAGATGTATATGACCTGGATTCCTGCCTGCCTCATGCTGCCTCCCCTCATCTCCTACTTCCTGAGCTGGGCAGTTGGTCTGGGGGCCTGGGCTGGCAGATGCCTTTTCTGTGTTTCTCACCTTTGAGAATGACCCGGGGAGCCATCCAGACAGGGCCTCAGGTTTCAGCCCAGCTTGGAGGTGGCGGGTATGCAGCAGGTGTAGGGAGCAACTGAACAGCAAGATGTGAGTGAGGCTTTGTCCCAGTGGCCTGTGAATGTCAAGAGGCCACCGCAGGTCATGGAAGCACGACCAGAGCCAATGAAGTGAAGGAGCAGAAGGGATTCAGGCTCCTCTGGAGGAGGCTGCAGACTAGATACCGTCATGGGATTCTCAGATCAGGTCTCTTTAGAGCTGAGGACGGGGAGCTGACTGCAGCTCACACCAGCTACCTGCTGCACCATGAACTAGACTGCTTACCTTTTAATTCTCATAATTACCGTTGAGCAAGACTTGTCCATCTGCTGCTCACAGCCAATAGCCTGGTCCAGAACCCTCCAGATGACCACAGGCCTCCAACTTGGGCTCCCAGCTCCCACTGCTACCCCTTCCCATCCATTCTGCTCAGCCCCAAAGGGACCTCTTGAGATGCAGGCTCTTGTTGGCCTGCACCCTGCAGGATCTTCCCGTCTTGCTTCCAGGAAAGCCCAGAACTAGCCTTTTCTGAGCCCAGCACCTCAATCTGGGCTGATCTGCCTTTTTGACCAGTCTCTGTGTTCTGGCCTCACTGCCCTCTTCCATGCTAAGCCCCTGGACCTTTGTACCTGCTGGTCCCTCTGCCAGGAATACGTTCCTTGTATGTCTCAGTGAGTCCTGTCTTGTGGCCGGACCCTCCTCTCCTCTGCTCACTCTTTCCTTTCATTCACTTCCTGTCACTGTCTCAGATGACCTCTCTTTCTCCTTTAGAATGCAGACTCCATGAGGAGAGGGCTGTCTTGTCTTCTGATGGATCCCCAGTGCCTACAACACTTCTTGGCTCGTAGTAGGTCCTTGATACATATTTGTGGAAAGAACAGGCTTTCTAGTGAGTGGATGATTGCCTCTAGCTTACAGTGAGCAAACCGAGGTCCAGTAACAGGCCCAAGGAATGAAGTATGGAACTGGGATCTAAAGGCAGGTTTCTTGGCTTCCCTAGTGGCTCAGATGGTAAAGAATCTACCTGCACTGTGGGAGCCCTGGGTTTGATCCCTGGGTTAGGAAGATTCCCTGGGGAAGGAAATGGGTACCCACTCCAGTATTCTTGCCTGGAGAATTCCATGGACTGGAGAGCCTTGGCGGACTACAATCCATGGGGTCGCAAAGAGTCGGACATGACTTGAGCGACTGACACTTTCACTTTTCCTTTCCCATAAAATAAGAAGTGATAACAGCACCTGCCTTCTTGCTTTTTAAAATGAGGTCTGGAAGCCAGCGCCATCAGCATCCCTGGGGAGCTTTGTCGAAAAGCAGACTCTCAGGCCTCACCTCAGACCTTTAGCATCAACATCTACACTTGAACCCAAGACCCCTGGGCACTTTGTATGCTCAATAGTTTAGGAAGCCCTGGCTGACTTCACAGAGTGGTTATTTTAAAATCACATGAGTTCATACATATATGACACCAGGTGAACCACCGTTAAGTGTTAAACCAACAGTACACATCGAGGAGTGGAAGTGCCTCTGTTTTAAATAAGCAGGCCCAGGTGATTCTTTTTTTTTTTAATTTTCAATAAGCATAATAAATATCTTCAAAGAGATAGGCTATTTGGTAGTAACTGACGAAATAACCACTTCCCAGGTAGCTCAGTAATAAAGAATCCACCTGCAATGCAGGAGACATAAGAGGTGCGGGGTTCAATCCCTGGGTCAGAAAGATCCCCCGAAGAAAGAAATGGCAACCCACTCCAGCATTCCTGCCTGGAGAACTCCATGGACAGAGGAACCTGGTGGGCTACAGTCCATGGGGGGGGTCACAAAGAGTCGGACACGACTGAGCGACTGAGCACACATGCAGTAAAATAAGCAGTTATCTTTAAAAGACTAATTGGAGATACAGGGTCTAAGAGGAAAATGCATACAGCCCCAGGGGATTCTGATGTGGATTTGGTTCTAAGGCTCACCACTGGCTGGGAAACAGCAGATGTGTGTGTGAGCCCTGGCTCCACTACCAGCCTCCATCTCCCCACCTCCCCAGCCAGTGGAAACCAATGTCTAAGAAGGATTCAAGCAGGAGCTGGGGCAGGGTACTTACCCACTCCTCCAAGTCCAGGTGGTAGCAAGAGAATCACTCAGAGAGTGCCTGGAGGGGACCTGAAGGACAGGGAAACAGTCATTTGGCCCCCTGATTGAACACATAGGTACTGATCTGCTCCATGTCATGGAGAAAAGGGGAGATGAGCACGGGATGAAGGGAGATTGAATGAGATGCAGAAGGGCAGGGTCAGTCTTGGGACAGCCTATACTGCCACTGTCTGGCTAATTTCCTGTCTCTATCAAGGTCAAATGAACATTGAAGGAGACTAGCCTTAGCACAGCACAGGAAACTGAGCAAGGCCTTAGCAAGGGGACCTGTTACTCTGTGTGGAGGATTAAAGGAGGCATTGGGATACACTGGCGGTGGGAAGGCAGTGTGGCCTTGAGGTGAGGCCTTCAGGTTCTGCAGTCACACTGCCTGTGTTGGACTATCCAGTCAGATACCTCTTAGTAAGTCACTTACCTCTTAATAAGTGACCTCGAGCAAGCAGCAGCATTGCTCTGGACCTCAGTTTCCTCTTCCGAAGTGGATACGATCATTGTACCTAATGAACCATGCAGCGTCTCTACATGGAGGGGGTAGCAGCTATAAAAAAGGACAAGGCAGTGATGTGCAGGATTCGCCAGGATACTTTAAGTGAGCAAAGCAAGATGCTGAAGAGTCTGTGCAGAGCACTGTGGTTTATCCTTGCCCTCTTGGAGCTCACCTTTCAGTGGTGGGAAAGAGATAACAAAAACTCACACCAACCCCTCACATATCAGATGGAGATAAGTGCCAAAGAAGAACAAAGCAGGGTGAGACAGGGATCTGCAATGGGTGTGACTTCAGGCAGGTGGTCAGGGACGTCTCATCTGGAAGAACATTCCAGTAGAGACCCCAAGGGGGTGAGCCCTGTGGATGAATGTAGGGAGGGCATTCCAGGCAGAGGGAATGGCAAGCGAGTGCAAAGACCCTGAGTTGGGAGTGGTCTTGGCATGTTTGAGGGACAGCAAGGAGGAGGCCAGCATGGCTGGAGCAGGGCAAGTGGCGATTGGGAGGGAATGTAATTGGCATTGGTGTAGACTGATTTCTGATAGATTGTCTATGGGGTAACACAAGGAGAAGAGGCAGGGTGACTCCAAGATGTCTGACCACAACTGGAGTAGCCACTGACCCATATGGACAGGAGGGGCAGTTTGGGGTGGGCAGAGGGAGGAAAGTATTGAAAGTTTCCATTTTGGATGTGTGCCTATTATACTATATTCTGAGGGTTCTACCCGTTAAACCCTTGGTGTCGTGTATTGACACTGTAGCAAGGATTTGCTCTCTGCTTCTTACCCAAGCTCCCTCCCTGCCACCAACTTATATACAGTGAGTCCCCTACATACAAACAAGTTCTGTTCTCAGAGTGCATTCTTAAGTCCAATTTGTTTGTAATTCCAACAAATTAGCCAAGGTACCCAACTAACAATTCACTATATAGTACTGTACTATAGCAGTTTTATTATCCTTTTCACACAGCTAATACATAAAAACAAACACACACACACACAAAAAAAAACCATTTTTAATCTTCCAGTACAGTTCCTTGAAAAGCACAGTAGTGCAGTACTACATCTGGCACACAGGGGCTGGCATCAAGTGAAGAGGCAAGAAAATTACTGACTGGAAGAGGGAGGGGAGCTGGGAGATGGTGGAGCTGAAGGGTCATCAGCCATAGGAGGTAGGGGCAAGCTGCAGTTTCACTCACGCCTGACGCTGATGGCACAGGTTCTGGTTCATTGCTGGATTCAATCCTCTTGCCCCTCTTGAAAAACTGATCCAGTGACATCTGGATAGTAGCTTTTTCTCTCATCATAGATGACATGGTAGCACTGAATTGCATTCTGAACGGCTGCTGCAAACTTCACGGACCTTTCTGCATTCAGGTCCTGTTTCTCAAAAACGAACAATCTTCTCAAATAAAGAACATCCCCTTGCCATCTCCTGCATTGTGAGCCTCTTCAGCTCTTCAGTTACTTCTTCTTCCCCTTGTCTCTCTTCATCCTTTCTCTGGATACACTGGCATCTTTGAAAGTTCACAGCCTGAAGGTTCGTATGTAGGGGATTTCCTGTACTGTCATAAACTCACCTTTATTAGGAAACCTTTCTTCTGACACAAACCAGTCCTGTCCCACATCTGCCTCTCCAGAAAACCATCCCTGATGAACTACAGTCTGAACCCAGCTCCTGGCTGCCTGGGTCCTTCATTTAGCTCTGAGCTCTGCTGGGCAGACATCATCAGCTTTCTTCGCAATATATGAACCAAGTTCCTCCAACTAGACTGCAGCTTCCCTGAGAACAGCTTTTGAGAACTTTTATTAAGCCATCATTTATTCATTCATTTAAGAAATAGCAGGCACCTGCAGCCTGGTAGGCTACAGTCCATGGGGTCGCTAAGAGTCGGACACAACTGAGCGACTTCACTTTCATGTTTCACTTTCATGCATTGGAGAAGGAGATGGCAACCCACTCCAGTATTCTTGCCTGGAGAATCCCAGGGACAAAGGAGCCTGTTGGGCTGCCGTCTATGGGGTCGCACAGAATCGGACACGACTGATGCGACTTAGCAGCAGCAGCAGTGTGCAAGACTGGAAATTTGAAGGAGAATGAGCCAAGCTGAACTCCCAGCTCTCAAGGGAGCCCCTTGGGGTGCTTCCCATGCACCTCCCATCAATCAAGTGCTAAAACAGTGCTCATTTGTCTGCCATGAGCTTGCTAAGTACTCAGCATGGATGAGCTCACAAGTGCTGGGAGGTGGTTGCTACTATTGTCCACATTTTGCAAAAGAGGAGACTCGGGTTCAGAATAGTGAAGCCACTTGCCTAAGATCACACAGCCAGAAAATGGGCGTTTGTCATGCTGGAAGCTGAGACAGTGTCCCCACACCCGCCCACCCTGGTCTCCCCAATCAGGAGTCATTGCTAGGGCCCATGCCTTGCAGGGGATGGTGAAATCTGCTCCCAAGGCAGGAATGTGCCTGGGGGTCCTCTGAGCCAGCCTCCAGTGGCAAAGACTGCCTCCCATATGTGGCGATCTGAGCAGGCAGATGGGAGCCCAGATGTTGTTTATTTCCTCTGGTCATCGGTGACATGCATCTTCCGCTGCCAGGCGGGGATAGGAGAATGCGCCGTCCAGCACTCTGTGTGGGGGTCCCACACACACACATGGTTCTGGATCCTTCTCAAGGGCCTGGCCCTCCTCAGGTTGCCCTACCTTGGGATAGGCTATGGTGGTCTCTTTTTCTTCTTCTCCATCCTCCTCTCCCCCAGTGAGTCCTTCAGGACAGCTGTGTTAAATCCTGTAGTCCACCACGACACACACTGTTCTCATGCAACACACACTTCCCTGGGCACACCCCAAATGTGAAGAAACTCTACCTCAAAAATGTTGACATCAAGTTAAAAGTTCTGCGCTGATTGCCAAAGCAAGTCTGAGATCACAAACACCAATGGAGGCATGGCAGGTGGTGATAGCAACGTTACTGAGACCCTCGTTAACTGTCAGGCCTGCTCAGGTCCTCAGGGTTCTCTCAGGTTGGTCAGTGTGATCCCTATTTTACAGGTGGGAAAATTGAAGCACAGGGCAGCTAAGGCACTAGTTCAAGGGGACGTGAACAAGGATAAAGGGCAGAGCTGCTTGAATGCAAGCAGTGTGGATCTAAACCCTGCTCCACTTTAAAGTTGGAACCTGTTAGCAGTGTAGATTCTCAAGCCCTACCCAGACTTAATGAATCAGCAACTGAGGGGAAGGCTCAGCAATCAGTGATTTAACCAGCCCTCCAGGTGAATCTGATGCATGCCCAAGTTTGGGAACCCCTACTCTGCATTGCCTTCTAATGTGAATGAATGAAGCAGCTGTAAGATACATGGATGATAATACATGGCGCCCAAGAATGATAATACATGGCAGTTGACCTTTGCCCTCAGTGTCAGGGATAATAACAGGGAGTGGTGGGGACCTTGGCAAACCGGAGAGCATAGGCCCTGTCTGTGGAATTCCAGCCAAGCATTGCCCTGCGGGAATGCAGGTCCGGTGTGTGGGCAAGTATTCATAACTTTTCCAGCTTCTTATGTGAAATCTGATTTTTTAACTGTTAGTGAATTAGTTTTTTGGTTTTTTTTTAAGTGTATAGCTGAAGTTCTTGGCTTGGGTATTGAGGATTTGTCAATTTCAGGCTCATTGTGGGCTGCCAAGAGATGGGCCTGCCTGAGAGACCAGGTAATTTTCAGGATCCTAGATGTTACCCTGTGCCTCTGACCCCCTCAGGGAAAGGTGGGCAGGAGGCATGATAATGCAGAGATGACTCTGAATCCACTCATATCCCTAAATGAAAAAAATATAGTGATCACATGCAAACACTGAACCATTGACTCCCATCAAAACAAGGGGCTTGCGGTCATTCTCAGGACATGGGTGACCCTGAGATTGGGAACCCTCTTTTCAAAGAACACAGATCATTCCCTGATCCCAACAGAAAGAATAAACTGCCCTCCACCTGAGATCAAAGCTGTCTCCTCTTTCTCTGCCTGAGCCCTTCACCATCCCAAGGGTGAACCGCTCTATGCTAAGACTTTTCCATGTATTATACCGTCTGCTTTCATCACATCTGCAAGTTAAGTCCCACCCCCTTTCACAGCTAGAATGACTGACGCCCAGAGAGTTGAAGTACTTTTCCCGTGATCACTGCCACATTTCGTAACCATTGAGTCCCTAGCACTGGACCTCACAGAGAGTAGAGGCTCACTAGCTATCTGTTGAATGAATGGTTGGATGGATGGATGGATTACTGAACCTTGGTCTAATGCACGTGCTCAGAGTTGTTATAAGCCTGCATCCCTTAGTAAACTACCAGCCCCAGTGTGATAAAAAGCACACTGTCATTCTCCATAGGATGGACATCCAAGTCTCAACTTATCCCCCTGGCTGCTTGAGGAAAGACAAAGTGACTCCAATGTCATTTCAAGCCCCTCTGGATGCTGGAACAACACAAGATCATCCTTTCAGGGCCATTGGTACTTTGACTGCGGGAGGATGGTCTTGATGAAGGGAAATACTTACTAAGAGAAATCACATGGGGTGTCATCCCCTGTGATGCACCAAGAAAACTCAGGGAGGTTGCAATCAGAGCTCAAATACTGATACTTCAAAGAGAAATGTGCCTCAGAGGGGAGAGAGGGCAGCGATGAAGGCCAGCATCCAGTTGAGGTACAGAAGGAGCCAGGGGTTTTCAAAGCATGTGCCCTAGAACCCCAGGGCCCCTTAGTGTGCCGTGTGGTCAGGCTGATCCGGCAGAGCTTCAGGCCCTCAGCCTTGCTAAAGCCGAGCTGCTCCACCATGACCCGTTGGGCTCCACTTTCCTGGTGACCTAGAGCATTCTGATTGTAATTTGACATGAGGAGAGCTACCTCATGTTAACTAGTGACTTTCTTTGGGACTATGGAGTGAGCCAAGACTTCAGGGACTAGAAATTGGACTTAGAAGATGCTCAGAAACTCTGACCATCCGGGCCCCATGAAGTTTTTTCCCCTCTCTCTGTCTCTCTCTGCATCTAATTTATTTCTGTGTGTGTGTGTGTGTGTGCTTCTGTGTAGTCAGGAGTCTTTGTCTGCAAGAGACAGAAAACCATACTCAAAATGGTTTTAGAAGAGAAGAGACTTTATGGACCCTCCCAGGAATAGATCAGATGCACAGGCAATCTCTTGTGTGGCCTCCATTCTTGGGACCCTCTCCCCTCATGCGTTGTCCACCAACTCTGGTCTACATCTTCTCAAATCAAATAGAGTGTAAACACACACACACACACACAATCCTAAGACTAGCTTCCATCGAAACACCTGCCTGTGTCTGGACCAATCACTGCAGTCAAGGGGACCAGATGCTGATTGCTCAAGCCCACGTTAGCTGCATCTGGACAGAGATGGTACCACATGAACCTCAAAGTCAGAGATGGGCCTTTACTAGAAAAGAGTGTTAGTGCCCACCAAAGCTTCTCACACTTGTACACTGGAACAGGCCACCCTGCCCTCCTGCAAATGTCCTTAGGTCAAGAGGCCATCCTAAACCATGGTCTGTCCACCCACAGTCAAAATTCTCTAGAGAGATGGTCTAATGGTCCCAGCCTGGATGACTTGTCAGGCCTTGGTATACAGCCTGTCCACCACTGGCTAGGGAACAGGGTCAAGCTGTACAAACATAGCTTCCAGGTCTGGTTCTCATGGAAAGACGATTGTGAGCAAGAAAAGACACACACACAATGCCAATTATGTCTATTTTGGTCTTGTTTAAATGTACATTCCTGGGCCTAGAGGCTTTACAAGCCTCCCCGGAGATTCTTATGCATAGTCAAGTTGAGGAGCCATCAAGTCTGGATCTTTCTAAAGCAACATTGTACAAACTGTAGCTGTCATCACTTATTATTCATAAAATTAGCACTCAAGTCTCTACATCTGTAACCGTGGGAAAATGGGAGGAACAGCATTGCCCTTTCTAATGAGTTATAGTCAACTACCGCACAATTGCACTCATCTCACATGCTAGTAAAGTCATGCTCAAAATTCTCCAAGCCAGGCTTCAGCAGTACATGAACCATGAGCTTCCAGATGTTCAAGCTGGTTTTAGAAAAGGCACAGGAACCAGAGATCAAATTGCCAACATCCGCTGGATCATTGAAAAAGCAAGAGAGTTCCAGAATAACATCTATTTCTGCTTTATTGACAATGCCAAAGCCTTTGACTGTGTGGATCACATGAAACTGTGGAAAATTCTGAAAGAGATGGGAATACCAGACCACCTGATCTGCCTCTTGAGAAACCTATATGCAGGTCAGGAAGCAACAGTTAGAACCGGACGTGGAACAACAGACTGGTTCCAAATAGGAAAAGGAGTACATCAAGGCTGTATATGATCACCCTGCTTATTTAACTTATATGCAGAGTACATCATGAGAAATGCTGGACTGGAAGAAGCACAAGCTGGAATCAAGACTGCCAGAAAAAATATCAATGACCTCAGATATGCAGATGACACCACCCTTATGGCAGTAAGTGAAGAGGAACTAAAAAGCCTCTTGATGAAGTGAAAGAGGAGAGTGAAAAAGTTGGCTTAAAGCTCAACATTCAGAAAACGAAGATCATGGCATCTGGTCCCATCACTTCATGGGAAATAAGATGGGGAAACAGTGTCAGACTATTTTTGGGGGCTCCAAAATCACTGCAGATGGTGATGGTGATTGCAGCCATGAAATTAAAAGACACTTACTCCCTAGAAGGAAAGTTATGACCAACCTAGATAGCATATTGAAAAGCAGAGACATTACTTTGCCAACAAAGGTCCGTCTAGTCAAGGCTATGGTTTTTTCCAGTGGTCATGTGTGGATGTGAGAGTTGGACTGTGAAGAAAGCTGAGTGCCGAAGAATTGATGCTTTTGAACTGTGGTGTTGGAGAAGACTCTTGAGAGTCCCTTGGACTGCAAGGAGATCCAACCAGTCCATTCTAAAGGAGATCAGTCCTGGGTGTTATTTGAAAGGACTGATGCTGAAGCTGAAACTCCAGTATTTTGGCCACCTCATGCGAAGAGTTGACTCATTGGAAAAGACTCTGATGCTGGGAGGGATTGGGGGCAGGAGGAGAAGGGGACGACAGAGGATGAGATGGCTGGATGGCATCACTGACTCGATGGACGTGAGTCTGGGTGAACTCCGGGAGTTGGTGATAGACAGGGAGGCCTGGCACGCTGCAATTCATGGGGTCGCAAGGGGTTGGACACAACTGAGCGACTGAACTGAAGTCCCTCCCAGCATCAGAGTCTTTTCCAGTGAGTCAACTCTTCACATGAGGTGGCCAAAGTACTGGAGTTTCAGCTTCAACATTAGTCCTTCCAAAGAATATTCTGGACTCATCTCCTATGAGTATAGAGATGTGATGAAAGCCGGAGTGAGGCCGTCAGATTCAAAAAGTCAGGGGTGTCATTACAACAGCAAGGCACTAGAGGGCACCCTACCAACGGCTGGGATCAGGGATGCAGCAAGAGGCAGAGCCAACAGCTCTTCAAAGAGCTGGTGATGAATGATGGTAGTTGAGATCCATCACCTGTCCACACACATGCATGCATGCACACACACTGACAACCCTCCCAGGTCAGGGGTGAGTCCTTGTTGGGTTGTTTTTTCTGCAGCATGTTGAAATCTCACTCTACAAATACTGCAGTAGCTCTAATTGGAATTTCTTGGCTATTTGGCTGCCTGAGCTTGGGGAAGGCTCCACCTTCTCTGGCCTCTGGGTCCCCAGTGAAGCTGCAGGGGTTGGGATGCGTCATCCCTAAACTCTTCCGAAAGACAACAGTTAGTAGCGGTTTTGCTTTGCACCATCTGCGTTGCTATTACAGTCATTTTGTGGGCTGCAACCCTCCCAACCAGGCTGTAAGGTCCCAGAACAGCAGGGCCACGTGTTGCTCATGCCTGCAGCCCCAGGCTCTGCCTGACACAGAGGAGGCCCTGAGCAAGTGTGCCGAGTGGCAGTGTGGTGCTGACCGACGTGGGTCCCTGCACCACTGACTCTGGGGGATGCTGGGTGTGTCATTTCACCTCTTCGAGCCTCTGTTTCTTCAGTTGCAAAATGGGCAGTACCACCCACGCCCGTGTCAGGCTGTCTCCGACCACAAACAGTTTTCAGGAAATACCCTTCTGCTTCTCTGTCATTGAACATAATTTCTAATCTGAGTCCTATTCTGCCAGGCGGCAGAGATCACCTCAAGCCAATAGAGGCTCTCTTTGCCCTTTGTGGGTGGGGTCACATCTCAGGGCCAGTGGGCTTACATAGTGCCAAGGTAACTAGTTTATTAAACAAGCTGAACTTGGTGAGGTATAAACACGCAACAGTTTCATGTTTCCCTAATCTCCACCTCTATCAAGCTGCCTGGCCCTTTCCTGTCCCTTAATGACACCTGGTGACTTCCTGACTCTCCCCAGCTCCCACCTACCACCAATGGTCTGCCATACTGCCTCTTGCTGGGGCGCCTGCCAGAAACCAGCCTTCTTGGGTGAGGCTTCTTGAGCCTGACTACTCCTGGGGAGACTTGCTGCTGAGAACCCCTCATGCTGGCCATAAAGAATGTACAATTTCTTCTGCTGCCTCCCTTCCCTCTCCTGGTCTCTTTTCTGTGCTCAAAGCAGGGTTGGAAGGAGCAGAGCCACAAAAGCCAACATCCAACCGGGATGTGAGGTGCTGGTCACCCCCTTTTGCAGGCAACAGTCTCTGTGAGGGGTACCCTTGCATCTCCTCTCACTTGGTTTGGGGGTTTGGGAAGTGAGGGGAAGCCACAGCAACCCCCTCTTCCCCAGTTGACAGCTCCTAACTCTCCTGAGTCCTCCTGTCTTGGTATCAGCATGATCAGAGGTAGTTGGATGGCAGAGACTCCCTGTAAGCCCTGGAGGAGCTTTCTTTCTAGGGTATTTCTCACCTTTTTCTCCCCAGCTTTGGTTGCCACTTCTGGAACAAAAAGTTCCTTCCCTTTACTTGCTGTACTTGAGGATGTTGGGAGCCCTTGATAATGGCGTCAGTGAGGAATGGGGTATTGTTCACAAAGGCAGCAAGGAGACGAGGGTCTTCTCCCACCCCCTCATGCATGTGCACCACAAACACACTCAAAAATACACACTGTATTAGTGAAGATTAAATATGTCAGTGAGTGACTGAACTTTTAATCTTATTTCTCCAACATCTTTAACACATGATGCAAAACAGATGCTTGTGCTCCAGCCCTCGTGTTCACATTCCACCCAACAGGAAGGATCAGGGGATGACAAAGGGCATGCCCCTGCCCTTTAAGCTTTCTAGAAGTTGCACACACACTGCTTTACCTTATAACCTACTAGCCAGGTTTTGGTCACATGACCAAAGTCACATGATCTAGTTGCATCGGAAGTGCAGTCATCTAAATGGCCACGTGCTCAATTACTGTTCTATCCCAATGAGACAGTCTGAGCTGCTGACACATGTGGTTTCACTCTCTCTCTCTCCCTTTCCCCACCCTCCACCCTGGTCTGGCTGGCAGTGGGCACTGGTCCGGGGGGCAACTGCACAGGCTGTGTTATCTGCTCAGAGGAGAATGGCTGCTCAACCTGCCAGCAGAGGCTCTTCCTGTTCATCCGTCGGGAGGGTATCCGCCAGTACGGCAAGTGTGTGCACGACTGTCCCCCCGGCTACTTCGGCGTCCGCGGCCAGGAAGTCAACAGGTGCAAAAGTATGTGGCCCCTCCCTTATCTTATGCTAGCACTGCGCTCCTGCGCACTCCTGGTCCACAACCCACCGCTCAACACAACAACCCCTAGGGAAGCAGTGTATGCCTGAGCCCAGACTCAGATATATGCTTGCTTTCAGGCTGGCTCTGAAGCCCTAAGCAAGTCAGTGCCCTCTCTGAGCTCAACACTAACAATAGGGAACTTCCACCTCTACACTAGTTTGCTCTGTGGCCTTTGGCATGCTACTCACTCTCCCTGGGCCTAGCTCAATGGGAAAAGGAGTCCTAACTCCTAACTTTGGTTTTCACTGTGAGCTGGGCAAATCATGACCATCTTTGAGCTTTGGTGGAAATGGAGTAGGGAGTCCTCACTCCCAGCCCAGATTCACTGTGTGACTTCAGGCAAGGTATTAGCTCTCTCTGAGCCTCAGCTCAAATGATAAAGAGAATCAATATAATCATGTTACCTACCTTGGACATGACACCTGCCCCCCTGAGCCTCAGTTCAAATGAGAAAAGGAGTTCTGAAATGCAGCCCCATTTGTGGACAAGTCTGGGTTTCAAATGAGATGTTAGTCACTCAATTGTGTCCAACTGTTTGTGACCCCATGGATTGTAGCCCGCCAGGTTCCTCTGTCCATAGAATTTTCCAGGCAAGAAAACTGGAGTGGGTTGCCATTCCCTTCTCCAGAGACACACTGAATCCGGACCCCAGTACTACAGAGCTTGGGTCACTCAGAGGCCCTCCCCAGTCCTGGGCAGCCCCAGAGGGTCCCCTCCCCAGGCAGCTCCCCTCACCAGGGCTGGTCCTGGCTGTATTACAGAATGCGGAGCCACGTGTGAAAGCTGCTTCAGCCAGGACTTCTGCATCCAGTGCAAGAGGCGGTTTTACCTGTACAAGGGAAAGTGTCTGCCCACCTGCCCGCCAGGCACTGCGGCCCAGCAGAGCACACGGGAGTGCCAGGGTGAGTGGGGGCATCCTCGCCCTGCCCTGTCCCCTCCCTCCCTGGAGCAGGGGCTGGTGAGGGGTATCAGGAGACCTGGAAGAAACCGTAGCAGAATGTCACATGATGATGGGAAACCCAACGCCGTGTCAGGGACACATAGGAACCCTTCAATACACTAGACCCATCATAGGCACTATTGTGATGATTACTATTACTACCAACATCTACATCATTATTATTGCCAAGGGCGGCTGCAGAGCACAGAAGAAGAGTATTGATTTTGGAATAAGACCTGGGTTCAAATGCTATCTCTAAAAATCATCCATTAGTGAACTTGAGCAAGTCAGTTAAGCTCTGTGTCCTTCGGTTTCTCCAAATGTTAAGACAATTACAATAGAACATAAAATCTACTTCATGGGAGAGGGTTGTTGTAAGGGGTAAATTAATACACTTTAAAGTACTTAATGCAGTAGCTGGCACAGTAAGTGCTCAATATATGTCATTATTATTACCTGTCATATTAGTTGTCATGACTGCTGTTTTCCCCCTACTCCTTTCAGATTCCTGTGTGAGCACCGCTTCTGTGATCTGTCCTTTTATGAGGCTGTTCTCCAGCGTTCTCACCTGAATCACATATCTCTGCCCACACAGTCTCTCTGGGCTCATGTTCACGGTCATTCCAAACACGGATGGCTCCTAACTCACTCTCCTCAGCTTCATTTTCTCACGGGCAGCAGACTCACATCCTCACCTGCCCTGTGGGTGCCTTCTTCCCTCCCTGCCCATCCCCAGCCTGGTGCTTCCTATGGGCTTCCTCCATCAATGACCTGCTCCACCAGCCACAGGCTGGCCATCCTGGAAGCATGGGCATCACTGTAGACTCTTGCCTGTCATCCTATATCCAATCCAATCTCGTTCATCCACTCAGGAAATATTTGCTAGAGCATCTTCTATGCTCCAGGCTCTTTCCAAGTTACTGAGGACATATTAGTGAACAAAATAGACAAAGTTTCTGCCCTTGTAGACATGACATTTTACAGGAGAGACGGAAAACGCACAAGAATAAATACAGATGTTAAGTGGTTAGAAAAAAAAAAAAAAAACAACTTTGGGGGAAATGAAGCAGAATAAAGCTCCCAAACTTGCCCCAGCCTTCCTTTCCCTTTTCCCCGCTCTACACCCAAACATCCCTTTCTCTCCCCACTCTCTGCCCATTGCTAGGATCTTGGCCACAGCCTCTTGCCCATATGCCTGCTTCCAGTCTCACTGTCTGCAGCCCACACTGTCTCTCGTTCCAGAAGCCAGAGCGATGATCTGAGAATGACAATCTGATCAGGTTTCTCTTCTGCTCAAGGCCCCTCAGTGGCTCCCATTGTTCCCCAGGCTGTGGGCAATGTGGTCACCAGCTGCCACCTCTCCAGCCCTATCAGGTTTTTCCTCCCCCTTTTGAGCCTGTGCTCCAGCTTCCCCATGGAGGGCAGAGTCATCTGGGGATTTTGTTTGGGGTATTTCTTTCAACTATGGGCTTTTCTGGTGGCTCATATGGTAAAGAATCTGCCTGCAATGCAGAAGACCCAGGTTCAATCCCTGGGTCAAGAAGATACCCTGGAGCAGGGAATAACAACCCACTCCAGTATCCTTGCCTGGAGAATCCCATGGACAGAGGAGCCTGGCGGGCTACAGTCATGGGGTCAACAAAGAGACATGACTGAGCAACTTAGCACTTTCACTTTCATTTCTTTCAACTGGAGCACTTGTCCTTCCTGCCCCTCCCTGAATCTGGCTGACCTCCCCATGCCCACTTCAAGACTCAGATCAGGAGTCTTCTCCTCTAGGAAGCCCACCAGGTGGCTCAGGATGGGGCCCCCTGGTCTCCTACTGCTGCCGGGGCTTCCCCAGGTCTGTACAAGCACCCTGCCCTTCCAGCCCCTCTGCTGTGGATGGTGAGCTCTGGGAGGCAGACCCGGGGCTGTGCCTTCCCTGCCTCACCTGGGCACCCCGCACAGCAGGGCGCACATGGCAGATACTCAGTCTGTGCTTCCCAGATGAATGTGTCTGTGAAGGACCGTAGTTCCAGGGTCTGGAGACCTGGTTACTGGGCCCTGCTGGATTGTAAACACCTGCTGTTCTGCTGCGCAAGCACTTTTCCCTAGTTGTTGTTCAGTCACTCAGTCGTGTCTGACTCTTTTCTGACCCCATGGACTGCAGCACCCCAGGCTTCCCTGTCCTTTACCATCTCCTGGAGCTTGCCCAAACTCTGTCCATTGAGTCAGTGATGCCATCCAACCATCTCATCTTCTGTCGCCCCCTTCTTCTCCTCCCCTCCATCTTTCCCAGCATCCAGGTCTTTTCCAATGAGTTGGCTCTTCACATAAGATGGCCAAAGGATTGGAGCTTCAGCTTACCCCTTACCTGCTCTAGGCCTCCGTGTCCTAATCTGCAAAGTGGAGGTATTAAGAGCTGCCCTATTCTCTGCCTACTTTTCCAGGACTCTTAAAAGAACCAAATGTGAAAGAATACTATATATTAAAAAAAAATTACTCCCTACGTTTTCTGTCCATGACCTCATTTTGCTGTTGTCCATGACAACAGCACAGCGTAACTCCCACCTCCTAGCGCTTGTCAGAAGCACATGATCAGGTTCAGAAACCAGGTCTTGGCCCTGAGGGCCTCCCAGCCAACCTTGCTGCCTGTCTCCTGTCCCTCCCATCCTGAACCTCCCCTCTGCCCCTCACTACAGCATCCTCGTGCCCCACACAGGATGGCCAGGACTCCAGGGTTGTGCACACCTACCTGGGATGCACTTCTTTCCGCTGCCACCTGATAAGTCTGCTCTTCCTCTGGCTCCTATGTCACCTCCACAGGGAAGCCTTCCCCTTTAAAGCCACACAGTCGGTCACTTAGGCTTTCTGTCCGCCGCAGCCTGTGTTTGCATTAGTAGCGCTCTTATCCCAGGATCTCATAAGTAGCTGTTTAAACGTTCCCCTTTGGCTCCTTAATGGTAGCCTGAGACTCTAACACATGGAGATGGTGTCTTCAGGGAGCTAAACCCCTCAGACCCTGCACTTGATCTGAGGGACACTCACTGTCAACTGACCCCATCCATCTGTCTGTCTCCCCCTCCCACCCTCAGAGGAGTGTGAGCTGAGCCCCTGGGGCAGCTGGAGCCCTTGTACACACAACGGGAAGACCTGCGGCTCGGCCTGGGGCCTGGAGACCCGCATGCGGGAGGCCGGCCGGGCCGGGCGGGAGGAGGCAGCCACCTGCCAGGTGCTGTCTGAGTCAAGGAAATGCCCCATCCGGAGGCCCTGCCCAGGAGGTGAGCACCAGGGTTGGCACGGTGGGCAACAGGCAGGGCGTAGTGACTGAAGGACCCAGACCCCACAAAGCGTCCCTGTAGGGCTGCCTGAGGGCTTCGCTAATGGCTCAGATGGTAAAGAATCTGCCTGCGATGCAGGAGACCTGGGTTCAATCCCTGGGTTGGAAAGACCGCCTGAAGGAGAGCATGGCAGCCATTCCAGTATTCTTGCCTGGAGAATCCCCATGGACAGAGGAGCCTGGTGAGCTACAGTCCATGGGGTCACAAAGAGTCGGAGGCAACTGAGTGACTCAGCACAGCACAGCACAAGGCTGCCCGAAGGCCCCACTAGCTACAGCTTCCTGTGTGTTGAGCATTGCCCTCCCCAGTGTCCACCTGCAATGGTCAGCCTCAGACCCCTTATGAAGATCAAGCTTGTCCTTTCCAGCAGGGGTTTGAGACCCCTTCAGACTGATACCTCCTATAATAAAGGACTTGGGACAACTGCTTGACACTCTGAAACAAAGTCATGGATAATGTGACCTATTTGCACTTGTCATTAAAAAAGAAAAATCAGTATAGGACCTAGCTGGGCTCCCCAGGTGGCACTAGTGGTAAAGAACGTGCCTGCCAATGCAGGAGAGGTAAGAGATGAGAGTTTGATCCCTGGGTCGGGAAGATCCCCTGGAGGAGGGCATGGCAACCCACTCCAGTATTCTTTCCTGAAGAATCCCACAGACAGAGGAGCCTGGTGGGCTATGATCCATAGGGTCACAAAGAGTCGGACACAGCTGAAGGGACTTAGCATGCACCCACGCCTAGTGCCTAACTATAAGGAGAAACAAATTTCATTATGGCCGTGCTTGGGTCCAACACACCAGAGAGTACTGACTGAAGTAACATTACAGTGAAGGCGGTAGCCGTCCACAGTCAGGGCCTCAGGCACCACCGTGTTGTCATCAGAGATGCAGTTTCCCAAATGGTGACCAGTTCTCTGTAAAGTTCAACAGAGCTGTCTCACCTCCTGATTGACAGCACACTGGTGGCCCTAGACTAGTCAGCAAGGGGACAAGTGTTCCACAGCACTTGGCATTCATTCACACACGAGACAAGAGTTTGGCTCTGAGCGAGCTGATTCCTCACTATGTGAAGCTAGGGCAGCCGTTAGGGAACTGGATGGGATGAGCCTTCTTCCGGGGGAACTGTCCCACACACGGTGGGCAGCTGGGGACAGGGGATGAGTTTGAGATGGGACCAGAGAAACGAAGAGACCCCAGACCTGGGGAAGCAACCAGTAGCTCCTGTAGAAGAGTGTGGGGCTAGTGATGCAAGAAGATGGCCTGGATGTGCAGACACTTTTAATCAGAAATTTAGGGCTGTCCTTGGTCCCACCAGATTCCCTGATAGCTCAGTTGGTAAAGAATCAGCCTGCAGTGCTGGAGACCCCAGTTCGATTCCTGGGTCGGGAAGATCCGCTGGAGAAGGGATAGTATTCTTGGGCTTCCCTGGTGGCTCAGCTGGTAAAGAAACCACCTGCAATGCAGGAGACCTGGGTTCAGTCCCTGGGTTAGAAAGATCCCCTGGAGAAGGGAAAAGCTACCCACTCCAGTATTCTAGCCTGGAGAATTCCATGGACTGTATAGTCCATGGGGTAGCAAAGAGTCGGACACGACTGAGCAACTTTCACTTTTTTGCTCCCACCCATGCCTCCATCTTCTTGCTTGTTGATAATCGCTCACAACAGGAAGAGCATTCCAGGCAGAAGGCAGAGCCAGAGCGAAGGTGTGGCAGTGGCATGAACCTGCCAGTGACCAGGATGGTATGAGCAAGGGCGGGGGTTGGGGGACAGGCCACAGAGATGATGTGGTCTTTTGCTCCAGGTGAGCTGGGAGTCACTCAAAAGTAATGCCCAGAACTCCAGCCCAGGCTGTGCCTCTGAGTAAGTGAGGGCCCTCCTGGGCCTCAGTGGCCTCATCTGAGAAATGGGACTTGATTGTGTGTTTGTGTTAGACACTCACGCCAGCTCCGTGGGGGGTGGGGGGCACAGCGGGGTCAGGATTCCCCGGCAGGTCTGGGGTTTGTATCCACTCCCCACGGTGGGAGAGCCAGTGGGTACAGACCCCGGTGACGGCGTCATATGGGGCATCCGGGCTGCCCTTGCCTCCCGGATATCCTGGAGGTGAGATACACAGGGCACCTGGAGCCACAGCTGGCAACAGCAGGAGCATCAGCCAGGTGCTGCTGTCACTGTTGTTTGATGGCAGAGCTGGGCCGGGAGCTAAGTGGGGAGGTTGGTGCTGAGACCCCGGTGAAAGGTGTTGCGTCTCCAGCAAAGAGCCGGGTAAAACTCGCAGTGAGTGCACGTGGGCGGGTCCTGTCCCGCCCCCAACCCCAACGGCCCTCGGCCCTCAAAGCCACCCTAGCTCTTGACAAAGGGGGCTCCACGTGGACTTCGAGCCCTAAATGAGGCAGATGCCCAGCATGGGTGGTGCCCCACAAGTCAGTGCCCTCTTCAGCCTCTAAGGAATTGAGTGTCCGGTTTAGGGTACGTGATGCTGCCATCCCAACTCTCAAAAGGAGTGGTTGTCAGGTCAGCACCGCTGTGTCATTCCGAGCCTGCTTCGGGAAGTGCGGGTACACCTCATCTGTCAGGATGGCCTCAGCAGCAACACTCTGTGCTCTTGTTGCAGAGAGAAACCCCAATCGGAAGAAGGGCCAGAGAGAGCGGCGCCCGCGCAAGGACCGGAAGCTGGACGGCAGGGGGGACGGGAGGCCCCGGCCAGCGCCCACCTAGGAGCCCAACCTGCAGCCAGGGCCTTGGCCAATCCAAGAGTTCTCTCTCGCCCCTTCACTCTCTAGCTGTTCCCCCTCCTCTCCCTTCCCTGTTCTCTTTTTCTCACTCACATCTCCTCTCTCTTTTCTCCTGCATTTCCTACATTTCTGCCACCTTGGTTTTCCCCTCCTTCCTACCCTTCCTTTCTCCTTTTTCTTGCTTTCCTTTTATCTTTTCCTTTCCTCCTATTTTTCTTCACTGTGTCCCCACAACCACCATGCACATGCTAAGACAGAGACCAACTCCTGTGCACCCCGCCGCCCCCAACTCCTCACTCTCTATTCCTCCTTAAAGAAAGCACACCTCTTTTTCTAGGTCTTTCCCTGACCCTCCTCAGCCCCATTGCAGAGAAGGTGTTTCTAAGAGCGGGGCCCAGGCCACAGCCAGGCAGGCTGGTTAAGTCCTGAGAGCCCTACTTCCACTCCAGAGGAGACTCTGGAACCCTGAGCTATGGGTGCCTCCAGCTCCAGCCCATCCCTAGAGGCATCTCCACAGCCCCCAGCCTCCCTGGGAAGCCCCTGGAAGAGGCTCTGCGGGCTTCTGGATACCCCAGCTCGCCATGGAAGAGCCGTGACAGGGCCTCTGGCCAGACAGCCAGCCTTTTGCCGAGTCCACCCTTCTGGAAGCTGCCTGCTGCACGCATCAGTGCTCCCTCAGCACCCTCCCTCTCAAGGTGCCCTGGCCCCTGCTTCCCGAGCCGCTGGTCACCTATGTCCTGCATCTCAGCTCATCCCAGAAGAGGCCATGCAGGCTGAAAGGAACTTCGAGATTCTCCAGGCCACTCCATTCCCTCCAGCTCTTCCTGCTTGTTGTATCTCTGGGAGGCTGAGGCTGAGAAGGGACTTGGCCAAGGTCACCCAGGGATCCCATGGGCTGTGCCTTCCACTTGCTCACCTGCTCAGCACACCCACAGCTGCAAGGAAGCCTTGGGAGCCTTGGGGAGGTGAGGAAGGAAGTTGTCGGGTCAGGAGTAAGGGAGGATTCCCCTCCTCACCCACCTCACCCCTGACACCCCAGCCTGTGGCTCGCCCTCCAACCACCAGCCAAGGCCATACACCAGCAGGAAGAGCAAGACAAGGCACCTCCTCACTGCCTGTCACTCCACCATCAAGTGCCTCCCATTTCCTTTGCTCTCCTAACTCCCCAGAAAGTGCTGCTTCCTGCATTGGCATTGCCAGCAGCCAAGAACAAGGAGCGCATGAGACCCCAGGGCCCCAGGGTGGCCTGGAAATGGGGGTGTCAGCAGGCCGGAGGAGAGGCTGAAGGTGATGAAGAAGGACAGCCCCACCCAGAGACAGCGCCCATCCTCAGGCTCCCCTCCACCTGACACAGGCAATCCCCTATCACTGCCTCCAGCAGACTCTGGGGGCCGTGTCCCCCAAGGCCTCACTCTTTGTCTCCCTGAGGTCAGTGAGAGCCCCTCACCTGGCCAGACCACTAGCTTCTCTTCTGCAAAAGTTAGTGCCTCTGAAATGCTCTGTTGTTGTTTCAAGACCCCACTTTTTTTTTTTTTAATAAAGGGAAAAGAAATTCACAGATGCTTCTTGGGCATCAAGTGGTGTTGCAAAATCACGATCCTGATAAATTTGGAGTAATCGAACCTAAACCATGTACGGTAGTTTTCTCTGGAATGCCCGGGGGCCAGAGGACCAGGGTGTGTAAGGGACTGGGTGGGGAATGGGCCCTCAGCCCCTCCAGGCCTCTCACGAGAAGGGGGCTCAGCCAGAGGCAGACGAGAGCTGTGCTCCCCTGCTCCCGTACCTCTCAGCCCCAAGATTACAGGAGAGGCCCCAGGAACCCATCTGTGCCCGTGTGACACGTCTAGAGGGTCAGGGACACCTAGGAGGTGTGACAGTTCCCCAGAGCTGTCTAAACTCCCTGGGCTGCTGTTGGCAGGGGGTGGGGAGCGGTTAGTGCTGGGAGGCACAAGTCCAAGTCTCAGCTTGTCACCGGCAATTGGTGAGGTCAAGGCCAAATCATTTCCTCATTCTGGGCCTCAATACCCCCTTTTGATGGATGAAGAGGAGGCATAACTGGGTTAAATCCATTGCCTAACCTGGGGGAGGGGTCTTCCCAGGTGGCCCACTGGTAAAGAATCCACCTGCCAAGCCGGAGACGCAGCTTCCATCCCTGGGTGGAGAAGATTCCCTGGGGTAGGATATGGCAACCCACTCCAGCATTCTTGCCTGGAAAATCCTAGGGACAGAGGAGCCTGGTGGGCTACGGTCCCTGGGGTCGCAAAGAGTCGGGTATGACTGAAGTGACTAAAGAGCAACAACAAAAGCCTAGATGGCCTAACAGCATTTTCTGGTGCTTCCTAAAAATTCAGATTTCAGGGCCCTGTCCCAGACTTAACTAATTGTGAACAAATTTAGGAGCAGACAGTGAGAGCAAATTGACTACGCCAAAGCCTTTGACTGTGGGGATCACAACAAATGGTGGAAAACTCTTAAAGAGATGGGAATATCAGACCACCTGCCTCCTGAGAAATCTGTGTGCAGGTCAAGAAGCAACAGTCAGAACTGGACATGAAACAACAGACTGGGTTCCAAATTGGGAAAGAAGTATGTCAAGGCTGTATACTGTCACTCTACTTATTTAACTTATATGCAGAGTACATCATGCAAAATGCCAGGCTGGTTGAAGCACAAGCTGGAATCAGATTGCCAGGAGAAATATCAATAACCTCAGATATGCAAATGACACCACCCTTGTAGCAGAAAGCAAAGAACTAAAGAGCCTCTTGATGAAAGTGAAAGAGGAGAGTGAAAAAGTTGGCTTAAAACTCAGCATTCAGAAAACTAAGATCATGGCATCTGGTCCCATCACTTCATGGCAAATGGATGGGAAACAATGAAAACAGTGAGAGATTTTATTTTCTTGGGTTCCAAAATCACTACAGATGGTGACTGCAGCCATGAAATTAAAGACACTTGCTCCTTGAAAGAAAAGCTATGACCAACCTAGACAGCATATTAAAAAGCAGAGACATTACTTTGCCAACAAAGATCTGTTTAGTCAAAGCTATGGTTTTTCCAGTAGTTATGTATGAATGTGAGAGTTGGACTATAAAGAAAGCTGAGTGCCAAAGAATTGATGCTTTTGAACTGTGGTGTTGGAGAAGACTCTTGAGAGTCCCTTAGACTTCAAGGAGATTCAACCAGTCAATCCTAAAGGAAATCAGTCCTGAATATTCATTGGAAGGACTGATGCTGAAGCTGAAGCTCCAATACTTTAGCCACCTGATGCGAAGAGCTGACTCATTGGAAAAGACCCTGATGCTGGGAAAGATTGAAGACAGGAGGAGAAGGGGACGACAGAAGATGAGATGGTTGGATGGCATCACTGACTCAATGCACGTGAGTTTGAGTTAGCTCCAGGAGTTGGTGATGGAGAGGGAAGCCTGACGTGCTGCCGTCCAAGGGGTCACAAAGAGTCGGATATGACTGAGCGACTGAACTGAACTGAAGTGAGAGCAACATTCATCCCAAGACCAGACTGGGGGCGAGGGACGCTGACTCCCAGTCCCAGGTTACTAGGTCTAAAGTTGAGTTGACTGCACTTCTGATTCTGATCTCAAGACGTAATCTGATTCTACAGAGTTAATATTCTACATGGAGTTTTCTGATAAGCATCAAATTCTAGGATTTTGAATGTTCTAAATTCCAAGACATGAAGACAGGAGTGGAAAGTTCCAGTCCTGCTATCCCCTGACTATATTCTTTGCCTCAGAGAACCTGGTTCTCTGCCCCACCCAACTGGGGGCTATAGACAAGGTTTTTTTTTCTAAACATTTTCAAGTTAGGAGATGAAGTTTCTTCAGGGCCTAAACCCCTCCCAAAACCTTTGGATCTCAGGCGGTTCATTGCCCCTCCACCCCAGCTCCTGCTGTTGTTCAGTCACTGTCATCTCCAACTCTTTGCGACACCATGGACTGCAGCATGCCAGGCTTCCCTGTCCCTCACTATCTCCCAGAGTTGGCTCAAACTCATGTCCATTGTGGCCCTGATGTCATCCAACCATCTCATCTTCTGTCGCCCCCTTCTCCTCCTGCCCTCAATCTTTCCCAGCATCAGGGTCTTTTCCAGTGACTCGGCTCTTCACATCAGGTGGCTAAAGTATTGGAGCTTCTTCAGCATCAGTCCTCCCAGTGAATATTCAGGGTTGATTTCTTTTAGGATTGACTGGTTTGGTCTTCTTGCAGTTCAAGGGACTCTCAAGAGTCTTCTCCAGCACCACAATTTGAAAGCTTCAGTTCTTTGGCATTCAGCCTTCTTTATGGTCCAGCTCTCACATTTGTACATGACTACTGGAAAAACCACAGTTTTGACTATACGAATCTTTGTTGGCAAAGAGATATCTCTGCTCTTTAATACGCTGTTGAAGTTTGTCACTGCTAGTCTTCCAAGGAGCAAGCATCTTTTAATTTTGTGACTGCAGTCACCATCCACAGTGATTTTGGAGCCTAAGAATACAAAGTCTGTCACTGTTTCCACTTTTTCCCCATCTATTTGCCATTAAGTACATGATCTTAGTTTTCTGAATGCTGAGTTTCAAGCCAGTTTTTCACTCTCCTCTTTCACTTTCATCAAGAAGCTCTTTAGTTCTTCTTCGCTTTCTGCCATAAGAGTGGTCTCATCTGCATATCTGAAGTTGTTGACATTTCTCCTGGCAATCTTGATTCCAGCTTGCGAGTCATTCAGCCCAGCATTTCACATGATGGACTCTGCTTCTAAGTTAAATAAGCAAGGTGACAATATCCAGCCTTGACAATCTCAGCCTCACCCACAATCTCCCCAGAATTTAAGCCCCTTCCTTGGAAGAAGACCTTCCCAGGTGACCACCTCTTACAGACCAAGCTCAGAGAGAAGCTCAGAAACTGGTGGGGCCACCCAACAAGAGAGGGCAGTCAGACAGAATACATGGGGAGGTTCTGGGGGATGGCCCCTCCGGATGCTACCCAGAAGGAGAGAACAACAGCTTAGCCCAAGTTTAGGCTCCCCTACCTGACCCCTGTAAGCCCCCCACTCCAGCGAGGCCCACCAAGGCTCTCTCTCCAGGCGGCCTCTCTGCATGGCCTGTGCTCACTTCATATACCTGCCTGACCAGGCACCACGTGCTTGTTCTACCCACCTTCTGTCACTAGAGGGCGATGCCCAACCAGAAACAGGCTTGCAACAGACCACCAGTGGCAATGGGATGAGTGGCATTCACGCAGCTCCGGACGTCGGACGTGAGGTCAGGAGCCCAGGCCCTTTCTCGCATAGAAGGGAAACGGACTCGGCAGAGGACGCTCACCCAACATCCCATAGCCAGTCTCCATGATGGTGGCAATTCTGATCCTCCTGCCGAGACTCACAACATCCCCACCCCACCCCCAACTCCTGGAGCTTCATAGTCTCCATTTCCATTTCCACGTGTATGAAAACCATGCTATTGGTCCTTCTGGCTCAGGAAATCTGCTTTCTTATAACCAAAAAAAAAAAAAACAAAAGTAATACCAATAATGCTGACTAATAACAAGAATATCTTCTATGTGTTGAGCGGCTACTGTGTGCCAGACACTGCTAAGTGTTTTAGGGGCAGTAGCTCATTTTCTTTACTTTCCTCCCCTCAGTATAGATTATATGAACTCCCATTTTTCTGCCTGCCTCTTATGCGCATATATTTTCACATCCTTTATCTCCTGCCACCTTCATAGCATCCCTGAAAACAGTCTATAGAAGAGGAAATTGAGGCTCAAGTTAAAGCCATTCAAAAGCCATTGATCTCATCTCTTTATCCACCTGGTAAATATGCATAAAGTGCCTGCTGTGTGCCTGGGACTGTGCTTGGTGTTGGTGATAAGGACCCAGATCTTGTCCCTGGATCTTTCAGCCTGTGGACAAGTCCATACAATGGTATGATAAGGCCCCTCCACAGGGAACAGGATCTAGGAGGAGGGACAGCAAATCTGGGAGCTCCACTTCCAGGGCCAGAGAGCCAAGCTGGGAACTGATGAATGAGGAGGTGTGAATGTGGTGGGCGGGGAGGGTCCCAGCTCAAGGAAACAGTAGGTGCAGAGAGGCCTGGAGAGGAAGCTGCTCGTGGGGGTGCCAGGCCCAGAATTCCTAAGGCTCTTAGGCTGTTAGACCCTGGAACACGGGGATAGCCCTGGGACCTGCTGGCTCCCCACCCTGCCCTCCATGACTCCCAGCCCCACCTTTAGCAATGCTTTTCCATCCAACCTGCCACCCACAAAGCAGAATGTCATCCAACCAGACCTGCCACTAAAGAAGCCATCTCCGGAGTGGGTCCGCCAGCCCTGGCCTTTCTAGCTCCAGCTATAGTGTCTTCCTAGCCAAGGCCCAGGCAGAGATAAGCCAGCCCTGCTCTGTTCTGTCTGGACTCTGATCCTCAGAACTCATGAGCACAGTAAAATGGTTGATGCTTTCCACCTCTCGGGTTGGAAGGTTTCATAGCAACAGACAATGGAAACAGGGGTTGACCGTGGTACCTCTCTCCAGGGTGGAGGGACAAAGAGCAAGGCCACTAATCCCATCTCCATCGCTGAGCCTTTCGGCAAGACCCTCTGGTTTTCTTACTCCAGTATTCATGCCTGGAAAATCCCGTGGACAGAGGAACCTGGTGGGCTACAGTCCACGGGGTCGCAAAGAGTTGGACACAACTGAGTGACTAACACTCTGGTTTTCTCTGTGCCTCAGTTTCCTCATCTGTAGAAGGGGGAAATAGGTGTCCCTCCCATTGTCACTGTGAGGTTTAAATAGGTTAATATAAGAGCAAGCGTTTATATATACACAGCTAGTGCTCAATAAAAGTTTTTATTATGACATATTTGTTTATTCACTCAACAAAGATTTCTTATGCACTAAGTGTGAGCCGGGAACTTGTGCCAGGCACTTAACATTAAAAACTTAAATTTGTGCTCTGCTAGATCTCTCTGGAGGAGATTTTATTATTATTCCTGTTGTTGTTTTTTTTTTTTTTTTTTTTTACAGACAAGGAATCTGAGTCTCAGAAAGTAAGCAATGGAATGGGAGCTCAAACCGTTGCCCTCCACCAGGCTGCCTTTTCATTCATGCATGGGCACCCGAAGGCTTTGCTCTCTTATGGCAAAAACACTGATCTAGAATAAGAATTCACACGCACTAGCGAAGATGGTCAAGCTCACTCAAATTAAATGACAATACAATCACACAGAGCTTCTATTTTCCACCTATCTGATTGGCAAAGAGCCAGAATTTCAAACCACGGGGCTGTGGGTCAGCTTCTGGCGCTCACTCCTACCTTCCCCAGGGAAGCCCAAACTCTACAGAGAGGGAAAGGCCAGCCTCTACAGCTGACAGGGAAGCCCAGCCTCTACAGTGGACCACATCTATCAGAATTACATTGTGCATGTCCCCTGACCTGGAAATTCACTTCTAGTGATTTATCCTCTAATTAGCCTTGTTCACGTGCAAAGGGACAAGCATACACGGTACTTGGCTATTCCTTGCAGGCTATGTGTGATCACAAAAAATTGGAAACATCTGAACATATCTAAGAGATCTGTTTACACTACAATCGCATAGCTTGCAATGGAATGAACACCGTGTAGCTAGGAAACTTGAGGAAGCAGGCGATGTGCTGGCCCAGAATGCTCCCGAGACCCACTGTTACCTGGGAAAGGCTAGTTGCACAGCAGAGTGTGGTGTGCTTGGGCTGCGGTTAAAGGGCATGGAAAAGAGATTTGCTTTTCTCTTGTTCCTTTTAACTTTTAAGAGATAGAAATATATTACCAAGTCCAAAAAGTAAAAATGAAATACTTTGGAGACATTTTGCAAACTGGTCATTAAATAATATCCTTAATAAAAATTCAAAAGGCTTTGACATAAATTCTGAAATGAAGCATTTTTCAGACAGGGTCTTAGAGACACATCCTTGAGTGCAGAGAGTGAGACTCCACCTTTGATCCCCAAGTGTGGGCACCCCAGTTGCCTGCCAAAGAGCAAGAGGCAGCTTCCGAGGTGAGGCCCTGCCGGCCATCCCACAGCGAGCTTCCCTCTATCTCTGGGGGTTCCATTTCCATTATTTGTGCAAACCTGATGTGGAATTCTGCTAAAGGGTTGTTCGGATGCCAAGATTCAGGGGTAAATTGTGCCTGGGATCACTGGTTTCCTTGATCCACCCCAAAGTGAAAACGATTGAGCATACCAGCCAGTCCCCCAGACTGGGTGTGAATCCTTGGGTGTGTCACCTTGCTCCCTGAGTCTTCCTTTTCACAGCTGTCAGTAAGGCCAAAAGCGTTAACACTCACTCCCAGGGTGTTGGAGGATGAAATATCAGGAGTGTGAAGACGGGCACACAGCATGGCTTAGTCATGGCTGTTGTTCAGTCCATAAGTGGTGTCTGACTCTTTGTGACCCCATGGACTGCAGCACGCCAGGCTTCCCTGTCCTTCGCTGTCTCCCGGAGTTTGCTCAAAGTCATGTCCATTGAGTCGCTGATGCCATCCAAAGATCTCATCTTCTGTCACCCCCTTTTCTCATTGGAAAAGCATCTGGGTCTTTTCCAATGAGTCAGCTCTTCGCCAAAGGATTGGAGTTTCAGCTTCAACATCAGTCCTTCCAATGAATATTCAAGGTTGATTTCCTTTAGAATTGACTGGTTTGATCTCTTTGCTGTCCAAGGGACTTTCAAGAGCCTTCTCCAGAACCACAGCTCGAAAGCATTAATTCTTGCTTACTCAGCCTTCTTTATGGGCCAGCTCTCACATTCCTACACGAGTACTGGAAAACCAGCTTTGACGGTACAGATCTTTGTCAGCAAAGTAATGTCTCTGCTTTTTAGTATGCTGTCTAGGTTTGTCAAAGCTTTTCTTCCAAGGAACAAGTGACTTTTAATTTCATGGCTGCAGTCACTGTCCACAGCAATCAGCTTTTGATAATATATTAATAACTCCACATTTTCTTTCATTAGCTCATCAATATCCCTGACTCCAGATAGTGTCTATCCTTCAGCATAAATGCTCCTCCAGGAAGCCTCACTTGATCCATATCTTTCCCAATCGGAAATCCCCTTCCTCTTGTGACTCCATCCTCCTTCCTTCTTTCACACCCTTCGTCTGATTCCCTGGTAGTGGCCTGAGTATGCTTTCGAGTTTTGATGCTGGAGAAGACTCTTGAGACTCCCTTGGATTGCAGTGAGATCAAACCAGTCACTCCTAAAGGAAATCAACCCTGAATATTCATTGGAAGGACTGATGTTGAAGCTGAACCTCCAACACTTTGGCCACCTAATGCGAAGAACTGACTCATTGGAAAAAGACCCTGATGCTGGGAAAGATTGAAGGTGGGAGAAGGGGACGACAGAGGATGAGATGGCTGGATGGTATCAGCGACTCAATGGACATGAATTTGAGCAAACTCTGGGAGCTAGAGGACAGGGAAGCTTGGCATGCTGCAGTCCATGGGCTCGCAGTAAGTCTGGACAAGACTGAGCGATCGAACAACTGGCAGTGGCCTGAGTGTTATCACTGTTTTGGCCACGAGAGGGCAGCACTGCCTAGGAAGCTAGAGAAGGAAGACGAGCCACTGGCTGGAAGACTCACACCTCAGAAGCTTGACTGTGTGCCATGTCCACGCTGAGTACTCTGCCCACTTTGGCTCATTGAGGAAAACATTGCTATGGCCACCCTTGCATCATACCCATTTTATCTTCATTTTGTTTTTATGGAGTGGATGCCAAGAAAGTTGAGTTAATGGTTCTCAGTTCCCATAAACCCCTCTCTTGCTGATTTCCCTCTTAATGTTCCTTGCTCTTCCGCTCTCACCCAGGCACCCACTCTTACGGGTCCAGTCTGTGTGCTTGAATACTCGTGATCCTTGTGAACCATGTGGGGATGTTTTGTGGTGTCTGTGGTCATTTATTTATAGAAATGGCCTCGTGCTACGGATTTCTATCTTCTTTTATCCCCCCACGCACCTGGTGTTTCTTAACTCCAGTTGCGTTGCTCCCGCGTCCCTGGGGCTCACTTACAGTGACATCAGATGTGGCTTATTGTTGACTGGTCCCTTCCTCACACCTCAGCACAGGCGAGAGACCCATTACCTCTTAGGGTCCCCTCCCGGGCCTGCGGGAGAATCTCTCCAGGTTTTATACGCAGGAGAAGGGTGGCTGGGTTGGCACCATGTCAGTCCAAACACCAGCAGGATGAAGAACTCCCATCTCCCACATCCTCGCTAATACTTGGTAGCTCCTGGCTTCCTAATTTTCGCCAGTCCACTGTGTGTGTGTTTGTCATTCAGTCATGTGCGACTCTTTGTAACTCCGTGGACGGTAGCCTGGCTGTGCATGGAGTTCTCCAGGCAAGAATACTGGAGTGGGTAGCCATTTCCTTCTCCAAGGGATCTTCCTGACCCAGGGATCCCACACTGCAGGCAGATTTTTACCATCTGAACCACCGGTCCAGTAGGTGTAGGCAGAGGGGTTGTGTCTCTTACTGCATAACCCACATTTCTCCAGTTTCTGCTGAGGTTTACATGCATCTGTTCACACTCTTGTTGGCTACATTCCCTTGCATTTTACAGGTGATACAATTGAGGCTCAGGCCCCCAGAAAGTAGAAGGAGGAATACTCACCTTGGGCCACCTCCCTAACAATGGTAACAATGCATTCATCACCCATTCAGTCAATGAATGTTGCTGATTCCTTGATGATCTCGGGGGATGTGGTAGAGAGCAATGGCAATGTTAACCCAGCATTAAACAAGAGGACTGAGGATCCTATGAGAAGGGGGTTCAGGGAGGGTGGGCCTTACTGTTGGATGAGCCGGGGTGGGTGGAGGGGCACTGGGAGGGATCTAGGGATGGCCAACCTGCCCACTGACCTTGACAAGAACAGAGGAGGAAGCAGGGGGCCAGGAGCCACCAGGAACAAGGATCCGGAGGGCACCTTGCACTATGTCAGGGCTGGTACAAGCTCACAGTGACCACAAGGCCCAACCTAATCCGCCCCCATGCCCCCTCTGACCTTGTCTTCTGTCCTCTTGTCCTTGCCTGTTTCAACCACGCTGGCTTCCTTTGTTCCTTAAACACACCAGTCTCATTCTGGCCCCAGGGTCTTTGCATTTGCTAACCTCTCTGCCTGGAATGCGCTCCCTCTTGATTTCACATGCCTGGCTCCATCTCTTCTTCTGAGTCTCTCAGGTCAAATGCCACTTCTTCAGTGAGTCCTTCTTTGTAACCTTATCTGAATAGCATGCACCTTCCTACAAGTCATTCTCTGCTTAGTATCTTTGAAATTTTTCTTCACAGCCTTTGTCAAGATATAAAGGATCTTGCTTATCCAATTCTTGACCTTTTACATCTTCCTCCTCCCCTGGGTTCTGACCCAGTTTCAAAAGGCTACCACCAGACGTCCCCCTACTCCCCTTCAAGCCCCCAAATGTCCCTCTTCCTCCTCTTCCCCCATGGTGCAGACCTAACTGTGCTTCGGTCACCTTACACACATTCTCCTGAATCATCTTGCCCACTTTGAGAGGCCGGGTCATGGCACTGTTCCCGAAATGAGGAACTCGACTGCAAGCGAGAGTGAATGACCCGTGGCTGCAGAAGGTATGAACTATGTGACTCCCCTCTCCACCCCATCTTACCCCTCACCTCCTACACACAGCTGTGCTCTCCACCTGGAGTCCTCTCACCCTCCTCTTCACCTGGTTAACTCCATCATCCTGGAGGTTTCAGCTTTGACTCTGCCTCCTCCTGGAAGTCTTCCCCGATAGCCCCCCAGGCAGGACAAGTACCTCTCCCATTTGCTCTGCACCAACTTCCCTGTGAGGTCCTGACTCTATGTGTCTGTCTCACCCCGAAACTGAGAGCCCCAAGAGGATCAGGCCTGGGTCTGACTCAGCTCTGAGTCCCCAGAGCCCGTTTCCAGTCTGGTACAAGGGTGGGACCTGGGCACTGCTGAAGGGATGAGTGAATGAAAGTAACTCTGGGCAAGAGTGAGGTCTGGGGTGACCTGACAAGCACAGGCCCCAGAAGATCCACATCCAGTCATGGCCCTAAAGCCCCAGAACACAGGCTCGTCTGGTCACTGAAGCACCCCATTCCCTACCCCCTGTGCCGTGCTTAGTCATTCAGTCATGTCTGACTCTTTGCGACCCCATGGACTGTAGCTCACCAGACTCCTCTGTCCATTGGGATTCTCCAGGCAGGAATACCGGAGTGAGTAGGTTGCCCTTCTCCAGGGGATCTTCCCAACCCAGGGATTGAACCCAGACCTCTCACACTGCAGACGGATTCTTTACTGTCTGAGCCACCAGGGAAGCCCTGCTACCCTTCAAAGCCCTGCCCTCACTCACTCTAGGAGGTCAAACAAACTGCCACAATCTCTATCTCTGTGGGGCATTTGGAAGTAGTTAAGTTTACAAATAAATGTATGGTTTCCTTAAATATTTTCCCATACTAAAATATTCAATATTGAATTTATTACTGTTTTGTTGAAATACAATTTACTCCAGGAAATAAAACAGCTAGTCACGCAGTCAGCACCACAGACATGATCTGGAATAGCTTCATCACCCTAGAAAGTTCTTTCCTGCCCCTTTAAATTGATCTCCTCCACCCACCCCTCCTCCCCTACCTGCCCCTGGCAAATACTAATCAAACTGCTCTCTGTCCATTTGGTTTGCCTTTTCCAGAAGGTGGTGGAAGCGAAATCACACAGTATGTAGCTTTTTGAGTCTGATTTCTATCACCTCACATCTTGCCTTTGAGATTCATCTGTATTTTTGCTAGGATCCATTCCTTTGTTTTGCCGAGTAGTATTCCATCTTGTATCCATCCACCACTGTTGCAGGACCACGTTGTTTCCAGTTTGGAGTGATTATGAGACAATCTGCTATAACTGTTTGTGTCTGATTTTTTCGCAATTTTAATTTCTCTTGGGTAGACATCAAGGAGTAGTATTGCTGGGTCATATAGTAACTGTAGGTTTAATTTTATAAGAAACTGCCAGATTGTTTTCACAAGTTACAGTGGCTCTGTACCCTCATCAGCACTTGGCATCAGCGTTACTTTTAATTTTAGCCATGCTAATAGGTGTGTAGTGGTATCTCACTTCCCTGGTTCAGTTCAGTTCAGTCGCTCAGTCGTGTCTGACTTTTTGCGACCCGCTGGACTGCAGCATGCCAGGCCTCCCTGTCCATCACCAACTCCCAGAGTTTATTCAAACTCATGTCCATAGAGTCGGTAATGCCATCCAAACATCTCATCCTCTGTCACCCCCTTCTCCTCCTGCCTTCAATCTTTCCCAGCATCAGGGTCTTTTCCAATGAGTCAGTTCTTTGCATCAGGTGGCCAGAGTACTGGAGTTTCAGCTTCAGCATGAGTCCTTCCAATGAACATTCAGGACTGATTTCCTTTAGGATGGACTGGTTGAACCTCCTTGCAGTCCAAGGGACTCTGAAGAGTCTTCTCCAACACCACAGTTCAAAAGCATCAATTCTTCTGCGCTCAGCTTTCTTTATAGTCCAACTCTCACATCTATACATGACTACTGGAAAAACCATAGCCTTGACTAGACAGACCTTTGTTGGCAAAGTAATGTCTCTGCTTTTTAATATGCTGTCTAGGTTGGTCATAACTTTTCTTCCAAGGAGCAAGTGTCTTTTAATTTCATGGCTGCAATCACCATCTGCAGTGATTTGGGAGCCCCCCCAAAATAAAGTCTGTCACTGTTTCCACTGTTTCTCCATCTATTTGCTGTGAAGTGATAGGACCAGATGCCATGATCTTAGTTTTCTGAATGTTAAGCTTTAAGCCAACTTTTTCCACTCTCCTCTTTCACCTTCATCAAGAGGTTCTTTCGTTCTTTGCTTTCTGCCATAAGGGTGATGTCGTCTGCATATCTGAGGTTATTGATATTTCTCCCAGCAATCTTGATTCCAGCTTGTGCTTCATCCAGCCCAGTGTTTCTCATGATATACTCTGTATATAAGTTAAATAAGCAGGGTGACAATATACAGCCTTGATGTACTCCTTTCTCTATTTGGAACCAGTCTGTTGTTCCATGTCCAGTTCTAACTTGCTTCCTGACCTGCATACAGATTTCTCATGAGGCAGGTCAGGTGGTCTGTTACTCCCGTCTCTTTAAGAATAGCTGGTAACTCAGCCGGTAAAGAATCCGCCTGCAATGCAGGAGACCTGGGTTCAATTCCTGGGTGAATTGATCCCCTGGGGAAGAGATAGGCTACCCACTCCAGTATTCTTGGGCTTCCCTGGTGGCTCAGACTGTAAAAAATCTGCTCGCGATGCGGAAGACCTGGATTTGATCCCTGGGTTGGGAGGATCCCCTGGAGAAGGGCATGGCAACCCACTCCTGTATTCTTGCCTGTAGAATCCCCATGGACAAAGGAGCCTGGTGGGCTACAATCCATGGGGTCACAAAGTGTCACACATGATTGAGTGACTAAGAACAACACAGCACAGTATCTTATTGTGGCTTTCATTTGCGTTTCACTGATGATTGATAATATTAAGTGTCTTTTCATGTGCTTATTTGCCATCAATATCTATATTTTGGTGAAGTATCTTTCTAAATCTTTTGCCCATTTTTATTGGATTATTTGTTTTCTCATTATTGAATTTTGCAAGCTCGTTTTTTTATTGAGTTGGCCGAAAAGTTCTTTCGGGTTTTTCCATATGATGTTGAGGAAAAATCCAAACAAACTTTTTGGCCAGTCCAATATATTCCAGATACCAAGTTTTTTTTATCAGATATAGTTTTTGCAAATATTTTCTCCCAATCTGTGGATTGTATTTTCACTTTATTAACAGTGTCATTAGAAAAAAAGAAGTTTCCAATTTAGATTAAGTCAAACATAATTTTTTTTCTTTTCTGATTCATGGTTTTAGTGTCTTGTTGAAAAAATGTTTGTCTAACCCAAGTTGACAAAGATTTTCTCCTACTTTTTATCTGGATATTTTAGGAGATCCAGACCGCCGTGCACTTGCTGCTACCTGGGGAGCTGGCCAAGCACGCTGTATCCGAGGGCACTAAGGCTGTCACCAAGTATACCAGCTCCAAGTAAATATAATATGCCTAGCTGCTGTTAACGGAGAAGGCAATGGCACCCCACTCCAGTACTCTTGCCTGGAAAATCCCAGGGATGGAGGGCCTGGTGGGCTGTAGTCCAGGGGGTCGCTAAGAGTCGGACACGACTGAGCGACTTCACTTTTACTTCGCTTTCACTTTTGACATTTAGATCTAGGACCCATTTCAAGTCAATTCTTGTATATGGTGTGAGGTTAATTCTTGTGTATGCTTTGTAGGTTAAAATAATTTTATTTTACACATTGATGAAGAATGAAATTTCACTTCTAGAAAAATATCCTACTCATACCTTCCCACAAATGTATAAATTAGATACTCAGTGCAGTTGCAACCTAGATTGAAAATGGAAAATATTGGAAGCCACTTAAGTGCCCATCACTTGAAGACTGGTTGAGTACATGTTGACACATCCATGCAGTGACAAAACTATGCGGACACAGAGCCGGCACCAGCCACCAGCGCTGTACAGTTGTAGGGGTTGTGCACTGTTGGGATCCTTTCTACTTCGTCAATGTCTGTACCGAATGTATTTTGACTGTCACCTTGGTGAGGCATCAAAAGGAAGGACATACTCTTCGTGGAACATATAGAAAGACGTGTAAAGGGAGTTTTAGACAACAAAAGGATGGTGCAGAATAGTGTGTGGAGTCTGCCATCACTGGGTAAAAAATTTCCTGTGTATTTCCTTACAAGTGCATAAACATCTCTGGGCAGATTCACAAGAAATTGGTGACAGGGTTGCCTCAGGAAGGAGGGTCTGGGTGTTTGGAGGACGGGGTGGGAAAGAAATTCACTTTTCACTATGTCCCTTTCTTTTTGTACCTTCAAGATCTTGTACTATGGATATGAATTATACATTCAGAAAATGAAAGCCAAACACAAAGTCCCTACTTTTCCAGCAGCGCGTGGCCTGGAAGATTCTGCCCCTGGCGCACAGGCCCCCACGCTTGGGAAACACTCTCATGCTACTCCCCAAGCTTCTGGGCGCACGACGGCCCTGCCAGGCCAGAGCGAAGGAGAATGCTCATTGCGGGACAATGCTTCTCAGAGGGGGAAACTAGGCTCCAGGCAGGACCAATATTCCTGAGGCCACGTTGCCCAAACCAAGGTACGCTCTTGGGTATCTACCAGGACCAGCGGGGCTGAGAGCCAGGGAGGAGGTCTGCAGTCTGGCCCCGCAGGGATCCAGACCAAGTCATGTAAGGTACCGCTCAGAGCTGAGCCCATCTGGAAGCCATCGCCACCCTCATCCTGGGCTGCAGAGGAGGGTGGGCAGGGCCCGGACTCTGTGCATCTGTTCCTCATCAAGGCTTGTGCTCTGAACTGGGCTCCAGCCCTAGAAATCCCATTTCCCAGCCGGGCCAGGCCACCCTCACACCAGCCACCCTCCTCCCTAGGACCTGCACAAAGGGAACAGCAGGAGGTGGCTTTCCAGTTCCAGACTGCACATCCCTTTACTTCTCAGAGCTTTGGGTTCCTGTCATTGTAAGGATTAAACAAACCAGTTCATACACAGAACCCAGCACACCAGCATTCAACACACGACTGTTGTTCAGTCGCTCAGTGGTGTCCGACTCTTTGCCACCCCATGGACTGCAGCACACCATGCTTCCCTGTCCTTCACCATCTCCCAGAGTTTGCTCAAGCTCATGTCTATTGAGTCAGGGATGCCATCCAGCCATCTCATCCCCTGTCACCCCCTTCTCCTCCTGCCCTCAATCTTCCCCAGCATCAGGGTCTTTTCCAGTGAGTCGGTTCTTTTTATCAAGTGGCCAAAGTATTGGAGCTTCAGCTTCAGCATCAGACCTCCCAGTGAATATTCAGTGTTGATTTCCTTTAGGGTTGACTGGTTGGATCTCTTTGCAGTCCAGGGGACTCTCAAGCTCTCCACACTGTTCCTGTCTCGAATACCCCTCCACATTTCATTCCTGTGCTCTAGGTGCTCAAAGAGCAACAGCTAACGTGCCCAGCATTGTTGTAAGCACCGAGTATGTACTAACTCCTCACAACAACCATCAGAGCTGGATGCTCCTACTAACTTGGCTTTTCTGATGACCCAGCTGAAGCTCAGAGATGTTGAATAATATTTCCAAAGGCACTCAGCCAGCAAGGGTCATAGCCAGGATTCGAACCCCAGGCCTCTGGGCTCCAGAACCTCTACTCCAAAGTGCTCCCCACACCACTTCTGCGGACCCAAACCTCTTCCCCACTGACCTCTGATTCCTGTGGGTGCCTGTGACAGCGTCCCCTGAGATGGTGATGAACACTGGTCTCAAGCTGTGATGGCTGACTGAGAGACGAGCATCAACACACAGCAGGGAGAGGATGCTGGAACTCCAGTCATCTTGAAGCCAGCAAGCAAACCAGAGAGGCAGGGAAGCTGGGGCCTGCCAGGGTGGAGGGGTGGGAGCCACAGGCACCCACTGGGGGAGGGAATGTGCTAGTCCAGAGCAGCCTGCTGGGGAGCCGGGCCTTGATGGTACCCCGGCACATAAGGAGCATGTCAGCCTCGGGTCCAGGGATCTGCCTTCGAGAAACTGGTGCCCATGTGGATGAAGAAGCACAAATGTGGGCTGACCCTACACCCTGTCACAAATGGAAGGTGCTGGACTGCAGCTCAGGGGTCCACCTGGGACACTGGACCCACTGACCGAGGCCCAGCCAGACTGTGGCGAACTATGTGAGGATGGAAAAGCCTGACTCAGGGGCCCTGCACTGCCAGGACACCATGCCCACCCCTATGTGTGGAGGTCAAAGGGGCTGCGGGGCCGTGGGTGGGCGGAGGGGGCTGGTCTGTGTGCACAGAGGGGATGGTGAGGGGGGCGGAAGGGTGTGCAAGTGGACAGAGGGACGTGGTTTTAACTCTTACACCCTTCTAGAATGTCTTTCACTGAATCATCATCTCTCAGAAAGAGAGAGAGCAGCGGGCTGCACTGACCCTAACACATATGGAGCTCAGTTGAAATGGGCGGAGGTGTTCTGAGCCCCTGGTGGCTGCAGGGCTGAGAGAGGGGTGAAGAGGGCTGGCCCTTGGCAGCCCCTTCCTGCACGGTGGCTCCAAGTACTTGACTGAGAACTGGGTGGATGGAGGTGATGAGACGGTCAAGAGGAGGGGACAGTGGGAGTCTGAGGGCTGAAGTCTTAGGGAAGATTTATCGTTGCTTGCAAGGGCTAGGCAAGGTTCTAAGCAAGAAATCTTACATTATCATCCCCATTCTGCAGATGGAGAAACTGAGGCTGGGGGGGTGACCCATGGGCTGCCCATCTCACCTTCCACTCAGGACTCCTCAGCTCACAGCCCTCTACTCAGAACTCTGCTCACAGCCCTCCTGCCCAGCCTGAGCACTGGGCCAGGAGTCCGAAGCCCAGCTCGTGACCCACTCTGGCCTCTGCTCCCTCATCTATCAGCGCCTTCCAGTGCTGGGTGAGGGCAGCCAGAAGCCAGTGGCTGCTTAGCCAAGAAGGCTGGGAGCCATTAGACCCTAGCCTTATTTTTTGGACAGAAGTGCCTTCTGCATTTTAATCAAGCAGGGCATCAAGAGACCAGCCCAAGTTTCTGCTCTCCAGTGGGACTGAGGCAGGACTTAGGGGAGAGAAGGAACATCCCCTCAGGAAAGGGGAGGGAAGGGTGGGCAGAGAAGCCCAAAGAATGTGGGGCACCTGGTCCACTGGTCCCCTGGGCCGAGGCCAGTCCTCCTGGAGGCAGAACTGGGCTTCGCTTCCTCCCTACTCATCCTTGCTCCCTCCAGGCTCTCAAAAAATTTAGGCCTCAGGGCTGATTTGAGTTCCTGACTGCTCCTCAAGGTGGAAGCAATGTTGGGTCCCAGCAGAAGGGAGCTGGGCAAGGCTGGAGCAGGAAGAAAGGGGCTGGGTCCATTTTATGAGAGGGGGTAAAGCCCCTTTCCCCACCCCAACTCCATGCAGGGCATCCGTGAGGTAGGTGAGCGCTGTTCCTTGACACTGGCTGAGAGGAGGAGGCACAGGCAACAGCTGGGTCAGTCTGAAAGCTGGAAGGGGCCTCAGAAAGAGCCCACATTAATGGTTACAGCAACGATAACAATAGCAATAGAATGGTCAAATGACACTAATTCCTAGCAGTTACTGAGTGCCAGTCACGGTACATTTAATCCTCACCATAACCCCAGGGACTTGGCCATCCCTAGCGCACAGATGAGGAGACTGAGGCACCGGGGGTTAAATAACTCACCCAAGGACAGACAGCCAGGAAAGAGTAGAGCCAGACCAGCCCCCTCTTCAAACAGAAGAGAGAAGGGAGGCCCAGAGACAGGCAGAGACCAGCCCAGGTCACACAGTTAGAGGCTGAGCAGAGGCTATGAGAGCCGGACTTTCAGGGCTGTCTGAAAGTCAGACGATATAATAGAATGGGTTCAGGATGGTCACAGCCTGGTCCTGAGACACTGTGAACATGATGTTTGATGCAGTCCTTAAGGCTTGTGCTTTAAAGGAGACCCCCTATCTGGACAGTTCCCCTGAATTATCCTCTCTCCACTCCCCAATGAAATGTCTGGAGGATAAATGAGCCGATATCTCCCTCCATGTTCCAGGAAATGATGGAGGGAAACTTGGGCCATTAGCAGGTGTCTATTGTCTCCAAGGATCTTGGGGTGTAGGGGGGACAGCCACCATCTCCCTCCTCTGCTGACAGCCCTCCGCTTGCCCTTGGAGGAACCATTCCTGCCCACTATCAGCCTGTGTGGTGAAGGCAGCCGCCAGGGCAGTCATATTCCTTCCCTATGGGCCTCCGAGGTCGGTCCAGCAGTGGGACAGGACCCCGTCGGAGCCAGTGTGATGCCTTCCCAGAGATCTCACAAGGATTGGACAGAGAGGTACAACAGTCAAGAATGCTTTCCGCTCTAAGTAACTGGGAATAATACAGTGGCTTAAACAGCAGAGGCTTATTTTTCTCTCTTAGGAAGAAGTCTGAAGGTAAGAATTCAGCAGATTAGTAATGTCAGGGCTAATACCATGATGATTTTTTTGGTGTTTCCCTCAAGGTTGCAAGATGGTCCATGGTCCAAGCATCATGCTTGTGCTTGTTGACCTGAAGTAAATAGACAGCCAGATATTTCTCCTGCAAGATGGGTTTATTCAGGATCCACAGAGGATTGTGATTTGGGTTTGGTAACCATGGTTGAGCCATGTGCAAGACCCTGCTTGGTAAGGAAAGGGGAATGCTTTCAGAGAGAAGAAATGAAAGTTGGAAGTTAGAGGGCTATAGTAAACAATGAGCCAATGGCTTTTCATTGGGTGGGTCCTCGCCAGGAGGGAAGCCTTTCTTCTTCCTGTTGCTCGGCTGTCATCGCAGACCGGGAGGCCTCCCTGTTCTGGTTTCTTGCCTCTTATTTAATTGAGGCTTCTGTTTATTAATTTTTTATATGTTCAACGCAAGACAGAGTGAAGAAAGGCGGCTCCAGCCACTGCTGCCCTTGTTATCAAAGTAGCAAAAACTCTCTTCCTGCCAGCTGGCTTTGACTTATGTCTCACTGACCAGCACTATGCCGTGTGCCCCCACAGCTGTAGAAGAGGCTGAATCGGTGTATATTTGGCTACACAGCTACTATGGTGGAAGGAAACCGATGGGAATGGGCACTTGATTAGCCAAGTCCAAGGACTGTGTTTAGATATTCTTTCCCTCAAAGCTTGGTTCTTCAGGGACGTGAGGAAGGAATGGGAGGGTTGGCATTGCAGACAGCCTGCCTTCTTGCTATTATGATGTGAGAGGTCATCTGAGAATGGATGAGTCAATTTTGGTAATGCTGTTCAAGATTCTAGATCCAACCATGCCTGAAGACTGCCCCTTGTGGATATACTCATTACATAAGCAAAAATTAATAACAATGACATATTATTATATTTCATTTAATTTTTAAATTTTATTAAAATTTTAAAAATAAAAATATATAATCAAATAGTCTTTATTTTCTATATAATTGTTTTTATATAAAACAGTATGTGTGTGCATGCTCCATCGCTTCAGTCATATACGACTCTTTGCCACCCTAAGGGCTGTAGCCCACCAAGCTCCTCTGTTCACGGGATTCTCCAGGCAAGAATACCGGAGTGGGTTACCATGCCCTTCCCCAGGGGATCTTCCCAACCCAGGGACCGAACTGGAGTCTTTTAAGTCATTGGCCGGCGGGTTCTTTACTGCTAGCGCCACCTAGTGAGTGAAGTCGCTCAGTCATGTCTTACTCTGTCACCCCAGGGACTGTAGCCTACCAGGCTCCTCCGTCCATGGAATTTTCCAGGCAAGAGTATTGGACTGGGTTGCCATTTCCTTCTCCAGAGGATCTTCCCGATCCTTTGCCTGCCTTTTTCAGTTCAGTTCAGTTCAGTTGCTCAGTCATGTCCAACTCTTTGCGACTCCATGGACTGTAGCACTCCAGGCTTCCCTGTCCATCACCAACTCCCAGAGCTTACTCAAACTCATGTCCATAGAGTCGGTGATGCCATCCAACCATCTCATCCTCTGTTGTCCCCTTCACTCCCACCTTCAATCTTTTGAGTCAGTTCTTTGCATCAGGTGGCCAAAGTACTGGAGTTTCAGCTTCAACATCAGTCTTTCCAGTGAATATTCAGGACTGATTTCCTTTAGGATGGACTGGTTGGATTTCCTTGCAATCCAAGGGACTTGCAAGAGTCTTCTCCAACACCACAGTTCAAAAGCATCAATTCTTTGGCACTCAGCTTTGTTTATAGTCCAACTCTCACATCCATACATGACTACTGAAAAAACCATAGCTTTGAGTAGACGGACCTTTGTTGGCAAAGTAATGTCTCTGCTTTTTAATATGCTGTCTAGGTTGGTCATAACTTTTCTTCCAAAGGAGCAAGTGACTTTTAATTTCATGGCTGCAGTCACCATCTGTAGTGATTTTGGAGCCCCCCAAAAATAAAGTCTCTCACTGTTTCCATGGTTTCCCCATCTATTCGCCATGAAGTGATGGGACCAGATGCCATGATCTTAGCTTTCTGAATGTTGAGTTTTAAGCCAACTTTTTCACTCTCGTCTTTCACTTTCATCAAGAGGCTCTTTAGTTCTTCTTCACTTTCTGCCATAAGGGTGGAGTCATCTGCATATCTGAGGTTATCGATATTTCTCCTGGAAATCTTGATTCCAGCTTGTGCTTCTTCCAGCCCAGCGTTTCTCATGATGTACTCTGCATATAAGTTAAATAAGCAGGGTGACAATATACAGCTTTGACACACTCCTTTCCCGATTTGGAACCAGTCTTTTGTTCCACGTCCAGTTCTAGCTGTTGCTTCTTGACCTGGATACAGATCTTTTTTTCTGTTCTGCAAGAAAGGCCTCATTGGTAGATGAAATAGTATTCAGAGTTTATAGTCAGGCTACCCAGTTTCCAATGCTGGCTCTGCCTTGAGTTTGATTTTGGCCAAATCATTTCACTGGTATGGATTCCCAGTGCTTACACTGTGAAACAGGCTACTGTGTGAACTAAGCCAAATATGGTACGCGAGAGGTTCTGTCACAGGTGGGCCTCAGCCCATAGTAACTGCCTTCCTCCCTTCTTTCATTCCATTTGCAGAAACTGAAGATGGATTTTCTAGCTGTGTTTTGCAGTGGCATTTGTCCAACTTTTTCCTTTTCCTCCAAGTGCCCCTTGAGGCCAAGGACTGTGTCTAATTTATTTTCATATCCATAGCCCAGAGGCTATAGATGATACTCAGGAAATGCCTGGAGACTGCAATATTTCACTTATCCACTCAACGAATGTTTACTGAGCTCCTACTGTGTGCCAGGTGTACGGTGGGGAGACAGAGGTGAATGCCTTAGACACAGTCCATGCTATTGGGAGCCCACATTATAATGGAGGAGACAGACAACAGACAAATAAACTTAAAACATGATGTCAGATGGTTCGAGTACCATGAAGAAACTCCAGTGGGGAAAGGGATAAAGAGTTTGTTTGATAGGGTGCCCAAGGAAGGCCTGTCTATAAAGCTGCGCTCAAAACCATGGCTTCATGCCACACTGTCTTCTCTCTGGCAGATGCATTTCTTCCCTACCTGAAGCATCCCAGGGGAGGTCATGCCACCAGCTCTCACACTCCCACACCAGTCTATGTTCCTGGTCCAGATCTGAACCCATCCCATACCCTGTCAGGCCTCCCTGAGGTCCCCAGCACCCCGAATACCTTCCTGAATCTGATTCCCCCTGCTCTTGCAGTAGGTGGGGATGGATGGGGAAGTTATTGGACAGAAAGCTGGAGGCAGCCTCCCTGCCTGTCCAGATCCCAGCCCTGTGGGAAAATGAAGTGACAGAGGGACCATTCCACTCCCATTTGAAGCCCAGGTCTTCCTGATACACATACGAAGCAGGCCTTCCTTCTTCACACTTTCTTTCTTGTGTTGGGCCTTAGCCCCTACTCTGCCTTCTGCTGGAAGGTGCCCAACCACCCCTGACCACCCCTCCAACCCAGCTCAAATGCTTCTTTACCAAAGCAGCATTTGCTAACCCTGACTAGGTTGAGACCCTATTACACTGATTCAGGCTTCCCTGGAGCCGCCTCCTTTCCAGCATTTGTCACAAATGGATTAATTTTCTATTTTTTGCTTGACATCACTTTCTTGCACTAAAATATGAACCAACAAGGATCACATTTCTTCTCATTTGTTCTTGAATCCACAGGGCCAAGCACAGTTCTGCACGTGTAGCAATTGCTCAATAGATATGTATCAGATGGATGTGTAAATGAATGGAGGCATGGATGGATGAATTCTTAGTAGATGCGGAGAGTACCTTCACTCATCCTTATGTTGAAAATAAAGTGAAAGTGTTAGTCGCTCAGTCATGTCTGACTCTTTGTGACCCCAGAGACTGTAACCCACCAGGCTCCACTTCCATGGAATTCTCCAGGCAAGGATTCTGGAGTGGGTAGCCATTTACTTCTCCAGGGGATCTTCCCGACCCAGGGATCAAACCAGGGTCTCTTGCACTGCAGGCAGATTCTTTACCATCTGATCCACCATCACTTACTATGATCTTTCAGTATTGTTTTCTGCCTCATTTCCTGTCCTCACAAGCAACCGCACAATGAGGTGGGTGGTGATTCTCATTTGCTGATGAGGTACAGTGCCTTCTCCTTGGTGGTCCAACACCTTAATGATCACCAAGAGTCATGCTTCTTCTTCTTCCTGACACTACCTGTTACTGTTTTAATCAGCTTCATTAAGGTATAATTTACATACCATAAAAGTCACGCATTTATGTTTATAGTTCATTATATTTTAAAAATTTGTACATCTGTGTGCCTACCACTCTGATCCAGAACAGAGCACCCCCATAACCCTCAAATGTTCCTTTGTTATGTTCTTTTCCAGTCAATCTCTACCTTTCAGTCCCCAGCCCAGGCACCCACTGACCTGCTTCCTGTCACTATAGATGAGCTCTGTCTTTGTTAGGGTTCTGTATGAATAGAATCACTCAGTATGAATTCTTTTGTGGTTTTGGCTTCTTTTACTTAGGATAATGTTTTTGAGATTCATCTTTGTTGTTCTACATGGTTCATTCCTTTTCATGGCTAAGTAGTACTCCATGGTGTGCACGTACCACAATCTGTTTATCCAGTCACAAAATGGGACATTTGGTTGTTTTCATTTGGGGGTAATTTTCACTTGAGGGCAATTTTTAATTATGGATAATGCTATTTATAGGAACATATGTATACATATTTGTGGGCATATGTTTTCATTTCCTTTGGATAAATACCTAATAGGAGAATTGCTGAATTTTATGGTAAGTATATGTTTAACTTAAAAAAAAAAACAAACTGCCAAATTGTTTTCCAAAGTGGCCGTGCCATTTTGTCTTCCCACCAGAAATGAACGGGAGCACCATTTGCTCCACGTGTTCAGTCTCTTTGACTGGAGTCATTAGGTGAAACGTGTGGTACCCTCTCACTGTGGCTTTAATTTGCATTACCTTAAGGACTAATGGGGTTCCTCCCTGTGGCTCAGACAGTAAAGAATCTGCCTGCAATGCAGGAGACTCGGATTCGATCCCTGGGTGGGGAAGATCCCCTGGAGAAGGAAATGGCAACCCGCTCCAGGATTCTTGCCTGGAGAATCCAATGGACAGAGGAGCCAGGCAGATTCTTTACCATTGGGGGTTGGGGGGGCGTGGCTAGAATCCATGGGATCACAGAGAGTTGGACATGACTGAGTGACTAACACTTAGTGACTAATGCTTCTGAAGACCTTTTCATGTGAGTATTTACCATTTGTATCTTTTCTTTCATTTAGAGTTTGTTTAAAACTTTGGCCATGTTTGTGAGGGGTTGTTTGTTTTCTTGTTCTTAAGTTTTGAGACTTTTTTCTATACTCGGATATTTCTCAGATATATATTTTGCACATATTTTCTCCTAGTCTGTGACTTGATTTCTCATTATTTTCATTGTGTCTTAGAAGCATAAAAACAATTAACTTTGATGACTTTCAGTTTATCAGTCTTTGAGGTATACCTCTGTTTTTTGTGCCAATACCACAGTTTTATCAATTTATCAAACTTTTCTCTTATGAGTCATGCTTTTAACATCCTTAGAAATCTTGGCTTAGGTTGCTTTTGTAATTTAATATATCATGGATCTTTCCAGCAACCTCACTTTTAATAGCACCTTGGTTTTCAGCCCATGAACTTGCTAAGGCTTCCTATTCCCCTTGTGGAAGAGGAGTACAGGCAGGGGCCCACTAAATCCCAAAAGCTGGACCAGTGGGGCCTCCTTCCCATCTCTACAAATGCCACTTCCTCAGAAAATCCACACACACATCCACTTAGTTACCCTACTCAGCATCGACCCGTCTAGTCAGCCAGCTCTTGAGGAGGGGCCATTTTGTTCTCAGTGCTTCCCCACTGCCTAGAGAGAAGTGCTGGGCACAGTAGGCATGCAGTAAGTAAATAAAAATATAAATAATACACAAGTGAATGAGTGAATACTGTATGTGGAGCATTGAGCCCTGTGCCTGGTACACAGAAAATCTCACTGAACAGACACTGTGATGACTACCAGAGGGAACCTTCATTGGCTGTTACGTTAGCCGGGGTATGTTGGTGGATTCATTTCCAGGGGCTGCCGTAACAAAGTACAGCAAACCACGAGGTTTTAAACACAGAAATGCATTCTCTCACAGCTCTGGAAGCTAGAAATCAAGGTGTCAGCAGGGCCATGTTTCCTCAGAGAAATGTGTGGGTCCTTCCCAGCCTCTGGCTTCCAATGATGGCCACCAATCCTTGGAGTTCCTTGGCTTGCAGCTGCCTTACTCCACAAGTATCCTGCCCTGGTAGTGGAACTGAGTAGGACCCTGTGGGGCCTTCCCAGGTACAAAAGCCCCTCAGTGTTCCCCGTTTCTTACTTGTAGAGAAAAAGTTTTAGTCTCCTAGGCCTTCCCTGAGTTCCAAAGAGCAGACTCATACAGTTACTAATTAGGAAAGTGAGGGAACATAGAAACAACGGAAAAGTAGGCAAGCAAGAAAACTGATCATAATGTGAACAATGGTGCAATGATAAAACAAGGTTCTAGTTCCTCCCCAAGGGATATACATAACAATTACATATTCCCCAAGGGATATATAATAACAAGTGGAAGATGGTGACTATACGCTGACCACAAGCAGGGGACCCCAGACTGGATGGAACCAGAAGATTGATGGTTAAGATTCCTGAAACATGACCCTGTTACTTCACCACCAACCAATCAGAAGAAAATACATGAGCTGCAACCCTCACCCCAAATGCTGCCTTTAAAAACCTTCCCTGAGAGCCAGTAGGGATTTCGGATCTTTCGAGCATGCACTGCCCAGTCTCCTTGCTTTGTGCCCTGCAATAAACAGCGTACTTTCCTAGTAGAACCCAGTGTCAGTAGACTGACTTTGCTGCCTGGGGAGTGAGCGGACCTGAATTCCATTTGGTAACAGTATCTTCACATCATCTTCTTAAGAGGACACCAGGCATATTGGATTAAGGACACGTTCTACTCCACTATGATCTTATCATAACTAATTACATCCGCAATGATCCCTTTTTCCAAATAAGTTCACATTTTGGGGGGTTAAGACTTCAACATATATTTCGAGGGACTCAGGTTAGACCAAAATAGCATTTGTTATGCTGACCTAACAAACAGCACAATACAACAATGGTTTCTTTCATCTTTCTCATCCTTCTTGTCCCCAGTGGGAATCATCAGGTGAGTTGATGGGAACCTCACTGGAACCAAAAATTTTGACCATTCGATGCTACTGCTGTCTCAACACAGGGTTTCAGGTTCTCTGCAGTAAGGAAAGGAAGCAGAGAATCACATGAAGATTCTTTAAAGTGTCCAGTGCTCAAAGCAAGTCACATAGCCATGCCTAACTTCAAGAGGAGTGTCTTGAGGGGAGGAGAGACCTGGAGATGTAGTGGTAGGGATGGGATGTTAACTTAAGCGAACATTAAATACTTAAATTCTCATGTTTGCTTTTACATTTAAATGGTGATATCCTCCAGAAAACCTGGAAGAATGCAGAAGCTTTAGATAAAGAGGGGAAGCAGGGAGAACCAAGGGGACATGAGAAAATATGCAAGTCAAAGGCTACCGGAACCTGAAAGAGGACCTGCCGGGTACCAATGCCTTGCTGGGTGACACATGTGCCATCTTATTTATCCTCATAGTGACTTGGGGGATAGGTATTATCCCCCATTCTACTGAGGAGGTACTGAGACTCAGCAACTTGCCTATGATACACAGCCTCAATGAGCTGAACAAAAGGAAGAGCTGACTGGAGCCACATCAGCTCTTGTGCTAATGTGTGCTAAATTGCTTCAGTCGTGGCTGACTCCCAAATTTGGTGGCTTAACAAAACAAATATCTACTATCATCATCGTTCTGTGAGTCACCTGGACAATTTTTCTGGTCTGGACTGTGTGGTCTAGAATGTCTTTAGCTAGGTCTGGGTGGTCAGGAATGTCCTCAGTCATCTGGAGTTCAGTTTAATGTCAGCTGGGGTGATAGGATGGCCTGACCACATGTCTCTCATCATCCAGTAGGCTAGCTGGGGCTTGCTCACACCACGGTTCCAGGGTTCCAGGTGAGCAAGAGAGACAGCCCCAGGGCACAACTTCTTTCAAGCCTCACATTTGAAAGTGTTGCGCTGGCCAAAGCAAGTCACATGGCCAAGGCCAGCTTCAAGGGGTGGAGACATAGGCTCCATCTCTTAAAGGGAGGAGCTGGAAAGACACATTGCAAAGAAACATGCTTACAGGGGTGGAGATCTGTGGTCAGTATTGCAGTCTGCCCCAAAACAAAACCCAGTATCCAACAATAGGGAATGAATTAAGAAAACCTTGGCTGTACAAGCGGAGGCTCATGCCACCATTAAACGTGTGCGTTGAGAAGTATCTTCTGCTGTAGAAAGTACTTCATAATACATCAGTTCAGTTCAGTCACTCAGTCGTCTCTGACTCTCTGCGACCCCGTGGACTGCAACACGCCTAGAGCATTAAATACATAGGAAGTGCGGGCTATGAAATTACATATACCATTTCATAGCCATCAGATTGCTACAGAAGTAAAGTGTGACAGTACCAAGGGATGGCAGGAGTGTAGAGAATGTAAACTTGAGCAGCCACTCCACTTGGAAGCACAGACTGGAAATCTACCCAGACTGGCCACACATGTCCCCCATGTCCCAGAAGGAGCACCCCTCCATTAATACCCTACATAAGCACTTGCTCATGGCACAAGGGCTAGTGTGTAAGAGCCACAGAAGCCTGGTTAGGAACTACTGAAGAATTGCATTCACCCCATGTCCATCCACGGAGGCTGAATAAATGGAAAGTAGTGTGATTACATGCTGCACAGCTGCACAGCCATGGAAAGACGAGGACTCCAGTCACAGGATCTATATGTGATATTTGTGTAGATCTGGAAAACACAGTGTGTGCGCAGGACATTGCTTACAGTTTAATAGCATACATTTGAGTTTTGAAAACACAAAAATAGTATCACTATTTACGGATAAGTGCATATGGACCTGTGGGCCTGGAGGAGAGAAAACAAGACTGGAGGAGGATGTCAGGGAGGCCGACTTAACCTGTAATAGTATTTCATGTCTTTAAAAAATCTGGGAAAACTTGCAAAATGTTGACAGATGCCCATTTGGAGTGATGGGTATGGGGGTGGTATTATATTACCTTGTGCATTTTTTTAAGTTCCTGTGTCAAAAAAAAATAAATCCAGTGTAAGTAAAATGAAATTAAAAATGACTTAGAAAATGTTGCTTTGAGGTTTGGGGGAGGTTTGTTTAGGGTTTTGGGGTTTTTTTTCCTACAAAACCACCCCAAAATATATGCATCTATTTGTAGAATGGTTGGGGGAAAGATACTCCAAAATGTTCGCTATGGTTTTTGCCCCTGGCTTGGGAGAGCTCAGGCACCATGTATTTTTTTCCCTTCTGGCTAGTATGTATCTTCTGATTCTTCTGCGAGGGACATGCTGTGCTTGTTTAATAAAAACAAATAAAATACAGAGGGGCCTGTTGGTTCTCTGGGTCACAGGCTCCCCTGGGCCTCCCGGGGATGCCAGGTTCCAAAATAGATCTGCCCTCCGACCTGGCAGCCTCACTCTTCAAGTACTGCAGTGAGTGCCAGGCGTGGGCTCAGAGGCAGTGGGGCTCCCCAGGCCTGAGAAAGGACGGATATGGATGGTGGCCCAGCCTGAGCGGCACAGCCACGTGGTGCATGTACTCCATCCTGGTCCCCCCTGGGGTGGCAGAGCCCACACACTGCCATTGTTCAGAGGGGAAACCAAGGCCCAGATGGAGACTCTGGGGAGAGGCAATTGTTGCTAACAGCAGAGGCAGCCATCTGAAGCTTGTCTGGTGGGCACTGGACTGGGTGCTGATATGGTGGGTGACTTTGGACAAATCCCAGAGTATTTCTGGGCCAATTTCTCTGGCACTCCCAATGGAAATAATCTCACTTCCTCCTATACCTTTAGCCATCAGAAGGTCTGGAGGACACTTTGGTGCAAAGAGATGCTGGATCTTTCCCATAATAGCAGGGGTAGTAATAACAGCTACCAACGATTAAGCGCTTCTGCACTAAACACTTAAATGGCATTTTCTCGTCCTGCCCTTCTGTGGCAGATTATATTTTTCCAAAAAAGGCCACATCTCCCATCCCACATGCTCTTCCAAAACCTGGCCACTCTCCATTAAGAGGTAGTCTGTTGCCCTGCTCCTTGAACTCGGATGGGACTTTGTGACTGCCTCTATGAATAGAGTGGAGAAGAGCTGGCCTTGCATGATTCATGAGGCTAGGTGGCAAAGGTCATGTGCCTTCTGCCTGATTCTGTTGAAATGATCCCCCCGATACCCAGGCCAGTCGTGAACCACCCTCACCCCTCTAACATAGGAAGGCCATATATAGCCATTAGTGCCGACAGCCCCAGTTGAGGTCTCAGTTATATCAACGGATGAGCTTTCAGATGATTCCAGGCTCTAGCCTTCAGCTGCCCTAGCTGATGTCGAATGGAGTCACATCAAGCCATCCCCACTAAATCTGGCTTAAATTGCATGTTTATGAGTAAAATAGGTGTTACTGTTGCTTTAAATCACCAAGCATTGGGTACTTTATTACATAGCCCTGGTAACCAGAAGCACCACTGCAACACCTTGTTAATGAGGGACTGTTCTCCCATTATACAGATGAAGAAACCAAGTCTCACCTCCTAAAGCAGAATCAAGATTCAGTGTCATGAGTGGAGAGCTCTTAATCAATAGGTGTGGGTCACAGGAGTGACCTCAATATCCAACCTGGGTCCCTTCTGATCCATTGATTGTATTGTGGCTCTAGGTTTGGGTGGCAGAAAGGAGGGGCAGGAAATAGTTGACAGACTGCTGTCTTGAGGGGAAAGTATCATGGGGACACCATGACTTCTGATCCACAAGATCCCTCTTGGCCTCCTGAGGACACTGACTGACCATCTCCAGGGTGGTCAGCAGCTCTGAGCTTCCTGCCAGAACTTACCCCATTGCCACCAGAGACCCTAGGAGATCCCAGGTCAAGTTCTCAGGGAAGTGAAGAGTAGAGAACAAGAGGCTTGGGAAGCTGCAAGTTGCCCACTTGCAACCCTCAGTTATCACCCTGGGTGTTGAAATGTAGGGAGCTTGAAAGGGAATGGGGGGGAAGTGCTGGATTGCAGAGATGAGGCCAGGAGTGGGAGACTCAGACCTGTGACTTAATCCTCTTCTTTGGATCCAAAATCAGCAAGTGACTCTCCAAGAATGATCCCGTTTTCTCTGCCTTTGTTCCCAGGAGCAGGAAGGGCCATGCTTCTAAAAAAATCAGTTCCAGTGTGTGTCTTGGGGCAAGTTGCCTCATGAGATAAATGTGAGGTAGGCACTCACGGAGTCCTCAGTTATGCTAAGGCTCCACTGGCTTGGTGGCAGGGGGACCAAGAAACCAGCTGATGAATGACTAGGATGGGGAGGCAGTGGGCAGGTGGTCTGCACCCATCAGTATGCATCTCCCTCCTGGTCTCTCTTTCCCAGGTCTCCTTGAGAACCACCATACCTTTCTATCCCTTTGGGTACTATGAGGTTGACCCATGAGAGGCACATAGCCCAGCCTGACCAACCAGAGTATTTCGTCCCTCTGGCTACAATAATTGATTCAGGAATGGCCATGTGACAAGCCAGAACTTTCCCAAGAGCAATCAGGAAAGAGGGACTCCATTTTTGGGGGGTTGGGGGGTGTTGCTAAGTTGATAGACTGGAGCTGCTGTCCTCAACTGTGGAGGTAATGGTGGTGGGAACTGTCAGAGGATAAGCTAACAGAGAAAAACAAGAGCCTAGAGTTGGAGGAAAAGGGGGAGGGGGGAAGAATTCCTAATATCATTTGAGTACCTGGATCCAGCTATGCCTGAAGCTAAATAAATACACTTTTCAGTTTCATCAGCCAGTAAGTTCTCTTTTGCTCCAAGACATTTGAACAAAAGCCAAATTCTCCAGATGGATATGAGTATTTTCTCCAAACTCTAGCTCCATGGCAACTACAGGCCAGCAAAGGGAAAATCAAGTAGGGGTAGAGGGGTTGTTTTAAGTGTTTGGAGGCAAGATACTTGAAATATCCCAAACAAAGTTCCTGCAGCCCTTGCTCTGGAAAGGGTGATTTCCTGAGCCTCCACCTGGGGACTGCAGCTCTAACTGGCATCCCAAAGTGGAGACTGTAGGGCACAGGAGACCGCTCAACAAGCACTCTTGAGAACGTACTGTGAAGCTGACCTTTGAATAGGCAACACAGAAATCGAAAATGTGGTTGATATTCTGCAAAGGTTTTCAAACTAGAGGGGGATAAAAGCCTGCAAACAAGGGAGAAAGCTGTGAGAAGCACAGGCAGGGGGTCTCAGGTTCCTAGAGAAAGAGGACCTGTGTGCACCGAAGGAGGGAGGTTGATGGAGAAGGCTTCCCAGAGACGGTGATACCAGAGGTTAAGACCCAGAAGACAGGTAGAAGGGACTCAGTGAATAAAGGTGAAGAGGATTATCCAAGCAGAGGTTACTACAAACAAAGGTACTGAGCCAGAGAGAGCAGAGAGAGTGTTGGAAAGTAAAAGCAATACCTCATTATAAAGTACCAAGTCCTAGGATAAGAGCAATGAGGCTGAAGGCCAGATCCTGTGGGGATTTATAAATCATATAAATAATCTGGAGTTTCAAACTGAAGGGTTTTAAGCAAAGCAGTTGGGAGCTGCATTTGTGTCTTAGAAAAATCACTGACTGCAGAATCAAAGATGGATTAAAAAGAAGAGTTCAGTTCCGAGGCTGTTATTCTCCCCCTGGCAAGGGATGAAGATGCTGGGCTAAAAGAGTGACGGTGGGGGAATGATGACAACGTTGGCTGCCATTGATCGAGCACTTAGTATGTGCCAGGCATCAGTTTTTTAATCCTTTTAACAACCCTACCGGGTAATGGCTAAATCAACCCCATTTGACAGAAGAGAAAACTGAGGTACAAACAGATGAAGCACATTGGCCTAGACCATACATTTGGGAGAAGGGAAAGTCAGAATTCCAACTCAGACAGGCTGGCTCCGGTATGCCCAGAAGAGTGAAGAGGGGCACAGAGCGGAGAACTATTTAAAGGGTCATGTTGGCAGAACAAGTCTGATTGGATGACAGGTGGGATGAAGTGGATGGTGGGGCCTCAAGTCTCCCTGGCAAGACTGGCTACGTAATTTGAGAGGTCCAGTGCAGAACGAAAAGGGCCAGACCCTGTGTTCAAAACTTACTAAGAATCTTGAGATGGTAACAGCAGAGCATTAAACCAAGTCGTGGGAGCCTTCCTAAGAGTGGAGCCCTGTGTGACTACAGAGGTCACACACCCATGAAGCCGAGCCTGCTTCCAGGTTTCTGGCCCAGGTGCCTGGTGAGGTTGGGCAATTCCCAGAGATGGAAGAATCCAGAAGAAACTCATTTAGGGTAGAGTCAGAGGAGAAGAAAATGAGGAGTTCTGTTTGAGACCTAAGGGGTTTACCTCCAGAAGGCAAATGGCTCTGGGTCTGGTGCTCGTAAGGAAATTCAGGACTGGGAGTCCACAGCACACAGCATGCAGGTCACCAAAGCCCATTCCAGGTCCAAAGGTCACTGCTGAGCTTGCTAACCGACCCCAGGTGGCTTCTTTCCAGTTTCCTCTCCGGGTTCAGCCACTAGCTCCTCCTGCCTGCTGTCACCTAGATACCTGCTGCTTCTCGTGGGAATGGATGGCTCCCATTTCCCTGAAGTTCAAGAGGTCACTGTGTAAACCCTCCACCTCCCAGCCAGACCTATGCCCAAACCATCTCCAACACTGGCCCCGAGGCCCTGCGTTCAAAGATCCTGTGGCCTGACAGTGTGCAGAGTTCCCCCCAGAGCTCTCCTCTACAAGATCTCAGAAGATGTGGTCAAGCCTGTTTATGTCGTCCAGCCAAGGAAGAGGAAGCTTCAGCCACAAATGCTGATCTGCCCGAGGCTTCCCAGCATCGTGCCAGCTGGGACTTGCCCTGGTGCCACAGCCCCAATGGGAGCCCCACAGACTCCTGCCCCTCGTCAGTCCGACACAAAGCGCCCGGTTCAAACATTCATTCATTCATTCGACAGATATTTATTTACTGAGAACATACTGTATATCAAATGCTGGGAACAGAGGGAGATGAGTAATTACACAAGTAATTAACCTCTGAGCACCTTGAGAAGGCTAAAGATAAAGGGGTGGGGCTCCAAGAGGAGCGATTCTGGTTTGGACAGGGATGAGCTGCCTAAGTGTCAGTTCTCTGACCTGTAGCTTTTCCCAGAGGCGGCTACTTCAATGCACTTTCCTGTCCTGTAACCTCATTCTATGACAGTGAAACTCTTCCATTGAGGGATGAGGTCCTGCCCTGAACCTGGGCACACCCTGATCATATGGTAGAGCTTCCATTGAATGACTTCCCAGGCTAGGTCATAAAAGGTGATGTAGGGACTTCCCTGGTGGTTCAGTGGTTAAGACTCTGGGCTCCCAATGCAGGCGGCACAGGTTCAATCTCTGGTCAGTGAACTAGATTCCACATGCTGTGTTGTGGCCAAAAAAAAAAGTGATGTATCTTCCACCTGGCTCTCTGGGGACACATGCCTTTGTAGCCTTGAGGGACTAGGAAGGAAGGCCAGCTGCCCAAAGTCACCATGCTGGAGACATCATTGCAGGGAGTGAGGGGGGTGCTCACTCAGGTGCTGACAAGTGAGAGAAGCCTTCAAGATGACCCTGATTCAGCTACCAGTGAAGAACTGACTCATTGGGAAAGACCCTGATGACAGGAAAGATAGAAGGCAAGAGGAGAAGGGGGCGACAGAGGATGAGATGGTTGGATGGCATCATCGACTCAATGGACATGAGCTTGAGCAAGCTCCAGGAGATAGTGAAGGACAGGGAAGCCTGGTGTGCTCATTTCATGGGATTGCAAAGAGCTGGACACGACTGAGCAACAACAGTAGCCACCATCTGACTTCAACCTCATCAGAGACTGGAGCAGACTGCCCAGCTGAGCTGCTCCTGAATTCCTGACACACAGAAACCCCAAGATAATACATGGTTATTTTTTATTTGAACCACTAAGTGTTGAGGTCCTTTTCTGGCAGCCACAGTAACTGGAATGCTGATGAAAGGTGGAGGAGGTGAGGACATGTGGACAGTAGTTTCTGGACAGAGAAAGCAGCATATGCAAAGGTCCTGATGTGAGAAGGAGGTGCTGAAATGAAGGTGAGAAGGCTGGCAAGCTTTCCAAAACTCTTCTTTTGATTCTACCTGCATTTCTCCTGTGAGTAGGTAATCCTATTTCCTCTCTGTGCAGAGCGCCATTCTGTGTTCGTGCAATTATGGGGCCCATGTCTACTTAATTAAGTGGGGGGAGGGGGTAGTTAACATTCATTCATTCTTTTAACCAATAAGATTAAATGCATTACCTGTGCCAGGAGCTTCCCTTGTCATGTCGATGCATGTGTGCTAAGTCATTTCAGTCGTGTCCAGCTCTTTGCAACCCTATGGACTATAGCCCGCCAGGCCCCTCTGTCCATGTGATTCTCCAGGTGAGAATACTGGAGTGAGTTGCCATGCCCTCTTCCAGGGAATCTTCACGACCAGGGATCAAACCCACATCTCTTAGGTCTCCTGCAACGGCAGGTGGGTTCTTTACCACTAGCGCCTCCTGGGAAGCCCATCTTCCAGTGTTAACGCTCCCTCCAGGTTTCAGATGAGGAGGCCAAGGCTGAGAGGCGGTGTCCTCACACACTGCCTTGACAGGTAAGTGGAGGGAAGTGGAATGGGTCCTGGGGCCAGCGTGGCTGGCCACTTCCTAGTTCCCAGTCAAGTCCCTCCAGAGTTTTTTCGTTTGTTTTAGGGTTTTGTTGTTTTGTTTTTTGAATTGGGGTATATTTGCTTTACAATATTATGTTAGTTTCTTCTGTCCAATGAAGTGAATCAGCTATATGTATACATATATTCCCTCCCTCTTGAATCTCCCCTCATCCCACTCCTCTAGGTCAACACAGCACTGAGCTGGCTCCCTGTGCTGTACCACAGCTTCCCACTAGCTATCTGTTTTACACATGGTAGTGAGTGTATGTCAGTCCTACTCTCTCAATTGCTACTACCCTCTCCTTCTGCTGTTGTGTCTATAAGTAAGTCTACCCTCTACATCTGTGTCTTTATTCCTGCCCTAAAAATAGGTTCATCTGTACCATTTTTTTAGATTCCATGTCTTGTGTGACTTTGGGCAAATCATTTTCTTCTCTGGGTTTCCGTTTTCTCCTCTGAAAAATGGGGAGGATAATACTGTTGGCCTCGCTGAGATTATCTCAAGTCTCAGCCGGCACAATCCTAATAGCAGTTGTCTTTACTCTGGGCTCATCTGTACAGGGCCCTGTGATAAACTCATGAGACTTGAATTAACACACTTCTTCCTTGCAAGGTCGGAGGTGGTGTGGGCCCATTTACAGTGGAGACAGAGGAGGAAGTGGAGGCAGAGGTGGGCGAGCAGGGCCCCGTGAATGCTGGTGGCTGAGGACCAGCTGCCTTGCCTTTTCCTGCCAAAGGAAATCACACACCTGGTTTCATGTTCTTAGTCCCGGATGAGCCCCTAGTTTGCTGCCGTCCCAAGCTAGTCCAGTTCAAAATTTCGTCAGGATTTGAGAAAACAAAGGGGAAAAAAAAAAACAATACCAAACCGCCGGATAGGCCCCCACTCTGGGAAAACAGCAAAGAAAGGCAGCCCATAGAGGAGGGGCCCAACCAACTCCTGGGCATCTTCTGCGCAGTGACCAGGTCTCCCAAGGACAAATCTTTGCCCTCTTGGGGTTTATATTCCAGTAGGTTGGAGAAGGGGAGATACTAGTAACTATGACAACAACCAAAACCTCTGTTCTTGTGCCAGCACTGCTCTGACTCATAATTTTCACACCCTGTGAAGTGGGTGGTTTTAATGTTATTTCTCAGTTCACCAAGAGGAAACAGAGGCACAGAGAGGTTAAGTGACTTGCCCAAACTCACACAGCTGATGAGTGGTGGAGCCCGGATTTGAATCAGTAAACAGGTAAACAAGTAAATCAAAAATTCCTCTGTCCCCATGCTAAGAACTCATATACATTCCTCATGCACGAGATGAGGTTTCCACCTCAGGGTATGGAGGTTGAGAGAGGTGAAGCTGCCCACACAAGGTCTCAGGGTCAGTGGTTGGGGAGTAGGATTTAGTGCCCACTGCCTCTAACTCGGGGGTTGGTCAAGACACTGCTGTACCTCAGGCTCTTCTCCCCAAAATCTACTTGCCTGTTCCAGCCAAAGGCAGCCGCAGCACTATCTGCCTCAAGACAAGAACATGCTCTCATTACTATCACACCACCGGAGCCCATCCAGGCCCCAAGAGAGAAGGGAGGATGGGAGCCTGGCTGGGGCGCCCATTTCCCTGGCCTTGCAAGGATTTTCTCTGTCTCTAGAAACAGATCGAACTGGCTGCCTCCTCCCCAGCCTCAGCCCTCTGCCCCCCTCCCCGTTGCTCTCTCTAAGGTCACTCCGCTGTGTTCCAAGGCTAACACGAAATCAGAAGGGGTAGGTGGAGGGGGGAGAAGGAGAAGGCGCTGGGGGCTGAAATTTGAGATCTCAGCCTTGCGAGGAGAGGTTGGAGAGAGAGACACAGAAAGACAGAGACAGAAAGAGAGAATTCAGTTGCCTTTGGTTTTCCGAAGCAGGCAGCTTGCGGGTTTGGGGGGTGTGTGTGTGTGTGTGTGCGTGTGTGTGTCTTGTTTTCTTTCCTCCCCTCTGGCAGGGAGGCCAGGCCTCCACTGGATCATAAAAGGACTTGGAGGCGAGGCAGGCAGAGCAGCAGCGTGCGGACACGCGCGAGGAGGCAGGAAAGGAAAGAGGGAAGAGTAGAGGTGAGGGGGTGTCTGGGGGCGGGAGCGTGAGGCGGTGGGAGGAAGCGGAGCAGCTGTGGTATTTGGAGCAATTATAAATAGCTGCCTGGACAGAGCTTGGCCAAACAGGGCTTTGCAGCTGCGGCGGCTGTGCAGGCAAGCCTGGCCACTGTTGGCCAGCGGCGGGTGCAAACAGGGCACAGAGATAGGTGGTGGACAGGCCCAGCCCCAGGGCTCTGACTCAACACCCCTCGCCATCGCCACATCTCTGGATGCCCTCCCCACCAGCCATGCTGCTGGGTGGCCTCCTTCTCATTGTGGCCTCTACAACTGTGGCCCAGCGGAGGGGGCAGGAGGCCGCTGGGCGCCGCCGGGCCCACCGAGTCCAGCATGGCCAATGCAGCTACACCTTCGTGCTGCCAGAGCCTGAGCCCTGCCCACCCGAGCCCGAGGCCTTTGGGGGCTCTAACAGTCTCCAGAGGGACTCCCCGGCGGCCACACTGAACCTAGGAGACTGGCCAAGCCAGCGGATGCGACAGCTGGAAAAAATGCTGGAGAACAACACGCAGTGGCTGCAGAAGGTAAGGGCTGGGTCTGCAGGGGGGTGAGGGCAGCGAACAGCAGGTGGAGCATCTACCCCAGAGCCCTGCCCTGGACACAGATGGCCAGGCTAATAGGGCCCTTGTCTCTGAATTGTACATATTGGAATGATGAGGCCCAGAGAGGGGCAGAGATGAGCCTGAAGCCACACGACAAACTGGGAGAAGACAGAACTGGAAACCTAACTCCCCAACTGCCATTCATTCATCCAGTGTGGACCAGTCCTGTCCTAGGAGCAGCAAATACAACAGTAAGCAGAAGAGTACATTCTCTTCTGGACCAGTATAGGAAAGAGACAATAAAGGGATGAACAATATGTACTCTGTCAGAGGTAAAGCAAAGTGAGAAAGAAAAAGGCAAGGAGTGACCAGAGGTGGCTATTTGAAGTCAGATAATCAGAGAGGATTTCTCAGAGGAGGTGACATTTGAGACCAGAGAACAAGCGAAGTGATGAAGCAACCTGGGAAGGTTTCTAGGGGGAGGCTATTTCCAGGGGGACCAGCAAGTGCAAAGGCTGTGTGGTGGGAATGTAGTTGGGGTACCTGGGGAACAGCAGCATGGCTGGAGCAGAGAAGGAGGGCAATAGAGGGTTGAGGGACAAAATCCAAGAGGTGAGGGGAGGGCAGACCATGTCGGGCCTTGAGGGCCACCGGAAGAACTTTGGCTCTTCCTCTGAGCTTCATAGGAGCCATTGCAGGGTTTTGAGCAGGTGAGACACACCTGAGTTAGTTTTAAAGAATAGACTATAAGGGACAGATTTGATGCTGGGAGCCCAAGGAAGAGACCAGGCAACAAGTGATGGAGGCGTGACGTGAGACAGGACAGCAGGAGGGGGTGTGGCCAGTCAGATACTAGTATATTCTGAAGGGGAAGTTAATGGGCTCTGCTGATGAACTGGATATGGGGTGGCAGAGATGAGGGGGCTGAGGAACCCCATTGCCATTTTGGCCCAATGCCAGGGCCACTCTAGGATCCCCTGTCCTCATTCTTTCAGCAGATATTCTGAGCATCTACTGTGTGCCAGGCTCTAGGCAAGAAACCGAGGTGAACAAAGCAGGTTCAGCCCTGGGTGGGGTGAGGAAGGCATCCTATGATGTCCAAGATGGGGAGCAGTCCCTCTTTATCCCATGGTTCAAATTGTTCAGATTGTTTGCCTGGTCAGCAGACAATGTTTCGCTCCCCCGGTACATGCATATTTATTTAGTATTTGTGCACCTTATTAATATAATATGTACAAGGTATGACACAAATGAAAACTTTAAGAAGATAACATGAAATCACATAAATTAGAGTTCCGGTGGCTTCCTCCTGTTTTCTAAAGGATGATCTTCTGCATACCCTGGGTAGACCATCTCCCAAGTGGAGAGTTACACTTATCTAACCAAGCTGATTTGTGCACATACTCAAATACACACTTAAACTCCTGTTTCATTCCTTCCCTGACCATCTATCTCCTGAGCCTCCTATTCACCATCTTCTCATAGTCGCTGTCTACTTGCCCCTCCTACCTTGTAACACTTACAGCCGCCACCATCCCATGCTTAGGTCCCCCCTCAAGGGAGCTCTTGGCCTCATACACTGGATCCCAGAGGGCTCCACGCTGCCTTGAAATCTGTGTGTCTTCAGGCAGCTGTTTCCAGTCCTGTAAGGGTCATGCCAAGCCTTGTCTCTTCCTCAGCCTCCATTTTCACTTTGTGCCCATCCTCTCACCAGACCATGGATCTCCTACTTCAAAGAGACATGGGGCCTACCCCACACTTGCAGATTCACCTATGCACCCACCAGTCCCCAGAGCCTTTCTCTGACTCAGAGGAAGGGTTCCTCCGTGGACCAAAGTCACTCTTTCACACCTGTGGGTTGCATCCCCTGCAACCCCTGAACCTCCTCAAACCAACCATTCCTCCAGTGTCTCTAACAACTCCTCCCTTTATGCTGTTCCTTCCTCTCAGTCTTTAATTGCATTTCCCATGTTAAATAAAGAAAGAAAGAGGAAGGGGAGAAGGAGGAGGAGACAGAACAAGACCCTTCTCCAGCCTATACCTTCTGACTTCTGGCCTGGCTCTCAGAAGTCTACAAGCTCTGCCTCTGCTTCCTCCTTCATTCCATCCTTTTCCTAAGTAGCCTCCCACTTCCCATTTCCTACATCCAATGGCCACGGTTCAGTCTTCATCTTACTTGACCTCTTGGCAAATTTAGTATCGCTAACCAATATCATCCTTCCAGAAACTGTCTCCATCAACCAGTCCTCATCTACCACTCTGACTGCTTTCCCTACCTCCATCCTGGACCAGCCACCTCCATCTCCTACTTGGATGGTCATCACAACTGCTGTCTTAAGTTCCTTTTCCACCCAGACCCCATAGTCCATTCTGTATTCAGCAGACAGAGGGATCCTGTTAAAACCTAAGCTAGGTTAGTTTCTCCTCAAAACCCTCCTGGGGCTCCCATTCTCTTTATTCTCTTATTGAGCGAAAATCCTTGCTAGCTGCAACACCCCTCACCCAGACATGTATGCGGCTCACTCCTGACGCACCTCAGGTCTGCTACTTAAACGTCACCTCCTCAGAAAGGCCCTTCCTGTCCACCACATTTAAAATAGCCACCCTCCTTATGGTCCATTTACCCAGCTTTGGTTTCCTCCCTTAGCACCTACTACCACCTGTTCTTAAAAACATTTCTTTCGGTCTGTGAGCTCCAAGAAGACAGGGGCCAAGTCTGTTTTGTTTGCTACTGGGTTCTCAGGGCCTAGAATAGTGCCTGGCACATAGTAGGCATGCAGTGCATGTCTGTTGAATGGATGGATGCACAGTGATCCTCCCATCTCTCAGGCCAATACTGCTCCTCCCCTCCTCCTGAAATGTTGCTGTTTCCCAGGGCAGAGTCTCTGTTTGTTGTTTCCTCTCATACTTTGTGGCACAACCCCCAGGGCTGCCCTCCCAGCACTCCTGCAGCACCATCTCCCCCCACCCCCATGATGATACCCAACCAACGTCTGAGGGGCTCCTGACCTCCCCTCTGAGGGCTCACAGTTTCTCAACTCCAAAGCTGCCTGAAATTGAGATCTTCCCTCCCCACCCCCCACCTATTCTGCTGAAGGTAGTACCACCCAACCAGCAGGTGATCTGTGGCCCTGGGGTGTCCTTAACCCCACCCCACTCCCAGGCAGCAGGTCCTATCCATCCTATCCCCTCAGCTTCTCAGCTCATCCTCCTGTCTTCCCCACTGCCCTGGCTCTTGTCACCTCTCTCCTGGACACTGCTCTCACCTTGCACCTGTTTTCTCTACCCCAAGCCTCACCCTCTCATCCATTTCAACTCCCCTGGGTGCCTGGTGCTTGGATAACATTGGTTGAGCCAGATGATGGATTTAAACCAGTGGGTTTCAGGTTAGGAGGTCACCCAGCTCACCTCTTCATCTGGCAGTGGAGTGTCCTCCCCAGATATCTGTCCACATAGCCTGATAATCCCGGGCAGGGCTCACCATGGAGCACTGTGGGGCTAAAGAGTTCCCATGTGGGAATCAGGTGGACCTGAGTTTACGTCCCAGCCCCAGAACTTACTTGCCACGTGGTCGTGGATGAGCAAGGCTCAGTTTTCCCTTCCTCAAAGTGGATACAACAACAGTATGGTAGAGGGTTGGCTGTGAGGATCAGGGAGACCGCTAACTCACCCCTTTCGGCTGCATGGGTAACTCACCTGGGCAAGGGTACAGTAGCTCCTCAACTGGCTATTACTTAATTCAGCATCATCTCTATCGGAGCCCTGCACCGCTAGTCCTGGTCAAGTCAATCCAAGGGTGGCAGGTAGCTTAGGGCAGGGAGTGTAACTTGTCCATGCTGGTGTTCTCTGCAGTTCCCAGTCTTACCCAATCTCTATTGGGGTCCAAGCAGAGGTTTGTCTTGCCATCTCCTGAGTATGCTTGGGTTGAGTGTTCCCTTCAGGCCCTTTGGTCTTTGGGTTACTTCCAGGTCACCCTGTGCCAGCGGAGCCTGCCCCAAGGTCAGACCCCATCAGCAGTCACTTTTCTCTGGGTCCCGTCACCTCTTTAGGCTGCAGCACAGCCTGGAAGGTGAGAGCCCCAACTCTGGAGCCCAACTTTTTGAATTCGAGACTCATTCTGCCCTTTTCTGACTGTGTAACCTATGGCAAGTTGCTTCACCTCTCTGAATCTCCGTTTCCTCTCCGATAAAATACAGTGACAACATTACCTACCTCTAAGAAGGTTTAATGAGATAACGCATATGAAGTCCTTGGCCCAACACCTGTCATACAGTAAATTCTCAATCAATGTTGGCTGTTTCCATGAGGAACTCTCCCCGGAAAGAAACACAAATCCTGAGATTCTTGAGTCCTTCCTTCTGAAATAAGACACAGGGCCCCTGGCTCAGGGGTCTGAGGCACCTGGACAGTCATCTCTCTCATTCCAGTCAAGAATACTTGCTACCTTCTGTGACCGTGACCTTCTTCTGGCTCTTCTCTCATGCATTCTCTTGGTCTGGGCTTATCTCAGGGTCTTTGAAACTTGAGGGCCTCTTTTTGGCTTCTGCTACAATCTCTTAGAAGAGAAAAAAAAAATGAGTTTTAAAATAGTCTCATCACCATTGCCATCGGGGATGACTGGGGAAGACTGGCCTTCCAGACCGAACTCTCAGCAAGTTTCATTCATCTGGGAAGCTGCAAAGAAGAGTCTCCCTCCCTCGTGGTCCCAACCCCTCTCCCTCTTCCCAGTCCAGTGTACAGATGAGCAAACTGAGAGGCCAGAGAGGGGAAGGAACTTGCCAGAATGGCACAGCAGGGAGACCCAAAGTCCACTTCTCCAAAGTCTATGTTCCTCCTACAACTCTGGAGGGTGTGAAGGAGGTGGGGGAGGCCAGATCTGAGACAATGGGGTGCTCCCTTCCAGAATCCCAAATTCCCTAATACCCACTCTCTTCTTCCAGCTATTCCACCTGTGCTCAGGGTGCATGGGGATGCCCCATCCCCACTCTCTTTCCCCCTTCCTCACTTTCCTCCACACACTGCTCCCCTTCCCTTCCTCCCACTGGTCTCCTTTTCCTCCCCCTCCCCCTCCTCCTGGAAGCCTCTGCCCCAGTGACTCATGTCTGGAGCCATCAGCTCGGTGGGCTGCACATCAGCTCTTGGCTCTGCTCCACTCCTTCATCTGGGTGAAGAGCTGCAGCAGGAATGTTGAGGGGAATGGGGGGTGGGAGGGCAGAGCCAGCTGGAGACCAGGCATCCCTTGCTGGGCTGTGCATTCCAGTGGTTAGTGCCCGGCGCCTGAGTCCACCGCAGACTCAGGAATACTTTCTGTGTGTGTGAGACAAGAGAGGGAAAGCACCTACTGATATTTGATGTGGGGTTAAGAGAGGCAGAGCCCGGAAAGCATCCGCCCAGAGCAGGTGCTTAATAAAGACCCACTCTTGTCCTGTCATCCCCCAGCGGCCAGGGGCCTCTCAACCAGGAAGTGCCACACTTAGCCCTCGTTGCATGAGCAGCATGAGGAAACACAAGTCCCCAGGCTCCTGTCCCACCTTCAGCACCTGAGGGCAGCAGAGCTTCTGCTGGGTCTCCAGGGTCCCAGGAGTGGGGCAGACCCTGAACCCCCAAACCTGGGAGCCCTCTACTTTCTTGTCTGTACCAAGAACAGCTAGCCCTCTCTGCTTGTCTTCCTATGCATCTCCGCCTCTCTCTCTCTCTATCTCTGTGTCTCTCTGTCTCTTGTCCTGTGGCTCTCACGGTGGCTTGACTCACCTTCTCTAAGTCTGCGGGTGTCTGTCACTCTCATTCTCTCTCCTGTCTGGCTGGCATCTCCTCAGCTTTCTCCCTGTCTCGCACTCAGGCTCACCCTGGTCCGCCCACTCCTATGCCATCCATCTCTCCTGCCTTTACCTTCCAGGGTGTCTGCATGCTCCATCCACACTGGAGGACATCCGGCACTATGGCCAGCACCCCACTCCCAGCTAGGCTCAGCTGGGGCCTCCTTCTCTTCCCCTTCTGTGCCCAAAGCCAAGCAGGGAAGGGTCAAGGGCTGGACAGGAGCCCCCCAGTCTCTGCTGTTCTCTCCAGGACCCTGACGTCAAACCTCAGAATAACTCAGCCCCTCGGCCCAGTGGTCGTAAGGCCTTGCCTGGCTGGATGTGGGTCAGAAGCGCGTCCAGCGGGAGCACAGCGTGGGGTCCTGGCCCAGCCCAAGATCCTCCCAAACTGGCCAGGACTCCCAACTGCCCTGGCCTCCCCAGGCTGCCCGTAAATTCTTGGCATTTTCGGCCTTTGGTTATCCAAACAAGAAATGGATCTCGGTTGCCGAACAAAATGTCTTGGGGTTTGATTTCCTAACCTCACTGCTGGCTCCTCTAGACAGTTCGGGCCTGGGGAAGGGGGTGGGGAGAACAGCATCTGCTTCTTGGAAGAATGCTTCTCCCTTTTCCAAGAACGGAGCCTAGAAACAGCTGGCACAAATGCCCTGGGCCTAGGGATGATCAGGGAGCAGTGGCAGCACGGCACCTCACGTGGGATTCCCCAGAGGAACCGGCCGGCCCTATACTTCTGACTCTCTCCTCCCAGTCTCCAGAGCTCAGTCTGGGCTGGAAGATACACAGATCCTCTCTCCCCTTTGCTCCTTGAGCGGGAAATGTGAGAAAACAGGCCCCAGGTCTGCCCTTAAGCCTGCACCTCTGCTTAGACTCTGGCCTCTGAGTGTTTGCTTAGCCCTGGAGTTGGCTCTGAAATGCCTGGAATGGAGCCTGAATCAGGGGCCATGTCCCAGGGGGCTTGCCAACCAGCTGTGAGCCTGGGGAAGCCACCTGCTTTAAGTAGTGCCTCTGCAAAGTGGAATTTAAAATGCTGCCTCCCAGCGAGAGGGTAGGATAAAGAAACAGACCAGGAGCTATGGCTGGCATTTATGAAGCCCTTCCTGTGTGCCAGACACTGTCCTTCGTGCCTTGTGAGAATGATTGCACTGAGTTCTCACAATGAGTCTATAAAGGAAGATTGCTTGCCCATTCGCAGATGAAAAAACTGAGGCACCAAGAGGTGAGGTGACTTGCCCAAGGTCCCACGACCAGGAAAAGTGGGTCACATTCACACTTAGACTGTCTAATGCCAGAAACCACACTTTCAGCACTTGGACCAGTTTCTGGCTAATTGACGAGACCCATCCATTGTGTCCTGGGTCCCTAGGTACCCAGCTAGGGCCTGGGGAACAGATCCCTGGCCACCAGAGGGGAAACTTACAGGGGCTAGATTTTCCCCTTCACCCAGGAGGCCCTCAGCCAAGGAGAACTTCTGCCAGAGAAGATTCCCATAACACCTCAGTCTTCAAGGACAGCCCTTGAGAAATGAGCGGACTGCAAACCTCCATCTAGGCATCCTCACTGTTACAACCTCCCTCCTTGTACCAGGGTAAATCCATCAGAAACCGAGCATGAGCTTTGGGGTCCCACTGACTCAATCTGAATCCCATCTCCGCTGCCTGCTGGATGTGTGTTCTCCCTTTGCCAGTTTGTGCCTCAATTTTCTTGTCTGTGAAACAGGGACAATAGTAGAAGCCACTTTGCAGGTTGTCATGGAGATTAAATGAATTAATATACAGGCGGGGCTGGAGACAGTGTCTGACAGAGCCCAGGAAAGCCAGCTGTTGTAAACACATTGGGGGAACTTTACCAGCAGTCCAGGGGTTAAGACTTCGCCTTTCAGCTAAGATCCCACATGCCTTGCTGCCAAAACACCACAACATAAAACAGAAACTATATTGCAACAAGTTCAATAAAGACTTTAAAAATGGTCCACATTTTTCTTTAATCTTTAAAAAAAAAAAAAAAGGAAGGAAGAAAGAAAGGAAAACTTACGGAGGATGCTCGGCCCAGGAAAGGAATCCATCTCGGAATCAGCACAGGAATGCCAACTTTTCTGCATCCTGCCTGTGTGATCTTGGGAAAGTCCCTTTTTCTTTTCCCTGGGCCTCGGTTTCCTCTTCTTCAAAGTGGTGGGGCGTGGAACCAAGCACCTCAGGTGAGGACAAAATGAAGTAAAGCATGTAGAGACCTGGTGGGGTAGGCAGGCAGGTGAGGAGAAGCCTGGGGCTTGAGGCTGAAAGTGAAACTACGTCCCTTAGACAGAGAAACAGAGCCTCAGAAGCTTAGGATGGCGGAGACTTGTGGCTTTTCGCTCCTGACTCCAGTCTAGCACTTGTTGGTCTGCTAAATGAGGCTGAAGGAAGGAAGGTGATTCCCAGGCAGCTGAGGGGAACCCCCACAGGAAATCTCTGCAAAAGCTGTAAGTGGGCCCCCCAGGCTAAGAGATGAGCTGGAGAGAGGCTGCAGATGAGGGGCTGGGGCCTTTTCCTCCAGAGTCACGCTGACCTGGGGTCCAATCCCAGCTCTACCTCTTGCCAACAGCCCTAGTTGTTTTCCTCAGGTTTTGACTAATTTTCAGAGTGTAAAAATTCAGAAATATGGAATTGTGTGAAGACGCAGAGGGAAAAAAAATCATTGTCGTCACTATCCCCTGGTTATTTCCTTGCTGCTCATTCTGTGCATTCTAAATGGTTACTGAAATGTTTCAGATGGATGAAAAGGTAGAGAGAAAGATCAGATGAAATTTCTTGTCCCTAAAACCCAGCTTAAGCAACAAAACTTTACCAATCCCTTTAAGCCCCTGCCCCACTCCTACCTCCCTCCCCGACCAGAGATAGCTACTGTGAATTCTGTGTTGCTGACCCCTTACTCCAGGTCCCTCCCACATTCTGTATAAGAGGTCACACGGTCCATCTCTTTCTACAATTTGCTTTTGTTCGCCCAACCTTGTGTCTGTGAGATTTATAGCTCTGCAAATATGGGAAAAGCCTGAGTCTCAGTTTTTCCATCCGTGAACTGGGGATGTGGTAAGCACGTGCCTGAGTTTGCTGTGAGGCCCAAATAACCAGTGCCTGCTGAGGTCTGGGAGTGTGTCTGGCACCACATCTGCTTGTAGGGAAATCAGAAATTCTGCTGTCGCTTCTTCTGTCTTCTGTCTTCTGGAGCCACTGCGTTGTTGTAGCGACTCCACACACTGTACTGTCTCTGAGCCAGGCGCTAGTACACGTGTTTTACAAACATGACTCATTAAACCTCACGACATCCTGAAAGGTGAGGATTGTGATGATCTCCATTTATTGCGGGGAAACTGAGGCCCAAAGAGTTTATACATCTGGGAGGTGAGGGAGGTGGGCTTGAACCCAGGCAAGCTGGTTCCAGACCTCACACTCTTAATCACTACACAGACTGCCTCTCCCTGCTACCCATTTTACAGATGGGTACACTCCCCTGGGTGGGGGGAGTGACTTGACTACATTCACCCTGGGGTCATTGTCAGGGACAACTTTACTTCTCCTCCCTAGTGGTTAGAGGACACACAGTCAGGTAACTCATGAAAAAGCCATGTGTCCTTACAGTTAGGACACTCTGGGATTGTGTGCACACATGTGTGCACAGTTCTGAACTTAATTTGCCAGGTGGAGTGTTCATTTCTCCACGTGCTTAATCACCCGTTCCACTGATGGTAGGGCTTCCCAGGTAGCTCAGACAGTAAAGAATCTGCCTGCAGTGCCGGAGACCTAGGTTCTCTAACCCTGGGTTGGGAAGATCCCCTGGAGGAGGGCATGGCAACCTACTCTAGTATTCTTGCCCGGAGCATCCCATGGACAGAGGAGCCTGACAGGCTACAGTCCATGGGGTCACAAAGAGCCGGACACGACTGAGCGACTAAGCATAAGCAGTAGCCATTGATGTTTACCGTGAGCTTACATGCTAGTCACTTACATGCAGATGATGAAAATTCAACAGTAAGCAAGGAAGACTTGGTCTTTCGCCTCCAGAAGCAGTGGCAAAGACACTAACCTGGTAATTTCTCATGTATACTGATCAATCATGATATTAATACATGCTGTGAAGAAGGGGCTCACCTGTTCAAGGAGTAAATAATAAGGGGCCCAACCTTGATGGAGGAATGGCTCCAGGAAGAAGAACAGAGTGAGATCTGAAGAGTAGATTAGGAGTTCTTAGGCAAGGAAAAGAAAGGGAAAACATTTCAAGCACAGGGACCAGCAAGTGCAAAGGCCCTGAGGTAGAACAGAACAAAGGGATTTCGAGGAAGTGAAAAATGTTCACAGTGGCTGGAATGCAGAGAGTTAGGAGAATGTGGCCCAGATAAGACCAACCTCCCCAGATCTTACCCTGCTCTTGAGGCTCTGGGGTGCTGGAAACTGACATGGCCACTTTTCTGTCCCACCCCCAGTGATGGGCAGTGGCTATGAACATCTCGACCTGCTCCTCTCCTCCTTGCCCAACCTTGGTCCTTTCCCTGTCGCCCTGTCTTCAGGGTCAGCCTCACCCACCAGTGACAGGTGAGCAGAAAGAGCTTAGCCATTGGATTCAGTTCCTTACTTACCAGCTGTGGGTAACGCTTGGCCTCTCTGGGTCTCAGTTTAAACTCATTTGTCAAGTGGAAAGCAATCACTCTTTTCCTCCAGGCTGCAGAGGAAGATCAGATGAGGGCAGAGTTACCCACCAGAGTTCCTCAGACAGGGAAGTCTGGTGCTACCTGGCGGAGATACTCCAGTAAGGCTTCCCTCCATCTGAGCGCACTTGACTCCCTTCCCCCAGGGGGAGCTGGGGGGGTGGAGGGGAAGTGCTGTCACGTGTCACTTCAGTCATGCCAGCTTTGAAGTGTAGCCTAAGAGAATCATTCCCAGAGAGCCTGGACTTGCCCCTGGTGAGCTGTTTGTCTTTGGACAAGTTGCTTAACCTCTCTGTGCCTCATCTGTAAAATAGGTTGATAGTATCTCCTATCACAGAGGGTGGCAACAGGGATTTAACACACATAGTGACTAGAACAGTGACCAGCACATAATAAGCACTAATTAGACATTTGCCAAGCAAAATGGACACACAATCCCACTCCAGGTAAGGGCTGATGCCCAAGTGGCGGGGAGGTAAGCAACTGCAAGAAACGTCACCCTGTTGTTTAAACTCCCGGCTCCTACACTTGGGAGAGTAAGAAGGACTCATGTGCTGGGCCTCACTGTTGACAGTCCTCCCAAGATCAAAGTTTGGACACAGACAACCATAAAGGGACAGCTGAGGCCAAGGCCCTGGCTGCCCTGCCCCAGCTGACGAGAAGCACCCTCATCCAGGTGGCAGAGGAGCCCATGCCAGCTTCTCTGCAAGGAGGAATCAGTCAGCCCCATTTTCTGATGAGGCCACTGAGGCTCAGAGAAGCTCTGTCACTGGTCCAGAAAGGACACAGCAACGCAGTGATGGAAGCAGCGCCTGACAGTGCCGTGCGCCGGGCCAGCGCTAGACTCAACGCTGCAGCTGGAAGCTTGGCGGAGCCAGGCCTGTGCCGGGAATCCGGGAATTGCAACTTAAGCTAAGAGCTGAAAAGCGCATCCCTCCTCTACAGGCTGTTGGTGCAAGACATTCTCCAGCCCTGGCTCCCTGCCCACTCGCTCCACTGAGCCCTGACCTAGAAGGAAAGCAACAGAATCTTTTGCAGGGAGGAAAACAGCCGAGGAAGGCTGGGCCTGGCTGCTTGAAAAACACAAGACAAATCCCCTCTGCCTTGATCCCAGGGGTCAGGGCCTGTGTGGGCCCAAGGGGATGGGAGAGGCTGGAGATGGGCAGAGGAGGGGCCAACCTTGGCCATCAAGTCCACAGATACAACGTTAGTTCCATTGGGAAAATGAAACTAGTTAGTTCCATTGGGAAACTGTAGCCCGGAGGTGACGGTGGGATGCGATGTGCCCGGCAAGAGGGGTGGGCCGCCTGTGAGCAAGAGTGTCTGACCTCTGTGACCTCTGCAAAAGCAGGACAGTACTCATCTAGAACAAGTCACCCTAAGGCATTCAGCAAGCTGGGCTTCTCTGGTTGCTCGGTAAAAAATCTGCCTGCAATGCAGGAGATCCAGGTTCGATCCCTGCGTTGGGAAGATCCCCTGGAGAAGGAAATGGCAACCCACTCCAGTATTCTTGCCTGGAGAATCCCATGGACAGAGGAGCCTGGTGGGCTACAGTCCATGGGGTCGCAAAGATTCGGACACAAACCAAACAACGAACACTTTCACACTTTCATTCAGCAAGTTAATTGAACCCACAAACATTTATTCTCTCTCACAGTTTCTGGGAGTCAGGAATCGGGAGAAGCTTAATAAGGTAGTTCTGACTTGGGTCTTTTTTCTATGCAGTTATACTCGACTGTCAGCTGGGGCTTTGGTCCCCTGAAGGCTCGACTGGAACTGAAGGATCAGCCTCTAAGGTGGCCCCAGCATAGGGCTGGGAGGGCAGTACTGGCCCATGGTGGGAGGCCTCTGTTCCTCTCCAGATGGTTCTCAGGGCTGCTTGAGGGTCTTCAGGACATGGTGGTCAACTTCCTCCAGAGCAAGAGATTCAGGAGGGAGAAAGTGGAAGCCACGAAGTGATGTTGCCACAGTGTGATGATGTCAGCCTGGCTCACCACCACCATGTCTACAGTATCCTGTTGTTCACACTGGCCAGTCCGATGACACGGGGGCATGAGAACTGGGAGGGGAGGAGATCACTGGGGCTGCCTTGGAGTCTGGAGGCCACAAGCAGCCCATTGAAGTGGTGACAGCCATGAGGGCCTGGTCCCGAGCCGGCCTCTGCCACTCACAAGCTGTGAGACTTGGGCAACGGCTCGTCTTCTCTGTGCTCCTTTTCCTTGGCCGTGAAATGGGGGCAATGAGACCATCAAAATCTAAACAGACCAAATAAGGCCCTTGGGGCAATGCCTGACACCACCTCTGGAGCAGGAACGAGCCTCCTCTAGTCACTGCTCTCCCCCCAGTGCCCTGCATCGGTCCCAGTGCTTCTGAATGAGTTTGCTTAACAGACAAATGAGCCCCAAGACTGTGTCAGGTTTCTGGAACTTTCTCCTTCAGATACCCCAACCTGGCTCTCTCCCTTCCTGTGAGCCTCCCTCTGCTCTTCTCCCCTCCCTCCAGCTTCCCCTTTTCTTCCTGCCCTTGAACTAGTGGTCTCTCCAAACTCTCTGACCCCTCTGGCCATGCCTCTCACAGGGATCCAGGGGGCAGCTGGGGCTGAGTCAGAGTCTCCAAACTTATTTCTAGCACCCAAACGAATATTCCAAGGAAATCTGGTGCCTTTTACATAGAAAGGACCTATTTGTGTTTTTTTTTTAACAAATAGTTACTGAGCCCCTCTTATTTGTTACTGAGTTGGTATAGCTACTGGCACTGCTTGAGGCACAGAGGGTATAGCCATGAACAGGGCACCCCTGTGCTCCTGCAGCTGACATTCCCATGGGGGGAGAGAGGCGAATAGGAAACAACTGCAGTGATTTCAAACACGTGACATGCTATGACAAAACCACAGTCATGGCAGGTGTCGTAGGGCTGGGGGTGCACTTACCTTTGATGGGGTGGCCATCAGAGGAGGTGACACTTGTGGGCAGACCTGAAAGCCAGAAGAGAGCTGACAGGAGAAGCTCTGGAAGCTGCTGAGATTGGGGCGTGTGGATGTGTGTTGGAGGATTTGAGTAGGTAACACCCTGGCTCCATGGTCAGACCCCGGCATCCCTCTTCCAAACACAGTGTGTGAACCACAGACACAACCCTCTGCCCAGAGCAGTTCGTCCAAATCTCAAGTGTCCTTATCCTTTAAAGCAGCTGCTATGGTTTGAGGGATTTATCCCCAAGCAGCCTTGCAGAGGGATTTAGTAACAAGTGGGCAGGATGTTCCCAGCAGCCCTGATGTGATGGCAAAAGCCTGGAAATGAACCTGCAGACCCAGCGATAGGGGACCAGAGGAGCAAACAGTGGGGCACTTCAAACAACAAGGCAAGTTCATCTGGATGAACATAGAGCAATCTCCAAATTACATTAAGAAAAAAGATGCAGGGTATGGAATGGTGAGCTGGTATTGGTATAGACTAGAAGCAGGGGAATAGGAGCCTATTCATTGCTGGTATATGCTTAGAGTTTCTTTCTTGCTCACCGGACCTGACCTCCCGGCCTCTCAAATCAGCAGACCTGGATATGAATCCAGCAACTGCCAACTTGTTGGGTGACCTCAGGGAAGTGACTCTGCGTGTCTGAGCCTCCATTTGCTCGGGCCCTTTTCTACGAGGTCCACATCTTCCCTCTTCACTCCAAGCCCACATAGTGGTACTGTTACCACCCCATCTATTGATGGCGAAATGGAGGCACAAAGGTGAAAAGTGGCAAGCCATGAAGCAGCTCAGGCTGGGGTTCCATGGTTTTATAAAAGCACTTCTCTCCTTTCCTGTTGTTCTGTTTGCCAGTGGCTATACCACAGATCTACATGGGGTAGTTTATTTCAGAGCTAACTCTTCCAGGAGGGGAGATGTCCAATCCATCCATTCATTCAGCTTAACAAATATTCATGGAACACCTAGAAATTGCCAGACATCCTTCCAAGCACCAGAAGAATTGCTAGCAAAGTCCCTGCACCCATGTTAGTGGCCCACTGAGTGTCCACTCGTGCAGCGATATGTGTGGGAGGGGTTTTCAGAATCTCAGCTTTTCCTGTGCCTTGGGTCCCTCTGGCATCTGATAAAGATCTACAGCCTCTCTCAGAAGAATGTCTTTAAACATATATAATTACATGCTTCAGGATTTCCCTGGTTGTCCAGGTATTAAGAATCCACCTGCCAATGCCAGGGACTTGGGTTTGAGCTCTGGTTCAGGAAGATTCCACATGCCTTGGAGCAGCTAAGCCCTGTGCCATAACTACTGAAGCCTGTGGGCCTGGAACCTGTGATGCACAAGAGAAGCCACTGCAATGAGAAGCTCACACACCACAACTTGAGAGCAGCTCCTACTCACCGCAACTAGAAAAGCCCGCAAGCAGTAATGAAGATAGCGCAGCCAAAAAAAAAAAAAAATTGTGTATGCGTAGATTTACAAAGGAAACAAATTACCTTGAGATACAGATATCAAATATTTTTCAGAACAGATGTGTGATGAGAGAGTAGCACACACTACCATGTGTAAAATAGATAGCTAGTGAGAAGCAGCTATATAGCGCAGGGAGCTCTGCTTGGTGCTCTGTGACGACCTAAAGGGGTGGAATGCAGGGGCGGGAGGAAGAGTAAGGACGGAAGGGATATATACAGAGAGCTGATCTACATTGTTGTGCAGCAGAAATTAACACAACGTTCTAAAGCAATTATACTCCAATTAACAACTAAATTAAAAGAAAAAAGAGCAGATGTGTGATACAGTCATATAGTACTTCTGTATTAGTCTATTAAATAACAAGACCTCTGGTGGATCTAGTACTTGCTGTCATTTTTTTTTTCTTTTTTTTGGCTGTGCTGGGTCTTGCGGCATGCAGGATCTTCATTGCAGCATTTGGGCTTCTCTAGCTGTGGTTCCAGAGCATGTGAGCTCAGAGGTTACACTGTGCGGGCTTCGTTGTCCCATGACATGTGGGATCTTAATTCCCTAACCAGGGATCGAATCCACAACCACTGTCTTAGAAGATGGATTCTTAACCACTGGACTGCCAGGAAGTCCCCCTTCCATCATTGTGAAGTTGTAGTAAGTATAAACAGTATGTCATGAATGTCCACAACCACTGGAGTGAGACAAGGGCTTATCCGTGACGTCTGCCGGTGGCAGTCACGCACACCACCGCCGCTGCAGCAATGTGTGGTCCACATCCATCACTGCAGGAAAAGCGCCTTTCAGTTAGAGATGAGCAAAATAAAAAAACAAACTGAACAAAACTATTTCCCATCCAAGTCCACAGATTCCTCAGGGATCCAGGAATAGCTGTTAAGAATGCCTGGCTGACATACTGGCTTTTCAATATTATAGTAATTATATCTGTACAGGCAGGCCTTGAAAATATTGAGAGTTTGGTTCCAAACTGCTGAAAATAAAGTGAATATTGCAATAAAGAGAATCATGATTTTTTTAGTTTCCCAGTGCATTGCAAAAGCTATTTTTACACTATATTGTAGTCCATTAAGTGTACAATAGCATTGTGTCTTAAAAAAAAAAATACAGGCCTTAATTAAAATATACTTCATTGCTAAAAAATGCTAACCATCATCTGAGCCATCGGCGAGTCGTAATCTTTCATAGTAATTACATCAAAGATGCCTGATCACAGATCACTGTAAAAATATAATAGTAATGAAAAAGAAATACTGTGAGAATTACCAAAATATGACACACGGATATGCAGTTAGTTAATGCTGTTGGGAAAATGGAACCAACAAACTTGCTTGGCACAGAGTTGCCACAAACCTTCAATTTGTTTAAAAAAAAAAAGAAGAAAGGCAGTATCTGCAAAGCATGATAAAATGAAGCATGCCTGTATACAATCTCATTCTGTTTTTTAGAATAGAGGCCATTTAGAGGTACAGAATATAAAAAACAAAAACAAAACATTACCATCACCTCCACTGTAATCGCCTTCCCTGAAGCAAAGCACCGAAGTCACTGGTTTGTGTCTCCTAGACCTTTGTCTGAGTTTACGTGAAAACACATCAGCTGGGATTTCTTACACGCAAAGGGGTGCACACTGTAGGTAATGTTCTGTATCCCGCTTTTTTCTCTCAAGAGTGTATCCGGGACATCTTTTCACATCCACTCCTGATGAAGGTCGACCTTGTTCTTTTCAACAGCTGCTTGGTAACCCTTGATACAGACTTACAGACATACCAGAATTTTTCATGTGTCAATTACATAATCATGCTCTAGGCCTTTTAAATGGATCATGCCTGGAATCTTCCCTACCGTCTGGAGATAGGAGCTACGATTATCTGCATTCTAGAGAAGTGGCCCAAAGAGGTAGAGGTCACATAGCCCAAGGTCACAGAGCCATTAAGCTAAAGAGCTGCGATTCAAACCCAGGCTCACCATATATAAGGCACTACTCTTTCTTTCTGCCTTGGCTTTTATCTGTAGTTGACAAAACGCTTTTCCCAAATCTGAACCGTTTCTACAAAAGAGACAGGCAGGACATATCATTGTTATTGATCTTATTGATTCTCTGACACACCAGACACATTCCCACCTTAAGGCCTTTGCACAGCCTTTCCCTCCTGGAATTCCCTTCCTCCTGACTTTCCCATAGCTGGCTTCTTCACATCGGCTCAGCTCAGATGACCCCCTCTGCTGAGTGTTTCCCTGCCATTGTGGCTAAACAAGCCCCTGACCCCACTCACTACCCTGTCTTATTTTCTTTGTAGCACTCATCACTATTGGAATTTAACTGATATAGTCAATGGAAGTGTCCTGGAATCAGAAAGCTTGCCAGTTTTGTTCATTCCTTATTCTTGAGTACCTAAAACAGGATCTAGCATATAATAGGTACTCAAGAAATAATTTCTTGACTACATAAATGAAACTCAGAAGGTGAGGGATTAGTTTGAGGAAACACATTTATAACATACGTTTCCCATGGACTGTATCCTGCCAAGCTCCTCTGTCCATGACATTCTCCAGGCAAGAATACTGGAGTGGGTTGCCCTGCCCTTGTTCAGGGAATCTTTCCAACCTAGGGATCGAACCCAGGTCTCCTGCATTGCGGGCAGATTCTTTACCATCTGAGTCACCAGGGCAGCCCATATTTATATATAACACATATTATAACACATATTTTATATGGGACATTTTATAGAACCTTGTGTTGATGGATTTTATATTGAGATATAGTCCACATACAGTGAAATTCACCCTTTTAACGTACAGCTCTATGAGTCTGACAAATGTATATCATCATGTAACCACTGTCACACAATACGAAGTATTGCCAACACCCCCCAAAAGTTCCCCTGTGTCCCTTTGCTGTGAATCCCCACCCCTGGGCCTCAGCCTCTAGCAACAAGTGATTCTGACTTTTCCAGAAAGTCATATGAATGGAATCCTACAGTCTGTAGCCTTTTAAGTCTGGCTTTTTTCAATGCAGTCTAGTTGGAGGTGCCTCCATGCTGTTGAATGCATCAGTAATTCATTCCTTTTTATTGCTGAGTAGAGTTTATTGGATGACTGGGCTACAATTGCTTATCCATTTACCAGATGAAGTCTTTTCCATTTAGATAATGCAGGAAAAAAGCAGACTTCAGCAGATCTCCTTGGCCGCTAAGGCTCTCCTGCCTATGTGCTCAGCTGTATTCTATCCAGAGTTCCTTCCTTTGTCCCCCAGGCTCTGCCTATCAAAACTCTTTCCTTTCCTTCAGGGCCCTTTTCAAATGCTCCCTCCCACAAAAGAAGCAGGGTTTACTGTCCCTGTGTCACAGGTTGGTAAAGCAAAGCTCAGGGAAAGGCAGCCTTCAACTGCTAGAGGCCCACGCTTGGACATAGCAGAGCCAGAACCAAACTCAGAGCCAAGGCGAGAAGGGGGCAGCTCAAGGGCCAAAGATCAGCCTCTTTGCAGGCCGGGGGTGGTGTGTGTGTGTGCGGGGGAGGGGGAGGTGGTGGGGGCAGGTGGCTGAGATGCAGGCCCCCTCTTTCCCATCTCAGCCCTGAGAGTTTACCAGCAGGAGGGTGACAGAGAATGGGCAGGTCAATCCTGAGTGGGGCTGGGGGGCTGGGGCAGATCCCATCTGGGGTTTCCCCTCCATGAGGACTTTTCCCTTCCCACCCTTCCAGTTGATGCCTGAGCCCTGGGCTGGACCCAACCTCCCCACACAGGCTGACATTACTCATCAGAGCTGCAGGCTGGCTGAACTGGGGCCCTTCTTGCCCAGATTACCATCCTAGAGCCCATGAGTGGGCCATGGCAAGTTGGGTGATGGGTACCAGCTGTGGGTGACCTTCGCCCACCCAGCATTTGCAGCCACAGAACAAATAGGGGACTAATAAGAGTGCTTGGGGGTTCCCATTACTAGAGAGGACCCCAAGCTACCCTGAGGCCCAAGCCCTGCTGTGCAGACCTGAGGAGCCCCCTGGGGAGGGTGTCTTGGAACCCAGGCCATCAGCTGGTGACCTTAGGCAAGTTTTCTGGGTCTCTGTTTAGGGATTTGGGCTGCTGGTCCTGGGTGGAGCTTATGGATACTTTTTCAGAATATTACTTAAAAATTTTTTTTTTAATTTACGTATTTCTTGGTTGCACTGTGTCTTCGTGGCTGCCTGCAGGCTTTTCTTCTCTAGTTGTGAAGAGCAGGAGCTACTTTCTAGTTGCAGCGTGTGGGCTTCTCATCGTGGTAGTTTTTCTTGTTGCAGAGCACAGGCTCTAGGCGCACAGGCTTCAGTACTTGCAGCATGAGGGCTCAGTACTTGTGGCTTGTGGACCCTAGAGCTTGCAGGCTCAGTAGCTGGGGAACACGGGCTTAGTTGCTCCGCAGCGTGTGGAATCTTCCTGAGCCAGAGATCGAACCCATGTCCCCTTTAGTGGCAGGCGGATTCTTCTTCTTCCACTCTACCACCAGAGAAGTCCAGAATGTTGCTTCCAAATGCATAAAATGAGAACACCTAGTGACACTGTGACTATAATGTGCTGTAGCTGTAGCATTACCCAGTGGTGGGTTTGAGAATGTCCATTATTCTGAAGTATTTTATGACACTGTAATATCTGTGCTGTGATAGGAAATATTTGTGATTTCTGTTGGTAATGAAGTTGCAGGATCAGCTAACAGTGTTATGATTTGGAATCTCTGCTCACAATTAAAAGTGAAAGCCGCTCAATTGTGTCCAACTCTTTGTGACCCCGTGGACTATACAGGCCTTGGAATTCTCCAGGCCAGAATACTAGAGTGGGTAGCCTTTCCTTTCTCCAGGGAACCTTCCCAACCCAGGGATCGAACCCAGGTTTCCCACATTCAGGTGGACTCTTACCATCTGAGCTACCAGGGAAACCCAAGAATACTGAAGTGAGTAGCCTATTCCTTCTCCAGCAGATCTTCTCAACCCAGGAATTGAACTGGGGAGATCCTTCATTATAGGCAGATTCTTTACCAACTGAGCTATGGGGAAGCCCAGTTGTATGATCAGCTAACAGTGTTATGATTTTGGACCTTGGCTTGTAATTGAAGGAAATGCCAAATTTTTATTACAGGTTAGTGAACAAAAAAGAAAAATGTAATTATTCTTTCACCCAAGTTCATGGACCCCCTGAATTCTCTTCACAGGCCCTGTGGTCCCCAATTAGGCACTTGTGACCTACAGATAGAATACCCAGGACTAGGGCATGAGAGCCTCCCAAGAAGCCTGAAAAAGGAATCAGATAGAGGATGATGGGAGGGGAGGGGGAAGGAATAGGGAGGGGAGAAGAAAAACTAGGGGAGGGTATACCTGGGAAGTTCTTCCAGAAAAAGGGAGTGGCCATATGGGTGACTGCTGCTGAGACGGAGAGTAAGCTGAGGACACAGAAGTGTCCGCTGACCACCCTTGTCAAAGACAGTTACAACGAGGTGTGTTAAAGAGTCTCTCCAAGGCTGGGGACAGGTCACTGGTGCACAAGATTCAACCATATGGGTTGTCTTTTTTTTCTTGAGTGTAGTAAATACACAGATTTTATTATACTATTATTTATGCTGTGTGAATGTGTGAGTGTGAAGAACACCATAATAATATTATTTTTTTAAAAGTAAGCATGGAGAAGGCAATGGCACCCCACTCCAGTACTCTTGCCTGGAGAATCCCATGGACGGAGGAGCCAGGTAGGCTGCAGTCCATGGGGTCACTAAGGGTCAGACACCACTGAGCGACTTCACTTTCCCTTTTCACTTTCATGCATTGGAGAAGGAAATGGCAGCCCACTCCAGTGTTCTTGCCTAGAGAATCCCAGGGACGGGGGAGCCTGGTGGGCTGCCGTCTCTGGGGGTCACACAGAGTCGGACACGACTGAAGCGACTTAGCAGCAGCAAGCATGGAGAGGGAGGGAAAAATGGAGATTATTTGTTCAAGAAGTTATGTTGTTTGGGGGTGAGCAGAGAAATTAGAGACACAGATAGAGGGAATCTGTGGAGTCAAGGATATTTTTTTTCTTTAATTTTTAACTAGGGACCCTTGGACACATTTGCCTGTTGCAGAGGCTGGGGCAGGAGAGGAAAGAAGGGTCAAAGGGACAAAGGCTTGAGAAGTTCAGACACACTTATCTCCCTGGTCCTCAAGTCCCCTTTGTGACCTCTGCAATTGAGCAAGCATCAGTTGGCTGAGTCTCCTCCCAGAATTTCTGATTCTGTAGGTCTTGATCTGGAAACTTGCATTTCTCACAAGCTCCCTGGTGATGCTTGTCCCAAGGACGCACTTTAAGAAGCAAGGCTCTGATCGACACCACTTGCGCCCCCTTCAGGATTTGACATTGCACTACAACGAGCCATGCCCCCTTAGAAAGCACAGAGGTGAGGGAGGTATGGGAGCAGACAGTTTAGATGGAAGAGAGGTGAAGAACTAAGGAAGAAGCAGCTGAAGCCTGACCCCCAGCCAAGGTCACCCCATCTCCCTGGGAAGCACCAGTCTTCCCAGGGACCTTGGGAGCTGCCCTGTTGGACCTCCTGGAGGGCTGAGTGACAGGGGGTGGGAAGGAGCCAGAGCTGGGGGATCGAGATGGTGGCGAGAGGCCAGCAAATATGCCCAATGGAGAGCGAGTGGAGGAGGGGCACCGGCTCTCTGTCCTCAGGCACTGAGCCCTGAGAACAGACCGTTCACCTTTGCAATTTGATCCTGGTCTCATGCCAGCTTCTCCTGCTCTTGGGAAAAAGCCGCCCTGTCAAAGAAATGAACATTAGCTTGTCAGATCCCAAGATATCTGAGCTGGGAGAACCCTTGGAGGCTGGCCAGTTCAACTCCATTTCACAGATGGAGGGGGCCAGAAAATAAATGTCCGGTTTGATGGATGGACTTGCAAACTCCGGTATAGGGAAAGATGCATCCCCTCTTCCCGCTGTTGGCTCAGTCCTACGAAGCTAGGTCATGGCCATGATGTTGGGGACTATGATGACAATTGCTGTTTCCCCTCTTAGCGACTCATTGAACACACTTTTTTTTTTTTTTGAACACCCACTGTATGTTAAGCACTGTGCTAGATATGGAGATAAAGTGGAAAGCAAGCCCAAGCTCCTGGCTTCATGGCATTGACATGTCAAGGGCAAGTTTTAAAAGGCAACAAACAAAAAATATGTAATACAAAGTTGGGGCGTGATAAGGGGTTGGAAGAGAACTGAAATGACATGAGGGAGTGAGCCTTGTAGATGGTGTGGGGTGGTAGGATCCAGACGAGAGGGAATAGCATGTGCAAAGGCCCTGAGGTAGGTCCATGCTTGCTGTGTTGGAAGGGCGTCACAGAGGCAAGGTGTCTGCAATGGAGTGAGGGGGACTAGGAGAGGAAACCAGAGTGGTAGCAGGAGACCAGGTCGTAAAAGCACCTGCAGTCACGGAGGACTGGCTTTTCCTCCCTGACTTTTCCAAGGAAGACTTTGGTGAGATAGGAACCCTGGGGGGGCTCTGAACAGAGGAGAAGTGTGATCTGACTTCAGTTTAACAGGATTTCTCTGGCTGCTGAGTAGAGAATGGGCTGTGTATGGGACAAGGATGGAGGCAGAGAGGTTGAGGAGAAAGCAACAAATAGAGTAAGCAAGAGGTGATGGCAGCCTGACCTGGCATCAGGGCCTCCCTCAGTTGCTCTATGTCCTTCCAGGGGACATGTGGAAGGGACAGGAAGCTTCCTCTAACCCTTACCCATGACCCCAGTGCACCGTCTATCTCCTCACAGCTGGAAAGGTACATCCAGATGAACCTGAGGTTGGAGCTGGCACAGGCCCAGCAGCACATGGTCCAGAACCAGACAGCCACCATGCTGGAGCTGGGCACCAGTCTCCTGACCCAGACCACCGCCCAGACCCGCAAGCTGACCGACGTGGAGGCTCAGGTACTAGAGGGTGAGGGGGTGGTACTGGGGGCACCGTGGCTGGCCAGGCTGGCTCATAACCCTGGTCATCTTGCTTTGACCCTTGTCCCTGGGGAAGATCAGAGCCTCCTCTGACCTTACAGCCCCCTGGGGCCCCTCCCTGATGACCCCATCACAGAACTGTCTCCCACCAGGCCACGAGCCCAGAGCAGGAAGTGGGGGACGGTAGACACTGGGTTTGGCTCTTCTGCCTCTGTGATTCCTGTGTCCGGTCCGAGATGGGATTCAGCAGCACGAACACACCTGCCCTCAGGGGGCTCACAGCGCTTCAGGAAAATGTGGATAATAAATTAGACCTATTTATTAGACCTCAGGGGGACAACAACTCTGGAAGAGGAGGCCACAGGGAGCAGCAGAGAGGGAGGTAGGAAAGGGACAGGAATATAAGTGAGAGAGTGAGTAAATGAATGGCTGAAAAGACAGCTGACAAAGGGCCGCGTGTTTCTTAAACCTTACTATGTGCCAAGCCCTGTTGGAGATGCCTGGTTCTAGTTTACAGCAGTAAATAAAATAGCTATGCATCCGTACCCCCCTGGAGCTTCCTTCTAATGAGCACCAAGAAAACAAACAGGATAAATAGCATGTGTATGAGACGGTGATAGTGCTAGGGAGAAAACAGCAAGGACGAAATGACTGGTGGAGACTGTGTGCCAGGAGTGGCGAGAGGGACAAGTTGCAAGCTTAGACAATACAGCCAGGAAGGCACTGCTGGGAAGGTAGGGTTGGGGGCCAGGCTTACTAGAACAGCCTTCCCAACAGGGAGAGCAGTATGTGCAAAGGCCTGGAGGTGGAACAGAGCTGGCAAGCTCCAGGAACATCAAAGAGGCCAGTATGGCTGGAATGACCCAGGGAGACTGGCGGGCCAGCGTCAGAGGTGATGGAGGCAGGTGGCATTACAGAATTTTGCCGGCCACTACCATGTGCGATGGGAGCCACAGGAGGATTTTGAGCAGAGGGTCCGCATTTTAAAAGTCTACCCCAGACTACCAACCAAACAGAGGCCTATAGAGGACAAGATCAGGGACAGGGAGCCCTGTGAAGAGGCCAGTACAAGACACAGGGTGAGAGATGGAGGTCAGGGCCAAGCGGGTCATAGAGGGGCAGGAGAGTGGCCATAAGCAAATCGGGAGGTGGAGCAAATATCTAACTGCTGATGGATTAGATATTGGGGGGGAGGTCAAGGCTGATTCCTCCCACATACATGGCAGGAGGAATGGAACTGCCATGTACAGGTATGGGGAAGAGCAAATTTAAGATAATCACAAGCCTAGCTAGGTGTCATGGTCTGTGCACAGGTTGGGAAAGCATTTCCAGAAACAAGGCAGAAGGAAAGAAAGGACCACGATATTAGGGTCTATGAGTGAGAGGATGTAAATAGGTCAGCAAGTTTCTGGAATGGCAGGGCTTGAGGTCAAGTGCGTGGCTGTTGGGCAGAGCTCCTGAAGGGCTTACAAAGCCCCCTCTCCCCACCTCCCTTGTCGGGGCAGGTCCTGAACCAGACGTCACGAATGGAGATCCAGCTGCTGGAGACCTCACTGTCCACCAACAAGCTGGAGAAGCAGCTGCTGCTGCAGGGCCATGAGCTCCACCGGCTGCAGGGCCACAACAGGTGGGCACTGGCACCCTGACACGGGGCAGGGGCAGGGACCAGGGCTGAGCTCCAGGGCTGGGCTGGGACCCAAGTGGGCTGAGGATCTGGGGTGAGCCCCAGAACCAGCCTGAGCTGGGCTCCGTCAGGGGGCAAAATGAAAAGGTGGACTTGAGTTAGTGCCCAGGATGGGGGCTAGGGCCAGAGGTAGAGGCCTGAAGACTGGAGTTAGAGCTGGGACATGGCCAGGGCTAGGGCAAGGCCTGAAATCAGGGTAGGAGATCAGACTAAAGTTGAGAGTGAAGGTGGACACTGGGGCTTGGCTGAGGCTGAGGCTAGGGGCTAGGCAGGCATGGGGCCTGACCACCTTGCCCTGAGTGGGGACAGGAGACAGGCATTTTCCTGAGATGTGGGACACCCTGATTCTTCCTCTCTTCTTTCTCTCTCTCTCTCTTTCTTTCCTTCTTTTCTATCTTCCTTTATTTATTTTATAGATCTTAACAGCTTTTCTGAACCACCATTTACATACCATACAATTCACCCCGTACATCTTAATTTGCTCTACATATCTGTAAATAAATAAATATAATCTCACCTACCAACTCCTCTCCTTCCCAGAAACAACCACAGTGATATGTTTCTTGTCTGTATTAGCAGCGAGTCTCAGCATTTATAAGCAAATAAACACAAAGGGAACACCCTTTAAATTACAAAGAAAGAGTCCTGGGGTACAGATAAGGCAGAGACATGGACCTCTGAAGCTGATTTCATCTCAGTTTCGAGCTGAGTGGAGGAAAAACTGCCAAGCTCAGGCTGGTGGAGAAAGCAAAACCCACACAGGTAAGCAGTCACAGGCCTGTGTACAGAATGAGATGTTATTGTTGCTCATATGCTGAGTCAAGATAAGGATACAAGCATCCTCAAGCTCCCTGTGATCTGGGGGCCATTAATGATAGTTTGTACACCTCCTTATTCTTACTCCCCACCCCAAGGGACGGGGGAAGCCCTGGGATACTACCAATGACTCCGAACTGAATTCAAGTGCCTAGAAACCAGTAAGCCACCAGTGGGCTTCCCTGCTGGCTCAAATGGTAAAGAGTTTGCCCACAATGCGGGAGACCCAGGTTCAATCCCTGGGTTGGGAAGATCCCCTGGAGAAGGAAATGTCAACCCACTCCAGTATTCTTGCCTGGAAAATCCCATGGATGGAGAAGCCTGACAGGTCACAGTCCATGGGGTTGCAAAGAGTTGGACACAACTGAGCGACCACCACACACAGAAACCAGTGAAGATGGAAGATGTCATCAATACACGCTTGGCCCATGGAGACAGCTAAAATTCTAGAATCCAGGTGGAATTGTCTCTTCCTGAGGCATAATCTGGGGTCCAGAGAAATTCCTCCGGCCCTGGCTGGGCTCATTTTCTTAGACTGGAGAATGGTTGGCATAGCCTCATGCATAAGAAAATATCTCCCTCCTGCTTCATCTCTCAGCTACCCACCCACTGGCAGCAGAGGCAAATATGTATGCATAGTCCCCTTTTTAACCCTTTTTAAACCCAAGTGGAACATACTATTCTTTGGAAGATGATATTTTCTTTTTTTTTTTTTTCAATTATCCTGGAGATGGTTCCATAGCTACGTGACACACTTGTGCATTCTTTTCTCCAGCTGCATAATGTTCCACTGGACGCCTGTCCCCAGATATATTCCCCAGTGCCCAGTTAATGGGTACTGAGGTTGTTCCAGTCTCTTATGATTCCAACACGTGGTGCTATGTATATTGTTCCCATACCTTATTGGACACACATGTGAACAAATCTGTAGGACAAAAGATAGTGCAAAAGCTGAGTCAAAAATGTCTTTCTTTTTAAAAAAAACTCATTACAAAAATGCCTCATGCTTATTATATCCTCAGACAATAGACACTTGTACAAAATGAAAGGGAAAGTTGGCCCCCTCCACCCACTCCCTTCCTTTTCATTTCCATCTGCTCAAACCTGCTCCGCAGAAGTACCAGCACTTAGTGGATTTTCTTTCACATTCTCTACAAACACAGGTACCACCATGTCCTTCCATATGTCTATCCACGCCTCTTCCTATAAGCTCCCGAGTATCCCTCAACAATTTACATTAATACCTTTTTCTTTCTCTTTTAATTTCTCACATGCGGGGTTAGACTGGAGGCAGTGATGTGCCACTCCAAGTCGCTGGCCCCTTTTCCCTTCTGCACAACTGAGCTCAGCCTCCTTGCTCTTCAGAACTGCTCCAGATCATTTCCAGGGAAACCAGAACAGAAGAGCCTCAGCCACTCCTGGCTGTTGTGCATTTTGGCTGTTTTGTTTTTCCCCATTACAACCAACTCCCCCAAAGGACATTCTTGCCCATGCCCCCTGGAACTTGCCTCTGGTGAGTGGACTGCTAGGTCAAAGGACACACGTATTTGGGATTTGATCACGGCTAGCTGGTTGCTGGTGTGTCCCTCCCACCCCACCTGTTTCCTCTGCTGGACCCCAAGGCATTTTACTCCAGGGCCAGGTCTCTCTTTCCTCCCTTCCTCACTCTGCTATCCGTGGGCACGGACCTCCCGGCTGTGGAACCCTAGGCAGGACGCTACCTCTCCGAGCCCCGGTGCGGTCTGAGCCTCACCCGAGGACCCAGGGGAAAGCCTTGAGTGTGACTGCACGGTGGGGGCGGCGGGTTCACCCTTGTGCGCTCCCTCCCCTCCCTGCAGCGCGCTGGAGACGCGGGTGCAAGCCCTGGAGACGCAGCAGCAGGCGGAGCTGGCCAGCCTCCGCGGCGAGAAGGAGCGACTGCGGCGCCTGCTGGGCCGCCAGAGCGGCGCCCTCGCCGGCCTCGAGCGCACCCTGCGCGCCGCCAGCAGCAACTCCAGCCTCCTGCAGCGCCAGCAGCACCAGCTGCTCGAGTCGGTGCAGCGCCTGGTGCGCGTCATGGCCCAGGGCCCGGGTGAGCGACCGGGGCGCCCGGAATGTGGGAGGAGGGCAGCAGAGGGGAGGGAGACCCTGCTTACCCTCCTGCCCTTTCATGCTTGTTCTGGCAGCCACTGCAGAAAGGACCATCCCCGCCCCCACCCATGAAACAGAAACAACAAAGAGTAGTCATCATGGTGACAACAACCGCAGACCTAAGAGGAACCAATCCAGATTCCTCCTGACTCCATGAGTGACCTTGAGCATGCCCCATCCCTCTCTTGGTCTCCCTTTCCCCATCTGTTCAATACGGGTGGTGATAAGGACACCACCAGCCCAGACTGACAAGTTGAGGATTCCAGGATCCACCCTCCATCCCTGCTTGCTTGGGCTTGCCCCCTCATCCCCAAGCCTCAGTTTCCCTGTCTACAGAATGGAGAGGTTGGATTCAGCCCCACCCCACCCCCTCAAGGACTTCTCTCCCCTCTAACCCAAGAGGACCAAACAGAAGCGGAGAGGCACCTCTGAATCAGTTTCCTAAGAAAGGACAATGGCTGGGCTTGCTCCCCAGCCCCCACTTCTAATGGGGCCGACTTCAATCACTCAGTTCCAGCGTCAGTCACTCAGTCAACAAGCACTTACTGAGCCAGCCCAGTGCTGGGTGCTGGGGGTACACCAGTGAACAGCATAGTTCCACAACTGTCTCTTACAAAAAAAAAAAAAAAAATACACCATGGCTTGCCCCTCTCTGTGGGTCTCTGAGGGAAGGAGGAGGAATTGCATATTTGTTAAGTGCCTGGTATGTGCTAGGTGCCTTGCTAGCAGTGTTCCTGAAGTTTCCAGACTTGTTTAGTCGCTCAGCTGTGTCTGACTCTTTGCCACCCCATGGATTGCAGCATACCAGGCTTCCCTGTCCTTCACCATCCCTCAGAGTTTGCTCAAGTGCATATCCATTGGGTCGCTGATGCCATCCAACCATCTCATCCTCTGTCATCCCTTCTCCTCCTGCCTTCAATCTTTCCCAGCTTCAGGGTCTTTCCCAGACAATGGAAGGCCTAAAAGGCTGTGTGCAGGAGAGGAGACTTCAATCTGAGGGCTGCAGGGAGGGACTAACTCATTTTCTAGGGACTAACATTTAGGAAGCGTGATTGGAACCAGGGAAGGGAGAATGGCTTGGTGAGAGAAAGACAGGGAAAGGGTTCCTACTGCTGCTGGGTCACCATAGGGGGAAACTGGAAAGCCTTTAAGGCACAGGAGCCAAACAATAGTGAGGGATTCCAGATGCTATTGGCTGGCAGCATTGTGGAGACAGAGGACAGCACCATAGTGCCATCTAAGCTGGGCACCCTGAGGTGGAGGTTTGAAAAGGTCTGAGGTGGCCACAGGCAAGAGAGGTGGATATCGTCCATAATTAACAGTGACCCGAACCCATCACTGGCTTGTGCATAGTGGCAATGAGGCTGCCTAAATTCATCCTGTAGCTCAGCCAAAGGCATGGGGCCTGGGGCCAACACCTCACCCTACAGGCTCACTGCCAACCCAGTCTCCAGTTGTGGCCCAATGTCTGCTTCCCTTCCCCAGGGACCAGGGGCCTGGCCAGTGAGACCATGGAGATCCTGTCCAGGGAATGTTTTTGCACAGACTGGGATGGATTGGGGGGCTTTTGTCTTTTCATTTGCGATCTGGGAATAATAGCCTCCTTTCAACAGTGCCTCAGCTCCAAGATCCAGGATCCAGGTTCAAGTATGAAGCCAAAAACAGGAAGTCACACACTTGGTAGCTTCCTGGTTTGTCCCTGGTCAGGATACCTATCCATCTGGAACTTTAGCCCTGTCCATGGATACCCACCTTAAACTTAGTGACTCAGACATTAAAGAATCTCCTCACAATGTGGGAGACCTGGGTTAGATCCCTGGGTCAGGAAGATTCCCCGGAGAAGGGAATGGCTACCCACTCCAGTATTCTTGCCTGGAGAATTCCATGGACAGAGGAGCCTGGCAGACTACTTGTGGTCCTTGGGGTCACAAAGAGTCAGACAAGACTGAGTGACTAACATTATTAGTTATTGGATACCCACCTACCCAAAGATTGGATTCTGGTGGATTCATAGCCCAAAGCTCTAATGGATTCCACGAAAGGAGCCAGAGAGGGGATTTGAATAGTTTATTTACCAATAGGCACTAGGCACTTTTTTCTTGCTAAGCCTGGAGGCCCGCAGAGCCCTGGTGGAATTTGGCCATTATATTAATATCCTCTCTTAAGGCCAATGGTCAGCTCCCAGGGAAAGCAGAATGTAGAGGAGGGGCCCACTTAGGAGATGCTGGTAGAGTGGACTGTAGAGGAGACTCTGGGCCACCTACCCTGAGGGAGCTCTAAGAACAGCTCCCCAGTGAGACCCAGAGAGAAGGCAAGCCCTGCTCATCCCTTCCCACCTGACCCAGCCGTGTGTCCTTGAGCCAGTTACCTCACTCCTGGGCCTCAGTTTTCTGGTCTATGAAATGGAGAAGTACCTCAGTGGAGTTGGAGCCCCAGTACCTGTCCTGAAAGACTGTAACAGCCTCATCTCTGGTCTTCCTGCTTTGAGTCTGATCCCTCCCATTCTCTGTCCTAATCTCTGGCCAGAGCACTCTTCCTTGCCACAGTCTGCGCTCCTCAGCCCCATGTTCAAGACTGAAATCTCAAGACTCCTCTCTCCTTCCTTGATGACACTTTCTAGTTCATTGAACAGCTAGAGCTCCCTCTGGCCTCAGGTCTGAGATCAGGGTGTGAGTCATCTCCTCTCCGTGGTCTCAGGCAAATTCCCCGTGTGTGTGTGTGTGTGTGTGTGTGTGTGCGTGCGTGCATGCATGCTAAGTCAATTCAGTCCTGTCCAACTCTTTGTAACCCCATGGACTGTAGCCTGCCAGGCTTCTCTGTCCATGGGATTCTCCAGGCAATAATACTGGAGATATTCCCACTCATAGATTGAACTCATGTCTCTTAGGTCTCCTGCATTGGCGGCGGGTTCTTTACCAGTAACACCACCTGGGAAGCCCCAAATTCCCCTTACCATACCCCAACCCCAGCACACAGCAGTCCTGTTCCCACGTCGGAGCCTGTGCCTGTGCTGTTCCCTCAGCCTGAGACAATCCTCCCTTCTACACCTGGGCAGTCCCTGCTCCTCGTCCAGGTCCCAACTAACTGTCAGCTCCTCTAGGAAACCTTCCTGGGCCTGATACATTCTGTGTCCCCAACATCTCCCAGCCCAGAACCTGGCACAGAGCAGGCAGGAGTGCCCACCTGGCCCTTTCCCTCTCACCTTGTTATTTAGTTGATCAGTCACGTCTGACTCTTTGCAACCCCATGGACTGTAGCCCACCAGGCTCTTCTGTATGGGATTTTCCAGGCAAGAATACTGGAGTGGGTTACTATTTCCTTCTTTTCTAAAAAATGTTAATATATATATATATTTTATTGAAGTATAGTTGACTTATAGTGTTTTAGGTATACAGCAAGATGATTCAGTTATACATATACATGTATATAATTTTTCAGATTATTTTCCATTATAGATTATTATAAGATATTGATTATAGTTCCCTGTGCTATACAGTGAACCTTTGTTGCTTGTTGTGTGTCCATTTTCTTTTAAATTAGAAATATACTGTTCTATTCATACTAAGTCAAATAAGTAGAATCAAAATTTGTCATACATTTTTAGCTAGGCAAAATTTCATAAGTTTTCTAAAGGGATCTTCCTGACCCAAGGATCAAACCCTCATCTCCTGCATTGGCAGGTGAATTATTTATCACTAAGCCACACCCATCTTCATCAATGTACATTCATGCTCAGTCGGGTCTGACTCTTCATGACATCATGGACTAGTCTGTAGGCTCCTCTGCCCATGGGATTTTCCAGGCAAGAATACTGGAGTGGGTTGCCATCCTCCAGGGAATCTTCCCAACCCAGGGGTCGAAACAGAATCTCCTGTGTCCCTGTATTGGCAGGTGGATTCTTTGCTACTGAGCCACCTGGGAAGCGTTTTGCTCTCTGCTAATTGCTTTCACCTTGTCCCATTGCAGCCTCCATGAGGGCAGCTGACCAGCTGTTCCAGGACTGTGCAGAGATCCAGCGCTTTGGGACCAATGCCAGTGGCATCTACACCATCCATGTGGCCAATGTGACAGAGCCCAGAAAGGTTAGGGGGCTCCTTGGGGACTGAGGCTATCAGAGGGTGCTGAGCCAAAGGACCCGTGCTCACCCCCACCTGCTCCCCACATTCACTTCAGGCCTTGTCCAACATCTGAGATCCCAGAGAAGGTAGGGGTGACTCAATCAGGAGTCAGATCATGCAGTTAAAGCGGATATTTTCTAGCTTGTTCCATGTGGGATATTAGGGACTGGGACTGATGGAGACCCTGAACTTTGAGGACCAGTTTATCAAATGTGTGGAGGGAGCGCACGAAGTCAAGGCAAAATGTGGATGTCAGGAGGGAGGGTTTGGGGGCCAAACCCAAAAGTGGAAGAGTTTGAGATATCCTTTTTAAGATGCATTCAGTCTGAGTATTTACTTAAGTGAAAAAATACACCACTTTTAAAGTAAATATTTTATACGAAATTAAGTAAATTCAACTATGGTGGGATTTGGGAAGTGTGAATAGCTAAAATTTGGAAACACTGATAGAGAGGGAAGAGCTGGCCTGGGAGGTAAGAGATCTGGGCTCAGACTTCAATTTTACTTTGACTCATTCACCTTGAGCAAATACTTTCCCCTTTCTGGACCTCAGTTTCCCTTCCTGCAACCTCTGCTACCCTCACAACACATACCACTGTCTTCTCTCCTGAACAGACCTTTAACATCTCAGAACCTCTATTCCAGCTACTCCCCTCCTCCACTGGAAATGCTATTTCCACTCATCTCTATCTGGCAGGCATGTCAACATCCAAAGCCTTGTTCCAATGCCACTCCCCTGGGAAGCCTTCCCAAGCTGTCCCTGACTCTTTCTTGGGAACTCATCTTGTAGCTGCCCAGATGTTCATATTCAATAGTCTGCCAGCTGTATCAGACCTTCTAGCCATATCAATCTGCTAGCTTCCTCCAGATCAAACCAGCCCTGGGGGCTGATTTATCTCTCATTTGTCTCTGATTTGTCTATTAATAGTATGGGACTAGACACCAAGTATTTCCTCATCAAACATTGAAATCTACTGAACTGGCTGAAAAATTAATATGTAAACAAAAGTTAAACTGAAAGATGTGATTGCAATGGATGGTAAGCTCTTCAAAAAATGAACTCCTTGTCTCATCCATATTGGCACTCTCTATGCCTTGGACTGCAAGGAGATCCAACCAGTCCATCCTGAAGGAGATCAGCCCTGGGATTTCTTTGGAAGGAATGATGCTAAAGCTGAAACTCCAGTACTTTGGCCACCTCATGCGAAGAGTTGACTCATTGGAAAAGACTCTGATGCTGGGAGGGATTGGGGGCAAGAGGAGAAGGGGACGACAGAGGATGAGATGGCTGGATGGCATCACTGACTCGATGGACGTGAGTCTGAGTGAACTCCGGAAGTTGGTGATGGACAGGGAGGCCTTGCGTGCTGCGATTCATGGGGTCTCAAAGAGTCGGACACGACTGAGCGACTGATCTGATCTGATGCCTTGAATGGAGCCTGCTACCTACTAAGTGCTCAGAAAACATTTGTCCACCAAATGTAATAACATTTTTTTTTTTGGTATCTTGTCCCAACCATGCGGCTTGCAGAATGGTTCCCCAACCAGGGATTTAACCCAGGCCTCCATAATAAAAGCACTGAATCCTAACCACTAGGCCACCAGGGAACCCCTGTAATAACATTTCCTGAGTCTACGCCATATATCAAGCACTTTACACCTCTTGGCATTTCATTTTTAAAGGAACCCTGCAATAATAGTGAGTGAAAAGCCTCCGTTTACTGAGTTCTGTTCTTAGATGGATGACTCATCTAGTTCTCACGACAATTCCATTGTGCAGATGAGAACCTAAGGCACAAAAAGATGAAGGTATTAGCATCCTCGTTTGACAAATGAAGAAAGGAAGGGTTTGGGCCTGGATCTATGCGATGCCCTTGACCACCAAGCTCACTGTTTGCTTTGTGATGTTCTGTCAGTCAGATGACCCTCATGCTGGCCCAGACCTGGCTTCTGGCTGCCTCCAGGGGCTTCCAACTCCCCACCTTCTCAATTCTCTCCAGGTGTTCTGTGACATGGAGGCCAGTGGAGGTGGGTGGACGCTCATTCAGCGCCGTGAGAATGGTAGCGTGAATTTCCAACGGAACTGGAAGGATTACAAACAGGTAACATTGCTGCCCTGGGGAGGATCTTGTCAGTCCTGAAACCTGGGGCAGGATGTGGGGTGTGGGCAGGCATCTGGTTTGCCCTCAACCCTTCTCAGGAAAAAAAGTCAGCCTGCCTAAACCAACTCCCTTCAAACAGGTTTGGCCAGCGCACATTCACTGTCAAGGACTCCAACACCCAAAATCGAACCTTCTTTTTGCAAGTCCTGACGTATATCCTAAAAACGAAAGTTTAGCTTTCATTTTATTTTAATTTTTGGAAAAGATACACGTTGCTGGAAAAATTTTACCAAAAAATGGAACAGAAAAAAGTAACCTCTGCTGCCCACCCCTGGATGCACTGCTTAAATGAATGTCTTTGTCTTAACACACATACATGACTACATCTGTAGGAGAGATTTTTTAACGCAGAATTGCTGGCTCAAAGACCCCATGCATTTTACAAGATGAGGGATAATGCCTGATTGTCTTCCAATTTTTTAATTAAATTTTGAGTAAAGGATTTTTGGCAAGCTGACTTAAAAGCTCTTAAAGTTTTTAAGAGCAAAAGAAATAGAAAAAGATACTCAAACGGAAATATAACAATACTATTTTTTGTGTGTCTGCTTGCTGTCCATTTGACAAATACTTGAAAATAAATAGCAAATTAAGCTATGACTGTTCTTAAACCAATTGGGTTTTAAAGAATTATTCAAATGGCAAAAAGAAAGAGGGTACTCAAAAGCAGAAATACACAAGAGTGCTGACTATAAACCATGAGGCTGATCAGTGGTACTAAAGTGGGGAGTGGGGCTTAGGTGTGCCCTGTCCTTAGTGCTGAATTACTGTCCTGGCTAAGGGTGCTGGATACTTGTCACCCTGGGACACTTTCCACCTCAGTGCTCTTCGTTTTACATTTCTGTTACTGAAATTTTGCAGTGGCTGCCATGTCACTGAACAAAGTTTGCTCAACCATGTATGCAGCTGATTTAAGTTTTTAGCTAGTTTTTAACTGAGATTTAATATACATGCATTTCTGTGCACAAATCCTAAGTGTAAGTAAGATTCAGTGACCTTTCACTGAATATGTATTCACCCATGTGACCACCATTCAAAGATAGATGCGCAACATTCCCAGCACCCCCAGAAAACCTCCTTGTGTCTCCTCCAAGTCAAGACACCCCCAAAGTAGTGTTTATTCTGACTTCTACCATCACAGACTTTTTTTGACCTGTTCTTGAACTTCATAGAAATGTGATTTCAATTGCTTTTAACAGGTTTTTACATTTACAAAAGTCTTAGTCATTTTACTCTAGAAGTTGGGGAGCTCCACCCTTAGGCCTGCCCACACTATTCTTTATGAACTTGGTCATTTAGCAAAGTGGCTTAGGGTGAATGTCCCCAGAGCCCGGCCCAGCCCAGATCCTTAACCAGAGGCGTAGCCTCTGTCCTCCACATGCAACCCACCCGCATTCTCCCCTTCCCTAGGGCTTTGGCAACCCAGCCGGAGAGCACTGGCTAGGCAATGAAGTGGTGCACCAGCTCACCAGTAGGGCAACCTACTCTCTGCGAGTGGAGCTGCAAGATTGGGAAGGCAACGAGGCCTACGCCCAGTATGAGCACTTCCAGCTGGGCAGCGAGGCGCAGCTGTACAGGTGGGCTCGGGGCCCAGGCTGGTGGGTGGGCGGGGGACCCTGGGCTAGTGGCTATAGAGTCTGCACCAGGGGTCAGTCCCTGGGCGTCTCCTGTTCCTGCCATCTGTCCCCCATCTGGGCGCGCGTCATGGGCTCTGGAGGCAGCTGGTTAGCACTCAGCACAGCCCGGCCACTGGGTGGGGTGGAAAGAATGCCACTGACGCTGCCGTGCCGGGAGCGGAAAGGGGCCTTCCAAGGTCAGTCAGTCATTTTGCAGAGGCCTGGAATCGCAGGGGTGATGTTCCCAGCCTGTCCTATGCTAAGAGGGGAAGTGGAAAGGTCTCCGGGCTGGGAAATGAGAGACCTAGGCTCATTCTCGCTCTCTCCAGCTCGCTGTGTGAACTCAGGCGAGTCAAGTCAGCTTCTCCTTAGCTCTGTAACACAAGATGGGCTTAAACTTATAAAATCACCAAGGTCTCCCACCATCCCCCTCAGCCTGGGTTCTTGGTCCCATTCAGAAAAAGAAATGAGCATTTCTTGAGCACCTACAATGTTCCAGGCACATAGCTCCATTGAATCCTCCCCATAACGTTTTTTTTTTGTTGTTGTTGTTGTTTGTTTTTTTTAATTTTATTTTATTTTTAAACTTTACATAACTGTATTAGTTTTGCCAAATATCAAAATGAATCCGCCACAGGTATACATGTGTTCCCCATCCTGAACCCTCCTCCCTCCTCCCTCCCCATTCCATCCCTCTGGGTCGTCCCAGTGCACCAGCCCCAAGCATCCAGTATCGTGCATCGAACCTGGACTGGCAACTCATTTCATACATGATATTTTACATGTTTCAATGCCATTCTCCCAAATCTTCCCACCCTCTCCCTCTCCCACAGAGTCCATACGACTGTTCTATACATCAGTGTCTCTTTTGCTGTCTCGTACACAGGGTTATTGTTACCATCTTTCTAAATTCCATATATATGCGTTAGTATACTGTATTGGTGTTTTTCTTTCTGGCTTACTTCACTCTGTATAATAGGCTCCAGTTTCATCCACCTCATTAGAACTGATTCAAATGTATTCTTTTTAATGGCTGAATAATACTCCATTGTGTATATACCACAGCTTTCTTATCCATTCATGTGCTGATGGACATCTAGGTTGCTTCCATGTCCTGGCTATTATAAACAGTGCTGCGATGAACATTGGGGTACTCGTGTCTCTTTCCCTTCTGGTTTCCTCAGTGTGTATGCCCAGCAGTGGGATTGCTGGATCATAAGGCAGGTCTATTTCCAGTTTTTTAAGGAATCTCCACACTGTTCTCCATAGTGGCTGTACTAGTTTGCATTCCCACCAACAGTGTAAGAGGGTTCCCTTTTCTCCACATCCTCTCCAGCATTTATTATTTGTAGACTTTTGGATCGCAGCCATTCTGACTGGTGTGAAATGGTACCTCATAGTGGTTTTGATTTGCATTTCTCTGATAATGAGTGATGTTGAGCATCTTTTCATGTGTTTGTTAGCCATCTGGATGTCTTCTTTGGAGAAATGTCTATTTAGTTCTTTGGCCCATTTTTTGATTGGGTCATTTATTTTTCTGGAGTTGAGCTGTAGGAGTTGCTTGTATATTCTCGAGATTAGTTGTTTGTCAGTTGCTTCATTTGCTATTATCTTCTCCCATTCTGAAGGCTGTCTTTTCACCTTGCTAATAGTTTCCTTTGATGTGCAGAAGCTTTTAAGGTTAATTAGGTCCCATTTGTTTATTTTTGCTTTTATTTCCAATATTCTGGGAGGTGGGTCATAGAGGATCCTTCTGTGATGTATGTCAGAGAGTGTTTTGCCTATGTTCTCCTCTAGGAGTTTTATAGTTTCTGGTCTTACATTTAGATCTTTAATCCATTTTGAGTTTATTTTTGTGTATGGTGTTAGAAAGTGTTCTAGTTTCATTCTTTTACAAGTGGTTGACCAGAGTTCCGTTTTTGAGGGCTTCCCTGGTGGCTCAGACGGTAAAGAATCTGCCTGCAATGCAGGAGACCTGGGTTCGATCCCTGGGGTCAGGAAGGTCCCTGGAGGAGGACATGGCAACCCATTCTAGTATTCTTGCCTAGAGACACCCCATGGGCAGAGGAGCCTGGCAGGATACAGTCCATGGGGTCACAAAGAGTCGGACACGACTGAGTGACTAAGCACACACACACACACACATAACCTTCTGAGGTAAGTGTTGCTATACCTGCTTTAGTGATGTAGGAACTTCCCAGAGTTACAAGGTAGGGAAGGCATGGTTTTAAGCTCATTTCTGCTGCCAATACTCGTGTTTCTCCCCCATCGTGTTATGTCTCTGAGAAACTCGAGGATATTAGGATAAGCTATCTTGGAACCAGGACAGAATTGAATTCACAGATTCATGTTCCAGGGCCACAAGGGACCTCACATGTCATCTGGTTTTTCACATGATGCTAGAACCTCCTCCACAGCCACAGTCAGCATCCAACCATGCTGGAATGCTCCCATTAATGGGAAGCCATTTCCTTCCAAAGAATCGCTCATGACTCTCTGGCTCCTTGCACTATATGCATAGTTCCCTCTCTGATGGCCTCTCAGGGATGTGCCCCCAACCCCTCTCTCTGTGAAATGTTCCTGGTTCATCCAGTTGGCTGCTTCTGACATCCCTCTTTATGGGACTCAACCCAATCTGATAATGCGCTTTCGTAAAGTGTAAGGTCTAGAGCTAAATGAAACATCCCCAGGTCTGGGCTAGGCTGGCTGAGCTGAATGCCCCCTGACTCCTTGAGCTGACCAGTGAGTAGCCACAACACCTGGCTGACCTCTCTTTAAGCCACTGACCACCAAAGCCAAGGCTTAAATCCTGGCTTTATCCTTATCTCCCTGAGGGACCCTGAGCAAGTTGCTCCCTCCACTGTCTCATCTGTGAAATGGGTGCCCAAAGTGTACCCACCTCAAAGTGCTGTGAAGCTTGAATGAGATACTACACATAGAGCATTAACACTGGCACTTAGTAAATATCCAACAAATAATATTATACTATTATATTACAATTACTGTTCCCAAGCCATCCTTTCACACACTTGGCTGGCCTGTTTTGTGCGAGTTCACTGCTGTTCCCATCCCCAGTGCCTGGGACATAGTAAGTGCATAACAGGAAGTGGGGGTGCCTCCCTTTCCTACACATGTAACAGTTAAACTTCATTTCATCTCCATGACCCAGTCCTGGGGCAGCAGCTTCTGTGGCCCCAAGTCCATGATCTGCCATTTTTCTTAGGGAAGAAATATCAGGAAAGTATTATATCTCATTGTGCTAAAGAACATGGCCCTAGAGCCAGATTGCCCAGGGTATGAACCCTGACTCTTTGACTTGTTGGATTCATGACCTTAAACAAATTACTTACCTCTCTGTGCTCCAGTAAAACACACTATCTATGTCATAGCTGAGATAACCTGTGGGAAAAAGCCTAGCATATGGTTAGTGTTAAGTAAATGTTAGAGATATATAAACAATATATCCAAAGACAGAAATACAATATCTCTACATCTATGCATATCTGTTATTTATGTCCATTTATACAAATATATGCATTTATGTAAAATTTGGAACCACATGCTGTGCTCTCCTATGTGAATTTGATGTGCTGCCTCTGACTTTTTATCTGAGACCTGGAGAAGCTCCCTGCCCATTACTCTCAGGTCTCAAAGGGCCCACAAAATAATAATAACAATATGTTGAACATTTGCCCTGTGCTAAGTGTGGGCTGGCCTTGGTCATTTGGAGAAGAATCAGACCTGCGCTCTACCCCTCAAAGTTGTTCGCAGTCCAGTGTGTCATGTGTATCTTGGGGTGAGTGTGTCTTCCCACACCCCCAGGAGTACAGGAGTTGCCTAAGGGGACAGCACAGGAGCACAGAGACACTAGTGCTATCAAGGAGGGCTCCCTGGAGGAGGTGATGCCTATGAAGAGTAGGCATTCTCCAGACAAAGAGAGGATAGAGAGGACACCCCAGGCAGAGACAGAAGAGTTGCCATCTAGCTGGCCACGGAAACCCTAAACTTAAGCAATGCTCTTTCAAAGGCTGCTGGGATCCTAAAGAATAAGCCCTGCTCATTCAGGAACAGCTTGGAAGATCCTGGAAAACACAGAGGGGCCTGGAAACTGCCAGAGAAGGGCTAGGGGAAAGTAACAGAAACAGACGCTGGTCCCTGGGCCCCCACTGTCCAGAGTCAGCTGCCTGACAAGATGAGGAGGATCCTCTCAGGGAGGCCCAGAGGCAGGGAAGCCTGGCAGTCAGCAGCTGGGGCATGGGCAGGAGGGGCACCCTTATATGTCAGATACAATGATGGGGACCCTCTGGAGCCCAGCTGGGGTGTATGCAGAAGCCTGCAGAGAAGTAGCCATGGAGCGGGGTGAGGTAGGCACAGACAAGGCACAGCACACACTGACAGCAGGCACAGGCCTCCCCGAGGTGCCAGCCACCCAGACCCGGCACAAGCACAAGATACACTCAGAGGCACACAGGGACACGCACAGACACACATGTTCATATGGAGGGGCTCACCACACCCCTGGGGTATATCGTGGCCCTTCAGAGCACAGAGACTCATACAAGTGCCATAGCTACCCACACAAGCCCAAGCACCCAACCGGGCACGTGTGCAAACATGCCTCAGAGAAGCCCTTGCAGATAAACACATGCACAATCCCAGCCACAAAGACAGATTGCAGAGCACACACCAGACCCACCATAGATAATGCCACACAAACTCAAAACACACGCACACATACACACGCAGGCACAAAGACGCATATCCAGATGCTCACGACCTCAGACACACAGACTCACACCCTTTCTGTATCTCACTTGGGGACGTTCAAGGACTCGTGTGTTTGTTTGGGTTCCCCAGGCCTTGGCCATGAATATGTTCAAAGTGTGTCTGAAAAATGGGTCAAGTGGGGTTTCCTGGCCTATGACTTGAGGGTCCCCTAGAGATTGCAGATCCCCCTTCTGGCTCCCAGAGGAGCAGGGAAGGGAGGCTGAGGACTTGGGCCCAGTTAAGGGGCTGATGCTGCTGAATGACCTCAGATCATTTGGCTTTGTCCAACACTGATTTCATGCGGCCCCAGACTAAACATGACCCCCAACCTCAGCCTGAGCCCCAAGCCTGGCCTTGAAGTGACATGTCTGAGCCCTTAAGGGGAGCCATCAACAGCCACAAGAAGCTGGGACCATATGAGCAGGTGGGCCGGCCAGCCTATTCCCACCCCAGGGAGGCCCTGGCTAGGTGGGCCTCTTGGAAGGGGGTTTGCAACACCAGTCATGCAAGCCCAGGGTGATGTATTTAAGGGCATAGTTGAGGCTTCATGGCTGTCTGCCCTGAGATGGCCCTGCCCTCTCTGCAGGCAGAGTCCATGGGTGGGAGGTACCGGGACTGAGCCAGGCCACATGCCCAGGCACCACCTTCCCTCTAGATCCCTCTGGGGGCATCTCGCAGGCCCTGCTCTGGGGAACCAGAGCTCCCCTGAACTGCCCTGGCTGTACCTGGTGTCCACTTGCCTCCACCCGGAAGACCTTGATTGCTCCCAGAGTGGCTCCCGCCGCAGCTGTCGGTGGAGCCCCTCCCCCACTACAAGCCCCCAGCACTGTCTTCAGCCAGGCTCAGTGGAAGCCTGTGCCAGCCGCGCGCCCCGGGCTGGGAACACACGGGCAGGACAGGACGGATAACAACAAGCCCTGAACGTGCTGGGCACTTAGCACGCGCCAGCACTGCTCCACACTCGTCACATGCTGAGGTCACCCCCTCACACTGACGGTTAATATGCTATCATTACCATTTTTAAAAAATGAAGAAACTGAAGCTGAGAGGTGAAGCAATCTGCCCAAGGGCACGCAGCTGGCGAGCAGCAGAGCTGGGATTTGAATCCAGGCATTTTGTCCCCAAAGCTCATGGTTGCAATCACCACACAGGCCTCAAGGTGTCTGCCAGGGTCTTGTAGCCTGATAAATAGAAACCCTCCCCACCTGGCTGCAAGGGTAGAAGTCACACGTATTGGGGTGCCTTGGGGCCCGATCCATGTGGGCTGATGTGGTCAAGGAAGTCTTCCTGGAAGTGGGGGCGGGGGGATGAGTATGAGGAGGTGTGACGGGGCTGGGGTTGCAGGATGGTCAGCTGGGGAGGGAAGGCACACAGCTCTCACACTCGGGGCAGGCTCCTTTGGCTCTCAGGAGCTCTGTTTCCTCTTCTGTAAAACAGGAGTTTTAGGGTATGCTGAAGATTAAGCAAGAATGAGTTAACTCATGTAAAGTGCTTTAAACAATGCCTGGCACATAGTCCATGTTCAAAAAGTGTTAGCCATAGCCATTATTATTATTATTATCATGATCACTCTCACAACTGTCCAAGACTCAGGTCCAGCTAAGAGGGGCCTGGCACACATGGGGACTCTGTCCCTGGAGGCAGCAGGCAGGGAGGGCAATCCAAGAGGGAAGATGGCCCAGCATCCAGGATGGGGCTCCCTTCCCAGGACAACCAGAGGGGAGCCCCTTCCTCAACCAGCCCCAACCTGACTCTGTGCCTCTCTCCCATTACCACCTCCGGGTGGCCTCCAGGCTTTCTCTGAGTGGGTACAGCGGCTCAGCAGGGCGCCAGAGCAGCCTGGTCCTCCAGGGCACCAACTTCAGCACGCGCGACGCAGACAATGACAACTGCCTCTGCAAGTGCGCCCAGATGCTGTCTGGAGGTGGGTGCAAGATGAGGTGGACCCACGCCTCTGCACAGGCTCACCTGGCTGAACACCCTCATCGCCTCCCCACTTGGGTCTTTGTGCAGCCAGGTGCCATCAAGAAGTGGGTACAGGTCAGGGTCTCACTCACTTGCGGGCTGGCCTGGCTGTACCTCATCCAAACTTCCCTACTTCCACTGAGTCCTTAAGGTCCCCTCCAGGGTCTCACTGCCCCCTAAAGCTGGCACCTCCAGTTCTCCCCTGAGACCTCAGAGCAGCACTGATGCTGGGGACCAGGGTGCACCCTAGGGGGGTAAAATGCCTAATCTGCTCCAACCCCAGATCTGAGACTCCCACGCAACCCTCCTCCAGGCCAAGCAGGATCAGGAGGAGGGAGACCTGGGTTGGGGGCAGAGGGGCAGCTGCCCACCAACTCTGACTCAGGCAGTGTTTTCTGCAGAGAGCGACGTCAGAGAGTGGGAGATGGGATGTGAGAGACAGAATGAGAGGGACAGAGATCGGAGGGGACCTCAGGAGACACAGAGACAGGGACAGACGGAAATGAGAGAAACACCAGGATGAACAGACAGAGAGGTGGACACAGAGCTGCATGGGGACAGGGGCAGGTACAGAGGGAAAGGTGGAGAGAGAATCACAGATCATGTTTCATCCATGAAAGACAGATGGAAACAGGGTGAGAGGCAGAGAGACCCAGAAAGGCAGGGTCATAGGGAGCAAAGAGACAGACATCAGAGAGACAGACCCAAGCTCCCAGCCTCTGGAGGCCCCAGGCTGAGGAGAGGGTCTGGGAATCTCCCACCCATTCCCACCCAACCCCATCCTCAGCAAGCTGGCTTCTCTCAGGGGCCAGCAGCCCTGATTCACCTTTGGGGTAGGGGGCTGCCCTCACCCTACTGACTGCATCCCCACTTCCCTAAAGCCTCTTTCTCTCGCCTCCACCAGGGTGGTGGTTTGACGCCTGTGGCCTCTCAAACCTCAATGGCATCTACTACCCGGCCCGTCACCACGTGCGCAAGCTCAACGGCATCCGCTGGCACTACTTCCAGGGCCCCAGCTACTCGCTGCGCGCCACTCGCATGATGGTGCGCCCCTCGGGCATCTAAGGGGCAGCCACGCCTGGAGGCTGGTCCCAAGGGAGGACATGGCCATGGTATCCCCTGGACAAGCCGGACTCGAACACAGGACACAATGCCAGGACCCTGTCCCGGACAGCCTGGGGGTCCCCTGAGCCAGCCCTCCTTGCCCCAGGAGTCCAGAAGAGTCGCCTCTGGCCCTTTTCCCCTCAAGTTGTGAAATGGTGGATGTTTGGGGGTTCCTGCCTCTTCAGTGTCCCTTTTTCCTCTTCCCTCTTGTCTCCTTCAGGGACCTCCTGCCCACCTGAGGGTTGCAGTATCCTGAACAAGCGGAGAGCAGATTTAACTGGGCTCTGCAAAGGAATATGCAGCTAGTGGTGGAATTTCAGGCAAGTGGGAAGGTATTTACAGGAGGAAACCATGCAGGTGGAGGCCCAGATTCTGTCCCCGGGTTGTTGGGAAGGCCATCTCTTATTCCAAGCTTTCTCACATCCTTGAACTTTCTGTTCAAGACTGAAGGAGCTGTGTCCCCCTATAATGGGAATCGCCATTTGCACCCACACTGTCCATCACTCCTAGGCCCCAGCATCTAAAGCTCAGACATGGCTTCTCAGGGGCTCCAGGAGATCCAAGAGGTACTCCTTTACCCCTAGAATGTTCTAGAATATGTTCCAGAGAGAATAAAGGTGCCTGTGGTCTAATGAGGGAGGAAACACCAGGTTAAACCAATGTAGACACATTGTCAGAGCCATCACTGTGGTCATGAAAGGGCTAGAGTGGGCCACTTTCCCCAAATTTACTTATTTGAAAATGGGACCTGATTATCTCAGAGCATCTCCTGGGGCTGTGGATGCCTTTGGAGAAAATTGGTTCTCCCGAGTCATGAGTTAAACCCCAGGCCCCATGCCCATCCCCAGCTGTTTTCACCATTTTCAGCGATGAGGGCCACCATGACATTTTCAGACAGCCTCTAAAAACAACTGGAAGGAGGCTTTGGGTTGAAACAGACATGCTGTCACTGAAGAAGAGTCTAGAACTAAGTCTTTGGTCTTAGAACTAAGCGCTCCAAGGCTTCTCTGACCCTAGGAAGCCAGTTTTCTGGCTGGGGCTGCCGTCCACCCTTCTTGTGTCCCCAACTCAGGCCAGCTCTCAAGTTTAGGGACTCTTGGGGACTGCCCACTCTGTCTTGAGCAGGAAACCAATCGCTAGGTCCAGATCCTTCCTGCCTCCAAACCAGAACTCCTAGTCTCCTCTCTCATCCAAGAGCGATGCTGCAGTTATCCATGGAGACTGGGCTTTGCTGAGTCTGGGCAACCAGGGGCTCCTCATGAGCTTCTTTCAGAGGAGAGGAGCTGAGAGGGGCCATGGCCACTCTGCCACCCACTCCCATTACTGTGTCACTGGCCTGAATCCTGATGAGGCCACTGAAGCCCTGTCGTCCTCAGCCGACACCTGGGCCCAGCCAGGACCGATCTGCCCTCCCGCCCGGACACCCCTCTTTCTTCAGAAGGTTTTCTCCTGCATAAGGCTGTGGGGTGGAAACAGAGCACCTTGGTTTTGCCTGGCTCTGCCCCACCTCCTGAGTCCCACCTCTGCCAATCCCCTGAGTCAGTCCAGCACAAATTAGTGCTGATCTTCTGGGAAACCAAAGGGTGTGGTTGCTAAAGGTGGCATTTCAGGCAGGAGGGAAAAGTACCTAGGGGCAGGTTGCTGCCCAGAAGGCTGACACCACCTTATCCAGCATTTGCTAGGCGAGCCTTCATTTAGCATCTACTGTATGCAGCGTGGTGCCGTGGGCAGGACTTTGGAGTCAGACAGACCTGCTGCGGCTCTTGAGCTTGAAACCAGTGGTCCTGCATCTCAAGGTCTATCGTCTGGTCTGTGAGATGGAGATGGTGATTCTCCCTCCTCACTGTGCTGGGGCAGGAGGAAATGAGACTGTCTTTCAGCCTCTTAGCAGAGCCCAGCAGGAAGCAGGTGCCTAATAAATGTTAGTTCCCAAAGAAGTGAATGGGGTGGAGAAATCAGCCCTAGTAGTACATACCATCCCTTCTCCTGGACCTAGGGAAGTTAAGTGCTTTATCTTTGTAGCTACAGCATTTTTTTTTTTTTCACTGCAAGTGTATAGGCACTGCTGGGAGCCCCAGGAACAGAGCTCCTCTGGGTGGGGCGAAGGCTCCAATCTCTACCTGCATTCCAGTTGTCTAAAAACACCAAGAACCCAATTGGGGTAACCCTCACATATCTCTTCTTTAAAATGTCCATCCTTCCTTTTTAAATTTCCTTCCTTCTCTGTGCCAGGATTCTCAAGTGCAAGGGACAGAAAACTTATCCTGAGGAGTGGACTGACTCACATACAGGGAGTCTAGAGATAGATTCAGGTGTGGTTAGATCTGGGTGCTCAAATGATGTCACTCCTCACCTCTCAGGCCTGCCATCCATCATGCTGACCTCATTCTCCATCAGGTTCTCTCCTGACGATGGCTCCAGCAACCGCAGGCTCGTGTTCTGCCTGCTTAACATCCCTCAGCCAGAAAGCTCCCCTGTCCCAGTGATTCCAACAAGAGCAGGATTCTTTCCAGCCAGGACTCGTCCTATGTCCATCCTTGCATTTACCACTGTGATTCTGATTGACTGGACCTGGGTCATATGATCATGCCTAGAACCAGGGACTGAGGTCAGTCCCCTCCAAGGCATTGGATTGGCCTTGGAGAAAATGAGGAGCCGCTTCAGGAAGCAGGGATGCTGGGCAGTTGAGAACAGGGGTTCACTTTTTCTCCTTCCCTCTTGCAGATTCCTGGCTCTCATCTCTATCCCTGCCCCTTCTCCTAGCCTCCATGCCCCCACAGCCTGTCCCTCGGGCTCTAGCTAATCCCGGTTTGCCCCAGACTATCAAGGACACTGCTGTGTCCTGCCCAGAGGTGTCACATCCTAATTCACAGTCCCGGCTCTGCCCCTGGAGCAGCACCCCTGGCCCTCTCTGAGCCTTTACAGTTCCCATCTGTGCTATAAGGACAGAGCACCTGCGGATGCCTAAAAGACAGCAACACTGACTCACCACAGCTGTAGACATGAACAGATAAAGGACTTTGAGCGCACAGGGCCCTGGGGCCTAGCTGGCATGTCCTTGGCCTTGGCTGGGTCTCCTGAAGCCACTGCTTGCAGAAACTGCAAGGATACCTACATCTGCAGGTGCCTACCTAGAAGCCTTGTCACCTCTCTCTGCATCAGACCAGCACTCTCCCCATCTTAGCAATGAAGAAATTAGAGCTCAGAGAGGGGAAAGAGTTTCATCCAAGTAGCTGAGCCAACACCACCTCCAGTGCACTTGCATCTTTTTGTTGCCTCCCTCGTCGAGAGCTCTCTGGAGGCATCTTGGCATCAACCACAAAAAGGCTGGATTGGTGTCCTCTCCACCTATATCAAGGGCTGAATGAACCTTCTGGAAAGTTTTCCAAGACTACTCTGTATTTCCCACTGGTGTCTGGTAAATCCCAGTGGAGCCAGGCAGGGAGAACACATTATTCCTGAGATCTCTGCATGTTTCCAGCAAAGGCAGTTTCCACACTGGGGAAGAGTTCACTGTGCACAGCCCAGAAACAGCAACCATGGGTGGGGTACGAGGTGGCCCTTTGCAGGGGGCAGGGGAGCAGCCAGCATCAGGATGGTTTGTCTCAGTAGAAAAGGGTATTTGTCTCCTTTTTCCGGACTGTCCCCCCTCCACAGTGTCCATGTGGGCCTTCACCTCTCTCATGAAAGATGCTTTGGAAAGCTAACAGTGTTGCCTTGGCAACAGCAGCATCAGCATCTTTTGATGGAGCAGCCCTTCAGAGAATGGAGCCTGATTCAGGCCACAACCAGCATAAATGTGTTACTTCTTGTGTTAGATTAATGTGTAACGTATCCTATGAGCTGCTGTTGGATGTGTCCAGAGAGCAGGGAAGTCCAATGGCCTTTAGCATCCCATACTTTCCTACCCTCCCCTGTAAGACCTCTCTGAGCCTCACTTTCCTCATCTGTACAATTGGGAGACTGTGATCTAGTCACAGGGAAGTCGTGCAGATTCAGGGCAGTGGTGAATGTCCAGGCTTGGCACGTTCACTCGGGAATTTATTCATTCATGCACATATCCATGCATTCATATAGCGGGTATGTACTGAGGACCTGCCTGGGCCAGAGCCTGCCTCAGTGACGGGGAGGGAGCAGCAAACAAGACAGACAGAAAGACAGACAGCCACAGTCCAGACATCATGGTGCTTAAGAGACTAAAGGGAAAGACTCACCAAAATCAAAATTTTTTAAATTTAAATTAACTGATTCGTTAATATATTATAAGTGAAGAAAATAAATAGGAGCTATAGGTAAAAGATTTCAGATGGTCCAACTGGGCAGGATAATCAGGGAAAGACTCTGAAGAAAGTCACTTAAGTCAAGGACCAAAAGTGAGAAACAGGCTGTCAGGTGAGGAGCTGTGGGAAGAGCTCTCCCACTGGAGGGAACAGCACGTGCCAAGGCCCTGGGGTGGTCATGAGGAACAGTCAAGAAGTTAGTGCGGAGGAGGAGTGATGCCACTGAGTCAGTACTGCCACTTCCCAGTGAGCTGGGGAGAGGGGGGAGAAGGTGCCCCCAGCACCTTTATCAGAGATCAACTCCTTGCCCAGTGCCCACCAAAAGCTGGATTCAGCAGCACTCTGAATGGACCTGCGGAGCTGAGACAAATCCCTGCCCCTCTCTGGACCTCAGTTTCCTGATCTGTAAAATGCAGGAGAGGGATCACCTCTATCTGAAAGTCTTTCAGATCCTGGGTCAAGGGCCCTGGAGGGCCCTGTGTCCACTTCCCTGAGCCACCAAGGGAATCAAAAGGAGGCAGAGAAAATAAAAGGCTTGCCCTTGGGCTAAACGGGAGTTAGGGGGTCAGCCAGGGGGGGCTTGTGTGGGAATGAGGGGCTTTAACCACGTGCCTCCTTGTTAGTTCTACACACGTCGTTTCTGAATGTTAGCAGGTTCTATTGTTGCCCCCAATTTACAAATGTGGAAATTGAGGCTCAGAGAAGTAAAGTTCCTTGCCTGAGGTCAAACAGTGAGTTCTGGTTCAGGCTAAGCGGCTGTAGCAGAAAGACTCTAAAACTCAGTGAGTTAAATGTTTCTCTTTTGTGTGAGTCTGGAGTTGAGTAGTCTGTGTCTAGTGGGCGGCTCTGCCATCCTCGACCATAGCTGCCTTCTCTGGGACCAGGGCAGCTGTACTCAAAGGTGACACTTCCCAGCTGGCAGGAAGGGAGGCAGGACATCCAGCACCGCTTCCTCTCCAGCACCTGCCCTCTCACCCCAGCCTCATGTTTTGCCTGGAAGATCCCAGCAGCCTCCTCATGGGGCCCCATCTCCAGGTGTGCTCCCTCCTGGCCTATAGTCATGGCACTTCCCCTGTCTAGAACCTTCAGTGGCTCCCGAGTACCCTGAGCTCAGCCTGTAAACAGGACTTTATCACTCAGCTCAACCCTTCCCCAGCTCCACCCCTGCTCGAGGGATTCTTAACACTGGAGTTCAGAGGCTTCCGGTAGAAAGCATTCCTCCTGAAGAAAGGGTCCCAGATGGCCACCAGGTATCCTGGAAGAATTGTCCATTTCCACTTGACCTTTATGTCCCTATTGCATGGAAGGCAGGGCCCAACATGCAGCAGCTACTCTTTCTAAGTAACACAGTTCATTGGTTCAGCCCTCTGATATCTGCAGAGAGCTGGGTCCCCATCCCACCTCTGCCCCTTTCAAGCATCACGCTGGAGCCTCCAAAATCCCCATGAAGTCGTAGTAAATTGTGGACCCCTATAACTGGGCCTGTACATAGTAAGTTCTCTGTGATGCTGTCTCCAATTATTTCTCTATACCAGGCACACCATGGAGAATTTCCCTTAGAATATCTGGGGAAGCCCTGTAATGACCATGGAAGATAGGTACAATTATCATCTTCCCATTTTACAGATGGGGGAACTGAGGCCCAGAGAAGCCAAGACACACAGTGAGGAGACAGTTTTGGACCCCAGTGACCTGCTCCAGAGCGTGTTCACCCTATGACCAAGGTTAAAGGAAAATAAATATATACATAAGCAATTGCTGAGTTCAAGCTGGCCAGCGCTTGAAACACACAGGAAGACAAAGGCCCACTGTCTCCGCTGGATCCCCCTGGGGCAGGGATGTGAGCTTCCTTCCTGCTTCTGACTTCCTGACTCCCCTGCCCTGGCTTCGGAACACATGACCACAGCCCCGCCACCCCCAGCTCTTCTGCGAGTAGGACTTAGCTTTTCTCCTTGTCAATTTCCTTGGCCTTCTCCCCATCCCCTCGCCCCCCTCCCCGACTTCCCCCTGCCCAGCACATCCTGAGCAAGGGGGGAGGCAGAGACAGGTCACACTTGCCAATTCTAAGCTGGAGAGCAGGGGAGGGCCATGGGAGGCTGGGAAGCCCCCTGGCTGGCTGAGGCCTTCCTCTCAGTCTGGGAGAGGTGTCAGGACCACGGTCACCCAGGCCTGGCTGGTCACAAGTCACAGGGGACTGGACCCCTTCCCTCGCTGGGCCTCACTCTCCTCATCCATAGCATGAGAGTGAGCAGCCCAGCCCTGCTAGATGCACGGAATTGTTGTGAGACTCAAGTAAGATCGTTCCTTCCCTCAACAAATGTCTACTGAAATACCAGCTGTGTGCCAACAACTAGGCAATGCCAACACAGCCATGAACAAGACAGACACACCTGCTCTAAAGTGCCTACAGTCTAGGGTGGGTGGGAGGAGACAGAAACACAATAACAAAACAGCAAAAACAGCCCAGTGACTGTGACAGGTGAACTACACGGTGCTCTTGGAGCAAGCCTGGCAACCCAGGGAAGGCATCCTTGAAGGACAGGAGGTTAGGTGAAAGACAAGAAAGAGGGTTCCCGGCAGAGGGAACAGCATGTGCAAAGGCCCAGGGGCTGGTTCAGGGGAAAGCTTCAGAATATTCAGGGAGGGAAGGAAGAGGCTGGAACTCTGACAGAGGCAGAGATAGGTAGAGCCATGGGTGCCAGACAGAGAAGACAGGAAGATGCAGTCTAAATCAAAGGAAGCCAGGGCTGTCAGGGAGCCCAGAGCCTCCAGCCTCTCCCATCCTTCAGTATGAGCAGGGAACCTTGACCAAGTTACTTCCCCACTCAGAGCTTGGGTTTTCACTCCCCGTGAAAGAGGGATCACAGTACCTATTTCACCAAGACTTTTGAAGATGAGAGAAAATCTATCTACTATACATAAAAGGGCTTCCCAGGTGGCACTATTGGTAAAGAACCTGCATGCCAACGCAGGAGACATAAGAGACATGGGTTCAATCCCTGGGTCGGGAAGATCCCCTGGAGGTGGGCATGGTAACCCACTCCAGTATTCTTGCCTGGAGAATCCGATGGACAGAGGAGCTTGGAGGGCTACAGTCCATGGGGTGGCAAAGAGTCAGACACGAGTGAAGTGACTTAGCACACACATACATCGAAGTCCTGTCCCAGTGCAAATGACTTCTTCACAGAGGATGACCACTTTTATTCTCAGCGCAGCTCATGGCATCTCTGGGTTTCCCCCTGTTTCTTGAACATCTGTCATTGTTAACACTTGGTAGCAGACAAGTGGGAATGAACCCCAAATGTTTTAGGGAAATGTTTGCATGTAGAAGAGCTAATCCATGCATTTGTTCTTTTTCCTGTCATTTGAGAAAGGACCCCAGGGTTCCACAGGAACCTAGTTTGAGAACAATAACCCAACAGACTGGCAGAACCACAGAGGAGGATCTAACAAAGCTGACATCTGTGTAACAGGTTTTGATGACTGTAATAAAAGCCAAAGAGCATAACATGTATTAGCCCGTAACTGAAAACACCAAAAGGAAATCGGATACCATGGAAGGGAGCTGGGAAGGGGGACTAGGGCGGCTTTCAGAGGGCCAGGAATGTTTGTTTCTTGACCTGGGTGAGGATTACACGCATATGTTCAGTTTCACCGGGAATTTGTCAAGCTGTACCTCTACTTGTGCATTTTTCTCTATGTATGTTTCTCTGTAGTTATGTTGGAGAGGGAAATTATACATGTACAAATATATTGTAAGTACAAAGAAAGTTGTTTAGAGAGGAATTTGGCAATAGCTAACAAAATTGTGTATGCATTTTACCCTTTGACACAGTAATCCTCATTTCTAGGAATCTAAATATACACAAACTATGCACAAAGTTATTCATTGCAGCTTCATTTGTATTAACAAAAGATTGGAATCAACCCGAATGAATAAACAAGGATACATTTCCTTCTGCATATCAAATGACCCCAATCTGGTGAAACACAACCACGACGGGTTTTATTTTGCTCACGGATTCTGTAGGGCAGGAACTCAGGCAGGGTATTACAGGAATGACTTGTCTCTGTTCCATGAGGGGTGGGTGTTGGCTGGAAGACCCAGATGGACGAAGGTGTCTGGAAGTTAAGCTGGGGCCAGGGGAAGGTTAGGAGAGGTGGGAATGCAATCATCTGGAGGCTTTATTTCTGTCACCTGGTCTGAGACACCCCAAAGGCTAGGCTTGGGCAGGACTACTGACTGGAGAACCTAACATGCTCTTTCTACTGCTTGGGGTTCCTCCCAACATGGCAACTGGGTTCTGAGAGGAAGAGTCCTGACAGCAGGCATTCCAAACAGGGCCAACAACATGATTTGCAGCGTGCTAGATCATTTCAGTCGTGTTTGACTCTTTGCAACCCCATGGACTGCAGCCCACCAGGATCCTCTGTCCATGGGATTCTCCGGGCAAGAATACTGGAGTGGATTACCATGCCCCCATCCAGATGACTTGCAGGGCTCAATGCAAAGTGAAAATGTGGGATCCCTTGTTAAAAAACTAGAAAAAACGTGCCAGTAGGGGTACCAAAATATAAAATTTTTTCTTCTAGTCTCTCTCAACTTGTCATGATGTCTTTTATTTGCTACTAAATGTTGTTCCAAGTAAAGGAATATTAAAATTTTATATTAGTAGCATAAATTTTACCATTAATTTTTACATTGTGCAATGACAGTAAAGAATCTTCCAGCAATACAGGAGACAGACTCAGGTTCAATCCCTGGGTCAGGAAGATCCCCTGGAGAAGGGAATGTCTACCCACTCCAGTGTTCTTGCCTGGAGAATCCCATGGACAGAAGAGCCAGGCAGGCTACAGTCCATGGGGTCATAAAGAATAGTACACATCTGTGCAGCTCACTTTCACTTTTCACTTAACAGAAAACTCAACAGATTTTTAAAAGAAAGTGACTTGCATAGCAGTTAGCTTTTGCTGCATAATAAACTTCCCCACAAGCTAGGGGCTTAAACTGACCACTGTTGTGCTCATGACCCTGTGGGTGGGCAGTGTGGCCCGGGCTCAGGGGGACAGCTTGCCTCTGGGTCCGTCATTCATCTGCAGTCAGCTGTGAATGAAGGCTTCCAGCACCTGGCTGTTACCTGGCTGTTGGCAAGGGTAGGGCAGGTGACTGGGCCACACCACTTCTCCTCCTCTGCAGGCTAGCGCCACTTTCTCACTGGGTGGTCTTAGGGTCCTGAGTACAACAGCCCAATGCACAAGCCCCTTTCACACCTTGGTCTCTTCCCATTGGCCAAAGCAAGTCGCACGGCCCAGCCCAGACTCCAGGGATCCAGAGAGAGGGCCAGGTCTTTCTTGATGCCAGAAGCTATAATAAAGTCACATTGTGAAGGCACGAGAATGGAGGAATGGGAGGAATTTGAAACCATTGTTGTGAAAAATCTATCTCAGTTTGTTTTACTCGGGTGAAGAAGTGTGGGGAGCCAGCAGGGCAGGATCCCGAAGAGCAAAGATGGAACAATTTAAGCAAAAAAATAAAATAAAATTGTACTGGATTATACCCCAAAGAATAAAATAAATATCCATGAGCCCATACAGATATAAATAAATAAATAGAAGAGATAACACTCCTAAGAATTCCAAATATGTATGTAGATACTCCACCCTTAAGGAGGGAAAGTAACTCCCACTTCTAGCCTGTGGGTTGTGCATAGTGACATTAATCCAAAGAACACAGCATGGAAAGAGAGGGAAAAGGGTAGCTTTGCAGAGAGAGCCAGACAGTGATCAAAGTTCACCCCCACGCCAATAAAGAATATTGCCAGTGTCTACCCTTGACAGAAGTGAAGAGGCTGCCACTTCACCTCTGCGACCTCCCTCCCCAAACACATCGCCCGGTCCAACTATAAGAAAATCATCAGACAAATCCCAATTGAGGGACATTTTACAAAATACCTGACCAGAACTCTTCAAAATTGTCAAGGTCATAAAAAACAAGAAAAGTCTGAGACACTGTCACAGCCGAGAGGAAGCCTCAGGAGACATGATGATAAATGTAATCTTGGTGTCCTGGGTGGGAACCTGGCATATAAAAGGGATATTAGGGGAAAACTGAGGAAATCTGAATGGAGTGAACTTTTTAGTTAATTATAAGGTAACAATATTGGTTCATTAATTGTGACAAATGTACCATACTAATATAAGATGTTAATAATAAGGGAAACTGGGTCTGGAGTATATAGGAGCTCTCTGTATTATCTTTGTAATAGGCCTGTAAATCTAAAATAATTATTTTTAAAAAGAAGTCTGAAAAGATCAACCTGAGCCGGAGCTGGTGCAGCCTCCACAGTGTTCATCAATGTCTCAGGTTCCTTCCAGCTTCATGCTGCTCATACTGTTCATGTTCGTTCTTACCACGTATGGTTTCATCCTCCAGGTCCTTTCTGACCCAAGATGGCTGCTGGGGCTCCTGCCTTAATGCCTGCTTTCCATGTAGGAAGATGAAAGAGGACACATTGGTTTCCTTCTCACGTGCATCCGAGTCTTCTAAAGATATTTCTCATAAACCTCACCTAACAACTTCCACTCATTGGCTACAGGTAGCTGTAAGAGAAGCTAGGTGGCATTTTGGCTGGGTACACTGGCACCAGAAATAAAATCAGGGTTTGGCCAACAAAGAAAAAGAAGAGAAGGGAATGGCATAGGAAACCAGCAGTCTATCAGGCACTATTATAGCTCCATTTTAGAGACGAGAACACCGAGGCTCAGAGAGGTTCAGTGACTTGCCCATAGTCTGAGGACAAGACAAGGAGGAAGATGGATTTGAACTCAGAAATCATGTCTCTTTAGCCCTAACCACCAAGTTATGCTGCCACAGCATCGATGTAACAATGTTAATTTCAGTGATATAGATGATACTGCTTTGCTAAACCTGAATTATCACTAGCAGTGTGCATGTGGGACACTCGTCATGCTACCATTTCTTTTGGGTGTGTCACACACTTCCACCCACCCCTGTGTGCTGCTGACTCTTCTCCCACCACTTGGCTCTATTTTTTCCCCTGGCGAAACCTCCTTCCCACTCTCTACCTTTGCATCATGTAGCCTTTCGCTTAGCAGGAATTGATTATACATATCAAGGCTATATCTGCCCTTTTCTCAGCCCTCCAAGCAGGTGATGGTGGTAAAGCGTTGTGGTCAAGATCACAGACTCTGAAGTCAGCCTGGGTTCGAATCTTGGCTGCACCCCATCACTCGCTGTTGATTATGTTGCAATTTACTTAACCTCTCTTTGCCTCAATATCCTCTGTGAAATGGGGATGATAATAATACCTATCATGAGGGTTAAATGAATACTACGTGAAAAATACAAAGCACAGTGCCTGGCCCATGGTTAGTTCTCAATAAATGTTATTCTTTCTTTAAAAATATTTTTCATGAGGACCATTTTTAAAGCCTTTATTGAATTTGTTACAGTATTGCTTCTGTTGTTTATGTTCTGATTTTTTGGCCAGGAGGCATGTGGGATCTTAGCTGCATGACCTGGGATTGAGCCAGCACTCCCTTCCCAGTGGACTGTCAGGGAAGTCCCAAATGTTATTCTTTGATGCCAGTGTGACCCCAGATCCAAATACAATCCCAAGTAGACCTTATCTGTGGTGATGCAGATGGTTCAGAATATATTTGAGTTACTTTTTTAAGATTACCATCAGAATAAAAGCAAGCAACTTAACAAGTCTTATGGGGAGCTCATTAACCACTACCCTCAATGCATTCTCAAATACCAGCCTGGGAAACATTCACTTAAAACAAAAAGCCCAGATTTTTCAAATCTGGCTCAAACTGCAGTGAACTTGGGGTGTGACCATCTTGGGGCTCGCTGGGGTTCATTTGCTCAATCTTTGAGGCAATGTTGATAATATTGCCAGGACAAATGTGACAACTGTTTGGGAAAGGAATTTGTGATTTTCGACGTGCTTGGAGCCTGAGGGTCATCTAGGGAAAACCAGTCTCACCACTAATTGGAGACACACTCCCTGCTCCAGGGACTATCTCATCTCCAGAGCTGGGATTTTTAGCAGACACGAGAGCTCTCCAGGGTCTGTCCTAAACTTTCTGTGTGGCTTTAAGGAAAGCCCTCCTCTTTCTGGGATTCATTTTCCCCATCAGCTGATTGAGGTCCCCTCTCGTCCCATCCCACTGGACCACATAGAAAGGCTGAGTGATTTGCCGAAGGTCACACAGCCAGTATGTTTCTAGAGAACCAGAATTTGAGTCCAGTGCTCTTTCTAGCCAGAAGCATCCCCCAGCTGCCTGCGTGAACCAGAGGATCACTGCTCCATCCCACAGTTGGTCCTTAACTCCTCACAATGTTCTGTCCCCCCAGTCGCCATGTCAGCTAAGGTGAAGTGGGTGGCAAACACCAGAAAGTGACTAACCAAGAGTCTGGCAGTGGATTTATGGGAGGGCCCCTCCATTCAAGTTTCAGATTCCTGAGAGAGACTCTGGCCTGGCCAGCCTGCAGTCAGGTATCTGGAAACACCTGCAGGTTAGCTGTGCTCAGAGGATGGACACCATAGAGATGCCTACCCACGTTTGTGTCTATGATACACATCCCTGCCTCCAAGTATTTGCACAAGCTACTGGCATCCCTCTAGAGAAAAGCAGGAGGCGGTTCTCAGAACTGGGAACAGAAATAAATGCATATTTTTGTTTCCCAAAGCCTGCCTGTAGGGTTATCGTTTATAAGCACTGGGATCCTGGCTCTAGATGAGTGCAGGACCTAATGGCTGGGGAAAAGTTTGGATTTCCCAGAAATGCTTGTAGGCCCAACCCACAAACATTATCTCCAAGGATACCGAACTTACCCACCCTGGGAGGCTCTGCCCTATTGCCCTCGTCTGCTGGCACTACCTAATTCATATGTTTGGAACTATGATAATGATGACAGTAATAAAACTAGCTGACATGTTTTGAGACACTAGACTAGGTATCTGACCTGCATTTCTCATATAATGACAGGTACTGCTTTTTTTTAATTGGCGTATAGTTGATTTGCAATGTTATGTCAATGCTGTACAGCAAAGTGATCCAGTTATACACATACATCCATTCTTTTTCATATTCTTTTCCATTATGGTTTATCGCAGGATAGTGAATATAGTTCCCTGTGCTATACAGTAGGACCTAGTTGTTTATCCTGTCTAAATGTAATCGTTTGCATCTACCAACCCCAAACTCCCAAGCTATCCCCTTCCCTACCTGCCTCCCCCTTGGCAACCACAAGCCTGTTCTCTATATCTATGAGTCTGATTCTGATTTGTAGATAGGTTCATTTGTGTCATATTTTAGACTTCACAAATAAGCGATATCATAGGATATTTGTTCTTTCTTTTCCTGACTCACTTCACTTAGTATGATGATCTGTAGTTACATGGTGCTGCAAATGGCATTATTTTGTTCTTTTTATGACTGAATAGTATTCCATTGGAAATATGTACCACACCTTCTTTATCCACTCATATGTCGATGTATATTTCCATGTCCTGGTTATTGTGAACAGTGCTGCTATGAACATAGGGGTGCACATATCTTTTTGAATTATAGTTTTCTCCCAGGTATATTCTTGGATCATATGGTATTTCTATTTTTAGTTTTATTAAGGAATCTCCACACTCTTTTCCATAGTGGCTGTACCAACTTAAATTCCTACCAACAATGTAGGAGGGTTCACTTTTCTCCACTTCTCCAGCATTTGTTATTTGTAGACTTTTTAATGATGGCCTTTCTAAATGGTGTGATGTAGTACCTCACTGTCATTTTGATTTGTATTTCTGTAATAATTAGTGATGTTGAATATCTTTTCATGTGCCTACTTGCCACCTGTATGATTTTTTTGAAGAAATGTTTATTAAGGTCTTCTGCCCATTTTTCTTGGGTTGTTTGTTTTTTTGTTGTTGAGTTATATGAGCTGTTTGTATATTTTAGAAATTAAGCCCTTGTCTGATACATCATTTGCAAATATTTTCTCCCATTCTGCAGGTAGCCTTTTCATATTTTTTAATAGCTTCTTTTGCTGTGCAAATGCTTGTAAGTTTGATTAGGTCCTACTTGTTTATTGCCTTGGGAGACTGACCTAAGAAAACATTGGTAGAATCTAATGTCAGAGAAAGTTTTTCCTATATGATAGGCATTATTAATAGCCCATTTTACAAGTTAAGAAATGTAGGCTCAGAGAGACTAAATTACTTATCCAAGGTCGCACAGCTGATAACAAGCAGAGCCATAATCTGAACCCTAAAATGGTCAACTGTTAGAGCTAAAAGGACCCCCAAAGCATATCTAAAGCATGAGATCAATTAGCAGATGGGGAAACTGAGGCCCACATGAAGGAAAATGTTGGGGATGTGCATTCATGCATTTACAGAACTCCCACCGATAGTTTCATGTACCTGAGCTCACTGGCCACCTGGAGAACAGCAATCCTGGTCCCATTTCACAGATTGGACCCTGCAGCTCAGCAAAGGGTTGTCCCTTGGCCAGAGTCCTACAGCCAGTGAGCAGTAGAGCTGGATTCTAGGCACAGTCCCTCCCTGCTGGGCTTTCAGATTCAGGTGTGGCTCCTCTGCCCATGGGCCCTGCTCTGTTGTGGGGACGAGGATGCTACCTCCCTCCTGGTCACTGGGCCTGGCCTAGTGGGGAAACTGCCCAAGCTTGCTGGCCCGGGAGCTGAGGGTATTCAGTGGATACCCAGAAGCTGGATGTCTAGGGGACCAGTGCCCAGACGAAGGAGGGGTTGGCAGAGGAGCTGGTACTTCCTAGGAGATGAGGGGCTGGGCCTGGCAGGACGTCCAGCTTCTGCCTGATGCTGCCTACCTGTTGGGACCAGGGTTTGAGGCCTGTCTTCTCTCTGGACCCTAGTCTCTCCAGCTGTAGACGAGGAGGTTGGACTCGAAAGTTGCCAAGGAACTCTATAGTTCTGATGCTGTAGGATTCTAGGATGTCTGTATTAGTCACCTATTGCTGAGTAAAACATTATCACAAACTTAGTGACTGAAAACATCTGACAGTTACTATGGATCAGGCTCTGGGTGTGGCACAGCTAGGTTGTTTATTCAGGGTCTCACCAGGCTGAATCAAGCTCTTAGCTGGGCTGTGTTCCTTTGGGGAGGTTCAGGGTCTTCTAAGTTCATTCAGGTAATTCACAGAATCCAGTTCCTTGGGGTTGCCGGCCTGAGGTACATGTTACCTTGCTAGCTGTTGGCTAGGAGTCACTCTCAGCTCCTAGAGGCCACCTCAGGTCCTGGCCATCCTTCATATCTCTTTCCCTCGCCTCCCATGTCCAATGCTTCCCCTCTGGCTCCACCTTCAGAGTAGACCCAGAATCTGACACTCCTCACCCTCCACCACCTCAACCCCAGTCAGCTAGCTCCTGCATCTCCCACCAGGACCGTTGTAGCAGCCGCCTCGCTGGCCTCCCTGCTCCCTGCCCAACAGCCCATTCTCCATTTAGCAATCCAGGAGGCGGCTGTTAAAATACAAGCTCAATCCTGTCCCAGCTCTTGATCAGAACCCTCCTGCGGCTTCTCAAAGTAAAAGCCAATGCCTTCACCATGACCTCAGGGCCGGACAGCATCCAGCCCTGTCACACACTGACCTCACCTCCTAGGCAGGCCTGTCCTGCTCACTCACTCTAATCCTGCCACATTGGCCTCCGTGCTGTTCTGCTGACACCTGATCCCCCAATTCCCTCTGCCTAGAACACTCTTCCCCACAGACACTCCCCTTGCCTCTGTCTGGCCTCTGTTGAAATGTCACCTGGTAGGTGAAGCCTGCTCTCACCACCCTATTTAGGGGCACAGTCCTCCTTTCTAATAAAATTACACATATACTTCCTACTAGGCCCAGCAACTCCACTCCCAGGTATTTACCCAAGAGAAATGAAAATATATATGCACACAGAGGTGTACATGAATGTCCATAGTGGGTTTATCTGTAACAGCCAAAAAGCGGAAACCCCCACCCAGATGACCATCAAGAGGTTGAATAAATAAACAACATGGAGAGCCATACCGTGGGATGCAGTTGAAAGGAACCAACACGCAACAGCATGCATGAATCACGAATGTATTATGCCGAGTGAAAGAAGCCAGATTTCACTTGTAGGAACTCCAGAAAAGACAAATTCAATCCACAGTGGAAGGAGACTGATCAGCAGCTCTCTAGATGGGTAGTGGGGTGGGAGCAAGAAATTGACTACAAAGGTACACGTGGGAACTTTACAGGATGCATGGAAATGTCCATACCTTGTCTGGAGTGGTGGGTACGCAGATGTATACAACTTCAACTCACTGAACCATACACCTGAAATGGGTTGATTTTATTGTATATCAATTCTACATCCCTAGAGAAGGAAATGGCAACCCACTCCAGTATTCTGACCTGAGAATTCCATGGACAGAGGAGCCTAATGGGCTACAGTCCATGGGGTCTCAAAGAGTCAGACACGACTAAGCAACTAACACAATTCTACATCAGTAAAAATGGACAAACCTGAGAGCCCCACTCCCTTCCCCTGTTTCTTCTTCCTCCACAGAACTTTCACTCCCTGGTAGGTATTACCTGTCCCTACACCAGAGGGCATGAGGGTTTTATTTGGTTTGTTCCCTGGTAGGTCAGTGGTAAAGAATCCACCTGCCAATGCAGGAGATGCAGGTGTGATCCCTGGATAGGGAAGATCCCCTGGTGGAGGAGACAGCAACCCACTCCAGTATTCTTGCCTGGAAAATCCCATGGACAGAGAAGCTTGGCGGGCTGCAGTCCATAGCATCACATAATAGTTGGACGTGGCTGAGCACACATGCATGCTGCTGTTTCTTTAGTGCCTAGGAGAGGATTTGGTACGTGTTGTTGTTGTTTAACCACTAAGTCATGCCCAACTTTTGGCCAACCCCAAACCCACCAGGCTCCCCTGTCCATGGGATTCTCCGGGCAAGAATACTGGAGTGGGTTCCCATTTCCTTCTCCAACTTGGCACATAGTAAGTGCTTAATGAATATTGGATGGGTGGATGAATTCAGTCCCTAAAGGCTCAGAGCTAGTTAATGGAGATGGTTGTTTTGGTGTCAACACACCCACCTAGATGTTGCAAGACAAACCCCAGACCAGCCCGGCCTGTGGGACTGTGGGAAGTGTTACCATTCCACGGGGGGCCGCATCATCACTCAGGCACTTGGATGATGCCATTAACAGGGATGTGTCATGCCCACCACCAGGCGGTCCAGCCCAGAACCTGATGCCCATTGGCTGGGGTTTCCTGTGGGTGCTGTGCCTGTGGAAACCAAAATATTACTGTAGGGTGGAACAACAAAGCCAAGCTGGGCAGAGCCAGAATTTGCCCCTGGTTGCCTGCCGCAGGGGAGGTTGGGAGCCGACTGGGCCTACAAACCTGATGTCTGTCTGTCTTTCTCTTTCAGGTTTCTTGCCATCTACTATGTGTTACTTTATTTTACATTTGTTTTTATTTTTTCTGCATAGGTAATACATTCACAAGGTTCGACATTCAAACGGTACAAAGCGGAGGAAGTGAGTTCCCCCTCACCGCTGGCTCCAGCCAGCCAGTATCCACAGGCCACCACTGTGTCAGGTTCCCCGTGTAGCTCTCCGGGGAAACTGAAGGCCGGAACAAGAGGGTTTGGGCACAGGGCGCATGGTCTCACACCGTGCTCTGCTCACAGAACCAGGTGCCCTGCCAGTCCACACCAGTGCCTGCAGGCCATTTTTCCAGGGCCGTGTGCGCTGCTGGTGCAAGGCTAGACTGAGCTGATTTAACCATTTCTCATTAAGGGACATTTTTAATTGTTTGCTATTACAAACTATGGTGTGATAAATACCTATAGCTTTTGTATGGGGTGTTTTTACATTTAAATAATACTTTTATGTTTAAGGTATTTTTACAGTAAGCCTACCTGATGCAACTCATTGAAAAAGACCCTGATGCTGGGAAGGATTGAAGGCAGGAGGAGAAGGGGACAGCAAAAGATGAGAGAGTTGGATCCATCAGCAACTCAATGGACATGAGTTTGAGCAAACTCCAGGAGACGGCAAAGGACAGGAAAGCCTGGGGTGCTGCAGTCCATGGGGTCGTAAGGAGTCTGACACTACTAAGCAACTGAACAACAACAGCATTAAGCTCACATTTAAATCGCAAGAGAATAACATACTAAACATTTCTGAGGTCTCATTTTTCATGAGAACCCAGAAGCTTTGGGCCCACCGAACTCCCGTTCTCAGGGAGGAGGCAAGGCTGGGCCAGACCTGTGTCTCACCAGTAACTGCACTAGGTCCTGGCTATGTAACCTCCAATGAGACAGCTGTCCTCTCCGAGGCTTTATGTTCCCCCTGGTAATGCAGCTAGCCTGCAGAGTGAAATTAGACACAGACCAAGGAAGAGTTTTGCAAGCTGCAAAGGCTGCAGGCATGTAGGGGATTAAGGGATTTACCTTGCCAATGGACACTGATAAAGGAGAGGGGAGTAGGGAGGGAAGTGGGGGGCATCCAACCAGCCCAGTTTGCCCTTAAGTACCTCCCAGGGCTGCCTGGCCCAGCTGTCAGGAGGCCCGATTCCAGCCCAACGCAAGGCTGGCAGGCTCCAGACAGAGCCCCCTGGCTCCAGCTGAATGCCATAGTGAGCGTAGGGGGCCAACCCTGGGGGCTGGGCTAGGCTATTTTCATCCCTAGGAAGGCCAGGGAGAGGGCCCCAGATCCCTTTCTCCCCGACAAGCCCTAACCCTCCATAGCCTGGAGTCTTCCTTTCCAAACCCAGAACCAACCTAGAGGCCACAAATACCTCACAGCACAGCTAGGGAAACCAGGAACCAAAAGGTGAATGGTTTATCTAGCTCACCCAGCTGGGGGCTTAAAGCCAGACCTCCTAATATTCAGGAATCAGTTCTTTCCAGCATTCCATTCACTCACTTGTTTTCACTCATTCCTTCATCCAACAAATGGCTATGAGATACCGCCTATTCCCCAGGGGATGGGGACTGAGCCTAAACAAAGCAAACCCCCCTGCCTCATGGAACTGCATTCTAGTGAGAGACACACACAAGAAACATAATGTGGCCTTTGTTTACTGTAAGTGGTGATAGGAGGTGGAGGATAGGAGTATTTTTCTAGTAAGAAAAATAAACCAGGGTAGAGAACTAATAGTTATTGGAAGCTGATGGTTTAGCAGGGAAAGGGCAGTGAGTGGGTGGGTCAGAGAAGGTCTCTCTGAGAAGGTGACATGTGGGCACAGACCTGAATGAAGAGAGGGAGTGAGTCATGTGAATATCTGGGGTAGGATAGATACTGGCAGTGGAAATAGCAAGTACAAAGGCCCTGAGGTAGAAATGTGTCTAGTGTGTTTCTGGAATATCAAGGAAGCAGCAGGCTGTGTCAGGGTAGGTAAAGGGGAGGAGGAGGAGGAACAAGGATCCTGGTCATGAGGGCTTGTAGAATACTGTGAGAACTTTGGTGTTTTTGTTGTTGTTGTTGTTTTTCTTTTTCAGGATGCCTGGCAAGATGGACCCTCACATTGTTCAAAGGCTCTGATAGCCTCACACAGTCAGGCCCTTATGTTTCCGGTTTGGCCTCACCTACCCTCTTTGTTCCAATAATCTACTCCTCCCACCACAGGACCTTTGCACAGGTCCTGGTCCTTCATTCTGGAATCCTTTTCCACTCCTAGGCCCACCTCTCCTGGTTAACTTCTACTTATCCTTCACATCTCAGCTCAAATATGTCAGGCTTCCCAGACCTCCTTGGTCAGGTCAAGAACCTCTCCTTCCTTTAGGATGTAATCTTGGTGATCATAAAATTATTGAGATGATCAAATAGTATCTAGACTAAGTCTCCCAAGGGAGGTGTTTGGTTCATTTTGTTTGCTACAATCTCTCCAGGGTGTGCCTAGGACTTGGTATGCAGTAGACCCAAATAAATATATACTTTATGAATGAACACATGAGTGGAACAAGCACTTACGAAGACCACAGCATGTCATTCAGTTTTATCCAGTTTACAGAGCTCAGAGAGGTGAGGCAACTTGACTAAGATCAGACAACAGGTGGTAGCACCAAAAAGTCCAAGTTTTTCTGATTTCAAAGCTGGGAAATTTCCCCAACACTTTACCTACCATACACACATGTGTGAGTATGTTAGTCGCTCAGTCATATCCGACTCTTTGTGACCCCATGGACTGTAGCCTCCTGGGCTCCCCTGTCCATGGAATTCTCCAGGAAAGCATACTGGAGTGGTTTGCCTTTCTTTTCTCCAGGGGGTCTTCCCAACACAATGATCGAACCCAGGTCTCCTGCATTACAGGCAGGTTCTTTACTGTCTGAGCCACCAGGGAAGCCCATCCAGCACACATAGGCTGTGATAAACTGAAAACTGACTGCAAAAATTCCTCCATGCCTGTACTCATACCCTTTGCAATAAGACTAAGAGATGGTGTCTATTTCTCTACCACTTAAATCTGACTTGACCACGTCAATTTGGCCAGTGGAACATTAGTAATCATAACCCAATAAGAGGCTTTAAAAAACACTTGTGCAATGGAGCTGAACACAAAACCTTAAGATCACCATGTGAATGAGCCCACGCTAGTCTCATGGAGGTGAACTGAAGCACCCTAGTAAACAGCTTGCCAACTGCCAGATATATGAGCAAGGCTCTCCAAGACCACCCAGCCCCAGCTTATTGCAGCCATGTGAGTGAGCCCAAGTAAGATCAGAACTGCCCAGCTGAGCCCAAACCAGATTTCCAGTTCACAGAATCATGAATTAATAATTTGTTGTTTAGGGTCTAGGGTGACCTGTTACACAGCAAGGGCTTCCTGATGTGAACACAATCACTAGTGACAATACACCTAGTGAACACACACTGTCAATGTCTATACACACAAGTACATGCACATAAATGCACACAGATGAGCTTTCATAGCAAGTTTGTTTGCACCCACATAAACACTCACATGCCCCTACAGGTCTCACACACACACACAGCCATCATCTAACCCCACACACACTCTCCTGGCTGCCAATGCAATGTAATGTGCAGTGTAAATGCCAATCTGGGAACAGATGGGTTGACACTGCCAAAGCTCTATGTTGCTGGCACTGCCCAGTACAGTTCCAAGGTGAATAGAAGTAGACTTTGGTTAAATGAATAAAGCCAAGGGCACAGGACAAGCCAGAGGTTGGCAGCAGTGAGCAGACATGTTCAGTGGATAAATGGAGAGGCCTTTTATTCCTCTTCGAGACCCACGTGAGTAGGGACAGAAAGTGGATGCTCACAAGTGCTTATCTTACAAATTGTATTTGTGCCTAAAACTGCATTTTAAAAAAATTGGTTCCATTGTTGTTTTTAAAGGGCTGTGAGGATTGTTATAAAGCCCTTGAAGGGTTTCAGGAAGAAAATTGGAACCAATAAATTATCCTCTATGTGTAACTATGGGGAAATTGAAGATGTCAGAGAATCAAATATGAATAAAGAGGAAATTAAGCAAATGAAAAACAAAGCAGGTAATAACTCCAGGAAGAACAGAGTTGCACACAAAAAAAGGAAATCTAACTGTAATATGCATCTTGGCAAGAAAATATTTATATGGTCACAATATAAATATGAATTAATCATTTAATGAAAAATTGTGATGAATGTTGATTTTGAAAGAAAAGTGGGTAAGAAAAGTTGTCTTTCTTGATAATAATAACTACAAAAAGAAACAGTTTTGACCACTTACTGGGTGATATGCCTTATTCTAGGCACTTCACATGCTGAATCCTCATAATAGTCCAATATCTTCAATATTCTTATTACTCATTTTACAAATGAGGAATCTAAGGCACAAGGTAGTTAAGTCTTAAGGTGGTTAAGTCTAAGAGGACTTGCCAGGTCATCTGGCCAGCAAAGGAAAGGGCTAGAATTCAAACACAGACAGTCAGGCTGCAGAAGCCACGTGCTGGGGACATCAGACCTTAGGAAAGTCAACATTTGCCTAAAATTAATCAAGAAAATGGCAGGAAAAGAATGTTATTTAGAAATATGGAGGAAAATGTCAGAAGAAATAGTTTAAAAAGTTGAATGTGTTTACTTTGGGGAGCAGGGTTGGGAGTGGGAAGGGAAGGCAAGGGAATGTTGTTTTTAGTAATATTTAATTTACATAGAATCATATACATCCATGAGCGGGGGACAAGAACTGACTGGGAAGGAATGTGAGGGAAGTGTTCATGGCTCTGTGTTCTGATTGGGGTTTGGGGTACAGTATGTACTTGTCTAAATTCGGCAAATGGTACTTTTAAGATCTATGCATTTCACTGTATATAAATTTTACCTCCCACCCTCAAGAATAACCATAAACAAATATTTAATATTAAACTCTAGTTGATTATATACATGCTGAAGTGTCTTTGAGAGGAAGGGTACTGACGCTTGCAGTTTACTTTGCAAAGTTTCCAAAAATCCAATTGTCTTACTGGATGGATAGAGGAATGGATAGATGCCTGATAGAGCAAATATAGCAAAATATTAACAACTGTGCATCTAGTAGGTGATACATGTATTCACTGCATAATTCTATCAAATTTTAAGTTTGAACATTTTAATAAAATTTGGGGGGAAATATATAAATGTATCATCTGAAAAATAATATTAAATTTTTTTTTAAACCTGGATGGGGCTTCTGTCTTGGGCCAGGATGGATCTGCAGACTCCCCTGGACACCGGATGTCAGACAGGATGCGGGGTCTCCTCCCCCCGGCCCCTTTCAGCAACTCATTAGCAAAGGCAGAACCATTTCATCAGGGCAGGGACAATACCCTCTCACTATATCCCTTCCTCTGTCAAGATAAACTGAGGTCCTGCAGGTGGGGATGGGTACTTTCCCAGGGGGCCCATCACACCTTCATGACATAAGTGAGCAGCCAGGTTGCCACTCTCCCAAGCCCAAGTGTGTATAATTAGCTGGTGAGAAATAGATCAGGGAGCAAATCTCATCTTTGCCTAATTAGGGGCTAGGCAGCTGGGGCCAGTCTGGCCTGGGGAAGCTGCTATGGAGGCCCAGCAGCCCCAGGGGACAAGGCAGCAGCTGCAGGCCCTCACAAGGGCTGAAACACAGCGGCTGCCAATCACTGCCCCTCACACTCCAACTGGAGGCTAAACAATAGAGGGCCTGTTTCTGTGGATCCCCAAGGCTTGGTAGGCTGGGGGTAAGGGGAATGGCAGAAGCCACTAGCCTCTCCATCCACAGAATCCTGGCCGAGGGGAACCCCTGTCAGACAAGTCAAGGCTCAACCTGTCTCACCTTCCTCATTTCCAAGAATCCCTCCCTGCTCTCTTGCATCAGACCCTCCCAATGCCCCTCTCGGCTCCCCCCATCACAGCTTCTAAGAACAGCTCTGGTCTTAGGGCAGAAGTCCCTGAGTGCATTTGTTCCAAATTATATGACTAGTTTCTACTTAGCGGCTCCTTCCCTCCCCTGAGACCTGGAGGGGCCCATGGCTGTCTTGCCAACTGCTGGGCATCCAGTAGATGTTCAATAGTGACTAGGAGGAAAGGCTGCCAGGATGGGGAAGAGAGGTGAGGCATGTGTCAGGAGAATCGAGGAACCAGAGAGCCGGTGACTGGGATGCCTAGGAGGCTGGGATGTGACCCCAGGCTGGAGTGCAGACCCACTCTGTGACAGCCCAAAAGCCACTACCCCTCCCTGCTCTAAGACAAGAGGTGATCTTCTCAGGTGACCCTCAAAAAGTCACCTTGAGGATTCAGTGACAGGTTTAGTATGAATGGTCTGAGTCCAGCACTTAAACTTCCTCCAGGAACAAGGGGTTTCCCAGATCATCACCAGCAGTCCTGTGACCCAAACCTTGATTTCTTCACATGTAAAATGCAATCAATGCTCCCTCCTTGTGTTTCTAGAGAACTGACAGCTCACGGCAAGGGGCAACCCTTAGCACAGAATTGAGGCTGAGTTGCCTTGGAGGTAAAGGTTTTGACACCTCAAAAGACTCCACCTCTGCAGAGCTGACACAGATTATCAGCCCAACCCCATCACTCCTTTAACATGGGGATTGGGGGGTGGGGGTGGGGGGCCAGCTCCTGCATTGACAAACCTGCTGGGAGCCTACAGCATGTCATCCCCGGCTTGTGCCTCAGTCTCCCGATCTGTATCATGAGGGGTGAACTCCCCTCAATGATTTGAACACCATCCTCTTCTACAACCTGATTTCCCCTATTTCCCCAAATGGCTCAAGCCCATTCAAGTCCTCTGGGGACTGGTGGTGGACTGTCAGACAGCTGGGCTGACCTGGATGTTTGTCAACAGTCCAACGGAAATCTCCTCTTTATGCTTAAAATAAAACCTACATCAAATCTGTCACCAAGGGCCCCCATTAGAGCTTCCTGTTCCTGAGTGTTGTAGCCCAGGCAGCAAGTAGGAGAGGAAGTGCATCCCAGCCCTGCCCCCCTCCCTCGGGAAAGCAGGGATGCAGAGCCCATCCAGGTTCTCACCCTTTATGTGCCCGGCCCTAGTTGCTCCATCAGCCAAGGGTGGGGTCTCCTAGCAGGTAACTAACCTGGAGGGAGACAGGAAGGAGCCGAGATCTCAAACCCCAGTGCCAGCCACCTCCTTCCCTTTCCCCAAGCCCAAATAAGACCATGCTGCCAACTCATCCACCAAGGCCCAAAGAGGGAGACTGGCCTGACCAGGGTCACTCAGAGTTAGAGGCAAGGCCACTCATTTTTCTCTATCCATCTCAAGTCCTGCTTCCTCTTAGAATTCCACTTCCAGTCTATGGACTGTGTGACCTCAAGTTCAGGGTTTGCCCTCTCTGAGCTTCCTGCCCTCTTGGGAACTGGGCTGGGATGGGAAAGGGCACATAACTTATGGTTGAGGAGGGTCCATATACCTGTCAGCCTTTCCCTGCAGGTCCCCTTCCCAGTGCTCTTCCCAGTTCTATCCCAAATTCTATGAAGAAGGCCCAACAGCGAGCCTCCCAGAGGGCTTTTGAGGATGCCCTGTGAGGCAAGTCTCAGGCCAGGCCAGCAGCCACTGAACTCATGTTCCCCCAGATCCTGGGGTGTCCACAATCACTGACTTTTGAAGGCCCCATCCCAAGACTTTCCACCCTTCCCCCTTGTAAACACAGAAGAATCTGATGACCCAGCCTTTGAAAAACAAGCATTTGTGTTTATTAACCAAAAGGAGGGAAGTCAGAGCAGTGCAGACTCCTACCAGTCCCTTCTGTAGTCTACCCACCTAGGCCCAGGCCGCCAAGGCCACTCTTCCCTGCCCCACCCCAGGGTGAGTTCCCAGGTAACCAAGGCCCATGGGCTAAAGAAGAGGAAGTCAGCAAAGGACAGAGGCCAAGGAAGGAAGAAAGAAACAGAGCTGCTGGGTAGACAGTTCTGGTGAGATCCCTTGGCCCTCCACTCTCAGTGGGGGGCGGGGGCAGGTTAAGTGCCCCAAATCCAAACCCTCAAGCAGGGGACATTCATGTCAAAACCCGACATGTGAGGGCCAGGCAGTGGTCCAAGGTCAAGAGCCAGCTCTCTCCAAGTCAGTCATTGCCAGATGGGTGCTCTGAGCCTTTGCCTCCACAGCAAGTTCACACAAGGCAGCAGCTTTGGGTCTGCTCCAAGCCAGGGAATGGATGCAGGAGAGGTCAAGAGGCCAACAGCCTAATATCCCGACTCCAGTGGACATCTAGCATTCAGCTGCTGGAGTCTCCCGCGCCTGCCGCAACCCATACAGCCATTTGATTACGCGGGCGTTGCGCTCTATCACTGACACGCCATAGGGGACACGCTCCCGAGCCCGCTCCTCGATGGTGACAGAGCTGCGGCGGGAGCAGCCCCCCTCGGAGCTGGCTGGCCCAGCACTGGGCCCCGCCAGCGACACGATGTCTGAGCTGGCCCGCGCTAGGTGGGCCACACCCAATCCCCGCGCCTCCTCCGGGTCCAGGCCACAGAAGTTAAAGAATCGCTCCAGGTCAGCTGCTGCCCGTGAGAAGCGCTCACTCAGGTCCGACTTTGAGCGTTGCAAACCTGGGGGCCGGACTGGGCTAGAGGCAGCGGCAGGGCCTGGTGATGGGCAGGGCTGGACAGGTGACGCCGGCAGGGGCAGGACATCCACTCGTCGGACTGCAGCGATACTAGGTGGTGGGCGTGGAGGCGTGGCCGGGGGAGGCTGCCTGGCCCCCTCAGCCCGTCCAGGGGTACGGCTGGCCTCGGCAGGGGACACAGGACTATCACACAAGTTGATGAGGCTGCTAAGGATGTCCAAGTCCAGCTGGGGCCGGCAGCCGGGACCAGGCAGGGCTCGGCGGCTAGGTGTGAGCACGGTGCAGCGAGTTCCAGGGCTGAAGAGGGGCTGTTTGCACAGCAGGGGCTGCACAGGCTCCTGGCGAGTGTTGGCCACATGCAGACTCTTGACGTACTTGGCCTTGTCGGCCTCCAGGCGCTCGACAGCACTAGGTTTCCGGGCTCCACCGTCCGCTGGCCGCCGGAGCAGGTAGCCAGGAACCTTGGTCCGTAGGCGGATAGGTAGAGCAGGGGTGTCCCGGGCTCCCGGAGTCAGCGTGTCCACAGGCATGTCTGTTACATTCCCCGAGGGCTTCTGTCTGAGGAGACTGGAGAAATAAGAAGACAGAAATCCAAGCAGAAAGCTGGCAGCTGGACTCCACAACGGCTGCAGGGGTGGAAAGAAAGCGACACAGCCCACTCAGACAAAGGCTCAGCAAAGACCAAGAGACCGAAGACGCCTTCCCTATTAAAAGGTAAAAGCCACGCCTCTGATTCACAGGGAGCCAATCAGCAGGCCGAAAGCCGGGCCTGTGGCCCCACCCACTCCTCCTCCTTCGAGGAGGGCCCGGCCCAGCTGAAGCAGAAAGAAAAAAGGTACCGAAGAAGACAGACACGGGCTGCCTGGGCATAAAGGATGGGGATGGCATATTTTAAAGGAAGCAAAGTTGGCTCCAGGCTGAGTGCTGGACATCAGCCAGCTCAACCTCAGTGGGTCCTCTTCTCAATTCCATTTTGCACTTGGGGAAACTGAAGCCCAGGGAGGCAAGCTTGAGGAAGCTAATTCAACAAGTTGGTGGCTGTCCCTTGCATCCCTTGTCCCTCTGCCGCGCAGGGGTCTTGGGGTTGAGTGGCCAAGGAAAAGGGCTCCAACCCCACACCCCACCTGGAATGCCCACAGGAAGCCTGGAACCACCTCCACCCCACACTCACCTAAACAGGAAGCCGCCCTGTGCCATCCACCCGCCTGGACATGCCAGGCCCCAGGCACAGCAGCAGAGCTTGTGGAGGAGGAGCGCAGAAAGTCCCTACCCCACCCCTGCCCCAGTGGAGTCCAGACACCCATTAGCTTCCAGTATGAAATTCCAATGCCAGGCCCACGGTGATCCATGGATGCTGTCAGGTGGAAACATCAGCCCTGAGCTATGCGGCCCCAGGAGAAGCTGGAAATGCCCAAGATCACAGCCCTGCTCAGGAGTATCCAGCCAACTCTGCATCTGTCAACAGCAGTAGTATGGACACCCACAGGCAGGAGGGCCTACATCTGGAGGCACAAGTTTCCACATGATCACCTATGCATCAGGGCCAGTACTCTGGCCATCAGGCCACCCCTGTCCCTTTTTCCAAGGAAGAAGGGCTAGAGTCCCAAAGTGCTCCCCGAAGTCCCCTGGAGATGGGCCAGAAGAAAACCCATAGACCAAGTCCTGAACCTTTTCATGTATAAAATGGGGGAAAGGGACTCCATCAAGATGATCTTCAAGAGGACCTTCAGGCCATCTAAACCAATATTGTCTAATTCAATAGCCACTAGCCACATATGGCTACTCAGCCTTAACTTTAAATTTATAGTAAATATAATTCAGTTCCTGAATCACATTGGCCACATTTTAAGTGCTCGATAGTCATATGTGGCCAGTGGTCACTCTACTAGACAGCACAGATTGGAGCATTTCCATCTGCAGCAAAAAGCTATACTGGACAGCCCCACCTCGACATCCAGAATGCCATGAGGGAAGAGTCTGGACTGGGGAGGGAAGAGAGGAATCTGTCTTCTAGACATCTGACATCATCCTCTCTTGTAATCTCAAAACAAGTCTGTGACACAGGTCTCTGTCATCCCATTTTCACAGATGGAGAAACTGAGACTCAAAGAAGTTTCCAGAGCCAGTAAATCAGACACAAAGTCATATGAAGCCTAAAAAGAGTAGTTTTACTCATTATTATTCACATTCTCCTAAAACAGCTTGAGGGGAGGGCGGCAAGGGAGGGTCTGTTTTGTTCCCCTATCTCAGTTTCAAGATATTGCTCTTTACGCATAACCAACAGTCAATGGATTTTTACTAAGATAAAATACCTGTGAGGGCCAAATATAAGTAGGGAGACCAGGGATAAACTAGAGAGGGGACACACCCACCCTACTGTAGGCATATAGTCCAAGATGGTAGGTATAGAATGTTCTAGGAAGCTGGGAATCCAGAGTGCATGGAAACTGTAGATTGTTAGTCTATTTGATAATATTAAAAACTGCACAGACAGGGCAAACAAAATGCCTGCAAACATATCTGAGCCCCTACCCTCCCGCCCCAGTTTGAGACCTCTGCAACCAAGTTGACAACAGAAACTTGAGGGCTGTTGGCCCAGAGCCAGAGCTGCTCCAGAGGTAGAAGGGATGAAGTAGGTGGGAGAAGAAGGCTGCCCCACTCAGGACCAACCCCCAAGGAGACCTCAGGAGGGAAGGGTCACAAGAAAGGTAGCCATGCCAAGCCCTGTCAAGATAGGTAGGCTCTGCCCCACCCCCCGGCCGCCACCTCCCAAACCAGTCCAACCCGTTGGTGGCATGAGTTCCCTCCCGGGCATCATAGGGGAAACAGAGGGAGGAAGGAGGTCAAATGGGCAGGGCTAGGGCATAAGTTCTGCGACCCCCACCCGGCTAGGGCTTCCAACGCCTCCAGCGGACCAGGCGCCCCAGGGGCTCTTCTGGCCGGACCAGGGCAGATTCTAGGAGCCAAGCTTGGCTATGGGGCCGCTGGCCAGCCCGCACAGAACTCGCCCACTCGCCCGCTGTGCGCCTTTCGCAAGCCGCTGCACCTCTTCCAGACTTGGGGTTTCCTTATCCGTGAAATGCTGTTAAAAATAGACCTTCCTCATCCTCCAGGTCACCGTGAGGATGGAGAGACAAAAAACAAGTCGAGCACTTTCGTTCACTGCATGAACTGGGCTCCTTGTTTCTATTACGGAATTGGACCCAACTCCTGAGACCGCTCCTCTCGCAGGGGTCTCTAAGCCTTCTCCAGAAGCGTCTGTCTGAACCTAAGCCGCGGACAAAGGTTAATCAGTGAACAAGACTCATTCCACAGGCGGGTGAAGCCCAAAGTGCTGCGGCTCCTCCGAGTTGAAGCCAGGGTCCCGGTCCCCAGGTGGGGCTCGTGCCTTCTCTGAGGCCTCCTCATCACCCAACGCCCCACCCACGGATTTCAAACACCCACAAACGACCCCACATACGCCGGCCCCAGGCCCTTCTCCTTGGCATCCTCGGGCACGTAGCCTCACCACGCTCCCTCCCCAGCGGTTTCCCGGGCATTAGCCTCAGGAGGCCGCGGTGGGGGGCCGCGGGGGTCGGAGTGGGTAGGGTCGTAGGGGACCCCGGATCCCCGGTCTAGCTTCTGCCCTTGCCCTTCCTAGCCGAGGGCAATCTTGGGGACTCCTAGCGGCGGAGGAGGCCCAGAGCCCGACGGCACGCTGTGTGACTCCAGTCTGCTAGCCGCCCCTCTCCGAGCTCGGGTAGTCCCGGCTCTAAAATGAGGGAGCAGACGGCATGATTCCTACAGCCTCGTCCAGGCCTGAAGGTGAGTTTCGGCCCGGTCCCCGCCTCCCTGAGGAGGAGGGAGAGGTGCCCGGGCAGCCCCGACCCCGGCCGGGTGCCCAGGCCCCGGTCCGCACATACCTGGCTGCGTCCTGGCCGCCGCTCTGCGCTCTCCAGCCCGGCCCACCTGGGCTCAGGTAACACAACGTTTGCGCAACTTCCGGCGGCCGGGCCGGCAAGTGAACCCGCCGGCCCAGGAATTACTCGAAAAGGGAGAAGGAAAACCAGGCAGCGGGTCGGAACTGAGCCCAGGCTTGCAGTCCGCCGACTCGGCGCCGGGACCTGGTCTCAGACGCCCTGCCTACCCCAGGAAGCCCTTCCACCAGCGGGGCCCGCCCATCCCCAGCTGCCCTGGCCCACATGTGCGACCCAGTAGGGTAAGGGCTCCCATCTTGCAGATGGAAAAACTGAGTCCCCCTTGTCACTGCCACAATGATCGCCAGTTAATATATTAACTTCTCCTGGTGTTAATTAACCCATTTTAATCTTCCCAACAACCCCTATGAAGGGAGCTCTATTATTATCCCCATTTGACCAATGGAAAACTGAGGCTGGGACAGGCTGCGTCAGTTGCCAAAGTCACCCTGCAGAGTCCAACTTGGGCTCTTTCTCCTCAGTCCAAACCTTAATTACCACCACCCTCCTTTCTGGCTGTGTGTCCCTGAGTGGGTTGCTGAACCTCTCTGGTCTTCCATTCTGTCTAAAGGAGAGTCCCAGCTTCCAGGCCAGGTCAGTGTGAGTTCTTAGAGCTTGAGAGTGCTTACTGAAGCTTTGAGCAAGCTGTAAACATTAGTAATTGACAGCAATAATAGCAATAATAATAACTAGAATTTCAGATTGCCAGACACGGTCCTTGTTTAAATCTCTATACTCTCTGAGAGGGAGAAGCTATTTGATCCCCATTTTACAGATGAAGAGACAGTAGTAGCCCTGCCAGAAGGAACCCCTGGGAGGGAAGTGACCGTCTCTTCTGCCACCAAGCTCTATTACATCACTTAAGGTGGCACATTCGATGAAGCCAGTTTTCACCGGGAGCCTGCGGTCCAAAGAAGGAAGTGAGCACTGGTCTCAGACATGAACCCCCAAGGAAGTGAAAGAGGACCCAGTTCCATGTCTGTGCCTGGTGGGGGCTGCACCAGCATTGGGGTGGCGGGCACAAGGGGACAGGAACTGATTCAAGGAACAACTCTCTTCCACCTGGGAGTGAATCAGCTCTGAGACCTCTTCCAGCCCCTGGGTCCTGATTTTAGGAGGATAAGGGAGGTGACAAGACCATCATTGTCCACAGCAGACTGCTGGGGCCCTTCCTAACCCTCTACTAAGGCAACAGTGGGGAAGGAAGCTGTGCTCAGTTAGGCTCCAACAGCAGTAAAAGCAAGGCAATGATGACAAGTTTTATAAAACAGGTAAGAACTTCTCCAAGTGCTTTCTTTGTACCTGGCATTTGTTCTAAGCTCTTTCTAGGTATTAACTCATTTATTAATCCTCACACATACACTGTAAGGTAGGTACTACTATTATGACCATTTTATAGTTGAGAAAACCAAGGCATGGAGAGTGAGGCCACATGTCTGAGGTCACATGGCTAATAAATGGCAGAGCCAGAACCTGAACCCAGGCCTGGGTCTGGGGGGCAGGGGTGAGAAGACAGTTCCCAGTCTCCTGCTAGTCTTTGGCCACTCACCAGGGGACTCCTAGAGACTCTCTAGCCTCCCTCTCTGGGCCCCAGAGAGAGAATTCAACTTGGCTATGGTTCTGGACCTGTTTCCTCAGCTGTGAGGGCAGAAATGGCAATGTTTTCCCAACAGAAATCAGATGTCATCACAGCTCTGTTTAAATCACCCCAGCCCCAGCCCCTGAGACTCCCTATCACCTGAGAACAAAATCCAAACTCTCCACTTGGCCCTCCTCTCAGTCCTCCTCCTCTCCAGCCTTCCCTGCTCCAGCCTCTGAGTCCTCCCTGCTGTTCCTGAGCACACCAAGGTTTCTCCTGCCTCAGGGCCTTTGCACCATCCTTTCTCTGCCTGGAACCTTCCATTTTCACTTCCTCAGAGAGGTTTCCCTGACCACCCTGGGGCTCCTGCCAACTCTCTCCTGCCAGTTAGTTCCCTTCCAAGCATTCATAGCACCCTGTCATTTTAGATATTTCACTACCACCTGAAAGTCCCTTGAACAGTGTGGAGATCAAACCAATCAATCTTAAGGGAAATCAACCCTGAATACTCATGGGAGGGACTGATGCTGAAGTTGAAGCTCCAGTATTTTGGTCATCTGACGCAAACAGCCAACTCACTGGAAAAGTCCCTGGTGCTGGGAAAGACTGAAGGCAGAAGAAGAAGAAGAAGGTGTCAGAGGATGAGATGGCTGGATGGCATCATCAATGCAATGGATGTGAACTTGGGCAAACTTTGGGAGATGATGAGGGACAGACAGGCCTGGCGTGCTGCAGTCCATGGGGTCACAAAGAGTTGGACACTACTGGGCTACTGAACATCAACAACAACCACATGTTTCCTGTCTCTCCCATGGGCTAAGAACTCCATCCTCCAGGGACAAAGCACAAAAGGGGACAACACAGACCAAGTGGCCAGGCCACCTGAAAGACCAAGGCCCCTCAGCACCAAGCCTCCTCCCAACCCCTACCCTGCCCAGGCCTTCCTCCACCAGTCCCACTCCTGCTCCAGCCTCCAGGAGCCCCTACTCAAGCTGGGCTCCAGACACTTCTAACTGAATCCTATTTTCCCTCCTAAGACACCACATCCAAGTCTCTGCACACACTGCGTCCTTGCTTTTCCACTCCCTCTCCCTGGCCACCCCTGTAGCCTGGATTCTAGGACTAGCCTGACTGAGTTCAAATCTCAACTCCACCAGTGATCAGCTATAAAACTTGGGTAAGATACTTAACTTCTCCATGCCTTGGTTTCCCCAACTGTAAAACAGTATGCCTAATAGTGCCTCCCTCCCAGCATGAGGCCCATGCTTGACAAATGCCACCAAAATGTGAGCTGTGATAACTCTTCAACCAAATAGATGCTCCAGTGCCCAGCTCCCCTGTGAGGCCTTCATCAGCCCAGACAGAATGTTGACCACTTCTCTCAGAGGTTACAAATCTAAGAATGTGGTCACTTGAATAGATATTTCTCCAAAGAAGGTACACAAGTGGCCAGTAAGCACAAGAAAAGATGCTCAGCATCGCTTATGATTAGGGAAATGCAAACCAAAACCAGAATGAGATACCATACCACACCCATAAGATAGCCATTATCAGTCAAACAAAAACAGAAAATAATAAATATGGATGGAGAATGAGGCGAAATTAGAAACTTTGTGCACTGCTGGGTTATAAAATGGTGCAGCCACTATGGAAAGAGTATGGCAATTAAGCAAACATTTTTAATAGACTTACTATGGAATCCAGCAAAGCTACTTCAGGTATATGACCAAAAGAACTAAAGGCAGGGACTTGAACAGATACTTGTACATCAGTGTTTCAGTTCAGTTCAGTTGCTCAGACGTGTCCGACTCTTTGCGACCCCATGAATCGCAGCACGCCAGGCCTCCCTGTCCATCACCAACTCCCGGAATTCACTCAGACTGACGTCCATCAAGTCAGTGATGCCATCCAGCCACCTCATCCTCTGTCGTCCCTCTCTCCTCCTGCCCCCAATCCCTCCCAGCATCAGTCTTTTCCAATGAGTCAACTCTTCGCATGAGGTGGCCAAAGTACTGGAGTTTCAGCTTTAGCATCTTCAGTTCAGTTCAGTTCAGTCGCTCAGTCGTGTCCGACTCTTTGCGACCCCATGAATCGCAGCACGCCAGGCCTCCCTGTCCATCACAAACTCCCAGAGTTCACTCAGACTCACGTCCATTGAGTCAGTGATGCCATCCAGCCATCTCATCCTCTGTCATCCCCTTCTCCTCCTGCTCCCAATCCCTCCCAGCATCAGAGTCTTTTCCAATGAGTCAACTCTTTGCATAAGGTGGCCAAAGTACTGGAGTTTCAGCTTCAGCATCATTCCTTCCAAAGAAATCCCAGGGCTGATCTCCTTCAGAATGGACTGGTTGGATCTCCTTGCAGTCCAAGGGACTCTCAAGAGTCTTCTCCAACACCACAGTTCAAAAGCATCAATTCTTCGGCGCTCAGCTTTCTTCACAGTCCAACTCTCACATCCATACATGACCACAGGAAAAACCATAGCCTTGACTAGATGGATCTTTGTTGGCAAAGTAATGTCTCTGCTTTTGAATATGCTATCTAGGTTGGTCATAACTTTCCTTCCAAGGAGTAAGCGTCTTTTAATTTCATGGCTGCAGTCACCATCTGCAGTGATTTTGGAGCCCAGAAAAATAAAGTCTGACACTGTTTCCACTGTTTCCCCATCTATTTCCCATGAAGTGATGGGACCGGATGCCATGATCTTTGTTTTCTGAATGTTGAGCTTTAAGCCAATTTTTTCACTTTCCACTTTCACTTTCATCAAGAGGCATTTTAGTTGCTCTTCACTTTCTGCCATAAGGGTGGTGTCACCTGCATATCTGAGGTTATTGATATTTCTCCCAGCAATCTTGATCCCAACTTGTGTTTCTTCCAGTCCAGCGTTTCTCATGATGTACTCTGCATATAAGTTAAATAAGCAGGGTGACAATATACAATATACAGCCTTGATGTACTCCTTTTCCTATTTGGAACCAGTCTGTTGTTCCATGTCCAGTTCTAACTGTTGCTTCCTGACCTGCATATAGATTTCTCAAGAGGCAGGTCAGGTGGTCTGGTATTCCCATCTCTTTCAGAATTTCCCACCGTTTATTGTGATCCACACAGTCAAAGGCCTTGGCATAGTCAATAATGCAGAAATAGATGTTTTTCTGGAACTCTCTTGCTTTTTCCATTATCCAGTGGATGTTGGCAATTTGATCTCTGGTTCCTCTTCCTTTTCTAAAACCAGCTTGAACATCTGGAAGTTCACGGTTCACGTATTGCTGAAGCCTGGCTTGGAGAATTTTGAGCATTACTTACTCAACTCACAGCTAGCATCACTAGCGTGTGAGATGAGTGCAATTGTGCGGTAGTTTGAGCATTCTTTGGCATTGCCTTTCTTTGGGATTGGAATGCAAACTGACCTTTTCCAGTCCTGTGGCCACTGCTGAGTTTTCCAAATTTGCTGGCATATTGAGTGCAGCACTTTCACAGCATCATCTTTCAGGATTTGAAAGAGCTCAACTGGAATTCCATCACCTCCACTAGCTTTGTTCATAGTGATACTTTCTAAGGCCCACTTGACTTCACAGTCCAGGATGTCTGGCTCTAGGTCAGTGATCACACCACCATGATTATCTGGGTCATGAAGATCTTTTTTGTACAGTTCTTCTGTGTATTCTTGCCACCTCTTCTTAATATCTTCTGCTTCTGTTAGGTCCATACCATTTCTGTCCTTTATCGAGCCCATCTTTGCATGAAATGTTCCTTTGGTATCTCTAATTTTCTTGAAGAGATCTCTAGTCTTTCCCATTCTGTTGTTTTCCTCTATTTCTTTGCATTGATCGCTGAAGAAGGCTTTCTTATCTCTTCTTGCTATTCTTTGGAACTCTGCATTCAGATGCTTGTATCTTTCCTTTTCTCCTTTGCTTTTCGCTTCTCTTCTTTTCACAGCTATTTGTAAGGCCTCCCCAGACAGCCATTTTGCTTTTTTGCATTTCTTTTCCATGGGGATGGTCTTGATCCCTGTCTTCTGTACAATGTCACGGACCTCAGTCCATAGTTCATCAGGCACTCTCTCTATCAGATCTAGGCCCTTAAATCTATTTCTCACTTCCACTTCCATCAAATCATAAGGGATTTGATTTAGGTCATACCTGAATGGTCTAGTGGTTTTCCCCACTTTCTTCAATTTAAGTCTGGATTTGGTAATAAGGAGTTCATGGTCTGAGCCACAGTCAGCTCCTGGTCTTGTCTTTGTTGACTGTATAGAGCTTCTCCATTTAGCATCTTATAGCAGCATTATTCACAATAGCCAAAAGGTGGAAACAACCCAAGTGTCCCCTGACAGATAAATACTCAAAATGTGGGGTATATACACATAGTGGAATGTCATTTAGCCTTAAAAAGGAAGGAAATTCTGACACATGCTATACAATATGGATGAATCTTGAAGTCATTATGCTAAGTGAAATAAGCCAGTCACAAAAGAACAAATACTGCCTGATTCCACTTATATGAGGTTCCTCAAGTAATCGGATTCATAGAGGCAGAAAGAAGAACGGTGACTGCCAGGGGCGGGAGAGAGAAGGGAACGAGGAGTTACTATTCACTGGGTATGGCGTTACCATTAGCAATGGTTGCACAACACTGTAATGAACGTAATGCAACTAGACTGTATACTTAAAAATGATTCAAATGGTAAACTGCATTTTATTAATGCACACATTAAAAAAGAATAAGAAGGTTTAGAGTCTGCAGCCAGACTCCTGGGATTCCAGTCCCAGCTCTAGGTGCTAGTTATTCAATATCTCTTGTGCTCAGTTTCCCTTCATAAGGAGGATATAACAGCAGTAACGACCTTACATCATGGAGACAGAATTGAAGGAGTTCACACTTGTAAATTACTTAGCACACAGTAAGGGATCAAGAGGTGTCAGAGATTTCTATTCTTTGCTGAGGGGGCAGGAGGTGTGGTTTCTGATGTTTATCATTTTTATGACATTGTGCACTTCCACCTCACCCCTCCCTTCCACCTGCTTCTCCTTTTCTTTAGCAGAAGTCCAGCCCAGACTTGGGTGGAGATAGAGAGGCCCTCTCCTGCCCCAGAGGGAGCCAGGAAGGCTCCAGGCAGCAGAGACTGCCAGGCAGCAGGACAGCCCAGCTCCATTTCAGCACAGCTGCCAGGGCCAGGGACACCCAGCTGGGCATCCTCCGGGCCCACGCCAGGCCCCACACTATTCCTGGAGTTTTTCCAGATGTTCGTGCCCTGGCCTGCCTGCAGTCAGCCTTGCCCAGGGCAACCTTGCACAAACCTCAGGAAGGAAAAGGTAAACAGGCTGTAGAAGCGGTGTGGGTGCAGTTGCCTAAGGCAGCAATCTCCCATTTGGCCCACCAACCTCACACCTCCACCAACTCAGTCCTCTGGGCCTCAGGTCTGCACTTGAGGTTGCCAAATGAGGACAAAGGGACTTGCAGTGCAGACTAAGAGAGATACTGCACGCAAAGCCTTAGGGAAGGGCCTGGCACACAGGATGCGGAAGGTGGAGCTGGGACAGACCCACAACCAAGCCCACTTCCTGTCCCGGACTGCCCTCTGCCTGAGCCAAAGCTCACCATCATGGCTTCTTTTCTCGGCGCAGAGATGTCAAGAACCTTGTCCAAAGTCACAAGAAAGTTAATGACAGATCATAGACAGGGCAGTGGTCTCATGATTAGATAAATAATCTATAATACCTATATATTTTTTTCAACCAGGTGATACATGTGCATGGCTTAAAATTCATAAGCTATAAAGGAAATTAAAAAAAGAAAAACACCTCCCTCCATTCCTATCCCCAGCCACCCAGTTCCCCTCCCTGCAAGAATCATTATGATCAGATAGTTATATGTCCTTCCAGGGAGATTTCAGGCACATACAAGCAACAATGGACATATATTCTTTCTATTTTTTTTACATATAGCAACATGTTCTGTGCGTTGTTTTCATCTTACTCTTTCACTGAATAATATATGTTGTTCTTAATATATATTATTAGCATGTTATTAATTATAATGTTGTTAATAAACTTAATAATATATGTTGTACTACATAAAGAGCCCATCAATCCCAACCGATGGCCACTGAGCATGTGTCTAGTCTCTATTAAAAACCACACTGTGGCCTCTCTGCACCTATATCATTCTGCCCAGAAGTGGGACAGCTAGGTCAGGGGGATGCATGTGTAATTGTGACAGAGATGAGGGACTGTGATCCATGGAGTTGATCTCCCACCAGCAGAACACACAATAAATGATCAATAAATGTTAGCATTAGTCATTTTGATTCCTAGGGCTTTGGGCATCCCTCAGTTTCACACTGGAGGCGATTACCTCATTTACCTCATTTACCTCACCCTAGCCCCTCCCTGCATCACATTCCAGTCCAGGAAGATAATAAACTTGCTAATAAGTGAAATTATAGGACATTGGATGGGCTAAATGCTACTGAGAAAAACAAAATAGACAAGGGAGAACATATGACGTGAGTAAATATTTGTTGAAAGAATGAAGACTTGTTTTCTTTCTGAATTTCCAGAGCTCTTCTCCCTTTAAAGCCAGGAAACTGGTTTGGAGGAGAGAGGATAAATAATTCCCCTTGAAGAGATTCTAGACTCCCAGATGCTACAATTCTGAGTGTCTAGGATTCTAAGATGGAAGCCAGACAGATCGGGAACCAGCCCCAGAGTTGCCAAGTCTGACCATGTGGTTTTGGGCAAAGGGGCTTAACTTCCTAGAACTTCAGTTTGCCCACCTACAAAAGGAAACCAATAGCAACCAGCAGGTGGGGAGGGGGTTCCCCAGGAGGCAAGGCCTGGTGTAGGTCAGATGCTCTACCAGGAGGAGTCCTGGGCCCAGGACCAACTCCAGTGTCTCTGGTGACTAGTGTCTTTGGTTGAGGGCTGTGCCTACCCTTTTGCCCAACCCAGAGTAGATTCCCAAGAGTCCTACAGCAATTCCAGGGCCAAAGCATCTGCTGCCCACGTGGCACCTAGCTCGGAAATGTCAGTCCTGCCTGAACCACCCGTATCTTCTCTCTGAGAGAAAGAGCTATGCAATTCAGAGCCCTGCAAGCAGAAGGATCTCAAGTGAGCCCTAAGTCCACCCCTGGCTTTCTGGGGAAATGAAGACAGTTGGTGGGGAGAAGACCCCAGGCCGATGCTGGGGAGAGGCAGCCTGGAGCGGATCTGAAAGATCCGTATCAGATTCTCTGCCAGACTTCGTCTTTCTGAGCCTCAGCGTTCTCATCTGTGAAATGGGGTACCCTCACTTCTCCGCAGGTAGGACTCGGAGAGAACATGCACTGCAGGGGTGAATACAGCCCCCCCCACCTTAGACCCGGGTTCGCGCCCCGGACCACCCGTGCCCTCACAAGGAGCCTCACCTAGGCGAGTCCCGCTCCTCCAGTGCGGGTCTTGAGGAGGCTGACAGCTCGGACCCAGGCAGGCGGGGAACTGCCGCACCCAACACGGCTCGGGAGGCCCAAGCCCCACGTGAGGACCCGCGGGGGCCTCTTCCGAGCTGTGCTCCGCACCCGAGATAAGCCGGGGAACCTGACTGTCCCAAGGACCCAGCCAGAGCGAAGGTCTGGGGGCACAGAGGGTAAGCGAAAGTCCTGGGGCGCAGGGGGAAGGGGAAATGAGCGCGTCGCTTCACCCCCCTCCCCGACACCAGAATGGTTTGCCCCGGACATCCTGATTGGTTTCTCGCTTCCGTTCGAACTCCGCGCCGCCCGCGTTGCCAGGCAACGGCTTAGCTTCAGCCTGGGGTGGGAGCGCCAGGTCTTCGCAGTTCCTTCCCGCCCCTCACCTTCCCGGTGGTCTCAGGTTCTTTGGGCAGCCTCTTTAGCTCAAGCGGCTAATTCTTTCTCTTGTTCACCCAGGACTTAGCTGATTCCTAGTCCTGACATCAGCTGACAGGTTATGTGAACCAGTGCAAGCCGGTTTCCCTCTCTGTTCCCCTAACTGTTCAATGCTGAGCAAGTTAGTGTGAAGATGGGCATGCCCAGCAGTCCCGAAATTTACTAAGGATATAACCAAAGATGTGAGTGAAAATTAATACAGCCCTGCGTTATTTATCATGGCAAAATAATGAAAATAACAAGTGCTCAGTGAAAGGAGATTGGCTATATAAATCCATCCTGTGGAAGAACTGAATTTAATGAGTTTTTTTAATACATACCAGAAGCTTTGCATGACAAAACTCTCATCACTGCTCATGGCATAACCCTCTGATAAGTACCTTTAAATGTCCTCACTTTTTTATGAGGAATATTATACAGTCATTAAAAATGATGTGATTAAAATATATTTAGCACTAAGAAAGATTGAATTTTTCAGAAGTATGTTTCAAAGCACTATGTACAACATAAATATGCATTAAATATGTAATGGTAATACCACATGTACTATATTTATGTATTGGACTTCCCAGGTGGCTCTAGTGTTAAAGAATCTGCCTGCCAATGCAGGAGACACAGGTTTGATCCCTGGGTCAGGAAGATCTCCTGGGGAAGGAGAAAGAATACTCCAGTATTCTTGCCTGAAAAATTCCATGGGCAGAGGAGCCTGGAGGGCTATAGTTCATGGTACTGCAAAGAGTCAGACAGGACTGAGCACAATGCACATATTTCAGTTCAGTTCAATTCAGTCGCTCAGTTGTGTCCAACTCTTTGCGACCCCATGAACTGCAGCCTGCCAGGCCTCCCTGTCTATCACCAACTCCCAGAGTCCACCCAAACCCATGTCCATTGAGTCAGTGATGCTATCCAATCATCTCATCCTCTGTCATCCCATTCTCCTCCTGCCCTCAATCTTTCCCAACGTCTTTTCAAATGAGTCAGCTCTTCGCATCAGGTGGCCAAATTTTGGAGTTTCAGCTTCAACATCAGTCCTTCCAATGAACACCCAGGACTGATTTCCCTTAGGATGGACTGGTTGGATCTCCCTGCAGTCCATGGACTCTCAAGAGTCTTCTCCAACACCACAATTCAAAAGCATCAATTCTTCTACGCTCAGCTTTCCTTATAGTCCAACTCTTACATCCATACGTGACTACTGGAAAAACCATAGCCTTGACTAGACGCACATATTTATGTATAAACATTTATAATAACAGAAGTTAATTTCTTCTTTCTGCTTCTTTCTTCCTTCTTTTTCCCCTTGACTAGTTTAACTGTTGGAAATTTGGAAACTTAAAAGAAGTTACCAAATTGCCAATAGTTAAACCAGTCAGGGGGGAAAACAAAGACACATTTTTAAAAAGAGAATTAGAAAAATCAACTCTAACAGCCCTTCCAGATGAGAGGGTGAACCACTGTTTGGGTCTAGGACATTGCTCACTTTGGAGTCAGCCTCTTTCTATCCCAGATGGTGTTTTTCATTCTTTGATTGGATTATCAGTGATCGAGCACTGACTGTGTACATACCTTGGAGAGGTGGGGGAGAACTAATAGTATACCAATAGCTACCAATGATTGCACATTCTGGCATATGCACCAACCAAAAATATCAGAAAAGATACTGTCATAAACAGGGAGTCTATGACGATCAGCTAAATAACAGACCTGGCACTAACTGTGCCCTCTGCTAGATTGTGCTCAAACATACACACGTTTTCTCATTTGAATTCGTTACTGTCTGAGGAGATTCTACTAATATTCCTATTTTATAGATTAAAAAACTAAGGTTTGTCTGGATCCAGCAGGAGTCCTCCGAACCATTCTGTTACATTCCCATGTAACTGCAGTTTGACAGTGGCAGTGAGGAGAGGCAAGGAGGGTCTCTGATCATGAAAGACACAGAGAAAACAGTAGGAGCAGGTCCAGACTTCGTACTTTCTGAGGCTTAAACAATTTAAGGAGTGTTAGGGAGTGTTGTTTTGGAGAAGGCAATGGCAGCCCACTCCAGTACTCTTGCCTGGAAAATCCCACGGACGGAGGAGCCTGGAAGACTGCAGTCCATGGGGTCGCTGAGGGTCAGACACAATTGAGCGACTTCACTTTCACTTTTCACTTTCATGCATTGGAGAAGGAAATGGCAACCCACTCCAGTGTTCTTGCCTGGAGAACCCCAGGGACAGGGGAGCCTGGTGGGCTACCGTCTATGGGATCGCACAGAGTCGGACATGACTAAAGCGACTTAGCAGCAAGCAGCAGCAGCAGGGAATGTTGTTTAAGAAAAGGACTACAAAATTACAAATTAAGTAATACAGAGATGATTTAGTTAGAAAGATAAAAGAAACCTTAGCAAATTTCAATTTATACAGAGATTACAAAGTTCAGAAAAATAACATTCTTTTTGTGAATTACCTGTTTGACATATTTCCATACTTTCCACAAACAAGCTTCTGTATACTACATTTCCATGTGTACACACATTTCAAACCTCTTACTGGTGGCATTCACACTGTAGGACCCTCCATGCCTATGGAGGTACGACCTCTGACCCTTCACTTTCATGGCACAGTACCAGGTGAGTCACCTCAGTGTGCCAGGTAGGGATATTCCTGGAAGACTTTCCTGCACTAGAGCAGCTGGAAATCACCGAAGTCAGCTGAAGTCAGGACTAGGAATCAGCTGAGTCCCCGGTGAGCAAGAGAAAAAAAAGTGACTGGAAACAACATAAATAAAACCACTAAACCCGAACTAAATGTCAAGGTCCTCTTAGCCAGATCCCCAAAATGCTCACACTCAATCCAACTTCATCTGACAAAAGGGGAAGTTGGAACAGAAGGAGATGGTGGTTTTAACAGAATGAGGTTAAATTACCTCACTTTGGAAAATTTTACACAAGCTTATGACCATGGGAACACATTGCTGGAGTGCCTCCCAGACCTCGCCTTCCCTGTCATTAAAATGGGAATGACAACAATGGTGTCATGGTTGAATTCTTCTCTGAAATGTGTAGTTTCAATCACGTGTTGGGAGATATTTGAGATGCCGGGATAAAGGCCCTGCTGACTCTTGCATCTTCAAAGCTGCCTCTGACTGCATGCCCTGGAGCTTCAAACAAGCAGCACAAAAACCCTGAGCCTCATTCCCAGATTAAGAAAGTGAGGTAAACAGAGGCAGAAGGAACTTCCCTGGGATTCCAAGTTAGGCCACACAAAGAGAGAATATTTGGACATGCTCAGATTCCAGGACTCTGAGCATCTTCACGTGTCAACAGCATACTGGGGATGACCTCTATCTTCCAGGGTTTGTTAAGCACCTGACGCCAGTTCAGAGTGATTGAAAACATCCTCGTTCTCCCCCTTCCCTGTGTGGGGAAGGAGGACCTGTAAGAATAAAAAGATGGCCAAGCTGTCCTTAGCGTGCCCAGATCAGAGGGAGCTGGAGGATCTTTGTGTCCCTTGTGCGCTTATCTTGACCCAGCACATGCGCAAGAATAACATTTCATCCTGTACCCAGGCCTGTGGCTGTGCCTCCCCCAGCAGTCTGACCTTGGCAGCATTTTCTTTACTCAGCTCAAAACCAAGATGAAATCAGCCTCAGATGGCAGTTCCCAATCTCTGTGCACCCTAGGGCTTATTTTGTTCTCTTTCATTCCATTCAAAGGGTGTTCTCACTGTACACATTTGCTTGCCTCTGAACTTCTCTGGAAGGACTCACCAGAAAAAGGTCCCGGTGGTGGCTGCTGGGCTGACGGAGGAACAGGGGAAAGAGAAAAGCTTTTCAGAAAATATTTTTTAAACCTTATAAATGTGCGTGCGTGCTAAGTCGCTTCAGTCATGTCCGACTCTTTGCAACCCTATGGCCTGTAGCCTATCAGGCTCTTCTGTCCATGGAATTCTCCAGGCAAGAATACTGGAGTGGGTGGCCATGCCCTCCTCCAGGGGATCTTCCCAACCCAGGGATAGAACCCGCATCTCCTGCATTGGTGGGTGTGTTCTTTACCACTAACACCACCTGGGAAGCCCACCTTATAAATGTATTATCTACTAAAAAGTAAATAACATTTCTAAGGATACTCTATGAGAGAACAAAATAAGGTAGTGACTGAAAACTCAGCCTAAATATGTCCCTCCAAACATGATAGCTGAGAGGGTCAACTGAGATGGCTGAGATATTCTTTCTGGAGGGCAACAGAGTCATTTTTCTAAAAAATTTTTGAGGAATTTTGAGCTGTCTCAATGGTTCTGTACTCTATTTCTAAACTGCTTCTAAAAAGAAACTGACTCTAACCGAAGAGATTCAGAAAGATTTAACAACAGGAATATTTCTAAATATTGTTTCTAAAAAGAAACTGACTCTAACAAAATAATTAAAGAGTTTCAGAAACATTTAACAACAAGAATATGTACTATAGCATTGCTATTGATGCCCTCCCCCACCAAAAAAAAAACCTAATTTCCTGGCCACAGGGCAATGCATGGTGAATGCGGCTGGAACAAATACCACACAGCCATTAAAAAGGGTGCTTTTGGAGAATAAGCAATAGGAAAGATAGAAAAAATATCTATGGAAAGATTTGTTTTTAAATACTGTCTCTCAATTCACTTATTTGTTCCAGAAATGTCTTTGAGCACCTTTTTCTAAATCTCAGTTTCCTCACGTGTAAGATAGGTGTTAACCATGCCTACTTCCCAGGCTTGCAAGAGGTACAGTACCCTGAGTACCCTCCACACTCTATGGCTACTATTTCTGCTACTGCTCTTAAGAGGTTGTTTGATAATACAAGCTCATGAGGCAGCATGGCCCAGGCATCACTCCCTGCCCAAACCCTCCAAGGGCTCCCCAACAAGCTCTGAATGGCCTTGTTGGCCTCTGGTGGCCTTTGGAGGCTGATCCCTGTCAACCCCATCTCCTACCACCTTCCCCCTCAGCCCACCTTGCTCCAGCCACCAGCTCCTGTTGCTTCTTAAATACACTAAGTACCCTTCCTGCCTCAGGGCCTATGCACATGCTATTCCCACTGCCTGGGCCTCTCTCCCCCTAGACACAGCTGCCCCCTCACCCCCTCCCTCACTTCCTTCCAGGCTCTGCTCAAATGTCATCCTCCCAGGGAACCCCCCCCCTCCCCACCGCCCATTATTTACATTTCTCTTTATAGTTCTCCAATCTCCTGATATTCAGTTTGTTCCTGTGTCTGGATCTCCTCCACCGACTGTGAGCTCCCAGAAGGCAGGGTCCACACTTCTTGGCCCACTTTTCCTGGAATTAGAGGTTGGCAATGCACTGAACTATGAGAAAGGCTTTGAGAAGCCCTGGAACAGAAACTCCTCTTTCCCTTTGCTTACTCCACTGTTTCCCAAACATTCTCAACCCTGGAGCCCGTGTCCTCAAAACATTTCCTAAACAGCCTGTTGCTGCTGCTGCTGCTGCGTCGCTTCAGTCGTGTCCGACCCTGTGCGACCCCATAGACGGCAGCCCACCAGGCTTCCCCTCCCTGGGATTCTCCAGGCAAGAACACTGGAGTGGGTTGCCATTTCCTTCTCCAATGCAGGAAAGTGAAATGTCAAAGTGAAGTCGCTCAGTCGTGTCCAACTCTAGCGACCCCATGAACTGCAGCCCACCAGGCTCCTCCATCCGTGGGATTTTCCAGGCAAAAGTACTGGAGTGGGCCATTGTAGGAACAGTGAAAACACCATCTACAGAGGGTGGGTCTCCAGGATGTGACCAGGGGCCTTTCCTCCTCTGCCAGTGCCCCTCCTAAATTACAGACTTTCTCCCCCAGCACCAGACTTGCCAGACCCAGGAACTGTCCTCGATCTCCAGTCCCCTCAGCACATGCCTCTCACACCCCCTCCATGCCTCTTGGGGCCAGGTTCCACCTGCCAAAAACTCAGGTTCAGCTTCTGATGGGCATATTCCAAGACACACCCCGCTGGCTCAGCCAGGTCTCTGGTCCCTTTCTGTTGTGTCCAGGAGTGAGGGGTGGGCGCAGAATCTTGTTTTCAACCTCTCGCCCCAGCAAAGGCTGAGAGTAAAGCCAACACCTGCACAGAGACAGGAAACCCAGGACCCCCTGCTCTGACACTAAGGTGACCCTCCCCCCGGGACAGTCTCCTGCCCTTTCAGACTGCAGGCTTTTATCAGGAAAATGGAGGTATGATAGCTCCCAGGGCATAGTTTCTGAGAAAGAACTTGGCAAGTATAGAAACAGAGCTGTCCAGGTTGGTTGCTATCACTGAGCTGCTGCTGGGGTTGAGCACACCTCTGCCTCTCCATCTTTCTGGGCCTCAGCTTTCTGTCTGGACCATTAGAAGATGGCAGCTACTGGTTTGGAGACAGGATTTGGGCACAAGCCTGACCGGTAGACCTTCCTCCTTGACCTCCCCTTGTCTTGTTTCAAAATGTATTCACACATTCAACAAATACTATCTGAGCCCCTGGTCCATGCCAGTTTCTAGGAAGAGAGACAGAAAACACAAGGAATTGTATTCTAGTGGCTGAGACACACCCACTCCAGAACTCTTCCCTGAAAAATCCTATGGACGGAGGAGCCTGGTAGGCTGCAGTCCATGGGGTCGCTAGGAGTTAGACATGACTGAGCGACTTCACTTTGACTTTTCACTTTCCTGCATTGGAGAAGGAAATGGCAACCCACTCCAGTGTTCTTGACTTGAGAATCCCAGGGACGGAGGAGCCTGGTGGGCTGCCGTCTATGGGGTCGCACAGAGTCAGACACGACTGAAGCGACTTAGCAGCAGCAGCAGCAGGGTGAGACACAGCAATGAATAACTGAACCAAGAAATGAGAAATGGTATAAATAAAAATGAAGCAGAGTAAAAAAGCAGGTGTGAAAAGGAACGGGACCATGCTCACTCAGCATGGTCAGTGAGCCAAGCCCTCTCCCCTGAGGTGAGACATGAAGGGTAAGAAAGAGGAAGTCACATGGAAACCTAGAGGAAGGAAGAGCAGAAGCAGCCTGTGCAAAGGTCCTGGGGCAAGAATGAGGTGACTCTATTTGAGCCCAAAGCCAGTGGCTGGACTGGAGGGAGAGGAAGAGACTGACATTAAATGGCTGAGAGTCTGTTGACCACAGAAAAGAGTTTTGATTTTAAAGATTAAAACGTAGCAATTTAACGTCAAGATTGGGAACTCTGGGATCAACCAGTCAAGGTTTCAAATCCAGCTCTACCACCTGCCAGCTGCCTGGGTTGGGGAAGTTCCTTAAAGTCTGAATTTTCAGTTTCCTCATCTATAATCAGAAGAATAATTTCACCTACATTGTAAGGTGTTACCCTAAGTACCCAAGATAATGCCAGCAAAACCCTGGCCAGAGCCTGGCTCAATAAAACTGTGCTATTCTAATGGAAGTTCAGACAGTAAAGAATCTGCCTGCAATGCGGGCGACCTGGGTTCGATCCCTGGGTTGGGAAGATTCCCCTGGAGGAGGGCATGGCAAGGCATTCCAGTATTCTTGCCTGGAGAATCCCCATGGTCAGAGGAGCCTGGAGGGCTACAGTCCATGGGGTCCCAGAGTCAGACACGACTGAGGTGACTTAGCACGTGCTAATGATGATATATAGAAATTATACAGCACAACCACAGCAGCTCCTGATAGATCTTCACAAATCCTGGCAGAGAGCACGCACACTTGGGCTCTGGAGCCAGGAAGCCAGCTGTGCCAGGTGCCAGCATGAACAGTGAGGGCATCCAACAGTTTTCGGAGGTTGGGGACAGGCCAGCAGCTGAGGGAAGGGAACAGACAAGCCTGAGGGTCAGGCTGGATTTGGCCCTGGCTGAGCCCCATCAGCTCAGCACTCCCAAATCCTTCAGGTTTCAGGAGGTGGGACACGTTTTAAACCTGAAAATCCCAGAATTTTAAAATCCTGAGGTCATCAAATCCTTAGAATCTCCTCAGTCTGAAGTCCTAGATGTAGACTTCCCTGGTGGCACGGTGGATAAGAATCCGCCTGCCGCTGCAGGAGACACCAGAGACGCAGGTTAGATCCCTGGGTCAGGAAGATCCCCTGGAGGAGGGCGTGGCAACCCACTCCAGCATCCTTGCCTGGAGAGGTCCATGGACAGAAGAGCCTGGTGGGCTACAGTCCGTGGGATTGCCAACAGTCGAACACGACTGAAGCGACTTAGCACACAGCACAGACTGGAATGTAATAGCATTGTTTTGTTCCTATTCCATTATTTTTTTCCCCAACATTTTTCTGACTGTGGCAAATGATACTCCACCCCATCCCACCTCTGCACGTGACACATGGGGAAACCGAGGCCCAGAAAGGGGAGGTGACTGGCCTGGGTCCCACTGAGCAGGCAGCTGAAGCATGAGGACCCCCGTCCTGACCAGCACAGACGGTGGAGGCTGGGAGGGGCGCCTTGGGTCTCCTCAGGGCCTCTCCCCTCCCCCACCCTGCTGACTGTGAGCCTGGAGGGTCAGGGCCTGACAGATGGGATTTTTCAGGGGAAAAGTGTTCTGAGAGTGAGGGGCCTTTGTCCTCTTAGCATCCCAACCCCAGAAGGCAGAGCCAGGCCAGAGTGCAGTGGTGCAGTGGAGGGAGGGGCGGCGGGGTAAGGGCCCCTCTCAAACTGGAAGGTCGTGGCCCCAGAGACAGAATCTTTGTGGAAACTTAACACCCAAGACCCTCCACCCAAGGGCCTGGCACAGGACTTTTCAGCTTTCATCTTGAGCTCCTCAGGCCCGTCCCACATTCAGTAACTCTGATCCCAACCTGGAAAGGCTGATTCCTTTCTGAGTCCTTTTCAGGTCTCCCTGCATGAGTGAGTCAGTCCTCTCTGCTGCTCTGTGTTTAACACCAGTGCCCACTAAGCTCCAGCGTAACAAGTAGAGAGCTGGCCTCAGGTGCAGCCTGGCCACCGCATCGGCCTGGAACACTGTCCCCATTTCCAGAAATATCGTCCCCATTTCTGGAGGCACATTCCATTTATGACAGAATGTACTTGCTTTTCATTTCGTGTATCAAGAAGTTTCCTCTTACAAGAAGCCCATGGTCAACTGTAACACACATTTTCGGGATAACCAGGGAAGTCAGTTGTGGACTAAATATTAGATACCAGAGAACTATGAATATTATGAAGTGCAATAGTGATCCTGGAAATGGCCTTACTTTTTGGAGATGCAAACTAAAGTATTTGGGGACAAAAATTGAGGATATCTACAATTCACATTAAGATACTTCTGGAAGAAATAGGTGAAGCAAATATGGAAAATGCCTGTGTTAAATCTGGGTATTGGGTATGTAGTTCATAATGTCAGTCTGTATTTTTCTCTGTCTAAAATTACTCTAATCAATCTTTGCTGGTTGACTTAGAGGGAAAAAAATCGTTAAGAAACAATCTCATGGCAGACCCCGAGCATAGCCAAAACTGTGAACATGTCGTGAGAGTGAAGGAAGCCGGGATAAGGCGGGAAGAACATTCTGGGTTGAGGAAAGCCAGCCCTGTATCTGGGAAGCTTGGCCCTCCTTCCCCAGGACCCCCTGATTCTCCCCTCAGGGCTGGCTTCTGGTTCTCGGAGCAGCTCCGTGGGCCTCACCACTGACTGTCCCCTCCTTGGGACATCTGCTCTCAGGTTTGGGGCCAGGCAGGAAGCCAACAGCTTTACTGTCCCCAGAGGCCCCCAGCCAGTCTGCTGGTGCCTGGGGTGGGGGAGGGGCGGGGCTCGGCCCCTTCACACCAGACCATCCCCCACCTTGGGACCTGGGCCTGGGCCCCTTCCTCTCACTGTCTACCTCACTAGGCAGATGGGGAAACTGAGGCCCAGGCCTGACCCTGGCTCTTCCTAAAGGACCCAGGACACAGTCGTGCAGAGGAAGAGGTGGAGAGAAGGTCTGTGGGCACAGAAAGGGCCAGAAGCCGACCTCTGACCCCCAGCCAGTCAGGGTCATGGGTGGGGGACAGGACCCCAGACATGTGAGGAGGTGAGGGTGAGGGTTCAGTGCCCCCCTGACAGGAGAGGGTCCCGCCTCCAGCAGCGGCAGCCAGATTTCCCTCACCTGTCACTCACACAGGGCCCCGAAGCTCACTCTTACTCTGGGGCCCAGCTGTCCCTCCTCAAGGTCTCCTCTTTCACAGTCAACAGATATTTCCTGAGCTTATCTGTGTGTCAGGCACAAACTAGATACCAGGGCCTCAGCCAGGAACAAATCAAACACGGTCTCCACCCTGGTCAAGCTGAGGCTGGTGGGAGTCAGAAGCCAGGCAAGATACAATAAGAGGACAGGATGTAACCCGGCATCAAGGGCACCGTGCGGAAAGCAGGAGCCGCACGTGGAGGGAGACGGGACGGCGACCAGGCTGCTTCAATAAGGGGTCACCTCTGAAGGCTGGGATCGAGCAGAGACCTGAATAAAGGGAGGAAGGGGCCTGGGGTTGCCTAAGGAAAGAGCCCCGGGTTGAGGGAACAGCAAGGGCGAAGGCCCTAGGGCAGAGTCTGCCGGGTGAGCGACAGCAGGGAGGCCAGTGTGGCTGGAGTGGAGAGTGGGCAGGGAGGAAGCCAAGCTCAGTGTGATGGGGGGCAGGACCGCACGTGGCAGGCCCACTAGAAGGAACGGGCCAGAGGCAGGCGGGGCGGGCAGGACAGGCTCTGAGTCATGACGTGAAGGGCAGGAGCAGGTGAAGTAGGATGGCCAGGGAGGAGACGACTGCAGAAGTCCAAGCACAACGCAAAGGAAGCCAGAAGGAATGGTGGCAATGGAAGGGACAGAGTGGCCGGACTCTATCCCGCAGGGTCTGCTGAGAGAGCGGATGTGGGGTGTGGGAAAAACAGGAGTCGAGAGGGGAGAGAGCAGCTTCATTTCAGAGACTCTGTTCCTTGCTGTATCCCTGGTGCAGGGGCAGAGTTGATCCCAATCAGCAGTCATGTGAAAGAGCAGATAAAGCGAGGAAAGAGACCCCTCAGTCTCAGGTTCCCCATCAGATCAAGCTGGTTTTGTTTTGGTTTGTTTTTTCCCCAAATCTGTCAGAAGGCGATCTCTGGTGGCTAATGATTGGAACTGCAAATCTTCAGGTTGAGGGCCGTAAAGAATTGCCCTTGTTCAGTCACTCAGTCGTGTTCTACTCTTGACCCCATGGACTGCAGCACACCAGGCTTCCCTATTCTCCACTATCTCCCAGAGTTTGTTCAAACTCATCTCCATTGAGTCAATGATGCCATCCAACCATCTCATCCTCTGTCGCCCCCTTCATTGAGTATGACCCCTGGAATATCACTGACTAGAAAAAAAAAAAAAAAAATCAGACACAGTGGAAGGTATAAGAGTGGCCAGATTTCCACCCTTCACCCACTTTACAGATGAAGATACTGAGGCCCACCTACGGTTGAGGTCTCATCTCCGTGTTGTTTTCCAATTGGGTATTGCACGAAATTCCCGCAGCCTCCCTAGATGCAGGGAATCCATCCTTGGCATTACTACATTCTTAGGAGGCATCATCCTGCCTCAGCTTTCATACATTCCAAATTAGTCCACACCTTCCCTACTTGGCTGGATGGAAAATCTCTATCCCATCTGGGCTGGAATTTCCACCTTCCTTCACTCCCGAAATCCTGCACCAGGGTGTCCAGTACAGGTCAGTCTGCAGTGACTCATTGGCCACGTGCGTGCTATGTCCCTTCAGCCATGTCCAAGTCTTTTTGGTCCCATGGACTGTAGCCCACCAGGCTCCTATGTCCATAGGATTCTGAAGCAAGAATACTGGAGTGGGTTGCCATGCCCTCCTCCAGGGATTGGACCTGCTTCTCTTAAGTCTCCTGCACTGTTCCCATTCCAGCTCAGTTCTTCCAACTTGAGCAAAGGATATGCTCCCTTATCTTTACCCCATTCAGATGGTGCCACAATCCCCCCCGCCTTTAACTTCTGGTCCACCTTGAGCTGTCATTGCTCCCTGCACAGGACAGAGCCAAGGAGAAGAAAGGAAGCCCTAGGGACACTCTCAGCAGAGCGGAGGAGGCTCTCACCTCCCCTGAGCTGTGTGGAAGACCTCTATTGCTGCACCACTAAGATGGCATTGGATGTTTCTCTTTTTTTCTTCTTCTCCATTGTTTTCTTAAGTAATTTTTAATTTTAGGTTACACAACTAACAGGGTTACAGATTCCTAGAAAAGTAAAATATTTCCATTAACTCTGAAAGTCCTCTTTGATCATTTCCCATTCCCCTTCCTATTCCTTGACACCCTCTACACACATACACACAATCCCAAAGATAAATCCTATTGTCAATTTATTTTTTAAATTTTATTATGTTTTTACATTTTTGGCTGCTCCCATGGTGTATGGGACCTTAGCTTGCATACCAGGGATTGAACCCTAGCCTCCTGCATTGGAAGGTTGAGCCTTAACTCCTGGACTACCGAGGAAGTCCTCACTATTGTCAATTTAAAATTTATCTTTCCAGATTTTTTCCTATGGCTATATATGTGGTAAACACACACACAGCCCTAATAATATGTAGCTTTTATTTGTGGGGAATATATATATACACATATTGGCTTCCCTGGTAGCTCAGCTGGTAAAGAATTCAATTGCCATGCAGGAGACCCCAGTTCAATTTCTGGGCTTGGAAGATCCCCTGGAGAAAGGAGAGGCTTCCCTGGTGGCTCAGATGGTAAAGAATCTGGCTGCAACGTGGGAGACCACGGTTCAATCCCTGGGTTGGGAAGATCCCCTAGAGGAGGGCATGGCAACCCACTCCAGTATTCTTGCCTGGAGAATCCCCATGGACAGAGGAGCCTGGTGGGCTACAGTTCATGGGGTCACAAAGAGTCAGACATGACTGAGCGACTAAGTACAGTATATATATATTACACAAATGGAATCATCATCCTGTACATATTTATCCTATGACTCTTTCTCCAGTCTGTTCTGCACTCCTGAGTTCAATTCAGGGCTATGAGATAGCATTCATTTTTATGAGGTCTGCACCTGGTCGGCTGAACCGGGAGCAAACAAATCCCTAACTAATCAGGAGACACCCTTGGAGGCCTCTTCCCCTAACCTTCTCCTCCTGCATCTCCTTTTCCTCTGATCTTTCTGCTTCTTTCCATTGAGCACCTTTTTCTCACCATGGCCTTTAAGCCCCCCCGCCCAACAACACACACACACACACACACAGTGAGAAGATCCTAAACCATGGCATTTAAGCCCCGCCCCTCCCCGCCCAACAACACACACACCCCCATCCCTCCATCCCCCCACACCCCTAAGAAGATCCTAAACCCCAAGATGCCCTTTGCATCTTACAAGGTAAAAATGTACCTTTGCAAGATACATCTCTGGAGTCTGGGGCTTCCTGCGCCCCCTCGTGGCTTTTCTGAGTAACGGCAGCGGCGCCTCCAACCCCTAATCCATTTGCCCATCAATCCGTCCGGAAAGCAACGTCCACCCCGAAAGAAACTACGAGTGAAACTCTGGGCGATCCGCCGTGAATCAGCTGAAGTCTTCCCTGGAAACTCTCCCGGTGGAATGTGAGCGACCTCCTGGCCTGCCAGAAGAGTCTATCTGTTTGAGATCATCCAGGGCTGAGCTTTGCAGGGGATTCATGGTTCTGGCACAGCATCCTTGGAGAGCAACTGGGTGATTGTTCTCAAGTATGTTGTAGTTAGCAGCCAGGGATTGATTCTACAAATATTTCACACATGCGCAAAAAGACAGATTGCCACAGTGTCTGTTACAGCATTATTCTTGATGGTAAATGATAGGCAACAAGCAATGGGGCTAGCTAAATTCATCCCGGTGCTTTTGGGTGATGGTACACCTCTAAGTCCTGCCAGTTCCCTGGCCTGAGATTCCCTTGAAGTGGCTCTACAGGCTCCCTGCACTCTGCAACCTGCCCTGTGCTGGGTTCTTTCCCACTCCACCTTCCCCTCATCTGCTCTTTTTTTTCTACAGAGCATATCCTCTAACATACTGAATGATTCCCTTATTCCTTACTGTCCATCTTGCTCCATCAGAAGGAAAACCAGCTCTCCAAGGACAATGGCTTTATCTATTTTGTTCAATTTTATATCCCATGCATCTCTCACAGTGCCTGACATACAACTGACACTTTATAATTTGTTGAATGAATGAAGCCAATGAATGAAGGTCTGAATACTGGGGATATAGAAAGATCTCCAAGAGAGATTAATCCAAAAGAGCAAGCTTCAGAATGACGTTGATAATGTGCTCCATTATATAAAGAATATTTTCCCATAAACTTAAAATGGCTAAAACAATTTAATTAATTGAAGTCTATTATTTAAACAACAAAGGCTATAAAAATATCTGGAGATGACAAGGAAGGGGAGAACATTTTGGTTGGAGTTCATTCATTCACGTATGCAATGAATATTTAAGTTCCCAGTGTATGCATACTGGTTATGTTAGACACAGATGTCAAGAAAATTTCTTTGGAGGAGGTAGTATTTGAGATTGGCTTTGAAGTATGGACAGGATTGTGCCTCAAAAAGATGAGATAGAATATTTTTTTGTTTTGTTGTTTGCTGCACTACATGACTTGTAGGGCCTTAGTTCCCCCAACCAGGGACTGAACCTGAGCCCTAAGCAGTGAAATAGCAGAGCCCTAATTCCTAGATCACCAGGGAATTCCCAGAAAGGATAATCTGATAGAAGGATCAGTAGGGAAATTTTGGTGACTTAGATGTACCGTGACTACTCAGAACGGTGGGCAGTTCTGGTTGTAAGTAGCAAAGGCTACAGATGAGAAAGAGCAAGTGATGGCGTTCTCATGGTCTATTAGTCCAGCTGAAAAAGGGCATAAACATGAAGCCCGGTCCTCATCTGGTGAGCCACAAGGCAGTCTTTGAAGGTTGATAATAAAGATGTATTTTAAAATTAAAAAACATTACATGAAGAGCTCCTGTGAGATGAGTGTGAGTCACACCTAAGACAGAACTGCCAGGGAGTGGGGAGGGGCCATCACTGGGAAGGAGGACAGGCATTTCAGGCTCCTCCAGGGGCCAAATTCTTGTGTCTCTGCAACCCAGAGTTGGGTTAAACACTTCCTGAGCCCCTGCCAGCTGAGAGAAGGGTCCAGTCTCTTCCCCTGGGGTCTGCTCACCTCCCACCCCAAGCATTTCCTAGGGGAGTGATTACTTATCAGTGATTATCTGTCTCAGAGAATAAGGCAGAAAGCTAGGCCAGAATTATTTGTAGAAGTCTTCACGCAGTGAGCAGTTACTAGGTGCCAGGCCCTGTGAGATTTATTTCGCACTGAGCCAGTTTACATCTGGGCTCGAATCCTGACTCTGCACTTACTGGCCTTGAGTGAGTCACTTAACCTCTTTGAGCATCAGTTTCTCCATCTACAATGTAGGGAATAAAAGTAGCACCTGCCTCGGATTACTGAAAGATTTAACTGGATGTGAACTATTACTGGGCTTTCCTGGTAGCTCAGTTGGTAAAGAATCCGCCTGCAATGCAGGAGACTCCGGTTCAATTCCTAGGTCAGGAAGATCCCACGGAGAAGGGATAGAGTACCCACTCCAGTATTCTTGGGCTTCAAGAAGGGACAGGCTACCCACTCCAGTGTTCTTGGACTTCCCTAGTGGGTCAGACAGCAAAAGAATCTGCCTGCAATGCGGGAGACCTGGGTTCAATCCCTGGGTTGGGAAGATTCTCCTGGAGGAGGGCATGGCAACCCACTCCAGTATTCTTGCCTGGAGAATCCCCATGGACAGAGGAGCCTGGCAGGCTACAGTCCATGGGGTCGCAAAGAGTCGGACATGACTGAGCGACTAAGCACAGCACAGCACTCCTACTATTTGTCAGAGTAGCATTTGTCAGAGAAGGCAATGGAACCCCACTCCAGTATTCTTGCCTGGAAAATCCTATGGATGGGGGAGCCTGGTAGGCTGCAGTCCATGGGGTCGCTAAGAGTCGGATACGACTGAGCGACTTCGCTTTCACTTTTCACTTTCACACATTGGAGAAGGAAATTGCAACCCACTCCAGTGTTCTTGCCTGGAGAATCCCAGGGACAGGGGAGCCTGGTGGGCTGCCGTCTATGGGGTCTCACAGAGTCGGATACGACTGAAGTGACTTAGCAGCAGCAGCAGCAGCAGCATTTGTCAGTGGGCATCAGATCCCGGCTCAGCCAGACTCTTGACCTCTCTGGGCCTCTGTTGCCTTATCTGTAGAGGGAGAGTAGTCATATCTCCTCAAAAGCCTGTGGTGGAGATTAAACATATTAACCCTTGTCAAGCTCAGGGCCTGGCACAGAGTCCTCTCAGCACACCCTGGCTGTTAGGACTTCTATTCCACAAGGAGGACACTATTATTATCCCCACTTTCCAGGTGTCATCCTTAAGCACTGGTATTTGAACCAAGAATTTCTGCTTCAGGGAGTGCTATTCCTGCTTGTAGGGAATTTGTTGTTGTTAAGTCAGTCACTCAGTCGTGTCCGACTCTTTGCGACCCTGTGGACTGCAGCACACCAGGCTTCTCTGTCCTTCACCATCTTCTGGAGTTTGCCCAAGTTCATGTCCATTGAGTCGATGACACCATCCAACCATCTCATCCTCTGTCACCCTCTTCTCCTCCTGCTTCAATCTTTCTCAGCATCAGGGTCTTTTCTAATGAGTCGGCTCTTCACATCAGGTAGCCAAAATATTGGAGATTCAGCTTCAGCATCAGTCCTTCCAAAGAATATTCAGGGTTGATTTCCTTTCGGATTGACTGGTTTGATCTCCTTGCTGTCCAAGGGACTCTCAAGAGTCTTCTCCAGCACCACAGCTGACCCTAAGGTGAGCCCAGAGCCAATGCTTGGGCAGGTCTTTTGTCTTCTGGGTCAAAATGCTGGCTAATGTGAGCCTTTTATCGTTAAAATGACTCATCAGGGTCATCAGAATCGGCTCCTGGACAGGTTCCAGACACACAGTAGGCTCTTGGTGAGCCCCGCCCACCATCCCCCACCTTTCCCCCTCCTTGGGGCGGGGACAGGTTAATACTAACCTGGCTGCCTCTGGCCCCTCCCATGCAGAGCCTCCTGAGAACAGGACCAGCAGGTAAGCCAGCAGAGCCTGGCAGGCAGCTCAGGTCTGCTAAGGGCAGAGCAGCAAGTACCAGGGGCTAGTCCCTGGCAAGGATCACTGGGCACCGAGGTGGGGGCACTAGTCTGGGGACGCGGGTGCCCCACGGCCTTTCCCCTAATTTCAGCTGCTGGCTCAGAGGCCAAGGGATAGGAGGGAAAAAGGGCCTCCTCCCCTGTTGGAGTTGGTCCGTTTGGAGTTGGGGCAACCTGAGCCAGCTGGGTGGACTCCAGACCCGCCCCCTCCCCAGGCCAAACGAGTGGGCCCCTACAGACCTCTGCCCGGCTGCATCTCTATGCCACTGGGACATCTAGACAGCTGCTCCTGCCAGGTGGGGGCTGGAGTCTTCCCTGCCTGGCACCGGGACCGGGACCGGAGGTTGGGATGGGCACTGAGGGGAGGAGAACCCAGCCAAGGTCAGCCCCGTGGGAGGGCTGAAGCCCTTCCAGGGCTTGGGAGAGGGGTGAGGGAGGAAGGGAATTCATGGTCCACATTGGCTGGCTGCGCTCCCATTATCTTCTCGCTTCCTCCCTGAAGCAAAGCCCTAAAAGCTGGGGCATCTTTAGACCCTTTGGAGACTCCAAGACCCAGAGAGCGTGAGCAGCTGGCTTGACAACGCACAGCCGGTAAGCACAAGCCTGGCTGAGCAGGGGGTGGACAGGGGGCAGGCAAGCACTGCTTCCTCCCTGGGCCTGGTTCCCCCACATCTGCGAGACAGGAATGCAGAGATGGGATGAGGCTCAGGGGAACCGGTGGAGAGGACAAGTGAAGGCCTCTGGATGCACGTGGACACGGGGTGCCCGGGCGGTGGCTGACCCAGGCCAGGCCTCCAGCACACCCGGGCCTCTCCCCTGCCTCCACCTCCTGCTCACTGCAACCTCTCCCTTTGGCCTGCCTCTGTCTTTCTTTCTGCCTGCTTCTGCTTCTAGCTTTTGATTCTTTCTTTCCTTTTGTGTCTCAGTCTCTGTCTTTTTGTCTCCACCTCTTCCTCTAGGTTTTTTTTTTAACCGTCTCTATCTCCCTGTTCTGTTCACTCAATACCATCTCACTCCTGCCCGGACCACATCCTCACCCCTCTAGTCTTATTAGGAGTCTGGAACCTGGGGTAATATTGACTCAGACCCTTGTCTGGGAGCGGTGTGTGGCCAGCGCCCATGCTGTCAGCTGGCACTGTCTGAGCTGCCCTGGCTGACATAACCCCCACGGCTGAGGCAGGCTCGGTTGGGGGACCTGGCCTTTCGCAAACCAGGTGGCCATCTGGACACTGGGAGAGAGGACAGGGCCAGGCTCGCATGGGAGAAAGCGGCACTCACCAGATAGACACAGATAAACTCCCGTCCACTGAGCTGATGCCCAGTGATGCCATAAAGAAGAGAGCAGAGAGCAGGTCAGTGCAAGCTTAGAGGCTTGGGCTCTGATGGTCAAGGCTGGACAAGGCCCTTCCTGCCAGTGGGGGTGTGCTGGCCCCTCACCCCTACTCCCTTCACTCCCTTGGGCCTGGGACACAGCTTTTCATGCAAGAATCTGAAGGAAAGAGACACCTTTGTCTGAGGCTGTCCTTCTGGCTTCGCTGTCTACCCACCTGCTTGTAGGAGAATGTCAAGGGTCTCATTGGAAGCCTTAGGTTTCTGGTTTCCCGCAGTCGCCAAAGGGCCTGGGAAACAGATGTGTTTGGAGTCTCTCAGGTTCTCCAGGGCCTGGATCGCATGTCTCTCCCTTTTCCAGCCCAAGTGCTTGGGGAGGCTGGAGGTGAGTGGAAAGGGATCCTGCTCAGCTTGGCCCCTGAAGCTGGTCTCTAACCCCCTCCCCTCCAAGGCCCTCCTCACGCTGCTTAAGAGGGCTGGGTCCGCAGATATACCTGGGCTCAAACCTCAGCTCCCAGATGACCAGCTGTGTGACCTCAGTAAATGACTTTCCCTCTCTGAGCCTCGGTTTCCTCATCTATTATATTAAATGTAGACAATTATCACGCTTTCTCCAGGATTGTTGAGAGGATTTGATGGATAATGTGTGTAAAGTGCTTAACATTGGGCCTGGGGAGACAAGCAGTAAGAAATGGTGGCCATTGTTCTAGTTGTTACTATTGGCACTGTTTTTATCTTTTCCCCCTTGACAACTGCACCAGCTTTCTAAGGGGTTAACAGGTTTCATCCCTGATTCCACCCTGGTTCTCCATTACTGTCCTCACAACAGCCAGAATGATTCTATCTAAAGTGAAATTAGAGCTGGCCCAGCAGGGGAGATTTTTTACTCAGAGGAAACCTCCAAACTCTTGCCTACAGGGCCCCACGTGACCTGGCCAGTTCCTCCCCACAGGACCTGAGATAGCCACATCAGCCTCCTGGCTGTGCCTTCCACACCAAGACCTGTTTCTGGCTGGGCGGACAAGTGAGGCCCCACCCCAGGGCCTTTGCACTTGCTGTCCCCTCCCCCCACTACTCTTTCCCCTGACATGGCTCACTCCCAGGCTTCCTTCAGGTTCCCTCTGCCAGCTGCCCTCCCCGACTGCCTGCTCCCCCTGACAGCTCCTTCCCTCCACATCCCTTATCACCAGCTGACTAGCTCAATGTTCCTACTTTGCTTAGCGACTGTTTCATCCCACACTTTCCTGAGAACAGAGATTGTGTCAAGCACATAGCAAGTATCCAGTGAATACCGGGTAAATGAATCAACAAGAACTGCAAAGCCACTGTAAAACAGATAACAGAGATACGCTCTTTTAAATAGTATCCCCAGCACTCTTTGAGCCACTCCTGAGATCTCTGAAGCCACCCAGCCTCTGCATTGGCAGGTACCTCTGTCCAGGACATCCGCCGTCCACTGCCATTGATGGCTCCCGAAGCACATGGCACTTAGTGTGGCTGGCTGGGAATAAGCCAAGGCAGGGGAGCCATAAAGGAGATGGGTCACCCTGGGCCATAACACCACCATGACTTTTTTCCAAATGGAGACTTGTAGAGCCAAATCACTTCCCTCAAACTATACAGCTGCATTTGTGCCTGCCTCAGGACCCAGAGAACTCATCTCTGTGGGCCATGGGGACTGGGGCTCTCAGTGCATGGGACCAATTGCACATAAATAAAATTCAGGCTCCTTACCTCCCCGGTCTGCCCTCTACTCCCCATTAAGCCCACTGTTTCAGCCACACTGGCCTAGGCTCATGCCTGCCCCAGGACCTTTGCACAAGCTGTTCCTTCTGTGTATATGTTCTTTGGAGTATTTTTATGATGTTTTTAATTCAAAAAATATTCAAACATTTGATACAGCTGAAATTTATTTTCTTTTGATGGGGCAGGGACTAGGTAAGAGATAAGAAAGAGATTCAGCTTTATTTATTTTTCCCAAATGGCTACCCTATCTTATGTTCTTACTGGTTCTATGTAGGAAAACTACTTATTTGTAAATGTGTAACTGGCCAGCTTGCTGACCTCATAGTTTTATAGCTGTTCAGGTGATAAAAAGGTAACCATCTTCTGCCAATTCCCCTCCTCCCTTTAATTATTTACTTATTCCTCCTTAATAGGCATACCACTTATTGCCTCCTCTATATCCTTGCTTATTCTTTACCTTCTTCTGCTCTCAAGGCCTGAAACAGTGAGTCAAACCCCACCATTTACTATTCTTCTGTCCGTCTCTCCTAGCATGTCTGAGGCTTCTGGAGAAAGTTATTCAGAATACAGATATTCACTACTGTTTTGACTCCATTATGAATCAGTCTTTATCGATATAAACTGAGTCTCAGTTTACACTTTTGATTTTTGCTATCAGATTCCATAGTGAGAGTTACCGCTCCCTCCCTCCATGTGCCTCCCTCTTTCCCTGCATTTTTTTCTGGAAGACCTTCGCCCCACACTTACTCCTAACCTGTTCCTTTTGGTATCTCTTTAAGGTGTGTCTCAACAACTCATTTCGTTTGATTTTGGTTTTTGATCACATCCTAATTGAGGCAGGACCTGAGTTTCTGAGTCAGGGCATTAATAGTAAATGAGATCAATGTATTCATTAGTTTTTGCTTACCATCACTGGTCAGTGCACATTCTTGAACATATATCTCTGCCCAATTAGCCATTGTTTTGCTATTTATACAAAATAAGAGTGGCTTAAACAATGTAGAAGCTTATTGATAACAACATTAAACAAGCAAAATGGTATGAGCGAATGCTTTCACTGTTCATCTGAAACTATCAAATCATTGTTAATCAGCTGTATCCCAGTACAAAATAAAAGTTAAAAAAAAAAAAACAAGCAAAATAGCCCAGCAGGGGGCAAAACGGGGCTGGCATGGCAGTTCTATGCCTGAGAGGGGGTCTAGTCTCTGTCTAGCCCCAACACCATCTCCCATTTGTGCAAAATGGCTGCTGGCATTCTGGCTATCACATCTAAATTCCAGACAGCAGGATGGAGAAAGAGCAAAAGAGCACATTCCCTTTAAGGAGATTTTTTCAAAGTTTCTTACACCCTTATTAGTGTTAGTGTTAGCCGCTCAGTCGTGCCCGACTCTTTGCGACCCCATGGACTGCATCCCACCAGGCTCCTCTGTCCATGAGATTTTCCAGGCAAGGATACTGGAGTGGGTTGCCATTTCCTTCTCCAGGGCATCTTCCCACCCCAGGGATTGAACCCCAGTCTCCTGCACTGCAGGCAGATTCTTTACCGACTGAGCTACAAGGGAAGCCCCTACAACCTCATTGGCCTGGTCTTAATTCAAGAGCCATGTCCAGCTACAAAGGAAATTGGAAAATGTAGTCCTCTAGCTCAGTGGCCATTTGTCCAAACAAAAATCTAGTCTTGGTAATAATGAAAGAAGGAAGAGTGGCTGGTGGGAAGCAGTTAGTAGCCTTGGTCTTGGAGTATCAATGCTCCATCTTTTCTTTCCTTCCAAAGTGTTTCACTCATCCTAGGCAGAACTCTACCGGAGCTGATGTAGGTCAGCTTTTTTTTCAATGAGATTCTTCCTGCTTTATAACAGGTTCTGGTCTCAGGTGGTTGTGAGCAGCCAGCACTTATTTCTGGGTCTTCTTGGACAGTACTGTGAGCTGCTAAGAAGCTACGGTGAACTGCTGGCTTTTGAAAGAGGTCTGTTCCCTCCTCCACTCCACTGATCCTCTGGGGCAACACTGCCTGTGTTTTGCAGCCCATGAGTTACCTGCCTTGGCCAATGTAGGGCAGGAAACTTGCCTTTCCATCCAGCCCCAGCCACTGCTCCCTGCCCTCTACCTGCAGCTCTGCCTCTGCTTTGGCCCATGATGCATCTGGGTCCTGCCGCCCACCCACCTCTTCCTCGCACTTTTCTCTGGGGATAGCCCCTGTGTCTTTTCTGCTTGCATCCCTCACAGCACTGGGCACAAAGCAGGTGACTAAAAATCCCTGCTTGTTGATTGTTTAGAGGGAAGTGATGACAAAATTCTGCCTTCAGAAATGACGTGTATTGTGGTATCAGGAAGTGTTCAGGATAACTGTTTTTAAATGCAATTGCCACATTTTTTGAAATAGTAATTGTGATCATTAACATGTACACGTACAAAGTATCAGGCATCGTGTGAGCATTTTGCAGGTTTCATGGTCATAACAACTCTGATGTTGGTACTGGGAGCCTCCCATTTTGTACAAGAGAAATCAGACACCAGAAGTTAAGCCAATTAGTGCAAGGTTGAAGCCAGGATTTGAGCCCAGACGTCTGCCTCTAGACACTAGTGCAGCAAGAGCAGTAAGGTGGCTGGAGGCAGTGACCTGAGTCCAGATCTGAGAGAGAGGCCCAAGGTTGGATCCCAGCCCACACCTTGCCCCCTACTAGGACGGGATCCAGGGCAAGCCACATCTTGCTCTCAAAAATGAGGGCTAGATTTGATCAGGGTTTGCAGTGTATCAGGCTTGGAGGGTCCCAGGTGGGTGCCCTAAGTTAAAGAGGGCCAAGGGTGATTGTTGCCATGTAGGCAAACTGACCTGGTGTTGTCTTCCAGAATATTCAGGAGAAGCCAGAAATCCTGAGTTTTGTTTGCCAAATCCTTTCTGACTTGCAGACGTCAGTAACTAATTATTTACAACTCACCCCACATCAAAATAACACATCTGCTGCTTGCCTGCAGCCAGTGAGTTACCAGTTCACAAACTGGAGCTAGGTCATCTGTAAAGGCTCTTCCACCACTGTCAGAATGCGAGATTCCAAAGCAGCCCCTGCCCTCCAGGGGTTTCAGTCTCCCTGGCAAATGTACCAGGACACACCCACTCCAGGAAAACCCTGAACGGAGGGGCCTGGGGCCTGGGGCCGGCAGCCAGTGGAGGTTTCCTGAGGGGCAGAGTCCTGCAGAAAGCTGAGATGCAGATGGGTGTGAAGATGGTGCCCCAGCCAGGCTAAGACAGAAGTTTGCCCTCTCTCTGTGGGTCCTCTGGGCACGCCCAGAGCCAGGGCTTGACCTGGGCTGTCAGTGGGGCCAGCTTGCTGGTGAGGAAACAGAGCTTTAGTGACTCGCCTAAGGCCCCCAGACAGGAGGTGGTGAAATGGGACTGAAAGCAGGTCTGGCTGCATTCCACCTCCCAGGGAGGATTGGGTTTCAGAGGAAGAGAGTCTGGGGTTGGAGAGTCAGCTCTATGTACGGGAACCTGGAGAGGAAGTTCCACCCCACAGGGGCTGCCCCAGCATGCTCTAGAAGAGAGACAAGGAGTTAAAGGCTGGCCGTGTGAGTTGAGCAGAACCAAGAGATCAGGGTCCTGGGGAGAGGTGAGTGGAGCCATCTGCTTCAGAGGACCCAGCCTCTGCATCACCAGCCTCCGGAGCGGCCCTCCACCCCCGCAGACCCCACCCCATTCCCCATCTGTAAAAAGGATGTGATTGGACCAGTCAACATTTCTCTCCAAAATGGTACCTGTGCCAGCTGTGATTTCAGGCAGTACCTCCAGGGGAACTTTCTTTTTTCCGTTAGTAATTTTAATATTCATATGTTAATTTTCGTGCAAATTAGAAAAAATAATAACTATAACAGCAAACCCTTAGTGAGCGCTTTCTATGCGCCAGGTACTGTTAAGACAATATATACTCCTTAACGTTGCATCTCATTACAAACCATGAGGTCGATTTACAGAGGGGGGAAAAGAGGTAGAGGGAGGCAAATTCAGTCACCCCAAATCATTCAGTAAGCTCAGAGGCAGACCTGGCTTCAAGTTCAGGCAGCTGCCTCCAGTCACTCACTCAACTCTGTGAACAAAGAATGTTGCCTGACATCCCATCTCTACAAGGATTAAGTTGGAACCCACAGCAGTTGACTGTCAGTGCTTCCTGAGGGGCATTCAGGATGGAGAAGCACTCAGCATGAAACATTCTGTTTCAGATATACAGCCTCCAGACAGTTAAGATGCAAACCAAAGGAAGCATTATTCCAGTGACCCAGACATCCTTTATCTTCCCTTACATTGAAAAGCACTAAAATCATTAACTTGAGCTGAGTTTGTGTCTGTGTCTGTGGGTGTGTGACTGGCATTAATCTTTTACCTAGACTTATGTATGACCAACTGTAACCCCCAACAACAAATTCATATGTATCCTGGCTCCTCCCTTACCTCTCTGGAGCAGTTCCTCAGACCTGAGAGGCTGTCTTCCTGGCTATTATCTTCACATTGCTGTTGTTTAGCTGCTCAGTCCTTCCGACTCTGGGACTCCATGGACTGCAGCATGCCAGGCTTCCCAGTCCTTCACCATCTCCTAGAGTTTGCTCAAACTCATGTCCATTGAGTCATTGATGCCATTCAGCCGTCTCATCCTCTGTCGCCCCTTTTTCTCCTGCCTTCAGTCTTTCCTAGCATCAGGGTCTTTTCCAATGAGTTGGCTTTTTGCATCAGGTGGCCAAAGTACTGGAGCCTCAGCTCAGCATCAGTCCTTCCAATGAATATTCAGGACTGATTTCCTTTAAGATTGACTGGTTTAATCTCCTTGCTGTCCAAGGGATTCTCAAGAGTCTTCTCCAGCACCACAATTTGAAAGCATCGATTCTTCGGTATTCAGCCTTCTTTATGGTCCAACTCTAATATCCGTACATGACTACTGGAAAACCATAGCTTTGACTAGACGGACCTTTGCCAGCAAAGTGGTCTCTCTACTCTTTAATATGCTGTCTATGTTGATCATAGATTTCCTGCATAGGGTCCCTAAATAAAGCTGAAACTCACTGCTCTTATGTTGTGAGATGCTGATTTTTTTTTTCAGTTGACAAACCCTCTCCACTGTTTTTTCTTAGACTGAGGGTAACGGCACAGGTGGTGTGACACAGGTAATTGGGAAGGTAGTAAAAAAGGATAGGCTACCCACTCCAGTATTCTTGGGCTTCCCTCGTGGCTCAGTTGGTGAAGAATCCGCCTGCAATGCAGGAGACCTGGGTTTGACTCCTGGGTTGGGAAGATCCCCTGGAGAAGGGAACAGCTACCCACTCCAGTATTCTGGCCTGGAGAATCCCATGAACTATATAGTCCATGGGGTTGCAAAGAGGCAGACACGACTGAGCGACTTTCACTTCACTTTACTTAAACAGGTCACAGCACATGGCTCTAGAGGGCTACAGCCAGACGGTCTCCAAGGGCCTGTCCAGAGATGGAGCTCTATAATGTGAGAAGAAGAACTCCAGACTGGAATTTTATATCAGATAACCATATTTTTGTAACAGATAGTGTGCTGTGTTTACATGGTTCACAAATCAAAATTATGTAAAAAGATCTACACTGAGATGCTGCAAACATCCCAGCAGTCTCTATGTGTCCTTCAAAGTCTGCTTTGCGCAAATACAAAGAGAACATATTCTTCCTCCTCTTCCCCTAAGTCCAAAAGACCATACACTGTCCACCTACCTTAATGTTGTTCACTTATCAACTCAGCCTTGAGGCCTGTCGCCATCCATCAGCCAGTGAACTCTCCCACCCCACTCTCTTTGTAACAGGTGTGTGCTATTCCAACAGGCCATCATCTCTTCCACTAGCCCCTCTTCTGTGAATGGCACAAAGGTTGTCTCTTATGTTTTGCTGTTATCAACAAGACTGCAAGCAACAGTAACCTCATGTATAACTCATGGCTTTGGAAAATCTCACAGTGAGAAATGGAGTCACTGTTGATTGACATTTCCCATGGCGAATGAAGGGGACGGTCTAAGGCTTACTTGTATTTTTCCCTCTGAACTGTTCATATCCTATGTCGACGTCTCTGTTGGGTCTTTTTGTTCTTAATCTGCAAAAACTCTTGACATATTAGGAAGATGAACCTTTTGTCTGTGCTTTACATTGCAGTATTTCCCCCCCCGCCGCCAGATATCATCTGTCTTTTGATCTTCTTGTTGGTATTTTTTTGTCATTTTTTGCAGAGGCTGTTTTATTTGCTTGCTTTTGTGTGTTCTAATATTTATGCAGTAGAATGTATTATTGTAGCCACGTGTTCCAGGAAACAAACTCACTCAGAAAAACAATGCAGATAGTGGAGTGCAGTTTATTACACCAGCGGGCCCAAGGCAGAGTCTCCTCTTAGCCAAGGACCCCGATCAGTTTTTGTGAAAACCTTATGTACCCTAAGTGTACGTGCCCAAACCCACCTCCCCAAATTCCCTGAAACTAGTCTGAACAAAGGAAAAGAAAGATACAATCAAAGTTAACCCGTGATTCATATGCCTTAGGCCTAGGTAGTTAACAGTGGACAGTTATCAATAGGCCTGTGATCATACCCCAGTAAGCATAATAGAATTTATGATTCTATTCGGTTACACAATTAGGGTATTCTTTTAGGTGAGGGAGAGTCTAGGTACGAGCCCTGAGGCTCTTCCATCTGGGGGGGGGGGTCTGGTTTTCCAGTTGGTATGTCATTTCCATAGATACTGGGCATATAGCTCAAAGTCCACAGTCAGGCCCAAGATGGAGCCTGTTCTGTCTGTTTCCTCCTTCAGTATCAAATTTTTCTTTTGTGGACTCTGGATTTAGGAGTCATGATTAGGAAATCTTTCCCTGCTGAAGGGTTAGTTATAAAGGGATTTGTCTGTGTTTTCTGCTAATAAAAAGCCAACGTGTTCATGGAGAGGGGAATAATAAGAGAAAACCCTGGGCCCAGAAGCACAGTCTTTTGCTATATGATGCACCTGACATTGCTCACCTGATATTCTTCTCTATCAGACACATTGCAGGCTGATCTGCAGAGGGAGCTGCCTCCAGCCCAGGGCGGACGACACCATGGCCTTCCTGATACACCTGCTGGTCTGCACGTTCGGGATGGGCTCCTGGGTGGCCATCAACGGGCTTTGGGTGGAGCTGCCCCTGCTGGTGACAGAGCTACCGGAGGGCTGGTATCTGCCCTCCTACCTCACAGTGATCATCCAGCTGGCCAACATCGGCCCCCTGCTGGTCACCCTGCTCCATCACTTCCGGCCCGGCTGCCTCTCCGAGGTGGCCGTTGTCTTCGCCGTGCTGGGGGTGGGCACCATCGCCTGCATCCTCTTCGCCTTCCTCTGGAACGTCACTTCCTGGGTGCTGGGCAGCCAGCACAGCATTGCCTTCCTGGTCCTCACCTTCTTCCTGGCCCTGGTGGACTGCACCTCCTCTGTCACCTTCCTGCCCTTCATGAGCAGGCTGCCCACCTACTACCTCACCACCTTCTTTGTGGGCGAAGGACTCAGCGGCCTCCTGCCCGCACTGGTGGCTCTTGCCCAGGGCTCGGGTCTCACCACCTGCGTCAACGTCACGGAGATATCGGCCACCACCCTGAGCCCTGACACCACCAGGAACGTGGACAGCCCACAGGTATCTGCCATCTCTCAGGGTCGTTGCAGCTCTGTCCTTGGTCACAAGCAAGATCTTACCAAGGTGTTCCCTAGATGTTGGGTGGACCTGTATTCTTGACCCGACAGCACTTTCGATCACCTGGGGGCACTGCTGAGACACACACATATCTAGGGTGGGGTTCCTCTGAAATCCTTGCGGTCAGGTGTATTTTGAAATCTGGAGTTTCAGATCGTAGAACACACTTACCCCACGTCTAAGACAGGGCCTGTGACACAGCAAGGGGCACAGCGATCCCCACAGCCCACAGCCCAGGGCATTCATGCCCCATAGGCAGATGAGGGCTATAAACAGCTTCATATCCAGTTCAAATGTTGCTGTCAACCAAGTCACGAAAACATTCTGACTTTCAGAGCCTTTCAGATTTTAGAGTTGCAGATAAGGGATTGTGAACGTGTCTTTATTGAAAATTCCCCAGGTGCCACTAATGTACAACCAAGCTTGAGAACCACAGACTTTAAACGTGGATTAACGTTTAGACGTTACCCCATGTGTTTACAGCATCCAACTTTCTCACTGGATGTGGGACAATATATGTGTCTGATATTATCCAAACCGCAGCAGTGCAGCAATGGTTGCAAACCAGCGGCCTGGGCCACCGTAACAGGCAAGCTTTTTTTTTTTTTGAGAGTTTGAATTAGTTAATAACATTCAAATGTTTTGAAATTTCGCATAAATCTAGATGCATGATATCTCTTGAAAACAGTCACCACAGGGCGCCTTTGGGTGGGGCTGTTCTTCTGTCTCAAGCCAGCCCCATCTCTGAATATGCATATTTTCGGTTGCCAGCCCTGGAGGGCACTGAGTGGGCGGAGCTGTAGCTTCTGTCCTGACACCTCCGCGCTCCGTAAAGTGGGGATGCACTGGCGCTGTCAGAGGACACACACAAGCTGATACAGATCCAGTGCTGCTGCCCAGCGAGCGAGTCAGTGTGAGCATGTATTATCCTCGCCATAGTAGCTGTGCGTATATTATCCATCACTTACATAATAATGATAATGCCTAGTATTTCTTCTATACACACAGACCTCGGAGACAATTGCAGATTTGGTTCCAGACCACCATGATAAAGCAAATATCTCAATGAAAAAGTCACACAAACTTTTTGTGTGCCTATAAAAGTTATGTTTACGCTATATGTCGTCTATTGAGTGTATAATAGCACTGTGTCTAAAAAAACAATGTCCATAGCATAATTTTAAAATATTTTATTAATAAAAAGTGCTGACTATCTAGGAATTTCCTTGTGATCCAGAGCTTACAACTCAGCTTCCACTTTAGGGGATCTAGGTTCAATCCCTGGTTAGGCAATGAAGAGCCCACAAGCTGTGTGGGGCAGCCAAAAAAAAAAAAAAGAAAGTCAACTATCATCTGAGCCTTCAGTGAGTCATAATTTTTTTGCTAGTGGAGGGTTTGAAATAATTCAAGAATTACCAAAATGTGACCCAGAGGCAGGAAGTGAGCAAATGCTGTTGGAAAAAATATGAATAGACTTGCTCAACATAGGGTTGCCACAAACCTTCAGTTTGTTAAAAAAAAAAAAAAAAAATCACCCAGGGATCTGACTGGCCCTTGTTTTGTCTTTGCCAGGGAGCTAGCAGCACTTTGGTGTCTAAACTCGCTGGGACAGCACCCTCCGTGATCCACCTGGAAAGCCGTTACCTGCCCGCCAACTTCTCGCCCTTGGTCTTCTTCCTTCTGCTCTCCTTCATGATGGCCTGCTGCTTCATCTCCTTCTTTTTCCTCCAGCGTCAACCCAAGCGCTGGGAAGCCTCCATAGAAGACCTCCTCACCTCTCAGGTCACCCTCAACTCCATCCGGCCACAGGAAGGGAAGGACCTGGGTCCCCCAGAGGAGAGCGGCAAGGCCCAGGACCCCCTGGAGGAGAAGACGGCCCCCCAGCGCCTGGCCCACCTGACGTTCATCTACGTCCTGGTGGCCTTTGTGAACGCGCTCACCAACGGCGTGCTGCCCTCGGTGCAGACCTACTCCTGCCTGTCCTACGGGCCTGTGGCCTACCACCTGTCTGCCACCCTCAGCTCCATGGCCAGCCCTCTCACCTGCTTCCTCTCCATTTTTCTGCCTAACAGGTCTGCCCTCACCTGGCTCTGGAGAGCTCGGGTTGGGGGCGCACTTCGTGTCAGACCCCAGAATCCACCACGCCTACCTATCAGGCTGGAGGTGGGATAGTTAAGAACACGGTGTCTGGGGCTCAACTGCCTGGGTTCAAGTCCCGGCTCTGCCACTTGCTAGCTCTGTGATACTGGACACCTCTCTGGGCCTCAGGAGTCTAATCTGGAAAATGGGGAGAATAATAGCTCTTCTTAGGTTGCTGGGGGCTAATTTTGTAAAGCTTTTAGAGCAGTGAGTGCCTGGCGCATGTCAGGTCTACATTCACCACCACTGGCCCATGAGGAGGAATAAGCAGGCAGGAAGCGAGGCTCCTATTTACAAATGGAAACCCTGAGGCTCGGAGAAAGCGTTTGCTCGGTCTAATTCCCAGGATTTGAGTCCTGCCCTCCTGCCTCCGGCCCACGCTGGCCCTCTTACAGCTGTAATTCTAGAAGAATGGCTGGGCAAATTGATAAAACAGAAACTGAGTCAGCCTAGATCGAGGCCTGGGGTTCCAAATTTTAATAAGCAACCTAAGTGGTTCTGATGCAGGGGCTTCAGACCCCCACAGGAGAAACACCCACCTTGGGGTCATGAAATTTTAGGTCCCCCCTGCCTCCCACCTTCTCCTCTGCCCTGCCTGTCCTTACTGCCTCTCAGCCCTGCCCATCCCCACCTGCCATCCCCACCTGCCATCCCCACCTCCCCTAGTCCTGCCCACCCCACCCCCACCCCCTGCCAGGGAAGGAGGGATCATGAGGATGGGAGAGCTGGACAGATGTCAGTTTGCCAGAAAGCTGAGTTTTCTCCCTTGGGTTTGAAAATTGTGGAGCGAAGCTGGAGATCTCTGAGGGAACAGACCAGAGGCTGCAGATCTGTGGACTCTGAGATGCCCAGAATGTTAGAAATATAGAATCTGAGAGTCCCAGAATCCAAGAATCCTGAGACAGAAAATGTCCTTAGAGGTAGGCAGCCCTCCACTCTAACATGTCAGCGTGGATGGGGAGATCCCAGGGAAAAGGCCTCAAATGAAGGATGGTGTCCTCAGTGGTCAGACCGAGGGCTACACAGAAGGTCACCGGTGCCTCTGAGCTGGCTACCAGGGCCCATGGATCATGCAAATCTCACATTGTGGACCAGGGAGCTGAGGGTGGAGGGAGGAAGGGTCACCCGAGGCTGCACAGCACACCCTACAGTCACGGTGCCATGATCCAAGCCTCCCACTCATCTGCCCAACTTCCTAGAGTGGGTGCGAGGTATTGCAGGAGGAAATAGCAACAGTTGCTACCAGGTGGGCCCACAACCAGGGCCAGCCCCTACACACTCTGCTCCCCTGCATTCTCCCAGCCACATAAGACTCATCTCACAGGTGAAGAAACTGAGGCTTAGGGCCCAGTCTTGCAGAAGGAACTGGGATTTGAACCAGGCTTGTGTAGCCCCAGAATCTGTTCTGTTTCTTCCGCTGGGATGCTGGGCTCTGCTGTTAATACTCAGGATGACTTGTGCCAGTCTTGATCTCAGGAACCTCACTGATGCACTTGAACTGGGTAGCCTGGAAGTTTCCACATGGGTCTAGCCTCTAAACCTGGAGAAGCTGACCACTCCATGTGGCCCCCTGGAGCTTGAGCCGGGTCGGGGAGTAGGGGCAAATGTTCAGGCTTCTCAGTCTTCCAATCATGCCCCACGCCCCCAACTCTGTCCTAGGTCTCTGCCATTCCTGGGAGTCCTCGCAGTGCTCGGGACCAGCTTCGGAGCCTACAACATGGCCATGGCTGTGATGAGCCCCTGCCCCTTCATGCAGGGCCACTGGGGCGGAGAAGTCCTCATTGTGAGTGTCTGGACTGTGGCGCTATCCACCCCCAACCCCTACCTAGCCAAGGCCTAGGAGACCCAGAGTACAGCTCCTTCTACTGACCAAGTGCTTTGTGGTTACTTGCTCAGGAAGCCCAAGGTGGGTGTGAGGAGGAGGAGGGATGCTCTCATTGGGGAATAGAGGCTTCGGAAGGTTAGTTGGCTGGTCCAAGGTGACAGTGCAGACTCTCCCATGAATGCCACACTCTCCACTATGTGTATGGCAGCAGTAGCCTTCTCCCAGTTGCCCCTGACTTGATCATGCTGTGCTGTGCTTAGTCGCTCAGCTGTGTCTGACTCTTTGTGACTCCATGGACTGTAGCCCACCAGGCTCCCCTGTCCATGGGGATTCTTCAGGCAACTTTGGGTTGCCATGCCCTCCTCCAGGGGATCTTCCCAACCCAGAGCTCAAACCCAGGCCTCTCCCATTGCAGGTGGATTCTTTTACTGTCTGACCCACCAGGGAAGCCCAAGTATCCTGGAGTGGGTAGCCTATCCCTTCTCTAAGGGATCTCCCTACCCAGGAATCGAACTGGATTCTCTTGCATTGCAGGTGGATTCTTTACCAGCTGAGCTACCAGGGAAGTCCTGACTTGATCATGGGGGACAGAAAGCCATTGGGTTCTCCTTTATCCTTGGGGAGGTCAACTCAGGGGGCCCCATTAGCTCTCCTTGCACTTAGAGGCTATTCCATGGGGTTCTCTTAGCCATGTTAGGTCACCCTAGAAGTGCCCTTTGCCCCTGGGGCTCACCCCAAAGTCACCTTCACTGAGCGTCTCTCCCAACGTGTCTCTGCAGGTGGTTTCTTGGGTGCTGTTCACTGGCTGTCTGAGCTACGTCAAGGTGATGCTGGGTGTGATTCTGCGCGACCACAGCCGCAGCGCCCTCCTGTGGTGCGGGGCGGCGGTGCAGCTGGGCTCGCTCCTGGGAGCGGTCGTCATGTTCCCGCTGGTCAACGTGTTGAGGCTCTTCTCATCCGCTGACTTCTGCAGCCTGCAGTGCTCCGCCTAAACCAGCTGAAGGGACGTGATCCATCATAAGGCCCCGCCCTCATTACTAACTCCTGAAAACTGGGACACCTCGAGGCAAGGTGTGTGCCCAAGGTCACAGAGCCAGTGGTAGACAGCAGGGAGGCAGAGCCTGAGTACTTTTGTGTACAACACAAACTCCTCTCAGGAAAGGTGGGGAATGGTATGGGCCTCCCAGGGGACACGGAAATGCAAAGCACAGCCCACCCCAACTCTGTCACAGCGCCTGCCGTTCTAGCTTCTCAGATCTCATTTAGCTCTTGAGAGATGACTGTGAGAAATGAACTGTTTTCTGCCATATCAATAAGCAAAGGATATCACAACCACCAGCAATTGCAGGTGTCCAACATGAGCCAGTGAGCCCTGAGGAAACTCAGGATATGAAAGCACAGGATACTGGCCCCAGATAGCTGAGGTGCATGTCAGAGGGATGATTTCAGTGAGCCCAGACTCATGCTAAATACATAGAAAAGCGCTGAATTGCTTAGCTTGCAGTTTCTGGTTTTCTTTCATAACAGTAATCTATTGATGTTTCCACTACCTGCCCTTTGTGGCCAAACTCCTATATCCTAGCTTCTCCCCTAACCTCTAACCGAGAGCAGTTCTCTCAGGATTACTTGAGATGCTGCCTCCCAGGCTTGACGTCCTAAAAATTCCCGCTGAATAAAACATAACTCTTTAACTTTTAGATTGTGAATATTTTTCACGTCGACAACGGTTCTGCAGCACCCAGCTGGATGGTGTTAGAAGGGGAACAGCTGGGAGGGTGAGCCGCCTGTTATAAGCCATGTGACCTTAGGGAAGTCACTTTATTGCTATGTGCCTCTGTTTCCTCTTCCACAAAATGGAATTATTAGCACCTATGTCATAGGTTTGGCACAGGGATAAAAGGGAGAAGCACCTAGAATGTCCTGATCTGATGACCAAGAGTAATAACAGGAGTGACAATCAACAAAGCCTAGAAGTGGCTAGAAGGGTTAAGAGATGTTCCCTTCTCCATATCCTTTCCACCCCTGTTCTCACAGAGAAGCTTCTAGAAGACAGATGGCTAACGGTGGACTCTCTCTCAGGCATCTTGGTGTCCCAGTATGGAGGAACGTTGTACCTCACCTACCCCTTCTTGTTACTCCTGCTGACCCAGGAAGGCTCACTCCTTGGAGAGTAAATGACCTCCTAAGAGGCAGAAGGAGAGGTTTGGGGTGGAGGGGCCACAGCAAGACTCTGAACATGAGTTCCCCCACCCCATTCACTGGCTGGCTCTGAACTGGGAGGCAGTCCTCTGAACTGGAGGGAGGAGAAGAATGGGGAGGAGTGTGTTAGCTACCTGATAGTTTTGGGGCTTTATCTTTTTAAAAAAAATAAATAAACAAAGATATTCCTTGTTTTTACACTAAGGTCATTCTTCCAGAGAAAGTCCAACATGAATGCCAAAAAAATGTTTCAATATAATCAGCTTTCAGTTGGTGCTAAAGTGAAGGCTGAGCTCAGAAACAAACAGAATCAAGGGCTGAGAGAAGGTCTGATCCTGGGACTTCTTTTCTTCACAGGTTTGTTTTGTTTGCTTACCACCACCCCTCCTTTTTATTTTGAATAGATAATATAAAGTCACATATTTCAAAAATCATAAAATATAAAATGATATTCAGCAAAAAAGAAATTCCGTCCCTCTCTACTTCCCACTCTGTCCAGTTCCTCTTAACACGTACATGAGCACTTTTATTACTTCCTTGTTTATTCTTCCAGAGATTATGCAAATGTAAACAATTTCAAATATAGAGTCTTTTTACACAAAGAGTAGTAAATCACTGTGTACTTTGCATTTTCGCGCAACAGTGAAAATGTAGTCTTCTCATTCTTTGTCATGACTGCATAGTACTCCGCTGTGTGGAGCTGCCAGATTTGTTTCAGCCAGCCCTCTGTAGAGAGGCATTTGAAGGTGTTGGAGAAAACATTTTAAAAATCTCCCACCAAATCCAAAAACCTCCCACAAAAGCAGAAAACATAGAAAACTGATTATTGAATATATGTTCAGTGTGATTGTGGTACACATCACGGACAGTCTGCTAAAGAGACCGCAGAGGTGGAAAGAAACTCCACCCTTTTATAAAGCCCAGCAGACACAACCTGTTAACATTATATCCAGGTCCTCAAATGACAACTTGTCCTCAAGAAAGAGAACTAGATGGTACGGTTGGTCATCCCAAACTCGGCTGGCCTGTGGGGTGGCTGTCTGTTAGCTAATTGTCCTCGTCCACAGGAAAGAAGAATCCATACCTTTCTATGGAGGTGGCATTGCAACTTGGAGCCAAACCTTGAGGTTAAGCTCCTCACCTGGCCCGGAGTGTGGGTGAAGGGGGTGTGGCTTCCTGATATTTACGTTGCAAACAGAGGGTTCCTCCATCCTTGAGAAAAACATTCCTGGATGGAAAAACTGACAAGAGGCTTATTCAGCTTTTTAAAAAGACTCATATACAAGGGAAAAGGATCCGAGAAAAAATTTACAAGTTTTCTAAAGTAAATGCTCTAAGAGAAAGGGATGTCTCTTTCCTTTTTTGGTGCCAGGAAGAAATGTTTTTATTTGTATTTGCCCTTCCAAGGGCATTTGGATTGTTTCTAGTCATTCCACCCATAAAAAATACTGGAGTGGATGATGAGCACAAAGACCATCTCTCTGTACTGACATGGGAAGACGCTCCAAGATTAATTACACACACAGGAAGCAGATGCAGAAGAGCGGGTAGCCTGCCGTGCTAGCCATAGCAGTACATTCTGTCAAGGACGATGTGGGAGGGCAGTGACTTGGTAACTGGAAAAGGCACCTCCATCTGACAGCCCTCCCTGTGGTTTCGCTTCCACCCACCTCCTTGGGAGTCCTGTGACCTTGACAGCCTTTAAGTTACCTTGCACAAGTCAGCTCTCCTTGGTCTCTTCCTCTGTACAATGGGGACAATAAAAGCCCCGCTCTTTCAGGGTTCTGGTGAGGATTAATTAGCTTCACATCTGCAAACAGTGAGCGCTCAGTCATTTTCATTAAAAAGCTTCCGCTTTGTGAGAATATCTGCTAGAGACCCTGAATGCCCCTTAACCTCAGGCCTGCCCTGCAAGTCTGACCCAAGTCACATGATGTCTTTATGGTCCAACCAAGGGCATTTCCCGGAAGAATGAGATCAGGACTATGGACTCTGCCTAGGGTTGGCAGCGGGTGGGTATCCCTGAGGACACCCCCTGATAGAATTAAGGTTATAGATCTTAAATAGGGTGGTTACTTTGGATTACTTGAATGGACCCAATCTAATCACATAAGTCTTTAAAAAACAGAGAATCAGAAGAGACTCAGTGGGGACTCGCATGGTGGTTCCATGGCTGGGACTCTGCACTCCCAATTCAGGGGGCCCCAGTTCCATCCCTGGTCAGGGAACTAGATCTCACAGTCTGTAACTGAGTTCACACGTCATAACTAAAAAAAAAAGAAGAAAAAAAAAATCCCACATGTCACAACAAAGGTCGAAGATCCTACGAGCCACAACGAAGAGCTGGTGCAACCAAATAAATAAATAAAAATAAACATTAAAAAAGAAGAGAGTCAGTGAAAGAAATAAGAAATATACAGCATCATACCCTTCAATAGCAAAAAAAACCCCAAACAATCCTATTAAGAATGGACACAGGAACTGAAAATATGTTTTTCCAAAAAAGACACACAAAAGGCAAAAAAAAAAAAAAAAAAAACCCAAAAAACTGTATTATATGCTTGAACATCAATAAAAGAGTGGATCTGAAGTATTATCACCACACACAAAATAGTAACTATTGGAGGTGACGCATGTGTTGACTAACCTTATTGAGGTTACAACATATATGTGTGTCAAGTCATTACAGTCATACGCCTTACACCTACACAGTGTTATGTGTCATCAGAGCTGGAGAGAGAAAGGGAGGAAGGGGGACGAGGGAAGGAAGGATGGAGGGAATGGAAGAGAAAGGAAAATAAAAGAAAAAAAGGAAAGAGGGAGAAAAAGAAGGAGGAGGAAGCAGGGAAAGAAGGAAGGAAGAGAAAGGAAAAAAAGACCTGGCAGAAGTCAGAGAGATGCCAAGTGTCTTGGCTCTGAGATTCAGGAAAAACCTATATGCAAAGACCAAGAAGAGAGGCACCGAGGAGCCAAGTACAGCCCTGGCTGACAGCCATCAAGGAAGCAGGAAGCTGTGACCACAAGGAACTTGATTCTGCTGACAACCTGAATGAGTACGGAAATGGATACTTCTCCTGTGTAAGGACACAGCCCTGTGGACACTGCGATTTAGCTCTATGAGACCTGTGTCCAACTTCTAACTGAAGAGTTGTGAGATAGTAAATTGGCATCACTTCAGGCTGCTGCTTGAGGTAACCAAGCAGCAACAGAAAACAGGTCCAGTGGTGTGCCCTCTTGCATCCTCACAGACTCTTTAAGTTTATAAGGTGCATGATGTGTGTTATGACAGCCTTTATAAAACAGCCCCCAGAATCCAACATCACACGGCAGATGTGGAAGCAGAGGTCCAGATGGTGGAATGAATGAGCCAGAGTTCCCCAGAAAACGGGCTGCAAAGTCAGGGCACAGACCCTGGTTCTGAATCCAGGGTTCTTTCTAATGAGCTGTTGGCTTAAATACTGAGGTATCATACTTCGGATTTATCCTGGAGGAAGGTGGTCCCAAGAACTTGGAAACGTAAAATCAGGACTGCTCTGAGGAGAGACCTGTGGAGTCATCTAAAATCGGATTGGTCATCACTGGAATCCCCGAAAAGGAAGTGCCCAGCCCCCCACCAATGTCCACCACAGTGACCTAAAAGCTTCCCACTGCCGCCCTTCCTGGTGGGCCAGATGCCAGGCATGGGGCCATTCCTGCGGTCATCCGCCACAGGTCTCCCCATGCCCTGGGCTCTTCCTGAGCCTTTACTGATTTAATTCTCACAGAAGCACTATGAAATACTTCCTGTTATTATCAGTTCTATTTTGCAAATGAAGAAACTGAGGCACAGAAAGGTTAAGTATCTTATGTGAAGTCACACAGCCAGTGAGTGGGGGAACCGATACTTGGACCCAGAATGCCTAGGCTCTGTATTACATGATCTTTCTGCATCAGAGACGTGAGTCTCAAAGCATGCGAACCAGACAGGAAAACCTTGGCTTCAGACAAGGAAATGGGGCCACAGAGAGATACAGCGCCTTCTCAGTTCATTGTCATTGTCATCTGGTTTGAAATAGAAACAGAAAACTCCAGTCCACCCTGTGGCCCCAACTCTATCATTCCACAGGACAAACACACACACACACACACACACACACACACACACACACACACACACACACACAGACTCCTCCGGAACTGAAATGAAGAGACGAGGAATTACTGCTTTTGTAGGCAGAATGTGCAGAGACTAGTGCTATCCCTTTAAGAAGGAGTAGCTGAGACACTGGAACTTGCCAGAGTTGTGTATCATGTATTACAATTCTGGTTTTGCAATCGCATGGTCTTTCCTGATTCACTTCATGATGTTTATAGAGGTAAAACCTGGGGGAAGACGTGAGACGTACAGAAAATATAAAGTAAGATGGCAGATGTCACTGTAGTTCTGATTGGACAAAAATACCATGCTGTAACAGGAGACACGTTCTAGATTCAAAGATACAGATAGGTTGAGAGTTAAAGGATGATATATATATATCATGAAAACAGCAATATCAGAGGGTTAATCCATCAGGATGATATAAAACTATAAACATATATGCACCCAAAATATATGAATATATAACAACAGAGCCCAAAAATATATGAAGCAAAAATGGACAGAATTAAAAGGAGAAATAGATGATTCAATAATAAGTGGGCCCTTTAATACCCCACTTTCAATAATGGATAGAACAACTAGGCAGAAGATCAACAAGGAAATAGAAGACTTGGACAACACTATAAACCATTAGATCTAAAAGACATTTATAGAATATTCCACTCCAAAACAGCAGAATACATTTTTCTCAAATGCACATGGGAAATTCTCTAGGATAGACAATATGTCAGGCCACAAAATGAATCTCAATAAATTTTAAAAGATTGAGATCACACAAATAGTTCCTTTTACCACCAACTCTAAGAAGTCTGTGGAATGGTTCCACATGAAGATTTAGCCAGAGGATTTCATGGTGGTTGTTTGAAAGCTGGAAGCTTCTAGAAAACTTTAGGGCCTCTATCTAAGCATTACCTCATGTCACCCTATAGTGAGCATTAACTTAGTTAACACTTGAGAAGCACTTACACATGTGCCTGGCATGTAGTGAGCATGTGGTAAATTGTAGATGTCATAATTCTCACAATAATATTATGGAGCAAGCTTCAATATTTTCCCTATTTTACAGGTGAGGAGATAGAGACTCAGAGATGCACAGTAAGCTGCCTGAGGTCACACAGCAAGTTAGCAGGGGTCCCGGATTAGAAGTTAGTTAGACTTCAAAGCCCATGCAAATGCAGAGGGGCAGGTCTCAAGGCTTTCATCACCATGTTATTTTCAGTAGCTTAAAACTGGAAACTGCAGAGGTCCACCAGCAGAGCTGTTCTGTAGCCCGGCACACCCAATCAGGCAGTGCTTTGCGCTGGTTACAAGCAACGAGGCCACCCTCTATGTAGGGACATGGAACCATCCCCAAGGCATTTTGTTCAGTAAAAAGAACATCTGAAGAAAAGTTCCATAGCCCACAGGAAGCAAAGTCAAACCTTCTGTAAAATCTATGTTCGTATGTGTGTGTGACCTAGGAAGGCTCCTATGAACAAATGAAGGTGATTTAAACAATAGGATCTATTTATAGGATGCTTCCTTTCTTTAGACTGTTCTTTTTGTAGAGTTTTGAAATAACACATGCTCAAAGAAAAAGATTCAGAGTACAGCAAATTGTCAAGAAGAAAAAAGGAATCATCAGAAATCACTTCCTCCAGAATTAATTAGGCTAACATTTTGGTATCTATCTTTTCAAGTCCTCTTTCTGTGTGACTGACTGTGAGTGTGTGTGAGTGTGTGTGTGTGTATATATATATATATATATATATATATATATATATATATATGGTTTTTCCAGTAGTCATGTATGGATGTGAGAGTTGGACTATAAAGAAAGCTAAGTGCCGAAGAATTGATGCTTTTGAACTGTGGTGCTGGAGAAGACTCTTGAGAGTCCCTTGGACTGCAAGGAGATCCAACCAGTCCGTCCTGAAGGAAATTCAGTCCTGAATATTCATTGGAAGGACTGATGCTGAAGCTAAAGTTCCAATACTTTGGCCACCTGATGAGAGGAACTTACTTATTGGAAAAGACCCTGATGCTGGGAAAGACTGAAGGCAGAAGGAGAAGGGAACAACAGGGGATGAAATGGTTGGATAGCATCACCAACTCAATGGACATGAGTTTGAGCAAGCTCCGGGAGTTGGTGTTGGACAGGGAAGCCTGGCTTGCTGCAGTCCATGGGGCTGCAAAGAGTCGGACACAACTGAGCAACTGAACTGAAATTATATATATGTAATATGCTTACACATGGAGAAACATACATATACAAATCTCTGGAGCAACCCACTCCAGTATTTTAGCCTGGAGAATTTCATGGACAGAGGAGCCTGGCAGGCTACAGTCCATGGGGTAGCAAAGAGTCAGACACGATTGAGCAACTAACACACACACACATATACAAATATGAGAATTCCGTTGTGTAACAAAATGTCCCCCATATTATAGAAGCTTAAGAAACAGAAAAGTGTATTTCTCTGTCACATTAAATCTGGGTTCCAGGCAGAGTGTTGCTCCACAATCATCACAGTTTCAGCCTCCTTCTATTTTCTTGCTGTATTACTCTCAACCTGTGGCCTCTCTTCAAATGGGTAGCATGACCATCAAGTGTATGGGCTCTGGTCCTAGACTTCCTGGTCTCAAGTCCAGTCTCTACCGTCTACTAGCTCTGTGATCTTGAGTTAGTCACTTAACTTCTCAGCTCCTCAGTTTACTCATCTGTCATAATGCTACTTCATAGCGTTATTAGGAGGATGATGTGAATTAATGCAGATAAAGGTCTCAGAACAGTGCCTGCTCAATAAATGTTAGCTGTTTTTATTATGTAACTTCAGAAAGGCAACTGTGTGTCCAGAAAGAAAGAGAGGGAAGGGAGGATGCCTACACTGTACACAGTGTGGGCGGTTCGGCCTGGACATGAGCCCAGCTGTGAGCAAGATGCTGGGGGTGTGGACAGAATCCCACACATCTGAGCGAGAGCGAATCTAAAATTACAGTGTGCAAACCAATGCAATGGCTAACACATTCTGCCACTCTTTATGTTCAGTGTATTTATTACTGCAAAGGACTCTATTCAGAAAACTGCCAATGCCTTATTTTATGAGAGATTGAAAGGATTTTTCAGTGTTTTTTTTAAAAATGTGTTTAATTTCAATTTTCTCCTCACCCACGTTAAATGCTCTCCCCCGCAGTAACTATCTTTTCAAAATGATAAGGGCTAGAATAAATGCTAGGGACTTACCGAAGGTTGTTGAGCTGATAGTTGGGGAAGCCAGAGAGAGACTCCACCTTGAGGACTCACAGTTCAGTGCTCTTTCTTCTTCGATCCGAGCCCTGGAGGACAGCCATGACATTCTCCCACGGACCCCCGACCTCCGCTCCGGCTCCTTCCTGAGTGGAGGGGAGGGCAAGTCTACATGTAGAACTTGAACATACTCTAGAAGGGTGTTTGGAGTGAGAAGAAAGGGGATATGGATTCGAATCCCACCCAGATTCACAGCTAGCTCTGTGTGACGTCCCTGAGGTTGCTGCATGAAGGTGGCACTATAGAGATTGACACCTACGTCGACATAGGCGCACACAGTAAGAGCTCCAGAATTTATTCTCTTCCCGCCATGTAGACAGGGAACTCTGGATGCAATGTAGCTTTAAGCCAGCAGGTGGCGCTGCAACCCAAGAAGCAGGAGAAGGGGTAAGAAAAGGGTCTGTCTGGAGGATTGATCAGCTAGGGTCCTGCTGACTGGAGGGCGGGGCCGGGGGCTCATCCAGAGGGAAGATGTCCGCACGACTGCCTGCCACGCCCACACGGGCAGACACACCCAGCATCTCGCGCAAGTGCCTAACCAACAACCAACCTTACATGAGAAGGAGGCCTTCCCATATGAGATCTTCTTGAATCCTCACAACTGCGCTATGGATAGTGCCAATGCGATCCCATTTTACAGGTGAGGAAACTGAGCCCAGAGAGGCAAAGTGAGCTATGCTAGGTCAGAGAGCAAGTCCGTGGCAGAGCAGGGATTTGAGCTATGCCCATAATAATATTAACAGCCAACCCTAGCAGCGGAGCAGAAAATGTTCTGCTGGAACAGCTAACACTGTTCCAAGGCCTTCTGTACACATTAACTCAATAAATCATAACAGCCCTATGAAGTAGGTATTAGCATTTTTCGTTTCAGGTTACAGAGGAGAAGATGAAGGCACTGAGAGGTTGGGCCACTTGCCCAAGGCCACACAGCCAGAGCATAAGAGCTGAGATTTTTAACTCCAGCGTCTCTGCTCTAAACCACTGCACTCCTTGGCCTTCTGAGGACAGGCGTATGGGATGCATGGACACACCCCTTCTCGTGCTCACATTCTCAGCCAGGGTGGTGCCAAACTACGAGTGCAAGGTCCCTCGGTGCTATGCAGGGAACAGAAACACAACACACCCCTCACCTGGCCCTGACACCACCCTCTCTGGCCATGTCAGGAGCCACTCCCCTGTGGGGAGGAGAGGAGACGTCCCCTGGGGAGGCCCCTGCTAAATGCTGCCATTTCCCCAGGGGAGCCTCCTACTTGAAGTCTTCCTGCAGCCCCCCGATGCCATGAGGCCACCGCTCCTGTCACAGCCCCACTTAGGCACGAGGGCAGGATCTCTCTGGCCGCCTAGGCAGTCCAGGAAGAAGTGAACAGAGAGACTGGTGCGGAGGCCATGGCAGTGGCCCAGGTGGTGCTTGTGGAAGTGGAAAGAAGGATTTGAATTCTAGGTATATCTTGAAGGATGAGCCCACAGAATTTGATGAATTTGATGTGTGGGTGTGAGAGAAATTGTTATGATATGGAATAAAATGCATGACATACATTTGGTGAGAAGGTATTTGTTATCAAGTGCTGCACAGCAAACGAACTCAAAACTCAGTGGCTTAGGATGACAGTAAACGTTTATTATCTCAAACTGTTTCTGTGGGTCAGGAATTCAGGAGTGGCTTAGCTGAGTGGCTCTGGCTCAGAATTTTTCATGAGGCTGCAGTCATCTGAAGGCTTCGCGGGGCTGGAGAATTCATACCCAAGGCAGATGACTCACATGATGCAGGTTGTCACCGAAGAGCCCTAGTTCCTCTCCACAGGCCGCTTGAGTGTCCTCATGACAAGATGGCCACCAGCCCCCAGCCAGTGACTAAGTGAACAAAGTGAAAGATGCCGGGCCTTTTATGGCCTAACCCAGGAGTCACCCTCTCATTCCTGCTACCTGTTGGCTGCACAAGGCAGCCATCAAGGCACGAACAGCAGCAGGCTGGGTCCCTGGGCACCATCTTGGAGCTGGCTCCCACGTTAGAAGAGAATTGTTCTCCTTTCTTTCTTTCTTTTTTTTTTTTTGTCTTATTTTTTAAATTTTTGGTAAAATATATATAACATAGAAGTTACCATTTTAAGTATACAGTTCAGTGGCACTAAGCACATTTCCATTGGTGTGCAACCAACACTACCAGTTATCTGCAAAACTTAATCATCTTTCCAAACTGAAATTCTGTACCTGATCAACTACAATGCCCCATTTCCCCTTCCCCCGAGTCCCTAGCAACCACGATACTACTTTTCATCTCTGTGATTTTGATTACTCTAGGTAGCTCACATAAACGAAATTATGTTTGTCCTTTTATGCAACACATTTCCCTCAGCATAGCATCGTCAATGTTCACCTACATTCCAGCATATGTCAGAAATTCCTTCCTTTTTAAGGCTGAGTAACACTCCATTATATACGCCACATTTTGTTTATCCATCTATCTGTCGTCAGTGGACACTGGAAATGCTGCCACCTTTTGGCTGTTTCGAATAACGCTGCTATGAACAGGGGTATACAAATATCTGCTCAAGTCTCTGCTTCCAGTCCTTTAGCTATCTACCCAGAAGTGTAATTGCTGGATCATATGGTAATCAGGAAGACACCCTCGAGAAGGAAATGGCTACCCACTCCAGTATTCTTCCCTGGGAAATCCCTGGCGGGCTGCAGTCTGTGGGATCGCGAGAGTTGGACAACTGAGCGACTAACACTTTCACTTTCATGGCAATTTCATGTTTAATTTTTTGAGGAACTGCTATGCTCTTTTCCACAACAGCTGCACCATTTTGTATGCCAACCAGCAGTGAACAAGGATTATATTTTCTCCATATCCTCACCAACACTGTTTCTCTGTGTGTGTTTTTTTAAAACAATAACCATCCTAATGGGTGTGACATGCTATCTCATTAATTGTGATTTTGATTTGTGTTCCCTTAATGATCACTGGGCTTCCCAGGTGGTGCTAGTGGTAAAGAACCTGTCTGCCAGTACAGGAGACTTAAGAGATGCAGGTTTGATCCCTGGGTCAGGAAGATCCCCTGGAGGGGGCATGGCAACCCCTCCAGTATTCTGGCCTGGAGAATCCCATGGACAGAGGAGGCTGCTGGGCTATGGTCCATAGGGTCGCAAAGAGTTAGACACAACTGAAGCGACTGAGCACGCATGCAATGATGACTAGTGTTGAGAACCTTTTTATTGGCTTACTGACCATTTGTATATTTTCTTTGGAAAAATGTCTGCTCAAATGTTTTGGCCATTTTTTTCATTGGGTTGTTTGTTTTTTTGTTGTTGTCGTCTCCTTTCTTGGCAAATACATACCCTGCAAGCAGCAGCAAATCATCCATTTGGGCTCTGCCTGTTTTCACTTAACTTCAGTTTCTGCCAAGCCTCACTCTATGGATGCTGTGCAGAGCATAACTCAAAGTTACCTGCCCCGTGGAGCTCACTCCATGGGGAACCGGGTGCTGATGAGAGGTCAGCTGGTGACAGAGTAGCTTTTATTTCAGGGAACAGCAACAGGCAGTCCCAGGCCCCTTTCAGCCTTTGTGCCTGGCATGTCAGCTCCTCACAATGTGTTCTAAAAGTCTGAAAGAGTTTCCAGTATTTTTAAAAATTGGGAGACAACATCAAAATGTAGATTTACTGCTACTTGGGAAAAACTGAAAGCTGTGACCACTGGGCCTGCCTTGCCCACTAGCCGACATCACCTGGATTGAAGTGCCAGCCCCGCCCCCCGCCGCCCCCATGCCTGCAGTGTTGGCTGCTGACAGCTCATCCCTCCAGAAGTCACTCCAAAGACTGGTCAGTGCAGAGTCTGACCTGCCTGTCGTAGATCGTGACATTTCTGAAGGGCTGTCCCCACTCCAGAGCTCCTCATGGAACTGCCCAAGGCCTCCTCTGTTGCAACTGCCTAACCATACCACTCTCACTCCCTCAATATCTAAAGAGTGTTCCCTGGGAAACCACCTGCTCACAAATCTTCATCTCAGGGTCTGGGGACCCTGACCTTCCAGAAGGATATGTGCTTGCATGCTCCCCAAAGCCCTGGCATAGCCCACCAGGCTCTTGAGTTCTCCAGCCTTGGTTATGCCCTGGCCTCCCCATCATAATAACAAAAGGAGGAGCTAAGGCTTCTGAGGTGGAGACCATGTGCTCATGTTATAGGCATTATTTCCAGCATTTAATGCCCACAACGACCTCGTGACCCTGTGATCACTACATACTTTTTGAAAATCCAATTAAAAAAAAACAAAACTGACAGTCCTAAGTGCTGGTGGGAATGAAAATGGTACAGTCACGTTGGAAAACAGTTTTTCAATTTCTTATAGAACTATAAATATAGTTGTAATATGATCCACTAATCACACTCCTGGATATCTACCCTAGAGGAACAGGCTCATGTCCACACAAAGGCCTGCATGCACATGTTCATAGCAGCCTTATTTATTATAATCACCAGTAACTGGAACAGGCCCAAATGCCTTTCAACTGGTGAATGAGAAACAAGTGGTGGTGTATTCATATAATGAAATACTACTTGGCAATAAAAAGGAACAGACTTCTGACAAATGGAACCACATGGATGAATCTCAGATGCATTATGTTGAGTGAAAGAAACCAGACTCAAAGGGCTACATACTGTAGGATTCCATTTATCCAACATTCTTGAAAAGGCAAAATTCTACAGACAACAGGTCATGGTTGTTGGGTGTATTCATTTCCTAGGATTACAGTAACAAAATACCACATACCAGGTGGCTTAAAACAACAGAAACTGGTTCTCCTATAATTCCAGGGCCAGAAGTCTGATATGAAAGTGTTGGCAAAGCTGCACTCCCTCAGAAGTTTCCCAAGGACAAGCTGTTCCTTGCCTCTTCCAGCTTCTGTGGCTCTCTCCTTGGCTTGAGGCCACATCACTCCAGTCTCTGCCTCTGTGGCCACATCAGCTTCTCCTCTGCGTGTTTGCCTCTCTCTTATAAGGGATGTGATGGCATTTAGAGGCTGCCTGAATAATGTAAGGTAATCTTCAATTCAAGATCCCTAATTTTATCACATCTACAAAGATTTTTTTTTTTCCAAGTAAGGTAACATATATGAAATTCAGGGTTAGAACTCAGCACCTTTTCGGGGCACCCTTATTCAACCTACTGTACCAGGGATTGAGGGAAAAGAAATAAACTACAAACAGGCATGAGGGAAGGTGGGGGTGATGGAAATGTTCTATATATCAATTGTGGTGACAGTCACCTAACTTACACATGTGTCATGCCTCCAGCGGAACTGGGGATGAAGGAGGCAGGCTTGGTGCTGAGACTGTTCTCAAGGTAATCAATGCACTATTTATTATTTGGGGAGAAAAATGAGGTAGGGTGGGGGGGCGTTCTGTGTTCCACTGCTAATAATTAAGCAAAAAAAGTTTGAAAATGATCGGAAAGGATGAGCTTCCCGCCAGCAATGACATTTCACGATTCTCCAGTTCTTTGGCTTTCAGGCTCCTTCTTTCAGAATTTCACAAGGCTGAAGATGCTGCCCACTCTGGAGCCAAGAGGGCAGTTGTCTGGGATGCAAGAGCTGGGTGGAGGCGGGGAGAAGATGCTAGGGCTGGATGGAAATAATAGCAGGGGGAGGGTTCTGACCCCTCTCCCCACAGAGCACTCACACCCTTTCTCTAGGGACAAGGCCTCTGTCCCCTCCATTCACTCACCCCAGCTGATACCACACCCCCCCACCAGAAGCCCCCCGCCACCTCCTCTCATTGTCTGAAGGGCTCAGATGGAGGGGCAGCCCATTAACCCCTTCCTGGCCTCATTGCTTCACTCCGCAGCTGTCACACCCGCAGCCTAAGGCCCGAGCAGGAAAGAGGACCCGACAGTTAATCACAATTACCACGCAGAGTGTCAGCTGTGAGGCTGGCCTCCTCCATCGACTGCCAGCCGGCCCAACCCGGGGCAACCCGCACCAACCACGCAGCAGATTCTAAGACCTACAGAGGCAAAGAGAAGACAGTCTCTTCCTGGTTCATTTCTGGGGACTTCCCCAAAGACCTTGGCAAGGTGTCCTCCATGGTCAGGGCTGCAGCCAGTAGCCTACAAAAGCCCCAAGCCCGTCCCCTGCCCCCAGCACCTGATCATCACATGGTGGATTCCTCATCTAGAAATGTCACCTCCTCCAGGAGGCCTTCCTTGAGCATCCTGGCTGATATGGGGCTGCTATTCCCAGTCAGCTCTCTGTACATGCCCTGTTTATGAGCCGCTTTACTTTTCCCAAGCACTGTCACTGCCTAGGATTGTCTCAGGTGTTGATTGGTTTAGCATGAATATTAGTTTCCTGGGGCTGAAGTAAGAAATTACCACAAACTAGATGGCTTAAGGCAACAGAAATTTATTCTCTCACAGTTCTGAACACTTGAAATCCAATATCATGGTGTCAGCAAGGCCATGCAGTTTCTAAAGGCTCCAGGGAAGGAAAAGGATGCTTCTTTACTTTTCCAACTGTGGAGGATTGCCCGCAATCCTTGGTGTCCCTTGGCTTGTAAACACATCCCTCTATCTCAACCTCCATCTTCATATGGCCTTCTCCCTTCTGTGTCTGTGTCCAAATTTCCTTCTTCTTATAAGGACACAAGTCACTGGATTACCTAATCCAGTGTGACCTCATACTTGATTACATCTGCAAAGACCCTATTTCCAAAGGAGGTGATCATAAGTGCCAGGGGTCAGGATTTAAGATCACACAATGCCAAGAAATGTGTCTTCTCTACATGTCCTAAGAGAGCAGGGCTGTGTTGGCCTTGTCATGGGGTGGATCCTCTATGCAGCTCTTGGTTTCAAAACATCACATTTATCAAGGCCTCTGCCCCAGGCCAGCAGCTCTAATGCAGTCTCTGGCAGGAGAAGCCTGCCGTCTAAAGGGGAACAGACATGGAAGCAGGTTCCTATCCATCTCCAGGAACCCTGCGGTCCAGCTCGCAGTGAGCACCAGTACACATGGCAGTCTGGACAGATGAGGAAGAAAGGAGGACCATGGAGGCCAGAGCAACCCACTCAGCCTGGGGGCTGGTGAGAACTTCGCCAAGCAGCCAACCCTTGCAGGAAAGTGTGGCTGAGGTAAGAGCACAGGCACGCAGGACTGAGAGAGCACTGGCGTTGAGCTGTCGGTAGGCAGGTGACAAGTACCTGGAGGGATGCTGCCTGGATGAGGCCGGAGAAGGCAGAAGCAGCTCAGAGTCTGAACTTTGCCCTAATGGTGCTGGGGAACCACTAAAGGATTTAAAGCAGGGGCGTGTTCATGTCAGGGTTTCCCCGGTAGCTCAGCGGTAAAGAATCTGCCTGCAATGCAGGAGCCACAGGAGACATGGGTTCGATCCCTGGGTTGGGAAGATCCTCTGGAGAAGGGAATGGCAACCCACCCCAGTATTCTTGCCTGGAGAATCCCATGGACAGAGGAGCCTGGCAGGCTACAGTCAATGGGGTCACAAAGAGTCAGATATGACTGAGCACTGAGCACATGTTGATATCAAATTTGCATGTAACTGATCTCTTCATTTTTTAATTTTTATTTAGGTAATATATTCAGCTATATAAGAGCTGAATTAAGAGTCAACAGGTGTAATAGGATATGGCAAAGATATTAAGAGTCAACAGATGTACCAGGATATGGCAAAGAAGTCTCCTTCACCACCCGGTTCCCAACCTGCAGGCAGCCACTGTTACCAGCCTCTCCCAGAGACAGTCTATGCAGATACAGGCAAATTTCTTTCCTTTTTAAACATAAAGGACACATAATTTACATATTGTTCTGCACCATGCCTTTTAAAGGTGAAAAGGAATCATTTAATACAGTGAAATGTATCTGTGTAAACAATACGCAACCATGAAACAGAACATTTCCAGCACCCCAAGAAGTTCTTTCACATCCCTTCCCAGTCATTCCCTCCCCATGGCCTGTGGGAAGTCACTGATCTAATTTCTATCACCATCAATTGATTTATTTCAATTGTTCTAGAATTTCATATCAATAACATCACTGCGGCAAGTAATTTTCTCGTGTCCAGCTTGGTTTTGCTCAGCTGTGTTCTGAGATTCTTCCAGGTGGTTGCATGTATCACTAGCTTACTCACTGGTGCCACCGTGTAGCATCCCACAATGTGGAGTAGCCAGTTTGCTTATCCATCCCCTGGTTGACGGACACTAAACTGGCTCCACTTATTGTCTATTACAAATGAAACTGTTATGGATGTTTGTGGACCAGTCCTTGTGGGAACATATATTTCTTTGAGGCAAAAACCTATGGGCGAAGTTGCTGGGTCATAAGGTAGGTGTATGTTTAACTTTATAAGAAACTGCCAAACTGTTTTCCGAGGTGGGATATCGGATAGCTGTTTCATGTCAGTGCGCCGTGAATGTCTTCGTTTGTGTTTATGGCTGCGTAGTGCTCCAGTGCCTGGATGTCACCAAATGTGTTTAACCAGTCCCCTAGTAAGGTTTTCAGTCCTTTGCTGTTACAGACAATGCTGCTGTGAATAACCTTTGTAGATATGTCACGTGTCACATGGGTGAGAGTGAACCTGCAGGACACACCCCTCGAAGTGACAGAGACTAATGGTTCTAATAAGACTAATAAGCCTCTACTGTCCAGGCTTCACTTCTTCCTTTGAGACAGAACCTACTGTTTTCATCTGGACACAGGATGCCCGGAACACACACTGTTTTTCAGCCTGTCTTATAGCTTGCTGTGGCCATGCAATCAAGTTTTGGCCTATGAAATATAAGCAGAAAGATTGCGTGTGACTTCCAGAAAGGGTCTTTAAAGGGACTTGACCTCTTTCTAATGACGGGAAGCCTCTCCCTCTAGGATGCAAATGTGATGGCTTGTGTGTGAGCAACCATTCTGGGCCATGAAGTAGAAGCCATATAAAGCCAATATATGAAAAAGATAGAAGGAGTCTAGTTCTTCAAACTACAGAGTACCATGCCAGGCCGAGACTGCTAGCCACCAGACTTTATTTACATGAGAGAGAAATGCCTCTACTTTGTTTGAACCACTATCAATATGGGGTTTCTGCCACATGCAGCCACTGAGATCCTGTGCGTTTATAGATCCTGTGTGTTTGTAAGTTTAAAAAGTAGTGCCACATAGCTTTGCTTTTAGAAAGGTCATTTTGGGAAATGGAGTACAGGTAGACTGAAGGGCTGAGGAAAACAAGGAGATATCAGGACAGTGGTAAAGGGGAAGAATGATAAGGCCTGAGCCCACATGGGAGCAAGTAGATGGTGGGGGATGGAGAGAACAGCCAAATTCTCTCCAAATCTAAAGGAAAGAAGGATAAACTAGAACCAACAAGACAGGTGCTCCCATCCCACTCCACCCACAGCCTATGCTTTCATCTGACCTTTACCGGCTTGGCCACCCCACTGCAGAGTAAGTTCCAGGCCTCTCCCCAGTGAGCCAGTCTTCCTGGGTACACCCTACTTGCTGTTACAGCAACCCTGTGTACCTGCCGACCCTTCTACCGGCAAAGCCCTCCTCCCGCCAGGCCCTCCACCCCCTCAGCTGGCTAATAACCTCTTGTCTCTCTGGCCTTATCTCAGACTAGGCCTCCTCCAGCCAGCCCTCTCAGGCTCCCTCCTCTGCAGAAGGTCTTGCTCTGAGCCCACGCCCCGTTGCCGCCCTTCGACTAGCGTTTGCCAGGCTGCGTTATGATTGTATAGAAGTCTGCCTGCAGCACTAGAGAGCCTTTGGCTGGTGAGAGAGGAACCAAGAGGGGCCCAGCCCAGGACGCGGCATTTTTAAAATGTGACCCACTTGTCAGGCCCTGATCTGAGCACTTAACACTTGACTAACTCAAGCAATGCTTCGCAAAGAACAACGCTGCGGCTGGGCAAGTGAGTGAACGAATGAATGAGTGAACGAATGAATGAAGTACCCACCAGGGGGCGGTGGCGCTTTGCCTCTTCAGACTGGGAAGAGCCGCTTTCCCACTGCCCCTCCTCTTCGGGTCTCGCCACACACACGCACACACACACACACAGCCCCACGAGGGAATCGCCTAGCCCCGCCCGCCCCCTCCCCGCCTCAGATAATTAACTCGAACCAATAAAACGCTGATTGCGGCGCCTTTGTACGCGCCGCCTCGGCATTGTCATGGAAAACGGGGGTCCGCTCCCCATCCCGGTTGCCCGCCCCTCCCCAGCCCCCGCAGCTGGCCCAGAGTCGGCCCGAGCCACCTGGACGGGACCGGGGGACCCCGAGCCGTCCGGCGCCCCGTCCATCTGCTCCTGCTCCCCAGCCCCGCCCGCACCGTCAGCTGCGGACCCGACCCAGCCCCGAGCCGGCGAGGGCTGCCTATGAAGCCCGCACCTCTTTCCTCCACTGCACCCCGCGGGACCTGGGAGCAGGCGCCCCTGATCCCTGCCTGCAAGCCTGGGGTCCGTCCTCAGACACTGCTTGGGTGGAGGTGCGTTCATGGTCAGAAATATTACCAGTGATGAGAAGCCAAAGAGTACAGAAGGGAACCAGTGGGAAAGCCCACCCGCCCTCCATCCTTAGCTCCCCAACCAAACCTTCCAGAAACCTTCCAATATATGTAAGTACATATAGGAATATATTTTAATGAGGACACAAGTAACAAGGAAAAGAAACTGGAGGTAAGCAATTCAGAAACTGCCCTAGGTTTCACAAGACTGTTCCCCCTTCGTCCTCACCTCCCCCACGACTGTCAGTTTGGGGATATTTCTCCAGAGAGCCTTCTCTGCGTGCACATTCATAAATGCATCTGCATATACACACACATGTACCACCCTAAATGGAATCATGCTCTACCAATTATCTACGGGTCGCTTTATTTTACTTGACAAGGAATGTAGTGAGATCCCTTCGTAGATGTGTTGTCTACGGAACAACACTGCCGCAGGCCCCTCTGATGGTTCCCAGCCCCCTTCAGCCTGGGTGTGATCTGCTGCCTGACCTGTGTGCCCTTCCCAACGCGCTCACCCTTAGGGGAAGGTTCTGTCCCAGTGTCCCTGCATGAATATGGGGGCAGGGTGAGGTCTGTGTGTTTCTGGGCTTCTGGGAACCTATCAGGTCTGTGAGCTGCCTTTCAGCAGAGAGAATAGGAAAAATAATAATAACAGCAGCAGCAGCTGCTGTAATGCAAATATATCCAAAACATAAGAAACAAGACAAAAGGAAGCCTGTGTGTCTTTTCAATGTCATCATAAGCACTGTCTGATCAGCCCATCAGGGCACCTGTTTCTCTGGGTGATACACCTTTGTTTGACTTTGCTGTTGATTATTGATCCATGTCCTTGCTCAGTGAAGTTACAAGTTATCTTATAAAAAGATACACAGTTGCAAATGATTTCTGTCCTATAGTAAAAATAATGGGAAAGCTTGTGACTTTGTTGCCCTGTAAGATTTTCACCTCAGGACCATCTTGTCCTTTACTGAATCAGATTTACCAACCTTCTGTTTCCCCCATTACAGAGTTAAATAAACCTTTGACGTGTACTTACTCTGTATTTGCATGAGCTTCATGTTTTCAGCTTTCTGAAAATAATACTTTGAACCAGTTAACTTTTCATGAAGGTTCACTTTGTGCCAGGCACCTCCTCTGGGCTTCACTTGGAAGAAGGAGCTTAGAGGGCCAACTCTAGGGTGACAGATCTGGGTGTGACTTCCCCTTTGGCCACTCACCAGCTGTGACATCTCAGGCAAGACTTTATTAAGCACTATCTCTGTGCCAGGCTCACCTACATTCTTATCTTTTACTCAACTCAAATTGCATGACATCCTTGCAAGAGGAGAATGGCTTTTACATTTTCCAGTTTGTACATGTCCTGTGTACATCCCTTCCCTCAAGACTTGGGCTCATCGACTGTGAGGTGAGGTTGGTAATGGCAGCCTCCCAGAAAAGTATGAAGATATAGTGGGATAATGCTTGAAAAGACAGCTCCATCAGAAGTGCATCTTGGTACTTGTAGTTCAGCAGCCAGAAGCTCAGGGAGGGGAAGTAACCTACCAACAGTCACAAGGTCCCAAAGCCTGGGCCGTCACACCTGCTGCCTCAGTCATGTAATGTCTCAGAGCCTCCATTTCCACACCTGTAAAATGCGAATAACAAAAGCTGTTGCCAAAATGAAAGCAGACCCTGCTTGGCAAAGAAGTCAGCTCTCGTGGCAGCTGCAAACTTAGTTTCATTGTATGAAAGCTGCAAAGTGCTTATGTCACACCTCAGGTCACCTGTTGAGATGCCTTTTGACTCTTGTTTTTATTTATTTTAAAAATATTTATTTACTTGGCTCTGCCAGGTCTTAGTTGTGGCATTTGGGATCTAGTTACCTGACCAGGGATTGAACTTGGGCATGCTGCATTTAGCCACTGGACCACCAGGGAAGTCTCTTGGCTCTTGTTTTTAGAACTAGCTCCTAAGAGGAGGGGTATTTTTCTTTCTTTCACCCCAACAAGATGATTGCTTGTGTTCTGAGTTCCAGGCTCTTGTTAGGGGATCCTTGGCAGCCTCTTTGTTTGTCTAGGGTTTTCTTCCCTTAAATGGACCCATCCAGATTTGGGGTCAAAAGTAGCAGCTCCCAAGACCTCAGGGTTAGAGACTGCATTGTTTTCTGAGACTTCTGTAACAACGCAGCAAAACAAACTGAATAGCTTAAAATAACAGAAATAATAATAGTATTGTCTGATAGTTCTAGGGGCTAGACACTTAAAATCAAGGTGTGAGCAGGGCCATCTTTCCTCTGGGGCTCTGGGGAAATATCTGCTCCAGGTCTCTCCTGACTTCTGGGCTTGTCCACAATGGGTGGCATTCCTTGGCCTGTAGAAGCATCACTCCAGTGTCTGCCTCCATTATCACATGGCCATCTCTCTATACCTGCGTCTGTGTCTAAATTTCCCTCTTCTCATCAGGACACTAGGCATTGGCTTAAGGGCTGCCCTACTCCACTATTACCGCATCTTAACTTGATTACATCTGCAAAGACCCTATTTCTAAATAAAGTCACATTCTGAGGTTGTGCATGGACATGCATTTGGGAGAAGGGGATGTCATTCAACCCAGTACAGACAGCAAGTATCTCCCTGGTGATCCTGAAGGGACCTGACCCTCCCTACATTTTCTGGATTGCTAAAACCCCAGGATTCCTGTGAGACCCTCTGGATGAGCAGTATTGTCTGACCATCCTATCAACGGAGAGCTAAAAGTGGCATTTCCTCTGATAAATAAAGTATGAGCATGCGGGTGAGGGCTGGACGATACCTACGGCCCATGTCTCTTCACTTTAAACTGTGCACGTAGTGCTTGGCTCTGAGTTGCCAACAGGTATCTGGTCTGTTTTTCCTCATCTGTCAAATAGGGCACAGTGAGAATACTTATACAAATTTTGAGAATACACAACATTCATGGTGATAAAAAATCAGAATAGTGGTCACCTGGGGGTTAGGCAGGAGGCAGCCTGCTGGGTGAGGAAAGTGTTCTATAGATATGGATAGTAGTCACACGGGTGTATACTTACACATTTAATAGCACACTTCAGATGTGTGTGCTCTAGCTACTTTAGTGCATTTTTTAAAGGTTATTTATTCATGGCTATACTAGGTCTCCGCTGCTGCTCACGGGCTTTCTCTAGTTGCATCGAGCAGGAGCTGCTCTCTCGTTGTGGTGCACAGGCTTCTCATTGCCATGGCTTCTCTTGTGGAGCACAGGCTCTAGGCTTGCTGATTGAGTATTTGTGGTACCCGGGCTTAGTTGCCCTGTGGCATGTGAGATCTTCCCAGACCAAGGATTGAACCCATGTCCCCTGTACTGGCAGGTGGATTTTTAACCACTAGACTACCAGGGAAGCCCTAGTTTGTATATTTTAAACCTTAATTAAAAAAAGCTTAGAAAAGGAAGGAAAGGGAGAAGGAGGGAAAGAAAAGTGAAGGAAGAAAGGTGAGCACAGTGGCCCTTGCCAGGCCTGGCTTCCAGGACAAAGTGGAGAGACCCACCACCAGGCCTTCCTGCAAATGGTGGGCAGAGGGGCCCTGAGTTGTAACCCTGGCAGCAGAAACTGAACAATGGGGTAGTGTTGGGCATGGCCTTCTTTCTTTGTCCTTGCACCCCAGGCCTGTATGTCTCCCAGGCCTCCCTCCTGGAAGATTGGAAGGAGGACTTGGGAGTCACATCCACTGGTTGTGTGACCTTGACACACACATCCACATGTTGCTTGCCTTCTCTGAGCCTTAGGCACCTCACCTGAAACCTAAAGACAATACTCTCAGAAGTGTGGCAGGGACTGGGTCACTGGCTGGTGGTGGGCCCTGGTCAGTGGTTCACGCTGCTGCCGCTCTGCTCATAGCTGCTCCTCCTAGCCCAGGCCCAGCGTGGGCAGGGACCCAGCCACACTGTTCTATCATGATTATAGGCAGGTGAGAAGCAGTGCTGGATTCCTGGGGTCAAGTCCTGATGTCTCTCCCTCACCACTTAGGTGACTGTAGGTCAACCGCTTGTCTTGGTTTCCTCCTCAGTAAAATGCCTCCCCTCCTGAAGTCATCATTTCATCCACTCAATTCAACCTGGGGCAGTTTCCCACACTTTTCTGTGGCTCAGTCTGTGTGTGTGATAGTCACTCATTTGCGTCTGACTCTTTGTGACCCCATGGACTGTAGCCCACCAGGCTCCTCTGTCCATGGGAAAAAAATCTAGCAAGAATACTGGAGCAGGTTGCCATTCCCTTCTCCGGGGTCTCTTCCTGACCCAGGGATCGAACCCACGTCTTCTGCATTGCAGGCAGATTCCTTACCATCTGAGCCATAGTGGCTCAGTCTGCTCATCTCTAAAACTGGGATTTAGAGAGGCAGAGGACTGATGTGATGATGAAAGAAATCTGCGCTTAGAGCAGCATTTGGCCCAAAGCAAGGCTGATATCACCCTCCATGCCCACCCACTGATTGAACTCCTGCTGTGTGGGGGGTACCAGGCAGGCACTGGGGGGTCCCTGTGAGGCCAGCCATCCAGCAAGTGGAGGAGAAGGGGCTTTGGAGCACCCAGCCTTCCAAGGCTGCTGCCTCCCAGGCTGAGTGTTTGAGCTGTACCCAGGCCAGATGCACAGTTCTGCCAAGTAAGGTGCTGAGAGAGGCTGTCACCCCGCGGCACAAAGGCAGCTCCACACGTCATGGGCGGGGCTGGGGAAGAGCTCCAACCACCTGGCTCTGCAACTGCTCCAGGGGCAGCCTGGCCCCATGACTGCGCTCCTGCTTCTCCTCTCCGGTCCAGGAAGGATGAAGCAGGGCAGGGCCTGGGCAGGAGGCAGGCCCAAGATCCAAGCAGAGAAGGGGCGAGAGCTGGAGCATAGGGTCTACAGGCAGGGAGGGAGGGAGCCCACGAGCAGGAAGGAGAAAAGGAGGGGAGGGAAGAATATCAACAGAGGAGCAGATGCTCACTAAGCAGTGACTCCTCAGTTATTCCTCATAACAGCCTCAGTCACTGGCCTGTTACTCCTCATAACAACCTCACTCACTGGCCTGTTACTCCTCATAACATCCTCAAGAGACATACCTGTTTGTGAGCACTTCATTTTACAGTTCAGAAAACCAAAGCACAGAGAGATTAAGTAACTTGCCTGAGGTCACACAGCCAGTACATGTTGGAGCTGGAATCTGAACCCAAGACAGCCAGGGTCCACGCTGTTAATCTTTATGAAGATGAAGAGGAGGGTAAAGGAGAGGGGAAGAAGAATGGCTAGAAAGGCGGAGAGAAGGACAGAAAGCAGAGGGAAGGGAGAAAGGAGAAAAAGAGGAAATGAAGGAAAGAATAACAAAGATGGAAGGAGAGAGAAGGAGAAAGAAGAGAGAAGTGGAAAGAGTGGAGCGGGGGGAAGCAAACATTCCATGGGAGAAGGGAGCCCCTCCTTGGGGGCCTGGGAGAGGGAGGCTGCCCTCTGCCCATGCCATCCCTCCCCCTGCTCCTGCACCCCCAGGTGCTACCCACCCCACCTCCCCATCCCTCGTCCCGCTTACAGAGCTGCTTCCTGAGTCACACACCAGGCTCCTGAGAAGGTGGAGAGTTGAAGCCAGAAATGGTGGCTTCCCTGAGAGAGGTGATGAGGCCAGCGGCTGCCCAGAGCCAGAGAGAGGAGGTTGAGGGCCAAAGAGCCAGAGGGTCTGCCAGGCAAGGAGTCCCCAGTGTGCCTGTCCAGAGGCCTTGTTTCTACCCCATAGCCCCGCTTCAGGGGGCTTGTCCCCAGTTCAAAGTTGAAGAAGCCAAAGTCAGAAGGTGAGGTTAAACCCCCAGGGCCCAGGACTGGTAAAGCTCCACTGCAGAGCTGGAGCCCACGGTCAACCCAGAGGCTGCTGCACCCTCAGCCTCCACGCTCCTCAGCCTCCACGCTTCCCAGCCTCCAGAGCCCACAAGGTGGAGGCTTGGGCCAAGTACCAGCTTCAGCACCAGGCAGAGCTCAGCTGGAGAAGCCGCTTGTACACAATCCATCGGGTACGCTCACCCTCTTCTCTCAAGTGACCTACTCAGCACCCCAGACCCACCAGCCTCTCTGCAGGACAGTCGGCCAAGGGCACAGAGAGGAAAGCCCAGGCCACTCCCATTCGGCCTGGACCAAGCTGAAGGCCCCCTGCCGTCAGCCCAGGCTGTGTCATTACATAAACATCAGATCAAAGCTGAGGCCTTGCTTACTCCTCACTGAGCTGATGTCCACTAGGGGCCAGATGGGGACTCCGGAGTCTGGGGGGCTCAGATTCTGTTTGGGGTGGCCTGAGATCCCTTTGAAAGTGCACCCCAATTTAATTCTGTGTATAAGTAACCTTTTCTGGCCTTTGTTTTTCATCAGACTCTCAAAAGGGGTTAAATCTCCCCAAAGGTTAGGAGTCACTAAGAGACATTCAGCTCAAACAATTGGTGACTTAACGCAGATGAATTTAGAAAATCACAGTAAAATAGGAGGCCTGAATCTTGGAACTCTGAGGATAGGGGCCTTGTCTATTGTAACCTGTGTCTCCAATGCCTGATTCACAGGAGGTGACCGATAAATGCTCGTGAATGAATGAGTGAACAATTTACAGAAGGCCACCAGAGCAACAAACAGGAGGAGCCAAGAAGGGGTGGGGAAGAGCCCTCATTGTTTGATGCTGCAAAACAAATCACCCCCAAACTCAGTGACTTATAACTACAACAACCATAAGTTAATGGGTTTCAGGAATTCTCTGGGTCAGGAATTTGGGACCAGCTTGACGGTGGTTCTGGGGCTGCACTTATCTGCAGGCTTGACTGGAGCAGGAAGATCTGCTTGCAGAGTGGTTCATTCATAGGACTGGCAAGATGGTGACAGCTGGAGGTGGGCCTTTCCACAGGCTGCTAGAGTGATTTCATACACGGCAGCTGGCCTCCCCAGGGTGACCAAATCCCAAGACCAAGGCACTACATCTCAAGACCTAGCCTTGGAAGTCACATTTCACCATTTCCAGAAAATCCAACTGGTTACACAGGTCCACATTATTAGAATTCAAAGTTTATGTGAATTTCAGGAGAAGGGGATCCTTGGGGGCCACCTTAGTGGCTGGAGGCCACAGAGGAGTCTGAGGAAAGGTGAGATGAGTCAGGAGTCAGGTGCGAGGAAAATATGGAGAACTCAGAATCCTGAAGATCAGAAGTCTCCTGCAGAGAGCAGTCCTACCTTGAACAGAGTCTGGGTCCAAAGCTTAACCACACTCCCCTGGCCAACATTCCACTCTGCCTTACTTCTGGCCATACCTTCCTCCTCCCTCCACCCACTGTCTCGGCATTCCAGACTTGCTGGGTTTTAATCAATTTCCTAAAAGCAACAGGAATTCTCCCACCTCCAAGTCTTATTTCTAGTCTTCGCTCTGCCTTGCATGCCCTTCTCACTTCTCCGCTCAAGCTATCTTCTCCAGGAAGCCTCCCTGAATGCAACCCTACCTGAGTCAGTCACCTTGCCCAGTCTCCAGTGCCTCCTCCATGGCTGCATAGTCACCCTTTACCACATCTACCTCTCCCATCCCAAGTGCCCTGGGTTGGAAGGCTGACCCACAGGTGCCCAATGCTGTATGCCAAATGCATGGATGATGGTAACACCCCACACAGCAGGCGCAGAGAGGAACTGAGACATGGCTGATGACCTCCCTGGGCCTCAGTGTCCCCACTGGTCAAACCCCTCCCAGCCCCAAGATTCTGCTCTTCCATCTTCCTATCAGTATCCAAGGGTAGCATTTGCAATTAGAAGAGATGGGTCAGAACAGGGCTCAAACACCAGAGCTTCCAATGACTTCATTTGCATAGTCAGGCAAGTTGTTGACCTCTCCACACCTCAGAGTCCCCAGCTGTAAAAGGCACAGGTGTTCTTCACCTCCCAGGTGGAGAGAGGTGAGTGCTATGACATGCTGCTGCTGCTAAGTCACTTCAGTCGTGTCCAACTCTGTGCAACCCCATGGACTGCAGCCTACCAGGCTCCTCTGCCATGGAATTTTCCAGGCAAGAGTACTGGAGTGGGGTGCCATTGCCTTCTCCAGCTATGATATGAGAGGGGTTCAAATTCTGGCTCCACCTCTGGGCAAATGACTTCATCCCTCAGAACCTCACTTTTCCCATCTGTTAAATAGGGACATAGCTCAGTTGGTAAAGAATCTGCCTGCAATGCAGGAGACTCCAGTTCTATTCCTGGATCGGGAAGATCTGCTGGAGAAGGGATAGGCTACCCACTCCAGTATTCTTGGGCTTCCCTTGTGGCTCAGCTGGTAAAGAATCTGCCTGCAATGCGGGAGACCTGGGTTCGAACTCTGAGTTGGGAAGATCCCCTGGATGAAGGGAAAGGCCACCCACTCCAGTATTCTGACCTGGAGAATTCCATGGATTGTATAGTCCATGGGATCACAAAGAGTCAGACACAACTGAGTGACTTTCACTTTTGCTTTCTTTCAAATAGGGACAACTAGATTTGAGTTGTCAGATTGCTCTGGTTCCGCAACTGCAGTCATCCAGGTAAATGCTCTACCCAGAGCCTGGCACATGGCAGACACCACAGCAGGCTTGGCAGGGTGCTTGTTCTCCCTTCAAGGGAGAACTTGCCTTTTGGGTACCAGGAGAGCAGTGAGCCGACAGCCTCCAGCTACAGCAACCTCAGCACCCACCTCAGCTTTTGAGCCAAGGTCACGGCCTTCCTGGGCAATCCCAGCCAATGTCCGAGCCAGCAGGAGACTTCTCAGCGTGAGGCTTCCCTGATGGGCAGACTCTTCTCCAGAGCTCCCCGTTGGGTTGGCGGTGCCAGACTGCCACATGGCAGTCTCAAGTTCTCTCTGTCCACTTCTGCTCCCCACGCCCCTGGTCTTGCATAGCCATCAAGCCCCAATAAACCTCTTACTCTCCTGGCTCCATCTCAGTATCTGCACCTAAAGGACCTGAACTGTCAGGGCCCTCAGTGGAGCAGTGGTTCTCAACGTGTGTCACCAGAAGCAGCAGCATCACCATCACCCAGGAACTGGTAAGACACGCACATTCTCGGGCCCTACCTTAGACCTAGAGGAGGGTCCCAGCAATCTTACGCAGCCTTGAGGACTGCCGGAAGAGAGGAGAGCTATTGTTTAGACATCACAGTGGCAGTGCGGTGGGGGGTGTGGGGGGAGTTGATCTGTGGGAAGGAGGGAATGTTTTATCACAGCCTCAGCAATTGCCACCCACCAAGTCCCTCCCTCATTTATTCCCAGAATCCAGAGGGCTGAACCAACAAGCACCCCTCTTCACCCCATTTGAGGAAGGGACCAATCTAGCCTCCAGCTGGAGATATCACAGGTCCAGGGTTTGTGAGGCTGCACATAGCCCTGCCTCCTTTCCTCCTGCTCCTCGCCCCTCCTTCTTCCCTCCCTCCCCAGGGGCACCCCAGCCCCACCCGCCTGCCGCCCCTTTGTCTGCCAATCTGTCTCCATCCCAAGATGAGCCCCGGGCCTCTGCCAGCCAGTCTGTGCTCTACCTACAGGACACAGAGAGAGGCCTCTAAGCTCCTGACTTCTTCTCACTTACCCTGGGGAAAGCTCCAGGGGAGTAGTTCATACTTCCCAGCCTAGGCCAACATTCACCACCTCTTCACTGCCCCCAACCCCCCGGGTCTGGAGTGCACCCTCCTATCTAAGCACTCAAAGCGTCTCCACGTGACATGTGAGGAAATGGGACACAGAGGCACAGAGGTTTGCTCAAGGTTACAGAACAAGAAACAGGAACAGCCAGAACTTGGACCTTGCTCTCTCTTCCCGTCTCAGCCTCCCACTCCCAGGCCCCAGCAGGTGGCAGATGAATTCTGAGATGGTCACACATGTAGCAAGGACATGGCTGGCCCTGGGAGATCAGAGGCCACACAAAAGCAGACACAGCCTATCCCTGTGGCATGGAGGGGCCACATTCTTCTTTCTCCAGTGGGCGTGCTGCTCATCCTTCTTGCTCATGCCACAGCCCAGTGCATAAGACTCAGAGACAGGCAGACACTGGCCAGAGGTCACACAGCTGCTCTCATCTTTCTAAACTGGAAGTAGGGCGATACTTTATGGGTATCCAGCTCGTCTTCTCTCTAGCCCCACCTCAGAGAACCCTGGACTGTCAGAGCCAGAATAACAGTGGCAGTAAGGACAAGCACGGGCTTCTCAGGTGGCTGAGCAGTAAAGAATCCACCTGCAATGCAAGAGACTCAGGTTCGATTCCTGGGTCAGGAAGATCCCCTGGAGAAGGAAATGGCAAATTCTTGCCTGGGAAATTCCATGGACAGAGAAGCCTGGCAGGCTACATTAAGTCCATGAATTTGCAAAAGAGTTGGACACGACTTAGAGATTGAACAACAAAAGATAGGCAGACTTACAGAGCACTCACTGCGTTGCCAGCATGGCCGGCATGTGCTCCACAGACTCTGTCCTGCATAATCCTCCACAGGAGCCCACGACAGGCATGCAGCTGTCAGCCCCACTCCACACTTTCAGTCACGAGCCTCGGAGAGGCTAATACCATAACTCTAACTGCCCTAGACCAACCCCTCCATTTTATTTTATTTATTTCATTTATTTATTTATTTATTCTGGCAGCTTGTGGGATCTTAGTTCCCCAACCAGGGAATGAACCTAAGGCCTCAGCAGTGAGAGTGTGGAGTGTTAACCCCCCAGGGAATTCCCCAATTACCCCCCCCACCCCCCACCACTTCATTTTATAAATGGGGAGTTTGCAGCCCAGAGAGGTGATATGATTTTTTCAAGGACGCATAACTAGTTAAGTGGCAGGACCAGCCTTCCCCAGGCAGCTTACCTAATGAGACTAACCCTAGTCCACTCATACAGCACCTGATGGCTGCCAAGCTCTCATCCTCTCTCAGTAAGACAGGGTTTCTTTTGCTTTGCTTCAGTTCAGTTCAGTTCAGTCTCTCAGTCATGTCCAACTCTGCGGCTCCGTAAACTGCAGCACACCAGGCCTCCCTGTCCATTACTAACTCCTGGAGTTTACTCAAACTCACATCCACTGAGTCGGTGATACCATCCAACCATCTCATCCTCTGTGGTCCCCTTCTCCTCCCGCCTTCAATCTTTCCCAGCATCAGGATCTTTTCAAATCAGTCAGTTTATCACATCAGGTGGCCCAAGTATTGGAGTTTCAGCTTCAGCATCAGTCCTTCCAATGAACATTCAGGACTAATTTCCTTTAGGATGGACTGGTTGGATCTTCTTGCTGTCCAAGGGACTCCTCTTTCGCTTAATGGTTATCATTTGGGGTTTTTATATGTTGTGCCAATATAATTCTGAAAACTTTATAAATATTCACCCGTTTATTGTTTACAAATACTCTATACAAGGTGGGTGCATTTATTATCCTGATTTTACAAGAGAGGAAACTGAAGCCAGAGAATTTAAGTCATCTGCCCAAGGTCACACAGCCAGGATTCAAATTCAGGCTGCCTGAGGTTTTAACCACTATGATGTCCCGCTTCCTTCGCAGATGAAAAACCCAAGGCTCAAATAGAGGACATGACTTGCCTGAGGCCACAGAGCTGGGGCTGGGGAGGGAGATGGACAGCAGCTGGTCCTCCTGACTCCAAGCCCAGCGCTGGTTTTCCTCCCCAGCAGTGCTCTTTCTCACTCCATGTTTGTTGATTAACGTACACTGGTTGGGAAACTTCTTTGCCAGAACAGCCTGTCCCAAATGTGAGGCAGACAGGATACAGACACTCACAATACCGAGGGATGAACAGGTTCATGGAGGTACCAAAGACAGCTGTGGGAGTACCTAGCAGGACACTGACCCACCCTGGTAATAAAAGGAGACTTCCAGAAGTCTGACCCTTGAGTGGAGTCTTCAAGTTCAAATGGGAAATTTTCCAGGACAGGGAGACATAAGGCATCCCAGACTAAGGAAAATCATTGTGAAGAGTTTGGTTCAGCCCTGAGCAAGGGTGGGGGCAGAAATAACTGCACAAGGATCATGAAATGCTTCTGAGAGAATCAGGATACTGAAGTCCTGGCCCCCAAATCTGCCTATATCTCAGAGTGACCTCAATATTCCCATCCACAAAATGGGAGTGGCAGTAGAAGATTGGCATCTAAGGGCCCTGTCAGCTCCAACTTTCAGCTGGTGGAGTCAGGATGGATTTGAATAGGAGGAAAGTTTTTATATGAAGGCAGGAAGCAAGGGAAAGAAGGTCATTCTGGGAAGAGGGAACCATAGGAACAAAAGTCCAGAGGAAAGAAAGTGTAGGGCAGGTGTTGAAAATGGTAAGGAAAGGCTATAGTTTCAATACAGTATCTCTGGGATGGTACAGACAGAGGAAAGCATGTGAAAATGTTGTATCAGTCCGGATTCTTAAGTTACAACTCAAAGGAAGGAAAAGAAAGGAACCATTGATTTATGAAACTGAGAAGACCAGAGTACTGCCTTCAGGCATGGCTGGATCCAGGAGCTGATATATTATTGTATGGACCTTGTCTCTCCTGCCAACTTTGTTTGATTTCTACATCATCATCTTCACTCTCAGGGAGTTTCTAACCTCACAGAAGCAAAGGTAACCATCAGTACCTCCAGCATCCACCACACAAACTATACTCCTAATGAAAAAATAGATGCTCAAACCCACTCATGGTGTTATCCTGGGCCCTTTTCTTTCCCTCATGTCTAACATTACGTCTATCCTCAAATCTGGTTGGATTTACCTATAAAAGAGATCCAGAATCTGCCCCCACATCTCTCCACCTCCACTGGTAACAGCCTTGTCCAAACCACCCTCATCTCTATTGTGCTATTTGAGATATTGCATTCATGTGGATGAGAACACAACCAGAAATGTACACGCAGTTCAATGAGTTGTCACACAGTTGACACATGATGTAGCCTCCATCAAGATGCAGAACGCTAACAGCATCCCAGGAGCCCCCCTCGAAGTCTTCCTCATTAATACCCCCCACAACAGTGTATCCTTTTATGTGTCCAAGTCACCATCCCTCTCTTCTGGTTCATTGCACCAGTTCCTGGCTGTCTCAAGCGTTCACTCTTGCCTCTCTTGGTTAATTTGGTTAATTTAGTCAATTCAAAGATCCTGTAAAGTGTACGTCAAAAGATCGTCCTTTGTCTGCCCAAACCTTCCCACAGTTCCCATTTCACCTGTTATAAAACCCACAGTTCTTACCATGGCCTGCAAGGTCCTACACAAGCTGGCACCTCATCTCCTCTCCCAAGTCACCGCCCCCCCCTTCCTCAGCATCCCCTGCTCTAGGCATACTGGCTCCTTTCTGTTTCTTGAACACTCCCAGGAACACATGCACAGGACCACTATACTTGGCCGGCCCCATTATCTGGATGGAATCATCTTCTTCCCCCCTACACCCATATCCCATGGTTAACTCTATAATCACCCCCTTCAAGTCTGTGAAGGTTCCATTCTGATGCCTGCTCCCACCCAAGATGGAGTAACAGGAACTAAATTGACTCTCCCACTTGAAAGAACAAAAACCAACCAAACAAACAAACCAAAAACCAAGACAAAAGACATGAAATGACAGTTTTCAAGGCACTGGGTATCAGGCAATGAAGAACAGTGATTCCTGAGTGAAGAGAAGCAAACAATATGAGCCCTGTGGTTACTCAGGTATACTGCCTGGGAGGCGTTTACAGATCCTAGTACAGGAAGGAGGTGATGTCCAGCAGATGCTCTGAGTTAAGGAAATGCAGCTGAGAGTCCACGAAGACCAAGGAAAGCAGAGTTTTCCCTGGTGGCTCAAGTGGTAAAGAATCCTCCCGCAATGCGGGAGACCCAGGTTCAATCCTGGGATAGGGAAGATACCCTGGAAAAGGGAATGGTTACCCACTCCAGTATTCTTGCCTGGAGAATTCTATGGACAGGGGAGCCTGGCAGGCTGCTGCTGCTGCTGCTAAGTCGCTTCAGTCGTGTCCAACTCTGTGTGACCCCATAGACGGCAGCCCAACAGGCTCCCCCGTCCCTGGGATTCTCCAGGCAAGAACACTGGAGTGGGTTGTCATTTCCTTCTCCAATGCATGAAAGTGAAAAGTCAAAGTGAAGCCATTCAGTCGTGTCTGACTCTTAGCGACCCCATGGACTGCAGCCTACCAGGCTCCTCCGTCCATGGGATTTTCCAGGCAAGAGTACTGGAGTGGGGTGCCATCAACTAACACTTTCACTTTTACATCAGACAGGAGAGAGCTGCACAACATGAGAATTCTAGAACTCTTCAGGAAGTTCCCCTACCCTAGAATATTACACTGAGTACTGGTTGGTTCTTTTGTGTAACAAAACTACTCTGAGCTGGGAAAAACATGGTTAAAGATTAGAGAGCAGTGCCTAGCAGTCACACAGGACCAAATATAGTGCCAAATAGAGAAAAATCATAATTCATGGGGTAATGGTTAGAGTAATCAGGAAGGTCGTCTCTCAGTATTAGTACAGAATTAGCCTTTAACAGAGCACTGCTCTAGACACAGTCAACAAATCATAATAGCAAGACTTGAAAGGATCAAAGTATTTCCAAGTAACCTAATTGAATCTCAGAGCAAAACTCAAGATTTATCAGTTCGGCTCAGTTGCTCAGTTGTGTCTGAATCTTTGCAACCCCATGGACTGCAGCATGCCAGGCTTCCCTGTCTATCACCAACTCCCGGAGCTTACTCAAACTCATGTCCATCAAGTCGGTGATGCCATCCAACCATCTCATCCTTTGTCATCCCCTTTTCTTCCCGCCTTCAGGGTCTTTTCAAATGAGTCAGTTCTTCACATCAGGTGGCCAAAGTATTGAAGTTTCAGCTTCAGCATCAGTCCTTCCAATGAATATTCAGAACTGATTTCCTTTAGGATGGACTGGTTGGATCTCCTTGCAGTCCAAGGGACTCTCAAGAGTCTTCTCCAACACCACAATTCAAAAGCATCAATTCTTTGGCACTCAGCTTTCTTTATAGTCCAACTCTCACATCTATACTCAACTACTGGGAAAACCATAGCTTTGACTAGATGGACCTTGGTTGGCAAAGTAATGTCTCTGCTTTTAAATATGCTGTCTAATTTGATCATAGCTTTTCTTCCAAGGAGAAAGCGTCTTTTATAGAAATATAAAAATCTATAGCATCCACCAAAGGTAAAATTCACAATGTCTGGCATCCAAATGAAGATTACAGGCATGCAAAGAGGCAAGAAAACATGGCCCATAGTGAGGACAATAATGAATCAGTTGAAACTGACCCAGAACCGACACAGAAGTGGTGGATAAGAACATTAAAACAATCTAAAAAACTGTATTCTATATGTTCCCATGTGAAAGAGACAAGTGGAAGATATAAAAAGATCCAAATCAAACTTTTAGAAATGAAAATTACAAAATCAGAAATGAAAAATGTGCTTGAATTAATGGCTGACTAAACACGGCAGAAGAAAAAAATTAATGAATTTGCAGACACAGCAAAGAAAAATCATCCAAAATGGAACATGTAGAGGGGGAAAAAAATTCTTTAATAAAAACAAGAAAAGTTTCAAGAAATGTGGAACAACTTCAAATAGTGTAATATATATGAAACTGAGTTCCCCAAAGGAAAGGAAAGTTTGAAAAAGAATGGTTGAATATATTCCAAATCTGATGTAAACTATGAACTCACAGATGTAAGAAGTTTAAGAAACCTCAAGCACAAAAAAACAGAAAATTACCTATCATGATCAAATGGCTCAAAACTGGTGACAAAGAGGAAAATATTTTTTAAACTGTCAAAACAAAAAGGTATGTTAAGTACAGAGGAACAAAGATAAGGATAATGGCAAACTTCTTATTGGACACACGGAAGGGAGAAAATAGTAGAGCCACATCTTAACTTACTGAAAGGAAAATAAACAGGTCAACATAGATTTCCATTCCCTGTTAATATATCTTTCAAACATGAAAGTGAAATAAGATATCTTCAGACACACAAATGCTGAAAGAATTCTTTACCAACAGATCTGCACTACAAAAAATGATAAATGCACCTCTCCCCTGCACATGTCTTTTTAGGCAGAAGAAAAATAATACCAGACAGAAATATGAATCTATAGAGGAATAAAGAGCAAAGGAAAAAATGTTAACTACATGAGTAAATATATAAGATTCTATATTATCAGTTCAGTTCAGTTCAGTTCAGTCGCTCAGTCGTGTCCGACTCTTTGGCAACCCCATGAATCGCAGCACGCGAGGCCTCCCTGTCCATCACCAACTCCCGGAGTTCACTCAGACTCACGTCCATCGAGTCAGTGATGCCATCCAGCCATCTCATCCTCTGTCGTCCCCTTCTCCTCCTGCCCCCAATCCCTCCCAGCATCAGAGTCTTTTCCAATGAGTCAACTCTTCACATGAGATGGCCAAAGTACTGGAGTTTCAGCTTTAGCATCATTCCTTCCAAAGAAATCCCAGGGCTGATCTCCTTCAGAATGGACTGGTTGGATCTCCTTGCAGTCCAAGGGACTCTCAAGAGTCTTCTCCAACACCACAGTTCAAAAGCATCAATTCTTCGGCACTCAGCTTTCTTCACAGTCCAACTTTCACATCCATACATGACTACTGGAAAAACCATAGCCTTGACTAGACGGACCTTTGTTAACAAGGTACTGTCTCTGCTTTTGAATATGCTATCTAGGTTGGTCATAACTTTCCTTCCAAGGAGTAAGCATCTTTTAATTTCATGGCTGCAGTCACCATCTGCACTGATTTTGGAGCCCAGAAAAATAAAGTCTGACACTGTTTCCCCATCTATTTCCCATGAAGTGATGGGACCAGATGCCATGATCTTCGTTTTCTGAATGTTGAGTTTTAAGCCAACTTTTTTCACTCTCCTATTTCACCTTCATTAAGAGGCTTTTTAGTTCCTCTTCACTTTCTGCCATAAGGGTGGTGTCATCTGCATATCTGAGGTTATTGATATTTCTCCTGGCAATCTTGAGTCCAGCTTGTGCTTCTTCCAGCCCAGTGTTTCTCATGAGGTACATTTAGTTGTCCTTAAAAGGTAATTTGCTGTTTAAACAAAAATAATAATATTTGGTGGAGTTTGTAACATCTACAGAAGTAAAATGCATGACAATAATAGCATTAAAGTCAGGAAGAGAGAAATGGAAGTACACTATTATAAGGTTCTTACACTACATATGAAGTGGTATAATATCATTTGACAGCAGACTGACAAGTTAAAGACATATACCATAAATTCTAATGCAACAACTGAAATAACAGAATGAGGAATTATAGATAATAAGCCAATAAAGGAGGGAAAATGGAATAATGAAAAGCACTCAGTTAATCAGAAATGAGGCAGAAAGAGGGACTATCCTGACAGTCCATTGGTTAGGACTTCGCCTTCTAACGCAGAGGGTGTGGGTTTGATCCCTGGTCAGGGAACTAAGATCCCACATGCCTCAGGGCCAAAAAATCAAAACATAAAACAGAAGCAATGTTGTAACAAATTTAATAAAGACTTTAAAAAATGGTCCACATCAAAAAAGAAAGAAAGAAATGAGGCAGAAAAAGAAGAAAAGGAAAGAGCAAATGGGACAGAGAAAGAAAATATGAGATAATAGGCTTAAATCGAATCATATCAATAATCACATTAAATGTAAATGGTCTAAACACTCCCAATTAAAAAGCAGAGATTGTGAGATTGAATTTTTATAAAGACCCAAATACATGCCATCTACCAAAACAAAAACAAAACCACACATCCACTTCAGATATAAAGACACAAGTTAAAAGTACAAGCATGGAAAAAGATATACCACACTAACACTAATTAAAAGAGCACTAGAGTGGTTAGGTTAATATCAGAAAAAGCTCATTTCAGAGCAAAGAATCTTACTAGGGATAGATAAGGTCATTTCATAACCAGTAAGGGATTGATTAATTAAGAGCATAAAACAATTTTAAATGTTTATACTCCTAATGGCAGAGATCTAAAATATGTACAGCAAAAGCTGGTAGACCTCCAAGGAGAAACAAATCCATAGTTATACATTGAGATTTCAAATTTCAATAAATGAAAGAACAAATAGAAAATCAAATATTACCTTCCTAGTATGTCCTACCTTGACCATCAATTTGAATTGTGCTTCCTCACTCCCTAACCCTCTCTCCTGCATATGTCATCTTCTAACAAATTGTGTATCTGTCTATTTATTTATTAATATTTAAATTTATTTATTTGTATAATCCAAGAACAGTGTCTGGCACTTAAAAGATTCTTTAAATCAGATCAGATCAGATCAGATCAGTCGCTCAGTCGTGTCCGACTCTTTGCGACCCCATGAATCACAGCACACCAGGCCTCCCTGTCCATCACCAACTCCCGGAGTTCACTCAGACTCACGTCCATCGAGTCAGTGATGCCATCCAGCCATCTCATCCTCTGTCATCCCCTTCTCCTCTTGCCCCCAATCCCTCCCAGCATCAGAGTCTTTTCCAATGAGTCAACTCTGCATGAGATGGCCAAAGTACTGGAGTTTCAGCTTCAGCATCATTCCTTCCAAAGAAATCCCAGGGCTGATCTCCTTCAGAATGGACTGGTTGGATCTCCTTGCAGTCCAAGGGACTCTCAAGAGTCTTCTCCAACACCACAGTTCAAAAGCATCAATTCTTTGGCGCTCAGCCTTCTTCACAGTCCAACTTTCACATCCATACATGACCACAGGAAAAACCATAGCCTTGACTAGACAAACCTTTGTTGGCAAAGTAATGTCTCTGCTTTTGAATATGCTATCTAGGTTGGTCATAACTTTCCTTCCAAGGAGTAAGCATCTTTGAATTTCATGGCTGCAGTCACCATCTGCAGTGATTTTGGAGCCCAGAAAAATAAAGTCTGACACTGTTTCCACTGTTTCCCCATCTATTTCCCATGAAGTGATGGGACCAGATGCCATGATCTTCGTTTTCTGAATGTTGAGTTTTAAGCCAACTTTTTCACTCTCCACTCACCTTCATCAAGAGGCTTTTTAGTTCCTCTTCACTTTCTGCCGTAAGGGTGGTGTCATCTGCATATCTGAGGCCATTGAGATTTCTCCCGGCAATCTTGATTCCAGCTTGTGTTTCTTCCAGTCCAGCGTTTCTCATGATGTACTCTGCATATAAGTTAAATAAACAGGATGACAATATACAGCCTTGACGTACTCCTTTTCCTATTTGGAACCACCACAACAAAAAGAACTGTTGAATAAAAGCATGATTGAAAGACTGTTAGTTGCTATCGTTATGACAAATCATGTGACTCTGCATGGAGTCTTTCTCTTTTGTTACTTCAGTGAGTAGACCCCAACAAAAATCAATATTGGGGTCCCAGAATTCTAGAACACAAGGGCAGAAATCATAGACATCCAGAATGTTCATGTAAGATGTATAGAATGTTAATATTCTAGAATGTCAGAGTCAACAACTCTGAAGTCTTAGAATGTTTAGAGCCAGAACATTAGAATCAGGGACTAGAGTTGACAAGGGATCTAAACTTAGTCTGTACTGGGGAGCGGACGGGTGGTGCATTCAGAGTCAAATAGTATTCTCTTTATTTCACTTGCTGGTTCTCGGTGTCTCCTAACTTTAGTACCCATCAGTTCAATTCAGTTGCTCAGTCGTGTCTGATTCTTTGCATAGGGAGGTATATACCCAGCTCACTAACTCAGCTTAGCAAGGCAAATGGACTAAGAAACTATTCACCCATGGCCTCAGGGGCTGTGGGAATGAGGGAAGTTGGGCCAGGGGAGGGAAAGGAGGGGAGGAAGGGGAGGCTGTATTTCTTCATTTTAATTCAGCTTTTGCTCACAGGGCCCCTTCTGGACTATAAACCCGTGAGGCCTTTCCGTCATGCAAGACTGGAGGCTGTCATTATCAGAAGGAACCACCACCACCACCTGCACAGGAATAAGGGGGAGAGCCCACAGCAGACTGAGCCAGCCCATCATCCCAGGGACCCTGCCCCTGGGATGGCCACAGAACTGCAAGGGGGTCTAGGTCCCAGGGAGTAGAGAGATAGGTTGCAGAGAGTCAGGGCAGCCTAGGTCCCTGCATTCCAGAGTGCAGACTTCACTCCCCAGGCATCGGGGCATCCTGGTGGTGGTGGGGAGGGCATGTCCAGCAAGTGGGGCCCACACACCAACTCAGTTGTCCTGCTTTGTTTTTATCTCCGGCTCTACCACCTCATGACTTCTGTGTTTATCTTCTTTCTCATCCATCTCTCAGACTAGATTGTGAGCCTGTGAGGACAACAAGCAGCTCTGCTTTGCTCATGCTGTCCTAGCATCTGGGGGTGCCCTTGTGAACTCTGCAAACAGTGAGTGTTCGGTCAGCATTGCTGGTGGATTACTCGAATGAAGCTGCTTTGCCAGCCCTCTCCTCAGGGATTCTGTGCACACTGGGTCACACCCTTATTATGAGCACTAGTGAAAGCTAAGAATCCTTTACTCAAACAAAACTCGAACCCTTCACAAGCTGGTGCAGACACTTCCCAGGGAACGAATACACACACACACACACACACACCAGCCCTAAGCTCTGCACAGACCACAAGCTTTGCACCCCTGGAGCAGGAGGAAACTCAAGAGCCTGTTTCCAGCATCATCTTTCACCCATCAGCTTTCAGTCCCTGTCCTGTGTCGTCCAGGGAAGGCCAGAGAAAATCCCAAGAACCAGCACATGCTGGATGCCCAGCGCTGACAGCCCGTGGCCTCCACCACCCCTGGGCATAGAGCTGTTACCCGAAACACAGCCTCCCACAGTGAGTTGGGAGCCCCTTCTGAACCACCTTGCTATTGGTCTCTACAATCGTCCTTCATTTAGCCTCCATTTAGGACCCGGGTTCTCAACACTCACTAATCACAGGCTGCCTTTTTGAGGCTGGGTCAACTGCTGGCAAAACACCAGGAAAAAATGCACAAAGAAGCATGACTTATCAGACAAATTCCCAGGGCCTCTCCTTCTCTCTTCCTACCCCAACCGCAGCCATCCGAGTCTGCAGAGCCCCAGGCGTGTAACCAGGGGTTACACACCCGAGTACAGGATGGGTGGCGGGGCCCCTTCTTTTTTTGGACACAGCTCGGAAACCCCTCCATTGCTTAGACTGCTGCTGTGCCTCGCGCCCCCCACTTCTTAATTACTACCGCGCTGCTTAATTGGGCGCTGTGTGTGTGTGCGTGTGTGTGTTTCTCGGGGGCTGGGGGGCGTCTCTCCTACACATGGAGCGATCGGGTGGAGGGGGTGCTGGCTCCCGGCCCGAGAGCGAGACCCCTCCCCAGCCAGGCCGCTGGAGGATTGCGCAGCTCAAACAGATGGACCGAGCCGAGGGGGCGGGGGCGCGCTGACGGGGTGCTAGACGGCAGCGACGGCCGCGCCTCCCCGCGCGCGGACAAAGGCGGGGGCCGGGCGGCGCGCGCGCCTTATCAGCGCTAGCAGACCGGCCGTCCGGGCGGGCGCCGGCGGCCCGCGTGCAGGCGCACAAAGGCCCGGGCCGGGCGCGGGGGGCTGGGGGGACGGCGAAGATTAATTGCCCAATCAAGTTGTCGGCGCGGGGCGGGGGCGGGGCCGCGGCCCCGGGGGGACGCGGGGCGGCGCATAATGAAGTGTGCAAAAAGTTAATTTGCTCGGCGATTCGCTGCTAGCCGTAATCAAAGGCGGGCGGCGGGGAGGGCGGGAGTGGGGAGTATGCCCCTCCCCGACCCCCGACCCAGACTGCGATCCCGGGGGGCGCCGGGGTAGGGGACCCGGGACAGCCCCCCAGCGCCGGAGCAGGGGTGGGGTAGAGGTCTCCAGACGCGCGTTCCACTTCTCCACTTCCGCCGGCCGAGTGTCCCAAGCGCCGCTCGCCTTTCCTGCAAACACAAAGGTTGACATTTCTGGAGTGTTCACTCCGGCCCGGCTCCGCGCCAAGCGTTTCCGGGCGTGATCTCCACTCTCAACCTGGGGAGGTAGGGCCGGTGATCATCACGTTTTGGAGCAGAGGAGCCCGGAGCCCGGAGATGCTTAGGAAGTGATCCAAGGTCACACGCAGGGCCCTAAAAAGGCTCGGGAGCCTTAGCTGAAAAATGGCACAGTGGAAGAGTGTCAAAGACAAAATACATCAGACAATGGGAGAGGTGATTTTTTTTTTTTTTTTTCAAGCTCCTGCAATGGAGAAGCACCCGCGAGCCCAAGACCACGGTGTCTGGGCCGGGCCGGTTTGCCTGACTTTTATAGGGTGGAGTAGACAGGTTACAGGTGGGGGATGTTTTACAATCAGGGGAAGTCGTCTCAACCAGCCGAACAGGAAATGTTTATCTCTGTGTCTAGTTTCAGATGGCACAAACAGTTCTAACCTCAGCTAATCAACCAGGAGACAAAGAATGGGAAGGTCTTTGTTTGGCCTTAGCAGGCTCAGGCAAAAGCGAAAAGGTCACAGGCAAACAAGGGGAGTCTAGTCTTAGGGGAGCCATGAGAAAGATGGATAGAGTCTTATCTAAGTATTATGGAGAAGGTGGTGGCTTGCAGTAAGCCATTTACCAGAACAAAATGGGTTGCTGCTGCTAAGTCACGTCAGCCGTGTCCCACTCTGTGCGACCCCATAGACGGCAGCCCACCAGGCTCCCGTCCCTGGGATTCTCCAGGCAAGAATCCTGGAGTGGGTTGCCATAATGGGTAGAGGGACTGCAAAAAAACAAAAGGTTGAGGAGATTTCTTAACCATCCATATTTTCTATGGGCACAGGTAAAGTTTAACATTGTCAAAAGGTTGGCAGATGGTAAGGCAGAAGCTCTGATTTCCTGTGACAGCAGCTTTGCTGAGTGGTTTAGAACCACTGCCTTGTGGGGCCCTCGTCCTCAATAAATATAAACGCCCCTTTAGTCAGCTCCCCTGGGGTTGTGACCTTGGGCAACTCATCTGACCTCTCCTCATACAATGGGAGCCATAACAAAATACCCACCCTATAAGATATAAGTCCCCCACATACAAACAAGTTCCTTTCCAAGAGTGTGTTGGTAAGTCCAGTTTGTTCGTAAGTACAACAAAGTCACCCTAGGTACCCAACTAACACCTAGCTATATAATACTGTACTGTACTAGGTTTATCATACTTTTTTTACACAAATTATACATTAAAAAAACAAAAAATAAAACATTTAAAATCTTACAGTATCTTGAAAAGTACAGTGGTACAGCACAGCAACTGGCATACAGGGGCACGTTCACGTCTTTGAAAGTTCCTAACTTAAAGTTTGTATGTGGGGGACTTGCTGTATTATTATCAGTGAGAGCCTAAACAGTAAGCACCAAGCAAAGCACCTGGGTCATGGTAGGTGCATCATTCCTGTTAGTATGAGTGCTAGCATTTTCTCAGGAAGCAGAGGTGTCAGGATTTGAATTCCAGCAACACGGTTTCAGAAACTGCGAGCTCACCCAGGTGCACAGCCAGATCTCTGTGTACGGCTTCAGTTCTCCAACACCAGATACATCCAAAACCTGTGTCCCAGGTACTGGGTGTACAAGAAAAGGAGCAGGCCCTGCCCTCCTGGAGGGGGTCATCCTGCAAGGCTGGCCAACCCCAGACAATAGCAGGAATGCCACAGTGGCCATGGGAGCTCTGCAGAGGTGCCAAACCTGGGCTTGGGGCTGGCTTTGGGAAGGCATGGTGGACATGCCCCAGATACCCAGGACAGCTGGCACAGAGGATTGGCAGCCATGACCCGAGCCCCATCAGATTTCCACCCAGACCCCCTCCTCAAGAAGCAGCTTCCACGCCCTGGAGCTGACTAGTGGCTCCTGAATCCTGGTTCTCTGATCCGTTGCCCAGGCCTGTCCCTGAGCCCAGGCAGGACCAGGAGACTGGAGAGGAAGCCCTTGAGGGTGACAAGAGCCAGGCTTGCAGGCGAGAAGGGGCGGGATTACAGCCAAGCCAAGATTTATGGGCCCCATCATAATAATGAAAGAAAGAAAGAAAAAAGGGACGCGTGTTCGGCAATGCCCAGGGACCAGGGCTGCTGCCCTATTACCAAAAATGTCGTAGCTCTCGACTCTGCAAATTAGCATAAAACATGCTGTTTTGCATCTATTTGCATGTAATTTACATGCTAATAACTTGACGCCACAATGCACCCAGTCCCCTAAGTGGCTTCTGGTCCTTGCTTTTCTCCCAGCTCCTGCCCCTTGTCTTGCTTTGAGAAAACCAGGGGATCTTGGTTCTAGGCTAGGCTGAGCCACTCAATCCCTGTGGGACCTGGACTGGTCCCTGTCCCTCTCTTGAGTCTCAGTTTCCTGACTGTGAGCTGAAGGAGACAAACTGAGCAGGAGTTCTCAAATTATGCTCCAGTATCCCCCTTGAGGGCTGCAGACACAGAGACGGGGAAGCAGGTGGGGCAGGCACCCCCTCCCTCTATCCCCTTGAACAGCTGGGCTTCTGAGTAAAATTTCTCTTGAGCAATGCAGAGCCTCTTGTTAAAAACAAAGACCAAAAAGTTTGCAAACAAACAGACTCGGTTATCTTAGAGTCTTTCTAAGTCTTTCCAGTTCAATATTCTCTTAAGATTTGAATAATAATACCAATCAGAGTTAAATATAGCACTTACCATGGGACAAGCAGTGTTCTAAGCACCAGACACAGTCTTCCAAGCACACATAACTCAGTCTTCAGACAACCCTTGAAATAGATGCTATTATTATACTCCCATTTTATAGATGAGTAAACTGAGGCACAGAAAATAATTTACCTAGGTTCAAATAGCCACTACATGGGAAAGTGAAGATTCAGACAGTCTATCTCTAGAGTCTGCACTGAATTTAGTCAAGTCAACCCTTCCATTGTATAGATGAGGATACTGAGGCCCAGAGAGGGAGATTGAAAATTTCTAAGCACCACAGCTAAACTGGCACTTGAACCTTGCTTCCTGCATGAGCCCCAGGCTCTTTGCCATCTGGGGAAAGGTGAACAGAAAAGGGAAGTCTGGAGTTTCATAGGTGCTCAGGACTACTTCTCTCTGGGTCTAATGGGCTTGCCAGGGTGAGACATGCTTTCTACCCGGGTTACTACCAGAGCCTGCTTCCTCCTCCTCAGCCAGCCTCATCCCAGCTGGTGGACCTTGGGGAACAGGCCCTGAAACCAGCCAGGATGAGCCCCTAAATCAGGACAGACAGCAGGCTAGTGAGAGCACCAGGTGTGCCTGTCAGAGCCAGCACACAATGCCCTGGCCGGCTGTGCAGGTGGAGCAACTGCCCAGGGGGGCGCCACTGCAGGGGGCTGTGGGGCTTTATCTCTGCAGAGGCAGACAGTGCCAGGCCAGCAGGTGCTCAGCGCTCCCCCTCGGGGGTCTGGCTGGGAAACCCCCAGATGTAGGGACGACTGGCCTGCCCAAGCGGTGCCCCCCTGTGGGTCTAGTCATCCCTCTCTTGATTCAGTATCCCTCGATGGCACCCTGGCCCTTCTCACGTCCCTGTCTGACCTGCCACCTCTCACCCTGCTCCAGCCACCTGGCCTTCTCTCTGCTCCTCCCCGACACCTCCAAGCTCAGTCCTACCTGGCCCCTTTGCACTTGCTGTTTCCTCCAACTGGAACACCCTGCTTGGCTGCTTCGTGCCCTTCAGATCTCAGCTCCAGCCCTCAAACCTTCCCTGACCACACCCTCCAAAGCTCTGCCTCCCTTCCCCCTCACTCGCTAGCACTTAACCTTGATGTCTTCTCTGCCATTATTACAATCTGAATTTATCTTGTTTATTTATGTGTCTCCTCATTTAGTGCCTGTCTCCACCACTAGACCCTCACTTCAGGAGAGTCAGGACCATGTCTGTCTTATAGAAATATAGTTCTCAATAAATATTTGTTGAAGGAAAGAAATACAGAGGGAAGACAGTAGCTGCTGAAGATTTATTTGGTTAGTTTCCTCCACCTCCCCCTCCCCAACTCTGCCCTAGAATGTTAGCTCCATGGTGGGTGGGCGGTGGGGGGCGGGGCGGCGGGTACAGGCATTTATGCCTGTTTTTGTCATCTCTGTGATTCCCAGAGGCTAGCACTGTGCCTGGCACACAGTAGGTGTTCAATAAATATTTGTACATGAAGGATCCTGGGCAAGTTCCTTCCTTCTGGGGACCTCCATCTCCATCTCCTCATCTGAAGCCTGGACTTGAGAATCCCTGTCACCTTCACCAGGACCACAAAAGGGAGAGTGCAGTCTGTCCTCACTCCTCCGTGGGGAGGCAAACGGGGCAGCTGGTGGAACTCCAGGGATTAGGGCCTGAAATCGGCCAGGATAAGCCCCAGGAGGCAAGGGGCAGAGAAACCTGGGTTTCAATCAGGACATGGTTATTACCTGGCTGCATGGCCTTGGGGGAGTCACTGTTCCTCTCTGAGCCTCCATTTCCTCATTTGCAAAAGGGACACAGTCGCTGTGAGGACTGCCGCAAGATGACAGAAGGGAGCACTGTGTACCATGCCCACAGTTGTCATTTCTCATCAGCAAGGCAGTGCAGCATGGAGATCATGACACGCCTCTACCCAGCGTGTTTGTTTCTTATCTAAAGAAGGAAGTCCTAAGGGTACCAACCTAACAGGTCACTGAGGTTGGATTGAGATGGGAAAATGTTATCTAAGTACCTGGCACATGGTAGGGACTTTTACAACCACAGCCCTTAAAGTTTTCAACTGCCTCTGTGGCTGATCTTGATTATGGATTTCCCAAATCATCAGAGCACAGAGGAGACTCGGGGTTAGAGTGGGTGTGGGTATGGTTTGAGTTCAGTGTTGGGGGTGGGCTGGAGAGGATGAGGCAGCAGAGGTATAAGGTCAGGATAAGATCAAGCAGTCCTGAGAGCTGGATAAGGAGTTAGCCTTTATAGTGGGAGCAGGGGGAGCTACAGGATGCATTAAAGCAGGGAAACAAGATGATATGAGTTTAAAAACACTCACTCTGGCTGTCAGTTTTCGGGTGTGGCTGGGATTACTGGTGCTTTCCAAGCCTACGGTCTCCCTTTCGCTTAGTATTAGGACCCTGTAGACACTGCTGAGCACATGGACACTAGAATAGAGACCACACTTCCTAGCCTCTTACAGTCAGGTATGGCCATGTGTCTCCATCCTGGCCAAGAGGGGAAAAGTAGACCACCACATGCAATTCCTGAGAGAGGTCCTTACAGAGAGGCAGAGCATTCTTTGCCTCTTGACCCTTCCCTTGAAATGTAAATATGATGACTGGAGAATAAGCAGCTATTTTGGGCCGTGAGGTGTTGAGGAGTGTGGAACAGTAAGATAGAAGGAATCTGGGTCCCTGTGAACCAAAGAGCCATCTTGCTAGCTTAGGACTGCCGGCCTCCGGACTGTTTATGAGAAAGATAAATCAGTGTTTGTCTCCTTTAAGTCGCTCTTCTTTGAAGTTCTTTTCCACTCACAGCCAACTCCAAAACAGATGCAGTTGGCACAGGTGATCTTGGAGCACTGTGGCCCGTCTTGAGGTGCACAGGGCAGAGAACTCACCTGGGTCTCTTTTCTGCTCATATTGGCCCTGAAGCCCCCGGCCTTTGCAGCCAAGCTCTGCCTGTCCAAAGGCACAGCCCAGGTCAGCCCAACTGGTGGGTATCCCTGGCTGGGCTAAGCTCATGAGGAACTAAGATTAGGACTCCTACTGAGTCCTTCACAGAGAAGGGCTTCTCAGAGTCCTTCTCAGTGCTTCAGAGCTCTGAGAGGCAGGGCAGAGAGAAGACAGTAGACAATGGCAGGATGGCACTGTCCATCCCAGTGGCCACTTCAAGCCCCTTCTCAGCCTCTCAGCCTCTCCACATGGCACCCTTCTTAATGCCCTTTCCCAAACTCACAGATTCCACCACAGCACCCTCCTGCGGCCCCCCAAGGCCTTCAAATTGACATCTAATCTCCTCTCTGGCCCACCATGTCCTTGAAGATGGTGCGCAGCTTTGAATGAGACTCATGAGGACAAATCCCCTCTCTTAGGTGCTCTGTGACTTTGAGGAACTCATTGAAGCATCTTGGATTTAATTTCCTCCTCTGTGAAATGGAAATGACTATAACAACTACTTCCTGAGTCAGCGCAAGGGTTCTGATTATTGACTGTTGAGTAACAACCCACCCCAAATACAGTGTTGTTAACCAGTTTCTTAAGCTCACGGATTCGTATGGGTCAAGAATTCAGACAGAGCACATGGGAGATGGCTTCCTCCCATTCTACAGTACCTGGGGCCTCAGCTGGAAAGAACTGAAGGCCAGGCACCAGAATCATCAAAAGGACTCTGCTCTTACATGTCTGGCAGCCAAGCCTAGCTCAGCTGAGGCTATTAGCTGGAACAGCTGTATGCAGCCTCTCCTTGGGTCATGAGCTTCCTCACAGCATGGCAGATGGGTTCCAAGAGGGAGTGTCCCCTGAGACCCAAGCACAGGTGATTATGGCCACATCTAACCTATCCTCAGAAGTCACACAGTGTCACTTCAGCCATATTTTATTTCTAGAAACCATCACAGGAGGGGTCATAGACCCTGCCCCTTGACAGGAAGAGAGTCAAGGAATTTGGAGTCACATTTTTTAAAATGCTTGAACAATGTGTAGCTCATCATAAGGACACATTAAATGTTAGCTGGAAGAAGTGGCAGTAGTAAAATAGTGGCAGGGTGCAATCCTGTATATACTGAAATAGCCATAAGACACTAGGCATAAAAAAGTTAATGGAGGAGGCACAGAAACAGGTCCCTGGAACCTAACATCCCCACTAGGCTGAAAGACAGAGTTTGGATAATAAGAGCTAATAGGTATTGAGTGCTTACTAGATGGCAGGCACAGAGCCAAGTACTTTCCATGTATGATCTTATATAATCCACATAGTGATCTAACAGGCAGGTCTTAGCTTCCCACCCATTTACTGATGAATAGCCAGGGCTCAGAGAAGCGAGGGCTTCCCGGTGGTGCTAGTGGCAAAGAATCTGCCTGCCAATGCAGAAGCATGAGAGATGAAGGTTCAATCCCTGAGTCAGGAAGATCCCCTGGAGAAGGGAATGGCAACCCTCTCCAGTATTCTTGCCTGGAGAATGCCAGGGATAGAGGAGCCTGGCGGGCTACAGTCCATGGCGTCCCGAAGAGTCAGACACAACTGAGTGACTAATACCTTCATACCAGACAAGGGAAGGGTCTTGCCTGAGCCCACGCAGCTAGGAAGAGGCACAGTCAGGATTTGAACCTAGGCAGCAGGTTGTCAGAGCTGGGCAGCAGGTTGTCAGAGCTGGTCCTCGTTTCCCAAGACGAAGCTGGGCACTAGCCAGCCTGCCAGGTGGAACAGGCCATCCTGACTGTTTGGTGACAGACAGGGAGGGCTCGTGCTACTGGATGGAGAGCCAGGACCAGGAGGTTTGTCAGCTGCAAGCCCACAGTCACAGGCTGGGGGAAGGGGGCCAAGACCTCCGTCTGGAGGGATGGGGGAGGGGGACAGTGAAGAGAGCCCAAAGAACAAGACAGAACCCCAGAGGCAGCAAAGCACTAAGGGATGATGATAAAGCCTGGGTCACCAGAACTGAGCCTCAAGATCACAGGGGGGCTCTGACCTCTGTTCCCTGGAGCACCCACCAGGCGGTCACTGGTCCCCCGCCTGGAGCAGGACTCAGCCTGCCACTGGAAGCCAGGAGGACTCGGTGTAGTGGGAGGAGCAGGAGGATGGGGAGGGAACACCACTCCATACCCCAGCCAGGAGGGGACTCACCATAGTTCCAGGTGCATAAGGGAGGCAGAACACTGCCGGGGGCTGGGTGGCTCTCTCCCACTGCCAGTGGGGTGCTGCTGGCCTTGGCTCCTCCTCTCAACTGCTCGCTTTCCCTTCCTTCCTTTCTTTCTTATTTCCAGCCAGCCCTCCTTCCATACTTCCTTCTATCCTTTCTTCCATGCCTTATTTCCATGCTCCCCTTTTCCTCTCTCCTTCCTTCTTGCCTTTCTGGCATTCCTTCCCCCTTATGAAATCTCACAGGGAGAAGCTACATTCCCCAAAGGCAAGGGTCAACCTGGTCCTAACCTGGTCATGACCATGGACTTCTTCATAAAATGAAGCATGTCTGCTGAGTCATCACAAAGCCAGTCCTAAGGGTGTCATGTGTCTGTGATGAGCTCCTTCGACTCTCCCCAAATCAGATACTGTTGTATCTGCCAAGTCTTCTCTACCCCAGAGTCAGAGGGCATCTCCCAGAGCACATGAGTACCCTGAGTGTTACTAGAAGGCAGCTTCAGGGGCACTGGATTATGAGCTGGATCGCCTTGGCCTAATTGCTCAGTGCCTCTGAGCCCTGGTTTTCTTGGCTGAAACCACTTCACAGGTTGAGAAGAGGGTGGGACAGAACAACAGCTGTGCCCAGTCCCAGGAGGACTCTGTCTCCACCAGTCCCCTGCTGGCACAGGCCTCTGACCTTTCTCCCAGGCCCATGAGGCAGAGCCAACTCCCAGCTGACATTGGCAAGCAGCTAGGAGGGTGGACCGGCAGGCTGTCAGGGCCGGCCTTGTGCCCAGAGAACCTTCTGTGCCACTGTTCCTCGGCCAGGCAGGCCCAGCCCACCAGCCACTTCTCGTGTCCCTGGCAGGACAAGGCTGGAGGCCCCTCCTCTCTGCCTCTTGCTCAGTTGACCATGGTGGCTACCCTCCTCCCCCCAGGCCCTGGAAACAGAAGTCTCCAATATAAATGCAAATTCGCTGTGGTCCCTAGTCTCAGGCTGGCAGCTCCAGCCTGTACCACAGGCTGGGGACCTGAGCTGACACTGGCCCAGAGCAGATAAGCCCCTCTGGGCCACCCCCGCCCCAGGCCCTGCCCACTCCTCAGCCTGTCAGCTCCACAAAGACCCCAGGGAGTCCCAGGCCTTCCCCTACCCTGCCCCAGAACGCCTGTGATGAGCTTGCGAAGCCCCCCTCACCATAATCAAGAAGGACTGCAATCCTCAAATAGTGGTGATATTCTACTTCCTGAGCCTCCTATTCTAGCCTCCTGGGCTGGCAGGGGCAAAGCCTCAAAGCAGAGAGAAGGGCAAGCAACATGGGCCAATCTCTGCCCTCATAACCCACCAAGCTCAGGTTCACCACTAGCCCACAGCATCCCTTGGTGTGAACCAGGAACAGCCACCCCCTCTTCCTGGCGCCAGGTGGCCTCTTAGCTTACCCTCTTAGCTGGGTACCCTTGAGCCCAGCACTTGTACAACGTAAGCGTGGCCCAGCTCCTCTTTGGGACTTGGTCACCTTTCTGGCCGAGGGATCACCTGGAGAGACCTCTGGGTATTGCACAACTCCTCGAACACAGAGGCCCTAGAACTGGACAGGGCAGTCCCATGGGTACGAGCTCTTCCGGTTGGGGTGTCTTATCATCCTTTCATTCCTAGGTCCCAGAAACTCCTGTCCATAAGCCACAACTCTAGGACACTTAACAAGGGAGCCAGGTGACTCTGGCAGAAGCACCTGTGAGCCACATGAGACTGAGTGGCATAGGTCTGAGGTCATGAGTAGGGCTGGGTACAAATCCAGCTCATTCATGGCGCCAGCTTCAATGTCACCTCCTCGGAGAAGCCTCTCCTGATGACCTCATGTGGCACAGTCCTTTCCTTACCTCCGTATCTTTTTGCCCTGTTGGTTTTCTTCATAGCAGTTATCATTATGTGAAATTACCTCATTCATGTATGTCTTTCTGTGGTTGTTTTCTGCCTTACTTTTGCCTTACTGGAATTCAAGTTTCTACAAGAGCAGGCACCATGAATTGATAACTTCTCCCTCGACACTTTCTGGGAAGTGATGGATCCGACGCCAGAGGGTGAGTGTAAAGTGTTCATGGAGACAGCCAAGGTTGCTTAGAGAGCCAGCACACAGCAGGCACTCAGTAAATGCTAATGGTTATCGTTAACTGTTGTCATCAAAGGGTTGTGGGTGTCCTGGCCCCAGAGGTCCAAGCCTGATATACTTCTTCACAAATTCCAAAGCCACCACTAGAGCCAAGTCCTCCTCTCCCATGTATTCACCCCATAAGCGTGTGTGTGTGTGTGTGTGTGCGTGTGTGTGTGTGTCACTCAGTCATGTCCAACTCTTTGCAACCCCTTGGACTGTAGTCTTCCAGGCTCCTCTGTCCGTGGGATTCTCCAGGCAAGAATACTAGAGTGGGTTGCCGTTCCCTTCTCCAGGGGATCTTCCCTAACTTCCCAACCCAGGGTTTGAACCTGAGTCTCCCACGTTGCAGACAGATTCTTACCATCTGAGCCACCAGGGAAGCCTGCTCACCCCATGAGCAGCACGAGCAAATTGCTTCTTCCCTCCAGGCCTCCATTCCTCTCTGTAAAGGAATAGGGTAACCTCCCCCATAGCCTGAAACTGCACAAAGTTGCTACAAGTATTAAGTGACAATGAAGAGGGAAAGACACTTGTTAGTCCCTACATATGTTTTCAGTAACATAAAGAATGACTTGCCCCTCCTCTGAATAGGATGTCTCCATCTTCTGGAGCTGCCCAGAGTCCTCTCTAGAGTCCTGAGGCTTTGCTGTTCCCTGACCCAACCCAGCCATGTCTTAGACTTCTTCAAAGGAGGGGGTTTCCATCAAGGCAGAGTTTCTCAAAGTTTCGACACAACTATACCACCTCTCCCCACCAACTCTTTCTTTCTTTCTGTTTGTATTTCATATAATTTACTCAATATTTTTCTTTAAATTGTCTCATTAAAAAAATAATAAATAAAGCCAGTTCTCACTAGTGGAAAACTTTACATCACTGCCATAAACAAAATTTAGTATCAATTAATAATTTTAGATTATGTTGATATTTGCTAACATAAATATTTATCTATTAAAAGTGTGATACTCCTAGCAAGATGAGGGTCCTATTCTAAGGTTTTCAAGTTCTCAAGCTGAGCATTCTCTGGGGGACTTTTTTTATTTTTCGGTTCACTGGGAAACTACTTCATGAGAAAGCTTACTCAGTCGCAGTTGGAAGCAGCTGTAAGTGACACTATTATCAGCTCAACACACAGAAAAACTAGTTGGGGCGGCCACTCACGCCATTCCAAATATGATTAATTAGAGGCTTCTTTGGCAGTCCACTGCAGAGCTTCCACTGCAGAGGGTACAGGTTTGATCCCTGATCGGGGAGTTAAGATCCCACAAGGCATGCAACGTGGTAAAAAAAAAAAAAGAAAGAAAGAAATACAATTAGTTAGCAGAGAAGTAACACCCAGGCCAGTCTCAACAGGTATTTCTTGGCTCTTTCTGTTCAACACCACCTAATAAAGGCGTCTTACCTGTGAGGGGAGTGGGAAGGAGAGGGGTAAAGTCTTCTTCCCGTAGAGGGACCATCTCCATGCCTGCAACCAAACCTACCTCCTAACTACTCCCAGCTCAAAACACAGTCTCCAGGACCCCCTACCTGGTGCCATCCATCTACTTTGCTGATTCTAGACTCTTGGGAAGGGCAATTTAATACAATGTCATGTTGTTCTGGGAAGGGAATCAAGTAAGACCTCTGGCAAATTTGGTACAATGGATCAGAAATCTTTAATTGGAGGGGCAATTTCTCTCCTAGGACTTTATCTACGAGAAATCACCATGAATGTAGACCAAATAGCTGCAGGATGTTGTTGACAAATCTGTTGATAATAATGAAAAGCTGAAAACAACATAGGCGATGAAAACATGCATAGGGGATTCAGTAAATAGTATGTTTCATGCAATAAAAAACTATGCAACCATTTACCAATAATGCTGTAGAATTTTAGACATAGAAAAATGTTCATGTTATATTCTTAAGTAGAAAGTATTAATCACTCAGTCATGTTTGACTCTTTGCAACTCCATGGACCATAGCCCGCCAAGCTCCTCCATCCATAGGATTTTCCAGGCAAGAATACTGGAGTGGGTTGCCAATTCCTTCTCCATGGGATCTTCCCGACCCAGGGATAGAACCCGTATCTCCTGCATTGCAAGAAGGAGATACTTTTTACCATCTGAGCCACCAGGGAAGGCCCCATAAGTAGAAAAGTAGCTATAAAATAGGACATACAATATGTCTTATTTTTAATATATGTACAAATGTACTGTAGAAAGATTAGGATGGATTTGTGTTGGAGAAAATTTCTCAAACAAGAAGCAAAAAGTCCAAACCATAAAAGGCAAATATTAATAAACTAATCTACATTAGAATTAAGACTGTTCAAAGTTCACCATAAAAAACTGAAAAAATAAGCCGCAAACTGGAAAATGTTTGTAACAATCTGACAAAGATTAGTATTCAAAGTATATAAAGAGTTCCTACAAATCAACAAGACAAAGACAATCAAAAAGAAAAATAAGCTGAAAATTTGAACAAACACAGAAAATAGAAAACATGAACAGCCAATGAGCATATGAAAAGATGCTCAACCTTTTAGTAAATCAGGAAATCCAAATTAAAAGCTCATTTCATGTTCACTAGATCGGCAAAACCTAAAAGGCTGAACAAATTCAAATGTGATCACTTGCATGGAATAAGGAAAGCTCCTTGACACTGGTTTTAGCGGGGTCAATCTGTACAACTTTGGAGAACAACTTGTCATTATTCTGCACTTACTCTACAACCCAGCAATCCCATTCCTGGATATATTCTAGAGAAACTTATACCTGTGCACAGGAAAGGTGGGCAATGATGCTCAGGTTGGCAGGACAGAGCCCTCAGCCTCCTGCCCTTCAAAGTGAAAGCGTCAGTTGCTCAGTCGTGTCCGACTCTTTGTGACCCCATGGACTATAGCCCACCAGGCTCCTCTGTCCATGGGATTCTCCAGGCAGTACTACTGGAGCGGGTTGCCATTCCTTTCTCCAGGGGGTCTTCCTGACCCAGGGGTTGAATACCTACTTCCCACATTGCAGGCAGATTGTTTACCATCTGAGCCAAAGATGCCTAAAGCACCTGATGAATTCATCTCCCTTCCACCCTGCCTTCTGGCTTTCTTTCATTTCATTTGCCCTGGGGCTGGGCCCTAACTCTTGCACAATTCTGGGTGGTGTGATTCAGCCTTCAGCCTTGTTGGGCAACCATGGATGGGCAAGCAGATCTCAGACTCATCAAATGAGTGGAAGTAGTGAGATGAGCCGGAGCTTCAGTGACTCTCCCAGGGGCCAGGGAGAGGCCAAGAGTGTTGGGAGAAGTGGTAGGTTTGCAGGCACAGCTGGCTCACAGACCACTCCGCTGCTGTACAAAAGACCAGGCAGCTCGATACAAAATCATAAGAAGCATCTCTAAGATACACTGCCAAGGGGAAGAAAGCAGGCAGAGCAGCTACCCTTGTAAAGTGTATATACGTGCATTCACTTATGTGCAGAAAATACTTCTGAGCCCAGAAAACTGGTGTCCAGAGAGGAGGAGCAGTGGCTAACCGTCAACAGTAGGAGAGATTTCCTTTCATTCCATCCCTTTCTGTACCTTTTTATTTTGTATGCTGTATATGATCCTATGGGGAAATAAATACAGTAATTAAAAAATGGAAACAAAATGCAATCATATTAAATATAACACCAATGTAACTATTTGGTGATTCCAATCTGTTGTTGATCACCATTGACATAATGCTGCTTTGTAGACACATAATTAAACTTTATTGCTTTGAATTTTAGAAAGTTTTCATTATTTTTTATTTGGCTGTGCCGGGTCTTAATTGTGGCATGTGGTATCTCAGCTGTGGCATGCAGGGTCTAGTCCCCTGACCAGGGATCAAACCCGGGCTCCTGCTTTGGAAGCTCATAGTCTTAACTGCTGAACCAACAGGGAAGTCCCTGGGAAGTTTTGAAAATATTTTTCCAGTCAACTTTTATAGGTTTCAGGACCCTATGGCTTCTTGCATTGCCCCTTCCAGGTCAAAGGCATAGAGCAGGCCCCTTCAGCACCTATGCCCAGCAGCGCACTGATTCCCCAAGGGCTACTTTAGGCCTGCATCCCTTTGATTTAAATCATCTTTTGGGTCGTACCTCAGGGTTGCTCTGTATCTCAAGTGGGTCCATGGGGAACTGGCATGGCCCTCCCCTTACTCAGGAGCAAAAATACCCAAGGTCACTTTCTCGACCTCAGTCTCCCAGTGGTCTCTATGGTACATGTGTGTCTTCCCACCTGAGATACTCGGCTGTCTCCCACTCCTCCTCCCCTTGCTCACGCTTGTATAGCCCCACTGGTTTCCCTGTTCCTCAACTCCCACCATGTCAGGAAGCATTCTAAGATGGCACCCAAGATTTCCAACCCTCTAGGTGTGCCTGTCCAGCATAATCCCCTGGGCTGTGACTAGGATGGAGTTCACTCCCATGATTAGGTTAGGTTATATGGCATAGCTGACTGTGTGATGAGATGGTTGGATGGCATCACTGACTCAATGGACATGAGTTTGAGTAAACTCCAAGAGTTGGTGATGGACAGGGAAGCCTGGCATGCTGCAGTCCATGGGGTCGCAAAGAGTCCAACGTGACTGAGCGACTAAACTGAACTGACTGTGCCAGACTTGGGACTCACAGAGGTGTGAGCTAAATGGATCTTGTTTTCAGCCACTAAATCAATCCCTGGGTCAGGAAGATCCCCAGGAGAAGGCAATGGTAACTCACTCCAGTATTCTTGCCCGGGAAATCCCATGCACAGAGCAGCCGAGTAGGCTACAGTCCATGCGGTCGCAGAGTCGGACACGACTGAGTGACTTAGCACGCACGAACGCCAGGTCTTCGTTGCAGCCTGTGGGATCCCCAGTTGTGGCATGCAGGATCTAGTTCCCTGGCCAAGGATTGAACCAGGGCCCCCTGCTTTAGGAGCTTGGAGTCTTAGCCACTGGACCACCAGGGAAATCTCCATAGAACCCTATTTTTATCCAGTGTGTTGTAATCATTTATTCACTGTCATCATTTTTTCTGATGCTCAAATCATCCCAGCAGTTCCTAGGCTCTGCTGACATGTCCCCAGCATTACTTGAGCGCTTCTACTTATTTTATAGCACAAAGTAGACGTTCCAGGCTTACTGTGTACTTTCCTTGGGCCAGCTCTCAAGTCAGTCATTTCCCCAAGGATTCCTGGTTCCTTTCAGTGGACAATGCTACATTTAGCAACCAAGATTTGGTGTTATGAGTACTCATTGCTATGCGGGTATTAGTGCTCTTAGGCTCTCTTTGTGGATAGAGCTGAGAAACACATGTCTGGGGCACAGACACACAAATTTACATCTATGCGTATCTGTCTATACTTATCTAATGCCATTAGCTCACCCTGATTCCCCCAGCACCACGGGGTTCACACTAGTCTTTTCCATTTCCATATCTGTGATTCCCTTCTCTGACCCGTCCTCATTCAGCTGCTTTTCCATGACTGGTCCCACATCCTGCCCACCACCTGCAACAAATATTGGAAAAGGGAAGGAGGAAAGAGGAAGCTGAAATTAAAAACTTTTTTTGAACTAGTACAAAAATTAAAACTATAGAAAAGAACATAGTGAAAAATCTCCCTCCCACCCATCTCATTCCAATCCTGGTCCTGTCCACAGCTAACAAGTATTATTATTAGTTTGTTATATGCACAAGCTGGTTTTAAAATATTTTTTATTTCCCCCCTCTTTTACCCAAAGCATTCCAGACATCCCTTTTATTTGTCAATATATCTTGGAGATCTTTCTGTATCAGTACATAAAAAGCGAACTCACCCTTTTTGTAGTTGTATAGTCTTCCTCTGGCTAGTCCATACTTCATTTAACTTTATTTAAATGATAGACATTTAGACACATCTGAGGTGAAACAAGACTAAACTGAGCTAAACAAGACTGCAGTGAATAACCTTGAATGTATTCATTTCACATGTGTCCATACACATCCACAGAATACATTTTCAGAAGTGGGATCATTGGTGTGACCTTATATATTTAAGTGTTTAATGATGAAAGGTCTCCCCTCTTAGAACATCAGCGCCGAGAGGAAAGGGACTCTGTTCTTTTTTTTCCCCTGGCTAAACTGGGTCTTCATTGCAGCCGTGGGCGTCCTCTAGTTGGGGCATGCAGGCTCTTCATTGTGGTGCATGGGCTTCTCAATACAGTGCTTCTCTTGTTGCAGAACATGGGCCCTAGAGCATGGGCTCAGTAGCTGTGGTTTGCAGGCTTAGTTGCTCCACTTAGTATGTGGCGTCTTCCCAGACTAGGGATTGACCCCATGTCACCTGCATTGGCAGGTGGATTCTTAACCACTGGACCACCAAAGAAGTCCAGGGACTGTGTTCTATTCATCACTGTTTTCCCAGCATCCAGAACCATCAGACTGTCAGGCACTCAGTACATACGTATTCACTAAAAGAATGGCCAACGCCCTCTGGTTGTGGACTTGAGTCTCAAACACGAACGGACCATTCACTGTGTGCTAAGTGCTATGCATCATCTTGCTAATCCTCCAAACACCCCTGTGGGGTAAAGACTGTTTGGACGCCCCCACTTTACAGATGAGAGCCCTGAGGCCCAGAGAGGAAACACAATAGGCTGATGTCACACAGCTAATCAATGACAAAGCCACAGTTCCCATCCAGTGAGTCAGACTCTGGAGCCACCAACAACCTCACCTACTGTTCTCAGTACATCTCTTCTCTCCCCACACACAGCTCAGTCTCCCAGCCCCACGTGGCCCCTTCATCTTGATTCATCTACTTTCCTGGTCCTAGCCACTTCTTCTTAGCCTCAACCCCAGCCAAAGGCACCGGCTCCGCACCCTCAGCCAACACAGGACAGATCCAAGGAGAGGCGCTGTCATTTCCATACAGCTGTCCCCAGGAGCCAGGCCCTGCCCAAGCCCCCCCATTTCCCCTGAAAAAGCTGAATTGTCTTGGCTGTTTGGGGGGCACCTCTCGGCACAGGCCGGGCTGCCTGGGCAGGGCCTGGCTGAGCTATTATCCTACATTATCTCACTCCCCTGCTCCTGAAAAGAACCAGTGACTGCTCGCCCCCCTCAGCCCTCCCCTGCCTGCTCCTGTCTTTTACACTTAATTACCTCACTCATTACCCTGCAGCCTGCAGAGGCCGGACCACAACTGGGGCGTGAGTAATCCCCACATCACACACCCAGCCAGCCGGCCAGCAAGGAGCAAATTGCTCACGCAGCCCATAAATAAAGGAACAGGGCCCACTCAGGCCTTCGGAGCAGAAGGACCTTCACGGAGGCTACAGTGTGGGGCAGGCATGGGCCTCAGCTTCCCAGTCGGCCTTTGCCAGCCCTGGTGAGATGATGGCCCCTAGCTGCCCTACCTCTGCTACCCCAGACGGTGACCTTGAACTTCCCCAGGCCACTGAAGTCACAGCTCATTGCCACTGACAGATGGGGCAGCAGGGGCCCACGCACCTTCCTTACCGCAGCCAGGGAGCTGTCCGCATGGCTCCCAGGCTCCCTGTGTGACCTCTCCAGCCATCTCTCACCAGCTCCAACCCCCACACAGAATGCCCCTGTGTCCTCTTTCTTCCTCAGCTCCTCTGCACGTGCTGCTGCCCCCGCTTCCTAAGAACCTTTCCTGAGCATCCACAGACCTTGTTCATGTCTACTCACTTGAGAGACCACCTCCTCCAGAGAGCCTTCCCTAATCCCTCCAGGCTGTGCGAGGGAACCTCATGGACCCATCAAAGCATCAAGCCTCTACGTTGCCACTGGCTTTGCTTGTGTCTTATGAAGGGAGGACTGAGCCACACACATGCCCCTTTGCCTAGTGCCCAGCCTAGGTCCTGGCACGTTACCAGGTCACTTACATGAGTGAGTGAATGAATGAATAAGTGAATGAATGAGGTTGATGACTGGTAAGCTGTCTGTGCTGCATGAAGGGATTTGAACCCCCTTTCCCCTGTGACAAGGGTCTCCCCCTCCCAGGCTGTAGGTTCCTGCACTCCAGGGCCTCTGAGTTCATAAGGGAGGATGATCTAGGACTTCTCTAAGGCTAAAACTTCCCTCCCCCTCTAGAAGGTCAGGCTCAGGCTCTTTCCCTTGCATCACCTTGGCAAACACAAGCTTTTCCCCACTGAGACAAGATAGCCCAGCCTTGGCCAGGAAGTCACCTACACAACCTCTTCTCTTTCACTTCCTACATCACCTCCCACCACTTCTGCTGGTCCATCACCTCTCACAGCACTTCAGGGCAGCTGACCCAGGGGCTGGCTGTGTGGTCAGCTTCTCCTGGCCTGAAGAACTTCATCTCACCCTCCTGCTCCCCTCATAGACCCAGGATACCGGAGGGAACTCAGAAAGGTTCCCTTGGAAAGGCAGGGAGCTCCTAAAACCCGATGGTCCAGAGTTCATGAAACCCTTTTTTATCTGGTGAAGCCTATGGACCTCTCTGAGAATAATGTCTTTAAATTCATAAAATATATAGCATTACAAAGGAAACCAATTATATTTAAAGTTATCAAAATATTAAAAATAAATCTACATTACAGTAACATATATGCTTCTTGATTATGCATTATAGCACAAGGATTTGGCAAAAAACTGTTGCAATTTCCAAGTCATGATGAGTGTAAATGGTATTTCAAGTTATCCGGAACATCTGTAATGTGACAAGAAAATATCTGTGATTTCTATTAGTGACAATGTTACAGGCCCTGTTAATGCCACTATGGTCTGTGGCCTGCATTCATTACAGAAGAAATGATAAATTTCAGAAAGAAGCTAGTGAAATTGAAGGCGCAATCCTTTTTCTATCTCAGTTAATGGTGGGCCTCCTGTATTATTTCTATGGACCCCAGGTTAGGAGCATCTGTGACGGGGAATGACAAGTGTATCTCAAGTAGACTAACATTTCCATTCCTATATCTTGGCAGACATCATTAATCAATTATAGCAGTCTCCCACACTAAGCCCAAACTCAATTCCAAAATCTATCTCAACACTATGCTTTTGGCTACAGCTACCAACCAATCAACATGGGTTCTTAAGCTGAAGTCAATTTGCCATTCCTTGGGGTGGGGAGGGGGCAATGCCATTGTCAGAATGAGATTAAGGGCAAAGAGGCGGTAAAATGAGGTCGAGCAACAGAGCAGAACAGCACAGCAAGAGCGTATTAAACAGCAATAGCGCATTAAACAGCAGAGACATTACTTTGCCAACAAAGGTCCGTCTGGTCAAAGCTATGGTTTTTCCAGCAGTCACGTATGGATGTGAGAGTTGGACCATAAAGAAGGCTGAGTGCCGAACAATTGATGCTCTCACACTGTGGTGCTGGAGAAGACTCTCAAGAGTCCATTGTACAGCAAGGAGATCAAATCAGTCAATCCTAAAGGAAATCAAATATTCATTGGAAGGACTGGTGCTGAAGCTGAAGCTCCAATACTTTGGCCATCTGATGCAAAGAGCCAACTCACTGGAAAAGAACCCTGATGCTGGGAAAGACTGAGGGCAGGAGGAGAAGGGGCAACAGAGGATGAAATGGTTGGACAGCAACATCAACTCAAGGGACATGAGTTCGAGCAAACTCCAGGAGATAGTGAAGGACAGGGGATCCTAGTGTGCTACAGTCCATGGGGTTGCAAAGAGCTGGACATGACTGAGTGACTGAACAGCAACAACAGTACAGGGAGAAGGCATAAAAGCAGAACAGCCTAATGTACGTCAGCCGGACAAACAGTCACCAAAAAGCTTATGAAATATCTGGACAAGTCACTAGAAGTCCAATATCTAGAGTGAGGAAGGTGACAGTCCCTTTCTGCTCAGCTCTGCTTATATATTTTGGGGAGTTCTGTGTTCAGTTCTGGGCCCCACACTCTCAGAAAAACATCAAAAACTGGAACATGGTTCAGGGAAGCAACCAGGATGGGCAGATATGCGGAAAGCATATCCTGTACCACTAATTTACTCATGTGAACAGGTTCTAAGACTTTCCTCTGAGTCACCTTGTGCTGGGAGCTGGGGACACCAATAGGAGCAGCCCCAGGCCATGGCCCTTGGAGTGAACTTGGAAAGAACTGGGTGTCTTCCTATCCCTGAAGAGCCATTCTGGACCAGAAGGATGGAACCTGTGGTATTCCACTCAATCTGGGGAAAATATTACTACTGGAGTTTCTGGCTTCCCAGGTGGCACTAGTGGTAACCCACCTGCCAATGCAGGAGACATTAGAGACTGAGGGCTAGATACCTGGGTCGGGAAGATCCCCTGGAGGAGGGCACAGCAATCCACTCCAGCATTCTTACCTGAAAATCCCATGGACAGAGGAGCCTGGCGGGCTACAGTCCACAGGGTCACAAAGAGTCGGACACAGTTGAAGCAACTCAGCATGTACCCTGGAGTTTCCAGACAATGGCTGCTGAGTCATCAAGGATCCATGGTAGCAAACACGCTTGAAGAATCTCCAAGAGGGTCAGACACCAGGATAAGAGGCTTCTTGTGTCCAAAATAAAAAAGAAGAAAAAAATAGGTCATAGGCCTGGCCTGAGGGAGATGTCCCTGCTAAATGGGCCCCAAGGCCAACGCTGGAGGCTGAGTCCCTGATCTTTGTCCCTGGTGCTTTTGGACACTCAGTGTAGAGGCTGACATACTCTAGCCAGTGTGTCATGGGCTTAGGGCTGACTACATGACTGTCCCTGGCTAAGAGGACATGGGGGAGGCCAGTACCGACCCTGCTAGTGGGAGGAGGGGACTCATCAGACCAGGTAGTTGGAAGGTTGTGGGCAATTGAAAGGAAGGTCACCTGTCCACTCCAGTCACCAAGGGTTGGGTTCCTCTGCTGTGCCTGACTCTGTGCTCAGCACTTTCCTTGGATTGTCTCTGTTAAGCATCTCCTCTCTCCCCAGGGTGTGACGCCTCCAGCGTTGGCCTTGGGGCCCATTTAGCAGGGACATCTCCCTCAGGCCAGGCCTATGACCTATTTTTTTCTTCTTTTTTATTTTGGACACAAGAAGCCTCTTATCCTGGTGTCTGACCCTCTTGGAGATTCTTCAAGCGTGTTTGCTACCATGGATCCTTGATGACTCAGCAGCCATTGTCTAGAAACTCCAGGGTACATGCTGAGTTGCACATTTGACAATGCACATTTGACAGGTAAGAAAAGCAAGACCCAGAGGAATTAAGTCATTTGCCCTGTTCTTTTAACTCCTCCACAGAGGTGGGCCAGCTGAAGCAGAGGGAATCACTATCCACTTTGAAGCCAACCCAAACAGGTGAGTTCTAGGTGCCCCCAGACCTGGGATCTCTAGGACTGCAGACTGCACCTGCCACAGCCAATGCAAGTGTGGATTCCCTGTATCCCAACCAAGCACCTGCTGCCTTCTGGACTCTATGCAAAAGTCATCTTTTCAGAGAGGTTCCTTACACACCCCATCTAAAACAGCCCCATTCTATCTCTGCCCCACATCACTTGTCTTCCTGACACTTTGTAAATAGGAAGCTGGCATATCTACCTGTTTATTATTTATTATCTGTCAGTACAGTAGGGTGGACATGAGCTGCCTGAGAGCAGGTTTTTATTCTGTCCACTGCTGCATCCTCAGTTCTGAGCATGGTGCCTGGCACAGAGTAGATGCTCAGTAAATATCTGAAGACTTATGAGCTGTGAGCCCTTGGGCAATTTCTTAACTTGTCTGTGCCTATGTGGTCCTTTATAACCTGAGTGTCATCATACTACATCCAAAAGCGGTCATGAAAATTCCATGAGTTCATGCTGTATCACAGCCAAGGAGGAAGAGAAGTTGCTCAGACATGTCCAACTCTTTGCGACCCCATGGACTGTAGCCCACCAGGCTCCTCTGTTTGTGGGATTGTCCAGGCAAGAATACTGGAGCAGGTTGCCATTTTCTTCTCCAGGGGATCTTGCTGACCCAGGGGTCGAACCCAGGTCTCCTGCATTGCAAGCAGATTCTTTACCCTCTGAGCCACCAGGGAAGCTCCTGTGTCACAGCCAAGAAGACCTTTTAATGAGCCCCTACCATGTGCCAGGTCAGTGGGATTTCACCACAGGGTCTTGACCATTGGAGCCTCAGGAATCGACAGGAGATACTCCTTGGGGCTGAAAGGTTTAAGAGGTCAACAGAGAGAGTGAACTCCACATTCAGAATGGCTGATGTTACTGAGTACCAACTGTGTGTGAACGAGCATCCTAAACATCTCACTGGATTCCCACCTGCTCTGTGAAGGAGGTACAATTAGCATCGTCTTTGACAGCTGAAGAGACGGAGGTACAAAGAGGATAGGTAAGTTGCCCAGGGTAGATAACTCATCCGTAAGCAGCAGAGGAGGGATCTGAACCCAGGCCATCCAGGCTTTATACCTCTCTACTCCCCTGGCCCTCTACAGCCAGAGTGAGAGAGAGGGAGGCTGTGAAGGGGTGCACTTGGAGCCTGTGGGTGTTCTGACTTCTTAGGGGTCTGTCCACTAGTCTGGGGTCAGGCACAGGTCAATATTGACAGCCCCCTGCCTCCATGCACCTGGGCCACCGCCTGACTTTCTCCGGAAGCTGAGGGGTCCCAGCTGGTATATGAGCAGAGGCAGAAGCAGGAGACAGAGCTAGAGGGTGCAGAGAAGGGTTGATTCCTCTGTGCCAGGAGCCCTGGGAGCCCGGAAATGCCAACTCTGCAGCTTCGGCAGCCGCCTTAGCATCTGCCAGGGATGGTTCTCAGCTCAGCTGGTAGGGAAGATATGGAGGCAGGAGAGGCCACCATGGGGTGAAGGAGCCAGCCTTGATCTGGCAGACAGAAGCCTAAAAGTTCCAAAGAAGGCACTTGCTTGTTCCATGCCTCAGTTTTCCCAACTACCAAACAGGGATAGTCAGGGAATGATGCTGATATCCTGAAGCCTGTTCAAGTAGAGCTTCTATTTATCAAGTGTTGATTATGCTCCAGGCCTCATAGAGCCCTATTTAGCCTCAGTTTACAAAGTTGACACAGAGGCACATAGAGGCAAAGTGACTTGCCTAAAATCGCACAGCCTGAAGACGCACAGCTGGGATTAACACTTGGCTCAGGGTGACCCAGGCCCAAACTCTGAGCTATCTCATTTGCTTCAATGTGAGGCTCTTGTGAGACGCTGTTTAGCCTCTCCATCCCTGACACATGCTGAGGGCTTGTCCCAAGGCCCCCTGACCTGGCAGGGAGCCCAGTGATCAGATTCTTGCAACCAGTCCTTTTCAGAGGTTTCAGGGAGTTGCTTAAAGGGTGACCTTGCCATGGTTCAGGAACATTTCAAATTTGGAAGGAAAGATACTTTAATGGGGGAAGGTCAAGGACTGTGGTAGTCAGGATAAGGACTCAATTATCCCCCAAAGGTGGAGAAGGCAATGGCACCCCACTCCAGTACTCTTGCCTGGAAAATCCCGTGGACGGAGGAGCCTGGAAGGCTGCAGTCCATGGGGTAGCTGAGGGTCGGACACGACTGAGCGACTTCACTTTCACTTTTCACTTTCATGCATTGGAGAAGGAAATAGCAACCCACTCCAGTGTTCTTGCCTGGAGAATCCCAGGGACGGGGGAGCCTGTTGGGCTGCCGTCTATGAGGTCGCACAGAGTCGGACATGACTGAAGTGACTTAGCAGCAGTAGCAGCAGCATCCCTCAAAGGAGAGGAAAACCTTGAGAGTTGATGAACTAACCCAAGCTCAGGCCAAAAAGGATCAAGGTGAGTTGGGGGAGATGCATCACAAGGAGGTTTTTCCAGTCAGTTTATTCATTCATTTAAGATACATATTTATTGAGCACTTATTATTTGCCCAGCACTATGTAGGTAATAAGAGTGTGGCAGTGAATGGAAGAGATATGGGCCCCTACCCCCATTAAGGAGCAGTCAGCCCTGGGGGATGCAGAGGAGGGAGACTCCCTTTGGCACCTCTGGCCCTGTTAGAAAGAGGGATTGTATATTTAAGATCAGGGTTTGAATCCTGACACCTAGCTGGGTCTCCGTGGGCAAGCCACTTTGCCTCTCTGAGCCTTGGTTTCTTCATCTGTAAAATGGGGATAGCTGTGGGCCCCCACTTCAAAGACTGTTGTGATGATTAAATGAGGTAATCCACAGAAAGGGTTAGATTTGGCTCCTGGCACATAAGAAGTGCTCAATAAATGTCAGCTAGCATTATTATCATCTGTGTCTTTACAACACGCTCCTTCCCACTGCATATCATCTCTGTCCTGGGCTAGATCTTGGAGTCAAGCAGGGCAGCAATGGAGGAGGGGTTAACTAGGCAAAGAGGGAGGGAAAGCATGCTCCGGGCAGCAGAAACAGTATCTGCAAAGGCCTGAGGTGGGAAGCTTTGAGGAACAGGGTAGGAGCTCCAGGAGCATGTGGGACCCTGCCACACACTCAGCTGCACTAGTCAGGCCCTTTCCTAAAGTCTGTTGAGGCTCTGAGCTCTGGAGCCCTCTACAAAATGAGAATGGAAAGGTTCCCAGGAGAGGAGGTGGCATGGCAGAGTGGTGAGACCACAGCCTCTGGGGCGGGCTGCCTGGACTGGACCCATGGCTCACCACCTACTGGCTGTAAAGCCTTGGACAAGTTATGTAACCTCTCTGGGCTCAGTCTCCTCCCCTGAAAATGGGGCTCATGATACTGACGAGTCAAAAGGCGAGTGTGAGGATTAACTAAGGTGATATTTATAAAGTGTGTAGATGAGTACCTGGCACATAGCCCAGAGCTATGTTTATTAAATGAATCAAGAAAAACATGCAGCAGCTGAAGGGAGGTGCCCGCCGCTCTGGACTGCAGTCCCTGACAGGCTCCCACTGCAGCGCCCTCTCAGTAGGCCACAGCATCTGAGCTGAGGCCACCCTCCTTCCGGGACAATCGGCTGATGCCTGGGCACCATGGGGAACCAGGGCCTGGTATTCCACCCAGCATGAGACTCCTCTGCAGGAAGTCTTGGGCCCAGAGCTCCCTGTGGCTCTGGCCAGACTTCCTTTGAGCTGCACCGCTGCCTGGGGCTCCTCTTACCCAGTCTCCTTCTCTCCTTTCACAGATGTCAGACTTGCGCCCTAGTCTGAAGGCGTACTTCTTTTTCTTGCAGGTGTTATCCCCATAAGTTGCACTTCCATCTTGGTTTTCAAATCTGCTTCCAGGGACCAAATTGACCAGAGAGAGAATATAGCAGGGATCAGATTCCAGACGCCCCGCCCCCGCAAGGCCTTGGGCCACTCTCTCCGAGTCATGGTGTACAGAGCTGTGAAAAGTCAGTTTCAGGCTTCTCCTACCCTCTTTCCTTAGGCTTGGAAGAGGGAGGGCCTGGAGAAATACACTGGAGAAACAGGCAGACTAAGGAAGCTTACCAGAGAAAAAGCCCCATCAACATCAAGTGGATGCATTTAGCCACTCTCCTCCTTGGAATTCATACAGAATTCCATTATTGGCACTGGAGGGCAGCTCAGGGACCAACTTGTCCCATGCCCATTTGACAGGCCAGAAGGCTGGAGCCCAGAGGAGGAGCAGAGAGAGAAGAATCAGGCTCCCAGCTCCCAGAGTGGTGTTCCTTTCTAATACCATGGAGTGAGGCCTGAATATAATGCCTGGTCCCCTCTTTACAGATGTCCAGAGTGAGGTTCAGGTGGCTCTGCCAGCTAGCTGGGGTTACACAGCATGCGAGTCACACCAAGACACTAGCAGCTCCCCTCCTTCATGATGGGCAAGACAGGGTTGAAATCTGAAGGACAGCAGAGCAGATCGGTAGGGCAGAAAGGGATGAGCCTGCAGCCTTCACCAGCTAAACCAGTTATGCCAAGCCTGGGACTCCTGGAGAGGCAGGCAGTAGACCACAGGGATGTGAGACCCTCCCAGCTCTTCCCCACAATAACCATATGGCCTTGGGCCAGTCATTTCACCCTCATCTGTCAACAGGTCAATAACAGAGCCTTCTCCCATGAGGACATGGTAAGGCTTAGATGAGAAATGATATATAAACAAAAGTACAGTCAACAATTATCAAGTCAAATGACTGTGTGCCAGGCACTGCTCTAAACCCTTTACAGATAGATACATTATCATTTAATCCTCATTGCAACACTGGAGATGGGCTTCCCAGGTGGCTCAGCAGTAAAGAATCCACTTGCCAATGCAGGAGACACAGAAGATGCGGTTCAATCCCTGGGAGAAGGAAATGGCAACCCACTCCAGTATTCTTGCCTAGGAAATCTCATGGACAGAGGAGCCTGGTGGGCTAAAGTCCATTGGATCACAGAGTCAGACATGATTGAGCAACTGAGCACACACGTACACAACACTGGGGATAATCCCTTTTAAAATCTCCATTTTACAGATGAGGAAATGGAGGTACGGAGAAGCAAAGCTGGGAAATGACAGAGCATGGATTAGAACTGAAAACAGGCTGATTCCAAAGCCCTCTACAGAAAGCCTCTGGCAAGGCCAGTTTCTGTGAAGGGTAGATGTTTAGAACAGTGCCAGGCACGTGAAGCTACTGTTGGTATAGTAATAATTATTGTTTGTCATTGGAGAAATTTGCCATAGGCAATGCTATCTTCTCAAAAGTCAGAAGAATGAGTTTCCTGACATGTTTTTTGAAATTTTATCATTTCTTCTCTTCAGAAATAAGGGAGAAGTTAGCAAGTGCTCAAGATAAATGTTTCTTGAACCGCAACATTTTATAGTCTTCTTTGAAAACACAAAAAAGAAGGTGGAGAAACACATAGTTCTGCCATCCTTCTTCACTTTTCTGTGCATATTTATCTTTATTTTGGCCCATAGTTGCAAACGTGTTGTAAGGGATTTCAAGATTTTGCATCTTTCATTGAAAGACAAGGTCTTCCTCCATATAATTTTTAATGGCTGCAGAATATTCCATCAAGGGAATGTTTTCCTCACAGCTCCTCCCCATTTTCTCCAACTTGAGGCTTTTATTCCAGTCTCTGATGCTGTATCAAACATGCCTGGGATTAAAATTCTTTCCTTATTTGATGTGACTTGGAGAAATGAATTCCTAAACATGGCTTTTCTGAAACCAGTGAGCCAGTACTGGGGGGAAGTTTGGGAGACAGAAGGCCCTCCATGGTGTCCTAGAGCTGAAACCATGCCAGAGGTTGTGTATTTCATCCTTGCTTAAGGACACCCGCCCACACCACCTACTAGTCAGAGGTCAGAGACTTGGGATCTGATCTTCAACCCAACAATAGTGAACTATGGACCTTGGATACATCACTCTGTGGGCCTCTCTCTGTCAGTTCAAGGGGGAATTACCTCTCTCAAGGGTGGGAATTACCCACCCTGCCCACTGAGAAGATCTGATGAGGGAGAGTCCAGTCTCAGTCCAGTTCTATGCCTAATTCACTGTTGGACCCTCACTGTCCTGGGAAGCTCTCTGGGCTCAGTTTTACCATCTCTTATGTAAAAGGTTGGAACGGCAGGATGGTCAGGCAGGTAGAAGTGAACTCAAGGGTGCCCACTTGCATTATTTACTCCGCTGTACTAAGCACCACTAAGGGACAGACATCCCAGTACAAACTCAAGAAAATATGGCTACACCACCAATAACTAATAACAATTTCTATGTGAGCAGTGAAACGTTGTTCTCCAACTTTAAAGATCTACCTTTGAATAGATCCACCTTTTAAGGCTGAATCTCACCCAAGAACCAGAAATCAAATTGCCAACAATTTTTGGATCATAGAGAAAGCAAGGGAATTTTAGAAAAACATCTACTTGTGCTTCATTGACTATGCTAAAGCCTTCCACTGTGTGGATCACAATAAACTGTAGAAAATTTTTAAAGAGATGGGAATACCAGACAACCTAAGCTGCCTCCTGAGAAACCTGCATGCAGGTCAAGAAGCAACAGTTAGAATCAGACATGGAACAATGAAAAATTGAGAAAGGAGTTTCTCAAGGCTGTATATTGTCACTCTGCTTATTTAACTTATATGCAGAGTACACCATGTGAAATGCCAGGCTTGATGAATCACAAGCTGGAATCAAGATTGCTGGGAGAAATATCAACAACCTCAGATATGCAAATGATACCACTTTAATGACAGAGAGTGAAGAGGAACTAAAGAGCCTCTTGATGAGGGTGAAAGAGGAGAGTGAAAAAACTGGCTTAAAACTCAACATTCAAAAAACTAAGATCATGGCATCTGGTCCCATCACTTCATGACAAATAGAAGGGGAAAAAGTAGAAACAGTGACTGTCTTTATTTTCTTGGGTTCCAAAATCACTGCTGATGGTGACTGCAGCCATGAAATTAAAGACACTTGCTCCTTGGAAGGGAAACTATGACAAACCTAAACAAGCATATTAAAAAGCAGAGACATCACTTTGCCAACAAAGGTCCGTATAGTCAATGCTATGGTTTTTTCCAGTAGTCATGTATGGATGTGAGAGTTGGACCATAAATAAGGCTGAGTGCCAAAGAATTGTTGTTTTTGAATCATGGTGCTGGAGAAGACTCTTGAAAGTCCCTTGGATTCCAAAGAGATCAAACCAGTCAATCCTAAAGGAAATCAACCCTGAATATTCATTGGAAGGACTGATGCTAAAGCTGAAGCTCCAATGTTTTGGCCATTTGATGCAAAGAGCAGACTCATTGGAAAAGACCCTGATGCTGGGAAAGATTGAGGGCAAAAGGATAGGAGGGCGACAGAGGATGAGATGGTTGCATAGCATCATCAACCAATGGACATGACTTTGAGCAAACTCTGGGAGATAGTGAAGGATAGGGGAGCCTAGCATGCTGCAGTCCATGGGGTCAAAAAGAGTCAGACATGACTTAGCAACTGAACAACAACAACTCACCCCATAGTCATTCACTCATGATTTATTGAACACCTTCTGGGTTCTGGCCCTGCCAACTTCCTGACCTCATATCCTCCCACTCCTTACTGTTCCTGAACTGGCCCAAGCTCATTTTTGCCTCAGAGTCTTTGAACTTGTGAAGCCTCTGCCCAGAGCTCTCTTTCTCTGGCTCCTTCCATGGCTGGCTCCATCTCATCACTCAAGTCTCTGCTTAGATGTCACCTTTTCCAGGAGACCCTTGCTGGCCACCCTGTCTAGGAACCAGCACCCTCCATTGCTCACCCAATTTTATGTCCCTTGAATGTCACCTCCAAGGAGACCAGGGACTGTTGAGGTTACCATCTATTATGTAGAACCCCACAAACATGTGTTAGATGAATCCTGGGTGCTCCCGGCGCAACTGTACTTACAGAACACACACAGAATGAGCACCTCCTATAGGTAAGTGCTCATCAGCAGGCTTACATACCTACTATATGCAAGCCCATTTTATAAGATGGGAAACTGAGGCACAGAGAAGTTGAATAACTTGCTTAAGATCTCATGGCTAGTAAGTAGAGGAGCTGGGAGATCCTACTGCACGTTGGAAGAGTATGCTGAGCCAAACACAGGACAGAGTCACACAGCTCAGGGGCCAATGGGCAAGCTGGCCCAGTCTACCATGTAGGAAGTCAGGGACACTTCCCAGAAGAAGTGAGGCCTCAGCTATGCCAATGCAGGGTTCCTCTGAACAGAAGAACCAGAGCAGAGGCCAAGGAGAGAGTAATAAGTCTGCAAGATGAGAAGTCGGCTTGTGTGGCTGAAGCAGGGAATACTGAGTGTGTCATGAGTCCAGGGGTGTGGTCAGCTCAACCCTCTGTGATTGAGGTTAAAAAAAGTCCCAGAGGGCAAAATGTGGGACAATATCTCTGAGAAGATGGGCAGGACCCTCCATATCATTCAGGACCTTGGCAAGATCAGAGGTCCAAATTTTATTCTAAGATTTCTAAGCAACACCTCAAAATTTGTGTGAGGTCCCAAAGGACCACAGGAGTCTCTGGAAATTTCTGTTGACTCCCTGTGGGACCCTGGGCACCTCTGCGGCCTCTCTTAGTCTTCAAGGGTCTTAGTCTCCCAAATGGTATTAGATGATCCAGTCCCAAAAGCACAACCCCACTCCATCAGTCTAGCATACCATAAACAGAATGCTGTTAACCAATGAGATCTTGACATTCCTAGAGTCTGATTCTGGGACTCTTGTGCTCTGGACATCACATACTTGCTAAGGCCAGCCCACCACCACGGCACTTTGCCAAGCAGCCTCTCTGAGCAGGGGTTTGCATTCTCCTGCTCCTTGGTCCTACCCAGATATGGAAGCTCCCCTAGGTTTTGGCTGGATTGGAGGGGGGTTTCTGCTGAGATCCTCCTGGAGACAAAGGAGCTGACCTGCAAAGAGTTCCAGCGGGAGCCCCGCTCCCCCTCCCTTCCCCCCCTCTCCCTTCCCAGTCCACGTGTCTCTATTGTCTGCTCCCCGCTTCAGGGAAAGACACAGCCTCGGATGTGTCAAAACCACCACCCCCCGGCAGCAGGGAAATTAATTACTGGACGATTTTCACTTCCTCTTGCAGCGCCCGCCTGAGCTAGGCACCGGAACAGGACTGGCTGAGCTAGGCTGGGCATCAGCATGGGGGACTTGCTCCCTTCATCAGTTCTGGAAGAAGAAAGTTGAACCCCAAACCCAACAGGGAGCTTCAGTGGGAGGACAAGCTGGGGAGGGGGGATGACTTCCCCTAGTTAAAGCTGAGTGTCCAAACTGACCCCTTCAGAACTAGGGGACAGGGAGGGGGCTGGAGGCGGGGGTGGGGGGGGGGGTCCGCCGCTGGCGAGCTCACACTCCTCTCTGCATTCCCTTCCTTGTGTCCCCATGTGCCTGAACCCCGCCTGCTCAGATCGGTCTACCTCCTGTCCTCTCTGCTTCTGTCTTGCACTTCTCTTCCCCTTTCTTTGCATCCCTGGGGTGCTTTCTTTTTGTGTATCTGGAGGTCTCTTTTTCTCCCGTGGGTGTGTGTTATTACTTCTCTCCGTCTCTGCCTTTCTCTCTCTCTCTCTCTCTCTCTCTCTCTCTCTCTCTCTCTCTCTCGTGTCTTTTTGTCCTTATCTTGGTTTCTGCTCCTATTTCAATCTCTTTCACTGTGTATGTGTCTCTCTTTTTCTGTATGTCTCTTTCTGTCTTTCTCTGTGTATCTCATCTCCGCGCGCTCTCTCTCTCTCTCCCCCTTGTTCCACCCCCCCGCGCCCCCACCTTTCTCCGTCTCTCTATATCTCTGCTTTTCTCGCCCTCACTTTCTCCCCTCCTGCCTGCCCGCTGCTCCCTGCGCCTGGCCTGCCCCCACCGCCGCCGGTTCAGGGGAACGTGTGCGGAGCGATTGTCCTGGGGGACATTTGATGGATTAGAGCGCTGAACAGTTCCATTGCTAGGGGACCACCTGATCTCCTCCAGCCTGCGTCCCATATAAAGCCGGCAGCCGGAGTGCTGAGCACAGCTCCAGCGATCGCCTGTCTGAGAGCCGCCGCCGCCAAGCCCGAGCGGGAGCCAGAGCTACAGCCGGGGCCGCCGCCACCGGTGCCGGCTCCGCGCTGCCGCCCGCCTGCCGCCCGCTGGGAGCTGTCCAGTGCTGAAACCCCGCGCAGACAGCCAATCGCGCCCGGCTGGCCTCCTCCCCCCGACCAGGGCCCCTCGCAAGTGCCCCCGCCGAGTCCCACGCCAGTCGCACCATGCCCCGCTCCTTCCTGGTAAAGAAGATCAAAGGCGACGGCTTCCAGTGCAGCGGGGTGCCGGCCCCCACCTATCACCCCTTGGAGACCGCCTACGTGCTGCCTGGAGCCCGGGGGCCTTCCGGGGACAACGGTGAGTGGGACCCGGCGGGGGGGAAGAAGAGGGGAGGGGAGTTCGGGCCCTCCCCAACTCGGGCCACGAGGAGGGGTGCGCGCGGCAGGGAACCCCGGGAGGAGATTTCCTTGGCTGTGTGCGCCTCCCGGGCTTCCCGAGGGCCAGGCAGGCGGGGCGAGGGCCAGGTCCGTACAAAGGGAAAGTCGCAGGGTCGGCCCATCCCGCCGCCGAGCGAGCGTCAGCCTGGACTTTGAAAGTTGTGGCCCTAGATTGGAACTGGAGTGAAGGATGGTGAGAGAATGGAGAGACAGAGAGTGGTGTCCATTAAGGGTTAGTGCTGGGGGGCTAATGCACAAGGCGTTCTAAGGGTCCCCTCTTCCTGGTTGAGGGAAGGAGGCTGGTTGTCCGAGAGTGCTCCCTTGATGGCGAAGGTAAACTGGCCTGGACCACCAATCCCTGGGGAGAGAGGGTTGGCTCCCTAGGGGTAGCTGGGGGCACCCTCTTTCCCTTCAAGTCTGCTCTCCCTGGTGATGCCAGACAAGTCTTCTCAGCCCCCTCTCTCAGCAACTCTTTTGTTACCCTCAGCCACATGCCTGCCAAAGGCTGGGCCTGTCCTGGGGACTGAGAGGAAGAGGGAATTTCTAGGAGGGGTTCCCCCAAAGTGGCTCGTGGTCTCCTAGGTCGTACCCTCTTCCCCCCTCCAGCTTCTCACTCCCCTCTAGAGCCAGCCCTGCTGTTTATTGTCAGTCCCCCACCCCCAACACACTCTATTTCTTTTCAGAGCAAGTTCCTATAGTGACAAGGGTTTGGGGGACAAGAGAGGTCATTCAGGCCCAAAAAGGGGTGATCTCTGGAGGTTGTGGGGGAAAATTAGAGACTGGTTCTGTGGACCCCATCCCCCATCAAGGGGATCATAAAAGGGTTCTCCTCTGATGGTCCCCCCAGGACAAGTGTCTGAAGAGGAGGCATCCCTTTGGCAGAAGAAATTTGACATCACATGTGGCATCACCTTTGGGGTGTGCGTGTGTGTGTGAGCGTGTGTGTGAGCGTGTGTGTGTGTAAGTGGGAAGGAAAGAGGAGAGGAGAGAAAAAGGAGAAAAGAAAGGATTGAAGATGAGGGGGTAGCTGAGATGGCAAAGGCAGGAGGGTGGGAGCTTCTGCCTCAGGGATTTCCAAGCACTTCACCCACATTCCATCACTCCGCCAAGCCAGGTAGCAAGAGGGTGCTGGGTAAAATGCTCTGTGACCTCATCAAGGTCAAAGAAATTACGGAGCTAACAGGGATACAGCTCCAGCCCCTCACCCCCTGACCTCCCCCAGATCTCCAAGAGAACCAACCCCCTTTTCTTTGCCCCACGTGTTTCTTATTCTACTGTCCTCTTTCTTGACCCCAGGGCCTCTTGGGGTTGAGGACTGAATCCCAGGGATATGGCTGGGCTTATCTGAGTGCTGGCAGGGCAGAGGGTGGACCTGGGTCCATGCCAGGGCTGGGGACCTCGGTAGAAATGGAAATGCCTGCAGGCCTGAAATGTGGATCCCTGGGAGGACGGACACAAAGCCCTGGGTTCCTGCCCACTGAGGGCCCCTTGGTCCTGTCCCAGGCCAGCTGAGGAAACCCAGAGAAGCCCAGAGAATTTCTCTTGCACAGCCAAAACTGCAGACTGTTCCTCGGGAGGGAGGCAGGAATGCCTTGCCTTGAATTCAGTCCAAAAAAGCTTTGAAAGGAGCCTCTGAGCAAATAGTGGGAAGCAAGGTAAGGGCCAAGCCATCAGCAGGGATGTTCTACCAGCTTTAACCCCCTAGAACCAGTCCTTGGCCCCTTCCCTAAAGGACTCCAGACCAGCTCCTTCTGGGGAATTGTGAGGCTGTCCTAACAGTTTGATATCTGGCGTGGAAGATATCCTAGGCCTGGGCTCTAGGTCTCTGACTTGCTATGTGACCTTGGGCAAGTGCCTTTCCTTCTCTGATCCTCCATCTCCTCAACAGTGGAAGAATTTGGATGGCATGATCTAAGCATCCTTCCAACTTTGACAAGCTCAGTTTCTGTGAAGGTCAAGTGTGGGGTGGGAGGCATTGGAGATGACCGGATGAGGGTCTAACAGAATGCAGGGGGCCATTGTCAGGGTTTCTGTAGGGCTCCGTTCACCATTCGACGTCTGGCTGAGGGTGGCAGAGTTTCTGAGGCCAAGCACTTTTCTTGGCTTCAGTCTCTGCAGGCAGCCCCGGGACGAGGACAGGTACTCTGCCCTGGCTGCTCTGGCAGTGTCTGCAGTAAATGGTTAGTGCCAGAGACCAAGGGGTGACCCTTCAAGCCTGAGTACGCCTGGGAAACACAGAGTCTGCCTTATTTTGTTATGGGGCGGGGTGGGGGGGGGGGCTCTTCCATCCCTGGGGTGTGGCCAGACCGGGAAATGAAGGCTCCCTCATCCCATGGGTGGGTAGGGGTGCTGGGGGTCCTCGGAGAGCCTGCCAGCATCTAGTGGTCCCTTGTCTCCGCTCTGCCGGAAATAACCTTGCTGAGCGTTTGAGGGAAGTGTGAAAAATTGCTGAGCCGACGTTTTTCTCTCCCAGCGTGTGTAAGTGTGCTGGGTAAACAAGGAGAAAGAGAGGAGGGGGGGAGGTGAGGAGAGTGAGGGAGAGGAGGAGGGGGGAGGAGAAAGGAGGGAGGGAAAGGGGGAGAGCCTGGGGCTGGAGATAGTTCCAGTTATTAGAAAGATCCTCTTACAAGCCATTCCTGCAGCAACAACGGCCGCAGGGTCAGGGTGAGACCAACGGGAGGGGAATCTGGGGTGGCGGTGGGGGCAGGAAGGGAGCCTGTGAATGTGGAGGTCAGGGGAACCACAGGCTTCTGACTGATGAAGATGCAAGTCCCCAAATTAAAGAGTACCCCCAGCCCAGGGAAAGCTTGGGAGTGCTGGAGAATTCCTGGAGGACTCCTCCTCCTACACACACACACACACACACACACACACACACAACAGCAGCCTCCGTGGGCCCGGCAGAGGGTGTGGCAGGTACATCTGGGCTCCAGGCTCCCCCTGAATGCACCTAAATAGGGAAGAAGCCCCACAACGGGGCAAGTTCCAGGTTTCTTTGCAGCGCTCCCCAAAGAAGGGAGAGCAGATCTAATTTCACCATCCTCTCCAACGTAATGCCTCTTTTCTCCCCCTCTTGCTTCTCCACTGCTTTCTACCTCCGTGGAGCTCTCCCTTCCCCTCCTTTCCCCTGGGTGATTCTGAGCACAGATTCACTCCCCCAGTGAGGTGGCAATTCACATCCTCCCAACCCTCTCAGAACCTCATCTTCCAACTCCATCAAACTTCCCCCTTCCCAGGCCTGGGCCCCATCCTGGGGAATGCTAGGGACTCATTCATTTCAGAGAAGGAAGGTGCCCACCCAGCTGCACACCACTGGTCTCCAAGGATCTGTGGACATCTTCACTGGCCCCGGAGTATCGACCTCTCCACACACCCTAACTCTGAACTCCAGCTGGATGCCAGGTCCTCCATCCTCTTAACCCCCACCACGTCCTGCCCTCATACTCCTTCAGAGTGCATCCGACCCAGGCAGATGAGGGATCAATGCCAATCCAATAACGCAGTTGTCTGCCCTCCACAGCTACATTAAGCCTCCCCAGCAGCTGAGGAAGTGCTCCTACTTCTGCCCGTGGGCTTCTCTAGTTGACCACATTATACCAACACCAGCTTCCGCTCACTCCCTCTGATGGCGCCGAGGAGTCGCCCCAGGCCAGGCCTGGGAATCTGCTCAAAGTCCCCAATTACCACATGTCTACCCTACACTTTAGAAAGCCTATTTGGGGTGCAGGGATGCAAAAGGGTAGCCCCGGTCCCTTGGCAGAGGGAGCTCAGAGAGGGCTGTAGAGGGGTCAAAGGACACAGAGCAGGCCCACCTGAGTGTCTTTAACCACCTCTGCCCCTGGCATCTTGGTCTCGGTCTAGGTCCAAGGTCGAGATTAGAGACATGGCAGAGGTTCAAGTTCAAAGTCCATGTCCAACCTTCATTCTAGGACAAGGTCTGAAGTCTAGTTCTAAGGTCAGTGTCCCAGGTTACAGGCTCACTTCAAAATTCAGAACAAATTCATGTCCAAGTTCAAGTTTCAATCCATGTCCAAGTCAACTTTCATGCTCCAGGATCTGCATCTGGATCCAGATCCAATTTCTAGTCCAAGGTCATGTCTAGGTCCATTCTCAAAGCTGGCCAGTTCAAGACTTAGAGCCAGCTTCCTCTGAAGCTCTGAACTAATCTTCCCTTACCCGAACCTCAGTTTCCCTCTTACAAAAATAAGCAGTCAAACTTGATCTCTTTCAGCTCTGGCCTTTCAGGGGCCCAAAACTCGATTTTCTTAAAAATCTGTCAGTGGGAATGTGCAATAAAAGGGATGGGATACTGAATATGGGATACTGAATCTAGGGTCCATGCCCCCCGTTAAGCCTGGGGTCACAAGGGGGACATGAAGGAACCAGGCTGAATGTCCACTCTTCAGACAGTCTCAGTTTTTGGCTCCTGATAGAGATCAGGAGAGTATATCAAGTCCCTATGGCAGCATAGCAATTTATACATCCCAAACACACACACATACACACACAGAGTGGGCACAGGGCAGCAAGCTCAGAGTGCAGGTGAAGGTTAGCTTCAACCTCCAGAGGCAAAGCTGAGACTGGAGAGGTGACTTGCCTGCGATGACAAGGGCATAAGTGGTGCCTGCATCACCCCTCCCAGGTGGGTGCTTCATACACATCCCCGGGACCCCCTCAGCCTAGAGGCCCTCTCGGAGCGGGGGGGCGGGGGGGCCTGTGAGATGCTGCTGGGAGAGATGAGGCCCCAGAACTCTTGGCTTCCTTCCAGCTGTGGTCTCCCCTGGGATGGAGTAGCCGCCGCCAGCCTTTGGCTAAGAAGGGAGGTTGGAATGGGCCCTCTGCCTCTTCTGGGGCACAGAGAGGGTAGGGCAGGAAACAGGGGGCCCAGAGAGACAACATACATTATACGAGACACCAGGTCTCCAGAAGGAGGCCCAGAAAGGGCCCCAGAGGTGCCCGGGAGGGAATGGGAGGCTGCTCCACTGACCAGTGCTAGGTAACTCCAGACCCTCAGCCACCAGGTCTATTTCCTACAACCCCTTGAAAAATCTTTCCTATTGATTCCTGCAGAGCTGTGGACCTCCCTGTGGGCCACAGGAATTGGGTCACAGTCAGAAGAAACCAGAATATGGGGGATTTCAGGAGGCGGGGACAGTGGGGAGAGGCTCTGGAGTGCTCTCCACATTCCCTTGGTTTGAGTCAGTGGGCACGAGCCCCACACCCTACAGCCCTGGTCATGTTGGGCCAGACCCCATTCTGTCCCCCCTTATCTGGACTCAAGGGCCCCCTCCCCAGTGGGCAGGTGTACCAGCTGCCAGGCCCTTGGAGGAGGTGGGTGTCATTTCTGGTCCAGTGCCCGGGGAACTGCGAACAAAGATGCTATAATAAGGGGAGGGGGAGGCACCAGCCCCTTTGCCCAGCTCTGTGAGCAGACAGGAGAAACTATTTTTATCCCGCTTTGCTGCTGACAGACCTGGCTTTCTGCTCAGCTGGCTGGAGCTGATTCTCAAGGCCCGAGGCCCTGGCACAGCAAGACGCAGCTCTAAATATATTCATGCAGCAGCCCCTCCAGCCCCCCACCTAGCAGGGCCCAGCCCTCCTCGGAAAAGTGGGCTACCTGGGAAACTGGCCCATCACTAGGCCCCTTTCTTCTACCCAACTAGAGACAGGGAAGTGGGATTTGGACTGGAGATTCCCTGGAGGAAGTCTGGGACACTGGGAACCTGAGGGAGACTGGGAAAAAGAACACTGGCCTAGGAGGCAGAGGGCCAGCCTAGCTCTGGTGGGAATTTGCTTTGTGACCTGGTAAAGGCCCCTCTCTGGGCTTCAGCTTCCTCGGAAGTAGGGCATTGGAGCAAGTGACCACTACATTCCCTTAGACATGAGCTAACAGACATCAAATACCGAGCAGGGTGCCTTGTACACAGTAAGTGCTCAAGCAGGGTTAGTCATTACTTTTATTAATTATTCACAAAGGTTTACAAAGGGCTGGTGCATTTTCTAGAAGAATAGCTTCTCCCCACCCCCAATACCTCATCATTACATCAGACACAGGCCAACTAGGTGGTGATATTTGAAGAAACTCATTGCCCCTGCCTCCCACCAGTTGAAAATCTTCCCTCCCTCAACAGGTTTCCATGCCTGCTCAGGGGTTTGGGGAAAAAAACACAGATTCTGGAGGATTTCAAGCCTTACTCCTCCTCTAGTGACCTTGAGCAAGTCCTCTGCCCGCTCCAGGCCTCTGGGCTTAGTGCAGTGCCTGGCACAGGGGGTGGGCACAACGGTAGCTGGAATCAGCAGTGCTTCTCAGAGAATCCCCCACCTTCATCCCAGGGGGTCAGACAATTGGAAGAGACAATGTTTGTGAAATGCCCAGCACCTGATTTCTCATAAAATTCCCTTGCAAAAAAATTTTTTAATGTATTCTGGATCTTCAGTCTAAAATATCAAAACTCTTGAGCAGGGAAAATCCAAAGTCATTCTCAGGTGATGTACATGACATCTCCACTTCTCCTAAGTGTTTCTGAGCCTTCCTTATAGCCCCATGCGACTGGAGGGGCTCTGTTCTATCCCTCAAATGGGGCACTGGAGCCCAGAGAGGCTTTGTGACTTACCCATGGTCACACAGCTGGAATATGAGTAAAAGAGTCAGTCTTTTCTCCCTGGGTCCCTGGCCCTCCCTGCCTCTATCTGTTTCCAAATGAGAGAGGCCTATCTCACCCTGTCAGCAAGGAGACAGGTAACTCATCCTTCTATAGTCACCTGTAGGACAGAGGGAGGCATCTAAAACCTGTGTGAGCCCCATGCACAGAGTCAGAAAAGCGCTGCCTATAGTGTCCTAAAGGATTCTCCAGGGTTGAGGTCCAGAGAAGTGAGGTGGTTTGCCCAAGGTAACGCAGCAGCCTGAGATGACCCACGTGTGTCCCCTTCACTCTTTAGCAGATTAGAGGGTATCATTAGAAAACATAGGAACAATAATAATGACAATTAAATAACGGCTTGAGAGGCTATTGTCTGCCAGGCATTACTAAGCATTATACACCATTAATTCAGTCAGTCCTTTTATAAGTGCCTTTATCCAGATGCAACACAAAAAGGTTTACTAACTTGCCCAAGGTCAGATGGGCTTCCCTGGTGGCTCAGCTGGTAAAGAATCCGCCTGCAATGCGGGAGACCTGGGTTTGATCCCTGGGTTGGGAAGATCCCCTGGAGAAGGGAACAGCTACCCACTCCAGTATTCTGGCCTGGAGAATTCCATGGACTCTATAGTTCATGGGGTCACAAAGAGTCGGACATGACTGAGCGACTTTCAGTTTCAAAGTCACATAGCTAGGGAGAGGTCTGTGAGTCTGAGGAGAATGAGATGGAGCTGATAGGGATTGCAGGGTAGGGGACAAGACAATGGGCATCATTGAGGAGTCGGTTCAGCCACGATGCAACAAGGGTCTTTCTAGCATCTCAGTCAACCTTTTACAGGTAGAGACAGAGTCCAGAGAGGTCAGGCAACCTGATCACGATCACAAAGCAAGTTAGAACTACCTCCACCAAGACGACCACATAAACTCTCATACAACCCTCCACCCCCACCCCACAACTCATGCCAAACTCCGCAGGAGCTGACCACCATGTCTGGCCCCACAATTCCTGACCAGAAGGCAATTCCGCAGCTGTCCCTAAGCAGAGGCTCAGCCTTTGAGGTGCCAGTATTTCTGTATAGAGACCCCCAGCAACCGGAGTGATGCAGTACTGCAAGTCACCACCAGAGGACACCACAGAAAGAGAGTCCCCCTAGGGCGAGAACTGCCCAGACCATTGAGAGGCTACCAATTCTCTGGATCACCAGCTTTCTCATCAGAGCATGAGCCAGAACCTAAACATCTTGGGTGAGGAAACAGTGGCCCAGGTTGGAGGTGCAAGATGTCTCTGTGCAGATGCCAAGAACACTGTGGGTTTCCAGCACAGAAACCCACCTGGGGAGATTGTTATTGTTCAGAGTAACAGCCAACATGTACCATGCCAGGCACTGGGTTGGAATTCTGGCTCTAAGTTACCAGCTGCACAACCCTGGGCATGTTGCTTAACAACTACTTTATGCCTCAGTTTCCTCATCTGTAAGATGGTACCAACCTCAGAGCCATGAGGGTGGGATGCATTCGTGTGTAAAACCTTTAAATTGTATTAGACACAAAAGTGCTCTGGCAATGTTGGTTATTATTTGTTCACTTCTCACTTATTGCTTGCTTATTCATGGACTCTGTACTATAAACTGTGTGAGTTAGGTGCTTTTATTGTCCCCTATTTCACAGCTGGGGAAACAGAGGCATAGAGAGGTCAAACACGTCTAAGATCACACAGCCAGGAATAGTAAAGCTGGAACTCAATCCTGGTAGTTTGGTACCAAAATTGTGCTCTTAACCAATATGCCATCCTTAATAATAGCACATCCAAGGTCACATGATCAGTGAGCCCCTCCAAATGGATGCTATACTATCCCCATACCCAGAGAACGGAGCAGAGACGCAGGAAGACATACAACTTGCTCTAGGTCACCCAGCTAGAATCAGTGTCGGGAAATCAAATTGTCCCAAGATCTGGTGGACAGCATGGTCCTGGCAGACCCTGCTGCACTAGGGATTGAGGCTGGCCTAGCAAATCTTTATCACCCATTCACCACCCATTTCACAAATACTTATCAAGTGCTCACTAGCTGGGGCTCTGCTAGTAGATGAACAACCCAGCCATGCCCCTTCCTCCCAGCGTGTGGAAGAGGAGCAGTGCAGTGGGTTCCAACTCTTGTCCCACCCTTGAGCAAGTACCACCACCACTCTGCATCAGTTTCCTTATCTGTAACACAGGTATTTTTCTGGTGATTCAGCAAGGTGATGGGAGTGAAGCACTTAGCACAGAGCTTGGTACTTAGTAAGTGCTCAGTAAATATCAGCTAGTATTATCATTATCATCAATAATCACAATGGGAAGAAACACAGAAGAGGGAGTCTAGGCATACCTAACAGGTATTTGACTCAGTCTGAAACAACACTCCTTGAAAGTTTTGGGGGCTTTAGTACCAGGCCTGATTCCTGGAGTGGGAGGAAGGGGAACCTCCAGACCAAAGGCAGACAGGAGGGGAGAATGGGTTGCTGAGAGGCTGCACAGCTGCCCCATTATAAAACTGCCACCACCACTGCCCTCTCTGCATCTGACCAATGCCCTCCCTACTGAGTCTTCCACCTCCACAACCCCCAGTCATTGTGTGTAGAGGTCCCTGTTGGGCAGCTGAAGGGACAGGGTTAAAAAATAAAGGTACACCTTCTGGGCCCGGGTGCCTTCTGCACAGACTTCACCCTGTGACCATCCCAAAGGCCAGATGAGAGGCAAAAGCACAAAGGCTGAATCAGGCAGGTTGTTTCAGGGGATGAAAGCTCTGAATCCAGCTCCCTGCTTACAAAGCCCTCCTCCACCTGCTCATTTGAATCAAGGATGCTGGGGGTGGTGGAGGGTCATATTTCCCGCTTTGCCACTGTGGGTAAAGAAGCCTAACCCCCATTGTTTTTTGCAATCAAAGGACAAGGGAGATACTTGGTATCTCAATGCCAGGTTGCTAAGTTTGTGTAATATCTGCCAGAAACTCTCCTGGGAGCCCAGGCCCCAGGGCCCTCAGGGAAGGTGCTGGGACCAGGCAAGGCCCAGGGAGGCAGAGTCAAATCAGGGTGGTGCCTGCCCTTGGAAAGCCCCTGTAGAATGTCCTGGGAGGGTGCCAGCCCACCCACCCAACAGTCATTAGATCCCAAAATGGACAGGACTTCTGGTCCAAATCTAGAGAGGAAGGAGGGGCTCAGAGGGGGTATGAATCTCACAAGGGGACTCCAGAAGACCTCCAGTGGAGCAGAGAGCAAAACAGGCTTGGGAGCAAGTTACAAGGACATGCCCTTCTTAGAGCATTTATTACATGCTACATACTTCACCTCTTTTAAATCCCCCAGCAACCCTAGGAGGTGGGTTTAACAGGACTGTGATTCGTTCATGCAATGTCTATTCTTTGTACACCTCCTTTGAACCAGGCACGTGCTGGGCACACAGATGTCACCCTGAGAAGCTCACAGTCTGGTGGGGGGGGTGGGGGGCGGGGGCAGACAATTGAATAATCTTCAGCGAAGTCGCTTTTTCAAGCAAGTAAAAAGCATAATTGTAACAGCTAACATTTATATAGCAATTGCTGTGTGCTCTTTCTTTACTTCCTTATATGTAAAATGGGAATTAAAACAGGATCTACTTCATAGGATCAGTGATGACTAAATGAGTTAACAAGAGTAAAGCATGGAGGCGGAGCTTGGTGCACAGGAACAATTAATGCATGGCTCTTTTCATCACTTAGTCCTTCCAAAGACCCTGGGAAGGATCATAAGTTCCATTTTGTATCCGATCATAAGTTCCATTTTGCAAATGAGGAAGCTGAGACTCAGATGAGTCAAAAGACTGGAATGGCCGAATGCTGCTGGAAGAAAGAAAGTCTGGGTTTTCGCATCAGGCTGCCAAGGTTTGGATCCTGGCTCCACCAAATACTTGTGGGCTTGGACTATATACCTCAGTTTCTCTCTCTGTACAGATCATACAATAATACCTTCCCTGCGTGGCCTTGAGCACTTAAGAAGATAGTCAACACCAAATCAGTAGAATTTGACCTCACCATGCTCCACAAGGATGGAGTTGGGTGGTTTTTATTGCGGCCCACGGAGTTAGGATCTGAACCTGGGCATCCTGACCCCAGAAGCACAGAAGCAGGACAGGGGCTACTGCTATACAAGCAGACTTCAGTTCCCAAAGAGAGGCCACGGGGACGCCTCCTGGGCGCCTCACCTTCCCTGCCCTTGTCTCATCCCCTCCAGGTTACGCTCAGCACTGCCTGCCCCCCAGCAGCTACGATGCGGACCAGAAGCCAGGCCTGGAGCTGGCGCCGGCCGAGCCCGCGTACCCGCCGGCGGCCCCGGAAGAGTACAGCGACCCCGAGAGCCCTCAGTCCAGCCTGTCGGCGCGCTACTTCCGCGGGGAGGCGGCCGTGACCGACAGCTATTCCATGGACGCCTTCTTCATCTCGGACGGGCGCTCGCGGCGGCGGCGCGGCGGGGACGCGGGCGGCGCGGGGGACGCCGGGAGCGGCGGGGGGCGCGCGGGGCGCGCGGGGACGCCGGCGGGCGGCGGGCACCGGCACGCGTGCGCCGAGTGCGGCAAGACGTACGCCACGTCGTCGAACCTGAGCCGCCACAAGCAGACGCACCGCAGCCTGGACAGCCAGCTGGCGCGCAAGTGCCCGACGTGCGGCAAGGCGTACGTGTCCATGCCCGCGCTGGCCATGCATGTGCTCACGCACAACCTGCGCCACAAGTGCGGCGTGTGCGGCAAGGCCTTCTCGCGGCCCTGGCTGCTGCAGGGCCACATGCGCTCGCACACCGGCGAGAAGCCGTTCGGCTGCGCGCACTGCGGCAAGGCCTTCGCCGACCGCTCCAACCTGCGCGCGCACATGCAGACGCACTCGGCCTTCAAGCACTACCGCTGCCGCCAGTGCGACAAGAGCTTCGCGCTCAAGTCCTACCTCCACAAGCACTGCGAGGCCGCCTGCGTCAAGGGGGCCGAGCCACCCCCGCCGCCGCCGCCCGCCGGCCCCACCAGCTGAGCCTCCCATCGCGCTCCCCGGTCCCCCAGCTGCGTCCCCCTGCCCACGGCCCTCCTGGGGACCGTGCTCCCAGACCAGAACTTTTCTCTCCGACCCCCAAGCCCAGAACTCGCTTCCGCCACTGTCTTCCCCAAGTACATCCCGACCCGCCTCGTCCTTACCGGCTACCAAGATTCGGACCTTGACCCGCTGTCCGCGCCCTCAAGGCTCCCAACTCAGGCACCAGGCCCGCACGTTTGCCGGGCCCCCTAGCCGGAATTTTCTCCCGTCCAGACCCTGCAGTCTCCCTAACTTGCAGACCTTTCCTCTCACTTCCCAACTGCGTTTCAGGCCGGTTCTCTACTGGAGCCCCCCCTCCCCTTAAGGCCTAAACCTCCCCTTGACTCTCACGCCTGCCATGGATTCCCCATCCACACCAGGACGCAGGCCTTAGGAATCTAATCTTCACTCTCGGAGGCCCCAACCTGTCCCAGATCCCCCTGCCCTTACCTTGGCCTTAGTCTAGCCATTCACACACCAACTTCCTCATCCTCTGGGGGACCTTCTCACTCATTCCCACCCTCTACTCTCTCCAGACCCCTCATCCCACTAGCAGCTCTCAACCCTCTGAGTTCACCTGACCTGGGGCAGACATGAGGGCCAGTTCAGGGCTCGGCCACCTAAGGTAGCCCCTCTCTCACTCTGGGACAGCCCCTCCTTGGGCTTCCAGCCTCTCCTGCAGATTCTCTGAGCACTTTCCCTACCCACAGGACTACAGGTACCCTCTTTATGTATTGGGGGGAGGTCTGGGGCACCTCACAAATGCCCTTCTCCCCATCCGGCTGGGCCTCTCCAGTGTATTTGTGTATTTATTTATTTATCTATTTATTATTCTAATTAATCTCTTGCCCTCACCCAGTAATGGTCTGGCTTCCCCAGCTGGACTGGGAGGTCAGGGAGCCAGGCAAGGAGAGGGACAGCAAAGGCCATAGAGGGCTGTCCCCCACCCCGACATACCCCATTTCGGGGAGTGGGGAGAAGCCCTACCCTCATCAGAGCCTGAACTTGCTGGGGAAGGGGGCGTGAGAATGGGAGGGATAGCCTGCTGACCCTCAACGGGGGGTGGGGGGGGGGACATCAGGAGGTCAGTCTTGGGGCAGGTCCCCGCCCTCCTGAGCCTTCTATTCCCACTGCAGGGAGACCGGAGAGAGGAGCCTCCCCGATATGTTTCCTATTCATTCCTCTTCTTGAGGAACCCCAAGTTCCAGGGACCGACTGAGCCCCGGACCCGCTGGGGCTTCCGGCCCTCTCCGCTCCGCTCTGCTCCGCTCCCCGGGAGGAGCGCTCCCTCCCGCCACGTCTATGCAACTCCCCGGGCAGAGGGGCCGGGGCTCCCAGCAGCGCCCCCATTGGCCGCCACTACCTCCCCCGCCACGCTTTTGCATGCCCGGGCGAGGACCGAAGCACACACCTCCATGCTCGCGGGCCCTGGCCCTCTCTGCTTTAAGCACACGCCTCTGCCCCATCTCTAGGCGCCCAGCTGGGGGCAGGAGTCCCAGAATCTCTGACCCTCCCCTCTCTTCCCTAAGCCGCAAATGAGGGTGGAGCCTGGAGGGGGCCCCCCACTGGGAGCAGGTGCACTTCTCTAGGGCTTCCCAGCTCCAGGCCCACCTGGGAAGGGAGGCGGCAGGGATGAGGGGAGGGAGAGGGGGTGCAGAAGCAACTACGGAGGGTGTTGATCCTGTAAATAGGAACTTCCGACAGCAATAATTTTCCATGCATGCTAAGCCTTTTGGCCATATTTTGTATGAGCGCTTGGCGCTCTCCCTCCCTTCTCCTCTCCCATCTTCCACCCCAGACTCCCATCCCTTCCTCACCTTCAGCAGTATTACTTGTAAGGCAATTCAGGGATATTAAAGGGACTTTGGCCACTCATCAGTGCCTCTAGACCTTCTGATGGGGACAGGTGGGGTGGGGGGACATCTAAGAAGCAGCCAGATTTTTGTTCCACTCAATCCCTCCCCCGTCCCACCAGCCTGACCAGCCTGTAGCTGTCCCCAGCAGTCGCACAGCTCAAGGATTCCCTTGACATCCACAAGGTTCCAGGCATCCTCAGTCCTAAATGGTCCTCATCTACTGGGATTGCAAACTGAAAGGGTTCAAGACCCAGATTAATAACATAAGTAATGAGGCAGGCTGCCCTAAGACATTGGGGGATGCTGGCAACTGAAAACAGCATGTTTCACCTTAAAGCACTGCAATTCAAATTAACTGCACCTCTCAAACAAATACAACTGTGGGCCAGATTTGTCCCTTGACAGCCAGTTTACAACCCCTATATTCTTCCCCACTTTCACGCTTCTCTCTGGGGGGGAGGGGAGGAGGGGTTCTGGCCAGTCTTATTGGTCATACAAGTGGTAAATGCAGGCATGCAGAAAGGTTGACTTTGGCTCAGCCACGTTGTCCCAAAACTAGGAGCTGCCCCTAGAGCCTGTGGGCTACCTGTCACCAAGTGTTCAGTTAGCCGGTGGAGCACCAGTCCATTCCACTTGCCAGCTGGCTTGGTGAGCTTTCAAAATGCAAATCTCTCCTTGCCTTATTAAACAACTTCACTGGGGACCACTAGCATCATGCCATTTAACTCCAACCCTCAGCACAGACTCACAGGGTGGGGGTGTGCTCTGAGGGCCCAATGCCAGGCTGGGGGCTTGGGAGTATAGGCTGGAACTGCATCTCCCTTTGAGTCACCTTTCAGTTTTCTTCCTTTTATAGACAGGGCACTCAAATTTTATACCCTTAACCTGGTGTCTGTCCACCTTTCCTTTCATATACCTCTGGACAGGCTGACTGCATCCTGAGCTACGTGCTAGGTGTCTCCAGCAATGACAGCAGTGTGGAAATCCCCCACAAAGTTTCCAAAGGGAGTCTGACCGGCCCAGGCACCTGACGCCTTCCCTGGCCATCCACACTGCTCCTGATTGGTTACTGCATCCGTTACATTTGTTTCAGGTCCAGGGACCAGAACCCACTCTAGATATCATCTTATATTAATAAACATCTCATGTATCATCTTGTGACCTTAAAGGGAACCAGCCTTACATGAAGCCCACAGCCTGGATGGCAGAGCAGACATGGGAAAGCCCATGTCCCCATTACCTGCATCCCAGAGCACCTCAATTAGCATATGTCCAGTCTGCTTTTCACAGTCCTCTCAAAAGAAGGCCTCTGGGATGCAACTCTGGCTCTCCTCTGCCCTGTCTGGCTGCTCCACTTAGTGACTTTGCAGACTCATCTTCCTGTGCCTAAGTAAGGAACCCACTTCCTGTTCCCTCTTCTGTCCTGGTCTGTGCTCCTCAAGGTCTCTCCTAGACTCCTCTTCTCACTGTGTATTTTCATGAAGCAATCTCATCACACCCACGGCTTCAATTTTCACCCACATGAAGATGACTTTCAAATTTACATTTTCAATTCTGACCTCCTCTCTGAGCTGCAAATCCACATCTCCCTGCAAACCACCTCCACATGGATATCCCCAAAGTACCACAGACCAGCCCAAGTCTGAAGCCATGATGTGGTTCTCTCCTGCATCTGTCTCCTTTACCCTTCCATCTAATCCATCAGGTTCTGTTTATTTTTTTCTCTTTGCCTTCTCAGTCTCCACCCTAGACCATAGCTACCATCATCTCTTACCTTCTTACTGGTGACCCTGGATCCATTCTGCCTCCACCACCTCCCTTCCTCTCTCCATAGTGACCACAGGGATCTTGTTTAAAATGCAGATCTGATTATGTCACTCCTGTTCCTCTTCTATGTTTGAATGCCTCAATGATTTCTCACTGTGGGGGGTGGGGAGAGGGAGCTGTTTTCAAAGACCTACCCAGTCTGACTCTTTCCATCACTCTAGCTGAATCTTCAGACATAAGCCCCTTTGCTGTTTGAGTTACAGCCACCTCTGTTTAGCAGTTTTGCTTTCCCCACTGCCACAGGGCCTTTGCATAAGCTGTTCTGACCACCAGTAACAGACTTCATTTGCAAAGCCAATAGAACCACTGTTGACTAGTTATTTCTTTTCAGTCTTCATCTCCCAGCTTGATGATCACTTCCTCAAGGACCACATGATCTTGGTTCACAGCACTTACCAATAATGTATACTTTTCCATTAATTACTGTGCTATCTGGTTATTCTCTGTCTCCCCCATTAGATTATAAGCTTTATGAGAAAGGGACTGACAGTCTTTTTGCTTGTCATTAAATTTCCTGGGTCTACCACAGTACCTAGCCAATAGCAGATAACCAGTAATTTTTTTTTTAATGAACTACACACGTTGAAGTCATAATCAATAAATGGCACCCCACTCCAGTACTCTTGCCTAGAAAATCCCATGGATGGAGGAGCCTGGTAGGCTGCAGTCCATGGGGTCGTTAAGAGTCGGACATGACTGAGCGACTTCACTTTCACTTTTCACTTTCATGCATTGGAGAAGGAAATGGCAACCCACTCCAGTGTTCTTGCCTGGAGAATCCCAGGGACGGGGGAGCCTGTTGGGCTGCCGTCTATGGGGTCACACAGAGTAGGACACGACTGAAGCGACTTGGCAGCAGCAGCGGCATGCTTTAAAAAAAAAAGTCTTGTTCCCTCATGGCCATAGATGATTGGTTCAGATTTGCGCATCTGACTAGCACTTGGAAATTTCCTTTCTCCTTCTCTCCAAATCATAAGACCTGTAACTTGAGAGCTGTGGCTCAGATTGCTAGCTACTTATCAATATCTATCCTCTCCTTCCTTAGTAAGAGAACTCCATTGTTTGCTGAGCACATTGCCACATTGAGTGAATATTACATATCCCACCTGCCCTTGCCACCAGCGGTGGCCATGTGATCAAATTCTGGTCAATGACACACAAGGAGAATGTTATATGGAATTCTGAGACAACACCTGAAAAAGGAGGGGGTCATATCCTTTGCCTTTCCATTTCTCCACCTTCTTCCAGGCAGGCACTTCAGGAACACCCTTGAACTAGGAGGTGACCCTACTCTCCAACGATGGAGTTGAGGATAGAGAGGGCCTGTGCCCCTAGTGATTGTGGAGCAGCCACCCCACCCCAGTCCTGGACTGCCCACTTCCAGATTCTCTTTCCTGAGAGGAAACGTGTTGGGGCATCTTAAGCCTTGCTTGTCAGGTTTCTATTACTAAAAGCCAAAGATAACCCCTGCTGATCGCCGCGTTCCTATCACACAGAGATAATCCCTCTGCCAAGGGAGGGACAGAAAAAAGTCTCTGAACCCACTTTTCTCTGAGGCCTAGTTCCACCTTGCAGCCAAGGGAGTGGCCAAGTGTTCCATTTTCATTAAGCTGATTCACGCTGGCTTTCTACACCTGCAAACAGGAGCCTGGGCTAATACGCTGGGACTAGTCTAGAAGTGCAAACACAGAGAGACCTTTGAGATCTATTATAAATTTAAAATGTTACCAAACATATTTGATTTGATATTTGACAATATGATATCAACATATTATCATATTTATTGAGCACTTACAGTGCGTTGGGCACTGTTCTAAGAACCTTACTTACATCATCTCTTTATTGTCTCAACAACTCTACAAGTTAGGCACCATTATGAAGGCCATTTTGAAAGTTAGGAAAACAAGGCACAGACAGGTGCCTGGTCCACGGTCGGCTAACAAGACATGTATAATTTTAACACAGGCAAGGCTCAGAACTATTGAGGATGATCCATGAAACTCCCCCTTTGCCTTAGTTTTGACTTCCCAGTAGCAAAGTCTTGAGTGCACGTAGTTTATTTGGGAGGTGATTTCAGGAAGCAGGAGTGCAGGGGCAAGAAGAATGAGACAGAGGGTGTGTTAGTGGGGTTGTGGCTGTAGCAATGGGTCTGGTACTGCTGTTTTCTGAGAAGGATCCTAAAAAGGTCCAAACGGTCTGGAATGCTTCTCACAATTCTCCACCTGTGACAACGTAAGACACTTTTACTTACCAGCTCTGGTTGCCACTGGTGAACACCTCAACACTTCCAGGAGACTCCCACAGGGATGGAAAATATGGAAGACACCAGAAGCCTTGGCTGGGAAGCCAGCAGTGCTAGTGAGTCTGGGTTTGCACCATACTTCCCACCACAATTTTAGCTGAGATCAAAAGTAGGCCAAGGGGACATGCCACTGATATCCAGGTCCTTGGTCTACCCTTTCCTTGTCGACAAAGCTCACATCTGTTCAGACATGTATTCATCACTTAACCCATCCAGGGAGCTCAAAGGGGGCTGACCCCAGGGGTGTGGCTGATTGGTCTCCTCCAACCCAATCAGAGTCATCCCAGTGGGTGACAGGTTCCAGCACCCATACGTAAGCGACTCAGCACATGGTACAACCGGGTGGTTGTTGTTCAGTTGCTCAGTCGTGTCTGACTCTTTGTGACCCCATGGATTACACCACGCCAGGCTTTCTCATCCTTCACTATCTCCTGGATTTTGCTCAGACTCATGCCCACCGAGTCTGCCATCCAACCATCTCATCCTCTTCTCCTTTTGCCCTCAATCTTTCCCAGCATCAGGGTGTTTTCCATTCAGTCAGCTCTTTGCATCAGATGGCCAAAGTACTGGAGCTTCAGCATCAGTCCTTTCAATGAATATTCAGGGTTGATTTCCTTTAGGATTGACTGGTTTGATCTCCTTACTGTCCAAGGGACTCTCAAGAGTCTTCTCCCAACACCACAGTTCAAAAGCATCAATTCTTGTGCGCTCAGCTTTCTTTATAGTCCAACTCTCACATCAATACATGACTACTGAAAAACCATTGCTTTGACTACATGCACCTTTGTTGGTAAAGCAATGTCTCTGCTTTTTAATATGCTGTCTAGGTTGGCATTAGCTTTTCTTCCAAGGAGTAAGTGTCTTTTACTTTCATGGCTGCAGTCACCATCTGCAGAGATTTTGGAGGCCCCCCCCAAAATAAAATCTCTCACTGTTTCCACTGTTTCCTCATCTATTTGCCATGAAGTGATGGGACTGGATGCCATAATCTTAGTTTTTTGAACGTTGAGTTATAAGCCTGTTTTTTTTCACTCTCCTCTTCCACTTTCATCAAGAGGCTCTTTAGTTCCTCTTCGCTTCCTGCCATTAGGGTGGTGTCATCTGCATATCTGAGGTTATTGAGATTTCTCCCGGCAATCTTGATACCAGCTTGTGCTTCATCCAGCCCAGCGTTTCGCATGATGTACTCTGCATATAAGTTAAATAAGCAGAGTGACAATATACAGCCTTGACGTAAGCCTTTCCTGATTTGGAACCATTCTGTTGTTCTATGTCCAGTTCTAACTGTTGCTTCCTGACTCAATGTTTACATCCCCCAAAAGTCCATATGTTGAAGCCTAATCCCTAGCGTGCTGGTAGTTGGTGGTAGGACTTTGGGGAGGTGATTAGGTCATGAGGGTGGGATGATTCTGATGTATGATGTTTCCTCACAGGGTCTCCAGCAGAAGTGACCCCAGTTAACCATCATGTTAACTGCTCATCAGTGTCCTCTATACTGGCATTTCTCCCTTCCCCAGTCCTTCCTGGGCTCACTTCCTACAGCAGATTGTCTTCCAAAGATGGTCCCAACAATATCTCATTTGTGGGAACAAGCTCTTTTAGGACCTTGGTTCTCTTTCCATCAAGACATGGAATCTCCGTACCTTCCCTTGAGCCTGGTTGGGGGCAGGGTGGTGGTGTGACAGCTCCTACAAATAGAACAGCACAGAAATGACGCCGTGGGACTTCCAAGACTAGACTGGAAAAGGCCATGAAGCTTCTGCCAAGTTCTCTTGGGACACTCATTCTTGAAAGCCAGCTGCCATGCTATGAGGACGCCCAGGCCACATGGAAAGGCCCCGTGGAGGTGTTCCGGCTGACAAGCAGGATGGTCCAGTGCATGTGTAAGTGAAGACACCTCGAGATGATTCTAGCCCCAGCCATCAAGTCACCCCCAGCCATTGAATCACCTCTCAGCTGATGGCCCAGACATTGCAGAGAAGAGACAACCAGTGCCCATGGTGCCCTGCCTGAATTCTTGACCCACAGAATCTGTGAGGATAATAAAAATGGTCGTTTGTTATTGACTATGCCAAAGCCTTTGACTGTGTGGATCACAATAAACTGTGGAAAATTCTGAAAGAGATTGGAATACCAGACCACCTGACCTGCCTCTTGAGAAATCTGTATGCAGGTCAGGAAGCAACAGTTAGAACTGGACATGGAACAACAGACTGGTTCCAAATAGGAAAAGGAGTACGTCAAGGCTGTATATTGTCACCCTGCTTATTTAACTTATATGCAGAGTACATCATGAGAAACGCTGGGCTGGAAGAAGCACAAGCTGGAAGCAAGATTGCCGGGAGAAATCTCAATAACCTCAGATATGCAGATGACACCACCCTTATGGCAGAAAGTGAAGAAGAACTAAAAAGCCTCTTGATGAAAGTGAAAGAGGAGAGTGAAAAAGTTGGCTTAAAGCTCAACATTCAGAAAACAAAGATCATGGCATCTGGTCCCATCACTTCCTGGGAAATAGATGGGGAAACAGTGGAAACAGTGTCAGACTTTATTTTTTTGGGCTCCAAAATCACTGCAGATGGTGACTGCAGCCATGAAATTAAAAGATGCTTACTTCTTGGAAGGAAAGTTATGACCAACCTAGATAGCATATTCAAAAGCAGAGACATTGCTTTGCCAACAAAGGTCCGTCTAGTCAAGGCTATGGTTTTTCCTGTGGTCACGTATGGATGTGAGAGTTGGACTGTGAAGAAGGCTGGGCGCCGAAGAATTGATGCTTTTGAGCTGTGGTGTTGGAGAAGACTCTTGAGAGTCCCTTGGACTCCAAGGAGATCCAACCAGTCCATTCTGAAGGAGATCAGCCCTGGGATTTCTTTGGAAGGAATGATGCTAAAGCTGAAACTCCAGTACTTTGGCCACCTCATGCTAAGAGTTAACTCATTGGAAAAGACTCTGATGCTGGGAGAGATTGGGAGCAAGAGGAGAAGGGGACGACAGAGGATGAGATGGCTGGATGGCATCACTGACTCGATGGACGTGAGTCTGAGTGAACTCCGGGAGCTGGTAATGGACAGGGAGGCCTGGCATGCTGCGATTCATGGGGTCGCAAAGAGTCGGACACGACTGAGCGACTGAACTGAACTGTGCCACTGCATTTTTCAGTGGTTTGTGTTACAGTGATATAATAACTAGAGCAGCTCCCCAAGAAAGTGCCTGCACACAATTCCCAGTCTCAGAGTCTACTTTTGGAAGAACCCAAACTAAAACAAAAGAATATTGTTAGATCCCAGAATTTCTCCAGCTTCCAGTTGCACACTTACATTAGCCTCAGTGGAAGGTACCTCATCTTAATCCCAACACAAGGGTCAGGTCTTCATGTCATTAGTTTATGGGTGGTGTTGTTCAGTCACTCAGTCGTGTCTGACTCTTTGTGACCCCAAAGACTGCAGCACGCCAGGCTTCCCTGTCCCTCACCATCACCCAAAGTTTGCCCAAGTTCATGTCCATTGCATTGGTGATGCCATGGATAGTTTAGGGATAGATGGGCCAAAATAATAGAACTGCTGACTAGCCAGGTCCTCTTCCCCCATCAATCCTCCTTTCTCATGGAATCTTCCCCAAAACCACACAGGAAAACAAGGTTGAAGTACCAGGCCTTGCCAGTTCTGTTCAGGGATCAGAGGCCATGAACTTCAGGGGAGGGTAAACCTTCTTGAGCCCAGAGGTGAACACCAATTAAGCTAAACCAATCAGTGTAAAGCTTCCGAGGTGTAAAGAATCCAGGGGTAAAGAATCCAATGCAGGAGACTCAGGTTCAATCCCTGGGTTGGGAAGATCCCTCCTCCTGCCATCCCCTGGAGGAGGAAATGGCAACCCACTCCAGTATTCTTGCTTGGGAAATCCCATGGACAGAGGAGCCTGGTGGGCTACAGTCCACAGGATTGCAAAGGGTTGGACACGACTGAGCAACTGAGCATGCATGCACACAATCAGGGTAATCCCACTCTCCTTGCCTGGGACTGGTTTAGGCATGGAAGTATGATGAGACATGAGGAAAACACTCCCGGGCAGAAGGGTGGGGAGGCAGAGGATGGTTACTAAAGGTTTCTTCAGTCTTAAAAAGAGGGGCAAAGGGATGTCAATGCCCTAACTTCCACCTTTGAAAGCCGTTGTATATGATGCTTGAAGCTACAGCAAAACATCTTGGGACCATGAGGGGCAAGCATGAGGATAAAAACAAGAACACGGAGGATGATGGTACAAAAGGCTGGAAAGAACCTGATGTTGTTCAATTACCTCTTCACCAATCACGGATATACCTGCCTCCAGAAATCTTAATTATGTGGAAATACAAGTCTTCTTAAGGCTTAAAATTCAATTTTGAGTTGAACCATAGGTGTCTAAACCTACAGAATTTGTTGCCAGGAGTGGGGGGTTCTCACTGAGCAAACTATGATGAAAGATTCAGGACAATTCTCCATTTTTCCATCCCAGAAGCTGTTCCCTCATTTCTTCTTACTTTCTGAAAGAAGGAAGTGGTTCTAAAGGAACAACTTCCCTCTTGATGAAATTCTCTAATTACCAGTAATTTGGGGGCTGAGGGGAAGCCCAGGTGGCTCAGCAGTAAAGAATCCACTTGCCAGTGTAGAAGACACAAGAGACTTGGGTTTGATCCCTGGGTTGGGAAGACACCCTGGAGAAGGAAATGGCAACAGGCTACAGTTCATGGGGGTCCCAAAGAGTCAGACATGACTGAGTGACTGAACACACACCCACGTGCCAGATTCCTTTCTAAACACTATGTGTTATTTTCATTTACTCTCCCTGGCAATTGAGAAAGGAAACCAAGACACAGAGAAGTTGAGTATCCCACCACACACACACACACACACACACACACACACACGTCACACTGGCTAGTCGGCGGCGGAGCCAGGACTTAAATCCATCCCATTCAACTAACTCCAGATCCTATACCCTAAACCATCACCTGCTTCTTCCCTGTTTTCCCTCTCCAGAACCAAGCCACTTTCCAGTGTGAATAACCCCTCCTCCAGGAAGCCTTTCCCGGTTCTCCTTCAGCACTCTGGGTGTCATGATGAAACCTGTCACCTTCCTTGATTATCACTATGTAAGCACTGATTTGGGCTTCCCTGGTGGTTCAGTGGTAAAGAATCCCCCTGTAATGCAGGAGATGCAGGTTCGAACCCTGGGTCAGGAAGATCCCCTGGAGGAGGGGATGGCAACCCACTCCATTATTCTTGCCTGGAGAATCCCATGGACAGAGAGCCTGGCGGGCTACAGTCCACAGGGTCGCAAAGAGTCGACCAAGACTGTAGCGACTTAGCACGCACATCACTCTCTAACACCCATTATCTCCAAATGTTTTCACAGTTCCCTCACTATCATTTTACAAAAGAGAAGGCTGCTGCTCTTGCATCTTCCCTGAGACCACACAGCCAGGGAGTGGCCACTGGGGATCTGAACCCAGGCCAGTCTGTGCCAAAGTCTTAATGTTGCCACAGATGCTATAAACACCAGAGATTAAAACCAGGAGCCTCTGCCTGCCTCCCTCTGGCTCCAGAGGACACTGGGTGCTGAACCTGGGATCAAGGGAATAGAGAGCTTTAAACAGAAGAGAGTGGGGATACCAGTCGGCATGTTTGGACCTACGTCATGGGCTTCCCTGATAGCTCAGCTGGTAAAAAAATCCACCTGCAAAGCAGGAGACCTGGGTTCTATCCCTGGGTTGGGAAGATCCCCTGGAGAAGGGAACAGCTACCCACTCCAGTATTCTGGCCTGGAGAATTCCATGGACTCTATAGTCCATGGGGTCGCAAAGAGTTAGGCATGACTGGGCGACTTTCACTTCACTTCACATCACCACCACCCTTGCAGCCCTGGTGTCCTCATCTGTAAGCAGCTGTTTAGTGGCCTGAGACTCTGAGCTCAGCATTTCATTTCCAGCTGCCCTACCTTGGACAAGTGCTTCAACAACCATGTCAACTTCCTCAAGGTGCTGTGAGGATGAAAGCAGTTATTGTGGAGGTTCAGGGCACTGCCCACACACTGTCAGCACCCTTCCAAAAGGCTCCCTTGGACTTCCCTGGTGGTTCAGTGGCTAGGACTCCACAGACACAATGCAAGGGGCCTGGTTGGGCCATCCCTGGTTGAGGAACTAAATTCCTCATGCTGCAACTAACACCCAAAGCAGCCAAATAAATACTTACAAAATGTTCCTTGGAACCCTGGTTCAGCCACTTACTAGGCCCATGACCTTGGGGGAAACCACTTAAACCTCGCTATGCCTCAGTTTCCTCATCTGTAAAATGGAAATAATAATCATACCTAGCTAGTAGGGTTGTTTGAGGTTTAAATAGGTGATGTACATGCAAAGTGTTTAGAACAGTGCCTGACACAGCACCACATTCAGCAGATTCCTAGTATTACTGTTTTGGGTATTAGTACCACCTCTGCGGCTATCACCACTAGCGATCCAAGGGCCGGGCGGCCAAGCGGCGAGTTTTGCCGACTCACCCTCGCTGGGCACGTCCGGCCCCCTCTACCCTGTGCCCCCGCCATGGGCCTGAGTCACCCCGGAATGTGCGTCACCCGCGCCCCTCCCACTCCACGACCTGCAGACTCACCCTGAGTCAGCCTGCCAGGCCGCTTCCACTCCCGGGACGCCGCGCAGCGGACGGCAGGCGGCGAGGCGCCCCCCATCGGAGGGCCGAAGCCCCGCGCGCGTCGGGCAGCCGGGGGCGAACGGAGCAGAGGTCCCGCAGGGGCGCTCGCTGGTCGGCGGGACCACCCTGGGGCCAGGGGAGAGAGACGCTCCGCGCTGCCCGGCTGCGCCCCCCTCCGCCCGCGCGGAATGGTACGGCCCGGCCGAGGTTAAAGCCCGGGGGTGGAGGTGCCGCGTCCCGCGACGGCCCAGGCGGCGGCGACGGTGGGATGATGGGTCTCCGCGCGGGAGGAGCGCTGAGCAGAGCCGGGGCGGGCCGGGGGGCGCCCGAGGGACCTGGGCCGAGCGGCGGCGCGCAGGGCGGCAGCATCCACTCGGGCTGCATCACCGCCGTACACAACGTGCCGCTGAGCGTGCTCATCCGTCCTCTGCCGTCTGTGCTGGACCAAGCCAAGGTGCAAAGCCTCGTGGACACAATCCGGGTGAGGCCCCGGGGAAGCCGGCTGCTGGGAAGGCTTCGGAGGAGGGAGGTCGCGCTGGACGCGAGAAGGGACTAGTTCAGTTTCAGCCGGAGTTTAGCCTTTGCTCTGTGACCTTGAGCAAGAGTTTGGGCCTCTCTGGGCCTCTATTTCGTCATGGAGCAAGGAGACTGGAGGAGGTCATTAAAATAACTATCTCTGACTCCTATAAAGATAGCACTTGATATGGCCTTCCCTGGTGGCTCCCAGTAAGGAATCTGCCTGCAATGCAGGAGACCCGGGTTCCATCCCTGGGTCGGGAAGACCCCCTGGAGGAGGGCATGACAACCCATTCCAGTATTCTTGCCTGGAGAATCCCATGGACAGGGGAGCCTGGCAGGCTGCACCCCATAGGGTCACACAGAGTCCGACATGACTAAAGCGTCTAAGCAGCAGCAGCTTCTTCATACCAACCCTGTAAGGTAGATACTACTATTGTTCCTCTTACAGACAAGGAAATGAGGCCCAAGAGGATCCAAGCACCTTGTCCAAGGTCAGGCATTTTTAGAAAGTGGCACAGCCTGGCCCCAGTGCCCAGCTGCATGGCCACCACATAACCTGTGTGGTCACTTCTGGGGGTGTCCTGTGCTGGGAAGACCTTGTTTGAACTGGAATTGGGAGAGAATGGGGTCAGCCACATCTCAGAGAGAGCTCAGGAAGGTCGGGGTGATCCTGGAGGGAGGGGACATGAGTGTCAGGTTAGGCCTGCACAGCATCATGTCCCCAACCCCCAGACGCTCAGAAGTGGCCACAGGAGACCCCGAGGCCCCACCAAACCTCTCTACTGCTTGCCTATTGTCTTTCAGTCCTAGAGTTTACACTGCCGCTTCCACTGTCTGGAACTGCTTCCCAGAGAGCCGCAGGGACTGGTCCCTCGCTTGGGTCAGGTGCCTGCCTCCCAGCAGCCCTGGCTTCTCTAGGTCTCCCATTAACCTGAGTAGTTCACCTTGAAAGCATAATTCAGGATAACGCCTGAGTTATGTTATCTGTGTGTTTGTTTGTGTTTTATTGTCTCCCTTCCCCCATTTCATTTGCACTCCAAGGAGCTGGGGTTTTGTCTGGTCATAGCACGAGCACGGTGCCTGGCTGTTTGTGATAGATCTGTCCAGGGATACTCTCTCCTACCCCTGGGCCTTTGCACAAGCTTTCCCCGCTGCCAGAGACACTCCTTCATCTCTTCTTTACTGTTTCTAAGTCCTTCTCGGTCTTCTGTCAGTGTCAGTGTCTTCCTTGACAGCCCCTGTAAGGTTAGGGGCCTCCTGAGGGCCCCCAGCCACCTCCATACCTGTCAGCATACCTCTGATCTCGTACAACTGGGGTGTAATGGCCTCAGACACCTGTCTTCCACACCAGCACCATACCTTCTGGGAGGCAAAAACCAGGCCTGTCTTTGCTTATCGCATGTATTAGTTTTCTATGGCTACTGTAACAAATTCCAGAAACTTAGTGACTTAAAGCCAAGATTTTATTACTTTATAGTTCTATAGTTCAGAAGTCCAGAATGGGTCTCACTGGGCTAAAGTCAAGGTATCAGCAGGGCTGCATTCTTTTCTGGAGTCTCTGGGGGAGAATTCATTTCCTTGTTTTTCCCAGCTTCTAGAGGCCACCCACATTTTTGGCTTATGACCTCTTTCCTCCACCTCAGAAGCCAGCAATATAAGATCTCCTCTTGCTCCTCTCTGTTCCACGTTTAAGGTCTCTGGTGATTACTTTTGGCCCATCTGGACAACCCAGGATAATATCCCCATCTCAAGATCTTTAACTTAATTCCATCTGGAAAGTTCCTATCCCTTGGGAGTAACATATTCACAGGTTCAGGGGATTAGGATGTGGACATCTTTGGGGGCTGTTATCCTGCCCACCCATCATCACAGCCCTGACACCCAGCACAAGGCTTGCCTGGCACAACTGCCTCTCTTTGCTGCTGAACTGTCAGGCAGGCTGTGCTCCACGCCTAACTTATATCAGCTTCCCAACTTCATCAACAGCCTATAGGGTATCTATTCCCATCTTACAGATAAGGAACAATGCCCAGTGGCAAGGCCCCTTGCTTACACCTCCATCCCTACCCAGCCACCTCCCTCCCCACTCCTGCTGCTCTGTGGAGTAGCTGGGATTTAAATTCAGGTTTGCCTTGTGCAAGAACCCCAGCTCATAACTGCTGGGCCTTACTGCTTAATAATAACTTCTGGGATAAATGGAAAAATGAATCCATCAATGCAGCCTAAGAAGAGACCACTTTAGGGCCAGTGTGGAAGGCCTTCTAGCAACTCACTTAATTCCATCTCCCCCTACTCCATACCACCCTGCACCAGACTTTCCCTATGTAGAGGTCCACCCACTCTCCATCTGGCTACTAAGGCCCTGAACAGGAAGTCAGCTTAGATTTTCTTCTTCCTCTTTTCCTCACATTCACCCCTCCCCTGGGATCTGTCCCCTGAATATGTCGCTAACCTGTCCATCTCTCCCTGTCCTCTGAATACCCTAACCCAGGACAGCCTTCTCTACTGAGTACCTGCTGGGGACTCGCCTCTGTCCTCCCTGCTTTTGTCTTTGTCCACCTCACCAAGACTGCTTTCTCATTACACCTTTCTAGAATGTCCCTCATATCATGTCACCCTCTCCTGTTTAAAACACTCCAGGACCTAAGAGGTATAAACTTCCATTTATAAAATAAATGAGTCGTGTATGAAATGTGCAGTGTGGGGAAGATAGTCAAAAACTACGTAATATCTTTGTATGTTGATGGATGGTAACTAGACTCAATCATGATGATCATTTTGAAATGTATAGAAATATCCAATCACTGCGTTGTGTACCAGGAACTAACATAGTGGTTTACATCAATTATACTTCAAAAACAAACTTGTAGAAAAAAGGCCAGATTTGTGATTACCAGAGGTAGGGGTGGGAGGGGGAGAGTGAAGAGAAGGAAAATTGTATGTAGGTGGTCACAAGGCACTAACTTCTATTATAAAATAAATAAGTACCAGGGATGTAAAGTACAACATGATAAATATAATAAACACTGTTGTGTATTATATATGAAAGTTGTTTAGAGAGGAAGTCCTAAGAGTTTTCATCTCAAGGAGGCTTCCCTGGTGGTTCAGATGGTAAAGAATCTGCCTGCAATGCAGGAGGCCTGAGTTCAATCCCTTGGTTGGGAAGATCCCCTGGAGAAGGGAATGGTAACCCAGTACTCTTGCCTGGAGAATTCCATGGGCAGAGGAGCCTGGCGGGCTATAGTCCATGGGGTTGCAAAGAGAGAGACTAACACAAGTGAGAAACTAACACTTTAGTCACAAGGGAAAAAAATTTTTTATTTCTTTAATTTTGTATGTATATGAGATGATGGATGTTCACGGAACTTATTGTAGTCATCATTTCATGATGTTTTAAGTCAAATCATTATATTTATACCTTTAGCTTATACCGTGCTGTACATCAGTTCTATCTCAATAAAACCTTTCTGGCCTCTTCTGCTCCACAGACCCCTGAGTCTCTTCTGGCTACACTGGCCTCTTTGCCATGCCTGCAATACAGCGAGCGTGTTCTCGCCTCAGGCATTTTGCATTTGCTATTCCCTCTGCCTGGAATGCCCTTGCCACGGGTAATACACACTGTGCATTACTGCGTCTATTCCATGTGCCAAGTGTTGTTTGAAGCACTGTATGTCTGTTAACTCATTAAACCCAACAGTTCTATGAGGTGGTTGTGCCATCATCCCCATCTGGGGCAACTGAAGCACAAATATGAATTGCCAAAGGTCACAGAGCAATTAAGTAGCAGAGCTGAGATTTGAACTTGGCAGTCAGGCTCTTTCTCTACAGATTCTACCTCTCTGTCTTCCCCAGGGGAGTTCTCTGTGTTCAGGTCTCTGCTTCATTGTCACTGCCATCATTGTCATTTTTTTTTTTTTCCATTTAAAATGTTTTATTTTTCTTTTTAAGCTAGATTGTGAAGTGCCACTGAAATAGGCAATGTTGGCAAAACAATGTCTGTTACAATAAAATACATTAGACATTTAAATAAATAACCTTAAAAACTATGTGAGGGAACAGAACAACAGAACAACAGAACCTGTGTTATTGTCTTCATAGCATTTATCACTCTAGCATCCATGTGCCCCATGGTGGCACGGGCTGTGTCCGTACCTTATTCCCAGAGTCTAGAACAGTGCTAGGTAATATACATGTGGTGTGATAAATGGTTAACAACCTGGGGGTGGGAAGAAGCCCTGATTTGTAGTATCTGTCAATTTCCTTGGTGTAAATACTCTTACCATGACTGATTTTCATGCTACCAAGGTCAGCCAGCTCACAAAACTGACCATGTAACTGTTGCCTTTCACAAACCAGTGTGAGCACCTGGAAGAGTTCTGCCCAGGTTAACAAAGTCTGCTTTGCAAACTGTCCAACACCGTGCCACGCTCATTCACCCTGTGTCCTCTTGCCACCAGGAGAATCCAGACAGCGTTCCCCCGATCGACGTCCTCTGGATCAAAGGGGCCCGGGGCGGTGACTACTTCTACTCCTTTGGGGGCTGCCACCGGTATGCAGCCTACCAGCAGCTGCAGCGAGAGACCATCCCCGCCAAGCTTGTCCAGTCCACCCTCTCGGACCTAAGGGTATACCTGGGCGCTTCCACGCCGGACTTGCAGTAGCAGCCTCTTTGGCACTTGCCACCACTACCAGGAACCTGGAAGACACCTGGCCTCCAGTGGACTAGGCCATGAAAAGGTGTAGCAGGAGTGTATTCTGTTTGTGAGTGGCAGGTGGGTCTGGCGTGAAGCACCCTCTTAGCTAGCTTCAAGACCTTGGACTCATGACTGAACAGTGTGGGAGTCCCACTTCCCACCTTGGGGAAAATGGGATCCTGTGTTTGCTCTTGAGAGATTATTGAGAGGCTGAAATGAGAAAGGAGACGGATTTGGAGAGTCATATGCTACTGGCTCCAGATTCCCAAGGACAAAGATCCTTCTGCATTTCTGTCCTTGTATCATGTGAATTCATTCATCTGCAAGTGAAGGAAAACCTAGGTTACAGTGACTTAAAGAGAAGTTTGCTTTTCCACATAGCATGAATTCTGGAGACTGTTGGCTAATGGTACTGGTTAAACCACTCAGCAAAGTTAGGGCACACATCTCTGATCCTTTCAGCCTTTCCCTCATTGCTTATCACTTCACAGTCACAAGATGGCTGCTGTACCTCCAGCAATCGTGCCTATGTCCAAAGAAGAAGGGAGTCAGGGAGGAAAAAGGGCCCAGCCAGCTGGACCGATCAGCTCCTATCATAAATTCAGGACTTTTTCAGAGGCCTGTTTCCTGCTCTCTTCCCCCGTGTATTTCTACTTAGATCTCCTTGGCCCAAACCAGGTACAGAAGCCACCCCTAGCTGCAAAGAAAACTAAGACAGCAGGAACACAATTGTCACAGTTGAGTAGATCAATCATATCCCATCTCCTAGAACTGTCACACAGCCTCCTAAAAAATACTGGAATCCCATTGCCAAGAGAGAAATGAGAAATTGTGTATCAGTTAGCCTTTGCTGAGAAACCAACAATTCCTGAACTTGGCAGCTAAAAACAAATTGTTTATTTGTCTACAATTCTGTGGGTTAGCAATTTGGGCTGGACTCATCTGGGCAGTTCTGCTGACCTTGCCTGAGGTCACTCATGGGGTTGTATGCAAATCAATTGTCACCCAAAATGGCCTGGATGGTTTCAAATAGCCTGACTCCCTTGTCTGGGCAGTAGATGGGCTGTTGCCTGGGTGACTTGGTTCTCCTCCAGGTGGCCACTCCACCAGTTAGTTCAGGCTTATTCACATGATGGCATCAGGGCTGAGAGAGAGGGAGAGAGAAAGAGAGAGAGAGAAGTGGGGCGTGCATGGGGGACAGGAAGAGAGAGAAAGATGGAGAGAGAGAAGAAGTTGCAAGGCTTTTTTGAGTTCTAGGCCAGAATTGGTGTAACGTCACTTCTGCTAAGTCCTTTTGGTCAAAGCAAATCAAAAGTTTGGCTCATATTCAAGGGCTGGGGAAACAGACTATACCTCGTGGAGAAACTACAAATGATTTGTGGCATTTTTTCTATCTATCACAAATGACTTTGGATAGCAAATAACAGTGTTTCTTTGTTTCTTTCTCTCGTGCATGGGGCCTTGCTCTGTCCAGGCTGAAGTCACTAAACACTGTCCTGGCCCTGCCGAGGGGAAGAAGTGAGGGGCGGTGGATGGGGCTCTCCTAGGGCTGGGCCCACTCTGGGAGGGCCCTCAACATCTGTACTCTGGTGGGTTAGGGCGGGTGGGTAGGCCAGGTAGGACACGCCAAAGGAGCTTCTGAAATCCTGAAGTCCTGCGGGGAAGCGAAGAGGCAGAGGAAGGGTGCAGAGTGAGGGGGACCTTACTCTTACTGCACTGCTGAGGGAACTCCACCACTTAGCATTTTCAAACTTCATTTTCTCCAGCTCAGTAATGAAGACAACAGCTTTCCCACCAGGATGTCCCAGGGATTGATGGCTGAGGTGACCAATGGAATTTAAAAGGACATAGTCCTAAATGTAGTGTGATATCCTGGATTGGAACTTGAAACAACAGCAACAAAAGGACATTAATGGAAAAACTGAAAATCTGAAGAAGGTCTGGATGTTAGTTAATTTATCCAAATGTTGATATTGGGGTGGGCTGAGTACAGAGGATATGGGAACACTATACTGTATTTACAACTTTTCTGTTAATCAAAAATCACTTCCAAATAAAAGTTTATTTAATAAAAAGAGAGGGGTAATTGAGATAAACCAATGGTTCTGGTTCACAAAATGGGTTTGCTGAATCACAGATGATCAGACTGCACCCCCAGAGTTGCTAATTCAGAAGGTCTAGGGTGGAGCCTAAGAATCTGCTTTTCCAACAAGTTCCCAGGTGATGTTGACGCTGCTGATCAGGGACCGCAAGCTGAGAACCACTGATCTAGACTGTGTTGCTTCTTTTCAAGTATGGTGACAGCCCTTCACCTCCAATGGAGAAGAAAGAGTTGGGTCCCAGGAGATCCATGTTTTGGAACTAGCTTGTGCACCCACTCCGTATGACATTGGACAAGCCCGTTCCTGGGGCTTCTTCCAAGTTGTCTAATGGACTGTCTACCCCTGAGGTTTGTAGTGGCGCTTGGGGGCGGGGCGCAAGGTAGCTGAGGACATGCTTTATAAGCTGCTGTCATGACTTGCTGCTTCTCATGTGAGACACCTGCACCCACTGAGTAGCAGAGCGGTTACCCCTTCTTGGAACGACTTCCCTTCCTACAGATAAGGCCCAAGCAGGCAGCGCTAGGGGTACTACTGGGCACTGAGAGGAAGCTGCAGAGCAGACTTGGTGCGGGAGGGACTGGTGGTTCTTAAGAAGAGGTGCTGGGTTTTGAAGCATCAAACCTGGTTGCTGTCAGTGGAGACTAAGAGCTGCATTTCCCGCTTGGGGCAGCAGATGGCGCTGCTTTCTGGCTGCCCGAGCGGGGTTGGGCCTCCGACCTACAGAATAACTGCTGTGGGAAGAGGGAAAGGTGGAGGGGTCTGACTGTGAAGGATGCCCATAGATTGCCCAGAGAAGCCAGGCTTCAGGCAGGAGAAGGAGACCTGGCTGGGGGTTTGGAGTTTCAGGTTTACTTACCCTTGTCGGATCTTGCTCTCTGGCCCCACACACATCATGGCGTCTCCAGGCCTGTCATAGGAGACTAGGGTCTCTACACGGGGTGTGCTGGGCCAATTTATCCTAAACTCACCTCCTGCAAGAAGCTTCCAGATCCTCCAGGCTGAGCTCCATATCTCTTCTGGGCTCCCCCTGATCCAAAAATGTGTCCCCTCCCCAAACAAACCACTGCTCCAGGGAACTTGGGACCTCCTATTTCCCTTACTGCCCTGGGATGAACCCCTTTCACCATGGTAGACTTTTTAAATGTTTTATTTTCACAAGGTAAATGTGTGTATATTTACCTTTTAAACATTAAGATAGCAAAATGCTAAATAATTAATATTAACAACGTAAAATATGAGAGACAAGCTGATATCCACCATGACTCCTAGTCCTGGTTGTCCCTTTGCCCTCTCTGTTTGTAGGGTTAAACACCTTCATGAATTTGGCATATACCCTTCCAGACCTTTTTCTAACTTAGTAGGTGTGTGTGTGTGAATATACAATGTTTTTCTTTTTTACTTAATTTTGCAGGTCATATTTCTTCGCTAGTGATGTGCCTTAGTCCTCCACCCCATGAGTGCCTTTATTCTTCTCCCAGAGTCTCCCTCATTCTAGTTGCTTCTTGAAAGTGAAAAAAGCAAAGTGAAAATGTTAGTCGCTCAGTCGTGTCTGACTCTTTGCAACCTTATGGACTGTAACCCACCAGGCTTCTCTGTCCATGGAATTCTCCAGGCAAGAATACTGGAGTGGGTAGCTATTCCCTTCTAAGAGGGATCTTCCCGATCCAGGGTTTGAACCTGGGTCTCTCATATTGAGGGCAGATTCTTCACCATCTGAGCCACCAGAGAAATCCCCTGGTTGATTCTCAGAGGGGCCTTTTTTATCACCGTTTAAGGTGTCACCTCTCCCATCATTCTGTCACCGCACTCGGTTTTATTTTCTTCATGGCATTTATCACACTTCTCGAAATTACCTTTTGCATCTGTTATGCCTGTCTCATCCACTAGAATGTAAGTTCCTGAGGCAGGACTTGATCTGTCCTTTGACTGTAGGCCGAGTGCCGAGAACTGCCTGACAGGGGCTTTCCCTGGTGGTCCAGTGCTTGGGAGTCCAATGTGGAGGACTCAGGTTCAATTCCTGGTCATGGAACTATAATCCCTATGCCACAGGGCAACTAAGCCCCCGCCCCCTCGCCACAACTAGAGATGCCGCAACCAAGAACTGACAGAGCCAAAAATAAATAAATATTTTTTAAAAGCTGCCTGACACATAAATGTTCAATAAAAATGCTAAATGAGTAAAGTCCATATAGGTCTAGCTCATTCTTTTCATTGCTGCATAGTGTTCCAGGGTCTTCATATAACCATGTATTAGTCATTCTGTTAATGACTGAGGGGTTACTGTTATTTGCTACTATAAATGCTTTCTGCCATCGTGTTCTGTGCTCAATCAGCTTTGTACACAGGCATGGCACAGCCTGGCCTGTGCATGGGTGTTGGCCAATTGCTCTCCAGAGTGGCTGTTCCAAGTGCCTTTCCCTGAGTTTGGAGTAGGGGTGGGGGTCAGCTTTCTGTCCCTGCACTCCAGCCGGTGTTTCTTAACCTGCTTTGGATGGTGAACACAGTTGAGAATCTGAAAGACAGCCATGAGCTCCTTCTCCAGAAACACACACAAATCTGAGGATTTCTGAGGATGCCTGGATTTAAAGGTCTTATCCCCCAGGTCCTGGGCCCAGTGTTTAGAATCCTAGTTGTTTCATTGCATGGCCAGCAATGAATGAGGCACACACAGGTAAGGGTGTGAACAAATGAACAAATGGGCTCTAGTTTTGTGAGGCAATGGCAACCCACTCCAGTGTTCTTGCCTGGAGAATCCCAGGGACGGGGGAGCCTGGTGGGCTGCCGTCTCTGGGGTCTCACAGAGTCGGTCACGACTGAAGCGACTTAGCAGCAGCAGCAGCAGCAGCAGTTTTGTGAGGGTAGATAAAAGTGCTCAGACCCTGATCTGTCTCCAGTCAGAAAAAAACAGCTATGTTGGAGGCGTGGGGGCATCCAGCCCTGCTCTATCTTGCACCCTGGGGTCCCCTGAGAACCAGATCCAAAGGCTTTCTAGACTAGGTCTGGGTGGCTCCACTTGTCAGCCCCGGTGAGAAGTAGGCCAAGTCTGGCATCCAGGGTCAAAGCTGGGAACCAGAGAGAGGCCTTGAGTCCCCTGGGCCAGATAAGGACACCACAAGGCGTTCCTCCCTGCCTCCCACCCAAACCATATTTGCTCCAGTGTTCGCAGGCAGCCCTTGGGGTTCGAATCCCACCTCTAGCTCTTCCACAGAGCAGGAACATAGCGGATGCTCATTACAGAAAGGTTCCACCGTCAGCACCTCCATACTTGATGCAGCCGTCCCAAGAACTGGACAGAGAGGGAATGATCTTCTCTGTTGGACAGAGGGGTAAACTGAGGCCCGAAGCGGCGGGGGGGGGGGGGGGGGGGAGCCGGGTTACGACCGCACACAGGGACCCCCGCCCCATCCCCGCCCGCCCATCCGCCCCGCCCTCCCCGGCGGCCCCTTCCCCGGGCCTGACCCCCGGCGCTGCCTGACAGATGACCTCAGCTGCCGCCAATCCATTGGTTCCAGCTCCCGGGGGGAGCGCAGAACAAAGCGCGCTTTGTGGTGGGGCCGTCCCCTCCCCCGGCGCGCCGCCGCCGGGACCCCCTCCGGAACTCCGCGCGACGCCCCCCGGCCGACAGCCGTGTAATGTCTTCCAGGCCCGCGCGGCTCCTCGCAGAGCCCCCGGAGCCGCTCTCGCCTCCCCCGCCCGCCTGGTGGGGCTCCCCGGGCGGCGGGATGGGCGGGGGCGCCCCCAGCGGGAGGTCGCGAGGGCCGCCCACCTGTCCTCGAGAAGGGAGCGGGAGGGCGAGGCACCAGCCCCAGTGGTCCCGGCTGTAGGCTCCAGGCAGGTGCTTCCCGCTGACAAGCTGAGTGCTGCCACACCGGGTGGAAAGTGTAGGTGACTGCGTTACTATTATTGTTATTGTTGCCATTACTATTATTGTTAAGTATTTTGTGATTGTGAGGGGGAGTCGCTTTCACAGACATAGGTTTGCATCTTGGCTTTGCCACCTGCTGGCCATGGAACCTTCGTGAGCACGTTCAACTCTCAGAACAACAGCAATAGTAGCCAGCATTTCTTGAACACCTACTTTGTGCCAGACCCTAAGTGCAAAGGCTTTGTGCTGTGCTTAGTCGCTCAGTCGTGTCTGACTCTGTGCGACCTCATGGACTGTAACCCACCGGACTTCTCTGTCCTCGGGATTCTCCAGGCAAGAATACTGGAGTGAGTTGTCATTTCCTTCTTCAGGGGATGGAACCTAGGTCTCCCACATTGCAAGTGGATTCTTCACTGTCTGAGCCAATGAACTCATTTAATTCTCACCACTAATTTAGGAGGGATGATTATCACCCCTCTTTCACAGAGAAAGGAACCCTGGCCCCAGCTTTCCTGAAGACACATTCAACTCCTGTGCCTCAGTTTTTTTGTCTGCAAAATAGCTCCCCAAGAGCTGTTCACTCTTATTGGTCTTACCTCCTTCCAGTTGCGGACTCAGGGCTGGGAATGGCTTGCTCCCTGGCTTGCTCAGGAGCACCCCACATGGGTCTGCCCCCAAACCCTCTGTCTTTTGAGGACTCTTCCTAGAGGGCAATGCTCTTGCTGGTTACTGCTGGGCTCATGGGGGAGGGAGGAGTGTCTGCCTGCAGCTGGAAACCTTTCCCCTGAGAGATAAGCTTCCGTATCTTGTGCTGCCCTTGAGGGCTGAGGAGGTGAGGGCAGGGAGGTGGGGATGCCATGTCCAGAGAGGGGACCAAGGAGCCAGGAGGGGGCTGGGAGTGGCTGCCCCAGCCCTCACACACTCCCTGGATGTTCCTTCTCCCGGGGACCTATGGGGCACCAGACTCTGCTCCAGGTGCTGAGAATATCAGAGTACAAAACAGATGGAAACTCTCATCCTCTTGAAGTCCACTCGCAGGAGATGAGCAAGAAACACACGTGGAACATGTATGAAATGTAAACTGCAGTATCTGATAGTGTTAAGTGCTGCCAGGGAAAAGCAGGGGAAGAAGAAAGAAGGAGATGGGAAATATCAGTTTCATTAAGGTGTTAGGCTTCTCCAAGGAGGGGACATCAACCTGAACAGAGAGGAAAGAAGCCCTATGGCTGTCAGAAGGAACAGCACGTGCAAAAGCCCTGAGGTGAGAGCCCCTTGGAATGTCCAGGAAACAGCAGGGTGGCCGGTGTGGCAGGGGCAGCCTGGATGGGACAAGACTGGGCCGGGCAGCTGATGAGGTGGGAGAGGTGGGCACTGTCAGCCTGGCACTTTGACTGGGAGCCATGTGAGGCTTGGAGCAGAGGAGGGACCTGGTGTCGCTGGCTGCTGAGTCAAGCAGGGTTGGAAAGGGGGTGAAGGGGAGCCTGTTGCTGACACCAGGGCCCCAGATTCTGGTCAGTGGGTGGGATCAGGGTGGAGAGAAGTGACCAGAATCCGGATGTAATTTGAAGATAGAGCCCAAGAATTTTCCAATGGATGGAACTGGATCTGAGGGATGAGGATAGGAGAGAGGACTCTAGTGAACCCCCAGATTTAAGAGTCCACCAGCCCTTTTCAGAAACTTCACTGCAGGCCAGAATGTAGACAGAATCCCCGGGGTGAAACCACTCTGTCCCCAGTGCCCTGGAGGACTCAGCAAGCATGAGACACACATTAGGGCTTCCAGTTCCTCAAGAGTGCAAAGAGGAGGTGAAGTTAGAAACATGTTTCCTAAAATGCCATCAAGAGCCTCCTCCACAATTTGGGCCACTTGGGACAGGAGGGCTCAGTATCACCTATAGGAACCACTGTTTTTGAATTGTTAAATCTATTTGCTTTTGTTTTACTTAAACAACAAAGAAATTTTTTTAAGGAACTGGAGATAGTTGGACTAAATGGAAAATCAGTAGCAGGTGACATAAAACTATGTGATGATCAATGTGAACAGTGTAAACATAACACTGTTACTTTGTCCAACTTCTCTCTCCCCCTCCCCCCTTCCTCTCCACCCGCCTTCCCCTCTTTCCTTCCCTCTCTCTCCCACCCCCACCAATTCAGGACTTTCTCCTGGACTCAGAGATACTGAAAAAAGATTAGTCATCTTGCTATCTGTGTCCTCACCTTTTTTTGTTTTATTTAACAGACAAAAGCACTTGTTATGTTATTTAAATGCTTCCCGAGTATAAAGGCATTTAATCTTCACAACCACCACATGCAGTGGACACACTTATGATTCCCACTTTGCAGATGAGGAAGCTGAGGCTCAAAGGGATGAGGCCCCTTGCCCACAGTCACACAGCAGGGCTGAGGCAGAGCCTAGAGGCAAACCTAGTCAGGCCCATTCTGAAGGCCACTCCTTGTCACGTGAAGGCATATTATTATCACTATGAAAGTGCTGAACTACTGGAACTAGAAGAGTCTTCGGTTAATTTTAAGTCAGTACACATTTATTGCTGCTGCTGCTAAGTCACTTCAGTCGTGTCCGACTCTGTGCGACCCCATAGATGGCAGCCCACCCGGCTCCACCGTCCCTGGGACTCTCCAGGCAAGAACACTGGAGTGGGTTGCCATTTCCTTCTCCAATGCATAAAAGTGAAAAGTGAAAGTGAAGTCACTCAGTCATGTCCGACTCTTTGCGACCCCATGGACTGCAGCCTACCAGGCTCCTCCGTCCGTGGGATTTTCCAGGCAAGAGTACTGGAGTGGGGTGCCATTGCCTTCTCCGACGTATTTATTGAGTGTCTACTAAAGTGAAAGTCATATCGTAACACCTTTGCTTAACAGTATTTGAGGATCGAATCTAGAAAACAATTCCAGGTTCCTCGCCATCAATGCCATGAATGACCTGCCCTTCCTCACCTCATCCCACTCCAGCCAGGCTGGCTGCCTCAAAGTTTCCAATTGCCTTCTGACCTCAGGGCCTTTGCACTTGTTCTGGACTCTGTTTGGAATGCTCTTCCTCTGGTTCTTCTGGCTCCCGCACATTCTCTAGGACTCAGTTCAAATATCAAATCCTTAGAGAGGCTTCCCTTGCTCCTTCATCTCCCCCATAGATTCCCCAATATTCTCACCATTTTTTTTCCTTCATGGCTTGTAATTGTTTTATTTACCTGTGTACTTGTTCTGTATCTTGCTGCACTGCTATGATGTAAGCTCTTTAAGCAACTAAGCATCTGGGGTGAAGAGCCCAGAGAAGAGCAGACTGGGGGAGGGGCATTTGTGTTGTCCCCAGATAGGGAAGCAGATGTGTTTGTGGAGCCATAGAGGGCAAGGGGTCACCAGGAAGACCAATTTAATGTGAGGAAAAGTCTTTCACATAGTCCTAACATTTGGACATTAGAAAAGGCTATGTCATTGGGTAGTGAGCTCCCCATCACAGGGGCTATGCAAGTTGAGATAGGATAGCCCCTGGTATGTTGGGGCTATGTAGGATTACTATCAGTGGGGTAGCTATCCATTCACTTGCTCATTTACCCATTCATTTATTCTGTTTTATCTATCCATTTATTCAATGACTCCACTCAGTTGGTAAAGGAGCCACCTGCAATGCAGGAGACCCTGGTTCGATTCCTGGGTTGGGAAGATCTGCTGGAGAAGGAATAGGCCACCCACTCCAGTATTCTTGGGTTTCCCTTGTGGCTCAGCTAGTAAAGAAGCCACCTACAATGCGGGAGACCTGGGTTGGGAAGATCCCCTGGAGAAGGTAACAGCTACCCATTTCAGTATTCTGGCCTGGAGAATTCCATGGATTGTATAGTCCATGGGGTCGCAAAGAGTCAGACACGACTGAGCGACTTTGACTTTCACATGTCTTGCTTTCCATGTTTCCCAAACTGCTGTGTGATGGACAACCTTCATGACTTGGCCACACCCACAGGGCATCTGTGTTTAATATCTTAATATATATGTTATGTACATAATGTCTTCAGTCAGCCTTGGGAGGCTGACTGAAATTTAAATATGTGTTTTAAAATCAACTTTATTGAGGTAAAATCTATACAGAATAAAATGCATCTATTTAGGTGCACAGTGCAACATATTTTAACAAATATACACACCCACGTAACCACTACCTCAGTCAAAACAGAACATTCCATTACCATCACAAGTTCCCTTGTAACATCAGGCCCCCAGCACCAGCCTGGTCCCAGACAATCACTTTATCAGAAAATGCCAACACCTCCATAGCTTCTCCAGGGCCACTTTGTACTCTCACCAGTAATATCCAAACAGAAAAAAAAAAAAAAAAAAAAAAAAATCAGAATCCCTTACCACAAATAAAAAGTAACTGACCAAAATGAGCAAAATGGAAACAAAACAATATTCTCAAATTCTAGCTGGATACCATTGTCTGTAGAAGTTCTGGGTCCAAGATCAGCTTTGTCCAGATGAGAGAGAGAGCAAAAGAGACTGGGAGAGCACACACGTGATCCATGGGTATTCAAAAGATGTTAAAAGCATCGTTGGAGACTTTCTCTTTGGCCTATTGGAAAATCTGGAAGATACTGAAAAAAGAATGACTTTTTCAGGGTGTATTTGTTTTTTTAATACCTTGTTATTCACCCACATCATCTTTGGTCCACTCCCACAATGACCCCACTGATACAGATTCCATATTCGGGAAACATGGCAGCTCCTTATCTCCCCTTTCATCCACCCACTCATTCATTTATTTACAAAACAAGTGTTAGCAGCCATACTGAGCCAGCTGCTGGGGCTAGGAGAGACACTGTCAGCCTTGAGGATAGCGTAGTGGCCAACACCTTGTGGACTGTGAGCAAATACCTGTTGCATGGATCATTGTGGGTTGAAAGACACAGTCACATTCTCCTTGATTCTCTAAGCTGTTGCTCCAACAATGTCTTCCTAGGGCAATCAAGGAAGGCTGCCCTGAGAAGGTGGCCCTTGAGCAGAAACCTGACCACCATCTTCCATTCATTTGACAGGTCAGGAAACGGGGACACAGACAGGTAACTTTCTCAAGGTCACATAGGAAGAAGAGAGGAAATGAGGGATGGGCAGAGCCTAGAACTCGGGGCCCCAGCCCACCGTTTATCCCAAGGGCTCAGCCAGGTCCCAGACTGGGAGACCAGAGAGCAGGGCTGGGGAGGGGGCCCCTAGGCCCTAAGTCTGGAATCCATTTGCTCTGGCCCAGTAGTGTTTTCCCAGGGAAGAGTAGGAGGCCCTGGCCCTACCCCTGCCCACCCCCCCACCATCTGCTCCCTGTTTATTTATTTATACTTAAGTCTCACCTCCCAACCCTGCCGGGGGCACAAAACATACTGGCATCCCTGCCGAGAGGGGAATGAGGGGGAGAGAGACGCTGTCAGCCCCATGGCCAGGGGGAGCCAAGGTCCGAGCCCCACTACTCTACCCTGCAGGGACCAGCCAGATGACTGGGTTCAGATCCCAGCTGTGGGGCCTCTGGGTTGTGTGAGTGCTCAGTGCCTCTGTCTCCTCATCTGTAAAATGGGGTTACTAATAGCAACCACTGGTTTCACCAGCACTTCATGGAGTTGCTAGTGAGATTCAGGAACGTACTTCAGATAGGGTCTGGCACAGACAGGCTCCCAAGTGTTTCTGTTGTACTGTGTGACCTTACACAGCACCCTACCCTCTCTGGCTCTTTCTCTTGTTTCTGCAACGGTGGCTACTTCAGGATCTAAGGGGTTCCAAGCCTAATGTCCTGAGATTTGCAAGCACTAAAACCCCGGTCCCCTCCCCAGGACCCACACCCCTGGCCCTGACCAAGATGGATAATTGATGCCAGCCCCCTGCCTCCAGTGGACTTTGCCCTCCAATATCCCCTAATCTGCAGGGGATGAGAGTGGGGCAAATCAACGCCTTCCCCAGCCCTGCACAAGGCGGGGAGGCCCTTCCTGAGATCTTACCTCAGCTGCCGGAATAATCACCCCCTGGAAGGCCAGTCTGGCTGCCATCCACAGAGGTGCTGCTGCACCGAATATCTGCAAATGCAAATCCCAGGAAACCGGGCCCAGCTGCTCATTAAAGACAATTAGCTCAGGGTCTGTCAGCTGGGAAGAAGCTTCAGGCGACTGGTCCCACGGGCTTTGTTCTGGGGCTGTGCTCCACGGACCCAGCCTCCTCCTCCCTGAGCTTCAGGGGGACGGTGGGCACCCACTTCTCCCCAGACTGATGCTCCCCTATGTCCCTGGCCTCCTGCCTGAGTCTTCATCGCCCTAGGCCCATTCTCCTCTCTGAGTCTACAGCACCCTCTCCTTCTGTCCCACCAGCCTCTTCTCTGTGCCCCAAGCCTCTCTCTGAGTCCCTGTCACCAAGAGCCCCTCTCACCAAGTCCCGGTGTATTTCACTGAATCCTTGTTCCTGTCTCTGCTCTCACATCTCCCTTGAAGACCCTTTTCTCTCACTAAGCCCCACTCCTCTTCCCCCATCCGTCTCTCTGAGCCCATTTCTACCCCCAGTCTGGCCTCCTGAGCCCCCCACCTCCTTGCACACTGCACACTACCAGGTACCCACTTGGGCCGCATGTGCCATCTACAGGGCTTCTGGACAGGGCGGTCACAGGTCAGCTAGACAGGCCCCTCCACTCTGGGGTCCACACTGTCATCTGGTAGCCACAGGGGGGCAGATTTCTGTGAAGAAGGGAGAACGGGCAGGGCTGAGGAGCCACCTCACCACGGAGTGAGTGCCCATCACCCGAGCCCAGAGACAGAGACCTGTTCACAGCTGTGACTGGGCTCCTCACAGTGCAAAGACACAGCGACCCCAGGGGACTTGAAGGCCAGGAGCCTTCTTGGGTCAGCAGGCCCAGCTCAGTTCTACATTCCTTCTGGGGAAGGAAGGCGAGTTGGAGAAGATGGGTGGGGGCTTCCATAACTAGAGAGGGATGAGCAGTGGGAGTTTTGAGAGGCTGATGGGAGGTCGTGGAGACAGTCACCAGCTTGCTTCACTGCCTACTGGACCATGTGAAGTATGTTCGCTCCTTCTTGTCCCAAGGAAATTGAAGCTCAGGAGGCGCTATTATCTTTCATAGAGGAGCCTGAGCTGTGATTGGACCAAGCCAGGCTCACTCCATATCCCACTTCACTACAGCCAAGCCTCCCAGGCCAGAAGGAGAGGAGAGGACTTGGGTGAGCCCTGTCCCTCTCCCTGTCTCTGCCAGACGGCCCTGCCTGGAGAGAAGAGGCTGGGGGAGCAGTAGACCCAAGGAGGGCAGGATGATGGGGGAGGGAGAGAGGAGGCAGGTGTCTGTGGGATCTTCTCTCCTCTCCTCCTCAGGCCTCTCCCCCACCAAGTGGGCCCCTGACCCCCCCAACCCCATTCTCATCTGGCCTCCATGTGCTCAGCCTGCACCTGAATACACACTCGCCAACGATCTGTCTTGGGCTGTCAGAGGATCAGTGGGGCTCCCAAGGCCCTGCCCAGCAGGGAGCTACAGGGAAGTCCCTAACGAGAGCTAAGAAAGAGAACAGGGGCCTGAGCCTGGCCCTGGTGTCTCATCTGGGGCAGCCCCTGGAAGGCCTGGTTCCCCAGTGGGGAGACCCAGCCACTCTTTCGTGCCTGGGACCCAGGTTGCTTTCCAAGTCTCCTTCTCCTTCTAACTTTGGGGACCTGTTCCTTCCCCACTCTGGGCCTTGGTTTCCTTATTTGTGAAAGGGAAGGGATTGTATCTCAGGTGGAAATAAGGTACTAAAATCAGCAGGAGATCTTTATGTGCAAATATATCTCCAAAACGTTAAGTGAAATAAAGCAAGATGCAGAGCAATGTGTGTATTCAGCTACATTCCGTGTGCATATAGCTGTCAAAGAGGGACATGTGTGTATTAGTCTGCCTAGTGTATAACCTGCTAGAACACTTCTTGAAGGACACAAAAAACAGCAAGAGTAGGGATGGCTCATGAAGGAGACCCAGTGGTGTCTGGAGATGGGGTGGGAGAGAGACTCGTCTTTACACTCCTTTGTCCTGTTGAATTCTTGGTCCATGTTTACGTATTCTGTAGTCGAATAGGAATTACATTTAATGCAAAAGATGTATGTGGGTAGGAAGTAGGAAGAGAAGCAGAATATCTTCATTGTCTTAATGTATCTCCCTATCGGGAAGATCCCCTGGAGATGGAAATGGCAACCCACTCTAATATTCTTGCCTGGAGAACCCTATGGACAGAGCGAGTCAGACACGACTGAAGTGACTTAGCACACACACACAGATAATGACAAAGAGAAAAAGAGTAACTTTACTGTGGGCAAACTGGCAGACCCCGCCTTAACCAAGTGATCAAAGTGGACATCAGTAGTAATCGGGCAAAGTGAAATTGTGTGCCCCCTCATACGTGATGTAAACAGCATCACTTCTGTGGGCTTCTTGCCTGAAGCACCTGATCTGAATCTATTCATAAGGAAAGATCAAAAAGATTCCAAATAAAGGGACAATTAGCCTATATAGATTCAAAAATGTCAAGGTCATAAAAGTCAAAGAAAAAGGAGCTGTTCCAGATTTTAAAAAAAAGAGTAAAGAGGCACAAAAACTAAATGGAACATATATCCTGGATTGGATGTTGGGTCAGGAAAAAAAGTTTTTTGTTTGTTTGCTTTAAAGAGCAAGAGTGGAATAATTGGCAACATTTCAATAGGTCTAAATGTAGATAATAGTTACCTACAATGTTAATTTCCTAATTTTTGCATCTGTTTTTTAGAAAATGTACATAAAACCATTTAGAGATAAAAGGGTGTCCTGTCTGCAGTTCATTCCCAGCAGTTTAGACAAAATATATGCAGAGACAGAAGGATAAAGCAAGGGTAGTAAAATGTTAACACTTGAGGAATCTGAATGAAGGGCATACAGGAATTCTTTGTACTATTTTTGCAAACTTTCTGTAAATCTGAAATTGTTTCAAAATAAAAAGTCAAGTGTAGACTTGAAGAACCAACATCTCATGGGTGTCCAGAGGCCGTGCTCAGTGCTTGGCGCACACAGTCAGATTTCATCCTCATAACAACCCCATGAGAAAGATGTAACTATTTCCTCTTTTGAGCAAATGAAGGCACCCAGGCACAGGGGGAAGCAATTTACCCAAGTTCACCCAGTTGGAAGAAGTGATGCCAGGGACTCTTCTTAAACAACATTCTAAAGATCTAGGAATGAAGGGCCTAGAAATCAGGATTCTAGGCTTTGAATTGTTTTCCCAGCACTGAGATTTTGCTGCTGTTGGAAAAGTAGCCTTGATATCATTACTCACGCTTTCAATCAGGCATTCATTGATTCATTTATCTGTCCAACAGCATGTATCAAGCACTTCCTCTCAACCAGCCCCTGAAGCTATAAAGGTGAAATGGGATGATCCCTGCCCTTGTGGAATGCCTACCACGTACCAGACTCTGGGTTTGGCATGAGGACTAGAAAAGATGAGCCACATCCAGCTTCTGCCCTTCAGAGGCTCACTGGCCATTGAGGGAGACCCGCAGGAAAGCCAACCAAACCAGAAAAGAGAGCTGCAAAGGGCTGTGGGAGCCCAAAGGAGTGGAAGGCAGGAAGAAATTTCACCCAGGAGAGAGGCTTTAGTGGGTTTGTCTGGTTGGTTGGTTGCACTGGGCATTTGTTGCTGCACACGGGCTTTTTCTCTAGTTGTAGCAAGAAGGGGCTCCTCTCTAGTTGCGGCTCACAGGCTCTCACTGCAGTGGCTCCTCTTGCTGCAGAGCACAGGCTCTCGGGCACACAGCCTTCAGCAGTTGCGGCTCACAGCCTCTAAGGCTCAGGCTCAGTATTTGTGGCACACCGGCAACCTAAGCCAGGGCAAGAGGGTGCCTGGCATGACTATGATTATACCTCAGGAGGCCAGCTAAAGACTTTTTCCCAGGGTGGGGAGGGGTGGGAGCACCAGTATAGGCAGGGAGGAGTGGGAGACACAGAACAATGGGTATAAGATAAACTACAAAGTTGTATTGTACAACATGGGGACATAGCCAATATTTTGTAATAACTGTAAATGGAGTGTAACTCTTAAAAATTGCATTATATTTTTTAAATTTTAATAAAATTTAAAATTTTTAATTAAAAAAGTAAAAATAAAATACTTTCCCCTTCTTCTTCCTCCTCTTTCTCCCCCACCACTACCTCTCCCTCTTCATTCCCCTTCCCCAAATTTGGTACCTTCTTCCCTTCTTAATTTTTCTCCTGACTTACTTATTTTTCCTATTTTCTGTTGCAAAGAGAGAGCACATTCCATAGGGGTCAGAATATTTGTCAGTTTTGCTCACTTATGGCTGTTTCCCCAGTGCTTGGCACACAGTAGGTCCTTGGTAAAGATTTGTTGAATGAATAAAAGGAAGGGTCGATGCCTGGAACCACATATAGTTTGAAAATAAATTGAAAAATGGAGAAAGAGATGGAAGACAGCTAGGCTGACAAGCTCAGAAGTCATGCAAAAGAATACCAGAATCCTAAGTTGCCAGGGACCCTTCAGGACTCATGTTCAGGAGCCTCCCTCCTAGTCCCTGGGGATGCTGCCCGCCAGGGAGCAGGTACCATCCACATCCAGGGCCCACCCCCCCCACTGCCCGCCAGCCCTGCTGCCAATTCTGGACCAGAATCCCCTGAGACTGAGACAGCTATGAGCTGCCTCATCCCAACTCCACAATTCACCCTGGGGCCCAGGTGTCCAGAGAGACAGAAAGAAAGAAAATGAAGTCGCTCAGTTGTGTCTGACTCTTTGCAACCCTATGGACTGTAGCCTACCACGCTCCTCTGTCCGTGGGATTTTCCAGTCAAGAGTACTGGAGTGGGTTGCCATTTCCTTCTCCAGAGGATCTTCCCAACCCAGGGATAGAACCTGAGTCTCCCGTATTGTAGGCAGATGCTTTACTGTCTGAGCTATCAGGGAAGTCAGATGCCCTTTTAATTTCACCATACTTCCCTCCTCTGACGTTCCTGGGAAAGTACAAGATACTGACTCATTAGAAAAGACCCTGATGCTGAGGAAGATTGAGGGCAGGAGGAGAAAGGGACTACAGAGGATGAGATGGTTGGATGGCATCATGGACTCAATGGACATGAATTTGAGCAAGCTCTGGGAGATGGTAAAGGACAAGGAAGCCTGGCATGTTGCAGTCCATGGGGTCGCAGAGTTGGAAACGACTGACCAACTGAACAGGAACTGATTTGGAAAGACCCTCCTGTCCTGTTGCTGGAGCTGGGCTGTAAGTCCAGACTCCAACTTCTGGGGTTTAGTGTCCAGACACCTGGAAGGAGATGCGGGGGAAGAGCTATGAGCTGCTGAAGCACAGCAGGACCCTGCTGAGGCTTGGATCTGGGCCAGGGAGCCAAATGGGGGGAGGCAGGATGTTTTAAAGCCATCAGGGCTGAGAGACAGGGGGCTGGGGAAATGACTGGGGACACCAGGATGCTCTTGGTGGCGGAGGCTTCAGAAGGGTGACTGTCAGCCTTCTGTTTACCTTCCTCTCCACCCTGCCCTTCTCCTTCTTCCTCCTCTGCCCCTACCCTTCTCTAAAGCTGGCAGGGTGAGTTAGTGGTTAGACAATCAGCTCTGGAGCTAGTCTCTTCTGGCCCAAATCTCAATCCCTCATTTGCTAGTCCCATGACAAGTTAGTTAGCCTCTCTTTGCCTCAGTTTTCCTCTGTAGCAAGGGGAGAGTAATAGTGTCTACTTCCAAGGGCTAATGAGTAGCTGAAATGAGAAAAATCCTGTGCCAGCTTAGAACATGCCTGTCACAGATAAATAGCACGGGCTCAGTAAATGGTAGCTATTCCCTTGCAAACCAAATCGCCCGTGGAGACCAAGCTAGGACATGAGGAAAGAATGGGGGCTCTGCGAAAGCTGAAGCTCACTCCTCTCTACCTTGCGGTGGCCACAGAGGCCACTCTCAAAAGCTGAATGAAAGTCGCCCCAAAAATGATCTAACGTTTTTACCATGCAGGTGGAGAAATTGAGGCCCGAAGTGAGGAAGCTATTCTCAGCCGTTTCTAATATAGCACGTTTTTGTTGATGATCTACTGTGCTTCAGGCCCTATGCTGGGTGTGTGGTGGGGGTGGGCAGAAAGGGGGGAAACTGGGAGGAAAGCCCTCCTCATGGAGCTACTCTCCAATTCAGGGAAAGGACCAAAGGACTGACAGCTGACCAAGCACACTAGATACTGGAAGGAAAAGTCAAGGGAGCACCAATAGAGACCAGCTTTGGGGAGCCCTAAAGAACCCAACAGCTGGGAGGGGTGATCAGCAAGGTGACATCACAGCTGGGATTTCAAACAAGAAGTTCCCACATGAAGGAAGAGTAGAGGGTAACTAGATGTTACCGAGACTGTTGTTTGTAATACCAAAACCCAGAAATGACCTGAATGTCCACCAACAAGGAGTTCTGGATAATACACTGTGGTTTATTAATACAACGGGATGCTGTACAGCAGCCACAAGGACCTGCAGCTGCCTGCCTCAACACAGATGCATCCCGAAAGCGTGCCTGGGGTGCTTAGTCATGTCTGACTCTTTTCAACCCCATGGACTCTGCCTGCCAGGCTCCTCTGTCCATGGGAAAAATCTAGCAAGAATACTGGCATGAGTTGCCATTTCCTACTCCAGGAGATCTTCCCGACCCATGGATCAAACTTGCGTCTTCTGTGTCTCCTGCATTGGCAGGCAGATTCTTTACCACTGCACCTCCTGGGAAGCCCCAAAACATGCCATGGAAGAGAAGAAGGCAAGTGAGACAGGATACATATCATAAATACAAATGTATGTTTTACATCATGGGCACGTCTATACACTTTTGAGAATGAAATACAGTCCTATACATTGTATAATGATTTATATCGACGCAGTAAAAGTTAAAACATTCCTGAGAATAATAAATACCAACAGAGGAGTTTCTTTTGGTTGGAGAGGGAGACTGTTGTTGGGAAAGGATATCAGGGGCCTTCTGTACTAGCAATCTATTCTGCATAACAAATAACCCCACAACATGATGTTTTAAAGCTACAATAGTCATTTATTATTTCATTTATCATTATTTCTTACAGCTTTTGCAGGTCAGGGGTGGTTTAGCTGGTGGCTTTGGTCCTCAAGAGTTGGCATTAGAAGGTCAAGTGGAGCCGAAGTCATCTGAAGACCTGACTGGGGCTGGAGAAGCTGCTGACAAAGTGGCTCGTGCACATGGCTGGCAGGTTGGTGCTGGTTGTTTGCTGGGCATGCAGGGGAGGGAGAGCAGAGGGACTCAGTTCCTCTCCATGTCACCTGAACCCCATCACAGCATGGGGACTGGACTCCAAAAGTGAGCACTGACAGACATCTGGGCTGAAGCTGTATCCTTTTTAGGACCTAGCCTTAAATATTATTTCCACCCCATTCTCTTCATCAGAAGAGAGTCACTAAGCCCCACCCAATACTCAAAGGTAAGGGAAACTAGGGCCCCCCTTTGAAGGAAGGTGTTTCAAAGGATTTGTGGACGTATTTTAAAACCACTACACTCTCTTAGGGCTTCCCTTGGTGGTTCAGTGGCTAAGACTCAGCGCTTTCACTGCTGGGGGCATGGGTTTGAACCCTGCTCAGGGAATTATAGGTTCTACACACCACGTGCAAAAAACCCAAAAAACAAAAAACCACTATACTCTTCAATTATGTTTGGTATTTTCTTCCTTCACCTGGGTGATAAGAGCGTGGAGCTTTGTTATATTAGCCTTTGTATTTCTTTGAGTGTTTAAAAACACAGCAGGAGATGGGGAGTAGAGAAGGGGAGCTGCGATGGGTGAGTGGTAAGGAAGGCAAGGCCGGCAACCGGTGAGCAGTGCCCCCAACCATGCAGAGTCTTGTTGGCCAAGGTCCTGTCACGGATACGGCAGAGTCAGAACCCTGAGCAGGTCAGGATGGGGTCTGCTTTCCCTCTGAGCCCCTGCACCAGGCAAGCCTGCCTGGAGAAGATGACTCCAGTGCGGGCGATGATTCTTTCTCTGAACACACCTCCTGGGTACCAGCTCTAAGTCTCCCGTTCACTTCTGTCCCCTGACACCTGGCTCTTTTCCCCAGAAACATCCACTAGTATTAGTTTTTGTGACATTCTTACACAGAGATCCCATTTGTTTGTAAACATAAACACAAATACATACATTTTTATTCCTCCCCCCCCCGCCCCCGCCCCCGCCAATGGAGGTGTATTATACACACCCTTCTAAATCACTTTTTCCCCTTGCCAGGGTACTTTAGCGATTCTTACAAATTTAACTAATACATAGCAAGCTTCTCCATTCTTTTTCATGATTTTGTTGTCATGTGAAGGTACTGTAATTTATTCAACCAACTCCTATTTATAGACATTTAGTTTGTTTACCTTTATTACTACATTTTAAGCTTCAAATGTAGAGACCTAAGTTAAACAAACAACAAAGAAAAACACTCCTCAGTTCATGGCTGATGGTCAGTGTTGACCCCTGCATGCCCCTCCTTTGTTTTATTTCTCTCCCTCTATTCCTTTTTATCCTATCTCCCCTTCCCACTTTTGGGACCTCCATAGACCCTTTCTGTTGGGTTCCATGTGTGTTCTTTGGGGTGTAAGTCTCCTTGTAGAACATAATGAACACAGTGTGCTTGTGTGTGTGTTGTTGCTTTCTGTGTTACTGTGTTTTCTGCATTTTTAATTTATTTGTGCTCCAGTACTGATTCCCTGTTTAATACTGATATAGTTTGTGACTTGACCTGTGACTTCTAATTGCTGACTAAGACTCCTTGGTTTGCATCCACCACATTCATTCTTCTCTCTTACTTTTCCAGTGATGAGCACTGGGTAGTCTCTAAGTCTACCACCATAACAGCACTGCTATGTCCTTGGATGGGCTGGCATGAGAATTTTGTTTGGACAAATAGGTGTATAATTACTGGTTCATTGGTTATATGTATTCTGGTTATCTTTTGTACGACAAAAATTTGCCCTCAACTGAGAGGTATAAAACAACACTTTGTTTTGTCTGTGATTTTGCAGGTCAAGAATTCACAAAGGGCTTGGCTAGGGAGCTCAGCTCTGAACATGTAGTGTCAGCTGAGACAGCTGGGGCTGAAGGTTCCCTTCCAAGATGGCATCTTCACTCGTGTCTGCAGCCTTGGTGTGCCTGGCTGTGCTCTCTCTCTCTTTCTTTTTCTCTGCTTCCCCACCCTTGGCATCTCACCCTAAAGGACACTTATCCATAGCTACCTGAACTTCCTTGCAGCATGGCAGTCTCACAGTGGTTGGATTTCTTTCTTGGCAGCTAATTTCTCCCCAAGCAATCATTCCAAGAATGATTGGAAGCTGCTAGTCTTTTAAGATCTGGGCCTAGAAACTGACACAGCATCCCTTCTGCCATAGTCGTTGGTCGAGACAGCCGTGCGCTGTCAACCCAGATTCAGAGAGCAGGTGCATAGACCTCACCTCTCTATGGGAACAGTGTCAGAGAAGTGGTGGCCATCTTTTACACATTCTGATATATATATTTAACACAACAGATTGTTCTCCAGATGGCAGCTCCAGCCCCCACTTCCCCAGCACTATCTCCACATCCCCACCCACACTTGGCTGAATCCAGCCTGTTCAGTTCTTCCTTTACATGCAGCTAACGTTCTTGCATATGGGTCATTTCCCCATAAGCAAGTGTGAATGTAGGAAAAAGTCCCAGAGGCAAATGTGCTAGTCAAAGGATATGTGCATTTGCAATTTTGACAGATATTGCCAATCCTTCAATCAACTCTGAGCTCTGTTTCTTCATAACAAATCCAGGGCACTTCTCACCACCTCTGCCTTCATCACCTGGGTACCAGTCACCCTCCTGGTGACCCTGGACTCCAGCTTCCATTCCAGCCCCCACAGTCCATTCTCCACATGCAGCCAGACGCATTCCCTTAAAACCTGAGTCAGATCCTGCCCCTCCTCTGCTCAGAAGCCTCTGCCGACCTCGCATATTACTCAGAGTAATACATTCTCTCGATTACTCTGACACCCTGTGTGTCCGCCCCGGTGATCTCTCTCACCTGGTGCCTTCCACGTTCTTCTCTGCCCCACCCGGCATGTTTGCACCCCTGGCTCCTGGCAGGAGTTTGAACTTTCCAGGCATGCTCCCATCCCAGGGCCTTTGCAGTCAATGTTCCCTCTACCCAAAATGCTCTCTCCCTGAAGGTCTCCATGGCTCCTCCCTACTCAATCTGTGCCTCAAACACCACCCCTCCCAGTCAAGCTCTTCTCTTTATCCTGTGTTGGTTTCTTCATAGCAGTTCTTCCTCCAACATGCAGTATGGGGAGTTGTATGTTCGCTTATTGTCTGTCTCCTCTCCAGATCACAAGCACGGGGCAGTGGCAGATCATCAGCTGTGCTCAGTACCTCGCATTGAGGAAGAGCTCTACAAACATATCTGGGATATTTGTGGAGTTCAACCATCCTCCACAGAGATTTGTGCCAATCCACTCACCACCAGCAATGTACAGACCTCAGGAACTGGAATCAACCCAAATGTATTCCCAGATACACATTGTTGTTGTTTAGTCGCTAAGTCGTGTCTGAATCTTTTGTGACCCCATGGACTGTAGCCCGCCAGTTTCCTCTGTCCATGAGATCTCCTAGGCAAGAGTACTGGAGTGGGTTGCTATTTCATTCTCCAGGGGATATTCCCAACCCAGGGATGGAATCTGTGTCTCCTGCATTGGCAGGAGGATTATTTACCACTAAGTCACCTGGGAAGCCCCCCAGATACATAGCCTTTAAGTTAAATCCTCCCTTGCTCAAGAACCTTCAAGGACTGCCCATTACCTTGCTTGGCACATCTCAAACTGGAACCCAAGACCTTTTAATACCAGTCCTAAGTGTTTCCCCAGCTCTCTGGAAAGAAGTGCATGGATGAGATTTTTCTCGGTGTTGAGTTTTTCCCTTATCCATTCTTCTAACATTATTGGCATAGACTCCCACTTAGCTGGAAAAATCCTGGAGATAAAAGGGGACAGCTCACAAACAATGAGTTCACTGGTTGTGGTTTCTAATGCTCTACTGAAGCTGATCCCATCTCAGCCCCAGTGAACATCACAACTGACGTCTTGGACCAAGTGTGCTCTCCTGGCTGAGCCTCAGTTTACCCATTGGTGGAGTGAACAGAACAGCACTGTTCCATATGGTCTGCTTGCTGCTTGCCAGGTGCAGGGCCAGGTACTGGGCACATTTTAACTCACTTGATCCTCATGGTCACTGTAAGAGGCACGTACGATAATTATTCTCCTTTCTCAGATGAGGAAACTGAGGCCTAAAGCAATTAAATAACATGTCTATACGTCCATAGCTGGGGAGTAGTGAGGCTTGGATATGAACCCCCCACACCCCATACCCAGGATGGACACAAGGTTGCATGACTGAAGTTGTGCTGTGACAAGTCCATGGTCCTCTCTGGGGTGTGAAACAAGGCTTCTGGACTCCCAGATGGCTTTTCAATAACATTCCAATCTCTATCATTATTAGAATAATTACCATCAATAACAGCTAACAACTATTACACGTCTCCTGAGTGCTAAGAATTTCCTCTGCATTTTGAATCTCTCAACAACCCTAGAAGTTAATGACTCACTTAACCCCATTTTACCGGTGAAGAAACTGAGCTCAGCAGTGGAGCTGGGATTTGGCCCCTGTGCCACTGCCCACCATGAGTCCTTGGAGCACCTCAGTTTAGCAGGGACTTTCACGCCTTCATCTCATTGGACGTCACAGTCGTGCCCTGAAGCCCATCCTCCTCCTCTCGTTCCCATTTTGCTGATAAGAATGTTGAGGGGCAGTGCCCTTGCTCGAGGCCATGCACAGCTCTTTCCAACCAATCTGCCTGCCTCACCTCCCCCAGCAGCATCCAGGATGTCACAGCTGGAAGGGACCCGATTTATAGCGCAGGAAGGAGCAAGTCAAGGCCTCTGGGGTGTGGGGCAGGGTTCTCAGGCAGTTGCCCAGAAATCCTGTTTACTGGCAGGACCGGAGACACACCAGACCAGGAAGGAGGGAGGCCCAGGAGACAGCCCATGTGTGCATCTTCAAAGCCTTGCCCATCCTCAGGACTCCCCAGAGGGGCAGCAAGCTGTCACTTCCATGGTACATCCCCCTGCCTGACCGCACTGACTCAGGCTGGCCTCTCCACCCCTGCGCTTTCCTGAGACCCGTCTGCCTCCCCACCCAGACAGCCCCCTATCTGGGCTTCGGCAACGCATTCATTCACTCAGCAAACCACTCTTAAGTGGCAGCTACTATTTTATGTAAGGGGGATAGATACATTCATGAATAAACAGTGATCCCTGCTCTGTAGTGTTAATATTCTGGGGTGGAGAAAATATGGTAAGTACAAAACACACTAAGTAAAATATATAGCATGTTTGCTATGTTTAGAGAGGATAACCAACAGGAACCTATTTTATAGCACATGGAACTCTGCTCAATGTTATGTGCCAGCCTGGATGGCATGGGGGGGTCAGTGGTGTTGGAGGAGAATGGATATGTGTTTATGTATGGCTGAGTCCCTTTGCTTTTCACCCGAAACTATCTTAACATTGTTAATCAGCTATACCCCAGTACAAATGTTTTGGTGTTAAAAAAATTAATTAATTAAATTAAATTAAAGAATATTATAGATGTAACATGTTTGGTAATTATAAGGACCATGGCAAAATAAAAAAGAGAGCAAGGCAAGTGGTTTGGGAGTGGTGAGGGAGGGTCATGGTGTTAAATAAGGCAGGCCTCACCAAGAAGGTTGGAGAAGACAATGGCACCCTACTCCAGTACTCTCGCCTGGAAAATCTCATGGACGGAGGAGCCTGGTAGGCTTCAGTCCATGGGGTCGTGAAGAGTCAGACACGATTGAGCAACTTCACTTTTACTTTTCACTTTCATGCACTGGAGAAGGAAATGGCAACCCACTCCAGTGTTCTTGCCTGGAGAATCCCAGGGACGACAAAGCCTGGTGGACTGCCATCTATGGGGTTGCACAGAGTCGGACATGACTGAAGTGACTTAGCAGCTTAGCAGCACCAAGAAGGTGACATCTGAACAGAGACCTGAACCAGGCAACACCTGGAGGAAGTGTTCCAGGTGTTCCAGGCAGTGGAGCACTGTCCACAGCATGTGCAAGGGTCCTGAGGTGGAGTGTCTTGTGTATAAGGCAAGAGGCCAGTGTGGCTGGAGAGGTGTCAGTGAGGGGAGAGGGTAGGAGTTCAGACAGAGGGGTGAGAGGGTAGGAGAGGGAACAGATCACCTGGGGCCAGTGGGTCATCGTATGCGTTCAACTTTTGCTCTGAGCGAGCTGGGAGCCAAGCAAGGGTTTTGAGCAAGGGTGAGGGGTGGGGTGAGAAGGGTCTCATCTGTGCTTTATAGGACTTGTCTGGCTGTTATGTCGAGGGCACATGGCAGAGGGGAAAGGAAGGAACCAGGATGCTCGTGAGACTGTTGCAGTAATCCTGGCAAGAAATGAAGGTGACTTGTCCAGATTGGTAGCACTATTCCAGTTATCACTGCTACAGAACAAACTCCCCCCAAACTGCTTAAAGCAACTACTATTTTGTGCTACTTATGAATTCAGAGCTGGTGTGTTGGGGATAGCTTGTCTCTGCGAAGTGGTATCTTGAGCCTCAACTGGGTAGACTCAGAGATCAATAGGAATTAACAACTGAGGGCTGGAATCATCTGGAGGTCCCAGGACTGGAATGACTTGAAGACCAGGACTGCCAGTAGGAATAAATACCTGCATGTGACCTCCCCATGTGGCCTGGGCTTCTTCACAGCATGGAGGTCTCAGAGCATTTGGACTTCTTACTCAACAGCTCAGGGTGTTCCAGTAAACAAGCTGAAGCTGCCTTGCCTTTCATGACCTAGCCTCCGCAGTCACATAGAGTCACTTCTGCCATGATCTATTGTTTAAAACAGTCACAAACCCACCCAGACTCAAGAAGAAAGGGCGTGGACCCGACCTCTCAATGGGGTCATGTGTTAAAACCACCACGAACACTTAGCATCTGCATGAAAATTGAAAGTTTCTTTTGTTGGCTGATGCAGAAGGCACAGGGGAGAGCCATATCAGAAGTGGTTTTGCTCACCCAGGGTTCATAGCCCTGTGACCAAAACAGTTACCTCTCGGGGTAGAGGCAGCCAGAGGAGCTCCAGTCCAGCTTGGCAAATCAGGGCAGGCTTCCTGGAGGATGCAATGGATGAGCTGAGTCTTAAAAAGTGAGAGGATCAACCAAGAGAAATGAGAGCGGGCATCCCAGGACAGGAAGAATTAGGGATGCTCACATTGAGAGGCAGGAGCGTGAATGTTTGAGAGATGGAGTCTGGGTTTGAGTTCCCAGTTGCCATTCCTAGTCAGTGACATTAGGCAGAACACCTTGCCTCTCTGAACCTCCGTTTATTGTAAAATAGATGTGATAATAATTGCGCTATCTTCAAGGGAGAAAATGCAGCAGGGAGCCTTCTAGATGGAAAAAAAAAACCAACCCTCAAACTGTCAGCTCTGACTGGGAAGCCACAGGTAAAGTGAGCGGCTTAGGCTGTCTGGGAATCAGAAGAGGAAATGGGCAGATTTGCCCAGTGCCACCCAGCGTCCAAGAGAAGGACACGGACCACACCCCCACTGACTTACCACAGGCTGACCTATGACCCCTCCCTGTCTGCTCTTACTCCTCACCTCCCCCCGACCCCACAAGTTCACTTGAGACAGGAGGTGTCACTTCTTCCCTGTATGTGCCCCATCCAAGAAATCTTGTGAGGCCTCCAAAGGGGATCACCTGATCTAGAGGTGAGGCCTTGAAGATGGGGTGTGACTGCTGGCCTGGTAAGGGCTCCCCTCTGCTCCCTTCTCTGCATCTCCATTCAGCAGGAATTTCTCAGTCCAGCACAGAGTTCCGGCGGATTTTATGGGCCAGCCGCAACAGACAAATGGAGAAGAAAAGCTTCCCTCTGGAGCTCTGCTTAGCTCTCAAAATGTGATTTCCGCTCTGCTGGAAGGAGCCTGGGCTGCTTTAACCCTCTGTGGGAGGGGACCACAGGGTCTGATTCACGATCTTCCTAGCTGACTGCCCTGCCTGCCCACCCCACTGGCTCCCTTCCTTCCTCAGCGGCTCTTACTCTGGCCCCCACCCTGCCCTGGGGCTCAGCTTCCCTCCTCCCTTTGCAGAACTGCCTCAAAGACCCCAGACCCCATTTAGGATCATCCGCAAAGCATCCACTTGCCATGAGCATACCACATGCTGGCATCTTGTAAACACAGGCTCATGAGAAGTCTGGAGTGAGGTGGTTGAGTACATGGGCATTGGATGTGAACAGAAATGGGTTTGAGATCTAGCTTTGCCTGTTCCAGTTTGCAAGATCTTGGACTAAGTCCCTTCACCTTGCTAGGTCAGAGTTTCCTCATCTGTAAAATGGGCTTCATGATAGGATCTGTCTCATAGGAGTGTTGTGAGGAATCAGTGAGATCAGATATGTAAAGTGTTTAGCATGTAGCCTTCAGTAAATGATAGTTGTTATTATGACTACCTCCTCCCCTCCACAAACCCGACAGGGTAGGTATCATCACCCACATTTGACCACATGACAAAATCAAGGCTCTTGGGACTCGTCTTCACATGCTCAATGCCTTACTTTCTACAATTATCAATCAGGACTGCAAACCCTGAGCTTGTTAAATAATACACTCGATCCTTATTACTTGGAGATTCTGTATTTGTGAATTGGCCTGCTCCCTAAAATTTATTTGTAACACCAGAATGAATACTTTCTAGTGGTTTCATGGTCATTCATGGATGTGTGCAGAGTGAAGAAAAATTTGAGTCACCAACACCCACCCACTTTTCCAGCTAAAGTGGATCATACTAACTCTGCCTTCTCGTCTCCACTCTCATGCTGTAAACAAGTGTCTTGCTTGCGGTCTATTTAGTGCCACTCTTTGCACATTTTCATGCTTTTTGTTGGTGATTTCTCTGTTTAAAATGATCTCAAGCATAGTACTGAAGTGCTGCCTGATGTCACCAAGCTCAAGAGGGCTGTGAGGTGTCTTACAGAGAAAACAATGTGTGTTAGATGAGCTTTGTTCAAGTGTGAGTTATAATGCTGTTGTCCATAATTTTAATGTGAATGAATCAACAGTATACATTAGCTAGTGCATGCGTACATGCTCAGTCATGTTCTATTCTTTGTGACCCCGTGGACTATAGCCTGCCAGGCTCCTCTGTCCATGGGATTTTCCAAGCAAGAATACTGGAGTGGGTTGCCATTTTCTTCTCCAGGGGATCTTCCCAATGCAGGGATCAAACCTGAGTCTCCTGTGTCTCCTGCATTGCAGGCAGATGCTTTACCACTTGAGCCATCAAGGGGAAGCATCATATATAATAGATAAAGCATCCTTATCTAATCTGCTGCTGCCGCTAAGTCACTTCAGTTGTGACCCCATAGACGGCAGCCCACTAGGCTCCCCCGTCCCTGGGATTCTCCAGGCAAGAACACTGGAATGGGTTGCCATTTCCTTCTCCAATGCATGAAAGTGAAAAGTGAAAGTGAAGTCAGTCGCTCAAGTCATGTCCAACCCTCAGCAACCCCATGGACTGCAGCCTACCAGGCTCCTCCATCCATGGGATTTTCCAGGCAGGAGTACTGGAGTGGGGTGCCATTGCCTTCTCCGTTATCTAATCTAAAGCACACCTAAAACAAGGCTATTTATTGATCAGTTGATGAAAATGTGACTAGAGTCTCACAGCAACTACCTCTATATTTTTCCCTAGGAATGACGTGTTCTGTATTTGCTAATTCAGTGTTGGTGGTGACTTTACAGACTATAATTACAGCAAATAATAAAAAAATCAATTAAATTTTCAGGGGGTTGGTACTTCCAGGTGTGAAGATAATACTTAGGAGGCATTGCAGTGAGCTGCAGTGACAATTAGCATTGCTATGGGACAAATTACCCTACAAGTTAGTGTCTTAAAATACCCATTTTCTTATGTTCACAGAGTCTATGGTTCAGGATTCATAATAATCGACACAGCAGGGAATGCTTGCCGCTGCTCCCTGATATCTGAGGCTTCAACTGGGAAGACCCAAAAGTAGGGGTGAGGGAAGAGGGAGGCTCAAGAGGGAAGGGATATACACATAGCTGTAACTGCTCTGCATTGTTATACTGCAGAAACCAACACAACGTTTAAAGCAATTATCCTCCAATTTAAAAAAAAAGTGAAAATGTTTCAACAGCTAGGGATGGAATCATACGAAGGCATTTTCATTCACCCATCTGTCCCCTGGGCTGGGAGGATGGGAAAAAGAGTATAACCGATTAGAAGCACCATCATGGGGCCTGGGCTTCCTCACAGCATGGCAGTCTCGGGGAATTTGAACCTGTTACATGGCAACTCTGAGCTCTAAGTAAAGTGGGCTCCAGTGAACATGGCAGAAGATGCATCACCTCTAAGACCCTGCTTCAGAAGTCACAGAGGGTCACTTCTGTCAAATTCAACTGGCCGGGACCTTCCCTGGTGATCCAATTGTTAAGAATCCACCTGCCAATGCAGGAGACACTGATTTGATCCCTGGTCCAGGAAGATCCCACATGCTGCAGGGCAACTAAGGCTGTGTGACAAACTACTGAGTCCTCTCGCCTAGAGCCTGTGCTCCACAGCGAGAGAAACCACCTTAATGAGAAGCTTGAGCATCACAACAAAGAACAGCCACCGCCCCACCTCTCCCACCACTCCCCCCGGCCGCAATTAATGCAACTAGAGAAAGCCTCAGAGAAGGCAATGGCAACCCACTCCAGTACTCTTGCCTGGAAAATCCCACAGACGGAGGAGCTTGGTAGGCTGCAGTCCATGGGGTCGCGAAGAGTCGGACACGACTGAGTGACTTCCCTTTCCCTTTTCACTTTTATGCATTGGAGAAGGAAATGGCAACCCACTCCAGTGTTCTTGCCTGGAGAATCCCAGGGACGGGGAGCCTGGTGGGCTGCCGTCTACGGGGTCTCACAGAGTGGGACATAACTAAAGCGACTTAGCAGCAGCACAGAGAAAGCCTGCATGCATCAACGAAGACCCAGCACAGCCAAAAATAAATAAATAATTTTTAAAATTCAACTAATCAAACAGCCACCAACCTGTCCAGACTCAAGGAGAGGGGACATAGCCCCTCGTTCTTGATAGAAAGAGTTGGGGGAAGGGTATGTTTTCAAACCACCACAGCCATTAACACCAACTTAATAAAATTAGAGACCCAGGTCCAAATCTTTGACTCTCCCCTTCTCCTAGTTGGGCAATTGTGGGCAAGTTCCTTAACCCCCTCTTAACCCCTCATTTCCCTTTCTGTTACATGATGGTAATTACAGGCCCCCACTTCTAGGATGGTGAGGATGAAATGAGACAGTGGATACGAGACTGTTACTCAGTGCCTGACACGCAGTGCAGCATAGATGGTGACAGGATGAACGTTATTCATGAGACCTGGGTGGACTGATAACAGCTTGTATTTGACTGCATGGAAGAAAAATCCCATAGAGTAGCTTCACCAAATAGGAGTTTTGTTTTGTCTTTTTTTTTTTTTTTTCTCCCCCAGGAGATTAGGAACTACTGTGCCCACTCAAGGAAATTATCCAGGACCCAGCTATTGTGGCTTTCCACTCTGCCATCCTCAGCATGTGACCTTTGTCCTCACCACAGCACGTTAGCTGCTACACCTCCAGGAACTGCATCTCCATTCCAAGCAGGAAGAAGTTGAAGGGGAAGGGACAAAAACTCCTTAGGAGACTCTGTCATTTCACTTAAGGAAGTAGGCCCTCCCTAGGAACTTCTGTCTTCATCTCATGGGCCAGAATGAGGCACATGGCCACCCCTCGCTGCAGTGAAACCTGAGAAGGGGATTATTAACAGGGAGCCCATTGCCACCCTAGACAACTGAGGTTCTGTTGCTAGGGAGGGCGTAGATATTGTGTAAGCAGATAGAGAAGTCTACATGCCAATCCAGGAGGAGACTCACAAATGTACCTGTTGTGCCAGCATCACCACTGACAGCTGAGGTTAGATGGAAATACAACTTCATCATGAGCGAGCGAGTGAGTGAGTGAAAGTCCCTCAGTCATGTCCAACTCCTTATGACCCCGTAGACTATGCAGTCCATGGAATTCTCCAGGGTAGAATACTGGAGTGGGTATCCTTTCCCTTCTCCAGGAGATCTTCCCAACACAGGGATAGAACCCAGGTCTCCCACATTGCTGGTGGATTCTTTACCAGCTGGGCCACAAGGGAAGCCCACAACTTCATCATGGGGCTCCCTTATTTGAGGTAACTGAGACACTGTAATCTGGATCCAGACCACCTCCCTCAGAAAGCCTTTCCAGTCTGCACAAGGTATCTGATGTCACTCTTCTCTGAAATCCTGTTGTCTGGTCTGGGCTACCAAACCTGGAGCTGGGGATAGATGATCTGTCTATGCCAGAGTTCTCAGGGGCCCACTCCCCGACTTGCACCCCTTCCACCATGCAGAGCACAAAGCGGAGTAGAGCAGTCCACAGGCACAGTCAGCAGCTGAGCTGGGAATGAGGTGTCTGCCCCTGACACTCAGCCTTGAGGATTTTTAACAGGACTCTAACTTTTCAAAGGACTCCTTCGATGGTGGTTTCATTTAGCAAGTTTTGAACTTCTGTATCATCTTAGTGACTGTGTCACCTGGCACTGGTATGAGTGCCAGCCTGAGCCAGGTGGGTATCTGGGAAGGCTAAATTACTTAGTACTTTCTTCAGCTTTATGGCCTCTAAACATGAGACTGATACTCCTTTGGAGAGATGGAGCTGAAGGCAAACAGCCATAGCAGGAGCTACCTCCTCTCTATTAGTGAGCAATTTCACCTTGGCCTCAAATTTGCATCCCCAACCCCACAAAATCAGAACACTGCAGTTAAAAGGACTTTTCTCCCTGGGGTGGAGTTTTGTGAGCATCTGATTTTAAAATACCCTAAAGTGGGTCTCTTCCCTCCTCATCCCGGTCACAAACAATTTATCAAAGAATTCCTGTCACTCCCTAGCTGTATGACCTTAGGCAAGTTACTTAAATCTCTCTGCTCCTTACTCTACTCATCTGTTAAATGGGAATATTAGTAGTACTTAGCTCATGGGGCTGTTCTGAGGATTAACTGAGAAGATGCCTACAAATGTTTATAAGAGTGCCTGGCAAATAGTAATCCCTCAATAATAGTATTCTTCCTATTTTCATTGCTCTTTCCCTGATCAAAGTGCCAGGAAACACATTTCCCCCCCCAACATTCTATACTTCTAATGATGTTTTGGTGTCCTGTAGAGAGTGGGGCTCTGAGAAAATGCCCAGAATCCCTTTCTTAACCCAACTCTGCCCGGTAACCAGCAGCCAGCTGCTCACTTCCCCTCACCCTTAGCTAATGTACTTTCAAGAAAGAATGGGATACCCACTCATACCAAGATAACTGTCATTGACAACAGCTGGAGAAACGTCCTCTGCAGTCTTTACTGAGTGTCTGTGTCAGGTGGGGTGGAGGGGTTTGCAGGGGGAGAGTCTGTGATCAAATAAGCCTAGAAAATGAAGACTGAAAAGAAGCCTATGGACGTTATTTGTGCAGGATTTCTCAGGGATTTTAATAGGCTAATATCTGCCACTCTCTAGAAAGAAGAGGCAAAATGCAGCTTCCCAGACTTTTTCTTATCATGAAACTCTGGGCATCTTCCAGAACAAGAGTTTCCAGGAATTCACTCTTAAAAATAATGGCCTGGAGGGACCTCAGAGGGACTGAGCTCGGAGGAACCACATGGGGTCAATGATGCCTTCTTATTAATAGAGCAACAAAACAAAATAAAACCTGGCATCTTTATGGAATGACAATTTAAATGTTTATTCGACAGATATTTCTGGATACATATTATGTGCAGGGTACTGCTCTAGGTCTTGATCTTGCTGTCTAAGAATTTCAATGGGATGATGCAAGTGGGAAAAATTGCTATCAGGCCAAATTCTGCTTCCACAACTTACTAGTTGTGTGACCTTGAGAAAACCTCTTTCAAGGATTAAATGATGATAACAGCTAACACTTATGCCAAGTGCCAGGACTGTTACAAATGCTACGAATTTTGAGTCATTTAATCCTTACAATAACCCTCTACAGGCAGGCTCTCTTAGAGCCCATGATTTACAGACAAGGAAACTGAGGCACAGCGAAATTTGGTAAATTTTTCAAGATCACAGGGATGGTAAGTGGCAGAGCTAAATACAGGCAGGCTCCCAAATCTCAGATTTAACCATGTGATACTGCATCATCTCCAGAGGTAACCTCTATGGCAGGCATCACTGGAGAGTTCCAGTATCTATTCTTCTTCTATAGGAAAAGAAACCCAGCAATGAAGACTACATTCCTTAGTCTCCTTTTCAGGAAAGTACCTTCAAAGGGCAAGGTCTGGCCAATGGGACATGAGCAGAAGTGAAGCTGTAACTCCCAGACAAGTGTCCTCAACAGATGAAGTGTTCCCTTCCTTCTTCTGATTCATTCTCCCTTTGCCTTCTTCACAGACAGAATGGCTCCAGCAGCCATACTGGTCCATGAGACGACCTAGGGAGTGGAAGTCACAGATGGTGGAGCAAAAAGATGAGCAGAGCCTGGGTCCTTGATACCATCTGCTTTAGTGAATTAATGTTACATAGCAAAATACCCTAAACTTAGGAGCTTACGACATCACTGATTATTTATTATCTTTATATTTCTTTGTTTGTTATTTTTCACAGTTCTTGTAGGTTGGGAATCCAGGATCCACATCAAGGGAGGTTCAGTCACATGGCTCCAAGTTGGTGCTGGCTGTAGGCTGGGGGCCTCAGTTCCTCTCTATATGTATCTCTCCACAGGACAACTTGAATGTCTCATGATTGGTGGTTGCCATCCCCACAGTTAGTGATTCAAGAGAACAAGGCAGAAACTAAGTACAGGCAGACCTTGCTTTATTGCACTTCATAAATAACGTATTTTTCATGAATTGAAGGTTTATGGCAACCCTTCCTCAAGCAAGTCTATTGGAGTCATTTTCCTAAAAGTCTTATTTCTAAACTAAGGTATGTTCTAGACATACTGCTATTGCACACTTAATAGACTACAATATAGTATAAACGTGACTTTAATCTGCATTGGGAAGTCAAAAAATTTGTGTGATTCACCTTTCTTTGCAATACTCATTTTATTGATGTGGTCTGGAATGGAATCCTCGGTATCTCAGGTCTGCCTATATCTTTATCACCTCGATTCAGAGACAACTTGCTGTCATTTCTACCATAAAAGTCAGATCTGATTCAATGGGGGGAGGTGTCTACACAAGGGGGTGTCGGGGAACAAGGATCACTGGAAGCTATATACACTATAGAATGTCAGACCAGCCCTACCTGCAAACACCTTGAATGCCAAAGAGAAATACACTTCTATTTTGCCTAACTGAAATTAAGATTGTGATTAATATATCTATGAGTTCTTGGCACACAGTAGGTCCTCACTGGGCTTCCCTGGTGGCACAGATGGTAAAGAATTCGCCTGCAGTGCAGGAGACCTGGGTTTGATCCCTGGGTTGGGACGGAGAAGGGAATGGCTATCCACTCCAGTATTCTTGCCTGGAGAATTCCATGGTCAGAAGAGGCTGGTGGGCTACAGTCCATGAGGTAACAAAAAGTTAGACACAACTGAGCAACTAAAAGTTTCACTTTCAATTTTCAGGTTCTCATTAAATGCTGCTGCTAAGTCACTTTAGTTATGTCCGACTCTGTGTGACCCCATAGACGGCAGCCCACCAGGCTCCTCTGTCCCTGGGATTCTCCAGGCAAGAATACTGGAGTGGGGTGCCATTGCCTTCTCCAAGTCACTATGTGAAGTGAAGTCGCTCAGTCGTGTCTGACTCTTTTCGACCCCATGGACGGTAGCCTACCAGGCTCTGGGTCCATGGAATTTTCCAGGCAAGAATACTGGAGTGGGCTGCCATTGCCTTCTCCTGCATTAAATGCTAACTACCATTAATCTTTTTTCCAAGTAGACTGAGTTGTGGGACTTTGTCCTTGTTTGTGTGTCCCCTTGTTTGCACACAAACACTTGTACCACCACCATCAAGGTCAAGGTTTGGTATAAAGTAGGTTTAGGAGGCTGTGTATTAGCCTTTTAACTTGTTCATTCATTCATACAATAAGCATTCACTATTACCCACAATGTCCGGGCTCTGGCCTAAGATTCTGGGGTAATTTCCCTGCCTGGAGAACTCATAGTCTAGTGGGAGAGGCAAGCACAGTGAGGCAGAAAACAACCCACTTCTCTGTCATCAGAGAAATTCAGATTAAGACAGCAAGTAGGATAATTCCAAGTGCCAGGGATGACATGGGGGAAAGTGGTCCCTTGTGCCCTGTTGGGCATGTGGACGGCAGCAGCCATCCTAGACTGCAGTCAGACAGCACTTAGGCTATGTGTAAACTCTCCACTTCCAGAATCCTCCCCCTAGGTGTACAAGCCAGAGAAACACGCACAGGAGTCCAGGAGAGCCATGCACCAAAGTTTGTCATAGCTTTGTTTGGGGAGGTGGGAAGTGGAGTTAGCCACAGTGCCCATTAGTCAGAGAGTGGAGAAAGGAGGCATGGCGGACACATGCACACCACAAATACTAAGCAGAAGGAAGAAGCAATAACTCCAGTTAGACTTCACGTGGAGCTTGGGGTCAAGCAAACAAAACAACCTAGAAACAGACCTATGAAAACTTCACATCTGTGTAAGTTTACTAACAGGAGGGCATGGCAACCCACTCCAGGATTCTTGCCTGGAGAAACCCATAGTCAGAAGAGCCTGGTGGGCTACAGTCCATCGGGTCACAAAGAGTGGGACAAGACTGAAGCACTTAGCATACATGCAATAACCCACTCACACAAATCAGCACCATATATTTGTATAAGGACACCCACATGTTCAAAGACATGCATCAAAAACATTAGAATAAATACAGAATATCCAACACAATATTAGAGAAGGATGTTGGAGGACTGACACCACCCGACTTGGAGACTTACAATAAAGCTACAGTAATCAAGACAGTGTGGAGCACAGATATTCTCTTCAACCAATGGTGCTGGAACAATAGACATCAACATGCAGAAAGATGAATCTAGACACAGACCTTTCACCCCTTGCAAAAATTAACTCAGAATAGACCCTAGGCTGAAAAGTCAAACACAAAACTATAAAACTTCTGGAATATAATGGAGGAGAAAACTTAGATGACATCAGATATGGTAATGACTTTTTAGATATGACACAATCCATGTAAGAAATAATTGAGAAGCTAGTCGTCACTAAGATTATAAACTTTTGGGGAAAAAAAGATTATAAACTTATGCTATGCAAAAGACAATGCCATGAGAATAAGACAAACAACAGACTGGGAGAAAATATTTTGCAAAAGACACATCTGATAAAGGACTGTTACCCAAAATAATACAAAGAACTCAAAACTCAACAATGAGAAAGCAACCCTATTAAAAAATGAGCCAAAGACCTTAGCAGACACCTCACTAAAGAAGATGTACAGATGGCAAATAAGCATATGAAAAGATGCTCTTCATCATACATCATAAGGGAATGTAAATTAAAATGACATATCACTACACACCTATGAGAGTGGCAAAAACCTGGAACACTGACTACACCAAATGCTGATGGGAATGTGGAGCAATAGGAACTCTCATCTATTTCTGGTGGGAATGCAAAATACTACAACCACTTTGGAAGACAATTTGGCAGTTTCTCATAAAATTAAACATACTCTTATCATCTGATCCAGCAGTTGTTCTCCTTGGTATTTACCCAAAGGAACTGAACATTTATATACACCCAAAACCTGCACACAGATGTTTATAGCAACCTGATTGTTAATTGCAAAAACCTGGCAGCAACCAAGATATCCTTCAGTAGGTAACTGGATAAATAAATTATGGTACATCAAGACAATGGAATATTATTCAATGCTTCAAATAATGAGCTATCAAGCCATGAAATGATATGGAGGAACATTAAGTACATTCTGTTAAGTGAAAGAAGTAGATCTGAAAAGGCTGCTACTAAGTCGCTTCAGTCGTGTCCGACTCTGTGCGACCCCATAGACGGCAGCCCACCAGGCTCCCCCGTCCCTGGGATTCTCCAGGCAAGAACACTGGAGTGGGTTGCCATTTCCTTCTCCAATGCATGAAAGTGAAAAATGAAAGTGAAGTCGCTCAGTCGTTTTCGACTCTTAGCGACCCCATGGTCTGCAGCCTACCAGGCTCCTCCGTCCATGGGATTTTCCAGGCAAGAGTATTGGAGTGGGGTGCCATTGTCTTCTCCGTCTGAAAAGGCTACATACTGTCTAATTCCAACTACATGACATTCTGGTAAAGTTTAAAACTATGGAGACAATAATAAGATCAGTGGTTGCAGGCATTGTGGGTAGATGAACAAACAGAACACAGAGGAATGTTAGGGTAGTAAAAATACTCTGTATGCTACTATAATCATGGATATGGGTCAGCATACGTTTATCCAAAGCCATAGAATGTACAACACCAAGAGGGAAACTAAGGTGAACTATGGACTCTGGGTGACCATGATATGTCAATGGAGGTTTAACAACTCTAACAGATGTACCACTCTCCTGGAAGTGTTGATGACAGGGAGGCTATTCACTTGTGGGGACAAGGAGTCTATGGGAAATCTCTGAATTTCTCAAGTTTGTTTAAACCTAAAATTGCCCTTAAAAACTTGTCTTTAAAAATATAGAGTGGGGACTTTCCTGGTGTGTGTGCTTAATCGTTCAGTTGTGTCCAACTCTTTGAGACCCAGGCTTCTCTTGCAGCCGCCAGGCTCCTCTATCCATGGGATTCTCTAGGCAAGAATACTGGAGTGGGTAGCCATTCTCTTCTCCAGGAGACCTTCCAGACCCAGGGATCGAACCTGGGTCTCCTGCATTGCAGGCAGCTTCTTTACTGTCTGGTCCAGTTGTTAAGAATCCGCCTGTCAATGCAGGAGACATGGGTTCAATCCCTGGTCCAGAAGATTCCACATGTCTTGGAGCAACTAAGCCAGTGTGCCACAACTACTGAAACCCACACACCCTAGAACCTGTGCTCTGCAACAAGAGAAGTCCCGGCTCACGACCACTGGAGAAAGCCTGCGTGCAGCAATGAAGACCCAGTGCAGCCAAAAATAAATAAATGTATTAAAAGAAAAAAATTTTAAAATAGGGTGGTTGCCATGTAGGGGGATTCCCCGATAGCTCAGTTGGTAAAGAAGAAAGGCTAGGCTACCCATTCTAGTATTCTTGGGCTTCCCTTGTGGTTCAGCTGGTAAAGAATCCGTCTGCAATGTGGGAGACCTGGGTTCAATCCCTGAGTTGGAAGGATCCCCTGAAGAAAGGAATAGCTACCCACTCTAGTATTCTGGCCTGGAGAATTCCATGGACTGTACAGTCCATGGGATTGCAAAGAGTTGGACACAACTGAGCCATGTAGGGAGAGGGAAAGGGAGTGGGGGAATCAGGGAGAGAAGTCAAAACACGGTATATCAACATAGGACTTTGCATCAAGGTGGAGAAGGAGCCACCAAGAGGGCTCCACTGAGAAGCTCCACTGAACTTTGACAGAGCAGGAGAGCTGCCTGGTCAGACCCAAAGGAGTGGGCACTCCAAAAGAGGTGGTCAGAGGGGTAAAGCTGGGGCTGCAGAGGAGCCACAAGTGTTTCAGATGACTGAAGTTAGAGTGCCGTGGTCGGGAAGGCAGGGGCCATCTGTGGTCCTCTCAGCCTGGAAGACCCTCCTCCTCTAACCTGGCAGGCCTCAGCCCTCACACGCCTCTGGGATGCCTGAGAAGCCATGTGATCGAGGAAGACTGAGCTGAGCTCCTCTGCTGGCCCCTGTATGACATTGTTGTTTAGTCGCTCAGTTGTGTCCTACTCTTTGTGACTCCATGGACTCTACCTGCCAGGCTCCTCTGTCCAGGGGATTTTCCAGGCAAGAATAGTGGAGTGGGTTATCATTTCCTTCTCCAGAGGATCTTCTCGACCCAGAGATAAAACCAGAGTCTCCTGCTTGGCAGGTGGATTCTTTACCACTCTGCCACCTTGGCAAGACCCGTTTTCCCTCTTGGAACTTCAGTTTCTTCATCTGTAATGTAGGAATAACAATATTACCTCAGAAGGTTGTGATGGGCAAAGTACAAAATATAAAGTCCCTGCTGTAAGAAGCTTTCAGTAAGTCTCCTATATACAAACCTTCAAGTTGCAAACTTCCAGAGATGCAAACGTGCATTCCATCAACATCAGGCGTGAGTGAAACTGCAGCTTGCCCTCCGTCTCCTATTGCTGACAATCCTTCAGCTCTACCGTCTCCCACCTCCTCTCCCTCCCCAGTAACTCTTCTTGCCATTCACTGGACACCAGCCTCTGTATGCCAGCTGCTGTACTGTACTACTGTACTTTTCAAGGTACTGTACTGTAAGATTAAAAATATTTTATTTATTTTTGTAAGTATTATTTGTGTGAAAATTATTATAAACCTATTAAAGTACAGTACTATATAGCCAATTGTATTAGTCGGGTACCTCAGCTAACTTTGTTAGACTTATGAATAAATTGGACTTTTGAACACCCTCTCGGGCTGGAACTCATTCATATGCAGGGGACTTATCTTCCTGATGAAGATAGACAGCTGGCAGACAAGTAAATATGTGGTGTGTTTGCCGCTGTATTCCCAGTACCCAGAATCACGCCTGACACAGAGTAGGTACTCAATTAATGTTTGTGGATGAATGAATAAATGAATGAGTGAAAGAAATGATAAATACTCTGGAAAAAAATAAAACAGGGCAAGGGGAGAGGGAGAGCCAGAGAGGTGCTGGCGGGTAGGGAAGGCCTACCTGAGGAGATGAGATTTGAGGGAAGATGGGGAGGAAAGAAGGGAACTAGCATTGGGAATATTGGGGGACAGTTGGCGCCTGGCCGAAGTGTGCTCCAGGGATAGCAAGAAGCCCCATGTGGCTGGAGCAGGTCAAGGAACAGAAGAGGGGAGGGGCTGAAAGCCTAGTGTGGGTGGGCTGAGAATGTGGCAGGAGCCCCCTCTCCCTCCTAGGGAAAAGGCCTAAGAGAGTCCAAGCTGCTCAGTGACTTCCTAGGGAGAATGCTCCTTGGCAGGGTCCAGCCCCTGACACGGCTAACGGCTAGCACCAACCACTGCTCTCGGGTGCTGTGCATTCCGTGTGCCAGGCCCCAGCTTTACTGGCATCAACTCAGGGAACAACCACCAAAAGCTCTAGGAATGTGGAGGTGGTAGTTTACTTGCTCAGTCCTGTCCAACTCTTGCGACCCCATGGACTGTAGCACGCCAGACTCCTCTGTCCATGGAATCCTCCTGGTGAGAATACTGGAGAGGGTAGCCGTTTCCTCCAGGGGATCTTCCTGACCCGGGGATCGAACCCAGATCTTCTGCAGTGCATGCAGATTCTTTACCGACTGAGCCATCGGGGAAGCCCTAGGAATAAGTACTATTATTACTCCTCCGTTTTCAAAGCAGGAAGCTGAGACTCCAAGAGGCAGCTAACCTTGAGCCGGAACCGGGTCTCTCTGATGCCAGGCCCTGGCTTGCACCGTCCACATTGTCCTGGAATTCTTTGTTTACAGCTTGCCTTCCCCTCTGGGCTGCAGAAGGCCTTGAGTCTCATTCATGGTTTTATTTTACTCCCAGGGTCCCCTGTGTCAAAACCTGCCTGAGGAGCGAATGAATGAATACGCCTTCCAAGGAAGCCCCCCTCCCCGCCTTCCGGGCCCAGTTCACGCCCTATTTGGCTCCTCTGGGTCGTGCTGGAAGGGGAGGGGGCTGGACAGAGGAATCTCAAGCTGCCTGAGGGTCCAGAGCAGAAGAGAGGGGGAGAAGGTGGGGGGGAAGCGAAAGTGAAGGGAGCGGGAGCCCCTGTGAGGAGGCGCAGACAGGGAAGGAAATCTCCCGGTAATAATTCATCGGCTCAGGAAGCAGCAGCCTGGCCTGGGGCTGTGTGTGGGGCTGGCCCTGCAGGGAGGGGGCCGAGCAGACTCCTTCTCCTCCTCTCCAAAGCCCAGCCTGGCTGGGGTCATGGTCAAATGAGGTGGGGGAAAGCCAGGTGTGGGAACAGACCTTCCCGAAGACCCTAGGGCCTGAAGACTACAGGGACTGCTCTCCCAGCAGCCAAGGAAAACCCTCCAGCTCCCCGCCTCGCCCCCCTTCTGGCCTGGGTCTGGAGAGCCAGGAAAGCACAGCATGGCAGAGCTGAGAAGTATCATCCAGAGAACTGATGCCCAGAAGAAAGATGGAGCCTAAATGTACCTAGAGCTCCTCTGACTTCACTCCCTGGGCTCTCTCTGTTTCACCGGCTGCCATGTGGGCCAAAGAGAAAGTTATTGTCAAAGCCAAGTGAATCCAGGTTAGGGCAGCCCCACAGAAGGGAGCTGGGAAAGGGACATGAGCAACCTGGGGACCCCAGCAACCATCATCATTTCAGTAATTCTTCCCAGAGCCTCTGAGGAAAAGGACGTGTCAGAAATCTGGCTGAACAATCTAAGGTTTCCAGAAGGAAGGAAGGCAACAAGGGAAGATAGTTCCTCCCACCCACTCTCTCTGTAAGCGCCTGTGTTTTGAGGGGGTGGTGTTGGCACTTCAAGCAGAAGGAAAGGGGAGGGTGTGGATTGGGAGCCAGGGGGGCCGCAGCAGCCGTACAGGATGGGACTGTGGAGAGTGAGGGAGAGAAGTTCTCCTTGTATTGGGGGTGGAGACAGAACAGGGGTGATCATGAAGACAAGCAGGCTAGGGCCAGTGCTCTGACTCACCCTGAAGGACAGAGCTCTCTTCTGTCAATCAGGGGCACTTCCCCACAACTTCAGCAGAGAACAGTAACCATCAGTAAAGCACGCAGCCTTGTGTCTGGCACAACCATTTTGGTGGTAGAACCTCAACCAAAACGCCAAATCTGTGAAAGCCGAGAATTCGTTTTGTTCACATTCCTCTTCTCACCTAAAACCATGCCTGGCACAGCCGGGACCCAGTAAGTATTTGTTGAATGAATAATGAATAGAGCTACTGGCGTTTGTGTGTTTCGTTTTCGTTTTTTCTCTCTCTCTCTCTCTCACCGCCTCTCCCTTCTAAGTTTGTTGTCACTGACGTGACACCACTGAGTCCTTATTTGGAAAGATTATTAGTGTTTCTCCGATTGTTCTCCGTGGACACCACCATCCTGTAGAGAATGCAGATTCCTGGGTCTGCTGAATCAGATTGGGAGGAATCTGGGAATTTATCAAGTTAAAAGACGCCGCCCCCCCCCCCTTATTTGACAACACGTGAGTTGCAGCATCAAAACAGCGGAATTTGAGGGCAGAAAAACCAGAGTTGGTTTCCCTGCAACCCTCTTTCCAAACAAGGAATTGAAGCCAAGAGAGAAGGGATCTGCCCGCAGTCTCCGGGCGGTCTAGGCTGAAAATGAGTCTGGATCTAGGTACAGTCCATCCCACCCTCGCCGACCCCCACGTTTACCCAGCTCCCCAGCGGGGACCTGGAGCCTTCAGGGCGGGCCACCAGCTCGCGGGCCGCTTTCAACCTGAGGGACGGGGGCGGTGGGCGCCTAGCCATTGGCCGGGCGGCGGCGGGAGCCTCCCCATTGGCCGGGGCGGAGCCCCCCCGCCCCGGTCGGGGCGGCCTCCGGACTGGCCCCTCCCTCGGCTTTAAGGCTGCGGCCGGAGGGGCCGTGGGAGCGCGCGGGAGCGCACGGCGGGGCGCGGCCGGTGCCGGGACGCTGCTCATCCAGGGGGAACGCTGCTCATCCAGGGACGAGGCCGGGTGCCCATGGCGTTCGCACTGCTGCGCCCCGTCGGCGCGCACATGCTGTACCCGGACGTGCGGCTGTTGAGCGAGGACGAGGAGAACCGGAGCGAGAGCGACGCCTCCGATCAGTCGTTCGGCTGCTGCGAGGGCCTGGAGGCGGCACGGCGCGGCCCGGGCCCCGGGGGCGGGCGGCGGGCGGCGGGCAGCGCGGGCCCGGTGGTGGTGGTGCGACAGCGCCAGGCGGCCAACGCGCGGGAGCGGGACCGCACGCAGAGCGTGAACACGGCCTTCACGGCGCTGCGCACGCTCATCCCCACCGAGCCGGTGGACCGCAAGCTGTCCAAGATCGAGACGCTGCGCCTGGCGTCCAGCTACATCGCACATCTGGCCAACGTGCTGCTGCTGGGCGACGCGGCCGACGACGGGCAGCCGTGCTTCCGTGCTGCGGGCAGTGCCAAGAGCGCGGTCTCCGCCGCCCCCGACGGCGGCCGCCAGCCACGCTCCATCTGCACCTTCTGCCTCAGCAACCAGCGAAAGGGGGTGAGTGCGCGCCGCGCTCCAGCACTGCGCCCATGGGGTCAGGGAACTGGCCCTTTAGGTAGCAAGAGAGAGGCAGAGACCCCAGTGAAGAGAGAGGGGAAGCAACACGGAGTCGTCGGGGGTGCGGCCCTCCAAGCCCAGGGTTTGGTGTGGAGCACAACAGTTCACAGTGTCCCCCAAACACGGGGTGCAGAGAAGCCCGGCGCTCAGGCGTGATTTAGAGGATGGAGATTGCTCCTCCAGGGACCCTCCCTCCAACTAGAGGTCTGCTGGGAAGAGCGCGTGGGGAGATCATAACAAAGGCATCGTTTATTGGGCTCTACCTACGTAGGGGCGCCTTCGTGGTCTTTCTTTTTACCTTCACAGGACCCCCATCAGGCAGGTAGCTTTGCTGGTTTCATCACTGATGAGGATCTGAGGCTCCGGGTCTGCTGGGTGTGTGTGACCTGAACTGCCCTTTTTGTTAAAGATTTGTCCTGCATCCTGAGACTGACCCAGGGACAGGGGGCTAGAAGAAAAGGGGACACACACCCCCAGTCAAGAGCCCGAGGTACCCAGCTCATGAGCAGTAAGCATGAATGAGGGGGTCCCCTGAGGATATCCACCCCCTTAAAGAGATGCAGTGTCCAGGAAAAGCACTGTTGAGTCACTGGGGCAGAGCTTGAGATAGGCTTCTGTGGTCTGTCCTAGGTAAGGATGGGTACCAGGCTGGTAGGGACTGGGTAAGGGTGAGCAGCCGCAAAGGTCGCTGAGGGGCACTTGTGGCGGAAAGCTGGTTCATCCCTGCACCAGCCCCAGGGAGCCTGCTTTACCCCTAGCCTTTCCCTTTCTGGCCTGGGCTTTTCTTAGCGTAAGGAGTCTTGTCTGTGTGACAGCTTTGCATCCCAGCAGCTTCCATTTGCAGCTGCAGAAACTGAGGCTGAAGGAGTCCCTGACCAGCCCATGGCCTTTTGGAAAGTGACAGGGCATTGGGGGCACAGGGAACTCTGCTCAGAATTCTGTAATAACTTAAATGGGAAAAGAATTTGAAAAATGACTGTTGTTCTTCAGTCACTTAGTTGTGTTCGACTCTTTTCGACCCAACGGACTGCAGTGCGCCAGGCTTCCTTGTCCTTCACCAGCTCCCAGAGTTTGCTCAAGTTCATGTCCGTTGAGTTGTTGATGCCAACTGACCATCTCATCCTCTGTCATCCCCTTCTCCTAAAAAAGGATAGATACATGTATATGTATAATTGAATCACTTTGCTGTACACCTGAAGCTAACACAATGTTGTTAATTAACTCTAATATAAAATAAAAAATTTTTTTAAAAGCATGGGGGATTGGAGTCAGGCCTCTGGGTCCCCCAGTTTTTGGTTCTCAAAGCTGCCCCAGCTCCTCTCTTCACTGTGTTTGAGGAAAGCCCCTGTGTCCTAGCCTCAGACCACCCCCTTCCAGTTCATCAGTCTGCCGTCCTGGCCTCTCACCCTAATGGCTGCCTCCGTTTCCCTAAGTCAGTCTTGGTAGGCTCCGACTTGAACTCTCTCCAGGGTGCCTGTTACTCCCAGCTGTGGGCCCTTGTCTGTGCTCCAGGCTGGACTGAGAAGCTAGGGTGGGCCTGCGGGCAATCCAGCCTAGGCTGTGAAGGACTGACTGGGCCCTCAGCGATATTCCCTGACTGCCTTTCACCCATTCACTCAGTTCAGCAAACCTCAGCTACCTGACAGCTGCTTTTTGTTGGCTCTGAGAACATTCCCAGAGGAGCAGGTTGTAGGTGCTGATGTACTGCAGTCGGGAACTCCCAGTGTGGTGTCAGGGCAGGGCCTGGAGGTGAAAAGAGGGATGCTATGGTCTGATGGGGGTGCACAGAGGGACTGTCAGGGCCAGAGGAAGCCCCTGGCCCAGGGGCTAAGTCCCTGATGATGCTGGAGGATGGAGGCGGGCAGGTTGAAGGGTGGGGGAAGGTGATCTAGGAGCAAGGCACAGCTAGAGCTGGTGTCAGAAACCATGACCTAAAGAAGACAAGACCTTGAAAGTGGCAACACACAAAGGGGAGGCGAAGACAGGCCAGCGACAGCAGTGTCGGCAGTCTTGATGAGCACTGATCTCTCGTGCTAACCGCCCTCCATGTGTTATCATTAAAATCCCCCAGCAGGGTCTTCCCTGGAGGTCCAGCGGTTAAGATTCTGAGTTTCCAATGCAGGAAACACAGGTTCCATCCCTGGTCGGGGAACTAAGATCCCACATGTCGCATGGTGCAGAAAAGAAAAAAAAAAGATAAAACCCCCCAATAGCTGGGGAAGAAAGTGCTCTGGTTATCCCTACCTGTTTAGAAATGGCAGCACTGGTTCAGAGACACTGCCCATGAAGAAGCCAGGATTCAAACTCAGGCCTGCTCGATTGGGAAATAGGAAAGGTTAGTGTGGGAAGGCCTGGTAACAGCAGGCCTGGGGGATAGGGTGTGTCCATCATGTGCCCTCCCAGCAGGTAGCCTGGGGGCTTCTCTGCTGGTCTCACGGCCTCGCCTGGATCTGGCTCCTTCCCTGGGATCTGTCTACAGGACCTAGAACCCAGCCAAATTTGGCTACAGAAGCCATGCTCTCAAGTCCACAGACTCCTCTGGGAGTAGGCAGAAGGGGCGATCCTGGCCAGCTCTGGCTCCTCAAAGACTTGAGGACTCAACTGGAAGAAAACTGGCTGTCTTGGGGATACCATGGGAGCCTTCTGGAGAGCTCTAAAGCCCTGGGCCCTATCCCTTCTCTCTGAGCTACCACCTCGCCCCATGCTGGCCGGTCAGGGGTTGGGGTCACCATGGAGATAGCTCCCTGCAGCATCTTGTTTAAGGAGGGGTTAGGTGTGGCCCTCTGTGGTAGAAATAGCAAGGGGAGGTAGGGGGTTCTTGTCTCTGCCCTGTTTTCCCTTTTGTCACCTGAGAGTAGGGGTCGCATAAGATCGTCTTGTAACGCCTGCCCCACTTGGGGTACCAGCCCAGGAGTCGTGGGGCAAGGAGATGCCATCATCAGGTGATGCTGATGCTAATACTTGTGAATGTTCATTGAACACTCGCTATGTTCCTGACTCTGCTAAGGGCTCTACCTGTGTTAATGTGTATAATCCTCATGGTAACTACACATGCGGAAACCAAGGCTCCATTAGCTGAAGTCACTTGCCCGAGGTCTGACAGGTAGTCCAAGATAGAGCTGGGGTTGAAGCCCAGGTCTGCTTTGCTCTAACCACCTACTAACTACAGTGCTTCCCGGAGCCCTTGGCACTCAGGGGCAAAGGGACAAAGAATCTGGGGCCTAGTCAAGGCCTCTTCTAAATGTGTTTGGCAGTTTATAAGCCTCTTTCGCAGTTGCGCTTGCGTTTGATTGCACCCCTGCAGGGGCAAGTACAATCATTTTGTCCCCATTTCATAGATGGAGAGATTGAGGTTCAGGGAGGTGAACAGTCTCAGCATTCTCAGGGGAATGCCAGTCTCACGATGACTGCCAGATGTGGGGTAGAGGCAGCTCTCCTGACCCTGAAAAGGTGGGAAGCTGGTTTTCTATCCTCCAACCTCAACCCGACCCCCACCCCCACCTCCATCCGCCCTTCTCAGCCACGGCTGCCAGAGTTTGTCTGAGAAGCCCAAGCCCCAGGCTCTGCTGGGACTGTGGCCTCAGCCCTCAAAATAGCCTTGCCTGTGAATGAACACGCTGTCCCTGGGCCTAGAGAGCCTCAAGGGAGGCTGGGCTCGCATCTGGATGGATCTGCCCCAACCTGGGCCCAGGAGTGGAGGGGGGCAGGGGGCAGAGCTCCCAGATGGTCAGCTATTTCTCTAGATGGCTGAGAAAAAGGCTGGTCCCGTCATCCCCTAGTCAGGCTCAGGAATGAGCGTTTACAGTGGGATTTCAGACCCCACCATGTCCTGGAAATCAGACAGACTGTGGACAACATGGATTTTATAGCCCAGCCCTTTTTACCAACTGGCTGGGTGCCTCTGAGCCATTCATGCAATGCTGGAGGACGCAAAAGAGGGGGTGCTCTGATGTCTGTGACTTCACTGGCTTACAGTGAGGCTGAAACCCTGGAGTCAGACTTCAGAATAGCGGGGAGAGACTGTCCCTGCCGCGTGAGGGAAACAGGTGGCCTCCAGGGCTGCCACCATTAGCTCGTCTTCCAGTGGACACACCTGATCCAAGCAGCATTGGTTGGTAACTGCTCCATGCCAGTTCCCAGGCTGGAACTGGGGCTACAGAGTGAAGGACTTTCCCCAGCCACCGCACTGAGTTCCCAGCCTGATGGGAGAACAGAGAGATCCCATATTCCCCTTCTGGGTTTTATCCTGGCCCCAGAAAGGCAAGGAGTGCCAGGCAATTGCAGGAACAGAGAAATCTTCCCAGGACAGGACCAGAGTGCATATTCCTGGGAACACCTTGAATGAAGGCAGGGAGGCCAGAATTCCAGAATCTACTTTTGAGGCTGATGAGGAAGCCCCTGAGTCACCAGCCCGTGCAGTAGGAGAACCACTGTGGAATGTGTTATGCCCTTGAGTGTAAAATTGTATGACTTGACCTGTGTTGGATTTTTTTAAGCAACAGATCACATGGGGAAGAAATGAAAAAAGGTAAAAAAGTATATAGAGTTTTTTAAAAAGCCTCCCTCCCATCCTGTCTCCTCCTCATCACATTCTTCTTCTTAAGGAAACCATTAGCAATTTCCCATGTGCCCTTCTCTCTGGACATCTCAGCACACAGGAGCATGCACTCAGTCCTTGGTCTTGTCTTTAAACGATGTTATTGCAGCATCATCCCCTGTTAGTCCGTATAGTGTCTTCTGCGTTCTGCTTCATGAACTTGATTGTGTGGCTAACTGATGTGTTTATTAAGCCCCCTATTTCTGGGCACAAAGATTAGTTCCAGTGTTCAAGGAGACCCAGTTGAACCCCCTAATACCTCTTTTTTCCCTTCCCACAGGGAAGCCGTCGTGACCTGGGGGGCAGCTGCTTGAAGGTGAGGGGGGTAGCCCCACTCAGAGTGCCACGGAGATGAGCCTGGATCCCTGTTTCATTTGCTCCAAGCAGGACCCTGAGAAGAAGGCCAGAGGCCAGCCACTGGGTGAAAAGGGAAGAAGACCCCAGGAGCCAAACCTGGGTCCCTTCTTTGTGTAGGGACCAGAGGACAATGACCTGGGCCCATGTCCCTCAGAGCAGGCCCCCGGGACATCTCCGCCCCACCCTGGAGAGCCGTGAGGACCCGTCCAGCCGGCCCCAGCCCTGGCTGGTCAGAGACAAGGCAGATCTTTTGGGAAAACATAGACTGTTGGTGACAGGATGTGTGCATGTCTATGGATGAGCATGGGTGTATGTGTGAGAGAGAGAATTAATGGGTTTAAAATAAAAGGTATTTTTAAGTAAAAGATGTTCCCAGCTGCAGAAGGGAGGGGCCTAGGGACATCAGAGGTCAGAGGTGGCCCTTCTCCTGGACCTTGGAAGAGACACAGGTATCACAGGGGCCGCCCTGTGCCCTGGAGGGGGTGGGGCTGAAGGAAGATAGGGGTCTCCCTCTCCAGAAATCGAGACAACCAGTCTTTCATCACTGTCTTCTGGAACAACTGTTGGGTATCTGGTGTGGTTGGTAAAAGAAAAATCTTAATTTTATTTATTTTTGAATGAGGAATGTATTCATCCACGTGGTTCACGATTCAAAAGGTACAGAGGGGTATGTGGTAAAAAAAAGTCTCCCTCCCTCCTGTCCTCCGGCCACAGTTCTCCTGCTGCAGACAGGCTCAGCCACTAGTTTTGTGTGACTTCTCTATTCCGTGTGAATAACCAAGCAAATACAGAAATACTCATGTATGTTTTCTTCCACCCTTTACACAGACAGTAGCCCCTTGTTACCTTCTTTCTTCTCCATGCATTTTTTTTTTTTTCCCTCTTAATCTAGTTTGGCTGTTATCCCAAGTCAGTACATAAAGGTAAAGGTTCTCTTCCTTTCTGTAGTAGCTGTTTGTTCCATCTTATGAATGTACCATACTTTAATCCATCCCTTATCCATGTCTTTACAAACAGGGTTGGGAAGGCATGTGGTTTTCCACATGTGCAAATGAGTGTGTGCTAACAGGGGGTACTCTTACCCCTGTTGTAACTGAGATGATTTGAAGAAATAATGACACCCAAAGGCGCATGGCTGGTGCATGGCAGGTTAATGATGTGAGGTCTGTCCACCTGTAAAGCCCAAAGTGAGCTCCTACCCCTGCCCTAGAGATGCCCCAGTCGGGGTGCCATCCCCTGTGACCCTTGTTATCCTCCCAGCAGCCCTGGGATGTGGTGTTTCCCCATCTCACAGGTCCAGCCGAGAGGGTGATGGGAACGGCTGGTCAGTGGAGCCATTCTTGGCTCTCTCTGTGGGGCTCTGTCCCTGTGGGTCCAGGATCAGAGAAGCTGGGGAAGCTGGAGGCAGGGAACAAGGAGAAGGACCAGGAGAGACGGCAGAGCCAGGCAGCCACCCTTTCCTCCAGGTACTTTCGTATGCCTATTTTTAAATTTATTTTTTTTTAACAGACACTTTTTACCAGCTGAAGCCTGGCTCCAGATTCCATGCTGTACCCACTCTGTCACACCCTGTATTTGGCCCTCAGTCAGAGCCTGAGATGGGGCTGCCCATTTTGCAGATCAGCAAACAGTCCCGCTTCGGGAGCTAATTAGGAAAGCACATTGTACATCCCACACCTACTCAGGTCCAGGCAGCCCCTGGCAAAGCCACGGGAAAAGGACTGTGACCTTGTCAATGGCAGGAAACCTGGGAGTGAGGACAGAGCAGATAGTTGGATGCTCCAGGCTAGCGGCCCACTTCTGCCACCAGATTTGCTAGGCGACCCCAGAGAAGGTGCATGACCCCTCCCAGTCTCCCTAGCCTAATCCCTAACCAGCGAGAACAGCTGAGACAGAATAATAATTATTTGTTTTGCCTTGTTAAATAGTTTTTATTATGCCATTTATGCATTGGGTAAACAAAGCCAGTTGTATCCAGTAGATGCAGTGAAAAGTATGTACCTCCCTCAGGCTCCTCCCCAAAGGCAACTGCTGTTAGCAGTTTCCTGTGTGTCCTTCCAGAAATGCTCTCTACTGATTACTGGTTCTGAAAAAGTATTTATAGATGTCTCTGCTTATGTATTCATTGTATATATATATATATAAATTCAAATACTGCAGGATCTTAGAAATATCACCCATCCCAAAGACAACCACTGTTAACACTATAATAATCCTGCAGTTTTTGTAAAACACATACGCTTAAATAATCATTTACAACATACTAAGTTAAAACTTTTATCAAATTGTAGCATAAGTGCAGGACGGTCCATGTGCCATTAAGTGTACTTTCACAGGCTGAGCATACCTGCGCACCCAGCATGCAGAGCAAGAAATGCGATTAGCATCATCCTAGGAGCCCCTCAAGCACACCTCCTCATACTGGGTTGCTTCCATCATATTCCCCTTGAAATAGACAATGCACTTACAGAGCTCACACTTCAGAAGACACAGAATAAACCGACAATGAGTCTCCTCTCCCAGCCACTCACTTCCGGTTCTCAGAGGCAATTCTGTTAACCAGAGCTTAGGGATTCTTGTAGAAATAGTCTTTGTAGATACAGGCATATCACATGTATCTTGTTTTTCCACATGAGAGGTGACATTTCACACACTGATCTGCACTTGCGTGGTTTTTTTTTTCCCCTAAACAATACATCTTGGACACACTTCAGTGTTGAAAGAGCTGCTTCATACTTTTTTGCTGCCTCATGCTTTTTTGCAGCTGCATAGTGCTCCATTCTGCACATTTTGTTGCTGTTGTCTTCCCTGGGCCTCATTCCTGGGTAGTGGACAGTTAACATCTTGGGGCCCATGTAAGCTACAAGGCCAGCGCAACACACCTGACTTGGGAGAGGCACAGCTGTGGACCAGTATCTCTGGGAGCCACTTGCCAAACATCCCTGCCCCCAACACACACGCTTTCTGCCTTTAGGATGGGACAACCCAGCCATTCCATGTTGCCTGAGTGAGGGCTTACTCAGGGCTAAAGGAGTTAAAGGAGTTCGGGGAGGAGAAACCCAGGGCTGAGGCAGGTGCGATGAGCAACTTCATCCAGGACACCTGGGGCCCTGAAGGGGAGGCCTAAATATCAGTTCGCACCCTCCACCCAAACCCTCTTAGCCACAAGGAGCATTAGCACAAGAAGGATCTCAGAGTGCATCATTTCATCACGAGACGTCGAGCCCATACAGATGAAGCAAACTGCCCGAGTAGTCCCTGGCTCTGCTGAGCCACTGGGAGCCCAAGTCTTCCTGCCTGCCATCCAGGACGCTCTTCTCTAATTCCACAGTTGCGAGTTGGAAAGCCTCAGAGGCCACCCATGGCAATGGAGAAACAGAGAGGGACAGCAAAGGGCCAGAGCTGCACAGCTTTTGGAGCTGAGAATGCAAACTCCCTCTGTCTAGCTCAGGGCTCCTCCACCACTTTTAGTTCCCCTCAGTGGCCCAGACCACTTCCATTTTATGATGCTCCCATTAGATTTAAAAAAATAAACACACTACAGAATGGAATCCCCAAAACTCTAGCATATTCAGTAAGTTAACTTACTAAGCAACCATATACAATCACAAGAATGATGAATTATCATGAGGACTTAGAAGATTTACAAAATCATCAGTCTATAGGACACACATGTAAGGTTGACCATCTTTGTTCAACCCGTCTGCATCTCTTGCTATTGTATATTTTACATCCTGTGGGCTTTATATCTGAAGTCTAGACAGGGACAGCAAAATGCCACGTGCCCCTGGCCTGGGTCCTGTCCTACCGGGGGTTGATGCTATAGAGGATGTTACTGGGCAGTTGACAAAACTGGAGTAAGAACAACAGATTGAGGTATCATATCAGTGTCACACTTGGGGCTTCCCAGGTGGCTCAGGGGTAAAGAATCTGCTTGCCAGTGTAGGAGACACAGGAGACTCAGGTTCAACACCTGGGTTGGGGAGAGCCCCTTGAGAAGGACACAGCAACCCACTCCAGTGCCTGGAAAATCCCACAGACATAGGAGCTTGGTGGGCTATAGTCTATGGGGTTACAGAGTCGGACACAACTTAGCAACGGAGCACGCACACATACATCAACGTTACATTTACTGAATTTGCTAACAGTATGGTGATGTAAGAGGATATTTTGGTGCTTCAGAAACACACTCTGAAGTATTATGGAGTAGAAGAACATGATGTAGGTGATATACTATCAAATGGATTAGAAAAAAGTAACTGCAAGAGTGAGAGCAAGACAAAGCAAATGTGGCAAACTTAAAACTTGGTGAATCCAGGTAGAGGGTATATTGGAGTTCTGTGCACTCCTTCTGTTACTTCTCTGCATGTTTGTAAATAACTCCAGAGCAAAAAGTTAAAACAGAGCTGAGATCTTGGCCCTCTAGGAGGTAAGGCCTGCCAATGGTCTCTTGGCCCGCTCTGACCTGCCCTGCTCCAGCTGCCCAAGCAGAGGACAGAAAAACCCCCAGTGGACCCAGGCATTTCTGCCCATGACTCTCAGGCCCCTGTGCCCTTCAGGAGGCTAAGGTGGTTCCAACCCCAGAGGCTCCTGCCACCATGATTTATATCCCTGTGAGCTTCAGCAGCTGTGAGCACGGGTCCCGCCAGGCAGCCTGCTGGGGGGGCCCGGCGTTTGCTTACCAGCGTGTCTAATCCAGACCAGACTTGTAGGCCCCACGAGCCTGGGATTGGGCTCCCGGGGGGACCAGGGTCAGTGGGTAGGCCACCAAGGCCTGGAAACCAAGGAGATCCTAAGGTTGAACTGGTTGGAAGACAGGAGACCTGGCCTGGTCTACCTTGGCCGCTGTTCCTGTGTGACCTAGGGTGGGTGTCTGCCTCTCTCTGGGCCTTGGTTTTCCTCGTTTTAACACAGCCTGCACAAAGTAGACCAGAAGGGCTATGTTTACTAGGACAGACTGGCCCTGTGGAGGGAAGACTGATAAAATTTAGGAGCTGGTGTTTTCTGAATGCCCAGATCCTCTAGACTTGGAAAAGTGCCTGACTTTTTCTAAGGTCCCACTAGGTGTCAGGTCTTCCTCTACACACTTTACGTAAGTTAATGTAACCTACCCAACAAGTTATAGCTCCATTTTATAGATGGGGGAACTGAGGCACAGGGAACATGTCCACCTTTACATGGCCCCTGGCAAGCAAGTGGATTTGAACCAGGTGTTCTGGCTGCAGAGCCTCACTGAACTCTCGCCACTGGCCCACACGGCCTCACCAGGTATGTGCCCAGTCCTGTAAGGGTCTGGACTGAACCTGAGCTTGCAGAACAAGATCGAAAAGGTCATTCTAGCCAGAGAGTAAGACAGATGTGGTGCCTGCTCTCATGGAGGCCAAGGTCTATCAGAAAAACAGGCTGTGAGCAAAGAAAGAGTAAAAATATGATTGGTGCTTCCAAGGTCTGTGGGGGTGTGTGAATGAGAAAGAATAGAGGAAACATAAGGATGATGCCTCAGAGGCAAGAAAAGACTTTGCCGAGCGTGCAAAGGTCCTGCAAAGTGGTTCAGGCCACCCCTGCATGAGATGCAGTGCTTGGGGCTCTTGCGGGTCCCTGGACCTCCCCTGAACATAACCTGATAATCCCTGACACGTCTCCTCTGGGCACCCAGAGCTGCTCTGCAAAGTACTCAGAGCAAGGCGAGGCTCTGCGGACAGAGGAGAAAAGCATGGGGGAGCTCATGGAGCACCAGGTCTGCGCTGGGCATGGTGTGAAGCCATAATTTATCGACTTCTTCCAACCCTGAGAGGCAGGGACTATTAGCATCCTCATGGTCACTCGGCCACTGAATGATCAGGATTTGGATCCAGGCATGAAGAGTCCCTGGAGGAGGGCATGGCAACCCATTCCAGTGTTCTTGCCTGGAGAATCCCGTGGACAGAGGAGCCTGGTGGGCTACAGCCCATAGGATTGCACAGAGTCAGACACGACTGAATAGACAGCGTACACGCAGAGTGCACAGCCACCCCTTCATCTTCCTCCTCTGCTGTCCATGCACTCAGTGTTGAGGTTCCGAGGCAAGAGGCCACTCTCCAGGCCCCTGAGCTGGGCCAGAGCCCCTGCTCACAACACCTCTGGCTTCCACCATCACACGGCAGCATCCCAGGGCTTCACACGGTGCCAGCACATAGTGGGTGCTTAGCAGAGACCTGCTGAAGGACCAAGAGGCTGGGCTTCCAGAACAAGACAGAAATGTTCATCCCTCCGAGTCTGGGTCTTCTCCCCTGCCCAGAGTCCAGCCCTCACTGAGGGAACCAGAGTCTCAGAATCAGAGTCTCGTATCCACCCTGCAAGGTGGGTGTGACCCATTTCACAGATGGAGACCATAAAGGAGCAGTGGCTGACCCAAGGTTACATAATGAGGAGCACAGTGAGACCTCAAACCCAGCTCTGCAGTTCATCCCATCTGTAGAAACCCACGCCTGGAAGCTCAGAAGATACTGGCAACGGGCCTTTAGCCAGAGAGGAGAGAGGGATGGGCCCAGAGCTTAGGGAAGAGAGGAGGCGCTGACCAGCTGGGAACTCCGTGGGAACGAATCTTGCCCCCAACCCCACCCCACCCCAGTGCATCCCCCCAGGCAGCAGCCAGGGCAGCGGGAAGAAGGGGTCAGGGAGACGGGTTTCAGATTCCCAAGGAGCACGGCCCCTCCTGTCCCCTGTGGGGTGGTTTTGAAGCCACCCAGTCAGCGCTGGGCCTGTCTGCAGCTCGCCCAGCCTTCTCTCTTCTCCTTCGAAGCAGCCTCCCCCTCCTCCCCACCCCTCACCTACCTTCCCCTGCCTCCCTCTCTCCTCTCAGCCCAGGCCCACCACCTCCCCCGCCCCAGGCTCTCAGAAAGCCCTGGAAAGGCTGCTTTCTTTGAGACAGGAAGGTGTCCTCAAGTCTCAGGAAGGAAAAACAGTCAAGCTGAACCCACCAAGACCGTCTCCAAGGGGCCGGGGCTGGCACGAGGCCAGGACTGACATCACCTGGGAACTGCCACGGCCCGCAGCTGCAACACGCCTCCTGGGGGGACGAGCTTTGGCTATTTAAAAAAATAATAATAATAAAAATAAAAAAAACATTTCCAGTCTGATGTTTTCAAATGTGCTTTTTATAGTGGGCCCTGGGGCGTGGGTGTTTTGGTGTCCACCCGCCCCCCCTCCGCTTTTTCCTCACGTCCCGACTTTCACACTACACAATGCAGTCTTTGACCAATTCCAGCTAATTCCCGGGGATGCTGGGTGGGACCTCCTTCCAGTCTCTGATCCCCTCAGATTATCTTTTATGTATCTGAATACATTTAATTTTAACTTTCAAAATATGTACCAATAATACATGCCCACGGGGACTTCCCTGAGTGTCCTGTTGTTAAAACTTCACCTTCCAATGCAGGGAATGCTAGTTGAAGAGCTAAGATCCTGTAAGCCTCGTGCCAAAAAACCAAAACATAAAAAACAGAAGCAATATTGTAATAAATTCAATAAAGAGTTTTTAAATGGTCCACATCAATAATTAATAATAATAATATTTGCCCATGTTACCAAATTCAAAAGTTGCCTGAGAGCATGAGATGAAATAAGTCTTTCCACCACTGCCTATCACCTCCGGTCTGCCATTGCAGCGATTCCTCTTTTATTTTTTTCAACAAAATCTCCTCTAGTACTTATTATGTGCCAGGCACTTTTCTAAACAATTATCTAGTATTAACTCATTTAATCTTTATAAAAATTATATGAAGTAGGGTTTCCATTGTCTATATTATTGTGAATATTGCCAAAGATATTCTATGCATATAGAAACAAATCTAGATCTGTACTATTACCCTCAACTCCCTTTCTAAAAACAGAAGCTTATTATATACCCTCGTCTGCACTTGCCTTCATTTACTTAAAAATGTATCTTAGAATCATTTCAGATCGGTGCTGAAAGAGATTCCTCATTCATCTTTACAGCTGCATGGTGTTCCCTTCTATGGAAGAATTACCATAAAATAATTAATGTGTCCATTCTTGGTGAACATTGAGGATATTTCAAATTTTTTCTCTTATGAATAATGCTGCAATGAATTGCCCAAGTGATCCTTCCAAAGCATAACTAGGAATTCATCAGTCCAATATTCAAAAATTCCCCACCTTTCTCTTGTATGCAGAAGAACATCTTGAACATAGTGGTTATCAAGAACCCCTCTGAGACTCTGATGACAGCAATCAGCCTGCTGTCTGAAAACTGCTCACGAACAACTGAGCTTCATATAAAGTTCAGAGACTCCCGGAAACCCCACCATGGGCCCAATAATGCTATTAAAACCTCCCCTGGCTGTGTGATGTGCCCATAACTTTGAACTGGACACTCTGAACTGTCAGCTCTGCTGCCAGCTCCACTCCCATCTCCACTGCTTCTAGGTTTCAGGGCTATGGGGAAATTGCTTAATCTCACCAAGCCTCAGTTTTCCCATCTCTAAAATGGGACTAATTATAGTAGGTTCCTCCTAAGACTGTGAAAAAGAAATTAGATCCAGACTCTAAAGTATTTAGTTTGGCACGTAGCACATCCTTAAACCAAGTTAGCTATTGTTGTTTCTGCAAGATACATTCCAAACTCATTCATTTATTCAACAAATATTTATTGAGAACATACTATGGGCAGAGAACTAGGGGGTTCCAGGAGGTGAGGAGAGGTAGAGGTTTGGAAAAAATCAAACCAAACCAAGCAGCCATGAGTGACAGGGTCCTCTGGACTGCTGGTGGAAGAGGCGGGGGAACACAGAAGAGGAGGCAGCTAAGGTGGCCTGGGGTGGGGATAGTCATGGAAGTCTCTTCAGACAGTGGTGCTGGGTTGACTCTTAAAGGATCATGGGGGAGATTCTCTAGGTAAAAAGGGACCTGTGTAGAGGAGAGGATACATTGAGGAGAGAGCCTGAAGCAGCAGGGGGACCCCCTGGAAGGCTCAGAGTAGCCAAGGAGTGGGGGTGAACATGAGGGCAGAAGAGACTGAAAGTGGGAAGATGCGGCTCTCATCAAGGGAAGGACTGGTCACGAGTGCAGGTAGAAAAAGCCTCCAGTAGACATGGTGGAGGCCTATTAGCAGGAGGCCTGAAGGCTGGTTGGAGGCTGCTTGTGTCATCCGTGTTAAAAAACGATAAATTAGGTAGTGATCATGAAAGTAGGCAGAAGAGGGCAGCATCCCAGGAGAGATATTCAGAAAGCAGAGGTGAGATAACAGGCCTGATTAAGAGACAGTGCTGGAGAGAGGGGCAAAGTTGAATAGAAAGGGCCAACTCCTGCCCCTTCTCCTGCCCACACTTGCAAGGGTTCCCATCACTCTTACAACCAAATCCAAAGTTCTCTCCCTGTGCTTCTGCCCGCCATGTGGCCTCATCTTCCTCCCTCCCTGTCCCCCTTGCTCTCTGCCTTCCCCCCTTGCCCTCTCGACCCCAGGCACACCAGCTTGCTAGCAATTCTCACAACGCACCAGGCACACTCCAGCCTCCTGGTCTTTGTTTGTGCAGTTCCCTCTGCCTAGACTGCTCTTCCTCCATGTATCCTCAAGGCTCACTAATTCCTGTTTTTCATATCTTTGTTCAAATGTCACCACCTCAAGGAGGTCTGCCTTGACTACCATTACTACAATAGCGCTCCTCCACCCATCTATTTTTTTAATTCTGATAAAATAGACATAACATAAATTTCACCATTTTAACCATTTTGCATGTACAATTCAGTGACATTAAGTACTTTCACCATGTACACCATCACTGCCATCTGTTTTCAGAACATTTCATAATCCCAAACAGCTCTCCACCAATCTCCATCCACTTTGTCCTAGTTTTTCTTTGTAAGTTATTACTACCTGACATTATGATACTTACTTATCAATTTATTGTCCGTCTGTGTAGAATGGAAGCTACAAGATAGCATGGCCTTTGGCTGTGTTGTTCACTGTTGCCTCACCAGCTCTTCAACAGTACCTGGCATGTAGATATTGTTCACTTGGTAAGTTGTGTCTAACTCTTTGCAACTCCATGGACTGCAGCATGCCAGGCTTCCCTGTCCTTCACCATCTCCCAGAGTTTGCTCAAACTCATATCCATTGAGTCGATGATGCTACCCAACCATCTCATCCTCTGTCACCCCCCCCTCCTCCTGCCCTCAGTCTTTCCCAGCATTAGGGTCTTTTCCAGTGAGTCAGTTCTTTGCATTTGATGGCCAAAGTATTGGAGCTTCAGCTTCAGCATCAGTCCTTCCAGTGAATAGTCAGGGTTTATTTCCTTTAGGATTGACTGGTTTGATCTCCTTGCTGTTCAAGGGACTCTCAAGAGTCCTCTCCAGCACCACAGTTCAAAAGCATCAGTTCTTCAGTGCTCAGTCTTCTCTATGGTCCAACTCTCACAACCGTACATGACACATAATAGGTGCTCATTAAATGGTTTACTGATGCTTTTGAAGTTTGATGTGGTGTTGGAGAAGACTCTTGAGAGTCCCTTGGACAGTAAGGTGATCAAACCAGTCAATCCTAAAGGAAATCAACCCTGAATATTCACTGGAAGGACTGATGCTAAAGCTGAGGCTCCAAAACTTTGGCCACCTGATGTGAAGAGTTGGCTCATTAGAAAAGACCCTGATGCTGGGAAGGATTGAGGACAGGAGGAGAAGCGGATGACAGATGAGACAGTTAGATGGCATCAATGACTCAGTGGACATGAGTTTGAGCAAACTCTGGGAGATGCTGAAGGACAGGGAACCCTGGCATGCTGCAGTCCATGGGGTCACAAAAAGTCAGATGCAACTGAGCAGCTGAAAAACAACAAAATGGTTGTGGGTAAATTAACTTCTCTTCCAGAGAAGGAAGATACAGGCAGAGAAGTAGACAATTTCTGCAAAATTTGAGAACATTCCTTCTTGTCAGCCCCTCTCCCACCACTTCTCTAGCCCCCCTCCTCTCTCCAGCCACAATGGCTATGTGGTCCCAGCACTGTTCTACTGCCTGAGCTGCTCCCCTTACTGGAAAGATCGTTCCTTCCTCATGCATCAAAATCCTCTTCCGTTTTTCAAAACCCTGTTCAATCCTACCTCCACAAGAAAGGATTCCAGACAAATTTTCATCACTCCAACCTCTCTCTCTTTCGAACGTAATCCTATGACCATCTCTGAAGTGGGTGTATGGTTTGCCTGACCTGAGCTACAAAACCAAGAATGGGAGGAGGGGTGGTTTTCCCAAAAGAAATGGCTACTGGGGCAGACAAAAGTCCCAGATATCAGTAGTGATGGATGTAACAGCTATGTCTCTGTTGGAGCACTGGCCACACTGCCACCAGAAACTTAAGTTATTTTTGTCTTCCCCTCGAATCTGTGAGTGCCCTTGGGGCAAGGTCTCAGCCCAGGGTCTAGCACTTGGACTCTGCTTGAGGGACACCACTGTGCTTCCCTCCTCTCCTTCACAACCCAAGCCCTCTTTACATTCAGTCTGTGTTTTGGCCATCTTTGGAAAGACCCTGACCCTGGCTACCGCAGTGGCCGCAAGAGTATGCATGGCTCCTGACCCCTGCCCTATCCCTCTGGCACAGTATATCCCCATCACAAGGGGATCAGGAGGTCCAAGTCTCAGTCCATGTCATCTATGTGACTTTAGAAAAGTCCCTTCCCCTTGACAAGCCTCAGAGGTCCTTTCTGTTCCACAGGGGCTGGCAAGGCATTTGACCTAAGAGGCATTTCCTCCCTCTCAGCTCATCATGTCCCTCTTTTCAATTTTTTCCATGTCTGGGTACCACCTGTGCCATCAGTTATATAATATTTTTTTTCTTTAAATGAACCCTCTTTTAAAAACATAAATATATTCATTTCAAAAGGGAACTTTAGATCCCTCCATAAATGGAAAACCAGTATCTCATGCCATAAATAGAAGGTAACCATAAAAATAAGTACAATGAAAACAAAACAATGTCATTAAATTCTTGCCAGATCCAGCTGCCTGCCGAAGGCTTGGAGGTGGAGGCCTGCTCTCTGTTAAAAAGGGAAGTAAGTGTTAAGAGAGGTGTTAAAAACACACCAGCATTCAACAGAGACTTTCTCCTCAACAACAAGTTGAAGGAAAATGGGAAAGGGAGGAAAATTCCACTCTGGGCTCAGTTGTTCTTAGGTTGGGAGTGGCTCCACCTGGCAGCAGCTCAGGTGGGACCTGTCCCACTCCACCCAGTCTTAGGAAGCCGTTTTTCCTGTGGAGGGGCCGTGCCTCCCCTGCACACAGGCCAGGGTGGAGAGGGTCAGAGCCCCAGCCAGGATGGAGCTTGAGTTCAGAGCTCTGGTTCTTGGACATGGACAGAGGAGTTTCCACCTGTTCAGTCCCAGCTACTCTCACCAAGCATGGCCTGGGGGTCAAGGATGTAGTTTTCATTTGCATAAATTTGAATGAAGAAACTCTGGAAAGATCAGAAATGAATAAAAGTGGTGGGAATGAGACTCTTCACAGATCCCTTTTTATACTTTTTGAACTATGTGACTATATCACCCACTCAGATTTTAACAAATATTTATTAGGCCCTGTTATGTAAGCAGACTTTGTGTTAGGCTCTGAGTTCATTCATTCATTCATTTATTCACTCTTTTATAACTGCACTTCTGCCACTGGTCCCTTTGCTATTCCTCAGATTCACCAGACTCTTTTCTACCCCGTAGTCTTAGCACATCCTGTCCACTCTGCTTGGGATGCTAGCTTCTTCTCATTCTTCAGGCTTCATCTTAGGGAGCCCTTGTAAAACTGCATTATTTAAAGCAGAGATTAGCATACAACGGCCCATATTCCAAATCTGGCCCACCATTTGTTTTTATAAATAAAGATTTATTGGAACACAGCCATATACATTTATTTACATATTGTCTATGGTTGCTTTCCCATTATAATTCAGAGCTAAGAACTGTGACAGAGACTAGATGTGCCTCAAAGCCTAAATATTTACTGTTTGGTCCCTTACAGAAAAAGGTTTGCTGACTCCTTATCTAAAGTAATCTTTCCCCTCTTCCCAAGTTTTATTTTTCTTTTTAATTAAAGTATAGTTGATTTACAATGTTGTGTTAATTTAGACAGAACTCAGTTGTACATTGTGCACATTCATTTTCATATTCTTTTCCATATGGTTTATCACAGGATATTGAATATAGTTCCATATGCTCTACAGTAGGACCTTGTTGTCCCCAGTTCATCTTGATTGTGTTACTGCATTGATTTATTTAACACACTTAGAACAGTGTATAATCATCCTGGTTGTTTGGCATGTGTGAGTGTATATAACTGTTAGTTGTCTCAAAGAAAATTTAGAGACAAAAGCAGTTAGAAAGCATACAAAAATTTACCTGAAAAGAAGTTTTACAAGAGGGTCCAAGTTTTAGAATGATAAATCACTGAATAAAAAATATAACAGAGGGGCTTTCCTGGTGGCTCAGTGGTAAAGAATCCGCCTGTTAATGCAGGAGACGTGGGTTCAATCCCTAGTCTGGAAAGATTCCCACATGGCATGGGACAACAAAGGCCTGTGCCACAACTACTGAGGCTATACTCCAGACCCGGGAGTCACAGCTACTGAAGAATGAACACGCTAGAGCCTGTGCTCCACAGCAAGAGAAGCAGCTGCAATGAGACGCCCTTGCACCACAACTACAGAGTAGCACCTGCTCTCCACAACTAGAGGAAAGCCTGTGCAGCAACAAAGACGACAGATATGATACAACAGATATTTGTATAAACAAAATAAAAATGCAACAGATACATCAAGGGAAAAAAATTACCAAGGACTAGTCTCTCCAAGTTAGAAAAAATGATTTTCTCACCTGATTATTATATCTGCAAAGGTCATCACTTATTTTTGGACATAGTTTTGCAGAAGTAAGAAATAAAGTTGTTTTTGTTAGAGAGGTGGAAATCCACAGGAAAGCCTCAAAGCTTTGCTTGCTTGGGGATTTAGAACCAGACAGAAGAGCCCTGGTTTTTCTCAGGCTATAAAGTGCTTTTATAATCTGATCTGACTATTAGACAAAAATGGCAGAGACTTGGTTTGGCTTCCCAAAACTTTCTGTTCCCTAGCCCACTGCCCCACTATAAGAACTTAAGGGAACATTTAACATTCTTCTCCCTGAGGGAGATATTGTGTCTGTATGGTATACTTCCGTATTACTAGAACTTAGTACAGATTTGACTCATATTAAGGAAAATTGTAAACGACTTCAAGATGGCAAAATGCAAAACAAAACAAGAACCACAAAGATCACCAGCTGTCCTATAGAATCTTGTCCCTAGTCTTCGCCTCATTTTGGGTTAACTGATTCTATGGAAGTATATCCCTTTCCCTTTCTTTGAGCTATGGCGCATCTCTGTGTAAGTTGTAACAAGACTGGTAGTGACACAAATAATTCTTGCTCATTGGGAAGCAAGTAAGTTTTATCTGCTGGAGGTATAATCAATTCCCCCACCCCCCTCCCCATCCCTCTTAGAAGAAAATAGTTTTGCATCTTAACAAATTAATTTCAGCATATATATGCTTTGGCTTCTCCTTTGATGTAGTTTTTAACACCTTCTTGTTTCTCTCATTAAGTAATCATTTAAATAAAAACTTTGACACGTGTTCATTTTATGTTTGAACAAGGAGCATGATTTTTCTTTTGAAAAAATTATTTTTAATATATATAAATAAGCTCCCTTGTTAAATATTTGTATAATGAATGCTGGAATGAAACGTGATTGTGCTCTCATAGCATTCTGTACTTGTTTAGCCACTAAGTCGTGTTTGACTCTTTTGCGACCCCATGGACTGCAGCTTGCCAGCCTCCTCTGTCCATGGCAGGAAAACTGGAGTGGGTTACCATTTCCTTCTCCAGGGGATCTTCCCAACCAAGGATGGAACCCATGTCTCCTGCATTGGCAGTAGGATTCTTTACCACTGAGCCACCAGGGAAGCCACTGTACTGAGTTAATAATCTAACTTTGTAGCACTGATTTAATAATTTAGTAATTGTAGTTATCTGTGTATTCATTTGTGTATTATCTGTCTCTCCTCACTGTACACTCCATGGGGCGAGGACTTCAACTTGTTCACCACTGTGTTCCCCAGAGACTAGCAGAGTGGCTAGCACCGACAGAGTAGACGATTATATACACATATATACATATGCATGTGTCTGTGTATATGTATATATACACTTGTATAAGAGATAGATAGATAGATAGATAGATAGAATGGGGTTATGTGCTTCCCAGTTTAGAATAGACCTGGAGTCTTCAAAGCTCCCAGTACAAGATGGAATCCTTCCAAATTTCTGAGATAAACTGAATAAATAAAAGGGGAAAGGAAGGAAGGAAAGGAGGGAGGGAGAGCAGGAGGGAGGTAAGGAGGGAGGGAGGAAACCAGTGCTGGTTCTCTGATAGGAACAGGACAGGTTAGTGGCATTCAAGATGCACCTCATGCCCCCCACTTAAATTCAGGCACCATCTGGCCTCACTGATAAGGTAGCAGAAGCCAAGATGCTCTGTGGACTGCTGAGCATATTATTGCAGAAGAGCTGTGATTACTGCACGGTCCCTTCTGCCTCCAACTCTGCCTCCTCCTTCCAAGATCTTCTCTGCCCCTTCACCCAATCCAGTCCTCCTGTAAGTCACCTTCTTGAGTCCCTCCACTATTGCTGGCTTCCTCCCAGATGCCCAGCCTGAACTGTAGTCCTCTCCATTTGATTATCAGCAAGCAAAAGCCCTCTAACCCACTTGCTCTGATTCCATCATATCATCAAAACTCTGTCCGAGGTCTGAGAGAGCTTCCTTCTTAAGTCTGAGCTAGAAGCTGCCAGGGATATCAGGGTGATGTAACATAGCCTCCTGCCCCTTGGGGAGCCTGCAGTCTAGTGGGAGAGACCATATCTGTCCCTACAGAGTCTTCACACCATAAAGAAATACTGGTGCTCACACAAAGGGTCCTCATTTGTGACAGAGACCACTGCTGGCCCTCATACCCATTCTCCCCTTCTTGTACAGAAATAAAACCTCTGATCTTTAGCTGGACACCTAGCCACACAAAATAGACTCTATTTCCCAGCTTCTCCCTTGCAGCTAGTTCTAGCCATGTGACTAAATTCTGACCAATGGTACACAGAGTACCCTGCATGTCTTCCAAGTCATGACTGCCCCTTTCCTTCCCCCAACCCCACCCCTGCTGGCTGGCCATGGTGTAGACACGGAGGAGCTATCTGAGACCATAAGGAGCCAGGCAACACCTTAGGGATGGCAGAGCTACAAGCTAAAAGAAGCCTGGGACCCCAACTTTATCAAGCTAGTCCTGAGTTATTATGTCCAGGCCTGAAACAAAGAAAATACTTTCTTCTTTATGCTATCATTACTTAGGATTTGCATTAGAACAACTGAGTATATATCCTTTATATTCTAATTGGTCACCAATTTTCTTTGCAAAAGAATTCAATCAAGGACTTCCCTCATGGCCCAATGGTTAAGAATCTGCCTGCCAATGCAAGGGGCATGAGTTCAATCCCTGGTCCAGGAATATTCCACATGCCACAGGGCAGCTAAGCCCATGTACCACAACTACTGAAGCCGGAACGCTCTAGAGCCTGAGCCCTGCAACAAGCGAGTAGCCCTTACTCGCCATAACTAGAGAAAAGCGCACGGGCAGCAGCAAAGACCCAGTGCAGCCAAAAACAAATAGATAAAATTTTAAAAGATAAAGACTGACCTTGTCCTAAGCTATCAGTCACATTTAAAAAAATAATAATAACAAAATTTTTTAAGAATTCAAGCAAAAACAAGTATTTATTATCTACTATGTGTCAGAAGGAGACGGCAATGGCACCCCACTCCAGTACTCTTGCCTGGAAAATCCCATGGATGGAGGAGCCTGGTAGGCTGCAGTCCATGGGGTTGTGAAGAGTCGGACACGACTGAGCGTCTTCAGTTTCACTTTTCACTTTCAAGCTTTGGAGAAGGAAATGGCAACACACTCCAGTGTTCTTGCCTGGAGAATCCCAGGGTCGGGGGAGCCTGGTGGGCTGCCGTCAGTGGGGTCGCACAGAGTCGGACACGACTGGAGCGACTTAGTAGCAGCAGCAGCATGTGTCAGACACAGTTTAAAAGTCTGGTGATACAGAGATAATCTCCAATGTGATGGAGCACACGTTTTAGTGACTTTGTCTAAGTCATGTATGATTCTCCTTTTCCCACTGCCCCAACTCCTTCCCTACTCCCCCCCGATGCTCAGTGACCAGCACAACCATACACCATGCCTAAAGGACCATGAGAGAGAGGAAGTGGAGTGGGAAAGACATGGAATTTGTAGCCACATGAACTAGATTTAAATCCTAGCATTAACTTCTCTTATTCTTACTCTTGTTCTTAGCCCTGCTTGAACTGAGTCTTTTGTTTTGCATTGAAGATTCGGGTTACACAGAGTCGGAAACAACTGAAGTGACTTAGCAGCAGCAGCAGTGGGGGAAAAAAGGGCCTCTCTGTTGGCTCAGATGGTAAAGAATCCGCTTGCAAAGTGGGAGACCTGGGTTCGATCACTAGTTTGGGAAGACTCCCTGGAGGAGGGCATGGCAACCCACTCCAGTATTCTTGCCTAGAGAATCCCCGCAGACAGAGGAGCCTGGTGAGCTACAGTTCATATGGTCGCAAAGAGTCTGACATGACTGAGCAACTAAGCACAGCACATTAACTTCTCTGGAGAAGACTCTTGAGAGTCCCTTGGACTGCAAGGAGATCAAACCAGTCAGTCCTAAAGGAAATCAAGCTTGAATATGCATCGAAAGAACTGATGCTAAAGTTGAAACTCCAATACTTTGGCTACCTGATACGAAGTGCTGACTCATTGCAAAAGACCCTTATGCTGGGAAAGATTGAAGGCAAAAGGAGAAGGTGAAGGCAGAGGTTGAGATGGTTAGATAGCATCACCGACTCAATGGATGTGAATGTGAGCAAACTCCGGGAGACAGTGGAGGACAGGGAAGCCTGGTGTGTTGCAGTCCACTGGGTCATAAAGAGTTGGTCATGACTTAGTGACTGAATAACAACAATAAATTAATTTCTCAGAGACTCAGTTTCCTCATCTGTAAAAAGGAAATAAAAGTAGTAACTACTTCTTGGGGTTTCTGAGGTGTGGGGGACAAAATGAGATAATGCATGGAAAGCTTAACACATAGTCTGTGATGAATAAAACATGGCTATAAGAGTGTAGCAATATTATTAATAATTACCTGAGTAAAGGTAACAAGGATATACTAGGTGTCTCTTTTCTGATCCATCTTCACCTAAGATACTAAAGACTAAATATTTTCACTTCACCTGCTACCTGTCTCCTTGCCTCCCAAGGCCATTCTTTTCTCCTCATTGTCAAATCCATGCCAGTTCCTAGGGCCTCTGCTGTTACCTCTCCATGAATGGAGAGCTGAGGTCTAAGGAAATCCTCTTCACCATCCAGTCCTAAGCAGCCTCTCCCCTGCCTTGACGTGGGTTTTTCTTCACTGACATGTCTGCCCAGATTTGGGAAGTGGAAACGTTAGTCTAGGAGGCTGCAGGCAGTTACAAGTCTCTACTTTGTTGCTCTCAGTAAGGTTGTGTGCTCACTTCCCTGCTTTAGGACTCAGTTTTCCCCCAACAAAAACACCAGCTGAACTTCTACTCACCCTTTAAAACCCAGTTTAATAGCCACCTCTCTTGATAATCCTTCCTTTGTTCCCGCAGAGTTTGTGGGCTGTCTTCTCTGTGTTTTCCCCAACAGTGCTTGGTACAATCATTCTGCTATAACAGAAGCCGCCACATTATGTTTAACTACTTCCTAGTTTGTCAGTCTTTCTCTACTAGACTCTGAACTACTTGAGGACAGATTGCAGTTTATTTAGCCTGTATCCCTAGTGTAGATTCCTAGTGTAGATTATCCCTAGGTAACACGGAAAATGAAACATAAATGGATGGATGAAACACAACTGGATAGATGGATACAAATGGATGATAAAATGTTTAGATTAATTGTATGTGGCTTCATAGATGATGAAAGATGTGCCTAATAAATGATAGATATTTAGTAAAAGAATGAAGTATGGATAGTAGATGGAAGAGAAACAGATGGAACCTAGATTGGTGACTTGATAATTAACTTGTGAATGATGGATATGAAGAAATGAATGGAGAATATATGTTGAGTGGATACTTGAGGTATGAGAAAGAGTAGAAAGATAAATGACAAGTGAAATAATGAATGGATGGCTGGATGAGGGATAAATAGATGCATAAAGAATGGGTGGATGAGGAACTAATGATTGTATGAAAGACGGTGGATGGCTATTAATGGCTAGTGAATGGTGAGCAGATGAATGATGGTTGGATGAGTGATAGATAAATAGATAGATGGAATTATGATGGCTGGCTGGGTGGCTGACTGAATGGAAGTACAGGTGATAAATAGATTGATGAAGGATGGATATAGAATGGATGATAGGTAGATGGATAGTGGGTTGGTGGTGAATATATGATGATGGATAAGGAATACACGGTGGGTGAAGTCTGAATTGACATTTGGCTAGATGGATGGTGATGAGTGGTAAATGAATTGTTAGTGTTTGAATGGCTGTATGAAAAATGGATAAATGATAGCTGGGTAGATTGACAGATGATGTGCGAACAGTTCATGTACAGGCATGTGTGTCACCATATATATTTTTTTGAGGGTCCTTCTTGCCTTGATTTTGTGTGACTACCTCTTCCCTGGTAGATGAATGAAACTGATATTTGATATGTTTCCATGAACCAAGCCTCTTCATGGGTACTTGACCTTGTCATCTCCAGTAATTATTGCAACAACACTGAAAGGCAGATATTGTTCTGCTTACTTTACAAATAAGGAAAATAAGGTCCAGGGGAGGAAGAGATTTTCTCAAGCCTGGTTCCACCTTGTTTCTGCGTATCTCTTCTCCTTCTCCCTCTAGTAGTACCTTATCCCCTCTGCTAACCATTTTGCACATCCCTGCACCATTCATGGCTTGCCTTCCCACATCCCAACCCTCAGGGATCTTTCTGCTCTGCACTTGAGACCTCCTCCTCACCCTGCCCTTTTCTACATTTCACTGGTTCCTACCATGATTGACAGTTCTCATTCATTACAACAGACTCAATAAATACAACCATTTATTGAGTGCCAACCATTTGCTGGGCATTGAGCTTGGTGCTCTACATACATTACTTCATTTTCTGCCCACGAGAACCCTAAAGGTAGATATTATTATTCTCATTTTAAACATGAGAAAGTTAAAACTCGGAGAAATACAGTGACTTGCCCCAGGTCATCAGCTAGTTAGTGAAGAAGATGGGAGTGAAACTCTGGACTGTTCAGTTCCAAAGCCTGCATCTCAAACGTTGACACCATGTTTCCTCTTGGCTACTGTGATGTTTGGCTATCCATATTCATTTGTTTAAATGTGTATATATGTGTATCCTCATCTCTTTGTGTCCAATTACTTCATGAATTGGAAGAGAGATACTTCGTCACACATTTCCTAAGCCCTCTTCAGTATCAGATATAGAGAAGAGCCACAGAACACTAATGAAGATAGAGCCACCTCCACAAACTGGAGTTCAACTTCTTTATGTTCCCAGTGAGATCACTGCAGGTCAGAGAAGTGATGTAATATGCTCAAGACCACACAGCACACTGAAGGACTGGGCTGGGACCTGAACCTGAGCCTTGGTGCTCAGCCAAAAATGTATTGGGAGGAGGAGGTGGGAAAGAGGAAGAGAAAGAAGAGGACAAGAACAAAGAACAAGGAGGAGAAGAAAGGAGAGGAAAAAGAGAAGAGAAGGAGAAGCAGGAGAAGAGGAAGGAGGAGAAGGGGAAGAAGGGGGGAGGAGAAGTGAAGCAAATGTAATCCTTAGGTCACTTCCAATGTAAATAGTCTCCATTCCACTAAGTGGTATAAACTTAATCTTGGTCAATTCTGGGTATCTTGTTTCACTTTCTCTGCTCAGATGACGTGCTCTCTCACCTCCTGGTATGTGCAGAAAGAGTCGTGGTCCAGGGGGCCTGCACACCTTCTCGGACATCTAGGTTCGCAGCTTTCTTAGGTTTAACCCAGGACTGAGACCATAAATTCTGCTCTCTGATCCCTTAAGATTACCTGAGGTTTCTGTATTCTTTTCTCAGGGTCACACACCAGTATGTACTCACTTTATAGCTTCCTGTATCCAACCTTCTGTTTTACTTGGGATGTGAATTTATCTAGTGTAACACAGGCCAAACTATGTCCCATATAAGACAGAGTGATGCTGAAGCTAAAGCTCCAATACTTTGGCCACCTGGTGCAAAGAATTGACACACTGGAAAAGACCCTGATGCTGGGTAAGATTGAAGACAGGAGAAGAAGGGGATGACAGAGGATGAGATAGTTGGATGGCATCACTGGCTCGATGGACATGAGTTTGAGCAAGCTCTGGAAGTTGGTGATGGACAGGGAGGCCTGGAATGCTGCAGTCCATGGGGTCACAAACAGTTGGACACGACTGAGCGACTGAAATGAACTGATACAAGATAGAAGTCGATTTCTCTCGCACTAACCAGTAGAGGGTAGGAAGTGCAGTTGATATGGAGTCCCCTGGTGTCAGAGATCTTAGCTCCTTCCATTTTATTGCTCTGATATCCTTCTCACGTGGGTTTCATCTTATGGTCTAAGACAGCCGCTCCAGCTTCTGCCAGGATGTCAAACTCCAGCTGGTAGGAGTAGAAGAGGAGTGATGATAGACCGTCTCATTTTTCTTTAAATACATAACCCAGAAGTTGCACACACCATTGAGTTCACATGTCCTTTATCAGTACCTAGTCATCTGGCCACATCTAATTGCAAAGGGCACTGGGAAATGTAGTCTTCAGCTGTGTGACCATCTGCAGCTACAGAAGGGGAAGTCTGATAATTGCCTGATGACTAAATATCTTTGCTACACTTCCTTTCTCCCCACTTCCCAGATAATCTTTATCTCATTTCCTACAGAGGAAAACCAATTTTGATTCACCTATTCTTCCCACTCTGTTAGTTATAGCATAAATTGTTTATGGTCAAATTCTTCAGGGCTTTGACTAAATTTCTATATTTTTTCCAAACCAAAAGCTTGGGACTTTGAGACTCAAAAAAGAATTTCTTCCATTTCTGCCTCACTATTCCCTATCTAAGGTGATAGAGGCCACTAACAAACAGGGGAAAGGAAAGGCAAAGTATAAAAGAAATGCAAGTGATGTCTTCAACATTACAAAATGCTTACAACTACAGATACAACCCAGACACCTCCCTTTCCTGACAGCTCTTCTGGTGGCTTCTCTCGACCTTAGATTCTTAGTCTTGGCTTAAATGTTAACTCCTCAAAGAGGTGTTCTCTGCCTACCCTATTTGTCTCCTTCATAACAGACACCATGATATGTAAGTTATAAATATACACACTTTATTTGGCTTGTGAATGACGTGAGGGAGGGATCATGTCTGTCTTCTCATCTGTGTATCTTCAATGCCTGGCACAATGTCCAACAACAATAGATGCTCAACAAATAGACTGAATGATGAATTTGCATACCATGTTTCATGAGGTGCAAACAATGTTCAAATCTTTACTCAGGTGACTAAGAATGGAGTGACTATAACTGTATTTACATTTAGTGTCCCAGGAAGAACTATGTTTCTTTGGCTCTAGAAGTCAAAGTATCAACACGAGTGGAGTTTTTCTCAGTGGATGCCAAGGGGAGGCATGCTGGAGAGCTAGCGGGGCTGGGGCGGGAGGGCTGCTACATCTTGAGAAATACCAGTCATGGACCTCCCCATTCACCCCCAACCAATACAAGATGCTCCCACCCATCCAGGACTTAAATCAATCCAGGAAAAAACGGAAGACAGGAAAAGTTTGACTCACTCAATTTCATTCAAATCTGAAATAGCATTTTTTTTTTGCCTAGATTTGATTGAAGTTTGCATTTTTTGGCATCAGGAAAAATAGGAACTCAGGAGAAGCAAAATCCTTATAGAAAATGGAGTGTTACATTTTTTTGCATGTCTGAGTACATGGCTGAGAGGTGTGTTTTGGCCACATTAGAATGATGCCATTCTGGAATCACAGATGGATTAACTTATGAAAACTTGTAATCGCAGAGTGAAAGTCACTCAATCTTAGAATCACAGAAGGTTAGAATCATAAACTGTATTCAGAAAGAATGTTAGAGATTGTCTTAGCTTGGATTCCCCTGACACCAGAACCTGAGACAAGGATTTGAGTGCCAAGTAGCCCAGGAAGCAAAGGGGGAATTTGGGAGGCTGAAACAAAGAAGGGAGGAAAAGCAATTTAAAAAAAAAAAGGAGTGACTGAGCCAGTTTCCAACATGGGTAAAGGTGCTCTATCTCACCGCTGACCTTCTGAGCAGCCGAGGCAAGTCATCTCCAGTGAATAAGAGGCTGAGACAATAATCTACTCACTTCAACCCCCTACCCGCATGAGACAGGGCTGCCTCTGGGGAGGCTCAGTTGCTCCCAAGTCCTGGCTGGAAATCCCCAAGGCTTCAGAGAAGCCAAATGACTGACAGGTACTTGAGGTGGGATGCCATCAGGATGCTGGGAAGTGACCACCACAGCTCCAGCCAAAGTCAGCAGTGTGGGATGCCAATAATAACCAGGGACCCAATTTTACCCCAGAACAAGAATTCCCTTCTAAAGTCTAGACTGAGAGTCTGCACACTACGCCAGTCTAGGGGATTCATTTTGTTTCATTTTATCGTTGTTCAGTCGCTAAGTCGTGTCTGACTCTTTGTGACCCCCATGGACTGCACCACGCCAGGCCTCCCTGTCCTTCCCTATCTCCCAGAGTTTGCTCTAACTCATGTCCATTCAGTTGGTGATGCTATCCAACCATCTTATCCTCTGTCGTCCCCTTCTCCTGCCTTCAATCTTTTCCAGCATCAGGGTGTCTTCCCATGAGTCAGTCGGCTCTTCACATCAGCTGGCCAAAGTATTGGAGCTTCAGCTTCAGCATCAGTCCTTCTGATGAATATTCAGGGTTGATTTCCTTTAGGATTGATTGGTTTAACCTCCTTGCTGTCTGAGGGACTCTCAAGAGTCTTCTCCAGCACCACAATTCAAAAGCATCAATTCTTCGGTGCTCAGCTTTCTTGATGGTCCAACTCTCACATCCATACATGACTACTGGGAAAACCATAGCTTTAACTATATGGACCTTTGCTGGCAAGTGCTGTCTCTGCTTTTTAATAAATACACTGTCTAGGTTTGTCATAGCTTTCCTTCCAAGGAGCAAGCGTCTTTTAATTTCATGGCTAAAGTCACTGTCCACAGTGATTTTGGAGCCCAAGAAAATAAAAGCTGTCACTTTTCACCTTCTATTTGCCATGAAGTGATGGGACTGGATGCCACAATCTTAGTTTTTTGAATGTTGAGTTTTAAGCCAGCTTTTTCACTCTCCTATTTCACCCTTATCAAAGGATCCTCATCAAAAGGATCTTTAGTTCCTCTTCACTGTCTGCCATTAGGGTGATATCATCTGCATATCTGAAGTTGTTGATATTTCCGCCAGCAATCTTGATTCCAGCTTGTGATTTATCCAGTCCGGCATTTCCCATGATGTACTCTGCATAGAAGTTAAATAAACAGGGTGACAAATATACAGCCTTGATATACTCCTTTTCCAATTTTGAACCAGTCTGTTGTTCCATGTCCAGTTCTAATTGCTGCTTCTTGACCTGCATACAGGTTTCTCAGGAGGCAGGTAAAGTGGTCTGGTCTTCCTATCTTTTAAAGCATTTTCCATAGTTTGTTGTGATCCACACAATCAAAGGCTTTAGCCTGGTCAATGAAGCAGAAGTAGATGTTTTCTGGAATTGCCTTGCCTTCTCTATGATCCCACAGATGTTGGCGATTTGATCTGTGTTTCCTCTGCCTTTTCTAAACCCAACTTGTACATCTGAAAGTTCTTGGTTCATGTATTGCTGAAGTCTAGCTTGAAGGATTTTGAACATTTTTTTCATTTGCACCTTGTTAAAATGAAATCAGGATGTAAAGGCCCTTAGGAGATGCCCTCAGTCTTCATTTTGCTATATGCTCCACCACTCCCCATTGCCCACAAGCTCTCAGACTTTGTTACCTGTCCAGCCTGCAGAGCCATCTGGCCCTTAGGCCCCGACACAGCAGCTCCCATCAGCTGCAGGGCCCTTAAAAAGACCTTTGTCTCATATCTGTGTCTCCAGTTCCCTTATGCACAGCCTGGCCTGTGATGGGGCCTAGTAAATCTGCCAGGGAATGGCCCTTCTGCTTGCATTTTTCCCTGCCTGGGAGCTCACTCCTTTCAAGACTGCCTGTTGTATTGTCTACTATCTGCCCCACCCCCTCCTGCCCAGGCCCCAGTCATTCCCAGTGGGGACTGGGGGTGAAACTCCCTGCTTGGGGTGAGCAGCAGGTTAATTTCCTCCTGGAGCTTCCCTCGGCAAACAATGAGACAATGGCGAGCCGGAGGTGGCCTGCGTAAGACGGCCGTGGAGGGGAAGTTGTAATCTGTGCGTGAAGCCAGCGGGCGGGCAAAGGGGCGAGAAAAGCAGCCCCAGCCAGACCAGGCCCTCCACCCAGCCATCCCCTGGGACCAACCTGAAGGTCACCTGAGTCGCCCTTGAGGAAAACAGCCACGAACCACCACAGCGAGGAGAAAACACGGATGGGTGGGGCACGCCCCCACATCCCTTCCCCGTCCAGATGATCCTAATTCCTCTCTGCATAACCCCAACTGCCCACCTTCTAAGCCCTGCTGGCTGGGAGTCATCCCCAGACAGACACCATCTGAGTCTGGCTGTGCTCCGGCGGTGTGACCTTGGGGTGTGTTACTTAACCTCTCTGTGCTGTTGGTTCCTTATCTGTAAAAAAGAGAATAATACCACCTCCTTCCTCTGGTTGTCAAGAGGATTCCTCCATCATCCCATAGGCATGTATTGAGCATCTGCTATGTGCAGACACTGTGTTGGATGCTGGGGCTACCACTGTGAACAAGACCGCATCCCTGACCTCATTAACTACAGTCTTAACGTGGAGATAGTCAATAACCGAATAATCACACCGTGAAATTACAACAGTGATAGGTGTTACCAGAAGAGGAGGTGGCAACCTTAGGACCAAGCAACATGAAACTCAATCTAGTTTGCAGGTCAAGATAGGCTTCCTCTAGGAAGAGGCAGTTAAAAACTGAGCTGAACAGGGCACAGATGTTTACCTGGCCAAGGGGGATGGGTGTAGGGATCAATGCAAGGCTCGGATGCCGGAACAAAGTTGGCATCAATGAGGAAGAACCAGGAGGCCTGTGCATCTGTGACAGGAGTCTATTCTTCATCTGGAGGGCAACAGGAAGCCACCAAAAGTTGGAGGAGGGAAGTCGTTCCACTGGCTTTCCACTGATGCAGGGCAGCACTCAGCACAGTACCTGGGCAAGTGGGGTCCCTTCTGGACAGGGGGTCCTGTCCAGGCACCTCAGGCACAACAAACCACTGCTTTCCTACCCTTCCCATCATTGCACCAAGCCTGGGTTTTGCTGTGCTCCCTCACGGAGGCTGAGGATCAGGGGAGAGGGAGACCGACTAAGCATACCAATGGGTCCAGCCCCCTCTGGGGGCGAGGGATGAGTCAGAAGGGCATCCCGAGACTGTAGAGGAGGACCCCCAGACTCCTCCACATCTCAAGGCAGCTCTTTGCCCCTCTTCCCTCACCCTAGTGGCTCTCCTAAATCCAGCTCTGGCCTCAGAAAGGGAAATCAGCTGCAGACAACTCAGGGGTATCCCCATCCAAGGTCATGACCCCACACATCCCTGGGAGTTGAGCAGCCTCATTCAAAGCCACACCCACACTCACATTCAAAGCCAGCCTTGAGCTCTGCCCAAGCAAGTGGCCTCAGACTCACAGAAAGAGCAGTTACACCCTGGGAAGCTGTCGCTACGCCCTTTATGGTCCTTCTTCTCGGCCATCTGAGTGCTATGAGCCTCCCTTTTACCAAGGAGGAAACTGAGGCTTGAGGGAGAGAGTTCCCTGCCCACACTGAGAGCCGGGAAACAGCCGCACCTGGTCTCAAAGCCCGTGCTCTGAGGATGCGTCTCCTGCAGAATCGCCTACGCCACCCTCAACCCCTGTGGGTTATTTTACAGACATGTCACTGCACATGCCAGAGCCCTTGGTGGTTTCCCATGAACCAAGCCAAGGCCCTTCCTGGGCTACAAGCCCCTACCTCTCTCTCAACATGGGCTTCCCCCTCCTTCCCTCACTTGCACCCACCTCTGAGCCTTAGGAGCCCACCACCTCCTCTGCAGCCTGGCCTGCTTCATTCATGCCTCGGCTCTCCAGTCCCCCAGCAGAGGCTCTCCCCCAACTCTCACACCCTGCTTCACTTTTCCCCATCTCCTCTTGACTGTATGGGGACTTTTGTCTGTGGATTGAGCCTTGGTCTCTTGTGCTCACTGCTGTGCGTCAGTGCTTGACACAATGGTAAATGCTCAACAAGTTATTTGTCTCATGAACGAAGGAAGGAGGATGGAGAATCTTCATCCCACTCTTGCTCCAGTGTATCCCCCAAACCTGCCTCCCCAACACCTCCCAAACACCTCACTTGCTTGTGCTGAGCTTTATCCCCTCACTGGACCATCCACAGGCCTTGGCAGGTCCTGGTCACAGGCCCCAGGCTAAGGAGTGAGGAGACCAGAGCCCAGCAAGAACCTGTGGCTTGTCCAAGGTCACAGAGCCCCAAAGGTCACAGAGTCACAGTTATCTGAAGGAGTGTCTCGTGGCGGCCCAGCGTTGCAGCAGTATGCACCTCTTATAGGAGCGCCCAGTGGAATGGAACTCCTGAGGCTCCAGCTCACCCCCTTTTTCCAGAGAAACCAGTTATGTCTGGGGGGCGGGGTGGTGTTCTGCTGCCAGCAGCTTTCCTCCTCCCAGCGCTGGGACTCCAGCTCCGAGTGTTCCAGGAAATCCAGGCCGCATTTCCCTCCAGGAGCCGCCGCCCAAAGGGACCCTCTGGGGAGAGACAGAGCATTTTTGAGGAAAAGGGGGGTGAGGGTTGGGGGTGTGGGAGAAAGAGTCACCAAAAAAAAAAAAAAAAATTAGTGGCTGGGCCAGGAATGTGCCTGGGTGAATCGGAGCCAAGCCTCCTGTCACATCCCCAGCTGTGCCGGCCAGGGCGGGGTGCAGGGCGCAGGCGGGGCCGGGTCACTCTCCGGGCAGGACACCAGCTGCCAACCTGCTCCTGCTGGACTCCCTGCCACCAGCCTGGTGGGGGAGGAGCCGGCCAGCATCTGGGCCAGGAGTCAGGACCCGGGGCTCTGTCACCCTAGTCCACTCGCCAGCTGAGGGGGCCTCAGTTTCCTCCTCTGTGCAATAATGGGATTTGGAGAAACTCTGAGATGGGGTGACTTTTCAATCAGAGATGGTGGTGAATAAAGTGAGGGCAGCCTCACTCTGTGGCAGAGGTTCTGGACCTGGGCTCCAGGACTCAGGGACTCTGTGAGCTCAGATAGGAATGAAATAAAAACTGTACAGTCACCAACCTCTAACTGAAATTCAGCGTTCCCTTCAAGTATAAATGGGGACCATGTGCTCCAGGAGGGTCGGCAGTGCCCTTACCACAACAGAAGTTGGAGACACTTGTCTGGCATCAGCACAGTGCGTGTAGACACCCCCACACACATACTGTTTAAGCTCATCGAGACCCCAAACCTGCCTGCGCACCTTTAACTTAATGTCGTTATAAAGGAGCTCTTCTATTACTACATCGTGAATTCTTGCTGCTGTTGCGGTCATGGCATCTCAGTGTGACTGACTTCCCTTGTAACCCTATGCACTTTATTTTATGCGGTTAAAAACCGTGATTGTGATAAGGGGTCCATCCTATCACCACATGCCAAAGGGGTCCATAGGACAAAAACCTAAAAATCCCTGCTTTACATGTAGCCATTTTTGGTTGTAAGTGGGGAGGTACTCTGTATATTGACTTGGAACAATGTCAAAACCCCGTGCTAAGTACAATACAAAAAGCAGGATGCATCAATGTCCATGTAAAAACAAGCTGGGTACCTACATTTGCTTGATGTGCAAGGAGGCCCAAACTGGAAAGAGTGGTCATCTCCAGGGTCCCAAGGAGATCCATTGCTCAACACCTGGAGTACTGATTTTTTTTCCCCTGTGCATAAAAATTCAGAAAGAGTCAGGCTTCTGGGAAGATGACTGTGACCGTGGTGGAAATGCAGTTTTTGAATCTTTCCAAATCCCCACATCAAAACAGGTAAACCAACTAGTTAGCAAACCAAAACCTCGCCGACCAGATTTACATCCAAACCAGGTGACAACGCGTCCCTACAAATCCCCAAATACAAGTGGATGGAGACCAACCTGCACAGGATCAGGGTCTTCATGGGAGAACACTTACACTGTCTTTGTCTCCAGGGATACATGACTTTTAATAATAAAGTCTCAGTCCCTGCCCCAGGGCCCAGGATTAGTGGGAGACACAGTTAATCACAGAAAGACATATAAAATTGCAACTGTGGCCAGAGTAATTCTAAGAGTTCCAGATCTTGAAAGTATACAACAGAACCCATTTCAAACAAATCATGGTTGAGAAAAAAGAACAAAGCACAAAAGAAAAAAGAAAATAAGAGCCCGCTAGACAGACACACAGATAATCCCTTCTTTGCAGACCCAGCTCAGTGGCCAGGAGACAGAGAGGGCAGCTGTCCATCCACGCCTGCTCCAGGGAAACTACCCAGCCCCCAGCCCTAGCCTCAACACCCACCGCCCAGCGTCTTCCTTCGCGATGAATCATGTGTTTGTGGACTGAAGACAAGGTGATCTAGCCAGGAAGCCTGCAGAGTCATTAGCATGGAAGCAGCCCCTCAGAGCGGAAAAAACACAGCCCTCAGAAGCTGGAGACATGGGTTCGAGTCCCAGCTTGGCCACATAATTCACAGTGTGAGCTCACACAGACCTCAGAGGTACAGAGAGCCTGTATCTCCCAGGTCTCACACGCACATCTTAGATGCCTCTAGACTCCCAGGTGGGCTCTTCTGCACCTCAGCTCCTCTATGTAGAGGGAAATCAGAGGCCCTTGGTGGCCACTGGATTGTCACTCACAGGGATGAGGATGAAGGCCTGTCGTGCCCTCTCGCCTTAGGCTCTCCAGATACGCTGGTGGCACCAACAGAGCCCTGGGGACCCAGCCACACTTCTGTCTACTCTCAAGAGCAACCCCAGGAGGTAGGTGTCCTCATCCCCATTGGACAGATGAGAAAACCGAGGCTCAGAGAAGGGAAGAAGGTGACCTGAGGTCACACAGCCCTATTGTGCTTTGACCCTGGTCACTCGATGGGTGCACCTCACCCCCCTCCCCAGGGACAACAACTCTGTCCTGGCAGCTCTGGCCCCACGCCCAGTCTGGAAGCCCGCTCAGGGGTGCGGCTGTCTCCCTGTGAACAAGACTATTTTTAGCGTCGGCAGCAGGGGCCAGGGGCCAAAGCCAGGAGTGACAATGGGGGGAAGGGGGTGGGGCTGCTGGCGGCCGCCCCCGCACCCAGCAGCCGCCCCATTTCCTCGAGGAACCAGGCTGTGCACAATACAAGGAAAGCCGAGTGGGGAGCGGCTGGGGGCTCCTGTGGGGGGGCTGATCTGGCCCATCAGGGCAGCTGGGGGACTGGAGGAGGCCTCTGGACCAGGGGGGAAACGGACCGTTAGTCCAGCTGCCTGGCCTGGGCAGAGGTGATCTCTCATGCTTTATGCATACACACACACACACACACACACACACACATATACACATTCTCTCTCACACAATCTCTCTCTCACACTCAGGCTCATTCTGTGTTTCTTTCTCTCACATGTACTCACCCATACACATGTACACAGACACACACACATACACACACACAAGTCTTTTCCTAATTCCTATAGTCTCACCTCCAGCCTCAGAGGCAGAGAACTGGAGCCCTGGGGACTCAATGAGGTGATTCTCACAAAGGAGCTGATCCTCCCCAACCAGGAGCTGATCTGGGGTTCAAGTGAGAAATGCCATCATGAGCACCCCAGACATTTTGCCAGGCTGTGGCTTCTCAGGGAGGGGTGTCCCTGCTGAGGAGGGTCCTAGACTAGGGCTCCCAGTCGAGGGGGAGCCGTATGACAGGAGCAGGAAGGTGGCTCCCTCCAGTCTGGCAGCAAGGGCTCCTTCCTTGGCCTCTACACAGGGGGCTCCAGTGCTGCTGGGCAAGGTCCCTGAACCGAATTTGATGTCTGAGGTTGTCACCGGTCCTCCCATGGCTCAGGGCAAGAGACTGTGCCTCCGGTTCCCTGCCCCTGCTCTGTCATCCATCCCACCTCCACACCCTGGCTTATGCCATGCCCCTGCCAGGGGTGCCCTCCTGGTCTCCCCATTCTCCTACCACCATTAAAGCTCTGAGAGCAAAGACAGCGACATTCTTATCTGCCACCATCACCTCTCCAGAACCAAGTATGGTGCCAGGCACATAGCGGGGGTGCAATAAGCACCTGTTGAATAAAATCCTTGCCTCCTGCGGGTGGCCTCCTCTCCCCTAACTAAGGACAGAGTTATCTCACTGGACCTTCTCACTGCCCAGTGAGGCAGACACATTCATCCCCACCTCGGGGAGGAGAAAACTGAGACTAGGAGGGAGACAGCTTACTGAAGATCACACGACAGATAGTAGCCTAGGCAGGATTCAGTCTAGACCTGGGACCCCAGGCTGTGTCCTCACAAGCCCACACCTGCCCCCGGCTGTCAGCTCTCAACCTGAAATTGACGTGGTCTAAGTGCCGTCCAGTCCAGCTGCCAGATGAAAGTGACGTGGGACAGGGGAGATGGGATGGAGTTCCAGATGTATGTTAGAGATGGGACCAACAGGACAAGAAGCAGGGGTGAGGTGGGAGGAGTCAAGGGGAGGTCCCTCCTTGGTGTTGGGCCTGAGCAGCATGAAGGGTGGCCCTTTACTGACAGAGAGAATTGCAGAAGCAACAGTGGTGGGCACGTTGATGGGCAGATATCAGCATCTAGAGCTCAGGGGAGAGCCTGGATCCACATGTTAGATTTTTTTTTTTTTTTGGCTGTCCCTCACAGTTTGTGGGATCTCAGTTCCCTGAGCAGGGATTTAGCCTATGCCCCCAGCAGTGAAAGCACAGAGTCCTAACCACAGGACCACCAGGGAATTGCCTACATGTTAGATCTACATTTAAGAGTCATCAGGGCATGGGTAGGCTAACGTCACGGGGCTGGGTGACATCACCTGGGAGTGAGTCCACAGAGGAGAGAAGACGGCAGAATTTTACTAAGAGAGTAATCAATGCTGGCATGAGTGAGGTTCCTTTGCCCCAAGATTTCAGGTCTTTGTTCAAATGTCACTTCAGAGAGGCCCTCCCTGACTACCTTCATAAAACAGCTCTGCTCACCTCTCGGGCTTTACAGCCTGACCTGATGTTATTGTACACTGATTTCTTTCCTGTGTTTTGTCTGTCTCCTCGTGGGACTGGGGGCTCCTTGAATTGGAACTTAGTGCCTCCTCAGAGGGACTTATTTTCCTGCTAGGAGCCCAGCCTGGCACACGGTGAGCCCTTCATAGGTATTTGTTGAATGAATGAATGAATGCCCTGGACAGTGCCCATGCAGTCCCTCAGCTGAGTTCAGAGTGTGTGAGCCACTGAGGCCAGGGGCTCTGGGCTCACCTTGGTGTCACCAGCACTGCACAGCACAAGAGTGAAAGGGGCATCTGTTGAGGGTCCCTCCACAGGGTCCCATCTGTGGAGTCTGGAGTGGCAGGGGTCCAGGACCCTGGGCCAAGGGCCTGGCCTGTCCCCAGCCCACCCCTTCCACTCTCCCCTGAGACTCCAGACTCTGCTTCCTCCCTTGCAGCTGTATCTTCCGCCTCCCAGCCTCTTCCTTTCCTCCTCATCTGGGCCCCTAGCTACATCTCCTTAGGACTTTATCTTCCCTTCAGCTGCTCTGGAGGGACAGAGGCCCTCCCTACATCCTTTCCTTCCCTGCCTCCCTGGCCTGCGCCCTAAAGCCTCCCCCTCAGGCTCAGTGCCCCGGCCATCCTCTCTTCTCCCCTGCAGCCACTTCCAGGGGGCACAGTGGGACAGGACCAGGCAGGAGTGGCCAGAGGATCCTCAGGTCCTTCCAAAGGCCTCCGAGCCTCCAACTTGCTGTGTGGGCCCTCCACTCAAAAGGCCAGCTCAGGAACTCGGCTGTCTGTGCTCCAGTCCCTACTCTGCCACTTCTTATCTGTGTAGTTTTAGGCAAGTCACTTAACCCTCCTGTGCCTCATTCTTCTCAGGTGAAAAATGAAGGTCAAGACACCCACCTACTTCACCTGGAAGAGTAAAAGATAAAGCCTGTGCGGCCTTTAACAGAAGGCTTGACAGAGAGTTTGTCTTAACACGAGGTCGTGATGCCACAGCGGGGAAGTCTTTGTAAACTGCAAAGCCCTAAATGGCCCTTGGCTGTGTATTGTGCCATGTTTCTGACCCAACAGACCCAAAACTCTGAAGGAGGACCTCCTAGTGGCCCCTAATCTATCCCAGATGTTCTCTACCATCATTATCCTTATCAGTACATGATCAATAACCTCCTCAGGCTTTAGAAAGGCCACAGACAAGGGTTGAGGTCCCAGAGAACACCCTAGAATAGCACCACTCCAGCTAAGCCCACTGTCCCCAGAGGCCTCACAATAATCTGAAACAGGGAAGAGTCATTATTATTCCATTTTACAGATCTGGATGCTGGAGCTCAGAGAACTTACAGCTGCCTGATCCCAAAGCCCAGGCTCCATTGCTGTCCCCAGCTGACTGACTGGAGTCCCGGCCTAGCAGTCCACACCTGCGCTCAACTTGGGAACTCTTTTGAGCTTCCCCACAATCCTGCCCAGCAGCTTCTCCCTCCTATTTTCACCAGGTACTTGTCTGTCCTTCCAGGATCTTATGCCAGTCAGCCCGGGAACATGCTAAGAAGCTTCAGTCATGTCCTACTCTTTGCAACCCCATGGACTGTAGCTCACCAGACTCCTCTGTCCGTGGGATTTCCCAGGCAAGAATACTGGAGTGGGTCGTCATTTCCTACTCCAGGGGATCTTTCCGACCCAGGGATAGAACCTGCATCTCTTGCATCTCCTGCATTGGCAGGAGGGTTTTTTATCACTAGGGCCACCTGGGAAGACCAGGAAGAGCCAGCAACAAATCAACTGCTCTTTCCCCCTGGATTCCAGAACAAGAGAAGCTGGTGTCACTGTGAGCCTGGAGGCCCCAGGCCTAGATTTGCCCGTCAGTATTACCAACAGCCCCCACGTGGAAGGGGCTCTTATTCCCATGTTACAGTTTGACTCGGAGAAGTTCACTAGAACAACTTGCCTAAGGTTACTTAGCTAAAGAGGCTGTGAGCCAGAGTTGAAACAGGTCTATCGGATTCCAAAAGGCTTGCTGCCAAGGCACCAAAGACTTGAGTGACATTGAGTGACTTCTTTCCCGATTCTAGTCCTTAAATGCAGATAGCAACATGCCGTTTGTTGAGTTGCGAGAATTAAGTGGAAGAGTTTGTAAAGTGCCCGGAACAGCACCGCACACATGAGTGCGGTATTGCTGAAGGACCGGGGGCGCTGAGGTCAGGCCAATCCAAGGTCGAGACCCGGCTTCACTTTTGCTCATGGAGACAAATGTTGTATCTCTCTGAGCCTCAACACTCTCATCTGGAATACAGGGATGATCAGCCACTCTCATCAAGATGGTCCCCAAAGATTAATTTTTTAAAACTTAAAGACATGACTCTCATACAAATAAAAAGTAAGCGTGTGCCAAGGGGTTCCCTGGTGGTCCAGTGTTTAAGAATCCGTCTTGCACCGCAAGGGTTGTGGATTTGATCCCTGGTCAGGGAATTAAGATCCCACATGCTGGGGGCATCTAAACCCGAGCCCCACACTACTGAACCTGCACACCACTCACTGCTAGAGAGTAGGTGCGCTGCAGTGAGGATCCCGAACGACACAACTGAGACCCTATGCAGGCAAATAAATAATTTTCTTTTTAAGTGCATGTCCTCCCTGCTCTCTCTTGGGCCCACATTCTGCCCAACTGTATCTTGTTCTCAAGAGGCATAAGTCGTCTCCCCCAGGAAGGCCACCCAGTTGCAGAGGAGGTGGCATGTGGCTCCTCTTTGCTCGGCTCTCAGAGCACATCATGGCCCTGATCATGGCCTGAAATTCAGCTAGCCCTTCCTTATTGCTGCTTTGGGAGAGTAGCTCCATGTTCTGGCATGACTGTAACACACTTCATAGATGTAGGAGCTGGTGTCATAGATGAAAAGCACAGAGGAAACGCTGGTGTTGCACTGTTATTCTGGTCAAAAAAAGTTTGAAATCAAAAAGGGTGATAGAACTGCACAGCTCATTTTACCCAGAAATAGAGAAAGTTCAAGTTTTAGATGACACTGAAAGGGGTTCAGGAAGTTTTGGTTCCTGGAAATAATTAAAATTTATGTGAAGAACAGAAAATGAGAAAAGGTACTTTTTCCTTGAAAATAAAGACTTTGCTTAAAAAAAAAAGTAAGCACGTGCTAAAATTATCTGTAATTTATTAGCATTTAACCAATCAGCAGGGCTGTTAAGCTGGTTCAAAGAGTGTAAGAAAGTTTATAATCAATGAAAGACAAAATGCTGAAAAATGATTGCAGAGTGAAACTGCCTAAACTCCTACAGGGCAAAACAACTACAACCTTCAGGATGACCTTTTCTACTGGACAAAAATCATAAATAAACCTACAGTGAACACAGAACTTCCCTGTGTTTGGGGCCTAGCAAATGAGTAAATGACAAGTCAGAAAAAGATCTGTTCCCCTAGAGACTTAGATAACCCTTGAGTGGGCCTGTTAAAAGGATGCTCCAGCATGTTTCTGAAAGGACAAGCAGTTCTCCTTTTACATTATTGCTGAGTGTGGGGTAGTTTTTTTTAACCTGAGGGTGCAATGCAACAACAGAGGTAGAAAGGATTTACAGATTTATTATTTGTGCAGTGTCTCTGCCCACCAAACCCAGAACTCGGGGGGATTCCCTCTGAGCCACCCCTATAATACCAAATGAGGTAGACAGTGAGCTAGGAATGCTTGAAAGGCTATAAACTATTTACAAACACCATCTTATTCATCTTTTTAAAAAAATTCATTTATTTGCTTTTGGTTGTGCTGGGCCTTCTCAGGCTTTCTCTAGTTGTGGCAAGTGCGGGGCGGGGGGGGGGGGGCACTCTCAAGCTGTGGTGTGCAGGCTTCTCACTGCTTCTCTTGTAGCACAGCACAGGCTCTACAGCGCAAGAGCTTCAGTGGCTGTGGTGCACAGGCTTTAGTTGGCCTTCAGTATGTGGACTCTTCATGAACCAGGGGTCAAATCCATGTCCCCTGCATTGGCAGGCAGATTCTTAACCACTGGGCTACCAGGTAAGTCCCTTTACTTATCTTTATTTCCTTCCAGATCATTCTGAATGTCAGGGTTGGGATTAGGGTGAGGTGATGCTGAATATCACACGATCCATATCCTTTTCATGGAGTCCCTGCTCACCCAGTGGCTCTCTGGTAGGGTCTGGAAAAGTGTTTAGTTCTATTTATTCAATGACTATTTCCTGGGGGGGGCCTACACGCTGCCAGCACTGTCCTGGGTACTTGGGATGAAGCAGAAAGCAGTCCCTGCCTTCAAAAGCCTAGAATCTAAACAGGAGACAATCAACCAAGATAAGGTTGCTGGGCTTCTCTGGTAGCTCAGACGGTAAAGAATCCACCTGCAATGTGGGAGATCTGGGCTCAGTCCCTGGGTGGGGAAGATGCCCTGGAGAAAGAAGGGAATGGCAACCCACTCCAGTATTTTTGCCTAGAAAATCCCATGGACAGGGGAGCTACAGTCCATGCGGTTGCAGAGAGTTGGACACAACTTGAGCGACTAACACACACACAAACACAAGCACTCAAAAGGAAAAGCACAGGGATGAAGAGGAGCAGGGCTGCCAGCTTCCAGGCCAGCAGAGGAAAAGTTTTCCAAATGGGGACATTCAAGTTGGGGCATGAAGAATGAGACAATGCCAACGAAGGAAAAAATTGTGAGGAAGGCATCACAGGCGAGAGGCACAGCACACGCAAAGGCTGTGATGCAGGAACCAGCTTCAAGGCACGGAGCAAAACAGTGTGGCCATTGCTTAGAAAGTGGCAGGAGATGAGGTGAGGACAGAAACCAGGACTTGTGGTAAGGGTGGAGGCAAATCTGATCAGAGACTTAGATTTAATTCTAAACATGATGGGAAGGTACTGGAGTGTTTGGGTCAGACACCTCTGTTATCCCATCTCTGAAAGGGAGGCGGTCTTGGTTTCTACCTCAGGGCTCCAACCAGGGGTTCTGATGGTGAGGTTCCTGAACTGGCAGCATCAGCATCCCCTGGAACTTGTTAGAAATACATATTCTTGGGACCAACCCCAAACCTACAGATCAAACACTGAGAGTGGGACCCAGCAAGCTGGGTTTTAACAAGCCCTCTGGGTGATTTTGATGACGTACAAGTTTGGTAACCACTGCGCTGGAATCAATTTTGTTGTTCAGTCACTCAGTCATGTCCGACTCTTTGTGACCCCATGAACTGCAGCACGCCAGGCTTCCCTGTCCTTCACAATCTCCTGGAGTTTGCTCAAACTCACGTCCATTGAGTCGGTGATGCCATCCAACCATCTCATCCTTTGTCGCCCCCTTCTCCTCTTGCCCTCAATCTTTCCCAGCATCAGGGTCTTTTCCAATGAGTTGGCTCTTCGCATCACGTAGCCAAAGTATAGGAGCTTCAGCTACAGCTTCAGCACCGGTTCTTCCAATGAATATTAAGAGTTGAATCAATAACCCACAAGTTAGAAACGCGACCCCAGGTCACCACCTCGTGTTATGTTATGGGAACTACAGCCTGGATACACATTCCATCCCCAGCCGGCTGGGAAGAGGAAGAGCACTTTCCACCAAAAGGACACAGACCGTGGTCCTGGACAGGAGGGCGGCTTTAGAGCGTACCTGCCCACTTTTCTCATATGCAAGGAACACAACATAGGAGGGCTTCCTCAGTGAATAACTTCAAGCTTTCTCCCTGCTACAGTCGGGATAAAGTCCAGATTCCTTGCCAGATTTGCTCTCTCCCTATCTTCCTGTCCTCATTTCTCTCCTCTCACTCATGTACTCCCTGCCAGCTTACTTCCTCTTTGCTTCTCAAACACACCAAGCATATCAGGGCTTTGGTACTTGCTGTTATGCCTGGAAAGTTCTCCCTGCAGACTTGCATGGCTCATTCCACTTCAATCAGATCTCATTCCAATGCCACCTCCTTCAGGAAGCCTTAACTATACCCAAGCAGCCCTAGCCCTATTTCTATGACCCTATCTTCTTTTTCTTCCTCCCTGACATTGTTTTATACGTTTATTTGATTTTTGTCTATCCTTCTGAGACCATGCGTTCCAATAAGGGAGGGATGTTCATTCTGTTCATGTTATAGTTCCAATACACACAGTTGGTGCTCAACAGATATTTACCAAACAAATAAATATACTGTGAGACAGGTTTACCACCCTCTTTCTGACCAATGGGGAGACTGAGGCTTAGTAAAGTGACATGACATGCCTCACTCAAGCTCATACAATGAGTAAGGGGCTGGGATTCATACATAAAAAAGGAGTTCTGGAAGCTGAGGTGTGAGCTATGTTGATAGAGGCTGGAGGAACTCCAGTAACCCTGGAGTTCTGGAGGCTAGGGAGACTTTTTTTCTTTTTTGGTTCCTCTAGGTCTTCATTGTTGCATGTGGACTTTTTTCTAGTTGCAAGAGAGCTTAGCTGCCCCATGACATATAGGATCTTATTTCTCTGATCAGGGATCGAACCTGTGTCCCCTGCATTAGAAGGCGGATTCTTAACCATTGGACCACCAGGGAAGCCCCTAGGGAGACTTTTCAATCTGGCCATCAAGCCTCCGTCACCCAAGGTCAGCAAGAGGCACTTATGAGTTTTAAAGGATGTTCTTCAAGATCAAGGAACAGAGGGCAAGGATCCAGTTCCAAGATCTCAAATGGGGCAGTGTTGTCAGGGGTGTTGGGCGGCACCACTGATAGGGGTGTGGCCTGGACAAAGAACAGGAGGAAGCAGGAGTGCAGACATTCTGCAATGGATCCCAAGTCGAATGCGGTATTCAAACATTCCATTATTAATTAGCATAGGTGAAAATCTTGTTTTTAATAATCTGAGCCTGGGACTAAATTCTATTTCACAGAAAACAGAGTGTGTGGGGGGGGGGGGGGGGGCGGGGCAGGGGGCGTTTTTTGTTGTTGTTGCTTTGCTTTTGCTTTTTTGGTGGAGCCATGAGGTTTGTGGGGTCTTAGTTCCCCAACCAGATATTGAACCTCAGCCCAGGGATTGAACCTCGGCACTTGGCAGAGGGAACATGGAGTCCTAAGCACCGGACTGCCAGGGAATTCTGGGAGGCTTGTTTTGTTTCGTTCATTTTAATAGGCTTTGTTTTAGTTTTAGGTTTGCAGAAAATTTGTGCGGAAATTACACCAAGTACCTCCATACTTCTCCCCCCAACAAACCCAGTTTCTCCTATTTTTAACATCTTGCATTAGTGTGATACATTTGTTACAACTGATGAACCAATACTGACACATCATTATTCACGGAAGTCCATAGTTTACATTAAGATTCGCTTTTTTATGTTGCAAGGTTCTGTGGGTTTTGACAAATGTGTAGCCCTGTATTCACATGACAGTATCATGGAGAAGGGTTTCACTGCCCTAAAAATGCCCATGTATCATCTGTTCATCCCTCCTGCCCTTCTCCCAAATCCTTGGCAACCACTGATCTTTTTATTGTCTACAATTTTGCCTTTTCCAACACAGTATTTGCTTGGTTTTAATATACAGTGAATCTGCCAAGAAAGCAAATAAGTTGGGAATAGATCAGGTTGCACTTGTTTCGGAACTTTACCTAGAGCTGGCACTCACATTTTGGACCATCACAGCCATGCAGTTGTGGTGTTTGAGTAGTCGGAGTTCTTGATTCAGCCCACAGATTCACGGTGATTCCGCTTACAATCGTGCCCTCCCAACTACAAGTCATCCCCTGGAGGAATTGGTTCCAGGACCTCCTGCAGATACCAAAATCCACAGATGCTCAAGTCTGTGGATATATAAAATTACATAAAATGGTGTAGCATTTGCATATACCCTACATACATCCTCCCATATACTTTAAATCATCTCTAGATTACTTATAATACCTAAAACAATGTAAATGTCATGTATTTTGGTGGTGGTGGTGGTGGTGATGGTTGTTGTTTTTTTGGCTGCAGTTTGGAGCATGTAGGGTCTTAGCTCCCTGCTGCTGCTAAGTCGCCTCAGTCATGTCCAACTCTGTGCGACCCCATAGATGGCAGCCCACCAGGCTCCGCCGTCCCTGGGATTCTCCAGGCAAGAACACTGGAGTGGGTTGCCATTTCCTTCTCCAATGCATGAAAGTGAAAAGTGAAAGTGAAGTCACTCAGTCGTATCCAGACTCTTAGTGACCCCATGGACTAGCCCACCAGGCTCCTCCACCATGGGATCCTCCAGGGATCAAACCCAGGCCCTCTGCATTGGAAGCAAGGAGTTGACCACTGCACCTCCAGTGAAGTCCCAAAGCCAGGTAAATAGTTGCCAGTGTGTGGCAAATGCACATTTTGCTTTTTAGGTCCTTCTGAAGAAAAAAAAAAATTTTTTTTTCCCAAATATTTTCAGTCTGAGGTTGGTTGAATCTTTGGATAGGGAGGACTGACTGTACTTTGTGACAATATTGTGCCCAAATATTTATGTGTTGCTTTTTATTCTTATTTAGCTGTTCTGGGTCTTTGTTGCAACACACAGGCTTTCCCTACTTGTGGTGAGTGAGGCTGGGCTACTTCCTAGTTGAGGTATGCAGGCTTCTCACCATGGTGACTTCTCTTGTTGCAGAGTTAGGCTGCCTGGAGTGTGAAGTCAAGTGGCCTTAGGAAGCATCACTATGAACAAAGCTAGTGGAGGTGATGGAATTCCAGCTGAGCTAGTCTAGTTCAAATCCTAAAAGATGATGCTGTGAAAGGGCTGCACTCAACATGCAGCAAATTTGGAAAACTCAGCAGTGGCCACAGGACTGGAAAAGGTAATTTTCATTCTAATCCCAAAGAAAGGCAATGCCAAAGAATGCTCAAACTACCGCACAATTGCACTCATTTCCACGCTAGCAAGGTAATGTTCAAAATCCTTCAAGCTAGGTTTCAGTAGTGCATGAGCTGAGAACTTCCAGATGTAGAAGCTGGAGCCAACATCTTTTGGATCATAGAAAAAACAAGGGAATTACAGAAAAACATTTACTTCTGCTTCATTGACTGCATGCTAAAGGCTTTGACCATGTGGATCACAACAAGTTGTGGAAAATTCTTCAAGAAATGAGAATACCAGACCACCTTACCTGTCTCCTGAGAAACCTATGTAGGTGAAGAAGCAACAATTAGAACTGGACATGGAACAACGAGCTGATTCAAAATTGGGAAAGGAGTACATCAAGGCTGTATATTGTCATCCTGCTTATTTAACTTATATGCAGAGTACATCATGCAAAATGCCAGGCTGGATGAAGCTCCAGCTGGGACCAAGATTACCAGGAGAAATGTCAATAACCTCAGATATGCAGATGAAACCACCCTAATGGCAGAAAGCAAAGAAGAACTGAAGAGCCTCTTGATAAGGGTGAAAGAGGAGAGTGAAAAAGCTGGCTTAAAACTCAATATTCAAAGAACTAAGATCATGGCATCTGGTCCCATCACTGCATGGCAAATAAATGGGGAAACAATGGAAACAGTGATAAACTTTATTTTCTTGGGCTCCAAAATCACTGAGGACAGTAACTGCAGCCATGAGATTCAAAGATCCTCGCTCCTTGGAAGAAAAGCTTTGACAAATCTAGACAGCATATTAAAAAGCAGAGACATTACTTTGCCAAAAAAGGTCGGTCTAGTCAAAGCTATGGTTTTTCCAGTAGTCATGGATGGATGTGAGAGTTGCACCATAAAGAAGGCTGTATGCCGAAGAATTGATGCTTTTGAATTGTGCTGGAGAAGACTCTTGAGAGTCCCTTGGACAGTGAGGAGATCAAACCAGTCAATCCTAAAGGAAATCAACCATGAAGGGGTTGGAAGGATTGATGCTGAAGCTGAAGCTCCAATACTTTGGCCACCTGAGAAGAGCCCATGACTGACTGGAAAAGACTCTGATGCTGGGAAAGATTGAGGGCAGGAGCAGAAGGGGGTGACAGAAGATGAGATGGTTAGACAGCATCATCAACTCAATGAACATGAATCTGAGCAAACTCCAGGAGATAGTGAAGGACAGGGAAGTCTGGCCTGCTGCTGTCCATGTGGTCACAAAGAGTCTGACACAACTTAGTGACTGAACAACATTTCCTCGTGATTCAGCCATGCACTTTAACAGAAATGCCACTGAAAGTATGCTGCATCCCTCTCAGTGCGTCATATGAGGGACAGGTCAATCTGCCCCATTACTGGTGATTCTTTACTTCCTCACTTGATTGGTTTCTTCACTGTAAAGTTACAATGTTACCCTTTGTGATTAATAAGTACCCTGTGAGGAGATACTCCAGGACTATGCAAATATCCTGTTTCTTGTCAAACTTTAATCCATTATTGCAATATCCATTAATGATTCTCTCCTGAAACAATTACTACTAGAACGGTTGCCAAATGGTAAATTTCTAATTCCTCTTTTTCTACATTTACTAGTTGTCCTTTTACTGTTAAGAGCTTTCCTTTCCCTTATGTGTATATGTATGTATGTATGTGTGTGTTTATACCTTAATCTTATATACACTCTCTTAATCCTACTCCAATCAGACTCTTGCTCCCATTTTTCTATTTACACTCTTTCCTTTCAAAGTAACAATGCCCTCCACTTGGCTAAATCAGTTCTTGATCTTCATCTTCCTGGACCTCTCAGCAGCATTTGACACAGTTCATAAATTCTCCCCGCCATGAAATGTTTTCCTCACTTGGTTCCCAGGCCATTTTCCTCACTGGCTGCTCTATCTCAGGCTCCATTTTTAGTTCTTTGTTTCTTAATGTTGGGGCCCCCGGGTCTGAGTCCTTAGCCCTGCCCTCTTCTCTGTCTATGCTCACTCTGTTGGAGATCTCACCCAGCCTCATGGCTTTTCCACAATGATGACTCCTGTGTTAATCTACTCGGGCTGCCATAACAAGATACCACAGACTGAGGGGCTTAAAGACAGAATTTTTAAAAATTTCTCAGAGTTCTGGAGGTTGAAAGTCCAAGATAAGGGTGCCAGTAGGGCTGGTTTCTGTAAGAACTCTCTTCCTGGTTTGCAACCTTCTTTGTGTGCCTTCACACAGCCTGTCTTCTGCACACACACACATACACACAGAGAAAGACAGAGGAGCCACTCAGATGTCTCCTCGTCTTCTTCTAAGGATTATTGAATTAAGGCCCTACCCTCATGACCTCATTTAATCGTAATTACCTTTTTAAAAGGCCCTATCTCCAAACATAGTCACATCGGGGTGTTAGAGTTTTGACACAAATTCTGGGGAGACACAAGTCAGTCCATAACAACTATCAAAATTATAACTCCAACCTGGGCTCAGATTCATAAATGCAACTTCTAACTAGACCTCTTCACTTGGAAATCTGATAGGTGCCTTAAATTTAACAAGTTCCAGATATTAATAGAACTGCTAATTCTCCTCTCCTTTCCCCTGCAAAAAAAAGTTCTCCTTCTACAGGCTTCCACATCTCAGTTAATGGCAAATTCCTTCTTGCAATTCTTCTGGGCAAAAACCTTGGAGTCATCTTCAATTCCTCTTTCTCAAACACTCCATCATCAATCTGCTCCAAAATGTATATTAGTTTCATAATAACCCCATTTATTACCTTCATAATAATCCCAAAGTCAAACTTTGGTTCAAGCCATCACCATCTTTTGTCTGGACTGTGGCAGCAGCCTCTTATCTGTCTCTCTGCTTCAGCTCACTCATATCCCATTTGTTCTACACACATCAGTTACAGAGATGACATCCTGTAAAAATGCAAATTAAGTCCTGTCCTTTCTCTGGTCAAAACTCTCCAACATGGTCCACCTCACTCATACCAGAAGCCAAAGTCCTTACAATGACCCACAAAGGTGTGCATGAACTAGTCCCAGGGGAATCTCCCTGACATCATCTTTCCCTTGCTTATTCAGCTCAGCCATCCTGTCTACTGGCTTTTCCTTAAACCCACCAGGCATGAGTCCACTTCACGATCTTTGCCTATTCTCTGCTTGGAACAATCTACTCCCATATACCCCTGTGACTCCCTGCCTCACCTCTTCCGTGTTTCCTTAAGCAAGGCTTCCATCGACTATCTATTTGAATTTACACTATAGCACCCCCTTCTCCCTTCCCTGCCTTGTTTTCCTCCATAGTGCTCATCACCATCTGACAGAGCACATATCTCTCTACAAAGCATGAGACCTGTGAGAACAGGCACTTCTCTGTTCTCAGTGGCACCCCCATAATAATCACTCACACTGACTTTACTCTTGTTATATGTCAGCATATTTTTAAGGGCTTTACTGTACCACTCGGGGGCTTCCCAGGTGGTGCAGTGGTAAAGAATCCACCAGCCGACGCAGGGGATGAAGGTTCGATCCCTGGGTAGGGAAGAATGCCTGGAGATGGAATAGCAATCCACTCCAGTGTTCTTGCCTGGAAAATTCCATGGACAGGAGCCTAGCGGGCGGGCTGCATACAGTTCATGGGGTTGCAGAGTCAGACACAACTGAGTTACTGAGCACGCATATGCTGTTATCACTCATTTAATCCTAACAAGGGCCTTCAGAGGTGGGTATAGCATAATAGTAATGCTACATAACAAACCATCCCAAATACCCATGCCTTATGGCAGCAAATGCTGATTTCTCCCTCTTCCCCTGCATTTGGGGTTTGGCTGATCTCAGCTGGGCTCTGCTGGGTTTAACTACTACATGTGTCTCTTATTCTTCTGGATTTGATGTTAGGGATTTAGATAGAAACTATTGCTTTCCTACATTGACACAGAGCATTCTCTTCCTACCTGTTTAGTTTCCTGACATTCAAAAAAGAAAGAGTTCATGGGAAAAAAAAATAATACATGCAAAAGAGGAGACTTCCCTGGAGGCTTCCCCGTGGCTAAGACTCTTCTCTCCCAATTCAGGGGGCCCAGGTTTGATCCCTGGTCAGGGAGCTAGATCCCACATGCTGCAGCTAAGAGCTCACAGGCCACAACAGAAACTGGAGATCCCACACGCGGTGATGAAGACCTGGCACAGCTAAATAAATAAACAAAAATACAACCTAAAATTTAATACTGGGAAATCCCTGGCAGTCCAATGGTTAGGACTCGGCACTCTCACTGCCAGGGGCCCAGGTTCAATCCCTGATCAGGGAACTGAGATTATGCAAGTTGTGTGGCTCAGTCAGCCAAAAATAATAATACAAACAAAACACTAAACTACGAAACTATCCTTATCCCAGACTTTTCTATGGCAACTTTGATTGACACTGTTTCAAAAGATGGAATACACTAATGACAGCCCCATCCTTGTGACAGAGACGGAAATTCCAAGGAGGCAGTTGGAAACATGAGAGATCTCTTAAGGCCTAGGCTGAACTTGCACATTGTCATTTTCATCCACGTTCCACTGGCCAAAGCAAACTGCATGGCCACATCTAATATCAACAGAGAGTATCAATCAGTCCTAACTGGGGGAGAGACTGAATCATTGAATAGTAATCTAATTTGCTGCAAGATTTGTCATGCTGCACCCCAATGTTCATAGTGGTACTATTTAACCAAGAAATGGGAAAAACCTAAGTATCAACAGACCAATAGGTAAGAAAGATACAGCATACATACATACACACATGTGTTATTTTTAATTTCCACAAATAAGTGATGTCATATAATATTTCTCTTTCTTCAACTTATTTCACTTAGTATGATAATCTCTATGTCCATTCATGTTGCTGCAAATGGCAATTCATTCTTTTATGGTGGACTAATACTCCATTGTGTATATATGTGTACTTGTCTCTTCTGTCTTTCATTTGGTTCTTACATTTACTGATTTTTAAAAAAATATGTATTTGGCTGCATCAGGTCTTAGTCGTGCACTCGGGCTCTCTGGTTGTGCCTTGTGGGCTCCAGAGTGCATGGGCTTCAGTAGCTGCAGCTAGCGGGTTTTGTTGCTCCATGGCATGTGGGGTCTTAGTTCCCTCCCTGACCAGAGATTGAAACCATGTCCCCTGCATTGCCGTGTGGATTCTCAACCACTGGATCACCAGGGAGTCCCTGTTTTCCTTTTCTGACCCTACCCCAGCCCAGCCCCTTGTCAATTCTGACCTCAAATTGTGTGACTGTTGCAGGGGCCCCTCCTCTCTCCCTCTCCCATGGGCTCTGCACACGGCTCCCTTCCTGCTCAAGAGTTTTCAGTGGCATTGCATCACCTTCAGAGAAAGTCCAAACATCTTGGTCTCAGATACATGGCATGTGTAAGCTTGACTCCAACTTGATTGGATTCCAGCTCTGTCATTTACTAGTAGTAAATCTTGGAGAAGTTATTTGACCTCTCTGAGCCTTAGTTTCCTTATCTGTTAAGAGAGAAAGAGAAGAAAGAAAGAAAGGGGAGAGGATATAGCATGACATATAACTTTTGTATTTGTTTCCTGTTAGGATAATATACTGATTGCCTTTTTTTTCAGGATTCTTTCTTTTTTTAATGGAAGTATAGTTGATTTACAATATTGTGTTAGTTTCACACGTACAGCAAAGTGATTCAGTTTTTTATATATATATATTCTTTTTCAGATTCTTTTCCACTACAGGTTACTGTAAGATATTGAATATAGTTCCCTATGCTACATAATAAATCTTTGTTTATTTTATATATGATAGTGTGCATCTGTTAATCTCAGTTGCTCAGTCATGTCCGACTCTTTGCAACCCCATGGACTGTAGCCTGCCAGGCTTCTCTGAACATGGAATTCTCCAGGCAAGAATTCTAGAGTGGGTTGCCGTGCCCTCCTCCAGAGTATCTTCCCAACCCAGGGATATAACCTGCATCTCTTAAGTCTCCTGCAGTGGCAGGCGGGTTCTTTACCACTAGCGCCACCTGGGAAGCCCGTTAATCTCTCACTCCTAATTCATTTCTTCCCCCACTCCCCTTTGGTTACCGAAAGTTTGTTTTTTATGTGTGTGGATTTGTTTCCGTTTTGCTACATGTAGAAATAAAGTTATCTTTGTTGTACAAAGAAAAAAATCAAACAAAAAATTCACACTGTGCAGACAAAAGTGTTTAAAGTAAAAGTTTCCTCCTCTTCCTTTCTCCTGAAATAAGTTCCATTAAGAGTTTATGGTAAATCTTTCCTGAACTATGTCCAAAACCACATAATACTTATACATATACCTGTTTTTAAAAGTTTTTTTAAATGCGTTCTCACCAAACTTTTGTCTCTTGCTTTTTATCACATACTAGTATGGCAAGGCCAGGTTTCTATGTCCAGAAATCACTTTTAACGACTTTGCCACTTACTAGCTGTGGGATCTTGCACACGTGGCTTAACCTGAGACTTGGTGTATTTAATTTGTAGCTGCAGATAAACATGTACCTGTCACACAGAGCCATTATGAGGATTAAATGAGTTAATACACATAAAGCATCTTGTACAGTCTGACATATTAAGAGCTCAAAACATATTAGCTGTCCCTATTAATAGCTCCATGTCTAGCTATACCATAATTTACGTAACCAGTTCTGTACCCATGGTCACTTAGTGTGCTGTGTTGTTCATAAAGATGGTCACAATGATTCCCCCACCCCACATACTTGACTCTGCAATATGACTCTGTTGTCTTTTCCATCAAGAGACTATTTCTAGTCTTCTTGAATCTGAGTTGGACATGTGATAGGCATTGATCAATAAAATGTAGTGAAGATGATGCTATAGCACTTCAGAGCACTTCAGAACCTAGGCCTCAAGAGGCCTTGTTGCTTTGGTTTTTTCCTTTCAGAGGCCATCATGAGGAAGCCTGAGCTAGCTTGTTGAAGCCACATGGAGAAGAACCTAAACTCTCAAGCCAGCAGCCCCAGCCATCTGCCAGACTCGTGAATGAGGCCATATATGTTTGACCAATGAGTTTGCTGACTTGCAAACTGACTGCAATGCAGCAGTAAGCCCAGGCAAAACCATGTACAGCCAAAAAGAGCTGTCCCAGCTGAGACATGTCCAAGTTGCCAATCCACACAAATATAAGCAAAAAATTACTGTCATTTTAAATTACTGTTTTGGGATGATTTGTTAAGCAGCAATAGAAAGTTGATATGCTGAGGTTCTTATGCAGTGCCTATGGCTTTGGTTGGAATGTAAGCTCCATTTCTTAAGTGACCTTGGGCATGTCCTGCAACCTGACTGAACCTCAGTTTCCACCTCCGTACAGTGGGATACTTTTAGTTCCTACCTCACTCGGCTGATGTGAGGATAAAATGAGATGATGAACATTCAGTGTGTGGCACAGGACAAGTACTGTGAACATTTTAACTAGGGCTGTGGCTATTGTTATTGTTTGAAGAAAGTTTAGTCTGAGAGCTGTACTATGGAGGGACAAGAGGAATTAGTATTAAAGATAACTGTTTTTGGAGGCGCCATAACTACTGAACATTGGAGATTGAGGACTTTTTGGAATCAGAGACCTATACCAGGCTGGCCTGGAAGATAGCAGGGGTTGGGTCTCAACTGTGACCTACATGTGTGTGTCTGGGTGAGCCCTCTGAATGACATCACACATGGAGGCTGGAATTGGGTAGAATGAAGAACTGAGGCTGTGGGAGCTGCTGAGATTATTGAAAAGGTCTCGTGACGGTTACACCCTGGGACCTACCCCTACTCTTTTCAGATGAAATTCCAGACTCCTAACCATGGCCTGAATGCCCTGCCCACCTTTCCCACCTTATTTCCTACTCTTCTTTCCTTCGCTCAGGATGCTTTGGCTGCCCTGGCCTCTTTCCTCGAACTTATCAAGCTCTTTCCTGCCTCAGGACTTTTGTTCTGTCTTTCCCTCAGAGGGACCTTCTGAACCACTCAAGCTAAAGTTCTCCCCTCATACCTACTTATCTTTTTCCTTCATAGCATTTGTTCGCTTGTTTACCTGTGCATTATCTGTTAGCACTTTAGGTGAGTTTTACAAGGAACTGGTATCTGTCTTGCTCATACCACATTCTCAGCATCTAGAACACTATCTGTCTCATGGCAAGTGATGAAAGGCTATGAACTGAATAAATGTGAGTAAAGATAGGGAAAAGGAACCAGAGAGTGGAAAGACACCTGAAAAGCTAAATGAAGGCCTCATTTCCTGGAAGATAGCGTCACAGAAACCTAGAATCATCTTGTTTAACCTGTGAAACTAAGACTCATAAAGCAGAAGTAACTAGCTTGAACTCCAATACTTTGGCCACTTGATGCAAACCTACTCATTGGAAAAGACCCTGATGCTGGGAAAGACTGAAGGCGGAAGAAGGGGATGACAGAGGATGAAGTGGTTGGATGGCATCACCGACACGACGGACATGAGTTTGAGTAGGCTCCCGTAGTTGGTGACAGACAGGGAAGCCTGGTGTGCTGCACTCCATGGGGTCGCAAAGAGTCGGACATGACTGAGCAACTGAACTGAACTGAACTAGCATGAGGGCACTTGGAGAGTCATTACCGTGGACTTTCAGTCCACTGAGGTCAAATGCCACAGACCTCTCTGACAGACAGAAGAGGCCCAGAAAAGGTCACAGCCACCTCCCTGAGGCCACCACTGCAGCTGCCTCCACTCCATCCCAGGAGGGGAGGAGACTGTCTCTTTGACAGCAGAAGTGCCAGTCAGCTGAAGAGCTGTGAAAGGAGAGCTGGAGAAGGTGGGGAGGCCCATCCCCTGGGTCAAGCAGCTATTCTGAGGCAGTTCAGGGATAAAAACAGGTACCAAAATAACCCAGCCTTCTCACCCTTGTTCCAGACCTCACACCTCTGCCCCACCAAAGGTGAGGCTAACACTTGAATTCCTCAGGAACACACACACCAGCTTTCAGCAGGGCCTGCAGGGAACAGAACAGGGTGACCATCAGACTCAGCCCTGTCCACTGGAAGGTCACAGTCTGATGGAAGAAGCAGGCCACAGACGGTGAAGGACAGGGAGGCCTGGTGGGCTGCAGTCCATAGGGTCGCAAAGAGTCGGACACAACTTAGCAACTGAACAACAAAGGGAGGGAAGAACCCCAGAGGTAATGATCCTTGGATTGGTTCAATGGACATACCGAAGTTAGCTGGTCAAGGAGGTGGTAGTACCAGAAGTAATTGCCAGTGCAAAGGGAGGGAGGCAACACAGAAGAAATCCAGAAACAGTCTGCAGTTTTAGTGAGTGGGAGCCTCAGGAAATTTTTATGAGAGCAGCAGAAGTGGCTTGGGGCGGTGGGGGGTGAAAGGATGGCGGTAGTGTCCAAATTATGCAGAAACCCCGATGTTAAGAGAAGAGCTTGCGCTCTTTTTTGGTGCACAAAGGAAAGTCTTGGGAGATGTTCAACCAAGAGGACGTCATAATCAGTTTTGCACAACAGAAAGTGTCCTACACCTGCCTTGGGGCGGTTGCCCGGGAAAGTGGGGTGGAGAGGCAGATTGAAGAGAGAAAATATTTTATTCTGGCTAGGGCAGCTCTGGCTAGGACTCCTGTAAGAGCAGGAACTGGGTCTAAGTGTCCAGAGGGCTAGTATCGTCACTTCTCGACTCCTGCGCCACCCCACTCCTGGGGTCCAACTTTCGTTCACTTGTCCCGGAACTCGAAGTGTGAGCAGAAAAAAATGTGCCGCTGGAACCCCGAGCCTAGACGAGGGACCAGTGTAGGAGACTTCAACTCCCAAAATGCTTCGCTCTCCAGCTCTGCAGGTCGCGCATGCTTCTTTTCACGAAAGGCGGACCGGCTTGCAGACTGCAGGACTTGCCAACTGGATGAAATGCAGGAAACCTAGGGACCGCCATCTTACCTGAGGTCAAACCAATTGTACACTTAGGGGGAGGTTAGTGTTCTCTCTCTCGTCAGCTCGTACAGGTACTGCAATAAAGTTCGCTTAATTATTGCAAGTCTCCTTATTATGATTTACGATAAGAATGCCTTCCATTTTGCGCCGCAGTTCAGAACTGAACCCCTAGGGATTCAATGAGACATCCCAGCATGGCCGCACTCTGCGAGACTCCGCTGGGGGAGGAGTCGGAAGCGGTCCCTCCCCGCCTCCCGGTCGGAGGGGGGTTTCCGCTTCCGGCAGCGACGGCTGCAGCCTCGCTCTGGTCCCTGCGGCTGGCGGCCGAGCCGTGTGTCTCCTCCTCCGCCGCCGCCATATTGTCTGTGTGAGAAGAGGGGAGCGCGGCCGCCGCCGCTGCCGCTTCCACCCCAGGTACTGTGGGAGCTGCCAGGCGAGGTCGTTGTGGGGTGCGGGTGGGCCCAGACGGGACAGCGGGGCGCGGCCGCCTCTCACGCCTCCAGCAGACTCCGGAGCGGCCCTTCGCCTTCCCCTGCCCCCCACCTTCCCCCCTCACCATCCGAGGCCCCTGCAGCTCATCGGAGAGGCCTGGGGCCACTCCCCAGGGCGGGGAGGGAAGCTTTGGGGGCAGAGGCTGATGTGAGGATGGGAGCTGTCTCTCGAGTCCAGCTTATGGCTGGGGAGAGGGTTGGACTGGGGCGGGAACTAGGGGGCAACTTGGAGAAGGGGGTCGCCAGAGGGGGAAGGGAGCTTGAGGGGTGGGGCCGCAGGGGGGGGGATGCTGGGGGAGGGTGTCTAGGGGACTGATGCCCTCAGTGTAGGCTGGGGTGGACCTTCCTGTGGAGCAGAGCTGCTGGAGTGGGGGCCTCCTAAGGTCCCTCTGGGCGAGGCAGGGCTTCCCACCTGCACACTGGGGTGCAAGGTGGAGGCGACCCGGGGCTAGGTCATTGAAGATAAAGGGGAAGGGAACCTAGAAGTGGGGCAGAACGGGTGGAGTTGGAGTTAAGGGTTAGTTGGGAGCTTGGGTGGAAGAGGAGAGGTACATAGAATGAAAGATTGGCTGAGTTTACATGTTAGTTTGTGACCTTCTGAAGAGTAGGACTTTTATTTTTGTTTTTCGGTTGTGTTTTTGTTTTTGCAGCGTTGGAACATTTCTTGCCTTGGCAGGTGATGGGTGGAGCTTATGTAGTTTGTTTTTGGGAAGCAAAGTCGAGGTCAGGAGAAGTTGCTTCTTGGCTCTTGCTATTGTGAGAAGGAAAGAGTTCTGGCAAGGAGGTGGCAAATTAATTGGGGAGGCCTGATTACCTTTTCAACTGCTCAATTCTATGAGAAGTGGGCGTGCAGAGAGGAAATGGAAAGAAAGCTAGAAAGGGAAGATTTTTCTAAGAGTCGGAAGAGTCCATTCCATCTAAGGAGTGGCAGTACATCTCTGGATTCCCAATTAGAAGTGCCACTGCTGTTTCCCTATGTGACCTAACTTCTCTAAATCTCTGTTTTTCTGTCTGTAAAATGGGGATGATAATATTTCTTAGAGGAGAAGTTTGTGGTGAGTGAATAAGATAATTTGTGTCAGGTGCTTACTACAGTGCCTGGCAGGTCGTGAGTGCTCGATAGACCTTACGTGTCGCTTTTCTTAAAGGGCCTACTTGGTATATTTGAGGTTCCTCCAATCTAGGTAAAGTGTGTGGTCAATAATCAGACAGTAAGGCAAGGCTTCAGAATATTATATTTGTAGCTGTTGTAGTGTTTTGTTCTAAGTCACTTGGCTTAACTGTCTTGGTGGACCTTGAGCTGAAAGACCGGGACCAATGCTAGTTCTCCCTCGTGGTTTTTTTAAAAGTTCACCTGCAGTTTTACCTAGACAGGTTTGTCCTTCTGTGACTTTGAAATACTTGACTTTCATTTGCTGTTGGAGGAGGGGGTGTGCCTTGAAGAATGAAAATATTTCAGGTTTGCTTAGGTAAGTTTATCAACTGATTACAAAATTAGGTCACCCTGGGGTAACTTTTTTTAAAAAGCAAAACCCAAATATGTCTAGTTATATCCTTTTATATGGAATACAGTAGAGAAGAGAAGCACACATTTAAGGGAGAGCAAAGGGTGAGTTTCTATCTAGTGTGTTAATTGCATAACTGTTTAGGGATGAAACAAGTATATTTTTAATCTCTTTTGCTTAGCCAGCCTCTTCCAGGATGAGTCCTTGATTTTACTGTTGTCTCTGTCTCTGAACATATACCTTTACTTCACACACTCTTGGAGAAAGAACTTTTCTTTGGGAACTGAGTTTAAAGCTTTACTTAGGGTTTGGAGTTGTAGTGGGCAGAATGACCACCACTACCACCCTCAGGATGTCCAAACTCTTAATTACCGGATCTGTAAACATGTTACATGGCAAAAGGCCTTTGCAGATGCTATTAGGGTTAAACATCTTACAACAGGGAGATTATCCTGGATTTTGTGGGTAGGCCCAATCTAATCACATGCGCCCTTAAAAGCAGAGAACTTTCTCCAGCTGGGAGTCAAGAGAGATGGGGCAGAAGGGGAAATCAGAGAGAATTGAATCATGAGAGGGACTCCATTTGCAGTTGCTAGAGGGAGCCACATGGAAAGCATGAGAAGGAATGCAGGGAGCCTCTAGTAACAAAGACCAGCCCCAGCTGACAGCCAAGAAGGAAATGGAGACCACAGTCCTACAACCACAAGGAACTGAAGTTGGCCAACAACCTGAATGAGCTTGAAAGTGGATTCTTCCCCAATTTCCAGCAAGGATAACACCTTGATTTTGACCATGTGAAACCCTGAGCAGAAGACCTAGCCAAGCCCACCTAACTTCTGACCTACAGAAACTATGAGATAATAAATTTCTGTTGGTTTAAGCCACCATGTTTGTGGTTTTGTTACAGCAGCAGTAGAACACTAGTGTACATTTTTGTACCAGAAATAGGGTACTTTTACCTAAAAACGTTGGAAGTGGCAGTAGAAGAGGCCAGCAGTTTTTTGAGGAGCGTGAGATAGAAAAGGCCTAGAAACAGATTGTTTTTAGAGTAATGACTCAAGTGGAAGTGAGGTATACATTGGAAACTGGAGAAAAGAGGATCTTTTTACATAGTGGCAAATAAACTTAGAATTGTGTTCTGAGGTCATGTGGAAAAGAAAACTTACAAGTGATGAACTTGGATGTTTAGCTGAGGAGATTTCCAAGCGAAGTATTGGTTTATTTGTAGATGTAGGTCTAATGGTGAGCTCCTGTGAAATTCACGTGAAGCCCTCTAAGTTCTTGAGCATTTTATTACTAACAGAAACAATGTCCGCTTGATTGAAAAACATAGAGTAGGAAATTAAAGGGGGGCTCTCAACCACTCCCCTCCCCCAGATTTTTTTTCACTAGTAAGAAGCAGGCTGGTAAAACTAGAGATATGAACGTGTTTCTTTTCTTTTAAAAAAGGGTGACTTAGAGGCTGGAACCAAGAGCCCAAAGAGGTAGAACTGAAGGTTACAGAAGAGATTTCTCTGTGTTTGAAATGTAATGGAGTTTGCCCACATTTTGAAACTGCTTTGGACCGATGGATCCACTTTCCCTTATGTTTTGCCTGCTTTCTTTTATAGTTATATTCCCTGTTTGAACTGGAATGTTTTTGACTATTGCCTTATGCTTGTCTCAGCATTACAGATTGGGAGCAGATAACTAGTTGTCTTTTTTGGTGTTTTTTTTAGAAATTGTGCTCCAGGGTGTTGCACTTAATGTATTATCCACACCTGCTTTAGATGGTGAGATTTGGGAGTTTTGAATCGATGAACTTTAGATGAGATTTTTGGACTTTGAGTTGATGCTTTAATGAAATAAGACCTTATGATGAATTGGATGGTTTTTGCATTTGGGAGAGGTATGAGTCTTTGGAGGCCATTAGGGTGGACTCTATTCCAAAGATCCCCTGGAATCTGAGTTTGTTACTGTTTTGTGGCAAAAGGGACTTTTCGAATATAACTGTGGGTTAAGAATTCTAACAAAATGGTTATCCTGGATATTCTGGGTAGGTAGGTCCAGTCTGTTCACATGAAAGCAGACAGCTTTGTCCAGCTAGAGTTAGATTTGAAGCATGAGAGGGACTCAACCTGCCATTCCTGGAGGGGGCCACGTGGTAAGCACAAGAAGGAATGCCATCAGCACCAGCTGACAACCAGCAAGGAAATAGGGACCTTAGTCCTGTGCCCACAAGGAACCTCTTTCAGCCAGCAATCTGAATGAGCTTGAAAGCAGATACCCTACCCCAGAATTTCCACCAAGGAACATAGCCCTACAGACACCATGATTTTTGGCCTTGCAGGACCCTAAATAGAGAATCCAGCCAACCCTACCTCACTTCTAGCCTATAGAAACTGATATAATAAATTGTGTTGTTTTATGACGCTTACTCCTTGGAAGGAACGTTATGACAACTTAGCATATTCAAAAGCAGAGACATTACTTTGCCAACAAAGGTCCATCTAGTCAAGGCTATGGTTTTTCCAGTGGTCATGTATGGATGTAAGAGTTGGACTGTGAAGAAAGCTGAGCAGCGAAGAATTGATGCTTTTGAACTGTGGTGTTGGAGAAGACTCTTGAGAGTCCCATGGACTGCAAGGAGATCCAACCAGTCCATACTAAAGGAGGTCAGTCCTGGGTGTTCATTGGAAGGACTGATGCTAAAGCTGAAACTCCAATACTTTGGCCACCTCATGCTAAGAGTTGACTCATTGGAAAAGACTCTGATGCTGGGAGGGATTGGGGGCAGGAGGAGAAGGGGACGACAGAGGGTGAGATGGCTGGGTGGCATCACTGACTCGATGGACGTGAGTTTGAGTGAACTCTGGGAGTTGGTGATGGACAGGGAGGCCTGGCGTGCTGCGATTCATGGGGTCGCAAAGAGTTGGACATGACTGAACAACTGAACTGAACTGAACTGATGTTTGTGGTAGTTTGTTGCAGTGACAATAGGAAACTAATTAGGAATTTTGAAAGAAAACTAATTAGAGGGGTTTTGCTTACTTTAAGAATCTTTCAGGGATTATTTTCTGGAGAACAAAGACAGCAGAGGTTATTCTGTAAAGTGGAGATTTGGTCCTGGAAGACCTCACAGAATAATGGTGTTAAGTGGAACCTAGGCTTCTTCCTGGAGAAGGCAATGGCACCCCACTTCAGTACCCTTGCCTGGAAAATCCCATGGACAGAGGAGCCTGGTAGGCTGCAGTCCATGGGGTCGCTAAGAGTCGGACACGACTGAGTGACTTCACTTTCACTTTTCACTTTCCTGCATTCGAGAAGGAAATGGCAACCCACTCCAGTGTTCTTGCCTGGAGAATCCCAGGGACGGGGGAGCCTGGTGGGCTGCCGTCTATGGGGTCGCACAGAGTCAGACACGACTGATGCAACTTAGCAGCAGCAGCAGCAGCAGGCTTCTTCCTCAATGTGTAAGCATCCTTACACATCTTTACACACTTCCTAGATGTGTAAGCATGTGTCATTAGATGAAGTTTGAAGGGGCTAGATGAACAGCTTGGTAAAACATAGATTCTAGAGTTCTAGGCCATTTTGGTAGAATTTCTATAAATTGATGATTCTTTCATGCCTGTAATAAGCATCCTGGATAATTCCTTCATCTTTATTAGCTGAATAAAGCATTGAGTTTATTTGACAATCCTTTAAAGACTTTCTGTTTTTTTAGAAGAGCTGAAAATGGGTGATTATTTTTTAGGAATTGATAACCACCTATGTACAGTAGTCTGTTCTTTCACACTTCCTACCCCAACCCGAAATTGTTACAAGGTCTTTTCTCCCTGTCCCCACCCCCCCGCCTTTTTTTTTGGCTGAGCTGGACTTTTGTTGCTGCATGGACTTTCTCTAGTTGCAATACACAGGCTTTTCATTGAGGTGGCTTCTCCCGTAGCAGAGGACAGGCTCTAGGGCACGGGCTAGGTTGCCCCACTGCATGTGGAAACTTCCCGGACCAGGGATCGAACCTGTGTCCGCTGCATTGGCAGACAGATTCTCAACCATTGGACCACCAGGGAAGTCCAGTCATTGTCATTGGCCACTTGGGGTTAAGAATAAGATTTGGGGACTTGCCTGGTTGTACAGTGTATAGGAATATGCCTGCCAGTAAAGGGGACACGGGTTCGATCCCTGGTCTGGAAAGATTCCACATGCCACAGAGCAACTAAGTCTATGCACCATGACTGCTGAGCCTGCATGCTGCAACTACTGGAGCAAGTGCGCCTAGATCCTCTGCTCCCCAACAAGAAAAGCAACCACAATGAATAGCCTGCTCTCACATCTACCAGAGAAAGCCCATGCACAGCCATGAAGACCTGTAGCAGCCATAAATAAGACTTGGGTATATGTGTGTAACTAAGTCACCTTGCTGTACACCTGAAACTACTGTAACACCGTAAATCAACTATTAATTTCTAAAAAAGCCGAAACAATTTTAAATACGATTTTGGAATCATAATTGCAGAAAAGACTTCTGACTTTTAAGAAAGGCATTCTTGTTGTTTATCAGTATGTTACTGATTAGATACATAAAATGTGGGCTCTCAACTTTAGTGAAGGGAACTTCAGAGGGTGGAGGAAATAAGACAGTTTCTCTTTGAGTTAGTTACCTGAATAGAAAGATGATTACAAAATTAGAGCATTTCAGGATATGAAGGACTTTTGTGATTATCTGTGTGACTTTTAGGTTTAGAGTAAAGGAAACTGGGCCACCTGAAGGTTAAGTGACTAAACCAAGTATCTCAGTCCTACAGCTGGCCTAGAATCCTGGTCCAGGCAGTGGGGATTTGTGGCTTTAAGAATATATTCTCTGTGTACCTCGATCATGTCCTTTTTCTATATTTTACCTTACATAGGTTATCTCTCTGTGCCTCATTTTCTTCATGGGGTCATTGTGAGGATTGATTGAGGTAACACATAACACATTTAGCATAGCACCTAACACAGTAAGTGCCCAAAAGATGTTAACTGTTATGTTTATGGTCATTGTTTTGACAACTTTTGACATCTTTTGCATAAATATTACAGTACAATTTGTACAAGTTCAGAAATAGAATTACGTGATTTGGCATTGGATTAGGTAAGGACTTACTGTTTTAAGGTAATGCTTCTGATCCTTAATTTAAAATGAGAAGCTGGATTTGATCCTTGGTCTGTCACAATTAATTCATTGGGTGACCTGGACCAAGTTTGTTTCACAAGAATGTTAGTGTCTTCATACACCCAAATTTCTTTGAACTCCTAAAATGGTTAATTTAAAATGGTACTGTATCATTTAGTTGTTCCTTAATAGACATCTAAGCCATCTAGCTTTTCAAAGGAAAAAATTCCTCTAGAATTATTAAGAAAAAGGAACTGCTGTTATTGTAACAAATATTTACATTGGGTTATAGGCAATTGGTAGTTTTTCCAAGGCAGAGTTCAGCTGACCTACTTGTTGACCAAACTTTTTCTCCTTCACATTATAGAAATCAAGTATTATCTTTTTAAAAGTTTAAGGTGAGAGAATTAATAGTATCATACTAGGAGTGACTTTTCACTGGTTTCTACAAAGTGTGTGTCTTTCAGCCTTAGACATAAGAAATGTACTTAGCAACAGTTACTATGGTGGGCAAGCTTTTATTACATTAGTGATGATAGTGTTTTCTTGCATAGAAAGTATGTGTTATCTGAAGTGAGGGTTTTAGGGTTAAACACCGGGGTATACTTAGAATACTGTTTTATAATTTTATATGTGTCATGTCTTAAATGCCTTTATATTGGCCACTTTTTTCTTTTCACACTTTCTGGTCTTGTGGATTTTTTGGACAGATTTTTATTAGCTGAAACATTTTAATCTGCTTGGAAAAGTGAACACTTGAAATTTTTTGAAGTTATGACTAATGCCCTAGTGGGCATTTCTCAATTTAGCTATCTCATTAATGTTCTATAGTTTTTAAGAAAGCAACCTTGTTAAAATGAATGGATAAATTATTTTCCTAAAAATTTAATCATGTCATATCAGAAAGTACAAAATAGCCATTTGACCTTATTGGATTTATAACCGGTGAAATGATGTTAATTCTTTAAACAAGCCGTGAGTGCCTGGTGTATTTCAGGTAGGTGCTGTGCCTACCTGATCTCTAGATGGTCCTTGACCTCAAATTTCAAATTGAGTGTCATTTTGTCGTAACTTGGCAGCTTTCTGCGCTTGATCTTAGCCAAAAGGCAGAGAAACCATAGCAGCAGCTTTCTGGAGTGTTTTCTTATGAAAACTTATATTGGCTTTGTGTCTTAGGTATAGTTTCTGAAACAGCTGCAGAAATTTGGTGGGCAGTGGATTCAGGATTTCTGAATCTTAATGAAATTCTTTAACTAAGATTACTGGGGCTCAGCCATAAAAAGGAACACATTTGAGTCAGTTCTGATGAGGTGGATAAACCTAGAACCTATTATACAGAGCAAAGTGAGTCAGAAAGAGAAAGATAAGTATCATATTCTAATGCACATATATGGAGTCTAGAAAAATGGTACTGAAGAATTTATTTACAGGGCAGCAGTGGAGAAACAGACATAAAGAATAGACTTATGGACATGGGGAGAGGGGAGGAGTGAGTGAGATGTATGGAAAGAATAATATGGAAACTTAACATTACCATATGTAAAATAGATAGCTAACAGGAGTTTGCTGTATGGCTCAGGAAACTCAAACAGGGTATCTGTGTCAACCTGGAGGGGTGGGATGGGGAGGGAGGTTCAGGAGGGGAGGGGATATATGTATACCTGTGTCTGATTCATGTTGAGATTTGATAGAAAACAACAAAATTCTGTAAAGAAATTGTCCTTCAATAAAAAAGATTACTGGGGGAACTAAGGGGGAGGGAGCCAGCAGGATAGTTGGGAAAAGCTTCAGCTTTGGAATGAGACCAAGTTGGGTTTAGTGACCAAGTTTACTTAACTCTTAAGCCTGGATTTTGTCATCTCTGCAATTGGGATAACAACTACCTTGGGCAACTTATTTATTAGCCTTTTGTTCCTTCATCTGTAAAATGGGCGTCAGTACTTACCTCAGAATATTCTTGTGAGGATTAATAACTAAAGCACCAGCTAGTTATCATAGCCCAGTTGGTAAAGAATCCACCTGCAATGCAGGAGACCCTGTTTTGATTCCTGGGTCGGGAAGATCTGCTAAAGAAAGGATGGGCTACCCATTGCAGTATTCTTGGCTTCCCTGTGGCTCAAGCTGGTAAAGAATCTGCCTGCAACGCAGGAGACCTGAGTTCGATCCCTGGGTTGGAAAGATCCCCTGGAGAAGGGAATGGCTACCCACTCCAGTATTCTGCCCTGGAGAATTTGGGTCGCAAAGAGTCGGACACAACTGAGCGACTTTGACTTCACAACTGAAAATTAAAGGAGATAATTTATTAAATGCCAGGTACCTTTTCCTTCCCTGTCAGTGACAACTGTGTGTTCATTGCCAGTGCCTATACTCTTGATTCTCATTTTCTGCTGCCAGGAGTTCTTATTTTTCAGCGAGGCCTTTCGACCTGTACTTCCTGTTTCCGATGTGGCCTGTTGGATGGGTGAGGTACTGAATTGCTGCTTAGGGGTGGGTCAGTATGTAACTCATGCCCAGTGTAGATTGCCTCAGTTACTCATCTACAGTGAACATGGTCAGGGTGTTATCTAGTCTTGGTGAATCTAGGGTTCTGTTGCTTCTAGATAGAAAAGTGACTTTCCATCTCAGACTTGGGGAAAGTTCAAAGTTTGCTCACCTATGGACTTGTGAACCTGAGATCAGAGATCTTATTCCTGATGGTTCTTTGATCACAGTTTGGGAATTAACTTGTGTATTGTGTGTTGGGCATATGTTTGGAGGAGAACTTTTTCCTGCATTAACATCTCTGTGTCTTGCTCACTCAGGTAATCCACTAACGTGCTTTCTTTGCTCTGTATTCTTAAATCATACACACACACCTTTAGGCATAGCAGAAACCTGTCTTCATCAGTACTTACAGTCCTCTGTATATTTATGACTCTGTATAGAATGAATACAAATAGCCATCTGCCTTGGGAGTTGTCCCATCTTTTCAAATCTGATTTTTTATACCACTGTGACATTGTGGCCAGCCCATTCAGGTAAGAGAATAACAAAGACTCCAGATTGTCGAAACTCAAATCTCTCACCCCTCACCTTGCCTCCAAATTTAAAGAAATCCATTTCATTTTAATATTACAAATGATAGGTTGTTGTTGAATCAGTGTGCAGAATTGGGGAAATAGTGTTAAATTAGTAAAACTAATTCCTATTTAGGCTTTGAAACATAATATTTGACTTGGGTTCAAATCTGGCCTCAGTTACTTAGTAGTCCTGTGATATTTGGCAGGTTATTTATCCTCTGAATCCATGTTTATTTCTAAAATGGACATCTACATCTAATACCATGTCTGGCTTATAAGAGACATTCAAATGATAGTTATTACATACATATATGGGTTATACTTTAGATTACTGTAGGTCACAACAGATCTTTTGGTTCCGGAGGGTGGTGGCAAGTGGAATAGAGTAGCAGATTGTGACTTTATTTCACTGTGTTGCCTGGTAAAAAGATGCAGGTGATAGCTTCTTTGCCCACCATTTATTGTATTTTATATTATTGGAAACAGTATTATACTTCATGCTTATGTCAAGTGTTTGAGGTAGAACTGTGTTAATTCAGATCAAACTGCTTGGGGATGTTTGATTTCGGTATTATTAAAGTGTGGTTGACTTATAATGTTTCAGATATACAGCAAAATGATTCAGAAATATTTGTATGTGCGAGTAGTATAGTGTTAGTCGCTCAGTCATGTCCGATTCTGCGATCTCATGGACTGTAGCCCGCCAGATTCCTCTGCCCATGGGATTCTCCAGGCTAGAATACTGGAGTGGGTAGCCTTTCCCTTCCCCAGGAGATCTTCCCAACCCAGGGATCAAACCCGGTCTCCCACATTGCAGGCATATTCTTTACCAGCTGAGCCACAGGAAAGCCCAAGAACACTGGCGTGGGTAGCCTATCCCTTCTCCAGTGGATCTTTCCGACCAAGGAATCAAACTGAGGTCTCCTGCATTACAGGCAGATACTTTACCAACTGAGCTATCAGGGAAGCCCTTGTTAGGATTATATCAGGTGTTATTGTGAAATTTATATTCCAAATTCAGACCCTTAACAGATCTAAAAAAATTTACAGTTAGCTTTGAACCAGGTAGTTTTGCTTTTCAGTGTGCTCTTGGGATCTTGGAATTTGAGTGTTGGAGTGGGTATGGTGAACTGTCAAGGAGCTAAATTGTTAACTTTTTTACCTCTGTATTTTTCCCCAATTGAAAAAATAAAACACTATTACTTATGGCATTAGTTTGATAGATGAGGGAGAATCATTTTAAAATAGAGGAAAGAAGATCGCTTCATTTAATCTTCATTTATTTCCACCATTGACCTGTTTTCTTTTGGCTTATTCTTTCAAGCCATAGGGTTAGGAGGTTTAGGTTGTGTTTATTGTTTTGGTTTTCTTGTGCCAGTGACCTCCGAATGGATGACCTCCCAGAAGAAATGGTAGTATATTAGTGAACTGTACTTGAAAGCTGCGAAAGATGAATTGTGTATCTCTTAAAATAAAGGAACACTATGAAAATAGTTTTCTCAGCCTACTGCATGGATTTTGACAATTCAGCTCATGATCTCTTTAGTTAAATCAGAATTTTTCAGCCAGTGGACTATGTCAGGGAGAGTTACAGATATGCTGAGATTTTGGTCCCCTCAGACTTCAGGCCATTTGGGCAGAGTACAGGGCCTCCAAACCAGTGACCTTAAGTCCAAAAGTCTTGATCATTTATCCATTATTACAAATACTATTTTCTCTTTGTGTTTTGAGTTTTTAAAAGGCTACGTGTAAGTGCTAGTTGAGAAAGTTCAGTAATTGAGTGTCTTAACAGTTTTAAGGTTCGAGGGGATGCTGATCTGAAAATAGTCTTGATTTTAAGTTTAGAAAAGACCATTTTAAAGTGTTTCTTTCTGATCCTCAAGCAGTTTCCTTTCCACATATAATTCAGGGGTTATACTTTAAAATGTGGGACCAAACTATTAGAGTTTGGGCACTTGTGAAGAAATTTGAGTTCTTAAATTTGTTTAAGCAATAATGTGAAGCAAAACAAGTTCCCTTGTATAAAATTGGTGTCCTCATCTGACTCTGAATGCCACTGTATCTTTTCTGGGAGCTGACACTTTGTTAATCATTCATCAGGCATGGGTCTCCTGCTTTAACATAAATTGAAACCTAGGATACATTGTCTTCCCCTCTTCCTTTCGGAAATAATGGGATATACTTAAAATTTTTAATTGTTTAATATTTATGTAAATTATGAAGTTAGCTTCCCCCGCCCCTTTTTGACCATGCTGTGCAGCCTGCAGCCTCTTCCCAACCAGGGATCAAACCTGTACCCTCTGCAGTAGAAGCATGGAGTCCTAACCACTGGACCACCAGAGAATTCCCATCAAGTTAACTTTTAAAAATTTATAATTTTGCAGTGTTAAAAATATACCTCTCCTTTTGTCTAACTTAGCAATTCTTAATTCTCCTGGGGTTTACAGATTTATCTGAGCCTGTAGTGAAAGCTACAGATCTTTATTTCAAAAAATGTACTGTACACGCTACTTTGTATTACTTTAGGGAACTCATGGACCTCCAATCTCATTGATGAATTCCAGTTTGAAATAATTTGTTTAGTCCAAATAACAGTTTCCCCTTTTTATTATTTTTAATACAGTAACATTTGTATGATTTATCATTTTTCACAATTTTTTTAATTGAAATATAGTTAATTTACAGTCTTGTGCCAATCTCTGCTGCACAGCAAAGTGACTCAGTTTTACATATGTGTGCATTCTTTTTTTTTTTTAATATTCTTTTCCATTATGGTTTATCCCAGGAGATTGGATATGGTTGCCTGTGCTATACAGTAGGACCTTGTTTATCCATTCTAAATGTTGTAGGTTGCATCTACCAACCCCAGATTCCCAGCCCATCCCTCTTCCTTCCCCCCCTCCTTCTTGGCAACCACAAGTCTGATCTCTGTGTCTATGAGTCTTTCTCTGTTTTGTAGATAGGTTCAGTTGTGCCATATTTTGGATTCCACATACAACTGATGTCGTACGATATTTGTCTTTCTGACTTACTTCACGTAGTTTTAATAATCTTGCATCCATGTGGCTGCGTATGTCATTTTTATGGCTGAATAGTATTCCATTGTGTATACACTACATCTTCTTTATCCCTTCATCTGTTGATCAACATTTAGGTGGTTTCCATGTTTTGGCTATTGTGAATAGTGCTGCTATGAATGTAGGGTTGCATATATCTTTTTGAATTACAGTTTTGTCCAGGTATATGCCGAGGAGTAGGATTGCTAGATCATTCTATTTTTCATTTTCTGAGAAACCTCCATACTGTTTTCCATAATAACTGTATCAAACTTACCTTTGATACTTATGTTTCCACCTATAGGGTAGGAGAGTTCCCTTTTCTTCACACCCTCTCCAGCATTTGTTATTTGTAGACTTTTTAATGATGGCCATTCTGACTAGTGTGAGGTGGTACCTCATTGTAGTTTTGATTTGCATTTCTCTAGTAATTAGTGATGTTGAGCATCTTTTCATGTATCTACTGGCCATCTGTTGGGCTTCCCAGATGGTACTAGTGGTAAAGAACCCACCTGCTAATGCAGGAGACATAGAGATGTAAGTGTGATCCCTTGGTTGAGAAAATTCCTTGGAGGAGGGCATGGCAACCCACTCCAGTATTCTTTTCTGGAGAATCCCATGGACAGAGGAGCCTGGTGGATTACAGTCCATAGGGTCGCAAAGAGTCAGACACAACTAAAGCAACTTAGCATGCACGCACGCTCTAGCCATTAGTATGTCTTCTTTGGAGAAATGTCTGTTAAGGTCTGTTTGTTTTTGCTGTTGTTGAGTTGTATGAACTGTTTGTATGTTTTGGAGATTAAGCCCATGTCGGTTTGCAAATATTTGCAGGTATTTTCTCCCATTCCTTAAATTGTCTTTTCATGTTTTGTTTTGGTTTGGTTTTTCAGTTTCTTTAGTTGTTGTTTTCCTTTGCTGTGCAAAGTCGTATGTTTGATTAGATCCCATTTTTGTTTTTATTTGTTTTGCCTTGGGAGACTGACCTAAGAAAATACTGGTACAATTCATGTCAGAGTATATTTTGCCTTTATTTTCTTCTAGGAGTTTTATAGAGTTGTGTCTTATGTTTAAGTCTATAAAGCATTTTGAATTTATTTTTGTGCATAGTGTGAGGGTGTGGTCTAACTTCATTGATTTACTTTCCCAGCACCATTTGCTGAGAAAGAATATTTTATATTCTTGCCAGCTTTGTCAAGGATTAATTGGCTCTAGGTGTGTGGCTTTATCTCTGGGCCCTATTCTGTTAAATTGATCCATATGGCTGGTTTTGTATCAATACCACACTGTTTTGATTATTGTAGCTTTGTAGCATTGTCTGCTTCCCTGTGGCTCAGACTGCAAAGAATCTGCCTACAGAGCAGGAGACCCGAGTTCAGTCTCTGGGTTGGGAAGATCCCCTAGAGAAGGGAATGGCAAGCCACTCCAGCATTCTTGCCTGGAGAATCCAATGAACAGAGGCAGGCTACAGTCCATGAGGTCACAAAGAGCTGGACACAACTGAGCGACTAACACATACATACATATATACATACATAGTATTGTCTGTGGTCTGGGAGAATTATACCTCTTGCTTTGTTTTTTATTGCTTAGGTGTCACAGTATCCAGCAGATATTTTCTGCATGCTATTCTGTGTGTCAGCTTCAGTGGTAGACTCCTGAGGATGCAAAGGCAATACTCTCTGCCTTTGAAGCTTTGTTTGGCTAGGGCGACAGGTGTGTCAACAGTACAGCGGCAGTGCTAAGTGGGAGAGATGCGCAGCATATGCTGTTGAGTAGAGGGAGGAGGGTCTTGATCATTGAAAATTTTCTATAAATTTAGTCAGTTCTGTATTTTCTAATTGGCCGAAAGCATACTGCGAACTACTCCATGATTTTTGTTTTTTAAGCTCTAATTGAACTACTAATGGAAACTAAATCAAGGAGCAAATGGTCTTAAATTGAGAGCTTAAATGGGCTTATTACTGTTGCATCTGATTATGCTGAACATTTTCTTTGCCCATATTTTTCCCTAGTTATCTTTTTAAAATAGTTTTATTTATAAATTTATATGTTTAGTGTAGGTCAGGGATTGCTAACTGAAATACCTGCAGGAGTCAGGCCAGTAAGATAAATGTGTAGAATTGTCCAGGTTTACCTATGGCGTCTTTGCATAATCAGCCAGCAGATCCAAAGTGATGTGGTCAATGCCGGAATGCAGAATCATTGTTAGCAAAAAGACAGACCTACCTACCTTTTCTCATTTCTTCTTATAAGAAACTGAACATTAATTTGGTTTTTAGTGTTGGCAATCAAGTCACACTTAAAAATACTAATTATTTATCATGAAAATCTTTAACACATAATTCAATTTAATAGCTGATTCACTTTTTAAAAACACTGGAAAATTTGCATAGAATGTTCATAGCAGCATTAGTCATAATGTCCGTAAAGTGAAAACAAATGTCCATCAACTGATGAATGGATGAACAAAATGTGGTATATTCTTACAGTGGATTCAGCTGTAAAAAGGGATGAACTATTATAAAGCTACATCATGAATGAACCTAGAAAACATGCTAAATGGAAGAAGCCAGACACTTAGAGTTATGTATTGTGTGATTCTGCTTTTATGAAATGTCCAGAATAGGCAAATCTATAAAGACAGAAAGCGGATGAATAGTTGTTAAGACGTTGAGGGGGGAGTGGAGAGTTATTAGGAATGACTACTGTGGGATGTTTGTTTTTTTTGGAAGTGAAGGTAATCATATGGTAGTGATGGTTGCATGTTAAAAACATTAGAAAAACCACTGAATTGTACACTTTAAAATGATAGATGTGATGTTGTGTGGATTTTATCTCAGCTTTAAAAACTGGATGAAAAGAGACTACATGAGCTAAATAGAGTATATATGTTTGCTGTAAAGCAGAATGAATAGGTTTTGAATCTAGACAGAATATTTTAAAGTCACTTGCCCTCTGTGACATTGTAAAAGTTGTTCAGATTCACCTGTTGTAACATGGGAAAGGTATTACGTAGGTCTGGGCTTCCCTGGTGGCCCAGCTGGTAAAGAATCTGCAGTGCAGGAGACCTGGGTTCGATCCCTGGGTTGGGAAGAACTCCTGGAGGAGGGAATGGCTACCCACTGCAGTATCCTTGTCTGGAGAATTCCATGGACAGGAGCTTAGCAGGCTACAGCCCATGGGGTCACAAAGAGTTGGACACGACTGAGTGACTTTCACTTTCACTGGGCTTGTTATGTTCAAAAGTGATCATTTTAAATCCCAAGAAACAGTATAGGTATAGACATTCACATTTCTTAGATTTGGAAGCTGGATAGATGGTGTTTGCTGTCCTGTTTCCAACCTATTTGTTTTTGGCAAGTCTTCGAAGAATTGATGCTTTTGAACTGTAGTGTTGGAGAAGACTCTTGAGAGTCCCTTGGACTGCAAGGAGATCCAACCAGTCCATTCTAAAGGAGATCAGTCCTGGGTGTTCTTTGGAAGGAATGGTGCTAAAGCTGAAACTCCAGTACTTTGGCCACCTCGTGCGAAGAGTTGACTCATTGGAGAAGACTCTGATGCTGGGAGGGATTGGGGGCAGGAGGAGAAGGGGACGACAGAGGATGAGATGGCTGGGTGGCATCACCAACTCGATGGACGTGAGTTGGTGATGGACAGGGAGGCCTGGCGTGCTGCAATTCATGGGGTCGCAAAGAGTCAGACACGACTGAGCGACTGAACTGAACTGAAGTGAGGACAACCCACCCTATTTTTTATTGGTTATTAATCATCTGCAAGAAGTATGATTGTCTCCTAGGTAATCTGCCTCCATGATAATAAAGGAGGGAGAGGGAGAGACTGTTACTCCTTATATCCTGCAGTTTCCTCAGTGGAATCAGATAGGTTAAATGACAGTCCCAGAGCCATATTTGGTCTTCATGGCTCAAGTGTTCCTGTTCTTTCTACCACCTCATGAGGCCTTATAAATTCAAGGTTCATGTTTTTCAGTAACAGAGCACTATATTGTTTCTGTAGTTCTATCAAGGATGCTCATCACATGGGTAAATTACATGGCCTTATAAAAGCTCATGGCTCTAAAGAAGCATCTCCCACACATATTGACTAAATTCATATCTCATTGGGAAGTGATAGTATGACTGTTTTACTTCTGGTGTTAGTGATGTGTGTGATAAAATTTACATATAAGACCGAAGAGCAACTTTAAAATCAGCTACAGATCAAATATCCACTGTACAGCCAAACTGCTTTTCTCAGTGTTGAAGAGGAGTGGATCCATATGCAGACAGGTTTGATTTTTGCCAATATATTGTCTATTGCTGTCTTAATATCAGTTCATCAAATATTCATGAAACATATTTAGCATGGCTTAGGCACAGTGATAAAATGTGTTATAGAAATATTAAGCTACGCAGTAGGAAAACTGCGTAGCTTAGGATGGAAAGGAGGAGAAGGCAATGGCAACCCACTCCAGTACTCTTGCCTGGAAAATCCCATGGACGGAGGGGCCTGGTGGGCTGCAGTCCATGGGGTCGCTAGGAGTCGGACACGACTGAGTGACTTCACTTTATTTTTTCACTTTCATGCATTGGAGAAGGAAATGGCAACCCACTCCAGTGTTCTTGCCTGGAGAATCCCAGGGACGGGAGAGCCTGTTGGGCTGCTGTCTATGGGGTCGCACAGAGTCGGACACGACTGAAGCGACTTAGCAGCAGCAGCAGCAGGATGGAAAGGAGGTTGAAAACTGATAGCCAGTTATCATAGTGATTGAAATGGAAATGGCTAGATATTCAGGATTTTCATTTCTTCTTGTATCAGCTTTGCTAAGTCTTTTTTCCTTTCAATATTTCAAATTTGTCCCTCATGTTATCCTATGTTTTAGGATACGACATATGATAGGATTTTCCCCCTTTTTAAAATTTTATTTTTTTAATTAATATACAGTAAACTGATTTCCTTTCTGTGTGTTAGTCACTCAGTCGTGTCCAACTCTTTGCAACTCCATGGGCTGTGGCCTGCCAGGCTCCTCTGTCCATGGAATTCTCCAGGCAAGAATACTGTAGTGGGTGGCCATTCCCTTCTCCAGGGAATCTTCCCAACCTAGGGAGCAAGCCCAGTCTCCTGCCTTGCAGGCAGATTCTTTACTGTGTGAGCCACCAGGGAAGTAACCACCATCACAACCAAGACACAGAACAATTGTATCACCTCCCAATATTACCCAGCCTCCCACCCCTATTCTCTGGCAACCACTGTTCTATTCTCAGTTATTACAGTTTTATCTTTTTGAGAATGTTACATAAATTGAATCAGGCAATATATAATATTTTGAAAACTGGCTTATTTATTGCTTTTGAGATTCATTGAAATTATGTATACCAGTGGTCAGTTCCTTTTTATCGTTAAGTAGAATGCCACTGTATGGATGGACAACAGTTTGCTTATCCATTTAAGATTTTTTTGGTGATTATTAGTTGAGCTGCTGTAAATGCACTTGTATAGGCTTTATGAACATGGTAGGGTTGCCAGGTTATATGAAAATTTGTAACTTTCTAAGAAACTGCCAAACTGTTTCCAGAAGGGCTTTGCTATACTAGTTTGCATTCCCACTAACAGTGTAAGAGAGTATTCAGTTGTTCCATATCTCTCTAGCACGTAGTATTGTCTGTATTTAACTTTTAATTGGAAATAATTTTTTTTCTTCTTTTTTTTACCTGTTTTTGATTTTATTTTATTTTTAAACTTTACATAATTGTATTAGTTTTGCCAAATATCAGAATGAATCCGCCACAGGTATACATGTATTCCCCATCCTGAACCCTCCTCCCTCCTCCCTCCCCGGAAATAATTTTAAACTTACAAGAGTTGCAAAGATAGAATCCTCACATACCCTTCACCCAACTTCCCCTAAAGTTAACATATCACATAACCATGACACTTTATTAAACTAAGAAATTAGCACTGATACAATACTGTTAATTAAATTGTGGGCTGTATTTCGATTTTTACCAGTTATGTCCTTTTCTTATATTTTCCCTGACTCAATCCTAGAATCAGCCATTTCTCTGAAGAGCCCTCATTCCTTTTTATTGGAGAAAGGTATTGAGAAACCAAGGTTTGGACGCTACTGATTCCTGTTGCTACTCATTAGCACAGCTTCTAGGTGCTCTCATTGGACAGAGCTAGGAATTTTCAACCAGTAATGTCCACTCTTTGTCATAGAAGGTTCTGTGGGTTTTGAGAATACTTAGAGTAGCAAATTAATAGTAAACAGAACAGTAGCATTTCCATGTGTCGGTCATTCCTGTTCTGTCTTTTTCAGTATGTCTTACTGGAAACATAGAATATCTAGCTTTTTGGATCTGGCTCCTTAGCAAAATATATTTAATATTCATCCATGTTGTACAAATCAATAATTTATTTTCCATTGTGTAATTATACATATACCATTTGTTTATCCATTCACCTAGACATCTTGGTTGTTCCCCCCCTTTTTTTTTTTTTTTGGGGGGGCAGTTATGAATAAAGCTTCTGTCTACATTTGTATGCTGGTTTTTGTGTGAACATACATTCACTTGAGTAAATACCTGGGGGGGAATGCTGAGTTTATGGTAAGTGTTTATGTACCTTTGTAATCAGTGACCAAATTTTTCCAAGGTTCCTGTACCATGTTGTAGTCTCATCAGAAGTCAGTTAGTTTCTGTTGCTCTAATTTAGTTTCTGTTACATCCTCACCAGCTTTTGGTGCTGTAATTTTTTTTTTTAATTTGACTGTTTTAATATATAGTGTATCTCACTTTTTTGTGTGGTTGCACTGGCTTTTCATTCTGCATGCGGGCTTTCTCTAGTTGTGTCAGGTGGGGGCTGCTCCTTATTGCCGTGCATAGGCTTCTCATTGCACAGGCTGCTCTTGTCGCAGCGCACAGGCTCCAGGCGCATGGGCTTCAATAGTTGTAGCACGCGAGCTCAGTAGTGGCATTTGGGCTTAGGTATTCCACAGCATGTGGGATTTTCCCGGAGCAGAGATCGAACCCGTGTCCCCTGCATTGGCAGGTGGATCCTTAACCATCAGGGAAGCCCTGAAATGGGCTATTTTTAAAATATTCTGTTCCCTGTAGATAGTCTGAAGTTTATTTCATTTCTGTAAGGGTAGTCAACGTAGTTGTTTCCTTGAGTTTAAGATCAAAAGTCTGTAGGGTTTTTTTTGTTGTTGTTATCTGTTCTTTTTCTGCTAGTTCTTTTCTGTTACAAGCTGGATGTTGTATTTGAAAAATTATTTATTTATAAGATTCATTTGAAGCCCATAGCAAGGTTGTTTTCTCCACAGAGAACTTGCTCGTGTCAGGTTATCTGTGGACACAGGTGATCTAGAGGTCACCTTAAAACAGGCTTCGCCGAAGATATTCCTTCTGTAGGTAGGACTGTAACTCTTCCCTGGATCTTTTACTTTCTGTTCACTTCCACCCTAAGATTGTGACTCTGAAGTCTCAGCTTATTGTGACAAATCGTCTTTATCCTCCCCCTTCCCTCCTCCCTTCCATTTATCTATTTACCTGTTTACTAATTATGAATAAATTTTTAATAATAAATATGTATTCATTATTTATTATGACTCCTTACCTTGCCAGAACCCTGGGGCTTTGCTTTCCATCAGAACAACGTTCTAATTTTAGGGGATCAGACAAAGACCCTTTGGGCTTCCTTGTTTGCTTTCTTTGAGTTCTCATTTTCTCTTCACTTTTGGCTGTATGCTTGTTTGTCAGATGTAAAGAACAGACTTGTGGACACGGGGAAAGAAGGAGTGGGATGAATTGTGAGAATAGCATGGAAACACGCACATTACCCTATGTAAAATAGATAGCAAGTGGAAATTTGCTGTTTGACACAGGGAGCTCAACCCAGTGCTCTATGACAACCTTGAAGGTGGAATGGGGAGGGAGATGAGGGTGTTGTTCAGGAGGGAGGGGACACATGTATACCTATGGCTGATTCATGATGATGTATGGCAGAAACCAACACATTATTATAAAGCAATTATTCTCTAATTAAAATTTTTTTTTAAGTGAGACAGATGAGCAGAGGAAGAGGGAAGTGGCGGGGAGCGGGGATGTTAAAGCCATTCTCTTCGTTCCTCAGTAGGAAACTTCACCTAGTCTGCCATTACTGAAAACAGGAGTTACCTGCAAAAACCTTGATTTCTTATTTTTAAAACTAAAAAGCAATCACACTTTTAAGGATCATCTACATACTCTAGCTACTTGCCCTTTCTAGGCATTTTCCTTTGTGACCTCGGCACCTCTACAGTAGAACAGATTTGTTTGAGGAGTAGAAAAGGAAAGAGAATGAGATCTCGAGTGCAATGGTTGTGAATTAATCATTGTTTCAGGACAGAGGAGAGAGGCACACACAGTAGCAGTGGAGTAGAGTGCACTAGATCAGATATTAAAAGATTGTTGATCTGATATGCTGCTTATAGAGGACTACAGGGTGTGCCAGCTTTTGGTCATTTGGGGATACAAATTACAGTCTTTAAAATTCCTAACTTGCTTAAAGAAGGGCTTTGTGATTTCTTGTTTTGGTGTTTTTCACCTGATAATTCCTGTGCATCCTTCAAAACTGAGTATAGGTGTTATTTCTTCCCTGACTGCCTTTCCCAAACATTGAGGTACTCCACAGATATTTACTGAATGCACGGTAATGGGTTGGTGGGTGACTTGACTTCCCTTCAATTCCTGCAAGAGTACCCTGACTTTATTCTTTCAAGTACTGATTGCTTGTCATTGTAATGGTCTGTTTTCTTTGTTGGAGGGCAGAGTTACTTTCTCTTTATTCTCTAGGGCCTAGAGAAAAGATCCCTTCCTGGCAATCAAGCATGTTTCCTGGTACATAGTAAATATTAGATAAATGCTTAATGAGTGAGCATCTGCTCTTGATGTGAAAGGAGTAGATAATTGGAAATTAAGAGCAACTGTGGACATTTGAAACAAGTAATTTTGTGTAGTGTTAACTACTTAGGCTCTTTTGGTATTCATTTGGCCTTCTAAACAGTGCTACTTTGAAAGAGGAAAGGACAAGTTTGTATGACTAAATGTTTGCTTTTGCTTCTACAACAAGGCAAAAACATATACATAGTTTGTTCCACAAATCCTCTCACTAATTTATGCTGCTTGGTTGCTGAGAAGAGGTCATTCTCTGCCACTGCTTCAAAGGTGTTTTTTCCTCATACAACTGCTTTTCCTCTAAACGAGAAGTCCTAAATCATGTAGTCAATGCAGTATAAGCACATTCCTCATTCTTTACGGTAGAACTCATCTTTGTCCTGTCTGGATGAGTATGAGCTGTTGTTTGTTCACCGTGGTTGATCTAGGGATGGAAGGGGCAATTTTAATTTTTTTTAAGATGGAGACCATCAGTAAATATTAGGGTTAAAAGACCTAGAACAGTTTCATGGCTTGAAAATTGTTGAAAGTTTCAGAATAATCATTTCCAGTTCTCATACTAGAAAATTGATCCGTAAAAATATATTTAGCACAAATAACTGATTAGACTTATGCAGTTTTCTGATATTGGACCATTTACTAAGCCTATAATTTTCTTTTTTAGTTACCAGATTGAAAAACAGAAATCAAATGGAGTAGAAGAGATTAGAGGGAGAGACTGGCTTAAGAGGGCAAAAGGAATTATTATTGAAATTAATTAGTTCTGTTATATTTATGTCAATAAACTTATGATTTTGACAGTACATATTTTAGCCTGATGATTTAATAAGTTTTCATTTCCTTGCATTTTATTAAAGAATAGGTCAATCAGAGCCATGTAATTGGCTTTGGTTGCAGTTGTACTCTGACTTTAGTTGGGAAACTTTTGTTGACAAGATAACTTTTCATGGTTGATTAATTGGCTTTTATTAGGCTAAACTTAACGGACAAAACTTAGCCATGTCTTCAGTTAGTCTGAGGGCTTATAAAATAGAAGTGATCTGAAATTGTTAACCACAAAAGTTGCATCTATTATGCATTACATGGGGACAGTAAAGACTAAGGTCATTTAAAGTAGAAATTGAAAGGTGATGCTTCTTCTATAAGTTATATATTTTTTAAGGTACACTTGATTGTGAGTGGTAGATAGGAGAATTGACCTTCAGAACTCAAGCAGTTTCCCTGACTTTTCAGATAAGCCATTGTAAAAATTGCTAAACTAAATTTCTTAGTATTCTCTTAATTCTAATCGTCATGTGAGAAAAAGACAAATTTTAACTGTGGCCCTGTTGTTTGATAGAAAAAGCTGTATTGGTAAAGGGGAGAGAGTGGAAGGAAGAAGAGCCCTTGAGTTAATCTTTTAGTTTTCCTAGCTATGTACCAGATGACCTGAAGTGTTAAGGGGTACACTGCCTTTTGGAGGCAACTTCATTTATGTTTCAGTTTTTGGATAAAAAACCAACATTGATTTAATTGATGAATAATATTTACTGAACATCCTACAAAATGCAGTGCCTTGGGCTGGGTACTGTAATGTAAAAAGATGGATTAGATAGTGAATCTTGACTTCAAGGAGTTAAAGGTATAATAAGGACATTAAAGTTTGAAGACTACCATATGATGTAGGAAGTGGTAAGTTCGATAGGAATGTAAAGATACCTTGAAGGCCAGTCATCTGGGATTTGAATCCCAGCTCCATCTCTACTGAATGGTCTTGGTAAAGCTGCTGAATTTACTTAGGCTGTTTTCTTACCTGTAGATGAGGAAAAGAAATGCCTGCCACATAGAATACTAGGAAAGAGGTGGGGGGTAGATATTTTAAAGCTGGAAAACTTTTAGCTCCAGACTTGTAATACCTTATTGCCTGTTCAGTTCTCTTTTTAACATGTCAAAGAACCATTTTAACCTTACGTTCAAAACCTGACTTGTGAGCTCTCTTCCAGAATGTTTTCTATCTCCCTGAACGGCATCAACAGTCTCTTTAGCCAGACATCTGAAAGTCACTTCCACTCCTTACACCATTAATCCAGTCCACCCAGAGCTGTTGATTTTACACCATAAATTTTGTTCATCTTAATTAGTTCTTTTATCTCCATTGCTACCACCATAGGTCAGGCTTTCATCATCTCTCTCACATAGGCTACTGTTGATAACTTTTCTGTTTCCCCGAATGTATTCTCTCTGCCTGTCTCACACCAGCCAGAATAAACTTACTCAAAATGTACATACAGGTCACTTGTCTGTGTAAAACTCTTCAATGAATTTCCATTGTCCTTAATCTGTAGGTAAAATCTTAAAGTCATGTTCATCTCACCCTTTTCTGCCTTGCTCATTATTATATTCCCACAGCCTAGCACAGTACTTCTTCATAGAAGATGCTCATATAGTTAAAGGGATGAACAAAGGAAGGAATGTCTGAAAGAACCATATCTGTAGTTGAGAGATTTAGCTCATCCCTGTATTTCCTTCTTGTTAGGCTGCATGTAAATGTAGTTCAGTTGCTAAGTCGTGTCCGATTCTTTGCAACCTCATGAACTGGAGCATGCCAGGCATCCCTGTCCTTCACTGTCTCCTAGAGTTTGCTCATACTCATGTCCATAGAGTTAGTGATGCCATCCAACCATCTCATCCTCTGTTGCCTCTTCTTTTGCCCTCAATTTTTCCCAGTATCAAGGTCTTTTCCAATGAGTCCCAGCATCAGGTGGCCAAGGTATTGGAGCTTCAGCATCAGTCCTCCCAGTGAATAATCAAAAATTGATGTCCTTTAGGATTGACTGGTGGTTTTATTTGTTTGTTTGTTTTAACCCTAAATTAGTTATTTTTATTTATTTTTGGCTCTGCTGGGTCTACGGTATGGCACACGGGGTTAGTTGCCCCACAGAATGTGGGATCTTCCCAGACCAGGGATGGAACCTACATCCACTGCATCAGAAGGCAGATTCTTAACTCCTGTATCACCAGGGAAGTCTTAGGATTGACTGGTTGGATCTCCTTGCTGTACAGGGGACTCTCAAGAGTCTTCTCCACCACCACAGTTCAAAAGCATCAGTTCTTCAGCACTCATGCTTCTCTGTGGCCCAACTCTCACATCCATACATGACTACTGGAAAAACCATGGCGTTGACTAGACAGACCTTTGTCAGCAAAGGTATCTCTGCTTTATGCTATCTAGGTTTGTCAGAGCTTTTCTTCCAAGGAACAAGGGTCTTTTAATTTCATGACTGCAGTCACCATCCCCAGTGATCTTGGAGCCCAAGAAAATAAAATCTGTAAACAGTTTCTAGTTGTTCCCCATCTATTTGCTGTGAAGTGTTAGGACTAGATCCCATAATCTTAGTTTTTTGTATGTTAAGCCAGCTTTTTCACTCTCTTCTTTCACCTTCATTAAGAGGCTATTTAGTTCTTCACTTTCTGCCATTAGAGTGATATTTTCTGCATATCTGAGGATGCTATTTCTCCTGGCAGTTTTGATTCCAGCTTGGAATTAATTGAGCCCAGCATTTTGCATGATGTACTCTGCATAGAAATTAAATAAGCAGTGTGACAGTATACAGTCTTGACATACTCCTTTCCCAGTTTTCAACCAGTCCGTGGTTCCATGTCTGGTTCTAACCATTGCTTCCTGACCTACATAGAGGTTTCTCAGGATACAAGTAAGGTGGTCTGGTATTCCCATCTCTTGAAGAATTTTTCACACAGTCAAAAGCCTTATTGTAGTCAATGAAGCAGAAGTAGATGTTTATCTGGAATTCCCTTGCTTTTTCTGTGATCCAACAGATATTGGCAGTTTGATCTCTTGTTTCTCTGCCCTTTCTAAATCTAGGTTCTATATCTGGAAGTTTTCGGTTCATGTACTGCTGAAGCCTAGCGTGAAGGATTTTGACCATTACCTTACTAGCATGTGAAATGACCACAGTTGTACAGTAGTTTGAACATTCTTTGGCATTGCCTTTTTTGGGGATTGGAATAAACACTAACCGTTTGCAGTCCTGTGGCCACTACTGAGTTTTCCAGGTTTGCTGACATATAGAGTGCAGTACTTTAACAGTATCATCTTTTAGGGTTTGAAATAGCTCAGCTGGAATTCCATCACTTCCACTAGCTTTATTCATAATAATGCTTTTTAAGGCTCACTTGACTTCACTCTCCAAGATGCTCGGCTCTGATGAGTGACCACATCATCGTGGTTATCCAGGTCATTAAGACCTTTTTTGTGTAGTTCTTCTGTGTATTTTTGCATGAAATGTTCCCTTGGTATCTCTAATTTTCTTGAAGAGATCTCTAGTCTTTCCCATTCTGTGTTTTCCTCTAATTCTATGCACTGTTCACTTAAGAAAGCTCTCTTATCTCTCCTTGCTCTTCTTTGAAACTCTGCATTCAGTTGGATATATCTTTCCATTTCTCCTTTGCCTTTCACTTCTTTTCTCAGCTATTTGTAAGGCCTCCTCAGACAACCATTTTGCCTTTTTACATTTCTTTTTCTTTGGGATGGTTTTGGCCACCACTCCCTGTATAGTAATATGGATCTCTGTCCATAGGTCTTCAGGCACTCTGTCTACCAGTTCTAATCTCTTGAATCTGTTCGTCCCCTCCACTGTATAATCATAAGAGATTTGACATAAGTCATAGCTGAATGGCTTAGTGGTTTTCCCTGCTTTCTTGAATTTACACCTGAATTTTGCAATAAGGAGTTCATGATATGAGCTACAGTCAGCTCCAGGTCTTGTTTTGCTGACTGTATAGAGCATGTGAATATCCATACATATTTATAGAGGTGCAAGTGAAGTAGTATTTCTGAGTTAGAATAATTTTTATCATCTTTTTTCCATCTTCACATCCCCTCTTTACTCCGTTCCATCACCCTCCCTCACCCCTCCTTGTACCATTTTACTTATCTGAAGTTGCTGGGCTATGTAGTTCAAAAATATACACATGCACACACACCCATTTTCTTCTCCCCACATAATTAACGAAGGCAAGCTATTTGAAATTCATGTGAATGACTCTTACTCTAAGCAGATTACTTGGTATGCATGACAGTAAAGTAAAGTACTGCTTTGAGTTGCTGCAAAACAACCATTTGTCCTCCCAGTGGAGGATCAAATTCCCCTGTTCATAAATTAGGTCCCTGTTGATGAGGCACAAAGCTGCATATGTCAGTTAAACAGGTATTTGAGGATCTCAGGAGTTTCATTAGTGAATAGTCTTGCCCTGCTCTTCTCAGAGAATACCAAGGCTGTATGAGAGCCGAGTTAGAGTGTGATTGATATTTGGTCTATTAAAGGAGTTCGAGAATATTTTCCACTTGAGTCAGATGATTTCCATGGAGAAATGAGTCTCATTTTGTAATGGCGTGTCCACCCATAAGTTGGCCCTCAGAGGCTGGGAGTTAACCTCAACTCCTATAATTTTTGTAAATGAAGTGAAGAAAACTAAAATTGAAGACCACAGCCTTTTAAGGCCAGGCTTCTGCTTATTAGTTTTCACAACAATGGTATAGTAAGCGTTTAATGTTAATTTATATTGTATTTGGTGTTTCTGAGCCCTTTTTAGGAGAATATCTCACTTGAGCAAGTGCAATTAGACAAGTTTTATAAGTGATGAATCAAAGCTGGAAGAAGCCCAGTAGAGGTCCTGCAGCCAAGTAGGGATTTGAACCTAGGACTTGACTGCTCATTTCATCACCCTATTGCATCTAATCCCAGTTATTAAATTTGTGCTGATTTTGTAAACTTGTTAAGTTCATAGGGGAAGAGCTTTGAGATCCACAGTTAAAGGTCGTGTTATAGGTATAGAATATCAACAGAAAGAATAAATTTTAAAGCAATATAGAGACTAAAGAGGAAGATACTGTTGCAGAGAAGAAGGTAAGAATTTAAAAGTATCTAGTATCATTATAATTTATAAATTCCCAAGACAGTATTTCTTCTGGCTTAATGCTGTTGTCTCTACTGTTTTGGCTGTTTGTGCACATACACACACCTTTACTCATCTCCCTAGTGTCTTTTGCTGTTTTTAGTGCAGGGATAATAATCACCAAGAAACCAACAGCCCTAAAGCACAAATGACCTTGTTTCTTTGGGAAAAAGGAAAGTTAAAAGTGTCTGCTTTCTGGTTTTTTGCTTGTTTGGGGTATGTGTGTCTGTTTATAATTAATCGATACTAGATAAAGATAAATTAGGGTATTATCACTCAGGTTGTTTTATAAAACCAAAGAAATAATTTGGAAATATTTTAAAGGCAGTTTTGGCCCACTTTTTAATAACTATCTTAACCATGTTGTTGTAATTTCTGGCCATATAAATTGTATACTTAAGGGACAGCAGAGGTCAGCAGAGGTGGTTATATTGGGTTTTATGAATGGGGGAATCCATAAGTAGACAAGTGGATCTTTTGGCCTCACATATTGTAAGGGGAGTGGGAGTATCACTGTTTGCTACACTTCTGGAGTATATCATTAACCCTTGCTCTGGTCTCTTATGCTCTTCCTCTAAAGCCTTAAGCCACTGAAACTAGGTATAAGGAGACAACACTGGTTTATCTTTTGGTGTAATAGTTAAGCTCCAACTTAAATACAAATTGGAGAGAACGTGCAGACTACTGTAAATGAGTTCTCAAGTAGGCAGAATTCTACACACTTTATTAACTTACTGGATCATCACCACAAACCTGAGAGGTAAATAGTTATCTCTTGATGTGTAGTCTGGTTGAACATTGTCAGCTCCTTCTAACTGTGTGTCCTTTGGCAAGTTACTTTAATCTTTTCTTCACTATTTTCCTCATCCTGTAAATTGGAAATAATAGTAACCTTTCCTTACCATTTCCTCATGTGGTAAAGATTATGAAATATTCACGCAAAGCACATAATGAATGCCTGTAGACATTAGCTTTTGTTATCTAACTAGTTTATGATTACTTGGCAAAAACAAGTTACTGTCACAAGAAACAGAAGTTTGGTTTCTGGTCCTTATTCTGCTATTAAGTAGCTATGTGATTGTAGGCAAATTTTCCTCTGAGATAAAGGAGCTTCAGTTTTCTAATACTTGTTTTTTAAAAACTTTTTATTTGGAAGTAACTTCAAATTTACATGAGACCAAAATAAAAATAGTACACATAGGACATCAAAAGCACAGACAAGACAGAAGAGACAGATTAGACTTCATCAAAATTTGAAAGTTTTGTGCATCAAAGAATACAATCAGCAGCTTACAAACACAAACCACAGGGCTTCTTTGATGGCTCAGTGGTAAAGAACCCACCTGCAACCCAGGAGATGCAGGTTCGATCCGTGGTCTGGGAAGATCCCACTTGCCACGGAGCTACTAAGCCCATGAGCCACAACCACTGAGCCTGTGCTCTGGAGCCGATGCTCCACAATGAGAGAAGCCACTGCACTGAGAAACCCATGGACTGAACTAGAGAGTAGCCCCTGCTCTCCGCAACTAGAGAAAAGCCCACACAGCAACCGGGACCCATCACGGCCAAAAAATAAGTAAATAAAATTATTTTTTTTAAAAAGAGACAAATCACAGAATGTGAGAAAATATTTGCAAATAATATATCTGATAAGGGATTAATGTCCAAAATATATAAGGAACTTCTGCAGCTTCAGTTCAGTTCAGTCACTCAGTCGTGTCCGACTCTTTACGACCCCATGAATCACAGCACGCCAGGCCTCCCTGTCCATCACCAACTCCTGGAGTTCACTCAGACTCACATCCATCGAGTCAGTGATGCCATCCAGCCATCTCATCCTCTGTCGTCCCCTTCTCCTCCTGCCCCCAATCCCTCCCAGCATCAGAGTCTTCTCCAGTGAGTCAACTCTTCACTTGAGGTGGCCAAAGTACTGGAGTTTCAGCTTTAGCATCATTCCCTCCAAAGAAATCCCAGGGCTGATCTCCTTCAGAATGGACTGGTTGGATCTCCTTGCAGTCCAAGGGACTCTCAAGAGTCTTCTCCAACACCACAGTTCAAAAGCATCAATTCTTCGGCGCTCAGCTTTCTTCACAGTCTAACTCTCACATCCATACATGACCACAGGAAAAACCATAGCCTTGACTAGACGGACCTTTGTTGGCAAAGTAATGTCTCTGCTTTTGAATATGCTATCTAGGTTGGTCATAACTTTTCTTCCAAGGAGTAAGTGTCTTTTAATTTCATGGCTGCAGTCACCATCTGCAGCTTAACCCTCCCCCCCCACCCCCCCGCAAAGAAAAAACAGTTAAAATACTTGCATAGTCATCTCTGAATAAGATAAATGGCCGATAAACACTTGAAAAAGTGCTCAGTATCGCTAATCATTAGGAAAGTACCAGTCAAAATTACAATGAGATACTACTTTATACCTGTTAAGATGGCTGCTCTTTTTTTTAAAAAGCTATTACTTGGAGAGGATGTGGAGAAATTGGAATCTTTGTGCATTGCTGTTGGGAATATAAAATAATGCAGCCACTGTGGAAAAGAGTGTGCTGGTTCCTCAAGAAATTAAAGATAGCATTGCCATATGATCCACAATTCCACCCAGAAGAATTGAAAGCAGAAACTCCAGAAGATATTTGTACATCACTTTTTCTAGCAACATTATTCACAATAGCCTAAAGGTAGAAACAACTCAGGTGTCTATTGGTGAATGAATGGATAGACAAAATATATATGTACAATGGAGATATTCAGCCTTAAAGAGGAAGGAAATCCTGGCATATGCTACAACATGGATGAACTTGCTAAATGAAAAAAATGAGCCAAATGTAAAAGGACAAGTAGTCTACAATTCCAGTTGTATAAGTTACCTAGAGTAGTCAGACTGAGAGAGAATAGAATGGTGGTTATTAGGAGTGCAGGGACGAGGGAGTCGGTGTTTCATGAGTATGGAATTCCAGTTTGGCATGGTGAAAATTTCTGAGGATGGATGGATGTGATGATTGGACAAGAATTTGAAAGTACTTAATGCCTTTTAACTGTATGCTTAAAAATGTTTAAGTTGGTAAATTTTATATATATTTTACAATAGTTTTTAAAAATAACATGTTTCAGCAAAATAAAAATAGTACAAAGAACATGTTACCCCATTTGCTTTATCATGTGTAAGTATACTTTTGTACATACCTACTGTCTAAATTCCAGTTTTGTCATTTGACCTGATAGTATTGTTTTTTATAGCATTTCTCCCCCTCTAGTACAGGATACAGTCTAGTCTAGGGTAGGACATTGTATATAGTTGCCATGTCTCTTTCAGTTCAGTTCAGTTCATTCTCTCAGTCGTGTCCGACTATTTGTGACCCCATGAATCGCCATGAATCGCAGCACGCCAGGCCTCACCAACTCCCGGAGTTCACTCAAACTCACGTACATTGAGTCAGTGAGTCCAGCCATCTCATCCTCTCTCTTCCCCATCTCCTCCTGCCCCCAATCCCTCCCAGCATCAGAGTCTTTTCCAGTGAGTCAACTCTTCACATGAGGTGGCCAAAGTACTGGAGCTTCAGCCCCAGCATCATTCCTTCCAAAGAACACCCAGGACCGATCTCCTTTAGAATGGACTGGTTGGATCTCCTTGCAGTCCAAGGGACTCGCAAGAGTCTTCTCCAACACCACAGTTCAAAAGCATCAATTCTTCTGCGCTCAGCCTTCTTCACAGTCCAACTCTCACATCCATACATGACCACTAGAAAAACCATAGCCTTGACTTGACGGACCTTTGTTGGCAAAGTAGTGTATCTGCTTTTGAATATGCTATCTAGGTTCCTTTATCTTTTATAATATTTACATTTTTGGAGAGCACAGTATATTATTCCCCACTCCTGACTTTTCTTAATAGAAGCTTCCTCATTTTCTGTTTGTGTTTTCCTTGTAATTAGATTGAGGTTACACAATCTAGGCCAAAATATGCACGGCCTAGAGACTCATTACATTTTTTTTAATATGATTGTGTTTATTCAGATTTATGCATTGGACAGTGTCCCATCAAACAAACAGGGGGGTTCCCTCAATACATTTGTTGTTAAATGCAGAGTTAAGGGAATCAAGAAACACTATAGGACTCTTAGAGAATGGAGATAACTGGATTGGAGTGGTTGGTGATGAAAGAGACTTCATTTTTTACTGGTTTGGTAGAAAGCATGTTTCTGAAATTTCACCAGCTTTTCCTGGGTATAAAATTTTGCGTTAGTTCAGCCAATATATATTACCAATTTGTATTAAGCTTGCTCATATATTAAATCAGGGGAAAATTAATGTTTTTTTAATGAAGTGTATTTCTCAAATGATGATCACTAGCCTATCGATTATTACATAAGGTTCCCCAAATAATAAAATAACATTGAACTTTGATGTATGAGAGCAAGTGTTTATTCCCTTCCTGGTTTCATCAAATATTAGAGTAAGACTAAGGTTAATACTCAACTTTGCCACCATTCTAGAGCCGTTTAGCACCCCCTCTTTGAGCTGTAGAAAACTGCTGAAAGCTTTTTGTAAAATGTGTAAATAGTAGCAATGGTGATGGGTGTAACCTCAATGCCATTCTTCGCTTTCAGACTGCAAGAGCATCCAAGCTTTTGATGAGGAGGTAACAGGCTACTTTGTAGGATAGGATCAGGGCCAGTATAGGCTTAGATATGTTTCTTGGAGTTCTGTTGTTTTACTTTTTCCCCATGTTTTAGGAAATACTGATTGGCACAGTTAGGATACATTCATTGGTTAACCAGTAGAGAGTCTGAGGTATACTTGAGACCATTACTGTAAGATGACTTTTTTTCTTCCCATATGCTTTTCAAAAATGGTTCCTTGGCATTTATGTGTTTTGTTTCTGCAGTTTGAAGAAAACAGGTCTGAAACAAGGTCTTACTCCCCAGCTGCCTCTCAACACAGTGACTACCAGCTCTCCAGATACCAAGTCCAGCTTTGTCCGCCAACCTGTCTGACATGTCGGGACCCGTGCCAAGCAGAGCCAGAGTTTACACAGATGTTAATACACACAGACCCCGAGAGTACTGGGATTACGAGTCACATGTGGTGGAATGGGGGTAATAATTTCCATTCACTTCACTGTACTCATCCAAAGGGCTGACTGTGGTGAATTTGTTGAGTAATTTACGTCAGAAATTCCCTGACTGCATTTATAAACCTCAAGATTGAACCCAGTTTTTGGTTTCTTCTGCAATAAAGAAACAGGTTATTGGCTTTGGCAAATTAACAGTTTTGATGGGTTATCATTTAAAAATTATTTCAATCTTTTATTTTTTTTTTTCTCTGATATATATATAAAGCTGGTAACAAAGAGTTACCTATTAGCTTGCTCAGCTAAAGGCTTTGCAGTTAGATGAGAATTAATACTTGAGAGAGTTTGAAAATACTAGACTCTTACATAAAAGAATTTTTGAGGTCAGAGAATGTTGTCCCATGATGATACTGATGGATAAAACAGTTCTCCAGAAAGGTGTCCTCTTTCTGATGAGAAGCAAAATTAAAATCTTAAAACATTTGCCCTTATCATGAGACTAGCCATGTGTAACATGGAATTCAGCCCCTTTTCCATTCTGAACAGTTTCAGTCTGCCTGAACAGCTAGCTATATTTGCCCTTCTAATCCTCTGTGCAGTCTCATCTGGATTTTTGCATATCTTGTCCCAGCATAGTGTGTACTTACTAAAACTGATCGGGTTGTATGTTTTGTGATAAAATTATTTTGATATTCAAATACAAAAGATAGCAATTTGAAAACTCAGTAAAGCTGCAGCTCCTATATGTTACATTTTATATTTGTCCACATGTGATTTTCATAGCATGTGAGTGTTTACAAACAATCTTCAAAAATTATCATAGGTCATTAAATTTATCATTTTAATCCTGATGATTAATATGTTGATGGCCATTAATTCTTAACAGTAGGTATATTGCCTCTGCACAAGGAAGCACAGTGTGCTTCAAAGATGCCATCAAGAACTGTGGTACAGTGCCAATAAGTGTTATTGATAATCTTAATTTTCCTTTATATCACATGCTTTGGACTCTAGGAATATCTGAGTTTTACTGCAGAAATTTCAGCCACTGTCTTCAAATTAAGTGCAGTGTGCTTAGTTCTGCTTAAATGACACTAAACAACCCTTTTGAGTTTTTGGCTTAGTGCTGTTTGCTTGGTTGCATTTATCTTCTAGGCCCTCCACAGGAAAAGAACTCAACCAGAACTAAGCTTCCTTCCCTAGACCTGTGATGATTATTATATTGTCCATTGTCCGTAGTACCTTTTGCCTTCTCTGTTCATTCACTTTCTTTATAGTTGCTTAAGGAAAATGAATGGTGGATTTTTTACATGTTGGATTTTCAAGGGTCCACAGCAGAAGTAAATAGCATTTAGGCCTTATTGAAAAGGCTGTCATTCTTCAGAGCAAACGCCTCTAAGTTGTAAGCAGAGACAAAGAAAAAGTGTTGGCATTTTCCCTTATTCCTTTTCACCTCAGATGTTGCTTTGTGGTCTTGGAATGTGGGTGAAGGTAGCGGGAGGAACACCAGACTCTGACTCGTGTTCTGTAATGTGGTTTGCAAACTCCAGTACATGCACTGTCCTCAGAGCCTTGGAGATCAAGTTGGCGGTCAGACCTATATGTTTGAAAGCCGCTTATCTGCAAAGAGACCTATTAAAAATCAGCAACTCCCAAAGTGTGGCTGAATTGAAATATTCTTACAGCACATGTTGACTTCTTGCTAGATGCCACCAGTGGGCAAGGCTGTGGGGGGCAGGAATATAATAAAAATTATTTTCCAAGGGAAAGCTGTCTGTTGTTGGAGATAAACATACATAACAAACCCCAGTACAAGCTATCTACGCGTGGTATGTCAGTAGAAATATAAACAGCTTGGGATTTGAAAGAATAACTGAAAGACTTAAATTTTTTAATTCTGGGATTTGGAAGACACATTTTTAATTGGCCAACTTACAAAATACAAAGAAACCAATTAAGGAGTTTTTGAAATAGTCTTATTTCTTTTACTCTACTAGGTATAGTTTTGTATGGACTTCTCTGGTGGCTCAGATGATAAAGAATCTGCCTGCAGTGCAGGAGGCTGGGGTTTGATCCCTGGGTGGAGAAGGGAAGGGCTACCCACTTCAGTATTCTTGTCTGGGAAATCCCATGGAAAGAGGAGCCTATAATCCATGCGGCTATAATCCATGGGGTCGCAAAGAGTCGTACTCAACTGAGCAACTGACATTTGACAGTTTTGTAAATTGAATTAGTACTTGATAATTTGAACTTTATAAATCATTGTAACTTTGATTCTTTTTGTTCCCAGAAATCAAGATGACTACCAGCTGGTTAGAAAATTAGGTCGGGGTAAATACAGTGAAGTATTTGAAGCCATCAACATCACAAATAATGAAAAAGTTGTTGTTAAAATTCTCAAGGTAAGTACAAAAAGATTGTAATTCAGAGGTTTTAAGTAGCATTTGAAGGTATTTTTCTAGTGCTTTTTTTTTTTTTTTCTAGTGCTTTTAATGCCTTTATTTTACTGTTCCTTTGAAGTTGATAGAAGAGATTATCTTCATTTGACAAATCAGGAAACTGAAGCAAGAGCAGTTTTTTGACTCAAGTCAGACAGAAGAACACTCTACAGGCCACATTGGCCTGTGGGCTACTGGCGTGCAGATTGCTTTAGTTACAACTGCGCTGTGCACTGCCACATACCAGGAACTCAGCATACGGTCCCTTAGCACAGAAGCTCCTCCATAATTGACACAAGAAGCAGAGGGCCTGACGTTCTCATATGCCAGGAACTCAGCATACAGTCCCTTACCACAGAAGCGCCTCCATAATTGACACGAGAAGCAGAGGGCCCCAGACGTTCTCAATTTATAGCACCCATATTGCTTCAGTAACTTTGATGATGCCCCTAAGCCAAATGAAACAGGTTTGTTTCTTAAGTTCAAATAACTAAAAATAGTATTTCTGTTTCAACTTGGTAGCCTTTTAAAAAATTATACATATGAAGTTAAAGAGAAAAGTAATTTTGTTGTATTCTTCTGTCACTATAATTAATTACTATTGGGATATGTATACCTATTCGTCGCTACACAGCTTCTCATATGGCGGAATCACACTGGACATCGGTAGCCTCATTTCCTGTTCCACACTGGTTTTTGCATAATACTTTTTGTCACAGCAACTGCTGAAAACCCAGCTTCACAAAGATATGCCATCAAAGAGAATGTAGTGCAGTGTAATTTTGAAGCTGAACTACCTCAAGCTGGTAGTGTGCTCAGTGACTGGCAGACCACAAGTAGTAACTGGTGCTTCCCTCAAAAATTAAAAAGCCCACAGAGCACCTATGAATTTTCTGGGGTGTTTTGGTGTACCTTTCTGGAACCAGAGGGTTTAAGTATTTATATCTTATTGTGTGTACAAAGAGAACTAGGCTGAAATCCAGACTTTTAGATTCTAATCCCACTTTAAAAGTGATTAGCCACGGTACTTGTTTTTTTAAGACATGTTTATCTGCGAAAATGAGATAGTCTGGCTTTACCTGTTTTTCTCAGAGTTATTAGGATCAAGCACAAAATTGTATATAGATACATACTTTGGAGACCGAAGTTCTATTAATTATAAAATGATATTCCTACACAAAAATATATGATAGACTGAGGTGATAGATCATTTAGAGTCATATGAAAGGCACAAATAGTGAGTCTTACTGTGTAGAAGACAGTGGTGGTGCTTGGGAAAAGGTCTCTGAAACTGTTTTCAGGGCCTGAGTGAGGAAGATTTGGATTGGTATGCATGGGAGGGTGGGAGGGAAACATAATCTAGAATGCACAAGATAAGAAGAGAGGAAAAAATAAGTGAGAGAAATGTTTCATATGGAAGTTTACATAGGAAGTAAACTTGGAAAGGGAGAATAAATTAGTGATGACCTGGAAAAGATAACCTCTGCATTCCCTTCCAGCCTAAAAATTACAATTTTTGTCTCTTCTAGGTTGTTGGGAGCCATTAATGGCCTTTAGTGATGGGTGGTTTGGAAAGATTTTTTTATTTAAATCTCCTTCCATTTATTAAGACAAAATTTGCATTGATCACATTAAATTAGGGTTTAAGTGACTTGCCTGGTTTATCACAAACTAGCTTTTGTAAGTTTATAGATTTTAAAGGATTCTATAGGAAAAACGTTTGTAAACCAGGAGGTATTTGCCATCAACCAGCAGTAGGGATATAGCAAGTAGTAGAAAACAGAAAAATTAATGGATTAGTTTCTGGAGAGAGGGGATTCCCTGGTGGCTCAGATGGTACACATTCTGCCTGCAATGCAGGAGACCCGGATTCAATCCCTGAGTCAGGAACATCCCCTGGAGAAGGGAATGGCAACCCACTCTATAGTTTACTTGCCTGGAAAATGCCATGGATGGAGGAGCCTGGCAGGCTACACTCTATGGGGTTGCAAAGAGTCAGATACAACTGAGCAACTAACACTTTGACTTTCCTGGAGAGGAGAAACATCTCCTAGATACTCTAGCAGATGAGAAAGATATAGTTGAAGCAAAAAGAAAACTTAAAATTAGCTAAGCTTCCCACCCAGTGTACTGAATTCTAATAGAAGCAAGGCTGAGTCCATGGATTGAATTAAAAATGGAATTCACGGTTAGTCTAATAAAATAGCTTTCATTTATTGAATGCCTACTTTGCATTGGACTTTTTTTTTTTACTTTTTGTCCACCCAAGGTCCTCATTGGTGTGCATGACTTTGTCTAATTATGGCAACCGGGGGTTACTCTCTAGTTGTGGTGCAATGGCTTATCTTGTTGCAGAGCATGGGCTCTAGGGCACATGGGCTTCAGGAGTTGTGACATGCATGCTCAGTAGCTCTGCAGCATGTGGAATCTCCCCAGGCAAGGGATTGAACCTGTGTCCCCTGCATTGGCAGGCAACTTCTCTGCCACTGAACTACCAGAGAAGTCCCCACATTGGGCCCTTTTCTAGCTGTGGTATTGACATCACAATTCTGCAAGACCGGTGTAAAGTTCAGAAATACTTAAGTATCTTTCCCAAAGCTGCACAACTACAAAGCCAGGTTTTGAGGACAGTCTGTTTCTAAAACTTTCTCCTTTCTGCTATACCATGTGATTAGAACTCAAGGTTTAAAAAGTCTGCAGTATTGTTGAGTAGTCCCTAGACCTAAATCATCAACCTGGGAAATGTCTAAAAATAGCTCTCCAGCTCTGTTCTCAAGATTCTGATTAAGTGGGTCTGTACAGTTTGTATATTAAAAACTCCAGGTTGATCATCAAAGTTCAGTAACCAGTAGTCTTGTTAAAGAAGAGATATTATATGTTTACAATAATTTCTAAGAAGTGTATACTGTGTGTCAGTAGCCTTAGGTGACCAAAACTGATAGGAAAGACTCACATGGTCCATTGTGGCAGACACAGGTCACACTGAGCATTTGAAATATGGCTGATCCAAATTGAGATATGCTGTAAGGATAAAATACAGCAATTTTAAAGGCTTAGTACCAAAAAAAGAATATAAAATGGTTCATTAGTAATTTTTTATATTGATTTAAATATTGAAATGATAAGATTGTGGATATTTTTTTTGTTAGCCCTAAAATATTAAATGTGGGTGCTAGAATATTTTAAATACACATGTGGGAAAATCCCTAGCAGTCCAGTGGTTCAGACTTCGTCCTTTCACTGCCATGACCTCTGAGTTCATTCCCTGGTCAGGAAACTAAGATCCTACAAGTCTGATGGCATGGCCAAAATAGATTGAAAAATAAAAATAAAATACACATGTGGCTTGCATTGTATTTGGACCAGCACTGTTTTAACTGTTTAGAAAGAAGACTTTGTAGAGGAGGTGCATTTGGACCACAGCCCTTCTCAGAAAAATGAAAGCAATTTCTGTACTAAAACAGATGTAGAAATGATGGGTGAAGACAAAGAAATAGGAAAGATATATTGGTTATAAAGCTAAACAGATATTATGTCTCAGCCATATTCTGAGATCTTTTTAGATGTCTCATTTGAGTCTTGCAATAATTTTATAAGTATTCTTACTGATCGTTTTACCTGTAATTGAAAGGTTTAGAAAGGTTATATAACTTGCTCATAAGCACACAGCTAGCAAGTAATGAAAGTAGGAGTCACATTAGGCAATCTGACTCCCAGGCCCACATTTAACTGAAAAGGTTATACTACACAAAGATAGTTTGGCCATCTTTGCTACTGGTCTTGATTTCCTTCATTTCTGTAGGGTGTTTAATAAGACTTAAGAGGAAGGAATGGAAAGAGCCCTGTGTTTCATTCTAATGTTAACACATAAAGAATGATCATCAGAATTAAATGCTAATTCTGCAGAGTTCAGGTGTTTGGAGTACAAATCTTTATTTTCTTTCAATTCAGTATTGCTAAGTAGCTGCAGAGTACCTGGCACAGGACTAGGAGAGGGGGATTCAGAGATGAGTCTGACACATTTCCTTCCTTCAAGGAGTTCATAAGCAAGCCATTTGTGTATTATACTACCCGTTGAAATATCCTGAAATAATTGTTTTTAATGATGTACTTTTACCCTTTCAGCCAGTAAAGAAGAAGAAAATCAAGCGTGAAATAAAGATTTTGGAGAATTTGCGAGGCGGTCCCAACATCATCACACTGGCAGACATTGTAAAAGACCCTGTGGTGAGTATAGTAGGCACTAGTAAGGCCCACAAGGGCTGAGGTGGTGTTTGACCTTGAGCACAGCTGGGCTCTTTCTGTTCTTCCCTCTGCCATTAAGTCCTGCTTTAAAAGTGCTTAATCAGTTATACCATTTGACTAGTTCGGGTCTTTCTTTCAAAGAGACCTCCACCCACAGACTATTTCTTATTCTTCTAGGCTAAGAGACTGATAGCACTGGAAACTGAAATGTGTTAATCCATTTTGCAAACTCAGGTCCGATGCCGATGGGCGATGGGCGCATTGTCGGGCTGCCTAGAGCCTGGTGAGACTTCAGCTCCATATCTTCTGTTTGAAATCCATCCCCAAAGTGACCTAAGTGTGGTGATAATCAGAGTGGGGAGGGCTTGTAGCAATAGAGGGTTTCCTACTACTGAGGCGAGGACTGCCAAATTCACCATGTAGTGTCCACAAACATTGTGCCCACTAAAGCTGCCAGGTCTATTGCTAATGTGTGTTTTCTTTTTCTTTCCCCTAGTCACGAACTCCCGCCTTGGTTTTTGAACACGTAAACAACACAGACTTCAAGGTATAATGTATAACCAACCATTTCAAGCGGGGTTTTAGGCCACATAAAAAACCTTTTAGGGATGTTACTGTTAGAAGAGCATCCTTCTAACTTACTTTAAAAGAGCTTTTCATCCTGATAGTATTAATTTAAAAATAGACATACTCTTGTACAGTGCCCACTTTCCACATCTTGTATTTTGCTCTTTTCTTTGTTTAATGCTCTTTAATGACCAGTGTGTAGGTTTGTCACCAGTTGACAGTTTACCATTCATTTGACAGTTCTCACTGATGTCAAACTTAATGAAAGCAACAGCTCATGTTTAATCAGGATCTGGCCTTACAGCATTTTGCTTTAAAAATGACAAAGTTCCAGAAGGAATATATTGTATATATATAAAAGCCAGGACTGCTTGCTTATACCTTAGAATTCCTCAGAAACTTTAGGCTCTTGATCTTAAAAAGAGATAGATGGGAAAGAAAGAGTGGTAGTAAATTCTGCTAAAACACAAACTCCTGCAATAGGTATCTCTGACTTTTAGCCAGTTTCAAATAATTCTCAATTCCAGTACAGTAGAAGAATGTGGGCACTCTCTTGGATTTTAACTTGCAGAAATATTTGATTTGCCTTTGCACAAGTCCAGTATCAAGAATGTTGGATGTCAATAAATGATTGAATTCTTACGCTGAGAGGACAAAAACAAGGAAGAAAAGTTTACTTTCAAATTGGGACAGAAATATTCTGTTAAATTGTCCTGATGTGTTTGGCAGCAAGCCATCTGCGTACCCACTGGTGATCTGCAGTGGCTATGACTGTGTAGACCAAAGGTGGGTTAATTCCCTACTAAGGAGGTTATGTATTTGCCCACATTCCTTTTATGAGAAGATCTGGAAGTAAATGAAAAACAAAACTAAGCTGAAAATGTGTATCAACGCATGTTGCAAATATCAATTGGTATGCTTCCAAAAGTAGATTATAGTTTGAACAATATGAGCTTAAGTAGTTCTTCACTTTTACATATAGAGTTGAAACCCCAAAGTATATCTTTAAAGTTAATGTTATGTTGGAGAAGTAGAGACTGGTAAACAGACAGGTCTTAGAACAGTGCTACATGAGCCAAGTCTTGATTTGAATTACTACAAATGAGGATGAGAAGTTGCCTTCCTTTCAGTACTATTTCATGGCTCAAATGTTGCATTTGTCTTTAACAGCAATTGTACCAGACGTTAACAGACTATGATATTCGATTTTACATGTATGAGATTCTAAAGGTAAGGAATTCTTGAATATTAAATATCTTTGGATTGATCTCCCCTTTGTTAAATAATCCAAATGACTAGAAAAGCCAGTGGGTTGACTTTGTAAAATATGTTGGGGTGGGGGAGTCTGTTTCTGTAACTACTTAATAAACTAATAGCATCAGAACTCATGCTGACTGAAAGATAGGGTCTAGTAGGAATATAATTTATAATGCTTTGGAAAGGGTATTTAGAAGAGAGGTTAAAAGACTCCTTAACAAATATTTGTAATCTCTATCAAAAATAATTCCTGATGTACTGGCTTCTGGTATACTTTATTTCACTTAAAATTGGTCAAATAAAACAGTAAACTTTGACTTAACCCTTAAAGAGCCATTGTCCTAAGGATTGTGTGAATCTCTGCTTAGAAGTTGCTGATTTAGAATGAGCTTTGATTTCTAAAGTGGGATCACCAAATACGTTGCTTCCAGTACTCAAAAGATCAGCTTTATAGGTAAGAAAATTGCTAAGAGTTGACTAGTGCCTTACTAAAGGAGGGTTGACGTAAAGCCTACATTTGAACTATAGAAGTACCCCAGAGAAACTATGCCAGCAGCAGTATTTTATCTTTCATTGGCTCATGCAGTCTTGTGCCACACAGGACTTCACAAAGTTAAGGATATGCTTGTCTAACCCTGGGTATCATAGGAACCCAAATTGCCCTTCAGAAAGGACAAAAACTTGGCCAGTGACTTCAGCTGGCTTAAAGGCCTGGATTAGCAAACTCCAGAAGTTATGCCACTCACTAGCTTGAAGTTGGACTTGGTTTTCAAATCGTATTTGATGTCATAAATCAGGAGTTTGCAAACTTCTTTACAAGGCCAAATGGTTTAAAAATTTTTGGCTTTGTGGGTCACAGGGTCTTGGTCACACTACTCAGCTCTGCTGTTGTAGCATGAAAGCAGCCACAGGCAACATGCAAGCAAATAGTTATGGCCATTAAACAATAAAACCATTGATAAAAACCTTCCAATAAAACATTCACAAAAACAAACAGCAGGTCATATTTGGCCCATGGGAGCGTCGTGGTTTGCCGACCTCTATTGTAGACTCTTAGCTGCCAGAGATTTACTATTCTTTGAATAAGAGGTTTGTAGTACAGGTCAGGTTTCTTCCTTTGAGGGGCTCATATTTATTAAAATAATCCAGGCTCTCGGTAAGAGGGAGAAATTAGAAGCGATGTAGTTGGTATACATTTTGAGTCTTTAACAAAAAAGATGTTGAAATACCTCTGCAGAAACAGGTCTTCGGAATTTAGAGTCTGTGGGTTTGCACAAGTTTCTGAAAAATACCTGTGGAGCTGATTGTCCTAACCTTGACTCTCAGGAGTGTTGTGGGGCTTGAAGGAAAGCTGGAAGAGAAAGTAAAAGACTTCAACTAAAAAAATCTCTTATACAAGCTAACTCTTCCCTTTTTTACATGTTCCTCCCACAGGCCCTTGATTACTGCCATAGCATGGGGATTATGCACAGAGATGTCAAGCCCCATAATGTCATGATTGATCATGAGCACAGAAAGGTAAAGTGATAGAAGGACAAGTCTTATTTATCAGCACAAGAGAGTTAGCAGCCCATTTTTCAACATTTTATCCCTAGCATCTGTCATAGTCTGTGGTACCTATTAGGCACTTGATAAATGTTTGACAACTGAATGAATGAACAAATCAGTGTGGAATCTAAAATATGGCACAAATGAACTTATCTGTGAAACAGACTCACAGACTGGATGCCAAAGTGAAGTTGGGTGGGGGAGGGGTGGGCTGGGAGTATGGAATTAGCAGATGCAAAACTATTATATATAGAATGGATGAACAACAGGGTCCTATTTTAGAGCACAGGGAACTATATTCAATATCCTGTGATAAACCATATGGAGAAGAATATGGAAAAGAATGTATATAAATGTATAACTGAATCACTTTTCTGTACAGCAGAAATTAACACAACATTGTAAATCAACTAGAATAAAACAAATTTTTAAAAAATCACAATGTTTAAAACTTCATTCATATTCCTATCAAAAATAAAAGAGATTAGTGTTGTGGGTAAAACATTAGTTTGGGTTTTAGTCTTATTTATTGAAAAACTACTCTGTTGGGAAATGCTTTTTCTCATCTGCCTCTTTTTTTTCTTATAGGGGGTATACAAGTAATATTTGTTGTACGTGCCACTAGGTTATTATGAGGATTAAGTGTGTACAGTTGTAAAATGGATGAAATATTCAGAAACTGCTGATGCAGGTGTCATGAGTATTAGTTGCAGTATAACATTTCTGTTTTTTAAGGTGACCCAAGCCCACCTTTTGTATGCAGTGATGGCTCTCTGTTGCAGGCTTTGGAGATAATAGGTGATTTATTCATTCAGTTAATATCCTGTTACACATTTACACACTGTGTGTAATGGATACTATTCTAGAGGCTGGGGTGTATGTGTAAAACAAAAAATTCTTGTCCATAGAAGCTTGCATTTGAGGGAGACTGGTGGGATACAGAGTTAAAAGTGGTATGGAAGAAAAATAAAACAGGAATGGGGAGTGTCAGAGGGTGTTGCAATTTTAAACAGGCTGACAAGGAAAAGATTTTGTTAGGAAGGTGACATTTTGTAGAACACTTGAAGGGAATTAGCTGTGCAGTTTTGAGAAGAGGGTATAGCAGACGCTAAAACCCTGAGACAAGAATGTGCCTGGCATATTGAAACAGAACAAGGGTAGAGCTGGGATAGAATGAACTCGGGGAAGAGAAGAAGGAAATGAGATTGAGAGAGATAAATAGAACCATATCTTGTAAAACCTTGAAGATCACTGTCAGACCTTTTCTCTGAAGATACAGAGATTTTTGCAGGGTTTGAGCAGAGGGTTGATAAGTTCTCCGTTCTGTATTTAAAAGTTCACTACACATCTATTAGTACAGCTAAAATTTTTTTAAAAAGGATTCCAAATACAGACAGGAATGTGGAGTAACTCAATCTCTCATACATTGCTGGTGGGGATGTTAGGTGGCACACTCATTTTGGAGAATGTTAGTCTGTATTGTTTTATAGTTTGTCAGTTTCTTTAAAAGCTAAACATACGCTTACCAGATAACCCAGTAGTGACATTTATCCCAGAAAAACAGACTGAGATCTATATAGAAACTTTCAGTTGGGTAAATGATTCATTAAACTCTGATGTATCTATACCATTGTAGTATCATTACTGATTAGTAAGAACTCTTGGATAAGTCTCATGCTGAGTGAAAAAAAACAATCTCAAAAACTTAAACTGATGGTTCCATTTCTATAATTCTCACGATGACAGAGTTAGAGAACAGAAGGGTTGCCAGGGATTAGAAAGCAAGAGGAAGGAGTAGCGTAAAGGATAACTGTTGTGATGCTCTTTTTCTAATCATGGACTAGATATGAATCTAGCTGTATGAATCTGCATATGTGATAAAATCGTGTGGAACTATACACATGTGTAAAACTGTTGAAAAGAAAGGTCTCTGAATTGTGTCAGTTTCCTGGTTTTAATATTGTACTATAGTGACGTAAGATGTTACCATCGGGGAAACTGGTTGAAGGGTACACAGAACATCTCCAGATTCCTACGGATTTATAGTCATTTTAAAATATTTTTTAAGAGGATCATTTTGGTTCCTGTGTGGAGAATTGAGGGTAAAAGTGAAAGGTAGACCAGTTAAGAAAAGCAGCTATTGCAGTGAATCAGAGATTGGTGAAAGCATGGACCAGGGCGGTAGCAGTGGATGTGATGATAGGCTCAGAATCTGATAGAGCCATCAGGATATATTGACAGATTAGACGTGGGATAGAAGGGAGAGGAGAGTCCAGGGTGAAAAGTTTTTAACCTGAATGACAGGATAAATGGAATTACATTTAAGGTAACAGAGGAGGAGGAGGATTCCATGGGAAAACAGGTTTTGCAGTGAATAATCAGAGTTTTAGTTCTGAGATGTCTTTCAGATGATCAAAGAGAGATGGCTGGTGAGAGGTGTGGGCTAAATATAGGTGGGAATATCAGAGATGCTGTGTGTGAAGCCACAGACCGAAGTAGTCACCTGGGAATACTTACTGATAAGACAGGAAGCTCAGGAATAGCTCTGATATTAAGATGTTGAAGAGCAAGACTATAAAAAAGCTACATTTTCATATTTTTTGTTATATTTCCCTTTGTTTACTAAAAGAAGACACTGAACCTAATTAACTGAAGTTTTGGAGACAGTGCTGGAACAGTCAGGCGTTACTCAGGCCCTTCTGCTCACACTACAAGTTATGGTCATGCTTTGCATGAAGGTCAAGTAAGGTTGCCTCTTGTCCTTGCTACTATTGGGGTGGCCAAAAAGTTTGTTTATTTCTCCATACGATGACTCTGGTAGCACTTAATTGTCTTTAACTTCATTGGAAATAGTTTTGTTGGATTATATTGTTATCAGTGTGTGTTTTTTAAAAAACTTAGCCAAATTGCTGAATTTTTGTGAAGCCATTTTAATGTTGAAGATGGAAGAAAAAAAGCAACATTTTCAGCATATTATGTTTTATTGTTTCAAGAGAGGTGAAAATGCAACTGAAATGCAAAAAAGGATTTGTGCAGTATGTGGAGAAGGTACTGTGACTGATTGTGTCAGAAGTGGTTTGCAAACTTTTGTACTGGAGACTTACCGCTGGATGATGCTGTTTGGTCAGGTAGACCAATTGAAGTTAATAGCGATCAAATCGAGACATTGATTGAAAAAAATCAATGTTATATACCACGCAAGAGATAGTCAACATACTCAAAATATCCAGATCAAGCGTTGAAAATCCTTTGCACCAGCTTGGTTATGTTAACCACTTTGATGTTTGGGTTCCACATAAGTTAAGTGTAAAAAAAAAAACCTTCTTGACCGTATTTCCGCATGTGATTCTCTATACTTAAACATAACAAAATTGTTCACTTTTAAAACGAATTGTGACGGATGATGAAAGTGGATACTGTACAGTAATGTGGAATGGAAGAGATCTTGGGACAAGTGAAATGAACCACCCATCAACCACCCCAAAAGCCGATCTTCATCCAAAGCTGGTGATGTTGTATATGTGGTGGGGTTGAAAGAGAGTCCTCTGTAGTGAGTTCCTTCTGGAAAACTAAATGATTTAATCCCAACAAGTACAGCTCCCGGTTGGACCAACTGAAAGAAGCGCTCCAGAGTTAGTCAACAGAAAATGGGGATAATCCTCCACCAGGATAACACAAGACCGGATGTTTCTTTGATGACCAGGCAAAAACTGTTTAACACCTTGGCTGGGAAGTTCTGATTCATCTGCCAAATTCACCAGACATTGTACCTTCGGATATCTGTTTATTTTGATCTTTTGAAATTATCTTAGTGGAAAAAACGTCGGTTTCCTGTAAGACTGTAAAGGCACCTGGAACAGTTCTTTACTCAGAAAGAAAAATTGTTGGGAAAATAGAATTGTGAAATTGCTTGGAAAATGGCCGGATGTAGTAGAACAAAACAGTAATACGTTGTTCAATAAAGATCTTGGTGAAAATGAAAAATGTGTCTTTTATTTTTACTTAAAAACAGAAGGAACTTTTTGACCAACCCAATACTATTTTGGTAAGAGCTGTATTTTTATTTTTCTCCTGTGTACTGAGCATTGCATTGAATTCTAAATATTAGCAAAGGTGAATAAAACAGTCCCTATCCTCAAGGACCTTACAGTCCATATTTTGTAAAAAAAAAAAAAAAAAAAAAGTAGAAAGCAAATATTCAGTAAAGAGTTGTAGGTTCTATTAAAGAAATTTATCTGAGGTTGGTGGGTGAGGCAGTTCAAAGACAGTAGTTGCTTCTATTTACATAATTAGAAAAGATTTCATTGAAGGAGTTAACTCAGAAGAGATGTTCACCAGAGTAGAAATCAAGATTGAATAGTAGAGACATTTTAGTCAAGAGGAGGAGTATAAATTTGGAGAAACACAAAATAATTGTATGTTAAAAAGAGTAGTTGGAGAATTCTTAACTGCCAAGGGCCCAGGTTCAATCCCTGTTTGGGGAACTAAAAATCCCACAGACCACACAATGTGGCCAAAAAAAAAAAGTACTCTAATGGCATTGTGGAGGGTATCTTGAAAGACACACTTATTTATTATCTTTTTTTCTCCCTTCAGCTACGGCTAATAGACTGGGGTTTGGCTGAGTTTTACCATCCTGGCCAAGAATATAATGTCCGAGTTGCTTCCCGATATTTCAAAGGTCCTGAGCTACTTGTAGACTATCAGGTGAGAAGAGAAGGGCAGATAAAATTTTTGTCCTATGTTTGTTTTGCATGTAATTTTCTAAGTGTTATTTTGTGTTTTGAATGGGCCATTTTTGCACATCCATGACTGTCCCTTTTATAGGAGTGTCAGATACGAATCTCTTCAGTTCGTCTACCACAACTTTTGTTTATATTGTCACAATGTCTGTAGAATATAAATAAATCTGCATTTGATCCTAACTGAAGAGAAAGACACTTCTAATCAGAAATTCCAGAGCTTGTTTTAGAATTGAAAGAAGTTCAGGCTCTGTCTTAGAAATTTCTTTGCTGGTATAGCACTGAATTCAAAGAATTTTTATACATAAAAATATTCTTTAGAGCATTATTTATAATGGTGAAAAACACTATCCTACTATAGGGTACACTAAAGATTAAATTCTGAAACAGTCATGCTATAAAATATGGTACACATTAAAAGGTTTCCATAAATTTTTGTTTATGGGTGTTCTTACGTAAGCGAAGAAAGTAACTCAAAATAGTATGTACAGGTTTCAAATGAGAGGGTTAGGGAGTATAAGTGGAAATGCATAGAAGAAAAGACTGAAAAGAAATATATAAAGATACTGGTATTTGGAGCTTAAAGTCAATGGAGTGGGATTTATTTGTTTTTCTATTTTTAAAAAAGAGCTTTTTAAATTTGAAGTGACAAGATTCATCTTGTCATTTCACGTGTGATGACAACATTTTCTTTAATGCAGATGTATGATTATAGTTTGGATATGTGGAGCTTGGGTTGTATGCTGGCAAGTATGATCTTCCGGAAGGAGCCATTTTTCCACGGACATGACAATTATGATCAGGTAATATATGTTGTTCCTATTGAGAAATTTATTGATGTACCCTAGCAATGGCCAGATCTGCTTACTCCTTAGAAACTGCAGTGGATCTTGCTAAAATACAAATGCCTAACCCCTACCTGAGAGCTATTAATAAATTAGAATCTCTGAGTGTAAGCCCCCAGAATAATTTTCAATTAATGGCTTGTTCAGTTAATGATTCCAGGGCCTTGTGGGAGGTACTGTTGCCTTGTTTGAGCACAGTGATTTAATTTGAGATAATGTAAATTGTTGTGAAAGTCACTCAGTTGTGTCCGACTCTTTGTGACCACCTGGACTATACAGTCCATGGAATTCTCCAGGCCAGAATACTGCAGCAGGTAGTCTTTCCCTTCTCCAGGGGATCTTCCCAACCCAGGTCTTCCACGTTGCAGGTGGATTCTTTACCAGCTGAGCCACCAGGGAAGCAAATTCACGTGAAGATGCCGTAATTAATACAGAGAGATATAGTATGTTTTACCCAATTTCCCCCAAATAGAACTTTTTGCCAGCTGTGTACAGGATCACAACCAGGATATTAATATCAGTACAACCAGAATACCAGAACATCTCTGTCACCTCAGGAATCCTTTATATGCCCTTTTGTAGTCCACACCAGCTTCCCCCCGGCCTTCACGCTACTATGTTGTAATCTCATTTCTGCAACTTTATCATTCCAAGAATGTTATGTAAATATGACTTTATGAAGTCATATTTACCTATGACTAACATATTACAACACATATGAAAATGACTACTCTTCATATGAGTTGAAGAATATCGGGTAAATTCAGTTAAAAATCAGCAGCTTTTTGTTAGATGTCACACAGGTTTGAGGAATATAGGAAAAAAATAGCCCTCTGCCCTGCAAAAGGTTTTTCACAGTCTTACCTAGTAAGAGAACCAAATGTATAAGAAAATAAGTTATGGTCATAAATGTCAGTAAAAGTGTAGATAAGATATACAAAGGCAGTTATAATGCGAGTGAGTGGTCTGATGAAGTGGAGAACTTTCCAAAGGAAGTAACATCTTCAGCTAGGCTGTTGCGGTGTGGGGCGGAGGGGTGGGGGATGAGACTTCAGAGGTTGAAGTTCAGTTCAGTTTAGTCACTCAGTCGTGTCCGACTCTTTGCAACCCCATGAATTGCAGCACGCCAGGCCTCCCTGTCCATCACCAACTCCCAGACTCCACCCAAACCCATGTCCATTGAGTCGGTGATGCCATCCAACCATCTCATCCTCTGTCATCCCCTTCTCCTCCTGCTCTCAATCTTTCCCAGCATCAGAGTCTTATCCAGTGAATCAGCTCTTCACATCAGGTGGCCAAAGTATTGGAGTTTCAGCTTCAACGTCAGTCCTTCCAGTGAACACCCAGGACTGGTCTCCTTTAGGATGGACTGGTTGGATCTCCTTGCAGTCCAAGGGACTCGCAAGAGTCTTCTCCAACACCACAGTTCAAAAGCATCAATTCTTTGCCACTCAGCCTTCTTCACAGTCCAACTCTTACATCCATACATGACTACTGGAAAAACCATAGCCTTGACTAGACGGACCTTTGTTGGCAGAATAATGTCTCTGCTTTTTAATATGCTGTCTATGTTGGTCACAACTTTCCTTCCAAGGAGTAAGCGTCTTTTAATTTCATGGCTGCAGTCACCATCTGCAGTGATTTTGGAGCCCAGAAAAATAAAGTCAGCCATTGTTTCCACTGTTTCCCCATCTATTTTCCATGAAGTGATGGGACCAGATGCCATGATCTTAATTTTCTGAATGTTGAGCTTTAAGCCAACTTTTTCACTCTCTGCTTTTACTTTCATCAAGAGGCTCTTTAGTTCTTCTTCACTTTCTGCCATAAGGGTGGTGTCATCTGCGTATCTGAGTTTATTGATTTTTTTCCTGGCAGTCTTGATTCCAGCTTGTGCTTCCTCCAGCCCAGCGTTTCTCATGATGTACTCTGCATATAAGTTAAATAAGTAGGGTGACAATATACAGCCTTGACATGATTCCTTTTCCTATTTGGAACCGGTCTGTTCCATGTCCAGTTCTAACTGTTGCTTCCTGGCCTGCATACAGATTTCTCAAGAGCAGGTAAGGTGGTCTGGTATTCCCATCTCTTTCAGAATTTTCCACAGTTTATTATGATCCGCACAGTCAAAGGCTTTGGCATAGTCAATGAAGCAGAAATAGATGTTTTTCTGGAACTCTCTTGCTTTTTCGATGATCCAACAGATGTTGGCAATTTGATCTCTGGTTCCTCTGCCTTTTCTAAAACCAGCTTGAACATCTGGAAGTTCACGGTTCACGTATTGCTGAAGCCTGGCTTGGAGAATTTTAAGCATTACTTTACTAGCGTGTGAGATGAGTGCAATTGTGTGGTAGTTTGAGCATTCTTTGGCATTGCCTTTCTTTGGGATTGGAATGAAAACTGACCTTTTCCAGTCCTGTGGCCACTGCTGAGTTTTCCAAATTTGCTGGCATATTGAGTGCAGCACTTTCACAGCATCATCTTTCAGGATTTGAAAGAGCTCAACTGGAATTCCATCACCTCCACTAGCTTTGATCGTAGTGATGCTTTCTAAGGCCCACTTGACTTCACATTCCAGGATGTCTGGCTCTAGGTGAGTGATCACACCATTGTGATTATCTGGGTCTTGAAGATCTTTTTTGTACAATTCTTCTTTGTATTCTTGCCACCTCTTCTTAATATCTTCTGCTTCTGTTAGGTCCCTACTATTTCTGTCCTTTATTGAGCCCATCTGTACATAAAATTTATGTTCCCTTGGTATCTCTGATTTTCTTGAAGAGATCTCTAGTCTTTCCCATTCTGTTGTTTTCCTCTATTTCTTTGCATTGATAGCTGAGGAAGGCTTTCTTATCTCTCCTTGCTATTCTTTGGAACTCTGTGTTCAAATGTGTATATTTTTCCTTTTTCCCTTTGCTTTTCGCTTCCCTTTTTTTCACAGCAAGCCTCCTCAGACAGCCATTTTGATTTCTTGCATTTCTTTTTCTTGGGGACTGTCTTAATTCCTGTCTCTTGTACAGTGTCACGAACCTCCGTCCATAGTTCATCAGGCACTCTGTCTATCAGATCTAGTCCCTTAAATCTATTTCTCACTTTCACTGTATAGTCATAAGGGATTTGATTTAGGTCATACCTGAATGGTCTAGTGGTTTTCTCCACTTTCTTCAATTTAAGTCTGAACTTGGCAATAAGGAGTTCATGATCTGAGCCACAGTCAGCTCCTGGTCTTGTTTTTGCTAAGTGTTTAGAGCTTCTCCATCTTTGGCGGCAAATATAATCAGTTTGATTTTGGTGTTGACCATCGGGTGATGTTCATGTGTAGAGTCTTCTCTTGTGTTGTTGGAAGAGGGTGTTTGCTATGACCAGTGCATTCTCTTGGCAGAACTCTATTAGCCTTTGCCCTGCTTCATTCTGTACTCCAAGGCCAAGTTTGCCTGTTACTCCAGGTGTTTCTTGACTTCCTACTTTTGCATTCGAGAGGGAAGGAACCAGGTTATAAAACAGTTTGTTTTTTCTTATTGATATGTTCACATTGGTAGTAATTTAGGGAATGTTGTATGGAAATCCATTCATGCTATGCAAGGAAATTTGAAGTAAATGGGTGTAGCATTCATACCTGTATCCATGATGGTCCCATATTGTTAACTTGATCATGGTTAATTGTTGATTTAATCATGTAATATGCTTTTGGTATGGGTTTTGTCTTCTTTCAATCCTAGTTGGTGAGGATAGCCAAGGTTCTGGGGACAGAAGATTTATATGACTATATTGACAAATACAACATTGAATTAGATCCACGTTTCAATGATATCTTGGGCAGGTAAGTCATAAAACAAAATATGCATCTGCGCCATAAGCACTTTGGGTGTAAAATGATACTTTGGATTCCCAAAATAATTAATGTTCTCTTTGCCTGCAAAGTGTCTGTGGTCCACTACTACAGGATGCTGCATAGGCAAGCCTGTGATGAAAGCTTTGGGTTGAATGGCCATTTTCCCAGATTCACTAATAGGAGTCTGAGTGTGGAGGTTGTAGGCAGAGGATCCCTGACCTTGTAGTCTAATAGAAGGGTTATAGTTGAGTCAGAAATCAAAATCTAGATTTATGTTGCTTCTGTAGATGACAAAACCCCATCTAAGAGAAAAAAATAATCATAGAAATTGCATGTTTCAGACTAATTTACAGACAATAGACTCTAAAAGTAGTGACTAGACCTAATACTAATTCATTCACCACTTAATGGGAAGAGGTAGGCTTTCTTGTTACAAAGGCTTTTGGGGGCCAAGCAGTAGAGATGCCAAGAATATGGGTGGGAGTTGGGAGGAGGCCAACCAGCCCAGCCTTCTGTAACCTGAATTATGTTTGTTCACAAAATTGTTGGGATCCAGATTTCACTTCTGCAACACTGCCATTTCCAGTCTCTCCAGTTAGCTCTTGAGTTTTGACCTCTCTTTGTGATTGGCTGGAATGCTAGACACTAAGGAAAATGTAGGACTGAAATGTTGGGCTTCTCTCCCCCTGGGTCCATTTCTCATTCTCCCTTTTGGCTCTGCAGACATTCCCGTAAGCGATGGGAACGCTTTGTCCACAGTGAAAACCAGCACCTTGTCAGTCCTGAGGCCTTGGATTTCCTGGACAAGCTGCTGCGATACGACCACCAATCACGGCTCACTGCAAGAGAGGCCATGGAGCACCCTTATTTCTGTGAGTCCAGCTGTTTAGTCCACAGAGCTTTGCAGGCCTTCCCAGCAGACTGTACAGAACAAGGGAAAATATATGCTGTGAAGAAAGCTCTGGACCCACAGAACACAATTGGAATCCCGGCCTCCCTTACTTAGCTTGCTGCAAAGTTACTTCTCCCCACAGTGAGCCTTGGTCTCTTCAATGTAGATAGTGATGGCGGTTGTCTTGCAGAATTGTTGAGAGGATTCTTGTCTAACAGAGTACCTGACACATGATCATCCCTAAATAAGCTTCTTTTCTTACTGTGTGGGTGACAGTTCTCATGGCTAGTTTGGAGTGGTTGGATTAGAACATACAGCCCTATGTCTGTCCTATTAATCATTCATTGGAGAGAGCCAGAGAGGCTTGAAGATCTAATTATATGAACACCTTGATCTCCGTTTGTGAATATAGCTAACTACTGTCTTGAGTGAAAATGCCACTTAGCTAGCTCCACTGCATCCTCACTGTGATGTTAGCTTTAGTATCGGGTTGTTCCTTGGGGAGTGGTGGGATGGTGTTTTAGTGAATCAATTATATTCTTACTCAGTCTCCTGTACTTGAAGCAGACTGACAGGCTGATTGAGATGGAGAGTGAAGTCTGTGGTCATAGCAGTAATTTGATCAACCTGTAGTTTTGGCCCATTTGGTACCATGCTTGACCAGCTGCAGTAAAACTCATTTCATTCTCATAATATAATACTGATAGGTAGGGTAGATTGTATTGTCTTGTTAAACTATAATAGGATTGTTTTTGTTTTAAATTAGCTCTACTGGGACTTCCCTGGCAATCCAGTAGTTAAGACTCAGTGCTTCCACCACAGAGGGTATAGGTTCAATCCTTGGTTGGGGAACTAAGATCTCACATGTCATGCAGCCAAAAGTAAATACATTTTTTTTTTTTTTTTTTTTTTAGAAATTAGCTCTACTATGATTACTTCATTTTCCTACCATTTAATAGTTGGCCTTTGTCACAGTTTTAAGCAAAAATAGTTCTATTTTATATTACTTGTTGATTTCATAGTGAAGGTAGTTGACACCTCAATTCTGTTATTAGGGGAATAATACAGAGTCTAAATAAAATGTAAAGACTCAGGATGGCTGCTGTAAGACCCTAGACCATTAGTTCAGTTCTTCAAGCATAACAGAACCTAACATTTTTGTCTCTTTTTCTAGACACTGTTGTGAAGGACCAGGCTCGAATGGGCTCATCTAGCATGCCAGGGGGCAGTACGCCAGTCAGCAGCGCCAATATGATGTCAGGTCAGTGTCATTGGTAAATTTCTTTTTTTTTAATGTATATATAGAAGTCAATTGTCATTCTTAATTTTGCTCCTTCTTTGTGGCCTGATTTCTATGGCTCTCCTCTATAATGATTTGTGTGGCTCTCTCCACCAGGTTTCAGGATGCTTTTGAAACCTGTTTTCCCTTAGTAGTTAGAGCAGGGATCCCCCAACCTCTGGGCCACAGAACAGTACCTCCTGTCAGATCAGCAGTGGCATTAGGTTAGAAATAAAGCACACGATAAATGTAATGTGTTTGAATCATCGCAAAACCATTCCCCACAACCCCAGTCCGTGGAAAAATTAGCTTCCGTGAAATCAGTTCCGGGTGCCAGAAATGTTGGGCATCGCTGAGGTAGAGTATCAACAGTCTCTTTGAGGCCAGGATCACAAAAGTTGTTTGGGACTTGAAAGTCTCAACAAGCCATTAAGAATGAAAAGAGATTCTTTCATCTCACAAGTTAGAGTGGCAGTAGGTGATGTGGTCCTCATCACATGAGAAAATGAGGGAGAGTATAGATGGGGTTTGTACGTGGGCACAGATGTGTATAAGCATGGTTCTTTTTTCCAGAGCAGCTACAGGGTGCCTAGTAAATTACAGTGGTTTGCGTGCAATTACTTTTTATTGTTGTTGAGTCATTACAATTTAGAGTGAGTTTTTACCAGGGAGAAACCACAGTTACCCAAAAGAAACCATAGGCCTGTCCCCTAAGAATTATATGCATGGGCAGCGTCCACATGGGTGCTCTTGTGAGAGTACCTACTCCAACACCCTCAACAAATTGCTGTTGTCTCAATTTTTTTTTTTTTTTTAAGAACTAGCTGCCTTCTAGAGTTCAACCTCTGGGTATCATGCAAGTGTGCAAAATGATACATACACAAGGTTACTCATTCTAGCCATATTTGTAATCAGAGACGATTAAAAACAGCTCCTTGTAGAATAAGGAACTGATAAGATGAATTATGGGGCATCCTTTCAGCAGAGTACTGTATACTCAGAAAAGCTCGAGTGTTTCTGTTCTTTTGTAGCCTCAACTCAAAGGTAGTAATGTGAGGTGAAAAGAAGCAAGATGCAGAACCATGCTCAAGACTAGGAATGGGCAAAAACATAGAATCAAGTTCTTATATGTGATTCTTATATGCATGTTTTTATAAAATTCAAGTATACCTGTAAAATATTTATTTTGAAAATTTAAAGAACTAGCTGACTGAGGGCAATGTAACAGGTATATGATCAAAAAAGTAAATGGAAATAAATCCTAAAACACTGTTTTAACTTAGAGATGAGAAATGATCCTCTCTGCACCGGCTGACTCTAGGCACAGTGGCCACGAGCACATGAACTTTGACTCCAGCCTTCTGCTGTTCCATTTGTAGTGACTAGCCACATGTGGTTATTTAAATTCACTGAAGTCAAATAAAATTGTAAAATCAGTTGCTTAGTTTAGTTACACATTGCAAATGCTCAGTAGTCACATGTGGCTAGTGACTGTCATGTTAATACAGGTTACAGAGCAGGTTTGGTTGGACAGTGTTATCTTAGACAGTCTTGGGTTGGAATCCAAGCATACATAGCTGTACATGCTTAGCTGTGCACCTTGGACAAACTGCTCAGACTCTCCAAACTTAGATTTCCGTCTCTGTCTTCTAAATTTATTGGAACTTAAATTTTAATTTCTGAGGATTTAATTTGAAATTAATTTGTAAAAATTAAGACGAGGCCTTCAATAAAGAGAGTATTTATTGTGTCACTTTTGAGATAGGTGCTTTGAAAAACTGGTGACTTAAGAGTTCCGTGGTTGGTGCTTCTGGCTCACTGTCAGCTGTTTTCTTTCAGGGATTTCTTCAGTGCCAACCCCTTCACCCCTTGGACCTCTGGCGGGCTCACCAGTGATTGCTGCTGCCAACCCCCTTGGGATGCCTGTTCCAGCTGCCGCCGGCGCTCAGCAGTAATGGCCCCTTCTGTCTCCTGATACCTGAGCAGAGGTTGGGGAGTCCACTCTCTCCCTTGATGCAGCTTGCGCCTGGTGGGGAGGGGTGAAATACTTCAGAAGCACCGTGTCTGAACCGTTGCTTGTGGATTTATAGTAGTTCAGTCATAAAAAAAAAAATTATAATAGGCTGATTTTCTTTTTTTTCTTTTTTCTTTCTTTCTTTTTTTTAACTCGAACTTTTCATAACTCAGGGGATTCCCTGAAAAATTATCTGCAGGTGGACTATTTCATGGACAAATTTTTTTTCTCCCCTTCCAAATTCAGTTTCTCATCACTAAAGTTCAAAGATAAACCAGCCTCAATTCCAGCTGCTGTGTTTGGGTGGAAATTTCTTCCCATGCTCACCATTGCTCCCCTACCATCCCACACTCTGAGGGGGTTGTACTTCACGCTGTTCTCCAGAGATTACAAAAATGTAGCTTCTTCAAGGGAGGTGGGAAGGAAGGAGGAAGGGAGGACCCAACCTATAAGAGCAGTACACTGTTAGTCACGTATATCACTTTACTCCAAAAGTGCTTCAGTGGGGTTATCCTGGTGAATCTAGTGGAAGTACATCTTAGTTACATTGAGATGCTGAAAATCTACCCAAAATGCAGACAGGTCCTGAAAACTTCTCTGCAGTTTGAATCATGTCTTATTGACCTAACCTAAATCCAGCTCATTTATAATTTCGTTTCAGTTTAGTTTAAAACTTTAATATCATCCCTCCCAGATTCCTTACCTTGGTCCTCTGACTTTCATCTCCCAACATGCTCTATAGCTGGTAGGAGGGGGAAGGTAAAATCTTTTTCAGTTTTCTTTGACTTGGCCCTTTTGAATTCAGTTAGTTATTGGGCATAACTTATTGCTTTTTACAAAAGGAAAAAAAAAAACATTGTCTATGTAGGTTTCATGCTAGCAACTCTTTAAGAGCTAATGAGAGATGTGGCCACTGAAGTTTATTTTCAGCTTTCTACCTTCATTTCCTCCTACCTTCCCCTTCCCTCATATGCCATCCAATGAGAAGACCTGCCCCTCAGGTTTATAAACGTATCTGAGTGGTAGGAGCAGAGCCACTATCTCCAGTGAAACTGAAATGGTAGACCTGTAATTGTGGGAAAACTAAACTCTCTTGTTACAGCCCTGCCACCCCTTGCTGTGTGTATATATATAATACTTTGTCCTTCATATGTGAAAGATCCAGTGTTGGAATTCTTTGGTGTAAATAAACGTTTGGTTTTATTTATCAAGGTTAGATTTAAGTTCCCTGTGTAAAGGTCTCGCTGGGTGGGTGTCTCACGTTCACATCTGAAGGGCCTGCAGCCCTGTACCATGGAGGCTTCCCAAGGCCCCCATTTTTATACACCCCTCGTTCAACCCATGGTACCGGGCAGGGCAGAGAGGCCTTAAAAAAGCACCACAAGCCAAAGTGTCTCTGGGGATTAAGGATCCTTTGCCATAAAATCATTTTGTGTCTCAGCAGTGCAGGGATTGGGGATGGGAGAAGTCGCCAGTTTTTGTGTGTTTGTTTGTGTGTAAAGTGGATTTTCCACTGTAATCCAACCACCTAAGTTTATCAGGTGCTTCACTGAGGAAGCCTAGTTTTTTAAGCACAATAGCAAAATCATCAGCTCTGTATTTTCTCCTGTTATTGCATTACAGTAGCTGCTTGTGGGGACTAGGAAAAATTCTTCCAACATATTTTAAGACCTGAAGTCTTAGTTCCCCATTCTCCTACCTTTATAGATTTACAAGTCTTTCTCACCGGGGCGGCAAAGATAAACATAATTGTTTGAGGAGTTGAATTTAGTGAACTTACCTAACTTTGTAACCCATCTTGGCTTTAGTAACTTTATCAAGGTGGTGGCTTTAGTGAATATAATGGTAAACTTTAGAGAAAGCTAAAGCCTTCTTGTATAATGTTTCTCCACCATAGGGAAAACATTCTGACTGTGTGGCAGGGTGATTTTCTTCTTTGTGGCCACGTACAGTGGATATTTATTGTTCTTGATCCTTTTTTGCCCTAGAATGCTGTAGGGGGTTACCATGTTGAATCTGTGCAGAAGCTCAAAGTGCCGGATGTGCCAGAGATGCAGTCTGTGATTTCATTTGCACTGGATTATGATTTGAACAGGACTAATGAATTCTTTCTTCTGAGGTGGGGAGGAGGGTTGTAAATCAAGATTTTACATCACGTCTTTGTAGCTCAGAGAACAACCTAGGTGTAGCTGAGGCTGATGTGGAAAGCTGCAAATAGCTGGACCTCCTAACATGCATCAGACCTTGAAGGAAGCTGAAGGTGAATGCAGAGGACTCTGAAATGCTACCCAGGAGCCTCTTAAAAGAAATAGAAGTTTTAAAAATGCTACTTAAGGAGTCACTGCAGAAGCATGAAAAATTAAAAAAAGACCCAATTGGGTGGGTGGGAGGGACAAGGGTTTACAGAGTAACAACTTATGTGTTGTTGTAAATTACCTCATCTGTATACCTTGTATTGGGACACTTCATTTCTCAGCACTACCTGTTTGCATTGATTAGATGGCAGGATCTGCAATGCCAATCTCAGACAGTTGTGTTGGCAGTTACTCTGAAAGTTTTTTTTTTTTTAAGTATTTTTTTTAACATTGTTTGAAGTGCCCCTCCCCCCACTTTTAAGTTTGAAGTCATAAGTTCCCCCTCCCCACCTCAATGATTTATTGGTTGTAATTGTATTGTTATTGGTATAACGAAAACATAAATTGTGCTGGGAAGAAGTTGTGCCATGAAGGTCTTTAATTTTTTTTTTTTTTTTTTAATAAAAAACATTTAAACAAATGAAATGTCCCTGCAGCCTGAGCAGTATGCTTCTCCTGCCGACACCGTGTGTTATAAATGCCTTAGTTCTCATGTGCTTTGAATTTAATACTGGGTTGATGGCAGTGTGAAGCGGGATGGATTAAGGTTGGTGGAGGAGCACTGAAGTCTAGGAATTTTTAACATGGAGATATAATGAAGAAAGCATGATGTTGCTAAACAGGATTGGTTTCATTCCTGCCCTTGTTACATACTTGGCTACTTGGCAAGTTACTTCTGGATCTGTTTCATCATCCATAAAATGGAGCCACTGCTTCTTTGGATTGAATGAGAGTAAATGTCAAGTGTCTGGCACCTGTTAAACCTAACTCCCCTGGCCCCTTGTATAGAGTATTAGTCCTTGGCCCTGACTTTGCAAGTAATTCACAGTATGACCTCTCTCTCCTCTGGCTCTCTCGGGACCTCTGTGTGTTCAGTCAGGGGGAGACTGGATGAGATTTCTTCTGAGCTTCTTTTCAGCTCTGACACTGAGTTTAGAAAGTTTGAGTTGGTGCATAAAGGCCCATAGAGACAGTGTGTTAGCAGAAAAGACCAGTGTTAGTTAACGGCAGTAAGCCCTGTGGAAGATCAGTCTTGGAGATACCTCCCAGTGGGAGGCAATTTGCAGTCTTGGGGTCTGGAATGAGCTTATGGTGAGCTTATGAGAACATATTTGGCAGCTTAAATAGAAACTATGAAAAGGCCAGTAAAAGAAGTGCAACAGAGTTGGTTTTTGTTGTTCATTTGGTAAGCCGTGTCCGACTCTTTGTGACCCCATGGACTGCAGCACACTAGGCTTCCGTGTCCCTTGCCATCTCTTGGAGTTTGCCCAAGTTCATGTCCATTGAATTGGTGATGCCATCCAACCATCTCACTCTCTGTTGCCCTCTTTTTCTGCCCTCAGTCTTTCTCAGCATCAGGGTCTTTTCCAACGTGTCGGCTTTTTGCATCAGGTGACCAAAGTAGTGGAGCTTCAGCATCAGTCCTTCCAATAAGTATTCAGCATTGATTTTCCTTTGGATTGACTGGTTTGATCTCCTTGCTGTCCAGGGGACTCTCTCAAGAGTCTTCTCCAGCACCACAATTTGAAAGCATCAATTCCTTGGTGCTCTGCCTTCTTTATGGTCCAGCTGTGACATCTGTACATGACTACTGGAAAGACCATAGCCTTGACTATATGGACCTTTGTCGGTAAAGGGATGTCTTTGCTTTTTAATACACTGTCTAGGTGTGTCATAGCTTTCCTGCCAAGAAGCAAGCGTCTTCTAACTTCATGGCTGCAGTCACCATCCACAGTGATTTTAGATATCACTGCTTCCACCTTTTCCCCTTATATTTGCCATGAAGTGATGGAACCAGATGCTGTGATCTTAGTTTAATACTGAGTTTTGAGCCAGCTTTTCACCCTCCTCTCTCACCCTCATCAAGAGGCTCTTTATAGTTCCTCTTTGCTTTCTGCAATTAAAGTGTTATCATCTGCATATCTGAGAGTTGATACTTCTGGCAATCTTGAGTCCAGCTTGTAACTCATCCAGCCTGGCATTTTGCATGATGTGCTCTGCATCATAAGGTAAATAAACAAGGTGACAATAAACAGCCGTGTCATACTCCTTTCTCAATTTTGAACCAGTGAGCTGTTCCATATAAAGTTCTAACTGTTGATTCTTGACCTGCGTACAGGTTTCTTAGGAGACAAGACAAGATGGTCTGGTATTCCCATCTCTTGAAGAGTTTTCCACAGTTTGTTATGATCCACATAGTTGCTTACTGATGTCAAATGAGTATATTCTACAACATTATGTACTTGAATTGCCATTTATTCTTTCTCATTTAAAGAAATAAAGTTGAAATCAGGAGATGCTGTTATCCCAGATTCCTAGTTTTCTTTAAATGTTCAGTGCATCCATATATTATTAATATTGGGAGTTGAGAAACATGGTTTAGATAAAAGGAGCCATTGCATATCATGTATCTGAAATGCCTAGGTTAAACAAGTGTTAATTTCTGACATTATCTCTTTCTTATTTTATCCATGAGACAGATAGGAAGATTAAATTGTTAGAGTGGGCCTATTAGAGGCAGAGGAATATACTTTGTAAAATTAGAACTTCAGGGTGTGGCTAATGACTGTAATCCTAACATAGTAGAAAACATTGTGGATTGGTTGACAGATTTCAAATTTTTTTTATTTCTTCTCAGACTTTAAATTTCATCATGTTTCACCTGTTGTCAAGTGTGTTACAAGTATCTCTTGAAAAAATACCTAGTTCTGTCACCATTCCCACTAGCAATTTCTCCCCTGAGTTTAGAATTGGGTTTGAGTAATTGTTTCATCTTTTCAGCCCTTGCCTACTCTGCTGGTAATTTCACCCTCCCTTGTGCCTCAGCTTTGAGAACTGTGGCTGATCGTTAGTGGTGTGCATGCTAGGGAAGCTTCCTTCCTGGGATTTTTTCCTGCTTGACAAATGTTCACCAGAAGTCTTTGAAGTAAAGCAGTCCCCAGTTCTGTCTTCAAAGAAATGGGTCTAAAAACCATAATCTCCACCATATTTAAAGTCACCTTTGTCTGCTTCCCCCACTGCCATCTCTACCCCTGTGCCCTTTTTCCTAATAATACCTGAACTTGTTATTTTTGTCTCTCTCCCAACCTGCATGTAAACTCCCTGATGACCTTGTATGTTTTACTAATCTGTGAATCTGTGCATCCTCATTATGAGGATGTGGTAATATCCCTCAGAATTGAAGATCAGTGGAGTATCACAGGGAAAATGCTTGGCCCCGTGTGTGTGTATACTTAGTGCTGTCCAATTCTTGGTGACCCCATGGACTGTATAGCCTGCAAGGCTCCTTTGTCCATAGAATTTTCCAGGCAAGAATACTGGATTGGGTTGCTGTTTTCTTCTCCAGGGGATCTTCCTGACCTAGGGATTGAACTTGCATCTCTTGCATTGGCAGTCTCCTGCATTGACAGGCAGATTCTTTACCACTAGCACCACCTGGGAAGCCCTACCAGGTTCCTAGTAGGTGCTCAATAAATAGTAATTCCATCCTACACTCTAAGTTCACCTTCCTCCTCCCTCACATACAATAAGTTAATTGGGAGTATTGTTGAATAAGATCTTGAGATCAGAAGAACCTTGTTCATAGGTTTGCAGCTGTAATTACAAGCTATAGGCCGGACTGGATTAACATGACAAAATTTTTATTTAATGTTTGCTTCTTTATTTAGTAATATAATGAGCCTTTGGTGAAATCTTAAGTGGCTGAAGGCTGAGCAATGATCCTGACCAATTTAGAAGACTTAGATGCCGCAATATCCCTGCTTTCCACCATTTGTATATAATAATGTGAAATTCAGGCTGTTCTCCAAGTAGAACAGACATACAGAGGGTGTCACAGGGTAGTCTGATTCTGGAGTCAAACTTAATGTAGACAAGTGCTTTCTAGATTTTTATAACCTTACTGTGATTCTGTGGTAAATTTTAACTACTGCAAAGAAGTAACCTAGTTGGACTTCACATGCTCTGGTTCTGCTGAGAGTTAAGTAGTACACTACACAAGAGTATAGTTTTAGATCAGTAGTTTAACTTCTTGAATCCTCACAGATGACTTAAATTATCATTGTAAAACTTTAAGTCATCTGTGAGGATTCAAGAAGTTAAACTACTGATCTAAAACTATACTTTAGATGTACCAAGTTGTAAAAGAAGGTGTAACATACCCATGAACCCACCCAAGTCTGTATTACCAATACAAATGAAGCCCCTTTGCACCTCTTCTCTTCCTCCCTGCCCCAGAGGTTCTAATATTGTTTTCATATGTAAAATTGGAGTCTTAGTATCTATTTTGGAAAGTGGTTATTCAGGTTAGATACAAATGCTTGCTACAGTGTCTGGCACATAGTAAAGTTAGGCTGAAGATTCATTTCCACTCTGAATTGTGTGTAATTGTGTAGGTCATGTGCATGTGCAGAAAAAGATGCCACATAAGCTGTGCAGTGCTGGAGACTTGTGCATTTATTTCTATAATTTTACAGCAGATGGCTGTAAGTATCTGGTTGCAGAAGGAAAAAAACCCACGCACTAAATACGACAGGTTTTCAACAGATGCAGGTTGTTTCTAAGTTGCATGAAGGCCAGCATTGGCCTGTTCTCACCCCCATCACTCTTTCCCTCTAAGATCCTACCACTCTTGTCTGTGAATTTTTCTCTACTGAAAGCCAGATATTTTTGCACTACAGTGAATTACAGTCTGGATTTGTCTCCCTGTGGTCATAATCACCAGGGATTCTTGGTGACCTCGATGTAAGAAGCTCTTCCCCAGACACCTCCAGATGGGTGACTACAGGATGGCCAATCCCTTTCTTGGAGAAGTTCTTGAGGGGATTGGGTATTTCTGAATCAGCTTCAATCTTGCATCACCTGCTTTGACAGAATTTTCTTGGTTCCTCTAATGATAAAAAAGGAAAAGTAGCAGCAGCTGGCAAGTGGTTTCCTGATTTCACCCTGTGAGTCAGTCTCAGCTATAGATAAATATTGGTAGACTTATCTAGAAAGGGAGCACTTAGTTTCTCTGTTGAACAGTTTTTGAGAATTCTATGGTAAACTTCCTATGAAGAAACCTAAACTCTCATAGCTGTTTATTCATTCTGTTCCTTGCTTACCCACTCAACTTCATCCCCTCAGCCCAGAATCAGGGTTACTTACCTTGACTGGTCTTTGCAGAATTCATTTTTTAAATAAAATATGCCCCTCAATAAACATGTGCTGATGTCCATGAGCCTGGTCCCATGCTAAACACTGGAGATTGGGAGAGATGAGATGCACAACCATGGGGAAATGTGTTATTGTCAAATAGAAAAGCAGAAAACAAATTGTTCCCTAGGGGGGGAAAAAATCATACTGCTAGTCAGCATAGTGGATTGCTCTAAAGATAGATACCTACCTCTAAATATGTGAGGGTGCTGATATAACAATTTACTTTAAAATAAATAGCCAGTTTCAAAGAGAGAAATGGGAATTTCAGGATAGCAGAAAGGAAGACAGAATTCATCCGGAAGGTAAGTGGGTATTGAAGTCACATTGGGCCCCAGGACATGTGACTTGGATACAGGTGGGCCTCAGAGGCTAGGGGATAGGGTTTGGATGCCCCAAGGGAGAGAGAAGACAACCTCAGTGTCTTTGAAGGTAAAAACAAAGAATCCTCTGGCACTTGAAAAGGCTGCCTCCGGGAAAAGAGTTTAGAAGAAAACGAAATTCAGCTGTAGTTGTTTCTGAAGGGTGAGTTTGTGATACGATGTAGAAAAACTCCTTAGGAAGAAAGAAGTCCTGAACTCTTGGAGAGGGGAGAATGATCAAGAAAGCCTTTGCAGCGGAGGGGATACTTGGAGCTGAGTTGAGAGAGGCCCTGCCTTAGCGAGTTCGAGCTGCCAGGGCCCACACTTAGCATCAGAATCCATGCGTCTTGTTTGGTTCTGCTTCCCAGAGTGCCTTTGTATAGCTGTGGTTCCAGGATTGCTGTCCAGGTTTCTAACCAGTCATTAAAGATAAATTTTCTCTTGCTTTTTCTTTGCTCTCTGGTCCTTTCATTATCCTCACACAGATCTCTAGGTCAGCTATAGTTCAACTGATCTAAAGTGGGTTCAGCCAAGCGGCTCAGCTTCAGGTTGAGGATTGATGGGACTGGACTGAGCTCCTGTGTTTGGTTTCAGGTTCCATGTAGTTCCTTCTGGGTCCCATGCAGAAGTTGCAGCAGCTACCCAGGGGATGTTCTTATGGTGGATGGCTTGGGGCACAAGAGGCCAAAGGACAGACACCAAGCCACAGAGAGATCCAAGAAGCTCTAAGAACATTAAACAAAGTTATACACACAAAACTAAGCATACCATATTCAAAATGCTAAAAGGACTTCCCTGGTGGTCCAGTGGTTAAGAATCAGCCTGGCAATGGCAGAGGACACAGGTTTGATGCCTAATCTGGGAACTAAGATTCCACATGCCAACTAAGCTGGTGTGCCACAACTATTGAAGTCTGCATGCTCTAGAGCCCTTGCTCTGCAACAAGAGAAACCACGGCACTGAGAAGCCCATGCACCGCAGCTAGAGATTAGCTCCCCACTGGCTGCAACAAGAGAAAGCCTACCTACAGCAATAAAGAGGCAGTGCAGCCAAAAATAAAATATTCTTTAATTTTTTTTTAAATGTTAAGAAAAAATCTTAAAGGCAGCCCAGAGAGCAAAAAAAAATGGGACATGGCATGTAAAGGAAGCTTAAGAATTATCGGAAACCATACAAGCTAGAATACAATGGAGTGACTTTAGTACTGAAAGAAAAAACTGTCAATCTAGAATCCTATGCCCACTGAAAATATCTTTCAAAATGAGGGGGGAAATAAAGCCTTTTCTCAGACAAAGAAAAACTGAGGAAATATGTTACTGGAAGAAATATTGAAGTTCTTCAGACAGAAGGAATAGGATACCAGACATAAACTTGGACCTACACAATGAAAGAGTACTCTAAATGGAATAGATGAAAGTAAATTTTTAAAAGATTTAATTGCCTTTAATCTAAAGTAGGAGGTCAGTAAACTTTCTGTAAAGGAGCAAATAAATAACTTAGGTTTTGCTTATTACATGATCCCTATTGCAACCACTCTGCTGTGGCATGAAAGCAGTCTTAGACAATAGATAAAGCATGGTGTTTCAGTAAAACTTTATTTATGGATTTAGATTTGCATTTCATATAAGTTTTATGTGCCGCAAATTATCCTTTTTTTTTTTTTTTTTTTTTTTTTGCCAATAATTTAAAATTGTAAAAGCCATTCTTAGCTCATGGACTGTACAAAATCAGTCAGTGAGCTGGTTTTGGCATGTATGAGTTACCCTTTGCTAACCCCTAATCTAAAGCAAAAATAATAACAATGAATTATGTATTTATAGCATGTTAAAGTTTTAAAATGTGAATAAATGAACTGCAATATATGAACTACTAAGCAATATAAAGTAATAAATGATATATGCAACAACATGGATCAATCTTAGAATATTATGCTGAGTGAATACTAGACCAAAAAGACTACATACTATATAGTTCCATCCATATAATATTCCAGAAAAAGCAAGCTAATTTAGTGACAGAATGTGCTTAAGCAGTTGTCTGCAAGTGTAGGTTGAGGCAGGGTTGGGGTAGAAGGGAGAGGATGGAATTTAATAAGCAAAGCAAAGCATATGATAGCAGCATGAAGAACAAAAGGGAGGAAATGGGAATCTACTGTTGTGAGGTCTTTATACTTTCCATGAAAGCAGGATATTATTTGAAGGCAAATTGGGTAATTGAAGATGTGTATTGTAAATCCTATGGCAATCATAAAGTAATCTCCACCTCTTTCCCACTCTCAGCACCAGGGTTTGGGGACTTTCTTGGAAATGCAGAAACAAAGACAATTCACCTATATTTCACAAAGTCAGATGTAGGAAGTATGTGAAATCTGGAGCTGCCAGAGTCATGTTATGAACCCAGGGCCTGTGGAAGAATGCAATCAACATGAAGAGATGGGCAGCTGAGAGATAGGAGATGTAGAAGCACAACAACTTTTCATTTAATGTGAACTATTGTATCTTTTTGCCTGAGCTTTTTTTTGGGGGGGGGAGGTGGTGGGCAGTGAAATTGTCCATCCCTTGCTCTGTAAGAAAATACCACAAATTGATAAAAGGCCTACAGAAAAATATCCCCTGCTTTGAATGTCTCTAGGGAAGGCCTGCATTTTCTTTTAAATAACTTGCTTGATTACCCAGGCCAAGCTTTCAGTTGACTACAGGATCAACTGATCTGAGACCTTCATCACCTCTGCAGAATGCCTTCATCTTTGCCATATAACATCACTGAATCATGAGACTGAGATCCTATTGTGGTCACAAGTCCTGCCTACACTCAAAGGGAGGGAGTTAATCAGGCATGTACACCACAGAGTGGGGATCTTGGGGACCATCTTATAATCCTGCCTACCACACAGACCTAACAGATGCTCCTGTGCCCTTTACTCAATTAGGAGTCTCTTGGTTTCTGGGATTTTCTGTGTTCTCCCAGATTTCTAGGTTGCCCTCTTCTGACCTCTTTTCACTTGGCTTTTCAATTGCCTGGTTATTTGTCTCTTTCCCATTAGAAGTTGAACTCAACTCATTCTATGGCCTGTCTCATAGCCTAGCACTGGGTTCATCCATAAACGTGATTCTTAACTGGGGATAAAGATTAAACTAGATGACATCAAAGAACGTATTCTATGCTAAAAAAAAAAATCTTTAATTCACCCTGCTGACTCCATCCAGTCCAAACTCGGAATATGGTTGAAGAGATTCTGTCTGGCTTGTCCCTGCACACTTCTCTGCCCTCACTAGTGTCAAAGGTCATTTTGTCTTTCCTGCTGTGCTGTAATAAAACTAAACCGCTTGTAGTTTCTAGACTACAATTTGCTTCCTCATAGCTTCAAGATAATGCCTGTGCTATTTTCTCCAACTAGAATGCTCTTCCCTACATCAACTGACTTACTGCTACCCTTCACTCTATATAAGTTTAGAAATCACTACCCCAGGAAACTTCCCTTCATCACCCTCTTCTGCCCTTGTGTGTGGTTGATCCCCTTCTTTGGGCTTGCATAACCCTCTAAGTTTCTCCCTTTCCTAAAACTTGTCATGCCTTGATAAATCCATCTCCCGTACTAATCTGAGCTTCCTGGAGCACAGAGTAAAGCTTCATTATTTTGACTCCTAGCATGAGCCGGGGGAGGATCATGAATGTTTGTTGGGCAAACAGTAATCTCCATGTTTGTTACTGGGGGCCTTCCAAGATATTAAGGTTCCCTAGGGTCAGTGGCAGACCAACCCAGTGGGTTCTACACCCCGGCCACAGGGCAGTGGGCATGACCAGTGTTCAGATCATAGGCTAGTTTCTATTGACTCAGGTGCCGCCTAAATCTCTAAACAAGAGTGGACATAGGAAATTATGAGGCAAAAGCACTAGCATCTTGGCTCACCCTCTCATTTAGAGCTCCATGGTGATGAACTGCAACTGTAAGTGCTGCTCAGAGCCCATTTTTTCCACATCCCCACCAGCGTTTGATATTATCAGTCTGCAAATTTTTGCCACAGAAGCAAATTATATTTAATCATTTCTTTTTTGTATCTATTATTTACTGCTCTATGTCAACCTGCTAGGGCAGGCTCTGTCATAAAGGAAGACTCAGTAGATACTGATTGAATGAGTGGAAGAATGAAAAAAAAAAGAATTCCCTGGCAGTCCAGTGGTTAGGACTCCATGATTTCACCGCTGAGGGCCTAGAGTTCAGTCCCTGGTCGGGAAATTAAGATTCTGCTAGCCTCATGGAGCTGCCAAAAAAAAAAAAAAAAAAAAGTGCTGTTCAGAAGATGGGGTACCAGTCTGGGACAAACTGATTATCTCTGAGGGACACCTTGTTCATCTTCTTGAGCACTTGACAGTACTTGGCCCTCTCCCCCTTTTCCTGGTGAGCCAGCCACTTTGTTGTTTTACAGAGGATGTGAGCTGGCCCAAACCTCACAATAACCACACACTATTTAGCCCTAGCTTATTTAACTTCTATGCAGAGTACATCATGAGAAATGCTGGGCTGGAAGAAGCACAAGCTGGAAGCAAGATTGCCGGGAGAAATATCAATAACCTCAGATATGCAGATGACACCACCCTTATGGCAGAAAGTGAAGAGGAACTAAAAAGCCTCTTGATGAAAGTGAAAGTGGAGAGTGAAAAAGTTGGCTTAAAGCTCAACATTCAGAAAACTAAGATCATGGCATCTGGTCCCATCATTTCATGGGAAATAGATGGGGAAACAGTGGAAACAGTGTCAGACTTTATTTTTTCGGGCTCCAAAATCACTGCAGATGGTGACTGCAGCCATGAAATTAAAAGACGCTTACACCTTGGAAGGAAAGTTATGACCAACCTAGATAGCATATTGAAAAGCAGAGACATTACTTTGACAACAAAGGTCCATCTAGTCAAGGCTATGGTTTTTCCTGTGGTCATGTATGGATGTGAGAGTTGGACTGTGAAGAAAGCTGAGCGCTGAAGAATTGATGATTTTGAACTGTGGTGTTGGAGAAGACTCTTGAGAGTCCCTTGGACTCCGAGGAGATCCAACCAGTCCATTCTGAAGGAGATCAGCCCTGGGATTTCTTTGGAGGGAATGATGCTAAAGCTGAAACTCCAGTACTTTGGCCACCTCATGCGAAGAGTTAACTCATTGGAAAAGACCCTGATGCTGGGAGGGATTGGGGGCAGGAGGAGAAGGGGACGACAGAGGATGAGATGGCTGGATGGCATCACTGACTCAATGGATGTGAGTCTGAGTGAATTCCGGGTGTTGGTGATGGACAGGGAGGCCTGGTGTGCTGTGATTCATGGGGTCGCCAAAGAGTCGGACATGACTGAGCGACTGAACTGAACTGATTTAGCCCTAGAGTTGTGATGGTGGACAGGGGAGCCAGTAACGTCTCACCACTATTGCAAGCAAGAATCCAGCTGGCTCACTGGCCAGCACAGTAACTGAGAAGGGAAGAAATACCCCAAATTGCTCTAGCACGTTACTCCCAAATTGGGTTGACCTGATTTTTTTCTTCAAAGCAATAAACATCTTTTAATCTCAACTATCAGATCAACTTAAAGATCAGAAATGTTTTAAACTCTCACTGTTAATATTTTTGTGGTACTTTAAAAAGAAAAGTGAACTATTACATTTATAAATGCAGTTTCAAATATTCAAAGGCAATTAATTGATGAAGTTTTATTAATGGTACCGTTACCAAACCAAACTTGGTTCTGCTGGCCCTTGCACAATAAAGCCAACCTACTGACCCAGGGTTGTGGCGAAGAAAAGTGCAGCATTTATTGCAGGGTGTCAACACAGAGTCCACACAGCTGGTGCTTAAAAGACCCAGGTTCCCTGATGGCTTTCAGAGAAAGGTTTTTAAAGACTTGGTGAGAGAGAGGGGTTGTATGGTATACAATCAGCTCTTGGACATTTTTCTTATTGGTTGGTGGTGAAGTAATCAGGAGTCAACATCATCAACCTTCTGGTTTCAACTGGACTGGGGTCTGCATGCTTGTGGGCAGCATATAGTTAACTTTTTTCTCCTGGTGGGGGTTTCAGGATCTGCAAAACAAGTCAAAGGATATGGCTCCCAGTATATCTACAGCCCTTGAGGAGGAACTAAGGGGCCTTGGCTAAACTATTATTTTGTCTTGTTTGACTGTTTTCCTTCCTTTCTATATTTTTTTCCCCTCACTTCTCTAATTAAATTTATTCTTTGGAACTTGAGGAAGGCCTAGGAAGCTAAAGTTTTTCTACAACAAGACACACACAGAGTACATGGAGGAGGGGTGCAGGGAAGGGCAGCACAGAGGAGGGGGGCCGGGTCTATCCTCCGAGGGCTCCATAGGGTTTTACAGTACCAAAGAAGCGATTGTTAAACTTACTAGATTAATGAATGGAATTGTAAAATGTCAGTTGAAATCAATGAAAAGCAAGGTTTGGGGATTTCTAATTTTAGTAAATTGAATATTAGTTTTAAAAAATCAGATTAACTTCAGTCTTTCAGTTCAGTTCAGTTCACTTCAGTTGCTCAGTCGTGTCCGACTCTTTGCGACCCCATGAATCACAGCACACCAGGCCTCCCCGTCCATCACCAACTCCCGGAGTTCACTCAAACTCATGCGCATCGAGTCGGTGATGTCATCCAGCCATCTCATCCTCTGTCATCCCCTTCTCCTCCTGCCCCCAATCCTTCCCAGCATCAGGGTCTTTTCCAATGAGTTAACTCTTCGCATAAGGTGGCCAAAGTATTGGAGTTTCAGCTTTAGCATCAGTCCTTCCAATGAACACCCAGGACTGGTCTCCTTTAGGATGGACTGGTTGGATCTCCTCAGAGTCCAAGGGACTCTCAAGAGTCTTCTCCAACACCACAGTTCAAAAGCATCAATTCTTCGGTGCTCAGCTTTCTTCACAGTCCAACTCTCACATCCATACATGACCACAGGAAAAACCATAGCCTTGACTAGATGGACCTTTGTTGGCAAAGTAGTATCTCTGCTTTTGAATATGCTATCTAGGTTGGTCATAACTTTCCTTCCAAGGTGTAAGCGTCTTTTAATTTCATGGCTGCAGTCACCATCTGCAGTGATTTTGGAGCCCGAAAAAATAAAGTCTGACACTGTTTCCACTGTTTCCCCATCTATTTTCCATGAAGTGATGGGACCAGATGCCATGATCTTAGTTTTCTGAATGTTGAGCTTTAAGCCAACTTTTTCACTTCTCTTTTGCTTTTTAGTTCCTCTTCACTTTCTGCCATAAGGGTGGTGTCATCTGCATATCTGAGGTTATTGATATTTCTCCCGGCAATCTTGCTTCCAGCTTGTGCTTCTTCCAGCCCAGCTTTTCTTATGATGTACTCTGCATATAAGTTAAATAAGCAGGGTGACAACATACTTGACGTACTCCTTTTCCTATTTGGAACCAGTCTGTTGTTCCATGTCCAGTTCTAACTATTGCTTCCTGACCTGCATATAGGTTTCTCAAGAGGCAGGTCAGGTGGTCTGGTATTCCCATCTATCAGAATTTTCCACAGTTTATTGTGATCCACACAGTCAAAGCCTTTGGCATAGTCAATAAAGCAGAAATAGGTGTTTTTCTGAAACTCTCTTGTTTTTCCATGATCCAGCAAATGTTGGCAATTTGGTCTCTGGTTCCTCTGCCTTTTCTAAAACCAGCTTGAACATCTGGAAGTTCGCGATTCACGTATTGCTGAAGCCTGGCTTGGAGAATTTTGAGTATTACTTTACTAGCGTGTGAGATGAGTGCAATTGTGCAGTAGTTTGTGCATTCTTTGGCATTCCCTTCCTCTGGGATTGGAATGAAAACTGACCTTTTCCAGTCCTGTGGCCACTGCTGAATATTCAAAAATTTCTGGCATATTGAGTACAGCACTTTCACAGCATCTTTCAGGATTTGGAATAGCTCAACTGGAATTCCATGACTTCCACTAGCTTTGTTCATAGTGATGCTTTCTAAGGCCCACTTGACTTCACATTCCAGGATGTCTGGCTCTAGGTGAGTGATCCCACCATCGTGATTATCTTGGTTGTAAAGCTCTTTTTTGTACAGTTCCTCTGTGTATTCTTGCCACCTCTTCCTAATATCTTCGGCTTCTGTTAGGTCCATACCATTCCTGTCCTTTTTCAAGCCCATTTTTGCATGAAATGTTCCCTTGGTATCTATAATTTTCTTGAAGAGATCTCTAGTTTTTCCCATTCTGTTGTTTTCCTCTATTTCTTTGCATTGATCTCTGAGGGAGACTTTCTTATCTCTCCTTGCTCTTCTTTGGAACTCTGCATTCAGATGCTTATATCTTTCCTTTTCTCCTTTGCATTTCGCTTCTCTTTTCACAGCTATTTGTAAGGCCTCCTCAGACAGCCATTTTGCTTTTTTACATTTCTTTTCCATGGGGAAAAACTTCAGTCTTTACTGCTCCTGAAACCTACTCAGAGGACCGTTTTAAAAAGGACTTACAATGTGATGGTGGACCGTGATGCTGGATTGCACAGGATGGACATGACACCCAGGGATCCAACCCGGCTCCTACGTCTCCTGCATTGGCAGGCAGGTTCTTTTACCACTAGCGCCACCAGTGAAAGAAAGTAAAGTGAAGTCGCTCAGTCGTGTCCGACTCTTTGGGACCCCTTGGACTGTAGCCCACCAGGCTCCTCCGTCCATGGGCTTCTCCAGGCAAGAATACTGGAGTGGGTTGCTATTTCCTTCTCCAGGGGATCTTCCCGACCCAGGGATCAAACCCAGGTCTCCTGCATTGCGGGTAGCGCTTTAACCTCTGAGCCACAAGGGAAGAGACTAGCGCCACCAGTAGTCTCTATATTCTTGATGGTGTTCTAAACACTTTCCCAAGAACTATTCTGAGTCCAGTACTTCTATAATCATCCATATCATTTTACAGATAAAGAAAACGGAAAGAAATGATAAAAATCTGCTCCTGAACACATCGCTTCAAGACTGCTACGCTCTATAAGTTCATTTGGAACAAACTCTCCAGGGCAGGGTCCCCGCACTCTTCGCTCGCCACTCAGGGCGCCTGCGCACCAGCGCGGGTGACAGCCGCGGCTCCGCCGCCGCCCGCGCGGCGTAGCGGGTGGTCACGTGACGGCGCGGGGCGGGGCGGTGCGAGGAGGCCTGCGCGCCGCGGGCTGACCAAGCCGAGTTCGCTCCACGGAGCAGGCGCTGGAACCTGCGGCCGAAGCCGCGTCTTCTGTCGGCTCCGCCACCAGCCGGGGCTCGGGCTCGAGCCCGGGCCCCCGGGACATGGCCGTCCGGAGTGCCCGGGGTGACGGCCCCACCTCCGGCCGCTGGGACGGCGGCGCGGAAAAGGGAGGTACGGAAGCCGGCCAGGGCGCCGAGGAGCGGCCTGCGAGGACGGCCTGAGGGATAGGAGCGGCCCGGGGGGCAGGGGGCAGCTGCCGGAGGCGGGGGCCGCAGGCAGGGGGCCCGGGACGACCGCGCGGGGTGCGCCCAGGGCCGCCGGCCAGGGTCGGGACAGCGAAAAAGGAAAACACGGAAGGCCTGGGTCACGTCTGAAGGGGAAGAGAGCCTGCAGTTTGGGCGGAGGGGGCGGTCAGCGGATGCTGAGGGGACCGGAGGAACACTGGCGGCAGACCCGAGCCCCCTAGTGGGAAGGACGGCGGGGGCCCCACGTCCCATCTCTTCCCTGAGACCCGAGGCCAAGCCTCGCTCCCGGCCGAGACTGTCCGGCCACGTCCGCAGGCTCCCGGGGCCGCCTCCCTAGTGGTCAGGCCAGTTTTCCAAACTTCATTCATCGGTCGTCGTCGTCTGGATTGACGCGCTGGACATGTATTTCTTTTAATTACCGTGAAATTCACCCTTTAAAGTGTACAGTTCTGTGGTTGTTAGTAATTTTTACAAGGTGGGGCAACCATCGCACTGTCTTTAATTCCACAGCATTTCTAATGCCAAAAAGAGAGACCATCCCTCCGCAAGCCCCATTCTCCACAGCTCCTGGCAACTACCAATGTATTCTCTGTCCCAGTCTTATGCCGCCTATTTTAATGTTATTGAATTGTGTAAAAAGCAAGTCTATTTTTTATACTGCCTTAAACTCATTTCCATGAAACAGTTTCATCGTGCACTGTGTTTTCAAATATGTTTTACCTGCTGGTTAATACATGACAGTTAAAATTATTAGCGTTTACTCTGTACCAGGTGAAATCATCTCTTTGCCTTCTGGGAAAGAGTAAGGTAACTTTCCCAGTTTTCCATCCTCTGATGGATGATTCCCATAGCAGAACCAACCACCAGTGCAACCCAAGTTTTGTTTCTCTGAGTTCATTTTGTTACTGCCTTTTTCTCCTCTTCTAATCCTCTATGGAAATGAAGCTCACGCCTCATATTTCTCCTCGGGGCCCTTTGGCCTTGTAACCCTTTCCTGGTGTTTGTATGACATCTGTTCTCATGGCATAATGGTCATTGCCTCAAGTTGTATATGGGTCTTGTGACCTGTTGGAGTTCAGCTGTGCCTAGGTTGCGAGACTTTATCCTCTCGTGTCCTGAATTTTGCTTCTCTGGATAAATGGGAGGAATTTAGAAATGAGAGGAGTTTTATTTATTTATTTTTTGGTGTTTTGATTTTCTTGTTTTGATTTTCATCATATTGGAAAATTGGAGAGGTTACTAATACTGTTAACTCTCCTTTGTAGAGGTTATGATGGGATTGGTTTACTCTATTTTTCTCCATTTGGGGGAGTGGGTAGAGCAGTCGTTCTTCATATGTACTTGTCTTTATTTTTCAGGTAGTTGTTGAATCTCTGCTAATTTGGGTACTGTTTGTTGAAACTAATTGGGACCTCCAAAAACAGTTTCTTTTTTGTTTATTTTTGATGGGAACCATATTCAGAATAGGGCTTCCCTGGTGGCTCAAATGGTAAAAAAAAAAAAAAATACACTTGTAATGCGGGAGACTCAAGTTCGATCCCTAGGTTGGGAAGATCCCCTGGAGAAGGGGATGGCAACCCACTCCAGTATTCTTGCCTGGAGAATTCCATGGACAGAAGACCCTGGAGGGTCTGTGGGGTTACAAAGAGTTGGACATGACTGAGCGACTAACACTTAAACTTTATCAGAATAAGGTTAGGTTTTCCTCTCCCACTGTAATTCTCTTTTTTTGTAAGCATAAGATTTTAAGTTAATTTCCAGCATCAACATTAGGAGTTCAAGGAGTGGAGCTGGGGGTGTCTGTCTATCTGGGAGGCTCTCTATCTGACTAGCTCTTCCATCGTTTTGATTAAGGCCTAAGGGAGCTTCCCTGGTGGCTCAGTGGTATAGAATACTCCTGGAATGCCAGAGACAAGGTTCGATCTCTGGGTGGGGAAGATTCCCTGGAGAAAGAAATGTCAACCGACTCCAGTATTCTTGCCTGGGAAATCCCATGGACAGTGGAGCCTAGGGAGCTACAGTCCGTGGGTCGCCGAAGACTCAGACATAACTGAAACAGCTAAACAACAGCAACAATGCATTGCTAATTTTAACTTCTGTTTAAAGTCTGTAAAGCTTTCTTGATATGCAAGCTTAAACCAAATAATCAGTATGGAGTTTCATTCTTGCACATAAGATGCATATTAAGTGTGTAGCTCATTTACCTGATCTAAATCACTGATACGTATTTTGCTGGCGTGAAAAAACTTTTAGAGGAAGCGTAGCTAGTGCTCATTTTTTGCCATTGTCCTTAGCTGTATATTGTTTCCCAAGCCAGATGCTTTTGAAGATATGTGTTGCTCTGAGGAAACAGAAATCTTTACTTGACTTCCATAGCCAGAGTAGGGAGAGATTTGAGACAATAACAGACTCAGTCATCCTTATCAGAATTGTTAAGAACTACTTTTTCAGTGCCCCTTATTTAAATGATCATTTTAATGGAGAGCCGGTCAGGTAGTGCCAATATCATTCCTTTTTCCTCAGTTGAATGAATTACTTTTCAGACAGCAGGGATTTATTTATAGCAGTGTCTTATATATTTTGCACCAGTTGTAGGATAGTCATTTCATTCTGTTGTGGTTGTGAAAGCCAAGACCTTTTACTATAAAGGAGTTTGGAAGATACCAGCTTTGGAATATGTAGTACATCTCATATAAGCAGAGCAAAACTGGAGATGAAAGGATTCAAGGGGATTTGAATTACATGTATACAATCGGTAGATGAAATGTAGGCTTTTATCCCAAAGCCAAATAAAGCATTCTCAAGTCCAGAAATGTGTCCTACCCCAAAATCCATATGTAAAATTTATCTTTAAATAGATAGTTAGACATTGGGCTTCCCAGGTGGCACAGTTGGTGAAGAATCCACCTGCCAATGTAGGAGACACAGGAGATTTGGATTCAGTCCCTGGATTGGGAAGATCCCCTGGAGGAAGAAAGTTATTTTAACCTTTTTCCATGCTTTTTCTTCTTCTGCAGCAAAGAGGATATGTGTAGATTAATTGGTTAAGACTCCGCTTAACTTTTTCTCCCTCATTGTGTAGTCTCATAGTTGACCTTACCACTATGTAATTTATACATCTCCAGATCATTTAAGTTTTTTTCTGTTTTCTCCTACCTTTTTATGTCACAATCAAAACCTGTACATTAAGTGCAGTGAAATATTTGTTTGTGTGTGTGGCACACACAGGAGTGCCTTCTTCATCATCCACTAACATTTGATGACTTAAATGTGGGATTGAGAAAGGTGATGTTGGGGTCTGAACAGACAGCAGCTAAAATCTGCAGTTGAGCAGCATTCTACCCTGAGAATCACCAGTAGATTTAGAAAAAGGCCAAAGTGCCTATAAATCTATTTAGAGTTATATAATGAGTATTGTCTTGTATTTTTTTAATTTTAAATTTTATTTATTTATTTGACAGCATCCATCTTAATTGCAGCACAAGTTCTTCGTTTTGGCATGCAGGCTTCTCTGGTTGCAGCACACAGGCTTAGTTGCCCCATGACATGCGGGATCATAGTTCCCTGACTAGGGGTCAAACCCATGTCCCCTCATTGGAAGATGGATTCTTAGCCACTGGACCACCAGGGAAGTCCCTACATGAGGATATTCTTAATAGTAATATGGGGAAATAATGCCATTTACTAAAGGCCAGTTTTTCCAGAGGAACAGTAGCTAAGTTAAATTATTTATTCTATTCTGTCCATATGTATTGAGTTCCCACAGAGCATCAGAATCAGGATGACAGCAGTAAATTTTGAAATGCAGGATTTAAATAGAATCCAAACAGAGTTTTGAGAGAAATAAGTATTGGAGCAATGATTTGGGTTCAGAAATAGTTAAAATTGACGGTGAAGAACCTGCCTGCAATGCAGGAGACGCAGGTTTGATCCCTAGTCAGGAAGATCAGAGAAGGGACTGGCTACCCACTCCAGTATTCTTGCCTGGAGAATCCCATGGACAGAGGGACCTGTTGGGCTACAATCCATGGGGTTGCAAAAAGTTGGACACAACTGAACGACTAACAGACACTGCAAATCCACTTGATTGCAAACAGTGTTAACTCCCCTAAGACCTAAGCAGTGGTTTTCCTTTCCTCCTGGAGAAGGAAATGGCAATTCACCGCTGTATTCTTGCTTGGAAAATCCTGTGAACAGAGGAGCCTGTGCAGGCTACAGCCCATGGGGTTGCGAAGACTTGAACACAACTGAGAGACTGACACTTTCGGTTTTCCTTTCCCCCAGATTGCTGAATAAATAGCTTAAGTGGAAAGATGGGCAAGGTGGATATATGTCAAAAAAAATTTAAGGGAAAATTTCCAAACTCTTAGCAAATAGATTAATAAGGTTTCTAAATATCAGATACCTCAAAAAATATTTAGTATTACCATTTAAGTGTTCTTAATTTGTGATGTGTAGAAAGTACAAAGTACAAGAACACTCTTAAGTTTTAAAAAACTTTTAAAATCTTATTTTCTTCTTTGCTAGAAATTCAATTCCTGCTCGTATTTTGTCTCAGCCTATGTTGTTATATGGACTTCCCAGGTGGCTCAGCAGTAAAGAATCTACCTGCAATGCAGGAAATCCCAGTTCAATTCCTGGGTTGAGGAGATCCCCTAGAGAAGGGATAGGCTATCCACTCCAGTATTCATGATCTTCCCTGGTGGCTCAGACGGTAAAGAAACCGCCTGCAATGCGGGAGACCTGGATTCGATCCCTGGGTTGGGAAGATCCCCTGGAGGAGGGCGTGGCAACCCGCTGCAGTATTCCTGCCTGGAGAATCCCCATGGACTGAGGAGCCTGGCAAGCTACAGTCCGTGGGGTCACAAAGAGTCGGACACGACTGAGGGACTAAGCACAACACAGCACAGCCTGGTGCTTTACTATGAGTAGTTGCTCATTAAATGACAGGTTGATAAATGAATGGATACATTAATGCACAGGTAGGTGCATGGATGGATGGTATGACATGTCCAAGCCAAGAGCTTGAAGCTCCTTGTAAATAAATAAACATTTTATTATAGTTGGTGCTGTGCTGATTGATTGGGAATTGGGACTTGGTTTTTCCTGATTTCTAGATAGAGTAACCATTGAATTTAGCATCAACCTGGGACATTTCTGGGAGTGCAGATGGGAGGAAGGGTTTGCTATGAACAGTTAATTATGCCGGAACTATAGATGTAAACCAGAAATCTCTCAGACTGCCTGAAGCAGATTCACCTACTAGGTCACCAGGAAAAATAACAGTCTAGCCAGGAGAACAGGTTTACCTGGGTGAAAAAGCATCCTGTCCTATCTGCATCTCCAATTGCATGGAACTTCAAAATTGTCGGTGCCTGAGTTTATAAAGTTTATGTCACAGCTCATAGATAGGTAACCAGGGTTACTGGATTAATGAAAGCTTACACCTTTCATTTGTATTAACAATATGCAGCTTTGTCATGGAAACAGTTTGTATACTGTTGCCTCAGAATAGAACATAACTGAGGAAAGCTGCTTAGTGTCTGTCCTAAAAACCTCACTTACCTTCTGATGTTAGTCCTTTCTAAGGCCTGACCTACCTTCCAGTGTTATCTTCTACTTTATATTAACACTAATGTCCTGCCCCTCGTATATGCTACATAAATACTTCCTAATGACTTCATTTACTGTTAAGTGAAAGGGCTTGTGTTTCTGTCTCCAAGCCTTTCTTTCTGGTCGTCTCCTTGCCTCTCTGAATCCTCCCCTTTCTTTTAAAATTTCTCTTTTCCATAATGCTTTCTCAGATCTGCCTGACCACATCTGTCTGAGCTGTTGGTGTCTGCACATACCTCTCTTCAGACGATTACAGTGCGCTGCTATGTGACATCTCTTCAGTGGGTTGAATAGTTTTAACTTTTCTTGTGTTTGCTGTTCCTAGAAGTAAACATTCTGCATGAAAATTCTGAGAGCCTGTTACCCCATTATTTTAAATAGAGCCAATTATAATATGATGCACATTAACCACAAACTCTCAGTCTCCTAAAAAAGTAATTTAAACACAGCAAAATGCCTGTGTATAAATAACAAACTATCACATGAGGATGTAAGATGCTTAATACATTACTTTTTGATTACCAGTGATTAATGTGGTTCTTGAGAAACAGTAGCATGCCCCTTTTACCACTAGCCACACTGGAGTCCCAAGTATGCCCTTTGACATTCTGCTTTTGAAAATACCTCCATGTGATTCTGATGTTTTCCAATTGTATTAGCATGTAACCAGAGGCTTTTTTCACATGTGGTTTTGTTTAAAAATGTAATACTGAATTTTGGTGACATGCATGTACATTTTTCCTCATTAAATAACAGAGAAAATTTATTATATTAAGAGATATGTGGTCATGTATGGATGTGAGAGTTGAACCATAGAGAAGACTGAGTACTGAAGAATTGATGCTTTCTCTAGTGGTGCTAGAGAACACTCTTGAGCTCCCATGTACAGCAAGGAGATCAAACCAGACAATCCAAAGGAAAATCAACCCTGCATACTCATTGGAAGTACTGATGCTGAAGCTGAAGCTCCAGTACTTTGGCCACCTGATGTGAACAGCTGACTCATTGGAAAAGACTCTGCTGTTGGGAAAGTTTGAAGGCAAAAGAAGAGGGCGGCAGAGGATGAGATGGTTGGACTGCATCATTGATTCAATGGATATGAACTTAGGCAAACTCTAGGAGATAGTGAGGAACAGGGAGGCCTGGCGTGTTGCAGTCCATAGGGTCGCAGAGTTGACTTAACAACAATGCTCTGTGAAGTTTAGCATTAATGAAGCACAGCATTCTTTAGGAAAACATCAGATCAGATCAGTCGCTCAGTCGTGTCCGACTCTTTGCGACCCCCTGAATCGCAGCACGCCAGGCCTCCCTGTCCGTCACCAACTCCCAGAGTTCACTGAGACTCAGGTCCATTGAGTCAGTGATGCCATCCAGCCATCTCATCTTCTGTCGTCCCCTTCTTATCTTGGCCGCAATCCCTCCCAGCATCAGAGTCTTTTCCAGTGAGTCAACTCTTCGCATGAGGTGGCCAAAGTACTGGAGTTTCAGCTTTAGCATCATTGCTTCCAAAGAAATCCCAGGGCTGATCTCCTTCAGAATGGACTGGTTGGATCTCCTTGGAGTCCAAGGGACTCTCAAGAGTCTTCTCCAACACCACAGTAGGAAAACATAAATGGTGGCTATTAGATATGCCTAAATGTACTGAGCATTTACTATAATTTCTTTTTTTTTGTTAATTATATGGTATGTCTCCTTAGTGTTTCACACACTATATATGCTAATCAGTGTGTGTGTGTGCATACTAAGTTGCTTCAGTCGTGTCTTTGAGATCCTGTGGACTGTAGCCCTCTAGACTGTGGACTGTAGGCCCCTCTGTCCATGGGATTTTTCAGAAAAGAGTACTAGAGTGGGTTGCCATTTCCTTCTGCAGGGATCTTCCCAACCCACAGATCAAACCCCTGTTTCCTACGTCTCTTGCTTTGGCAAGCAGGTTCTTTACCACTGGCGCCACTTGGGAACCCCGTGCTCATCAGTAAATTGACTTTAAATATACCTACCTTACTTCAAACCAAGTTAAGGAGATTGAGCCCTGAACAGAAAAGGTACACATGGTAAATATGTGCCTAATGCCCTTTTCCATTCTGTTTTGCAGACTTTAATGCCAAAAGGAAAAAGAAAGTGGCAGAGATCTACCAGGCTCTGAACAGCGAGCCCACTGATGTGGCTGCCCTTAGACGCATGGCTATCAGTGAAGGAGGGCTCCTGACCGATGAGATCAGGCGGAAAGTGTGGCCCAAGCTCCTCAATGTCAACACCAATGATCCACCTCCTATATCAGGTAGTTAGGGGAAGAAGTGCTGTGATGGGAGTTTGTCTAGGAGGCAGGGAAAAAAGAATTCCAGGGTCTTTAATTTTTATGCTCATTTCAAACCAAGAGTAGACATGTAAACACCTGAAATGTTTTAGGATATGCTTGGGCCTGCTGTGAAAATAAGACCAAACTGCGAAATAAAATTTCAATTAAAAATGGAATGAGCTTTTATTAGGTAAGGAGGGAGCGATTATTGGCTAGTTAGGGGAGTTTATTAAAAATACATATTTTGGGAATTCCCTGATGGTAAAGTGGTTAGGACTCCATGCTTTCACTGCCAAGGGCCGAGGTTCCATTCCTGATCCAGGAACTAATATCCCGCAAGCCACACAGTGCAGCCATAACACAAAATGCATGTTCCAGTTTATATTCACCTAGAAGTAAATTTGCAGGAATCTGTATTTTAGCAAGAATCCCACATAATTCTGATACAGATGGACATTTGAGAAACATGGGGTTCTACGGAGATATAATGCCTCTTATAGTCCTTAAAAACAACAACAAAAAAGACTTTTTATAGGGAAATACTAAGACTATTTTGAATTCTAAAATTCTGTAATTCTGTGAAAAGCTGTTACAGTCAGCCCTCCAAGTTCAAGGATTCAACCAGCCATGTATCAGAAGTACTCTGGAAGGACTTTGCAGGGGTCCTGTGGTTAAGACTCCACACACCCAGCACCAGCGGTATGAGTTCAGTCCCTGGTCAGGAAACTAGGATCCTACATTCCACCTGCCACATATATTCTGGCAGGCGGGAACCTCCAGAAATTTCCAAAAAGCAAAACTTGGATTTGTTGTGCTCTGGCAGCTATTTACATAGCATTTACATTCTATCAGGTTTGAAAGTAATCTAGAGGTGATTGAAGTATACGAGAGGATGTGCAAATGTTAAACTGTTTAATATTTGGGACTTGAGCATCAATGGATTTTGCTATCCTTGGGGGTTCTGGAACCAATCCCCCTCAAATACCAAGGGACAACTAACTGTACTTAACTTTATCTGCAAGGCCTATGTAGTGAAAAAAAGAATTTTTTAGACTACAGTGCAGAATACAAAAGAAAGTACAGAAAACAGTGAATCCACTTTGTCGTTCATTGAGTCTACATTTATTGCTTTCCTACTGTGTTTGGCAAAAGTCCAGGTGTTGGGGATTCTTTCTTTCATTTGGCAGTGCGAGGAACAGGACACAGCTGAGTGCCTGAGCACGCGCACACAGTTGTGCTCCTAATGTGTGCTAGGTACCAGAGATGCTGAAAACAGCCACTGCCAATAAAAAAAGTTTACAGTGTCATGGTGTGGCCAAGTAGATGTTTTAAGTTGCCACTTGTTATTGTCTTTGGAACCTGGCTGCCTCAGAGCAGTGATCTTTTGTTGGAAGGAATAGGCATTGCCATATTCACACTCTAAATCCTGAGATGGTGTTCTGTCAAATTCCAAATTTCTCATATCTTTTTAAGATGAAGTCTGTATTCTACAGGCTCCTCTGGTAAGTTTTGATTTCCATTATGAAGGAAATGTATACTTGTTATATATATAACAGCTAGAGTCTGCCTCCTTGCTTTCAGTTGGGCTTAGCAACTGAACACAAGTACTGTCTCCTGTTACCAGTGTCTTAGTTTTAGAATTTCAGGGCTAAGAGAGCTTAGGTTCTTCTCCATGTACATTTATCTTAATACTCCTTTCTGAACCACTCAATCTTCCTACACTTTATAGATGTTAGAGTTTTTCCAGCGGTCTGTGGTTTCCACATTCATGATCTTACTTGATGCTTAACAGTAATCTGAGAGGTACACATGGAAGGGAATAATCCCCATTTTACAGATGTGAACTTTGAAATTCAGAGTGGTTCCCAGTAACGCATAGTGGGTCCTGGCCTCCTAACTTTTCTGCTGCTCCTGGATAGTGTATCTTCCCTCCTCTCACGGTCATCATGGCTTGCATAAAACAGCATGTTTGGAACTAAACCAGGGATTCCTTTCCAAATGTTGTATCTTGAGTCATGTCCACTTCAGGAAAAAGCCTTGTGTATGTCTTCCAGGCCTTTTGTGTCATGCCAGGATGTCTTGCTCCTGCTGTGGCTTCCCAGACATTCCTACAATAACGTGTTTCTTCTCCTCCAATAGGGAAAAACCTACGACAGATGAGCAAGGACTACCAACAAGTGCTCCTGGATGTCCGGCGGTCTTTACGGCGGTTCCCGCCTGGTGAGACACACTCTGGTGGTCTTTTGAGGCGGGAGGGGGAGGTTTGGTAGGTTTGGCTTCAGTCCGTTTGCAGATACATTACTCTGTTGTGCTTGCTTGTCCCGAGACCTTTATGTCCTAGCACAGAACGTGGCCACATCCAGGACCCTTCCTCCTTAGGGATCCGTCGTGCTCCCAGTCTCCTGAGTCATTCTCTCATTGACTCAGTCCATTCAGAACCCCCACTGTGAAGGCCGCCTGCTGCTGCTGCTGCTAAGTCCCTTCAGTCGTGTCTGACTCTCTGCGACCCCATAGCCGGCAGCCCACCAGGCTCTGCCGTCCCTGGAATTCTCCAGGCAAGAACACTGAGCCCAAAATAATTTCTCTTGGCTTAGAGGTGGTAAATGAGAGAAGAGGGTTTTCCCCCTGCCCGTTAGAGCTACAGAAGAGACTTTATAGGGATTTCTAGAGCCATCAGTCTGACTTTAAAGAGCAGATTGGTTTGGAAGTGGTCACTAACAGGAACTATTAATACCTTCATTTATAAGTAGCGGTATCTTGCCTGTGGGCTTCCCTGGTGGCTCAGTGGTAAAGAATCCACCTGCCATTGCAAGAGACTCAGGTTCAGTCCATGGATCCAGAAGATCCTTTAGAGGAGGAAATGGTAGCCCACTCCAGTATTCTTGCCTGGGAAATCCCATGGAGAGAGGAGCCTGGAGGGCTACAGGCCATGGAGTCACAAAAGAGTTGGGCATGACTTAGAGACTAAACAACAACAGACAATCTTGCATATACATATAAGAGGGCCTTGGACTAGAATGAAGGCCAGTCACCACATTTTTAAAGAGTCTGTTACTAAAATTGTCTCTCCATTCCCAGAAATACTAAGAATGACAGTTGTCTCCACTTTCACAATGAAGGGAACTGGGTAGCAGACCTCATCTGTTTCTCTTCCTTTGGCAACTCCACCTCTAAGTCCTTGAATTGAAGAGAGGAGAGTTGCTAGAGGGAACAAGAGTCTCAAAACCCATTGCCTCACTCTTCTGAGCCTATGCTCTGGCATTGGATTTTGTCTGTTAGAGGGCATCCCTCCTGTTTACCATCATGGTTCCCAGAAAGGCTCTTGTGATTCTTGTGTAGCCAGTAGCTTGCCATCTTGGTTTTGATAAACACACATACCTGTGATCCAGTCCCCTTTTCCGGTTCCTGTGGTCTTGAGGAGACCACATAGGACAGACGCATCTCACATTTTTCCTTGGGTGTAACCTGTTTTCCTTCTGAGCCCTTTATCCCTCTTCATTTATGTGATATCAGTCCAGGATATTCTTCCAGACAGAACTTTCCATGTGGTTTCATATGCTTTTTACATTCATGTTCTTCTGAACTTAGCTGACCACTTTTATACTGAAAATTTAAATAAGGCTTACTTTTTTCTCTCACTGCTTCATTACTTTACCTGACCACAGTACTTGGTTTACTCCCATTTTCTTCTTTATCTTTTACCGTATGCCTTTTTGAGAAGGGATGGGTAAAAGTGCATAAGAGATGAGCATCACTGTCACCTAAAAACCTTTATTTCAGTTCAGTCTGGGCCCTTGCATTAGCTGTTTTCTCTCACAAGATCTGCTTTTGATTGGAAAACCTACTGGTGTAGGAAAGCTGTGTTGTGTGCCATCCTCCTAAAACAGGTCATGAGACCAAGGGTTGACTTTTTTTTTTTTTTAATTTTTTATTCTAATTGGAGGCTAAGTACTTTACAATATTGTATTGGTTTTGCCATACATCAACATGAATCCGCCATGGGTGCACACGTGTGTCAAGGGTTGACATTTTTATAGTAAGAGCCAGAAGAGCTGAGGGACCACGCTGACCGCTGCCAGACTAGGTACCTGCACTGAAAGAGCTCCCGAGACCAGCTCCTCTGTTTCCAGCTGCATCTTTGGGTCAAGATTAGTACTTCCTATGATATTTAGTTTGATTCTGAGGGGAGCACACATTTCATACATTTTTTATTTTGACACCACCCTCATGGCAGAAAGTGAAGAGGAACTAAAAAGCCTCTTGATGAAAGTGAAAGTGGAGAGTGAAAAAGTTGGCTTAAAGCTCAACATTCAGAAAATGAAGATCATGGCATCCAGTCCCATCACTTCATGGGAAATAGATGGGGAAACAGTGGAAACAGTGTCAGACTTTCATTTTTCTGGGCTCCAAAATCACTGCAGATGGTGACTGCAGCCATGAAATTAAAAGATGTGTACTCCTTGGAAGGAAAGTTATGACCAACCTAGATAGCATATTGAAAAGCAGAGACATTACTTTGCCAACAAAGGTTCATCTAGTCAAGGCTATGGTTTTTCCTGTGGTCATGTATGGATGTGAGAGTTGGACTGTGAAGAAGGCTGAGCACCAAAGAATTGATGCTTTTGAACTGTGGTGTTGGAGAAGACTCTTGAGAGTCCCTTGGACTGCAAGGATATCCAACCAGTCCATTCTGAAGGAGATCAGCCCTGGGATTTCTTTGGAAGGAATGATGCTAAAGCTGAAACTCCAGTACTTTGGCTACCTCATGCGAAGAGTTAACTCATTGGAAAAGACCCTGATGCTGGGAAGGATTGGGGGCAGGAGGAGAAGGGGATGACAGAGGATGAGATGGCTGGATGGCATCACTGACTCGATGGACATGAGTCTGGGTGAACTCCGGGAGTTGGTGATGGACAGGGAGGCCTGGCGTGCTGCAATTCATGGGGTCGCAAAGAGTCAGACACGACTGAGTGACTGAACTGAACTGAACTGAACACCTACAAAAAGGTTGCAAAAATAGGACACAGAATTCCCCAGGTAGCTTTTTCCCAGATTTCTTTATACATCAACCTTTGACAGATTTGCTTTAGTTTTGTTTTCTCTCTCTCCTTCACCATACATACACACGTTTTTTTCCTCTGAGCTATTAAGTATAAATTACATACATGGTGCCCCCTTATGCCTAAATATTTCACTGTGTGTTTTTTAAAAACACAATTCTTTTTTACATAGTCACACTTAAAATCAGTAACAAAAAATACTACTGTCTAATCTACAGATTTTATTCAGATATTGCCATTTATTCCAATAATGTTCCTTATAGAGAAAAGTGCATTTTCCATTCATTCTTCATATCTCTTCAGCTTCCTTAAGTCTGGACTTGTTCTTTTGTATTTTATGACAGGCCTGTTACTTTATAAAGTCCCCCTCAGTTTTTATTTCCTACTTGCAAGATTCAGGTGATGCACTCTTGATAGGAATTCCACTGAAGCAATATTGAGTTCTTTTCCCCCCAGCACATCAAGAGGCACATGCTGCCCAGTGGTTCCCCTGCTGGCATCACGCCCTGTGCTGACTTGGTTAAGATGGTGTTCTTGGCTGGGTTCCCCAACTGTAAGGTTGCCAAGTCTGTGGTTCTTTCCTACATGGCCAGGCGGCTATCAACAGTGTATGGATCATGAATGTGTTGCCAAGTTGTTTTACTTTATTAAACAGTTTCTCTGCATATCCACAGCTTACCGTCTTCCTTACCTCCATGTTACTAGACTGCTTGCCTTGTTCAAGTGTGTCTCCCCCCCACTACCCTCTCCCAGGCATGCCAGAAGAACAGAGAGAAGGGCTGCAGGAAGAGCTGATCGACATCATCCTCCTCATCTTGGAGCGCAACCCGCAGCTGCACTACTACCAGGGCTACCACGACATCGTGGTCACGTTTCTGCTGGTGCTCGGCGAGAGGCTGGCAACATCCCTAGTAGAGAAGCTGTCTACCCACCATCTCAGGTACCCGCGCAAAAGGGCAGAAGACAGTTCCCCCCAGCGATAACTCCTCAGCCCGCTTTCTAGTTGGTGTTTTCAGGGGGTTGAACCCCAATCCCAACTGCCCCCCAACCCTGATCCAAATGTTTGGTCTGACCAAGCTCATTGAAATGTCTCCTAGGGATTTCATGGACCCAACAATGGACAACACCAAGCATATATTAAACTATCTGATGCCCATCATTGACCAGGTGAATCCAGAACTCCATGACTTCATGCAGAGGTATATATGTGTCTGCATTTATGTGTACACGTGCACGCGCACACACAGACACCCCTCTTCAGCTTTCTCCTAGCTTTTGTTTATTCCTCACAAGTCTAGCTCAATTGCATCATCATCTTATGTTGATTAGTATTAGGTTCTTCTGAGTTGTCCTTTCCAGTCACCAGCAATCTAGATAATTCAGTTCTGTGCACAGTCTTAGAACACTTTTGTGTGCTGTGCTCTTCAAGGAATGCAGGAAATGTCACAGCCCATGCCCTTAAAGAGTTTACATTTAGTGGAGAGAGGTGGGCGAGCTAAGCATGCCAACTTTGAGGTTATTGCTACAACAGAAGTACAGAGTCCTATAGGACCCAAGGCAATCTGTAGCTTGTTTTCTTTACCATACACCAAGGAAAAGAAATATTTCTTTGCAATTCTTGTATGATTTTTCTCTTCTGTTTAGTTGGAAGTGTGTCCTTGGCCAATACCTGCCTCTCTTTAAAAAAAAAAAAACAACCTGTGTTTTAAGGTGTTTCAGTCATCTCATGTTAACTATACAATTAATAGTTATGTTTTCAAGCCTAAGAATAGATGCCTGTGCCCCCCAACAGGGTGTGACTTTCCCAGAAGGAAAATGGTGTAGTTCTCTGAAAACAGCTGATTCTTGTTCCTGGAGTTAACATTTCTTGGCCATGATGAGTGCACCCAAGGAGATAAGGCCAGCCAGGACCCTACTGTGGTATTAGTGCCGTGATGTGGAGTATGTTGCAAGGACTTTCTATAATATTTTGTGAGGAGAAGATACTGAATTTATCAGCAGCTGAATTTTCCAAAAAGCATGTTCCCCAGTTACTTTCTTCATACAGCACTGAGGACAAAGAAGGCCCAGGGAGAGGGACAGGATGACTCAGCAGGGAACCTAACATCTGGACTCCCTTGCTCCTAGTGCCGAGGTGGGGACCATCTTTGCGCTCAGCTGGCTTATCACCTGGTTCGGGCACGTCCTGTCTGACTTCAGGCACGTCGTGCGGTTATACGACTTCTTCCTGGCCTGCCACCCACTGATGCCCATTTACTTTGCAGCTGTGGTAGGTACAGACCATGAGCCAGCAGTTTGGCGTGTGTCCCCCAGTCCAGCTTGATCATCTTCCCTAAAAGGAAACCTGGTGATTATGGAAAGATACAAAAGACAGCACTTCCTGGGCTGGCGTCCTGGACACTGTTCTTGGAATGTTACTGGGAGAGTCATGGGAGTCAAAAATATTATGTATAAAAATAAGTTTGGGAAATGCTGGTTAAACAAAGTTGTTAGATTTTTTTTTTACTATTTGATGCTTCTGAACCTTTAAAATGCTCATATGCATTGTGAATTATCAGGGTTTGTGTTGACAACTCCTGGAGCTCGTGCAAATGGCCAAGTGGGTTTAAGAAGAGGCATGATATTATGATGGAAAGTTGAAATGGCTTTTAGTCAGGGATGAGGGCTTCCAGTTATTAGAGGGGCCTGAACTATCAGACGTGAGGGTGGAGGGGGTGTTCTTCATTGTGTTTTAAAGGGAGCAAGACCATTCTTTCTACTGTTTTGAACCATTTCTTCTGTGCTAGAGCTCTAGGTATCTCCAGTAATCTCTCCTTTCCTTCCTCCTAAAAAACCTCCTTCCTTTGTCAGCCTTTCCTGTCATGGTGTGGAAGTTTGCCTCTAGCAGGAAGTGCTAGCCCATTGGGAAAAGCACTCAGATAAGTATAGCATCACTTCCCAGATAGTACAGGAATTTGCTGAACATTTTGGGTGAGCCCTGTTTGGTACCAATTTATATTATCTCTAAGGAGAATGAAATGAAGTGGCCAAGCAGCTGTATGTTCTGGTCTCTGACGCAAGGCCTTGCTCCCCACAGATCGTGTTGTATCGAGAGCAGGAAGTCCTGGATTGTGACTGCGACATGGCCTCGGTCCACCACCTGTTGTCCCAGATCCCTCAGGACCTGCCCTACGAGACACTGATCAGTAGAGCAGGAGACCTCTTTGTTCAGTTTCCCCCGTCCGAACTTGCTCGAGAGGCAGCTGCCCAGCCACAAGCCGAGAAGTGAGTGGGGCTGAGGCACTGGTTGTGCAGGGGTGTTTGTTAGCAAAAGTGATGGAAGATTGTGTCTGGTAGGGACAGGGCTGGGAGTGGTTTTTCCAGAGATCCGCTTATGCCAACGGAATCCCCACTTGAGACTTCATGGGTCTTGATCAAGAAGAGTTTTCTGAGCAGTGGATGGCCCTGCCCTCAGCCTATTTAGTTCATTTTTTCCCCCTTTTTCTTTCATCCCATTCCCTTCTGTCTCCTTCCCCTCTGCAGAACTGCTGCCTCTACGTTCAAAGACTTTGAGCTGGCGTCAGCACAGCAGAGGCCTGACATGGTACTGCGGCAGCGGTTTCGGGGACTTCTGCGGCCTGATGAGCGAACAAAAGACGTCCTGACCAAACCAAGGACCAACCGCTTTGTGAAGCTGGCGGTGATGGGGCTGACAGTGGCGCTTGGAGCGGCTGCCCTAGCCGTGGTGAAAAGTGCCTTGGAGTGGGCCCCAAAGTTTCAGCTGCAGCTGTTTCCCTAAATGCCAGAGAAGATACTTCCTCTTACATGACGTCACAGTCTCACCCTTCCATGGACAGATGGGAGGGGGTGGAATTTCCTTTATTAAAAGGGTTTCAGTCAAGGGTTTTCTATTCCTGCACCCTTTCCCTCCTGTCCATGGATGCCTTTGCTTCAGAGGCCAATAGCAGAGCCTGCGTGACGCTGGGCACTCGGGGGCCTGAGCACAGAACTCTTCTCCCTTGTGGCCTGAGTGAGCTCCCCGCTGCCTCCTCTTTTGCTGAAGGAAATGGGTCTCTGCAGCTCCTGGGTGCCGTTGGAACCCGCTGGGCCTGGTCACTGGGGAGTGTCTTGGCTGCTCATAGTAAGTAAACTGGACCACTGAATGCCCTCCTGGCGGCTCTTCCAGTCTGTCTGCTTCAGCTTAACAAAGAAGGACGTAGCTGCTGCTTTAGTCAGACCTTGAAATGAAGGGGAAGGGGCAGAGGAGGCTGGCCTGGGAGCAAGATTGGCCCTTTTTAAGAACAGCTCCAAGCTGGTCAGAAATCTTAGAGACACATGTGAACTAGGTTAGTAGGTAAATCCTACCTATTTTCAGCCTAGAAATCACTTGGGCATTGCCAGTCAGACAGGAAGGAATGTTAAGTTTTAGGACCCCTCACATAGGCCAGTTTTTGCCTGCACCCCCCCCTTTTTTTTTCTTGTTACTCTTCCACAAGGCACATAGTGGTTAAAAAAATGTACATTTACTACTATTTTTAGAATTACACACATCCAACATGTAAAGTACCATCACTTTTAAAATAATGGTTCCTTCATGGAAGAAAAAAATAGTTCTCATCAGAACGATGAGCTTCTAAAACCCTGAGGTTTCCTTTCTACTCAAGTGTTTAACATTTCACTTCAGCCAGAGCTGCTGTTTGTAAACAGCCCCACACTTCCACAGTGCCCACTTCCTGTCCAGCTTCCCTTCCTTCATGTTTTCCTTCAGTCCCCCTTCTACCCCCAGATCAGCATCCAGTCATGACCTTGGCTTTGTTTTTTGCATTTGACCTATGTCTTCAGCTGCTAGTCTCTCCTTCCTGGTTGGAAATGTCACTGGGAACTTGTCAGCACCCAGAAAGGGACAAACTGCAGCCGGAAGCATGTGGTGGGAGCCTGGGACAGCCAGCCCTGCTGCTCCAGGCTTCCTAAGGACTCTCCAAGCCTTAGGGAGCACGATGCATATTCAGTTCTTCTGATACAGCTTTTCGTGTAAGCAAACCTAGGTTTATTTTAGATTAACTGTGGCTTGGAAAAAAGTGCCTTTTGCTGCTTTGAAGAACTGGGGTGTATGGTCAGAAGCAGCCATGTACTTTCCTTTTCCTGGTCTGTCTCGGGCACTCTTCTCTCTTAGCAGGTATTTTCTTAAACCTGCCAGAAGCACTCCCTCCCACCACACCAGACCTCCACATCCTCCCCATAGTCTCACGGTGTGCAGAGTGGTTAGGAGAGGCATCTACTTACATGAGTTACACTAAGCACTTTACAACCAAAAACAACAAATCGTCTCCATAGCAGGAGTCCCATCTGGGGTTAGCATGATATGGATGGATTAATCTAGAAAGAGGTAGATTTATCAAGACAGCGGGAATTTTTCCAAGATGTAGATGATGTGACAGGTGTTGCCAGTCTTCTACAGCAGGTTTGTCTTATCACCTTTGCAAGTGGACAGCATCGGCCCCTCCTGCCACAAATTCTTGGGTCTGTCTGTAAATACTGAAGGGAAGTGATGGAGAAGAGGTAGGGGGGAGGTGCATGTGATCAGAGTCCCAAGGCCATGGGTTTTTGGATTCCAGGAAAGCAGGTGGCATTTGCTTCTGTTGTGGCCTAGAAAGGAGAAAGTTCTTAGGATTTATAGCTTTGCTGACATGAGGATTAGCTCCTGCCAATGAGAAGAAAGTGTTTTTACCTTCAAGTGGTTTACTATTCTGTAAAGAATACGTGTAAATATTTTGTACAGAGCCCTGTATGAAATAAACAGCCATATGTGGTTACTGATCCCTCTTGTCATTCTTCCCTTGTTGGAGTGGCTCTGGGTTTAGACATCTGGATGCTCCCTCCTTCCACCCCTGACCTGGAGCTGTGCCTTAGGCCGTGGACTCTTGGTTGGCTTTGACTTACCTGGAGAACTTGAAACAGTTTCTCTTTCACCTGAGGCAAGAACTCACTTGTCTGGGTTTACTGTTTCCTTGCCCCAGAGGGAGACAAGGGGCTGAAGGCTGAGCAGGCATCACTTGGCCCTCTGACTATGTCCCGCCACCATAGGCCAGCTGCCCATGCTGACCTTTGATTTGACTCATGGAGGATACAGGGCTGGCCAGGACACCGCCCTGCCTCTGGGAGCTCACCAGAGAGCTGCACTGAAGGAGCAATGTATTTTCAGTGGCAGTTTCATAGTTGAATAAATGTAAAGAGGAATTTGATAAATGGAAAACTGAAGGAAAGGTATGTGTGGTGTAATAAATATTTGGGTTTTGTCACCAGTTCCTTAGAATTTTCTGAGTGATAGGGGTGTCTTTTGTTGTTCATAATGATTTCCTTTTGATTCCAACTGGGTTGATATTGAGGTCAGTTAAGGTTGGACCCCTCAATAGCCTCAGGATGGGACAGAACACCAGAAAGATTATACGGTGGGGAATTACTTCAACTTTTTATTTTGTATTGGAGTATAGCTGATTAGCAAACAACGTGGTAGTTTCAGGTGAAGAGTGAAGGGACTCATCCATACATACACATGTACCCATTCTCCCCTAAACACTCCTCCCATCCAGCCTGCTACAAAACATTGAGCAGAATTCTATGTGCTATACGGTAGGGCCTTGGTTATCCATTTTAAATACAGCAGTGTGTACCTGTTCACCCCAAACTCACTATCTATCCCCCCCCTCCCCACCCCTCCACCCTGGCAACCATAAGCTGGTTCATGAAGTCTGTATGTTTCTGTTTTCTAAGTAAGTTTATTCATATCATTTTTTTAAGATTCTACATATGAGGAATGTCATATTTCTCCTCCTTTGTGTGAATTGCTTCACTCAGTATGACTAGGTCCATCCATGTTTTTGCAAATGGCATTATTTCATTTATTTTAATGAGAAATATTCCATTGTGTACATGCACCACATCATCTTTATCCATTCCTCTGTTGATGGAAATTTAGCATCCATGTCTTGGCTGTTGTAAACAGTGCTGCAATGAACGCTGGGGTGTGTATTTCCTTTCAGATCATGATTTTCCCTGGACATATACGCAGGTGGAATTGCAGGATCATTTTAGTTTTTTAGTAACCTCCATACTGTTCTCCATAGTGGCTGTACCAATTTACATAGTGGGAATTTTGAGCTTCACCAGTGACCTCCTGGGAGGGTAGGAGAGGCTGGACATTGAGTGCTGCAGAAACTCGTGGTTCAGAGATTCAGAGAGCTGCTGGGTTGCTGAATACATCAAAGTGCTGGGAGGATCACATGGCCCAAGACGGCTTGGGAAGACTGCTGCCCTCCCGCCATTCCTTGCCCTATGCATCTCTTTAACTTGGCTGTTACTGAGTTGTGTCCTTTACAGGAAATCAGTACATGTAAGTGAAGTGTTTTCTTGAATTCTGTGAACACTTCCAGCAAATTGCTGAACCTGAGAGGGTTTTGTGGAAACTTGTGGTTGACTAGGCAGAAGTGTAGGTGGTCTGGGCACCACATTTGCTACTGGATCTAAAATGGGACAGCCTTGTGGGACTGAGTCCTTTAACTTGTGGCATCTGATGCTAACTCCCCGGGTAGTTAGTGTCAGAACTGGATTGAATTACTGGACACCCAGTTGATATTGGAGAATTGGAGAAGCATGATATCAGAAAGTACTGCACAACACACAAGGCTGAAGGGAAAACTAAAAATAACAGCTGAATAAAAAGTGTGGGTGTTTTGTACAGAGATGGGAGTGTGTATTGTCAGTGGAAGTGTACTTGGGGCTCAGGCGGAGGAGAGTTTTGAGATCTGTGGAAAACAACTGGGACTCCCTCTGTAGGCAATTTGTAGGGTGAGGATGGGCCATGACCAAAACTCAGTTTGGAGAGAGCGACTGGTGACATGATGGCAAATGTGTCTCTCATTGGCAATGTGAGCTTCTCCGAGGCACTACATCTCTCAAACTCATTGTCAGTGACAGTAAAATAGAGATAGCGTCATCCCACCATGGCTGGTTTAATGAACTGACGTTTGTGAAAACGTCTTACAAACTGAAGTTGTACAAGTATTTTGATTTCATTTCCGTGAACACATATGGGTCAATAAACACCTTAATTCAGCCTTGCACTTGGGCCCCGGGAGCTCATCCCTGGATTAAGTGGTGATTGAAAGGAAGAACAGGCCAGAAGCTTCTGCCAAATACAACTACCAGATGATGGCACCTGAGCCTCAGCCTGGCTTGTGTTCTTCCTTTTGCCCTACCGTCCCCTCCATGTTTGCTGCTGGTGGATCCTGCTGCTTTTTTTCCAGTTCTCAAAGGCCCTTTTCTCCAGACTTAACATATGGTTGGAATTTGTCAAGCAGCCTTTGTGAGCTGGCAAGGCTGTGGGCTTGCCTCCAGCTTCCTGCTTTTTAAGTGAGTGGCTTTCATGGCAGCCCCAGACACCAGAAGAAGACACGTGTTACTCTGACACAGGCTGTGGGGCCCATTCACCACTTCCTGCCACATCAGCAGCTGCTCTTTATCTGAGCAGTGTGCTTCCACTGGCCCTGGAGAGAAAAACTGTCACACAAGTACATCTGGGACCTCCTGCTGCTTCCTCAGGTAGATGGCTTGAGTCCAAAGCCTGTGGGTTTGGTTTCAAGTCTGCCCCAGAGAGTTCATGCCAGGGCCCTGTTTGCGGTGACTCCTTGGGAGAGGGTGGTGCCTCCATTTGACAGCAGTGGGGAGCACTTGTGAGCCTGCCCATCTTAGGTTCTTCACCCTCTGGCATGTGATGTATGGTGCTGGAAGCTAGAACCCCAGGACAGCCCTGCACCGTCCCATTTGCCCTCCTGACCCCCCCACTTGGCTGCAGCAGACATAAACCCGCTGCCCGCCTTGGTGCAGATGGAGTGGGCCAAGTGAAAGATGCGTCCCATGCGGTTCCCACTTCCCTCTTGTCATCACCTTTTTGATACAGCCACAGGGAAAGAAATGTTTCACTAACATTTCTTAGGACTCAATGCCAAAAGAATGGTGCGAGGGCCCTGGGAAGTGTGGTGCGACGAGCACTAGGGGTGAAGGACCGCGGTGGAGCTGGATCGGGAACGTCATGTGATCTGGACCTGCCACGTGGAGATGCGGACCCAGATTACCAAGCTTCAGTGTTTTTCAAGAGAAGTTGGGCATCTAGATTTTAATGTAGCATCTTCAATTTAAAAATACTGGCAACCAATTCAAGTTTATAAAACAAGACTAGGTAGACTGGTTATAGCCTGGGGCTTAGTAGTTCATACCTGTGCACCAAGAGAGTGGTCTACTTTGCTCCACAACAGGTCTCTACGGTTCACCAAGGTCAAGACAGGCCCTGGCAAGAGAGGGAGGTTGGAGGAGCTGGTGAGAGCAAGCACTTGGTTCTGGTCTGGGTGGGCCCCGTGCTCTCCTGGGGTCCAGCTCAGCTCAGCTTGCTGTTTCCTCTGGTCAATGGCTCTGCCTGACTCCTTCTTACTCCCAGGGAGGGAAAGCCTTCATGGTTCATGAACTGATGCAGAGCAGGAAAGCACTCACATTATCTCACCTCTCTGCTCACAGAGCCTGGGGTCAACTCTCTTAAGCCTTGGCACCCAGGAACAGAATGGCTGTTCCTTTCTAGGGTCTAGAATAAGCCCTTCCCCTCCCTCTCCCTCCAAATGACATCCCCCAACTCCTGGTGGCTCAGTAAAGAATATTCCTATAATATGGGAGACCCGGGTTTGATCCCTAGGTTGGGAAGATTCCTGGAGGAGGAAATGACAACCCACTCCAGTATTCTTGCCTGGAGAATCCCATGGACAGAGGACAGAAAGGGCTACAGTCCATGGGGGGCCCAAAGAGTTGGACATGACTAACCCTTTCAAAAATCCTGGAGCCTGGAGTCTAGACTGTGAGCCGCAAAGATGCCCTCCACCTGTTGTAATGATGTCCACATCCTGGCTCAGACAGTATGCTGGCCTTCATTGGGGGCAGCGGGGAGTAGGAGGGGTCCGAGTAGGAGGTAAAAACTTCCAGAATGAACACCCAGAACCATATTTTATTCATCTGACCAGCACAGAATAGGTCTAGTAAAGAGCACTGGACCAATAACATGCCATCTTATCTCAGATGTTAAAAATGCTCACAGCATCACCCTGCAGCAGCGGCACATTCACCTCTTCCTGAAATATCTCTGTTCCCTGACAGTGGATGCCCACTGAGAGGCTAGAAATTCACAAGAATTTCCTGCCAGCCTGTAGCTGCTGCCCCAGCCCCTCCCTCCCCACCTGAAGCCCACACACACCTGCAGACACCAGCTGCAGATACCAGCTCTCAACACAGTGCAAGCTGCCTGTCCAGGTCAAGGCTGACCCAGAGCATGCTGCCCTCAAGTGGGTGCAGGGGTGCCAAGTCCGGAGCAAGGATCCCTGTGCTCTGTTCGCAGCCTCGTTCTACACTGACAGGGGCGACACATCAACTTTTGACTGTAATTCCCAGAGAGCCTGGGCCCCTGCCTGTCTCTGTGCAGAGTCCCAGCCCATGACCCCTCTGCTCTCTCTCATGACATCACACTCAGGCCTTCCTGGAAAACCATTTTAATCAGTGTACACAGGCAGCGAAGAGGGAGTGCAGAAGCTGAACTGGCTGGGCTTCAGGATGCCCGTTCTCCCTCCTGGCTCTAAGCAGAATTAGCAGCAATTCTAAGAGGCCCCCAGGCCTCCAACAGCAAAGCCAGAGAAACGTCACCCCCAGAAAGCCAATGGGAGAGGCCGCAGGCTGAGTGCTCGGCAGACGAGTGTGGTGGATGAGGGATGTATGGACTCATCCAGGGCTCTCAGAGGCTCCATCCAGCAAGGCCTCTGGCTGGGGCTGTATTTAAGGCTGGGTCAGACAGATGGGAGCCGCAGAGAGATGAAAGGTCTGGGTGGTGAGCCCCAGGGGAAGGACAAAGGCACCGGGGCAGATGCAGCCATGGACAACGGCCAGCTCAGGCAGGGCCCTTGCAATGCCCACAGTAAACAAGGCCATCCACGCAGCTCAGAGGCCTTGGCCACTTCAGGGCCCCTGTCTCAGCCGAGCGCAAAGAAATCAGAGCCAAAGCACCAGGCCTGTCCCACAGAAGCTTGTAGATGTGGGGCTGGGTCAGCAGGGGGACCAGACCATCCTCAGCTTAGTGGCAATTCTGACAGCTGGGGTGGCACGGAATCCCATTCACCCGGCAGCGGCAGCCCCCGCTGGTGTCTCCTGGGCCCTAGGAGATGAGAGGCGAGAAGAGAGAAGGTCAGGACAGAGAAGAGAGCAGTGCCCTCCCCGGCCCCAGGCACCCCATCACACCCACGAAGTGCACTCGCCCACCATGGGCCTTGGCCTGGGCACATTCTGCTAAGAATGATCCTCACAGCCTCAGCTACCAGATGGAGGCAGCTCTCAAGGCCTTTCTGGTCTCTCGTAGCACCCTCAATTATGTGGTCTCTATCTACCCAACCTGAGACCCAGAGCCGCAAAGGAGCTGATGAATTTTTGCATATTTGGAGGGGGTCAGCACGCTGGTGGCAGGAGGGAGCGCTCCTTCCACCTCTACCTGTCTCACTGTCTGCCTGGACATGAACAACACCAGCCCCAACTCCAGGAACACTCCTCACGATGACAGATACCACTGCTCTCGCCTGTTTTCCATTTGATTCTGACAAGAAGCCTGAGATGGGCTCTGCTATCATCTCCATTTTACAGAAGAAGAAACAGGTTCAGAGAAGGGAGTAATGGCATAACCACACGGTCAGTGTGTGCCAGAGCCAGGGACCCACTCCTCCACTTCAGACTCCCACATGCACCCTCTAGGGCAGGGGTGGGCAAATATTTCTGTAAAAGGTCAGACAGTTATCTGAGGCTTTGCCAGCCAGACGGGCTCTGTCCTTGCAACGCAAAAGCAACCACAGACAGTATGCCAACGAATGTGCGGGGCTCCCACAAAACTTTACTTACGGACACTAAAATTCAGGTTTCGTATAATTTTTACATGTCACAAAATATGTTCCTTTTAATACATTCAACCATTTTTTAAATTGTATTTCTCTTTTATTATTCTCATTTAATCAAGAATAGACACACAGTTTGGGGAAAAGTTAGAACCCAGGCTTTCTAGCTTCAAGCCTCCCTCTTTTTCTTTTTTTTTTTTAAATTAATTTATTTTTAATTGAAGGATAACTGCTTTACAGTATTGTGTTGGTTTCTGCCAAACATCAACACGAATCAGCCGTAGGTATTGATATGTTCAACCATTTTAAAAAATGCAAAAAGCTTGCTTAGTTCATGAACTTCACAAATGCAGGCGCTGGGGTTAGACTTGGCCCATGGGCTGACTTGTCCGAACTCTACTCTCGGGTACCCTCCCGCAGTACTCATGAGCCCTCTGCTGTCAGGGCACTCACCCCGGGGCCCCAGCGGGGGCCCTTGGTAACCCAGCAGATCTCAGTGTGGCAGACAGTGCACCGGATCCAGTCGCAGCCATCCTTCTTCTGCACCACGATCTGGCACTGTGGGCAGTGCATGGCCTCACCCTGCTGCAGCATGGTCTGGAGCAGAGAAGGTGCTGACCTCAGAGCCAGCCCGCTCCCTGGCCCACGCCCCACTGCAGAGAGAAATCGGCCACCCTCCAGAGTCTCAGATTTACTCTCCCATGCTGCTCTACCCAGGCCCAGCTGCAATGCAGCCTCCTCTCCTGTGTCTGCAGTCGCCTCCCTTCACCCTGACACTCCCTGCTGCCCGCCACCTGACCACGTGTCCTGAGTCCCGTCTCTAGACGGCAGAAATGCCAGCAGGAGCTCAGAGCCTCCAGGGCTGCATGAACCACAGTCCTGGCTAAGAAGCCCCCATTGCTCCCCAAAACTCAGATCCTCGGCCTTCAGCCCTGACCCAGCCTTACTCTCAGCATCTCCGTCGTCTGCCGGGCAGCCATATCATTCTGAGCTCGCAGGGCCAGGTCATCTTGATACTCCTTGCAGTTCATCTGCTCATGGACGGCCTGGAGTGGATGAGGCGCTCGAGATGAGAAAGCTCCCAGAGAGTTAGGGCCAGAGCAGGCATCCGCACAAGCATTTAATGCCTAGATGGTGTCAGTGACAGAGCCTTCCTTTGTAAACTACATACCCATTTTATAGAAGAGGACACTGAGGCCAGGGTGGTGAAGCCAGGGTCATCACATACGATAATAATCATATATACCTATTTAAGTCCTGATAGGCACAGAAATCCCTAAAGCACCTCTCCCCCAGGGCACAGCCCCTTGTCCCCAGCTGAGTTCTGCCCTGGTTGCTGATGTAATGCTCTAAGAGTGAGCTTACTGGACTGTGACCAGGCTCGGCCCTGTCTACCAGCTCAAGACCAGTCTCTATAGTGGTCACCTGTTAAGAGAATGATGATGGGGATGGCCTGAAGTGAGGGTCAGGTAGGGCTCAGTCTGGGTTTGAGGTCAGGGCTCATTCAGGACAGAGGTTGACAGCCTGAGGCCAGGGCTGGGGTTGGTCTGTAACTAGGCTCAGGGTTAGTCAGAGGGCAGAACTGGGGCTCAGTCTTAGGCCAGGGTCAGTCCTGGTTCAGGGCTCAATCTAAGAGTTAGGCTCAGGTCAGGACTCAAGCTACACCTGGCCACTGACACGCAGCTCTAAGCCATGGGAACTGGGTCAGTATACCGGCTCCCTTCTCTTATTCCTATAATAAGCTTGGACTTGCAATGAGCTCCTAACAGGATCAGAGTGACTGGGCAGGGTGGGTCCCTGTCCCCACCTTGCAAAGCAGGCAGTTGACATGGAAGCACACGGGGCAGGGGAACTCATTGACATCATCCTCAAAGAAGCACCATCCCTTGCAGTCCGGGGTCTTGCAGTGGTAGCTGAAGGCACTGCGGTTTTCCGCAATGGAGATGCCCAGGTCCAGAAACCGCTGGTATTCCTCAGGGCTCAGGAGCTGCCAGCAGACCACAACCTTGGTGCCCGAGACTCAGAAACCTTGGTGCATGCCCTCCTGGCCACCTTCAGGAAGCCCCCAACACATGAAGTCCAACACAGCAGTGTTTACAAACTCTATCCAAAGAACAGGTTAGTGCCTTCCCTGGAGGTCCAGTGGTTAAGAATGTGCTGCCAATGGAGGGGGTGAGGGTTTGATCCCTGGTTGGGAACTGTGAGGTGTGGCCAAAAGGAATGCCATGGACAGAGGAGCCTGGCGGACTACAGCCCACGGGGTCACAAAGAGTCGGACACAACTGAGCCACGAACACTTTTGCTATCACTTCAAGGTGAGCAAACCGAAGCACTGAGGGGCTGTGTATCTGCCCTTGAGGTCACTCGGGCCATCTGGCCCCAGAAGTCCTCTCCCCACTGTTGTTAACTTCTCTGCTGTCTTTTCCTCACAAGGGTGATTTCTTTACTAGCTATTTCCCCCAATTTCTATCCTGCCCACTACTTGGGCCGCCAGCATCCCACACAGAGAAGGCTCTTGACAAATGTCCGGAACCCAAGACTGAGACTCTCAAACCCATTCTCCCGGCCCAGTTCCCTGGGATGGAGGTGGGGGGGCAGGGGGGTGCCCCTCCCCCAGGCCTTACCGCTCGGATCTCCCTCTCCAGCAGCTTGCCCGAGCATGAGTAGTTGTTGTCGATGAAGGGGCAGGACACCTCGGCCTCCTGGCTGTTGCGGATGGTGCCCTGCAGACACTCCCTGGGGGAGGGGTGAGGAGTGGGTAGGGGTGGGGGTTAGGGGTCATCTGAACCCCACCCCTGAGGACTCCGGCCCTCGCATGGTGAGGCCTGACCTCGGGCTGGCTCCTCCCCAGTTTCTTCCTTGCTTCTGGTGCCTCCCATCAATCCACCTTGTCTGTCCACCTCACTGCTAACCATATTGCTCCAGCCAAGGTTGCCTCACCCCTCACCTAAGAACTGTAGAAGCCTCTTCACTGGATTTCCTGGATCGGCCATGTCCTTCCTCATAACCTCCCATCCGACCCCACCCAGAGCAAACCTGAGAGCCCTGGTGACTCACCCTCTCTAATACCTCTCTGTCCCTATGCCTTACCCGCTCCAGACACACTGACCCCTTACTGCTGCAGGCAGGCCGGGCATGTACCCATGATGGATCCCCTGGTCTGCTCAAACATAGCTTGCCTAGGGGTTTCCCTGACCTGCTCTAGGGCAGGGCCTCCATTGCTTATCAAAAGCCACTGACACTTATGACGCAATTTACAATTGTATCAGGATTATCTGGTTAACATCAGCCTGACCATGGGAAGGCAAGCTGCAGGACGCAGAAACTGAGCTTCTGTGGGCATTTGGGGATTCCCAGGCCTAGTCCACAGTCCCTGGCACCCAAAGCAGCTCATCAAATGTGTGCTGTGAAGGAGGACATGCTCTCCACATTCAGGGCCAGGAGGAGAGCCTCAGAGGGCAGACTGTCCACCAGCAAGCGGCAGGGCCGGGCTGGCCCAGGCTGTCAGGCAAGGGACTCACTGCCCTTGCATGGGCCCAGCGGTGGTGCGGAAAGGTGCAGGCTCTGGCGCCAGAATGTCTGAGCTGTGCAGCCTCTCTGTACCTCACATCCCTCCTCTGCAAGATGAGGAAATGGTGCCTACCTCCCAAGTTTGTGAGGATGCCCAAACAGCTGAGTCCTGGGCCCCACCCCCTTCCAGCCCGGGGTACTATATCGCCAGGGTCGGGGGTGGGGCCGCACCTGCAGAAGGTGTGCAGACACTCGCGCAGCACCACGGCCTCGCCAGGCGCCAGGACCAAGTAGCACACGGGGCACTCGGCGGGCTCGGTGTTCAGAACCAGGCTCCGCTGATCCAGCTGCACATGCTTCCGGTAGTTGCCTTCCTGCTGCTGCTGCTTCCGCTGGGCACATGGGGGTGGGGCCGCGGGGCGGGTCAGGGTCTCAGGGGCGGGCAGACCAGGAAGGGGGCAGGACCGGGTCAGGGTTGTGGGGGGAGGGGGTAGGATGGGTCAGACCACCTAACGGGAGGCAAAGGGGGGCTCATGGAAGGATCCTGGGGTTAGGGTGGGGCTGGGTATGGGGCAGGCAGTGGGCAAGCGGCGGAGATGACAAGGGTACGACCAGGAGCCAGGCGACCAAACACGGGGTGGGGCAGGAGGTGGGCCAGGCAGGGGCTGTTTAAGGCTACAACCTAGGGTCAAGTCAGGGGGAGATGGGGCCCGGGTCTGAGCGAGGAGTCAGGGGTAGCAGGACTCCCATCTCTGCCAAGAAACACGGCTCCAGGGGTAGCTCCAGGGGGAAAGGCAGGGGGTTGGGGGGTGGTGATAAAGCGAGGGAGCAGAGCAAGTCTGGAGGGAGAGAAGCCGGGGTATGGGCCAGGGTTGTAGATGGGACCAGCAATGAGGTCATGGCCAGCACTGGGTCCAAGGGCAGGACGGGGACATTGGATCAGAATGGGAAACCGCTCAGGGTTATGTATCTACGTAATCTGTGAGTGTGTAACAGTGGGATGGGGGACAGTGGGATGGGGCAGAACAGGGAGCGGGTCAGCCTCCAAGTGGGCAGCAAGGAGCTGGGTCCAGGCTCTCAGGAAGTCTAGGAGGGCTACAGCCAGGAAGGAAGGGGTGGGGAGTGGGGTCAGGAATAGTAGGATTCAGGATGAGGTCAGGGCTAATGGAGCAAGACCCAGGTCACAGCTGGATGAAGCAGGGGCGTGGTCTGGGTCTTGTCTAGGATGCTGGGGTCAGAGCCAGGTACCCTTGAGTGCACGATGGGAAAGTAAGTCAAAGGCAGGGGTGGCGCCATAGCTCACGGGAACGGGGAAGGGGGAGCACAAATAAGCCTGGATGTGCGTCACAGCCGGGGAGTAGGGTCTCAGAGGTAGTATGAATGACCTCAGGGAGAGGCCTCACAGTCAAGTGTAGGGTCACCACCACCGGTGTGACCACAAGGGGGCAGCAACGGGGGGCAGGAGCAATGTGGATGTGTCTCCCTTTCTGGCCTATGCCTCCCCTGTCCAGGCTGCAGGTGTCTTTCCGGGGACTTCGGCGCCCACCTGCTGGTACTGGCGCAGCGCCTCCTCCTCACCGGCCAGGCGCGCTCGCTCCTCCTCGTCTGGCTGGTAAGAGGCGGGTACCTGGTAGGCCTCGGGCCGCGCCCGGCAGCACATCTCGCAGCCAGGCCTAGTGGGCTTGTTGATGAAGGTGCAGCCAGGGCACGTCCAGCCCACCTGGGGGTAGAGGGGCAGTGATGGCAGGGAGACTAAATGGGGGGGGGGGAGCAGGGGGCAGGGCACAGGGGCGCACTTGGGGCAGCTTACCGGCGGGGGCTCTGGTGCTGCATCAGGCTGCCCCCGACCCGGCTCTTGAGCGGCCCCAGGCTTTGGGGGAACTGGGTCCAGGGGGCCCCGTGGCTGCAGCGTGAGGTCCTTGAAGCCCAGATCTGGGGAAAAGGGTTCAAAGGGTGGTGGATCCATGTAGCCAATATCATCCACACCCTGAGCCAGCCAGGAAACCCCCCTTCTATCCTCTCCCTCTGCTGGAAGCAGTTTCCAGCTCCATCTTGCCAGGTGGGCCCAGCCATGGCTGAGTGTCCTGGCTCTCACAGGGTCACAGTCTCTCCTTCTACCCACCACTGCTCCTAGGTCCACCCGGCTTAAGAATCCTGCTTGAAAACAGATCTCCTGTGTGCCTAAGTGTCCACACAAGTGCACCAAGAGGGACAAACAACACTTCTGAAGTGGCCCTGCCAAAATACTGAATCTGAATCCATTCCCGAGGGTACATAGGACAGAAAAGCTAAAACCAAAACTGGCCTGGAGAGTCAAGGGAAGACCAGAGATCAAAGACTGAAAAAGACTGAGAAACACCAAGGCCAAGAGCCAGGTCTTTCACTATAAAGGACATGAGTGAGACAACTGGTAAAATTTGAGCAAGATCTGCACATTAGGTAGTGGTACTGTATCAAAGTTAATTTCCTAAATTTGCTAACTGTACAATAAATGTAAGAAAATGACCTTTTTTTTTCTTTTAAGGAAATACAAACTGAACTATTTAGGGAAAAGGGACATCGTGTCTGCAACCTACTCTCAAAACATCTCCAAAAATTATTTATGCATAAATAAATAATTTTACATGGAGACAATGATAAACCAAATACAGTCAAAATATTAGTATTTGGGAATCCACATGTAAGGTACATGGGAATTCCTTACACAATTCTTTGTACAATTTTGCAACTTTTCTGTAGGTCTGAAATATTTTGGAATAAGAAGTAAAAAATTTAAAAGCTAGTTATTACATCCAATTTACAGATTTAGAAAACTGAGGAGGAGAGATAGGAAGGAACTTGCCTGAGGTCAAGGAGTTGATAAATGCCAGGGTGGGGACTGAACTCAGCCCTTCTCCCCCAGACTGGCTGTTCTCTAAAGGGTTCCCCAGATGGCTCCCTCCTGGGGTGTCCTTTGTCCTCTCTTCCCCACTATGGATAAGGTCCTTCAGGCAAGTCCCTGATGGAAAGCCCCTGGGCTCTGCGCCTCGCTCCCTCCTGCCCTATGACCACAGGTGAGTCCACATCACCAGGAAGCAGAGCCTTACCTTCCAGCATCCGCAACTGCCTCTCCCGCTGCAGCTCCTGAGGGTTGAGTGAGGTGTTGCAGGCAGACAGCAGATAGAGGTAGGCGCTGTCTCCGTCCCGCCTCACGCCGTGGGAGTGCAGAGTCTCCTGGTCCCGGGCCAGCCGCTGCCCGATCACCCACTGCTGCAGGGTTGGCGGGAAGCCATAGTCTAGGAACACCTGTCAGGGAGGATGGACAGGAGGCGTGGGGAGGGAGGAGCAGAGCAGAGATAGGCAGGGGCAAAAGGGGAACCTCGGCCCTCCCTCTCACCCCCTCACTCACCATGTCCTTGAGGGAGGCCACGGTCATGTCAGGCCGCACCAGGAGCCAGACAGTGACCGTGTGCATCTGTGCATCCTCCACACGCACCCACAGCCTGCGGGGAGGGCAAGGGCTCTGGGTGAAAGTCCAACCTCAACCACCAGCTAGCTCCTGGATTCCCACTCCCCTGTGCTTCCTCCTGGATCAGAACTCACTGCTTAGGCCCTGCAATGGCTCCACAAGGCTCTCAGAATAAAATCCAAACTCACCATGGCATCAGGGCCTTAATGCGCTGCCTCCTTCAGTCTCTTGTATTACTGGCTATTATTGGCTCCTTAACCAAACCACAGCAGCTATTATTAACTGTATGCTAAGACTCTTTAAAGCACTTAATATGTATTAACTCAGTTCTCTCAATGAACACATGAGACACGTACTGTCATCTCCCCTATTTTACAGATAAAAACAGGAGGCACAGAAAGGTTATAGTGACTCTGCTGAGTAAACAATAACTGTTAGAGGCAGGATTTAAATCCAAACTGGAGTATTTCGGAGAAAGTGGTTTTAAACACCAATCTTCTAAAAGATGTGAAAACTTTTTGGGAAGACCAATGGCACGAAAATGGATGGCTGAGACGAAAAAACAGAACTGATTTTGGGACACAGAAAAAAGCCCACTTAGAACCTCCAGAGCAACTTGGGAAAACGCTGCATCCTTAAAGCAAGAACAGTAAGAAACAATCAGAAAATGAAGAAGAGTTGCTGGGAATCTAACAGTAACTCGTGACTCATCTAAACTTCAGATCCATCTACAGGTTCACAAGGAAAATGAGAGATACCAAATGACATTCCAAGGAGACAATTCGTAAACTCAGAATGTGGGAGAATTCTGGAGATCAAAAACCAGATTTCTAAAAAATTAATGGCACTAAAAATAGAGAAAGTGGTTAAAGAGACTCAGACAACATTAAGAAATGCTATGTGTCAATTCTCGTTTGGCTCCTGATTAGAACAAACCAACTATAAAAAATACTAGTGAGATAAGCAAGGAAAGTTTAATACAAATAGAGTATTAGAGGATTTTAAGGAGTTGTTAATGTTTCAGGTGTAATAATGGTATTGAGGTTATTTTTCAAATCATTAGTTTTAAAGACATATCAAGTTACCTATGAATGAGCTAAAATCCGAGACTTGCTTTAAAATACTCCAGAAAATACCCTCAAAATTTCTCAGGATAAAGATTTTCAACATCTAGCCGACTATCAATGAAATGAGCAAGTTTTAGACACGTAAAGACAACAAACGTTTACCATCCACTTCTCCACATGAAAAGTCTTTGAATACAAGAAACAAGAATAGCTGAGTCTGATGCAGAATAGAAAACTAAAAGGGAATTTAAAGAAGGAAAGGAAATTTAAAGATCTTAACCTTCAAGTCATTCTCCTTCAAGCAGCAGGGGTTTTGAAACATGAGATACAGTGTCAACTGCACTACTTATTTTACACTGAGTAATATTTCCATAATCAAAATACTATAAATGCTATTTTACTGGGTTTACATTTTTAGTATCAACCTAGAGGCAAAGCATAGAAGCCTTAATTTTACTTAGAAAAGAAAATCTAAAAGCTATAACCAAGACTTCCCTGGTGGTCCAGTGGCTAAGGCTCTGAGCTCCCAGTGCAGAGGGCCCAGGTTCGATCCCTGGTCAGGGAATTAGACCCCACGTGCCACAACTAAGAGTTCATATGCCACAACTAAAAAAAAAATTCTGCACGCCACAATGAAGATCAAAGATCCTACAACTAAGACTCAAAAAATAAATAAAATTTAAAAAATAAAATAAAAGCTATAACCTTAACACCAGTAACAGAGAAGCACAGTTGGAGCCCTCATTTCTGCTGTCACCAGGTCAGCAGTGATCAGTCAGAAAGTTCATTACAGCAGAGAAATGCAGATACAGTTGCAGACTCTAACACTTAATTTTAGCTTACAAGATACACATGCACATTCAATGGCCAATCTCTAGGTAAAAAAGGCCACTGGTTTTGTTTTTCATTTAGTACAAATCTGCTATGGAGTTTCCCATGATTTTTTTCTTTTCTTTTTGTATGAACTATTCCCTGGTGGCTCAGACGGTAAAGCGTCTGTCTACAATGCGGGAGACCTGGGTTCCATCCCTGGGTCGGGAAGATCCGCTGGAGAAGGAAATGGCTATCCACTCCAGTACTATTGCCTGGAAAATCCCGTGACAGAGGAGCCTGGTAGGCTACAGTCCATGGGGTTGCAAAGAGTCGGACACGACTGAGCGACTTCACTTTCCGACTTCACTTTCCATACCCATTATACATGGTTTCCGATCTCTAGTATCAGCTTCTTTAAAGTGGAGCAAGAACTTAAGACTCTCAAAGCATCTGAGTACAGAGAGCCCTTTTGGATTTTTACCATATTGTTTTTTTTTTTTACAATTCCTAAAATGAACAGCTAAAATGAACGGCTTTTTTTTGTGTGTGCCTCATCTCTATTTTGTCTTTCTAAAGCAATCAATTTAAGTTTTCATAAACAAAATTCTCTTTTGGCATTCGTGTTTTATTGCTTGATATAACAGCTATTAAATTATGCTACGGAAATAACAAGTACAACTGATATAAACAAGCTGTGTGCGGTGGTATGTTTTACAGCAGCAACTACGATGTCATTTAATTGGGGGAATAAAGTGGAGGTCAACTGGGAGCACTTCTACTACAGTACTAACAAAACCCAGGAAGTTAGGAAAAGGGATCAGTGAGATGAGTGTGTTAAATTCCTCATTTTTCATAACAAGGAGTGTACACAGATACCATCTTAAGTGGATATATCAAGAAATGGATATACAAGTATTTTATTTGAAATCAAATGGCCAATTGATCAACAGATGCAAATGCAATCCCTGTCAAAATTCCAGCTCACATTTTTTTTGCAGAAACTGGCACACTAACCCTAAGATTCATCTGGAGATTCAAGGGACCCAGAATAGCCAAAAAAAATCTTGAAAGAGAAGAACAAAGTTGGAGTACTTATGCTTCTGTTTTAAAAACTTACTACAAAGCTATAATAATCAAAACTGTCTTACTGGTATAAGGACAGACATATAGAGCAACAGACTAGAAATTAGGTTTCAGAAATAAACTTCAGACTTATGGTCAAATAATTTTCAACAAAGGTGCCAAGATATTAAACAGGGACAAAACAGTCTTTTTATTTTTAACAAACAGTGCTGTGACAACTAGATATTCACAAGCACAAGAATGAAGTTGGATCTCTGCCTCTCACCGTAACAAAACTTAACTCAAAAGGGATCAAAGATGTAAATATAAGAGCTAAAACTATAAGACTCTTTAAAAATAAAGGCATACCTTTATGACCATGGATGAGGCAGTGGTTTCTTAGATGACATCAAATCACAAACAGAGAAAACAGATAAACAGTATTTCATCAAAATTGAAAACGTGTGCTTCAAAGGACTCTATCAATACGGTGAAAAGACAACCCATAGAACGGGAAATGAAAATAGGTGTCCATTGTGTACATACACGCCACGGTCTCTTTATTCCTTCGTGGTTACTTAGGTTGTTTCCATATATATATACACAATGAAATATTATTCAGCCATAAAAAGAAGGAAATTCTGGCATCTGCAACAACATGGACATTGTGCTAAGTGAAATAAATCAGACAGAGAAAGACAAATTCTGTATTATACCACTTATATATGGAATTTAAAAAAATCAATGTCAGAGAAACAGAACAGACTGATCGGGGAGTTGTGGGGGTGAAGGTGATCAAAAGCTACAAACTTCCTGTTTTAAGATAAGTAAGTTCTGGAGAAGAGATGTACAACATGGTGACTATATCATCAGACTATATATATCTGGAGAAGAGATGTACAACATGGCTAACAATATCGTATATTTGAGAACTGCTCAGAGAGTAAGTCTTAAAAGTTGTCACAAGAAAAAATAATTTGTTACTATGTCAGGCAATGGATGTTAACTAAACTTACTGTGGTAATCATTGTGCAATATATACATATATTAAAGCGTACATCATACATCTAAAATGGTTCTGAGGCTCAATTTCCAACACATGGAAGAGGAAAGACAGCGAAGGCTTCCCACACAACACCAAGCAATTTTCAGACACCAGCAGGGCATCCTACAATTCAACTTGATTCTGGCCCTCTCTACCCAGAGACAGCGTCAGCTTCCACAGGTTGTGGGCTCAGTCCTACCAGGCTGTTCCCACCACTTCACATACCAATCAAAACCCTAAGTTGTCACCTGTTCTCTGACTGACTGGATATAGATTAGGGATTCCAACAACCTCCTCCATGGGTTGACTATTTTGCTAGAACAGCTCACAGAACTCAGAGAAATATTTACTTACTATATTATGAAAGGATATAATAGCCAAATGGAAGAGATGTATGGAGCAAGGTATGTGAGAAGGGGCATCATTCTCTCCAAAATCCAAACCCTGTCTTTTTGAGCGTTTATGGAGGCCTCATTACATAGGCATGACTGATTAATCCATGGGCTACTGATGATTCAACCTTCAGCCCTCTTCCCCTCCCCGGAGATCAGGGTGATGAGACTTAAAGTTCAATGTCTCTAACCACAGGGCTGGCTCCTCTTATGACCAGCCTCCAACCTTAGGCAATTTAGGGGCAGTCCAAGAGTCACCTCACTAACATAACAAAATGCACCTTTATTATTCTAATCACTTAAGAAATTCCATGGGTTTTAGGAGCTCAGTGCCAAGAACAGGAAGAATATACATTTCTTATTGTAAGTCACAATACCGTCAACTAACTCTATTTTGTATGTCAATGATATCTCAATAAAACTGGGGGAAAAATTATGTCCATATAAAAACTTGGACACAAATGTTCATAGCAGCATTGTGTATGTTAGCCAAAAAAGTGGGAACAACCCAAATGTCCATCGACTGATTAATAAAGAAAATATGGTATAACCAGACAATAGATTATTATTCAGTCATAAAAAGGAATGAAGTTTTGATACATGCTACAACATGGATGAATCTAGAAAACATGCTGCTAAGTGACAGAAGCCCAGACACAAAAGGCCACATAGTGTATAATTCCATTTGATTTATATGAAATTCCCAGAGTAGGCAAATTTCTAGAGATAGAAAGTGAATTAGTTGTTGCCTAAGGTTGAGGGGTTGAGGCAAGAAAACTCGGGAGATAGGGAGTGTCTATTAATGGGTATGGGGTTTCTTAATGGGATGATGAAAAGTTTCTGTAATTGGTTATGGTGATGGTTACACAACTGTGAATACACTAAAAGCCTCGAACTATGCACTTTAAATTGCTGAATAGGGTCTGTCAATTATATCTCAATAAAAAATCAAATGCGATCCAATATTGAAAATTAGAAACTGCAAAAGTGTCTTACTGCACAGCAGGAAAAAAACATTTGAGTGTTTAATATGTGCCAGGCACTGTGCTGAGCATTTCAGCATCAAGTTTAAGTCTCCTGGGGCAGACAGCCTCCCTTCAAGCTGAGTGTGGCTGTGCGAGAAAGTTCTGGCCATGCGACTTAAGTGGAAGAAGAGTGTGCAATTTTGTGAGCTGTGTTCTTAAGAGTGGGAGGGTGTGCCCTTCTTCCTTCCTATTGACAAGAATGGTGATGCAATGGCTGGAATGGGAAGAGCCATTTTGGATCATAAGGTGAACCTGAGAAAGGAGGTCATGAGTGACATAATAAGACAAAAGAAGCAGGAGCGCTGAGAACTACAGAGAGCAGAGCTTCCACATCTGGAGTGCCTACCATCAAAGTCGTTTATGCCACTGTTAATATGTTTTCTCTGTTCTACGAGACCTATCATTCTAATATACCTCCTGAGAAGGTGATGGCACCCCATTCCAGTACTCTTGCCTGGAAAATCCCATGGATGGAGGAGCATGGTGGCTTGCAGTCCATGGGGTCGCTAGCAGTCGGACACGACTGAGCGACTTCACTTTCACTTTTCACTTTCATGCACTGGAGAAAGAAATGGCAACCCACTCCAGTGTTCTTGCCTGGAGAATCCCAGGGACGGGGGAGCCTGGTGGGCTGCCGTCTATGGGGTCACACAGAGTCAGACACGACTGAAGCGACTTAGCAGCAAGCAGTAGCAGCATCGACCCTATTAACAGCTCTACTACTACCACTCCATTTTTTAAATTAAAAAAAAAAAAAACAAAACTCTGAGAGGTGAAATGACCTCCCTTAGATCGCAGAGCTGATTTGTGACAGAGCTGGGGTTTGAAGCTTGGGCTCTTGACCCCAGAATCTGCCATTAGGAATAACTTAACTGTTCTATGTGCTCAGTTGTTCAGTCATGTCTGACTCTTTGTGACTCCATGGACTGCAGCCCGCCAGGTTCCTCTGTCCACAGGGATTCTCCAGGCAAGAATACTGGAGTGGGTTGCCATGCCCTCCTCCAGGGGATCTTTCCAACCCAGGGATCGAACCCAGGTCTCCCGCATTGCAGGCGGATTCTTTACCGACTGAGCCACCAGGGAAGCTCTAACTATTTTACAGGCCAACACTATATTGCAGCCCACTGGGGTTCAGGAAGCTCTGAACCCTGGGCTTCCTGGTCAGCCACGCACTCCTCACCTTATGTCCTGTGTCGGAGAGACCTCAGGCTTCAGTTGCACATTCAGGGGCACCCGTTGCTCTGCCAGCCAGATGGCACACTGCATAGCCACCTGTTCATCCCCACCAGCCACTGCTCGGGTGAGTCTCTGGGCCACCTCCTCAGCTGAAATCCACAGTGGAAGCAGGTTAGCACAGGGTTTATTTTTCTTTATGGGTGAGGAAGGAGGTGATTCTTTATACATGCTGCTTCCTCTCTGTCTTCTTGGTAAACTCCTACACATCCTTCAGCACCCAGCTTAAAAGCCCCTTTTCTCTGAGAGGCATTCTCTGACACTCCCCACCCCTGCTCATTTGGTTCTGTTTTCCCTTCATATTCCCAGGTCCCCCATACTTGAACTTGTTTATCCAACAAACATTTATTGAGCTCTTGCTGTTCAGTCACTAAGTTGTATCCAGCTCTTTGTGACCCCCCATGGACTGCAGCACACCAGGCTCCCCTGTCCTTGCCTATCTCCCGGAGTTTGCTCAAACTCATATCCGTTGATACCATCCAACCATCTCATCCTCTGTTGCCCCCTTCTCCTTCTGCCCTCAATCTTTCCTAGGATCAGGGTCTTTTCCAATGAATTGGTTCTTTGCATCAGGTGACCAAAGTATCAGAGCTTCAGCTTCAGTCCTTCCAATGAATATTCAGGGTCGATTTCCTTTAGGATTGACCTCTTACTGTGTGCCAATGACTGTCACAGAAACTGGGCTTCAGCAGTGAATAAGATAAACAGAGGCCCTCTTCTCATGGACTTCCCAACCGAGTAAGAAGACAACTAACAAGTTTAACAAAAAAAAAAGATTCAGACTGTGATCCATGCTGGCAAGGAAATGAATAGGATAAGGAGATCAGGAAAGAGAAGAGGAAGTGACATTGAAGCTAAGACCTGAAGCAGGAGGTGTTGGACAATGTCAAGACGTGGTTGGGGAAAAGTGTTCCAAGTGGAGAGAAAATGAAAGGCCTTGGTCAAGAAATGGTTGGGTTAGAACAGAGAAGCTAATGAAGCTCTAGCAGAATGAGCAAGGGGGCAGATGCGGGAAGGCAGAGATGAGCAAAAGCAGAAGTGAGCAAAGTCAGCAGGCATGCAGGCTACCCAACTGCTCTAGGCTTCTGTTCTAAGAACAAACACAGGGGTATGTGAGCAGGTTGGTGACATGCCCTAACTTAATTCTCCAACCTGAGTGGAAGGCGCGAGGTGGAAGGCAAAGACCCTGGTATTCAGGTCAATTGAGGTCTGGTCCCCCACTAGCATGGGTGGTCTCTTGCCCTCTGGGAGCTCCCCACCCTCTTCTCAGCAGAGCTGGCCCATGGGAGGTCTTAGGGACATCAAATAAAAGAATGGCAAGATGCCCTTGGGAGCAACCTGCCTGCAAGGGAAGAATCTGAGGGGCAAGTAGGCAGAAGGACAGGTGAATAGACCTCTCCCAGGCCCTTCGGGGAGGAGAGGCGGCGTTCTGGCAAGGCCCACCTCCCACCCGAAGCTTCTTAGCCGCCCCCAGGCTGTGCCCACCTTTCTTGATCTTCTCGTCCATCTGGCGTGGTTGTGCCCATCCCCCCGCGGAGGGGGGCGGGCTGCAGCTCCGGGGAAATGCTATCTCCCAGTCACCTGCTAGAGGACGGGCAGACCACGGGAAACTCAGCCCCGCCGGTGGCCTCTGGCGTGGCCCGAGCCTTCTTGGTGCCTTAGGGTCCCGGGTGGCAATCGGGTAGCATCACATTACCCGAGGACCGGGGATGGGGCCTGGGAGGAGGAACGGGTGGGAGGTGAGAGGGAGCGCCAAGCCGAGCCGGCTCTGTACTACAGAGAAAACTGGACAGGCCTGGCTGCGGGGAAGGGAGGAGGGGCGCCGCACAGCCCGGGAGCTGGGCCGGAGCCCTTCTCCCTCTGGGAGCTGGAGCGCCCTCCGGGGTGCGGGATTTCAGCCCAACTCCCTCCCGCCCGCGGCGGCCTCTGTCAGTCATGAGAAGGAGGGCAGCAGTTTCAGCGGAAAAGAAAGTGAAAGTGGCGGCTCCGGAAGTGGGGCGGAAGATTGTCGCCGGATCCGGGTCTCCCCGCCACACCCGCCCGACCACCCGGCGGGGGCCCCCGCCCTGGGTCATGGGAATCCAGGGCGTTCTTGTCCCGCCGTCCGGGGCGTTCCCTCGCCACCCCCGGCCAGACCCGGACTCTATGACCCTCACTCACCGGCTGGGTCCAGCCCGCAGCGCCGTGGGAGGGGCGGGGCCATGAGGGGCGGGGACTGGGCCGGGAGGGCGGGGCGCGGCGCGGAGACCGCCCTTGCTCAGGTCAGCAGCCCCAGTACTGGTGGGCATGCCAGTCCTTACTCCTTTGGCGGAAGAAACCGAGGCTCTGTTTCTGATCTGCCCGAGGCCAAGCAGCCGGATTTAAATGCAGGTCGGGCGGCCTCAGGAACCCACCCTTAGCCAGCCGGACGCTGCCTCTCGGCGGTTAACTCTCCACCTTTTAACTGGGCCACTAATGAAACTTTCTTCATTATTCTTGCCACTTCAGTATTCTTGCCTTGAGAACCCCATGAACAGTATGAAAAGGCAAAATGATAGGATACTCAAAGAGGAACTCCCCAGTAGGTGCCCAATATGCTACAGGAGATCAGTGGAGAAATAACTCCAGAAATAATGAAGGGATGGAGCGAAAGCAAAAACAATACCCAGTTGTGGATGTGACTGGTGATAGAAGCAATGACCAGTGCTGTAAAGAGCAATATTGCATAGAACCTGGAATGTTAGGTCCATGAATCAAGGCAAATTGGAAGTGGTCAAACAGGAGATGAAAAGAGTGAACGTTGACATTCTAGGAATCAGCAAACTAAAATGGACTGGAATGGGTGAATTTAACTCAGATGACCTACTACTGCGGGCAGGAATCCCTTAGAAGAAATGAAGTAGCCATCATGGTCAACAAAAGAGTCTGAAATGCAGTACTTGGATGCAATCTCAAAAATGACAGAATGATCTCTGTTCGTTTCCAAGGCAAAACATTCAATATCATGGTGATCCAAGCCTATGCCCCAACCAGTAACACTGAAGACGCTGAAGTTGAACAGTTCTATGAAGACGTACAAGACCTTTTAGAACTAACATCCAAAAGAGATGTCCTTTTCATTATAGGGGACTGGAATGCAAAAGTAGGAAGTCAAGAAACACCTGGAGTAACAGGCAAATTTGGCCTTGGAATACGGAATGAAGCAGGGCAAAGGCTAATAGAGTTTTGCCAAGAGAACACACTGGTCATAGCAAACACCCTCTTCCAACAACACAAGAGAAGACTCTACACATGGACATCACCAGATGGTCAACACCGAAATCAGACTGATTATATTCTTTGCAGCCAAAGATGGAGAAGCTCTACACAGTCAGCAAAAACAAGACCCAGGCTGACTGTGGCTCAGGTTATGAACTCCTTATTGCCAAATTCAGACTTAAATTGAAGAAAGTAGGGAAAACCACTAGACCATTCAGGTATGACCTAACTCAAATTCCTTATGACTATACAGTGGAAGTGAGAAATAGATTTAGGGGACTAGATCTGATAGACAGAGTACCTGATGAACTATGGACAGAGGTTTGTGACATTGTTCAGGAGACAGGGATCAAGACCATCCCATGGACAAGAAATGGAAAAAAGCAAAATGGCTGCCTGAGGAGGCCTTACAAATAGCTGTGAAAAGAAGAGAAGTGAAAAGCAAAGGAGAAAAGGAAAGATATTCCCATTTGAATGGAGAGTTCCGAAGAATAGCAAGGAGAGATAAGAAAGCCTTCCTCAGCGATCAATGAAAAGAAATGGAAAACAACAGAAAGGGAAAGACTAGAGATCTCTTCAAGAAAATCGGAGATACCAAGGGAACATGTCATGCAAAGATGGGCTTGATAAAAGACAGAAATGGTATGGACCTAACAGAAGCAGAAGATATTAAGAAGAGGTGGCAAGAATACACAGAAGAACTGTACAAAAAAGATCTTCACGACCCAGATAATCACAATGGTGTGATCACTCACCTAGAGCCAGACATCCTGGAATATGAAGTCAAGTGGGCCTTAGAAAGCATCACTATGAACAAAGCTAGTGGAGGTGATGGAATTGCAGTTGAGCTATTTCAAATCCTAAAGGATGATGCTGTGAAAGTGCTGCACTCAATATGCCAGCAAATTTGGAAAACTCAGCAGTGGCCACAGGACTGGAAAAGGTCAGTTTTCATTCCAATCCCAAAGAAAGGCAATGCCAAAGAATGCTCAAACTGTTAGGGGAAGCACGCTGACGGAAACCGCCCACCCTGGCCAGGCCCTTTAGTAACCATTCACACTAGTTGTTTTATGACAGGAGATCCTGGTAAGGAATACGGAACTAATAAGCCACCACCAACCGGAAGAGTTTGGAAAAGGTCAAAAGGAGACACTGCATGTCCGTCCACTTCCCAGAATCCCTCTCACTAGCATCCGTCTTGGCTGGGCGATGCGTGTGCCACCAAGAAAGACTCTGAATTAGAGTGACTGGCCAAAGACAACCCGGAAACTAGTCCCATCATCATAAAGCCAGAGACTGCAAGCCACGTGGCAGAGCAGTTCTCCTGGGTTCCCTTACCCTACTGCTCTCCACCCAGGTGCCCTTTCCCAGTAAAGTCTCTTGCTGCGTCACACATGTGTCTCCTCGGACAATTCATTTCCGAGTGTTAGACAAGAGCCCAGTTTCAGGCCCTGGATGGGGTCTCCCTTCCTGCAACAAAACTACCGCACAATTGCACTCATCTCACACGCTAGTAAAGTAATGCTCAAAATTCTCCAAGCCAGGCTTCAGCAATATGTGAACCGCGAACTTCCAGATGTTCAAGCTGATTTTAGAAAAGGCAGAGGAACCAGAGACCAAATTGCCAACATCTGTTGGATCATCGAAAAAGCAAGAGAGTTCCAGAAAAACATCTACTTCTGCTTTATTGACTATGCCAAAGCCTTTGACTGTGTGGATCACAACAGACTGTGGAAAATTCTGAAAGAGATGGGACTGCCAGACCACCTGACCTGCCTCTTGAGAAATCTGTATGCGTGTCAGGAAGCAACAGTTAGAACTGGACATGGAACAACAGACTGGTTCCAAATAGGAAAAGGAGTATGTCAAGGCTGTATATTGTCACCCTGCTTATTTAACTTATATGCAGAGTACATCATGAGAAACGCTGGGCTGGAAGAAGCACAAGCTGGAATCAAGATTGCTGGGAGAAATATCAATAACCTCAGATATGCAGATGACACCACCCTTATGGCAGAAAGTGAAGAGGAACTAAAAAGCCTCTTGATGAAAGTGAAAGTGGAGAGTGAAAAAGTTGGCTTAATGCTCAACATTCAGAAAATGAAGATCATGGTATCTGGTCCCATCACTTCATGGGAAATAGATGGGGAAACAGTGGAAACAGTGTCAGACTATTTTGGGGGGGTCCAAAATTACTGCTGATGGTGATTGCAGTCATGAAATTAAAAGACACTTACTCCTTGGAAGGAAAGTTGTGACCAACCTAGATAGCATATTAAAAAGCAGAAATTTTACTTTGCCAACAAAGGTCCGCCTAGTCAAGGCTATGGTTTTTCCAGTGGTCATGATGGATGTGAGAGTTGGACTGTGAAGAAAGCTGAGCACCGAAGAATTGATGCTTTTGAACTGTGGTGCTGGAGAAGACTCTTGAGAGTCCCTTGGACTGCAAGGAGATCCAACCAGTCCATCCTAAAGGAGACCAGTCCTGGGTGTTCATTGGAAGGACTGATACTGAGGCTGAAACTCCAGTACTTTGGCTACCTCATGCGAAGAGTTGACTCATTGGAAAAGATCCTGATGCTGGGAGGAATTGGGGGCAGAAGGAGAAGGGAATGACAGAGGATGAGATGGCTAGATGGCATCACCGACTCGATGGACATGAGTTTGGGTAAACTCCTGGGGTTGGTGATGGACAGGGAGGCCTGGCGTGCTGCAATTCATGGGGTCGCCAAGAGTCGGACATGACTGAACAACTGAAATGAACTGAACTGAAATGAATGAAGTTTGCTTTCGCAGGACACAGGCTGGAAGCTCTTCACATTCTCCTGTCTTCCCACCCTTGAACTTTTCTCCTGCCCCTCGTCCTGTAGATTGGCAGATCCTGTGGGATGCACTTGCAGAATAGATCCAGAATCTGTCACCTCTCACCTCTTCCACCCACCATCCCAATCCACCTCCATCCTTTTTCCTCCAGCACCATGCTCCAGCCTCCTGACTAGGCTCTTTGCTTCCCCTTTTGGTCACTAAAGTCCACTTTCACCCAGATCCCGGAAGGCCCTGTTAGAATCAAGCCATGCCACTCCTCAGAACACTCCCTATAGGTTTCATCTCGCTCAAAGTAAAAGCAAAGGTCCTCCCAAGACCTGCAGAGTGCTGTGGCTCCTTCTCTGACTTCTCTGCCCTTGGCTCAGTCCTCCCTCTGGCCTCCAGATCCTGGAACAAGGCAGACACCCTTCCATCTCAGGGCCTTTGCACTTCCCATAGCCCAAATATCTTCATGGCTTGTTCCTGCTCTTTATGTCTTTAGCCAAAAGTCTTTATATCATTTACCAAAAGTCTTTTCCTGTCTACTCTATCTGAAATTTCACACACATGCATATACATCCAGCATTTTATGTTTTCCTTCCTGGCTTCATTTTTTCCTAATTAGGTACTAATGTATCTAATAGCGTATTTTACTTCTCTATCTTGTTTTTGTTCTTGTCTGTTTCCTTCTTTCAGAGGGTGAGGACCTTTGTCTGTTTGCTCATTGCTGTGTTCCTGGTGTCTAGTCACAGTTCCCCAACACCTGATAGGTGTCCACAGATTTTATTAAATGAATGAAGGAATCTCAGACTTTCTTCTGGGATCACTTTCTTTTTGCCTGAAATAGATCCCAAAAAAACAGAGGTTCTCAGCCTGAGCTATACCTTTGAATCACTTGGGGAACTTTTAAAAATCTTATGCCCAGATTAATATCTCGAATCAATTGATTCAGAATATCTGGGATGGGCCCAGACATCAGGAGCTTTTAATGTTCTCTGGTGAGCTTAATGAAAAGACAAGTTTGAGAACTGCTGTTTTAGAATTCCCTGTGGGGTTGGTCTTCTGGTGACAAACTTTTTTGGTTTGTGTTTGAAAAGTCTTTATTTAGACCTCACTCTTTTTAAAGAAATAATTTTATTTATTCATTGTTTGGCTGTGCTGGGTTTTCATTGCCATGCGGGCTTTTCTCTTTTTGCAGTGAGTGGGGCTAACTCTTTAGTTGAGGTGTGCGGGCTTCTCACTGCAGTGGCTTGTCTTGTTATGGAGCACCGACTCTAGGGTGTGTGGGCTTAAGTAGTTGCAGCACAAAGACTCAATAGTTGTGGTTCCCATGCTCTAGAGCACAGACTCAATATTGTGACCCATAGGATTAGTTGCTCCTTGGCATGTGAGATCTTCCCATATCAGGGATTGAAACAATGTCTCCTGCATTGGCAGGTTGATTCTTTACCACTGAACCACCATGGAAGCCCTTGGGCTTCCTCACTCTTGGTAGACATTTTTGCTGGGTATAAAATTCTAGCTGGGCACCTTGAAGATAGCATTCTGTTGTCTTCCAGCTTCCATGGTTGGTGTTGAGACATCATCACCTGTCAGTCTAACTGCTGTTCTTTCTTTAAATAGCTTTACCAAGAAATAAATTATATACTATAAGATCCACCCATTCAAAGTGTGCAATTTAATGGTTTTTAGTACAGAGTTGTGCAACTATCTCTATCTCATTTTAGAACATTTTTACTGCCCCCAAAGAAACCCTGTATCCATTAGCAGACACCCTCTGTCTCCTACTCTCTTACCCCCCAGAGCTAGTTTACTTTTGCTTTCTAAAAATTTTCCTATTTTGGACACTTTATGTAAATTTAATCTTACAATATATGGTTCTTTGTGATTGATTTCTTCCATTTAGCATAATGTTCTTGAGGTTCATCCACATTGTACTGCTGTTCTTTTGAAAGTAATCTCTGTTTTTTTCTTTTCCCTCTGACTGCTTTTAAGATCTCTGTCTTTGGTGGTGTGCATTTTCACTATGATGTGTCTTTGTGTGAAAACATATGGAGTCTCTTAAATCTGTGATTGATGTCTGCTTTCTATTTCACTAGTTCCCTCGTAGCCACATCTAATCTGTGGTTTAACCCATATGTTAAATGTTTTATTTTCATTATTGTATTTTTCATTTTAGAAGTTCAAATCCATTTAGGTTTTCAAATACATTACTTGATATAACTTCTTATAGTTTCAAGCTTGTTATAGATTTAAGTGCATTAAATATTTCTCTTTTATAATATGTATCTGACAGTATTGCTATCTGAACTCTGAGTGTCTGTTTCTGCTGGTTTTCACTCCTGTTGGCTTTTCTCTTCTTCTGAGCCTGCTGGTTTCCTAGGTTCACGTTCCTCTCAGCCAGAACACATTTGTACTGCAGGCAGATACATTTTTTTTCAGTGTTCTGGTCTTAGCCTGTTCCTTCAAGGGAAGAGTTGGCACTCATTTTGGACACCCTTCAGCTCAGTGGGTAGACTCTGTAATCACACAAGCCTGGGTTCAGTCCTATGTGTGAGTTAGTCGCTCAGTCGTGTCCACCTCTTTGTGACCCCATGGACTGTAGCCCACCAGGTTCCTCTGTCCATGAATTCTCCAGGCAAGAAAACTGGAGTGGGTTGCCATGCCCTGCTCCAGGGGAATCTTACTGAATCAAGGATCGAACTCTGGTCTCCTGCCTTAGCAGGCAGATTCTTCACCATCTGGGCCACTGGGGAAGCCAATAATAAACATGAAGATCTCATAGAGTTCCTATGCGTTAGGATTTCAGGAACAGCTTCTTAGGTAGTTTTAGCGCAAGCTCTCAGGAGTTATAGTTAAGATGTTGGCTGGGGCTTCAGTTATCTGAAAGCTTGACTGAGGCTGGAGGATTAAAGCCCACTCACAGACTTGGTTGGTGCTGGTTATTGCAGAATGTATAAGTTCCTTGTCACATGCATCTCTCCATAGGCTACTTGAGTGTCCTAGCAACGTGGCACTTGGCTTTTCCTAGAATAGATGATCGGAGAAGGCAATGGCACCCCACTCGAGTACCCTTGCCTGGAAAATCCCATGGACGGAGGAGCCCGGTGGGCTGTAGTCCATGGGGTCGCTAAGAGTCGTACATGACTGAGCAACTTCACTTTCACTTTTCACTTTCATGCATTGGAGAAGGAAATGGCAACCCACTCCAGTGTTCTTGCCTGGAGAATCCTAGGGACAGGGGAGCCTGGTGTGCTGCTGTCTATGGGGTCACACAGAGTTGGACACGACTGAAATGACTTAGCAACAGCAGCAGCAGCAGCAGCAGAATAGATGATCCAGAAGAGCGAGGTAGAAGCCATAATATATGGTCTATCCTTAAAGTCATGCTCTTTATTTTTAGTTTCCTATTAGTTACTGTCAGCCCAGCTTGGGGTAGGAGGGAATTATACAATCCCATGGATACCAGGTGCTACGGATCACTGAGGGCCATCTGGCTATCACATATCAAATGAGATAAGGCACATAAAGCACTTAGAACCATGCTTGGCATGTCATATGTGCCCAGTAAACATTAACCATGCCTAATAAGTGTCCTGGCTCTGCTCTGGGCATGTAGGATCTGCACAGCAACCATATTTACTCACAAACATTTATTGGGTGACTCTGTGTGCCAGGCGCTGTTATTGGAGTCAGGGAGACAATTATAAACAAAGCAGATACTTAGACTTATGAAACCCACACAGAAAAACAGATGAGAATGTCCTGCCAGGTGGTGCTAAGTGCTGTGAAGAACCACAGAACAGGGTGAGGGGAGAGGAAGTGAGGACGGAATAGGGCTACGCTTCTTTCCATGGGAAGCTGGCACAACTGAGGTGGTGGTTCAGATTTTGACCCAGTAAAGCTCCCCACATCTGTGAACCCATCCTAGCATCACAGGCAGGTAGAATTTATGCCCAGGTTATACCAATTTTACAAACAGACACAGAGAGGAGCTAACATGAGTTCTCTGAGTCCCCGAGGAGGCAGGCTTTCTCCAAACACAGAGGTTCTTCAACTTGGATGCTCAACAGCATCACCTAGGGAGATTGTTTTTATTATTATTATTATTTATGTATTTATTTATCTTTGGCTGTGCTGGGTCTCTATTGCTACACATGGGCTTTCTCTACTGTGGTGAGCGGGGGCTATTTTTTGCAGAGAGGAAGCTACTCTTTGTGGTGCAGGGGCTTCTCATTACAACAGCTTCTCACATTGCAGAGCACGGGCTCTAGGCACACAGGCTTCAGTAGTTGCAGCTTGAGGGCTCTAGAGAGCGGGCTTAGTAGTTGTGGCACAGGAGCTTAGTTGCCCCTGGGCATATGGGACCTTCCCAGACCAGGGATTGAACCCATGTCCCCTGCATTGGCAGGCAGATGCTTAACCACTGGACCACCAGTGAAGTCCCCTTGTTGCTTTTTGAAACCCCAAGACCACCACATGAAGGAGCCAGCACTGAGACCACATGGAGCAGAAATGATCCTCCCCAGCCAAGGCTCTCCCTGGAGACTAGTGAGTGAGGCTGAGCTGCCCCGAGGAGCGGTCCGCTGTCTGCAATTGCAGGAGCGACCAGCATCACATTGATTGTCTGTTGACCCAGACAATCACAAACCATGACGTTTGGGGAGTTGCAAAGCAGCAAAGATTGATACAGCCTAGTTACTGGGGAAGAGAATTCTCCTTCCTTCTCTTGTAGCAAGTTTTTCTTATTCTTGGCAATTGACACTAACCGCCCAACAGACAAACTCCAAATTGTAGACTTAACACAGGAAGCTTCGTTTCTTGCTCAGTAAAATCCAGTGTGACTCTGGTAGTCCTCCTCTTGGTTCAGTTCAGTTCAGTCGCTCAGTCGTCTCCTACTTTCTGCGACCACATGGACTGCAGCACGCCAGGCCTCTCTGTCCATCGCCAACTCCCGGGGTTTACTCAAACTCATGTCCATTGAGTCGGTGATGCCATCCAACCATCTCATCTGCTGTTGTCCCCTTCTCCTCCCACCTTCAATCTTTCCCAGCATCGGGGTCTTTTCAGATGAGTCAGTTCTTTGCATCAGGTGGCCAAAGGATTGGAGTTTCAGCTTCAGCATCAGTCCTTCCAATGAATATTCAGGACTGATTTCCTTTAGGATGGACTGGTTGGATCTCCTCTATTTTATAGCTAAGGGAACACGAGGCCTCAAGGTGGAAGGGAAAGACTGGTATGGAGGCCTACCAGCTCTCAATCGATTCAGCCCAGAAGTGACCACCCTTACGTCACTTCTACACACATGTTATTAGTCAGAACTTGTCCCGCTGCCTGAAAGGGAGGACAGGGCATGTAGGGGAGCACGGGACACAGTGGTGATGCCTGTCTTTGCCACAAAGAACATACCACAGATAGAATTAATTTCTTCATTTGTGTGGTTACCTGTTTAATATCTGTCTCCTCTGTTGGACTGAAGTCCATGAGGGCATGATCATGTTGCATCCATCTCTCATGGGGCCTACCCTACAACTGGCATTAGGAATAGTTGTTGAATTGCTAGTTTAATGAATAATTGGGCAGGTCATGGTGTGATCTTTTGTATTTAGCTCCCAGTTGCAGAGAAAATCCCCAATTAAATGTCTAACAGTTCCTCCCTCCCAGTAACACATATGCATTACCTTTGATATTATAAATCTCTTACACAGTGGTCAACCAAAGAATACAAACAGAACATGAAAGTCCCTACTAGTTGCGGCCAGGGGTGTGGCTATGTGCATTGCTTGGTGAGAGAGGATTTACATTTTTATGTGATACTTCTCATTCAGCTGCCTCAGAGTGGACTTGGCAAAAGCTCCTGCTTCAAGGCAAAAACCAGGTGAGTTTTTCTCTGTTGTGTGGTTTTGGATGAATCTTCTGCTCTCTCTGAACCTCATTTTTCTTGTCAGTGAAATGACAAAAGCACTTGCTTCATAGGGTTGTTGTGAGATGGTGATGAGTCTCTGTGTAATATAGATAAAGACCTGCCACTTGGCAGCCCCTGTTTTATATGAACTGTCCCCTCTTGCCCTTGCTACTTGCGCACAGCTTGTGACGGGGCAGGGTCTTTTCGAGGCTGGATGGAAGTGTAAAGGTTGGAGGCAGCTCCTTGAGACCCTAGATACAGCTGTGCCCTTTTCTGGGTGATGCTGGGTGCACAGAGAGGAGGCTGACTTGTCCCTGTCTATATCAGCATTTGCTGTGTAACAAAACACTAAAACTCAATGGCTTAAAACAATCATCATTTTATTTAGCCCCTGATCCTGTGAGTCAGTTGGGGAAATTTTCTGATCTGGGTCAACCTAACTGAACTCTGCATTTTCAGTCAGCTGAAGGGTCAACCGATGGCTGGGCAATCTAGGATAGCCACCCTCACCTGTCTGCAGTTAGCAAGCCATTGAGGGAGCTTCCGCAGTTCTCTTCCTCTGCACTTTTTCGCACTACTCCTCCCTCTCAGAATTTGATTTTGTGCAGGTATCTTTCCCCCACCATCCCAACTCCCTATATGTAGCATGAGCCTCAGGGAAACTGCTGGAGAATTGACATGATAATTAACATAACTGCATTTCCTTTGCTGGTGATTGGTCAGGAGAAGGCACAGCCAGGTCTGGCCAATGAGGAATGTGGGCAAGTCTGTTCAGAATGCTCCTAGGAAAGCTTTCCTCATCCCATGGAAAAGCTATGGAGAGAAATACCTAACTTTGATTGAGGGCTTGTTATGCCTGCTGCTGCTGCTGCTGCTAAGTCACTTCAGTTGTGTCTGACTCTGTGTGATCCCAGAGATGGCAGCCCACCAGGCTCCCCCATCCCTGGGATTCTCCAGGCAAGAACACTAGAGTGGGTTGCCATTTCCTTCTCCAATGCATGAAAGTGAAAAGTGAAAGTGAAGCTGCTCAGTCGTGTCCGACTCTTAGCGACCCCATGGACTGCAGCCTACCAGGCACCTCCGTCCATGGGATTTTCCAGGCAAGAGTACTGGAGTGGGTTGCCATTGCCTTCTCCACTTGCCACTGCCAGGCACTGTTAATTCTAAGTGCTTTAAATAAAATAACCCATTCAACTTTCTTGGGTTAGGTACTATTATCTCTCATTTTACAGATGAAGTCTCTGCAGTATAGAGTGGTTAAGAAACTTGTCAAGGGTCAAACAGCTAGTGAGTGTTGGAGCCAGGATTTAATTCCAGGCAGCCTGACTCCAGATAAAGAGTTCTCAGGTACCACCCTCCTCCTTCCTCTCTGGTCATGGGTCTGTCTTAGGTGACACCACAGATGGTTGTAGCCATTGTGCCAGCAGTTACCTAGGACAGCAGAGCCAAGACAGAATGAACGTAGGGAGCCAGGGTCCTTTCTAACAGCTCTGTGGTGGTTTAGTCATCAAGTCGTATCCGACTCCTGTGACCTCATGGACTATAGCCCATCAGGCTCCTCTTTCCATGGGATTTTCCAGGATTTTACTGGAGTAGGTTGCCATTTCCTTCTCCAGGGAATCTTCCTGACCCAGGGATCAAACCCAGTTCTCCCATATTGCAGGCAGATTCTTTACTGACTGAGCCAGATGAATAAATGAGCCCTGAAGCCCATCCCCTCCCTGCCTGTTGACTTCCTGGTTCGTCTCCTTCTTTCTTCCCACTTTGACTCAAGATTTCAGTGACTTGCAGTCAAACAGTACCCTGAGACATCAGAACATCCAGAAAGAACAGAGTGAATGAGAGAAGACCCACTGGGTCTTCTATTCTCATGAACCACTCAGCTGAGATTGAGACACAAGGCCTCTGACCTTTCACCCTGAGGCTGGTTTCAGAGGCACGGAAAACTCATAAGAGATGGGGAGGAGAAGATGGATGAAATATGTAAGAGAGATGACAGCATTTCATAATTCCTTTATGAGGCACAAGATAAAAAATACACACTCATGGCATATAAACCCATAGTGTTAATGTAGGGTCCTGAACCTGAGACTTTCCAGGAGGCCAGGGGACAGAACTTGCCTGATCTTGGTGCTTGGTCCACAGAGGTGGACAGGCCTGGGCCCTCACTCCAAATTACTCTTTCAGTAAGATGAGGACCAGCCTCATGGTTTGCACTCCTGATCTTCCAGCCCAAATCCTTGGCTCAAGCCTGGATGGAGAAGCCCTTGGCCAAGAGGACAGAGCTGCTGGGAGGACAATTCCCAGCCTGGTCTGGGCTCTAGGGTCCTGAATCACAGGGGAGAGGCCTGGAGCTTTTGGCACAGGGATGCTTCCATTCCTCTGAAAAGGCATGAGATACAAAGGCAGCTGGGTTGTTTGTGACAGGGACTGTTCCATGTCAGAGGTGCCTGGGTATCAGCACGAGTGGATGCCAACCCCTGCACTGTGGGTGCTCAGTGTAGACACTGACTCATGGGCATGGAAAGTATTGTCAGCTCTGAGCAGGACTTTGTCTCTGTTATTCACTGCTGTGTTCCCAGCATCCGGAACAGGGCTTGGCACAGGGAGCTCCTGAGAAGGACTCGGTGGGGCATGAGCTCATCTGCACAGGCGTTTGTGTCCAGCATGCTCTGCACACACCTCCTCCTCTCTCTCTCCCAGAAGGCACTTAAGGCTTGGCTCAGCTCAAAGAGGCAGAAGAGAGCTTAGAGATACCCCAGACTCAATCTGCTGTCTGCAGCTGAGAGTCCAGTAAGGTGACATCAGCCATAGAGACCCATATCTCTTTCTCCTTCCTCCTCTGCTTCCTCCAGCCCCGGCCCTTCGGGGACCACCTGGTCAGCCTCACAGTGGCGGGACCGAGGTAGGGCTGCAGGGATGGCATTTTCCCGCAGCCAAGGGTGCAGCAGGATACCCGAGGCTGTGAGGCGCTCAGTTGGCTCCCTTCGGAGGAGACAGCGGACCAGGCAGCGGGCGGGGGCTGAGAGGCCCTCAGGCAGGGCAAAGGCGCCACGGCGGATCTTGCCAAAGAGCAGGGCAGGCTCTGAGTCCTGGAAGGGGTAGTGGCCGGCCAGCATGGTAAAGAGTGCCACACCCAGGCTCCAGACATCTGCCGCCTTGCCTGAGTAGGATGCCCGGGAACTGAGGATCTCGGGGCCCACATAGGCTGGGCATGCATGCTTGTCCCACAGGGAGTCGTCAGGCCCAGTCAGCACACAGGCATCTTCCAGGTTCTCCAGCACCAGTTTGGTCCTACATGGGCAGAGAGACAGGGAGTCAGTCAATGGGACCCCCGCTTCTACTACCCCACATTGTCACCCTGAGTGGCACCCATTTCCCCAGTACCAGCTTGCATTTGCCAGACATCAGTCAGTCCTGTGAGGCTGGTTGGCTGATCCCATTTTACAGATGAGGAAGTCTAGGCTCAGAGAGGTTTATTCATTTCTCAAGGTCACACAGCAATTAAATCTGAACTAGGACTCTGAGAGGAACACATTTCTCCAAATGTCTCTGGGGTCAGATTCAGGTTCTACTTGTTAACTTGCAATTTGGCCTTGAGTGATGGCTTCACCTGCCTGAACCTTGACTTGGGGGCTGGGGACGTGGGGCTGTGCTGAGGGGCTGAGGGGATTAAAACTCTCTGAAGCCAGATGCAAACTTGGGGTCTAGGCAGGAAACAAAATGAGAAACAGGAAGTGGGGACTGTGTCAACCATCTCAGCACAAACCGACAGTTAATATTTGGGAGTGTCCACGGCGTACCTCACCCTGAGCTAAGCTTGTATCTATCACACCTCATTTCCCCCTCATGCAGCCTGTGAGGAAGATGCCATTTTGCAGCCAAGGGAGCAGGACTGAGACTGAACCTTGGCTCTCTCCTGCCCAGAGCCAGTGTTATAAGCTGCTCATATAGTTCCCAGGGTGCCTCCACGGTACCCCTTTTCCACAAAAGAACCCAGAAATCATATTTTAAAGGAAAAAAAAAAACAGGTTTTAAAAAGTTGGCAACCAACTTCAATTAAAACCACAAACGAACATGACCCATATTGATGTATGGCAGAAACCAACACCATATTGTAATTATCCTTCAACTAAAAGAAAGAAAAAAAGGAAACAAGCAAAAACAAAACAAAAAAACCCCACAAATGAACAGGTATGTGGTGCAAAGAAAAAAAAGTGTGTGTGGACCAACCTTAGCAACTTCTGCTTTAAATAACTCCCACAGAGTGCTCTAGATTACTTTAATAGTAAGCATAGCATTGCCATTGCTACTAATCTCATTCCTGTGGTACTACTTCCTGGGTGCCCATCTGAAAATGCTGACCAGTCCTGTCAATCACTGCACTGGGGGTGAGCGGAGATGATAGCATTATTGGCCCATTTTACAGATAAAGAAGTCAAGGCTCAGGCAGATGAAGCCATTGCTCAAAGCCAAACTGCAGGTTAAAGAAGTAGAGCCAGAATTTGGCCCCAGGATGATTCCATTATCTATCATTTACTGATGGTGGGCTCAAACTTTTGCCTTGAAAAGGGAAGAAAGCACTTTTCTCACTTCTGGGAGGTCTGGGGGTGTTGTACTCACCCTAAGCTTGAAATTATTTGAAAAGCTGCATATTAGCTTAAAAATCATTATAAAATTTACATTCTACTTGTTACTCAAAGCATGGTCATTTTAGTATAAAATGTAAAAGGAAATACCTCTTTAAAGGAAAAACCACCTTTAGGACTTCCCTGGTGGTCTAGTGGCTAAGACTCCACACTCCCAATACAGGGGGCCCAGAGTTCAATCCCTGATCAGGGAACTAGATTGCACATGTTGCAACTAAGACTCGGTGCAACCAGATAAATAATAAAATTTTTAAAAAGAAAAGAAAACCACCCTTAGGCAAATATCATAAGAGTAACTGCTATGGAATAGATGGCAGGTGAAATTAGTGGGCAAAAGTGTGAGCAGAAACAGGATATTCACACATAAAGCCTTAAAAACTCTCAAGGTTTTTAATGACAAATAAATGACAAATAATTACCCAAGGTACACAAAGGATAAATTAGAAGCCTTCCAGTGGACAACTTGGCAGAAGCCACTGTAACCAAAGACCGGGGTTAACATCACAGTAGCTCCCCTCAGCAGCCTGAATCTCCTGATAGAACCGGCTGAGAAGGTCCCATGGCTTCTGCTGTATTCTTGCCAAAAAATGCATCACCTCAATCTAAGTGTGACCAGAACATCAGTCAAGGCCAAACCGAGAGGCCTCCTCGGCGGCCACACTCACCTCTCCCGGTTGGTGAAGACGAAGCGCCTTAGCTTGAGGTCGCGGAGGACCAGCCCGTGCTGGTGGCAATGCGCCAGGGCGGCGGCCATCTGGCGGAAGAGCGCGGCGGCCTCGGGCTCCGGGAGGCGACGCCGGCGGCGCACCAGGCTGTGCATGTCCCCGTGCGGCCGCGGGAAGAAGGCGTAGAGGAGCTGCGTGCCGGCCAGGACCTCCGCCGGCCGGGCCACGTGGCCATGATGGGGAAGCCTCCAGTAGGGCTCCAGCACCGCCAGCCTCTCGCAGGCCAGGTACACCTGTGGGCAGAGCGTGGTATGAGCATGGGTGGGGACTCCAGGGGGCAGGCGGCAGGGGCAGGCGGCTGGGGCCGGCCTTGCAGCAGGTCACAGCCGATCCTTTAGGCACTACTGTGGGCGGGGCCCTGTGCCCAGCGCTTCCACTGCATGTCACTCAATAGTGACCCAGCTGAGGGCTGCGTGACCCGCAAGGAGCAGAGCTGGGATTTAAATCCCTGTTCTCCATCATCTGTGCTCTTAGCTACAAGCTCATGTGCTCTTAAACTTGAGATATTCAAAAGTATATCAGGTAACCAGAACAAAAGTAACTAAAACAAGAGGAATCTGGAAGAGTAGACAATACAGAAGTAACCTTATGGTCGTCATCACCCATCATGGCTACCATTCTCTAGCATTCACTGCCCACCCACCCTTTCCTTCATCCCACAAGCAGGCATTGAATGCCCACCTGTGCCTGCCACTGGGACCATAACTTGACTGACAGCCACAGTCCCTGCCCTCCTGGTGCCCACAGTCCAATACATGAGACAGTTAAACAGGCCAAAAAACTAAATACTTACAAATTCTGATGAGCATTGCAAAGGAATGCTGGAATGAAGAATATCTTGGCAGGAGACACCTATTTTAGAAAGTATAGTCCAGAAGGGACTCTGGGAAGTGACCTGAGTGATTGAGATGCCCAAGGAGTAAGCTTTCCAGGTGGGAGTCACAGGCAGTGCAAAGGTTCTGAGGTAGGAAAGAAACTGAGCTGCTCCAGAAACCCAGCCAAAGCTCAGTGTGGCTGGAATGTGAAGGAAGGTGGGGCCTGTGGTGAGCGTGGTGAGGTCGTGGGGAAAGATGCTAGGGGCTTATGGACATGAGATGGAAGCCGTTCCATAGTCCTGAAAGGATGTTCAGAGGATGGTGACTTGGAAGCCACATGGCTCATCACTGGCAGAGTAGTCTATGCACTTCGGTTTATCTGCCTTTAAACCCTTTGCTTGTCATTTTGTCTAGGACATATAGCCAATAAAAATAAATAAAGCATATACACATTTAATCCATGAAAAGATGTAAGTACATGTCCTAAAGCAATTGGAGTGGCTTCAAGTAAACAATTCACAAACAGAGACTTTTTTTAAAAATCAAGGCAAGCGCATCCCTGCCTCTGAGCATTTACACTTGCTTTTTCTGCTACCTGAGCGTTCTCCTCTAGATACCCACAGGGCTGGCTTCCTCAGTTCAAGACACTATTCAGGTCACCTCCTCCAAGGTGGACTTCCCACCTAAGATCACCTGCACCTTCTCCCCTTCTCTCTCCCCTTTCTCCTAGCTCCTAGTTTTTCTCCATAGCAGTTAAGATCCCTGATATATATGTTACTCATTCACCTGCACCATGAACTGTGATGGCACAGCTTGGCCCACTTTTTAGCCATATGTGGTGCATATTGCATGATGCACAGAGTATACAAGTGCTCACTGAGAGTTTGTTGAATTAATGAATAAGGCGATAGTCTAGAGAGACAGGATGTTGATCTTTCTACATGCCGACCAGAAAAGCCTAGACAATGTGGAAACAACAGGTCAGCTCCGACAGTTCACGCTGGGTGTAGGGACAGGCACTCCCAGTAGATTGCCCTAAATGTTCCTGAATATCTGGGGTCATGTGAAAGCTTCTGACTCCAGCTTGCCATGGTCATTCCTTTCAGTATGGACTTCCCTCCCTAGGGGGACCAGAAAAAACCTGTGATGCTACAGAAAGAGGACCCAGAGTTCATGGGTTCCCTAGAATACCTGGGGTAGACCTAGGAACCTGCATCAAGTGCCCAGAGCCTAGGTAAAGCTGGTGTCTGATGTCCAGATGTGGCCCCGCCCACTGCACCCCCATGAGCAGGAACTGGAGCAACTGCTGCTGCTTCCCCTCATCCCCTGGCCAACTGGATGGAGGCGTCAGTCCCCCTGCCTCTCTGTGCCTTCCCAAGGGGACCCAGCTCCCTTCTACCCCTCCCTGTGTACCTGGGTCTCCCCTATCCTCCTTACCTCTGCCCACCAGAGCAAACCTGCCCTGCTTGTATCTGAACCACCTGTCCTAGCATGGGGTTCAAGGCTCTGGGTTGACCCTGCCTTGGCCCAATTTCAGCTCTGACACCTCCTGGCTTTGTGAGGTGGCAAGTAACCCCAGGGCTTCCTGGGTGGCTCAGACAGTAAAGAACCTGCCTGCAATGCAGGAGACCTAGGTTTGATCCCTGGGTTGGGAAGATCCCCTGTAGGAGGGAATGGTTACCCGCTCCAGTATTCTTGCCTGGAGAACTCCATGGACAGAGGAGCCTGGTGAGTTAGAGTCCAAGAGGTCGCAAAAAGTCAGACACAACTGACTGACTAACACTTTCACTTTCGAGTAACCACAGCTTTCTGAGCCTCAGAACCTGTCCTCTCTCTATAGAATGGGCCCAATAATAGTAACTACCTCATAGACTGTGTGAATATTAGAGAGGATGCAGACTGCACGATCAATATAGTACCTTGTGCACAGCAAATGCCTATAATTAAGCTTTCTCAGGGCCTCCCCTGGTGGCTCAGTGGTAAAGAATCTGCCTGCTAGTGCAGGAGATGCAGGTTTGATCCCTGGGTTGGGAAGATACCCTGGAGAAGGAAATGGCAACCCACTCCAGTATTCTTTCCTAGGAAATCCCACAGACAGGGGAGACTGGCAGGCTACAGTCCATGGGGTTGCAAAAGAATCGGACGTGACTTAGCAACTGAAACAACAGCAACAAATGCTTTCTCATCTCTGTCCTTGTGGGCTGAGACCTGGCAGTGTCCTGTAGGGGTCACGTGGCTCTGCCTATTGCCTGAATTCTGTCAAGAACCCTGATTTCTGTCAGGAGCCCTGGACCTTGCCCTAGGATCCAGGTCTGATGCCATGTGGTTTCATGCATGGCCCTTTTCTCTTGACCTCAGTTTTTCCATCTATAAAATGGTCACGAGTAGGCCCAATGACTTCCATGGTCCCAGGAGTTCTAATGTCTACCATATCTCATCCTTCCCTGGTGCAAATACCTTCAGTGGCTCCCCACAGCCTAGCGGGGCTTCTTCCTAATGCTTTCACAATCCGCGGCTGCTAGCTCTCGTCTGTCAGCCCTGTCTGCATCCCTTTCCCACTCACTGTGGCCATAATGAAGTCCTTTTCATGCTCTGAAGTGCCATGTTCACTCCTCTTGGCCTCTGACAGCTATTTCCCCTTCCTGGAACCCCTTTTTCCCACTTCTCCCTAGCTGACTCCTCCTCAGCCTTTTCTGACTCTGCTTTCTAATATACTAGAGGTTTCTCTTTGCATTCCTGGCCCCTAAACCTCACCCCAGCAACATTTATCACACTATACAGCCTAAGCTCTGTATTCCCCCAGGGCTGGGACCATCTGGTTTACCTTTCTGGTTTCAGCTTGGCCTGGGTATTCACTGGCTGCTTCCCCAGTAAACACAGAACTAAATTACTATAAGGGGCCCTCGGCCCTGGCAATTCTTTAGAGCCAAAGCCTTTTCCCAGCCCCCGTGATGCTCATGGAGATGGCCTCTGGGACATGTACCTTGCAGATGTACTCCGTGCCTGTGGGGCAGTGCAGAGCGCGATAGGTCCGGCTCCCCTCCTCAGGCTCCAGGAGAACATAGGGTCCAAGCCTGGAGGGAGTGGTCACATCGGGAGCATGAACAGGAGCAGGTGGTGGGTTCAGGGTCAGCGGGCAGGAGGGTAGCCTGGGCTGGGGCCCACTTCGAGCTTGTTTCCGGCTGGGACACTCAGTGTCTAGGTCATCATCCAGCTCCAACCGCTTCTTTCTGGAGGGGGCATTTGCTGGAACAGCCAGGGGGCTTGCTCGCATCTAGAAAGAAGGGGAGAAAGGCACTGAAGTCAGGCTACTTGGCGGCTCTTCTCTTCCTCTGCTGGTGGGAGGTTACACCGGCACAGCCTTTATGAAGGGTGACCTGGCAGTGTGCGTTAAATGAACAAAAGCATATAACCTTGATTGGTGTCCCACTTTTGAGAATTTATCTTCCAAATAAAATGCTCACCAAAAAAATTAAATATGTGAAAGGCTGCTCATCAGTGTCATGTCTAACAGCAAAAAGTAGGAAACTCTCCCACATGTTGAGCAGTTGGAGGTTGGTCAAACCATCATGATATAGCCACATAGTGGAATACTATACAGCTCTAAAAAATGATCAAGAACTCTCTACATACTGATGCAATGGTGCAAGTACAAAGTTATTCCTACAGCCCATATGATAGAATCAATTAAACATCCATTGTTAGGACTGGTTAAATACATTATATTTCACCATACGTAAAATAGTTGTAGCCATTTAAGAGATTGAGGAAATCCTTTATGTGCTAATTGGAAAAATCTCCAGAGTGAACTGTAAAGTGAAAAAAAAGTACAGAGGAGAGATGGACTTGATGACTGGTGAGAAGAGGAAGAAAGCTTTTGTACTGTATCTGTTGAGTGCTGTAGCACGGGCAGTTATTACCTCTGAAAGGGAGCGAGGAATGGGAGGAGGGAGAGGAGGAGAATGGATGATGAAGGATGATGCATGAATGATGTATATACTGAACGTACATATGAATGGATGTTTCTGGAAGGACTAAATATATTGTCAAGTGAACAGAGCTAGCTGCTGAAAAATATACATGAAATGATCTCATTTATTTAAAAAACCCCACAAGTGTGTAATATGATATGTGTGAAAGTGTTAGTAGCTCAGTCGTGTCTGACTCTTTGTGACCCCATGGACTGTAGCCCTCCAGGCTCCTCTGTCCTTGGAATTCTCCAGGCAATAATACTGGAGTGGATAGCCATTCCCTTCTCCAGGGGATCTTCCTAACCCAGGGTTGAATCTGGGTTTCCTGCATTGCCCACAGGTTCTTTACCATCTGAGCCACCAGAGAAGGCCTATTTGTATACAGTTGTGTAAATGCACAGGAAAAGGTCTAGAAGGACCCAGGCTAAATTGGCCACAGCAGCTTCTGGCCTTCTGGGAGACTCCAGGAGTGGAAGGGATTTAGTAGGGAGGCAAGGGAATGTTCAATTTCAGTATTTTAAAATAAAGATTCTACACTTATTTAGTGCTTGGGTACTTCAAAACAGATGGAGTTTATTTCTTTTCTCAAATGCGAACTTCGTCTGCAATCAACTGATGGCCCAAGAGCTACCAGAATCATAGGATCTACGTGCGGAGTTAGTCCAGCAGCCAGCTCAGTTTTACCATCAGGTGAGAATGAGGCAGGGAGGCAAGGTGGCTGGAAGCCCCAGGATTCACTTACTCAACTGCAGAGGAAGCACCTCCCCCCACCCCGCCCCCACACAGCTATGTCACCGTGTGCCAGTGTGGTGCATAGAGGAGGGCAATGGCATGTTAGGGCAGAAAGGTTCTCTCCAGGACCCATGTGCCCACCCATCCAGGCTCCAGGGGAGGAACAAGGAGCCCAGGTATGAGGTGTTAGAGGACAATGGACTGCAGCCAGGTAAAGACCTTCCCAACAGTCCCAGGCAGGATTAAAGGGAACATCACTCAGAGAAAATTCTAAGGCTGATGCCCACCTCTCCAGTCTTGCTGCTCCCAAATGCATGGGCTGCCTTGGGAGGGAGGGAGCCACCATCTTGAACAAAAAGGCATAATCCCGTTTTGGTGAGAATGCAGTAGGGGGTGGCTGTCATCAGATATTCCCTGGATCTCATCCTGTCTCTGACCCTTCCTGGCTGGGTACCCCTAGGCAAGTTTTTCAGACTTTCTGTGCTTCATCTGTAAAGTGGAAACAGGATGCAAAGTCCATAAGATTTTGTGATGATGAAATGAAAATACAAATAAATTAACACGGCCCTGCTGCATGATAGGGGTCAGGAAATGGTCACTACCATTGGCTCATTACTATTATTATTCACAGCTGAAGATGCTGAAGTGCTACCTTTGGGAGTCTCAGAAACTTCCCCAGGGATGAGGCTAGGATAACACTCTTTACTGCACTGGTTCTTCCAAGAGTAAAGCAAGATGATCCCTAGGTGTGTAGATGCTTTGTGTCCTGCAAAGCGAGACTCCCTGGAGTGACTCTCCCATGGCTACATCAGTATCCCAGGCTGCTCTGGCCTTATCCAGGGCTCAGAGTCTGGTCCTGCCTGGGATGAGCTCCACTGGACAGATAGGGTAACTGAGTTTATAGATGAATACAGGAATTTACAGGCCACAGGGCAAGATTAGAATCTCTGCAGTAGGATGCAGGCAGCGCCTAGTTTCTACCTCTTGCTGGTCCTTGACCCTCCCAGGGGAATAGGGTGGTTCACACCAAACACACATATTCACATAACCCAGGGCATACAGGTGTACACGCGCCCCTCCCAAACACATTCGTCCAAACCGGCCCGCCATGGCACACGGGCAGGGCAGAGAGGGGCATCCATATCCTTAAGTGACACACACCTGGCCCTCCACGGGCAAGGGTGCAAGCACACGCACCCAGAGCTCTCCCAACTATACTCACGACTGTAGGACGGACACCAACAAGGCCACACGCTCAGTCTGTACTCCCCACCCCCACTCCAAGTTCCCACCGAGAAGGCAGTGGGCGGACTCGCAGCACCCTCAGCAGCTGGGCTCCTCCCTTGGGAGCGGAAGCGGCGGGGCGGCAGGAGTACCGCTCGGTCCCCGCCCGCGACCCCCCGCAGAAGGCTGAGCGGAAACCGAGGGGCTGCTAGAGGACTGGGAGGGGACCGGCAAAGGGAAAGAGGCTGGGCCCTGGCGCTGAGATAAGCGGCCTTGCCCGCACACCCCAGAATCAACAGGTACAACACACACCATTGGCAGAAAACAGAATACGCGCGCATCCTACAGCTGGCGAACTGGTGGTCATCAGATTCAGCACATCTGTGTGCGCGCACAGCGTCCAGGCCGCCCTTGACCCCGCACCCGCCCCGCCCACAGGCACCCCAGTGCGTCCCGGCACGGCCAGTACCTGCCGCCCAGTGCCCAGGCCCTCCGCACGGTCCTCGGACACACGGCCCCACCCGGAACCCACCGGCCCACGCCGACTCCAGCAAATCCTCACGAACACATCTCACAGGTACTCGGGACCACCCGACTCCCAGGGACCCCACAGACCTCCTCGCACCCAACCACGGACCTCCCCGCACCCAACCACACACCTCTCCTGCCCGCCCCACACTCAGACAGACTCGGAGCGCACACCCTCCTCCCCGGAACACGCCTCCCCAGCCCGCGGGGATCTACGGTCCCGCAGCCCGATCGGCTACACTCGGCGACCCCGCGCTCTGCGGAGCCGCGTCACCTGGACCCAGCGGGAACACTCAGCCAGCGTCGCTCCCCGGACCGCGGGCTTCCTTAAAAGTTGTGTGTGTCTGTGTGTGTGTGTGTGTGTCACTCGCAGCAACTTCAGCCGCCCCGCCTGCCCGCCCCTCCCGCCCCCACCGAGTACCTTGCCCTAGCACGAGGCGGGGTCCTGGAGCAGAAAGAGCTCAGGGTCGCCTGGCACCCCTCGGTGGCCCGCGCTGCTCCGCCGCCGCCGAGCTCGGCTCCGGGTGCGGCTCTGGCCTCGGTCCGGCAGCAGCAGGACGTGTGCGGAGCCGCCGCCGCTTCCGCTGCGAATGTCTCTGGAGCGCGGAGAGCAGGGCTCCAGCTCCGACCCGAGTGATGTAAACCTGAGTTAATCAGCCACCGCCTGATGCCCTCAGGCCGGGGATTGCACCATCCCCCGCTGAGCCCCGCCCTCCCGCCCGTCACCTCCAAGGGCGCCCCGCCCCTCCCATGCGAACAGCTAGCTGTCCCGGAACCCCTCCCCTTGGCCCTCTAGGGGTGTTTTGCCTCCACCCCCCGACCCCTCCCGCTCAGCGGTCGAAGATTGAAAGCGATGCCAGAGGCTGGCTCTCCCTATCATCTTAGAGAAAGCATTTTGCTTTTCTGAGTCTCAGTTTTCCCATCTGTGAAATAGAAGGAAGAACACCGTTTCTCAGGATGGGTGGAGGAGAAAAAAAGCAAACCCTAACAGTTCCCTGGGTACTCCCCTGGTAATAAAGCACTTTCCCACCAGTGCTTTACTGAATGTTTAGGAGAACCCTGGGCCGGTGGGAAGCTCCATTCAACCCATTCTACTAAGGGGCAGCCTGAGGCCCAGCTATGAAAAAACAACCCAGGAGCTTTGCAAAGACCACAGACTTAGGGGCCGACTCCGGGCTCAACAGACCATTGTGGTGCCCTGGAGAGGCCTGGGGTCCAGTGGGCTTCACAGCACTCACTTGATGCAGGCAGTGTAGCCTGGAAGTTAAGAGGAAGTACCCTGGAATTTGATGTTTTCAAACTGTGGTATTGGAGAAGACTTTTGAGAGTCCCTTGGACTGCAAAGAGTTCAAACCAGTCCCTCCTAAAGGAAATCAACCCTGAATATTCATTGGAAGGTCAGATGCTGAAGCTCCAATACTTTGGCCACCTGGTGTGAAGAGACAACTCGTTGGCAAAGACCCTGATGCTGGGAAAGATTGAGGACAGGAGGAGAAGGGGACGAGAGAGGATGAGGTGGTTGGATGGCATCACCAATTCAATGGACATGAGTTTGAGCAAACTCCGCGAGATCGTGAAGGACAGGGAAGCCTGGCATACTGCCGTCCATGGGGTCGTAAAGAGTCGGATACAACTGAGCGACTGAACAACAACAACAAAACCCTGGAACCAGTCTGCATAAGTGTGCCCAGACTCTAACTCTGCCAAACCCACTGTGCTACATCAGGAAATGGAAATAAGTTAACACATGTCAAATGCTTTGAACTCTGTGGCACATAGTACTGCTGCTGCTGTTCAGTCACTAAGTCGTGTCTGACTCTTTTGCTGTCCCAAGGACTGTAGCCTACCAGGCTCCTCTGTCCATGGGATTTCCCTGGCCAAGAATACTGGAATGGGTTGCCAGTTTCTTCTCCAGGGCATCTTCCCGACCCAGGGATCAAACCTGTGTCTCCTGCATCGCAGGCGGATTCTTTACCACCGAATGGTAGAAGCTCAGTAAACAGAGTGGGAGACAGTAGAGGCTTAGAGAGGAATGGTACCTATAATAATAGGACTTGCACCCCAGGCTGGGAAGCCCCGGTGCCACTTGCTGTTTGGTGAAGCATCCCTATGCAGTCCCAGAGAGTCCAGTCCCCTTAAGGCCATGATGTTTGAATTCACCAATGTCAAAAAAATAACTCCTTCAGGCAGAGGTTAATGGGAGGCAGGTGGAGTCACCTTTGTTTCCCTGGTTGCAGACCTCCAGGGACCAGCTCATGTGTGTCTCAGAGTCTTCAGGGCACAGCAGGGAGCTGTTCTCAGATCTCATTTAACCCTGCTGCTGCTGCTGCTAAGTCACTTCAGTCGTGTCCGACTCTGTGCGACCCCATAGACGGCAGCCCACCAGGCTCCCCCATCCCTGGGATTCTCCAGGCAAGAACACTGGAGTGGGTTGCCATTTCCTTCTCCAATGCATGAAAGTGAAAAGTGAAAGTGAAGTCGCTCAGTCGTGTCCTACTCTTAGCGACCCCATGGACTGCAGCCTACCAGGCTCCTCCCTCCACGGGATTTTTCAGGCAAGAGTACTGAAGTGGGTTGACATTGCCTTCTCCATTTAACCCTGGAGACTCCCAAACCTGGGAGGAATGAATGAACTCATTTTCTACAAGAGGACCTAGACTCCTATGGACACACCCACAGCTCTAGAGGGCAAGAAAAGATTGCATATTGTTTTCCCAGCACCTCTCTGAAACCAAACTGTGGCTGGGTTTGCTTATACAGTCCTAATTTTGTTTCATGCTGTGTCAGACCCTGATCCAAGTGCTGGGAACTCAGCAGTGACAAGACCGACTCATCCCTGCCCTCGCTGATCTTATAAATCAGTGGAGGAGACAGGCATCTCTCAGGAAAATAAAATCAATAAACCAGAATCATTTAACATAGATTATGCATCATGTGTTTTCTTAAATAAATAGCATAGATTTATTCTCTATCAGATAAGACTGAGAGGTGGCTATTTTTAGTAAGACTTATCAGGAAGGTGGTATTTAAACTAAGATCTTAAAAAAGAGGGGGAGTGGAAACATGTGAGAAGAGACAGAGGAAAAAATATGTGCGATGGCCCTGGGGCACTTACGGAACTGTGAAATGGGCAATGTCACTTCTAGTCTATAGATGAGTCAAGATCACCCAGCTTATATAAGAGGCAGATTTGAGATTTGAATCTGGGGCAACTGACTCCTGTGCCTACAATGTCCAGGGACATTTCACAATCTTTGCAACCTGGCAGCCTCCTCTAACACTTGTGGTATGGTCACTGGGATTGTACCTTGGGCATGGACCCCAGGTCTGGGGACCTACAGTTAGGGGTATCACATTCCAATTCTCTAGACCAGGACTTTTCAATAGAACACAGCGTGAACCGAATATGTAGTTTCAAATTTTCAATTATGCATTAAAGAAAAAAAGAAGCAGGTGAAAATAATTTTAATAATATAGTCTATTTGATCCTATTTGTGTGTGTGTGTGTGTGTATATATATATGGCTTATGATCATTTCAACAGATGGTAAAAAATTGTTAACGAGATAACCTAAATTTTTTTTCATAGTAATGTCTTCAAAATCTGGTATAGGACTTCCCTGATGGCTCAGTGGTAAAGAATCCACCTGCCAATGCAAGGGACACAGGTTTGATCCCTGGTGTGGGAAGATTCCACATGCCAAGGAGCAACTAAGCCCATGCATCACAACTACGAACCTGCAAGCCTAGAGCCAGTGCTCCGCAGCAAGAGAAACCATAGCAGTGAGAAGTCGGCGCTCTGCGATGAAGAGTAGCCCTGCACTCGCGGCAACCAGAGAAAGCCCGTGTACAGCAGTGAAGACCCAGCACACCCAAAAATAAATAAATTTTAAAAATCTGGCATATATTTTACACTTAGTTTGGCTACAAATCAACATGGAAGCTAAACTGTCAGTGACTAAAGTAAAATTGTCAGTGGTTATAGTAAGTTAAAGTATCAAAACAATTAAGTTGTGTTTAATGGAGGAACTGTTTCACTTGTTTTAAAATTAAGATTAAAAAAAAGAAAAGTTCAGTTCCTCTGTCACCCTGTGCGTGTGTGCATCCTCAGTCACTAAGTCGTGTCTGACTCTTTGCGACCCCATGGACTGTAGCCCTCCAAGTTCCTCTGTCTGTGGAATTTTCCCGGCAAGAATACTGGAGGGGGTTGCTATTTCCTCCTCCAGGGGATCTTCCTGACCCAGGGATTGAACCTGTGTCTCCTGTGGGTCCTGCATTGGTAGGTGGATTCTTTACCATGGAGCTACCTAGGAAGCCTGTCAGTCACCCTAGCCACATTAAATGGTCAATAGTTACCTGCAGCAAATGCTGTCATACTGAGACTGAGAATCCTTGGCTCAGAATCCAAGGAGTATAGCAAAATGTGAAGAGCCTGTTGAGTCTACAACAAAGATGCCAAATAATCTTGAGCCTCATTTTCTGCATCTATAACATGAAATTAATTATACCTTCCTTGCATTGTAGTCCTGAGGATTAAATGCACTGAAGCATCCTTATGTTCATAGTCAAACCACATTTTCTGGGTTCAAATCTCACCACTCCTGAGTAGGGAGACTTGGGGTAAGCTACTTAAACTCTCTGTGTCTCAGTTTCCTCATCTGTAAAAAGGAGATAATAATAGTACCTAATTCGTTATTTTGTCAGGCTTCCCTGGTGGTTCAGACAGCAATGCAGGAGACCCGGGTTCAATCCCTGGGTGGGTAAGATCCCCTGAAGAAGGGAATGGCAACCCGCTCCAGTATTCCTGCCTGGAGAATTCCATGGACAGAGAAACCTGGCAGGGCTATGGTCCATGGGGTCACAAAGAGCCAGACACAACTGAATGACTAACACATGAATATTGGTTTGTTGTGAGGATTAAAAGACAGTGTTTGTGAAGTGCCTGGAATATAAATCTGATATAAGCATTTGTTAAAAAGTGAGAAAATAAATGGTAACCAACACTCCCTCTTCAAATTAAATGCAAAAAATGTGCACTTTTCTGAAAAGAGAGTTTGGCTTTCATGAATTTCCTTCTCTCCAGGCTCAGAACATCCCTCTACCTAGATGCCTGAGCCAAGCAGGCTGCATTTCTGTTTGCTGTAGTTCTGAGGATGCTTGGCGCCTCCAGGAGGAGCTCAGAGGAGGAAGGGAGGAGGGGTCGTGAATAGCTGTCAGAGCAGCCACTCCTGCTTCCTTCCTCTGCACCCAGACGCCCCTGGTTTCTGCTCTAAGCCTGAAATTCCACCAGTGGTGTCCTTCAAACGTTCCTCTTTAGGTTTTTCCCCACAGACGTGAAGTGATACCTTACGAAGAGTTCTGGTTGCATTCCAGGTATGGCTGAAGTCACTTGCCCTATGAGATGGTGAGCAAGTCACCTCCTCTCCTTCTTGGGTGCCTTACTTTTCTCATGTGTAAAATAGGAAGAGAGTTAGATTAGGTCAGGGTTTTCCCCAATATGTTATACACATAGGATGCCAGGAGGTTTTAGAGTCTCAAGACACTATTAAATAACGTTGATCATATTGTGATACACGTATTTTCTTCTGATTTTCTTCTGGTTCCTGCAACTACTGGGGAAGAAAGTCTCATTTAACAGCATCTGTCTTTTTAACACCTCACTGGCAAGGAAGGGAGAGCAGAGCTCAGTTCAGAGCCTTCAGCAAGAAATGAGATTTGGCTGGGATTTAAGAATTTTGTTTTGCTTTCCTCATATTTAATTATACAGTTACTTCCTCTTTATGGCAAATGATAGCAATTTTCCAGTTGAGGTCAGTGATTGAAATTTTCCCTTTTACATAACTTTACCTACAGTTTTTTTTTTTTTTTTAATGAGCTGACTGAAAGAAAAACACTATGAAACTAATAATACAGACAGGTAAATGGATCTGGGCCAATCAATTTGGGGGAAATTGTGGATTATTCAAGAGTTACAACTCGGTGCCTGGGCTCCTCTTGGGGAGCATTTATTAGGAGACTGGGCACCTCCCCCTTCTCTAGGGTTTCCCAGGGGCATGGCAGAAATCCCTCAGCATCAGGATCTGGCTCAGGCTGGGCGCCACGAAAGGCAGGAAAACCAGTGCTTGGGCACAGCACCAGCCTAGTGGGGGCCCCGTGTTGACCATGGCTGTGCTGGGTGATCCATCTCTACCCCATGGGCCTGGGTTTTCTTCACAAGGAATGTAATTCTTGTGCCCATGGATCCAACATGGCCCTGTGTGGGTACCTCCCTTACATCATCTCTGCCTCCACAAACTTCTCCACCAGGTTGCTATTTTCATCCCCTGAGGCAGGTGAGGAAACCGGGGCTCAGAGAAGTGACATCACTGGCCTAAGGGAGGGGCTAGGCAGTGGGATTTGGAGCCAGACTGTCTTTGGATGCACAGCCTCCTTGGCCGGTCCCAGTTGGATGACACTGAGCAAGTCATTTAACTACTCCGAGACCCAGAGCCCTCATCTATGAATCAAATTGAGGATAGATTCCTCCTGGTAGGGTTACTGGACTGCATACCATTATGGAGCGCTATTATTGGATTAAATGGAGAGTTATATGAGTGAGTGAGTTCAGGTAAAGAGCTTAGAAGAGTTTCTGGCACATGGTAAGCACTTGATGATATGTGATTAATATTATTTCCATGGGGCCCAGGCTGCTAACCCCGCCCCCAAACAGACAACCTTTGAGAGCTGAGTGTCCCCCTGTGGCATGCTTGAGCTGTGCCTTCCATCTACTTTCTCCTGGAATCCTGACCACAATCCTGTGGGCTAAAAGTAAATTTATGCCCATATTATAAGTGAGAAAACCAAGTATCAGAGAGAGGAAGTAACCCACCCAGGTTCGCACAGTAAAGCGGGAGTGTTGAACCCAGATTTGTATGGTTCCAAAGCTCATGTTTTTGGAAAACCTCTGTTTTTTCCAGTAGTCATGTTGGACCATAAAGAAGGCTGAGCGTCGAGGAATTGATGCTTTTAAACTGTGGTGTTGGAGAAGACTCTTGAGAGTCCCTTAGACTGCAAGGAGATCAAACCAGTTAATCCTAAAGGAAATCAGTCCTGAATATTCATTGGAAGGACTGATGCTGAAGCTGAAGCTCCAATACTTTGGCTGATGAGAAGAGCTGACTCATTAGAAAAGACCCTGATGCTGGGAAAGATTGAAAGCAGGAGGAGAAGGGGATGACAGAGGACAAGATGGTTGGATGACATCACCAATTCCATGGACATGAATTTGAGCAAGCTCCGAGAGATGGTAAAGGGCAGGGAAGCCTGGCCTGCCACAATCCATGGGGTCGCAAAGACTAGAACACGACTGAGCAACTGAAAAAAAGCTCACGACGGTCCACCAATTCAGGAGTCTCAACAAGAGAGAAAGTTCCCGGGGAAGTCCCACGCCCTCTTCAAGTGAAAGATCCCCATCTGTAGTGGGTGGAGCCGGAAACCCAGGAGAAAATCTCGTTCTGGTTCTGACCTTGCACGGGACAGTTGGTGACCTTGTTTGGCTCAGGGTTCAGCCACATAATTACGGCTTTGTGTGTGTTGGGGTGGCGCTCTCCGGACTTCCGGGGATCCCCACTCCCATCTTTACCTTCCCCCTGGGGGCGGAGGAAGCCCCGGTTCCGCCCCCTCGCTATTCTGGAGTCCTGCCCCGTAGAGTTGCTGACTCATCTGATCCCTGCCCTGCCTTCCTTCTGACCTGCCTCCTGCCTGTCCTGAAGCCACCAGGGTCAGGGAAGGAAAGGGATTATGAGTGTTCAATCCAGGACACTGCCTGGACTTCCCTTTCTGAGAAAAGCTTTCAGGGTGTGGGGTGGAGGGTGCTGAGGTGTTCAGCCAGCAGCCAGTTGCATCAGAAAGCCTTGCGCAAGGCACCCTCCTGGGTCAGGCACAGAGCCCTGTCCCACAGCCCTACCCTCACCCCACATTACCCCTACCCCATACCCTGGGGTAACAGACTGGGGATGGTTAGCTATTGTTGGGGAGACTGAGCCAGGCTTGGACCCTGGGGCATGACCTAGCTGGGGCCAGAGATGGAGGGGAGGGTTGGGGCTTGTGCTGCTCATCTGTCCTGAGGGGGTTGCGGGGAGGGGGGGGGGGAGGGGACGGAACCTTAGACTAGAAGAAGCTTCTCAACCAGTCCAGGCCAACCCATACATTCAGCCCCTCCCTGGAGAAAGAGGAGACTAGTCCGGTGCCCTGAACTGAGCCCTGGTCATAGACCAAGCCTTATTCCCTGACTGTGGACTCTGACTAAATCTTGACCTAAACCTTCAGATGTTGCCTAAGCCCTGATCACTGTCCCCAGTCATGGCTAGATCCTGACTCTGGTCCCAGGCTGAGTGCTGAAAGTAGATGGGGCACCCACTTTCTCCCATCTTGACCCCTGACCTAAATTCCAACGCCAGCTCCTGACAGAGCTACAGTCCTGCAGACAGACTTAGCTCTAATCCATTACCCTTGACCCCAGTCTCAGCTAAGCCCCAACTTTTACCTCAGGCCCAGAGAATCAGGACCTGTGCTCAGGCACAAGCATCGAGAGGCTGGCATCTGCTGGCCTCCTTTCTGAGCATCTTATGCCTTCCTAGGATGAGGATGGCCAAGGGGCTGGGTTGAGCTGGGGCCCCATGGGGCTGTCCTCGGATTACCCCAAGACTGTGACTCAGCAGGGTGGTGGCTGGACAGGGAGTCAGGCAGGGCCACTGGTGGGGTTGGGTAGGGGGGGAGCGGTGCAGGGGAGGGACCTGGGGCTGAGGCAGGTGCTGAGTCAGTGCAGGGAGACAAAGGATGATGTCCCTGAGGCTAGAGATACAGGTGGCGGTGAGGGGCCTGGGTCTGGAAACAGATGGTGTATGTGGCTAGCTGAGACCATTAAGATTAAGCAGCTCAGCCCAAGTCCTATCTACCTCCATCTTCCCATTTGTTGCCATTTTTCAAGGAAAGGGAGATAGTGAAGGACAGGGAAGCCTGGCCTGCTACAGTTCATGGGGTCGCAAAGAGTCTGACACGACTGACCAACAGCAATATCCATGTTTTTCTCTCTCAGAGCACCCTGTTTTTTCCCTTCATAGCACATGTTATAATTTGGAATTATACATGTGTTTAATTATATATAATTATTATATATTATTTATGCATGTATCTGTCTCCCCTACTAAGCTGTAAGCTCCCTTAGGGCAGGCACCTGCTAATTCAGCTCACCAGTATATCTCCAGTACCTGGTATAGTGCCTGGCACATGGTAAGTACTCAGTAAATAGTAGCTGAATGAATTAAATCCCTCCACCTATTTATTCATCACTCATCCATCCATTTACTATTTACCTGTAACCCATTCCCCATTGCTTATCCATTCAATTTTCTCCTACCGTAGCTTTATTCTTCCATCTACCTGCCATTTAACCCTCAAACATCTGACCAACCACCACCTATATATCTTTCCAGCATCAATCAAACCATTTATATATTAATTCAAGAAATATATATTGAGTACTTACTACTTGCAAGGCATTGTTCTAAAGGCTGGGAATACTGCAGGGAAAATAACATGTATACATCTGATGTAACAGATGATGTAATAACAAAAAAGAGCTTATATCCCAGTAGGAAGAAAATATGCAATAAATAATTAACATAAGAAATACTTAAAGTATAGGGCATGTTAGAAGATGATAGGTGCTAGGGGAAAAAAGTAAAAAAAGATTAGAGAAGGAGAATCAGGACAGGGTGGGGGCAGGCAGTGGGGAAGGTGGTCCAGGAGATGCCATGAGACTGGAGGGCACATTGTTTAGGCAGGAGGAAAGGCTATGAAAAACTCCAAGGGGAGACCTGACTGGTGGGGCTGGAGTGGTACAAGTGAAGGAAGGAGACAATAGAGGGGGTCAGAGAGGTGAATTGGGGTTCACATGTTCTGGAGCTTTGGAGGCCTTTGAACAGACTCTGGGGAGAGAGGATATTGCAATAATTCTGTGGAGGAATGCTGGTGGTTCAGAGCAGGGCTGTGGTCATGCAGATGATGAGATGGGTTTGACTCTGGGTATATTTTAAAGGTAGGACCAACAGGCTCGTTGGTGTTTTGGATGTGGAGAGTGAGGGGAGAGGGGTTGTCAAGGATGCCTCCAAGCTTCCTTGGCCTCAACACTGCAAGTATGGAGTTGCCATCAGGTGAGGAGAGCACAGTGTTTGGCCGAGGGAAACCAGAGGTTCAGCTTTGGTTGCGCTGAATTTGAGATGTCTCTTAGACATTGTGGAGGAGCCATCAGGTAGGCAGTTGGATGTATGCACTGGAGTTCAAGCAAGAGATCTGTGCTGAAGGTATAGATCTGGAGTCATGGACATGAGACTGGACGAGAGCAGCAGGGACTGGGTCCTTGACCAGTCCAACAGGAAGGGTTGGGAGAAGCAAAGGAGTGACCCTTGAGGAGTGTACTTCTGACGGCCAAGAGAATGCAGAAATCTGGATGCCAAGGGAAGAGAGAGGGTGTATCAAGGAGCAGGGAGTGTTCAAATGTCCCAAAAGTTATTGATCAGTCAAGAAAATGAAGTTAATTGAGCATTGAACTTAGCAACTTAGTGACTCTGACAAGAGCAGTTTCAATGAAGATGGAATGGGAAGGTAGAAATATGATCAGAATGGATTTAAGAGAGACTAAGAATCAGAAACAGTGAGTACAAACAATTTTTTCAAAGACTTTTGCTACAAAATGAAGTACAAAAATGAACGGTAGCTGTGGGGAAGGTTGCATAGTCAAGGGAAGCCTGTTGTCTTAAAGATCAATCCATTGTTTATTGATGAATCCATTCAACCATCATCTACCATCAACCTGTCCATCCACTATTCACCACACATCTGTCCAAACATCCATTTCTCATTCGTAAGCTAAGAACTTTGTCCTGAACCTCTACAGGAGACCAACTCCTATTCCAGGCACTGCAATGCTGAGTGGAGGGAAAGAAATGGAGAACCCAGAATCTGCTGATGGTGGCTACTCAGTTTAAGTGAATTGAATGAATAAAAGAGTGAGAAAACAGGGTGTCTGCTCTCCAGGTCCTTGGTCTAGCAAGAGCACACAGGATGTCAGAGCTGGGGCATTGTCTGCGTGTCCTCTAGTACAAACCAGAGAGGAATGTGTCTTGCCTGAGGTCATCTGAAGGGCCAACAAAAGAACCAGGATTCATACCTGGGTCGCCTGTCCTGGCAGATAGGTACTTTTTCCCTCCTAGGATGTTCTGTCCAGGAGGACAGAACTTAACTGGGAGCAGGAAATGTGTGAGAATACAATATTTTCAAGAGGGCAGATTTGAAAATATTTTTATTTATGCTTTGGCGCAAAATTCAAAAGGTTCAGTTCAGTTCAGTCATGTCTGACTCTTTGCCACCCCTGGTGTGCTTTGAACCGCAGCACGCTAGGCCTCGCTGTCCATCACCAATTCCCAGAGTCTACTCAAACTCATGTCCATTGAGTGGGTGATGCCATCCAACCATCTCATCCTCTGTCGTCCCCCTTTCCTCCTGCGTTCAATCTTTCCCAGCGTCAGTGTCTTTTCCAATGAGTCAGTTCTTTGAATCAGGTGGCCAAAGTATTGGAGTTTCAGCTTCAGCATCAGTCCTTCCAATGAATATTCAGGACTGATGTCCTTTAGGATGGACTGGTTGGATCTCCTTGCAGTCCGAGGGACTCTCAAGAATCTTCTCCAACACCACAGCTCAGAAGCATCAATTCTTCGGTGCTTAGTATTACTTATAGTCCAACTCTCACATCCATACATGACTACTGGAAAAACCATAGCTTTGACTAGATGGACCTTTGTTGGCAAAGTAATGTCTCTGCCTTTTAATAAGCTGTCTAGGTTGGTTATAACTTTTCTTCTAAGGAGTAAGCATCTTTTAATTTCATGGCTGCAGTCACCATCTGCAGGGATTTTGGAGCCCTCCAAAATAAAGTCAGCCACTGTTTCCACTCTTTCCCCATCTATTTGCCATGAAGTGATGGGACCAGATGTCATGATCTTAGTTTTCTGAATGTTGAGCTTTAAGCCAACTTCTTCACTCTCCTCTTTCACTTTCATCAAAAGGCTCTTTGGTTCTTTGCTTTCTGCCGTAAGGGTGGTGTCATATACATATCCAAGGTTACTGATATTTCTCCTGGCAATCTTGATTCCAGCTTGTGCTTCACACCACCCACCTTTTCTTATGATGTACTCTACATCTAAGTTAAATAAGCAGGGTGACAATATACAGCCTTGACGTACTCCTTTCCTGATTTGGAACCAGTCTCTTATTCCATGTCCAGTTCTAACTGTTGCTTCCTGACCTGCATTCAGATTTCTCAAGAGGTAGGTCAGGAGGTCTGGTATTCCCATCTCTTTCAGAATTTTCCACAGTCTATTGTGATTCACACAGTCAAAGGCTTTGGCATAGTCAATAAAGCAGAAATAGATGTTTTTCTGGAACTCTCTTGCTTTTTTGATGATCCAACAGATGTTGGCAACTTGATCTCTGGTTCCTCTGTCTTTTCTAAAACCAGCTTGAACATCTGGAAGTTCACAGTTCACATACTGTTGAAGCCTGGCTTGGAGAATTTTGAGCATTACTTTACTAGCGTGTGAGATGAGTGCAATTGTGTGGTAGTTTGAGCATTCTTTGGCATTGCCTTTCTTTGGGATTGGAATGAAAACTGACCTTTTCCAGTCCTGTGGCCACTGCTGAGTTTTCCAGATTTGCTGGCATATTGAGTGAAGCACTTTCACAGCCTCATCCTTTAGGATTTGAAATAGTTCAACTGGAATTCCATCACCTCCACTAGCTGTGTTTGTAGTGATGCTTCCTAAGGCCCACTTGACTTCACATTCCAGGATGCCTGGCTCTAGGTGAGTGATCACACCATCATGATTATCTGGGTTGTGAAGCTCTTTTTTGTATAGTTCTTCTGTGTATTCTTGCCACCTCTTCTTAATATCTTCTGCTTCTGTTAGGTCCATACCATTTCTGTCCTTTATTGTGCCCATCTCTGCATGATATGTTCCCCTGGTATCTTTCATTTTCTTGAAGAGATCGCTAGTCTTTCCCATTCTATTGTTTTCCTCTGTTTCTTTCCACTAATCACTGAGGAAGGCTTTCTTATCTCTCCTTGCTATTCTTTGGACTCTGCATTCAAACAGGTATATCTTTCCTTTTCTCTTTTGCCTTTTGCTTCTCTTCTTTTCACAGCCATTTGTAAGGCTTCCTCAGACAGCCATTTTGCTTTTTTGCATTTCTTTTCCATGGGGATGGTCTTGATCCCTGTCTCCTGTACAGTGTCACGAACCTCCATCCATAGTTCTTCAGGCACTCAGAAGATTTAGTTCAGTTCAGTTCAGTCGCTCAGTCGTGTCCGATTCTTTGCGACCCCATGAATCGCAGCACGCCAGGCCTTCCTGTCCATCACCAACTCCCAGAGTTCACCCAGACTCACATCCTTTGAGTCAGTGATGCCATCCAGCCATCTCATCCTCTGTCGCCCCCTTCTCCTCCTGCCCCCAATCCCTCCCAGCATCAGAGTCTTTTCCAATGAGTCAACTCTTCGCATGAGGTGGCCAAAGTACTGGAGTTTCAGCTTCAGCATCATACTTTCCAAAGAAATCCCAGGGCTGATCTCCTTCAGAATGGATTGGTTGGCTCTCCTTGCAGTCCAAGGGACTCTCAAGAGTCTTCTCCAACACCACAGTTCAAAAGCATCAATTCTTTGGTGCTCAGCCTTCTTCACAGTCCAACTCTCACATCCATACATGACCACAGGAAAAACCATAGCCTTGACTAGACGGACCTTTGTTGGCAAAGTAATGTTTCTGCTTTTGAATATGCTATCTAGGTTGGTCATAACTTTCCTTCCAAGGAGTAAGCATCTTTTAATTTCATGGCTGCAGTCACCATCTGCAGTGATTTTGGATCCCCAAAAAATAAAGTCTGACACTGTTTCCACTGTTTCCCCATCTATTTCCCATGAAGTGATAGGACTGGATGCCATGATCTTCATTTTCTGAATGTTGAGCTTTAAGCCAACTTTTTCACTCTCCTCTTTCACTTTCATCAAGAGGCTTTTTAGTTCCTCTTCACTTTCTGCCATAAGGGTGGTGTCATCTGCATATCTGAGGTTATTGATATTTCTCCTGGCAATCTTGATTCCAGCTTGTATTTCTTCCAGCCCAGAATTTCTCATGATGTACTCTGCATCTAAGTTAAATAAGCACGGTGACAATATACAGCCTTGATGTACTCCTTTTCCTATTTGGAACCAGTCTGTTGTTCCATGTCCAGTTCTAACTGTTGCTTCCTGACCTGCATACAGATTTCTCAAGGGGCAGGTCAGGTGGTCTGGTATCCCCATCTCTTTCAGAATTTTCCACAGTTTATTGTGATCCACACAGTCAATGTGGACAGAATGTGGACAATGTGGACAGAATGTGGACAATGTGGACAGAATGTGGTCCACTGGAGAAGGGAATGACAAACCACTTCAGTATTCTCGCCTTGAGAACCCCATGTACTGTATGAAAAGGCAAAATGATAGGATACTGAAAGAGGAACTCCCCAGGTCAGTAGGTGCCCAATATGCTACTGGAGATCAGTGGAGAAATAACTCCACTCAGAAGGTACAAGGGGTTAAAAACCTCCCTCTCATTTCTGTCTCCAGCCCCTTGGTTCCTCTTTTTGGAGGCAATCAATCTCATGGGTTTCCTTTAAGACATAAGTTATGACTATTTTCCCCCTTTTATGCAAATGGGGTCATACATACAGTCCTTCAGGTTGCTTTTTTCTTCCTATTTATCTAACAGTTTGTCTTGTGGATTATTCCACATCAGTTCAGAAAAGCATTCCCTGATTTTTTTTTTCAGCTTTGTAATATTTCCTCGTGGGGATGTACTGGTTTATTGCAACCATCCCTTGTGATTGAACATGTCATTATTTCCAGTCTTTCACTGTTACAAACAATGCTGTGATGTTCATCCATGTGGGAGTAGAGAGAAAGGCAGAGGTAATATCCCAGAAGCTAAATCAAAAGTTTGTGCAGGACTTCCCTGGAGGCTCACTGGTAAAGAATCCACGTGCCAGTGCAGGAGACATAGGTTCGATCTCTGATCCTGGAAGATCCCACATGCCGAGGAGCAACTAAGGCTATGCACCACAACTGTTGAGCCTGTGCTCTAGAGCTCAGGACCCGCAACTACCAAAGCTTGTGAGAAGTTTGTCCCGAATCCCTACAGTGCCCCGACTCCCATGCCAGGCGCTGGAATGTGGGGTGGAGGGAAAGAAATGAAGAACCCAGAATCTGGCGGTGGTAGCTACTCAGTTTAAGCGAACTGACCAAATTAAAGAGCAAGAAGACAGAGTGTCTGCTCTCTAGGTGGTTGGTCTAGCAGGAGGACACAGAATTTCAGAGCTAGGGCTTTGTCTGCATGTCATCTAGTACAAACCATAGAGCCCTAGAGCCCATGCTATGCAATAAGAGAAGCCATCACAAGGAGAAGCCCACATACCTCAACTAGAGAGCAGCCCCCACCTGCCACAGCTAGAAAAAAAGCCAAAAATAAATTAAATAAATAAAATTATTTTTTCAAAAAATTTGTCCATTTGTACTCTTGGTGGAAATTTCTAGATGATACTCCATTAAGATTGTGCTAATCTACCTCCTGATGTGAAGCGTGTGAGAGCTTGTTTCCCCGCAACTTGGACAGCACAGGGTGTTATCGAAACTTTTGATCTTTATCTATCTGATTCAAAAAAAATGAAAGTGGCTTCATGCAGATTTGTATGTTTCTCTCTCTCTGACAGATGAATGTTTTCACATTTTACAGCCGCATATGAAGCAGAAGTGGAAGAGGAAGTCCTCAAATTTTTTCCTGCCCTGGCTGTCTCCGTGGTGGGCAGTGGGCACCGCATCTTGGGAGGTGACCCCAGGGAGGTGCAAGGAGGCCCAGAGGTCAGCCTGTCAGGGGCTGTGCTTCTGAAAACGCTCAACTCCGTCTGCTCCTGGTTCTCCTCCTCCTCCCAGATGGGCTGTCTCTATCATCTTCTCCCATCTCTGCACCCCTACAGGTCACCCCAAATCTCCCGCCCCCTTCCTCAGGAAGCCCTTCCCCTCTTCCTGCCATTTAACCTTTCCTTGGCCCAGAGCTTCTGGAAGGCTGTGTGAAGGTAACATCCAGCCCTCCTGCCTGGTCCCTTAAGACATCAGGGAAGGATTTCCCTGGTGGTCCAGTGATTAAGAATTTGCCTTTCAATGCAGGGGACATGGGTTTGATCCCTGGGCAGAGAACCAAGATCCCAGATGCCTCAGGGCAACTAAGTCTGAGAACTTCAGCGAAGACCCAGTGCAGCAAAAAAAAAAAAAAAAAAAAAAAAAAGATAGGGAAAACACTAGAATCTCAGGCTGTCTTAGCTAGTCACTCTGCAGTTGGGTACTTAGCGATGGTCAAGCCCACACGCCTCATTGTGGGTCAGAGTGCAGAGTGAGTGTGTGCTGATGTGCATACTTTGGTGTGAATCATATGGATATGTCTCTGAGGCAGCATGGACAGACCGGAGCTGGAATCCCTACTCAGCCTCCAATCAGCACCCTGCCTAGCCGATTGGAATCAGCCAGGAATCTGCACAGTTCTCAGGAGCAGTCCCAGACCCCTGCCTGGCTTGCTGAGTCATCTCCTTCTCCTCCTGCCTCATTCCTTCCACTCCAGCAGTGTGTCCTTTTCTCTACTCCTTGAACAAACCAACTTCTTCCTGCCCCAGGGCCTTTGCCTTGGCTGTTCCATCTGTCTGGAACTTCTCCAGGCTCCTCCTCCTCCAGGTTGCAGGTCAAATATCACTGCCTCAGAGAGGCCCTCCTTGACCACTCTGGAAGCACCGTGCCCCACCCCGGTCCCTGCGGTCTGTTCTAAGCCACACATGCATGCACACTCAGTTGTGTCTGACTCTGCGACCCCATGGACTGTGGTCCGCCAGGCTTCTCTGTCCATGGGATTTCTCAAGCAAAAACACTGGAGTGGATTGCCATTTCCTTCTCCAGGGTATCTTCCAAGCCCAGGGATCGGACCCGCATCTGCTGTGTCTCTTGCATTGGCAGGCAGATTCTTTACCACTGAGCAACCTGGGAAGCCCATTCTAAACCATAAGTCCATCTTATTTTATTCATAGTACTTGTCAAAGTTTGAAATGATCTCTGTGAATTAAATTGCTGTTGTCTGTCCCTTCTGCCCGGACTGGAAGGAAGAAACCCTGAGGGCAGGGGTGCTGCCTCTCTGTGTCTAGAACACAGCTGGGCAACTTCTATGTATTCAATTAAGAACTGTTAAATGAATGAATGCAAAGTGCTCAGCACATGCCTGACATATAATAAAAGCTCAAAATTGTATGATTATATAAAGGCTAGGGGCTAATATGATTATATATGAAAAATAAGCAACTTTGCTCAGCAGTGCTTACAGTGAGTCCCATGTAATGCCAGGTCTTGGGAGAAACAGAGATATGAGACCCAGTGGATGCTGTTGAGGAATAGGCGATATAGCTGGGAAGACAAGGACTGAGGAAAAATAATTATCATGTATTGAGATCATGATGCTTGAGTTCAAACAACAAGATTGGAAGTGGTTATTTTCAATCCAGTTTTTAGATTAGAAGCTGAAGGGCATGCCTAAGTTTACCCGGCTGGTCAGTGTATCTCCAAAGCACTTAGCACAGTGCCTGTGCCCAGAGTGGGGACTCAGTGGCCAAAGTGCCATTTGCACACCTGTTTGGGCCTCCCTAGAATGTTTCCAGTGCTTGGGATGCAGAGCACATGCCTGGGCACACCCCTTGCACACAGGACTAGGAAGGTGACTTTGGGTTGCATGTGTTCCTCATAACTCTGGAGCTCCTGGTGGAGAGGTGGGCGTTGAGGGCACCGGGGGCCTCTCTGCTGGGAGGTCTTTAGCCCTGGGGTCCAGCGTGTGGGCTGATAGGAAGGAGCAGCTTCCATGTAGGGCAGGGCAGGGGCAGGTGGGGGCTGGAAGAGGAAGGAGGAGGCTGCACTGGTGTTCACAGGCATTGGCAGATACCACGCTGTGAGCGCATGTGTGCACGCGCACACACACACACACACACACACACACTGTAGCATGCTGAGGATTGCTCACGCTCGCTGAGCCACTCTGTGGGTCAAAGGTCCTCCCAGGCCTCCAGCCCGACTGGTTTCCCTGGAGCTCTCAGCTTGGCAAGGCAGGACTGTGTCCATCCTGTTCACTGAGCATCCCCAGGCCCAGCCCCGGGCCAGCCCAGGGGAGACACTCAAGGCTTGTGGAGAGGATAAATTCACCCCCTTCCTCTTTCCATCATGAACGTATTGCCCCTTCCTTCACTCACCATTCACTCAGGGCCTCCAGGATGCGGCTGCGCTGCTGTCTCCCTCCCTCACACAGCCTGCATCCTCGCAGTGCCCTTTCGATTCCAGGTCCTGGCAGCTCTTCTCCTGCCAAACCCAGTCCTGGACACTCCCCGGATGCACACCCAGTGGACAGCCTGGTTTCCTCCCTCCTTGTCCTTGCCCTGATCATATGTCCTGGGCCAGATACTTACGAAACCTTATGAGTTCTTCCATCAGCAGGCTCCTGATGGGCTGATGCCCAGGGCCTGGCTTTGAATCATGTGCTCCGGGGCTTGGTGAGGCTGAGACAGGAAGTTCGAAGCCCTCAGTTGATGCCAACCCAGGCTGAGACTTGGAGCGGAACCAGAGTCAATGGTCCCATCAACACACACACCCATGGAGCACACCTGTGAATGGACACCTGAGGATGTGGCCGGAACAACACACAATGTATTCAAGGTCATAGAGAATGTCAGTGTGGGAACCATGAACACAGTCATGCAGAGTGTTTATGAGTGAACACACCCGCACAACAGAAGAGAGAGACTCCACTTCCTGATATCACAGGACCAGAGTTTCAATATCTATTTAGTAGCCGTGTGACCCTGGGCAGGACACTTCACTTCTCTGAGCCTTATCTTTACTTACTTACACACTGTAGATGCTCAATACATGTGGCAGCCAAAAAAAAAAAAAAAATCAGTAGTAAAGTAAGTGCAAATACACACTGTGTCGGTATGTCTACAGAATGTCATCACAACTTACACCCCTATTGGAGTACACGTGAATATATACTGGTGTGCACACACTCATGTAACATGCTTATTTTAAGGCTTGTGTATGGTCCCATCAATATGCATATGGATAGATGTGTCTGTGAAGTCATTTTTTCTATCAGTGCACACCATCCCTGGGGTGGATTTCCAGAGGATTTTCTCAGCATCTGTCATGGCAGGAATTGGTGTTTATTTGGGTAGACACATATATGTTTGCCTTTGTCTGTGTGGACCTGTGAGGGATTCTGAGTACAAACCTATCCCTTATCAGGCCGATTAGCTGGTAGAATCTGTGCTGATTGGGTTATTTTTACAGCTATGGATGCCAGTGTTATGGAACATTCTAGAGCTGGACTGTTTGGGTTCCCATCTCATCTGTGTGAACTTGGGCAGGATGCTTCAACTCTCTGAGCCAAGTTTTCTTTTTACGGAGTTGGAAATCATGGCAACCACCTTATGGATGTCTGAGGGCCAGAAGAGTTAGATAATGAGAAAAGGTGAGTACAGAGCCCACTGCAGACGAGCGCGGTGTGTGCTCCTCTCTGAGTCTCCCCGAGTCTGTCCTCTGTGAGGCCACGTGACCCCGACCTTCAGTGACAGCGGTAGCTCTGCTGTCTGCCTACAGGGCTGTCCTGTCCTCTACACTGTGAGGCCCTGGACGGCAGGACCTTGTCTGAGTTATCTCCAGTTAGAACCTGTGCATTGCCTGCTAATTCTGAACCACAGATTTCTGCTCTTCCTCGACAATAACTGGCATTTATTTAACATTAGGCATTTCTGGGTGTCAGGCATGGCTGAAAACTCCTTAAGTCTTCAAACAATCTCAAAGGATTGGTATCCTTGTTGTCCCTATTTCAGAGACAAAGAAACTGAGAGGTTAAGAAACACTCAGGCTCTCACACAGAGACTTGAACCCCAGTAGACTGCCTCACTCTCAGCCCGCTCTCATTTGGGATGAAGAGTTTGGGGCATGAATGTTGCTGAATTCCTGGCTCCTGGACTCCCCAGCAGGCTCTCACCCCACCTCTGCTAATATCTCCCCACCCATGTGAATATCCTTTGTTTCTCTCTCACACCCTAGGGCATCTCAGCTCCCTGCCCTGGCACAGCACCCCCAGAGGCAGATGGTATCTCCAGGTCACCCCTTCTTTGATCCAGTAAGGGGTGAGGTGGAGGAGCTCCCTTGAATCTGGACTTGAGAAATAAACACATATATACCCCCCACCACCCCAGCAGGAATAAGGGAGGAGATGCAAGCCCACAGGAAGGAGGAATAGCCTCTGGGTGGCAATGGGTTTGGTGTTCAGGCTTTGGTGCTCAGGCTTTGGACCCTGCCCATCAGCCTCCCTTTCTCTCCCAGGTCTTCCCACTTCAGAGATAAGAGGGCATGTAGGCTGGTGGGAAGAGATGGGAATACCAGACCACCTGACCTGCCTCTTGAGAAATCTGTATGCAGGTCAAGAAGTAACAGTTAGAACTGGACATGGAACAACAGACTGGTTCCAAATCAGGAAAGGAGCACATCAAAGCTGTATGTTATCACCCTGCTTATTTAACTTAGATACAGAGTACATTATAAGAAATGCTGGGCTGGATGACGCACAAGCTGGAATCAAGATTGCCAGGAGAAATATCAATAACCTCAGACATGCATATGACAGCACCCTGATGGCAGAAAGTGAAGAAGAGCTAAAGAGCCTCTTGATGAAAGTGAAAGAGGAGAGTGAAAAAGTTGGCTTAAAGCTCAACATTCAGAAAACTAAGATCATGACATCTTGGTCCCATCACTTCATGGCAAATAGATGGGGAAACAGTGGAAACAGTGACAGATTTTATTTTGGGGGGCTCCAAAATCACTGTAGATGATGACTGAAGCCATGAAATTAAAAAACACTTATTCCTTGGAAGAAAAGTTATGACCAACCTAGACAGCATATTAAAAGGCAGAGACGTTACTTTACCAACAAAGGTCCGTCTAGTCAAGGCTATGGTTTTCCCAGTGGTCATGTATGGATGCGAGAGTTGGACTATAAAGAAAGCTGAGTGCCGAAGAATTGATGCTTTTGAATTGTGGTGTTGGAGAAGACTCTTGAGAGTCCCTTGGACTGCAAGGAGATCCAACCAGTCCATCCTAAAGGAAATCAGACCTGAATATTCATTGGAAGGACTAATGTTGAAGCTGAAATTCCAATACTTTGGCCACCTGATGTGAAGAACTGAGTCATTGGAAAAGACACTGACGCTGAGAAAGATTGAAGGCGGGAGGAGAAGGGGACGCGACAGAGGATGAGATGGTTGGTTGGCATCACTGACTCAATGGACCTGAGTTTGAGTAAACTCTGGGAGTTGATGATGGACAAGGAGGCTTGGCGTGCTGTAGTCCATGGGGTCGCAAAGAGTCCGACAACGACTAAGCTACTGAACTGAACTGAGGCTGGTGGAAACAGCTTCCCTCAGGTGCAAGGAAGCTGTCAAACTGCTGAGTCGCCATCACCTTTCAGGAACACTAGAGGGCACCCTTGAGGCAGCTATAAGCTGTATGTCTATTTAGTGCCCCCATGGGCCCCTTGGGTTTTCAGGAGCCACTGAGGCCCAAAGCCTTGAGTATTCCAGTGTTGTTGGGTGGCACACCCTACAAATGTCAATCAGGCCAAGGTGGCTGATAGGGTTCAAGTCTTCCATATCCTTACTGATAGTCTACTTGTTCATTTATTGAGACAGAGAATATGCCATGGCTTTGAAACTCTCTCAGGGAGATCAGTTGGGGTGACTGTAGGTCTCCTGGCATGCACTGGTTTCCTGGCGGATTCCTTGGCTCTTCCAGTGGGAAGGGTGAACCTGATTCCTGTTACTCCATCTTAACCAGAACAATTATATTATTTTTTAAAGGTTTTTTTTTGGAAATAATTTTAGATATACAGAAGACTTGCAAACACAGTAGGGGGAGTTTCTACATACCCTTCAGCCATGTCTCCTTGCTCTCCTGCAATCATTCACAGTTTCTTGGCCTTTCCTTATTTTTGTGACCTTGACAGTTTTGAGGAGTGCTTGTCACATGTTTTGTAGAATGTCCTTCAATTGGGGTTTTCCCATAATTAGGCTGAAGTTCTGGATTTGGAGAAGAACCCAACACAGATGAAGTATGCTTCTCATTGCATCATTTCAGGGGTCCATATGTTACAGGGAAGAACAAAAATCGAACTATATGTTGGATCTGTTTCTTTTACTTTGTTTAACCTGTGTTGCTTTTGTTCACTAAAAGTATACTGTATATATACAATGGCCTGCTTCGGGGAACCCTAACCCTCTGCCTAAAGGTTAAGCCAAAGTGCCTTTGTTCAGGAAAACATTCTGACCCTGTCCACCTGTGAATGGCTACCAGAGAGAAGAAATTAACACATTCCCTCCCAGGACTGGCCATTCCAGGAGATACTTGCAAGACTTATGGACTTCCTCACCTCCTCCCCCTGAAGAAGGAATTCACAGGGCCTGGACTCCATTTTTGGAGAAGGAAATGGCAACCCACTCCAGTGTTCTTGCCTGGAGAATCCCAGGGGCGGTGGAGCCTGGTGGGCTGCTGTCTATGGGGTCGCACAGAGTCAGACACGACTGAAGCGACTTAGCAGCAGCAGCAGGACTCCATCTTAGGCCTGTTCATGCTGATCATGCTCTGCCACCTTTCCAATGGACTCTGAACTCTGTGTTTAGTGCCTATGAAAACAACAACAGAAGGATAAGACCCCCTCCAGACAGGGGAACCTTGAAGATTGTATCTAGGTTACTCATCGCCTAAGAGAAAACATACACTAATTACCCCTTCCTCCAGACAGGCCATAAATTTTTCTGTATCTGTCAGTGTGACCTCGGGTTTGATTATTGGCTAATTCTTTGACTGTTTGAGCACATGAACACATAGCACGTGAATGATGGGGTTATTGGGATTGTATTTTCCTTGGTTTATGTAAGTCTCAAGGAATTTTGAGTGGTGGGTTCAGACACGTACACATGGGGTGTAAAAGATTTTCACAAATGTTGGTCGGGGTCCTTCGCTAAGAGGAAACTCTGCCTTGGGCCCGCAGGTGTAATAAACTGCACTCCACTATCTGCATTGTCCTTCTGAGTGAGTTTGTTTCCCGGAATGCGTGGCTACAACACCCCTCTCTGCTCTATAAAAGAAATTGGCATCCAGACTCTGATAAGAGCGTTATTTTGAGATATTAGTCTGCCATCTTCTCCATTTGTTGGCTTTCCTTGTAAAGTCTTTATTCCCTACCTCAACACCGTCCCTTGACTTACTGATCTGCCGTGCGGCAAGCAGAGCAAGGTTGGACTTGGTAACATATAAAACCAACTAAACTTGTTATTGGAGACACGAATGTTGATCATTTGCTTAAGGTAGTGCCTGGCAGATGTCTCCACTGTGAGGTCACCATTTTTCTCTTTCCACATTCAGAAAACAAGTTGCCAAGTCTGGCTCACACTCTAGAGGGAGAGGAACTAAGCTTCACTGCCCGGGGGTGGGGGAGGGGGGGATGGCGGTCAGGGGTATGGAACATCAAAGGACCTGTGGACACATGTTAACTACCACTACCACCCCACCTACGAAAGTTAATAAATATTTGGAGGGGAGATACTTTGAGACTATTCAGATCTACTGTTTAGCTTTCAAGTTTCACTGGCTCATTTTAGCATTCATAGGTGGATTTCACCTGCAGCAATGATTCCTGCAGTGTGCTCAGGGCGATTTCCCTATTTCTCTCAATCCCTCTGCAGTTATTAATTAAAAATTCTTCTGCGAGAAAGATCTGTACCTTCTCCCTTATTAAGTGTATTCAGTTTTATTATTTTTAAAATGTTAAGGTTAATTATTTTAAAAAATGTAATAGTCACACCGTTCAAAATTCAAAATGGATGAAAGAGCATGTGATACCAGGGTCCCTCCCACCCCAACCCAGCCACCCAGCCACCCAGTCCCCAGTGCCCTCCCCAAAGGCAACCAAAGTCAAGAGAGATTTTACACATATGCCAGCAATGTCCATACCTATTCTTCTTTTTATGCAAGTGGCTTAGAGGTGGTCACAGTGCTGCACCTGGCGCCTTTTCACCTAACAATTTAACCTGGAAATCAGTTCAGATCAGTCCATGAAGTGCTTTCTCATTCTTTTATGTAGAGTCCCAGTATGTAAGGCTACCATGGTTTATGAACTAGTCCCTGTCAATAAACACTGGTGGGTTACCTCCAAATGTTCTCTGTTACAATGTTGCAGTTCCAACATGTAGAACTGAACCTTCAGATTTACCTGCTCAAGAGGTAGGAGTCAATATACTTTCTATTTGGATGTTGCTAAGCTGCCTCTCCTGTAGGCTGCACCAGTTCACACCCTCCCATGACACACCCTCCCATGACCTACAGCCCATCGGGTCACAAAGAGTTGGACATGACTGCAGCGACTTAGGACGCACCTCATAGGTTGTTGTGAAGGTTCAATGAGCTCCTGTCTGTAAGGCCCTGAGAACAGGGCCTGGACCCCAATGAGTGCCAGAGGAGGCTAACTGTATTTATTTTCCTGGACAAGATCCCACTTTTAGCTCCAGCTCTGGCTCTCAGAACCCCCTCCTCCCATCCTTCTCAGAGATGAGGACATAAATTTGTCAATTGGCTGAGAAATTTCCCATCTCACCTGTAAAATGATGATAATCATCCACTTTCTCAAAAGATTATTGTGAGGAGCAAATGAGAAATAATGGACCTAATTGCCCAGCACACAGTAGGTGTCATAAAAGTCTCCTTCCTCCCTTTCCGGCCCCTGGTGGTCAGGGAGAAGAGAAGCAGTCAGTATCCATGTCAACTGTTTATTGAAAGGCGGGGCGGGGCGGGGTTGGGGGGTAGCCGGGAGGGTGAAATATGGGGAGAAGCAGTAGAGCCTGCCTGCTGGAGGAGGACTGAGGACCCTCCCAGGATGGCCTGCCCCAAATCCCCCTACCCTCCCATACCCCCACTCGGTGAGACTGAGGGGAGATGGTAGAGGCATGATCCTTGGGCCTTTTTCTCCAGCTGTCCTGGAGCTCCCCCTAGTGGTTGGGAACAGAGATGCTGCATCTGGCTGGGGAGATGGACCAGGCACATTTGTTGCTGTGTTTCTAGGTGGGTGGGCTCTGAGGGGCAAAGACATTCCAGTTCTCCTGTCTTCTAGCTCTTAGAGACCATTTAAATGCATGTCCAAAGTGTCTTCTGAGCCACCTGGGACCATTAGGCATCAGCCAGTCTCTCTGGGAGACTAGAGTCTGATGTTGGGAAAGACTGAAGGCAGGAGGAGAAGGGGATGACAGAGGATGAGATGGTTGGATGGCATCACTGACTCAATGGACATGAGTTTGAGCCAGCTCTGGGAGATGATGAAGGACAGGGAAGCCTGGCGTGCTGCAGTCCGTGGAGTTGCAGAGTTGGACACGACTGAATGACTGAACAACAACAGCAAGTCTCTCTGGGCCAAACCTGTGCCATCCCTGCAGGGTCCCCTGAAGGCCAGGAAGGTGTGGCATCCCGCTCCAGCCGTACAACAAAATCTAGAGTCTAGAGACATGGGTCCAAGTTCCTGCAAACTCAGGCAGGCGGACTGCCAGCCTCTCTCAACCACCTTATCTGTAAACTGGGACTAGCCCAGGATGGGGTGGACTCAGGGGCTCTGACAGCAAGATGCATAGAAAGCATATTGTAGGGGGTCAATACTTTCACACCATCCTGGTCCTAGTGAGAATCTTTGACTCATCCCAAGGCATCCTGGTGCAGCTGACAGAGCGAGGGGTCAGTGCGGAAGAAGGACCCTACTACCCCTCCCCCATCTTTGCCTATGGCAGGTAATACTTATATCCTGGGGAGAAAAAGAAAGTCATGGAACTCTAGAATCTGGTCCACATCGTTCATAGTACAGAGGCAGGAACCAATGGTCTGAACGGGTGAGGGACTTGCCCAAGGTCATATAGAGGAAAGAGTGTGGATAGGGTGAGAGAGATGTTTTCTGTTTCTGAATGGCCTTGTAGAGGAGGGATGGGTGGGCAGTTTTGTGGGGACTCAGGGAAGGCTGGCATCTTGGATGAGTTAGGGCCCCACCCCTGGGAAGGGACACAGAGATGTGAGGTCCAGACTTTCTGACTTGGGGTTGGGCCTTCTAGGGGCTTCCATGGAAGGGACCCCACTGAAAGGGATAAGTTAGGGATATGGTGGGAAGGTGGGCTGTGGTGGAGAGGAGGAAGCCTCTAGACCCCAGGTCTGGCTCCTCCTCTGGCTGCATGGGCAACTCAAAAGTCCCGCTTGGGCTGGATGGTCTGCACAGAGGATTGCCCAAAGTGGCTGGTGGGTGGCGGGAACCAAGACTGGCCACTGGCATCACGGAAGATGGGGGACAGCTGCTGCTCCAGCTCATCCCCGAAGACCTCCACGTGGCCGTCGACTTCAGTGTCCAAGGGTTCCGCCTTGGCGTCCTGGCCCAGCCAACCAGTCATGGCCCAGATCAGGCAGATGGCCAGCAGGGTCCCAGCTGCCCCGCAGAGCACTGTGCCTGCCAGGCGGCAGGTGACCAGGGCCTGGTTGTAGTCGGCCGCCCGCTGATCCAACACCAGGAACTCGCCTTCTCCGATGCCCTCCAACTTGGGGGGCACTGCGTAGCCAGTGATCAGGGCCGCCATACCCAGCAGCAGAAGCAGGGCACCAGAGGATAAGCTGATCTGGAGGGAGGCAGACAGAGGTAGTCAGAGTCAGCTGGGGCCCCAGGCCAATGGATCACCTTGGATCCCAACTGAACTTTAAGGTAACCCTTTAAGAGATCGGGTCACAGACACACCTAACAGGATCTGACAAGAGGCACAAACTGTCACGTTCTGTTTGGAACCTTGAGGACTCTGGACTAACTTCCCTTGAAGCCCCCACCCAGCAGTGGATTTCTTCTGCCAGCCTTGATTCCTCCTCCGTCATCCTTTGGGTCCCATCTTATCCCTCTGTCCCATCTACCCTCTACCTCTATCCCTCTGTTGGGTTAACTTCTACACATCCCTCAGATCACAGGCATCTCAGACCTCACCTCTCCTAGTATACCCTTGGACAGGGTCAAGCGCCCTGCTCTGTACTCATGCAAACTCTGTGCCCATTTGTTCTTCAATGCACTCACCTTGGTGCACACTTGGACATGTACTTTGGTTATTATGTATATGGTGTCTTCCCGCTATACCAGACTGAGAGCGGAGAAAGCCACAACATCAGAGACAGTCTATCTGGGCTCCCGAGGGGGCTTCTGTGCCTAACACGGTGCTCGTACAGAGCAGTAGCTGAGGGAATGTTTGCAGAATGACTAAATGAACCATAACTAGGAGTTCCTCAAAGACAGGGGCCACATCGTCTTAAATTCTGTGTCCCTCCAAAACCTAGCACACTGCTTGGCAATAAGGAGGTGCTCAAAAACTTAAAATATATCCTTTCTCCTGGAAGTCTTCCCTGATCACCCCAGGCACTGAGGGCATTTTCTGTCCTGGCATCCTATGTACACTGGGCCTGAGGTTGTGCATTCACTGTGCAGGTTGGCACCTCGCCTTCCCACTAGAGTGAAGCCTTTTGAAAGCAGAGAGGAAGGACCCTCTGTCTCAAACTTACTATAGTATTTATCAAAGAGTATTGTAAATACCTGGTTCCTGGCCACCTCCATACCTTTGCCCACACGGTGCTCCCTAACTGACCCCTCTCCATGGCTGCTAAGGACATCGACTGTTTGTTTCTCCCGTGTCTTCCACTCCCCTGGCAACAGTCCCTCAACATTTCACTGGGAAGCCACAGGAAGATCTGAAGGAGGTGAATCCTTCTTCCTACCAGTCAGCACATACCATCGCTCTGGCCGTAGTCATTGGCTCAGGGGCTTGGCAAGTGACCCAATCAGAGCTGATGCAAAACTTGCCAGTACTTCTGCAAGTGAAAAGCATTGTTTCTTTTCTGAAGGAAATACAGGAGGAAATTCTGATTTCCTTCAGATGGTGTGGAATAAGAGACTGAGGGTTATCATGGAAGCAGCCATTTGGAGAACACATAGGGGCCATCTGATGCTAAGGGGCTGCAAGGGTATCACAAGGAGGCTGAAGGAAACCTTGAGTCTTCAGTATGATGGTTTGAACTGCTGGATCAAACTTTGCCTGAAGACACCCAACCTCTGGTCTCTACTATAAAATGAGTAATATGTCCCCTTTATTCTTGAAACTCATTTGAGTTGGCTTTACTGTTGCCTGAACATGCAAGACTCTAACTTGCTACATAGTCCCTTTCCTTTCCATCCACTGGTCCCACCTCCTCCCTGAAACCACAGGATATGACAAGTACTCCTCTTCCCTCCTTACCTTCCAGCACAGTGTGGGCCAAGACTGGTGAGGGCACAGTACGGGCGGCCCCTCAGGATCATCGCTGAGGGTGGTACCTGCACAGTCCTCGTAGAAGAGGTGTAGATAGGAGCGGACCCCATACCATTTGCCGTCTTCCACGTTAGGGCCTCGGCTGCAGCCACAGGGACGGTCACAGCTCGGCATCCTGGGTCCCTGTGGGGTGGGCCAGGTGCAATGGACAGAGGGAGGGGTCAGCGAGGGCTGCCCATGGAGACTCTCCAAGGACCCCTGGATTTTCGTGCTCCTTTTACCTCTCCACACATTTTAGGCACCTCACACTCTTAGCAGAGCCTGCCCTTCTGGAATTCTGGCCTGTCTTTCCCTGAGTATAGTGAGAATGAGCCAAGGCCTTGCATGTTTAGCCCATAGTCCGGCAATTTCTTGGTGGCAATAAATGTGCGTGTTAACTCTGGAGGTAGCCCAGGCTGGGACTGTGGGTTCTGGAGCCTGACTGGCTGGTTTGGAATCCAGGATCAACCACGTCCTGGCTGTGTGACGTCCAGCAAGTGTTTTCACCTCTCTGAGTCTCAGTTTCCTCATCTGTAAAACAGAGCTGATCATATACCTGCTTCATACAGTTATTGTGTCCAGTGCCAAGAAATGATAGCTTCTGTGATTATCACTGTGATGTCTTCGTTGTTTCATCCTGAACCTCTCAAGTCCCATGTCTAGAGTGAGAACTCCTCATCTCCATTTCCTCTCCAAATGTCTTCCCCTTAACTTCCCCGCCTTTCAAGGTACTCTGGGGGCTAACTGTCATGGCTGTCACTTGTCCCACAGGGTGGAGCTCCCCGAACTGCAAGGTCCTCAAAAATCCCTCCCCAGGGCTGCCCTTTCAGAAGGCAAAAATCTATAAGTCCCAAGACATCTTGACTCCATAGAAGGTGACAATCAGAGGCCCTCAGGCTACAGGGCTGAGGTTCAAGATCGGATTTCTATAGACACCTTTCTAAGGACCTTGCTTCTCACAAGTGGAGACACAGAGGCCTAGGGAATGGAGGTGTATCCACGCATCCTTAGGACTAAAAGCAAAGGGGTTGGGAGATGCTGGGAGGGACTGGGCTCCCCTCCACCCCATGATGGCTTGAAGGCCCTCTGAACAGCTTCAAACAAAATGAAGTAATGTGGTTACACTGAAGGATAAGACAAATTTCTAGCCCCCTCTCATTTCTAGACTGTGGCCTTCAAATCCTGTGTAGAGAGACTCACCAGCACACAAATAGATACCACAGAAACACACGTACACATACACACACACACACCAGAGACATACACAGATAGATGCACACACACACACACCCCCCAACACAAACACACAAACACCACAGAGACATACAGACAGCCACACGTAGACCGTATAGAGACACACAGCACAAAGAGACACACCACACAAACCCATACACACAGACACACACACACACACACACAGCGCGTATTGGAGGTAATCCTATGGATCCACACTGGCACAGAGGTGCGGCTTTAAAACTCGTCCACAAATCGGAGGTCTCCACAACTCTCACCCAAAACGCACGCGGGGAACGGAAAAAGAGTAAAAGACATCGCCCCGCCCTCTTTCCCGCAATTGACAGACAATGAGAAAAGCGCAAGACCAAAAACGAAAGACGGAGAAAGAAGACCGACTGAAGTCGGTGGGGAGAGCCGGCGCCCCCCAAGGGGCGGGGGGGCGGGCAGAGGCGGGACTCTACAAAGGGGTTGGCCAGAGCGGGGCCCGCCCCGGGGAGGAGGCCGGGGTGGGTGAGAAGACAGCAACCTCTGTGGATGGTCCTGGGGGGCGGGGGCAGGGAGGGGCGTGGGGTTCGTACGCCTGGGTTAGCTCCTCCCTTGCATCTCACTGTCCCTTTTCTCCAAACACACACGATCACCTGATCCCACTGGCGTCGGAACAGGAAGGTGACCTTGACGCTGTCCCCGCGCTCGTCGACCTGGCCCCTCCCTCTCCTTTTAGGGTTGCCGGGAGGCGGACAGGCGGTCTGGGGAAGGGAGGGAGATGATGCTGAGGACCCTGGACCTAGGTTGCCATAGGAACCGCCGGGGAGCTGTCCTTAGGCAGGAAGCGGGAGGAGCTCCGGGAAGAGGAGGGGGCTCCTGGGTTCGGGGGATGGAGGCTGCGGCCAAGAGGTGGGCGATGACAGGCGCAAGGACCAGAAGATGGATGGAGTCTCTCGCTTATAATGGGGTCTCAGTTCTCCTTCCCAGACCCCCAGACCCTCTCACTCCAGCATCCAATTTCTCTCTGCCCAGAAGGTGCCGGGGAGAGGGTGGTCCGAGGCCCAGGAAAGCAGGCCAACTCCCCCCGCCCCCTAGCGCACACTGTTTCACGCCCGACCACAGGTTCCCTGGTCAAGATTAAGCGCATCCTTCTCCCTAGAGGGAAACTGAGGCAGAGAGGGGTGGGGATGAGTTTTCCGCAGAGAGGTGGGTGGGGTCTTGTCCTGGAGGCCTCCGCCCAGCCTATCGACCCCGAAGGGTCTCGGAGCGTGGGGGCTGGTGCGGGGTGGCTGGTGAGACCTCTGACCCCTGCTCCTTCCCTGGGACCCCACCTCCCAAAGCCCGAGGCACACCAGGGCTGGGGCACCGCCATTCTGCCCGAGGAGGGACACGGCCAAACTGGGGGTGCGGCAGGGATGGGGGGCTCTCCGGGTCTTGGGAGGAGGCGGGGCGGGGGTCGGGCCGCGCGTGGAGCGGGGCTGAGCTCACCTCTTGGTCCGCGGTCTCTGCCGAGCGCGAGCACAAGCAGAGCAGAAGCGGGTTGTGTTGGCGCCTGCGCCGCAGTCGGGGGGCGGGGGTGACACGGGGGTGGCGGGGGTGCCAGCCCGCCCCGAGAGCTGGCTCTGCAGATTTCGGACCCCTGCAGGACTGTGAGCCCCTCTCCCCTTCCAAGAAGTCCCTTCTCTCTCGGAGACCCCAGACCCCTCGCGGGGACCCCACCACCTCCCTGGACCCGACTCCCTCATGCAGTCCCTCAAACTCCTCCCCTGACTGCTCCATCAATCTCTCAGCCCTCTGACTGAAGACCCTTGATTCTGCTGAACCTTCATTTCCTCACTTGGAGAAAAGGAAATCAACCCTGAATGTTCATTGGAAGGACTAATGCTGAAGCTGGAGCTCCAATACTTTGGCCACCTGATGTGAAAAGCTGACTCTAGAAAAGACCCTGATGCTGGAAAGATTGAAGGCAGGAGGAGAAGGGGACAAGAGAGGATGAGGTGTTTGGATGGCATCACCAGCTCGAGGACATGAGTTTGAGCAAACTCCAGGAGATAGTGAAGAACAGGGAAGCCTGGCATGCTGCAGTCCATGGGTCGCAAAGAGTCAGACACCACTGAGCAACTGAACACCAACATTTCTTCACTCCATCCTTGGTTCCCTCTGGGCCTCCATCTCCCTCAGGGACCCCTCACTCGCTCATCTCCTGGCCATAGCCCCATCCTCTTCACAGGCTCCCTGCTCTCTCTCCCAGCCCCCACCCATGGTTGAGCCCCACCTCTCTCCCCCTGGGTTCCTACTAAGAAGTCCCCTCCTGCTTGCATCAGAAGCCCCTTGTCTGACTAAAGTCCTCACCCTCTCACTGAGTCCCCCATCTTCTGTCCATTCTCTCCCTCTGTGAGTCCCTACCCCTTGCTGAGGATGGGCACCACTTATCTTGAGAAGGGAGCTGGTGTGGGAGAGGAGGTGTTGGGGGAGACAAGTCCTTTCTCTTCTGGAAGGATCTTCCCTTGCTCTCTCTCCCAGCATACCCCTAGCTCTGGGCAGTGTGTGTCTTCCGGCCCATCTCCCTAGAGAGCCAGCCCTTGCCAGGCAGCCTCATTCCTTGTCCTGTGTCCACCCACAGCCTTGGCTTTGTCCCACATTTACTGTATGGTCTTGGCAAAGTCACCACGCCTCTCCAAGCTTCTTCAGGCACCAATGCACACATGTGCTTTCATGCCCTGAGTGTCCAGGTCTGTCTTTCCTTGGGTTGGAAGTGGGGGACACAGGGATGCATGAACTCTGCAAAGTGAAGACACTTCCTCTTCACTCATTATTGTATCCCCGAGCCTCACATGGCACTTGGCATTGAACTGGGAGCTCAGTAAACACATACTGAACACAGACTAATAGTAGCAAATATATGATGCTCCAGGCGTGCAAAGGGCTTCTCTAAGTGCTTTGTATGCACTACTTACACACTTTTAATTGCATGTGTGTGTGTGTGTGTGAGAGAGAGAGAGAGAGGAAGAGGAATTCCTGGAAGTCAAGACTGAAGGCCTCCCCTGTGACAGGAGATGAAGCTGGAGAGGAAGGCAGACCTGAGATCCTTCAAGGCCTCACAAGCCAAGGTAAGGAATTTGGCCTTCAACCCAAGAGTAGTAGGGAGCCACGGAAAGGTTGTAAAGAGGGGAGGGATGTGCTGTGATCTGCACTCTGAAAAAATCTGTCTGGCTGCCGATCCCTTGGAAGAACAAGATAGGAAGCTCAAGCATGGGAACAAGTCAGTCAGTCAGTCAGTTCAGTTGCTCAGTCATGTCAGACTCTTTGCAACCCCATGAATCGGAGCACGCCAGGCCTCCCTGTCCATCACCAACCCCAGGAGTTCGCCCAAACTCATGTGCATCGAGTCAGTGGTGTCATCCAGCCATCTCATCCTCTGTCGTCCCCTTCTCCTCCTGCCCCCAATCCCTCCCAGCATCAGGGTCTTTTCCAATGAGTCTACTCTTTGCATGAGGTGGCCAAAGTACTGGAGTTTCAGCCTCAGCATCAGTCCTTCCAATGAACACCCAGGACTGGTCTCCTTTAGGATGGACTGGTTGGATCTCCTTGCAGTCCAGGGGGCTCTCAGGAGTCTTCTCCAACACCACAGTTCAAAAGCATCAATTCTTTGGCGCTCAGCTTTCTTCACAGTCCAACTCTCACATCCATACATGACCACAGGAAAAACCGTAGCCTTGACTAGATGGACCTTAGTTGGCAAAGTCATGTCTCTGCTTTTTAATATGCTATCTAGGTTGGTCATATCCTTCCAAGGAGTAAGCGTCTTTTAATTTCATGGCTGCAGTCACCATCTGCAGTGATTTTGGAGCCCCCCATAATTAAGTCTGACACTGTTTCCACTGTTTCCCCATCTATTTCCCATGAAGTGATGGGACTGGATGCCATGATCTTCATTTTCTGAATGTTGAGCTTTAAGCCAACTTTTTTACTCTCCTCTTTCACTTTCATCAAGAGGCTTTTGAGTTCCTCTTCACTTTCTGCCATAAGGGTGGTGTCATCTGCATATCTGAGGTTATTGATATTTCTCCCAGCAATCTTGATTCCAGCTTGTGCTTCTTCCAGCCCAGCATTTCTCATGATGTACTCTGCATATAAGTTAAATAAGCAGGGTAACAATATACAGCCTTGATGTACTCTTTTTCCTATTTGGAACCAGTCTGTTGTTCCATGTCCAGTTCTAACTGTTGCTTCCTGACCTGTATATAGGTTTCTCAAGAGGCAGGTCAGGTGGTCTGGTATTCCTAACTCTTTCAGAATTTTCCACAGTTTATTGTGATCCACACAGTCAAAGGCTTTGGCATAGTCAATAAAGCAGAAATAGATGTTTTTCTGGAACTCTCTTGCTTTTTCGATGATCCAACATATGTTGGCAATTTGATCTCTGGTTCCTCTGCCTTTTCTAAAACCAGCTTGAACATCTGGAAGTTCGTGGTTCATGTATTGCTGAAGCCTGGCTTGGAGAATTTTGAGTATTACTTTACTAGCGTGTGAGATGAGTGCAATTGTGCAGTAGTTTGTGCATTCTTTGGCATTCCCTTCCTCTGGGATTGGAATGAAAACTGACCTTTTCCAGTCCTGTGGCCACTGCTGAGTTTTCCAAATGTGCTGGCATATTGAGTGCAGCACTTTCACAGCATCATCTTTCAGGATTTGAAATAGCTCAACGAATTCCATCATCTCCACTAGCTTTGTTCGTAGTGATGCTTTCTAAGGCCCACTTGACTTCACATTCCAGGATGTCTGGCTGTAGGTGAGTGATCACACCATTGTGATTATCTGGGTCGTGAAGATCTTTTTTGTACAGTTCTTCTGTGTACAAAGGAGAACAAAGGAGGCTCCATATTAGAGATGATGTCTCCTTGCACAGAAATGAATGGATTCAGAGGTGTTAGGGGGTAAAATGAAGTGCTGGAATAGCAAAAGATTGGAAACAGGTCTTACCTGGTGGTACAGTGGATAGGAATCCACCTGCCAGTGCAGGGGACACAGGTTCACTCCCTGGTCCAGAAAGATGCCACGTGCCACAGAGCAACTAAGCCTGTGCACCAGAACTACTGAGCCGGTGCTCTAGAGCCTGTGAGCTGCAAGTACTGAACCCACATGCTGCAATATGAAGCCCGGGTGCCTAGAGCCTGTTCTCTGCCACAAAAGAAGCCACTGCAATGAGAAGTTTATGCACCACAACCAAGAGTAGCCTCCACTCACCACAACTAGAGAAAGCCCTGGCGCAGTAACGAAGACCCAGCGCAACCAAAAACAACTAACTAAATAAATAAACTTAAAAAAAAAAAAAAGATTGGAAATAACCTGCAGCAGTTTTAAAACATGGCTGCAAATTCCTTAGCACTTCTACAATGAGGTGGGACATACGTACCCTCTCTTTGTATCTCAGGTGAGTCGACGACTGTTTCAACCAATAGAACATGGTGGAAGTGATGCTCTGAATTCCGTGGCCAGGACATGAAAGGACGGGCACTTCCCCTGGAACTCTAGTTTTTGGAGACCCGAGGTACCATGCAAGAAGGCTGCTGCCCTGAGGCTACCATGCTGTGAGAAAGCCAGAATCATATGGAGAGCCGGCAGTTACCACCATCCCACCTGAGCTTGGTCTGTGAGTCATCCCCATTCAAGCATCAGACAAGAGAACAAAGAAACAGCCAGATGATTCCTGTCCACAGTGGGCTGAATCAGCTTCGGCTCCGATGATGTGAGAGGGGACGGATGGGACTGGGGAGTCCATGGGAAGGGATGAGGTCACGTGTATAGGTAGGTGGTTTGGCATTGAGCCAGCAGAATAGGCAGGAGTCAGTGCCCTCTGAGACCCAGGGAAGGAGAGAATGAAGGCCATGGAGAAGAGGGGCGTGGTGTTTGTGAGTTGAACTCTGGAGCCAGACAGAGCCAGTCTTGAATCCCCAGTTCTACAACTCTCTGCTTACGTGACTTCAGCGCTCTGAGCCTTCGTTTCCCTAACTGAGATAAAATCGAGATGATATTGCCTCTCAAAAGGGTTATAAGAGTGAAAATGAGATGTGTATAGATAACGCTTAGCAAAACACCTGGAACAGAATAAGAACTCAAGATATTATGGTCATTACTACTATTTTTATTGTTTGCGGGTGAGGAGGGAAGGAAGTTGAGTGACAAGAAATGTGATAAATTGAATGTTCTTTAGGAAAACAAGAGGTGTTATCAATTAAGACACTGAGGGCTTATAGCTCCAGGGTGGAGCATCTGACTGCAGAGAGAGGAAGGTTTTAGTACCTTCCCTTTGAAGTACCATTCCAAGGGTGGTAAAGCAGACACAAAGGCCACATATTTTATGATTCCATCCATATGAAATGCCCAGGCTCAGAAAATCCATAGAGACAGAGAGCAGATTAGTGGTTCCTAGGGGCTGGGATAAGGGAGGAATGGGAAGTGACTGCTTGGTGGGCTTCCTTTTGGGGTGATGAAGATATTCCAGAACTAGACAGTGGTGATGATTGTACAGCATTATGAATATACCAAATGCTGCTAATGATACATTTCATGTTGTATATATTTTACCATTTTCTTTAATGGCAGTAAAGATTTGGGCACTCAGTGATGATAATGATGGTGATGGATACCACATATTAAGCATTTACTATGTGCCAGGAAATTTTACTTCTCAATAACCTTATGAGATAGGAGCTATGATAATTCCCATTTTATAGATGGTAAAGCTGGGTGTGGGAAGGTAAGTCCCTTGCCCAAAGTCTGCCACAATGTGGCAGAATCTGAATTTGCTCTGATGGTTTTATGGCTGTGATCTGTGGAGACAGCAGTCTGCATGGCTGTGACTTTCTTTGGCAATGTCAGAACTGGGAGAGAAGAAGGCTGCTGGTACCCCAACTCCTGGGTTAGGGTTCCTTCGAATGGGTGGGGGCAGAGGAGAGGGTGATGGGGGCTGCAGAGAGAAAGGGAGAGAGCAGATTCCATGATGGACCTCACGACAGATCCTGGCTTCATGAAGAAGGCAGCCTAGGAGGGGAGCAGATGGACCTGGAGAAGATGCAAGGATTCCAGGCTGAAGAGCTCAGTGCAGTCCAAAAATAAGCTGATGGGAAGGAAGGGAGCCCAAGTCAGAATGTGGGACCCTGTAGTCAAAGATTTTAGATGTTAAAACTTGTAAGAGATGAGAAGGTCCAGGTCAGCCCTATCCAGTAAACTTTTCTGCAAAGACAGAAGTGTTCTGTATCCGTGCTGCCTATACCAGAGCTAACTGGCCATATTTGGCTATTAAGTATATGAAATGTGGCTAGTGCAACTAAGGAAGCAAATTCCAAATTTTATATCATTTTAGTTACTCTAAAACTTAATTTAATTTGTTTTTGTTTTTAGGCCACTCTGTGAAACTTGGTTCCTTGACCACGGATGGAACCAGGGTCTCCTGCAGTGGAAGTACAGAGTCCTAACCCCTGGACTGCCAGGGAATTCCCTCTAAATTTAATTTTAAACAGCTACATGTGGTTAGTGGCCACCATATTGGACAACCAAGTGTCAGCGGTATAAATCTTGCTGCTAGGGCCTTACTTCCGGCACAACTACTGCTATCTCAGACCCCCATCACCCATTCCCATCCACCCTGTGCTCTTGCTCTACCCCTAGTGGCCTCTTCTCTGCATTGCAGCCACGATGATCCTTTAAACTGTGAGTCCGATTCTCTCATTCCCCTGCTCAAAACCCTCCAGAGCATCTCATCTTACTCAGCGTAAAAGGAAAAGACTGGTGGATAAAGATGGCCACAAACTCTTTGTCACTTTGTTCCTCCTCATCTGAGCTGGCCCGGCGTCCACTTTAACCAACAGAATGGGATGAAGGTAATGCTCTGGACCTGGCTTTCAAGAGGAACAGCTTCCTTTTCAACCCCCTTGTGGAATACTCACTTGTGAAATTCTCCCTCTTGGATCCCAGTCCCATGCAGAAGAAACCCAAGCCACATGAAGAAGGCACCTGTAGATGCTGCATTTGATAGCCCCAGCCAAATTTTCGGCTTACAGCTAGGACCAACTAGTATATTAGACAGCATCATGTGCGTGAGTCATTTTGGATGTTCCAGGCTGCTTGAGCCCCCATATGACATCACATGAGCAGAAGAACCATCCTACTGAATTCCATAAACGCACAGAATCTTGAAAGATAACAAAACAATGTTGTTTTCAGGTATAAGCTGTGCCATAATTTGCTTATGCAGCAGTAGATACTGCAAACCAGTCCTTACTGTGGCCTCTAATTGCCACCCCCCAACCTTTTTTGAGCTTCAAAATCACTGCAGATGGTGACTGCAGCCATGAAATTAAAAGATGCTTGCTCCTTGGAAGAAAAGCTATGACCAACCTAGACAGCATATTAAAAAGCAGAGACATTACTTTGCCAACAAAGGTCCATCTAGTCAAAGCTATAGTTTTTCCAGTAGTCATGTGTGGATGTGAGAGTTGGACTGTAAAGAAAGCTGAGTGCTGAAGAATTGATGCTTTGGAACTGTGGTGTTGGAGAAGACTCTTGAGAGTCCCTTGGACTGCAAGGAGATCCAACCAGTCCATCCTAAAGGAAATTAGTCCTGAATATTCATTGGAAGGACTGATGTTGAAGCTGAAACTCTAATACTTTGGCCACCTGATGCGAAGAACTGACTCATTGGAAAGGACCCTGATGCTGGGAAAGATTGAGGGCAGGAGAAAGGGATAACAGAGGATGAGATGGTTGGATGGCATCACCGACTCAATGGACATGGGTTTGGGTGGAGTCCGGGAGTTGGTGATGGACAGGGAGGCCTGGCATGTTGCAGTTCATGGGGTTGCAAAGAGTCGGACACAGATGAGCGACTGAACTGAACTGAACCCCAACCTTACTTCCGTCTTTGATCTCATCTCTTCCATTCCCTCACTCACTGGGCTCCAGCCACACTGGCCTCCTTGTTCTTCCTTGAATGAACCCAGCACTCTGGGCAAACTCCTACCTCAAGGCTTCAGAGACTTTGCACCTGTTTGCTTCTGTGTCTTTCTTTCTTTCTTTCCTCTAGCTATACTCATAGCTCGTTTCTGGCTTTATTCAGAGCTCTGCTCATATGTAATCTTATCAAAGAGGTTTTATTGCATCACTGTGATAGAAACATACACTACTCACCAAACTTCCACATACTTCACCCTTGAGGTTAGACAAAGCAATGGGATTTGTTCTGGCCAGGGAGCTACGAACAGAGTGTCACTTCTGGGCCAAAGCATTTGTCTGGTTGTTATTAATATAACAAACCAACTCAAAACTTAGTAACTTAAAACAGCAACGATCGTTATTTTGCTCCCAAATCTGCAACTGGCAGGCCTCAGTGGGAAGGTTTGAGCCTGCTCCACTTAGCATCCGCTGTGGTGGCTTGACTGGGGCCTGGGAAGAGCCAGTTCCAAGATGGCTTGCTGACATGGCTGGCAAGTAGTTGGTGAAGGCTGTCAAGTGGGAGCTCAGCTGGGGCTGAGGGCCAGAGGCCTCAGTTTTTCTCCATGCAGGACTCTCCACAGTTTCTCGAGCTTCCTCACAGCCTGGTGACTGGATCCCAAAAATGAGAATCCAGGAAAGGAGAGGTGAAAGTTGCAAGTTCAAGACTAGAGTCTATGGGGTCGCACAAAGTCGGACACGACTGAAGTGACTTAGCAGCAGCAGCAGCAGAGTCTAGAAAGTGGCCCAGTGTCACTTCAACTCTAGTCTGTTGGTCACAGAGGCCAGATTCAAGAGGAGACACTCAGCAGGAGAAATGTTAAATTATGCGGGGGCTGTGTAACTTCTCATAGCAAATCTTCCACTGACTCAAAAAGGCTTTTTTTCATTCTGAGTTTGTATTCAGGTCTCCAAAGAGATTCCTTGGTCTCAGACTTTTTTTGAGGAGAAAAAGCAGAACTTGAGATTCATTTAGTTAACAGGAAACCCCGAAAACAACCGAGGGTGAGAAACTGGGTTGCTAAGAAACCTCTGAGGATGGGGGAGAGGGTTGGCGTCCATTGCTAGGCAACCTGGAAGAAGTTAGACATGCAGGTTTCATAGGTTCCTGGAACGCCAGGCTGGACATTCTCCTAAAGACGTCTAGTCCGACCACCTAACTGTACAGATGGGGAAGCTAAGGCCTCAGACGGCAAGGTGATTAGCCCAAAGTCCCTCCAATTTCTCAAGAAAAGTAAAGACAAATGGCATGGGAGGGCATTGTCACTGGATAGAGCTGGTAGCTGAAAATGAAGTCTATAAATCGGTAAAGACGTCAACCACAAACAGCCTTGAAGGCCAGGCCAAGAAATCTAGACTTTATCCTGTAGGTGATAGGGAGCCACCACAAAGTTTTCGACAGTGGTCAGCTTTGTGTGTTCAGAAGATCCTTGGGATGCAATCTGGAGACCCAGGATAAAGTCTAAATGCCTTCAGGGCATTTGCTATTGATGCTATTGCCAGTCTATCTCCTTTCTCCCACCATTCCCTCTAGCCACAACCAACTTCCTTCCATGTCAGCCTCTCTCTTTTAAAAAAAAAAATTATTTATTTTTAGCTGTGCTGGGTCTTTGTTGTTGTGCCAGAGCTTTCTCTAGTTGCCTCGAGCGGAGATTGCTCTCTAGTTGCGGTGTGCAGGCTTCTCATTGTGGTGGCTTCTCTTGTTGCAGAACGTGGGCTCCAGGGTGCTTGGGCTTCAGTAGTTGCTGTGCACAGGCTCAATAGTTGTGGTGCTTGGGCTTAGTTGCCACTCAGCATGTGAGATCTTCCTGGATCAGAGATCTAACCCGTATTCCTCTGCATTGGCAGGTGGATTCTTCACCACTGAACCACCAGGGAAGTCCCATATCAGCCTCTCTTGCCAAGTCTTCCATCTGGAACTTACTGGTGTCTGGAAAGCTTTTTCCTTCCCCTGCATCTGCCTCATCCTACTCTTCTGATTTTAATTGGTGCATAACAAACTGTCCCCAAAATTAAATAGTGCAAATATTAATAGCTGCCATTTAATTTTGCTCATGGGCTCTGTGGTTCAGGAATTCAGACAATGCAAGAAAGGGTGGGGGCTTCCCAGGTGACACAGTGGGTAAAGAATCCACCTGCCAAGCAGGAGACACAGGTTTGATCCCTGGGCCGAGAAGATTCCCCTGGAGAAGGAAATGGCAAACCACTCTAGATTCTTGCCTGGGAAATACAGTGGGCAGAGGAGCCTGGCAAGCTAAAGTCCATGGGGTCACAAAAGAGTTGGGCACAACTTAGCAACTAAACAACAACAATAAGAGGGGGTGGTTTTTCTCTGCTCTATGAACCTCGCCTGGGAAGACTTGAATGACTAGGGGCTGGAATCATCTGAAGTCTTCTTCATTCATGTGTCTGGAGCCTTGACAGTGTCTGTATCACCTGGCACAACATGTGTTTGGGGGCTTCTTCATCACGTGACAATCTCAGGGTTATTGGACTTCTTACAGTAGTCCAGTGTGACCTAGGCTTGGAAACCTACAGCGTCATTCCTGCATCCTAGCAGTAACAAGCGGATCACAAAGACCAGTTCAGATTCAAGGGGAAGGAAATTCATGGGACGGATGTCAAAGAACTGGTAGCCATGTCCTAAAACCACAACAACCCACGGAGGTCTCAGTCACAGCTTACACATCATCTCCTCAAGGAGGTGACCGAACCACACCCTGCTCCATGACTGGATTAAGGCCCTCCTCTGTGTCCCTCCAAACCCCACTGTTCATCTTCATCAATGCATTTCCATCTCCGTGTTTATTGGTCTTTCTACCCCTCTGACCTGTGGGTTCAGTGAGGATGGATCATGTCTGTTTTTTTCACCTTTGTACACCCAGCTGCTAGCAGAGTGTGGCAAAGCAGGATGTTAATAACTGTTTGTTGCTTGAGTAAGCAAATGAGTGATTCAATGATCTACGGCATGGAGCCCAATGCAGAGGCCATTCCTTCCTTATGAAGTTTACATACTAGTTGGAGAGATACATACAAAATCAAAACTGTATGTGATAAATGCCAGATAGCGATAAATGCTATTATGAAAAATGAAGCAAAGTAAGGAGCTAGCATCGGGGGGAGGGTAATACTTTATATGAACTGTCAGGGAAGACCACTCTGAGTTAGTGACGTTGGAGCTGAGACCGAAGGAAGTGAGCGAGTAAGCCATGTGGATATCTGGGAGAAGAGCATTGCAAGCAGCGTGAACAGCATGTGCAAAGGGCCTCTGGTGGGTGTGTGCTTGGCAGTTTTGAGGAACAGCAAGGAAGCCAGTGTGGAGTGTGGTGGAAAAAGGGAAAAGTGGCAGGAGATGAGTCCCAGGGTAGGCCACAGGCCAGATCCCACAGGGTTTCACAGGCCATGATGAGGATTTTCTTTCGCTTTTAGTCTGAATGAGATGGGATCCACTGGAGAGTTTTGAGCAGAGACAGTATATAGTCCGATCTATATTGAAACAGATTTCTCTGATGGCTTTGTGGATAACAAGCCTTTGTAATTAAGACAAAACAAGTTCAGTGAAATGGCTGGTACAGAATACCAGGCAAGAAATGGTGGGGGCTAGGACCAGGAGAGTGGCCATGGACAAGGTGAGAGGTAATAGGATATAGCACACACTGTGAAGATAAAACCAATGGTCTATAAGGATAAGGAAGCTGTGAAGAAGAGTCAAGGATGACCCAGAGGTTGTTGTGCTTAGTTGCTCAGTCGTGTCTGACTCTGTGCAACCCCGTGGACTGTAGGTTGCTGGCCTATTAGCAATATAAGATGTGAAGATGTGGGTGGAGCATCAGGCTTGGCCAGATTGTGGAAATTAGACTTCATTTTTACATATACCAAGTTTCAGATGCCAATTAGATATCCCAGGGGAGATGACAAAAAGGCAGGTAGACATACTGACTCTAACAGTGTTGGGATGGAGATATAGGCTTGAGACTCTACAGTCCTGATAAATGGAATTCTAAGATGGCTCCCAAGATTCCCCTCTCCCCTCTGTGTGTGCCTAACACAAACTCCTCCTCCCAGCGTGGGTGAGACCAAGGGGCATGATAGATGTCATTATTGTGATTGCTGTTCAGGCCTTCCGTCCGACTCTTTGTGACCCCATGGACTGCAGACCAGGCTTCCTTGTCCTACACCATCTTGCGGTGTTTGCTAAAACTCATGTCCATTGAGTCGGTGATGCCATCCAACCATCTCGTCCTCTGTCGTCCCCTTCTCCTCCTGTCCTCAATCTTTCCCAGCATCAGGGTCCTTTCCAATGAGTCGGTTCTTCCCATCGGGTGGCCAAAGGATTGGAGCTTCAGCTTCAGCACCAGTCCTAATCAGCATTATTTTGATTAAGTTACATTATTGGCAAAGGTGAAGGAATTTCATAAATGTGATCAAAGTAAACGTGATTAAATTAGTTGAAATTTAGTGAATCAAAAGGGCCATTTCCTTGGGTGAGCCCTTTAAAAGAAAGTCTTCCTTGAGCCAAGGGACTCGAAGCTTCAGAGATTTCTCCTGCTGGCCTTGACAAAATAAGCCACCATGCTGAGAGGGGGCCTGTGAAGAAAGAAACCGTGAGTGGCTTTTAGGAATCCGGAATGGCACCAGCTGACAGGAAAACGGGGGCCTCAGTCCTTTAACCACAAGGAACTGAGTTCTGCCCACTGCCACGTGATTTTCGGAAGAGGACACTGAGCTCCAGAAGAGAACACAGCTCAGCCAACAGCTGAACTGCAACCTTGAGAGATCTTGAGCAGAGAACCCAGAGACTCCAAGCCCATGGAGATTATGAAATAAGAAATGCATGTTGTTTTACGCCATTAACGTTGTTGCATTTTGTTACATAGGAACAGATGGTCAATACATCAGCCTATAGGCGTTTTTAAAGCCCTGGAACCAAATGGTTCAAACAGCCTATGCCAGGAACCTGACCCAGAGATGTATCAGAGAGCATGAATGGAGGATTGGAGTGGGTGGGACACACCCTGCCAATCCCCGACCAATGTGTCCTACTCCTTTCAGCCACTAGGTGTCCCCAAAGTCCACATAAGCAGGTCTGCCTGCACCTTTCACAGGTCAGAATCCATTTCCTTCTGAAATGGAAGGAACCAAAACAATAAATGATCTCTCTTCTATTCCTAGTTCCCTCTCCCCCGCATCACCCTGGGAGCAGGGGGTGGGAGTGGGGGTGGGACTAAGGCCTCCGAAGGGGAGGTGGCTGGCCCAAGGCCCGCCGTGCTCTAGCACTATCTCTAGCTTGGAGTTTTATACACTCCCTGCCCTGCCCCCTCCCAGGGCATTGTGAAGGGCAAACACAGACCGTTAGCCTCTCTCTCTCCAGCCTAGGAGACTGCAAATGAGAACACTACCAGCAGAGGACTCTGGAGTGACTTGTAGGCTGAGGCTGGGGTTTCTAATTGACGCCGACTGGAAACAGTGGAGAATGGAATAGCCCTGGAGGGTGTGCAGCCCCGGGATCGGGAGACAGTGTTGGTGGAAACCAGACTCCTTCTGATGGGGTAGGCATCAAAGGTGCCCAGCTCAGCTGCAGTTGCTGGGCCAGTGACCCTATTCCCTTTGTCCTGTCCCTTCCACCCTCTGTTGCAGACTGGGTTTTCCAGAAGCAGACACTGAGACTAAGTTTCAGGTGCAAGATATTTATTAGGGATAAAGACCTGTGAAAAGAAGAGGGTGGAGGCAGGATTGGGTACAGGAGGTCAAACTGTGCTGCCAGCGTGGACAAGCCCAAGCCACCCTGAAGGGGTGAGTACCCAGGGGTGCAGGGCAGGGCAGATAACTGTGTCTGTCCCACCTGAAGGTTGAAACTTAAGTGGCAGGGATTTATACTTGCATACATTCAGACACCAGATGCAGGCTGCCCCGGGGTGAATCAGTTTTCTTCCTCACCTTTTCTTTCTTAAAGGTTTTGTTTTGGTTTGTGGCCATCTTGTTTCCAATCACAGAGACTATGAGGAAGCATTCACTATAATTCCTGTACTCCCAGACCCCTTTTCTGTAGATGTCCAGACCTCCCAAACCTGCTCTAGTCCTCTTTTAAAACATCTATGGGTATTCCAGTCCCAAATACCCTCTCTAAATGACGTCTGAACACTTGGCCTTGGTTCTTACTGGGCAAACACACTTTGTCCAACCTAAGGAATTCACTGGATCTGGTAGAGGAAGAATAAGGGGGACAGGGGTCAGTGGGACAAAAGTTTTGAAAAGCCTTGGTCTCAGTTCCCAAAACACACTGGTAAGAATCTCAAGGACTGGAATCATCGCGGCTTCTGCTGCTCTTCTTGAATCATTCGGTACATCTACACTAGTGGCCAGTTACATGCTAGGCGCGAGGACCAGCCCCACACAGCTCCAGATCCCGAGCTACCAGCCTAACACCATCTGCAGATTCAAGCTGGGAGAGGCAGCACCCTAAAATAGCACTTCACTAGGAGACAGAAACCAAAATTTAGGGCCCTGTCTCTGACCCAGGCTGTTTGAAGGCCTTTTACAAGTTGCTTCTGCACCTTTGCCCTAATATCCCTCCTCTGGACAGTGGAGTAATACAATTTATGGAGCACCATGTTAAATGCCTCTCACCTCAAACTTTACTCTGAAGCAGGTGTTATCATCCCCATGTCACATAAATGGAAAAAAAGAGTCAGGGTAAAGTTAATGTGCTCAGGGGCACACAGGTGCTCAGTGGTGGTATCAGGCTTTGGGCCCAGACATTGCGGCTCAACCCTGATTCTTTTTTTTTTAAATTTATTTATTTTTAATTGAAAGATAATTGCTTTTACAGTATTGTTTTGGTTTCTAATAAACATCAACATGAGTCAGCCATGGTCAACCCTGATTCTTAATCTTCATTAAGGTCAGGGTCAAACTGATTCCCTTGGAACCAGGTGTGCCTACACACGTGTTTCACTTGGTCCCTAAGGATTTAAAAAAGTATTTGAATCAGCTTTCATTTTGAAATTGAGATGTTCACAGAAACATCCACATTTACATCTTCTCTTGAAAAATCTGGCCCCCTGGCCACAGCGGGCTGCACTCCCACAGGGTCACAACTGGCAGGAGGTGAGCAATTGCTCCCCTTGAAGTGGGTCATGAAGCCAGTGTCCACCCAGACTCTCATTCATTCATGTCACCTGCCTGGCCTCTGCAGGGACAAGTCTGCCACCCTTAATGAAGACCAGGAGTCCTGAGACAGAGGGAGCAGAGAGGCCTAGAGGGGCCAGGTGCCTCCTTGCCTGGAACATCGAGCTCTTTCTGCATGGTGCTAAGTCACAGGGACTTGAATCTGTCAAACTGTTTGGGGAGGGTTGAGGAAAGGCAAAGACATGTAGAACCACAGGGCGAGATGGGGCAAATACACTTTATTCAGTCCTGGCGTAAGTCCTGCTGTGGGTGCCAGTGCCCCAGATCAGAGGGACCCCTCCCCTCAGCTACGAGACTAGTTCTCCAAGACCACAGACAGTGACATCTCTTCACTCACATGACGTTTTCTGGGATTTTTCATTGTCTTTTTTTTGTTGTTATTTTTCTTTAAAAAAAAAAAGAGAGAGAGAAAGAGAGAGAGAAAGAGCGCGCGCAAAAAGGCCCAGAGCCGGAGCACCAAGCTTAAAGGAGGCAGCTGGTGGCTTTGTCAGCGACGGGAACGCGTGGGGCAGAGCCCTGCAGAGACCCTGGGCAGGGATCCCGGAGGACTCTGGGACCGTTTGTTCCTGAGATTTGTGTGTGTGAATGAGAGTGTGTGCACACCCGGGAGGGTGAACACACGCCGGTGAGATACAGGTAGTGAGGGTAAAGGGGGCATGGGGAGGCCGGAGGGGCGGAGCTTGAGCTGGGAGTTGGAGGGAGAGGGGTAACAGCATCAGGGGCAGGGTTTCCCAAGGGCACCCCAAACTGGACACAGTAGCGCTGGGCGCCAATGGCACAACACTACTCTGAACCTCCCTTCAGGCTCACTGGCCCAGGTGTTGGTCTCTCAAGCCAGCTGCTGAAAAAAGGCGTCTCTTCTTGCCTCTTCATCTGCTATCATGCCTCAGTCTCAACCCCCTAGTTGAGTACCGACGTGTTTGTTTCTCCCACTGAATACTGGCACTGTAGGCAAAGGGATCTGGGTGACAGGAAGGGGCGGTGGGCTTAGGAGGGAGTCCAGGCTGGAAGTGTGCCCTGAGGTGACAAGGGCACTTGGGGGGGGAGGCGGACAAAAGGACCCTGTCCCCACACAAACGACTACATGTCTTGATTCTGAGTTTTCTTTTTCTATCCTGAAGGATTTCCAGAGAAAAACCCTGGCCCCCAATTCCCAGGTGGGGGAAAGAAAGGTTGGCTTCTTGGAACCAAGACAGGCTGTTGAGGCAGTCAAGCAGTCGGTGGGGGGGGGGGGGGGGGCGGGGGTGCACATGGGCTGGGCGACCCCCGTAAGGGGAAAGGGGCTATGCCACTTGGGAGTTCCAAGCTCCACACCGAACCTTCCGGGCTGGCTAGTCTTTCTCCCCCTTCCGACTGCTCCTCCCATTTAAGGCAGTGACGCCCCGTCGGGTTGAACGGAAGCCGTGGCTCCTGGATCAAACGATTTCTCAGGATCGCTCTATATCCGCCCCCCTTCTTCCCAGAGCGGCTGACCGAGGCTAGTGGTTCAGCAGGGACCAGCCCCCTCCTCCCAAGAAGCATTAAGCATGCGCAAGAAGAAGGCGGGGGGGGGGGGTGTCCCAGTGCTCCCCGGGGAAAAGGAGCGTGCCCCTCCCCCTCCCCGGGAGGGAAGGGCAAGAGAGGAGGGCGCAGGGCCGCCCAGCTGCAGCGCCCCCCTAAACGAGACAGAAGGCGGGCTGGAAGCAGGCGGAGGGAGTCTAGAGCCAAGGGCAGGGGCGTGTCCTCCGGCCAAGAGGAGGGGCGTGTGCAAAATGGGGGAGGGGTACAGGTCTCTGGAGAGGATGGGAGGTGTATCGGAGGAGGGGGCTGGCTGCTGGTGGCTCGCGGGAGGGGGCAAGATGGGGAAGGGCTCGGATGTCGGAGAAAGGGTGGGGGTTGGGCTGTCTTGGGGTGTGTCTGCCGGGGAAGGGCTTGTCTGGATTTGAAGGGGGATGGGCACGTCTAGGAGGGGGGAGGCTGTGCGGGAGATGGGGTGCCAGCCTCGGCCTCCGAGGGGCCCCAATACCTGATTCCTGTATGTAAACAGCTGGTTTGGGGGCGTGCGCGCCCCGCTGACGATGGGCTCAGTAGGTGAAAACCAGGTCGGCGATGCTAGACGGGCGCCAGTCCCCTGCGATCATCTCGGTAACCTCGGGGGTGCAGTAGTCCGGGAACTCGAAGTGCGACGTGCCCGAGGGGGGCGGCAGGTCCGGATCGCGGTCCAGGGCGCTGCAGTCCAGGCCCGCGGGGCCGGGGGGCCCTCTGGACAGAAAGCCCAACGGCTCCTCCCCCGACGCCACCTTCTCCTCTTCGCCTTCCTCGGCCGCCGCCGCCTCCTCCTCCTCTTCCTCCGGCTCCTCGTCCTCCGACGGAGTTGGGGAGGCGGCGGTGACAGCCGCCCCCTCGCCCGACGGCCCTTGGGCACGCTCGGCTGGTCCTCGGGCGGCCCTCCCCGCCGGGACCATCCTCCACAGCTCACGCCCGGGGGTCTCCACCAGGCGCACTTCCAGCAGCTCCTCGTCGTCTTCGTCGTCGTCGTCCTCGGGCGCCGCCGCGCCGCCCCCCAAAGGCCCTCCCGCCGCTCGGCGGCCCCCGCGGCCAGGCAGCTGCGGCCCGGGCTTGAGCCTGCTACCGCCGCCGCCGCCGCCGGGGGGGCGGGGCCGCGCCTTGGCGGGCGCCCCCTTGCTCTTTTTGCGCGGCCGGTACTTGTAGTCCGGGTAGTCCGCCATGTGCTTGAGGCGCAGCCGCTCCGCCTCCCGCACGAACGGGATCTTCTCCGAGTCCTGCAGCAGCTGCCAGCGGCGGCCCAGGCGCTTGGAGATCTCGGCGTTGTGCATGTCGGGCCACTGGTCCATGATCTTCCGCCGTTCGTGCTGCGACCACACCATGAACGCGTTCATCGGTCTCTTAATGTGGCCGCTTGGGGTCTTGCACCAGCCGGGCTCACGCGCCCCCTCCTCGGCCGGCCCGGGCCCCGGGGGCGGTGGCCCGCCGTCCCGCTTGGCCCTCGCGCCCCGCTGCTGCACCATCGCGCCTGGGCCCGGGGCCGCTAGACGCCGCCGGGGGCCGTCCGCATCCTCCGCGGCTGGGGGTGGGGGAGGAGGCAGCAGCGACGGAGGGGCGGCCCCGCCCCGCAGCTCAGCCCGGCCCCCGCGAGCTAGGGAGCGAGGAGCTGGGCGCTCCGGCCCAACGGACGGCGGGGGGTAGAAGGTCAGCGGCGCGGTCTCAGGCGGGCTCAGCGCGCCCCCGCCGCCTCCGGCAAGTTGTGCCCCGCAGCACGCCACACATTGTTTTGCGGGGGGCGGAGGAACGGCACCCCTCAGGCCCCGGCGGGCTCTCCTTGCAGCCTCCTGCTCGGCTGCGGCCCGCGCGCGCCGCTCCCCACCCTGCCGCCTTCCAGTGTCTTTCTCCCCGCGCGGCCCCGCCGGCGCGCGCGCCACCCCTCCCCCTCGCCGTCTGCGGGCCGCTGCGGCGCGCGCGGGGCCGCCCCGTGTAAACACCGAGGTGCCCGCTCGGGCTGCGGCCGGGCCACGCCTCGCGTTCGGGCGGCGCGTCACCCGTTGCTGGGCAGAGAATCTGGTATTTGCATCTCCCAATCGCTGGCTGCCGAAGCGGGGCGGGGCTCGGGCTGCCAGGCTGGGCGGTCTGGTGGCTGGGATTGGGGGTGTCGGATGAAGTCGGTTTCTTTTCTTAGGCTGGGGACTCGCGGGAGGGTGAGGGAACGCCGAGCAGGCTTCCCATCTGGCTCCCAAAGCCAGTCCCCGCCCCGCGTTGCCTTTGAAATTTTAGCTTACTCAGTGACACCTGCCGCCAGGTAGGACCTCGGCTCCCTCCTTTTTAGGGGGCGTCGTTTTGAACTGTCCCAGAACAGGTGAGGATACGTAGGCTCAGGAAAGCTCCTTAAGGGGACAACCTCATCGTGTCATTGATGTAACCCTTGCCTAATATCCAGCCACATAGGGGCTCAACAAATGTTTTGGGTCCGATGAACCAAACCTCTTTCACATTTTTCTTCTCCTTTGAGGCACCACGCGAGTCCTGAGAAAGAAGGGCACATGCCGCCCACTTTCCAGGTACGAAACACCAAAGATCTGCAGATTAGGACACTAGGCTCGCGGTCCCAGCTCTCTCTTCCCTGCTCAGCGCACGAAGGGGCCGGGACACCTCGCCTACCAACTGAGGGTCCTGAGGAGGGCGAAATTCCCGCTTTTCACAATTCTTTGGTGAGGTTCGAAGATACGTGGGTGCCCCATTCTCAGGTCCCACACCCACATCGCGGCCAGCCGGGTGCCAGACGGGCGCGATTGCCCCTCCCGTGTCTGGAAAAGCGTGCGCGGGCACGGGGGCGGAGCCCGGCCAAGGGGCGTGTACGAGGCGCACGCTCGAGGCGCGTGGCGGGGAGGGGCTGCGCGCTCCCTTCTCACCACGTGTGAGCCCGCTCGGGCACTGCGGGGCGTGTGCTGCCCCTGGGGGAGGTCACCTTCACCGCGCGCACGTGGGCCCGACGATGGGATGGGGCGCTGAAGCGTCGCTCCACGGAGTAGGGAGCTGGGAGGGGTCGGGGTGAGGGTCTCTAGGGTAGCATTTTGCTGGGGCATAGTGGGCAGTATCCAGGCTGGAAGGTGCCTGTCTCAGGCTGTAGACCTCACCCACCCCTGGGCGGGCGGGGGCTGAGAGCGCAGCCGGAAAGTCTGGGGTAGCGGGGAGGAAGGGTCGGGGTGCGGCTCCGCAGATGCTGGGGGCGGGGTGATGCTCTGGGTGCCCGGGAGGGAAATTGGAGCTTCGGTGGCGGGAGGGGGCGACTCTTAAAGGCACAGGGCTCTCGGAAGGACAAGGCTCTGCTCCCAACCAAACTGTTTTTCCGGCCTTTTATTGGAAGCTGAGGTCTGACGATCCCCGAGTTTAAACCTTCACAACGGTAGCCTGGACGGTTCAATGCTCGATGGAGTCAGGATTCCTGTATTCATATCTCAACGCCTCCTTTTGCTTGCCCTTAAAATAGAAAAAAGCAGTTTCTTCCTCATATGGTTATTTTACAGATTAAATGGGATATAGATATTAGAATTTCAAGTACTGGTCTTCTGAATATTCCTCAAACACAGAAGGCTTGGAACAACCTCAGGGCCTTTGTACACAATGTCTCTGCAGCCTAGAAAATTCTTCACCCCCATCCCCGCATGGCTGGTCCATCTCATTCTAGCCTCAGTTCACACCGACTCTCCGGAGATGGCCTGCCCTGACCACACTCTGCTGTTGCCCACCCATTCCCCTGTGTCTCAGGTACACAGAATTGTAGGTCTGTGACAATTTTATCATTGCCCATGATTGGTTCGGGTCATGGTTGTATATACTAATATGTATATAATACAGTAAAACCTGGTGACATCAGCAGCCCAACACAAGAACTGTAACATGGATAACAACCTACCTTCCCCATATGAACTCCTTTCCCATCCCATCCCCTGCTTCCTCTCACCTGATGTAATGTCTATCCTAAATCTTCTCTTACACTTAAAAAAAGCTGAGCAGCTTTACTGAGGTATAATTTATATACTAGACTATTTACTCATTTAAAATATACAATTCAACGAGATATTAAGTGAGCTATGCATCCATTACCACAATCAGTTTTAGAATATTTTCATCATTCCCCAAAGAAACTCTACTCATTAACTCCTCCATCTCTTCCTCTGCTGTAACCACCAGCTCTAGGCAACCATAAATCTACTTTCCGTCTCAATGGATTTGCTGCCCCATTTTACATTCCTATCAGCAGTGTATGAGGGTTTTGATTTCTCCTTTCTCTTTTTAAAATGTTTTCTTAAAAATACATTATCTTGCCTTTAGCTTTAACATAAAGGTATGCTGTATGTAATGCAGGAGACCTGGGTTGGGAAGATACCCTGGAGAAGGGTAAGGCTACCCACTCCAGCATTCTGGCCTGGAGAATTCCATGGACTGTATAGTCCATGGGGTCGCAAAGAGTCAGACATGACTGAGCAACTTTCCCATGCTGTATGTAATACTCTGATATTTACTTTCTCATTATTATAGTGGTAAGATTCATCTAAATGATTGCACCTGTGTAGGGTTCATTCATTTTTCCATTGCAGGGATGTACTACACTTTTTCTATCTAGTGTCCTATTCTGGACATTTGTGTTATTGCCAGGTTTTTGGTCTTATGAAGAGTGTTCCTGTTAACAGTCCTAAATGTGTTCCTGGTGTTCAAGTGCTGGAAGGTCTCCCAGGTATCTTATGGGAAGTGTGGTGGCTGCATCTGAGATACATGAATGCTGTACCAGTTTACTTTTCCACCAACAAAATAGAAGAGATCCTCTTCATCTGGACATCTTATCCAAAGTTTGGTATTGTTAAACTCTTTAATTTTTGCTTGCAATATTCTAACTCCTCACCCTTTCTCTTTGCTTCGTACCACTCACCACATTTCAGAATATTTTATTTGTTCAGTTGTTTTTTGCCCTTCTCCCCTCCACTGGACTGCCAGCTCCAAGAGAGCAGAGATTTTTGTCTTTTGTTTCCTGCTCTGTCCCTAGGAGAGTGCCTGGTGCACAGTGGGTACTCAATACATATTTATTAAATGAATCAAAGTCAGTGGTCTAATTTAAGTGTGCTCAGATTCCTCTGGGAGCCAAGGGAAGGAAGTGAAATTTTGAAACCCAAACCCCAAAACTCCAGGCTGCCACTGAGATGTGGTATTTATCTGTGCACACAGATTACCCTGAATCACTTCAAATAGGAGTCCCAGAGTCTAAACCTTGCAGGCCACAGGAGTTCAAGGTCGGGCTCACTGCTGAACTGTTTAATCCAGACTGTGGCAGATAGACCGTAAAATTCTCAGACGGGGTTTTCCCTGGTGGCTCAATGGTAAGAATCCACCTGCCAGAGCAAAAGACACGGGTTCGATTCCTGTCTGGGAAGATCCCACGTGCTGAGGAGCAACTAAGCCCGTGCACCACAGCTATTGAGCCTGTGTTCCAGAGCCCGGGAACTGCAACTACCGAAGCCCCCAAGCCCTAGAGCCCTGGTCCATCCAAAGAAAAGCCACTGCAGTGAGAAGCTCCAGCACCACAACTAGAGAGTTGTCCCTGCTCGTGGCAACTAGAGAAAAGCCTGCACGCAGCAACGAAGATGCAGTGCAGCCCCCCAAAAATTATTCTTAAAAAAATCTTTAAAAAGATTCTCAGAGAGATGCTCACCATCACTGCCCTACTAGTCCAGACCACCATCATCTCTTATCTGGTACCTGTCCAGCCTCCTTTCTGGTCCCTGGACCCAGCATGTCTCCTTCCATTCCATTCTCCTCCCTGAAGCTAGAAGGATGTTGTTTTTCAGTCACAAAACTGATTGGGCATCTTCCCTTCTTAAAACCCATCAGTGTTTTTCCCATTACTCTCAAGATAAACACCGGACTTTCACCTAGGCCAAGCATGATCTGACCCCTGCTCACCTATCTGACTCTCCTCTTTGAGTTTCTCAGTCTTGAGTCACTTTCAATTTGTGGAAAAGGCTGAGCTGACTCCTCACACAGGGTGCTAGGAAGTCCGTTCTCTCACCTTTCCAGCACTCCTGCCTCTTGTCTGCCTCTTTAGAGCTCTCCTAACCCCATGTTCCTTTTCTTCAGAGCACCAGTGACCTGCCTAGCTCGTCTGATACTTAGAACAGAAAATTTAAAAATTAAAAAAATAAATTTATTTGGCTGTGCTGGGTCTTAGTTGCGGCGCACAGCCTCTTTGCTGTGTGTGTGGGCTTTCTCTAGTTGTAGGAAGTGGGGACTCCTCTCTAGTTCACGTGCTCAGGTTTGGGTTTTTGCTTGTGGGCTCAGTAGTTGAGGTGCATGTAGTTGCCCCAAGTCATGTGAGATCTTAATTCCCTGACCAGGTATTGAACCGTGTCCCCTATATTGCAAGATATCTTTTACCACTGGACCACAAGGCAAGTCCCAGAACAGATAATTTTTTAACAGCCACCTTCGTTAAATGACAGTATTTTCAGTAAGCATGAAACACAATGAATAATACTAATGGTAATGGCCAGATAAGAAATGTGGATGGTGAAAATATTCCTTTATTGAACTTTGTATATGTAATCATGTCAGTAAAAGTAAATATTGTAGTACAAAAAAAGGGAAAGAGTATTTGATCCATACTTTCCAATTACTTTAATATATTTCCTTGCAAAGATAAAGAAAATAAAAAAACATACCCACATAGCAGTCTGTTGCAATAATTCCATTACATTAATTACATTAAAATTGAAAAACAAATAAGAAAATACTTAAAAATAAGAATCAACTTTAATGTTAAATATATGATTCAAATTTGGTAAAACATAATTTTTCTAAATAATAATATTATATATAATACTGTTTTACTAAATAATAAAAGTTGCAGTTACCACACTCTGCAGTTCACTGTTTCACTGTTTTGAATTTTAAATACAAACCTTCAAGTGGTCACACAGAATGGCAGAATTGAAGCAACTCAAGTTCTGGTTCTTCAGCTTCCTAATCACTGGGCTATCATTGTTTATTTTCAATCTATTGTTTAAACACAGCCATATGTTGTACCAAAGGGGCTAGAGACACAAGTACTCAGGAAGTGAGCTTGAACAATTCTGGACTGTTATGAACTTATTCTCAAAACTAACACGTATAACTGTGTCTGGCTTGGTGTGTGTTAGGGGCTGAATGTATAGCTGGGAGTGCTGTGATGTAAATCCCTGGTGGGTGATAATGTCGACTAGTGTACAAGTGATTAAAATATGCCAATTCAAAGCTTACAAATATATCGTTAGGACTCAGGTTAGACCAACAGCTTGATTTTCAGGGAGGAACGTCTTAATCAGTGGCATGGTTTAGAATTGTGGGCACATGGTAATAATAAAATGCAGACAGATATTCAATCAGTTTTATTGTTTTCAGATTCTCTGCAGACAATACACCCTCTCATTGCCTGCAGGGTCCTACTTGGTACACCATGGTAGAGCAGGAGCTCCATGGGCTCAGAGGACCCACCTGATTTCCGCTTTCCCCAGCACCTAGCACATCTTGGCACAGCACAGCCTCTTAATATCCATGTAGTGAAAGGAGGAAGGAGCCAGCTCGACTGTGGGCATGGCTGTAACAGCAGCATGCAACTCTCCCCACCCTGAGTCTAGCTCTAAAACATCAGTCTTTGAACTGGCATGGTCCTAAAAGACATTAATAATAAAGAGAGAAAGCAAAAGGAACAAGGGAATTCATTTTTTGATTCATCTAAATGTCTTCTCTGAAAAATTCAACAATTATGATCATATGTGAATGTGTGTATATATTCCAGGGCTCTTTTACTGACTAACGGGAAAGAACTGCTCATGAAGGAACTGCACTGCTCTCGAGCACTTAAATATAGCTACTGCAAATTGAAATGTGCTTCAGTACAAAATTCTCACCAGTTTTCCAATAGCACAAAAAATGTAAACTATCACATTAATATGTTTGAGATTATAACATTTTGGATATACTGGGTTAAATCAAATATATTAAAATTAATTTCACCTGTCTATTTGTGGTTTTTCCTGGTTGCTCAGTGGTAAAGAATTTGCTTGCCATCACAGTTGACACAGGTTCAATCCTTGGGTTGGGAAGATCCCCTTGGAGAAGAAAATGGCAACCCACTCCAGTATTCTTGCCTGGAAAATTCCATGGACAGAGGAGCTTGGTGGGTTACAGTTTGTGGAGTCACAAAAGAGTAGGATACAACTTACCAACTAAACAACAAAAACTTTATTTATTTTACCTTTTAAAACGTGGTTTCTGGGGTCTTCCCTGGTGGTCCAGTTGTTAAGATTCCAGGCTGTCAGTGCAGAGGGTGTGGGTTCCATCCCTGGTCAGGGAACTAAGATTCCACATGCCATGTGTCGTGGCCAAAAAAAAAAAGAAGATGAAATGTGGCTTCTGGAAAATTTAAAATAACACTTAGAGTTTGTATTATATTTCAAATAGGCAGTACGAATACAGAAGATGGAGGTTTCCCTCATTTTTATATGGCAAAATAAAAAGCTGGCAATCTTTTGTCCATCTCCAAATTTTAAAATAAGTAGTTTTTTTCAAGGGAGGGAGGATTTTATATTTTATTTACTTCTCTGTGAAATCCCCCAAATCTTAAAGATCCTAATGGAATTATGGGTTGCCAGTCCATGAGATATAGTTTGAAATTCAGAGAAGCACAAGGCAGAGAAGAAAGACCAGACTGGGAGCACGTTTATGTGAAGAAGAGGACAGCATCAGACTGGGAGCACGTTCATGTGGAGAAGAGGACAGCATCAGAGGCATTTCAGCAGCACCAACAGGACTGGTGGACTTGGGGAATAATCAGATTGGGAGAAGGAAGGGGAAGGAGACTAGATGAGGAGCTGACTTTATTTGGATATCTGGCACACCCCATTGGCACACTTCCACATCTCCTAGAATATAATTCTTACTCCCACAACCTGACTCTGAAATTCATTAGATTTTTCCTTTGGGGGTAACCATATTTTTTTTCATGAAAGGGGATACTATTACTAATTATGCTGGAACAGAGATAAACTGAGAGTGCCTGGGTAAACTGGGAAATAAGTCATTCTCCTCTTACTGGCTATATACAGAGGATGCCCATAGATGACTGAGAAGTCAAGCATGGACATACTGGGGCTTTAAACAATCAAAGCATCCGGGATCTGAAGTCAAACTTTGTTCAATATTATGAGACTTTACAAAGGTACGTCAACTCATGTGCCTCAGTTTTCTCATCTGCAAAATGGGAGAGCATAATAGTTCAGGACATGGGACATGGTAAACAGTCAATGAGTTGTAACATGAGCAACAACCAAAATACTCTATTGTGTGTATTCCCTTTTTTTAAAAAAAGGTACAAAAAGACAAAATATAGAGATAGCAAAAAGATCTAATGGTTGTCAGGGTTTTGGGGGTGAGAGGGTTGAATAGGTGAAGCACAGAAATTTTTAGGGTGGTAAAACTCTTCTATTAATATATAGTATAATGGTGGATACAAGACCTTATGCATTTGTCAAAACCCATGGAACTATACAATAGAAAGAGCAAATCTTAATGCATGAAAAATTATAAAAAATAATTTAGAACGTGGGGAGAATCCCAAAATGGAAAGCAGAATGTGACAAAGCAATGAAACTGTATCACAAACTATGAAACAACCCCACTAAAGGCAGGGGTGCAGTGGGGGTCAGGGGGTGAGGGAGGATCCTGACTTAAGTAATTTTAGAAATGAGCAGAGTCTGTAAAACTAAAAGCAAAAGAAAGTGTACAGAAAGTTGATAACTTTTCCCACAGGGGTATGGGTTAACAATATGATACTAATATACATGTATACTAGAATTAAACAATTAAGTAAATGGCTGGTGGATGATGGCAGCCAGGTTTCTCATTGTTGGAGTGGGAATTTACAGATAAGCAAGGGGAGGAGGCTAGAATGATTCATGTGGTAATAGATCAGAGTTGAAAATATAAATAGAACCTCATAACAAATAGCTTAATATAGATGTAGATGGTTACATACAGAACTATTCATAGATATGTGTATGTACACAGGTTAGCATATATACATGTATTTCTGTGTTTTGTTAGTTGGGAAGGCTTAAAAGAAACATCTGAGTAGCAATGAGCACACTTAGGGTCGAAATCTTAGTTTCTAATACCATTCTCTAATAGGAGGAATCTGGGTTTTTGAGAAACAGCTAATTTAGGACTGGGGCAGGGAATATACGAGATGAGTCTGAGATAACATATACTACCAGAAAGTAAGTGCTCAACAACAACAAAAAGACACACAAAGATGGGAATATATCAGAGGGACTCAGGAGCCAACTAAAAAGGCTCCCAAAGGCTAAATCTGGACCAATTTGAGCGACAAAATTAAGTAGTACTGCATTATAACCTAAAGTATGAAATAAACATCTGTGAGTCCACTGATGTAAATAATGACTGAATAAATAGAGGAAAAGAAACACACCTTCGGCGCAGAAAAATTTCAAATAACTGAAGTATAATAGATACTCCACACTCAAGGGGATAGAACATTCCTCCTTACTACTTAGTGTGGGCTAAACATAGTTCAGTTCAGTCGCTCAGTCATGTCCAACCCTTTGCGACCCCATGAATCCCAGCACGCCAGGCCTCCCTGTCCATCACCAACTCCCGGAGTTCACTCTCTTCCAAAGAAGAGAGCAAGGAAAGGGGTAAAAGAAGAGTAACTTTAAGGTAGAGAAACCTAACAGACACTACCTTAGTCAGGGCATCAAGGTCAATACCGATTGTGATAGTCCTGTTGATGTCTGACAAACAGCCACAGCCAAGAAGAATCTAAGGAGACATAAGATAAATGCAATGTGGCATCCTGAATGAGATCCCAGGACAGAAAAAGGACATTAAGTAAAAACTAAGGAAATTGGCATCAGCTATGAAATTTAGTTAATGATAATGCATCAATGTTGATTTATTAATGGTAACAAATACACCATATTATTATAAGTGAAAGTCCTCAATCGTGTCCCACTCTTTGCAGCCCCATGGACTATACAGTCCATGGAATTCTCCAGGCCAGAATACTGGAGTGGGTAGCCTTTCCCTTCTTCAGGGGGATCTTCCCAACCCAGGGATAGAACCCAGATCTCCCACATTGCAGGCGGATTCTTTACCAACTGAGCTATCAGGGAAGCCCATATTAGTGTAAGATGTTGATAATAGAGGAAACAGGATGAGTGGAGGATATAGAAACTTTGTATTATCTTCTAACAATTTTTCTGTAAATCTGAAACTGTTCTCAAAAATAAAGTTTGTTTTAAAAAAGATGGCATAAGGTTTTAGAAACACGTTTAGTTTATTTAGACTTTAGAATGTTAAAGTAATTACACAGTCTGCCTTAAAAATGGAATTTCTTCAATGGAGTAAAAGAAATATTCATTTATCCTACAGTTTCAGTATGTTTTGTCCAATAAAAGTCGACTATCAATTGCTTAGGTCAGTGTCTCGAAACTCAGTAACAAACCTCAGCATCTTTCATTTGTATGCATTTGAAATACAAAGAAAGAAAACTGACTAGCTTCTTGATCATTTTAAATTAAATGAAAACACCTATAAAGAAAGACATCCACATAGAGATGGTATCAACCCCACTGCCTAAATTTTCATTGCCTAAAATTGTTTTAGTAGAGAACAACATATACTGTGTAATTGGAACACTTTTGTTCTCCTTAAATTTTAAAATAGCAGCCAAAGATTATTCAGGCTGCAACTGACAGAGGCGTTACTTCTAGTTCCTTCTAATTTGGAGAATTCCTTCTTTTGAAAAATCGAGTCTTGTTGCTACATTGAATCAGGAGGGAGCAGGATCGAAGCTCACTGGTGGTGTCCCTAGGCGGAAGGCAGGACTCTAAGCCAAGAGACCTGCCCATTGGTGGGTTGCTGGGCAGCTGTGGGGCGGGGACGCCTGGATGGAGCTCGTGGCCCATTGGCTGCGTCGCTGAGGATGGTATAAAGGACCGCCAAGGCCTGTGCAGCCGGTTTCTATGGCAACGGAGGCTTGAAAGAGCCACTCATATTTCGGCGTTCGTTCCCAACTCCCCCCTTCCGGAGGGGGATGGGCGTCCTGGATTTGAGGGCTGGTGGAGGAGGCGTGGGGGCTGGGAGTTAAGGGGACAGGGCCTTCTTCCGACCAAACCAACCTAGCCAAGCAACATTTGAACTGGGTTCGAGAAACCTGGCCTGCGTGCTCACTGGAAAAAAACAAACAGCCCGTTAAAGATGTAAGAGAAAAATGACCAATAACTCCATCCTCCCTTGACCTCTCATTGATAACATTCAGCATGTGAACGAACACAAAGCCTAGCAGAGTAGGAAAGCGATACTTTCGTAGGAAGGAAGTAAGTAGGGTGGAAGGAAGAGGACAGAAGGAGGGAGGATCCCTGATGTGGGTGTGCAACGTGGCGTGAGACAGAGCGCCCTGCCTTTGGGGAAAAAAGTCCAAAGACAGACCCGAAGGGGTGTAAGAGCCTGGAGTTGAGCTTGGAGGAGGGAGGGCTGGCCGGCACACTGGAAGGACGGAGGGGGCGGCAAACTGGATCGTGACTAGGCATTTGGGAGACCTGTCTGCAGTAAGACCCCCGGGTTCTCATTCCCGCCGGCCCTACCACCTACCAGATGTCGATGCTTCGACTCGCCAGCTCCCAGTGTCTTTGTGTTTGGAGGTTGATAAACAGTACCCACTTCGTTAAGTCGCTGAGTTGAGAACTGAGTTGAGATAATGACTGGCAACCTCTTAATATGGTGCCCGAAACATAAACTGTGGTCACCAGCAGCTATTCCTGTAATTGAAGAAGGACTGGATTTGACTAGGTGGAGAGCATAGGAGGTTATCAGTTCGTAGGTAACGAGGGAGGAGGAAAGAGCAGTGTGGAAATCTTACATAAGAAACCAGTTTGGATGTCACCTAGAAAATCTTGGGAGATGAAAAAAAAAAATCATGGGAGATGATAGCCAGAGGGCAAAAAGGAAAAAATAAGGATGATAGCTACTGTTTACTGCGGGCCTGGCACTCTGCCAAACCCTTTATATGAATCTTTATTTCAATTTCTTATCAGCCCTGATAAGGCAGTTACCATTAAACCCATTTTTTTCTGGTAAGGAAATGGCTTGTCTGAGCTAAGAAATGACACCACCAAACAGGGATATTTGTAGTGCCCAGGACAAGTGTGCAACTGGAGGCCCATATACCATGTGTCTCTATAGTTAGAAGTGATCCATCAATTTAATGTGTTAAATTAAATATGGTATCTTCTCCTCTTTGATGGATCTATTTTCACCACCACCTGGGAGGGCCAGGTTCAAATTAGAATTCCAGGACCCTTGAAGATCAGAGAGGGGATGTGTCTGCCCAGGGAGGGCTGCTCACTGGATCCTGTTTCTAACCCTTGTCCTGCTACCTCCCACCCCATCAGACCCAGCATGCATGAATGAATACCCCAGCCCCCACATCCATTTGACTCTTAAAACAGCTACTCTGAGACCTAAGCCTCAGGTCTATAAGGGGTGCATCAGGCTGCACTGCCCTCAGCTGAGATGAACCCAGGGATGAGGCCCACGGAGGCTCTGAATGAGCATAGAGATATTTTGGAAGGGACTTCTGAGGCTTCAGAGAATGGTCTGGAAAAGGAGGGCACAGACTCTGGGTGGGCAGTTCCTCTTGTGCCCACAGTTTCCCACCCCACCCCCTGAGGAGGGGCAGGGCTCAGGGCCAGAGCTACTCTTGCCAGGGGTAAGGAAGTGTTTTGTTAAAGCTAGGCATTCACAATCCACTGGGCCTCACATTTTGGGGGCCATGCAGGCTAAGTTTCAATGATATGCCTTCAGAGGAATGGGGAGAATGGTCTGACCTTCAGGCTGAAGGAAACTCTTACCAAAGGCGAGAAGACCAAAGGAGTGAATTGCTTAAAAAAAAAAAAATTATTATTATTTTAAAATTGAAATGTAGTTGATTTACAGTGATTCAGAACTCTCTCACTCTCTATATATAGAGAGAGAGAGAGAGAGAAAAAACTTTTCAGATTCTTTTCCATTGTAGGTTATTATAAGTTACTACCCCTTGTGCTGTACAGTAGGTCCTTGTTGTCTGTCTTATATATAGTAGTGTGTATTTGTTAATCTCAAAATTTGAATTTGCTTTTTAAAGATGAATGAATAAGCCCTTATTCAGTACAGTCAGTAACAGGTGTGCTAAGGGATATTTTGAATGTCATGTACATAGAACAAGGAAGATTACAGACAACTGTATATAAAGTAAACAACAAGGACCTACTGTACAGGGAAGTACATTCAGTATCTTATAATAATCTATAATGGAAAATAATCTGAAAAAGAATATGTATATATATATGTAAAACTAAAGTCATTTTGCTGTACAACTGAAACTAACACAACACTGTAAATCAACTATACTTCAATTTAAAAAAAGGTTAAAAAAAAAAAAAGGATAAGGAGGTACATATCCTGATCTGTAACTGTAGCCAAGTAATCTCTAGATTATCCATGCAATAAATATTTATTGGGCTTTTACTATATGCCAGGTACAGTACACAATGTTGGAACTAAAACCAAGGGCAAAAAAAAAAGTCATGTTCTTTGCCCTCTGGGAACTCAAGGCAGATATTAATCAAAATATAGCGTAAATAAACATATTGTACCTGCAGTGACCACAAAAAGGAGGGGAGAGTGTAAAAGGGTTTGGTCTAGGTTAGAGAAGGCTGTTTTTAGGAAGTAGCATTAGCGCTGAGCACCAGGGAAGGCAAAGAGTTAACCATGGGTCTAGAAGGGTGAATTCCTGGAATGATTGTTGGGAGCCCAGCCAGGGGGAGCAGGGGAGGCCCAGAGGAGGCTGGGCAGCCGGGCAAGGCCTGGTGGCACCCCGCAACCCAAGACACAGAGTCTTTGAAGGTCCTTAAGCTGGGCTTTGGAGAAGGCGATGGCACCCCACTCTAGTACTCTTGCCTGGAAAATCCCATGGACGGAGGCGCCTGGTAGGCTGCAGTCCATGGGGTTGCGAAGAGTCAGACACGACTGAGCGACTTCACTTTCACTTTTCACTTTCCTACATTGGAGAAGGAAATGGCAACCCACTCCAGTGTTCTTGCCTGGAGAATCCCGGGGACAGGGGAGCCTGGTGGGCTGCCGTCTATGGGGTCGCACAGAGTCGGACACAACTGAAGCGACTTAGCAGCAGCAGCAAGCTGGGCCTTACTGTGATCAAATTTCACCTGGGGGACAGTTATCCTGGGTGGAAGGAGGTGAAGCTTGAAAGTAGGGAGACCAGTGAGTTGGCTGTTCTAGAGTCTTAAACTTTCATATCAAAATGTCTTATTTTTAAAGAGAGAGAAAATGGACTCCTGTTTCTAAGGAGTCCACAGGAATTTCTTTCAAGTCTTGTGTTGCCTTTTCCATTTTGTTTTTGTTAATTTTTTTTTGCCAGAGATAATACATGAAATAGAAACAACCCCCCACAGCCCCTACCAGGGATATACTGCGGAAAATGTTTTCCTTCCATCCCAAATCCTAAATAGCAGTTTCTTCTCAGAAGCTACAATAGTTATCAATTTCACTAATATCCTTCCACATTATTCTATACATAAATAAGCATGTGTATATATTTATTCCTTCATTTTAACATGTAATATGTTTATCAGTTATCATATTGTACACATTAAATAACTTAAAATTTTGTCAATTATACCTCAACAAAGGTGAAAAAAGTAAAATTGAATTGTAAACAGAAGCATACCATATCTTGCTTTGTTCACTTTAAAATGTGTCTTAGGAGGTTTTTAATAGCTGTTTCTTTTAACAACTTCCTGCTGCTGCTAAGTCGCTTCAGTCGTGTCCGACTCTGTGTGACCCTAGAGACGGCAGCCCACCAGGCTCTCCCGTCAAGAACACTGGAGTGGGTTGCCATTTCCTTGTGTTACAGTATTTGAATGTACCATCTAACTACTATTGATAGGTAATTGATAATCAGGTTGTTTCCAGTCCTTGGTACCCCAAGTAATGTATCAGTGAACATCATGATACATAACATCTTTGTGTCCAAGTTTAGCTATATATTCATCTTCTATAAATGACTGCTGTGTTCAAGATTATGTGAATTTAAAGTTTTTATAGTGCCAAACAAACTGCTTTCCAAAGATGATGGTCCATGTTTTATTTTACAACACCACAAAGTCTGCATTCTCCTCCATAATGTATCTGTTTACTTTCGTAAAACATATCCTCCCCCAAATATTCTTAGTCACACTGACAAGCCAGCAAGTGGTGCTGTATGGATCCACTGGCTTTGCCCAAGGCTGATAATGCTCTCATGGAACTCTACCTTCAACTTGGTTTGATGAGACCCCTGGTCACCCTTAGCCTCCTCTTGTACCACTCTATACTTCATCATACTGAACTCCTGGTAGCTCTTTGTCAGCCATACCTGGAGTTGACAAAGAATAAGGTAATGGGCACTCTGGCTGAGAACAAGATTCCAAAGGGGCCCAGAAGCCTTTCGGAAAAGAAGTTGTATGCTAGGCTGACTCCAAGAGCAACAGGGAGTAAAAGAGAGCGCTGCTGCTGCTGCTAAGTCACTTCAGTCGTGTCTGACTCTGTGCAACCCCATAGACGGCAGCCCACCAGGCTCCCCCGTCCCTGGGATTCTCTAGGCAAGAACACTTGAGTGGGTTGCCATTTCCTTCTCCAATGCATGAAAGTGAAAAGTGAAAGTGAAGTCGCTTAGTTGTGTCCAGCCCTTAGCACTAGACTACATTATAGGAAGATTATTAGTTCCTTAGTCCACCTCTTTCTCACAACACTCTAAAATGCTTTCACCAATGACCTCTACGTTATTCAATCCAATGGGCACCCATTCAACCAATCTGTGGGTCATGTAAGCATTTATAAAAGAATGAAGCAATAAAAAATATGAGTGCACCACCACCCACAGAGATAATATTATTTCTTTCTATATATAAACTTTTTCGTTTATATGTAAGTATACACATGTATATGTTGGATGGCTGCAATGTAAAATGTATATCCTTCTGTGGAATGTGGGTAAAGAGTTTGAAAACCATTGCCATAGGTCACTTGTGTTTATTTCTCAAGCCCGAGATCTGGTTAGAATTTAAGACCTGTGGATATTGAACCACACGTTCCACCTTTTAGACATCCTCTACAGAGACCTCAAACTCAACACAGCCAAAATCAGACTCAAGACCTTCATCCGAAACTTGGATTTTCTCCTCTGTTCTCCATCTCAGGGAATGGCCCCAGTATCTATCCAAGTACAGAGGCTGGAAGCTTGGGTGTCATCCTTGATAACTTACTTCTCCTCCAGCCCATGTCTAAGTCCTGTTGACTTAACAATTTCTAGAAATCTCTTTATCCTGCCTGCTTTTTTCTCTGTTTGCATCATCCGGGTCCAAGGTACCCTGATCTGTCACCTTGGTGGACTTTTTTACACTTGGGCTTCCCTCTGTCCCATTCTCTACAAAGTATCCTGGATGGTCTTTTAAAAATATAACCCTGAACACGTCACTTCCTTGTTCAAAAATCTTTCAATGGCACCTCATCATTCTTAGACTCAAAATTCTAAATGTGGCTGACCAGACCTCCCCAAGAGACCTGCAGTCTTATTTTGCACCATCACCCCCTGCCCCCTCTCTGCATTATTGCCACACTGGTTGTGCCAGGTGTGGTTGGTTAGCAGATAGCTCCCATTCCTACTGTTTATGTGCCTTCTGTGCTACATGTGCTGGAAAGCGAAAGCATTTCCTGATTCCACTGAAGCTAGGGCTCCAACAATTAGGTATGCTAGCATGAGGTCTGGAAGGCGGAAATAGGCAGAAGTGGCTCAGAGGTTAAAGCATCTGCCTGCAATGTGGGAGACCTGGGTTCAATCCCTGGATTGGGATGATTCCCTGGAGAAGGAAATGGCTTCTTGCCTTGAAAATCCCATGGACGGAGGAGCTTGGTGCAGGCTACTATCCATGGGGTTGCAAAGAGGCGGGCACGACTGAGCGACTTCACTTCCTAGTCTTTTGATCTCAGTTCAAACATTTTGTCTGGGAAGGTATCCCTCACCCCCAAGAACAGACCAATATTCCTTATTAAACATATCACTCTGTATGTTTCTTTCAGTGCATTATTACAGATTATAATTACATATTTGCGGGACTCTAGAATTCGAGCCCCAAAGGACTTGACTATTTTGCTATAATCCATTGCCTTGAAAGAGTTGGTGTGTTAAATGAACAGAATGAAGGAGGCCAGACTGGAGGGTGTTAGGACAAAACCAAGCCTCTTCTAACACTGACAAGCCCTGTGTCACTTCCTCTGGGCCTTTTCCCAACCACATCTTCCTGTGACTCTCCAGCCAGCCTGAACACACCTTGTGCTCTAGTCTCCATGTTCTTTGCATAGACTGCTTCTGTTGCCTGAATATCTCTTCCTTCTTCACCTGACTCTTCATTTGCAGGTTTCAGTCCAGACATCATTTCTTCTGCCAGACCTGTCCGAGGCAACTCTATACTCTTTTAAACATAAAAAATACTTAATATTATTTTAAAAATTGCTTCTTATCTGTAGCTCCCTCTGCAAGTGCACTGTCTTTTTCACAGGTGTATAAAAGCACCTGGTTTGGGGCCTTGCGCTAATGGCCTTCAGTACTGTTGAAAGTTGAAGGAATGAATGTCAGCTAGCCCGTCAGCCTCAGTCTGGGGATCTGGACACCCTCCCCAGGAGCCCATGAACAGTGAGGGATTGTTATTTTGGGGACTGTTAGATCAGGAGAGGAAGTCGGAGGAGGTTTGTTCTGTTCCAGCCCTTGGCCCAGTCTGCAGACGGCCAGGCAGGAGGCCCTGGAGCAGATCCTGGTGGGGGCGCGGGGGAGCGGGGAGCATGGGGAGGGAAACAGTTTGTTCCTCTGCTCCCTCCAGTTAGGGGGGAGGGGCAGAGAGAGGGAAGATTCCTTCCAAGGAGGCTCCTTGGCCCCAAGCCAGCTAGGAGGAAGGGGGAGGGGACTATGATGAATGCAGGCTTTTACCCCCATCAGGCCTCCAGCACTGTGAGGGAGGGAAACCTGTGGCAGAGTAGAAGAGGTGGGGGGGTAGAGGACATAGGGAGGGAGAGATGGAGGAGGGAAAAGTGTGTTTGCCTTGGGAGACAGAAAGGGAAGGAGCAGGAATGAGCTGGCTCTGAAACTCATGATTCCCAAAAGCCATCCAGGCCTCAACTGTTACCAGATCAGCTCTGGAAATACCCTCAAATCACTGAGTCAGAGTCAATACGCTGGGAATGTTAATTCTTAGGATCAGATCATCTCATCATCTCAGACAGAAATTCCTTCAGAAAGTTGTGTCTAGAGTCTCCAGGGAGGCTTGGAGTTCTATGGGAAGTTTCCTGGACTTTCTTCCTCCCTTATAGCTGGAAAAGACAGCATTTTATTTTTAAGCCCATGAACAATCCGTATCCAATTCAGTACAATTACAATAACTGTAAGATGTTGACACCTTACCTTTGTCTATCCCACTGGTTTGTAATCTCCAAAGGGCAGAGTCCCTCTCATTCCTGTTAGTACTATTCAGAACTGTGGTCTCAAACTTGGCTGCCCAAGAGTTGCTTGGGGTGCTTATTAAATACATTTCCACTCACTCCAGTGATTCTGATTCCTTGGAGGTGAGTTAGGACTTAACACTTTAGTTTTATATACTAAGTGATTCTGACGCAGAGGTTTGGGTAACAACTCCCAAGGGCCTGGGGCAGCATTTGTTGTTGTTCAGTCGCAGCACATCAGGCTCCTCTGTCCTCCACTCTCTCCTGGAGTTCCCTCAAATTCATGTTCATTGAGTCAGTGATGCTACCTAACCATGTCATCCTCTGCTGCCCCCTTCTCCTTTTGCCTTCAATCTTTCCCAGCATCAGGGGACAACATAGTAGGTGTAAAATGTTGCCTGTGGAGCTGGACATGTATTTGCAAGGTAAACAAATGGTGTGTGGCAAGCCTTGGTTGAACTAGGGTCTGTGAACCTCTGCAGCCAATATTTTGAAAAGAAATAGTGCAGCAGCATTAGCAATACAAAAGATAAATATTTATTCAGAACAAAACTTTAAACAACCGATTTTACATTCTAAGCCACAAGGAAATAGCAAAACATATAGGAAAGACAAAAACAGTAAGAAAAGCAGTGTACTGTCTTTTCTACTTTAACTTGGTAACACTTAGTAGACCCAATGCTCTCTCGCTTGGCCTATTTAACATTTTAGAGTTAACAGTTCACTTAGAATTCCCTTTTCTCCTGTGGGCCAGGAGGTTGCAGATGAGCTCCAGTTAGCTGCTTCTCTAGGGGCTCTAGCTACTGAAGCTAAGGTGCAAATGTAAACCTTTCTTTACTCAGGAGGCCTACTTCTCACTGATGGCGATGACTGGGGAGGGGAAAGATCACAAAGACCTGGACCACTTTAATCCAGATATGGTACCCGGGCATCAGAGTGCACCCTGGATTGTGTTCCTTTGTCCCTTCCATATCTCCCAAGTGTTCTGAAGCCCCTGCCAAATCTTCTGCTTCCTCCCCCAGATGATATCTTAGCATTCCCCTGGGCTCATTCTGGAAAGAGCAGACTTTCTGGGCCCTCAAGCGTTGAGGAAAATGTTGTGAAGTGTGAGAGGTAGTGGAATGAGCACCGGGCTTGGGGTCAGGGAACTCTACTCTAGGCTAGCTCTGGCACCAGACAGCTATGTGATTTCGACCCAGCCAAATAACCTCTCTGGTACTGTTTCATCTGTTGGAAAACCAGGGGATTGGTCTTAACCAACTTTTAGGTCCTTTTCAGCAGGAAAACCAGATTCCATGATTCTGTGAAGAATGGCTTCTGAGCCACTGAAAGCGCTGTCACAAAGTCCATGCATTCTAATGCCATAGGAGAGGCCCGTGGCCACCATTCAGAGCTTATTGACTCAGGTTACATACACTTCTAACAACACTGGTTTCACAAATTCTCAGACCACATAGATTAGAAGCAGCAAATTAAAACGGGACGGGATGAAATGCAAAAGATAAACACCCTGACAGAAGCCAGAGTCAACGATGTTCTCAATCCAACAAACACTGATGGAGTGCCTACCATGTGCTGGGCCCCTACCTAGCACTGGGGCATAAAGATGAGCAAGGCAGCTCCAAGGGTAAAAACCAAGGGAGAAAACAAGGCGTAGGAAGTAAAAAAGTACCAGAAAAAAAAAAGTCTCCGAATACAAAAATGAAAAAATAAAATTTTAAAAAGGGCAGGGCGACATATCTGCACACTACAGTTCTCGGTAGTCAATTCTGATGACAGAGTCACCAAATTCAGGAAAGGCCGAAAGGAGTAAACTTGATTTAGGAAGGCAGAGTGAGATGTCTCTTGTAGGTTTAAGAAGATCTCCTTCAAAAAACTATAAAAAACGGTTTAAAAAAAAGTTTTGGCACTTAACAGGGGTAAGCTGGCTCTGTGTTCACCCTGGCTGGTAGGCGGGTGTTCAGTGCCCGGCCACGCCGGTTAGCTGAGCTCCCACGGAATTGTGAACCGCTTTGGGACACTGGGCAAAGGCGTGTCCTCGCTTGCCACAGAGGTTACACACGATGCCCTTCCGGCAGTAAGGGCTCAGGTGCCCCTCCTCCCCGCACCTGAAGCACCTGTCCTGTGTGCAGCTGCCGCTCATGTGGGTCCGGGAACCACATTTAAAGCACGTCTTGGGCTGCCCCTTGTACCAGCTGTAGCCCCTCTCGGCCCCCAGGAAAAAGGCTCCCGGCAGGTGCCTGACCCCTCCCTCCCCCTGGCGCAGCTCGATCTCGCACTTGTACTCCCCGGTCCAGATCCCAAACCTGTCGGTCACTTTCACGGGCACGGCCAGCACATCGCAGTGGCGTTTGAGCCAGGTCACGATGTCCTCCACGTCCACCGTCTCGTTCCGGAAGAGAATGAAGAGCGTCTTCAAGCTGGACTTGCTCCGCCCCAGCACCACAAAGTTCTCCCAGCAGTCCTCCTGCTCGCGCTTCTCCTCGTAGACGCGCAGGAACAGGGCTAGCTTCTCCGCCGAACGGAAGCTCACGTCGAACTCGCGACTGCCCGGGATCTGAATGACCGCGTAGATGTCGCTCGGGTCCATGCCGATGGAACGCAGGATGAGCGCGCCCACTACGAAGTCCCTGGTTGGGCAGGCGCCCTCGTCTCCCTGGAAACAGATGCGCACGAGGAAGCGGCCCTTTCCCGGGCCTGCAGCGGAGCCAGCCGCTGTAGCCTGCTCGTCCTGAGGGGGCCGGTCGGCTGCGTCCTCGGCCGCGTCGGGCCTCGCCGGGGTCGTCATGGCTGCCGCCTCAGCCTTCTTCCTCCTGCCCGCCTCGGCTGCACCCTTTTTCTTGCGGGAGTCCGCCGCCTCTCCGGCTGGGTCTCTCCGGCGGCCCTTTGGGTCCCCGCGGCCGGCTGGGGGGAAGTCGCCAAGGCTCGGCGCCGCCAGACCCGCGGGAGCACCGAGCCCGCCTCCCGCGCCGCTGCCGCTCTCTTCCTCCCGCCGCGGCGGCCGTGACTCACGGAATTCGCCCTTCTTCTCGGCCAGGTTCTTCACCACTTGGGCCCAGCCCATCTTCTCGCGGCCGCCCTCGGCCTCCTCGGCCCTGGTCGATGGGCGCGCGGAGCCCAGGAGCTGCAGCCGCCCCCGCTTCCTCTCCTCCTCCGCGCCGCCGCCGGTGGCCATTTTACCTCCTTCCCAGCATCCTCCACTCGCTCCCGCAGCCAAAGTGCGCCCATCGCGCGCGCCCGCCCGGGGTTGTGGGGGTTTGGGCTTTTTTTTTTTTTTGAAATTCGATGCTTCTTTTCCCCGCCCAGCCAAAGTATCTACTTGAGGCGCTCGGGCGTCCTGCGGCTTCGGGCCGGGAACCCCCTGGTAAGGGCTCGACCGCGTTTCCGCTAGTGCTCGCTCCAACCCCACCTCCTCGGCTTCGAAGCGGGATGGGGATCTTGGAGCGCGTCCCTGTCCGTCGCGAGGGTTTGGCAGCTTTGCCCTCGCTCTCGAGGATTTGTTGTTTCGCAAGCCGTCCTCGATGATTTCATTCAAGTGGCTTTGCTAACGGCCCACAGTCCGAAGGCGGGACAGAGTTGAGGAAGATTTCGCCCATCTTGTTTTCGTTTTTGTACCTTTTCTATTTTAAAACAAAACAGACAAAACTTAGCTCTCCCTCCTCCCAAAGCAGATCACAATGCATTATTTTTGCAACCCTGGATTATGGACATTTTCAAACACGCAGAAAGTAGAATTTTGCGGCGAACATTTTACCTTTAACATTTAAACTGTTTTAACTTCCTTTCATTAAAATTTTGCTATACCTTATCACACTACACCTCTATCCGTCACTCCTTTTTTGAGACACTTCCAAGTAAGTGACATTGCATTATTTTTTTAAAAAAAAAGACCTCCATCATATTCGTGATGGCAATTATATTGAGGACTTAAGTGTCCAATATTGTTCTAAGCACATTGCAAGCTTTATCACAAGGAACCTTCCAAAACGGTACTGTAATTACACCCATTTTATAGGAAGCAGGGGGTTGGAGATAGGAGTTAAATCACTTGGCCAAGTGGCAGAGTTAACAGGCAGCCTCACGAGAAGGTGGCTTGTATTTCTTCCACTTTTTTGCTTCTGACATTGTGGAAAAAGGACTCTCTCGATTATACTCCCTAGAAAACCTCCTTCACACAGATTCCCTAACTAAAGCTAGCACTGGACACAATCTGTTACTCCTCCCTGTTCGGTCTCAACTTGTGTTTGGAAGCAGTGATAAAATTTGAGTACTTGAAGGCAATGGGTTTAATATCTTTTGTCATCTTATTTTCTTTACCATAACTGCTTGTATTTCAGGGTGCTTCAGTGATCTGTCTGGATTTAGTGAAAGAAAAGATGATTTGTGGAGTCAGGGAGACCCTAGTTTGAATCTGACTGCTTCCAATCTCAGTTTTGTCACGTGGGGACAGTGACCTCGGTTTTCATAGCTCAATTTGCTCATTCCTAGCAAAGGGTATATTAATATCTACTCTCAGAGGACTAAAATGGGGTTTCTAGGAGATAATCTGTGTCAAAGAGGTTAGTCCACGGTGGGTTTCCAGAAAAGGTTTTTCTTCCTTTCTGCCAGTATTGGATTCTTTCCTATTTCTCTTGCAGTTCTACCTACCATCTGGGAATCCCTGTGAGTTCTTTAAAAGCGTTCCCTTTACTCCACTTCCAGTACTGGTCTCAGGAAGCCAGCATCTCAACTCTTGTGCTTCCGATTCCTTCACTTTATAACTCCTGACCTGATTTCCTCCATCCCTTCTCTGCCCCAAATGCCCAGGATCGTATGTATTGGGATCATTAACTGGAAGTATCAAAATCTTAGATTTACACACTCCACTCTTTTATTCTTTCTGCTTGCCTGCTCATATCTATTTCATGGTTAGGATATTTACATAACCAAACGGAACCTATGTATTTTTTTTTTTTTTGGATGTGGACCATTAAAAAAAAAAATTGAATCTGTTACAACCCTGCATCTTTTTTTTTTTTTTTTTTAATGTTTGGTGTTTTTGGCCTTGAGGCATGTGGGATCTTAGCTTCCCTCCCAGGGATCAGACCCTGCACCCACAGGATTAGAAAGTGAAGTTTTAACCACTGGACTTCCAGGAAAGTCCTAGAACCTATTCATTTTTAATAATTTCTTTTGTTCCTCTTACCCTAACCCCCCACCCCAGGTAACTAGCACACAATCATTTATCTACAAGGCAAGTACTTTAAATAAAGAAATGGGGGAGCTGGAGGGCCCATAGTCTATCTGAAGGGGCAGCTGATAGTCAACTCCAGCTAATTACTGCTCCCACTGTGGCCAGATCTTCCTGTTTTTAAAGTGAAGTCTAACTCTAGTTTCTTTTTTTAAATGGGAAACATTCTTCCTTCTCTTTTTTCTTTGAGGTTGTCTCAGCTATATTTGGATCCTCTGTATAAATTTTAGAACCAGCTTAGTAAATTCCAGGAAACCACTTTTGGGAATTTTAATTGGGTTTACATTGCATTTATACAGAATTGCCATATTATAATACTGAGTCTCCCCATTTATGACCCTCTGGGATTCCTCGTTTATGTAAGTCTTATTTTATGAATTTCAATAGCAATTTATGGTTTTCTTCATAAAGATCTTGTATAATTTCGGGAGGGATTTATTCCAAGGCACCTTGGTTGCTATTGTAAATGGTATCTTTGGAAATCACATATTTGATGTTGGTGTTTAAAGGGAACACATTTGAATTTTTTTGTATTGAACTCATATCTGCCAACAATACTGAAATCTTAAGGTTTCCAATGGCTTTTAGAATCAATTTCTTTTTCTTTGTTGACAGTCATATTGTCTGTAAATAATGAACATCTTTCTGTTCAGATCTTAACACTTTTTCTTGTTTTACTGTACTAGACAGGACCCCTCACAGAATCAAGATATATTGGGCATTTTTGTTTTGTTTCTGACTACTAGGAGATCTGTTTGTATTTTGAAAAGATTTGATCTGTGGACTGGGGTCTGGCTGCTTCTCAGTTTTACTAACCATATCTTCTTCTGTCATAAGATTTTGCTGGTATGGGTATGGCCATTCTTTCCATCAATGCCTTTTTTCTTGTCAACTTTTGCAGATCCAAGTTTTCTCTATTCTCTTTTGGTCATTTTTAGTTTTTTTTCTTGATGATCACTATCAGCACTGTGAATTGGATAAAAGACTAAATAAACATTTATATTGATTTCTCACTGAATTTATTAAAAAAATTGTCAACCATTCCCCTCAGCACTGCTCCAGCAGTCAGCTTGGTCTGACTGTAGACCAAGTCTATAGTCAGAGATCGCTGAAGATTGTAGAGATCGCGGAACCAGAAGCTGTGGGGCCAGGCAGGTATCCTGTGAGCAAAGCAGTCCAGATGGGCACAAAGGCCATCTGAAGAGGGCAGCCTTTACTCATTCCTGGCAGATTATCGCCAGAGAGGGTTATTAGAATTGGTAAGTTTGGCATCTCAGTCTGGATTTTAATGGACAGAGTTTTGAAATTTGCACTATTATTAAAAGGCTAGTTAGGAGACTGTGGGGGAGGTGTGATTCGTGATGGCCTTTGAAAAAAGAAGCAGGTTTTGGAGAACAAGAGAGAAAAAAAATCTGTGACTTAGAATTACTGTTCCTATGCACAGATGAGGAAAGTAGGGTCAGTCACGGAAGTGAATTGCCCAATGTCACAAAGCTTGTAGTAGTTTGAGTGAGTGATAGTTGCTCAGTTGTGTCCAACTCCTTGTGATTCCATGGACTGTACCCTGCCAGGTTCCTCTGTCCATGGAATTATCCAGGCAAGAATACTGGAGTGGGCTGCCATTTCCTTCTCCAGGGGATCTTCCTGACCCAGGCACCGAACATGGGTTTCCTGCATTGCAGGGAGATTCTTTACCATCTGAACCACCAGGAAAGCCTACTATTAAGAGATACTTCTAAGTATAAACACAGGGAGGCCTGGAGTGCTGCAGTCCATGGGATCACAAAGAGTCGGACAAGACTGAGCTACTGAACTGAAGTATAAAGACAGATTAAAAAAACCAAAAAACAGGTTATCTTAAAAAGTATAAGCAGATACATGCTTAACTTTATCTTATAATCTATAGAATATGGAATGAATCCATACTCCTTTTCCAAAGGAATGCCTGACAGGAGTAGCAATAAAGTTATAAATGACAATCATCAATCAGATATAATAATTCAGATGAAGCTTATCTCTCTTGAAGCAAGTGGGTAAGTGGTCAGGAAGGAAATACAATGTGCTTTAACTTTGTATGAAAAATAATGTTCAGTTCCATGTTGTTTAACATAGTTCTGTTTTTTCGATTGTCAAAATCTGTGCCCCCTCAACCATATAAATTCCAAAGCTTATATGGTTATTCACTTATGTATTTCTGCCTCATGTCTGTGAAATGGAGATAACGATGCCTACATCAAGCTTACTGTTTACTGACAGCTTACATTCATGGTTCTATCAGCACACAAGCTGAGGCTCTTTATTTTCCCAGGTACTTATTAACATTGTTTAATTAATTAACAATGCAGCAATTTTAACAGGGTAACGTGGTCCAGAGAAAACTGTTACATTATGCACTTGACATTTCATTTAAAAATTTTCCTTAAAACTGAAAGATTTCATTATGAGATACATTTCAAATGTACTTTATTAAATCTGATAGCTAATTAGAGCCTAAGAAATCATAAAAAAATTACACAATAATATTCAATGAAAAGTTAGTTTTCTGGGCATATTGACATATTAATGTAGTTTTCTTAAAAAAAGTTAATCTCCAGCAAAAGCAGATATTTTTTTGCTTTCTGGGAGAGATCTAGGAGGACAGGAAAGGACTAGGGGTGTTTATAAGAAAAGACCAGTAGCTGTTTCCATCAGGGAGGTGGTGCTCATCAATATTGAGACTCAATACTCAGATGACTTTCTGGTTAAAATCATTGGTTAAGATAGGTGATAATTGGGCCATTTTTATCTTGACAACTGAGATAAAACTATAAACCGTCAATGTTTAGGGACCCAGAACCAATTTATTATTATTTTAGCATGATTATCCTTTCAAGTTATCATAATCTGTTACTGGCTTCTTGTCTAAGAATATACAGGGCCTTAAGGTGAGGTTTTAGGGTAAATGACTAGCAAGTAAAAATCAAAGACTGCCTTCAGGAGACCAAAGCCACACCCACTGCCTGATGGACAGGATTACCTATTAACCCCATCATTTTGGAGTCTGCCTAACACCAGAAAATCCTTCAAGTTCTGATAGCCACATACTGACAAGAAAGGCTGTTGAAATTTATTTAGTTAGACACATTGAGTTGCTACTGCTGTTCAGGGTCTGTTTCTGAAGACTTTCCATTATAGGTTAGTATAATTTTTTTCAGGTAAGAAACTTGGTTTCAACTGTTACTTGTTTAAATAGTCCTAAAAGTATTTCCCCTGGGATTTTCTCCACATAGAGAAGTTATCCATATAATTATTTTTAAACAGTCTTTCTAGCTTTGGGAAGACTTTGCCCTCCCTCCAACACACACACACACACACACACACACACACACACACACGAACATGACCAAATCAGCTGTAAAGTACAGCACACAGAAATGACTGTCGGCCTCCTGTGAGGACACTGAATGCCGTCTATCCCATAGGTCAGTCAGCAATCTGCATGTGTTTCTGAGGAGAAATCAATTGAGTCCCTCTGCTGTTGTGGCTTCTCCAAAGACAGCCCTTCCCATAACAGTTGTTTTGGACTTTATCCACCATGCTTAACTCATCTGCATTTCAATGCTTCCTCCCACTCAACAGTCAATCCAAGAGTTCTTCAGAGGGACTTCCCTAGTGGTCCAATGGCTAGAACTCTGCACTCCCAATGCAGGGGGCCCGGGTTCCATCCTTGGTCAAGGAACTAGATCCCACATGCTGCAACTAAGACCCTAAGACCCAGTGCTGACAAATAAATATTTTTTAAAAAAGAGTTCCTGGGAATTGTTGGAAATATTGATTGCATTTTACTTCAAAAGTCTTTCATCTGCTTCAAAGTTATTGTGAAGATTAAATAATCTGCTATATCTAAATGTCTGGTATAATGCATTGTGAACTCCCAAAGTTTTCCAGATGTGAAGCTGATCACAGCAACCCCACACCATGCATAAAGTGAGCCCCACCCCAGGGCTCGAAAGGTAAGGGAATACCTACTCTCCAGTAAGAATGCGTGGCCTTGTTGAGCCATTTAGGACTTTGTCTTTTAGCCAAGGATAATGTTGTAACAAATCCAGCTAGCATTCCTATTGCAGCATCAGTACCAAGGAGAATTCCACCTTTAACCAGGAAAAGCCAGTCATCAGTGGATACTAGAGCCTCCACCTGGCAGGACAGCTCTGCGACCCCAGTGCCTTCTGTCTCCATGTTTATCTAGTCTCCTCTCCTTTTAAGGGCATGACCAAAAACTGCACATGTTTCTTCTGCTCACATTTGCCAAAACCTAATCACATGGCCTCATGTAGCTACAAGGGAGGTTGGGAAATGAGATCTTTATTTTTATTTATGTTTTCTTTATTATTTATTTATTGAAGTATAGTTAATTTACAACATTGTGTGCTTTTTCCATAGAAGTCTTTTCTGTTGACCACAGTGTGCAGTGCTCTTTAAAACATTTTCCTGTGATTTTAAGAGGGGGAGAAGTTTGGGAGCTCTGGCCTAGTGTTCTCTCTCTTTTTTTAAAGTAGATTTTTAAACATATAGAATGATAGGTTTAAACAATTTTATTTTATTTATTTATTTTGGCTGTGTTGGGTCTTAGTTACAAGATGTAGGATCTTTTGTTGTGGTGCATGGAGCCTTTAGTTGTGTTATGCAGGCTCCAGAGCATGCAGGATTCAGTAGTTGCTGCACATAGGCTTCTCTAGTTTCAGCTTGTGGGTTCTCTAGTTGCTCCTTGGCATGTGGGATCTTAGTTCCCTGACCAGGGAGCAAACCCGCATCTCCTGCATTGCAAGGCAGGTTCTTAATTGCTGGATCACCAAGCCTTGTGTTCTATGGAAACATTCCCCTATTGAAGTGTGACTGATTTTAAATTAATTTGCTCCTTCCAAATTATTTTTTAAAACAGGAATGCACTTTTAAATCTGTGCTCTATCTAGCAAATCTGAGGTGTGGAGAGAGAACTGGAGTGGGGTAAGGGTGGGAGCTGGTACTTGTAGTCTTGGAGTAAGGGGCAAAGTGGGGTGTTTGTATGGGTGGTCGTGGGAGTAAGCAGTCTGACTCTACATTACTTTGAAGGTATTGCTGACAGATTTGGATGTGGGAAGAGAGATGAGTCAAAAGATGAGTTAAAAATGACTCCAGGGGAATTCCCTGGCAGTTCAGTGGTTAGAGCTCTGCACTTTCACTACAGCGCAAGCCTTCCTGGGTGTGGCAAAAAAAAAAGACTCCAGGAAGAGAGTTGCCACTTGGAGTTGGCTAAAAGTGGGGAAATATTGAGTGTTAGTTGCCTCTCAGGTACCCAAATGGAGATGCTGAGTAGGCAGTTGGATGTATGTGACTGGAAGAACATGGAGAGGCTGGAGATGTGAGTCTAGGAGGCATCTGGGTAAAGATGGCATCTGAAGTCACAAGACTGAAGGGGAGCATGAATGGATAGAAAAAAAGAGAGGGCGGAGTCCGAGTCCTGGGGCAACCTGGGAGTAAAGGGAGAAAAAGAGAAAGCAGGAAAAGAGAAGAAAATGAGGTGGGAAGCAGCGCTAGAGAGTGGTTTCCAGGACACCATGTTTAGAAAGTGTGTCAAGGAGGGAGTGATCCATTGTGTCAAATGCCGCAGATCGGCTGAGGAAGATGCACACAGAGAAGTTGAGCAAAATGGAGCTCACTGGCAGCGCTGACAGTGGCAGTTTCAGTGGAGAGGTGGAGAGTGAAAGCCTGATTGAAGAGGCAAAAAGGAATGGGAAACAGTAGGCAAACCTCTTTAGAAGTTTTGCTTTAAAGTGAAGCAGAAATGGGAGGGTAGCTGGATGGGAAATGTTCGCTTTTTTTTAAACAAGAAATTAAAATATGTTGGTAAAGCAGTGAAAATACAGAGGAGAGGGTGATGGAGAAAATGGGGGAAATTCCTGGGGGAAAGTCCTAGAGAAAATGAGAAAGGACAGGTTTCAGTGCACAATAGGAATCGAGGTCAGCAAACAGTTTATAGAGTCTCAGTAGGGAGGCATGTGGGTGGGTGAATGAGGTGATGTGAACCTGAGTTTACTGATTCCCATGATTTTCCCGGTGAAACAGGAAGCAACGTAATCAGCCAAGAGTAAGGATGGAGAAGGACGTGATGGAGGTTTGCTGAGAGGAGGAATATGACATAATTCTTTAGCATGATAGGCGGGGCCAGCTGAGGAGAATTTGAAACCGCGATGCGTGGAATGTGGCGAGAGCTACTTTTTCCAGTGCGATATTGGTCCCTCTAGGCGCTCGGTAGTCTGCGTCCGTTTCCTTGGAGACCGAGACAGGCGAGAAAGCATCAGGTCTCTCTGGGAAGTTTGAGTGGCCTTGGTTACCGCGCGATCCACGCTGAGACAAAGAAGTTGGAGAAGCCGAAGAAACAGGCATCCCCCAAAATCGGGGCCCCAAAGCCTCGGGACTCTTCTTCCATTCTCCCTAATGGCGCGCAACTTTCCAAAGTATGTGAAAGCGGTAAGGAGGAAGGTGGAGTGCGCATGCGTGGCCCCCATCCTAGCGCTGGCTGGGTCCTCTCCGGGTGTCATCCCGCTCGTTTGACCCCGCCCTCTCCCCCCACCCCCTTATCTTCCTAGACCCGCCTCTCTCGCGTGTTCTCAGGCTCCCGCTAGGCTTGTGTCCTTAGTGACTGAGGTTTCGGGTTCGAGACCCCATCCCAGTTTCATGCTTGCTGCTTGCATTCTCACGGGTTGGGACTGATTGGAGTATTTTCCCGACCCAACACTTTGCAGACGCAGCCGCTCTGGGATCGGCTCCACAGTCCCCCAGTTCCAGGTTCTGGTGAGTCCAGGAGGGCTAGGGTCGGTGTGGGGGTGGGGCTTGCTGACCCGGGGCGTGCCTCAGAACCTCAGTTTTCTCACCGTCTTATCAGGAGGTAAGGATATATTATGCTGCTCTCTTCTTTATCTCTGATTGCATATCTGCTTTCCTATCGGGTCTTTTCCATGTCTTCTGTTTCTCAGTTCTTAGCACCTCCCGGCCTGGATGTGCTTAGTAAATTCTGGCTGGCTGATGCAAATTTGATAACATTTAGGGAGCACTTACCACATGCTTTACAAATATCTTTTGGAATGTACCAACCTATGGGGGTAGGTTTTTAAATATGGTCCAGTTTACAGATGAGAAAATTGAGGCTCAGAGAGGTAAACCCACTTGGTCAAGGTTACAGATATCAGTAAGGGGGGAAGCTGGGATTTGAGCCCATGAGCTGTGTGACTGATTTGTGTTATGTCTGGTAGGATTATGTTCCATGGCAGCGGTCCAAGCAGAGAGCCAAGCCATCTGCTCTGCCTCCAATCCCACAGACTGTGGGCACTAAGAAAAATGAAAGGAAGACCTGGTCTACCATCCAGCCAGGTGGGCAGAGGTCCTTGGGCGCTGGAGAAGGAGGTGGGGACAGGATGGGGTAGAGGTTCTTGGCCCTTGGTGACAGCATTTATATCAGGGTAGGCTAACTGCTTGGAGAAGGCAATGGCACCCCACTCCAGTGCTCTTGCCTGGAAAACCCCATGGACAGAGGAGCCCGGTAGGCTGCAATCCATGGGGTCACTAAGAGTCGGACACGACTGAGCGACTTCACTTTCACTTTTCACTTTCATGCATTGGAGAAGGAAATGGCAACCCACTCCAGTGTTTTTGCCTGGAGAATCCCAGGGACAAGGGAGCCTGGTGGGCTGCCATCTACGGGGTCACACAGAGTCAGACATGACTGAAGTGACTTAGCAGCAGGCTAACTGCTATAACAAACAGTCCCCAGATTTGAAGTATTAATACAGATGCTTGTTTCTCATTTATGTCAAAGTACATTTGTGGATCTGGGGGGAGGGGGGTAATCTTTTTCACATGATCATTCTGGGGTCTAGGCTCCATCACCTTGTGACTAGGAGGACATCTTGTAAGGTCCCGAAGTCCTCTGTTGGGTCCTTTTGCATTCAGCAGAGAGAAGAAAGAGAGCAAGAATATGGATGATCTTGGGGACAGTTCTTTTTCAGGGCCTAGACTTGAAGTGACACACATCACACCCACTCATATTCCCATGTCCTTAACTCAGCCACATGCCCACTTTTAACCCCAAGGAAAGATGAGAAATGTAGTCCAGCTAGGAAAAGAAAACAGAGTTAGGTGAACTTGGGATAATCTCTGCCACATCACTGTCACACCTTCCAGGGGAGTTCTGAGGCCTTGGCTTAGGCAAACATGGATTCAGATCTTGGTTCTCTCATCTGCTCTCTTGGGAAAGTCATTCATCTCTCTAAGTTTCTGTTTCCTCATTTTTAAAATGAGGACACTAATACTTACCTGATATGATGTGAGAGTTAAATGAGAAGATCCGTGTAAAGCCCATTGTTATTCAACCTTATGAGACTCAGCACTCCTTTTAATGACATATATTTTGTAATATTCCTTTAATATCCTGAAATAAACTTCATAGATAATATAATCTACCTATGTATATAATTTAAAAGTTAATATAATGCCCTAACTGTAAAGTAAAGAAAAAATACAAAAAGAAATGAAAAAGAAATGCAAAATACCAAGAAAAAGAAATGCAAAAAGGCAAAATGGCTGTCTGAGGAGGCCTAACAAATAGCTGAGAAAAGAAGAGAAGCTAAAAGCAAAGGAGAAAAGGAAAGATATACCCACTTGAATGAAGAGTTCCAAAGAGTAGCAAGGAGAGATAAAGACTTCCTCAGTGCTCAATGCAAAGAAATAGAGGAAAACAATAGAATGGGAAAGACTAGAGATCTCCTCAAGAAAATTAAAGATACCAAGGGAACATTTCATGCAAAAATGGGCACAATAAAGGACAGAAATGGTATGGACCTAACAGAAGCAGAAGATATTAAGAGGTGGCAAGAATACACAGAAGAACTATACAAAAAAGATCTTCACGACCCATATAACCACGATGGTGTGATCACTCACCTAGAGCCAGACATCCTGGAATGTGAAGTCAAGTGGGCCTTAGGAAGCATCACTATGAACAAAGCTAGTGGAGGTGATGGAATTCCAGTTGAGCTATTTCAAATCCTGAAAGATGATGCTGTGAAAGTGCTGCACTCAATATGCCAGCAAATTTGGAAAACTCAGCAGTGGCCACAGGACTGGAAAAGGTCAGTTTTCATTCCAATCCCAAAGAAAGGCAATGCCAAAGAATGTTCAAACTTCCGCACAATTGCATTCATCTCACATGCTAGCAAAGTAATACTCAAAATTCTCCAAGCCAGGTTTCAACAGTACATGAATGGTGAACTTCCAGATATTCAAGCTGGATTTAGAAAAGGCAGAGGAACCAGAGATCAAATGCCAGCATCTGTTGGATCATTGAAAACGCAAGAGAGTTGCAGAAAAACATCTACATCTGGTTTATTGACTATGCCAAAGCCTTTGACTGTGGATCACAACAAAATGTGAAAAATTCTTAAAGAGATGGGAATACCAGACCACCTTACCTGCCTCCTGAGAAATCTGTATGCAGATCAAGAAGCAACAGTTAGAACTGGACATAGAACAACAGACTGGACAGAAAAGGAGTACGTCAATGCTGTATATTGTCATCCTGCTTATTTAACTTATATGCAGAGTACATCATGCGAAATGCTGGGTTGCATGAAGCACAAGCTGGAATCAAGATTGCCTTATGGCAGAAAGTGAAGAAGAACCAAAGAGCCTCTTGAGGAAAGTGAAAGAGGAGAATGAAAAAGTTGGCTTAAAGCTCAACATTCAGAAAACGAATCATGGCATCCAGTCCCATCACTTCATGGCAAATACATGGGGGAAACAATGGAAACATTGACAGACTTTATTTTTGGGGGGCTCAAAAATGACTGCAGATGGTGACTGAAGCCATGAAATTCAAAGACGCTTGATCCTTGGAAGAAAAGCTATGACCAACCTAGATAGCATATTGAAAAGCAGAGACATTACTTTGCCAACAAAGGCCCGTAGTCAATCTATGGTTTTTCCAGTAGTCATGTATAGATGTGGCAGTTGGACTATAAAGAAAGCTGAGCACTGAAGAACTGATGAAGAATTTTGAACTGTGGTGTTGGAGAAGACTCTTGAGAGTCCCTTTGACTGCAAGGAGATCCAACCAGTCCATCCTAAAGGAAATCAGTCCTGAATGTTCATTGGAAGGACTGATGCTGAAGCTGAAACTCCAATACTTTGGCTATCTGATGCCAAGAACTGAGTCATTGGAAAAGACCCTGGTGCTGGGAAGGATTGACGGTAGGAGGAGAAAGGGACGACAAAGGATGAGATGGTTGGATGGCATCACTGACTTGATGGACATAAGTTTGAGCAAGCTCTGGGAGTTGGTGATGGACAGGGAAGCCTGTTATGCTGCAGTCCATGGGATAGCAAAGAGTTGGACATGACTGAGCGACTGAACTGAACTGAATGGAACTGTAAAGTAAAGGAAAAGGCAAGTTATTTACATTTAAATAGCAAACGTTTCATTATGTAAATGTTCAGGATGGCATGAGCAAGTCATCAGAAGCTTACTCATAGATGTGGCATCATGGTGAATGTAACAGTTGCGAATGCTGACTGACACACGATGGAAATTGGGGACTCAAATACCAAGAGGGATTTTTCATTGCAACCCGATTTCCAAAGTTGTGTCATCTCTTACTAGAGTTCTAAACAAAACAAGGCACAATCTTCCCCTGATTGGAGCTGCTTCATTGGAAAATTCAGCATTATGTTGTTGTTTAGTTGCTAAGTTGTGAATGACTCTTTTCGACCCCATGGACTACAGCATCAGGCTTCCCTGCCCTTCACCATCTCCCAGAGTTTGCTCAAACTCATGTCTGTTGAGTCGATGATGCCATCCAACCATCTCATCCTCTGTCACCTCCTTCTCCTCCTGCCCTCAATCTTTCCCAGCATCAGGGTCCTTTCCAGTGAGTTGGCTCTTCGCATCAGGTGGCTATAGTATTGGAGCTTCAGCTTCAGCATCAGTCCTTCCAGTGAGTATCCAGGGTTGATTTCCTTTAGGACTGACTGATTTGATGTCCTTGCAATCCAAGGGAGTCTTGGTAGTCTTCTATAGCACCACAATTCAAAAGCATCAATTCTTCGGCACTCAGCCTTCTTTATGGTCCAACTCTCACATCTGTACATGACTACTGGAAAAACCATAGCTTTGACTATATGACCCTTTGTCGGCAAAGTGATGTCTCTACTTTTTAATATGCTGTCTAGGTTTGTCATAGCTTTCCTTCCAGGGAGCAAGCATCTTTTAATTTCTTGGCTGCAGTCACTGTCTGCAGTGATTTTGGAGCCCAGGAAAATAAAATCTGTCACTGTTTCTGTTTTTTTTTTTTCCATTTTTATAGTTACATGTAAAACAAAATCAGGTTCTGGGATCAGATCATTATAATCGGATTTTACCTATGTCAGTATCTAGTAGGACTTAGAAAAGTTAAACAAGATAGGAGAATTCTATGTCCTATGGGGTTGTCCTGTCTGGGAGATATTGGGACCCTTAGTTTTTATGTGAACCACAGATTCCCCCAGCAGTATATGTAAATACCCCTGTTGAGCTGTTGAGAGTCATTGATGTAAAGTGATAAGCACACGACATTGTGATAGTGACAGAATTTTTGTCTTTGGTCCTATTCAAACAGCATCTACAAGGAAACGCTTGCCCTTTCCTTTCACTGGGAAAGCAGTGAGGTATGTAATAGACACAACCACAACCAGAACAAGAGCAATTAACATATGCCAAGGACATATGTGCTAGATACTATCTGAGCAATTTATGCATATCACTTCATTTAATCTTCCCAACAGCCCTGTGAGATGGGTGCTGATGTTATCACCTCCTCTTACAGATGAGGAACCTGAAGCACAGACAGGTGCAACTCCCAAGGCCACACAGGTAGGAGGGGGCACAGCCAGGCTGTGATATTTGGCAGTTTGGCTCCAGGACCCAGAGTCAACCACTGGAGAAATGTAGACCTGAGCTGGTGTTCCAGTGTCCCTTCTTGCTAGCAATTCTATTTGAGTTACTGATCCCAGCCTCAGTTTCCTTCCCTGTGGAAATGGGCACAAAGATTCCTGCCTTGTTCAAGTGTAATCTATATAAATAACAACAGTTAGCATCTGCTGAGGACTCAGTTTGTGTTAGGCTCTATTGTAGAGGCCTTATTTGTTCATTCATCCATTCATTCACTCATTCATTCATTCATATGTCCATTCAGCAGCAGCCATTTGCTGAGCCCCCGGTGTACACAGCATTGGGCTGAGTGTTGTTGACTTAGGAGAAAGATTGGTTTCTTGCCGTGTAGTTCATAGTCCCAACCTCACACATGTAATTACACAAAACTTTAAATACACTTGTAGGGACTTCCATGGTGGTCCAGTGGTAAAGAATCTGCTTTCCAATGCAGGGGAGTTGGGTTTGATCCCTGGTTGGGGAACTAAGGTCCCAATGCCTTGGGGCAACTAAATCTGCTGTGCTGCAACTAGAGGGCCCACGAGTCACAGCAAAGTGCAGCTAAAAAGAAAAAAAAAATACACTTAAAATTGAAGGTCATGATCTCATTCATGGGCTTCCCTGGTGGCTCAGTGGTAAAGAATCCGCCTACAATGCAGGAGACGCAAATGATGAGGGTTCAGTCCCTGGGTCAGGAACATCCTCTGGATGAGGCAATGGCAACCCACTTCAATATTCTTGCCTGGGAAATCCCATGGACAGAGGAGCCTGGTGGGCTACAGTCTCTGGGGTCGCAAAAAGCCAGACACGACTGAGCAACTGAGCACGTACGCATGATCTCATTCACTTCTGGAAATGGTGTCATCACCATTTTACAGATGAGGACACAAGCTTGGGTTGGTAGCATGTCTTGTGGAAAGTCATGTCCTTGAGGGCAGCTTTTGAGTATTAAAAAAAGATAAATCTGCTGATTCCACCAAGATGGAGTAGCCCCATTCCTTCCTGGTCCTCCCTTTTGCAACTAAAAATGCCTGGACACTACACAACAGAGATAGGCTCTGAAAACTGTAAAGAAGAAAGTGGGCTGATAGAATGGGGAGCATACACCATCATCTGGCCTTCATGCTGAATTTCAACAGGAGATTGTCTGCTAAAAAGAAGATGAAATAGGATCCAGAGCAATATCTAAGACACCCAAGATACAATCAGAATCACCCATCATACCAACAATTAGAAAAATCACAACATGAATGAGAAAAGACAGACACCAACACTGAGATGAATCAGATAGAACTATTTGACTATTCTTATTTATAGATGACATGACTGTCTACATAAAAAATCTTAAGGAATCTACTATATCTAAAAAGAAACTAGAAGTAATGAGTTGACCAAGGTTGCAGGATACTAGCACAACACACAAAAACCCATCACATTTCTATGTACTAATAATAAATATGTAGAAATCAAAATAAAAAACGCAATACATTTACAGTCACACCAAAGAAAATGAAATATTTAGGCATAAACTTAACAGAACACGTATAGGATCTGTAAGCTGAAATCTATATAATGCTAATGTAAGAATCAAAGAAGACCTAAATAAATGGAGAAACATACTGTGTTCATGGATTAGAAGACTCAACATTGTAAAGATGTCAGTTCTCAGATTGATTCATGTTTAATGCAATCCCAGTCAAAATCCCAGCAAGTTTTTTGTCGGCATAGACAGGTTTATTCTAAAATTTATACAGAAAAGCAAGGTCCTAGGATAGATAAGACAATTTAAAGTGAACAATATTGGAAGAATCACTTTACCTGATATTAATGTCTACTATTTGGTTATAGTAATCAAAACAGCATCGTATTGTTAGAGAAACACATAGATCAATAGAACAGAATAAAAAACCAGAAACAGCCACACAAATACCCAAGCAATTTTTGACAAAGGTGCAAGAACAGTGGAGAAAAGAAAGCCTTTTCCATAAATGGTGCTAAAGCAGATGGACATCCACAGATGAAAAAATGAACTTCTATTGAAGTCTCACAACTTATACAAAAATTAACCCAAAATGTAAATTTAAAATGAAATCACAATTAAATGTAAAATGTAAAACAGTAAAACTTTTAGAAAAAACATGAGAGCAAAATCTTTGGGACTGATGGCAAGTGAAGAGTTCTTTGTCTTTGTACCAACAGTGGATTCATAAAAGAAAAATGGAATAAATGGACAGGTAGGATTTCATAAAAATGTATGACTTCTGTTCTTTTCACAGTCTTCACAGAGATTAAGTATGAAGCTATGTACTTGGATAAAATGTTTGCAAACCACATACCTGACAAAGGACTGCTTTGTAGAATATATTGGGAACCCTCAAACTCAACAGAAAAACAATTCAGTTAAAGAGTTAAAGGCAAAACACTTGAAGAGACATTTCACCAGAAGAGGAAATACATATGGTAAATAAGCACAGGAAAAGATGTTCAACATCATTATCCACTGCTGCTGCTGCTGTTGCTAAGTCGCTTCAGTCGTGTCCAACTCTGTCCAACTCTGTGCGACCCCATAGACGGCAGCCCACCAGGCTCCCCCGTCCCTGGGATTCTCCAGGCAAGAACACTGGAGTAGGTTGCCATTTCCTTCTCCAATCATTATCCACTAGGGCTATGCAAATTAAACCAGAATGGGGTGTCACTGAACATCTATCAGAATGACTAAGATGAAAAATAGTTATAATGCCAAGTGTTGGCAACAGCAAGAGATTGGGTCATTCGTTTCTAATGAAACCAAGCACACATTTCCCATAATGATCCAACAGTTGCACTCTTGGGCATTTATTCCAGAGAAGTGAAAACTTTTGGTCACACAAAAACCAAACTGTTGGGCATTTATTCCAGAGAAGTGAAAACTTAACCGTCACACAAAAACCAGTGCATGACAGTTTCACTTTAGCCTGATTCATAATACCCTCAAACTGGAAACAATCCAGATGTCCTTTAATGAGTGAGTAGTTAAAGAAACTATGGTGCATCCATTCCACATAATACTATTCAGAAGGAAAAGGAAAGGACTTTTGATACTTTCACTAACTTAGATGAATCTCCAGTGAATTACGCTGAGTGAGAAAAGCCGATCTTAGAAGTATCATATTATTAGATTCCATTTGTATAAGATTCTGGGAATGACAGAACTGTAGAAGTGGAGAATAGATTCATGAATGCCGGCGGTGGGAGGAGGATGGAAGGGGAGGGAAATGCGCGTGGCAGTACGAGGCCCCAGGAGCAATCCTTTGCGTCTGTGGAACTGCTCTGTAACATGCTGTCTATCAGTGTCCTGCTTGTGACGCTGTGCTTAGTTTTATAAGATGTTATCATTGGGAGTAACGGGGTTGAGGAAACACAAGATTTCTTTGTATTATTTCTTAAAACTGCAGGTACTCTGAATTTATTTCAAAATTAAAAGTTTAATTAAAAAAAGATAAATCAGGGCTACCACCACTAATGAAAAGAAATACGCGTTATTAAACTGACAAATCTTCCTAAGTATTTTAAGTTCAACCTACAAATGTTATAATTTTTAAAAACCCTCGTAAAGGAGATTTTGGAACTTGGTTAATTAAATTCCCTTAAATTGTTTAAGCTACGTTTAAAATTTAATATATACATTTTCACTTTCAAAAAGTTTACTTGTTCTGATTAACAAAACCATTGGGCATGTAATGTAATTCTTGTATATCTAATAAATAAACCTCTAAATGTGGGTAATCTTATGTTCTCTTAAAAGTTGTGGTAATTTATATACATTTAATAAGATTGTATTAAACCTTGCAACTTAAAACAAATCTAAATCAAAATCTCATTTACGTATTTTGAATTAGAATCACAAGGGACTTCCTTGGTGGTCCAGTGGCTAAGACTGAATGTAAGGGGCCCGAGTTCCATCCCTGGCCAGGGAACTAGATCCCCCATGCCGCAACTGAAGATCCTGCATGCTGCAACAAAGATCAAAGATCCCACATGCTGCAACTAAGACCTGCATGCCAGTGCAGCCAAATAAATAAATAAATAAAAATAAATATTTAAAAAAATTAGAATTACAAGAGTAATTATTAATCACTCCATCTCTCAAACAGTTTCAAGTAAATATCAGATAATTCATAACTTTAACTCAAAAGTACTCTAATTTGCTTTGTCACCTCAGTACTTAATACTAAATTATGGATATCAATCCATTAAAGAAATAATATTTTTCAAAATGAACTGGGTTGCACCTCTAACAGGGCCTTTGAGGGCAGCATTTGTGATGTGATGGTTTGTGTGATTTGCCTCACGCCGGTGCAGGACACGCCAAGAGGAATCAGGGGTTCTTGGAACATGCCCTCTGAGTGTCTTCTGCTCTGAATTATTTTCGTATACTTCATATCTGGCAGGACCACAGGTTTTACAGGTATTTCAGAGACAGTGTTTTGCTTGGCTCCGGTATCTTTATCTGATGCTGTGGTCCTGATCCCAGTTCTCAGGTCACTGGTAATAACAGTGACAACTGGTAATTTATATTTGCACTGAATATGTGTTAAGCATTATTCCAAACACTTTAAAGGACAGTAACTTCTTATTTAGTCTTCACGACAATCCTGTGAAGTAGTCATGATGATGATTCTTGTATTATAGAGTAATGGGGAAGTGAGGGGCAGAGAGGTCATGTGAGCTGCCAGATTCAAACCCAGGCTGTCTAGCTCATTAGTTATTGCTTTTAACCTCTTTCCCTCCTGAGCTTACCACTGGCCAGCTTGGGGGGAAAGATGAGGGTGTCTGGCCATCTCGCACTGCTACCCCTCACTGCCCCTCTGTTCAGCCTCACAGTCAGTACGGTATGTGGAAGTTCCCTGGGCTTCGCTGTCCTTTATAACAAGGACCAGAGTGGGGCCTGGGAGCTTACTGATGGATGTGAGCTTTGGCCTGTCTCACTGTCATACACTATAAGGCCATGAGTGGATGCAGTTGGGGCCTGGGCTGTCTGACTGTTTCTCCTGACTCTCTCTCTGTCCTTTCCCATGCCCTAGGGTGGCAATCCAAGCCTACCTTGTGGATGACAAGCCAGCCGAGGAATCCACTAGAGCTGCGCAGAGGAAAGTTAGACTCTGGGAAGACACAGGCCACAATCCGACTAATGAGAGTATGAGCATCCTGCCACAGGCACTGGGGGCCAGGGCCAGGGGTGGGGGATGGTCGTAGTAAACATGCCCTGAGCACTTCATTGGGTGCCTGCCTGCAGTCTTGTTCTCCTCACAGCAACCCCATGGGCATGCTTATCATCAGCCCTGTTTTACAGAAGGGAAAACTGAGATGCATGGAGATAAATGACTTGCACCAGATCACACAGTTAGAAAATACAGTACCAAGGGTCAAAGGCAGTTAGACAAAGATTTGCCTTTGTGTTTAAGATTCAGGAAAATGATTGGAATCACTTTATTTCATTGCATTAGGAATACAATCTAGTGGCTTGTTCATTTACAAACTCTGGGAAATTAACCTTTCATGAAATACAGTGCATCTTGAAGCAAGACTTAGGAGCTTCCTATTAAAACTTTTCACATCAACTGATAGAACTTTTGATCATTCATTTTCTCAAAATCTGTTGTTTATTATGGCTTCTGAACAATGTTTCAAAGTATTTGAAATGAACTAGAAGAAGTGGGGGCATTAGTGTCCATAGCAGAAAGTAACATACCAAATACTATAACTACTACAAAATATTATAGAAGAGTTCTTAACTTCTTCAGGAAAGTTTTTAATAGCTCAATGAACAATGACTGTTATATAAAGAAATAGGGAGAAATGTATTTGCCTTGAAATCGTTTTTTTCCCTTTAACCTTCAATTTTGCAAAAATGAGTTGTTAGAGGCAGCCCAGTATTCTTAAAGGAGGAGCTCATATTTCTGATGTTATTTTTATCCTGACCTTAGAAGGGTTATGTGTTTTTGTTTGATATGAAACCTGAACCTGGACAATTGGCTCTAAAATCTGTGCTCCTAACCAGTTCCTAATACTCTCTCTTATAATCATTCATTTGTTTAGTCAACAAATATTTGAGCATCTACTGTGTCTCAGACCTTGTTCTAAGTGTGGGAATTCACCAGTGGTGTGGCCTATGACCTTAGGGAGCTCACAGTCTGCTAGGGGAGGCAGATAACAAACAAGATAGATAAAAATATGCTACGTGTAGTGAAGATAAGAGCTATGAAGAAGTATATAATAAGGTTAGGGGGCTAAAGGGCCACAGAGGAGGAGGTGGCCATGACCATTTTAGGAGGGTGGTCAGGGAAGGCTGTCAAGGTGGTGACATCTGAGGCAGGAAGGCTCCAGGCAGAAGAACTGGAACTGCAAAGGCCCTGAGGTTCATAGGAGTCCCCGGGCTGCTGTTGCTGTGTGCCGAGTGGGCTGTGGGGACAAGGGGGAAACAGAGCAAGAATGCAGAAACGACCCAGTTGGTTTGTTCTTGGAGTTGGAGTAGGATTCTGACTCTGCCCCTCAGCCTCAGGACAGTTTTTTATTCAAGCACCAACTCCCGAGAGTGCCAACGATGTGTCAGGCACCAAGCTGGGTGCTGGGGAGATAGCCATGAACATTATCCCAGAATCCGTGCTATGATGGAGCTTATACTTTAGCATAACAAATTAAAAAGGGGAGACGCATAACAAATTAAAAAACCTCCAAAGAATATTTACTCATCAGTTGATTAAGCCCACCCTTATGGAGCGCTAGGCACTGTTCTGTGTGCGTGCTGGAGATACAGCTGTGACAAGACAACCAAAGCCCCTGCCCTCCTGGCTGTAAAATTCTAGTTGGGAAGACAGACAAGAAAGAAGAAAATAAGAAAAATATGTTGGGGCTTCCTTAGTGGTCCAGCGGTTAAGACTTCTTTCAATGCAAAGAGGGCTTCCCTGGTGACGCAGGGTAAAGAATTCGTCCGCGATGCGGGAGACCTTGATTCCATTCCTGGGTCGGGAAGTTCCCCTGGAGAAGGGAATGGCAACCCACTCCGGTATTCTTGTCTGGAGAATCCCATGGACGGAGGACCCTGGCGGGCTACAGTCCATTGGGTCGCAAAGAGTCAGACACGACTGAGCGACTAACACACACATAGTTCACTGATTCTAAGAAGCCACTGGTAATAAGGCGCACCTTTATCTTAATAACTCACTAATTAAATATTTTTCAGCTAGACTGTAACACGCCACCAGCTGTAAGATACAGCTCCACCCCAGAGTATAAAATTATGGGGAAATGGGTGTTTCAGAAAGGATGAAATAATTCAAGGTGTTCTGACCCGCAGACAATAGAGAACAGCCGCCCAGCTCGGGTGGCATTTATCAGTAGGGGCCACAAGGGGGCGGATTGCGGCGGGAGGGACGTGGTCCTTGGGCTCCGGGAGGTGCCGGCCGGCCCCGCGCATCGCCGCCTCCCTTCCCTGTCTTTCCGCCCGCAGACAATGCTCCGGAACCGGCGAACCTCGTACCAGGAGCTCTGCGACCACGAGGACTTCCTCACCAACCACTGTGGGGAACTGATCAAGGCCATCCAGGACACAGAGGACAGCGCGGCCCTGAAAGTGCGGATGTTGCTGCAGCAGCAGGACGTCTACATGGTGATTCTCCCCGCCTTGGCCCCGCAGCCCCGCCTTCGCCCTGAGCCGCCGTCCAGCCCGCGACACCGCCCCTCCCGAGCCCTCGGGCGCCCTCTCCTGCTTTCTCCCGGCCGGTTGCATAAGCTCCTTCCTCCGTCTGGAAGATAGCATCTTTTACACACTCCACTCTCCCCGCCCCCCGCACCCCTACCTGGGTCTTGGAATCAGACTGGGGGTAGGGTGGGGACTCATCCCAGTTCAGCACTAATTAGCTGGAAGGCTCTGAGTCAACCTCTGAGCCCCATACAAGTTGGACACAATAGCGCTTACCCCGAAAAGGAGTTGCACCTGGCACACAGGAGGTGTGGGCCCCAGTGGGGTTGGGTCTGGGGACTCCTCTGAGGAAGTACTGAGTTCTCTGACGGTCCCTGCTTTGGCAGCACCAGTGGAAGCGGGGGTGGTGGGGTGATGGTGGTGGTGAGCTAACGCCCCCCCACTCCCACAGACCATCACTGACATCTTGGAGTACTCCAACAAGATGAAGCTGCACCAGATGAAGTGTGAGCTCCAGGAATGGGAGGAGAAGGAGGAATCCAAGATCCGCAGTAAGAATCTCTCCGCGGGTTAGTTGACCCTCACCTGGCTCTCTAGGGGAAGCCATCAGGCCCACCACCTCACTTCTGAGGCAGAGGGGACTGCTAAGATGCACAGCGACAGCTTACTTATCACTTAGCACTTGCAGGCCCTATGTGCTTTGTTTTTAAGGGCATACTTTCAGTCCTTACAACTACTTATAAGGCAGGAAGTTTTTCTTTTCTCCCATTTTATGGATGAGGAAACTGAGGCTAAGGGAAGTGAAGTAGCCTGTTGAAAGTTATATAGCTAGGAGCCAGCATCCAATCCCAACCTATCTGTTTCCTGCCAAGGTTCCTCTGGGAGTTGGTGGCTGGGCAGGTCACTGGTCACAGATTTGTTGAGCCTGTGGTTTTTTTCCCCTGGTATGTCAGGCAGCTTCAGACACTTGGGAGTCCCTCCATGGAGGGTGGCAGGATAGACTGCCTTTTTTTTTTTTGGCTGCACAAGCTCTTTGTTGCAGCTCAAGGGCTTTTTCTAGTTGCGGAGCACAGGCTCTGGAGTGCACAGGGCTCAGTAGCTGCAGTTAGTAGGCTTCTCTAGTTGTGCTGTGTGGGCTTAGTTGCCCTACAGCATGTGGGATCTTAGTTCCCCGACCAGGGATCAAACCCTCATCCCTTGCATTGGAAGGCAGATTCTTAACCACTGGACCACCAGGGAAGTCCCAGGATAGGCTGTCTTAATCCTGCTCTGTCACCCCATCTCCCCAGGCTTGGTGCCAAGGATTGGGCACCGGGATAGTTTGTTTCCTCTTTTGGGTAGGTTGTTGCTTCTTCTCCTGTGGAGGCAAAGCTCTTTCTGGGGGCTTACCTGTCCATCACCTCCCAGCTGTGTTTGGGCTTGTTTCAGCCCAGACCCCAATCCAGATGAGATCAGGTGCGTTCAGGCTGGTACAGCCGTAGACCCAGACCCCAGTCCACTGGCTAAGGAGAGCTTTGCTTCTTGGGTGGCCCTGGAGCGGTTCTTGAGGGATGATCCTGCCTTCTGTCCCTCCTGATCTCGTCAGACCTGGAGCAGCAGGTGGAGCAGCTGGATGCCCAGATCGAGAAGGTCCGTGAACAGGTGAGCTTCGTGAGCACATACAAGGACCACGAGTACCCCATCAAGTTGGTACAGGTGGCCAACCTCGTGCGCCAGCTGCAGCAGGTGAAGGACAGCCAGTTGGTAGGTGAGCCCCTGGTTTTGCCTCACCTGACCTTGTGGGAGGCAGGGTTGGTGGCCAACACCTTCCTGCTGACCCCTAGGACGAGCTAGATGAACTCAGTGAGATGTGCAGAATGGTCCTGGCGTCTATGTCCAACCAGATTCAGAATAAGAAAAAAAACCTTCTGAGGTCTCTGGTGGTGGTGAGTAGCCAGCCACTGTGGCAGGTATCCGGGTCCTGCCCCCAGCCCTGCTTTCTTAACCCTGTCCTCTGCCCTCAGGGCCACCACATGCCTATCTGCTACCCAGGGCAGGGGTAGACACTGGGGCCAGTCTAGGGGCCAGACTTCTAGGGGGCCAGAAGAAGATTTCCCTTCTTCCACAGAAAATCCAGCGTGCCGATCAGGAGACTCTCCTGCAGAAGACCTGGAATACCCGGGTTATACTGAAATACATGGACAAGTTCCAAGAAGTGAGTGGGTGGCGATGGTGGTGGTCCCCCCTGTGTGAGAGCAGGGGGAGTGGGTGGTCCCCAGGACCTCTGAGGGGGTCAGGCTTGTCCTGATCTGGGGCTCACGAGGTCTCTGCTGTGCCATTAATGTCACTCGTCTTCCATCTGAGAAGGGAGTTTGTCCTGGACTAGGCCTTGCCTCATTAACCAACACCACCAGCCGTGACCCATCGGCAGCATCACCAAGCTTCACCCACACAACCATCACTTGACTATCACTACCACTGCTTGTCTTCACCTCTTAATTCTTGACATAGACCATCATTCAAGACCATGTTAATGAATTCCATGATCACCACCCTCTCACGGTAATTTTTGTTATCTTGCACTTTCATCAGTTGTCTGCGTAAATGACCTTCATCAACTCCACCAGCCCCCACTAATTCTCACTGTCGAGCACTGCCACCCCCTGCAGCCTGTCTCCCCTCACCTTTTTCAGCACCATCAAACGTTGTCAGTAACTCATGAGCCAGCCCTGCGCTGCAAGGAGGGAGCCCCGCTTTGGAGTCCAGAAGTCCCAGTGACAGAGCCCAGGCTATTTCTCTAGATGTCCTTATTCACGCATTTTGTCCTTTTCTTCTATTGGTTGGGGGATGTTTGGTTTCTCACTTTCACCTGCTTTCCTCAGTTTATAGACCGTTTTGAGGAGGAAATACCCAGATTAAGGGCTGAGATGGAACAGCTGGAATTTCAGATCTGGGAACCCCGAGAGATCGTATTTGCAGATGTTCTACTTCGGAGATCCAAGTAGGTGGTCCTTGAGCAGCACCTCTTACACTAGCCATGCTCTGGGCTTGAGCAAGCTCTCTGTTCTTGGGGGGCGGCCTGGGGGAGAAGGCAGGACCTGTGCAGGTGGGCAGGAGACTGGGTGTTTGCCACTGACCGTGCGGCCGCCGTGACCTTTTGCCATCTCTTGGCCTGAGTGTCCATCTGCACGAAGCAGGCTGAGTTAGGTAATCTTCTTGGCCCCTTCCAGTTCCAGATTCCATGTCTCAACCAAGTGGGTGCACCCCTGAGCTCCCAGGCTGTTCAGGAAGACGGTGTTGAGTAGGGTGGTTGGCTCCAGCAAAGAATGGCCTGGAAGGCACCCTGCGAGGAGAGAACGGTGTTCTCTCTGTGGAGCAGACTTCTGGAACCCAAAGGAAGAACTTCCTTCCAAAACCAATTCCCTGCCCCACCTCCCAGGGGGCAGGCCCTCCCTGTTTGAGTGTGGGGATCCCACCAGGCCATGCCTCTCCAGCTGGGGCAGTTCCTGCCATCTGCCAATTATTTTCCTTCTCCTTAGCTTCTGTGTCTGTCTCCTTCTCTTCCTCTCCCTTTCCTTCTTCCTCCTCTACCTCTTCATTCTCCTCTTGCTGCTGCTGCTGCTGCTGCTAAGTCACTTCAGTCGTGTCCGATTCTGTGCGACCCCAGAGATGGCAGCCCACCAGGCTCCCCCATCCTTGGGATTCTCCAGGCAAGAACACTGGAGTGGGTTGCCATTTCCTTCTCCAATGCATGAAAGTGAAAAGTGAAAGTGAAGTCACTCAGTCGTGTCTGACTCTTAGCGACCCCATGGACTGTAGCCCACTAGGCTCCTCCATCCATGGGATTTTCCAGGCAAGAGTACTGGAGTGGGGTGCCATTGCCTTCTCCTCTTGAGTTTCCTTAAAAAGTGCTGTCAGATCTACGACGGGCCTATGGAGCACCAGGCGTGGTGAGGGCAAACAGTCCTTGGCTTTGCCACCACAGCCGAGGATGGGACCAAACATGAATCGATAACGAGCCACAGATAAATGTCGCAGTGAGATGAGAGCTGCTAAAGAAGAGGTGTGGATGTGGTGACAGGAGAGCGTGGCCTGGACAGAGAGGTGTCTGGAGTGGCAAAGAGGTCTCCCTAAAAATGTGATCTTTTTTTTTTTTTGACCGTGCTGGGTCTCCACTGTGGTACATGGGCTTAGTTGCCCCACGGCCTGTGGGATCTTAGTTCCCAGACCAGGGATCAAACCTGCATACCCTGTATTGGAAGGCAGATTCTTCACCACTGGACCACCAGGGAAGTCCTGAGAATGTGACATTTTTAAACTAAAGTCTGAGGGATTAGTCATAGAAGTTCACTGGGCAAAGGGGGCTGAAGGGGAAACTGAAGGAAGAGCATTTCTAGGTGGTGGTGCTGGCATCTCAAGATGTGCTAAGTAGGCTCCATTGTCCCTACCTGAGCTCTGGACACACTGAAATAAGAATGAAAGGGGCAAGGGAGACATGGGCCAGACTCTCACTTTTATCTGATAGAGCTGATTTTAGAGAATGTAGCTTATATCTCCAGGCATGTTGGCTTCTGAATACTAACCCAGAATTAGGCAAATGGAGTTCTGTGGTCAGCTGCATGGAAGCAAAGGAGACTGTAGTCCTTGCAGGCTGCTCATTACTGAGAGAGAATGGGGCAGGGCTACCCAGGTCCCATTCCTCTCTCCAGACTCTGTTCAGGTTGTTATACCTCCTTCCCAGGCAGAGTGAGTAAAGAGATGGAGAGAGGCCAGGAGCAGTATGCCCATTGATGATGTATGCCCACTGATGACAGTATGCCCATTGATGCCCTTCCATGGGCAGGGAGACGCCAGGAGTGGGAAGAAGCTGTCCCCTCCTAGAATGTGGGAATGGCACGCTGCTAAGTAGAACTTTTCCATCCAAAACATGCACTGGAATCACCTGGAGATCTTGTGGAAAAGCAGATTCTGAATCGATAGGCCTGGAGTGGGGCTCAAGAGTCTACATTTCTAAGAAGCTCCTGGGAGATGCTGAGGTGCTGACCCCTGGACCACAGGCTGAGCAGTGAGGCTGTAGATGTGTGGTAGGAGGGAAGTTGGTGTTTATGGGGAGCTGAGTGGGGTTGGGCTGCTCCTCAGCCCTGCCCCTAGGGACTTCCATGCAGGGCCCTGTAGACCAAAGATTTTTGATCCTGAAAGCAAAGAACTTTTTTTTTTTTTTCCCCCCATACTACTTGTCATACAGGATCTTAGTTCCCCAACCAGGGATCAAACCTGTGGTCCCTGCAGTGGATGTGTGGGGTCTTAACCACTGGACCACCAGGGAAGTCCTAAATAAAGACTTTTCAAGCTCAGTGATGACATCAGATTTGCATTCCAAGAAAAGACACTTTGAAAAGAATATGGAGAAGATGTTGGAGAGGCTGTGTTGGGAGTCCAGTTGGTTATGGTGGCAGTTGTGTGTGGAGGGGGTGGTTGGGAGTGACTTGGCCAAGATGGGTGGCAGAAGAGAGAGGAGAGATGGACGGAGTGGAGAAATATTTAAGAAGGTAAATCTGTAGGACTTGGTGATATTTGGATATGAGAAGCATAGTATAGGGAGGTGTCAAGAATGACCCTTGGCTTTCTGGCTTTTGTAACAGGGTGGGTAGTGGTACCAAACCCAGAGAGAGGGAAGACTGGGACTGGGGGTGAAGGATGCATATGTAGGTCAGTCAGCAGTTGATTTGGACATTGAGTTTAAGTTATGGAGACCTGAGCGTGGAGCTGACAGGTAGGGAGCTGGGGGTATAAGAGTAGATCTCAGAAGACAGACTTTGTCTGGAAATGGAAATTTTGGCAATGCCAGTACAAGCTGGAATCAAGGTTGCTGGGAGAAATATCAATAACCTCAGATATGCAGATGACACCACCCTTATGGCAGAAAGTAAAGAGGAACTAAAGAGCCTCTTGATGAAGGTGAAAGAGGAGAGTAAAAAGCTGGCTTAAAAGTCAGCATTCAGAAAATAAAGATCATGGCATCCAGTCCCATCACTTCTTGGCAAATAGATGGGGAAACAATGAAAACAGTGACATTTTATCTTCTTGGGCTCCAAAATCACTGCAGACAGTGACTGCAGCCATGAAATTATAAGACGCTTGCTCCTTGGAAGAAAAGCTACGACAAACCTAGACAGCATATTCAAAAGCAGAGATATCACTTTGCTGACAAAGGTTCGTATAGTGAAAGCTATGGTTTTTCCAGTAGTCATGTATGGATGTGAGAGTTGGACCTTAAAGAAGGCTGAGTGCTGAAGAATTGACACTTTTGAACTGTGACTGAGTGACTGAACAGCAGTGCAGAGATGCATTGTCTTTTTTTTTTTTTCTATTTGAACGATTTCAAATGTATAGAAAAGTTGAGAGAATACTATGATGAGTACCCAGTTACGCATCTAGATTTAGAATTTGTTATATTTTGGCCGTATCGACTTCATCTTCATTTCTTCCAGACCCTCCCCATTTGCCAGGTGAAGAAACAGAGGCTCGGCTGGGGTCTGTCCCCAGTGAAGGCGGGAGGCTCAGAGAGGAAAAGCAGTGTGTTTAAGGCGACATAGAGCCAGGCTTCCAAAACTGTCATTCTGATTCCAGAGAGCGCGCTCATCCTGAAGGGCCCCAGCACTTGAGAGCTGAGCTCCTGTTCCCTGTTGACCTCAGACCTCTGTAGGGGAACATGAGTCCTGCCAAACCAATTCCTGTTTCATTTTGATGTGCATATGTGTGCGTGCACACAGGTTGTTTTGGAATGGGGCTCCCCGGTACTAGTGTTCGAAAGAGCAGGGTTCCCCTGAGGCCATGCTCCCCTACCTGCAGCTCTAGTGCCTGGCCTCTTACACCTCCGCTTTGCTCCTCCCTACAGGTGCACGCCTGACATGGACGTCGTCCTCAACATCCCTGTGGAAGAGCCGCTGCCCTTCTAGATGGCGGGGCTGGGGGCCAACCCTCCTTCCCTGGTCTCTTCCCCCTACCCGGAGCCTTGAGTTCTCTCCTAAGGCCACGTCCCCATTCAGGTGCCAGTCTGCAGTTCCTTCCCTCCTCACTCCCTCCCTCTTTCCCCACTTTCTTTCCCTCTCTCCCTTCCTTTCTTCTTTCCTCTCCTGCCCCTCATTCTTTTGGAGCTGCTACTTGGGCCAGGTAGGAATTCCTAGGCGAGTCCTTTTTACCAATAAAGTTGGGCTTGCCCTATTCTTTGCCAGTGTCTGGGGCTTCCTAAGGCATGGTAGGAATAGATTTTGTCTTAAGAGGTGGATAACTGTGCTGCCTGCATCTGGGGCTCAGAACTTCTCAACAAGTGCTGGAGGGACCCCTGCCTGAGTCTCCATGGTTCTGTGGCTCCAGCTGCCCCCTCCCTGGTGCAGTGGGAGCCCAGTTTTCCCCCTGATTTGTGCCCAGATCTTTTGAGACCAGTGCCCGGGTGGAGGGGGGACGCCTGGAGTTTGATACCCCTGGGAACTTGCTGAACCTTCACTGCTGCTGTCCATCTCTCTTACAGTCCAGTTGTGTGTCTGTCCACCGCCTGTATTCTCACTGTTCATGGACATGAACACCAACTCACCCTCGGGTGCTCGGTCAGGCACCGTTCCCCACCACATAAGCTTCCAAGGTGGATTTAGAGGGGTGATGCCTGGACCCCCTTCAAGCAAGGGCTTGTTGCTCGGGTTACTGGGAGGGGCATTGGCAGGCATCCTCCAGCTGCCAGTCCCATCGGGGTTTGTGTGAGGTGCAGAGAGCCCAGCCCCTTCCCACCTCTGATGATGCTCAATGTGCAAACACCAAAGGCGCCTTTGGCTCCACAGCTCCCTGGAGGGTTGGCGGAAACTGCCCCTGGGTCTGCACTGTAGCTCAACTTCCTTGTCTTCCCAGCCCTGCCTAGCCCTCTCTTCTCTCCCTCAGCTGATCCCCAGGACACTCAGTAATCAAAGCTTGTACCCTATGCTCTGTCTCAGAGTTGGACTCCCTGGGGACCTAGTCTACCCCCTACTCCCAAGAGCCTCTGACAACTCACAGATCCACTCTGTGTGTTGGGAGACTTTGGGTTACAGGTGACAGAACACCCAAGTCAAATTGGCCTAAACAGTAAAGGGCTCAGGTACATATTTCTAGATGAGGTGAGGCTTTAACCAGAAATCAAGTGATGACACCAAGGACCTGGTTTCCCATTTTTTCCTTTGTTTTCCACGTGTTTCCCCTTGCTGAGGTCGGCACTCCCTGTGGTCCCAGAATGGCTGCCAGCATCTATTGCTGCTAAGTCACTTCAGTCGTGTCCGACTCTGTGCGACCCCATAGACGGCAGCCCACCAGGCTCCCCCGCCCCTGGGATTCTCCAGGCAAGAACACTGGAGTGGGTTGCCATTTTCTTCTCCAATGCATGAAAGTGAAAAGAGAAAGTGAAGTCGCTCAGTCGTGTCCGACTCTTCGCGACCCCATGGACTGCAGCCTACCAGGCTCCTCTGAAGAGTACTGGAGTGAGATGCCAGCATCTCCTAGGGTGTTATGATTCTTTGATCATGTCCTGCTAGAAAGAGAGAGTGTTGTCTGTATCCCAGAATTTTCAGCAAATGTCTTTAAGATTCACTATGACTGGATCCGGAGAAGGCAATGGCACCCCACTCCAGTACACTTGCCTGGAAAATCCCATGGATGGAGGAGCCTGGTGGGCTGCAGTCCATGGGGTCGCTAGGAGTCGGACACGACTGAGCGACTTCACTTTCTCTTTTCACTTTCATGCATTGGAGAAGGAAATGGCAACCCACTCCGGTGTTCTTGCCTGGAGAATCCCAGGGACGAGGAGCCTGGTGTGCTGCCATCTCTGGGGTCACACAGCGTCGGACACGACTGAAGTGACTTAGCATAGTGACTTAGCATGACTGGATCAGATCACAAGGCCACCAGGAATCAGCCTAGGAGGTGAACACCTGCTAATTTAGTCTAGACCCCTGGAGCAGGGGCAGGTGTGGACGGGTGGGGCACATGACCCAGGCTAAGCCAACAGGCACCCCCAGAAGCAGATGGATCTCCAAACAGAAATGGACAGTGTTGAACATCATCATAGCAAATGCTTAGCTGGAACTTCGTACATCTGTCAGCTCATCAAATCCTCACAGGAACAACCCTAGGAGGTGGGTATTGTGAGCATTTTCATTTTTACGGAGGAAGAACCCAAAGCATAAAGCTGTTTAGTGACTTTTTCAAGAGTCGCCAGGCTGAAAGTGGTAGAGGCAGTTCACTTTTAATCAGTGCACTGTCAGGAGCTCAGCCGGGCTGGAGAGAGCTGAGCCACCGGGTGTCATAGGAGCCAATTAAGACAAGTCCAGGACTTCCCTGGTGGTCTAGTGGTTAAGAATCCTCCTGCCAGTGCAGTGGATACAGGTTCGATCCCTGGTCTGGGAAGATCCCATATGCTGCGGGGAGACTAAGCCGGTGAGCCTCAACTACTGAAGGCCACATGCCTAGAGCCCCGTGCTCCACAACACGAGAAGCCACCACAATGAGAAGCCCGTGCGCAGCAGGGAAGACCCAGCACAGCTAGAAAAAAAAAAAGAGTCCAAATGAAAGTAACAGTCCAGCTTCAATTGCTCACTTCTGTAGCATAAGGAAGAGGCTACTGAACTGGAGAAGCACTGACATCGCTCCCTTGAGTTTTCTGCTTGAATGTTACCATTGGGTGGGGTGGGTCAGCAACAGGGATGTTCTCACTGCTGGGGGCCTGTGAACCTGGGGGCTAGAGCTGGGGATTGGGGTGGGGTGGGAAGAGTGGGGAAGGGAGTGTAGGGAGGGCTAGGAGCAGGAAGGTCCTGAGTCCTGAGTCAGAATGGAGACAAGTGTCTTCGAGGTTTCTCCTCCAGCCCTGACTAAGGGGGAGGCACCTGAGGAGGGCCTTGGCCAAAGGCTACCCCCTCCTTTGCTGAAGGGCTCTGAAGGAAGCTGGGCTAAGAATGTAGGATGGGCCAGGGGCTTGACCCCTCAGAGACTGCGTACACTGGCGGGGCACCACGCTGGTGTGTGGGGGGTGGGCAGACTTCCCCACCAGGCCTGCCGGGGAGAGCCTTTGTAATGGCCTGTGGTTGTGCCTGAGAAGTTAACAGGTGTACACTATTCTATGGGGCTTCCATGGTGGCTCAGAATCGGCCTGCAATGCAGGAGACAAGGATTCAATCCCTGGGTTGGGAAGACCTCCTGGAGGAGGGCATGGCAACCCACTCCAGTATTCTTGCCTGGAAAACTCCATGGACAGAGGAGCCTGGTGGGCTACACTCCATAGGTCACAAAGAGTTGGACAGGACTGAAGTGACTGAACATACACACACACACACACATACGTGCTCACACACACACACACACACACACACACTTTGGGCTTTCCCAGGTGGTGCTAGTGGTAAAAAACCCACCCGCCAATGCTAGAGACATAAGAAAAGTGGGTTAGATTCCTGGGTCAGGAAGAGCCCCTGGAGGAGGGCATGGAAACTCACTCCAGTACTCTTGCCTGGAGAATCCCATGGATAGAGGAGCCTGGTGGGGTGCAGTCATGGGGTCGCAAAGAGCTGGACATGAGTGAGGCGACAGCACACACATGCACACATGCACACTCTGTATAAAAATAGATCAACGACAAAGACCTACCCTATAGTACAGGGAACTATATTCAATATCTCCTAGCAACGTTTGATGGAAAAGAACCTGACATCTATAAATATCATATATATATATACACACACATATATATGCATGCATATATATATCTCACTTGGCTGTACACCAGATACTAATACAACATTGTAAATCAAGTATACTTCAATAAAAAAAAATACTTTAAAAAAGTCAGGCATAAGGTTTTTTTTTTTAATTTTATTTTATTTTTAAACTTTACAAAATTGTATTAGTTTTGCCAAATATCAAAATGAATCTGCCACAGGTATACATGTGTTCCCCATCCTGAACCCTCCTCCCTCCTCCCTCCCCATACCATCCCTCTGGGTCGTCCCAGTGCACCAGCCCCAAGCATCCAGTATCATGCATCGAACCTGGACTGGCAACTCGTTTCATACATAATATTATACATGTTTCAATGCCATTGTCCCAAATCTTCCCACCCTCTCCCTCTCCCACAGAGTCCATAAGATTGTTCTATACATCAGTGTCTCTTTGCTCTCTCGTACGCAGGGTTATTGTTACCATCTTTCTAAATTCCGTATATATGCGTTAGTATACAGTATTGGTGTTTTTCTTTCTGGCTTACTTCACTCTGTATAATAGGCTCCAGTTTCATCCACCTCATTAGAACTGATTCAAATATATTCTTTTTAATGGCTGGGTAATACTCCATTGTGTATATGTACCATAGCTTTCTTATCCATTCATCTGCTGATGGACATCTAGGTTGCTTCCATGTCCTGGCTATTATAAACAGTGCTGCGATGAACATTGGGGTACACGTGTCTCTTTCCCTTCTGGTTTCCTCAGTGTGTATGCCCAGCAGTGGGATTGCTGGATCATAAGGCAGTTCTATTTCCAGTTTTTTAAGGAATCGCCACACTGTTCTCCATAAGTGGCTGTACTAGTTTGCATTCCCACCAACAGTGTACGAGGGTTCCCTTTTCTCCACACCCTCTCCAGCATTTATTACTTGTAAACTTTTGGATTGCAGCCATTCTGACTGGTCAGGCATAAGGTTTTGGCCAGAAGCTGGATTCCTTGTAGTGAGGGGATGAATGAGTTTTGAGGGGGAAAACCAAGAAAGGACGGCTGACCACATGGATTCCCTGACATCACGCACAGCTGTGGTGCATCCAGTTGTGACAGAGAGTGACCCCATACGTGCACAGCTGTGTGTGCATGTTCTCTCACTTTTCAGAGCTTCACATGGGTGGATCCTCACGTGCACATGTGCACACAGAGACACACCAGGACTGCCCTTATCAGTAAAAGGACTGATTGTGTGTCTTGTCCAGAACTCTGTGTTAGTCAGCTTTGTCCCCGTTAGCACGGCTGCATGAGAAGCACCTGCAGAACTCAGTGGACTGCAGCAATGAAAGTTTATCCTCTACTCAGGGTCCTCAGGTCAACTGCACTTTGGCTGAACCCAGCTGGGCTGGTTGGGCAGCTCTGCTTCAGGTTGTGGGTCAGCTGGGTTTGGCTCCAGACTGTGCATCAGGCTCAAGGATACTCCTGGGCTCTGGAGTTATCTGGGGTGTGCTTTTCAAGGAGGATCCCGGGAGCAAATGAGTCACGTCTTCACTTAAGACCTCTGCTTTCAGATGTGCGAGTATTTCACTAGGCAAAGGAGGTTGCAGGTCCAGGGCCCAGATGACTTAGGGAGGGAGGTAGATCCCTCCCCCACCAGCTCCCTTCACCTACCCATGGGAGGGTAAGGGGAGTGGATGTGTGCTGAACAATAAACTAGATGATCGTGCTTTTCTGTCTACAGAGGCAGGGACTGAGCTTCTGGCATTAGTTTTCTATTGCTATTGTAACAAATTATTGCAATCTTAAATAAGACAACACAAATTTATTATCTGACCTATCTGTAGGTCAGAAGTCTGACACAGATCTCAGAAGGCTAAAATCTAAGGGTCATCAGGGCTGTATTCTTTACTAGAGGCACTAGAGGGGAATCTATTTTCTTGCCTCTTCCAGTTTCTAGAGTCCGCCTGTGTTCCTTGGCTTGTGGGTCCTTCCTCCGTCTTCAAAACCAGTAACAGCAGGTTGAGTCCTTCTCCTGTCACTTCACTCTGGCCTCCTCTTCTGCCCTTTCTTCTACTTTTAACGATTCTGTAATGACACCGGGCCTACCAGGATAATGCAGAGTAATCTCTCCATGGGTCAGCTGATTGGCAACCTTAGTTTTATCTGCAATCATAATTTATCTTTGCCGTGTAGCATAACACACTCCCAGATTCTGGGGATAGTATGTGGACATCTTTAAGGGGCTATTTTTGGCTCAGCAGGTAAAGAATCCACCTGCACTGTGGGAGACCTGGGTTCGATCCCTGGGTTGGGAAGATCCCCTGCAGAAGGGAAAGGCTACCCACTCTAGTATTCTGGCCTAGAGAATTTCATGGACTGTATAGTCTATGGGGTCTCAAAGAGTCAGACATGACTGAGCGACTTTCACTTCACATTATTCCTCCTACCTCAAAGATTCACGTCTGTCTTACAGGCAAAGTATACATTGACCTCTTTCCAAAGTCTCATCCTGTTATCACATCAACTCAAAGGAAAAGCATCTCATCTAAAACCCATCAGTTCAAAAATCCCAAATATCATTTAAACCAGGTAGAGGGAGGCTCTGAAAAGACTATTCATCCCTGGACACAATTCCTTCCCATCTGTGAACCCGTGAAACTCAAAAAACGAGTTATTTGCTCACAAAGTGCAGTGGTGGGGTAGACATTAGATAAAAGTTACAGACTTGCTCATTCAAAAGGGAGAAAATGAAAGGAAAACAGGAGTCCCAAGCGATTTCAAAATTCAACTGCTTTCTAGGCCTGGGAATAATCCTCTAGGCTTGATTCATCACAGAGTCCTTAAAAATGGAAGAAGGGGACAGAAGAAGCTGGAGTGTTTTGGGGAGGCCATGCAGGGGCAGGGCAGTGGTCGGCAGTCAAGCGGTCCTTAATAGCCTGCAAAGAATGGGGGTAGAGGGGCAAAAGTCGTGGAAATTCTTAATTTTTGGAAATCATCCACCCAGGAGAGGGTTGCCCCTGATTTGCTCTTCAAAGGGTGGGGTTGGTCTAGATTTTTCAGAACAGCAGTCCCCAGCCTTTTTGGAATGAGAGATCGGTTTCGTGGGAGACGGTTTTTCCACGGATGAGGTTTCTGGGTGATTCAAGCACATTACGCTTACTTTGCAGCTGCTCCCCAGCTCTAGCATCACAACCTCAGCTCCACCTCGGATCACCAGGCATTATATGCTCGTAAGGAGCACACAACCTAGATCCCTCGTATGCACAGTTCACATTAGGATTCCCACACATATGAGACTCTAATGCTGCCGATCCTACAGGAGGCAGACTCAGGAGGTAGTGTGAGCATTGAAGAGACTATGAATACAATTGCCTGTCACTTGCCTCCTGCTGTGTTCCCCCCCCCATCCCCCATCCCCATTCAATACTGATCCGTGGCCCAGGGGTTCAGGACCCCTGATCTAGAGAATCTACATCTGCCTCCACATATTTAAAAGCCCTCAGATCTTGTGGGGTAGATTTATGAAACAGGTTTGTGTACAGCTCTCTAGGAGGGAGTCATTAGCCCGCGTGGGTCTGCTTCGTCCATTTTCCTCTCTCTGCCTAGGAACTGCTGTGTTCACGGAGGGGTCTCATCAGAGAATTCAGAATTTTGCACAGAAGAGATTAGCGTACTCCGGGTGGCTAGGCAGACACATATTCAGAGGCTAAGTGCAGAAGCCGAAGTTTAAATACACAATGGTCCAGTGCATCAAAGTTTCACTATTGATCTGGGGCAGCAGGGCTGGCGGCCAGTTGGGCCTGGACTCTGCTTGTCTTAACTGAATGTGCTTATGCTGCGGTATGTTGGGGGCCATTCCCCATCATCAGAGATGTGGGACCTGCCTAGATTGGTTGAGAAAAATGCCGGGGCAGTCTCAGTGCTGCAGTGGTCCCAGGGTGTCATGTGGTGAGCAAACCCAACAAGAGGAAAGACAGAGCTTGTGTGGGGCCCACGTGAGGCAGGGTCTATTCTGTGCCAAGGTCGAAATTAGGGTCCCAGCTCATGGTGGTGTCCTAGGCAATGCCGTCTCCTGTGGAGTCTTCTGAAGGGGTGATGTCACCTTAGGTGAAATCCTGTGGAGAGGCGATGTCCTCTCATCTGCTCAGGTGCAAGAGGGGAGACACCCTGAATTGAGGCCATTAGGGCCTGGTTGAGTCCAGAGTGTAGTTATAATGGGGAATTGGCCTCTGAATGACCTTGAGACATAGAGCCTTGTTGGGCAGAGGTGGGGTCGGTTGCAGATGCATTAACATTTACTCCATAGGTTAGTGTCCCCATTTGTCTGGGGGGGGGCTTCCCTGATAGCTCAGTTGGTAAAGAATCTACCTGAAAGTAGGAGGCCCTGGTTCGATTCCTGGGTCGGAAAGATCTGCTGGAGAACCGATAGGCTACCCACTCCAGTGTTCTTGGGCTTCCCTTGTAGCTCAGCTGGTAAAGAATCCACCTGCAATGTGGGAGACCTGGGTTCGATCCCTGGATTGAGCAGATCCCCTGGAGATCTTAACTGTTGTCAGGTGCATGGGAAAGGGCCAGGGGCCAGGGCAGTCACCCTGGGCTCAGCAGGAGCACATCCTGAGTGACACCACTTGTGGGGAGTTTCCAGAGCATATTATTGGAGGGTATTTTCCACATGTGTCAGTTTTAAGTTATTCTGCCCCCTAATCACCAGCCATACCATATTCTCTGTGGGGCTGGGTACAATTACCTCCTCTTCCTGTGAAAGTTCATAGTTATTACTGGCTTGAGTTGGCCCTTGTATCCTGGAATTTAGGCAAAGCTTCTGCCTTAAACAGATTAGGATTCCAAATCAGCATACTTGGGCTGTGGGTGGGGGGAGGTGGAGCACTCCATATGAAAGAATCCCACCCTATTGTCTGTCCATTACCCTTTCCTGGAGTATTGGAAGGTGGCAGGAGCGAGAGAGGATGTGTATGGGGAACCAGGGGAGGAGAACCAGGGGAGGGGAAAAAGACTAGGTATCACCTTTGACGACAAGAACAGACCATTGGGGGTGTCTTCTGAGCACTTTTCTGGGTATCTCCGAAGGGGGAGAATTTAACAAGGTGAGAATTGTGGGCAGGCATGAACCAGATGCTAAAATATTAGATGACCAGGCACTATTTTTAAGTTTTAGTAGGGGTTGTTTGAAAAGCCTATTCTGATACTCAGGCCAGCTAATCGGACAAAAGGAAGTTTCCTGTATTTTTTTTTGTTGTTTTTTGTTTTTTTTTTTAATTATTTATGGCTGCACTGTGTCTTAGTTGTGGCATTGAGACCTAATTCCCTGACCAGGGATCAAACTGAGGCACCCTGCGTTGGGAACAGTCTTGACCACTGGACCACCAGCAAAGTTCCGGAAGTTTTCTGTTTAAAGGCCCATCTCTGTGCATCCTGTAAAGTGCATTGTGAGCTTTGATCTGAATCTAGTTTAAGGCACATGTGGAAGTTAGAGGGGCCCCGGAGCAGTGGTGAATGTCAGATTATCCCCACAATAGGCCCGTGTGTTGACCATGGCTTGTATATACTGAACATCGCCAGCAGATGGCGGCACAGGCCCAATAAAATGAACCTGTCTCCAATTAAAAGGGCGTAATAGGAAGGAGAAGGCAATGGCACTCCACTCCAGTACTCTTGCCTGGAAAATCCCATGGACGGAGGAGCCTGGTAGGCTGCAGTCCATGGGGTCGCTAGAGTCGGACAAGACTGAGCAACTTCACTTTCACTTTTCAGTTTCATGCATTGAAGAAGGAAATGGCAACCCACTCCAGTGTTCTTGCCTGGAGAATCCCAGGGACGGGGAAGCCTGGTGGGCTGCCGTCTCTGGGGTCGCACAGAGTCAGACACGACTGAAGTGACTTAGCAGCAGCAGCAGCAATAGGAGGGAACGGCAGAGTATATCACCGGAAATGCTGGACTAAATAACTCACAAGCTGGAATCAAGATTGCCAGAAGAAATATCAACAATCTCAGATATGCAGATGATACCCCTTTAATGGTAGAAAGTGAAGAGGAACTAAAGACCCTCTTGATGAAGGTGAAAGAAGAGAGTGGAAAAGATGACTTAAAACTCAGCATTAATAAAACTAAGATCATGGCATCCCGTCCCATCACTTCATGACAAATAGATGGGGAAAAAATGGAAACAGTGGCAGATTTTATTTTCTTGGGCTCCAAAATCACTGTGGATGGTGACTGCAGCCATGAAATTAAAACAGGCTTGCCCCTTGGGAGAAAAGTTATGACAAACCTAGACAGCATATTCAAAAGCAGAGACATCACTTTGCTGACTGAGGTCCGTATAGTCAAAGCTATGGATTTTCCAGTTGTCATGTACGGATGTGAGAGCTGGACAATAAAAAAGGCTGAGTGCTGAAGAATTGTTTTCGAACTGTGGTGCTGGAGAAGACTCTTGAGAGTCCCTCGGACAGCAAGGAGATCAAACTAGTCAATCCTAAAGAAAATCAACCCTGAATATTCATTGGAAGGACTGATGCTGAAGTTCCAATACTTTAGCCACCTGATGCAAAGAACTGACTCACTGGAAAAGACTCTGATGCTGGGAAAGATTGAAAGCAGGAGAAGGGGACGACAGAAGATGGGATGGTTGGATGGCATTACTAACTCAGTGGACATGAATTTTAGCAAACTCCAGGAGATAGTGAAGGACAGGGAAGCCTGTTGTGCTGCAGTCCATGGGATTGCAGAGTCAGACACTGAACTGAGTGACTGAACAAGTTAAAGAATTTAAGGCTTTCCTACATATGGGAAGATGCAATAGTCTAGGCTTGCTGAAATCATTCCTTTCATCTGCATCTCAGCTATCTAGGGCCAGTGCTTACGGTCACCATGGGGAGTGGCTAATGGCTGCCAGATAGATGGCATTGTTCTCCCTGGGTGCCCTCTGGGCTCAGAAATTCACTTTTGGAGAGCCTGAATCGAAGATGGCTATGACATCCTCCTTGTTTATTGATATGGCAGTAAATAACTCCTTTTCATAGGGGCTTCCCTGGTGGCTCAGTGGTAAGAATCCGCCTGCAATGGAGGAGCCACAGGAGATATGGGTTCAATCCCTGGGTTGGGAGGATACCCTGGAGGAGGCTATGGCAACCCATTGCAGGATTCTTGCCTGGAGAATCCCCTTGGCAGAGGAGCCTGACTACTTGGCATGCATACACACACTCTGTTTCATCATCCTCAGGAATCCTAGACAGAGAGTAGGGGAATGGGTAGAGAACGGAAGACACGTGGCCAATTTGAGTTGTGGTATGCTTTATAATTCGGAGAAGGCAATGGCACCCCACTCCAGTACTTTTGCCTGGAAAATCCCATGGACAGAGGAGCCTGGTAGGCTGTAGTCCATGGGGTCGCTAGAGTCGGACATGACTGACGCAACTTAGCAGCAGCAGCAGCATGCTTTATAATTATTGTGCCTCTGTTAGAATATTACTTTTTCCTGTTAATATGTTTACTGTAGAAAAATTATACATATAAGTAATCAATAAATAACACTATTCATAATTCCATCTTTGTATCACTTTAGGGCCTCTTGCTATCAGAAATGCATTTATATGATAAAAATATATTTATAATCCATGCTATTTTCTAAAAAGATTAAATGCTATGAAAGGTTATTGTTTGCTGATCTAATTATGAATATAAGGATGTGACTAGGAGAAGCAGAGAGAGGGCAAAATGGCAAAAGAAGGGGAGAATCAGATGGGGTGGGGGTACTGAGTGGAGAAGTAGAGTGACTTCAAGACCTAGGGTCCATGGGCTGAGATGTCAGTGGCTAAAAAGAACTTGGAAAAAAAAAAACAAGAAACTTTAAAGGGAATTGTTATGCAATTTTGTTGGATAGGGGTGATGCAAAATTTCTCCCACATCTCCCCATGGCATCTTCACTACAACTTGTATTTCTCATGACTCTATTGTAGGAGTTGAATCTATTTTGGGATGCCCTGTATTTCATCTTTGAGGAGGGTGTGAAGCAAAAACTATAGCTGTTGAGAGCATCCCAATGTTTTGGGTACTGGTTTGTGTGTGGGCTTGTATTTTTGTTGTAAAATGGGATCAACTTATGCATATGATTTTTTAAATTGCTCTTTAAATTAATATCACACAAAGTTATCCTCTATGACTGAAGAGAACTCTAAACTTATCCTTTAAGAAAAAATTGTTTATTATTTATTTGGCTGCATCAGGTTTTACTTGCTTCATGAAGGCTCAGTAATTGCCCCACAGTGTGTGGGATCTTAGTTCCCTGACCAGGGATCAAACCTGCATTTCCTGCATTGCAACGTGGGATTTTTAACCACTGGACCACCAGGAAAGTCCCTAAACTTATTCTTTTTAAGAGGTGCATTGTATCCACATTATGAATCTATAGCTACTTTTCTTCACATTTCCCTCATCCCTGGACATTTAGGCAGCTTCTGGTTTTACATTATTTTAGACTATGCTGTTAAGGTTATGCCTGTTCACACATTTTTATTTTAAATTTATTTGGTTGCACCGGATCTTAGTTGCAGCATGTGGGATCTAGTTCTGCATTGGGAGCGTGAAGTCTTAACCACTGGACCACCACGGAAGTTACCATCCATCATTTTTAAACTACGGATCCTGGTTATTTCCTCAGAATACAGTCATTCCTTAAATTAGAGTCTCTCAGCCAAAGAACATGAACAAGGTTTAAGGTTTTTAACTTTTAAAACATTTTTTAGAAAGGATATAGATTTCCAGAAGTAGCATTAACTGGTTTAAATGAATAAAAGACTCATTTCTTTGTACTTGTTTTCACTCAGCCTTCTGATAGGATTATGCCAACTTTACATGATATGGCGATCACTGAGTCGATAGATATGAGTTTGAGCATGCTCTGGGAGTTGGTGGTGGACAGGGAAGCCTGGCGTGCTGCAGTCCATGGGGTTGCAGGGTTGGACACAACTGAGTGAACTGAACTGATATGATATATATATGATATGGCTGGGCACATTCAAGTCACTAGCATCATTGCCTTGCTTTCAGAAACTGCTACGAATGTCAGATCTATGTATTTTTGTCCATTTCATTATGCAAATGAGTACCTCATCTGTCAATCCACATGGAGGCCAAATACACGCATTCAGCTCCTTTCTCTCCCATGCTTTGTGGCAGGCATGGGGTGCCCCATTCAGATCTCCCGTCAGGAGAACTGTCTTGAGGATGTAGTTGGTGGAGAGCCTTCAGCTGCCATATTTCCAGATGTGCGATAACATTCTCCCCAAGGTCGTGTTCTCCAGGGGCTGCTCCCAGCCAGTGACTGAACCCAGTGCCTAGCCATCCCTGCCCTGGGTGGGGCTCCTCTGAGGAGCAGTTCTTGATTTGGGGCCTTGATGGGCTTGGCTGAGACTTTTCTTCAATCTTCAGCCTCAGGCTCCTCCTATCTAGTCCTCTGTCTATTTTTCCTTTTACAGGTATCAGACCAGTAATGTAGTATGAGGACTCTCCCTGTCTACTCCTTCTCACCGCCTTCCATCACAGGTGTTCCCCCTTAATAAATGGTTTTGTGTCTAATTCTGTCTTGGCATTGGCTCTTGGAAGACCCAAGCTGACGCACACCCCATGGATGAGTCCACAGAGCAGCCGTTACTGTAGGATAGATACAAACTCCAAACTGTTTGTTTATTTATTTATTTATTTTAGTATTTTAAATTTTATTTTATTTAACTTTACAATATTGTATTGGTTTTGCCATATATCAAAATGAATCTGCCACAGGTATACATGTGTTCCCCATCCTGAACCCTCCTCCCTCCCCAAACTGTTTATTGAGTGAAAGATGGAGAGAGAGAGAAAATAGGAGCTTTAAGTCATGATAGTCCTTCGGCTTCTTGAAGATTCTATTGTCTTACCCATTGGTCCTTGGTTTGGCCAACTGTATTCGGTTTGTTAGGTTTCTGGATGGGTGGTTGCATCACGGGCTTTGCTATGAAGAGGCCTTTGACACAACACTGTTTGTACCTGTCACACATGAATATCGTTTTTTCCAGGGAGCCGCATTCCAGCTTGCAGTGTCCCGCGATCTTACGCCCACAAATTGTCCCGCCCCCTTTGGCTGCAACGGAGAAGAAAAGATGGAGAATCCAAGGTTAGAAGCAATTGAGGGACTGCCAAGGGGTTGGGGCTTTTTTGTTTTTTTGGCCTCACTATGGGCATGTGGGATCCTGAACTCTGACCAGGAATAGAACCCTCACCTCACTAGACTGCCAGGGAAGTCTCTAAAGGGGACATTTTATCCTCAAATGTATGTTTGAGATATGAGTCTTGAGAAGGACACAGGAGGAGACAGAATTTCCCTTGATGGATGGCCTCTGGGAATGCAGAAGAGCTCTTCGTCTTTGCCAGCATCTACATCTTTGCAACAGCTAAAGCCTCTCATTTTTGCTGTAGTTTGTACCACAGAACGTCTGAGTAAAAAGGGGACCGGGGAGCCAGGTCTTCATTGTCAGGGAGGCATTTGAACACTCTGAGGGGGACTTGTGGCTGTTCTTACTCATCCCACATGTCCTTTTTTTTTTTTAAATTAATTAATTTTAATTGGAGGCTAATTACTTTATAATATTTTTTTGCCATACATTGACATGAATCAGCCATGGGTGTACATGTGTCCCCCATCCTGAACCCCTCTCCCACCTCCCTCCCCATCCCATCCCTCAGGATTGTCCCAGTGCACCCCACATCTCCTTTTAAAGGTGTTCCTGCCTCACTTGTTCTTAGGGATTATGAACTTGTCAATATCAATCAACCCAGAGTGGGGGAAAAAAAAAGTTGAATCATTACAGAGAAAATAATGGTTGCTATGGCAGGCTATTTTGCATTCATACACCGTTACCAAGTACAACCTTCTCATCAAACCTGAGGGCTTTGTCTCTGGGCTCTATGTCCACCATGGGCCCACAGCCCCGGCATCTTCTGAGAGGCTTTTCCTCTGGTTCTTCACACCTATTGCCTGGCTCTCTGAATTTTCTCTCTGGCTCTTCATTCTCTTCCCCCAGTGTTTGAGCTGAGCACCTTGTTTGACATTTCATGTACACTTACCTTCTTAAGAGGTCTCCTGTTCTCCCTGCCAGCCCTCTTGGGTGTAGGCAGGTGCTCCTGAATTTTTTACCCAAGGGCTTGGTCTCTCCTCTGAGCACAAACCTGGGTCTGATCTCAGAGGATGCAAATGTGGAAGAGAGACACCTTCTCAGCGTTTTAGGAGCTTAGATGTAGAGAGCTCATGTAAAGGGAAAGCCCAAGTTGGGGCTGACTCTTGTTTTAGAATGGGAAAAAATTGGGATGGATGGGTTTTGGTATAGGGTTATAGAAAGTGATGGATGGATAAAGGGTATTGGGGACAGTGGTGGATGCTGGGAGACCCCCACTGTAGGTCAGAGCTCAGTGGGCTGAGCCCTGCCTTCGTCCAACCTGGCTTGTCTGTCACCAGAGCAACCAGATCTGCTGGTGTTCCTGGCCCCCAGTCCCTTCACTCTTCTCCATCCAGTTTACCTGAGGTCACCAGGAATCCCAGGGCTGTAAAGACCAGGAGCAGGAGCTTCATGGCTGAAGGGCTGGCCTGGGGAGTAGATGGTAGTTTAGTGGAGTCAGGGTCCTCTACTGTCATATGCTTGGAGCTACTGCCTTTATAGGGTCTACACAATGCCAAGCTCCTGGGCAGTGAGCCAGGAGAAGTCTCTGAAACCCAGAACAGACAGGTTAGATCAGAGTGTCTAATAGCCTGTAGCCTGGATTGATTTATTGAGCACCTGTATTCTAGGTTATTAGCAGGGAGAGAGAAACAGAACAAAGAGCACCCATCTTTGAAACTGTCTTCTAGCCAGTGTTGGTGAGGGTATGGGGAAACTTGTGTTCTCTCGAAATGTTGCTGAGAGTTTTGCTTTTGTAGAGCAATTTGGCATCAGAAGTCTTAAAAATAATGCATACATTTTGACTCAAGAGACTCTGTTCCTTGGACTTCTGTCTGATGAAATAATTAAACAAGTACACAGAGAGATTTATCTCAACGTTGTTCACAGTAGCAGAAAACCAAAAGCAACCTAACTGATGGTAAAAACAAACTATGGAAACAAAATACATATCTAGTATGATTTACCTATAGGAATATTACTTTTTGCCTGTTTCAATATGAATACATGTGTGCTCAGTCGTGTCTGATTCTTTGTGACCCCGTGGATGGTAGCCTACCAGGCTCCTCTGACCATGTAAGTTTTCCAGGCAGGAATATTGGAGTGGGTTGCCATTTCCTACACCAGGGGATCTTCTCGACCTGGGGATAGAACTGGCCTCTCTTGCATCCCTTGCTTTGGCAGGCAAATTCTTTACTACTGAGTTACCTGGGAAACCCCTTCAATATGAATACTCTTATTGAAACTGAGCAGGGCCCTGAGGGGCCCTCTCAGATACAAAGCCCCTTTATCCCCTGCTTCTTATAAAAAAATAGCTTTAGTGTCCTAGCCTTTCCTGAGTTCCAAAGAGCAGGCACAGGCGGCTACTATTCAGGGAAAGGAGGGAATGCAGAAAACACAGGAAAAGCAAGAAAACAAGAAATGTAATGACAATAATTTAGCAATTAAAGAGTCCTAGTTCCTCCTCAAGGGATATACATAATAATCTAATACATATCTTTGTGCAGTTCTTTGAGAACTAAGATAGACCACACACATCCCCCAGGCCCCATATTCTGGACTCTAGTTGGTCTTTATCTTGATTAATCTGCCTAACCTTTGTCCCAAGGGACTGTGGGTCAGGTTTCCCATTGTAATATCTGCTTCCAGCTTTTAAAATTATATTAAGGCAATGGCACCCCACTTCAGTACTCTTGCCTGGAAAATCCCACGGACGGAGGAGCCTGGAAGGCTGCAGTCCACAGGGTCGCTGAGGGTCGGGCACGACTGAGCGACTTCACTTTCACTTTTCACTTTCATGCACTGGAGAAGGAAATGGCAGCCCACTCTGGTGTTCTTGCCTGGAGAATCCCTGGGGCGGGGAAGTCTGGTGGGCTGCCATCTATGGGGTCGCATAGAGTCGGACACGACTGAAGTGACTTAGCAGCAGCATGCTGGGATAAACAGAGAAGACTTGTTTGGGGTCCTTAATGTTGGGGGACCAGCAGAGGGTCCCTTTGTCTCACCCAACCTTTGGTAGTGCTGCATTAAACCTTTGTTTTAACTCATCCATGTCCATTTTAGTCATTCTGATGTTGGCCAAAATCTTAGCTTTTTCTGAAAACCGAAGCTGAATAAAAAAATACAGAGACAAAGCTTACAAAAAATAGAAAGGGGGCTTTAATTCTCAGCCGACGGAGAGGGGAACACGGTTGGCTCATGCCTCAAGAACTGTCCCCTCGCTCTGTGAGGAGTCTAGAGGCTTATATAAGGCAAGGGCTTGGCAGTCAGGAATCAGCTGGAAGTCATGATGAGGAACAAATGTGATGGAATCTTGATTTCTTCCTCTTGCACTGTTTCAAAGACAGTCATAGACTGGTGTCAGTAACCCAGTAATTGAGTCTAGCAGTTTGGGGGCCCTGCGGCCTTCTTTCTGATATGTAACTACAAGGGAAAGGGTGTTTGTAAGGGTAAACCCCAGATACAGGATGTGTTTAGCATAGACTCCAAGGAAAAAATGAGAATTATAGCTCCTGCAGAGTTAGGGGGCGGAAAAGGAAACTTCGTTACAGACATTCCGAGTTAGGAGCAGTTAAAGTAAAAAACAAGGAATCAGGCCTGCTCACTGTTTTCTTTATTTGTGTTCTCAGGAAAGGGAAAGAGAAAAACTCCTTGTTCTTTTTTCCTTTTTACTGCAACAATTCTATTTCTTAGTAACAGTCTAAAGACTTCCACCTGCTGGGATGAGTCCCAAGACTCTCCCCTTTCTGTTTCCTGTTTGTTTCATTGCTATCAATATTTGCTTTGCTCATCTTATTTTAAAATAACTCTTTAAAAATTTCAATCTTGTTGGGAAGCATCCCTGGAATTCTCCTTAGCCTCTCCCCATTCTCTTGTTCATTAATTGAATGTTTTTATTAGCATCTGTTATACCTGTGAGGGGGCTTCCCTGGTGGCTCAGCGGTGAAGAATCTGTTGCAGGAAGGAGGACTGCTTTCAGGGCCTGAAGCTGGGCTCTTGTCTAACATTCGGAAATGAATTGTCTGAGGAGACACATGTGCTGATAAGGCAAGAGATTTTCTTGGGAATAGGGCACCCTGGTGGAGAGCAGGAGGGTAAAGGAACCCAGGAGAACTGCTCCACCACGTGGTTTGTAGTCTCGGGTTTTATGGTGATGGGATTAGTTTCCGGGTCGTCTTTAGCCAGTCATTCTGATTCAGAGTCCTTCTTGGTGGTGCACACCTTGCTTAGCCAAGACGGATGCCAGCGAGAAGGATTCTGGGAGGTGGTTGGACATGTGGTGTCTCCTTTTGACTTTTCCTGAACTTGTCTCGCTGATGGCTTATTAGTTCCGTGTTCCTTACCAGGACCTCCTAACAACTCATGCAAATGCTTACTATGGTGCCCAGCCAGGGTGGGCTGTTTCAGTTAGTGTGCTTCCCCTAACAAATCTGCCTGCAAGGCAGGAGCCATAGGAGACATGGGTTCGATCTCTGGGTCGGGAAGGTCCCCTGGAGGAGGGCATGGCAACCCACTCCAGTATTCTTGCCTGGAGAATCCTATGGACAGAGGAGCTTGGAGGGTCGCAGAGTCAGACACTACTGAAGTGACTTAGCACGCAAGCATACCTATGAGGGGAAACTGAGACAGCAAATTTGAACTGTTTCTGGTTTTGCAACAAGTTTATATTGGGTGTCCATGTGAAAGGGGCTCCCTGTCAACTACAAATTGGCAATTGCCATCTGACTTTATAAGGATTAAGTCATATGTTGCTGTAGCTGACCCATCCCCTGAAAGGAGTTCAGTGTGGAGAGCAGAAATGAGGGACTCTGTGCTCAGGGGAAAGCCTGGCAGAACAGGTCTTCAGATAGTTATTTTCCCCAATTTATAAAATGCCATGTAAAGACAGTTCATAGTTGCTTACTTCTTAGTTTTACTAAAATTTTCTGGAAGAGTTTAAGCAGGAAAAGTTTAGCAGGATAGGTTTAGTATGCTGTGCTGTGCTTGGTTGCTCAGTCATGTCTGACTCTTTGTGATCCCATGGACTGTGGTCAACCAGGCTTCTCTGTCCATGGGGATTCTCCAGGAAAAAATATTGCAGTGGGTTCTCATGCCCTCCTCCAGGGGTTCTTCCCAACCCAGGGATCCAACCCAGGTCTCCTGCATTGCAGGTGGATTCTTTACTCTCTGAGCCACCAGAGAAGCCCCTAGGTTTAGTTTAGCTCTTCTCTAAACTTTTGGTAGAATTCGCCTGTGAAGCCATCTGGCCCTGGGCTTTGTGTGTTGGAAGATTTTTTGTTACAGTTTTGATATAAAATGAATTATGAGAATAGTAATTTAGGAGCTGTGTTTTTGGTTTGGACAGTGCAGAGTGGAATAGTATATTTGGGTTGAGAGGTCCCACAGCTCACTACAGAAAGGGTAGCAGAGTTTGCCACCCCAAAATATATCTCTTTGACAGAAGGATTACTTTAGGTTAATTATTTTTAAGAAAGCATCAGACATATGAAAAGCTCTGAAAACTAAGAAGTTACCCTTTTGTAAGATATGTTTACAATTCTAAGGGAAATTTTAAGGGTATTTCCTGTCCCAGCTTTAATTACCTTTTAGAAGTAGGGATAGCTCATACATATAAAGTGTACACGACATAAACAAACCAGAGATCTCATAGCTTTAGTAAAAGCTTAGATATGAACCAGGTATCACAATATTGATATAAACTTACTAGTTAATAAACAGTCGGAATATCTTAAAGTTGCTTGCTCAGATGATTAAGGCTTACTATCTGTAACAGGGAAGCCTGGCAGGCTGAAGTCCATGGGGTCGCAAAGAGTGGGACACAACCCAGCGACTGAAGAACAACAATCATCTGTAACGTTTTGCAGTGGGAACGGTCTCAGTAATTTAGATTTAAAATTGCCACTTTTTCCCTCCTTGGTCTTTCAGGTCTTGCCTGCTTAATTGGGCTTAGTCTAGGTCCTCGTGGCCTATATTCATACTCTGGTTTAGACATTTGTGAGACAAAGGCAGTTGCTTAGTTTTTCAAATAGTTTTGTTGCCTAAAGTTACTAAAATCAGTGGCAAGATTTTTATCAAACTGAAATGTAATTTATGAAGTTCTATGTTTTATAACTTTAGAGCTTTAATTTATCACATCTTCAAAGGTCTGTATAAGGCATTTAGCAAAGATCTTTCTGAGTTTATAAATTAAATCAAAGCAAAATCACTATTTTTATTTTATGAGCCCCTGTATGTTAATTCTCAGTTTTTACTTATTTTGTATGGCTCAGGTTTCCTCAGTACTTTTAGTTAATATTTCCTCAATGCAATTTATATGCCTTATTTATCCCACAATATAATTAAATAAGAGCTGTAAAATTCCACCAACTTTTTCTATACCTTTAACTTTAGTTTTCATAAGGATCCAACCAACAAGCTTTGGTCTTAGGGGAGCATTTAGAAGGCTTTTTCTTTTTGTTCCCTGTCTATTTTACTTTACTTTTATATAAAAGGCTCTGGGATTCCCAGAGTTGGGTACAGCTGAGGAAGTCAGGCCTTTTGGCCTAACTGTCCCAAAATAATTGGTAGGATATCTCAGTGTAAATTTTTCTAGTCCCTTAAATATATAACTTAAACTGGGGCAATAGAACAGATTTGGTTAGTTTTTATTGTTGGGGACCAGTAGGGTGTCCCTCATGGCTCATTAGCTTTGGGTAGTGCAGTAATATCGAATCGTTTAATCACATAAATGTCTATTTATCCCATTCTAAGTAATCATCCAAAGAATTTTTTATTCATTTTAGGTAATGCCTTAAAAAATTTTTTTTTACCTCGTTGAAATAATAGCTAGACTTTTTTTTCCCCTCCAAGTTGTTTGTTAATATTCTTAATGCTCTTATTAGCATCTGTAGGGCCCATTGAGGGGAAAACCACAATGAGTTTCCTAAACCAATTTTTGTTCCTCAAGAAAAGTTCTTCAGTTAATTTGACTTTTATAGGTACCAACAAAACAGTTGTTTGCAACGAGAGCACTCTAGATTTAATAACTTGTTAGTTTCTCTAATTTTTAAAGGCTATATCATTTCACCACCAATAAATATCTCCACAGAGTTGCCAATGATTAAAAATGCAAAAAGACTTCTTATAGGCTAACACGGACAAACAGAACAACCTAGGAAGGTCAGATACATCTCAAAGACACAGAGACGTCTGAGTTTTCCCCAGAAGGCCTTGTTTAAGGTTTTACCGAGCCAGCTTTTAATTTTTAACTGCATACGCATTAAAGAGCCCCCTCAATATTTAGGGCGAGATTTAATCTCTCCCAGTTGTTACCTACAGAGTCCAAGCTCACTCTGCTCCCCGAACGATAGGCCAAGGGGCCCCAGAGACAAGGTGTCGAGGCAAGGAAGAGACTTTAATCGGGGAGCCGGCAAAATGAGAAGATGGCAGGCTAGCGCCTCAAAATTACCATCTTATTGGGGTCTGGATGCCAGGTTATTTTATAGATCAGAAAGAAGCAATGAGGAACTAAAGTCAAAAGGCAGAAGAGAGAGGGAGATGCAGTGGGGAACTAAAGTGAAAGGGTCTTCAGTCTTGCAAAACATCTCCAAGGAAATGGCCAGCCTTTGGAAGGGGGTGTGTTAATCTCTTCTGTTCACAGGTTGGTAGGGACAAACTATCCCTCCATGAGCTGAACAAAGACACTTCAGTTTACAGTCAAGCAGAGGGGCAGGGTCCTTCAGGCAAGCCATTGGGTATGATTATAATAATAAAAGCAAGTCAAAGAAGCAATTTCCAACAGGGAGTCAGAATTGGTTTCCTCCCTGTAACACAGTTAACTAGGTACTCGCAAGTATGAGTTCTGTCTTATGTCTTTCTACAAGGGAGCCACCGAGGTGTCTTCCAACCCAGCCTGGGGTATTTCTTGGTAACTTCCAACCAAGCCCCACCCAGTATCCAGACCTTGGGTGGATATAACTACCAGTGCCAGGTATCTTTCAGCCAGGTCTCTCCTCAGTACTTTAATGGGAGGGAGCAGGTACCTGCTATACCTCATCAAATAAAAAATTCAAGATCTCAACTGTCAGGCGAGTGTATGTTCCTCGGTTCTGTCTCGTCACAACAAAGATTTGGAGTGACGGACATTAAAGCCCTTGGCACGTCACAGCTCTCAGGTCTTGGACAGACCGTGTTATAGCTCTCAGGTCTCGAACAGACCGTGTTATAGCTCTTAAACAAATCAGTGTAACAGCTCTGTGTTACAGCTCTATTTTACTTAGAAAATATCAGGAAAATCCATCCTCGAGGCATGAGGGCATGCCGACCCAAAGAGAAGCGCGTCCCTGTGCACTCGGGGCATGGGGGGAGGTGGGGGTGAAAGAAAGAGAGAGAGAGAGAGACAGAGAGAGAAAGAGAGAGACAGATCCCCAGCCCTTTGGCTCCTCTTTTTATATGTATTTTTCCTCCCCCTGGGCCTGCCCTATGTAAATTGGGCTAGCCAGGAGTGCTGTTTGTTCTACCTGAGGTCCTCACTCCGGTCCTCGGACCTTCCTTTATTCTATTTTCCAGGGCTCTTCCCTTCCTTGTCTTTTAGCCACCACGCCATTCTGGACTCCTGTTTCCTATTCTAACTACCTAACATCAACCAATATGGGAGATCTGAGAACAAGGAGAGACTTACTCAAATCCATTTGGAACTCCCAAGGAAGCAGATGGGCACAAGGGGCCTTTGCGGGTACAATGGCTCTGGTTTCTTGTAAAGTTGAGACAGAGGAGAAAAATCTACTCTGGGTCCCTTCAGTTCAGTCACTAAGTTGTATATGACTCTTTGTGACCCCATGGACCGCAGGCATCCCTATCACCAGCTCCCAGAGCTTGTTCAAATTCATGTCCATCAAGTCAGTGATGCCATCCAAACATCTCATCCTCTGTCATTCCCTTCTCCACCTGCCTTCAATCTTTCCCAGCATCAGGTTCTTTTCCAATGAGTCAGTTCTTCGCATCAGGTGGCCAAAGTTTGAGAGTTTCAGCCTCAGCCTCAGTCCTTCCAATGAATATTCAGGAAATGATTTCCTTTAGGATAGACTGGTTGGATCTCCTTGTAGTTCAAGGGACTCTCAAGAGTCTTCTCCAGCACCACAGTTCAAAAATATCAATTCTTCGGCACTCAGCTTTCATTATAGTCCAACTCTCACATCTATACATGACTACTAGAAAAACCATAGCCTTGACTAGATGGACCTATGTTGGCAAAGTAATGTCTCTGCTTTTTAATATGCTGTCTAGCTTGGTCATAGCTTTTCTTCGAAGAAGCAAGCATCTTTGAATTTCATGGCTGCAGTCACCATCTGCAGTGATTTTGAAGCCCCCCAAAATAAAGTCTGTCACTGTTTCCACTGTTTCCCCATCTATTTTCCATGCAGTGATGGGACCGAATGCCATGATCTTAGTTTTCTGAATGTTGAATTTTAAGCCAAATTTTTCACTCTCCTCTTTACCTTTTATCAAGAGTCTCTTTAGTTCTTCTTTGCTTTCTGCCATCAGAGTGGTATCATCTGCATATCTGAGATTATTGATATTTCTCCTGGTAATCTTGATTCCAGCTTGTGCTTCATCCAGTCCAGCATTTCTCATGATGTACTCTGCATGTAAGTTAAATAAGCAGGGTGACAGTATACAGCCTTGATGTACTCCTCTCTCGATTTGGAAGCAGTCTTTTGTTCCGTGTCCAGTTCTAACTGTTGCTTCTTGATCTACATACAGATTTCTCAGGTGGCAGATAAGGTGGTCTGGTGTTCCCATCTCTTTCAGAATTTTCCACAGTTTGTTGTGATCCACACTATCAAAGGTGTTGGCATAGTCAATGAAGCAGAAATAGATGTTTTTCTGGAACTCTCTTGCTTTTTTGATGATCCAATGGATTTTGGCAATTTGATCTCTGGGTTCTATGCCTTTTCTAAAACCAGTTTAAACATCTGGAAGTTCACTGTTCACATACTGTTGAAGCCTGGCTTGGAGAATTTTGAGCATGACTTTACTAGCGTGTGAGATGAGTGCAATTGTGTGGTAGTGTGAGCATTCTTTGGCATTACCTTTCTTTGGGATTGGAATGAAAACTGACCTTTTCCAGTCCTGTGGCCACTGCTGAGTTTTCCAGATTTGCTGGCATATTGAGTGCAGCACTTTCACAGCATCATCCTTTAGGATTTGAAATGGCTCAAATGGAATTCCATCACCTCCACTAGCTTTGTTTGTAGTGATGCTTTCTAAGGCCCACTTGACTTCACATTCCAGGATGTCTGGCTCTAGGTGAGTGATCACATCATTGTGATTATCTGGGTCGTGAAGATCTTTTTTGTATAGTTCTTCATATTCTTGCCACCTCTTCTTAACATCTTCTGCTTCTGTTAGGTCCATAGGATTTCTGCCCTTTATTGAGCCCATCTTTGAAAGAAATGTTCCCTTGGTATCTCTAATTTTCTTGAAGAGATGTCTAGTCTTTCCCATTCTATTGCTTTCTTCTATTTCTTTGCATTGATCACTGAGGAAGGCTTTCTTGTCTCTCCTTGCTATTCTTTGGAACTCTGCATTCAAATGGGTAGGTCTTTTCTCCTTTGCCTTTCACTTCTCTTCTATTCACAGCTATTTTTAAGGCCTCATCAGAAAACCATTTTGCCTTTTTGCATTTCTTTTTCTTGGGTATGGTCTTGATCCCTGCCTCCTGTACAATGTCATGAACCTCCATCCATAGTTCTTCAGGCACTCTATCTATCAAACCTAATCCCTTGAATCTATTTCTCACTTCCACTGTACAATTGTAAGGGATTTGATTTAGGTCATACCTGAATGGTCTAGTGGTTTCCCCTACTGTCTTCAATTTAAATCTGAATTTGACAATAAGGAGTTCATGAACTGAGCCACTGTCAGCTCCCGGTCCTGTTTTTGCTGACTGTATAGAGCTTCTCCATCTTTGCCTGAAAAGAATATAATCCATCTGATTTCGGTATTGGCCATCCAGTGATGTCCATGTGTAGAGTCTTCTCTTGTGTTGTTGGAAAAGAGTGTTTGTTTATTGATATGGCAGGACATATTTTCATTTCACACTGACAACATTAAGTGCTGGCAAGGATGTGAAGCAAATGGAAGTCTCACCCATTGCTGGTGTTGACCTAAAACTGTTAGAGGAAACACTGACTGAAACCAGCCGCCCTGGCCATGCAAGATAGTAGCCACTTGCATGAGTTACCTTCGAAAGGAGGTGCTGGTAAAGAATGAAGAACTAACAAGCTACCACCAAGCAGAAAAATTCGGGATAGGTCAAAAGGAGAGAGGAGTCTCCAGTCCATTCGTCCTACCAACCTCCCAGAAACCTCTCTGGAATCCATCTTGGCTGAGCCATGCACACAACCAGAAAGGAGCCTAAGTCAGAGTGATTGGCCAGAGACAACCTGGAAATCAATCCAATTACCATAAAACTCAAGGCTGCAAGCCTCATGGGCGGAGTAGTTTCCCTGGGTTCCCTTACTCTGTTGCTCTCAGCCTGGGCATCCCTTCCCAATAAAGTCTCTTGCTTTGTCAACATGTGTGTCTTCTCAGACTATTCATTTCCAAGTGTTAGACAAGAGCCCACTCTTGGGCCCTGGAAGGGATCCTCCTTCCTGCAACAAAACAATAAAACAGCCAGTTGTTTTACAAGCAAAATGGGTTTATTCAGGAACAGCAAAGAATCACAATGTGAGATGCATAAATCTATTGCAAACCACAGGCAAGTCCAGAGAACAAAAGTAGAGAAAACATTCTTTTACAGAAAAGAAGGGGGAGTTGAGAGAGGCTGTTAAAATCAGTTTGTGGGAGTAAACTGGGCACTGAAAGGCCACTGAAAAGCGTAGTGGCTTTTTCATTGGCTGAATAGTGACAGTTTTGTCATTGGTAAGGCTATAGGCAAGCAAGGAGAAATTCTTTCCTTTTCCTGCTGGGTAGTAAAGTAGTAAAGTATTAACTTTCTTCTTGTTGATAATGCAATTAACCTTGAGTGGTAGAGTATGAGAGCTCCCCCTTCTGACCTCTCAACTCCATTTTGCAAGATGTTTCCATTGATTAATTTTCAGGGGGTGGCAATGGAAAATGCCACAGTCACTCTGGAAAAGGGTTTTCAGTTTCCTTTAAAGTTAAACATACCTTTACCATAGAACCTAGCAGTCTTACACCTGGGTATTTACCTTAGTAAAATGGAAACTTTTAATAACACAAAAATCTATAAGCAAATGTTTATAGCTACTTTACTTGTGTTAGTCAAAAAACTGCAAACAAACCAAATGTCCTTCAGTGAGTGAAAGGATAAAAAACCAGTATTAAATGTCTAGAATACAATACTATTTAGCAGTAAAAAGGAATGTATTATTGATATTAATATATTTGGGAAACTTGGATGAATCTTAAAGCCATGTTAAATGAGAGAAGTCAGCCTCAAACATTCCATTTTTGCGATATTCTCAGAGAAGGCAAAACTACAGGGATGAAAAATAGATCACTGGTTGCCAGGAGTTATGGTGCAATTAGAGTTTGAATACAAAGTAGTATATTGTAGAGTGCTGAAACAATGTCCTGTTTGTGGTGATGGTTGCATGAATCTAAAGATGTTAAAATTCATAGAACTGTACACTGAAAGGAAAAACAGCCAAATTTACTCCATGATATTAATAAATTATGAACTTCTCTGCTAGCTCAGATGGTAAGGAATCCGAGAGAATCTGCCTGCAATGTGGGAGACCTGGGTTCAATCCCTGGGTTGGGAAGATTCCCTGGAGAAGGGAACGGCTACCCACTCCGGGATTCTGGCCTGGAGAATTCCATGGACCGTACAGTCTATGGGGTTGCAAAGAGTCGGACATGACTGAGTGACTTTCACTTCACTTTTTATAATAAATTATAGAAAATAAATAATTGCGTCATCCTATACTTTTTGTTCTTCAGCTTCCTTTTTAAAATTTAACATGTCTAAGAGCTCTCTTCATATCAAAAAATATAGATCTCCATTATTTTTTTCTAATTTTACATAACTTTTTATATATGAACATTACAGTGGTTTAGTTAAACCCTTTGATGGACCCTATTGGGGCTTCCATCATAGCTCAATTGGTAAAGAATCTGCCTGCAGTGCAGGAGACCCGGGTTCTATCCCTGGGTTGGGAAGATCTCCTGGAGAAAGAAATGGCAACCCACTCCAGTATCCTTGTCTGGAAAATCCCATAGACAGAGGAGCTTGGTGGGCTGCAGTCCATGGAGTCTCAGAGTCTGGCACGACTGAGCAACTAATACTTCCTATTGATGAACATGTATTTTACTTTTTCTATCTTTTCTTTTTACAAACAAAATGGGAGAGATTATTTCAAATATCTGTTACTTCAAATAGCTCTTCTATTTGTGGTTATGCTATCAATTCAATACACACTTTACCTGTTTATATTAGGTAAAATCTTTAAATAATTTCTAAGTCAAATCTTCAAAACAGGATATATTCAGAGAAGTCTAGCTTCTTTTAAAAACTTCTCCTCTTTCTCATTTCTTCCTCTTCCCATAGATGGGCATTTAAAAATGTTCCTTCCGTTTAAAAACAGATGTACCTAGTGCTTTTGTTTCCGTCTCCCCTCCCCTCCATCACTCTCTTGGAAATATGGAGAATTTCAGGTAACTTAAGGTTACTGAAGTGAGGAACACGACAGCAGCAAAAGCCAGAGGAAAGAACTTCTTGCCTGAAAGATGGGGACATGCCTGGGGAGAGTGCAGTGGGGTGGATAGGACAGAGCTACCTGTGTTACTTGCCTGGAGCGCCAGTATTTTTTAGACTTCAGATGAGATCTGAAGTTGGGCAGTGGGCAGATGATAAAGCAGAAAGCTCTGACATCAGGTCAAACAGATTTGGTTAGACGGTCTAACTGGCTACTGGGTAAATTTACTGAGTACTCATAGAATATCTAGAAGATTAGCTCCCAGTCCTTGAAAATATGCCTTCTAGCTACTTGGCAAAGGTGAAGCAAAACAGGGACAGCTCTGTACTGTTCCTGTGATTTTAACTTGATACAATATACTTTAGAGAGCAGTTTGTTGATAAACATCCAATCTCCAAAGCAAAATTAAAAGAACAAAACTATGACAAACCTAGACAACATATTAGAAAGCAGAGACATCACTTTGCTGACAAAGGTTATTATTCTGAATTTAAAGAAACAACTACCCTACAGCTTTTATTTTCTAAATCTTCAAGTTAAAAGCATATACTGTCTTGAAGTTGTCTTTCTGGTTATGAATGCTTACCATAGATTTGCTGCAGTAATCTTAACATAAAATCTTTTGTCAGCTAGATAGCCAATTGCAGCTGTTCCAAAAGCAATGATAATTGCTGTGATCCTTTCAACTCCTAGTGCTTCCCAGGTGGCTCAGTGGTAAAGAACCCACATGCCAACACAGGAGATGCAGGAGACATGGGTTCAATCCCTGGGTTGGGAAGATCCCCTAGAAGAGGAAATGGCAACTCACTCCAGTATTCTTGCCTGGAAAATCCCATAGACAGAGGAGCCTGGCAGGGTACAGTCCATGGGGTTGCAAAGAGTAGGACATGACTGAGCAATTTAACCCATATGCTGGAATTTGAAGTCAAACTCCAATTGCTGTCACTTGCAAAGTGTGTGCGCAGGGCACTGAGCACAAAGGGACTCCTTTATTTGCACCCTAAAATAGCAACTTTTGGTATTTATTAGTAAATTCAAACCCAGTTTGTGTGTAAAAATTCAAATTGTCTGACAATTATTAAACAATTATTCCACGCTTATTACCTTTTACTATGCATTCTGTGGCTTTTATTCTCAGAGTTAACAATAAACAGTCACATCTTACTGTGAAAGTGAATGAAAAGTGAAAGTCATTCATCTTCTACACATCTTTCTGTAACTTTATATAAACTGATATCTTTGATTTAAGTATACAAATTCTACTAAGGTTGCTCAGTTTTCCTTATTGACAAACCCAGAATGAAGGCAGAGAGGCTTGGAGTCTTTTAAGAGGCATCTGTTGTTCCTACCTTTAATTTTTACCCAGAGCTCAGCAAGAAGGAGGAAAAGGACATTATTTCTCTCTTACTCTTTTCAATATTTATTTTTATTTATTTATTTGGCTGTGCTGGGTCTCAGTTACAGCATTTGGGATCTTTGATCTTGGCTGCAGCATGTGGGACATTTAGCTGTGGCCTGTGAACACTCAGTTGTAGCATGTGGAATCTAGTTCTCTAATCAGAGACTGAACCAGGGCTGCCTGCTTTGGGAGTGCAGAATCTTAGTCACTGGGCCATTAAGGAAGTCCCAATACCATCTCTTTATGACTCACTGGTCTGCTTGAGCTGCTACAACAACATACCATAGGTTGGGTGGCTTTAACAACAGAGATGGATTTTCTCATAGTTCTAGAGGCTGGAAATTTAAGCCACATGGGACTATCGAGCACTTGAAATAAGACTAGTATGATGAAATATGCTGTAACAGTAATATACAAAAGAAATCTCAAAGACATAGTACCAAAAGAGGCAAAATATTTCAAATAATTTTTACATTAATTGCATATTGAAATGTCAAGGCTTTGAACTTACTGCATTAAACAAAATGTATTATTAACATTCAATTCACCTATTTATTTTTACCTTTTTAATGCGGCTACTTGAAAATTAAAAATTACCTCCATGGTTTGCATTTGTGGTTTGTAGCCTGTATCCACTGGAAGCACCACTTTACCTGTTGTCCCTTCGGGAATCTGGTTGAAAATGCCTTGGATCAGAGACAGAAGTCATATCTTCCCCCTCTGCCCGCCCATATTTTTATCTTAAGCGGCCTCATGAATTTCTTCTGTGGAGAAGGTAAACTTGGCCTCCTCACCTTATATGGGCCTTTCTATGGGAAAAAAAATCTATGGAAAAAGAAAATATGTCTGCTGTTTTCATTCCTATCACCCCAAGAAAAGTACATAATATGAGAACCATAAATTTTTGTTACAGAGGCTTACTTTGGCTCATCAATGCGTTAAATTCAACACAGTCAGCATTTCTGTTGCTCACTTTCTCCTGAGCATGTAAACTAAAATTCTATTACTTTCTAGCTCTGTCTCCTCTGTGAGGCTCCTGTGAGAAAGATAAAACTATATAAACTGTGGGTGCTTAAACAGTATTTATTGAATGACTGATAACAGAGGAAACAGTTCTATGTCTCAGTTTATAGATAGAATAGATAAAGAGGAACTTGGTGTTTTAAGAGAGAGACCCAAATCCCTGCTCATCTGCTTCTCCAGCTCCAGTCATGCTGTCGGAGGTGTATACGATGGAGGTGGTGCTGGTGGTGGGGAGTCAGTGCCTGAATCTCTTCTTTTTTTGGTAGAAGTAGCAGTGTGTATTATCTTCCCTGAGTTCACGGGGTTGGTGGTGGCAGAGTTCACAATGGTGGCATTTGGGATGATGATGGTGTTGATGTTGGCAAAAGCACTGGCACTTTTGATTTTGGGCAGAACAGATAAATTATGATGTTCGGTCTGCATCATGAAACTAAAATTCTTGGTAATTTTTAGCACTTCCTGAGAGTCCTCTTTAAGCATATGGAGCATTTCATTTTGTATGTAGTTTTTTATCAGTTGAACCACTTTTGATCTAATACAACATTTTTTCTTTTTGCATTTATCTAACTCTTTTTCATCCATGTTGCAGTACTCTTTGCATCTCCCCAAACCCATTACGCATCTTCTCAAGCCAAAGTATTCTGCACAAATAAAACAGAAAACAATGTGCTAAGGTTAATAACTAGATGTGATATTAAAATTGATAGAGCGAGAGGAATAGAGTCAGAGTGGATTTGTTAATGCTAAATTTAAAGTACAGTGGTTAGGGACGTTGAGGGAAGCAACAGGCAGGCTAAGAGAGTCTTTGTACATCTCTGAAATCCAAAATAAATCTCTAGTCTCTTCTCATTGAATAATTAAAACCTTAAGAAGAAAAGGAAACTCATTTGCTTCAGGGTTAAGATTTTAGATCTCCAATATATAACATCTTAGACACTTGTTGAGTGTTATTATCTCTTCCCAGGATCCTAGGAAATACAGAGAAGAGTAAAATCTCTCATAAAAGTAACCCAAGAAAGAGTTTCAAAAGAGAATCAACTAGACTGTTCAGAAGTTCTGGCTTCTTGCCAAACTCAGTGGTCTATGACCTTACCCTCCTCAACAATCACTTGACCTGTGGTTCTTGCAGCATGGTGTTCTATCATTTTCGTCCTCTCTGGACACTATGTCTCTCAGAGATCTTATTTATTATCATAGCCTTAACCTCATCTCTATGAAGATAATTCCTGCATTGTTATCTCTATCTCTAAATCCCCTGCTTAGTGTAGTATCTCAACTTCATCTATTGGATGTTTTTCCATCCTAATGGTTCATCTATTTTTTTTTTTCCAAATCCAGAAGCTTCTCCTTTACTCAACAATTCAACAGATTTTCCATAAAATACAAGAGATTTATGTAGCACCTACTGTTCACAGGCATTTCAATATTGTTTCTCACCAGAGAAAACACAGTAAAATATTGTATTTTAAGCAGCTACACTGATTAACCTTATCTTATGTGGGATTTGAGACTCAAATTTGACTTTACCGGAGATGACACAACCATACTTACTTATATTATAACCCTTTTCTTAGGGTCCCAAGATAAAAAAATTAGACACATCTTTGACTACTCTTTTACTTTCCCTTCCTTGACCCATTGCCCATTTAAAATCTGGAAGATTCTTGTATTCTGAAACAAGTCTCAATGCTTCTGTCTCCATTGCAGAAAACAATGGCTAATCTTCTGACTTAGCCATTTGCCCTGATGTGTTCCTAGAGGCTCTTGTGGGTAATTTGGGGGTTTCCAGTAAAACAAAGGCTGAGAAAAGGAATGAAACTCTGTAGAAGTCTGAAAAAGTTGAGATGGAGAACATAGACCTGTTCACTAAATCCTGAGAGTAGATTTTTTTTCTTGAGCGTAATTTTGAGGTCTTCCTTCTTATTACACTGAAATATAAACTTATCGAACCTTTTACTTAGAGATAGTTTAAATTAGAAATAGAGCAAAAATGGGGTAGACTTGGCCGGAATCCCAGGTGATAGCTATGTAGGGGGCAAGGATGCAGTTTTACATACTGAATAATTTCTGAGTTCACAAACAATACCCTACTTCCTTTGTAGCTCCATGTGTATCCCCATCAGACACAGTCTGGGTTTGGAGCCTGTGGGACTACGTGACGGATGGTGAATGACTGATGCAATATAAACTTTTCAGCTGTATCTTTGGGCATCTCATTTTCAGTGTCTCTTTGGGTTTCTGTTATCAAGGACTGCCAAAGCTCTGCTTCCTCCAACCACTCCCTCTTAGACCCAGGATTTCACATTACCTGTGTTCACCTGCCACTGTAGCATAAGGCTGGCAAAGATAGGGAAAAGGAGCTTCATGGCTGGGTGTCAGAGAAGAAGCCTTGGATCTGGGTTCATATTCTTGAGCTCCAGCCTTTATTGGCATCTTCATGGCCTTAGGCTCTGAGCAGTCAAGTGCAGCCAGAGCTCACGGCAATTGTGTTTTCTATGATTCTGTTTGAGAATCAGTTCAGTTGAGTTCAGTTGCTCAGTTGTGTCCAACTCTTTGTGACCCCATGAACTGAAGCATGCCAGGCTTCCTTGTCCATCACCATTTCCTGGAGCTTGCTCAAACTCATGTCCACTGAGTCGGTGATGCCTGTCAACCATCTCATCCTCTGTCGTCCCCTTCTCCTGCCTTCAATCTTTCTCAGCATCAGGGTCTTTTCCAATGAGTCAGCCCATCAGCTGTGGCCAAAGTATTGGAGCTTCAACTTCAGCTTCAGTCCTTCCAATGAATGACTACCTGAATACCTCATGCAAGAAATTTCCTATTCTTAATCCTGGGGGGAATTATAAGACACATAAGACATGAAAGAAAACACAAGCTCTTTACATCTCTTCCTCTTAAGATTTATTTAGGGTATCTGCTTTACCTTTTGTGAGCCTAGAGTTAGGCCTGAGGCATTTAATGTATGAGAATCAGAAGAACAGAGCTTGCTATAGCCATAGACTCCTGGAGGATAGAGACTTTGTCTTTTCTGTACTGTTTTCTCCATGGGTGCCAAATTAACATGAGAACTCAATATGTATTTGTTGAATGAGTTTGTGGGAGGCAGTTCGTGGCATAACTTTAGCTTCTTAAAAAAAATGAAATGTAATTAACATATAACATTATATTAGTTTCAAGTAGAAGTGAAGATGTTAGTTGCTCAGCCATGTCTGACTCGTCGTGACCCCACGGACTGTAGCCCACCAGGCTCCTCTGTCTGTGGAATTTCCCAGGTAAGAACACTGGAGTGGTTTGCCATTTCCTTCTCTAGGGGATCTTCCTGATCCAGGGATCAAACCCAGGTCTCCTGCAGATTCTTTTTTTTTTTTTTCTGTAAAGATTCCTAGATTTTTATTTATTTTTTATTTTTTAGCTTTTATTTTTTTTTTAATTTTATTTTATTTTTAAACTTTACAAAATTGTATTAGTTTTGCCAAATATCAAAATGAATCCACCACAGGTATACATGTGTTCCCCATCCTGAACCCTCCTCCCTCCCCATACCATCCCTCTGGGTCGTCCCAGTGCACTAGCCCCAAGCATCCAGTATCGTGCATCGAACCTGGACCGGCAACTCGTTTCATACATGATATTTTACATGTTTCAATGCCATTCTCCCAGCAGATTCTTTACTGTCTGACCCACCAGGGAATGATTTGATATCTGTATATATCCTCAGAAGTGGAATTGCTGGACTATATGGTAGTTCTATTTTTAACTTTTTGAGGTGCTTCTATATTATTTCTATAGTGATTGAACCAATTTACATTTCCACCAACAGTGTACATAGATTCCCTTTTCTCCTTGCCATTTTCATCCTTGCCAACACCTATCTTGTTTTCTTGGTGATAGATATTCTAACCGATGTGAGGCAATATCTCATTGTGCTTTTGATTTGCATTTTCCTAGTGATTAGTGATGTTGAATGCCTTTTCATGTGCCTGTTTGCCATCTGTATGTCTTCTTTGGAAAAATTTCTATTCAGATCCTCTGCGCATTTTTTAATCAATCTTTTTTTTTTTGGCATTGAATTGTCGACTTTACACATGGACATCATCAAATGGTCAGTACCGAAATCAGATTGATTACACCCTTTGTAGCCGAAGATGGAGAAGCTGTATACAGTCAGCAAAAACAAGATCTGGAGCTGACCGTGGCTCAGATCATCAGCTTCTCACAGCAAAATTCAGGCTTCTTAATAAATAGTGGTCCAATATTTCTACAAGTATTCAGCTGGTTAGAATATTTTCTTTTTTTACACTTCTTTTTGGAACTTGACCCATTATTTTTCGCTGAAATATTTCAGAGTGAAAGTCGCTCAGTTGTGTCTGACTCTTTGCAACCCCACGGAATTCTCCAGGCCAGAATACTGCAGTGGGTAACCTTTTCCTTCTCCATGGGATCTTCCCATCCCAGGGATTGAAACCAGGTCTCCCACATTGCAGGTGGATTCTTTACCAGCTGAGCCACAATTCAGGTAAATTATAAATATAATATTCCATTTCTACACATTCTAGTAAATATTTTTTTGAAAAAAAGGGTAATTTTCCAACATAGCCAACACAATATCATCACACTAGGCAAAATTAATAAAATTTCCATAATATTTAACAATTACTACTCAGTCTATTTTCAAATATCTTTAATTATTCCAAAACTTTTTTTAAAACAACTGATTTGTTCACACTAAAATTCACTCCAGGACCAGTCAATTTGAAGCTTTCTCTAAGTTAACATCAAATTTGCTTGACATGGGTGTGTCAAGAAGTGATTTTTTTTCTTTTTTTCTTTTGGCTGTGCAACATGGCTTTTGAGATCTTATTAAATAGTTCCCCAACCAGGGATTGAACCCAGGCCCTCAGCAGTGAAAGTTCTGAGTCCTAACCACTGGACCCCTGGGAAGTTCTCTGATGTGATTTTTAATCTTGGAAGATACTGTGCACATGCATTTTTTTTGAGAGTTGCCCACACAGGGTAAAAACTGTAACAGGCTCTACTTCCTTTTGAATTTTTAAGATTTTCCTTGATACTAGAGAATTCTTTGGCCAGTCTTTTGAAGTCTCTAGATGTACATGAGTCTTACAGAACAATTATGAAAGTATGATGTTTGTCATTTCCTAGGAGTTCTCTTAAAGTTTTGAAACTCGTGATATTTGGATAGCTAGTAAGAAAATTTGCTTTGTCCACTAGGTGACACTTGAAATCTGGAATGCCTGAATTTAACATGAATGGAAGTCAATGAAAACCAGAGCTTAGCCATTCATGGAGCTTATGATTGAAGAAAAGGGGAAAAATGCATGACTACAATGGATTTTTCAAAGTCTGCAGAAATATCAAATGGAGTATTTTAACTGGGAAAAATGCCTAATATCCTTTATTGCCTCTTAGTCTGATATGATGGGTAGATTAAGAACACAATTTTGACTAACCTGAAATTTTATCCATAATTTATGAAGTTTATTAATTTTATTGCTCCAAACATTTTTTAATTTGTTGTTGCTCAGTCGCTCAGTCATGTCTGACTCTTTGCAACCCCATGAACTGCAGCATGCTAGACTTCCCTGTCCTTCACTGTCTCCTGGAGTTTGCACAAACTCATGTCCATTGAATTGGTGATGCCACCCAACTATCTCATCCTCTGTCGTCCCTTTATCCTCCTACTTTCAATCTTTCCCAGCATTAGGGTCTTTTCTAATGAGTCGGGTCTTCGCATCAGGTGGCTGAAGTATTGCAGCTTCAGTTTCAGTCCATCCAATGAATATTCAGGGTTGATTTCCTTTAGGATTGACAGGTTTGATCTCTTTGCTATCCAAGGGACTCTCAAGCGTCTTCTCCAACACCACAGTTCAAAAGCATCAATTCTTCAGCACTTAGCTTTCTTTATGGTCCAACTCTCACATCTGTACACGACAACTGGAAATACCATAGCTTTGACTAGACGGACCTTTGTTGGCAAAGTGATGTCTCTGCTTTTTAATATGATGTCTAGGTTTGTTATAGCTTGTCTTCCAAGGAGCAAGCATCTTTTAATTTCATGCAGTCACCATCTTCAGTGATTTTGGGGCCCAAGAAAATAAGATTTGTCACTGTTGCCATTTTCCCCCCATCTTTTTGCCATGAAGCGGTGGGGCAAGAGGTCATAATCTTTGTTTTTTGAATGTTGAGTTTTAAGCCAGCTTTTTCACTCTCCTCTTTCACCTTCATCAAGAGGCTCTTTAGTTCCTCTTAGCCTTCAGCCATTAGGGTATGTCATCTGCATGTCTGAAGTTGTTGATATTTCTCCTGGCAATCTTGATTCCAGCTTGAGGTTCATCTAACCTGGCATTTTGCATGATATACTCTGCATACAAGTTAAATAAGCAGGGTGACAATATACAGCCTTGATGTATTCTTTTTCCAATTTGAAACCAGTCTGATGTTCCATGTCTGGTTCTAACTGTTGCTTCTTGACCTGCATACAGGTTTTGAAGGAGGCAGGTAAGGTGGTCTGGTATTCCTATCTCTTTTCCACAGTTTGTTGTGATCCACACAGTCAAAGGCTTTAGTGTAGTCAATGAAGCAGAAACAGATGTTTTCCCTTGCTTTTTCTAGGGTCCAACAGATGTTGGCAATTTGATCTCTGGTTCCTCTGCCTTTTCTAAATCCAGCTTGTACCTGTAACTATTGTTTTATACTTAAAAAATCAGGAGTAACTTTAATTGAGCTAAGTATTTTGTTGAGCCCGTCCTACATACACAATTTTCTCTCAATGGATAGCTTTTCAAGATAACATATTTACACTAAAATTATGTATTAAAAATAATTTAATATTTTTGACTACGTTAGATCTTTGTTGCTGTGTCGACTTTCTCTAGTTGCAGAGGTTGGGGGTCACTCTCTAGTTGTGATGTGTGAGCTTCTCATCGCAATGGCTTCTCTTGTCGTGGAGCACGAGTTCTAGAGGCACACGGACCTAGCGGCCCCATGGCATATGTAATCTTCCCTGATCAGGCATTGAACATGTGTCCCCTGCACTGGCAGGAAGATTCTTAACCACTGGACCCCCAAGGAAGTAGGGAAATTATTTTTATAGAAAAAATATTTTCTTCATTTTCACCTATACCACATGAAGGTATATGTGGTCCTTCTGGAATTACAAGCTTTCCTCTCTTGTATCCAGCTGTAATTTGGCCTAGAGATAACTCTCATGTCTCTGGAGTGTCTTATCAAAGAATGAAATGTATCTCTGGTTTAGATTTTAAAACCTTAGGAAACTCTCCAGAAAAATCCCAAAACTGAGTTATCACAGAATTTATTTTCTAGACTAGAAGATATTGATTATCCTCTGTGCATAGAGTCTCAGTTCAGGTTTGGAAACTTGTGAAAAATATTGTCCTTTCTGACAATACATGTTTTTTTTTTTTACAATCACTTGGACCAGTCATGAAGCTTTTCTAGATCATTGTAAGGAATGTTGACATTTTGGTATGAAATTTAATGTTCTATTAATTTCCTATTGCTGCTGTTACAAGTTACAAAAGAAAATTAGTGGCTTAAAGCAACACAAGTTTATCATCTTATTGTTGTGAAGGTTATAAATCCCAAATGAATCTCACTGGGTTTAAAAGCAAGATGTCAGCAGGGCTGTATTCCCTTTGGGGAGCCTAGGAGAAAATCTTTCTTTGTTTTTCCAGCTTCTAAAGGATGGACTATTTGGACTCATGGACCTTTCCTCCATCTTCAAATCTAGTCAGGTGACACTGTCAAACTTTTCCTGACACTGATTGTCCTACCTCCCCAATGATCCTTGTTATTACACTGGACCCATCCAGATAATCTAAGACAATCTCCTTATTTTAAGGTCAGCTGATTAGCAGCCTTAATACCATCTACAGCCTTAATTCTCCCTTGCCATGTAACATCACGTATTCATGGGTTCTGGGTTTTAGAATGTGAACATCTTTAGGGGACCATTATTCCACCTACCTTAAATATCAGTATCAACACACTTTGATTTTTCTACACTTAGAACTGGCTCAAAATTGTACATATAACTTATTTGTTTTTACTGTTGCAAATTTTTTATTGTTGAGGGAGGAAAACAATATTTAATTGAGCTTAACTTGGGTTTTGATACATAGAGGCTGAAACATGAAGGCATCTGACATATCACTTGTTGATGGACAGGTCTGCTTTCTTCATGTTTTTATTTAACTAGAGTCCAAAATACAGAATTATTTAGAGAAACTAGCCCTGGGCACAGCCTACCTATCATGGACCTGTATGTGATTTTCTCTTCAAATCATACTATAAACAAAGTCAATCTAAGTCACCCAAGACTAATCTATGATCTTTCTCTTTACTCTGGCAACTTTCATCATCCAGAGAGTAAATGTCAGGCAGACATGGGCAGACACACACACACACCCCTCATCTCATTTGGAGAAAATTCTTACTTTGTCATGCTATGGAATTCCGCATCAAGGCCAAGGTGCTATCTTTACTATTTTAGATCCACCTATCATGCTATTACTTAACTATCAATACATAAGAAAAACAAATCAAACCTTTGATTCATTTTGATTTAATGAAATAACCTGAAACCCACTGTAGCGTGGAGACAAAACCATGACATTGTGTATTTAAAACAGTTTAATCCTTCAATAGCTCTGGATGAAAGGAGAGCAATAGTTAAATGGGGTGTGTGTGTGCACAGTCACTTCAGTTGTGTCCGACTCTGTGTGACCCTATGGACTAGAGCCTGCCAGCCTCCTCTGTTTGGAAAGATAACATCTTAAGTAGGATTCAGAGAATATTTCTGAGTAATGAAACACATTAAAGGTCATTTATAAGTAAGGTATTAAAAGCAATTTGTACTGCTACGGATTACAAGGGGAGCTACAGTAAATGTGAATGGGTGATTTTTTTTAACTGATCATGACTAGAAAGCAACGTTTCATTATCCATTCCAGCCCACTCAAAGGGAAAGCCTATTGTTTAGCCACAAAGGACCTTGAAAATGAGGAGACTATGGGCTTTTTGTGCCTAGCCAAGATTGCATAAAGCCTCTTGGATATTAAAGAGTTGACACACCTGAACAGATCAACAGACTTAGGAATCTGTTGAAGTAGGTAGGTGATACCATTTTCAGGAAATAGTAATGTCATCTTTGGAAATCATAAATATTAATTCTCTCAATACAGATTTTTCTCTAAAGATAGGTTCCTCTCTGAGTTGTGAGTAGGATATAAGGAGACGGATGGGGGAAGGATGTCCCGCCAAGTGCATTACCAATAAATTTTGTGAACAAAGCAACATCTTGTATTTGAATGTTTTGTCTTCAGTCTTCCAAAGATTGACTCAAAGAAGGCAGCCAGCGAGATAGGTTGGCATAGGTTAGCACAATGGCTAAGACCTTTACTTTAAGGTTTATGCAGACCTGTGTTATCCTAGCTCATTCCTCACTACTGTGTGACATTGGCCACATTACCAATTCCCTAAACTGTGGCTGAACACTTTTAAAAAGAGATGTTAATATTAACATCTTGCAAGGATAAAAGTAAGTAATGCACATAAAATGCATTTGTCATCTAGTAGACCCAGATTGGGGCTTCCCATGTGGCCCTAGTGGTAAAGAGCCTGTCTGTCAATGCAGGAGATGAGGGTTTGATCCCTGGGTAGGGAAGATCCCCTGGAGGAAGAAATGGCACCCCAGTCCAGTATTCTTACCTGGAGAATCCCATGGATGGAGGAGCCTGGTGGGCTATAGTCCTTAGGTTGGTCCTTCAGGGTTGGTCACAACTGACGCAACTTAGCATGTGTGCATGCAGACATACATTAAGAGGTTGTGGACTTCTCAAACCCTCCAGGGACTTCTCTGAAGTCCAGGGTTTAAGGTTCTGTGCTCCCAATAAGGTGGCATGGGTTCCATCCCTGGTCAGGGAACTAAGATCCCACATGCCGTGTGGTATAGACAGAAAAAAAAAAAAAAAGAGGTGGAGCTGAGAAATGAGCTGAGACCAAGTGGGATACCAATGGGGCAAGTGCAAATCTGGTGGGGCCATTGGTCAATTCTCACTGCTCATCTTGACATATGAGCAATATTTGACCATCTTTCCTCCCTGACCAACTTAATTCACTCTGGTTACTGGTAAACATAATAAGCTATGTGCTGTGCTGTGCTTAGTCGCTCAGTCACATTCAACCTTTTGTGATCCCATGGACTGTAGCCCACCAGGCTCCTCTGTCCATGTGGATTCTCCAGGCAAGAATACCGGAGTGGGTAGCCATGCCCTCCTCCAGGGGATCTTCCCAACCCAGGGATTGAACTGGGGTCTCCTGCATTGCAGGTAGATTCTTTACCAGCTGAGCTACCAGGGAAAGCCATACTAAGCTATACGTAATACTTATTCTTAACCCTGATCCTAACTTTGTGCTATGATACTAGTTTAATCATCTTCAACATCTATTTATATTGCCTTCACAAATTTCAAAATTCTTCCAGGTACTGTCATAGAAAGATATTTGGATGGGCTCTAATTACCATAAATTCAAGCTTCTGGTGTCCACAAATTATAAAACAAGGTAAGTAACTTTCTTTAGGAAATTTCTAAAATAACTTTATTACTGTCTTGTGGGTATTTTATTTAGCAATAATTTTTCAGTACTTTGAAATCATCTTGTAATCATATACTGAAAATATAGTGTGAGTTTTGTGCTGTGTATTGAGAACTCCAAACTGAACTAGACCAGTGACCTGCCTTTAAGGGGTTCATGTGCGTGCATGCTCAGTAGCACAGTTGTGTCTGACTGCAATACCATGGACTGTAGTCCTCTGTTCATGGGATTTTCCTGGCAAGAATAGTGGAGTGGGTTGCCATGCCCTCCTTCAGGGGCTCTTCCCTACCCAGGGATCAAATCCGAATCTCCTGCATTGCAGGTGGATTCTTTACTGTTGAGCCACTGAGGAAGCCCCTAAAGCGGCTCATATTCATAGATTATTGCAAATAATTGGAACATGACATGGTGTGACCAGCAACAAAAATACTTACAAAACACAGTGGTGGCACAAAAAGGGAGTGTGCAGCTCTATTTCATTGGGCTAGGGAAACTTTCACAGATGTAGAGATAATTGCACTTGGTTTTAAAGGAAAATTAGGAGCTCAACAGGGACAATTAGGTAGATGATATAGGGTAATATTTGTAAAGAGAGATTTAAATGTGCTGGAATCAAATATCAACAATCTCAGATATGCAGATGACACCACTTCTAATGGCAGAAAGTGAAGTGGAATTTAAAGAGCCTCTTGATGAGGGTGAAAGAGGATAGTGAGATAGCTGGCTTGCAACTCAACATTTTAAAATACTAAGATCACGGCATATAGTCTCATCACTTCAGGGCAAATAGATGGTGAAAAAGTGGAAACAGTGGCAGATTTTATTTTCTTGGGCTCCAAAATCACTGCAGATGGTGACTGCAGCCACAAATTTAAAAGATGCTTGCCTCTTGGAAGAAAAACTATGACAAACCTAGACTAAAATACGTACTAAATCATATTAGAAAGTAGGGACATCACTGCTGACAAAGGTCTGCATAGTCAAAGCTGTGATTTTTCCAGTAGTCATGTACAGATATGAGAGTTGGACCAGAAAGAAGGCTGAGTTGCTAAAGAATTGATGCTTTTGAACTATGGTGTTGGAGAAGACTCTTGAAAGTCCCTTGGACAGCAAGGAAATCAAACCAAATTCTAAAGGAAATCAACCCTGACTATTCATTAGAAGGACTGATGCTGAAGCTGAAGCTCCAATACTTTGGCCACTTGATGTGAAGAGCTGATTCATTGTAAAAGATCCTGATTCTGGAGAAAATTGAGGGCAGGAGAAAAAGGGAGTGACAGAGGATGAGATGGTTGGATGGTATCACTGACTCAATGGACATGAGTTTGAGTAAACTTCAGGAGAGAGTGAAGGACAGAGAAGCCTGGTGTGCTGCAGTTCATGGGGTTACAAAGAGTAGGACACAACTTAGCAACTGAACAACAGGTTATGGAAGTAACAAGTTGAGTAGGGGCACCAACACTAATTTGGCAGAAATGTAGCTGGTTCCATTAAAAAAAAGCCCAAGAGAGGAGAGTGAGAACCAGTTCAGAGTGAGTTGAACACCGTACTCAAGAGAGTTGATCTTTGAAAGATTTTAGTTGTGGAATTGAGTTTTGTTGTTTTAGTTGCTAAGTTGTGTCTGACTTTTTTGGGACCCCATGGACTGTAGCCCACCAGACTCCTCTGTCCTTCAGATTTCCCAGGCAAGAATACTGGAGTGGGTTTCCATTTCCTTCTCCAGGGGATCTTCCTGACCCAGGAATCGAATCCACATCTCTTGCATTGGCAAGTGATTTTTTTTTCCCCAACCACTGATCCACCAGGGAAGCCCTGGAATTGAGCTTTACTGGATGGATAAGACATTATGGGAAACTGAAATAACATCAATTTATCTAGCCAAGCCTAAAAGCAATCTTTCTCTTAGAGAATTTTCTGAACGTTTCATACATTAAGAAAATTATTCCCTGGTGGTCCAATGGTTAAGAACCCACCTGCCAATGCAGGGGACACGGGTTTGATCCCTGCTCCAGGAAGATTCCACATAAACCATGGGGGCAACTAAGCTTGTGTGCCGCGACTACTGAGCCTGTGCCCTGTGGTCCTTGTGCCAAAACTACTGAAGCCGTCACACTCTAAAGCCTGTGCTCCACAAGAGAAGCCATCACAATGTGAATCCTGTGCACTGCAACTAGAAAGCATCACCCCTCACCGCAACTAGATAAAGCCTGCAAGCAGCAATGAAGACCCAGCACAGCCAAAAATAAAGAAATGAATAAAATTATTATTGCACATGCTTGTGTTTACCTGAATTAGTTAATGATCCAGCTTTCCAGATGAATTACCTTTGTGAGTGAAAGGTGGTACTAGTTGGATGGGACATTGGAAGAGAAGGAATGAACTAGGACTGACCCACACAAACCAAGATGTATGGCCAACCCACTTTGACCCAAGTGGGCTGATGGCCCAGGTGGAGAAACCACTGTTCTTGTTCTCTGGGAGCTCATATCCTGAGGAAGGGGGAGTAAATGTGATGTGATGAAACTTTCGGTGACTGTGAACTCCATATTTGGGAATGAAAGTGGGGGTGGACTTGAATTTCATCTTCTGCCAAGTGGGTTAAAATGAGAGCTCGGAATGCTAATAGCATCCAAAGCCGTGTCTCATCTTGAAAGACTCTCTGTGGTTGTGTGACACAGATCACTGGACAAAGAAATTCTGCTGCCTAGTTGTCTTGGGAAGTCTGTAAACATGAAGCTGTTTCTGATCCTCATTATCCTGCTGTTTGAGGTATCTGAAGGTAACTTGTCCAAATGCACCATGAAATTCGAGGAAATATTACTATTCACAGGACTAAGGGCAGGGCCTTCAAGATAGTTGATATCTTGCTGAGATCATCTAAAGAACCCACTGCCCTGGGTGCCTGACTTGAGTCTGTCTTAGAAGACAGGTTCCAGGAAGGTAAGAAATTGGGGCTGAACTCTCAGAAGTCCTCTCCTTCCATCATCTAGCATTACCTTTACGATGGTGAACAGTTTTCACCCAGGAATCTGGCCATCTCTTTTTCCATTTAAATTCATTTTCAGCCTATATTACAACAGTAATGTGAACAGTAAAAGCTGTGGAGTCCTGTAGATGTGAGGTTAAAATACGTCTTCCTCATTGCCTAGTTGTATGACATGAGCTAATTATTCCCTTTGAAAATCAGTCTTCTCATCTATCACGTAAGGATAATGACTCAGTTCCACAATGATTGTACTTATGCAAGGATTACATGAGTTTACTAAAGTGCAGCACCGAAGTCATGGTGGGGGCTCTGACCACCATGTGAGAATTCTCTTCCTTGCTGTTGTAGGAAGGTAGGTTGTCTTTTTGTGGCCCTATAAATGTCCTTTTAACCTTCAAAGATGATCCTGGTTGTGGAATTTAGAATATGGAGAATCATATCTTTGTTTTCATCTTTATAAGGGCAAAGAAAGAATTGGAAAAGGAGCTTTATAACCTCCGTGCAATACTCTGAATAGGTGACAATTTGAATGTGTGGGAAAACAGGCAAACATGGAATTGAGTTTGATCTGTGGACAACATATTTATCTGACATCAAAAGGAGGATGGGAAGAGAGACAGCAAGAGTGAGCAAGCAAGAGAGAGAAAGAGAGAGAGAGAGGAGAAGAGAGGAGATAGGAGGAGCCAAGTTGTGAAAAGAATGAAGGAAGGAGTTTTCAATAGCAATATGCTGAGACCCACGAAGTATCAGCCAAGGGAGACTTCTGCTGCCCATATCAATGAGTGTGAAATGTAATGACACTGTTAACTTTAAAAGTTCTATCTGTGATGTTCTTTTAAAGGTTAGTTTGACTCTGAATTGTGCCCTGGTGACAAGTTGATACCGTCTAGGGCTGACGGGGTGCTGACTCTGAACATTGGCTAGGAACCTGGGATTTTACATGTTTGAATTTGGGATGAGTTTCAGGGAGGAGACTCTGAGTTTTCTCTCATCATAAGGTTCACTTTGGGACCACAGGAGGCCATAGCTTGTGGGGAACCACATAACTCTTCTTCTCTGCCTCAGGAACTAATCCGGTTCATTGCTGTTTCCTGTGCACAGACACAGCGCGGTCCAGAAAATGCTTTAGTACCATAGCAGGTTACTGCAAGAAGAAATGCATGTTGGGGGAAATATATGACAAACCATGTACAAAAGGAAAACTATGTTGCATCAATGAAAGCAAAAAGAAAACACATCAGCAAGCCATACAACAACCTGAACCTTCAAGCAAGCCTGATCTGAAGTTGGACTATGTTATCTTACCCACTGTCACACTTGGCACAATTCCACAATAAACCAAGTGCTGTTCCACTGGTCTCCTCTCTTCTTCTTAAATCAAAAGGGCCACCTAATCTGATGGGGAGGGGCAAGAAATTGATCTGCTTCTTTTGTGAACTTGATTTTCCACGTAATAAAGTCTTATACTTTCCCCTGGATTTATTTGTTCATGTATTCGCTCATTTCTTTTAACACTCCAAACTTAAATGAATATTTTTCATGTTTTGGGCCTTATGCTAGCAACATGGCTGATACAGATATGAAGTGAAGATATTGGTAGAAGTGGCAGTTAGTCCCTCCATTTTCTATGTGAGGTAGTATTTCATAGCATTTCAGGTATTACTGCTCTTTTTAATGAAATTTCTTAGGTCTAAACAGATCTGAATGTCTCAACTTTGTGTGTTTGGGAATGAATACAGAGAGTTTGACTAGCAACCAAAAATTTATTAGGAAAAAGCAAGACGTTTGAATATTTTCACAAATAGTTTTTGGGGCAGGAGTAATGGGCAGTGATAACAGCTAATGATAATTCCAATACACCATCTGAAGCTCATTTAATGTTCATGTTCCATCTCCCTTTTTAGTAGCAATTTGAACATCCAGTTGACACAACAGGGAAAATATTACTCTTAGGATCTCTGAAAGAATTTCATAGTCTGTTTGTTTCCATAGTGTGAAATTTATAAACTTTTAGCTATTTGGATGAATGACGTCTGCAGTTCTAATGGAAAATACTGTGACTATAGTTGACAGTACTGTACTGTATAATTGAAGTTTGCTGACAGTGGAACTTGCATTCTCACCAAAACAAACAAAAGAACGTGAAGGTGATGGATATATTAACTAACTAGGCAGGAGATTCTTTTCATAATGTATACATATATCAAATCATCACAATGTACACTTTAAATGTCTTACAATTTTATGTCAATTATACCTCAATAAAGCTGAAATTAAAAACTTTAAAAAAGGAGTGAAATTTAAAGCCTTATAAATTGAGAAGGACATATTTAAAAAGCTCTTCATGAACTAGGTAAAATTTTTAGTAAGTCATGCTTTCTAAATGAACAGAACTGAACCTTTTGTGGTTACATCCATTGATGTTGCTTGGTTGAAGTATTAGTCATAAGTAGCTTTCATGAAGTTAATATTTACTCATCTTGGATAAAGAAATCAATGAGCCTTATCTCTCCATGTGTGTGCATGCTAAGTCACTTCAGTCGTGTCCAACTCTTTGCAACCCTATGGAATCGTCTGTCCATGGGATTCTCCAGGCAAGAAGGATGGAGTGGGTTTCTGTGCCCTCCTCCAGGTGATCTTCTTGATCCAGGGATTCAACCTGTGTCTCTTATGTCTCCTGTACTGGCAGGTGGGTTTTCTTTTGTTTTTGTTTTTAACTACTAGTGCCACCTGTATACTGTCACTCTGCTTATTTAACTTATATGCAGAGTTCATCATGTGAAATGCCAAGCTGGATGAATTAAGATTGCCGGAAGAAATATCAACAAACTCAGATATGCAGATGATACCACCCTAATGGCAGAAAGCAAAGAGGAACTGAAGAACCTCTTCATGAAACCAAAAGAGGAGAGTGAAAAAGCTGGCTTAAAACTCAACGTTCAAAAAACTAAGATCATGACATCTGGTCACATCACTTCATGGCAAATAGATGGGGGAAAATGGAAACAGTGACAGATTTTATTTCCTTGGGTTCCAAAGTCACTGCAGATGGTGACTGCTGCTATGAAATTAAAAGATGCTTGCTCCTTGGAAGAAAAGCTATGACAAACCTAGATGGTGTATTCAAAAGCAGAGACATCACTTTGCTGACAAATGTCCATACGGTCAAAGCTATGGTCTTTCCAGTAGTCATGTACAGATGTGAGAGTTGGACCAGAAAGAAGGTTGAGTTGCTGAAGAATTGATGCTTTTGAACTGTGGTGTTGGAGAAGACTCTTGAGAGTCCCTTGGACAGCAAGGAAATCAAACCAGTCAATCCTAAAGGAAATCAACCCTGACTATTCATTAGAAGGACTGATGCTGAAGCTGAAGCTCCAGTACTTTTTGTGATTCTATGGACTGTAGCCTCCTAGGCTCCTCTGTCCATGGGATTCTCCAGGCAAGAATACTGGAGTGGGTTGCCATGTCCTCCTCCAGGGGATCTTCCCAACCCAAGGATCGACCCGGGTCTCCTGCATTGCAGGCAGATACTTTACCATCTGAGCCAGTAGGGAAGCCATACTTAACATTTACCTGCCCTGTTAGAAAATATGGATGTGCATTTATTGTAATGTTACACAAGTGTGCAGTATATTATTGTATAGGTACAATATCACACAGAAGGTCTTTACAACTGATTCATATCATTCAACTGAAACTTTATGCCTATTGTTTAGTAGCTCATTTACCCTCTCCTCAGCTCTTTTTAGGGCTTCCCTAGTAGCTCAGCTGGTAAAGAATCCACCTGTAATGTGGGAGACCTGGGTTCGATCCCTGGGTTGGGAAGATTCCCTGGAGGAGGACATGGCAACTCACTCCAGTATTCTTGCCTGGAGAATCCCCCTGGACAGAGGAGCCTGGCGAGCTACAGTCCATGAGGTCACAAAGAGTTGGACAAGACTGAGTGACTAAGCACAGCACAAAGCAGTATTACTGTATTTGTCATTACAAATTAATTGAGAAAATTTCATGGTCAGTATTTGTCCCTATAGTCTTTATGTAATCTAGGTTCTATTTATGTACTCTTATCTAAGAAAAATGAGAAGGTTTTTAATATAATAATAAACATATACTATCTGCTAAAATTGGGATATTGTTAGTGCTTTGTAGAGAGGGGAACTATAGCTTTAAAATTCTCATGTATGGAATGAAGAAAGACTAAAAATAAAAGAGATAAACACTCATCTAACAATGTTAGGGAAAAAGGGCATATTAAAATTAAAAAAGTAGAAATAACAGACATAACAGTAGACATTGTATTTCACACAGGTAAAATGTAGTGAGGTGGATGAACCTCGAGTCTCTTATACAAAGTGAAGAAGTCAGAAAGAGAAAAACAAGTATCATCTATTAATGTATATATACGGAATCTAGAAAAATAGTACTGATGAACCTAGTAGAGCATGGACTTGTGGACACAGAGGGGCAAGGTGAAGGCAAGATTAACTCAGGAAGTAGCATTGACATATACACTATCATGTGTAAAGTAGATAGATGGTGGGAAGTTGTTATGTAACATAGGGAGCCCAGCCTGGTGCTCTGTGATGACCTGGACGGGTGGGATGAGGGGAGGGGAGGCAGGGTCAAGATGGAGGGAATTTATATATATATATTTACACATATATAATTATGACTGATTTGTGTTGCTTTATGGCAGAAGCAAACACAGTATTGTAAAACAATTTTCCACCAAATAAAAAATAAAACACAGGTGATTTTATTGTGTGTGAAGTTGTTTGAAAAACAAGTGAAAGTAAGAACATAAGTAAAGACACTGAAGAAGTGGACACTCAACTAAAATTAATGAAGAAGAACATTTGTTTAATAAGTGAATAGTGAGACGTGAGAAAAGCAAAGAAATAACAAAGGTCGCAAAGCAGACGTCAACCAGCATGTATCTTACAGATGTGAAAAAGACAAAGAAAACATTGCAAGTTATTTTACGCAAATACATTTGAAAATCTTAAAAAACAGGAAAAACAACAAAGCAAAAATACAAAAGCTGACTGAAAGAAATAGAAAATGGGAATTATCCTTTAAGTCATCAAGAAACAACCTATAATTTATACATGTCCTATACAGAGTTGAATCTTAGTTGATTCTATGAAATGTTTAAAGATATAACATGAGAGGCTCTTAGACAAGTAGGAAAAGAGAGACTACTGTCAGATTGATTCTGTGTTTAGTTTTTAAATTGAAATACACTTTTAATTTTAGACCAACTTTCTATTTATAGAAAAGTAATGCAAAGACAGTACAGGGTTTTCCCTGTTGTTAGCATCTTACACGACCCTGATGCATTTGTCACAGTTAAGTACACTGACTAAGCTCTGCTCTTACAACTTCAGTAGTTTTTCTTTAGCATTTTTTCTTGTTTTAGGGGCCCACACAGGCTTCAGTAGTTTTTCTTTAACATTTTTTCTTGTTTTAGGAGCCCACACAGAATATCACACCACCTTTAGTTGTCGTGTCTCCTTGATCCTCCTCTGGTCTGTTACAGTTTCTCAGAAATTTTTTGTTTTTGGTGGATTTCACAGTTTTGAGGAGTACGGGTTGAATATTTTGCAGATTGCCACTCAATTTGGGTTTTTCTGATGTTTTTATCACTGTTAGACCAGAGTTATGGGTTTTGGGGAGGAAGACAGCAAAGATGAAAGCCATTTTCATCACATCATATGTTCATGCTATCATGCTTTTCCCATAAAACCTACAGCATGATTTTATTAGGTTTACCCACTGTAAAGTGACTTTTTGCTCCTTTTCATTCTCTACACTTTGGAAGCAACTCACTGAAAACAGCCCATATTCAAGGGAGAGGGAGGTGAAGCTCCACCTCCTCAGGGAGGAAGTATTTATATTAATTACTTGGAATTCTTCTGTACAGAAAAATCTGTTTCTTCTCGTCTATTTATTCATACCAGTATGAACTCATGGATGTTAACTTCTGCATTGTATTTATAATCCAATGTTATGTTATTTATTTTATTACTCAAATTGCCCCAAATTTGGTCATTTAAAACTCTTTCAAAGTGACTCCTATGTCCCATTTACATGCCTCATATTTCTGATTTTTATAGCATGTCCTTACTTTTTGGCACTACACAATACTTTGGGGACATCTTATATACTCTGTGCTACAGTCCAAGAACAGAAGAGAAGAGGATAATTGAGAGAACATATACCACAGATTCATGATGGATATTATAGCGGTGAAATAATATAAGAAAAAAAACTGGAAAATAGTGTGGAAAGGAGTTGGAAAGGAAATTTTTTGTGTTCAGTTCAGTTCAATCGCTCAGTCATGTCCGACTCTTTGCGACCCTGTGAACCACAGCACACCAGGCTTTCCTATCCATCACCAACTGCTGGAGTCTACCCAAACCCATGTCCATTGAGTCAGTGATGCCATTCAACCATCTCATCCTCTGTCGTCCCCTTCTCCTCCTGCCCTCAATCTTTCCCAGCATCAGGGTCTTTTTAAATGAGTCAGCCCTTCACATCAGGTGGCCAGAGTATTGGAGTTTCAGCATCAACATCAGTCTTTCCAATGAACACCCAGGACTGATCTCCTTTAGGATAGACTGGTTGGATCTCCTTGCAGTCCAAGGGACTCTCAAGAGTCTTCTCCAACACCACAGTTCAAAAGCATCAATTCTTCGGCACTCAGCTTTCTTTATAGTCCTACTCTCACATCCATACATAACTACTCGTGTTACTCTTTTCCAAAACGTATATCTTTAAGAATTAGGTGGAATGTATAAATGGATTGTCATTATGTCATTTTGCATATGGAGACAGCGATAGGTCTCATACAATAGTGCAATTCAGACCAGTTCCTAGGTCCTTAATTTTCCTCCAAACTCGTAAGGGCCCCAGTCACAGAAAGGATGCATTACTAGTGGTAACACATTAAACAACGACAACAACAAAGAAAATAAAATCTTTAGTCTTGCAGTTATATACTTGTGTCTGTCTCCTCCTTATATAGTGAGCTCCATAATAGTGGAATCTTACTCATTTCCATCTTCCCAGTTCATTGCTTTTACACACTAAAGAAACTAGACTTACCCATAGTTCAACTTTGGGTACTCTATTCTTAAACCAAACTAAGTGCACGTATATTCTCCTAAAATGTCCTGTCCTTTCTAATTTCCTTCTATTTGTTGATTTCATTTTGTTCACTCAAATTACCTTCTTTACTAACACTCAGATGTTGAAATCCTACATATTTCACAAGGCACCACTTTAATCCTAAATTCACTCACAAATTCTCTTGAATACTCAGCTTCATATTTCTTCTCCTGAATTACATGTCTACTTGTCTCCTTCCAGTCTTCCATGTTATAGATTTTTTAGTGTATTCATTATATCTCCCTTTCAAGGGTAGGTTCTCTGTTGCCCTTATCAATTCATAATTTGATATATCGAGTTTTCAATCTCTGGTTAAAGAACAGTGAGTCAGAAAACTGGCAATGAGCTTTATTAGACTGTTCTTTAGGGTCATTATGGGGATCTAGGAACAAGAAAGGAGAGGATGTGGACTATATCATCTTAGATCAATGGCACAGGTTGAGAAACGAACAGGAAATTGTGTTTGATTTATGTAGGCTTTCTGTGGGAGTGTGTAGAATTCTGTTCAATTAAATAATCTTGAGAAAAAGTAAGTGCCAATGTCCTTAGCTTTGGACGAGGTGGTCTGGTAATTTTTTTATGTTCTTCCAGTTCCACAAGATTGATGCAACAATATCTTCCATTTTCACATAGTACTTCACGTACTTCTGTTGTTCTGCATATTTTCCTGCAGTATCCGTGTATATGTTGATTCCAGCATCTCTTAAGTTGTTCGGTTACTGTGCGCATAAAGAACAATAGGCCAAGGTCAGAGTTTGAGACAAAAGGCAATTTTGGTCATGGGGAAGACAGGGGATGTTTGTAAGGATAAGGTATATGGGAGACTCACAGAACATATATCAGTAATGTCCCACAGATATTACCCTCCAAGAGGGTGAACCTCAATGTTTATGCCTAGCTGATCCTCTAGAGTTCTGGGCTTCCACCCGACATCTGATGGACTTCACCAAGAGCAGTGGGTCTTATTTACAGAAATAAACAAGTCGAATCCTTGAGTTCTGGCTATGGAACTATGCTATGCTCCATCTGAGAACCTCAGTAAATCTGCCTCTATTTGAATGCTTCTAAGGTACTACTTCCTGGAGAAGGAAATGGCAACCCACTCCAATATGCTTGCCTAGAGAATCCCATGGACAGAGGAACCTGGCAAGCTGCAGTCCATAGGGTCGCAAAGAGTCTGACATGACTGAAAGTGACTTAACATTAACGTAACAGTGTACCACTTCTTTACCACTGCTCAGAATACAATCATTTGTTCCTATGTATTTATGTCTGACTCAGACTCTGCTCTTGGGTTCATACTTGTAACGATGATAAAGAATGACTTTTTTGGGCCCAGTCAGATGTTTCCCCCCATCAACATTCTTCCTCCCCTGTTGCTTCTCAGTATTGTACATTTTTATCGATGCATATCTTCCTTTGACTTCTATGTCATCACAATAATTTTAGATTTGTTTTATTCCTCCATGACTCCCCATTCTCTTTCTACTTCCAGAGGAAGGAATTCCTCCAGACCTTTGCTCACCATGATATGTTCTATCCTTCAGTGATCCTAAATATTTTCAATAATCTAAGAGTTTAGGATGTTCATATTTTGGCTTCAGGGCTTGTACTATCCTCTGGGTACTAACCCCGGAGGATGAAGGCTGAGAACAAAGATGCTGTCTCCAATACCAGGTTCTAGAGTTCCTTTGACTGTTAGAAATTTAAGGAGCTAGAAGTAGGCCATTTTTGCTCTATAATAACAAGCAAATACAAGAGATCTGGTTGTGAAAGAGGAAAGGAAGCTAATTTTTAAATTCTTAGTATGTGCCAAGCCTTATGCTGGATGTTTTATCACTTAATAAATTCCCCATAAACCAAAGGGCTTCCCTGGTAGCTCAGTCGGTAAAGAGCCTGCCCGCAATGCAGGAGACCTGAGTTTGATCCCTGGGTCAGGGAGATCTCCCAGAAGAGGAAATGGCAACCTACTCTAGTATTCTTGCCTGGAGAATCCCAAGGACAGAAGAGCCTGATGGGCTATAGTCCATGGGGATCTGAGCAACTAAACCTACCTACCATGAACAAGGTGTCATTATCTCCACAAATGGGGAAACTAAGGCTCTGTGAGTCTTCACCTTTTATCCAAAGTTGATAAAGTGGTAGATGTTGAAGGTGTGTTTCTTAAGACAGAATCCAAAGTTTCTTCTTCTTCCACTATTCACACACGCTAGTATAATATTGATAGATTAAAATATATGTATACAGTATCAGAGTGGAAGAAAATAAGGGTGTGTGCTAGAATAAAATCTCTATATCCTAAGAAATAAGGATATTCCCAGTTATTGGTCTTATGTCCTTCTGTAGTGAGTCTTTCTCAGAGGAAATTATGACCTCTTTTTAGCTCTATGAATACTCCTTTTAAGAATAGTACCATAGTAGAAGCACTCAGGAAGAGGGAATTTTTGATGATATTTGATAGACTTCAGCCATTCCTAGGGCCTTATCTTTTCCTACCGTGAGTTATAAAATTCCCTTGAGTTTTTGAAAGTACTCTATCCATTATTGATTTGAGTGAGCCCCTGGAAAGCAGCTACGCTCAGCACTATACCACCAATGGGGTTTGAGTGAGCCCCTGAAAATCTCTGGATTACCTGTGAACTTCTGGAATAGCAGAATTGCAATGATCAGGAGGAGCCTCATGGTCAAGCTTCCCAGAGGAAGTGACAACCAGGTCTCTTGGTCCACTATGTCACCTTCCTCAGAGACTTAGATTCTTATACAATGAACCAGAACAGATGGTATGTTATTAAGTGTGCCCCCAAATTTCTGAATTGCGGATTTTGCAATATGTGGGCAGACACAGGAAATTTGGTTACTCACTTAACCCACACATGGGATTCAGAGAAACAGTGTGTTCCATCTCATCACACCCGATGCCATTCTGTAGGCTGTAGACCGCTGGTGAGAAAAGTCTGTGCTTTCTCTACTTTGGCTGTCTGCCTAGATAGACATGTAGACCTGAACTTACTTCTAAGAATGAATAAAGACATAAAATAAATGAAGCCTATTCTGTTGACTGCATTCATCTAAGTCTCTGACTATTGTGTCTAACACTGTGGCCAGTCCAAATGGTAGCCAATTTTTATCCCTATATCCTAGATAAATTTAGTTACTCACAGAAAAGCAATATGGGCTTCCCAGGTGGCTCAATGATAAAGAATCCACCTGCCAACGCAGATGCAGTAGATGCGGGTTTGATCCCTGGGTCAGGAAGATCCCCTGGAGCAGGAAATGGAACCCATTGCAGTAATTTTGCCTGGAAAAATCCCATGGACAGGGAGCTGTAGCCTGGAGGGCTACAGTCCATGCTGTCACAAAGAGTTGGACACAATCTAGCGACAGAACATGCAGCATGACAAGCAATATACAATCATGGAAGAAAAAAAAGAATGACTACAATAAAATTTTCATTTAGAAACAGTAAAAATGGGGAGAAAATACAGAGATAACATAGCATAATGAATGTATCATCTTGATGGACCATAATGGCAAAAGTTTCTTTCCTGCAAGTGTAGAGAATTCTTTAGTTAGTTTCTATCTTTCTGTTCTATTTTCTGGGAAGACTTCCCTGTCCATTGATCTATGTGGAGGTATCTTGGAGGAGGTTGGGAGAGAATTCTTCTGGGGATTGTTCTACTTTAACAACACATTTCTTATTAATGCAGGTTTACGAAACTGTGTGAGTGATTTTGTTATTCAGGCTTTGACTTCTATGACATTATAACTCTTAGGAAAGATTAACAGAAAGTTAACAGATTTTCCTTTCAATTGCTTTCAGTCATTTTCATGTCTAAGACCAACTCAGAAATCTTTTTGAATCATGGCAGCTCATTTTAGATCCCAACCAGGACACTAATATCATCTATGGAATAAGCTTTTGGAGATTATACTGTCTCTACCACTCCTAACAATTTCTCACTCAGGCTCTGGCTGTGAGCAGATACAATATAATAGCTTCTGGACAGTGTAGATGAACTAGCTGAGATTGATTACCATTAATTTAAGTAGTATCAACACATTCTTCTGTGTAATACCCCCAGCAACACTTGTCTATCTAAATGCAGAAATGTACACAACAGAGAGTTGGGTCAATACAGGTTTGTAGTGGGCCCAAGGACTCAAACGACTAAAAGAAGAGGAACAAAAGAGTTCTAGCTAAAGAGTTATTGAAGTAAATCATGGACTCTATTCTAGATAGGGAGAGAATATAAAGAGGGAGGGGCTGAAAAAGATCTTTGAGATTTGAAGGTGACAGAGATTATTTATATTAATAAAATATATTGCCTCTACAATGGGGAGAACATTCTATATCTAACCTGCATTGTCTTCTTCACTAACTTTTTGTTTAGAAAACTCCCTTTGTCCCACAGGTAACATTAAATGAGCATCTTAGAAAAAATGATGTCTCTTTACTCTCACTTCAATACTGTATGTGTGTGCTGGCATGTATAAATGCACATATGTCCGTCTAGTCAAGGCTATGGTTTTTCCAGTAGTTATGTATGGATGTGAGAGTTGGACTGTGAAGAAAGCTGAGCGCCAAAGAATTGATGCTTTTGAACTGTGGTGCTGAAGAAGACTCTTGAGAGTCTCTTGGACTGCAAGGAGATCCAACCAGTCCATTCTAAAGGAGATCAGTCCTGGGTGTTCACTGGAAGGAATGATGCTAAAGCTGAAACTCCAATACTTTGGCCACCTCATGCGAAGAGTTGACTCATTGGAAAAGACTAATTCTGGAGGGATTGGGGGCAGGAGGAGAAGGGGACGACAGAGGATGAGATGGCTGGGTGGCATCACCGACTAGATGGACATGAGTTTGAGTGAACTCTGGGAGTTGGTGATGGACAGGGAGTCCTGGTGTGCTGCAATTCATGGGGTCGCAAAGAGTCCAACACGACTGAGCGACTGAACTGAACTGAACTGATGTGTATATCTCGGAGAAGGCGATGGGACCCCACTCCAGTACTCTTGCCTGGAAAATCCCATGGATGGAGGAGCCTGGTAGGCTGCAGTCCATGGGGTCGTGAAGAGTCGGACACACCTGAGAGACTTCACTTTCACTTTTCACTTTCATGCATTGAAGAAGGAAATGGCAACCCACTCCAGTGTTCTTGCCTGGAGAATCCCAGGGACGGGGGAGCCTGGTGGGCTGCCGTCTGTGGGGTCGCACAGAGTCAGACACGACTGAAGTGACTTAGCAGCAGCAGCAGCAGCAGCATCTATTCTAGTCCCTGCTGCTAGACAGTCTGTGTGCCTGGAAAATCTCCTAGATTGATCCCATAAAGTAGGGAGTAGTTGTTCCCACGAGTGAGGTGGAAGAATAAAGAACATGACGTTTCTTAAAGAGGAAGACATCACTAATCAGTACTAAATCTAAAGACCTTAAAGTCCACTGGGGGTTTTAAAGGACAGATTGTTTCAATATACTACTTAAAAAAGGACATGAGTGTAATAAATTTCTGGATAACTCATCCACCAAGCTCTACTGAGTTAGGAGTTAAGAGAGCACATTTGATTGTTTAAGTGGGTCAGCCGGGAAGCATGTTTGAAGTTTTGTTTTATTTTTCTTCTTATGTCAATTAAAATAGTATTTAAAGATAGTTTTATTGTGTAACATACATTATTAACAAGAATCTGGAAATATAAAGACAAAGAGAAGAAAGAAAACAACTAGCACCATTACTACTATCTAAAGAAAACACCCGGGAATATATTGTATACCATTCTAAATTTTTCTTTAGTTGAACTAAAATTGCTTTATTGTTTAACCTAAATATCAGTTTATGGGATTTTTCTGATTAATAGGAAAGATACATATACCTGTGATGGATTCATTTCGATATTTGGCAAAACTAATACAATATTGTAAAGTTTAAAAATAAAATAAAATAAAAAAAAAAAAGAAAGATACAATAAAACTGTCTCAAACTTCCAACAATTGCCTGACTTTTGAAAGCCTCTGCTAGTTTCAGACCTCTGCTAGTTCCAGAGATGTTTACATTGTCAGGGATACACTGGCCTTCAGAATTCTCTGTCTTCATATGCTAACTCTGATCTGCACTATATCCACCCTCCTTGATGTAAAGTTCTTTAACTTCTAGCAAAAATAAAATCACACTTACTAAGCATTTTGGAATTTAGCAGAATTTATACAAGACTTTGGGAAGAAGAGCTACTGAGAAGATGATTACTTGGCAGTAACATAAATAACTTTCTATAGGATGGAAGACATGATTGAATTTCTTTTTTTTTAACCTGACAACTTTATTGTTACTTTTTAATTAAAAATTTTTGTGAAGCTCGCTTTTTCTTTCCTTTCTTCCTTCCTCTCTCTTCCTCCCTCCCTCTTTCTTTCCTTCCTTCCTTCTTATTGAAGTATAGTTGATTACAGGATTATATTAGTTTCAGGTGTTCAACAGTTCAAAAAATTTTTGAGATTTTTATACATTACAAAATGATCACTGTGATAAGTTTCATTACCATTTGTCACCAAATTTATTACCATACTATTCCCTAGAATGTACATTACATCACATATTTATTTTATAACAGGAAGTTTGTACCTCTTAATCTCCCTCGTCAATTGCTCTAATCACCCCAACCCTCTCCCCTTTGGGAACCACTAATTCATTTTCTGTATCTGAGTCTGTTTCTGTTCTGTTTGTTCATTTGTTTTGTTTTTTAGATTCCACATATGAGTGAAATAATATGTCTTTCTCTGTCTGATTCTTTATTATGACTGAGTAATATTCCTTTGCCTAGATATACCACATCTTCTTTATCCATCCATTTATTGATGAATACTTACATTGCTTCCATATCTTGGCTATTGTAAGTAATATTGCAAATAATGCTATAAATAACAAACTTGGGGTGTATATATGTTTTCAAACTAGTGGGTGTTTTTCCTTTTAAAAATGCCCAGAAGTGGAATTGCTGGATTGTATGGTAGTTTGGTTTTTAATTTTTTGATAAATCTCCATACTGTTTTTCATAGTGGTTACACCAGTTTACATTCCCACCAACAGTGTACAAGGGTTGCCTTTTCTCCATATCTTCACCAATACTCATTATTTTTTGTCTGTTTGGTAATCTTTCTGACATCTGGTATCTTGTTGCGGTGTTTTTTTTTTAAGATTTTTTTAAAAAACATTAATTTATTTATTTTAATTGGAGGCTAATTACTTTACAATATTGTGGTGATTTTTGCCATACATCGACATGAGTCAGCCATGGGTGTACATGTGTTTCCCTGTCCCAAACCCCACTCCCACCTCCCTCCCATCCCATTCCTCCCAATCACTCGTTGTGGTTTTGATCTGCATTTCCCTGATGCTTTGATGTTGAATGTCTTTTCTTGTGTCTATTTGTCATCTGTACTTTTTCTTCGGAAAAATGTCTATTTAGGTCCTCTGCCCCTTTTTAAATCAGGTTATTAGTTTTTTTTGTTGTTGAGTTGTATGATTTCTTTATATATTTTGAATATTAATCATATTAGATACATGATTTGCAAATATCTTCTCCCATTGGGTAGATTGTCTTTTCATTTTGTTACAGTTTGCTGTGTAGGAGTTTTTTAGTTTGATGTAATCTCATCTGTTTATTTTTACTTTTGTTTCTCTTGCCTGATGAGACATATCCAGAAAGTACTGCCAAGACCAACATCAAAGAGAGTACTGCCTATATTTTCCTATGACCCAGGCTTTTCCCTGGACACCCTTAGCTGTGTCATACTAGCCCCCTCAGAGTATCTTCGTAGCAGTCAATCTTGGTCCTCTCCCTGGGGTCCAACCTCCGAGGCCTGAGTTTTATAGTTTTAGGTTTTACATTCAAGTCTTCAATCCATTTTGAGTACATTTTAAAAATACGGTGTGTGATAGTGTTTCTATAGTTTATAATTTTTTTCATATGACTATCCAGTTTTCCCAATACCATTTGTTGAAAACACTATTCTTTCTCTATTGTATGTTCTATTCTCCTTTGTCATAAATAAATTGTCCATATATTCATGTGTTTATTCCTGGGATATCAACTCTGTTCCATTGATTTATGTGTCTATTTTTTTTTTGCCAATACTGTGCTGTTTTGATTATTAGAACTTTGTGATACAGGAGTTTTAAAACAGGGAGTGGGATACCTTCAGCTTTGTTCTTTTTTTCAGGATTGCTTTGGCTGGCACATACATTTTAGAATTTTTCATCTGTTTTTGTGAAAAATGTCCTTGAGATTTTGTTAGGGATTGCACTGAATCTGTAGATTGCTTTAGTTACTGTGGACATTTTAATAAGGTTAACTCTTACAATCCATAAGCATGGGATATATTGTCTGTGTGGTTCTCACTCCATTCAGACTGAGAGAATTCACTTAGGGTGCTTGTGAAGGCAGGGTCCTATGTTCTGCAAGCACTCAGAGTTACAGTGTTCCTGGCATAGTGATCTCTTGCCTCTCTGGTGGACCCAGACTTTTCCCTGGACTCTCTCAGCTGTGCCATACTAGCCCCCTCAGAGTATCTTCATAGCAGTCAATCTCGGTCCTCTCCCTGGGGTCCAACCCCCAAAGCCTGAGCCTCAGCAGCCAGCCTCTACTTGGTGCGAAGAGCTTGCAAGCCACTTCTTGGCTGGGAAGTGCTGTTTGGCATTGATTCCTGTGGTGAATTCTCTCCACTTTACCATCTGATCACCTGTTGCTGCCTTCCCCTCTGAGGCTCTGAAGCTCCCTGCTGACCCCGTCCATGATCCGCATGTGCTCCCTCCTTGGGGCACAGGTCCTTGTCTTGAAATGCTTTGTCTCTTTTTAAGATCTTTCTCTTCTGCCCTACCTCATTCTGAGGAGACTGGCTTGCCTTTTTGGAAATCTGGGGTCTTCTGGCAGTGTTCTGAAGATGTTCTAAAGGAGCTGTCCCACAGTGCAGATGGGTTTTTGATGTATTTGTTGTCGGGGTCGGGGAGGTGAACTCCCTGTCTTATTCCTCTGCCATCTTGAAGGACTGTCCCATTGTATTACTTTCTATAATATATTTCACAAATACAATAACCTATAGGTTTTTTTTTTCCTGCATTAAGTCTTTGTTGCCATATGTGTACTTCTTTATTTAAGGCACATGGGCTTAGTAGCTGGGGTGTGGGCTTAATTACCCCCAGGCATGTGGGATCTTAGTTCTCCAACCAGGGGTCAAACCCACTTCCCCTGCCTTCTGCAGAGATCATACTTGAGAACTATGTGGCTATGCAGAATTGCAAGGTAAACCTTTGAGGATATCTTCAGAATTGGCATGAAATAGCTTAGAGATGTTGTAGCCTTGAAAGCAGGCAGAGATGCCTTCAATATGTGATTATGTTTGTGAAAGATTTTCTTCCTCCATGAATCTCAGATTTTTCATATTTTAAATGGGAATAATATATCTCACTAGTATAAGTCTTAGAATTCCATGGGTGCAAGAGACCATGGTGTTCTATATGTCTTAACTATTTTAGTTTTCAGAGTGATTTTAGGATAGGTGTATGGTTATACCTGTATTACTAGTCAAAAAATTGAGGTAGGTGTCACATGATGAGTAAAAGCAATGTGAGCAAACCTAGATATAATCCTGCTGCTGCTGCTAAGTCGCTTCAGTTGTGTCCAACTCTGTGCGACCCCATAGACCGCAGCCCACCAGGCTCCCCCGTCCCTGGGATTCTCCAGGCAAGAACACTGAAGTGAGTTGCCATTTCCTTCTCCAATGCATGAAAGTGAAAAGTGAAAGTGAAGTCGCTCAGTTGTGTCTGCCTCTTCGTGACCCCATGGACTGCAGCCTACCGGGCTCCTCCATCCATGGGATTTTCCAGGCAAGAGTACTGGAGTGGGGTGCCATCGCCTTCTCCGGATATAATCCTAGATATATTTTATTCCAGTTTATTCAGCTTTAATCATGTTATCATAGTTATTATAAAATGCTCTTGTTTAGATTGTATATCAACATGCTTGGCATGTTTTGAGTTCTCCTACCATGAAGACACCTTTTCTCCCTCAAACGCTAAAGCAGTTAAAGATTATTTACCATCTTATTTCAAGCATGAGATGAAGAGGGAATGGACCGAGGGCATGAGACAGGAGTTTCATGTTGCAGCTCTAAGATTACATTCCTTCTCTGTAATCTCAGTGATCACAGCTCTGTGACGTTGTCAAGGTAGTGATCAAGGTGATTATTGAGGAGAAAGCACAGTGAGTTCTACCACAAGCCTTTAAACCCCATCTGGCTGTTCAAAGAGACTCTATGAGCCTAACTTCTGTCACACTTTTCCCTGCATAGTAATGAAATTTCCCTGCAGGTGAAACATGGCTTATAATCACCCATAAGGTCCAGTGGGCAGGGCCCTCAGGCAACGTGTCTTTCTGTTCATCCAGGAATCAGCAACCTGCTACAGCTATGTCCCTATAATGTGAGTAAATTTGAAGATACTACTCTGCTGCTAAGTCACTTCAGTTGTGTCTGACTCTGTGCGACCCCATAGACGGCAGCCCACCAGGCTCCGCCGTCCCTGGGATTCTCCAGGCAAGAACACTGGAGTGGGTTGCCATTTCCTTCTCCAATGCATGAAGGTGAAAAGTGAAAGTGAAGTCGCTCAGTCGTGTCCGACCCTCAGCGACCCCATGGACTGCAGCCCACCAGGCTCCTCCATCCATGGGATTTTCCAGGCAAGAGTACTGGAGTGGGGTGCCATTGCCTTCTCCTAGATACTACTCTAGTCACCTTCAAAGTACTCTGAGGAGGAGTAAATGTCTCTCTGTTCTTTCAGTTTGTAAACCAAGGCTCAAAGATGGAAAATCATTTGTCCATAGTCCAAGACTGAATACACTCACGGTGGCAACATGAAAGACCTCAATATATGTCTGAGCATAAAATTCATTATTTTTTCTACTGTCCTTCTCTGCTACAATGACCTGCCTCTGTCCTCCCACTTTCCAGAATGAGTTCAAGACTTCTAGCTACAGTGATAGCCATGAGTATATAAGACCATAATGTTCTACTAGTTGGGACAATTCATCTCTCAAATATCTTTTACTAGATAATGACATATCATAGATTTATCTCTTGAAGGAAGCAGAGGCCTGTTTCCTGGTGACAAGAATAAATGAAGGTGGTGTTTCATTCTGATTACCTTGTCTGACTTGTCTGTGCAGAACTCTTATGGGAAAAGTCCTATGGCTAAATACAAGGGCCTATCCCAGTATTTAAGTTACAGTACAGAGCTCTTGATCTCCTTTCTATCCTAAGTTGGCAATTTATGTGAATGTAGATTCTCAAGGAGAGAAGAGAATTGCATAATATCAAAGTTCTCTTAGTAGACAATTGAGTCTGTCTCAGTTTAATAGCTACAAATCAGTATTTTTTTTTTCTCTAAAGTGAGGTCACAATACCTATATCCCAAATTTGTCGTGGGAAATCCAATTGGAAAATAAATAAGAAAGCACTCTTTAGAAATGATTTTGTTTGATTAACCACTTCAAAAGTATGTAGCAAATGCCTTCAGTCTGCAGGAGGGAAGTTGTTCCATATTACGGAACAGTGGTTCTCAAAGTGTGGGCCTTTGGTCACCAACATCAGCATCACCTGGGAACTTGTGAGTCGTGCTAAGTCTCAGGCTCTGTCACAGAATTAGAAACTGGAAGTGAGGATCATAAATTTGTGTTTCAGCATGCCCTACAGATATTTCTGATGCCTTTTAAAGTTTGATAATTACTGGTAAGGCAGCTTGTGAACCTATGGACTGGGAACTGTTTTCAAGGATGACACCATTTCTGTCCATCAGTCAGACAGAATGAGTGTTTTATACTAATTTGTGCCTGGCTTCTGTCTTATTTTCATCCCTACCATGGAATTGTTAGCACTACAGAGATGTGATGCCCTTCCAAACAGGGCTGAGCTCAGGGATAGTGGGAAGGGAGGTATAGTGAAAAGACTGACACCAAAATAAGGCCCTTTGCTTTAATAAATCAGGGATCCTAGGTCAGGAGACAGAGGCTGAAATGTTCAAGAACTGCCTGTTGTAGATCCTCCTGTAGCGGCAGATGTCATACTACTACCACCAGGAGGAATGGTTTTAGAACAGCCATCATCCAGAACACAGCATAATTTTTCTTTGCTGCACATCCCGGTAGGAGGATTTATTGCTTTCTCTCCATTTCTGCATGTGCTTCTGCAATTTCCAGTTTTGTTTGCACACTTTCTCACATACCAATTACCTGCATAAAGGAATTATATAGATTGTTTAAGCCAGAGATCTATCACAAAAAGATTAAAATAACAATCAATTCAGTTCAGTCGCTCAGTCGTGTCTGTTTCTTTGTGACCCTATGGACTGCAGCTCGCCAGGCTTCCTTGTCCTTCATCCTCTCCTGGAGCTTGCTCAAACTCATGTCCATTGAGTTGGTGATGCTATCCAATCATCTCATCCTCTGTTGCCCCCTTCTCTTCCTGCCTTCAGTCTTTCCCAGCATCAGGGTCTTTTCCAATGAGTCAGTTCTTTGCATTAGGTGGACAAAGTATTGGAGCTTCAGCTTCAGCATCAGTCCTTCCAATGAATATTCAGGACTGATTTCCTTTAGGATTGACTGGTTTGATCTTGCAGTCCAAGGGACTTTTCCAACACCACAGTTTGAAAGCATAGTTCTCTGAACTTTGATTATTCAAGTCCCTTAAGTTGTTTTATTATATTTTTCCAAATCATAAAGTCCTGCTCTGAGAGTTAAGTGGGATTTTATAAATATGTATATGTAGAGTTTTAAATATGTAAGTTATGAGCCTTTAAGAGATAAAATTCTGCATACACAAATTCACCAGGTGTCTATTTCCCATTATTTTAAATGGAAAATATATAACACATTATTACTCATGAATACAAAACCTCTAACCAGTTTCATAAGATGTACCTAAACACACATAAACACCTAAATAGAAGTAAAAAAGCCATAATTTTAAAATAAGAAATGCTCAGATTATTGCTGTAATGCTTTTATTTATTACCCTAACCTACATGGATTTTGTTAATGTTCAGTGAGATTTTAAAAATATCTTTACATGTTTCTGAGGCCCTACAAACTGTATATGAAATATAACTCTAGAGTTGCCTTATATATTGTCTTCTTAAATATAAATGTAAAAATTTCACATATATCTATATATAGACATCTATATATATATATAATATTAAGGCATAAATATATTCTGTAAATGTTGGGAAATAAAAAACCAAATATAGTCATTAGGAAGGCATTCTGTAGGATGTTCCTGTATATTTTTACACATTATATACATATATAAAAATTATGTCATCACAAGGTATAACACAGAGAAAGCGCTGAAGAGACTAGTTGAATCATTTCTTTCCTTACTCTATAAATTAGTTGTCATTCCTATACTCAACCGACAAATATATAACGCATGCCTGTCTTCCCTGGTGGCTCAGCTGGTCAAGAATTCACCTGCAATGTGGAAGACCTGGGTTTGATCCCTGGGTTGGGAAGATCCCCTGGAGAAGGAAAAGGCTACCCACTCCAGTATTCTGGCCTGGATAATTCCATGGACTATATGGAATTAGTCCATAGGGTCGCCAAGAGTCAGACACAACTGAGTGACTTTCCTTTTCACTTTCACCATGTCAAGAACTTGGCAAGATGATGAGAATGAACAGGAAAGACAAGGTCAAGAAATATAATGAAAAATAATGAACAGGAAGACAAGGTCAAGAAGCTTATATTAGAGAGGGCAAGAAAGAAAATAAACAAACACATTAATAAACAAAATAACTACAGATTGTGATAAGTGCAGCAAATGAAAACAATAATGCTGTGTAATAGAGGGTAAATGAATAGAGTAATCATTTTTGAGTGCTATTGCTGCTACCATTATCTCTTAACTGCTGCTTCATCTTCCTCTGAGAATTAAATGAGATTCTCATGCATGATATTTACATACATACATTTATATCCATAGTCGTACAGATGCATGCATGGGCCTCTCACGCCTAAGATCAGAATTCTACGTACAGTCACTAAGGAAACTATACCACAAGAAATGACATTCAAACCCAGATGTAAAGGATCAAAAGTTTCCACCTATATGAAGAGCTAGAGGAAGAGTATTTAAAGAAGAAATAACAAATGTGAAAGCCATGGCCCAGGTAAGAACTTGAGATTTCTGAGAAACAGAAAGATTGCTTGATTTCTTTTGTTTTCATGATTTTTCTTACTCTGTCTCCTCTTTTTATCTTGTGTGTTCTGCAGTGTCTCTCCATAATGGTCCTTGGCCTTCAGCTTCCTCTCTAGTCATTCTCTCTGTGATCCTCTTCTGTCTCACTCTCCCAAACATCTCCATGGAAGTTTTTCTCTAGCTTTCTTCAGCTAGGACTTGTGGATGGAGACCTCTGAACAAGGCTCCTTCCTTTCCATCCTGATTTTCTTTGGGCCCTGATGTTTGTTGATTCTTCCTTCCAAATGTCCTAAGAGTTGCCTTTCTAATGCCTTCAGATTTTGGATTAGACTTGCATACTTTTACAGAATAATCCTGAATTGCTTGTGTTTGTCTGTTAATAGAAAGGGAACTGAGGAATTTTCTTAGGGCTGTTTGTTTAGAAAGAGGACACCATGCGACCATGTATTGTACATAATCAAAATCCCAGAGACAGAGGGAGAAAGCATGCAATCTAAACCCAGAATTTCAAGAATTCCATAAATCTGAACCATCTTCTGAGAAACCGTAATACTGTTACTAATTTTCTCTGTCATCAATTTGAATAGTTCGGCAAAAATCTAGAGAACGTAAAGCACTATCTCTAGAGGCAGGCTGTAGAGTTATACAACTTTCTACCTTCTAGTAAATTCTACCTCAGAAAAGTCAGTTTCTCACTCTATGTCATACTAAAAATGTGGGGCTGAGTCCAGTGTAAAACACAGAATAAAAAACCAGTGGTGGAGCTTCCTTGGTGGTCCAGCAGTTAAGAATCCACTGGTTCCATCTCTAGTTCCAGAAGATCCCACATGTCATGGAGCAAGGAAGCCTGTGCACCAAGCTCTGAGCCAGTGCTCTAGAGCCTGTGAGCCGCAACCACTGAGCCCACGCGCTGCAGCTACTGAAACTTGAGCGCCTAGATAGAGCCTGTGCTCTGCAGCAAGAGAAGCCACTGCACCGAGAAGCCCACACATAGCAATAGAGAGTAGCCCCTGCTTGCCATAACTAGAGCAAGCCCACAGGCAGCAACAAAGACCCACCACAGTCAAAATAATAATAATAACTAAATAAATAAATCTTAAAAAACCAGCGGTAAACATGAATGAATAAACTCTTCTCAACATGAAGGAAAACTTCCTAAGCTAATAGGAGAATGCAAAAAAGTACCAATAGATTCAACGTGAAAATAAAAAACTTGTTCCTTAAAGAAATCAATAAAAATTTTTTTAGAAATAATCAGTGTATTGCTAAATATTTGGAAGAAATATGAAATAGAAATACTGAAAATACTCACACACTAGTAAGACTTGGAAATGCATGCTAGTTTCCTAGGGCTCATTTAGATACCTTTTGATCAAGCAATGGAACGTCTAAAATTTACCCATATATCCAGAGAATCTCCCAATGATATATTAACAACATCACCTGTAATAGTGGCACATTGGAAAAAAATAATCCAAATGACAAACAATAAGGGATTCTCCAAGTTAATATTGGTACAGAAATATGACAAAATAATAGGCTTCTACTACCAATTGTACTTTCAAGAAATATTTAAAGATCTGTGAAAATTTCCCTGATAAAACCTTAAGTTAAAAAAGGGCAGGTTCTAAACTTATACATCAGTTGGTCCCAGTTTTTAAAATTTAAGCAATGAAGAAATGGTGGCATTTATCTCTAAAATGCCCTCAGTGTTCTTCATTTTGTAAATATAAACTCTAGAACTTAACAAGAAGAAATGTTTACACAAGTAGAACTACAATCAGACATACAATTTCCAACAGTCTTGAATTCTTTGCCCATGTTCACTCAGAATATTTTTCTTCCCTTTTCCATGTTATATTCCTATAGATATTTAGGAGTAAACTTCCCTGTTCTAATCAAATCCAGGAACAAAAAAAAAAAAAAAGAAAAGAGAGAGAGAAAGAGAGAGAGAGAAACCTTCTTTACAAGACCAATAAAATTGAGAGAAGTAGTATTACAGAATTGTAACTTTGGGAGGTTGTCATACAAAATGAAGTGAGACAGGGCTGGACCGAACTGGCCGTAAGTGATAGAATAAAGGGAAGTTTGGAGGCAACTTTACAGGTTTCATCCTTCCCTCCTTCAGCTTCCATTACGGACACTATTCTATCATGAGAGTCTTGAGGTCTCTTATAATAGAGGTGTTCCGAAGAAGTAAGGCAAATCTCAGCCCACCTCCCCCTGACAGTGGAAGCCCTGCCTCACTCCCATGGATGTTTGGTAATAGGGACTCCACATGCAGGACCCTGGTTCAGACTAACATTTCTACTTCCCCAAGATTCAAACAGAATCTGTTTTACCTGAGACCAACTGGACCAGAAGAATAAAAGAGTATAAGAGTGAACAATAGAGACGTCATTGCTTCTGAAAGACGTAGGCAGTGGGTGCTACGGAATCCAGAACACTCTATATAGTGTGATTCTGAACACAGGTCTTAATTGTCCTCCCAAGGTGGGGTTGGGCTCAACCAGTGTACCAGAAGGATATAGGATATTGTGCCAAACATAACCTCAGTCCATTGGCCCGCAGCTCTAATTGAGGCATCACTATTCAAGAGTCCTGTTCTAGGCATGCCTTGGGGGAAGGAGAAAGACTCAGAAGAGAAGGTGCACGCCCTACTGAAAAGTGTGACAGGAGAGAAAGACACAGGAAGAATTTACGCAGATACCCTAAGGCTGGGTACCCCTATCTGTTTTTTTTTTTTTTTTTTTTTTTACAGTTTCCTGTGTTGTTTCTGCCAGAGTATTTACTTTAGCACATTGTGACAATCTTGTCATCTGTCTCTCTCCCCAAAATGCAATGTATTTTTGAACACTGACTACATATTATTATTTCCTGTATATTAGTTCTGGGCAATAGAGAAGTATCTACGTCATTCTCGGAGTAATGAAAAGTCGATATTTTGTTGATAATCTGGCAATTTATGAAGTGTTTTATTTTTTAAAGAAATAAACAATACTCAAAGATTATATGCTAAGATTTCTTTAAATCCTCACTTGGGTCCAGCGACAGAGCATCATAAATTAAAGTGCATCCATATGATATAATGCTGTGTATGTCTTAACATGAGTGCAGCAGGTTTTCTCTCTATATTTCTGGATGAAAAAGCAATATTGTAGAACATGCATAGTCATGATTCAATTTATGTGAAAAAGTTATGTGAAAAAGTATGCATTGTATTAGTAAATGCTTTAACTAGAGTGCAAAGCAGATATTCTAATAATAGTTGTTTTCTGACTGAGTTTAAGGCAGGCGTTTAAAGAGGATTTTATTTGTGTTAGAATTTTTTTAGGAGCGGGGGTTGCCCACTGGATTGTGACTGGAGGACATAAAGTCCTAGAGATTTTATTCTTCTTGTGGTTTTTATTTTTCTTTTTAAAAATTACTGAGATGTAATTGGTGTACAGTTGAACTGAATTATTTAAAGTGTACAATTTGATGAGTTTAACAAATTATACACTCTTAAATCAACACCAGAATCAACATAATACATACATTCATCCTCAAAAGTTTCATTATGTCCCTTAGATATTCACCCCTTCCTCTACCTTTTTCTCTTTTCAGCTCCATGACACCCAGTCTCTTCTGATCTACTCTCTGTCCTTATAGCTTTGTTTACTTTTTCTAGACTATTGTATAAATTAAGTCATACAGTATGCATCTTTTCCTGCCTGGATTCTTTCACCCAAGGTAATCTTTTTGAGATTAATTTTCACCATTGTGTGTATCAATAGCTCTTTCCCTTTTATTGTTAATATTCCTTTTTATAGCAATTTTATAACAATGTTTGCCATCTCTTAGTGGACATTTTGATTGTCTCCAGCTCCTAGCTGTTGCAAATAAAGCTACTAGTGATCATTTTTGTGTAAGCTGTTCAGTGGACAAATGCTTTTATTTCTTTTTGGTAAATACCTAGATGTGGAATGACTGACTCACTGGGTAGGTACATATTTCACTTGCTAAAATACCAAATTGTTTTCCAAAAGCTGTGCTATTTTACATTCCCACCGAAAGTATATGAGGATTCATTTTTCATCAACACTTGGCACATGTAGTTTCTTTCTTCTTCTTCTTCTTTTTAATTTTAGCCATTTAGTTAGTATGTGGTTAGTGATGAAAATATTTACTAGGTTTTCATGTAATGTTTATCATCCACATATCTTCCTTGGTGAATTCTGTTTATATCTTTTCCCCAAATTTTGCTTAGGTTTTAATTCTCATTATTATTGAATTCTAAGTGTCCTGTTTATTTTAGATAGAAGAATTTTGTTGGATTATATAATATGTAAATAGTTTTTCCCAGTCTGTGACTTGTATTATCATTTTCACATCAGTACTATATTTTGATAATTATTTTTATTTTGATGAAATCCAATTTATTAATTTTTAATTTTATAGTTTTGTCCCTTTTTGTGTTATAGTTATGAAATTGTTGCTGAACCCAAGGTCACATACATTATCTAGATTTTCAGAAGAAAACTTTAGAAAGAAGTTTTTTCTCTTTCTTTTAAATCACCGTTCAGTTTTTGAGTTAATTTTTAAAAGATGTGAGGTAGGAATCAGGAATCTTTATTTTTTCGTTTATGACTATCCGATTGTCTCAGTATGATTGTTGATAATAGTATCCTTTTCCTATTGAATGTGTGGGTCTGTTTCTGTACTCTCTATTCTGATGTATATATACATATCTACCTATCATTTCTATTAAAAAACCATCATAATTTCTTTATTATTATAGCTTTTTGGGATCTAGTGCTTCTATGATATTTTTCACATTTAAATATTTGATCCCAGGACTTCTTAGTGGTCCAGAGGCTAAGACTCCATGCTTCCAGCGCAGGGGGGCCGGGTTCTATCTCTGATCAGGGATCTAGATTCCCACATGCTGCAACTAAGAGTTTGCATGCCGCAACTAAAGATCTCACGTGTTGCAACTAAGACCCGGTGTGGCCAAATAAAATAAAATAAATTTATTTTTTAAAAGTACAGGGAGAATAGTAGGAATTGAGCTATTCTGTTTCTTCCTCCTACCTCCTCTCCCTCACAAAATTTATTACGTAAACATTTAGTCCAATTGAACTTTTTGTACATAGGATATAAGGTATGGATCAAAATTTATTGATTTTCCATTAAGTGTTTTTCAACCAAATAATCCATTCACTTAATATGCCATCTTGGTCATTTATTAGATTCCCATGTACATTTGGGTCTGTTTCTTGACTCTCTCATCTATTCTCATGATTCTACTTTTCTATTCCTAAACCAACAGCAGCTCATTATTTATGATTTTTATATGCAGAACTTTTGACTTTTTAATCTAAACTTATTTGATTTCTTCTATTTAAATACTTAACACATCTTTTTAAAAAAATTATTTTATTGTGGTAAGAATGTGCTGTGCTAAGTCACTTCAATTGTGTCAGACTGCAATCCTATGGACTGTAGCCTCCTAGGCTCTTCTGTCCATGGGATTCTCCAGGCAAGAATACTGGAGTGGGTTGCCATTTCCTTCTACAGGGGATCTTCCCAACCCAGGGATTGAACCCAGGTCTCCTGCATTGCGGGCAGATTCTTTACCATCTGAGCTACTAGGGAAGCCATACTTAGCATTTATCTACCCTGTTAGGAAATATGTGTGTGTACTTATTATATTGTTACAAAAGTGTACAGTATAATATAGCACAGGTACAGTGTCATACAGAAGATCTTTACAACTGATTCATCTCACTTAACTGAAACTTTATGCCTACCATTAGTAATGCCCCATTTACTTACCCTATCCTCAGCTCTTTTGAGGGCTTCCCTGGTAGCTCAGCTAGTAAAGAATCTACAATTCTTTAATCTAAATCTGCAAAAGCAGGAGACCCCAGTTTGATTCCTGGGTCAGGAAGCTCCCCTGGAGAAGGGATAGGCTACCCACTCCAGTATTCTTGGATTTCTCTGGTGGCTCAGACCATAAAGAATCCACCTGCAATGCTGGGAACCTGGGTTTGATCCCTGGGTTGGGAAGATCCCCTGGAGGAGGGCATGGCAACTCACTCCAGTATTTTTGCCTGGAGAATCCCCATCAACAGAGGAGCCAGGTGGACTCACTCACTCACTCAGTGTGACAATCTCTAGGTCCATCCATGTTGTTGCAATTAGCATTATTTCATTCTTTTCTATCCATGAGTAATGTTCTATTGTATATATGTACCACTTCTTTATCCATTCCTCTGGTGATGGATATTTAGGTTATTTCCATGTTCTGGCTATTGTAAATAGTACTGTAATGAACATTGGGATACATGTATCTTTTTGAATTACGTGTTTTTTCCCCCCTGGGTATATGCCCAGGAGTGGGATCATAGGATGATATGACAGCTTTATTTTTAGTTTTTTAAGGAAACCCCATACTGTTTTCCATAGGACCTGTACCAGTTTACTTTCCCACCAACAGTGTAGGAGGGTTTCTTTCTCTTCACACCGTCTCCAGCATTTATTGTTTGCAGATTTTTTGACAATGGCCTTTCTGATCAATGTGAGGTGATGCCTCATTGTAGTTTTGGTTTGTCTTCCTCTAATAATTAGAGCATATTTTCATGTGCTTTTTGGTCATCTGTATGTCTTTGAAGAAATGTCTATTTAGATCTTCCACTCATTAAAAAAATTATATATATATATATTTATTTTAAAATGTTAAAAAATTGATTTATTTTAATTGGGAGCTAATTACTTCACAATATTGTGGTGGTTTTTGCCATACGTTGACATGAATCAGCCATGGGTGTACATGGGCCCTGAACCCAGCTTCTTCCTCCCTCCCCATCCCATCCCTCTGGGTTGTCCCAGAGCACCGACTTTGAGTGCCCTGTTTTATGCATTGAACCTGGACTGGTCATCTATTTCACATACATGTTTAAATGCTATTCTCTCAAATCATCCCACCCTTACCTTCTCCCACAGAGTCCAAAAGTCTGTTCTTTATCTCTGTGTCTGTTTTGCTGTCTCACATATAGGCCCATTGTTACCATCTTTCTAATTTCCATATATACACGTTAATATACTGTATTGGTGTTTTTCTTTCTGACTTACTTCACCCTGTATAATAGGCTCCAGTTTCATCTACCTCATTAGAACTGATTCAAATGCGTTCTTTTTAATAGCTGAGTAATATTCCATTGTGTATATGTACCACAGCTTTCTTATCCATTCGTCTGCCAATGGACATCTAGGTTGCTTCCTTGTCCTGGCTATTGTAAACAGTGCTGCAATGAACACTGGGGTACACATGTCTCTTTCAATTCTGGTTTCCTCAGTGTGTATGCCCAGCAGTGGGATTGCTGGGTTGTATGGCAGTTCTAGTTTCAGTTTTTTAGGGAATCTCCACACTATTCTCCATAGTGGTTGTACTAGTTTGCATTCCCATCAACAGTGTAAGAAGGTTCCCTTTTCTCCACACCCTCTCAAACATTTATTGTTTGTAGAGTTTTGGATAGCAGCCATTCTGACCAGCGTGAGATGGCACCTCATTGTGGTTTTGATTTGCATTTCTCTGATAATGAGTGATGTTGAGCATCTTTTCATGTGTGTTAGCCATCTGTATGTCTTCTTTGGAGAAATTTTTGTTTAGTTCTTGGCCCATTTTTTGATTGGGTCGTTTATTTTTCTGGCATTGAGCTGCATGAGCTGCTTGTATATTTTTGAGATTAATTCTTTGTCAGTTGCTTCATTTACTATTATTTTCTCCCATTCTGAAGACTGTCTTTTCTCCTTGCTTATAGTTTCCTTCATTGTGCAAAAGCTTTTAAGCTTAATTAGGTCCCATTTGTTTATTTTTGCTTTTATTTCCATTACTCTGGGAGGTGGGTCATAGAGGATCTTGCTGTGATTTATATCAGAGTGTTTTGCCTATATTTTCCTCTAGGAGTTTTGTAGTTTCTGGTCTTATATTTAGATCTTTAATCCATTTTGAGTTTATTTTTGTGTATGGTATTATAAAGTGTTCTAGTTTCATTCTTTTTCAGGTGGTTGACCAGTTTTCCCAGCACCACTTGTTAAAGAGATTGCCTTTTCTCCATTGTATATTTTTGCCTCTTTTGTCAAAGATAGGGTGTCCATAGGTGTGTGGATTTATCTCTGGGTTTTCTATTTTGGTCCATTGATCTATATTTCTGTCTTTGTGCCAGTACCATACTGTCTTAATGACAGTAGCTTTGTAGTATAGTCTGAAGTCAGGCAGGCTGGTTCCTCCAGTTCCACTCTTCTTTCTCAAGATTGCTTTGGCTATTCAAGGTTTTCTGCATTTCCATACAAATTTTTTTTCATATTTCCATACAAATGGTGAAATTATTCATTCTAGTTTTGTGACGCTTACTCCTTGGAAGGAAAGTTATGATCAACCTAGATAGCATATTAAAAAGCAGCAACATTACTTTGCCAACAAAGGTCCATCTAGTCAAGACTATGGTTTTTTCCAGTGGTCATGTATGGATGTGAGAGTTGGACTGTGAAGAAAGCTGAGTGCCAAAGAATTGATGCTTTTGAATTGTGGTGTTGGAGAAGACTCTTGCGAGTCCCTTGGACTGCAAGGAGATCCAACCAGTCCATACTAAAGGAGACCAGTCCTGGGTGTTCATTGGAAGGACTGATGCTGAGGCTGAAACTCCAATACCACCTCATGTGAAGAGTTGACTCATTGGAAAAGACCCTGATGCTGGGAGGGATTGGGGGCAGGAGGAGAAGGGGATGACAGAGGATGAGATGGCTGGATGGCATCACTGACTCAAAGGACGTGAGTCTGAGTGAACTCTGAGAGTTGGTGATGGACAGGGAGGCCTGGCGTGCTGCAATTCATGGGGTCACGAACCGTTGGTCACAACTGAGCGACTGAACTGAACTGAATAATGAGTGATTTGAGCATCTTTTTGTGTGTTTATTGGCTATCTGTATGTCTTCTTTGGACAAATGTCTGTTTAGGTCTTCTACCAATTTTTGATTGGGCTGTTTGTTTTTCTGATATTGAGCTATATGAGCTGCTTATGTATTTTGGAGATTAATCCTTTGTTATTTGCTTTGTTTGCAAATATTTTCTCCCATTTTGAGGATTGTCTTTTCATCTTGTTAATGGTTTCCTTTACTGTTCAAAAGCTTTTAAGTTTAATTAGGTCTTATTTGTTTATTTTTATTTTCATTACTCTAGGAGATGGGTCAAAAAGGATGTTGCCTAATTTATGTCAGAGTGTTCTGCCTATGTCTTCCTCTAAGATTTTTATAGTGTCTGTCCTCACATTTAAGTCTTTAATCCATTTTGAGTTTATTTTTTGTGTGTGGTGTTAGGGAGTACTCTAATTTCATTCTTTTACATGCAACTGTCCAGTGTTCCCAGCACAATTGTTGAAGTTTTTCTCTTGTTTAATCTTGCCTCCTTTGTCATAGATTTACCTTTGTGTTTCTATTCTGTTCCATTGATCTATATTTTTATTTTTGTGCTAGTACCATACTGTTCTCATGACTGTAGCTTTGTAGTACAGTCTGAATTTAAGGAGCCTGATTCTTCCATTTCCCTTTTTCTATCTCAAGGTTACTTTGGTTATTCAGGAACTTTTGTTTTTCCAAACAAACTTTATTGTGTTTTTTTGCTCTAGTTCTGGGAAAAATGCCATTGATAATTTGTAGAGATTGCACTGAATCTATAGATTGCTTTGGGTAGTACAGTTATTTTGATAATGTTGATTCCTCCAATCCATGAACATGGTATCTCTCTTGACCTGCTTGTGTCACCTTTGATTTCTTTTATCAGTGTCTTATAGTTTTTTGAGTATAGCTCTTTTTCCTTCTTAGGAGGCTTATTCTCAGGTATTTTATTCTTTATGATTCACTGATAAATGGATTTGTTTCTTTAATTTCTCTTTCTGATCTTTGTGTATAAGAATGCAAGAAACTTCTGTATATTTCTGTGTATCTTCTGTGTATTCCTGCAACTGTACTGTATTCATTGGTGAGCTCTAGTACTTTTCTGATAGTATTTTTAGAATCTTCTATGTATTAGTGTCATGTCATCTGTAAACAGTGATAGTTTTACTTTTTATTATCCTATTTGGATTCCTTTTTTTTCTATTTCTTCTCTAATTGTCATGGCTAGGAGTTGTGAAACTATGTTAAATGAAAGTGGAGAGACTGGACATCATTTTTTTGTTTCTGATTTTGGAGGAAATGCTGTCAGTTTTTCACTGTTGAGAACGTTTGCTTTGGGTTTGTTGCATATGACCTACATTATGTTGAGGTAAGTTCCCTCTCTGCTTACTTACTGGAGAGTTTTGTTTTGTTTTTATCATAAATGAGTATTATATTTTGTAAAAAACTTTTTCTGCAGCTATTGAAATGATCATATGGTTTGTATTCTCCAGTTTGTTATGTGATGTATCACATGATTTGATTTGCATATATTGAAAAATACTTATATCCATGGGATAAATCTCACTTGATCATGGTGTTTGATGCATTTAATGTGTTTTTGGACTAGATTTACTAGCATTTTGTTGAGGGCTTTTATATCTATATTCATTTGTTTTATTGGCCTGTAATTTTCTCTTATAATATTTTTGTCTGGTTTTGGTATCACAGTAATGGTGGCCTCATAGAATGTCCTTTGGAGTGGTTCTTTCTCTGCAATTTTTTGAAAGAGTTTCAAAACGATAGATTTTAACTTTTCTCTAAATGTTTGATAGAGTTCCCCTGTGAAGCCATCTGGTCCTGGACTTTTGTTTGTTGGAAGTTTCTTAATCTCAGTTTAAATTTCAGGACTCAGGATTCATCTGTTTGTAGTTTCTTTTTCTTCTTGGTTCAATCTTGGAAGGCTGTACCTTTTTAAGAATTTGTCCATTTCTTCCAGGTTGTCTACTTTACTGATGTTTTGTTGCTCCTTTGTATTTCTATGGTGTCCATTGTAACTTCTTTTTTATTTCTAATTTTATTGATTTGAGTCCTTTCCTTTTTTTTCTTGATGAGTCTGGCTAAAGAGTTATCAATTTTGGTTAATGTTCTCAAAGAACCAGCTTTCAATTTCATTGATTTTTTTCTACTGCTTTCTCTGTTTCTACTTCATTTATTTCTGCTCTGATCTTTATAATTTCTTTCTTTCTACTAACTTGGGTTTTTATTGGTCTTCTTTAGTTGCTTTAAATGTAAGGTTAGATTGTTTTGCCTTCTCATACTGTCCATGGGGTTCTCTAGACAGGAATACAGGAATGGGTTATCATTTTCTTTTCTAGTAAAGCAAGTTTTGTCAGAACTCTTCATTATGACCTGTCCATTTTGGGTGACCCTGCACAGCATGGCTTATGGTTCATAGCTTCACTGAGTAATGCAAGCCCCTTGGCCATGACAAGGATGTGATCCATGAAGGGGAAGATCAGTTTTCATTCCAATTCCAAAGAAGGGCAATGCCACAGAATGCTCAAGCTATCATACAGTTGCACTCATTTCACATCCTAGCAAGGTTTTGCTCAAAATCCTTCAAGCTAGGCTTTAGCATTATGTGAACAGAGAACTTCCATATGTACAAGTTGCGTTTCAAAGGGGCAGAGGAACCAGAGATCAAATTGTCAATATTTGTTGGATCACGGACAAAGCAAGGGAGTTACAGAAAAACATCTACTTCTGCTTTGTTAACTACACTAAATCCTTTGACTGTGTGGATCACAAAAAACTGGAAAGTTCTTAAAGTATGGGAATACCAGACCACCTTCCCTGTCTCCTGAGATACCTGCTTGTGAGTAAGAAGCAACAATTGGAACTTGTCATGGAACAAGTTCCAAAATTGAGTGTTTTAAAATTGGGAAAGGAGTACAAGGTTGTATATTGTCTCCTTGCTCTTTAATTTATATGCAGAGTACATTGTGTGAAATGCTGGGCTGATGAATCACAAGCTAGAATCAAGATTTCCAGGAGAAATATTAACAACCTCAGATATGCAGATGATACCGTTCTAATGGCAGAAGAAATAAAGAGCCTCTTGATGAAGGTGAAGGAAGAGAGTGAAAAAGCTGGCTTCAAATTCAACATTCAAAAAATGGAGTTCACAATATCCAGTCCCATCACTTCATGGCAAATAGAAGGCAAAAAAGTAGAAGCAATGACAGATTTTATTTTTTTGGGCTCCAAAATCACTGTGGAGGGTGACTGCCGCCATGAAATTAAAAGACCCTTGCTCCTTGGAAGAATAGTTATGACAAACCTAGATAGCATATTAAAAAGCTGAGACATTACTTTGCTGGCAAAGGTCTGTATAGTCAAGGCTATGGTTTTTCCATATAGTAGTCACATATGGATGTGAGAATTGGACCATGAAGAAGGCTGAGCACTGAAAAATTGTTGCTTTTGAACTGTGGTGTTGGAGAAGACTCTTGAGAGTCCCTTGGACTGAAAGAAGATCAAACCAATCAATCCTAAAGGAAATCAACACTGAATATTCATTGGAAGGACTGATGCTGAAGCTGAAGCTCAAATACTTTGGCCACTTGATGTGAAGAGACGACTCATTGGAAAAGACCCTGATGCTGGGAAAGATTGAATGCAGGAGGAGAAGGGGACAATGGAGGATGAGATGTTTGGATGGCATCACCGACTCAATGGACATGAGTTTGAGCCAGCTCTGGGAGATGGTGACGGACAGGGAAGCCTGGTGTGCTGCAGTCCATGGGGTTGCAAAGAGTTGGACATGACTGAGGGACTGAACAACAACAATATATATAATAAAATAATGCCATTTGCAACAACAGATGGATCCAGAGGATATTTTACTTAGTGAAGTAAGTCAAACAGAGAATAATAAAGATCATGATATCTTCTATATGTGAAGCCTAAAAATAATACAAAAGAATATACATACAAAACAGAAAGAAACTCATGTATGTAGAAAACAAACATGATTATCAAAGTGAAGAGGGGAGAAGGGACAAATCAAGAGTATAGAATTAATAAACTACTGTGTATAAAATAGATAAGTTCAAAGATATACTGTATAGAACAGGGAATTATATTCAATATTTTGTAACAACTTGTGATGAAATATAATCTGGAAAAATAACAATACTGTGCTGTACACCTAAAGTACATGGTATTACATATTAACTACTATAATTTTTAAAAATTTGATTAAAAATAGATTGAAAAAGAAAAGTTCCTGAAACAGTAATAAGTATAAATTTTTAGGAACTAACTTACTTTTGGGCATTAATTGAATCTGCCTCAAAGAATGAGGGAAATAAAATAAGATTGACATCTGAAATGCATGTTATGTCTGAATAATGTCAGAGAAACACTATTAAGCAAGGCGTTGTCTCTGCTGCTACTGCTGCTGCTAAGTCGCTTCAAACCCAGAGATAATGAAATAATTGTAACAATATTTGTCCATAATAATATCTTTATTTTATTTATTGGCTGTACCATGTGGCATGCAGAATCTTAGTTCCCTGACCAGGGTTCAAATCCATGCTGCCTGCAGTGGAATTGAGGGGTATTAGCCACTGGACCACCAGAGAAGTCCCTGTAATTATCTCTTTTATATGCGCAAGTACCATTTCTGTTGGGAAAGCATAGTTAAGATTTCTTCAATTCTTACTAATTTGTTCTGTAGATGAAACTAAATTGTATTATGATCTACTGTGAAGTGGTGTAACATTGGCATTGTTAATAATATTCAATTATCTTATTGATTAAGTCATGAGATAATATTGATATTGATGATCAGATATATTGAGGAGTAGAGTTAAAGCCTCCTGGGAATATATTAACAATGTAATATCACTCGCCTGAGGAAAAACTGGATTTAGTTAACCACTGGCTAGTTTGTATGCTAAATAGTTATGTACAAATTTATCATAAAGTAAAAGTCATAGATGAAGAGGGAATAAATTAATAAATTAGTACAAAAATATGAAAATTTATGTAATGGATTTACAGAGTGATTACTTGCTTCTTGAAGTCCATCCCTAACCCACGCTAGCTTCTCTGTGTTAGGAATATACGTGCAAGTGTGCTAAGTCACTTTAGTCGTGTCAGAGTCTTTGCAACCCCACTGGACCGTAGCCCACCAAGCTCCTCTGTCCATGGGATTCTTCAGGCAAAAAGTGGAGTAGGTTTCCATTTTCTTCTCCAGGGGATCAAATTCCTGACCCAGGGATCAAATCCCCATCTCTTTCGTCTCCTACATTGGCAGGTGGGTTCTTTACCACTAGCGCCACCTGGGAAGCCCACATCCTGTTGTTATTTTTATACTCATTAGGTAACTGTTAACCTAATTGTGGATGCTCACAGAATCAGGATCATTTTTCTGTAAGAGGGCCTGCATAAAGGGCCATGGATGTGAACTATGAACTAAATAACTAACTCAACACATTTGTGATTGCCCAAGCCTACACATTTCAAAAGCTATCAGAATTGGCCCATAACCAGAATCACAAATAATTTTTGAGCTCTTAAAATATCTTGCCTGAGAAAATGTCTCTGTAGAACTGTGACTTGGGCCATGCAGATCACATGATATATATTAATAATAAATACTTAATTTTATAAGACTAGGGCTTTTAAGCTAAGCTGTATCTGTATGAACACTGGAAGAAGGGTTTGAAGACTGAGTAGTTAATTTCACTCACATGAATGCTCCAAGCCTATGTAACTGATCCCCAATAAAAACCCTGGACACCAAGGCTCTAGTGAGCTTCCTTGTCTGAGAGCACTGTACATGTGTTATCATACATTATGACTGGGAGAATAAGGCTATGTCCATGTGACTTCACTAAGAATCTCATACCTAGTTTCTCCTAGATGCATTCCATATCTTTTTTCCTTTGCTGATTTTAGCCTGTGCTCTTTAAATGTAATAAATTGCACACATGAGCTTATATAGATCTGATGAGTCCTGGTGAATCATCAAACCTGACAGGCGATGGGGACTATCCAAAATAACTAGATACATGTATCAATGGAATAGAATTGAGAGTCTGGAAATGAATCTTAATGCTATGTCAACTGATTTTCTACAAGGATTTCAAAACAATTAAATGAAGAAATAATCATCTTTTTAACAAACAGAATTGAGGAAACTAGAGAACCATATATAAAGGACAAGATTTAGATTCTTATGTGATATCATACAAAAATTAAAATGGATCAAAGAGATAAATGTAAGAGTTAAAATTAAAAGTTATCAGAAGAAAATGCAAGAGCAAATCTTCATGATCTTGAGTTTAGCAATGATTTTTTAGATATGACACCAAAAGCAACAGAAAAAAAAAATGAAAGGTCATCGAAATTTAAAACTTGTACTTTAAAAGTTACCATCAATAAAATGAAAAGGAAACCTTGAGAATGGAAGATGTATAAATATAAAATATGTCTAACGTACCAGATCACATATCTGACAAGTAGAACTCAAGAGATAGAGTATTTCAGACTATAACTGGAATCTATGCAAAAGGGAAACAAATGCAAATACTATGTTTCTAACATTTTATATGAAGTTAGCAGCAATTTGGAAGCCAATTCCCATTTAGAGAACTGATGGATCATTAAGCTACGGGGCATCCTAAACAGCAATGATGAAAAGCAAGCAAAAGCTATCATGCTGCACAATGGTGAATGCCTACAATCACGGAAAAAGAATATGGAGAAACGTTTTAAAAAACATAATGATCAGGGTAATAAACAAACATCATCAGTCTGCACCAGGTGATGTATGAAGCCCAACTGTTTTGAATTTTGAAGGTTAAGTGTTTTCTAAAACAATTTAAATTGAGACATAAAATATTCCATAATAAACTCATATACTAAGATGATATGATTACAGGTGTGTTATAAAAATTGACATATAAAAATATTACAGATTTTCTTTTCAATTCAATCTGAATGCATAGAATCTGTTATTCACAATAATCCATTTAATAAATATGCAAAAATAGTCTCCTTAACAATTAGAAATATTACACAATTTTTCCTTTTTAAACTTTAAGTTTGTTTATATTCTGCCATACCCATAACATTAGAATTTAATGCAATATATATTTTTTGAAAGTCTATTATTGTTAATTCTATCATATTTCCCTGCAAAAAATGAATATATATTATACTTTTTATTGTGAAATCTGTTTAAATATAAAGCTGTAAATATTTCACAACATATTCAAGGTTGAGTTGCTATTGCAATATTTGGAACAAAATTGTTTAGAACCACATGCATGTGAAAAATAATTATTAACCTGTATGTTTTACTATAAATACATCCTTTTAGTAAGTAGTGTTTACCGTCTATTAGTTTATGTGTTGTTGTTTAGTTTCAAAATCCTGTCTGACTCTTTTGCAACTTCATGGACTGTAGCCTGATAGGCTCCTCTGTCCATGAAATTTCATAGGTAAGAATACTGGAGAGATTGTCATTTCTTCTCCTGGGGATCCTCCTGACACAGGGATTGAACTTATGTCTCCTGCATTGACAGAAGCATTCATTTCCACTGAGCCACCTGGGAAGTCCTAGTTTATGTGTAGATAGACATATTATTTTTTATTGATAAAATGAAAGTCAGTACCAAATTTATTCTCAGTTTTCATTTTTAAACATGTAATCAATGAACAACCTTATTCAATCAAAAAGTAAATATGAAGATTGAAAGATTACATGTCAGATATATAAATGATAGATATGCAGAGAGAGATAGAAATAGAGAGAGGGAGAAATGTAGTTCTTTCAAGTCCTTACAATTTACAAATTCCATTGTAAGCTATTACCAAAACTTATTTACAAAGATCTATCAACCACCAGCTGATTTGCTTTGCTGTCCCTGCTTTGATAAACAGGAATTGAAAGTCACTTGATTTTCCAAAGGATTTATTGTCCAAAGTCTGTGATTACTTAGTTTCTGAATAACAGCACCAATCTTTCAATTATCCACTGATTTGATACCTGCAGGTTTTTCCACGATGAGCAATCCATGCTTGTTAGAAAAAAAGGGATGTGAGGTAAGTTTTCTTTCAAGAGTGAAAGAAGAGGAATTTAGAAAGTGGAGATAGAAGAGCCTGTTAAGAATGCTCTGAGTATCACAAGACATTAAAAAACTGAGGGTCAAAAAACTATTTCCCTTAAATTATCAATATGAATATGTTCGAAAAAATGTTATATCCAGTATCCAAGATTGATGATTACTACTTTGTATTGTCCGACCTTCTCATGATTGTTGAGATGATTACATGAACAGCAAGTGCTCAAGTTTTTACTGAGCATCCACCATGCACAAGGCACTGGTCTACCAGCTTGGGACACAGTCAGGAACCAGAGCACAGTATAAGGACTCTGTGTACATTAGAGTGGTGATGACAGGCTATATGTACATAACTAATGAAATAATGCAGAAGGACAGCAAAGAAATCTACAAAATATTTCAAGGAGTTCAGGTGATAGGAAGAAGATGATGCAAAGTAGAGTGAGGAGTGGTCTTATGGATTGTTTCTAAGGAGGTGACATTTAAAGGAAAGGCATAGAAGAATACTCTAGGCTGAGGCAGAGTGGTGGCCTCAGGATGTCTTCGTAGTGAAAGAATGCCTCTGTGAAGTTGGCATGTGACCTGTGTGATGAGGTGTTTGCCATACAAAAGAAATGGAGAAGAGCAACTCGGGCCAAGGTACACTAGAAAGAAGGTAATCAACTTGCCCAGGCTTGCTAAAGTCTTTCTTAGTCTCGGTACTCTAACTCCCATGTTCTGGGAAGACCCTCAGTCCCAGGCAAAGTAGGATATTTGTCAGCCTAACAGGAGGCCCAAGAGCTATTGGAATATGAGGTCTACTTAAGGGTCAGTGGCCTGAGGCCCAATACCTCTTCTATAGCCAGGATCCCTGGCAACTTGACCCAGACAAAATAAAAAGAATTAGAGAGTAAACCTTCTTGATTCTGAGACCTTTAGGCATCTGAGACTGTGGCTTTCAGTAACACCCCAACCATAGCTCAGCACATGAACAATCAATCAACTTGGAGTGAATAGCTGCTCCTTTGTGATATCAGAGAGCAAAGTTGCAGAACCACTTGTTGCTGTACAAACAGCATGTGCATGACAGAGGCAGATGAAGCATAGGCACCCTACAGGTGATCAGTATTCATGGACAAAACGGACCTCTGGAGAGGCACTCGATGAAACAACCGCAGTTGGAGGTTTTGAATAAATATCTAAGTGCAAAGAGCATTGGAAAGATAAGCAGAATTTGTGATGTAGTTCTTAATTTAATAGGATGTGCTCTGAAGGCAAGTCCCACTTGCTCCTCTATCTAGTTAAACATTTGTGGTGAATGCGCTTCTGACCATAACTAGGTTTGTTTCAGGTTGAAGTATTAAACAAAATTTGGCCTCATACAGGAAGCTTGGGGCTGGTACACTGGGATGACCCAGAGGGATGGTATGCGGAGGGAGGTGGGAGTGGGGTTTAGGATGGGGAACACGTGTACACCTGTGGCGGATTCATGTTGATGTATGGCAAAACCAATACAACATTGTAAAGTAATTAGCCTCTAATTAAAATAAATAAATTTAATAAAAAAAAAGTCAGCACTTACAAAAAATGTTGGTGAGAACAGAGAGACAAGAAAGGGAGGACTTATCTGAAACCTTTTATGTGAATTCATAGGTTCTTCACATATGATATTAGTGCTTCAGGTATTATATCAAAATTTCTGTGTCTGCTATTGAGGCAGCTCAAAACTGTGACATTTATTTGTTCATTTATTAGGGAAAAAGGTACAGACACATATATATCACCAAAGACCAGATATTATCACATATATATTAGTAGAGCAGATGAAAACAGAAAAAGAATTTAAGCCCAATATGAAGAATCCCTATATCCTCTATACATTTATCTTTATACATGTTGACTTGTAAGGTTAACTCTTCATTCTTGCCTTGGCAGTAGCATTATGTTCATCTCTAGTCATCCAATCCCTGATTGAACTTCCCCTGGTAAAATAACATCAGTAGAATTGTCTCCTGGCTATTAGTCCCAAGGCTTATATAAATATCCTGTCTCAGGGTCATCAGAAAATGTTGTATCCTCAGTGCTCTCATGAGTAGGTGTCGAAATCTAGGAAGAATCTCTCTGGGAAGATCTGGCCCTAATTGCTGTGCTTTCTTGAGTCATTTCAATTGTAAATGAATCATCCATCCCAGATACGGGGGTAAAGGGAATATCATCCCGTGTAATGAATTCAGCAGTTACATCTTCCAGTATTGTGGGGTGGATTGGCCACTGAGTGTATGGATCATCACTGGTTAGTGGAATGCAGCATGATAGCTTGTTCATACAAAGGAGTTTGTACCTTTCGATATGGAAGCATCGTTTTCTGCAGTATCCTATATTATTCTTCCAGCATCTTTCAACAAACCAGCCAGCTACAGTGAATAAACATACAGTTAATTTTTAAACTCGAGCAACAAGATGACAAACCCTAACTCAAAAATTTGACAACCACTACTGCTACCATCTAAAGTGTTAGTTGCTCAGTTGTGTCCAACTCTTTGCAACCCCATGGACTGTAGCCCGCCAGGCTCCTCTGTCCATGGGATTTCCCAGGCAAGAATACCGGAGTGGGTTGCCATTTCTTTCTCCAGGGGATCTTCCCGACACAGGGATCAAACCTGGATCTCCTGCATTACAGGATCTCCTGCATTACAGGAAGATTCTTTACCATTTAAAGGCATATGAGGAGGCAGGAGAGAGCCTAGAGAAGAAGGGAAGAGAAAGACAAAGAGAGAGGATAGATATAAGTAAAGCTGATACTTAAGCCATGGCAAGGCAAAAATGATGAAAGGAGGCAACAGGGTATACAGAAGGCAAAGAGTATTTCTGGAAAGGACCAGCAAATCCTCAGTCCCAATACTGAGAAACAGTATAGTGTCTTTAAGGTAAGAGAAGACTCTAGAGTCTGTAGCGTAATGTGCAAAGAGCAAAAGGGCATGAGACAAAATGAACTTGAAGTAGTGATGCCCATCTCCTAGTTGCTTTAGATTGTTATTAAGCATTTTGATTTATTTGAAACCATCATATGAGCTAATTTAACCTATGCTTTAGGTAATTAGGATTTCACATGGAAATTGGATAAGGGAAAAGAAGGAAAAGAATCTGGGAAACAAGTTAGGGGCTTTGACCAGGTAAAACATGATGGTGGGGACTTCCCTGTTTGTCCACTGGCTAAGAATCTGAGCTCCCAATGCAGGGGGCCTTGGTTTGATCCCTAGGCAGGGAACTAGATCCCCTGAGCCACAACTAAAGGTTGGCATGCCACAGCTGAGGATCCTGTATATTGCAACTAGAAATCCCGCATGCTGAAACAAAGATTGAAGACCTCGTGTACTGCAACTAAGATATGTCACAGGCAAATAAATAAATAAACATTTTTAAAAAACTTGATGGTGGCTGGAACTGGGGCTGTGAGAGTTGTAGAAGAAGAGGACAGATTTAAGACACTGATTATTTGAATATAAGGTCAGAGGATTATGCAGCAATCCAAGTAAATTATTACACTTCTGAGTTGATTTGGAGAGTTGCACTACCTGCCATTCATAGAATAGTAAACTGTGGAAAGAACAAGATTTGAAGGGATGAGGAAAAGATGGGGCATATAATACGTTATACCTTAGATGTCCAAACAGCAGTGGGGAAATACCTGTGGTAATTCAGTAAGCAAGTTTGGACTCCAGATGTAAACTGTGGAATCATTGCTTACCAAGGGTATTTATAATTAAAGTTAGAGTTACAGTGAGTGTTGGATAAATATGAGACAAAAAGGGAGACCATAATTAAATTTTGGTGAGTGTCAATAATAAGAGCTCAGAAAGGAGGAAAAAATTCAGGAGAAACAGCCAGAAACATTGAAGCAAAACAGGAGAATGAGGCACTAGAGAATCAGATTAGCTTCCCCAAAAGAAACCTTGGGAAAAATTGTGAGTGTTGTATAACAAATGAGTTTAGAGGCAATTCACACCACCATGCCACACCTTTATTAGTTTGGAAATGTGGAAGTTAGGGAAGTAAAATGGCCTAAAAAAGGTGAGTGGTACAGTTAGTTACCCATTTGGTTGACTAGAGCATGATCCTATGAGGAACTCTGGCAGCAAGTGTATGGCTAGGACAAAGCTATCATTCTTGAGCGACAGAGGAGCTGGAATATTTTTTCCACCATCCTGCCTGCCAATAATTGACAGATGATCCTAGACTGAACTGATAATTCCCTGGCATTTCTGGACTGCTTCCTACAGGGTTGATTTGCAAGCAATCAACCATACTTTGAGGATACTGCTAGTACAAGTCAGACTGGTGTGCAGGAAAATGGCGAATGCCAAAGGGACACAAGGAAAGTTGTATCAGGTACGACTAGATTATGAAACTGTGGAAAATGTTTCCTAAAGGAACATGTTTGTTGGTGAATGTGTGTTGGCAAAACATGTGTTGGCACACTTTGTTGGCAAATACTGCTAATAAGGCAGGTGCCTCTATTGTATTTAACATGATGAGTGTCACCAGCAATCTTCAGAGTGGTAGGAAATGGAGAAACAGAAGTAAAGTGATTGACATGTGAATGAGAGAAGACGTGAAAGTGGTACCTGGAGACCAAACTCTTAGGAAGTTTAGCTATGAGGAAGAGCAGAAAAGTACTTGGAGGACAATACGGAGTCCAGGGAGCATTTTTCTTCTTTTGAATACTGGGAAGTAAGAGAGTACATTTGCAAGTATTAAGAAGAAACAAGGAGAAAGAGAGAAATTAACATAGAATAGGGAAAAGAGACAAAAGAAAGCCATAGTCCTTGATTAGGTGACCAGGATCAGGCTCATAGATAGTGTTTGACTGATTCGGAGAAAGCATACTTCCTCAGCTATGTCAAAAGGAAAAGAGAAGATGGGTGCAAAGCCATACTAATGTTGACTAAAAACACACAGCTTAAAAGTTGAGAATTATGTTTTATGTAGCAGAAAGTTTCAGGACTTAAGCCCAGGAGGCAGCATCTCAACTAACCCTGAAGGAACTGCTCCAAGAAGGCAAAGCAGCTAGCCAGGTTATACAGAAGTTTTCCAACAAAGGGCAGGTAGTCAGAACATCAAAAGATTATTGTGAATTAAAGAAAAATCAGACCTTTCAAGTTAAGGAAGTTATTGTTTTTCTATGCATGGGGAGATGCAAGAGTTCGGACTCACTGAAATCATTCCTTTGATATCCACTTCACCTATCTGGGGCCAATTATTCTGTGTTTTTACATCCTGAGTTTCCTCAGCACTCACCATGGGGAGTGGCTGCAGTCTAATGACTGCTAAATGGCAGATATTTTTCCTGAGTTCCATCAGGGCTCACCATCCATGGTGCCTGCAATTGCTGATGATTGTGGCATCCTTTGTTTACTGATATGGCAGGAAATTTTCCAGTTGTCACTGGTATGAGTGTTGGCAGTGGTAAAAATAAAAGTGCTATTTGAGTTTTTAAAATCTTGAGATGTGGGATAAAGTCCTAAGATGGGGTAGGAGGGAGACACAGACAGGAGTGGAGCAGGAAAATTGAAGAGAAAGAATGTCAGTGCAAAAGAGTGCTTAAGAAAGAAGAATGATGAGCTCAGGCAAGAAATAAAGTAGGCTTTCTAAGAAGCATCATAAGTTATTGCAGGGAGGATGTGGATCTAAAGTGAAACTAGTCTGTTCCATTTATTAAGCAACTGCATGACCATCTTTCTCAGCAAACTACCCGAGAAGCACCCATGTTGATGTATTCTAGGAAACAACTAATGCAAATGCTGTATGTTGGAGGAAGATAATGATGTGTGAGGAAGGTCAAGTAATTCTCAAAACAACTTTTCAATTTAATTTGGTAAAGTATGAAAAGTACTGTTTGTGGGTTGAGATAGAGAGAGAGAAAGAGAGATCATGATGAAAATTTGGCTCCTATTTCCTCCCCTGGGACATGTTGGTATTATGCCACTTCTCCAGTGATTCATTATTCTCTTCAATTCTTTCCCCTTGGTAACATTTTCTGTAAGTTTCAAGGGTAACCATTCCACCTCCTTCATCCTGGACAAAGTCTAACATTGCTTCCACATTCCTCACGTCTACAAAGGTTATTTCACCATGTGTCTTTTCCTCCATGGTGTCCATCCTTGGAATCCGTGTCCTCTTAGCAGTATTTCTCTTCCGCTCCCAAACTTGTTAAATCATCTTGCTCTGTCAATTCTGCTTCACTCTTGCCTCTCACTTGCATTGCTCACTGCTACTTTTCAACTGTCACCTCCAGAGTTAAAATTCATGTACAGCCCCTCAGTCAAGAGAGGTTTGAGCTCTAATTATGTAACAGACTCTATTCTAGGCACTTGGGATATATTTGTAAACCAAGCAGACAAAATCACATGGCACTTACTCTCTGGAAGGGGAAACGGACAAAAAATAAGTATCCTGTATGTGAGAGGATGATAAATGGTTCTCAGAAATAAGAGAGAATAGATTGAAGTGGCATCTATTTGGCCTGTCATAGGAGTAGATGACAGTTCCTTCAATAGCAGTCAGCATAGGTCTTGATAGAAGGTGACAAGACACAATAACTTTAAGATGGTGAAGGAATTAGCCGTGCCAGTATATGGGGCAAGCCCATATATTTGGATCTGCTAGGATATATGCCTGGAAAGTCCCATGGATGGAAGAGCCTGGAAGGCTGCAGTCCATGGGGTCGCTGAGCGTCGGACACGACTGAGCAACTTCCCTTTCACTTTTTACTTTCATGCATTGGAGAAGGAAATGGCAACCCACTCCAGTGTTCTTGCCTGGAGAATCCCAGGGACGGGGGAGCCTGGTGGGCTGCCGCCTATGGGGTCGCACAGAGTTGGACACAACTGAAGCGACTTAGCAGCAGCATCAGCAGGATATACAACTAATTGGTTAGATTACTTCATTGATTGATTCAGAGATTCTGAAAGAGAAGACTGAAGAGCTGTTATTCTAGGGTAGGAAAGACCTCTTTCTTAAACTTATATAAGCCAATGATTGCTTGAAACTTTTTAATCAATTGAAAATATTATTTTTAACCAAAGTAGATGTTTCCAAAATAGCATTATTAAAAAAGAACGCATAAGCTCATTCATTATTGATCAGTTAGCAGAAGTTCCCTATTGATCATTTATCTTTTTAGTCTTAACTTATCCCCACTTCTAGCTTAAATTTGTGTTATCTTTATCATGACAGCTTTACCAGTTCTACAAATAGTGTGATGAACTTGTTCACCTTGCCTCAGAAGGCCTCCTTTGAAAGCACGTTCATGACAAAAAAGAATTCTAGATGGTGGTAAGAGTTGGACTAACAGGACACAACTATAAAATAGGTGCAGCAATGAAATTGTTAAAATAGAAGCAAAGTGAAGTTGAGTTAACAATGGTTAGTTATAGACAAAGAAATAGAGGGCTACTCAGAAGACTGAGAAAATTCCTGCCTTTGGAGAAATGTTTCAGAAGTCACCCCAGATTAATAGTTGCCTGAGTCATGCTGTGCAGGGCCACCCAGGACAAGTCATAGTGAAGACTTCTGACAAAACATGGTCCAGTGAAAAAGGAAATAGCAACTGACTCCAGCATTCTTGTCTGGAGAACCCCATGGACAGTATGAAGAACCATTGATTGGAAAAGATGCTGGGAAAGGTTGAAAGCAAAAGGAGAACAGGGCAGCAGAGGTTGAGATGGTTAGACAGCATCACTGACTCAGTGGACATGAATTTGAGCAAACTCTGGGAGATACTGGTGGACAGGGGAGCCTGGCAGCCTGGTGTGCTACAGTCCACGGGGGTCACAAAAGGTCAAACACAACTTAATGACAGAACAACCACAGCAGATTCTTAGAGAGTAGGACATGGAGTTGTTATCAGGAAAGCACTTCCACTGCTCTTTTTTGGCCCAAAGCTCTTCCTATGGACCCTCTTGCTCCCTCAAGACACCTGGGAACTCAGGGTCAACAACTCATGTTAGTTGCATCTTCTCTCCACTGTAGGGTTCCATTACCTTTGGTCACCAGGGTTAGTAACCCACATAGCATGAAGGTCAGCATCAGGAGATTCATGGCTTCTGGCAGAGAGGAAGGCCTGTGTCCTGAGGAGTGCAGAACACTTTGCACAGCTAGGACTCTGAGTGGTCACCTTTACTGGCCTATCATGGGTGATGAACCAGAGAGGGAGAGAATGCCATGCCACCCAGAACACAAGATGATTAACTTGCACCATTGAGTATGCATGACAAAATAATGCTTTGTTCTAGAAACTGTAAGAGGAAACTGAGACCTTATGACATGAGCCATAATCCTGGGGATTGTGGAAGTTCTGATGGGAAGAAACAATTCCCCCCAGTGTCCTCCTTAACCCTAGACGGGGCCCATTACTTTTCTCTCTGTATGCAATACTGTGTATATACCCAAGAGAGCAGAACGCTCTTTCAAGATCTAACTTGTTTCAAACCTACATCTCATGACAGCTCATGACATCCAGTAGATTATCGTCCTTTCTATCCAAGTCACCCCCATCCTTTTGTATTAATTTTTAAGTTGTGAAGTTTAGTTTGAATGGATTTTTTAAAAACTATGGATATCCAATTTTCGCAGTAACCATTTGTTGAAGTACTATCCTTGCTTCTGGAGTAGGAAATGGCCGCCCAATCTCATATTCCATGAATAGTGGAGCCTGGCAGGTCCATTGGGTGGCAGAGAGTTTGACACAATGGAGGGACTGAGCACATCCTTCCTCCACTGAATTGCTTTGGCAGGTTTGTCAAAATTTAGCTGGCTACAGTTGGTACTCTATTTCGTTCCATGGATTATGTACTTCTTCCTCTGCCAATACAGCACATTCTTGACTACTGTTGCTGTATAATATGTCTTGAGATAGTATAATGATTCCTCCTGTTTTATTCTGCTCTCTAAAAATTGTTGTAGCTACCCCCATTCCTCTGCCTTTCAATAACAATTTTAGGAGAGTCTTGTGGCTATCTACAAAAGATCTTACTGGGATTATGATAGCAACTGAATTACAGGTTTGTTTTAGCTTGGGGAGAAATGACTTGCCTACTATGTTGAGTCTTTCAATCGATGGGCATGGGTGTTCATACCATTTCATTTAAGTCTTTTTTTAAAATATATCTTTCATCAGCATCTTGTTGTTTTAAGTATAAGCCCTAATTTTTTTCAAGGTCCACTTAATTATTGTAATTTACAAGTGATTTTTATGATTTTATATTTTTGCTTTCAATTCTTGTTTTCTATGACCACAAAAATCTTGCTCAGATTTTGATAGATATTTCGTTAAGCCTATAGATCAATGTTATGTCTTCCAGTCCATGACCACAGTATGATTTGCTGCATATTTGGGTCTTTGATTCTTCCACCAGAACTTTTGTGATTTTCGGCATATGGATACTAAGCATGTGTTGTTAAGTGTATGCCTAAGGATTTCATTTCCTCTGGGAGTGGCTAGAGTTAGTATTGCTTTAAAATTTCCATTTCCACATGTTTGTTTCCACTGTATAGAAGTGTGGTTTACTTCTGTGCCTTAGTCTTTTATTCTGCAACTCATCTGAACTTGTTTGTCAATTTTTGTGGGCTTACTGATGAAAATTAAGTTATCAATCAAGTTAAGAAGAAAACATAATTTTATTCAAGCTAAACTGAGGATTATAACCTGGGAGATAGACTCTCCTCTCAGCAGCTCTGAAAACTGTTCCACCTGCTAGACGTCAAGGACACAGTCATATCGAGTTGTGAGACAAAGGATCATACATCAAAATGAAACATTGACCTTTTGCATATAATTCACCAAAGATACATGTAGATAGCAAGCAGTGAGTTGTTCCGATCCCTTACAGAATTGGGAAAGAATGTTAATCAAATAAGTAACATTCCTAGCATCAGAAGAAAGAAAAGAAACTGTTCTTTGTGGTTGGGCAGGCATTTCCCTGTTTGAGGTCTGGTTAATGTATAATGCACATTGCCCACCAAAGTAGGAGAGAGGAGGCCCAAACAAAAAGAGAGAGAGAGAACTTGAAGTTTAAATTTTCTTATCCTGCCTTAAATATACATTTTATTTCATCAGGTCGGTTGGGGGGAGGATTTGTGGGTGTGTGTGTAGATAATCATGTCATCTGCAAACAGAGACAGCTCTTTCTTCTTTTTCATTCTGTATGTCTTTTATTACTTGCTTTCTTGCAACAACTACAACTTCCATTAGTCTTAAGGTGAAAGCATTCAGTCTTAGACCATTAAATATGAGGGATTTGTTCTGTAGATGCTCTTTATCAAATTGAGGTAATTCCCTTTTCTTCCTAACTTGCTGAGAATTTGTACCATGATTTGGTGGATTTTGTAAATTGCCTTTTCTACAACAATTGGTATCCACCTATTACTTTAATTATTTCCCTGTTGAAATGGTGGGCTACAATGACTTATTTTGGAATATTAAACCAGTCTTGCATACTTGAAATAAATTCCTCCTGGTCCTGGTGTATAATTATTTCTGTACATTGCTGGATTCTATTTGCTAACATTTTGCTGAGGTGTTTGCACATAAGTTCATGTGAGCTATCAGTCTGTAGTTTTCCTTTCTCATAATGTCTTTCTCTGGTTTTAGCATTAGGAGAAATGCTGACATCACAAAATGAGAACTGGTTAATTTCTTCTAAGTTGTAAAATTTATGAGTGAAAAGTTTCTTATAGTATTCCCTTTTAATCTTATTTAATACCTATAAGATTGCAATGTTATCATTTGCGTCAGTGTTATTGTTGATTTGAGAATTCTTTCTTTTTATCTTTATCAACTTTGAAATTAGATTTAGCAATTTTATAGTTTTTGAAGACGAACCTTTATGGTTTTTTTCCTGCTCTTGTCTTTATTCTGTCCTTTTTTTTGCTTTACTTTGGGTTTGTTTTACTCTTTTTTTTTTCTAGTTTGAAGTAGGATCTTGGATGATTGAGATCTTGCCTCTTTTATCACTTTAGATGCAGCCCATATACTGTGATAGATTGTGCTTTACTTTTCATTCATTCACTTCAGATATATCTGGGCTTCCCTTGTGGCTCAGCTGGTAAAGAATCCATCTGCAATGAGAGAGACCTGGGTTCAATCTCTGGGTTGGGAAGATCCCTGGAGAAGGGAAAGGCTACCCACTCCAGTACTCTGGCCTGGAGAATTTCATAGACTGTATAGTCCATTGGGTCTCAAAGAGTCAGACACGACTGAGTGACTTTCACTGTGTGTGTGTCTGTGTATTGCTGGCATCACGAGGGCTCAAATCTTCCAGGTTATTGTCATGGTCTGGGCACAGGTTGGAAAAGAATTTCCAGACATGAGACAGAATGGGAGGGAAATAAAGTTTATTAGAGTGGGAGACACTGTTAGAACAGTGGGCCAGCTCAAGGGAGAACAGATGTTGAATAGGGGTCTTTAGTCCACTTTTATACCCAGGGTACAAGGTGTGGGATCAGGGTCTTGCGGGTCATTTGCTGATTGGATGAGGCATGAGGGTGGGGGGACAGTAGGGCATAAATACCTTCTCCCTATAGGGTAGGAGGGAAGATAGGTTATATTGCTCAGGAGGACCTGAAATCCGTTAATAGTTACAACATGGGGGAGGGAAGGACGATAAGGGTCTGGTTTCTCCATTCCTGTATTCCAAGACCATCTTTGGTTTTATCTGCTCTTTTGCCCTTGGGTCACCATAGTTATTATTTGTTTTCTTTCTTCCTTTTATTTTTTATTTCCCTGTTTTTCTTTTCTTTCTTATTTGCTAGTTAATTGAGCTTTTTAAAGATCTTGATTTATTTTACAGTGCTTTTAGTATTTAATTTTGTATAGCTGTCTTAGTGTTTGCTTTAGGTATTTGAAGACACATATGTAACTTACCATCACCTACTGGCACAGACATTTTGCCACTTCATGTGAACTGTAAAAATTTTACTTCTATTTAGGTCTCTATTATCCCTCTGCCTTTAAAATACTATTATTTTAAATACTTCCTCTACACACATTGAACACTATATTTGATGGTATTATGATTTTTAAGCATCAGATTGATAGTTTATGGTGAATGATGTCAGATTCAGATTTGTAATCTCTGAAGATTTAGCTTTGGGACCAGAGACCAGGCTTGACCACTCAGGGCTCTTGTGTGGCAGAAGTTTTATTACAGTGAAAAGGGACAGAGAAATCTTCTGACACAGACATCAGAAAGGGGCGGAGAGTATCCCACTTGCTAGTCTTAGCAAGGGAGCCATATACTTTTTAAATTAATTACTACAATAAATCCAAAGACCCATAGACTCCAGCACGCCAGGCCTCCCTGTCCATCACCAACTCCTGGAGTTTACTCAAACTCATGTCCATTGAGTTGGTGATGCCATCCAACCATCTCATCCTCTGTCATCCCCTTCTTCTGTCACCTTCAATCTTTCCTAGCATCAGGGTCTTTTCAAATGAGTCAGCTCTTCGCATGAGGTGGCCAAAGTATTGGAGTTTCAGCCTCAGCATCAGTCCTTCCAATGAACATTCAGGACTGATCTCCTTTAGGATGTACGGGTTGGATCTCCTTGCAGTCCAAGGGACTCTCAAGTGTCTTCTCCAATACCACAGTTCAAAAGCATCAATTCTTTGGTGCTCAGCTTTCTTTACAGTCCAACTCTCACATCCATACATGACTACTGGAAAAACCATAGCCTTGACTAGATGGACCTATGTTGGCAAAGTAATGTCTCTGCTTTTTAATATGCTGTCTGGCTTGGTCATAGCTTTTCTTCGAAGAAGCAAGCGTCTTTGAATTTCATGGCTGCAGTCACCATCTGCAGTGATTTTGGAGCCCCCCAGAATAAAGTCTGACACTGTTTCCACTGTTTCCCCATCTATTTTCCATGAAGTGATGGGACCGGATGCCATGGTCTTAGTTTTCTGAATGTTGAATTTTAAGCCAAATTTTTCACTCTCCTCTTTCCCTTTCAGCAAGAGTCTCTTTAGTTCTTCTTCGCTTTCTGCCATCAGGGTGGTGTCATCTGCATATCTGAGATTATTGATATTTCTCCTGGCAATCTTAATTCCAGCTTGTGCTTCATCCAGTCCAGCATTTCTCATGATGTACTCTGCATATAAATTAAATAAGCAGGGTGACAGTATACAGCCTTGATGTACTCCTCTCTCGATTTGGAAGCAGTCTTTTGTTCCGTGTCCAGTTCTAACTGTTGCTTCTTGACCTGCACACAGATTTCTCAGGTGGCAGGTAAGGTGGTCTGGTATTCCCATCTCTTGAAGAATTTTCCACAGTTTGTTGTGATCCACACTATCAAAGGCATTGGCACAGTCAATAAAGCAGAAATAGATGGTTTCTGGAACTCTCTTGCTTTTTCGATGATCCAACAGATGTGGCAATTTGATTTCTTGGTCCTATGCCTTTTCTAAAACCAGCTTGAACATCTGGAAGTTCACTGCTCACGTACTGTTGAAGCCTGACTTGGAGAATTTTGAGCATTACTTTACTAGCTTTTGAACTGTGGTGTTGGAGAAGACTCTTGAGAGTCCCTTGGACTGCAAGGAGATCCAACCAGTCCATCCTAAAGGAGATCAGTCCTGGGTGTTCATTGGAAGGACTGATGCTGAGGTTGAAACTCCAATATTGGCCACCTCATGCGAAGAGTTAACTCATTGGAAAAGATCCTGATGCTGGGAGGGATTGGGGGCAGGAGGAGAAGGGGATGACAGAGGATGAGATGGCTGGATGGCATCACTGACTCGATGAACATGAGTTTGAGTGAATTCTGGGAGTTGGTGATGGACAGGGAGGTGTGCTGTGATTCATGTTGTCTCAAAGAGTCGGACATGACTGAGTAACTGAACTGAACTGAACTGAACTTACTAGCATGTGAGATGAGTGCAATTGTACTGTAGTTTGAACATTCTTTGGCATTGCCTTTCTTTGCCATTGGAATGAAAACTGACCTTTTCCAGTCCTGTGGCCACTACTGAGTTTTCCAAATTTGCTGGCATATTGAGTGCAGCACTTTCACAGCATCATCCTATAGGATTTGAAATAGCTCAACTGGAATTCCATCACCTCCACTAACTTTGTTTGTAGCGATGGTTCCTAAGGCCCACTTGACTTCACATTCCAGGATGTCTGGCTCTAGGTGAGTGATCACACCATCGTGATTATCTGGGTCATAAAGATCTTTTTTACATAGTTCTTCTGTGTATTCTTGCCATCTCTTCTTAATATCTTCTGCTTCTGTTAGGTCCATACCATTTCTGTCCTTTATCGATCCCATCTTTGCATGAAATGTTCCCTTGGTATCTCTAATTTTCTTGAAGAGATCTCTAGTCTTTCCCATTCTGTTGTTTTCCTCTATTTCTTTGCACTGATCACTGAGGAAGGCTTTCTTATCTCTCCTTGCTATTCTTTGGAACTCTGCATTCAAATGGGTATATCTTTCCTTTTCCCCTTTGCTTTTGGCTTCTCTTCTTTTCACAGCTATTTGTAAGGCCTCTTCAGACAGTAATTTTGCCTTTTTGAATTTCTTTTTCTTGGGGATGATCTTGATTCCTGCCTCCTGTACAATGTCACAAACCTCTGTCCATAGTTCTTCAGGTACTCTGTCTATCAAATCTAATCCCTTGACTCTATTTCTCACTTCCACTGTATAATTGTAAGGGTTTTGATTTAGATCATACCTGAATGGTCTAGTGGTTTTCCCTACTTTCTTCAATTTAAGTCTGAATTTGGCAATAAGGAGTTCATGATCTGAGTCACAGTCAGCTCACAGTCTTGTTTTTGCTGTGTAGAGCTTCTCCATCTTTGGCTGCAAAGAATATAATCAATCTGATTTTGGTATTGACCATCCAGTGATGTCCATGTGTAGAGTCTTCTCCTGTGTTGTTGGAAGGGGTGTTTGCTATGACCAGTGCATTCTCTTGGCAAGATTCTATTAGCCTTTGCCCTGCTTCATTCCATATTCCAAGGCCAAATTTGCCTGTTATTCCAGGCATCTCTTGACTTCCTACTTTTACATTTCAGTCCCCTATAATGAAAAAGACATCTCTTTTGGGTGTTAGTTCTAGAAGGTCTTGTAGGTCTTTATAGAACCATTCAACTTCAGCTTCTTCAGCATTACTGGTGGGAGCATAGACTTGGATTAGTGTGATATTGAATGGTTTGCCTTGGAAACTAACAGAGATCATGCTGTCATTTTTGAGATTGCATCCAAGTACTGCATTTTGGACTCTTTTGTTGACCATGATGGCTACTCCATTTCTTCTAAGGGATACTTGCCCACAGTAGTAGATATAATGGTCATCTGAGTTAAATTCATCCATTTCAGTCCATTTTAGTTCACTGATTCCTAAAATGTCTACATTCACTCTTGCCATCTCCTGTTTGACCACTTCCAATTTGCCTTGATTCATGGACCTGACATTCCAGGTTCCTATGCAATATTGCTCTTTACAGCATCAGGCTTTGCTTCCTTCACCAGTCACATCCACCCTGGGTGTTGTTTTTGCTTTGGCTCTGTCTCTTCATTCTTTCTGGAGTTATTTCTCCACTGATCTCCAGTAGCATATTGGGCAGCTACCGACCTGGGGAGTTCATTTTTCAGTGTTATATCTTTTTGCCTTTTCATACTGTTCATGGGATTCTCAAGGCAAGAATACTGGAAGTGGTTTGCCATTCCCTTCTCCAGTGGACCACATTTTGTCAGAACTCTCCACCATGACCCTTCCATCTTGGGTGACTCTACACAGCATGAGTCATAGTTTCATTGAGTTAGACAAGGCTGTGGTCCATGTGATCAGATTGGTTAGTTTTCTGTGATTGTGGTTTTCAATCTGTCTGCCCTCTGATGGAGAAGGATAAGAGGCTTATGGAAGCTTCCTGATGGGAGAGACTGACTGAGGGGGAAACTGGGTCTTGTTCTGATGGGTGGGGTTATGCTCAGTAAATCTTAAATCCAATTTTCTGTTGATGAGTGTACTATAATCCTTAGTAAAGAGTTTAAACAGAGTTGTTTTTTTGTGTAATCATCAGTTCCAGGATTAAAGAAAAAAACATTTTATGTGACTAAGACTAAGGAAAGTAGAGAGAGAGAAAAAAAAAGATGTTTGTCTTTTCCTCCTCCTTGAGAATTCCAGACCACATCTCCTCTTCTAGAGCCCCAGACCCCTCTCTCCTCCTTGGTGACCCCAGACTTCTTATTAACCTACCTAGAAATTGACTGTCTCAAAACATTATATAAGAAATTCATGAGAAGGATAGCATATTATAGCTACCTTAATTTTACTCATACTGATCATCTTCTTTCCTTTCTTAAGGTAGATACCTATTTCTTAATCATTACCTCTCTCATTAGAGAACTTCCTTTGAAGACTGATTTGCCAACAACAAATTATCTTTGTTTTCCTTTGTGTGAGAATATCTTTCTTTTCTCTTCATTGCTGAGGGATATTTTCATTAGATTTTGCAGAATTTGTAGTTGACTCCTCTTTTCTTTCAATATTTTTTAAATGTTGTGCTTTTTGTTTTTATTTTTGTTTTGGCCTACATGGTTTAAAAGGCAAAATCTATATCTCTTAAATGATCAAACTGTAAATAATGAACATTTTTTTCCTTGTCTTCAGGTTTCAGAAGTTTAATTGGATTGTATCTGGTGTGGATTTCTTTGGTTTTAACCCGTTTGTAGTTTACTCAGCTTCTCGAATCTGTAGGTTTATATCTTTCATCACACTGGGAGTATTTCCTGAAATACTTTTTCAGTCCAACTCATTCTTATCCACTCCTTCTTGACTATAATGATTCAAATATTAGCTCTTTTGTTAATATTCCATTGAACAACATTCACGGAGAGGCACATTTTTTCCCATCCTAAGTCGGAATACTTTGTAGCACTCACCTGGAGTATGGGTGAAAACGAAGGAAACCCAGGAAACTCAACCCTGTGTAGTTTTTCAAGTTCTGGGGAGTATCTGAGGTCCACTTTCTTCTCCCCACCTTTCAGACTATTATTATGCCTGGTTGTTGTATTAACTCCAAAAATTTTGGATGAGAGGAAGGAATGGGATACTCCAGTTCAGTGGAATTGGAAGTCAATTTTATTTATTTACTTAAAAAATTTTTTAATTTTATATTGGAGTATAGTTGATTAACAATGTTGTGGTAGTTTCAGGTGGATAGCAAATGTACTCAGCCCTATATATACATGCATCCATTCTCCCTCGAACTCCCCTCTCATCCAGACTGCCATATAACATTGAGCAGTATTCCCTGTGCTATACAATAGGACCTTATTGGTTATCCATTTTAACTATAGCAGTGTGTACATGTCAATCCCAAATTCCATATCTCTTCCCCCCATTCTTCCCCTGCTGCCAACCATAAGTTCATTCTCTGAGTCTGTGAGTCTGTTTTAGTTTCATAAATAAGTTCATTTGTATCATTTCTTTTTAGATTCTTCATGTTAGGGATGTCCTATGACGTTTCTTCTTCTCTGACTTACTTCACTCAGCATGACAATCTCTAGATCCATCCATGTTGCTGCAAATGGCATGATTTCATCCTTTGTGATGGCTGAGTAATATTTCATTATATATATGTACCACATCTTCTTTATTCCTCTGTCAGTGAACATTTAGGCTGCTTCCACGTCTTGGCTATTGTAAACAGTGCTGCAGTGGGCTGCATGTATCCTTTTGGACCATGTTTTTCTCTGGGTATATTCCCAGGAGTGGGATTGCAGGGTCATATTGTAGCTCTATTTTTAGGTTGTTTTTTTTTTTAAACAACCTCTATACTGTTCTCCACTGTGGCTGCACCAATTTACATTCCCAACAATAGTGTAGGAGAGTCCCCTTCTCTCCACACCCCCCTCTAGCATTTATTTTTTTGGATTTTTTTTATGATAGCCATTTTGAGTGGTGTGAGGTGATATCTCATTGTAGTTTTGCATTTCTCTAATAATTAGCCATGTTGAACATCTTTTCATGTGCCTTTTGGCCATCTGTATGTCTTCTTTGGAGAATGTGTATTTAAATTTTCTACCCATTTTTTTTTATTGTATTGTTTGTTTTGATACTGTTAAGCATCATGAGCTGTTTGTAAATTTTGGAGACTAATCCCTTGTTGGTCACATCATTTTCAAATATGTTCTCCCAATCTGCGGGGTTTTTGTTTATTGTTTGCTTTGCTGTGCAAAAGCTTTTACATTTAAGTAGGTTCCAGTTGTTTATTTCTGTTTTTATTTCCATTATTCTGGGAGATGGATCAAAAAAGATATTGCTGTAATTTATGTCAGAGAGTGTTCTGTCTATATTTTCCTCTAGGAGTCTTATAGTGTTCAGTCTCACATTTAGATCTCTAATCCATTTTGAGCTTACCTTTGTGTATGGTGTTAGAGAATGATCTAATTTCATCTTTTTTACATGCAGCTGTCCAGTTTTCCCAAACCCATGCACCTATGATCAACTAACCTATAACAAGAGGGAATACTAAACAATGTTGGAAAGATAGTGTCTTCAATTTTATTTATTTACTTTTGTTTTGCTTTTTCCTACTACACTGTTAATGGTCACCTTCAACTGGAGAACTCGGTTTTCTACATATATCTTTAAATTTCTCTCTATCTTTGTTTCGTATTTTGTCCACTGATTCAGTCAACATTAGTGACACTTGTCACTTGTTAACAGAGTTCTTCTATTTGGCCCATCTCTAGCTGCTCCATTTGTGGATCGTGACTGGAATACACAGTTCTTCCCCTGAGCGCTGTGATAATACACAAAACTTGTGGTATGCCTGCAAGCTATCAGCTTAATTAGATCTTGATGTTCGAAGAAAGGGATCATTACGTCGGCCCTCCAGGGTGTCCCACCTTTCTTGGAGAACTGAGTGTACTGCCTGAAATCTGCTGAGGAGTGAGTGTTCTCTGGGCATTTGTACTTATTTGCTTCTTATTACATTGTATCATGTCTGAATCATAGTTCGGGTGCAGCCATATGTCCACATAAACAACTTTTCCAAACTTTGCTAATATACAGTGGTGGAATAGGATGTTATGATGGTCAGTGAGATTAAGCAGAATATTTTTGGTGGAGTATCTGATAAGATATTTTAAAAGGGAGGGGCCAAAGATTCAAGCTACGTGTACCCATTACCTTCTGCTGTGTCACTTCCTCGTCCATGAAACATGATCATAGGCCTGGTGGCAATGCAGCCATCTTGTAACTATGGAGCAAGGGCATATACTAGGAATTGTGAAAAGAGGAGATACATTGCCAGGTGCCCAATGTCATTGTGAAGCTCTTACAGCCTCCCTTGCCTTTATGTCATATGAGAAGACGAAAACCCTAATTTGTATGATATCTTTTTTGCATGATTTTTTTCACAATATAGCCTATTGTATTTTCTAACCAGCAGGTCATGTGTTAGACACTGAAAGAAATGAATTAGAAATTGAGGAATATAGTCCTTTCTTAATGGTATAGACATGTAGTTTTCTTCCTTATTTTTCATTCTCTTTATGTCTCCAGATAGATATGAGCAGTAATCAATTATATCAGGGTATTTTGACTTGAAGCTCCAATGACTGGAGAAAAATTACCTGCTAACCATCAGAAGGGTGAAATCTTCAAATTTCAATTTGAAAAACAAACACACAAAATTCCCAAAATACAAATTAGATATGGAAGTCTATCTGGGGTACATTTCTTGAGGTTGTAGTTTTAGATTTTAATATACTTATGTTTTAACTTCACAAGACCATAAACTATTTCTTTTTTTCCTCAGTACTCTACCTTCCAGTACAGGAAGAGAGTAGGTGCTCCATAAATATTTGTTAAAAGAATAAATACAGTAGTATATCCATTATCACCTATGCAAACAGCTGCATATACACACACTTGCTAAGTTGCTTCAGTTGTGTCCGACTCTTTGCATCCCTATGGACTGTAGCCCACCAAGCTCCTTTGCCCATGGGATTCTCCAGTCAAGAACATTGGAGTGGGTTGCCATTCCCTTCTTCAGAGGATCTTCCCTATCCAGGGATCGAACCCAAGTCTCCTGCGGCTTCTGGATTGCAGGTAGATTCTTTACCACTGAGCCACTGGGGACTGAATTCAGCAATATATGAAAAGAATTAAAACCATGACCAGGTTGGATTTGCTACAGGAGGAAAGGCAGTTAAGTATTTGAAAATCATTACTATCACCCCTCAAATCAACATGGTAAAGGAGAAAAATCATGACCATTTCAAGAGATGCATAAATAGCACTTGAAGAAATACCATATGCATTTATGACAAAGACTTTCAGAAAACTTAGAGTTGGAGAAAACTTTCTTGACTTCATAAAAAAGCATTTACAAAATACCTACAACTAGCTTCATGCTTGATGGTAAAAGAATGAATGCCTCAAAGATCACAAAAATGCAAGGGTATTCACTCTCATTACTCTTATATAGCATATTCTGAACATTCTACCCAGCACAATAAGACAAGAGGAGGAAATAGAAGTCATGTAGACTGGAAAGTAAGGAAGAAAATTGTCCCATTTGCAGTTGATAGGATAGCCTACAGAGAAAATATGAAAGAATTTGCACAAATCTTACCAGAAAAAATATGTGATTTAAGCAGGGACCGGGATACAAGATCAACATATAAAAAATGAATTGTATTGCTATACACTAACTAGTGGGCTTCAAGGTAGTTCCGTGGAAAAGAATCTGAATGCCCATGCAGGAGAAATAAGAGACACAGGTTGGATCCCTGGGTCAGAAAGATCCTGTGGAGGAGGGCATGGCAATCCATTCCAGTATTTTTACCTGGAGAATCCCATGGACAGAGGAGTCTGGTGGGCTACGAGTCCATAGAGTCACAAAGAGTTGGACATGACTAAAGCAACTTAGCATGCATGCACACACATAATAACAAGCAGGGTATGTGGACACTGAAAGCAAGGGTATAAAATCATAAAAATCACTTAGGTGTACACTGAAAAAAAATTAGGGCTTATACTTAACAAGATGCTGATGAAAGATATATTAAGAGGACTTAACTGAAGTGGCATGGGCACCCATGTCCTTTGAATGGAAGACTCAGTATAGTAGACAAATCATTTCTCTCCAAATTAAAACACAGCTTTAACTGTTATCATAATCCCAGGAAGATCTTTTGTAGATATACACAAGACTCTTCTAAAATTGTTATTGAAAGGCAGAGGAACTGGGGTAGCTGTAACAGTTTTTAGAAAGCAGAATAAAACAGGAAGAATCACTGTACTATCTCAAGACATATTATACAGCACCAGTAGTCAAGAACGTGTTGTATTGGCAGAGGAAGAAGTACATAATCCATGGAATGGAATAGAGTACCAACTACAGCCAACTAAATTTTGACAAACCTGCCAAAGCAATTCGATGGAGGAAGGATGTGCTCAGTTGCTCAGTCATGTTGGACTCTCTGCGACCCCGTAGACTGCAACCTGCCAGGCTCCTCTATCCATGGAATATGGGATTGTGTTGCCATTTCCTACTCCAGGAGCAAGGATAGTACTTCAACAAATAGTTACTGCAAAAACTGGATATCCATAGTTAAAAAAATCCATTCAAACTAAACTTCACAACTTAAAATTTAATACAATAGAATGGGAGAGATCACTTGGATTGAAAGGACAATAATCTACTGGATGTCATGAGCTGTCATAAGATGTTGGTTAGAAACAAGTTGGATCCTGATATAGCATTCTGCTATCTTGGGTATATACACAGTATTGCATACAGAGAGAAAAGTAATGGGCCCCGTCTAGGGTTGAGGAGGACATTGGGGGGAATTATTTCTTCCCATCAGAACTTCCACATCCCCAGGATTATGGCTCATGTCATAAGGTCTCAGTCTCCTCTTACAGTTTCTAGAACAAAAGCATTACTTTGTCATGCATATTCAATGGTGCAAGTTAATCATCTTGTGTTCTGGGTGGCATGGCATTCTCCCCCTCTCTGGTTCATCACCCATGATAGGCCAGTAAAGGTGGCCACTCAGAGTCCTAGCTGTGCAAAGTGTTCTGCACTCCTCAGGACACAGGCCTTCCTCTCTGCCAGAAGCCATGAATCTCCTGATGCTGACCTTCATGCTATGTGGGTTACTAACCCTGGTGACCAAAGGTAATGGAACCCTACAGTGGAGAGAAGATGCAACTAACATGAGTTGTTGACCCTGAGTTCCCAGGTGTCTTGAGGGAGCAAGAGGGTCCATAGGAAGAGCTTTGGGCCAAAAAAGAGCAGTGGAAGTGCTTTCATGATAACTCGATGTCCTACTCTCTAAGAATCTGCTGTGGTTGTTTCGTCATTAAGTTGTGTTTGACGTTTTGTGACCTCCATGGATTGTAGCACGCCAGGCTGCCAGGCTCCCCTGTCCACCACTATCTCCCAGAGTTTGCTCAAATTCATGTCCACTGAGTCAGTGATGCTGTCTAACCATCCCAACCTCTGCTACCCCGTTCTTCTTTTGCTTTCAACCTTTCCCACCATCAGAGTCTTTTCCAATCAATGGCTCTTCATACTGTCCATGGGGTTCTCCAGACAAGAATACTGGAATGGGTTGCTATTTCCTTTTTCACTGGACCATGTTTTGTCAGACATCTTCACTATGACCTGTCCTGGGTGGCCCTGCACAGCATGACTCAGGCAACTATTAATCTGGGGTGACTTCTGAAACATTTCTCCAAAGGCAGGAATTTCCTCAGTCTTCTGAGTAGACTATTTCTTTGTCTATAACTAACCATTGTTAACTCAACTTCACTTTGCTTCTATTTTAACAATTTCATTGCTGCACCTATTTTATAGTTGTGTCCCATTAGTCTAACTCTTACCACCATCTAGAATTCTTTTCTTTTTTTTTGCCTTTTTTTTAAAAATTTTTTAACTTTACAATATTGCATTGGTTTTGCCATATATCAACATGAATCCGCCACATGTATACACGTGTTCCCCATCCTGAACCCTCCTCCCTCCTCCCTCCCCGTATCATCCCTCTGGGTCGTCCCAGTGCACCAGCCCCAAGCATCCAGTATGGTGCATCAAACCTGGACTGGCGACTCGTTTCATATATGATATTATACATGTTTCAATGCCGTTCTCCCAAATCATCCCACCCTCTCCCTCTGCCACAGAGTCCAGAAGAATTCTTTTTTGTCGTGAAAGGGTTTTCAAGGGAGGCCCTCGTTTGTTTATGTTCTGAGGCAAGGTGGACAAGTTCATCACACCGTTTGTAGTTGGCAGACCTGTCATGAGAAGGATAACACAAATTTAAGTTAGAAGTGGGGATAAGTTAAGACAGTAAAAAGGTGAGTGATCAATAGGGACCTTCTGCTAACTGATCAGTAATGAATGAGCTTACTCCTTCTTTTTAATAATGCTACTTTGGAAACATATCTACTTTGATTGGAAGTATTAAAAATAATATTTTCAATTGATTAAAAAGTTTCAAGCAATCAATGGGCTTATATAAGTTTAAGAAAGAGGTCTTTCCTACCCTAGGTTAACAGCTCTTCAGTCTTCTCTTTCAGAATCACTGAATCAATCAATGAAGTAATCTAATAAATTAGTTGTGTATCCTAGCAGATCCAAAATTTATATATCTCATGTTTTTAAAAACACAATATAAATTAATCATATGGATTCTTCTGCAATGTGCTAGCACTGTATCTCAGAGACTTATCAGTGCATGAACCTACTTCATTATTTTTAATTTATACACTGAATATATGGCTGGGGTTGTAAACTTCCTTTCTTTTTAAAAAATGTTCTGCCATCTTTTATTTATGTTTTCCTTTATCCAATGCATACTTTTTTGGAATGATAGAATAATAATAATAGAATAGAATATTCCTATTTTTGTACTTGGAGTCTAATCACTTTACAGTGTTGTGTTATTTTCTGCTATACACCAATGTGAATCAGCTATAGATATACATATATACCCTTTCTTCTGAGCCTCCCTCACACTCTCCATCTTACCCATCACAGAGCAAAGACCTGGGCTCCTTTTGTTATACAACAGTTGAAAACCAGTCTTTAATTATTAGAACAATTGGGCAAAGAAAATTAGTAAGCAAATGCATGTCTTTCCACTTATGGCAATGCACAGACACACACACATACTGAGAAGACTGTCAAACAACTGACCAAACAGATTACACTCCTCCTCACTCTTATCACTTGTGTGTGAGAATGTCCGCTCCCCAAACACTGATCACTCCATTTTTATCACATTCTTTCATATATTATATTTCAATGAGTGAAACTGTTCTCTCATTTTTGTTTAAATTCATCACACTTTACTTGCAAATATGTTTGGACATTCATTCATTCATTCCATTGTATTTCTGAATTCTTTCTTAGTAATTTTTAAGAGTTCTTTATGTACTAAGAAAATGGACTAAAAATTCGGAGATGTTATATCTCATTTAGAAAAGTTTTCACTTCCTTGAAATGGACATGAATAGCCTATGAGTCTATATCTTGATTTGCATGGAGACAGTGAGGTAAAGAATTATCATCTTCACTCAATTCTGACTATGAACTACTAGCTGAAATTTTGGAAAGTTTTGAAATAATAAAGAAGGAGCAATATGGTTTTGCCTTATTGCTCTCTCTGAGATTTCTGGATACCATGTGGGGAAAATGTGTATCATCCCTTTACATTTTCTATTACATTATGAGTATTTTCTCATATATTAAATATTCTCTAAAAACTGAATTTTTTATTACTACATAGAATTTCATGTAATTGGTGCTCAGTATCTTTTTAAAATACACTTTCATAATTTGACATTTATGCCCTTTTTATTTTTGCTAAGTGTGTTTATGTTTTATATACAAGTATATTCTTTATAACCATTCATAGACGTAAACTGTTCAACATAATATTCCTAGAAATACAACTTATTCCTGTCTACTTAGTGCACTGTCAATTTATGAACATTGCAAACTTTTAGACAAAAGAAAATATTTACGTTTATAATATTTTCCATTATTTGACTATGAAGAAATCAACTTCAAATCAAACTTCAAATATATATGTATATTTATTAAGTATTTTGATTTTTCTACAAAGCATGTGGTTCTGCTTGTTTCTGTCTTTTATGTTGAGGATGGTAGTTTTTCCTGCTGATTTGTAGATTTTCCACTTATAGGTTCTATTTTGCAACCTATTTAAAATTTTGAGTGTATTTTGTGTTTTACAGTGAGACTGCATCTGAGGGTTTGTAAAGAAACTTTTTACCAAGCCAAACTGTCCATCAGTGGACTACTTTTAATAGCTATATTTAAGTTAATGCTATCTGATTCTGTATCTGTTTTTTTTTCTTACAGGAGAATTCACACATGGTTCAATGTTTTGACAAGATGGCTTATTGTGCCTGTGTTAGTGTCATTGTTATTCATATTTTAGATGAATGATTTTGAAATACTGGTGATGAAGGTCACAAATCCTAATGACATAATAATTCCAGGCTGAGAAACTTTGAAATAAATAACTGCTGTAATTATATACATATATACACATACATATATATATAATGTTTACCAAGTTATAAGATTATTCCCAGTCATCATCATTGTATTGCTTAAGCCATATTCTTGGAATTATCTTTGATATTCTAAGCTGTGAAATCCATATCTATCAGGAAATCTATTACATCTACCTGCAAATTATGCCTAGAATCAACCCATCTCACCACCTCCAGTGTTACCACTCTGATTCAAGCCACTGTCTTCTCTCATCCATTACTGCCGTGGATTCCTCACAGGTCTCTGTCCTTCTTCTATTGCCTCCTGCAGTCTTCAGTCAAGAAAAAGTAGGGTGTGATCTGCTCACACTAGAAGTCAGACTCTGTGCCTCTTCTGCTCAAATCTCTGCAGTGACCCCCTCTTCTCTCAGAACAAGTGTAACCAGGGTCCTTACAGTGGCCCCCCAGATCCTCCATGGTCTGATGCTTATGACTTCTCTCACCTCATCTCCCACTACTCTAGTTATATTGACCTCAAGACCTTTCCTCTAACATGCCAGGCTTGCTCAACCCACAGAGTTCTGTTTGTTTCCTCTGCTTATAATGGGCTTGCCCCATATAATTAACATGGCTAATTCCTTCACCATCTTAAGTTGTTGTTTTTTGTCACCGTCTGTCAAGATCTATGCCAACTGCTATTGACGAAACTGTCATCTACCCCTATGACACACCAAATAGGTTCCACTTCAATCTATTCTTTCTTATTTCTGAAAACCACTTATCATCATCTCACATACAAGATACTTTGTTTCTTTATTGTCTGTTTCCCTTGCTAAAAAGTCTGCCTTGTGTTTTTGTCTGCTTGGTGCACAAATATATCCCAAATGTCTAGAATAGAGTCTGTACCATAGTTAGGGCTCAAACTTCTCTTGAATGAGGGGCTGTACACAAAGTCCAACTCTGGAGGGAATAGTTGAAAAGGAATAGGGAGGAATGAAGTGAGAGGCAAGAGTGAAGAAGAATGGACAGAACAAGATGATTTAACAAGTTTGGGAATGGAAGCGAAATGCTGAGAGGACACAGGTTTCAAGGACGGACACTCTGGAGGAAAAGACATATGGCTAAGTAATCTTATAGAAGTGAGGAATGTGGAAGCAGTGTTAGACTTTGTCCAACAACAACAAAAAAGTAAAGTAATAAAAAAGGTGGAATGGTTACCTTTGAAATCTACAGGAAATTTTACCAAGGGAAAAGAATTGGAGCCAGTAAAATAACAAAAAATGATAAATCACTGGAGAAGTGATATCCTGGTGGAGGAAATAGGAGCCAAATTTTCACTGTGCTTTCTTTCTCTATCTCAATCCACAAATGGTACTTTTCTTACTTTATCCAAAATCCAAAAAAGGTTGTGTTGAGAATTAATTGACCTTCCTCATACATCATTGTCTTCCTCCAACATACAGCTTTTGCACTAATAGTTTCCTAGAATACACCGACATTGGCGTTTCTTGGGCAGTTTGCTGGGAAAGATGGTCATGTAGTTGCTTGATAAATGGAACAGACTAGTTTCACTTTGGCTTCCCTAGTAGCTCAGTTGGTAAAGAATCCGCCTGCAATGCAGGAGACCCCCATTGGATTCCTTGGTGGGGAAGATCCCCTGGAGAAGGGATAGGCTACCCATTCCAGTATTCTTGGGTTTCCCTGGTGGCTCAGCTGGTAAAGAATCTGCCTGCATATCCTCCCCCTCCAATGAATTTTGATGCTTCTTAGAAAGCCTACTGTATTGCTTGTCTGAGCTGATCATTCTTTCTTAACTATTTTGCACTGACATTCTTTCTCTTCAATTTTCCTGCTCCACTCCTGTCTGTGTCTCCCTCCTACCCCATCTTAAGACTTCATCCCACATCTCAAGGTTTTAAAAATTCAAATAGCACTTCTATTTTTACCATTGCCAACACTCATACCAGTGACAATTGGAAACTTTCCTGCCATATCAGTAAACAAAGGATGCCACAATCATCAGCAATTGCAGCCACCATGGATGGTGAGCCCTGATGGAACTCAGGAAGAATATTTGCCATTTAACAGTCATTAGACTGCAGCCACTCCCCATGATGAGCACTGGGGAAACTCGAGATGTAAAAACCCAGAAGAACTGGCCCCAGATAGGTGAAGTGGATATCAAAGGAATGATTTCAGTGAGTCCAGACTCATGCCTCTTCCCATGCATAGAAAAACAACAACTTCCTTAAGATATCTGGTTTTCCTTTAATTTGCAATAATCTTTTGATGTTCTGACTACCTGCCCTTTGTTGGAAAACGTCTATAAAACCAGCCTGCCTGCCTTGCCTTCCTGGAGCAGTTCCCTTGGGGCTACTTGAGACACTGCTTTCTGGACTTAAGTCCTGAAACTTTCTACCACATAAAACATAACTCAGCTTTTATGTGTTGTGTATTTTTAAAGTTAATGTCCAGCATGGCTTTGCATCCATCTTCTCTTTTCCTCTTGACATAGCTGAGGTAGTGTGCCTTCTCCAAATAAGTCAAGTATTATATGTGGTCTTGATCTTTGTCACCTAATCAAGGACCATACCCTTCCTTTTCCCCTCATTTCTCTCTTCTACTTTAATCTCCCCCTTTCTACTACTTTTTTCTTAATATTTATGGATGTGTTCTGTTATTTCCCAATCTTCAAAACAAACCTGAAAAACTCTCTCTTGACTTTATATTGACCTCCAAGTGCTTATCTATTTCTCTGTTCTTTCTCACAGTTAAACTTCCTAAGAGTTTGGTCTCCAGGTTCTACTTTTACTTCTCTCATTCACATGTCAATCACTTTATTTCTGTTTCTCCGTTTCCTGCTGTTACTGAAAGAGTGTGTGTGGTGTCCAGCTGCTCGCTGCTCAAAAGCCAGGTCGGTGGAAAAGAAAGCTTGCTTTATTTCAGGTGCCAGCAACTGGAGGGGAGGGTAGCAGACATCTGTCCAAAGGCTGACTACCCCCACCTCCCCGCACAAACAAGGTGGGCACAAACTTTTATAGACAGAAGTGGGAGATGGCTGCATGCAGAAACAACACTGTCATCTCTAATAGTCATCTTCAAACTTGTCATCAGTGGTCTGGCCAGCATCATCATGTTTGTTTTAGGTACAGTTAATCTTCAGTCCCAGGGTCCATTTTTTCCCATTTCTTTGAGACCAGTTCTAAGAATTGTGGCAGCTCACATCATGGGTACAGTCTGGTCATCATGTAATTAACTTCTCCACCTGGTGTTTTATTATATATAAGACAACTCACAGGATATGGCCTAGAATATTATCTCTTAGCCCTTGAGAAAGAACTAAAGGTCCTTGACTATGCTTAATGATTACATTATTATTATTTAGTCTCCTTTGGCTGTTTTCCTTTGTTTCTGCATATCTCACTTCTCTGATTAAACTTATTCTTTGACTAAAGTTTTCCACGGACAAAAGGCAGGCAGAGGACATGGGTGGTGAAGGCAAGGACCATAGTGTCCTGCTTCATTTCACTACCACTCTGAAGATTGCCAGTAATGTTCATTGTGTTAAATACAGTAGAGACATCTGACTTATCTTGCTCAACCTCACAGCAGTATTTACCTACAAATGTCCATGTGTTCTTTTAGGAAACATTTTCCTCACTTTCATAATCTAGTCATACTTGATACAACTTTTCTGTGTCCCTGTGGCATTTGCCATTTTCATGCACACCAGCCTGATTTCACCAGCAGTATCTCAAAGCATGGTTGATTGCTTGCAAATCAGCCCTATAGTGGGCATTCCAGAAATGTCATGGAATTTTCAGCTCACTCTGGGATCATCTATTAACTACGGGCTGGCAGAATGGTGGGAAGAAATATTCCAGCTCCTCTGACCCTCAAGAATGATAGTTTTGCCCTAGCCATACATTTGTTGCCAGAGTTCCATGTAGGATTAAGCTCTAGTCAACCACAGTGGTAATTAATTGTATAACTCACTTTTCTTTTTTTTTGTTTTGTTTTGTTTTAATTCCTTAACTTCCCCATTTCCAAACTGATTTTAGGAATGGGGTCGGGGGTGGGGTGGGGTGGTGGAGTTGTGCTGAATGCCTCTTAATTAATTATTATACATCACTCACAATTTTTCCCAAGGTCTTTTTTTGGGTATGCTAATCTAATTCCCTAGGGCCTCATTCTTCTGTTTTGCTCCAATTTATCTGGCTGTGCCTTCTGAACATTTTACTCTTATCTGAGCTTTCAATATTGACACTAATCAGAATTTAATCATGGTCCTCTTTTATGTCATATTATTCCAACATGCACTACAGTTAATCTATAACTGTAGCTTTACATACTGGCCATAAGCAATGATTTCAAAATTTACAACTGAAGTGTAAACTTCTCTACTGAGTTGCTACAGTTATATCCCACTGCCCTTTGTACTTCTGAGCTATATTGTGTTGTTGTTATTGTTTAGTCGCTGTTTGTCCAGCTTGTTTGCAAACACACAGACTGTAGCCCACCAGGCTCCTCTGTCTATGGGATTTCCCAGGCAAGAATACTGAAGTGGGTTGTTGCCGGGAGCCGGCGTGAGGAGCTCCGCTTGTGGCAAAGGTCACGAGGAAGGAGGCTCGGCATACGCAAAGGTGGGATCGAGCCTCAGGAGTCCCCCTGGAAATTCTCGAGCATGTACCCCCAAAACCAGAGTCTGCCTACTTTCGGCTTTGTGCTTTCACCTACACCTCTGACTTTATGGGGGCTGTCCCCCACTACCTCTCTCTGAAAAAAAGAGTTAACTTACAGCTCCAGTTAATAAAGTTTCTGGGTGTGATAGTGTTTCAACCTACAAACTCCTTTGGAAGTCCTCTAGCCTGCCTGAATGGGTTTTTCTGGTCACATGTGATTGCTCAGAGCCTCCCAGCTGTGAGAGGCATGAGATGTTCTAAACTGTGTAAATACAGATTTCTTTGAGCAGTTAAAAGATTGATTAGAAATTGTATTGGTGAAGGGTTTTTCACTTCTTGGGCCAATGTTTGCTGCTAAGTCTCCATATCCCTTACCTGCTGTGTCCCTGGCAGTGTATTGATTAATATAATTGGTGTAAGTTTTTGGAGAAGTCAATGGCACCCCACTCCAGTACTTTTGCCTAGAAAATCCCATGGACAGAGGAGCCTGGTAGGCTGCAATCCATGGGGTTGCGAAGAGTCGGACACAACTGAGCGACTTCACTTTCACTTTTCACTTTCATGCATTGGAGAAGGAAATGGCAAGCCACTCCAGTGTTCTTGCCTGGAGAATCCCAGGGACGGGGAAGCCTGGTGGGCTGCCGTCTATGGGGTCACACAGAGTCAGACACGACTGAAGCGACTTAGCAGCAGCAGCAGCAGTAGCTTTAATGTTTGTAACCTTGGACCCTTGAGTTAATTCTTTTTCTTGTTATAGCCCACCACACCTTTGCCCTATAGGAATGCAACTTTATCTAATGCTTTTGGAGGGTGGCGCCTGACTAATCACCTTTAGAGAAAAATAAGTTTTCTGAAGAAAGGGTCTTAAAATGTTAACAGGCCTCTGGGCCAGAAGATGATGCAAATCACCTAAACTTTTGCATATGATAAGTTTGCAGGAAGAAGGCCTGGCTTACTGCATGACTCTACCCCTTCCCCCATTATCCTCTATGCATAACTTAAGGTATAAAAACTACTTTGGAAAATAAAGTGCGGGCCTTGTTCACTGAAACTTGGTCTCCCCATGTCGTTCTTTCTCTCACCTTCTGGCTGAATTATTCAGCCTCTTTTCTCCACTAAATTTTCTCACTGAGCTATCCTTATTTAACCACTCTTTATATCTTTAATTAACATTTAAATAAGCTGTTGTTTCCTGATCGTTGATGCCATCTCACCTTCGAAACCCCTGACTCCACCGGGGCTGGACCCCGGCAGATTGTCATTTCCTTCTCCAGAGAATCTTCCTAACCCAGGGATAAAACTCATGTCTCCTGCATTGGCAGGCAGATTCTTTACCACTGAGCCACCAGAGAAAGCCCGTATTGTGTTAAATGTCCCAAAACAAATACTTATAACCACCTTTTGCTCCTCCCTCCAACTCATATTCTTTCCTCAATTTACCATTCTATGAATGGCAAGCATCAAGAATCTCCCCTATATCTACTATATCTACTAAAAAATGTAGTAATGTACTTGGATTTCTCCATCTTCCATTTACCTTTTTATTCAAAGAATCAGTGTCTGAAATCTGTCCTCTTCATTCCACAGTTCTCACAGCTTCAGTTTCAGCTGCCATCAAGTTTTATCTGTCTGAACATGTTTCCCAAATTCTATTCTTCCTTTTCTCTTAACTAATTTCTGTGTGTTATCCTAGCTAACAGTCTAAAATTTAAAGTAAATTAGAACATATGATGGTTTGAAATAAATGAAAATGCTTCAAAATGGCCTGTAGGGACTAGGTGATGGGATTGCTACTTTAAGTTCATTTCGTCTCCTCTGCTCCTTGCACGTTATATTTCAGATTCTCAATACCTTAAAGACACTATGCTGTTTTTTAATACTGGGGCTGAGTATTTGCTGGTCCTTTTGGAGAAGGAAATGGCAACCTTCTCTGTTACTCTTGCCTGGAAAATCCCATGGACAGAGGAACCTAGGGTCACAAAGAGTAGAACATGACTGAATTGACTTAGCATACATTCTAAAATACTCTTCGGCTCCTGTGTAATCCTGTCATCTCCTTTCATCTTTCTTGCCTTCCATGGCTTAAATATCAGCTTTACATATGTGTCCTCTGTCTTATTTTCTTTCCCCTCCTTTTCTGTCCTTCTCCAGATTCTCTCCTGCCTCCTCCCCATCCTTCACTCTGTCCCTCTTCCCACCCACAGCAATTTCCTTAATGGCACATGTCACAGTTTTTACTATAAAGTTTTAGCTTTCTTCTTTGTCTCTCCAAATGGCTTGTAGTATTTTTATCATATCATTTTAGATGGCAATAGTAGTGGTTGTCAAATTTTTGAATTGCTGTTTGTAATCTTTTGCTAGAATTTAAAAACTGACTGCTTGTTTTTTTTCCCTGCAGCTGGCTGGTTTGTTGAAAGATGTTGGAAGAATGATATAGGATACTGTAGAAAACGATGTTTACTTCTTGAAAGGTACAAATTACTTTGTGTGAACAAGAAATCATGCTGCATTCCCCTAAGAAGTTATGATCCGTACACTCAATGGCCAATCCATCGTACCTTCTTCAAAGATCTAAATGTTGAATATATTACTCATGATGATTTTCCTTTTTCCCCCGATTCTGGGTTTACTGATGAGGTAACAGTTAAAGCAACTATGACTCAAGAAAGCAGAGTAACTGGGGCCACTGCTTCCCAGAGAGATTCTTCCTAGACTTTGACACCTACTCCTGAGAGCACTGAGGATACAACGTTTTCTGATGAGCCTGAGACAGCAGATCTATATAAGTGCTGGGACTAATATGCAGGGAGCCAATTCTACTGATGTTATTTTACGGGGGACAGTTCTATCGGGGATCGGATGCCATAGAGATGGACTTATTGCAACTGCCAAGGCAAGAATGAAGAGAGTAACCTTATAATTAGAACTATATAAAGATAAGTGTATAGAAGATACAGAGATTCTTCATATTGAGCTTAAATTCTTTTCCTGTTTTCCTCTGATATACTAATGTATATGTGCTAATATTGGGTTTCAAGTGATATTTGTGTGTCTGAATATTTTTCCACAATAAATAAATAAATAAAACAAACGTCACAGTTTTGAGTTGCCTCAATAGTTGAGATAGAAAATTTGATTTTATTAACACCTGAAACCCCACTATCATATGTGAAGAACCTATGCAGTCACATAAAAATTTCCAAACAAGTTTTCCCTTCCCTGTCCCTACCAACATTTTTTGTAAGTGTTGACTTTAAATCCCTGTTTGTATCATGAGGTCGAATTTTGTTTAATACTTCAACCAGAAACAAATCCAGTTATAGTTAGAAACTACCACACCCACCACAAACACTTATTTAACTAGACAGAGGCACAAGTCAGACTTGCCTTGAGAGCACATCCTATTAAGAACTACGTCACAAGTTCTACTTATCTTTCCAACGCTCTTTCCACTCAAATGTCTACTCAAAACCTCCAACTGTAGTTGTCTCATTGTGTGCCTGTCCAGATGTCCATTTTGTCCATGAATACTGATCACCTGTAGGGTGCCTGTGCTTCATCTGCCTCTGTCATGCACGTGCTGTTTGTACAGCAACAAGTGGTTCTGCAACTTTACTCTCTGATATCACAAAGGAGCAGCTATTCACTCCAAGTTGATTGATTGTTCATGTGCTGAGCTATGGTTGGGGTGTTACTGACAGCCACAGTCTCAGATGCCTAAAGGTCTCAGAATCAAGAAGGTTTACTCTCTAATTCTTTTTATTTTGTCTGGGTCAAGTTGCCAGGGATCCTGGCTATAGAAGAGGTATTGGGCCTCAGGCCACTGACCCTTAAGTAGACCTCATATTCCAATAGCTCTTGGGCCTCCTGTTAGGCTGACAAATATCCTACTTTGCCTTGGACTAAGGGTCTTCCCAGAACATGGGAGTTAGAGTACCAAGACTAAGAAAGTCTTTAGCAAGCCTGGGCAACTTGATCACCTTCTTTCTAGTGTACCTTGGCCCGAGTTGCTCTTCTCCATTTCTTTTGTATGGCAAACACCCCATCACCCCTGTGTGATGACACAGGTCACATGCCAACTTCACAGAGGCATTCTTTCACTACAAAGACATCCTGAGGCCACCACTCTGCCTCAGCCTAGAGTATTCTTCTTCTATGCCTTTCCCTTAAATGTCACCTCCTTAGAAATAATCCACTCCTCACTCTACTTTGCATCATCTTCTTCCTATCACCTGAACTCCTTGAAATATTTTGTAGATTTCTTTGCTGTTCTTCTGCATTATTTCATTAGTTATGTACATATACCCTGTCGTCACCACTCTAATGTACACAGAGTCCTTATACTGTGCTCTGGTTCCTGACTGTGTCCCAAGCTGGTAGACCAGTGCCTTGTGCATGGTAGATGCTCAGTAAAAACTTGAGCACTTGCTGTTTATGTAATCATCTCAACAAACATGAGAAGGTCGGACAATACAAAGTGGTAAATGTGAAGCTGGGATACTGGATACGTTTTTTCCAGCATATGCATGTTGATAATTTAAGGGAACTCATTTTTTGACCCTCAGTTTTTTAATGTGTTGTGATACTCAAACCATTCTTAACATGTTCTTCTTTTCTATCTCCACTTTCTAAATTTCTCTCACTCTTGAATGAAAATTTACCCCTCTCCCCTTTTTTTCTGACAATCATGGATTATTCAGAGTGGAAAAACCTGCAGGTATCAAATGTGGATAATTGAAAGATTGGTGCTGGTGTTCAGAAAGTAAGTAATCATAGACTTCGGACAACAAATCCTTTGGAAATTCAAGTGATTTTCAATTCTTGTTTCCCAAAGCAGGGACAGCAGAGTAAATCAGCTGGTGTTTGATAGATCTTTGTAGATAAACTTTAGTGATAGCTTACGATGGGATTTTTGGTGAGAATTGGACTATAAAGAAAGCTGAATGCAGAAGAATTGATGTTTTTGAACTGTGGTGTTGGAGAAGACTCTTGAGAGTCCCTTGGACTGCAAGGAGATCCAACCAGTCCATCCTAAAGGAGGTCAGTCCTGGGTGTTCATTGGAAGGACTGATGCTAAAGCTGAAACTCCAATACTTTGGCCACCTGATGCAAAGAGCTGACTCATTGGAAAAGACCCTGATGCTGGGAAAGATTGAGGGCAGGAGGCGAAGGGGAAGACAGAGGATAAGATGGTTGGATGGCATCACAGATTCAATGGATATGGGTTTGGGTGGACTCCAGGAGTTAGTGATGGACAGGGAAGCCTGGCGTGCTGCAGTTCATGGGGTCGCAAAGAGTTGGATGTGACTGAGCGACTGAACTGAACTGAACTGAAACGAACTGCATTTCTCTCTCTTTGTGTGTATGTATCACTTATATATCTGACACCTAATCTTTCAACCTTTATATTTACTTTTGATTGAATAAGGTCTCTTGGTAATTCCATTTTTAAAAATAAAAAGTGGAAGACAGTTGATACTGACCTTCATCTCATTAGTAAAAGTAATATTCATCTATGTATATATAAACTAATATAAAGAAAGCACTATCTATTTACTAAGAGGATGCCTCTAAGTAAAATAAAAAAGTTTTCTTCATCAATAATTGTTTTTCACATTTTATAATACATTCATGTGGTTCTAATCAGTTTTGTTCCAAGTATTACAATAATGGTTCAATCTTGAAATGTTAAATATTTATAACTTTATATTTACACAGATTTCACAATAAAAATTATGCTTTGTTGCAGAGAAATATGATAGAATTATCAATATAGACTTTCAAAAATAAAAATTTATTACATTAAGGTCTAATTTTATGGGTATGGTAGAATAAAAATAAGCTACTGGAATTAAAGTTTAAAGAGGAAAATGATGTAATATCTCTATTAGTAATGAGATATTTCTAATATTTCTGTTACTGTAAATGTAACAGTGGTTTCAGACAATGAATTTTAAATCATTATAACTAGGCTCAAACACATCTTTATTCATCAAAACAGGAACCATCATAATCAACACAATTTTGACAATGAGAAATAAGTTTGTTTATTCCTGTAGCATAAAAATCCATGCTTCTGGATTCAACGAACTCTTGGAAAGCATTTTCTGCATCCTGCTGGTTGTGGGAGCATTTTCCCTGCAAAAAGTTGTTGAGATGCTTGAAGAAGTGGTTGTTGGTTGGCAATAGGTCAGATGAATATGGTTGATGAAGCAAAACCTCATTCAACCTAGTTCATTCAACTTTTGAAGCATTGGTCATGTGACATGCTGTTGGGCATTATGGCAGAGAAACATTGGGCCCTCCAGTTGACCAAGGCTGGCTGCAGTAGTTGCAGTTTTCTGTTCAGCTCATCAATTTGCTGAGCATACTTCTTAGATGTAATGGTTTCACTGGGATTTAGAAAGCTGTAGTGGATCAGACTGGCAGCAGACCACCAAACAGTGACCATGACCTTTTCTTGGTGCAAGTTTGGCTTTGGGAAGTGCTTTGGAGCTTCTCCTCGGTCCAACCACTGAACTAATTGTATAAAATCCACTTTTCATCACACCTCACAATCTGATCAAGAAATGATTCATTGTTGTTGTGTAGAATAAGAGAAGATGACCCTTTAAAATGACAATCTTCTTGATTTGCGGTCATCTCATGAGGCACCCTCTTGCAATCCAAGACGGGCAGGTCATGGTGGAGAGATTTGACAGAATGTGGTCCACTGGAGAAGGGAATGGCAAACCACTTCAGTATTCTTGCCTTGAGAACTCCATGAACAGTATGAAAAGGTAAACTGATAGGATACTGAAAGAGAAACTCCCCAGGTCAGTAGGTGCCCAATATGCTACTGGAGATCAGTGGAGAAATAATTCCAGAAAGAATGAAGGGATGGAGCCAAAGCAAAAACAATACCCAGTTGTGGATGTGACTGGTGATAGAAGCAAGGTCCGATGCTGTAAAGAGCAATATTGCATAGGAACCTGGAATGTCAGGTCCATGAATCAAGGCAAATTGGAAGTGGTCAAACAAGAGATGGCAAGAGTGAATGTAGACATTCTAGGAATCAGCGAACTGAAATGGACTGGAATGGGTGAATTTAACTCAGATGATCATTATATCTACTACTGGGAGCAGGAATCCCTCAGAAGAAATGGAGTGGCCATCATGGTCAACAGAAGAGTCCGAAATGCAGTACTTGGATACAGTCTCAAAAACGACAGAATGATCTCTGTTCGTTTCCAAGGCAAACCATTCAATATTACAGTAATCCAAGTCTATGCCCCAACCAGTAACGCTGAAGAAGCTGAAGTTGAATGGTTCTATGAAGACCTACAAGACCTTTTAGAACTAACACTCAAAAGAGATGTCCTTTTCATTATAGGGGACTGGAATGCAAAAGTAGGAAGTCAAGAAACACCTGGAGTAACAGGCAAATTTGGCCTTGGAATACGGAATGAAGCAGGGCAAAGACTAATAGAGTTTTGCCAAGAAAATGCACTGGTCATAACAAACACCCTCTTCCAACAACACAAGAGAAGACTCTATACATGGACATCACCAGATGGTCAACACCGAAATCAGATTGATTATATTCTTTGCAGCCAAAGATGGAGAAGCTCTATACAGTCAACAAAAACAAGACCAGGAGCTGACTGTGGCTCAGACCATGAACTCCTTATTGCCAAATTCAGACTTAAATTGAAGAAAGTAGGGAAAACCACTAGACCATTCAGGTATGACCTAAATCAAATCCCTTATGATTATACAGTGGAAGTGAGAAATAGATTTAAGGGCCTAGATCTGATAGATAGAGTGCCTGATGAACTATGGAATGAGGTTCATGACATTGTACAGGAGACAGGGATCAAGACCATCCCCATGGAAAAGAAATGCAGAAAAGCAAAATGGCTGTCTGGGGAGGCCTTACAAATAGCTGTGAAAAGAAGAGAAGTGAAAAGCAAAGGAGAAAAGGAAAGATATAAACATCTGAATGCAGAGTTCCAAAGAATAGCAAGAAGAGATAAGAAAGCCCTCTTCAACGATCAATGCAAAGAAATAGAGGAAAACAACAGAATGGGAAAGACCAGGGATCTCTTCAAGAAAATCAGAGATACCAAAGGAACATTTCATGCAAAGATGAGCTCGATAAAGGACAGAAATGGTATGGACCTAACAGAAGCAGAAGATATTAAGAAGAGATGGCAAGAATACACAGAAGAACTGTACAAAAAAGATCTTCATGACCCAGATAATCACAATGGTGTGATCACTGACCTAGAGCCAGACATCCTGGAATGTGAAGTCAAGTGGGCCTTAGAAAACATCACTATGAACAAAGCTAGTGGAGGTGATGGAATTCCAGTTGAGCTATTCCAAATCCTGAAAGATGATGCAGTGAAAGTGCTGCACTCAATATGCCAGCATATTTGGAAAACTCAGCAGTGGCCACAGGACTGGAAAAGGGCAGTTTTCATTCCAATTCCAAAGAAAGGCATGCCAAAGAATGCTCAAACTACCGCACAATTGCACTCAGCTCACATGCTAGTAAAGTAATGCTCAAAATTCTCCAAGCCAGGCTTCAGCAATATGTGAACTGTGAACTTCCTGATGTTCAAGCTGGTTTTAGAAAAGGCAGAGGAACCAGAGATCAAATTGCCAACATCCGCTGGATCATAGAAAAAGCAAGAGAGTTCCAGAAAAACATCTATTTCTGCTTTATTTACTATGCCAAAGCCTTTGACTGTGTGGATCACAATAAACTGTGGAAAATTCTTAAAGAGATGGGAATACCAGACCACCTGATCTGCCTCTTGAGAAATTTGTATGCAGGTCAGGAAGCAACAGTTAGAACTGGACATGGAACAACATACTGGTTCCAAATAAGAAAAGGAGTTCGTCAAGGCTATATATTGTCACCCTGTTTATTTAACTTATATGCAGAGTACATCATGAGACACGCTGGATGGGAAGAAACACAAGCTGGAATCAAGATTGCCGGGAGAAATATCAATAACCTCAGATATGCAGATGACACCACCCTTATGGCAGAAAGTGAAGAGGAACTCAAAAGCCTCTAGATGAAAGTGAAAGTGGAGAGTGAAAAAGTTGGCTTAAAGCTCAACATTCAGAAAATGAAGATCATGGCATCTGGTCCCATCACTTCATGGCAAATAGATGGGGAAACAGTGGAAACAGTGTCAGACTTTATTTTTCTGGGCTCCAAAATCACTGCAGATGGTGATTGCAGCCATGAAATTAAAAGACACTTACTCCTTGGAAGGAAAATTATGACCAACCTAGATAGCATATTAAAAAGCAGAGACATTACTTTGCCAACAAAGGTCTGTCTAGTCAAGGCTATGGTTTTTCCAGTGGTCATGTATGGATGTGAGAGTTGGACTGTGAAGAAGGCTGAGCGCCGAAGAATTGAACTGTGGTGTTGGAGGAGACTCTTGAGAGTGCCTTGGACTGCCAGGAGATCCAACCAGTCCATTCTGAAAGAGATCAGCCCTGGGATTTCTTTGGAAGGAATGATGCTAAAGCTGAAACTCCAGTACTTTGGCCACCTCATGCGAAGAGTTGACTCATTGGAAAAGACTCTGATGCTGGGAGGGATTGGGGACAAGAGGAGAAGGGGACGACAGAGGATGAGATGGCTGGATGGCATCACTGACTCGATGGACGTGAGTCTGAGTGAACTCCGGGAGTTGGCGATGGACAGGGAAGCCTGGCATGCTGCGATTAATGGGGTTGCAAAGGGTCGGACACGACTGAGCGACTGATCTGATCCGAATGATTGTTAAGTAAGTGATTCTTTGCATATTCACTAAATGGATTATTGTCAATAACAAATTCTATGCATTCATATTAAATTGCAATTTTACATGTCAATTTTTATAGCACACCAGTATTCATAGCATCTTACCATATAAGTTTACAATGAAATATTTTGTGTTAGAAAAAACACATGCTCAAAATTGTAAAAAATTCAAGTTACTCTTCGTGGTGCAGACTGATGGTGGTTTTTCCGCTACTCTGATTATTATGTCTTTCTAAAATTCCTATATATTCCTTTTCCTTTATTATAGACTTTCACTATCAGGCAGCATGCTAGCTTTTGCTTGCTTTTTATCATTGCTGCTCAGGGTCCCCTGTAGCTTAATAGTCCATCAATTCTCTAAATGAGAATTGACCTCCAAATTGCTGCTAACTTCTTATAAAATGTTAGAAAGATAGTATTCGCATTTGCTTCATTTTTGCATAGGTTCCAGCTCCAGTCTGAAATACCCCATCTCTTGAGTTATGCTTGTTAGATATATGATTTGATGTGTTAGACATTTTATATTTATCTTTTAAAGTATAAGTTTTAAATTTTGATGAACTTTCTTTTTTGTCGCTTTTGCTTTTGGTGTCGTATCTAAAAACTTCTCTTGATTCAAGATCATGAAGGTTTACTCTTGTGTTTTCATCTTAAGAGATTTTAGTTTTAACTCTGACACTTATCTCTTTGATCCATTTTAATTTAATTTTGCGTGATCTAACATAGGAGTCTAAATTTTGTCTTTTGCATGTGGTCTTCCAATTTTCTCAATTCTATTTGTTAAAATGATGACTGTTTCTTCATTGAATTGTCTTGAAACCCTCATAAAAAAGTCAATTGACACAAGAATTAAGATTCATTTCTAGACTCTCAATTCTATTCCATTGTTACATATGTCTAGCTGTTTTGGATGATCCCCATGACCTGTCAGGTTTGATGACTTACCAGAAGGACCTGGATAAGCTCATGTGCACAATTTATTACATTTAAAGAATAAAGACTGAAATTAGCAAAAGAAAAAGATAAATGAGTCTAGAAAAAACCAGATATGAGATTCCTAGTACAGTCATATGGATGCAGCTTAATTTTCTCAGCCATAATGTGTGATAACAAGTGCACAGTGCTGCCAGCCAAGGAAGCTCACTGGAACCTCGGTGTCCAGGTTTTTATTGGAAATCAATCGTGTAAGCGTAGAGCACTCACATGAATGAACTTAGCTTCATAATCTTCAAGCTCTGCTTTTAGAGTTCTGATACACCTTAGCCTAAAAGCATAGAAACCAGGTATTCATCATATATCATATGGTCAGCATAAGATACCTGGCAAGGCTCAAGTCTCAGGTAAGCAAAGACCACTTTCTCAGGCAGGATGTTTTAAGGGGTCAGAGGTTATTTACCACATGCTTGTCATGGACCAATTCTCATGACTTTTACAATGTGTAGATTTGGGCAACCACAAGTCATAGGAACAGAGTGTAGAGAGTGGTTACCAGGGTCTGTGTGAAGGAGAAAATGAGGAAATGTTGGCCAGTGGCACAAAATTTCAGTTATGTAAGATGAGTAAGTGCTGAAGATCTATTATACAACAATGTTTCTATAGTTAACAGCGTTATATCATATACTTCAAATTTGTGAGAAAGAGATCTTGTTATCACCATAAAAAAGAATATGAGGGAATGAATAAATAAAAGAAAAGGATTAGGAGAAAAACTACAGACTGAAGATATTATTTGCAAACAAGTATCCAACAAAACCTCCTATACAGAGTTTATAGCATTTATAAAATGGAGAAAGGAAGAGACATCTCACCAAAGATGATTTGTGGAGGGCAAATAAGTATACAAAAGGATGTTTGACATCACTAGCAATTAGGAAAATGCAATTTTAGATCAGGATGAGGTAGTACTACATATCTGCTAGATCAGCTAGAATTAAAAACCATGACAGTACCACATGTGGATGAGGGAGATTGACTCCCTCACATGTTGCTGGTAAGAATTTGTAATAACCAAAATCTAGAAACAACCAAAATGTTCTATAATATGTTAATGGTGAAATAAACTGCAGTATATCCATAAGATGGAATACTATGCAGCAATAAAAGGTACAAACTATTGCTATAAACAGTGATCTCAAAAGACATATACTGTATGATTCCACTTACAGAACATTCTCAAAAGCAACAAAATTAGAAAGATGGAGAACAAATTGTTTATTGCCAGGGGTTAGGAATTCTAAGGAAGTATGATGGGGTCGCAAAGAGTCGGACACGACTGAAGTGACTTAGCATAGCATAGCATAGGGGGTGGAATGTTACTATAAAGGGGCAGTACAAGGAATATTTCTGTGTTGATTGAATAGTTTTGTATACTGATTGCTTGCACTAATCAACACATGTGATAAAATGAGGTTGAAATATACATGTATATTGTAGCCATGTCAGTTTCCTTGTTTTGATATTGTATGATAATTATTCAAAATGCTACATTTGGAGAAACTGGATTTCTCCAATTTGAAGTATAAGATACAACGCTGTTAACTATAGAAACACTATTGTACAATAGATCTTCAGTACTTATTCATCTTGCAAAACTAAAATTTTGTGCCACTGGCCGACATTTCCTCATTTCCTTCTCCACACAGACCCTGGTAATCATGCTCTGCTCTGTTTCTGTGAGTAACCACTGTCTACTCTCTGTTTCTATGACTTGTTGCCCAAATCTACCCATTGTAAAAGTCATCAGAATTGGTCTATGACAGTTCAGTTCAGTCACTCAGTCGTGTCCGACTCTTTGCGACCCCATCAATCGCAGCACGCCAGGCCTCCTTGTCCATCACCAACTCCCGGAGTTTACTCAAACTCATGTCCATCGAGTCGGTGATGCCATCCAGCCATCTCATCCTTTGTCGTCCCCTTCTCCTCCTGCCCCCAATCCCTCCCAGCATCAGGGTCTTTTCCAATGAGTCAACTCTTTGCATGAGGTGGCCAAAGTATTGGAGTTTCAGCTTCAACACCACTCCTTCCAATGAACACCCAGGACTGGTCTCCTTTAGAATGGACTGGTTGGATCTCCTTGCAGTCCAAGGGACTTGCAAGAGTCTTCTCCAACACCACAGTTCAAAAGCATCAATTCTTCGGCACTCAGCTTTCTTCCCAGTCCAACTCCCACATCCATACATGACCACTGGAAAAACCATAGCCTTGACTAGACAGACCTTTGTTGGCAAAGTAATGTCTCTGCTTTTTAATATGCTGTCTAGGTTGGGCATAACTTTCCTTCCAAAGAGTAAGCGTCTTTTAATTTCATGGCTGCAATCACCATCTGCAATGATTTTAGAGCCCCCAAAAATAAAGTCTGACACTGTTTCCACTCTTTCCCCATCTATTTGCCATGAAGTGATGGGACCAGATGCCATGATCTTCATTTTCTGAATGTTGAGCTTTAAGCCAACTTTTTCACTCTCTTCTTGCACTTTCATCAGGAGGCTTTTGAGTTCCTCTTCACTTTCTGCCATAAGGGTGGTGTCATCTGCATATGTGAGGTTATTGATATTTCTCCCGGCAATCTTGATTCCAGCTTGTGCTTCTCCCAGTGTTTCTCATGATGTACTCTGCATATAAGTTAAATAGGCAGGGTGACAATATACAGCCTTGACATACTCCTTTTCCTATTTGGAACCAGTCTATAACAAGCATGTGGTAAATAACCTCTGAACCCTTAAAATATCCTGCCCAAGAAAGTGTCTTTGCAGAAATACAGAATTTCTTTACTGTCTTTGCAACTTCCTGTCAATCTATAGCAATTCCAAAATAGAAATTTAATAAAGTAAATAAATAAAAACATAAAGCCTGAAGATTTATGTATTCGGTGAGACAATATTCTCTGTTGTCAAGAGCTGTGGATTTAGAGTCAGGTAGACTAAAGTCCCATTCCTGACTCCATGGCTTACCAGCTGTGTGGCCTTCAGAAAGTCAACTGACGTCTTTAGGCTTTGGTTTTCTCTTCCAAAGAATGTTCTTTATCTATTTTGTAGCCCAAACTTTAGCTTTCTGTATGTTATCTTACAATTTTTTTTGCCTTATTGTCTATAGAATGTAGAATTATTTACTTCATATTTCTGTAGAAACCAACAGAACTTTTTCTTAAATCTATATTTGATCACATACTAAGTGATGTTATCTGTAAAATTACCAGGTCAAGGTCTAGTGATTTTTTTCTAAGATGAGTATTAAAATTAAAATTATGTAAAACACATACTGCCAGTACATGGGCAGTGACACATTCAAAAAACACTTATTTAGCCCAAATACATTACTCGGAGAAATTAAAAGACATTTTCATCATTTTCCTGGAGAAAAGTAAAAGTGAAGTCACTCAGTCGTGTCCGGCTCTTTGGGACCCCATGGACTGTAGCCTGCCAGGCTCCTCTGTTCAGTGATATTTTATAGGCAAAGAGACAAAAACAAACTTTCAGATTTGAGTGACCTCTCAAAATGTAAGTCACAATTCCCTATCACATATCAAATAAATTACAAGGTCTTTAGTAGATTCCTGTATGATCTGACATACTATAGCTTTGCCTGCCTTTATCATTCTCGCTTCTATTTGTTTATTCCCTCACTCACTCTTGTACTCCAGGCACACTGAATTTTTGCTCTTCTTGAAACACCCAGTACCTCCCTTCCTTAGAGTCTTTGCTCTTGATGTTCTCTCTGCCTGGAAGATTCTGATTCATGTGGCTCACTTTCCCAATGCAGGTAGTTTTCTTCTCTATGTTTCTTCCTCTGAGAGCCCTCCCCTGGATAACCTGTTCAAAGCAGACACACACACAGTGTATATCATATTATTCTCTATCTCTAACTCTGGTTTGTTTTTCTTTATAGTACTTGTCACCATCTTGCATTATATGTTTGTTGTCTCTCTCCCTAAACAGAGTGGCAGAACATTGCTCTCTTCTCCTCTTAGACACTGTGCTTAGTAAACAGATCCATATTCAGCTGATCAATATACCAGTCTTCCCTAGATAATCTGAGAGAAGAGATCATGCTGACTCAGGTTGCAGCATTTGGACACTAGGAGCCAAAACTTCTCCCAGACTGTCCAACTATTTCTAGATGGTTTCAATCATCAGAGATCTTTCCAGTTAGTTTAAACCTGCTGCTGCTCCCCTGCAATTTCCACCCAAGACTTTGAGTTCTGCCCTCTAGGCTTGCACAGAACATGCCTTTTCAGAAGATAACAACTATAACTCTCTTCAACCCATTACTGCTTTTCAGGTTGAACAGATATCTTCTTCCTTTGTTACTTGGGCATTGATCCCTGGGATATAGGAAGAACATATGCTCTGCGGACAGGTAAACTGGATCTAAATCCATAGCTCAATCTAAGCACTGAAAAAGTGAAGAGTGAAATTGTTAGTTGCTCAGTCATGTCTGACCTTTGCAACCCCATAGGCTGTAGCCCACCAGGCTCCTTTGTCCATGGAATACTCCAGGCAAGAATACTGGAGTGGATAGCCATTCCCTTCTCCAGGGTATCTTCTCCATCCAGGGATTGAACCCAGGTCTCCCATATTGCAGGCAGATTCCTTACCATCTGAGCCACCACGGAAGCTACCTGAACAAACTCCATCTACTTATTAGGGATTCTGTGAGGATTCTAACAGGTCATGGATTAAAGTTCTTTTCACAGTCATAGACAGCGAGAGTTCAATGGATGGCTTCATGCTCACTGCTTTCCTGGAGAACATGCCATCTGGATATAAAGGGGAAACAGACTTCCTGAACCCCATCAGGCTGTTCCTAATACCTGCCAACTGCACAGAGACTATACTAGAAGAACACTGGATCCATCAAAAGTTGTAAAATAACCATAAGGCACACCAAGGACTCAAAAAAGAAAATCCAGTGGACTCACAGGCAGACTTCCTGACAGAGCCTCCTTCCATACCTTCTTTGTTGGTCTCTACTCAGAGCCAGAGTCCAAGAAAGGCCCAGAAGCAGCTAACATCAAGGATTTGTAGTAGGAAATAAGGAGGAAAATGCAGAATTAAGAAGACCTGGACCATGAGTGGGTTATAAGAGCCCTCAGTTTTTTCTTTCTTGCCCATAGTGTACCTTAGGCAATTCTCTTCCACTTAGTGGATGTACATTTTCTTAGCTGAGAAATGCCAATTTTAAGATCTATCAGTGTGCATATATTTACTTCAGCTGTGTCTGACTCTTTGCAACTCAACATATGGATTGTAGCCTGCCAGGCTCCCCTGTCCATGGGATTCTTCAGCCAAGAATACGGGAGTAGGGGTTGCCATTCCCTTTTCCAGGGGATCTTCCTGATATAGGGATTGAACCTGGGTCTCCCGTATTGCAGGTGAATTCTTTACTGCTGAGCCACCAGGGAAGCCCTAAGATCTTTCAGGCTACAAGTGAATACCATAATGAATTTATCCATTCATTGTTTTCAACAAATGATCACTGCATAGTCTGGATAAACAGAAATCACAGCCAGTCCCTACTTTCAGGGTTCTCACTGTCTGTTAAAACTTGCCAGTGCTGTCCAATAAAGATGAATTAGAAAAATACTTCGTGCCAACTGATTCCACTTCCTCAGCAAAAAAAAAAAAAAAAAAAAAAGGAAGCAGAGAGGCTGTGAAAATGTAAGGGAGAAGACTCAACTATTCAAGTAAAGGAGTGGGAAAGGCTTCTTGGAAAGCAGGTCCATTGTGTCCACAATGCCATAGTCTTTTGTAGGCCTTATATGTCCTCTGCTAATGCCTTCCACCTTCCCAGATGGCATCTAGAGAAGGACTCTGAACACTGGATGATCAACTGGCACTGTTGACTTATAGGCTGATGTCCGGGTAGTGGAACATGCTGTCCTTGTCTGATTTATTGTCCATGACTTAGCTGTACCCAAGTCAATAAAACACAGAGTGAAAATTGACTTTCCTTAGCACATTCAGTATGCTGCTGGATCATTCCTCATCCCTCTCAGGACATATTAAAATCTTGTTCCTGGCTGTAGCTGTCCTTGTGGTCCTGGATCAGGCTTCCCCAGGTAACCAGACCATGAAGGGGAGGGAAAAGGGAGTAAGAATGGGTCAAACTCATAGAACCATTGGAAAACTAAATCTGTGTGGGAGTGAGGACAGGGATGGCTTAGATCCGGTGAAAAGCCATACAGTGAATATGCCCTGTGATAAGGACAATCTGTCACCTTGACTATGATGGTTCTTCTCATTAGGGAACCTGGCAAATATCAATAGAGGCCAATGTTTCTTGAATGAAGTCCCTTCCATGTGCAAAACCAACCCCCAAATCCCTAATGTACTTAATATCCTTATCCCAAATGTCAACAGGTTCTTACTTTAGGTATCTATCTCTTTTATACCACCTCTTGCAGTAACCAGTCCTTTTCCTTTGTCTCTCCATTGTTGTTTGACTTTGAATGCTCATTTGAATCAATCAGAGGAGGCGTCTTACTCTTGTCTTAGTGTGTATAGTATAAATTTTGTAGGTCGATGTTGGATGTCTACAGATTTGTAAAATAAGCTCAAGGTGTGGAGCTTAGACTAGGACAGAAGATCCTGGATTCTGGATTGAATATGGCCAAAGCACTCTAATAGTAGTACAACAGACTTTATGGTCAAATGGTGAATGATGTTCTAACAAAAAATGTTTTATACTTGGGCTTCCAAGGGATTCTAAAGTTTATGATTTTAATTTCATGATTTCTTTTTTGGTCATTGCTATTGGAAGTTGTGTCCTCTCTTGAATCAGCTTTTCAAACTGAAAGTGTTTGTCAACCACTCAGTTATTGTAGAAGCAAAAGCAGATAATCATGGGCTAATCCTAAGTTGATATTTCTCCCGGCAATCTTGATTCCAGCTTGTGCTTCATTCAGCCCAGCATTTCACATGATGTACTCTGCATATAAGTTAAATAGGCAGGGTGACAGTATACAGCCTTGACCTACTTCTTTCCTGATTTGGAACCTGTCTGTTGTTCCATGTCCAGTCCTAATGTTGCTTATTGACCTGCATACAGATTTCTCAAGAGGCAGGTCAGATGGTCTGGTATTCCCATCTCTTGAAGAATTTTCCACAGTTTGCTGTGACCCACACTATCAAAGGCTTTGGCATAGTTAATAAAGTAGAAGTAGATGTTTTCTGGAACTCTCTTGCTTTTTCAATGATCCAACGGATATTGGCAATTTGATCTCTGGTTCCTCTGCCTTTTCTAAATTCAGCTTGAGCACCTGGAAGTTCATGGTTCACGTACTGTTGAAGCCTGGCTTGGAGAATTTTGAGCAATTACTTTGCTAGCATGTGAGATGAGTGCAATTGTGCGGTAGTTTGAACACTCTTTGGCATTGCCTTTCTTTGGAACTGGAATGAAAACTGACCTTTTCCAGTCCTGTGGCCACTGCTGAGTTTTCCAAATTTGCTGGCATATTGAGTTCAGCTTTTGAACTGTGGTGTTGGAGAAGACTCTTAAGAGTCCCTTGGGCAGCAAGGAGATCCAACCAGTCAATCCTTAAGGAAATCAGTCCTGAATGTTCATTGGAAGGACTGATGCTGAAGCTGTAACTCCAATGCTTTGGCCACCTGATGCAAAGAATTGACTCATTTGAAAAGACCCTAATGCTGGGAAAGATTGAAGGTGGGAGGAGAAGGGGATGAGAGAAGATGAGATGGTTGGATGGCATCCCTGACTCAATGGACATGAGTTTGAGTAAGCTCTGGGAGTTGGTGATGGACAGGGAAGCCTGGCATGCTGCAGTCCATGGGGTGGCAAAGAGTCGGACACAACTGAGCAATGAACAGAACTGAACTGAACTGAACCCTGAGTTGGCTTCTGCCTGCTTAAACTGAAGGCAAATAGAATAGATGAGGGAGTACAGTCATCCTGATTCTAATTTTTTTCCAGTCCAAATGTTCTAGTGAGAAAGAAATAATTCAGAGTTATCTCCTAATAGAGGAGTTTGGGAGAATAAAAAAGTAGAGGTAATCATAATTTGAAACAAGATACTATGATCTCTCAACTGAACTTAATGTGCTGAGGAAGCTGAGTCTATACTCTGTTCTATTGACCTATGTAAAGCTTAGAAGATCTGCTTTCTGATCATCCACATAAACTGGTCATTCAGTGATCAATATACTCCTCTAGGCATCACCTAAGACATGAACCTAAAAGTGTCTGGCACATAATAGGTGCTCAACAAAATCGCTGTTGAGTGAATAATGAATGGAGAGAAGAAGAAAAAAAAAAGTTAACTGAAGGCACAGTTTCATTCCTTGACAAATATCTAGATTTGGGAAAAATGAGGAACTAGTGTTGGTGATACTGAAAAATGACAGAGATAGAAATATCCTAAGCATAAAAATAAAGTCCAATAAAAGTTTGATAGTCCCAAGGATGCCATTACATTTCAATAGTTCACTGTAACCATTATTGCTACAATTACCAATGTGTAATCATATACCAATTAGTATAATAGTCTTTACTTTTTCATGTATGTGCTTATTCATCTCTTTGTTTATTTTGATAGATGGATGGACCAGAAAGTGTGGTTATGGAACTGGCAATTGCAGGAAACATTGCAAAGAAAGTGAGAAGAAGAAAGAAAAATGTGGGTTAAGAAAGCTTTGCTGCATCCCTATAAAGCATAAATCATCAAAACTTGTCAGAAAAGAAGAGACAACATATAGGGTTATGGCAAGTACCACTAAGTATGAATTTATGACTTGTGACAAGAGGATTTTGGCAGCATTTTAATGAGGCAATAAGATGGGTGTCCAGGTCACCTACATGGTCCTTAGATCCTTAGTATCTAAGGAGACTGGGTCCTTACATGATCCATTAAAAAATATATGCTCATTCTAGCTATCATTTGTCTCTGTCTCTCTAGTCCTCTATAGCCTAACATTCCCAAGGCTGTCACAGGATATTATTGGAAATCAGTTCTCATGGTAAACCAGTTTTATAGAATCTGAATCTTGAATTTCTAAGCCTCTGACCAGGTGCTATAGGTCTCTGAATGTGGAAGTGTTCCAGGTTAAGGCAAATTTCACCTTGATCACACATCCTTATCTAATGTCTCATCCTGGATTGTTGAGATAGGCCAGTGTGATCCAGAAGTCTTTTGCCTCTTTGTGAAAGTGTTAGTCGTTCAGTCGTGTCTGACTCTTTGCGAACCCATGGACCGTAGTTGGCCAGTCTCCTCTGTCTATGGAATTCTCCAGGAAAGAATACTGGAGTGGGTAGACATTCCCTTCTCCAGGGGATCTTCCCAACCCAGAGATCAAATCCAGGTATCCTGCACTGCAGGCAGATTCATTACTCTCTGAGCCACCAGGGAAGCTCGAAGTTTAGCCTAAGGCTCTGTCTCATTGTTTCTCTCTTGGAATTTGTCCCTTACTCCAACCCCCTAATTATACTTGGCTGTCAACAGACTGGAATGCCCTCTGTACAAGAGACAACTACTCAGGCCCCAACCAAGTGGAAGGGGAAAATAGTAAAAAAAAAAACAAAAAAAAACAAGCAAACAAACAAAAAACAAAGAAAAATAAAACTAATTAAACAACACCAACCAAAATTCCTCAAAGTTTACTGAGAACAACAGTGTGTAAGAACTTGTCCTAAACATTTTACTGTATGACCTCAATTTGCTCTAACAATAGCTCCATGAAGTAAGAAGTAGTATTGTGTCCTTTGGCCAGAAGAGGAAACTAAGACACAGCTAGTTTAAGTGACTTGCTCCAAGTGGCACAAAAAAGTAGTTTAGTAGCAAGACTTTGAACCCATGATACCTGAACTCAGACATTATGCTTCCTCAAGATGGAAAAATCTTTGCTGCAGTAAGGAAAGCTTCTCTTTCCTCTTTCCACCCAGAATCTACTTCATTAGTATGGAAGGTGTCATGAAAGGAAGAGCTTTGTGAGCCTCCTGTGGTTAAAGGGGCTTCCCTGATGGCTCAGTTGGTAAAGAATCCGCCTGCAAGGCGGGACACCCCAGTTCGATTACTGGTTCAGGAAGATCCGCTGGAGAAGGGATAGGATACCCACACCAGTATTCTTGGGCTTCCCTTGTGGCTCAGCTGGAAAAGGATCTGCCTGCAATGCAGGAAACCTGGGTTCAATCCCTGGGTTGGGAAGATCCCCTCAAGAAGGGGAAGGCTACGCACTCCAGTATTCTGTCCCGGAGAATTCCATGGACTGTATAGTCCATGGAGTCCCAAAGAGTTGGACATGACTGAGAAACTTTCACTTCACTCACTTTGTGGTTAAACTGTGCAACAAACCCAACCCAAAATGGTATGTGAGCCTACATGCTTAGTTGCTCAGTTGTGTCTGACTCTTTGCAACCCCATGGACTGTAGACCACTAGGCTTCTCTGTCCATGGGATTCTCCAGGCAAAAATACTGGAATGAGTTGCCATTTCCTCCTTCAGGGGATCTTCCCAACCCAGAGATTGAACCAGAGTCTCCTGAGTCTCCTGCATTGGCAGGTGGGTTCTTTACCGCTGAGCAACCTGGGAAGCCCCAAAATGGTATATCCAGACACAAAGAGAAATAATTTCCAGTTGCAGTAAATGAGGAAGTTGTCCCTATGTAGTAGGCAGTCTTAATTAGAGGCCAATGCCAGTCAGTTTTAGAGCTGAAAATTATCCCTAGCCTTTGTTGACATTAATTATCTGGAGAATGCAGTCTGAAGACAAGGTACATCAATCACCAAATAATGGCAGCTTCTAATCCTTCAACTCGTTTCTCAGAGTACTTTCACTTCAATTCTCTCATTTTCTCCCTCTCTAATAGTATAACACTGATGTCTCAAACCTTAAAGGATGTGCTTGTGCTATCTGGGGAGTGGCTTAGAGACTGGATCTCAGATTACTCAGGCACAATGATTCCAATAAACACTTCAATTCTAACCCAGGTTACACCGGTGGTTGCACATAATACAAGCTACCTGTTCTTGAACTAAGAGTTTTTATTCATTTTTTAACAAGAGAAATTATGCCCACAAGTAGACCCAGGAGTCTTAGAGAGTTACATTAAACATGTCTTCATATCCACAGTCCCAAAGAAATGAAAAGGTTGTGGGGAAATGCAAGTGTGTTAAGTCACCTTGCTACTCACTTTGTTCATCCCCAAAATGGATTTATTTGATTATATCTTCCCAACCCAGGAATTGAACCCAGGTCTCCAGTGGCTCAGATGGTAAAGAATCTGCCTGCAATGCAAGAGACCTGGGTTTGATGCCTGGGTTGGAAAGATCCCCTGGGGAAGGGAATGGCAACCCACTCCAGTAGTCTTGCCTGGAGAATCCCATGAACAATGGAGCCTGGTGGGCAACAGTTCATAGGGTCACAAAGAGTGGGACACAACTGAGTGTCTAATATTTTCACTGTCTTTCAAACTTTATATGCCTTTCAACTCTTAAAGCCTTCTGCACTCTTTAAATTATGATGAAAATCCATTCTTTACACCTGACTTCAAAAGAGGCATCTTAGAGAGCAAAGACATAAAGCATGAAAAGAGACTGAGAAACAGAAAAGTGCTCTCAACATAAGTTCTCAAACCATAATCCTAAAATACATCTTAGATATCTCCTTCTGCCTCACTGCTCCCCACCCCTACTCATCATGTCAGCCACAAAGACCTTCCAAGTCTGCCTCCATAGTGCCTATTCTCTATCCCTGCCACTGCTATTCTAATTCAGCCGTCATTTTTCCTTGACCGTTGTCATGGGCCAAATCCTGTCCCCTCATAATTCATATGTTGAAGTCCTAATCCCCAGTACCTCAGAATGGGACCGCATTTGGAGATGAAATAAACAGGTAATTTAAAGACCTAATTAAGTTAAAATGAGATCCTTAGGCCGAGTCTTTGGCCTTCCCTCATAGCTCAGTTGGTAAAGAATCTGCCTGCAGTGCAGGAGACCCGGGTTTGATTCCTGGGTAAGGAAGATCCCCTGGGGAAGGAAATGGCAACCCACTCAAGTATTCTTGCCTGGAGAATCCCATGGACAGAGGAACCTGCAGGCTACACGGCCTTGGGGTCACAAGAGTGGGACACTACTTAGCAACTAAATCACCGCAGGCCGAGTCCTAATCCAAATGAATGGCATTTTTATAAGAAGAGGAGTTTAGGAAACAGACACACCAGAGAAGGAAAACCATGAAAAGATACAAAACGGAGATTCAGTTCAGTTCAGCCACTCAGTTGTGTCCGACTCTTTGCAACCCCATGGACTGCAGCATGCCAGGCTTCCCTGTCCTTCACCATCTCCCAGAGCTTGCTCAAGCTCATGTCCTTCAAGTCAGTGATGCCATCCAACCATCTCATCCTCTGTGGTCCCTTTCTCCTCATGCCTTCAATCTTTCCCAGAGTCAGGGTCTTTTCCAATGAGTCAGTTCTTCGCATCAGATGGCCAAAGCGTTGGAGTTTCAGCTTCAGCATCAGTCCTTCCAAGGGAGGTGACATCTACAAGTTAAGGAGAGAGACTTCAGAAGAAAGCGATCCCACCGATACCTTTAACTCAGACTTTTAGCTTCCAGAATTGTGAGAAGATAAATTTTTTGTTGCTTAAACCACACAGTCTGTGGTCCTTTGTTATGGCAGCCCTATCAGATTAATGAACACATGGTATAACATTTACATCCTATTGACCTTTTTGTCTCCCACTATGCCTTTGACTCACTCCAATCTTTCCATACAGTTGCCAGGGAATCATTTCTTTAAAAAAAAAATTAATTTGGCTGCTCCAGGTCTTAGTTGCAGCATATGGACTCTAGTTCTCTAACCAGGAATCAAACCTGAGCATGGAGTCAGCCACTGGACCACCAGGGAAGCCCCAGGAAATCGTTTCTAAAACCCAAATCTGACGTTTTTGTTTTTCTTCCCAAACTGTCAAAAGCTGTACAGTGATTGCAAGAATCAATTCTAAACACCCTTTATGATTATCTGCTGCTCATTTTGGTAGTTTCCCTTTCACTTCCTCCCATGGACCTCACGAGCAACTTGTGTTCTTGAAAATTAATCTGTTTCTTGCCCTTTTCATAGGTGTCCCCTTGTGCTGAGAAGGTTCTTTTGCAAACCAGACTTATGCTTCTCTAAGCAACACCTAAACAGTTCTTCTACCCTCTCTAAGCCATATATATTCATTTGTTTTTTTCCCTCAAGAGGAATTTTGTTATTTATTTACTTTTTTATGAGTAAAAATTATATATATTTAAGATAACATCATGATGATTTGATATATATTTATATAGTCAAGTTAATTAACACATCCACCACCTCATTTTTTTATTGAAGTATAGTTGATTTACAGTGTTGTGTTAGTTTCTGGTATATAGCAAAGTGATTCAGTTATACATTGTATACATTCTTTTTCATAATCTCTTGCATTATAGTTTATTACAGGATATTGACTAGAGTTCCCTGTGCTATACAGTAGGGTCTTGTTGGTTGTTTATTTTATACATAGTAGAGTGCATCTGCTAATCCCAAACTTCTAATTTATCCCTCCTCGACACTCTCTTCTTGATAACCATAAGTTTGTTTTTTATGTCTGTGAGTCTGTTTTATTTTGTAAATAATTTCATTTATACCATGTTTTAGATTCCACATATAAATGATGTCATGTATCTATCTTTCTCTATCTGATTTACTTCACTTAGTATGATAATCTCTAGGACCACCGATGTTGCTGCAAATGCCAATATTTCATTCTTTTTATGACTGAATAATATTCTATGATATATATTCCATTATATATATATATATGTGTGTGTGTGTGTGTGTGTGTGTGTGTATCACATCTTCTTTATCCATTCCTCTATTGATGGTCACTTAAGTTGCTTCCAACTCTTCACTATTGTAAATACTGTTGCTATGAACATTGAAGTGCATATATGTTTTTGAATTAGAATTTTTATCTTTTCTGGATATAGGCCAGGAGTAGACTAGCTGGATCATACAGTAACTCTATTTTTAATTTTTTGAGGACCCCCCATGCCATTCTCCATAGTGGTTGCAGCAGTTTACATTTCCACCAACAGTGCAGAACCAGTCCCTTGTCTCCATACCCTCTCCAGCATTTATTATTTTTATATTTTTTGATGATGGCTGTTCTGACTGGTTTGAGGTGACATTTCCCTGTAGTTTTGATTTGCCTTTCTCTGATCATTAGTGATTTTGAGCATCTTCTCGTGTGCCTATTGGTCATCTATATGCCTTCTTTGGAGAAATGTCTATTTAGGTCTTCTGCCCACTTTTTGATTGTCTTGTTTGTTTTTTGATATTAGGTTTTTTGAGCTTTTTGCATACTTTGGATATCAGCTACTAGTAAGAATATATGATTTTCAAATATTTCTCCCATTCTGGAGATTGCCTTTTCACTTGGTTGATTGTTTCCTTTGCTATGCAGAAACTCTTTAGTTTGATGTAGTCACACTTGTTTATTTTTGCATTAGTTGCCTGTGCATTTAAAGTCAAATCCAAAAAAATTATTGCAAGAATATTTCATGTAGCTTTCCACTATGATTTCTTCTAAGAGATTTACAGTTTCAGATCTTACATTTAAGTCACTGATCAATTTTGAGTTGATTTTTTGTGTATGGTGTAACATGTCTTCTCTTTCTCTTTTTTTCCTTTTGGTTAAATTTAGCTAAAGCTTTGGTATTTATGTTTTTGAAAAAGCCAACTCTTTATTTTGTTAATACTTTCTATTGTCTTGATAGTCTGTTTTTATTTCTGCTATAATCTTTATTATTTCCTTCTTTCTGCTAGCTTTAGGCTTAGTTTGGTTTTTCCCCCCCAATTCCATGAGCCATAAAGAATATAATTGATTTTAGATATTTTTTTCTTACTGTAAGTAGTTGGTGCTATAAATTTTCCTCTTAGTACTGTTTTTGCTGCATTCCAAGAGTTTGGGTAAGTTTTGTTTCCATTTTTGGTTATCGTAGGTACTTTTTAATTTCCTTTTTGGTTTCTTTTGTGATCCATTGATTGTTCAGGAATGTGTATTTAGTTTCTATTTACTTGTGGATTTTCCAGTTTTCCTCCTGTTACTTATTTCTAGTTTTATTCCATTGTTGTCAAGAAAGCTACTTGATATAATTTCTGTCTTCTTAAATTTGTTGAGCCTTGTTTTGGGGTCCAACATATGACTGATCTGTCATGGGAAAGTTCCACATGAATCTTATTTTAAAATTTTTAATTGGAGGATAATTGCTTTACAGTGTTGTAAGGGTTTCTGCTGTACAACAACATGCCACATGCACTTTAAAATAATATTTATTGGGGCTTCCCTGGTGGGTCCAGTGGTTAAGAGTCTGCCTGCCAGTGCAGGGGACACAGGTTTGATCCCTGGTCTGGGAAGACCCCACATACCACAGAGCAACTAAGCCACAACTACTGAGACAGCACTCAGAAACCACAAGCTGCAACTTCTGAGCCAAAGTGCTGTAACTACTGAAGCCCACAGGCCTAAAGCCTGTGCTCTGCAGTAAGAGAAGCCACCATAACGAGAAGCCTGCACACTGCAATGAAGTGTAGCACCCACTTGCTACAACTAGAGAAAGCCCGCACATGGCAATGACAACTCAGTGCAGCCAAAAATTAAATTAATTAATTAATCCTTTAAAAAAGAATATTTATGTTGTTTTTGTTGTTGAAAGGAATGTTCTATTTGGTCCCTCTGGTCTATCATGTTAATAAAATTCGGTTTTCTTATTGATTTTCTGTCTGGATGATCTATCTATTAAAAGTGAGGTATTTATAAAGACTTTCCTCCTGGCAGAGCCATCATGACAAAGACGCACCCACTGCAGAAGGGTCAGAAAACCCCAACCAGGAGTACGCAAGTATGTCTGGGACTGTAGTGCCTTGCAGAGTCATCAGAGCTATAGAGGCCGTGGACACAGAAGCAAAACCTGTTTCCAGAGAACTGGGTTGGGCAGATGGACCCAAGTTGTAATTTAGGCACAGCCCTGGGAGGCAAGAGGAACCTAAATTGTCTGGGTTTAAGAGTTTACCCCCTGGAAGAACTAAAGGACAAAATAAATGTGTTGAATTACAGAAAAATAAAATTACATTTAATGGCCAGAAAAAAGTGAGGTATTTAAGATCTCTACAATTATTGTATTGCTGTATTCCTTCAGTTGGGATAATATTTGTGTAATACAATGTTGGTGATTATATATTTATAGTCATTATATCTTTTTGACTGATTTATCCCTTATCATTATGTAGTGAACACTTATGTCTCTTTGACTAATTTTTACTATAAGTCTAATATTTTTTAATATAAATAGAGCCATCTCTACTGTCTTTGGTTATCATTTGCATAAAATATCTTTTCTAGCCTTTAACTTTCAGCCTATGTGTGTTTTTTTCTTAATATATATATATTTATTCTTTATTTTATTTATATATAGTATATATACTTTTATTGAAGTATAGTTGACTTACAATGTTTCAGGTACACAGAAGGTGATTCAGTTATACATATACACATATATTATTTTTTGAAATTATTTTCCATTATAGGTTATAACAAGATATTGACTATAGCTCCCTGTGCTGTACAGTAAACCTTTGTTGCTTGTTGTAGATCTGTTTTTTTTTTTTTTTAGAATTAGATATCTAACATTCTATTCATCCTAAGTCAAACAAGTAGAATAAAAATGTCATAACTTTTTAGTTAGGCAAAATTTCATAAGTTTTCTAAAATATATATGTTATAGGTATCATTTACATAAAACAATCCGAAGAGAAGAAAGTACAAGAGAGTTACCCAGTGAGCAAAAGGAACTGAAAATGATATTGACCAAGTAAAAACAAAACTAACTAAAACACAAACCAGAAAACAAAACCAAGGCAGAATGCCAACTGGGGAACAAAGCAAAAAACCCAAAACAAACTAACAAACATGGTGAAAAGAAGAAAGAAAAAAACAGAAAAGCAAAGTTAAATAGAATTATAAACAAAGATTTATATGTATTAAAGAGTTACTATTGCAAGAATAGAACAATAAGAAAAACAAAGCAAAAAATGCTTTTAAATAAAGAGAAGAAAAAACTCTTGGAACCACACACTATATATATATATATATATATATAAAGGGAATAAAGAGTGTAATTTTTTTTAAAAGTTCTCAACAGCATAGAGTTAATAGTAATCATAAAATCAACAACCACAGCAACAGAGAGGGGGGAAAGAAAAGAAGAAAAAAAATCCACAGCCAACTACAGAATAAACCAAAATATAAGAATAATAATAAAATTTTTTTTGACATCTCAGCTGTCAGCATCCTTTCCCTCACTGTGAGTCACAGTCTACCTCCACCTCCCTAGGATGCCCTCCAATACTCGGCTGGTCTCTGGACCTGCTGTGGGGACAACTCCAATCTGGCCCTACTACTGCATGTTCTTGCCTCCAACATCCACAGCTGTGAGAGCTAGTGTGTTTTCTTTTGTGGGAACTCTCACTGTCTTTTTTTATATATTCCATAGACACAAAGTAGTAGTTGATCGTGTGGGTTGAACCCGCAACTTGTACAGCTGGTGGTAATGTTTTTGATCCTCTTCTTTAGCCATACTGCCCCTGGGACTCAATTGTGGTTTTATCTCCACCTGTGCATGTGGGTCTTCCACAGGAGTTTGCTCCTGAGGCTATGCTGGAGGACTTGGGTCTGCCCTAGTGAGGACTGGGTATGGAGGTGGTACAGCTGCTTGGATCATGGGGACCCTAGCCATGCCAGGTATGCAGGCGAGCTGATGTCCAGAGGAACAGGAGATAATGGTGCTCTGAGGGCTTTCTCTAGGCTCTGGCAGCTCTGCCCCAGTGGGGATTGAGTGTAGAGGTGGCATGGCTGCTTGGATCACAGGGACCCTGGCAATGTCAAGTATGCCGGGGAGCCAGTGGCAATTCTCACAGGACATGTGGTGCTATTAGAGTTTTTATCCAGCCCCCTGGCAGCTCTGTTCCAGTGAGGGTTGAGTGTGCAAGTGGTGCAGCTGTTTGGATCATGGGGACCCTGGTGGCACCAAGTATGCAGGGACACCGGCAGCCTCCGTCACAGGAGCTATGGCATCATTAGAATCTTTTTTCTAACCTCTGGCAGGTAGCGTTCAAATGGCCTCTTTGGGCCTTCTCTGTTGCTTTGTGCATCTGACACTTAAAGGGGAACCCCTGGCTGGGGTCCTTTTCTATTGCTCAGTGTGTCAGGCATTTAAAGGGCCACCTTCTCTGGGGTCTTTCTCTATTGGTCACCTGTTGATGCTGGCTGTGGGGAGACAGAGAGAATATAATGATGGTTTCACGTCCGGCACATGACTCAGCATTATTGCCTTGCCTGGCTTTCCTCCAAAGGCATTTCCCACTGCCATCTCCTCCCTCATCTCCCCACAGTCAATAGCAGACTTCTCCCTGGGATTGCTCTCCAATCCCTATACTCCAGCTCCCAGCTGCTGTGCATTCCAAGGACTTTTGTCCCTGTCCAGGGCATGTAGGGCTGCGGCAAGGATTGTCTGTGTGGTTCTTGTTCCATTCAGATTGTCACAGATCAGCTGCTGCACTCTCCAATGGCTTCAAGTCCTTCTCCACTGTCCCAAGGGCTTCCCTGGTGGCTCAGATGGTAAAGAATCTGCCTGCAGTGTGGGAGACCTGAGTTCAATCCCTGGGTTGGGAAGATCCCCTGGAGGAGGGCGTGGCAATCCACTCCAGTATTCTTACCTGGAGAATCCCCATAGCTAGAGGAGCCTGGCAGGCTACAGTCCACAGGATCGCAAAGAATGGGACACAACTGAGTCACTAAGCACAGCACTGTCCCAAACAATTGCCCCAGTCTGGGGATTTGACCCCTGCTTCAGTTCTCCCACTCCCTGGGTGCAGATCCAGTCCTGCTCACTCTGCTGTTTTTCCCCTCCTCCCTTCATCCTACTGAGTTTTGCGTGGATCTATATATTCCTTTCCCATGATCAGAAGGAACTCTTGATCGCTCTCAGCTGGCATTCTGCCAAGATTTTCTGTGTCTGAAGGTGTATTCCTGATGCATCTGTGAAGAGAGATGTAACGCACATCCACCTTCACCTCCACCATCTTCTCTCCTTCTTAAGAGTGGAGATTTTAGCAAAGAGGAGCTGAAACCCTGAAGATTATTCCCAGGAACTGAAACAAATGGATTTCCTGGAGAGATTTCAAAATTGGTTGGGATCTTTGACTCCTTTTTTTCCTCTTATTTTCTTCTTCTTTGAACTGGAATGTTTATAACTGTGATCTTATGCCTGCCCCATCACTGTATCTGGGGAGTAGGTAATTCTTTCTTAACTTTTATGGGTTTATAGGTGGAGAAGAATTGCACCCTAGGATGTCTTATACCCAGAGTCTCAATGACACATTATTTAGATCATGTATGTAATGAGACTTGTGAACTTTTGTTGATTCTTTATTGGGCTGGGATTTTGGAAGAGGTTGATATGGAATTCATTTATTTTCCATGTGAGATGAAATCTTTGGGGGTTAGAATGTGGACTTTAGTAGGCAGAAAAATGCTCTTCCAGAGATGTCTGTGGCTTAATCCACGTAAACTGTGGATATGTTACATGGCATAGAAAAATGGAAATAAAGTTAAGATGGAAACAGGATTGATAATAAGTCAATCTTAAAATAAGAAAACAATCCTAGTTTATCTGGAGTGGGGGACTGATATAGTCATGTGTTCTTTAACATGGAAGTGGAAAGCAGAATAAGAAATTTAGAATAGTATATGGTAAGATTCACTGTTAATGCCTTTAAGATTCAATAAAGACAAGGAAAGTTGAAAGCCTCTAAAAGATGGAAAGGGCAAGGAAACAGCATCTCTTAGGGGTTCCAGTAAGAAATTCAGCCCTCGTTGATTTCACCCCAGTAGGATTCATTGTGAACTTCTGAAAAATGTAACTGTAAAAAAAGAATTTTTATTGCCTTAAGTTACTAAGTTTATTGTAAGCACCCATAGAAAAATAAGACAGTAAGCAAAATATTGGACTTAGCAAAGAAGGACTTCCATGCAGTTATTGTAAATAGGTTCAAATAACTAAAACAAACCATGTTTTATATAATATAAAAAACTATGATGATAGTTTATCAAATTTGTTTGAATTCTTCTACTGAGTGCTTTAAGGGTCTTGGGTGCAGCAATAACTTGAGACTTGGTACACAAAAGCTTTTCAAACCTACGCTTGCATTGTTTTTGTTAACATCCCATTGGCCTCAGTAAGTCCCTTGACCAAGACCACAGTCTGGTAGGTACCTCTAAATAAGAGGATATAAAACATTCCACTGCAAAAGCATGACTGCTAGGAGGGAAAGAATTTGTAGGCTTTATATAGTCTTGTGTAGGAGTAGAGGGTTTTCTTTACAGACCATCTTTTATCTTGATAAATACACTATTTTTATTAATAATTGACTTTGGGGCCTTAATTTCTGAGAGATAAATATTTGATATATTAACACATTGAAGTTTCAAAGTTATTTCTTTGGCTTAACTGAGAAGATGTAGGATAAAGCCTTCCTCTCTTAGATGTGTAACTAACTTGTATATTGAGAAAGCAAGAGAGTTCCAGGAAAACATCTATTTCTGCTTTATTGATTATGCCAAGCCTTTGACTGTGTGGATCGCAATAAACTGTGGAAAATTCTGAAAGAGATGGAAATACCAGACCACCTGATCTGCCTCTTGAGAAACCTATATGCAGGTCAGGAAGCAACAGTTAGAACTGGACATGGAACAACAGACTGGTTCTAAATAGGAAAAGGAGTATGTCAAGGCTGTATATTGTCACCCTGCTTATTTAACTTATATGCAGAAGTATATCATGAGAAACGCTGGACTGGAAGAAGCACAAGCTGGAATCAAGATTGCTGGGAGAAATATCAATAACCTCAGATATGCAGATGACACCACCCTTATGGCAGAAAGTGAAGAGGAACTCAAAAGCCTCTTGATGAAAGTGAAAGTGGAGAGTGAAAAAGTTGGCTTAAACCTCAACATTCAGAAATGAAGATCATGGCATCTGGTGCCATCACTTCATGGGAAATAGATGGGGAAAGAGTGGAAACAGTGTCAGACTTTATTTTTTTGGGCTCCAAAATCACTGCAGATGGTGATTGCAGCCATGAAATTAAAAGACGCGTACTCCTTGGAAGGAAAGTTATGACCAACCTAGATAGAATATTGAAAAGCAGAGACATTATTTTGCCAATAAAGGTCCGTCTAGTCAAGGCTATGGTTTTTCCAGTGATCATGTATGGATGTGAGAGTTGGACTGTGAAGAAAGCTGAGAGCCGAAGAATTGATGCTTTTGAACTGTGGTGTTGGAGAAGACTCTTGAGAGTCCCTTGGACTGCAAGGAGATCCAACCAGTCCATTCTGAAGGAGATCAGCCCTGGGATTTCTTTGGAAGGAATGATGCTAAAGCTGAAACTCCAGTACTTTGGCCACCTCATGCGAAGAGTCGACTCATTGGAAAAGACTCTGATGCTGGGAGGGATTGGGGGCAGGAAGAGAAGGGGACAACAGAAGATGAGATGGCTGGATGGCATCACTGACTCGATGGATGTGAATCTGTGTGAACTCCGGGAGTTGGTGATGGATAGGGAGGCCTGGTGTGCTGCGATTCATGGGGTCGCAAAGAGTCGGACATGAATGAGCAACTGAACTGAACTGAAGTTCAGAAGGAAAACTATACCCTTAAAGAATAGAGCCATAAGAATAGGAAGTCAGCATGATATGAATAGTCATGCAGAGAATTCTGGCCATAACCCTAAGTCTCTTGGCTATTTTTTATTTTTATTTTTTGGCCGCATCACATGACGCCTGGGATCCTGGTTCTTCAACCAGGGATTGAACCTGCATTCCCCTGCATTGGGAGCATAGAGTCTTAACCATTGGACCACCTGGGAAGTCCTTCTTGAATCTTTTAAAAATCATTTTAATTAAAGTGCAACATATCTATAAAAGAGTGCAAAAGTCCTAAGTATAGCATATAGTCTAATGAATTACCACAAAAGTAACAAGTCCAAGTAACAAAAACACAGGTTAAGAAATAAAACTGCTAACATATAAATACTTCATTTTCCTTTGCAGAGTTAGTATTATCCTGATTTCTAATACCATAAAACTATTTTTCTTTTTTTAAACTCTATATAAAAGGGAATTATAGTTTCCTTTACTCATCATTGTATCATCAAGATTGATCCACGTTATTGTGTGGGGAAACAGTCTATTTGTTGTCACTGTAATGTAGTGTATTTGTTCTCTTCTTAATGTACTGTACAGCTAAGATGATGCTTCTGTGAACATTCTTATACAGGCCTTTGGGTCACATTTGTACTTCTTTCTGTTATGTATCTGTATATGGTGAAGCATATGAAATGCATACGTTGAATTTTTCATTTATATACCTACCAGCTTCCCTGGTGACTCAGACAGTAAAGAATCCTCCTGCAAAGCGGGAGACCCAGGTTTGATCCTTGGGTTGGGAAGATCCCCTGAAGGAGGGCATGGAAACCCACTCTGGTAACCTTGCCTGGAGAATCACCATGGACAGAGAAGCCTAGCAGGCTACAGTCCATGGGGTTACAAAGGGTCAGATACGATTGAGCAACTTACTTACCAGCAGCATATAAATGTTCCAGTTCCTCCACATCCTTAGCAACATGTGAAACTATCATGTTCAACCATTTGGTGTATGCTAAGTAACATGTCTATTACTCCAGGTGTTTCTTGACTTCCTACTTTTGCATTCCAGTCCCTATAATGAAAAGGACATCTTTTTTGGGTGTTAGTTCTAAGAGGTCTTGTAGGTCTTCATAGAACTGTTCAACTTCTAACAGGCAAATTTGGCCTTGGAATACGGAATGAAGCAGGGCAAAGGCTAATAGAGTTTTGCCAAGAGAATGCACTGGTCATAGCAAACACCCTCTTCCAAAAACACAGGAGAAGACTCTACACATGGACATAACCAGATGGTCAACACCAAAATCAGATTGATTATATTCTTTGCAGCCAAAGATGGAGAAGCTCTATACAGTCAGCAAAAACAAGACTGGGAGCTGACTGTGGCTCAGATCATGAACTCCTTATTGCCAAATTCAGACTTAAGTTTAAAAAAGTAGGGAAAACTACTAGACCATTCAGGTATGACCTAAATCAAATCCCTTGTGACTATACAGTCGAAGTGAGAAATAGATTTAAGGGACTAGATCTGATAGACAGAGTACAGGATGAACTATGGACGGAGGTTCGTGACATTCTACAGGAGACAGGGATCAAGACCATCCCCATGGAAAAGAAATGCAAAAAAGCAAAATAGCAGTCTGAGAAGGCCTTACAAATAGCTGTGAAAAGAAGAGAAGCGAAAAGCAAAGGAGAAAAGGAAAGATATAAACATCTGAATGCAGAGTTCCAAAGAATAGCAAGGAGAGATAAGAAAGCCTTCCTCAGAGATCAGTGCAATGAAATAGAGGAAAACAACAGAATGGGAAAGACTAGAGATCTCTTCAAGAAAATCAGAGATACCAAGGGAATATTTCATGCACAGATGGCTGGATAAAAGACAGAAATGGTATGGACCTAACAGAAGCAGAAGATATTAAGAAGAGGTGGGAAGAATATGCAGAACTGTACAAAAAAAGATCTTCACGACCCAGATAATCACAATGGTGTGATCACTCACCTACAGCCAGACATCCTGGAATGTGAAGTCAAGTGGGCCTTAGAAAGCATCACTATGAACAAAGCTAGTGGAGATGATGGAATAGCTCCAGTTGAGCTATTTCAAATCCTGAAAGATGATGCTGTGAAAGTGCTGCACTCAATATGCCAGCATATTTGGAAAACTCAGCAGTGGCCACAGGACTGGAAAAGGGCAGTTTTCATTCCAATTCCAAAGAAAGGCAATGCCAAAGAATGTTCAAACTATCGCACAATTGCACTCATCTCACATGCTAGCAAAGTAATTGCTCAAAATTCTCCAATCCAGGCTTCAACAGTACGTGAACCATGAACTTCCAGGTGCTCAAGCTGAATTTAGAAAAGGCAGAGGAACCAGAGATCAAATTGCCAATATCCGTTGGATCATTGAAAAAGCAAGAGAGTTCCAGAAAAACATCTATTTCTGCTTTATTGACTATGCCAAGCCTTTGACTGTGTGGGTCGCAATAAACTGTGGAAAATTCTTCAAGAGATGGGAATACCAGGCCATCTGACCTGCCTCTTGAGAAACCTGTATGCAGGCCAGGAAGCAACAGTTAGAACAGGACATGGAACAACAGACTGGTTCCAAATAGGAAAAGGAGTACGTCAAGGCTGTATATTGTCACCCTGCCTATTTAACTTATATGCAAAGTACATCATGAGAAACGCTGGGCTGGAAGAAGCACAAGCTGTAATCAAGATTGCTGGGAGAAATATGAATAATCTCAGATATGCAGATGACACCACCCTTATGGCAGAAAGTGAAGAGGAACTAAAAAAGCCTCTTGATGAAAGTGAAAGAGGAGAGTGGAAAAAGTTGGCTTAAACCTCAACATTCAGAAATTAAGATCATGGCGTCTGGTCTCATCACTTTATGGCAAATAGATGGGGAAAAAGTGGAAACAGTGTCAGACTTTATTTTTCTGGGCTCCAAAATCACTGCAGATGGTGATTGCAGTCATGAAATTAAAAGACGCTTTCTCCTTGGAAGGAAAGTTATGCCCAACCTAGACAGCATATTAAAAAGCAGAGATATTACTTTGCCAACGAAGGTCCGTCTAGTCAAGGCTATGGTTTTTCCAGTGGTCATGTATGGATGTGAGAGTTAGACTGTGAAGAAAGCTGAGCACTGAGGAATTGATGCTTTTGAACTGTGGTGCTGGAGAAGACTCTTATGAGTCCCTTGGACTGCAAAGAGATCCAAACAGTGCATCCTAAAGGAGACCAGTCCTGGGTGTTCATTGGAAGGACTGATGCTGAGGCTGAAACTCCAATACTTTGGCCACCTCATGTGAAGAGTTGACTAATTGGAAAAGACCCTGATGCTGGGAGGGATTGGGGGCAGGAGAAGAAGGGGATGACAGAGGATGAGATGGCTGGATGGCATCACCGACTCAATGCACATGAGTTTGGGTGAACTCCGGGAGTTGGTGATGGACAGAGGGGCCTGGCGTGCTGTGATTCATGGGGTCACAAAGAGTTGGACACGACGAGCGACTGAACTGAACTGAAGTAACATGTCACTGACAGTTTAATTGACTTGATAGTTAATAAGTATTGACACCCTTTTTAGTGGCCATCTAGATACCTGATTTCATGACGTGCTTGCTCATGCCTTTTTCACACTCTGTGGTAAGCAAGCAAGATATAAATTCCCATCCTCTTTACTTTACATCTGCTGAACTATCACATTATTTTCTTTGCTTTTTTGACTGGAGCATTTTAGTAAATTCTATGGTTCCAACCCAGCTTTCCTCCTCGAATCATGAATCTTCATAGGATAAAAGACAGACAGAGGAGGCTGGGATGAAATTTTATAATGAAAAAAAATTGACATTTTGACAGGAAGGTTTTCAAAAGGGGCAAAGTTGATAATCTTCAGTAAACATGTTGACTTGAGGTGGTATGGAAATGTTTCATGTGAACAGTTTCCTTTTCTAGATAAGTAATTAGGGTTGAATATGTGCTTATACAGCACATTTTGCCACTTAAACAGTAGCGCAGTTCAACTTCTTCAGCTTTGCATTTCTTTCTACAGAATCCTTGGTTATTCTCACATTTCTTTTCTTTCTCCATCGTCTGTCTTCTTGGTAAATTCTTCATGCTTCCTGAGAAAGATATGACTATGGTTAATCGCTATACAACCATGATAACAAGACATAAAATGTTAAGGACATAGGAGCTATAATAAACATCATCTGGATTCAAATCCAGGCTCTGTTATTTGCTACACCTTGGTTTTTGAATAAGTAACTTTGTCTCTCTGTCTGTCTATTGCTTTCAGCTCTACAATGTCAATAACAGTAAGCTACTTCTTGAAGTTTTGTGATTATTGAACGAGTTAATATTTTAAAATGCTTAGAATGCTGTCTGGCCCTTACTAAAATGGAAACAAACTTTAGGTTTTGTTGTTGTTCCTATTGTTATTTTTTTCTTGAAATTTTATTTTATTACTTTATTTTTTTAATTGGAGGATAATTGCTTTACAATATTGTTTCAGTGCCTGCTATACATCAACATGAATCAGCCTTAGGTATACATGAGTCCCCTCCCTCTTGAACCTCCCTCCCACCTCCCACCCCATTCCATCTCTCTAGGTTGTCACAAAACATCAGATTTGAGTTCCGAGTATCATACAGCAAATTCCCAATGGCTATCTATTTCACATCTGGTAATGTATATGCTTCAATCATACTCTCTAAATTCATCCCACCTTCTCCTCCCACTGTGCCCCCAAGTCTGTTTTTATGTCTGCATCTCCTTTGCTGGCCTGCAAATATGTTACCAGTACAATTTTTCTAGATTCTGTGTATATGCATTCATATATGATATTAATTTTTCTCTTTCTCCCTTACTTCACTCTGTATAATAGGCTCTAGTTTCATCCACCTCATTAGAACTGACTCAAGGCGTCCCTTTTTATGTCTGAGTAATATTCCATTTTATATATGTACCATAGCTTCCTTATCCATTCATCTGTCAGTGGACATCTAGGTTGCTTCCATGTCCTGGCTATTGTAAATAGTGGTACAATGTACATTGGAGTCCATGTGTCTTTTTTGATTATGTTTACCTCAGTTTATATGCCCAGTAGTGGGTTGTTCAGTCATATGATATTTTTATTCTTAATTTTTAAAGGAATCTCCATACAGTTCTCCATAGTGGCTGTATCAATTTACATTCCCACCAACAGGGCAAGAGAGTTCCCTTTTATCCACACCCTCTCCAGCATTTATTGTTTGTAGGTTTTTGATAACAGCCATTCTGATGGGTGTGAGGTGATATCTCATTATAGTTTTGATTTCCATTTCTATAATAAGTAGGGATATTGAGCATCTTTTCACATGTCTGTTAGCTAGCCATCTGTATGTCTTTTTTTGGATAAATGTCTGTTTAGGTCTTCTCTCTGCTTTTTCTTACTTTCTTTTTTTAATTTATTTATTTTAATTGGAGGCTAATTACTTTACAATACTGTAGTGGGTTTTGCCATACATTGACATGAATCAACCATGGGTATACATGTGTTCCCATCCTGAACCCTCCTCCCACCTCCCTCCCCATCCCATCCCTCAGGGTCAACCCAGTGCACCAGCCCTGAGCACCCTGTTTCATGCATTGAACCTGACTGGTGATCTGTTCTACATATGATAATATACATGTTTCAATGCCGTTCTCTCAAATCATCCCATCCTCACTTTCTCCCACAGAGTCCAAAAGACTGTTCTATACATTTGTGTCTCTTTTGCTGTCTCGCATATAGGGTCATCGTTACCATCTTTCTAAATTCCATATATATGCGTTAGTATACTGCATTGATGTTTTTCATTCTGACTTACTTTACTCTGCATAATAGGCTCCAATTTCATCCACCTCATTAGAACGGATTCAAATGTATTCTTTTTAATGGCTGAGCAATATTCTGTTGTGTATATGTACCACAGCTTTCTTATCCATTCATCTGCCAATGGACATCTAGGTTGCTTCCGTGTCCTGGCTATTGTAAACAGTGCTGCAATGAACATTGGGGTACACATGTCTCTTTCAATTCTGGTTTCCTCAGGGTGTATGCCCAGCAGTGGGATTGCTGGGTCATATGGCAGTTCTATTTCCAGTTTTTTAAGGAATCTCAATACTGTTCTCCATAGTGGCTGTACTAGTTTGCATTCCCACCAACAGTGTAAGAAGGTTCCCTTTTCTTCACACTCTCTCCAACATTTATTGTTTGTAGACTTTTGGATAGCAGCCATTCTGGCCGGCATGAGATGGTACCTCATTGTGGTTTTGATTTGCATTTCTCTGATAATGAGTGATGTTGAACATCTTTTCATGTGTGTTAGCCATCTGTATGTCTTCTTTGAAGAAATGTTTGTTTAGTTCTTGGCCCATCTTTTGATTGGGTCGTTTATTTTTCTGGTATTGAGCTTCATGAGCTGCTTGTATATTTTTGAAATTAATTCTTCTTCAGTTGCTTCATTTGCTATTATTTTCTCCCATTCTGAAGGCTGTCTTTTCACCTTGCTTAGAGCTTCATTTGTGTGCAAAAGCTTTTAAGTTTAATTAGGTCCCATTTGTTTATTTTTGCTTTTATTTCCATTACTCTGGGAGGTGGGTCATAGAGGATCCCGCTGTGATTTATGTCAGAGAGTGTTTTGCCTATGTTTTCCTCCAGGAGTTTTATAGTTTCTGGTCTTACATTTAGATCTTTAATCCATTTTGAATTTACTTTTATTTATGGTGGTAGAAGTGTTCTAGTTTCATTCTTTTATAAGTGGTTGACCAGTTTTGCCAGCACCACTTGTTAAAGAGATTGCCTTTTTTCCATTGTATATTCTTGCCTCCTTTGTCAAAGATAAGGTGTCCATAGGTGCATGAATTTATCTCTGGGCTTTCTATTTTGTTCCATTGATCTATATTTCTGTCTTTGTGCCAGTACCATACTGTCTTGATGACTGTAGCTTTGTAGTATAGCCTGAAGTCAGGCAGGTTGATTCCGCCAGGTCCATTCTTCTTTCTTAAAATTGCTTTGGCTATTTGAGATTTTTTGTATTTCCATACAAATTGTGAAATTATTTGTTCTAGTTGTGTAAAAAATACCATTGGTAGCTTGATAGGGATTGCATTGAATCTATAGATTGCTTTAGGTAGTATATTCATTTTCACTATATTGATTCTTCCAATCCATGAACATGGTATATTCCTCCATCTATTTGCATCCTCTTTGATTTCTTTCATCAGTGTTTTATAGTTTTCTATATATAGGTCTTTTGTTTCTTTAGGTAGATTTATTCCTAAGTATTTTATTCTTGTCATTGCAATAGTGAATGGAATTGTTTCCTTAATTTCTCTTTCTGTTTTTTCATTGTCAGTGTATAGGAATGCAAGTGATTTCTGAGTGTTAATTTCATATCCTGTAACTTTACTATATTCATTGATTAGCTCTATTAATTCATTGATTAGTTTTCTGGTGGAGTCTTTAGCATTTCTATGTAGAGGATCATGTCATCTGCAAACAGTGAGAGTTTTACTTCTTCTTTTCCAATCTGTATTCATTTTATTTCTTTTTCTTCTCTTATTGCTGTGGTGAAAACTTCCAAAACTATGTTGAATAGTAGTGGTGAGAGTGGGCACCCTGTCTTTCAATTTTTCACCATTGAGGATAATGTTTGCTGTGGGTTTGTCATATATAGCTTTTATTATGTTGAGGTATGTTCCTTCTGTTCCTGCTTTCTGGAGGGTTTTTATCATAAATGGATGTTGAATTTTGTCAAAGGCTTTCTCTGCATTGATTGAGATAATCATATGGTTTTTATCTTTCAATTTGTTAATGTGGTGTATTACATTGACTGATTTCTGGATATTAAAGAATCCTTGCATCCCTGGGATAAAGCCCCCTTGGTCATGATGTATGATCTTTTTAGTATGTTGTTAGATTCTGTTTGCTAGGATTTTGTTAAGGATTTTTGCATCTGTGTTCATCAGTGATATTGGCCTGTAGTTTTCTTTTTTTGTGACATCTTTGTCTGGTTTTGGTATTAGGGTGATGGTGGCCTCACAGAATGAGTTCGGAAGTTTATCTTCCTCTGCAATTTTCTGGAAGAGTTTGAGTAGGATAGCTGTTGGCTCTTCTCTAAATTTTTGGTAGAATTCAGCTATGAAGCCATCTGGTTCTGGACTTTTGTTTGGTGGAAGACTTCTGATTACAGTTTAGATTTCTCTGCTTGTGATGGGTCTGTTAAAATTTTCTATTTCTTCGTGGTTCAGTTTTGGAAAGTTATACTTTTCTAAGAATTTGTCCATTTCTTCCAAATTGTCCATTTTATTGGCATATAGTTGCTGATAGTAGTCTCTTATGAGCCTTTGTATTTCTGTGTTGTCTGTTGTGATTTCTCCATTTTCATTTCTAATTTTGTTGATTTGATTCTTCTCCCTTTCTTTCTTGATGAGTCTGGCTAATGGTTTGTCAAGTTTATCTTCTCAAAGAACCAGCTTTTAGCTTTATTTTTGCTATGGTCTCTTTTGTTTCTTTTCCATTTATTTTTGCCCTAATTTTTATAATTTCTTTCCTTCTACTAGCCATGGAGTTCTTCATTTCTTCCTTTTCTAGTTGCTTTGGGTGTAAGTAAGTAAGTGAAGTCACTCAGTCGTGTCCGACTCTTTGCGACCCCATGGACTACAACCTACCAGGCTCCTCTGTCCATGGGATTTTCCAGGCAATAGTACTGGTGTGGATTGCCATTTCCTTCTCCAGTGGATCTTCCCAACCCAGGGATCGAACCCAGGTCTCCCACATTGTAGACAGAAGTTTTACTGTCTGAGCCACCAGGGAAGTTATTTTGCTTTAGGTGTATGCTATGCTAAGTCACTTCAGTCGTGTCCAACTCTGTGCGACCCCATAGATGGCAGCCCACCAGGCTCCCCCGTCCCTGGGATTCTCCAGGCAAGAACACTGGAGTGGGTTGCCATTTCCTTCTCCAATGCATGAAAGTGAAAAGTGAAAGTGAAGTTTCTCAGTCGTGTCTGACTCTTAGCGACCCCATGGATTGCAGCCTAACAGGCTCCTCCATCCATGGGATTTTCCAAGCAAGAGTACTGGAGTGAGAGTTAGGTTATTTATTTGACTTTTTTTTGTTTCTCAACGTAAGCCTGTATTGCTAGGAACCTACCCCTTAGCACTGCTTTTTCAGTGTCCCATAGGTTTTGGGTTGTTGTGTTTTCATTTTAATTCATTTCTATGCATATTTTGATTTCTTTTTTGATTTCTTCTGTGATTTGTTGGTTATTCAGAAGCGTGTTGTTTAGCCTCCATATGTTGGAATTTTTAATAGCTTTTTTTCCTGTAGTTGACATCTAACCTTACTGCACTGTGATCAGAAAAGATGCTTGGAATGATTTCAATTTTTTTTTTTTAATTTACCAAGGCTAGATTTATGGCCCAGGATGTGATCTATCCTGGAGAAGATGTGTGCACTTTTGTGTGTACTTGAGAAAAAGGTGAAATTCATTGTTTTGGGGTGAAATGTCCTATAGATATCAATTAGGTCTAACTGATCCATTTTATCATTTAAAGTTTGTGTTTCCTTGCCAATTTTCTGTTTAGTTGATCTATCCATAGGTGTGAGTAGGGTATTAAAGTCTCCCACTATTATTGTGTTATTGTTAATTTCCCCTTTCATACTTGTTAGCATTTTCCTTACATATTGTGGTGCTCCTATGTTGGGTGTATATATATTTATAATTGTTATATCTTCTTCTTGGAGTGATCCTTTGATCATTATGTAGTGTCCTTTTCTGTCTGCTTTTTGATTGGGTTGCTTGTTTTTCTGCTATTGACCTGTATGACCTGCTTCATCTTTGTTGGTTTTTCTTTTGCTATTATTTTGTATCTTTCTGCCTTTTCACATTGTTCATAATTTCGCCAGACTTCCAAAAAGGCAAGCCAATTCCTCAGAATGAAGTAGGGCAAAAGATAGAGATGGAAAAAAGAGACAAAGGATTTCAGAATGGGGACTTGTGCCCCTGGGAGGTAGTCGTGAAGGAGGAAAAGTATCCACACACTCAGAAACTCCCTCATGAGTGGGGATGAGGGAGAACCCTTCAAAACCTCAAAGGAGAACACTGCAACAGGTGCTTGGAAGGCAAAACAAAGAGAATTCACCACAGAGATAGCTGCCAAACAGCACTTCCCAGCCAGGAAGCAACTTACATGTTCACCATGGTGAGTGGGGGCTGGGTGCTGAGGCTTGTGCTTCGGGGGTCAGATCCTAGGGAGAGGACCAGGGTTGACTGTCACGAAGATACTCTTAGGGGGCTAGTATGACACAGTGGAAGGAGTCCAAGCAAAAGCATGGGCCTCCCAGAGAGGCAAGAGATGATTGCCATGGGGACCCTCTAGCTCCCTGCACTCACAAATCGCAGGAAGCTGCCTTTGTGAATTCCAGAGGTGGGATGAGCAATGGCTATGGACTGCCAATACCAGAAGTAGACAGTCCTGTTCAAAGCTAGCGCCAAAGTAGCAAAGTAGCAGGAGTGCCAGAAGTGTAAATAGATGTAACTACAGTTTCTATTCCCAGAGAATGCAAGCAGACAGGCCACTGCCAAAGCCAGGTAGAGTGCCTGAGGCAGCAAACTAAAGGCTGCCCCTGTGGCCCTGACCCGGAGGTAGCAGCTGCCACCGAGCCATGAGAAGGCACATGTTACTGCCCACACCTTTCCAGGAGCCTATGCAGCTTGGTTCTTCCTAGGGACCCACAACCCGAAGCCAATACCTCTGGGAGAGTGCATGGCCTGCCTCAGACTGTAGCAACATTCTGCAGGACTCTGCCTCTGTGGGCACTCCCCTGTACATCCCCATGTGGCAGTCGTATCCCTCCCTCTCTCCAGCCCAAATGAGTGAACCCTCTTGTCTGGGCAGGGAACAGACATCAGATGGCGGCCTAAAAGCAGAGACAGGACCAGAACCAAAGCAGAGCACCAGGGGCTGTGTGACTGAAGAAGCGGAAGGGAATTCACTCCTGTAGCAGCAGGTGCAGTGGATTAAATCCCCCATCCACCATTAGCTTTAAAAAAAAAAGGGCTTCCCAGGGGGGTCAGATGGTAAAGAATCTGCCTGCCATGCAGGAGACCTGGGTTCGATCCCTGGGTCAGGAAGGTACCCTGGAGAAGGGCATGGCAACCCACTCTAGTATTCTTGCCTGGAGAATCCCATGGACAGAGGAGCTTGGCAGCTACAGTCCATGGGATTGCAAAGGGTTGGACACGACTGAGCAACTAACATTTCATTAGCTTAAGATCGTGGACTTTAAGGGCAATTGTGGGCACTGGAAGTAAGAACAAGCTGGAGTAAGGCCAGATCTGAGTAGGAACTGACTCCCCAGTATTCACAGCAGGCCCAGAGACCTCCCTAGAAATATTGGAGGGCTTCCTGACTAGGCAGACTGGCTGGTGTTCACTGTGTGGAGACTTCAAGGGAGGACTTAGGAAGATATTCTCACTACCACTCTCTCTATATATAAATATATATATATTTTTTCTTTCTCATATTGTTCTAATATAGTTCTCCCTTTATTATTCCTTTCTTTAAAAACATTTTATTTTTAAATACAATTATTTTTTTACAATACTCTTTAGTCATATTGCATTTTTTTCCATGTTTTTGGATTTTGTATTTTTGCAAGTCTAGTTTTTAGTATTAATTTACACTTAGGGGTTTGTTTTGGCTTGGTTGCTCTCTTCTTTTTTCTTTTTTGAACTTTTTATTTTATACTGGGGTATAGCCAATTAACAATGTTGTGATAGTTTCATGTGAACAGTGAAGGGACTTGGCCATATATATGTGTGTATCCATTCTCCTCCAAACCTCACAACCATCCAAGCTGCCACTTAACATTAAGTGGAGTTCCATGTGTTATATAATAGGTCTTTTTTTCAGTTGTATTTATATTTGTTAATTATGGATGTATATATATATATATCACAAAACTAGGTCAATAATGGATGGATACACATATATTCATGTATATGTGCTTTGTAATCCTTATAATATAAATAATTACCTCGAGTCATCTCCCAACTTATTACATACAAATAATGTAACCAAGAAACAAGGGGGTCTCCTTATTGAAATCAAACCACAATTATCCACTATTTAGATAATAATAGCACATTTAAGACTTGTTCTGAGTAATAAACAATCTGACTGTTAAGTCACATCCTAATTTATTTCATATGTGAATAAAACTAGTCAAGGTCCTTGTTTATTTATACATGGAATTTAAAAAATAAATACAAATGAACTTACAAAACAGAATGAGACTCACAGACAGACAATGGACTTATGAGGAAGGGCTAGTTAAGGAGTTGGGGATGGGCTGTGTTTAGAATGGAGCTCTTTTTTTTTGATTCCTGTTTTTATAATTTTTTCTTTTTTTTTTTCTTCTTTTCTCGTAGTAAGTATGTGAGTCTGGGTGTTTGAGTGTTGTTTTCACCCCACTCACACCAATGGACAGATCATCAAGATAGGAAATTAATATGGAAACACAAGCATTAAACAATACATTGGACCAGTTGGACCTAATTAACATTTATGGGGCATCAGCATTAATAGTAAAGAACCTGCCTACCAATGCAGGAGACAAAAGTGGTGTGGGTTTGATCCCTGGATTGGGAAGATCCCCTGGAGAAATGACAACCTACTCCAGTATTCTTGTCTGAAAAATTCCATGGACAGAGGAGCCTGGTCCATGGGGTCGCAAAGAGTTGGGCATCACTGAGCGACTTTCACTCACTCATTCATTCACTTGGGTTCCAAGTAGATCAAGTAGGTTTCAATTTTCTTATTGAAGTAGATTGTTTAAAATAGTTCCTAGAGATGAATTATTCCAGATGGATATATTAATCATTGGGCTTCCTTGATAGCACAGTTGATAAAGAATCTGCCTGCAATGCAGGAGACCCAGGTTCAATTCCTGGGTTGCGAAGATCCCCTGGAGAAGGGTGATAGGCTACCCACTCCAGTATTCTTGGGCTTCTGTTGTGGCTCAGCTGGTAAAGAATCTGCCTGCAATGCAGGAGACTGGGTTTGATCCCTCGGTTGGGAAGATCCCCTGGAGAAGGGAAAGGCTATCCACTCCAGTATTCTGGCCTAGAGAATTCCATGGGTCCATGGGGTTGCAAAGAGTCTGACATGACTGGATGACTTTCATTTTCATATTAATCATTAAGGAAATAATTCTTTATAATTCTTGATGAATAAAGCTCTGCCTTCCTTTTATTTGTAAACCCACTTGCAATGGCCATTACTATTTCAGTGTACTAAGCACGGGAACAAGTATACCTCAAGGAAAAAGGTAAAATATATCAAGGAATAAGGAGTAGGAGGGTGGAGAGAAAAAAGAAAGGAGTGGTAAAGAAGAAATGTTGGAGTAGGAGACATAGCAAGAGGGGAAGGAAAAGTCAACATAGTCATTCTGAGCTCAAGCCCAAGAAATAGGTAACAATCTTGGTTGTCTAACTATTCCAACAGTCTTAGAATAGTTAAAGCTTCTCCTATGTTTTTGTTGTAAACTGGTGTGTGTGCGTGTGTGTGAAGGGAAGGGCTACTTGACATGTTGAGGCTTGAAGGAATCTGGAAACATCAGAGATTCCTGGTTTTATTTACTTGCACTGCCTTCTCCTACCTAGATGTCTATTTATGGTTAATGAGACTCACAGTCAGGGAAGATTTTGAATGGTAAAGTAACATTGTGGAGAAGGCAATGGCATCCCACTCCAGTACTCTTGCCTGGAAAATCCCATGGACGGAGGAGCCTGGTAGCTGCAGTCCATGGGGTCGCTAAGAGTTGGACACGACTGAGAAACTTCACTTTCACTTTTCACTTTCATGCATTGGAGAAGGAAATGGCAACCCACTCCAGTGTTCTTGCCTGGAGAATCCCAGGGACGGGGGAGCCTGGAGGGCTGCCGTTTATGGGGTCGCACAGAGTCGGACACGACTGAAGCGACTTAGCAGCAGCAGCAGCAGCAGCAAAGTAACATTGAATACATTTAATCCAGAGCTCAATGACTGATATTTTAATAACAGCCCAGCTGTGATCAACTCGTGGGGTCTCCATCAAATCCACCCAGCCCATACCCCAGACTAATGCAAACTCTATCCATATCAACCTTACATTTACCCTCCTTGAAACAAACACTGGTTAAAAAAAAAAAACCTAACTCCAAACCCCAGTTCTATATTTATCCTTAACCCCAATCTGAAGACAAACACAGCACTGACCAACAAACACAACACTTAATAAGTCTACCAACACCAATATCTAGCTTCAACTCAACAATCGGCCCACATAGAAACACCATCTACTCCCAGCTTTACCCAACTTCACTGAAAGATCCATTAAATCACAAATATAATTTCCAACCCAACCTATCTCAAACCATCAGCCCAGCTTAATTGTTGTTGTTCAGTCACCCAGTCATGTCCAACTCTTTGTGACCCCATGGACTGCAGCACATCAGGCCTCCCTGTCCCTCAGCATCTCCTGGAGTTTGCCCAAGTTCATGTGTATTGCATCAAATACAATCTGTCACTTCCAATTAATCATTATTTATTTTTCTATCATCACTCCAACCAAAAGGTCCTATCCTCTGCGCAACACAATCTAGTTTCCAATCTCCAAAGTAACCTCTTGATTGATCTTATAATATCTCACCTTGGACTCAATTCCTCACACCTAACCCACATCCCAAACTCTCATCTCAATGACATTGCTACCTTAATATACTCTATGCCCAATTTTCTCCACCATTACACCACCCAGGAGCACAAAATCCTTGAGTTAAACATAGCAGTACAAAGCCAGTAAGACTGGTATTGTCTCTGGTATTACATGAACTTGGACTTAGCACCCTAAGCTGTCTGACACTAGGTCACCAAAATTACAAACCATATGCAAGACCCCAGAACCTTTGAGAGTAGCTCCCGTTACCTGAAGTCTTATGAACCAGGATCAGAAGGATGACAATGGTCATTAAATAAGTCTTCATAACTGATAAGTTCTCAGAGAATAAAAGGTACACACAGTGGACAGAATAGAGATTTTTGTAGCAGGGAAGTGTCCTGTTTTATTAGTTTCAAAAGTAGGCCAAGGCTGTGGGCAGTTAACTGAGGAGGATGGGACATGCCTGAAGTCACTGAGGCAGAAAGATAATGTGTATGACATTTTATCTGGACACTCTGTGTGAGCCTAGAAACTTTGCCAGCACCCATGATAAGGCGGGACTTCCTTCCCAGTAAGAGACAAAGTAAAATTAGAGCCAATTTGTGTTTTGTGTAAGACAAACTGGAATGAATGAGAAAATAAATCAAACAACAAAACAATAAAGTAAATAATTATAAGGATTTTAAAAAGACTTTAAAAATATGTATTTCTTTATATTCCTGTAAAGAGTTTATCACATTAATCAACAGCACTTACTTCATATACAGCACTATACAAACCATCAAGATAAAAGAAAAGAAAAAAGATGGGAGGAAGTTGAAGGAGAGAGAAAAGAAAAGGGAGGGAAATATGAAAGATAAAAAAATAAAAGTCAGAGAGTAATACAGTAAGATGGCAGACTAAGCAATCATAGTAATAGTATTCATCCCCTAACAAAAACAGCTCTGGGAGAGCTCCAGAGTACAATGAAGCAGCTACAACCCCGTGGAGACTAAAAACAAAGGATATCAGCATAGAAAAGTGCAGGAAGTTACTTGCACCACCATATCCCCCAGCCTAGCAAAGTTTAGCAGAAAAAAAGTCTTTTAGTAGCAACCTGTCTCTAGAGGAAAAGGAGAGAAGAAGACCCCAGAAATCTTTGTCATCACGGAAGAAAGCAGCCCTCACCACCAAAAAAATAAAAACAAAAACCACCCACACCTAAATGTTTTACTACTGAGGACTCCTGCAGTCTCTGCCAATGATAAACCTAGCCAACAGAACTGTCCAGAGCTCATACTGCTACAGGAATACTGTCCTCAGCAAAATTCTCTAAAAATGAAAAAGAGAAATTTCTAGGAGACTAGGGATATGGGGGCATGTCAAAATATCCCTTCTAAGGTGAAGGATAAGTTGTTGCATCTGGCCCCTCCTATAATCACAAAAGAGGTACATGCTTTAGAGGATCTCTGTAGAAGTTGGAGGCAAAATGTTCCTTATTTTGGTGTGTTTCTGTGGCCTACTTACCAAGTGACCTAAAAAGTTGCTAGCTTTGAGTTGGGTCCCAAACAGAAGAAGGCTCCACAGCAGGTCCCAGCTCCTGGGCAAGCTGCTCTGTCACTTGCGCTCTGTGGTCCAGGAGATTCAGTGTGTCCTAAGTGTCGGTGGCAGGTGGGGAGGCTGTTTGGAGCCTTTGAAATAGATGATTTCACACAGGCCTTTAGGATTTGGGAGCAAGACCCCACCATCATCTGCTTCTGCTGACTAGAATAGTTTTCGAAGAACTTGGGGCTTTAGGATTCTCAGCTCACCCCTCCAAGTGTTTCATGCCAGATCAGAGAATTCAATGTTTTCCCTATCAGAGCCCTGGCTTTGACATAAGTCCCACGGAGTTCATACATTTAGTCTCCTTTGCAACTCTGCTACCTTTATAGTCAGATCCTAAGCCTGAATGTCAGTGCAGTGTCTGTGACAACAGAAGGGAGTGTCCTTTAAATCTGGTTTTTAGAGCATGGCTTACTTTGACCATTAGTTGCCTTAAGCCTATGGCATTTTTTTTCAAAACTATTATTTCAGTCAGCAACTCTGCACCATAATCCTTCTAATTATCTTTCTACTCCTTCTAGTTACTGCCCCCATGCTAATCTAGTATGGCAGCCGCTTGATCTTGCTATGTTTTACTGTTCATTTGTATTTCATTCCATGTAAACAGGTGGAAGTTTTAGTAATAGTGGTACCATTATGTGCCAGGGTAGTACCACTCTGCTTATCATTAATAATAAGATCCCCATTCCTTTCTAAAAGGTGGAAAATCCAACTCTAAATAACATCCAAACCTCTGCTTTCTAGGACTGCTCCTGATATCAGCTGTCTTACCTTGGACTCCAAAGAACACTGGTTCTCAAAGTGTGGTTGATGAACCAGTAGTATCAGCATTACCTAGGAACTTGTTATAAACACAAATTCCTGGGCTCTATCCCGGATTTACTGATCAGGAACTCTCAAGGTGGGCCCAGCAGACTGTGGTTTAACAGGTTGGAGAACCACTGCCCTGGAAAGCACTCTAACACTTCATTTGGGATGTTAACCCAGAACAGAAATGGATTCAAGGAGGTACATTACCAAGCTGTCCACAGCTTCAAGAAAAAGACTAATCAATTGTTTGGTCATCAGGACAGTATATTGGTAGCTGGGGTGGGAGAGGGGACGAGAAGAGAGGCGCATACCTGCTGGTTTCTTCCTGTAGCAAGGCCTTTATTGCTAAAAGTTGGCCTCATGGACAGTTACTCCTTTGCTTTTCCAAGCTGCATTAGATAGCACCTGCCCCGCTAGCAGCCCCTAGAAACCAGTTCTGATTGTCCAAGATGTAACACTTCTCCAGAAACAGTGAAAGCAGTCAGAGACTCCACAAACTTGCTCACGTCAGGCTCATGTGCTGACGCTGCTGTGTTCCCATCACATTGGCATGATACCAGCATCATGCAGGAGCCAAGCCTCATTCCAGATGGCAGATGTAGGCGCTGAAGTGATGGCAGGGCTCTCCTACGAGCAAGCGACCAAAGGCCTAAGAAGTAGATGGGGTCAGGAAAACCACAGGAGGCATATAAAAGTGGGTCCGTTTCCCTTGGTTCAGTTAAATGCCAAAAATAATGCAACGAAATTTAATACACTTCATATTTTTACTCAGTTATCCATTGGCTTAGTTCCAGTGCATCTTATTTTCTGTGTGTCTATAAAGAAAATTAAATCCTTCGGAACAATCTCATTCCTAAATTTCCTTACGTCATTTTGAAAGTATATAATAGTTCATTAAAATACTAAGAAGGTTCTAGCCCTTGGCATTCATGCATAAGATCATGTCCCCAACCTTCTGTTTAGAACTTCTATGAGTGACTTTGACCTCTTTAACAAATTTGAGGTTGACAATACAATTTCAATGCATATTAAAATACCACAGTGCTGGTGGTACCTGTCAATTTGATTAAGCATGAAACTTACAACTGATTTCAATGTGTAGTGATTAACAGGGTCTTCTTAAATTGATGGTACAGTGCATCTTTAACAGTGATTGCACAAAGCATCCAAATTTCACAAGTGTTAAAATGTGCAAGGAAATATGTGTAGGAGAAGTTATATATATACCAGACTTGGGGTTAGATATCTTACATACATATTATATTTATTGCCCACAGTTACTCTTCATACTCTCATTGATAAGTTTGAGTCAACATGGTTTTCCCTCTATTTCAAGGCATTAGAGACTGAAAACTAGCTGGGACAAATATGAAGGCTGTAGAAAATGTTGAAAATTTGGTGAAGAAAGGAAAAACGGTGTGTAAAGGGGAAATTTTTCTAGCAAGAGAAACCATGGGTTGCTCCCCAATAACCCCATTATTTCCCAGTAAAATCCACTAGCCAGCCCCTGTGCATCCTCTCATCAAATAGGCAACTCCTACAAGAAAATGTAAATTAAAAGTGACCTACCACATTCATTGGGGCTTCCCTGGTGGCTTAGTTGGTAAAGAATCTGCCTGCAATGTGGGAGACCCGGGTTTGATCCGTGGGTCAGGAAGATCCCCTGGAGAAGGAATTGGCAACCCGCTCCAGTATTCTTAAATAGAGAATCCCATGGACAAGGGAGCCTGGCAGGCTACAGTTCATGGGATCACAAAGAATCACAACTGAGTGACTAACACTTTCACCTCACCACATTCACTAGAACACACCTCTAAATGGAAATGGAACACCAGCCATCTGGAATGGACCAGATGATGAGGGATGGTGTCCCTGTCTTTGATTGGGATGCTTAGAATCTCCTCCACTGGCTATTTAATTTACATGGATTAGGATGATTAATACTAGTTACTGTGATAAATAATCCCCCCAAATCTTGTTGGTTCAAGAAAACAAAAGCTAGTTTCTTTCTCACATCACACTCCCTTGCTGGTCATCTGAGAGCCCTGGAAAACTTAGGATGGTGATACCAAGTGATGACTCGGGTATCTTCATTCTTCCCATTTTGTGGCGGTGCCATCTTTAAGTCTTTCCTTCCGTGAATTAAACATGTCCTCTCCCTCCCCAGAGAGGACAAGCCAGGGTCTTCACTCACTGTCTCCAGCTGAAAAAAAAAAACAGTATTTCTAGGTAATCAGCCTTCACAATTACTTCTTCTTAGTCCACTTCTGTGCAATTAATTCCTCTTAGTCCTGTAACCTATAAACCAAACACAAGTTCTCTGCCCCTTACCCTGATCCACACACTGAATTTAAAATGATAAAGCAGAGACAAGACAACTGCAGCAAAAACTCCAATTCAAGAAAAGGAAGCTTAGAAGACACACAGCAGTCACTGGTCCATGGCAATGCAAATTCTGAATCCAAATAGCTCAAGCATGGTCAAGGCCTCTACTGTGAATGTGGGGACATTTTTCTTATGAAGCACAAATTCTCAGAGGAGAGATCTTTTCATCATTGTTCTCTATGGCCCCTGGATCCACACTTTAGGAGTCTTTACCTTGTCCAGTATTCTTCCTGGCCAAATCTGAAGTTAGGGAGCTAGACTGTGTCTAACTTTAAAGGTACAGCCTTTAAAAGCCTGCCTCCTGCTCAAAGAGGGGGACCATTGGTTGTTCTAATTCTTGGAAAGTCAAAAAATTTTCGGTAAAATTTTATAGTTTCTTGGCAATGCAAATATAATCAGTGGTATCAACACTTCCAGGTTTGACCATGAAAGGTCCTACCATTTTTCTCTTTATTAACACGTTATTGACTGGAGACGTATTGATGCCACAGACGTTAGTTATTGCAACCCCAACCCCCCAGTCAATAATGTGTTAAGCTTGGTAAGCTTATTTTTTTTTTTTCAGTTCAGTTCAGTTCAGTCCCTCAGTTGTGTCCAACTTTTTGCGACATCATGGACTGCAGCACACCAGGCTTCCCTGTCCATCACCAACTCCCGGAGTTGCTCTAACTCATGTCCATTGAGTTGGTGATGCCATCCAACCATCTCATCCTCTGTCATCCCCTTCTCCTCCTGCCTTCAATCTTTCCCAGCATCAGGGTCTTTTCCGATGAGTGAGTTCTTCACATCAGTGGCCCAAGTATTAGAGTTTCAGCTTCAGCATCAGTCCTTCCAATGAATATTCAATTTTGTGTTAGTTTTAAGTGTACAGCAAAGTGATTCAATTATGCATACACATATTCAGCCATATATATTCTTTTTCAATTTTTTTCTATTGTAGATTATTGCAAGATATTAAGTGTAATTCCCTGTGCTATACAGTAGGTCCTTGTTTACTTATTTTATATATAGTAGTGTGTGTATATTAATCACAAACTCTTAATTAGTCCTCCTCCCCACCCCACCCCTGCTATCCCCTTTGGTAACCATAAGTTTGTTTTCTATGTCTGTCTAAGTGTGTTTCTGTTTTGTAAATAAGTTCATATATAATAGATAAGTTCACATAAAATAGATTTCACATATAAGTTGTATCATATATTTTTCTTTCTCTACCTTATTTCACTTAATCTGATAATTTCTAGGTCCATCTATATTACTGCAAATGGCATTATTTCATTCTTTTTATGGCTAATGTTCCATGATATACATATGTATATATATGTGATATATATACATATGTATATATATATACTACATCTTCTTTATCCATTCAACTATTGATGGATATTTAGGTTCCTTCCATATCTTGGCTATTGTAAATAATGCTGCTATGAACATTGGGGGTGCATGGATCTTTTGGTTTTCTCAGATATATATCTGGGAGCAGAATTGCAGGATCAAACTTGGAAGCCAAGTCTTAAGTTGGGTTTCCACTGAGAGCCACTGAAAGATCATAAAAAATAGGAGAAATGCTGCTGCTGCTGCTAAGTTGCTTCAGTCGTGTCTGACTCTGTGCAACCCCATAGACGGCAGCCCATCAGGTTCCGCCGTCCCTGGGATTCTCCAGGCAAGAACACTGGAGTGGGTTGCCATTTTCTTCTCCAATGCATGAAAGTGAAAAGTGAAAGTGAAGTCACTGAGTCATGTCCAACTCTCAGAGACCCCATGGACTGCAGCCTGCCAGGCTCCTCCGTCCATGGGATTTTCCAGGCAAGAGTACTGGAGTGGGGTGCCATTGCCTTCTCTGAATAGGAGAAATAGTCCATGGCTATAAATATTGACATAACTTTGAAAGGTATTATTGTTTCCCAAATTCGTCTATGCATTTTACATAATGTCAATCAAAATTTCAACAAATTTTCACAAAATCGAGAGAAAAAAGAATAAAAAATTATACAGAGGCTAAAAGGTCAAAAATTGCCAAGAAATTTCTGAAGAAAAATAATCAGGATGGTGACTTAACCTACCATATGTTCAGTTCAGTTCAGTTGCTCAGTTGCGTCTGACTCTTTGCGACCCCATGAACCACAGCACGCCAGGCCTCCCTGTCCATCACCAACTGCCAGAGTCTACTCAAACCCATGTTCATTGAGTCGGTGATGCCATCCAGTCATCTCATCCTCTGTTGTCCCATTATCCTCCTGCCCTCAATCTTTCCCAGCATCAGGGTCTTTTCAAATGAGCCAGCTCTTTGCATCAGGTGGCCAAAGTACTGGAGTTTCAGCTTCAACACCACTCCTTCCAATGAACACCCAGGACTGATTTCCTTTACAATGGTTGGATCTCCTTGCAGTCCAAGGGACTCTCAAGAGTCTTCTCCAATACCACAGTTCAAAAGCATCAATTCTTCCATGCTCAGCTTTCTTTATAATCCAACTTTCACATCCATACATGACCACTGGAAAAACCATAGTCTTGACTAGATGGATATTTTGTTGACAAAGTAATCTCTCTGCTTTTTAATATGCTGTCTAGGTTGGTCATAACTTTCCTTCCAGGGAGTAAGCATCTTTGAATTTCATGGCTGCAATCACCATCTGCAGTGATTTTGTAGCCCCCCCAAAATAAAGCCTGTCACTGTTTCCACTGTTTCCCCACCTATTTGCCATGAAGTGACGGGACCAAATGCCATGATCTTAGTTTTCTGAATGTTGAGCTTTAAGCCTACTTTTTCACTCTCTTCTTTCACTTTCATCAAGAGGCTCTTTAATTCTTCACTTTCTGCCTAAGGGTGGTGTCATCTGCATATCTGAGGTTATTGATGTTAGAGCTATTTATAACACTACAGTCATCAAGACAGAGAAATGTTAATACAGAGATAAACATAACTAATGGATATATAACCAATGTTGATACAGAGATAACCAATGGAACAAAATAGGAAGCCCAGAAATAAACTGTTTATACAAGGAATTTTTATATATGATTGACATAGGTGGAAAATTAGTAGAGGAAAAAGAGACTAGCCAATGATTGGAGCTGTAAAATTTGGTCATACTTCGGAAGACGCAATTATATTCCTACCACCACCCCCCACCCACCATACACACACACAAAGAAAAATATGCCCCTAGTTTAAAAATTTAGTACAAAAAATAAAAATTTTAAATTTGTAAGTGATGAAAGTAAAGCTGAAAGTTCCTAGTTATTTTCAAATATTTACTGAATACCAACTGTTTCCAGACCCTTTGGGACCATCCCCCAAAAAAAGAAATGCAAAAAGCAAAGCTGGTTGTCTGAGGAGGCCTTACAAATAGCTGAGAAAAGAAGAGAAGCTAAAGGCAAAAGAGAAAAGGAAACAAATACCCATTTGAATGCAGAGTTCCAAATAATAGCAAGGAGGGATAAGAAAGTCTTCAGGATGGGGAACACATGTATACCTGTGGCAGATTCATTTTGATATATGGCAAAACCAATACAATATTGTAAAGTTAAATAAAATAAAATAAAAAAAAAGAAAGTCTTCCTTAGAGATCATTGCAAAGAAATAGAGGAAAACAACAGAATGGGAAAGACTAGAGATCTCTACAAGAAAATTAGAGATACCAAGGGAATATTTCATGCAAAGATGAGCACAATAAAGGACAGAAATGGTATGGACCTAACAGAAGTAGAAGATATAAAGAAGAGGTGGCAAAAATACACAGAAGAACTATATAAAAAAGATCTTCATGACCCAGATAACCACGATTGTGTGATCACTCACCTAGAGCCAGACATCCTGGAATGCGAAGTCAAACGGGCCTTAGGAAACACCACTACAAACAAAGCTAGTGAAGGTGATGGAATACCAGTTGAGCTATTTCAAATCCTAAAAGATGATGCTGTGAAAGTGCTGCACTCAATATGCCAGCAAATCTGGAAAACTCAGCAGTGGCCACAGGACTGGAAAAGGTCAGTTTTCATTCGAATCCCAAAGAAAGGCAATGCCAAAAAATGTTCAAACTACCACACAATTGCACTTATTTCACACGCTAGCAAAGTAATGTTTAAAATTCTCCAAGACAGGCTTCAGAGTTCATAAACTGTGAACTTCCAGATGTTCAAGCTGGATTTAGAAAAGGTAGAGGAACCAGAGATCAAATTGCTAACATCCGTTGGATCATAAAAAATGCAAGAGTTCCAGAGAAACATCTACTTTTGCTTTATTGACTACACCAAAGCCTTTGACTGTGTGGATCACAACAAACTGTGTAAAATTCTTAGAGACAGGAATACCAGACCACCTGACCTGCCTCTTGATAAATCTGTATGCAGGTCAAGAAACAACAGTTAGAACTGGACATGGAACAACAGACTGGTTCCAAATTGGGAAACGAGTACTTCAAGGCTGTATATTGTCACCCTGCTTATTTAACTTATATGCAGAGTACATCATGTGAAATGCTGAGCTGGATGAAGCACAAGCTGGAATCAAGATTGCCGGGAGAAATATCAATAACCTCAGATATGCAGATGACACCACCCTTATGGCAGAAAGTGAAGAAGAACTAAAGTGCCTCTTGATGAAAATGAAAGAGAAGATAAAAGGTTGGCTTAAAACTCAACATTCAGAAAATGAAGATCATGGCATCTGGTCCCATCACTTCATGGCAAATAGGTGGGGAAACAATGGAAACAGTGACAGACTTTATTTTGGGGGGGCTCCAAAATCACTGCAGATGGTGATTGCAGCCATGAAATTCAAAGACACTTGCTTCTTGGAAGAAAAACTATGACCAACCTAGACAGCATATTAAAAAGCAGAGATATTACTTTACCAACAAAGTTCCATCTGGTCAAAGCTATGGTTTTCCTAGTAGTCATTTATGGATGTGAGAGTTGGACTATAAAGAAACTGAGAGCCAAAGAATTGATGCTTTTGAACTGTGGTGTTGGAGAAGACTCTTGAGAGTCCCTTGGACTGCAAGGAGATCCAACCAGTTCATCCTAAAGGAAATCAGTCCGGAACATTCATTGGAAGGACTGGTGCTGAAGCTGAAACTCCAATACTTTGATGCGAAGAACCTGATGCGAAGAACCGATTATTGGAAAAGACCCTGATGCTGGGAAAGGTTGAAGGTGGGAGGAGAAGGGGAAGACAGAGGATGAGATGGTTGGATGGTATCACCGACTCAATGGACATGATTTTGAGTAAACTCCAGGAGTTGGTGATGGACAGAGAGGCCTGGCGTGCTGCAGTCCATGGGATCGCAAAGAGTCAAACACGACTGAGCAACTGAACTGAACTGAACTTAGGAAAGCTGGAGCTACAAATAATACAAATTTAAATATTCAGGAAATATTGGTTAATATCTTTTGACCTCATTATGGGAAAAAAAGGTTGATAAATTTAACTATCGGGTGTACCTTGATTCAAGATCTAATACCTTGTCAGTTATTGACCCGTGGCTTGATAGATTCAGGCCAAAATTAAACTTTTCTTTATAATTTCATAACTCTACAGAAAAAAATATTATTAATCTAAAATCAGTTTAATTTGCATAATTGTTTCATACTAAGACATTCAGTATTACTCTTACAAAATATCACCAAACCACAAATACAAATTTTATATATTTCATACTTTCATCATATATGTATTTATTTTGATAAAGAATAAACTATGTAGAAAACTTGCAAAGTTAAAAACCTGATACATGTAAGAATAAAATGAACAAATATAAATTATTTCATTCAACTCATAAATAATGAACAAACCACTAAGATGTTAAGATTGGTTTAGAGGATCAGTGATGAAAGAAATTTTAAAATAAATTTGCAAATTGGTATCAGTTCAGTTCAGTTCAGTCGCTCAGGCACACCAGGCCTCCCTGTCCATCACCAACTCCCGGAGTTCACTCAGACTCACGTCCATCAAGTCAGTGATGCCATCCAGCCATCTTATCCTCTGTTGTCCCCTTCTCCTGCCCCCAATCCCTCCCAGCATCAGAGTCTTTTCCAATGAGTCAACTCTTTGCATGAGGTTGCCAAAGTATTGGGGTTTCAGCTTTAGCATCATTCCTTCCAAAGAAATCCCAGGGCTGATCTCCTTCAGAATGGACTGGTTGGATCACCTTGCAGTCCAAGGGACTCTCAAGAGTCTTCTCCAACACCACAGTTCAAAAGCATCAATTCTTTGGTGCTCAGCCTTCTTCACAGTCCAACTCTCACATCTGTACATGACCACTGGAAAAACCATAGCCTTGACTAGACGGACCTTTGTTGGCAAAGTAATGTCTCTGCTTTTCAATATTCTATCTAGGTTGGTCATAACTTTTCTTCCAAGGAGTAAGCGTCTTTTAATTTCATGGCTGCAGTCACCATCTGCAGTGATTTCATCTGTTTAATATCCTAAAGGGTAATAAAGTATAACATTCAGTATTAACTCTCCCGTCAAACAAAAATCAAGGGCATCTAATTGCATCTTGTCTCTTTGCATTGTTATGCATGGGAATAGTTTGCATGACTCTGAAAGAAGAATTTCTGCAGTGATACTGGTTTTTTTTTTTCAACTTAATCTTTACCCAAAGTTTTGATACAACATAGTCATTGGGAAATGGTTCAAAGGTACACACCCTTATAAAATTATAGTCCCAGGAGAATCTACAAAATCATGTCCAGCTCACTATTGAAAGGACATCCATAATGTCTTATACAGCCATAATGTCCTTTACATCCATAATGTCCATGGAATTCTCCAGGCCAGATTACTGGAGTGGGTAGCCTTTCCCTTCTCCAGGGGATTTTCCTGACCCAGGAATCAAACCAAGGTCTCCTACATGGCAGGTGGATTCTTTACCAGCTGAGCTACCAGGGAAGCCCTATTTATTTCCAAACTTTGGACTTTTCTTAACAATTCTTTGATATAATGGTGCCTTTATGCATATAATTTTATTCATTTATATATTATAATATAATTTTAAATGGAGACACAGATGTAGAGAATGGACTTGTAGACAGTGGGGGAAGGAGCATCGACATACAGACATTATCTTGTGTAAAAGTAGCTGGTGAGAAGTTGTTATGTAACACAGGGAGCCCAGCCTGGGGCTCTGTGATGACCTAGAGGGGTAGGATAGAGTAAGGGGAGGGAGGCTCAAGAGAGAGAGGGTATATGTATAATTATGACTGATTCACATTGCTGTAGGGCAGAAACCAACACAACATTGTAAAGCAAATTTTCTCTAATTAAAAAATAAATTAAAAAAAAAAGCTTAAAATGCATGTGTAATGCTCCAAAATGTTTTTGCTTTTTTTCATCTTTGAAAGGAACAAATCCTTTTATCTATAAATTAGAGATTACTTTACATGTTAACATACAGGCTTGTTGCATCCACTCAATGCCTTCTTCTAGATTCAGTCTTGTTTAAAATACAGTCAGTTCCTAGTAATTGGTAATCCTGGACATACTTTGTAAAGAGTTCTGTCTTCTGATCTATTATGTTTTGAATAGCAAAAAAGTCAGTTTCCCTAAAACAGAGTGAATCTGGTGAAAAGTCTCTGATGTATTTAATCTAAGTGGAATAACATCTATTTCCTATTATTTCTAGCATGTATTCTTATAAACACTAAGAAATTATAGTAAGAATGCTTTGAGGGCTTAATCTTATATTGAAGCAACTTCATAGTTTCTGAAATCTTTGTAGAAAATCTGGAGGAATATAGAAACTTTGGCGATGGACTTATTTTTAAGTCAACAATACAAATGGGGGTTTTTTGGTGAGGGGAGTTTGAGCTATGTGTATCTGAAAAGGTTTTTTTTTTCCTTTAGAATTCATAAATTATGTTTTTCAATCTCTCATAGACATATCTGTAAAGGAGAAAGTTTCAAATTTTTATTTCCTTTTGTAAGTCGCTTCTTCCCATAATATCATGACTACTTTCTGGCCAAAATGGAAAGTTTCCACATTTTTGTCTTAGATATTTTGGAACATCTTTCCCCTAGAATAAAGCAGGAAAATTGATGATTGATAGGGCCCACATGGGGTCTCATTGATAATATGGCTCATTATGTCAATCTTGCAAACAAAGAATAAATCACAGTGATCTGTGAAACTGACCAAATTGCCCAAATGGCATCCTGTTATCTCAATGGCGCCTATCTTTCAAAGCTGCAAGACCACCAGATTCCAGACCTCCAGCTACGTGACCGTCCCTTCAGATAATTTTTCATTGGTGGGGTATAAGAAGGACTCTGTCAGAAAAGGAAAACACTGGTTCTCTTAAGAGCCAGTCACCCTCTCTTTTCCCACTAATAAATTTCCTTTTCTTGCCTGACTGCCCAGCTCCCTCTCTTTTTCTCTGCACTTGCCTTACAGTGATTAGAGGTAGTAATCTAATCACCAATTCTGAATTATACCAAGTGATATCACAGTGGTTTAAAATAAGCTAAAACAGTGGTGGAACTTTCTGCTTGATCATTTGAGTGAGGACCACATAGAGTGGAGTCAATCCTGGAAAACAGTAGACATGATTTTTCTCAGGTATAGGCAATAAGGGTTAACAGACAGGTAAAAAAAATAGTCAAACTCAATTCCTACCTGAAATACAAATGTTCTCTGAGCTCAGGTGTGGAACCATGGAATCTATGGACCCAGAAGGGAGATACGGAGGAGGATCTAAAAGCAAGGAAGACCATGTGGGAATTCAGTCCACATTCTGTACTCCTCCTCCACTTTCCTTAGGGTCTTACAAACTATGCCAAATGGTTGCACAAGAATGACCAGACTCAAAAAGTCAAAATATGTATTTGCCATTTATTAGAAATGTTTTTCAGGAAGGAAGGAGAAACATGCCCATTAGCCAGGGACAGAAAATTACTTCACACACTTTTTAATGGTTTGTACATGGTGGCTTGAGATGAATTGTGAGGGATCAAAAGTGACTCTCAAGTTTCTGAACTGAACAACAGAAGGGATTGTAGATTCCAATTACTGAAGAAAAAAGACAAAAGAAAAGCCAGGCAAACAGATTCAGAATTCAGTTTAGGACGTTTTGAGTCTGAAATGATTGAGAAATCTAAGAGAACAAAATAAATATGTAATTTAATACATAAGTCTAGACTTCAGAGATGTCTGAGTTGAACATATAAATGCAGAACTTGTCCAAGATCCCACAGCTTCTGAGCAGTGATGGGGAACAAGGGACAAACCCTTCTGACTTTAAATTCATGTTTCTTTCATTAATATATGTAGAAACCAGAGAAATGGGAATCTGGGCTTTAAACCTAGAATTGCACAACAATTTTCCCTCTACAAATATTGTAGAAAGTAGAAAGTCTAAATATATTGTATTTCAAGTACATGCTAAACCCAAGACCAACACTCTCTTCCAAATAATAAAACTTGTTTTTAATCAATCTATTTATACCAAAAATTTTCTGCATCCCTTCTTGAAATCTGGTTCTGCTAAGCCTCTATCCATTCTTACAAACATGTCTAAATGTCATTGAATCTCAAAGATAGAAACATTTTTGAATTTTTCTATCGACTTCTAGGTCCCATAAAAATTAAAAATTCAGCTGTATAAAATGGTCATTTAGTGAGTATATGGACTTTGATCCATTGGTTTGGGCTGGGATTGTCATTTGTCTAATAATGAGAAATACAGGTAAAGTGTTTATGGTAAAAAAGAGAGAAAGTAGGCAAGATGGCAATGTATTATGGGGCAGATAGTGGAAGAAGAAACCTCCAACAATGGCCAAAAGAACACCCAGAAGTCAGAAGCTAAGGCTAACAAGGGTTTCAAGGAAGGATTAAGGGCAATGCAGTGAAAGCATATCTAGAGGCAAAGTAAACAGTAAAACCTTAAAAATATTAAAGTTTTTCAACAAGAACGGCTTTGGTGAGAAAAACCAGTGCCATTCCAGTGATGTGATAAGCATAAAAGCCTAATTACTCTCAGCTGAGGTGAAGCTAGGAATTTGGAGCTTAGAGAACTTAGTTGAGAACACTTGTTCTAGAAGTTTAGATTCAAAAAAGAAACAAAGCCAGTGCTCTGGGATAACCTAGAGGGATAGGGTGGGGAGGGATGTGGGAGGGGGTTCAGGATGGGAGGACACATGTATACCTATGGCCATTCATGTTGACGTTTGGCAGAAACCATCACAATATTGTGAAGTAATTATGCTCCAATTAAAAAAAAGAAAACAGAAATGAGATGAGACACCCAAAGAAGATTAGTATACCAAACACAATGAAAATGCCATAGCATGTCAAATATTTGTGACTAAGTTTAGAATGGGAAAACAATATTCCTCAGTTCTCAAGAATGAAAAGATCTTAAAGGTCATCAAATAAAATGTTCATCCCAAATCCGTCTCTAATGCTACAACTACCTTCATCTCTGCCCCACAACCAGAAATTTTCCTCCAGCCTCAAAATTGGAAAAGTGCCCAGGGACAAGCTTGCTTAGTCCACTTTCCAACCGCTTTACCACTTATAGAATTTTGTCCTAATTTGTTCAAAGGATTCCTACACTCAATTCTAACCATCCATTTGCCTGATTCTGGTTTTCCTGAAGACATCATGTAATACCAGACATAACAGGATATTCCTAAAGTGTTTACTTGGGGGACTCAGTGATCTCCCCTACATGCTCACTGGATCATCCAGACTCAATCCAGTTTTTATCATCCCTCTTGCAATCTCTAGAACAAGTCATAACCTTCCTCGTGGTACCAAAGAAGACCAGAAATGTGGTCCCCTCCCTTCTTCAATATCTACCGAGCCACCCTAGCATCCTATTTGCTTCTTGGGTCAGTGCCCTTTCCTACACCACATGTCTCCCCAGCCCCCAGCCCAATCTTCCCCTGTCCAGTAATGACTGCTCACACATAAGAGACACACACATGAGATGCATTTTTATGGGAAGCGTGTTCCAGACGGGAGAAGAACTAGGCCGGGGAGGGGGGGGTGGGTAAAGCTGGTGACATTCAAATCTGAGAATAGTTTGAAAGCATTGTAACTGACAAACTGGAGTTGGAGTTAGACTCCTGCTTCACATGGTTTGCACTTGGCACTTTCACAAAAAATTTTAGGCAGCACTTTTCGTGATTTAGACAGGTTAAGTATTGAAGTTCATATTTTGTGCAGGCATTTCGGCATGTGCCTTGGTGAAGCTGGCATGGATTCCAAGACTCTTCTTGGCTCTTGCCATAATAGGGTCTGAACAGGCCACCTGGGAAAAACACAGCCATATTAATTTCTATGCAGCAGTGGTAATAATAGGAGTAGAGAGGCGTAATTTAAAGACAAGACCTACAAATATTAAGAGCATAGGATATGGAGTCAAAACCATCTCAGTTCAAATCTGGACTCTTTCATTGTGGCTTTTCATCCTCCAGAAAGGTTACCTCCATTTTCTGGCTCATGCTTGCATCATCTTCATAATGGGCATAGTAACAGAGCCAACTTATTAATAATTTTATGATGAATAAATTAACATACATCATATGCCCAGAAAACTATCAGGCACATAATAAGAAGGAATTAAACATTAGGTAGTGTGGTTGATATGAAAGCCTTTTCTTGAGGGTCCAAGATTTCAAGACTGCCACTGGGAGCATGTATTGGACATGTTTTCAAGTGCTCATTTGGATGTATATTCCTCACATACAGGTCTCATCAGAGTTAACCAGCACCTACTTTGAGACAAAGAACACTTATTTGAGCAGCTGCACACCTTTGTAGTCTGAAACATTTGAGCAAATATATACAATACATGTCTCTCTTTGTACTTTGGCCCCACAGAAATAGATACTGTATGTAATGAGCAGCACACACACAGAGGCACACTTGCACAATTCATTTTACTCACACATCCACATTCACACATAAATTGAGCATATATGTACACATGTATATGTACACACGTGTATACACATGAGCATCTATCACACACTTTGCACATATGGCTAAAGCCCATTTGTGAATAGTGATAGCTATGTATTAGTCATTGAGATATGTGCATGTGTATATAGGCTCTTCAGCTGAGAAAGTTCTTGACACTTTGTCAGCATTCTGTAAATATAAGTCATGAAGTGGTATTAGGGCTTCCCTGGTGGCTCACACAGTAAAGAATCCGCCCGCAATGTGGGAGACCTGGGTTCCATCCCTGGCTTGGGAAGATCCCCTGGAGAAGGGAATGGCTACCCACTTCAGTGTTCTGGCCTGGAGAATTCCATGGACTGTATAGCATGGGGTCACAAAGAGTCAGACCCAGCTGAGTGACTTTCAGAATTAGTTACCTGTTGGATCTTCCAAGGACAAAGGAACTGCTAGAAAGAAAATAATACTAACAATCACGACCATATATGTTCAGCATCTAAAATATATCAAGCATTTTGAAAATCACATTTCACTGAACCCTCATCAAACCTTCTGTTTTCTCCATCATTTAGATGAAGACATTGAGGCTCAAAGAGAGCATTGTTCTGTCCACATTTCCATAGCTTATACTTCAATTTTGGGTCTACACAATAGACTATGTTCTTTCTTCTCTGTATCACATTCATGGTGTTAGTCGCTCAGTCATGTCCAACTCTTTACAACCCCATGGACTATAGCTTGCCAGGCTCCTCTATCCATGGAATTCTCCAGGCAAGAATACTAGAGTGAGTAGCCATTCCCTTCTCCAGGGGATCTTCCCAACTCAGGGATCAAACCTGTGTCTCCTGAATTGCAGGCAGATTCTTCACCACTGAGCCATCAGGGAAGCCTCCAATTTCTGGTCTACATGATAGACCATGCTCTTCCTTCTCTGTATTACATTGCCTCTTTTATAATAGGATCTCTAGGAGAGGGTAGCATCTTCCTGCATGACATTTGCAGGCAGAAGGCCTTCCACAGCTTTCAACAGATAGTTCAAAATCCATAGCTTAGCATTCAAGGACTTTTGCAACCATTCACCTATCCTCTTCCACATCAGCTTATCAGCACTCACTGTGCACCAAGGCACACATTCAGTGCTATGCATGCAGAGGTCTCCAAATGCCCACCCACATTAATAAAAATCGGGAAAAGCAAGTTTGATGTTATTTCCTGCAAAGAAAAAGTTTCTTATTAATTTTTTGACAAGAAAAAGTAAAAATTTCCAGGTATAGGTGATGTAAGAGAATGGAAGGGGAAGGAAGGAAGAAAAATGCCTCAGTGGCAGATTTCCCATAGCATTGGGGTGCTGGCATATGTATAAACTGCACCAGAAATGGGCACTTCAACCCAGAGAAGGCACTCAGTTGCTGCTACGTCAGCCAGCTTGTTGGTTAACCAGAGGAAGGAGATAAAAAATGGCCCCCCTTCATCCATGCTCCAGCGTTATGGTACCAATGTATTTCCTACAGTGGCCCTCACACTCATCATGAAATCTCTCTTTTGGCACATCCTACTTATAGGAGGAAAGGCGCTTTTGGGGTTCTTTCCAGTTACATCTACCCTCTTTTGTCCAACATCTGAACTGGAGGACTTCCTGCTTCTCCCAAATCCATTGGATAGAAGGCAAGACACTCAAGATCTTCTCTTTCTAGTCACCAGAGAGTGGATAGGGACATAGATATCAAGAAGATCAGGCAAGCCGATGTTTCCTATGAAAATCAGGTCAAGGCAGCCCCAGGAGAATTCTACTTGTTGTTCAGTCACCCAGTTGTGTCTGACTCTTTTTGACCCTATGGACTGCAGCACACCAGGCTTCTCTGTTCTTCACTTTCTCCTGGAGCTTGCACAAACTCAAGTCCATTATAGCTTCTCACTCCTTCAGCTGTTCTGACTCTGTATTGCCCTGCAGCATAACACTCACGTCAAGTTAATGTCACTGTTGATGATCCTTCCATCTTCAAATTGAAGTCAGAAGAGACCTGGTCTTAAATGCCAGCATTGTCCCTGACCTCTGGAGCTCTAGCCTGAGTCTCCCCATGAAAGAAATGGGAACAGAAGAGTTTACACCTGATCAAGAAATTTCAACTGCGTTTGTGCAGAAGGAGGTTAATTAGATGTGTCATACTTTGTAATAACCTAGAGTTTCCCAGAAAACACTCTTAAGGGCTCTTCCTTAAGTGAGGGACACAACCCTGCATTCACCCATAGATGTTTCCCAGCTCATTTTCCTACACTGGACTTGTTTTAAGAGCAAGTTAAATATTATAAATTTAAAAAACACCACTTATGTTCCTAACTCTTCTGAAGAACTCCATCCAGAGTTAGAATCAATATGATAAATGATTTCTCTGCCGTGTGTGCTCCCTAAACATGATTCTCTTCCATCCGCCTTCTGATGTTCTTCCTACTAATACATATTTTTTAGACATAAGTCATTTATATGTCCATTCACTGAGTAAACATTCATCAGGATCTACTCTGTACAAAGCACTCAGATAAATACCAATAATACAGAATTTTAAAACAGAGTCCTAGCTTTCACAAAGTTCAATTTCAGATGCATATGTTTGGGGGTGATGAAAGGAAAACATGACTTTGATTATTCCAGAAAAGTTTGTACAGAACTGTTCCTGCCCATTAATTCTGCCAGGTGAAAGTATTAAACAGTTAAAGAAACAACGCTATGTACAACTTTTGAAGCATAGAGTCCTGTCTTCCAGGCTGTCTTCCTTCCTTCCTTTTTTGTTGCTTTTTGGGGGGCAAACCCACCTGTGGTTTCTATTACAACATGGAAACTGAGCTTTAACAAACATGAGAAGAAGTGTATTTCAAGTAGGTAGGATGAAACAGGATGGGAACAAGGGGTAGGTAAGTGAGAAGCAGGAAAAACAGGGGGAAGGGAAGGAGAGGGGGGAAAGAGAAAGGAGAGGGAGGAAAAGAGGAAGAGGAGAAAACACTAAACACATTGACTCTGAATTCAATCCCAAGAAAGGAGAGACAGCCTTGGTATTCTATAGGGTTGGGTTGAGACTACTGCTTTGTCTCTCTGTACCGTCCAGAGTTTTACGGGAGAGCCTTGAAGACATTCCAACCTCCTGATTTCATTTATCCCCTCACTGCCTACAGTTATATCTACTGTTCTTCAGTGCCCCTGAAAAATCATAAGCAAGAAACTTTTTAAAAAAGAGTTTGAAAATATTACTGCCTATTTTCCATCCAGCATCTGCCCTCCCCATTTAAACAGATGCAGCTCTGCTGTGATAAATTTGACTGTCTTACTCAACTTTATCCATTGCCAAATTCAGGCTAAGCCAACCTCTTCCTAGATAAAGCCTGCATACACTCTGCTTGAATAACACACCTACATGAACCAAACACTTACCTAAAACTCCCAGCCCTGTCTCTTCTGAATACTGATCTAAGGTTCAGTTATAAAACTTTACACAAACATAACACTGGCCAAGCCATTCAACCCCAATTCACAGTGTCAATCCAAAATATAGCTCAACTATGAACTTCACTCTACCCTAGCTCCCAGTTCTACCCAACTTCATCCCAGCTCAAAAAATAATAATAAAACCACAAAAAAACACCATTCCTTCTCCAGACTACAGCAAAATATTAGTCCAGCCCAATTCATTTATAGAATTTATAGAATTGCTCACCCCCTGCTGATCCCCACTTATTTTTTTAATATTCCTCTATCTCTAAGGTCACATACTATCCCCACTACAATGCACTCTCCAAACTCCAAATTATCATTGATTCCTCCTATAGCTCCCCAACTTGGATCTAATCTCTCACACTAAATCCATGAATCAGACTTCCATCTCAATTACAGCATTATCTGAAATGCTTTGTTCGACACTTCACTATCCCAGGAACAACAAGAACAACAATCTTAAATTTGTTTTGGCAGAACAAAACCAGGGCGATCTTGACATGAGATGAATCTTGGGAGTAACCTTCTAAACCTGAGACCAGAAAAGGCTTTAGGTAGTGCCTACTATATGTGAGTAGGAGTCATCTCAGAAGTTACCAAGAAACCAACAGCACTAGCAAGACCCCAGAACCTTTGAGAGAGGTCTGAGTTACCTGGAGTCTTATGAACCAAGATCAGAAGGATGGAAATGGTCATTAAACAAGGCTTCATGACTGATATATCCAGAGAGAATGGAGGGTTGTGTTGCAGGGGACTGAATAGATATCATTGCAGTAGGACAAGGCTCTCCCTTTATTAGTTTTGGAAATGAGCCAGGTTTGTGTTCAGTGAACTAAAAGAGATGAGACATACCTGGGGTTAGCCAGGCAGAAGGATAACGCATATCCCATGTCTAGGCTGGGCACTCTGTGTAAACGTGGAAGATTTGCCAGCAGCACCCACATCAAAGTGGGATTTCCTTCTCAGTCAGAAAAAATAAAGGCAAATGAGAACCAGCTGGCATTTTGTGTGAGATAAATTAAAATGAATGAATGAGTCAATTAAACAAGCAATCAATGAGAAAATTGACACATCACTCTAAGAAATAAAGATTCCTTTTTTAAACATATGTCGTTATTTTCTTAATAGTAGTATGTCCCCCTCTATCAGTTATACTTACTGTATACCCAATCCTATACTAGGCATCATGGAAGAAGAAGGAAGGAAAATGAAGAAAGAAAAGATGGAGAGGAAAAATTGAACGGGAAGTGTACATGGATGAAGAAAGGAAGAGAAATGAGGCAAAAATAATGAGGCATATTTACCATGAATCTACCATGTGCCAGTTTCTATACAAAATACCATGGTATAGATATGAACACTTACTACAACACTATGAAGTTAGATAGCATTTTCCACTTCACAGATGAGGACAAGAAAATTTGAAAAGATGTTGTAAGATCCCAAGACCGCATATCTAACACAGCATAGAGTCTAGAAACAATATCTGCTTTTGAAATTCTGAATCTGTGAGTGGAAGGGCAGAAAATGAGAAATAAAGCAAAAGCATATGCAAGTTGCTAAAGACAGAGACTAATCGCTGTTTTAGACAATACAAATTTAGTTTGAGGAATTCAACGCTCTTCCCTTAAGAAATGGGAATGAAAGGGTTTTCTAGAGGAGGTCACATTGACTTTTTACTCCAATGTGTCATGTGGAAGATGAATAGATAAAGTCTAGTGTTTTGAACAAAAGCTTAGAAATAAGGGAAAATGTTCTTTGAAAAGCCTAGGATAGGATTTCCACAGCTTGACATGAAAAGGCAAATGAAACTGGACTAACCCTCCCCAAAGCAAATGGAATTGTACTACTCTTCCCACTGTAAGCAATTATAACACAGGAAAAAATATAGAAAGAATAACTGTGCTTCATTGAATTAAAGACAGAGCAGAAATGAAAAAGCAACCTATGAAATGTGAGGAAATATTTTCCAACCATGTATCTAATAAAATTTAATATGCAAAACATATAAGGAATTCAATAGCAAAAAAAATCAAATAATCCAATTTTTTAGATGGACAAAGGACCTGAATAGACGTTTTCCCAAAGAAAATTTTCAAATGGCCAACAGGTACATGAAAAGATGCTCAGAGTTACTAATGATCAGGAAATGCAAATCCAAACTCCAATAAGATATCACCTCACACCTGTAAGAATGGCTATTATTAAAAAGATAAAACAAGTGCTGACTAGGATGTGAAGTAAAGGGAACCCTTGTTCATTGCTAGTGGGAATATAAATTGCTTTAGACACTGTGAAAAATAATATGGAAATTCCTTTAAAAAATTAAAAATAGTGGACTTTCAATGGCAAAGGAACAAGAGACAGAGAGGGCCTTCCCCTACATCAAAATTCATCTTGCGTGTGGAACAAATTCTACAGAACACCTTCTGAATGCTGACAGAAGACCCCAGACTTCCAAAAAGATAAGCCAATCTCTTCAGAATGAGGAAGGGCAAAAGATAATGATAAAAAAAAAGACAGAGGATACGTGACCCATGAAGTTCCAGGTGTTCAAGCTGGATTTAGAAAAGGCAGAGGAACCAGAGATCAAATTGCCAGCATCCACTGGATCATCAAAAAAGCAAGAGAATACCAGAAAAACATCTACTTCTGCTTTATTGATTATGCCAAAGCCTTTGACTGTGTAGATTACAACAAACTGTGGATAATTCTTGAAGAGATAGGAATACCAGACTGCCTTACCTGCCTCCTGAGAAATCTGTATGCAGGTCAAGAAGCAACATTTAGAACTGGACACGGAACAACAAACTGGTTCCCAATCAGGAAAGGAGTACATCAAGGCTGTATATTGTCACCCTGCTTATTTAACTTCTATACAGAGTACATCATGTGAAATGCTGGGCTGAATGAAGCACAAGCTGGAATCATGATTGCTGGGAGAAATATTAATAACCTCGGACATGCAGATGACAACACCCTATGGCAGAAAGCAAAGAACTAAAGAGCCTCTTGATGAAAGTGAAAGGAGAGTGGAAAAGCTGGCTTAAAACTGAGCATTCATAAAACGAAGATCATAGCATCCAGTCCCATCACTTCATGGCAAATAGGTGGGGAAACAATGGAAACAGTGACAGACTTTATTTTGGGGGGCTCCAAAATCACTGCAGATGGTGACTGCAACCATGAAATTAAAAGACGCTTGCTCCTTGGAAGAAAAGCTCTGACCAACCTAGACAGCATATTGAAAAGCAGAGACATTATTTTGCCGACAAAGGCCCATCTAGTCAAAGCTATGGTTTTTCCAGTAGTCATGTATGGATGTGAGAGTTGGGCCATAAAGAAGGCTGAGTGCTGAAGAATTGATGCTTTTGAACTGTGGTGTTGGAGAAGACTCTTGAGAGTCCCTTGGACTGCAAGGAGATCCAACTAGACAATCTTAAAGGAAATCAGTCCTGAATATTCATTGGAAAGACTGATGCTGAAGCTGAAACTCCAATACTTTGGCCACCTGATGCGAAGAACTCACTCACTGGAAAAGACCCTGATGCTGGGAAAGATTGAAGGCGGGAGGAGAAGGGGATGACAGAGGATGAAATGGTTGGATGGCATCACCAACTCAATGGACATGAGTTTGGTAAACTCCAGGAGTTGGTGATGCCTGGCATGCTGCAGTCCATGGGGTCACAAAGAGTCGGACATGACTGAGCGACTGAACTGAACTGAACCTGCACCCAGAGGGGGATTCGAGAGGGAGGAAAAGTTTTGGTACACTCAGAAACCCCCTCAGGGGTGGGGACAGGGGAGAGCATCGGAACCTCAGAGGGGCGCGCAGCAACAAGTGTTCAGAAGGCAGAAAGTGAAAGTCACTTAGTCGTGTCCGACTCTTCACGATCCTGTGGACTATACAGTCCACGGAATTCTTCAGGCCAGAATACTGGAGTGGGTAGCCTTTCCCTTCCCCAGGGGATCTTCCCAAACCAAGGATCGAACTGAGGTCTCCCGCTTTACAGGCAGATTCTATACCAGCTGAGCCACAAGGGAAGCTGCTCAGAAGGCAAAATGGAGAGAACTCACCGTAGAGTCACTGCCAAACAGCACTTCAGTCTAGAAGCAGCTTACATGGCCATGCCACTGCAGAGAGTGGGGACAGTGTGCTGAGGCTCAGGCTTCAGGGATCGGACCCCAGGGAAAGGACCAGGTTGACTGCCCTGAAGATGCTCTGAGGTGGCTAGTAGGACATAGCTGAGGGAGTCCAGGGAAGCAAGAGATCCTTGCCATAGGAATGCTCTAACTCTGAGCACTTGCAGAACCCAAGACCCTGCCTTGGCTGACGGCCTCAGGGGGATGAGTCAGCTATGGTCTGCAGCTCCAGAAGTAGAAAAGCCATGGAAGTGCCAGAGGTGAGGACATCAGGCTGCTACAGCCTCAACCCCAGGGCCACAGTTGTCACCAAGCTGTGAGCAGGCACATGTCACTGCTCACATCTTCCGGGAGCCTGAGCAGCCTGGTTCTGCCAAGAGACTCACAACCCAGGGTCAACTCCCCTGAGGAAGCTGGCCACCCGCCTCAGACTGTGGCGACCTCCCTCCCACAGATTTCAGCCACAGCAGGCACTTTCCCCACACACCCCAACTGTGTCTGCTGTACCCCTCCCTCTCCTCACCCCAACTAAGCAAGTGATACTGGAGGGCGGCCTAGAAGCAGAGGCACAGCCAGAACCAACGTAGAGCACCAGGGGATGTGTGACCAAAGGAGAGAAGGGGAAATCACTCCTGAGTTGCAGGTGCAGTGGTTAAATCCCTGCAGCTAGCCTGAGACTGGGCTTTAGGGGCAACTGCAGACTTTGGGCGGAGAAGGCAATGGCACCCCACTCCAGTACTCTTGCCTGGAAAATCCCATGGACAGAGGAGCCTGGTGGGCTGCAGTCCATGAGGTCGCTGAGGGTCAGACACAACTGAGCGACTTCCCTTTCACTTTTCACTTTCATGCATTGGAGAAGGAAATGGCAACCCACTCCAGTGTTCTTGCCTGGAGAATCCCAGGGACGGGGGAGCCTGGTGGGCTGCCGTCTATGGGGTCGCACAGAGTCGGACACGACTGAAGTGACTTAGCAGCAGCAGCAGACTTTGGGAGGGCTTCCCAGGTGGCACTAGTGGTAAAGAACCTGCCTGCCAATGCAGGAGATGTAAGAGGATGCAGGTACGATCCCTGGGTCAGGAAGATCCCCAGGGGGAGGAAATGGCAACCCACTCCAATATTCTTGCTTGGAGAATTTCATGGACAGACAAGCTTGGTGGGCTACAGTCTATGGAGCTGCGAAGAGTTGGACACAACTGAGCGACTTGAGCATGCACATACTTATGAGTGGGATTGCTGGATCATATAGTAACTCTGTTTTTCATTTTTTAAGGAAACTCCATGCTGTTCTTCATAGTGGCTACACCAACTTACATTCCCACCAACAGTGTAGGAGGTTTCCCTTCCTTTTTGTCCACACCCTCTCCAGCATTTATTGTTTCTAGACTTTTTCACGACAGCCATTCTGACTAGCATGAGGTTTTGATGTGCATTTCTTTAATAATTAGCAATGCTGGAGCATCTTTTCCCCGGCCTGTGGGCCATCTCTCTTTTTTGGAAGAAACATCTATCTAGGGTTTCTGTTTCTTTTTTTTTTTAATTTAGCTGCATCGGGTCTAGGTTGCCACACACGGGATCTCCCTTGCATCATGCCAGGTCTCCTGATGTGGCACACAAACACTTTAGTTGTTGCCTGTATGCTCAGTAGTTCTGGTGAATGGGCTTAATTTCTCTGCAGCATGTGGGATTTTAGTTCTCCAACAAGGGATGGAACCCACATTCCCTGCATTGGAAGGTGGATACTTTACCAGTGGACCAACCACCAAGGAAGTCCTTTCTGTTTGTTGACTGAGTTATTTGTTTTTTTTATATTGAGCTGTATGAGCTGTTTGCATATTTTGGAAATTAAGCCCTTGTCAGTCACATTCTTTGCAAATATTTTTCCCCATTCCACAGGTTGTCTTTTCATTAAAAAAAAAAAATTTTCCTTTGCTTTGCAAAGGCTTTTTCTAAGTTTAATTAGGTCCCATTTATTTAGTTTTGCTTGTATTTCTTTTGCCCTGTGAGACTGACCTAGGAAAACATTGCTATGATTTATGTCAGAGGATATTTTGCCTATGTTTCCTTCTGAAAGTTTTATGGAGTCATGACTTATGTTGGGTTGGCCAAAAAGCTGGTTCAAGTAACTTTTTGTTTAAGTCTTTAAGCCATTTTGAGTTTATTTTTTGTATGGTGTAAGAGAGCGTTCTAACTTCATTGATTTACATGCAGCTGTCCAACTTTCCCAACTACACTTGCTGAAGAGACTCTCTTTTTTTGCCTTGTATATTCTTAACTCCTTCGTCAAAGATCAATTGACTGTAGGTGTGTGGGTTTATTTCTAGGCTCTCTGTTCTGTTTCATTGATCCATATGTCTGTTTTTGTGCCAATACTATGCTGTTCTGATTACTAGGGGTAACTTTTTTGAATCCAGCTGTTCAATTGCCAGATCCTAAACAAGCAGTGAACATGACTGCCTTCCAGTTCTAAAAGATACTCAGCCTCAGTCCGCTAAATCTGGTACTTGTATTCCCAAGGCTGACTTAATATAGTTCATTAATGGATCTTGTATGAGAGACACACAGGGAAATATAAAAGCATTGATGCAATAGTCAGTCCTCATGAGGTTTTAGAGGCTTATGTTCTCACAAACATAAAATCAGCCAAGCAGCAGCACTCATGGCTATTATGTGAACTTTTAAATTAGCCTCCAGTCTTAAAGTGAATATTTATCCTGACTGCCAATATGAGTGAGGGTCCTGAATACTAAAGACCAAATTTAGAAAAATGGAGACTATCTAACGTCAATAAGAACTGTAGTATCACATAGGAATTGATTGCTGATTTATTAGTCATTGAAATTTCCCATTCAGCTTTACATAGTTCATTGCAGAACTCATATAGGACTAGATAAAATATCTAAAGGAAATGAATTTGCACCAAAATGTCTAAGATTTGGACTGAGGAAACTGAAGTTCCATTACTTCTATCCAGGGACTCATATTCACAGTTTAAGAATTACATAATTAACTCCTCCCAAATTGGAAAGTTGGAATTCAAGGGGAACTAAAAAGAGCATAGGAATGTAGGATTTACCCGTTGGCATTATTTCCCTGTGCCCCAAGTGTATGCATCCATGGCTTTTCATGTAACCTAAGCAGCAATATCTTTCAAGTGAAATGAATATAATGAAAATCTTGGAATCATACCACTTCTATATAAGGACCAAATGTTTCAGTAAATAATACAAAGATGTGCTGATGGTTAGAAATTTTCAAAAAAAAAGAAAACAAATTTTCTTTACAGGGAATACTGAGGCCCACATCACCTCAGACCTGATAGCAAATGAACATTGTCGAGCTTTTGCCATCAGAGGGTAAGAAATACTATTCAGTAATAGAATGCATGGTATCTAGATGATGAGACGTGTTCCCATTGGCTAAAGCAGATCCTCAAATGGTGATCAAATCCCTACTGAATTATACCATCCCAGTCCTTGGAATTCCTGAACATCTAGAATCTGAGACAAGGTTTGTTTCAATGGTAAATCGGGGACTCTATAAAACTTTACAGACACCAGTGCTTATCATACTCCTTATTATTCCCAGTTTTCTGAACAAGTAGAATGAATTTTACCCTAAAGAATTCTTTGGCTAAATTGCACAACTTGCTTATGATGACCATCAGACTTATTTTGGTTCAATGAAAATTAATTTCCTTTAGCAAGCATGGTATTTAAGCCCTTATCCGATAACAATGGTAAACACTCCTGATCAGAGACATTAAGGGTTTGCTTGCTTCCTTAGGCTCATTCTGCCATCATGTGGCCAGATGATGGAAGGATCCCCCTGAGAAAGTGTCATCAACATAAGCCAGGAGATAACGCGTGCATGAAGTGTTCTAGTGGCAGGCTAGATTGTCATTTATGCTGGGGAGTATAATGACACCCCACCAGGTATTGCTGATAGCTCACACTGTCAAAGTGAAGAAGAAGCACAGTTGAATACATGCTTCTTATGTGAGACCAGCACCCAAGACTGAATGGCTTGTAACTCTCATTACATACCAAGGTTATATTCTCCAGCAGTAATTTATCATAATATACAAGATGAAGGAAAAGAGTCTCTAAAGGACTTATGATAAAAGAGACAGGTTAGTGTTACTTTCTTTTTAGTTTTCTTTTATAATTTTAATATTTTATTTTGTACCAGTTAAACTTGAAGCTTATAGTTTTATTCCTCCTTCTTTTAAAAATAAGCAGCTCAACATCATGAAACTTTGTACTAACTACAATTGTCCCAAATATGAAGTAAAAGCTCAACAAATCACTTGTCTGTAACACTTCAGACCTACTAACTGGGTGGTTGAAATGTAAAGGAAATGGAAAATTTCAAATTTTCCACAGACTGAAATCAATATTACTCAAATAATAAATAATATAATTTTAAGCATCACCTCCTATCGTATTACTAAATATACCAACTAGGAGGAATTGATTATAATTATACTCAAATTATATTCCCCCTGATAAAGTGTCATCAATATAAGCCAGGACTCCCACTGCTCATCTTTCATAGCCACTGAGGCCTGGTTTGTATGAGAAAATAATCTTAAAAAGATCGGAATTTGTGAAATGCCGGGCTGGATGAATCACAAGCTGGATGTTAATGGAGATATTTGGGAAGGTGAGATTGAAGACTAGTTAACTCCAACTGCTTAAGATGTGGAAATGGAGTAGTGCATACAGATGTTGAATTATAATTCTGTATACATGAAACTTATATAACAATTTTTAAAATATGTGCAAGTAAAATGATTTGCTTTAATTTTTTGTCAGGCACACAAAGCAACTTTGCAGGATATTAAGGTGGTATTTATTCACTCTTCAGATGTAGATGATATGAAAGAAGTAGGTTTATATTTTCATGCATCACTACTAATCGACACATTCATACATTTTTCAATGTAACATAATTGAGAAATTTATAAGCCAAAAAAATTTCAGAAAATGAAAACTAGATGTTAAACTTAAATATTAAAACATGTCTGAAGCTCTGAGTAGTTAAAAATTACATATTTTCCCCCAAGCTTTGATTAAAGAGAGAATTCAGAGCTAAATTTACAGACTATTTTATCTCTGAGAACATCCCTCTAAGATATTCTGTGGGATCCCCACTAGTACTACTCCTCAAAGCTGAGGTAGGTAGAAGCCTTACTAGAATGGTACTGAGAGCCTGATATCATCTACTCCGTGTTATAGTTCTTCCAATCTAAATTTCCGCTAAGGTAGTTCTCTTTGGAGGGTTCCCTCTATAACTGATTGGATAACTTGGTGTCATTTTGACCTGCTGCTTTTCAGAATAGAATTTTATAGATAATTAAACTTTTTTTATTACCACAAAAATTGTGGGTTACTTGATATTTATTAATGGTGTATAGTCCACTGGTTTTGAGTCTAGGATATAATGATACTGACTTGGAAGAATTTTACCCTATTCAACTTTCCTGAGCAGGAAATATATATATGTAAAATTTATATATCATTACCAACAAGAATGTAGGGTTGGTAACGATATATAAGTTTTACATATATATATATATATTTTTTTTTTTTTTGGTCTGTGCCGATCTTAGTTGCAGTATGCATGATCTTTCAGTTGTGGCATGCAGGATCTACTACCCAGACCAGGGATTGAACCCCAGCCCCTTGCATTGGGAGCATGGAGTCCTAGCCACTGAACCATCAAGGAAGTTCCTGTAACAATAATTCTAATATTAACTCTATCAGCTCGTATTTTTAATTCCTCCACTAGAATAAGAGAAAGCTTAATATATTCTCAAGCTGAATAAGCTGAACATTCTTTAATTATTTGTTTTTTGAACCTATTCCCACCATTGTAGTTCTAGTTCTCACTTTCTCAATTCTTTCTAAAGGTCTTCTCTAATGAGCTATGGGGATTGGTTTCCTATCGTTTTTTGCAACAGAGGGTTTTGAGGTATAACTTTGGCTTTATACCTAGATCTCTTTTGCTGGGTTTTGTTGGCATTTTGAAAAACTACCTTTCCTTATGATTTGATGAGTGGCTTGGTTGAAAGAGTTCTTGAAAAAGAAGAGAGGGAAATTCAGCTCTGGTCATAAAAACATTTTTTCTTCCCTTGTGATTTAGAATTGGAGAATTATTTTTAATTTTTTTGCATATGTGTCCGAAGAGTCTGCAAGAATTGTTTCTGCATTGTCAATAAGGATGCTTAATCTTAGAAATAAAAATGAAAGTGAAGTGAAAGTGTTAGTTGCCCAGTCGTGTCTTGACTCTTTGTGACCCCATGGACAGTAGCCTGCCAGGCTCCTCTGTCTGTGGAATTCTCCAGGCACGAATACTGGAGGGGGTAGCCATTCCTTTCTCCCAACCCAGGGGTCAAACCTGGGTCTCCTGCATTGCTGGCAGATACTTTACCAACCAAGCCACCAGGGAAGAGCCAGAAAAAAAATAGTTTTAAAAATTGTCTTACTTAACAGTGTGGGAAATCTAGTCAATAACTCTGTGGTATGGTAACAATGCAACTAGACTTCTCTTGGTGGTCATTTTGAACCATATATAAATACCAAATCACTATGTTGTGTCACAGGAAATAACATAAGGTTGTGGGTCACATACTTCAAAAGTAAATTCCTAGAAAAAGAAAAAAATGGTCTTACTTAAAAAAGAGTAGATGCAATCTTCACTCTGTAGAAACCACCAGACGTCTCTCTCTCTTCTCTATGTTAGTAAGAGGAGTGAAGAGGAAGAAGGACACTGATAACAGATTGTAGACCTCCCCCTGGTTGAGATTTGGTGAAAGATACAGTGAGATTGTGGTACTAAAACAGAGAGGTATGATCAACATTTGTTCATCATGAGTTATTTCTGGGGGTCACCAGGAGGCCAGCAGCTGAGCAAGCTGCATTTCAGGGTTACTCTGGAGATTTGTCCATCCAAACTTGGAAGTAGAGGATCTCTGGTACAGAAGCACTCGTTATCCATCTGTGGGTAAGACCAAAGAGAAACATTATTCCTCCTCTTTCCTGTTTTGTTTGGCTTAAGCAAACTCGTTTTCTCTATTAAATTAAGAGAATTGCAGAAACTACTATGGGGAATATGTGAATGCTACATACTCACTTTGCATTTGATTCATTAACTAGTTTGGGCATTGAGCATCTCCGTGTGCCTAGCAGGACAGGTAAGGCCAGATAGAGATAGAGCCTAAGTGCTATTAAATATAGGTTGCTAAGCAGTTGGAAGCATGAATTGTGGAAGACTTTAAACCCAGGTGGCACTAATGGTAAAGACCTGCCTGCCAATCCAGGAGACACAAGAGACGTGGACAAAAAGTCCATGCTCTTTCAACTGAACCACTTTTCCCCTCAGTGTTGGGACTTTGTATTGTCTATGCCTAAAATCCAAATTCTTTAATCTGGTGTTTAAAGTGAGTGAGCTAAGTCGCTTCAGTTGCGTCTGACTCTTTGTGACCCTATGGAGTGTAGCCAGCCAGGTCCTCTGTCCATGGAATACTCCAGACAAGAATACTCGAGTGGGTTGCCATGCCCTCCTCCAGGGGATCTTCCTGTCCCAGGGATCAAACCTGTGTCTCTTACATTTCCTGCATTGGCAGGCAGGTTCTTTAAATACTAGCACCACCTGAGAACCCCTTATATTGCTGTACTTATTGTTAAATATTTATAGTACTGCACCTTGGTATAGATATTGATAATACCTATGATACAATGCAAAGAAGGAGAATATAGATATATGTGTATCATATAGCTCATAAATATGTTACATGTGTAAACCATGTGTGCTGAAGGGACAATATTCGTAAGGAAAAATCCCCGTCTTCCCTCGTCTTTCTCAAACTTGACTTAGCTAATCATGAATCTGTACTATTCCAAAACAAATCTTAGAGAAAACTTCTTGAGCTTGCCCAGAAAAACTAACTCGAATTTTTACTAAAAATGTATTGAATTCATAGACTATTTGGGAGAGATGGACATTTTGTGTCATCTTATCCAGGAACACAGGTATCTCATCTTCTATTTCCTGTATTTGTATTTTAAAGCTTTCCCCATGCAAGTCTTACATATGTATAATCAAAATAAAGTTGAGAGACTTTACACTTTTGCTGCTATTGAAAATTATGTCTATTTTACATTGTATTTTCCACTTGATCATTGGTAACATGGAGAAATGCTGTTGATTTTTGTAAGTTGATTTTATGTCTAGCAAGCCTACTAATCTCTTTTTTGAGTTCTATTAGTTTATCTTTTGATTCTATGGTTTTTCCAGGTTAAATGATTGTATCATCCGCAAGTAATGACAATTTTTATCTCCACCTTTTCAGTCCTTGCACATGTTTCTTATTTTTTAACTAATTAATTTAAATTAATAGGAGGATAATTAGTTTACAATATTGTGATGGTTTTTCTCCCCAACAGCATGAGCCAGACCTTCCACTGTTACAATATTTTCAATGTTAGTAGGAATCCTTGTTTCCTTCCAATTTTAAAGAGAAAGTATCTAAAAGTTCCCTGAGTAAATAACAACAATTTGTCCCAAGAATTTGGCATATAGTCTTTAATGCATTTAGTAACTTCCCTTCTCCTCCCAATTTCTTAAGATATTCTACTACAATTGGTTTTAGAAATTTATAAAACACTTTATTCTGGATCATTTAATGTGATCATATAGTCCTTCTGCTTTTATCTATTAACATAAAGGATTACATTGCTAGACTTTCTGATTAACATATCATCCTCACATTTTTAGATATATCCTAATTGTTCATGAAGCAACAGTTAGAACTGGACATGGAACAACAGACTGGTTCCAAATAGGAAAAGGAGTACGTCAAGGCTGTATATTGTCACCCTGCTTATTTAACTTATATGCAGAGTACATCATGAGAAATGCTGGGGTGGATGAAGCACAAGCTGGAATCAAGATTGCCTGGAGAAATATCAATAACCTCAGATATGCAGATTACACTACCCTTATGGCAGAAAATGAAGAAGAACTAAAGAGCTTCTTGATGAAAGTGAAAGAGGAGAGTGGAAAAAGTTGGCTTAAAGCTCAACATTCAGAAAACGAAGATCATGGCATCTGGTCCCATTACTTCATGGCAAATAGATGGGGAAACAATGGAAACAGAGGCTGACTTTATTTTGGGGGGCTCCAAAATCACTGCAGATGGTAACTGCAACCATGAAATTAAAAGACACTTGCTCCTTGGAAGAAAAGCTATAACTAACCTAGATAGCATATTCAAAAGCAGAGACATTACTTTGCCAACAAAGGTCCGACTAGTCAAAGCTATGGTTTTTCCAGCTATGGATGTGAGATTTGGACTATAAAAGAAATCTGAGTGCTGAAGAATTGATGCTTTTGGACTGTGATGTTGGAGAAGACTTTTGCGAGTCCCTTGGACTGCAAGGAGATCCAACCAGTCCATCCTAAAGGAGATCAGTCCCGGGTGTTCATTGGAAGGACTGATGTTGAAGCTGAAACTCCAAAACTTTGACCACCTGATGTGAAGAACTGACTCATTTGAAAAGACCCAGATGCTGGGAAAGATTGAAGGTGAGAGAAGAAGGGGACGACAGAGGATGAAATGGTTGGATGGCATCACCAACTCAAGGGACATGAGTTTGGGTAAATTCCGGGAGTTGGTGATGGACAGGGAAGCCTGGTGTGCTGCAGTCCATGGGGCTGCAAAGAGTCAGACACGACTGAGTGACTGAACTGAACTGAATTGTTCATTGTATATTTTAACACATTATTAAATTTGGTTATCTACAATTCCATTTGGAATTTTTGCACATACAGAGATACAGAGAGATATGGTCTATTTTCTGTCCTTTGTTATTCTTATCTGGTTTTGAAATCAAGATAACACTAAGCTCCTAAAATCATCCAAGCAACTCTTATGTTTCCTCTATTTTCTGGAACAACTTGTGTAAGAGAGGAATTGACTGTTCCTTCAAGGTTTGCAAGATCTGAGGTGGCCATAAAATTCATCCATAATTAATGTGAACAGGACACATTCAAGAATAAAGGAGACCATTATTAATAATTATGCCAGGGCAAAAGAGCATGAACAAAGACTAGTCTAAGCAAAACAAACTGGAACTCAATGTTAATACTTTATGGGTATGGGAGTTCGTGGGAGAAGAGGCCTCTTCGTACCACGTCAATGTCTTCATGCTTGGTTGATCTATGCAGGTTTGCGTTTCTTTCAGTACTTCTCTTGATGGATCGCTTTTCTTTGAAGTATTTTTTAATACTTATTATGCATGTTCGCTTATCATAGAGCAAGATATTCTGTAAAGTTGGCATGCCCAAAGCACTGTATGTAAGTTTCATATTCCTCCAATCTCTTTCAAGCCAGCACATTTTGTCACACACTAATTTGTTGAAAACATTGGGCCAGTTGTCCTAACAGTGACTCACCTTCTGTTTTATTTACTTTTCTTTAGCTTGTTCACCAATATATCAGGTAAATTGGAGGCTAGTTCTAAGGGCTTTATTAAGTCAAGTTAATATGTTTGGCAAAAATGCATCAGAGATGAAGCTATGTTCTTTAGAAGGTAACACATCAGGATTTGACATCTGGACATCATCTAATATTCAGATTCACAACGAAATTAAATTGATAATGAATTTTTTTTATTGAACAGTGCTGGTTTCCCCCTTTATATTCAAAATAATCAATATGGAGCTACTTTTGTATTTACAAATGTCTGATTCCATCTCAATCATTCACTTTGTGGTTTTAATGCTAATTTTAGTCCTTGACGGAGTCAATAGTTTCTTTAGAATTTGCAAGATAAAACTCAGTAAAATAGAACTTTCCCTTATGAACTAGAGCTATTTGTTTACTAGAAATACAGCTCCTATTAGAGAGGCAGGATAAACACATAATTCATTCAAATTAGTTACCAGTTTCCAAAGAAGTTTGCTTCGTGGTTGCTTCAAATCATAACATATGAGCTTTCCTGGTTATCTATCTTTGGGCATCACTAGGCATTCATGTCTCTTCATTGATAAAATGTATTTCAACCCATTATATTTGGCTTTATTTTTGAAGCTCAAATCATCATAATTTTAACAAGTAAAATTTCTTCCAGCTGACTCCTGTGTCCCCTTAAATGATCCCTTTACTTTTTTATTGAAATAAAATTATAAATATTTATTAGTGTCTTAAATAAGTCCAAACAGTAAGTCTAATAAGTAGTGCAATTTCAAAATAGTGGTGAACATAAATGATATCTCAAGGTATATGCAATATTTTTAATATGATATAAAATTATTTTTCTTTTGGTGATAGAGTCAAGAGAATAAATAATAACTAAAAAAATTGTTGACCATATTTATAAATCAAGGAAATGCTCATATTGTAATTAGAGATTAGTGATAATAAAGACATCATTTCTCCATTCATGTACATAACTCTTAACTTATGAAAATGTACTAGTGGGAAAAACTTTGGTCTCGGCGTGAAAAAAAAAAACTTAGTTAGGCAATCTAGTGCTGCACATTCTCTCTCCGCCCCCACCCCCCACCCCGTCATTTTTGTTTAGATTCAATTGACATACAACATTGCATTAGTTTAAGGTGTTCAACATAATGCAGGCTTCCCTGGTGGCTCATGGATAAAGAATCCGCCTGCCAATGTAGGAGATAGGTTCAATTCCTGAGTTGGGAAGATCCCCTTGTTGTTCAGATGCTAAACTGTGTCTGACCCCAGGCTTCCCTGTCCATCAGCAACTTCCGGAGTTTGCTCAAACTCATGTTCATTGAATCAGTGATGCCATCCAACCATCTCATCCTCTGTCATCCCCTTCTCCTGCCTTCAATCTAGCTCCAATTCAACCCACTACCCTGCCTAATCCTTATGAAACCGTTTACCATAGACTGGGACTTGAATACACAGTGCCTGGTTTCAGGACCTAATGAAGCTCAAGTTCTTGATGTCTCATCGCAGAAAGAATTCAGTGAGAGACACAGTGATAGGTAAGGAGTGGATTTATTCAGACACAGAGAGAAGCACACTCCACAGACAGAGTGTGGGCCATCACAGAGAGCGAGTGCGGCCCTGAAGTTTGGCATGGTTAGTTTTAATAGGCTGTGTAATTTCATATGCTAATGAGTGGGAGGATTAATCCAACTATTTTGGAGAAGGGGTGGAGATTTCCAGGATTTGGGCCACCACCCACTCCTTGGTCTTTTTAACAGTGCCTTGGAACTGTCCTGGTACCTCTGGGTGTGTCATTTCACTTGCTGATTGAGGATCAAGGTCTTGTCTTGTCTGCCATCTTGGTCCCATTTGATTCTAACGGGTTTTATGTTGTGTCCTTGGGCTATGTCATTCTTTCCAAAGTTGTGCCCCGCCCCTTTCCCTCCTGTTACACCTACACCCAGATTCATTTGTCCTAAAATTCCATCCTTTCTCCAGACCACCCCACCCAATCCTATCTTCCCTAATACAGCTCCCCACCTAAGAATCATCCTGACTCTATCTCCCTTAACTGTAAGCTCCTCCACCCACTGTCCACCCCAATTCATCCCTTAATATACAATATCATCTCTCAGAGATCCCTCCCCTTTGAAACCTGGACAAAATTTCTTGCCCCTAACCATAAATCAAATTAAATTTTAAATCAGTCAAAGTCCTATCTGTTATTTTGACAGAGAAAATGTAATACTTAAATAGAACATTAATATTAACTAATTTAATTTTAAATGTAATATACATAATTGCTAACTAGGCATTTAAAAATTGAAAAAAATTAAAAAGATAAAATTTTGCAGAGACAGTAACTGCAGGAATCAGCTACCACTCCCAGGGATGAGATAACAAGAAAGGAGATTGGAAGCATTGAAGCTTTGAAACTTGGAGGAGAAACTGAAACTTGGAGCAGAGCTGAAACTCAAACCTCTAAGGCAAGAGCTCTGCTCAGCTAGAGGTGATATCTCTGTGAAGCATAAGGCTGGCTTTGTAAATGTTGGAAATTACAAACTGAGTCCAGCTGCTGCTGAGGGAATGCCCTGCCAGTGTTGGGGTGAAGAAGCAAGGCTAGGGTAATGCCAGTGGCAACAGGAAATAGATAGGAAGCCCTGAGGAAGCAAAGAGGATGGAGCAAGTCCTTCTTCCTTCTCCCACCTGGTAGTGTCCCTCTAGCAACCCCTCCTGGCAGAGCTTCAAGAAGTGACTAGCAAAGGAGAAAAATGGTTTGCAGCATGCTACCCTCCGCAATGCAGAGCAGACACACCAGTGCTAGCCTTGACTCTGACACATGCTCAAACCTTCAACCATTCCACCACTGCAGCTGCACCAATAAATCTAATTTGGCAGGAAAGAATCAGAAAGAGATGCTAACATGTAATGAATATGGGGGGAAATTCATCAAGATGCCTAAAACCGGGCTTCAGTTGCTTGCCATCCTAATATAAGACTAGTATCTTAAAACAGATCAGGACTACAGCACTACTGAGCGAGTCCCGTATTATTTGAGTTTCATGGGCAATTTTCCATGACAAAAATGACTTTCCATGACTTTTCCATGACAAAAATCAGGACATGAAATTCCATGACTGCAGGACCCCAGAAGTAGTTGGCTGATTCATGAAGGATGGAAAATTGTTTCAGTGGCAAAGCTGAACTCTAGCATTATTAACTGCTGAAGCAAGCTGGGTTTGTGTCAGTGAAGTACAGAGAGGGAGAAAACTTATCTGAGGCTGACTAGCAGACAGACAACATTTAATATATGTCCTTGCTAGATCCCATTTGGAAAGAGCTGGACATTGGCCAACATCCCTAACAAAAGGAGGCTCTCCCTCTTATTAAAGCAAACTGAGAAATGGAAACCATCTGTCCTTTATGTGAGACACAAATAATCATGGAAGTATTTTTTAAAGAAAAGAATTTTAAGTATTAATAATAAATTGTCTTTGTCCACCTGAAAGGAGAGAGTTATGGAGGACTTCATATGTACTCAGGCTCATGCTAGGCACTGAAGGAGCCAAGAAGACAGAGGGGCAATTAAAACTGTGGGAAAAAGGAAAGAAAGGAAAGGGGGAAAGTGAGAAGGTCAATTAATATTTATCAAGCAGTTATTTTTTGTCAGGTTTTGTTCTAAACAACAACATGTTCAGTAGATACAGATAAGGGAGGGGATGTTCAGAGATGGGTGTTAACTTTCCCAAGGTCATCAGCTCCTGAGAACAATGATGAGAATGCAGATATTTCTGAAGTCTTAAACAATGTATATTTTCTTCATAGAGATAGGGTGAAAGAGATATTTATAAAATGATACTGCTGAATCAATTATTTTATTAATGTGTGTGTTAGTAGCTCAGTCATGTCTGACCCTTTGTGATCCCATAGACTATAGCCCACCAGGCTCCTCTGTCCATGGGATTCTCCAGGCAAGAATACTGGAGTAGGTACCCATTTCCCTCTCCAGGGTACCTTCCTGACCCAGGGATCAAACCCAGATATTCCAACTTGCAGGCAGATTCTTTACCGTCTAAGCCAATTTTTCTTAATAGCCATCATTAATTCAAATATATCCAACTTTGGGTTTAGTAAGAAACCAGTGGGGTCACTTTATTTTTTTTGTTTCATTGTATGAGAGGAGTTGGAAGATCCAGTGATCCCCTTCTGACTTTTTATCTTTAAGAAAATATAAAATAGAACTCTTTTGTGACCCCATGGACTGTAGCCCACCAGGTTCCTCTGTCAATGAGATTTCCCAGGCAAGAGTGGGTTGCCATTTCCTTTTCCAGGGGATATTCCCCAACCCAGGGATCAAACCTGCATTTCCTACATTGCAGGTGGATTCTTTACCACTGAGCCACCCAGGTCTCCCAAATTGCAGGTGGATTCTTTACCAGCTGAGCCACAGGGAAGCCCAAGAATACTGGAGCAGCCTATCCCTTCTCCAGAGGATCTTCCTGACCCAGATATCAAACCGGGGTCTCCTGCATTGCAGGTGGATTCTTTACCAACTGAGCCACCAGGGAAGCTATGACAAGTATCATCAGTTCAGTTCAGTTCAGTTCAGTCGCTCAGTTGTGTCCGACTCTTTGAGACCCCATGAATCGCAGCACGCTAGGCCTCACTGTCCATCACCAACTCCTGGAGTTCACTCAAACTCATGTCCATCGAGTTGGTGATGCCATCCAGCCATCTCATCCTCTGTTGTCTCCTTCTCCTCCTGTTGCCAATCCCTCCCAGCATCAGAGTCTTTTCTAATGAGTCAACTCTTCGCATGAGGTGGCCACAGTATTGGAGTTTCAGCTTTAGCATCATTCCTTCCAATGAACACCCAGGACTGATCTCCTTTAGAATGGACTGGTTGGATCTCCTTGCAGTCCAAGGGACTCGCAAGAGTCTTCTCCAACACCACAGTTCAAAAGCATCAATTCTTCGGCGCTCAGCTTTCTTCACAGTCCAACTCTCACATCCATACATGACCACTGGAAAAACCATAGCCTTGACTAAACAGACCTTTGTTGGCAAAGTAATGTCTCTGCTTTTTAATATGCTATCTAGTTTGGTCATAACTTTCCTTCCAAGGAGTAAGCATCTTTTAATTTCATGGCTGCAATCACCATCTGCAGTGATTTTGGAGCCCAGAAAAATAAAGTCTGACACTGTTTCCCCATCTATTTCCCGTGAAGTGATGGGACCAGATGCCACGATCTTCGTTTTCTGAATGTTGAACTTTAAGCCAACTTTTTCACTCTCCACTTTCACTTTCATCAAGAGGTTTTTTAGTTCCTCTTCACTTTCTGCCATAAGGGTAGTGTCATCTGCATATCTGAGGTTATTGATATTTCTCCCGGAAATCTTGATTTCAGCTTGTGCTTCTTCCAGCCCAGCATTTCTCATGATGTAATCTACATATAAGTTAAATAAGCAGGGTGACAATATACAGCCTTGACGTACTCCTTTTCCTATTTGGAGCCAGTCTGTTGTTCCATGTCCAGTTCTAACTGTTTCTTCCTGACCTACATATAGGTTTCTCAAGAGGCAGGTCAGGTGGTCTGGTATTCCCATCTCTTTCAGAATTTTCCACAGTTTATTGTGATCCACACACTCAAAAGCATAGTCAATAAAGCAGAAATAGATGTTTTTCTGGAACTCTTTTGCTTTTTCCATGATCCAGTGGATGTTGGCAATTTGATCTATGGTTTCTCTGCCTTTTCTAAAGCCAGATTGAACATCTGGAAGTTCACGGTTCACGTATTGCTGAAGCCTGCCTTGGAGAATTTTGAGCATTACTTTACTAGCGTGTGAGATGAGTGCAATTGTGCAGTAATTTGAGCATTCTTTGGCATTGCCTTTCTTTGGGATTGGAATGAAAACCGACCTTTTCCAGTCCTGTGGCCACTGCTGAGTTTTCCAAATTTGCTGGCATATGGAGTGCAGCACTTTCACAGCATCATCTTTCAGGATTTGAAATGGCTCACTGGAATTCCATCATAAATGTAACCAATTGGAACTACAGACCTCATGGAGGTTAAGGTTAATTTCACAGGACATAGCAACAAACTTAGAAGTCTGGGTGGTTTACAAAACTTCTTTGTTAGCATTAATCCTCATAAGAATAGCTTTATCAAACTGGATATTATCTGCTTTCCTAGTAGACTGTGAGGGAGGAAGGAACATTTTCTTCTTATTTTGTTGAAATTTATTTCACCAACAGTGAGTAGGATTTACAGTTGCCAGGACAAGTGCTGGAACCTCAGTGATTACTGAGGAAGGGAGGGAAAAGCAAGTTTAAAACTTACAGACAGAGACAAAAGAAGTTTTTTAATAAGTAAAATATGGAGCATATAATGTTTTACATTCACAATTCCATTCTCTGTTGCCACGACAATTTACCCTAGCCTTGAATTTGCAGTAAATGCCTTAGCATCTTTTTACTGGCCTTCTTTTTCTAGAATGTATTGGAATCCATGTGAAAACATTTGTTACCTATTAGTTAAGGTTGCAAATAATGCAACATTCCATAAATGTCATTGCTTAATATAAAGTGTTTCTCCTAGCACCATTACCATCCTTCAAGTATTGGGTCCTTTTTTTGTTTGTTTTTTTAAGGAATTACCCTCTGTATATACTTTCCTTTTACCAGACTTCCAGATATCCTCACTCAGGCTCCCTTACACTTCTTTTCCTCCTCCACTTTCCCTTTTATACACTCAAACATTTCTGAAAATGTCTTAATTGTCTCTTAACCAAATGATAAGAGTCATTGCTATCTATCATTTATACATGAATTTGTACAAGAAATCAATGAATGGCAAGCCTCAATTCTGCTTCAAGAAACCCATTTTGAGTAAGAATTTATAAATTAAGGCTTCAAAGCTAACTCTTACCTGCAAGACTGATACCTCAGTCCAGCCAATAAATTATTACCTAATAAATTACTGTTTGCCTTTGAAAAGAAAATAGAGTTTAATCTTTGAGAATCAATTTCTCCTCTTAGTCTTCTTTCAGGCTCCTGGACAACACAAGTCTAGCACTCTGGTTACCCACAGCCTTTTTGATTTAACTGGTCAACATACAGAGGTGTCCAGAAAGATCTCAAAGCATACATCTCTTGGTGTATACTCTGTTGCACCATCTAGAATCCCCATCAAGACTGAAGCCATAATTCCCCTAGCTTCCAAGATGTTGGCTGCCAACAGCTGAGTCTCTCTCTGTCCTTATCCGCTATGGAAAGAAGCTGCCATACCCAAGGTAAGGTTATATGTCAATTATACCTCAATAAAATTGATTGATTGATTGATTAAAGGGAAAATAGAAAGCTATTCTAACAAAGAGACTTTTGTACAATTAAAAAAATGTTTATCTGGGCCACACTTCATGTATACATTTTAAAAAATCTGTCTAAATATTAACAATAGGCCTTCAAATGTAGGGGCTCCCCTGGTGCCGCAGATGGTAAAGAATCCACCTGCAATGCAGAAGACATAGGTTTGATCCCTGGGTTTGGAAGATCCCCTGGAGAAGGGAATGGCTACCCACTCCAGTATTTTGGCCTGGAGAATTCCATGGACAGAGGAGCCTGGTAGGCTACAGTCCATGGGGTCACTAAGAGTCAGACATGACTGAGAGACTTTCACTTCAAATGTAGGTATGAACTGCTTTCTTTACCTGAACACTATAAAAATAACCACGTTTTAAATAAAATAAATATACAATACGGTTGAGCAATTCTGAAAGAAATCTGAAACATACTAATCAAGACTAAGTGCTAAGATATTCTTTCTCTGTGTGTATCAATGTTATAGATTACATAAGCAAAGTGAGAGAGTAAATCTTTGGTGCAAACAAGCTTACTTATGAATACCAAAGCTGATGTGCATACAAAAGATGCCTGTCAGTTTCTGAAGGTCTGAATTGAGTCCTGATTTGGGCAAGGGTAATATCTGTGAGCACTGTCACAGGAGGTTTGTTAGTTGAACGTAAAAGCATAGGTTTTTAAGAGAAGGATCTTTGGAAATTTCAACTTCACCAGAAGTGAGGGACTCTTTATTATTTTTACAGTTGTCTAAGTCATAAAATGCTCTGAATCATAATGAGTCATTGCTCTTTTGAAATCAGAGAAAACACATTTGATGAAGGGAGAAAGGCTGTCACCTATATAAAACACCCAGGTAGCAAAATTTGCTAACTCATATTCGGAATAGACTATGGATGTGGAGTTCAATTTTCTCTTCTCAAGTCTACCAGTCTTCCTCCTTTATTGAATTCAAATGTCTTTTTTCATTAGTTTTAATATACCTTAATATATACTTATGTGTAGATATACAGTATATACCTAACCAAACAATGCATTACATGACAATGTGTACTCTAATGTTAAAACAAACTATCTTATCAAGTATATTCTACAACAATGTATATAATACTTTGATTATGACATCCACCCCAACTTGAATGGTTTGAAGAACAAATTTATTTATATCAGTAAAAATACATAAGTTTTAAAAGATTAGAACTGTGTGATAACTATAGACTCTATTTCCTCTCTCTCCAAATGTTAACTTTTTTTTAAGTATCAAGATAAACAAGGGTACCTACCCAATTGCCATAATTCTAAAGATCCTAATTCAATAACAGATTTCAGGAAACATATTTAAGTTAACTTTAAATCATAGTTCATAATTTGACAAAGGAATAAGGACATCATAAACTATACCCAGATGCTATAAGTGGTGAAACTATCAATCCACATAAATGGAATGTTATCTTAAGTTTACAAAAGACAAATTTATAAACACTATATGCTTAAATGAGTAAGAAAGTATTAGTCACTCAGTCATGTCCGACTCTTTGCAATCCCATGGACTGTAGCCCACAGGTTCCTCTGTCCAGGGACTTCTCAAGGCAAGAATACTGGAGTGGGTAGCCATTTCCTTCTCCAGGGAATCTTCTTCATCCAGGGATCAAACCCAGGTCTCCCACATTTTGGGCAGATTCTTTACTGTCTATGACTTATTTAATTGAAGACCAAGGTTTACATTTCATATCTTTAAATGTTATTATAATTAATAAAAACTGATCTACAAAGTATAAGGAATTTAGGTATTTAGTAAAATAATAAAAAGTCTTAGATAAACTAAAAATTTCATGTTTGTATTTTCATTTCCCACTGAGACAATTCAGAGAGAATAAGTATTGAGTTCTTTTAAACCAAAACTTATCAAAAAATAAAAATATTTTCCTGGCTTGGGAGTATTGATGGGAACTGGATGTAGCTATAAAAATCTCTCTCTTAACTAAGCAGTGTTAAAAACTTTACAGATGGATGAATCTTGTAATGCTGAGGGAGGAGGGAAGCAAATTGTTTATGATTTCTTTATACAAATATAATAGATATTTTTCTCACAGCATAGTTCTTAAACATAGGCAAGCTACTTCAACTGATTTCAGCTGAAAACAGCAAACTCTTCCACATTACAAAATATCCTTGGTTGTGTTGGATTTATTGCAAGATAGTATACTACTGTACTTTGTGGATAATTCAAAGTACTCCCAATGTTATTTTGAATTGATGTGATTTTTTGCTTTTAATGAGATTAGAATCTCTTGGAAAAAAGACTCTTTAGCTAAACTAAAAAAAAAAAAAAACTTTACAGAAGGTTTCATAATGCCTTTTTATGGTTACTCATTATTAGGCTAAAGTCAATTTGCATATCTTTTGTTCCTAATATTGTACTCAGCAGGAACACTTAGATCATTTAACTAAAATTAGATTTCCCCTTTTCTCATCCAAAAACATAGCTAAGTGAAAGTATTTATATTAGAACACAAGAAAACCATTTAAATCATTTTTAAGAACTTTGTGATTTTGCACATTTCTTTATACATTTTTATTTGTGTTTTTTTTAAATTTATTCCTGAAACAGTATATTATCCTTGGCCAAAATATTTTAAACAACTCAGTGATTTAATTTCTTCACTTGCAAAGAACATTTTCAAGAAGAAATCCATTATGAGATTCAGTCCTCAAAGATAGATTTCTTAATTATTTAATGTACTTAATGTATACCCACATGTTATAGGTTTAACTGATGTCTCAGTTCCTCAAGCACTTGCCACTTTCTCCTAGGCTGGAGAGCTTTATCTTGAAGTGCTAGCAGATTTAACACATTAGATTTTTCCTCCCCAGTGTTAACAAAAACCTTTATACCCTTTCCAATAACTTCCTTGGGCAACTTCACCTATCTAATGTCTAACATTTTAAAGGAAACTTCCTTCTTTTCTCAGTCATATCATATCTACGTCAACATTCAAATATATGTGGCTTCTACAACTGTGCATACTGAGGTAGCATCAGAAAGTATCAGAAAGACTCTAAAATTAAAGAATCTTATTGGATTCTCCACTCCTGGTCTCTCAATTCACATCATCTCACATATGGGGGAAAAAAATCTCACGAACAACAGAAGAAGATACAAATTATTGGCAAGCTGGATGTTGTAGAGCAACTCCTGTTTTTCAAGGAAAAGGGGAAAAAATGAACATCTATTCAGAAGAAAAAACACACAAAGCTGCTTTGAGCTTCAGTTCAGTTAATTTCAGTTCAGACGCTCAGTCATGTCCAGCTCTTTGCGACCCCATGGACTGCAGCACATCAGGCCTCCCTGTCCATCACCAACTCCCGGAGTTTACTCAAACTCATGTCCATTGAGTTGGTGATGTCATCCAGCCATCTCATCTTCTGTCATCCCCTTCTCCTCCCACCTTCAATCTTTCCCAGCATCGGGGTCTTTTCAAATGAGTCAGTTCTTTGCATCAGGTGGCCAGAGTATTGAAGTTTCAGCTTCATCATCAGTCCTTCCAATGAACATTCAGGATTGATCTCCTTTAGGATGGACTGGTTGGACCTCCTTGCAGTCCAAGGGACTCTCAAGAGTCTTCTCCAACACCACAGTTCAAAAGCATCAATTCTTCGGCACTCAGCTTTCTTTACAGTCCAACTCTCACATCCATACATGACTACTGGAAAAACCATAGCCTTCAGTAGACGGACCTTTGTTGATAAAGTAATGTCTCTGCTTTTTAATATGCTGTCTAGGTTGGTCATAACTTTTCTTCCAAGGAGCAAGCATCTTTTAATTTCATGGCTGTAGTCAATGGCACCCCACTCCAGTACTCTTGCCTGGAAAATCCCACGGACGGAGGAGCCTGGTAGGCTGCAGCCCATGGGGTCGCTAAGAGTCGGACACGACTGAGCGACTTCCCTTTCACTTTTCACTTTCATGCATTGGAGAAGGAAATGGCAACCCACTCCAGTGTTCTTGCCTGGAGAATCCCGGTGGGCTGCCGTCTATGGGGTCGCACAGAGTCGGACACGACTGAAGTGACTTAGAAGCAGCAACAGTCACTATCTGCAGTGATTTTGGAGCCCCCCAAAATTAAATCTGTCACTGTTTCCATTGTTTCCCCATCTATTTGCCATAAAGTGATGGGACCAGATGCCATGATCTTAGTTTTCTGAATGCTAGTTTTAAGCCAACTTTTTTACTCGCCTCTTTCACTTTCATCAACAGGCTCTTTAGTTCTTCACTTTCTGCTTTGAGCTTCCTGTGAATTAAAACTTGACCTCTAGGGGGCAGCAGTTCCCTAATACTGAGGACAGGCGACATTTCAGGTTGAGGGCTTCATTGCTGGGATGGTCCATACTCCAACCCTTGTTTCCCAACAGTAGAGGTGTATTCTCACAAAGTAAGAAAACTTATTTGCTTGGAGGAAAATAAAATGCAACACTAATCCGTGCTCAAACTTACAAACATTCACTGCAGGAGAACAGAAACAGGGAATCCTTCTCTAAGGCCATTGTTGATGGCTTCTCATGTAAAACTCTACCTATATGCCACAAACAAACGTGTGGCAAAAGTCATAAACCCGCAATCAGCAACAATTACAACATTTTAAAAAACTTTCCAGTGACTTTATAGATTCTCGGGAAATGGTTCTTTACAGTGTTTGTAAGACCCAAGTGGAAATAAATCTTACCTCTCTTTAGACAGCTTATGAAAGTGAAGCTTAGTCACTCAGTCATGTCTGACTCTTTGCAACCCCGAGGACTGAAGCCAACCAGGCTCCTCTGTCCATGGAATTCTCCAGGAAGGAATACTGAAGTGGGTAGCCATTCCCTTCTCCAATCTTGGATGAATATAGATACAAAAATCCTCAACAAAATTCTAGCAAGCTGAATTCAACAACACATTAAAAAGATCACACACCATGATCAACTCGGGTTTGTTCCAGGGATACAAGGATTCTTCAATATACACAAATCAATCAATGTGACGTGCATGCATGTGTGCGTGCTAAGTCATTTCAGTCATGTCTGACTCTGTGCAACGCTGTGGACTGTAGCCTGCCAGGCTCCTCTGTCCATGGGATTCTCCAGGGAAGAATATTGGAGTGGAGTGCGTTGCCATGCCCTCCTTCCTGACCCAGAGATCGAAACTGTATCTCTTACATCTACTTGCATTGGCATAAAAACAGATGCATAAGCCAATGGAACAGAATCAAAAGTCCAGAAATAAACCTTTGCATATACAGTCAACTAATATTGAACAGGGAGCCAAGAAGAGCCAATGGTGAAAATACAGACTCTTCAATAAATGTTGCTGGGAAAATTGAATATTCACTTGCAAAAGAATGCAACTACACCCTATCTTACACCACTCAAAAAATTAACTCAAAATGGATTAAAGACTCAAATGTATAATCTGAAAACATAAAACTCCTAGAAAAAGAATATAGGGGGAAAAACTCCTTGACATTGGTGTTGAGAAAGATTTTTTGGAATTGACCCCAAAGATATAGGCAACAAAAGCAAAAATAAGGAAATGGGACTACATCAAACTAAAAGGTTTCTGCAGAGCACAGAGGATATTCTCTTTTTAAAAGAATGAGTGTTTCACAGCAAGAATACTGTAGGGATTAAGACCGAAACCAAACAGACCTGGGTCTGAATCTGACTCTGACATTTATTACATGAGGGGCAGTATGGTCATTCATCTGTTTTAGATGCCTGAAATCTGCATTGACTTATATTTGAGTAATTTCCTACCATATGAGACAAGGTGAGAAAATACCTCTCTCTCTCTGCAGCTGGGAAGATCACAGTTTTGTTTCTTAGTCCCGCTAGGGTAAGGGCATGTGATCTCTAGCGCCAGTGTTCTCTTTGCTTAAGATCCTAGTTCCACTCAGAAGATCAATTCACCAGTTATTGGGTTATGGTTTTGTGGTTAGCGGGTCCAAGGGAGGCAGTTCGTCAGAGGGACATGCTGTACAGACAAAAAACAGTTTACTTCTACAACATTCTCTTTGAAGCAAAACTAATAGAAGAATCAGGTGAAATTTTAATTTTTTGACATAATGAAGACTTTCAAGGAAATAAAAATGGAACACAAAAAGAACCCTCTAGAACTCAAAGCAATATGATCGATTTAAAATTGTATCAAAGTAAGTAAAGAATGGTCACAAGAACTGAATTGGTGATCTGTATTGATGAAATAGAAGAAATATTTCACAATGCAAAACAAAATACAGTGAAATGAACATTGTTAGCTGGGGGATGCTTCCTGCACTTTGCTCATGCTTTCATGAAAAGACTTCTGCTACACACTCCGAGAGGGAAAAGTACCTCTCCAAATAATGAGCTCAAGAATTAGAAGGAGGACATGTACAAGTTATAATTGTTATAATTAGAAATTTCTCAAAACTGAAGAGAAATATGAATTTTTACATCAAAAGTATTCACCAAATCCCAGGCATATCCATGAGAGAAAACATTTATGTAGACACAAAATGGTAGAACAACAAAAAATTCCCAGGATAGAAAGGCATTATTAGGAAATCTAGGCAAAGATACAAGTTCCAACAAACGAAAGAGTATCAAGCTAACATTAGACTCTCAAACTAACATCTGATGTTAGTATCAAACTAATATCTGCAATTCTGGAAACTGGGAATGCAATACAATAACTTTTTTTCTTTTGCTGCGCTGAGTCTTCGTTGCTCTGACATGGCTTTCTCTAGTTGCGGGGAGCCAAGGCTACTCTGCATTATGGTGCACAGGCTTCTCATTGCTATGGCTTCTCTTGCTGTGAAGCCTAGGCTCTAGGGAGGCAGGATTCAGTATTTGCAACCCACAGGCTCAGTAGCTGCAGCATGCGGGTACAACAATTTTTATAAACTTTTGAAGCAACTTCAACTTCTGAATCAGATTCACAGACAGAGTGCAATTTCTATGTTAACACAAAAATTAAAGTGTAATTCAAGGGCAAGATGAAGTAAAATAGCCTGAAAAGGAAATGTCACAATCTACAGAGAAGCTGTAATGACTGATGCCATAAAATAAACCAACAAAATGGATTTTAGTGTTAAATTTAATATAAAAAGAATTTGATTAAATGCTTAATCATACTTTGGGGATTTTACTGCAATTATCTGAGTCTTTCACAGTTCATGTAAGTAGAAATTAAGTAAGAATATTGGAAATTGATTAAGAGAGCAAAAACTTAATTTAGTAGGGAACATGGTCCTAGATTATACCCCCTAAACCCCCAGTTCATTAGCAAAAGGAAACCTTTACAACAGTCCCCAAATTAAAGAATAGCAGGCCCTGGTTTCTGACCATGATCCATTGAGACCAGCAATAAACTACAAAAATAATAATAATAACCAAAAGAAATAAACCGCCTGGAACATTCAGAACAAGAATATTAGACACTTCCTATGAAGATTTATTAGAACTTCTGTGGCCAAGCAGGCATGTGGTCATAAAGTTATATGACTGTTTCTCCAAGGGCTGGCACAGGGCAAAAATAAAGCCTAAGAAAGACACGATTGAGCTGGATCCAGTATGTCAGCTGGGTCCAAAGCCAGAACTTTAGGTCAAAGTATTCAGGGAAGTTTCTGCGCTTTCCCAGGATGCCCGTGTCACAAGCAGTGTGGTGATTACACGTCACCCACTCTGTGCGTCTGTGTGTGTTAGCCCCTCAGTCGTGTCTGTCTCTTTGCAACCCCATGGGGTGTAGCCTGCCAAGCTCCTCAGTCCATGGGATTTTCCAGGTAAGAATACTGGAGTGGGTTGGCATTTCCTTCTTCCTGACCCAGGAATCAAACTGGGTCTCCTGCGTTGCAGGCAAACTCTTTACCATCTGAGCCACCAGAGAAGCCCTCATCCACCCTGGGAATAGTGAATTTCTGATCATATCGGGCCCTCTGGAAGGGGGCCAGGTATACAGTTGGAAGAGTCCTCTCTGCAACTCCTCTCTTGACCTCAGTGTTCCATGGATAAAATAAATAATTCTGACTACTTGATTCCAAAGATCCTAATTGTAAGAGTCTTTAGGATGTTATAATTTGTACTAAAAATATGTTTACTTACTTCATGAAACCATTGTTTTCTGTGTCCCTCTTAATCTAAGACCCTGGCCCTGGGAATGCAGTCGAGTCAGTTTCTGCCCACAATGCATTTTCAGTTGGTTTAATGCAGTGTGATGAGGACCCAGATAGTGGAGGAGGGTCTAGGAACAGAGACTATAACACTCCAATGAGCAGGGTGAGACGGGGGCAAGGAAGACTTCCTAGTGTGTGAATCCTCTTGTTATATACTGCCGTGATATTTTAGCTTTTTCTTCTGTTCTTCTGCCTTTCCTCAGAGTGCCTAGGATAAGGTTCTGAGTTGCAAGTAATCAGTTAGTGCTACTGACTAAAGTATCCATGTTCCTCTGTGCCTCTTATTTCACTGCCAGTGCCCCAGCCCCGAGCCCCGCCCCATGGAGGCAAATAAAAATCTGTATCCAGAGCTCCATCCGAGAAGTTCTGGACTCTTGGATCTGACACTTCTTTCTCAAAGACCATGAAATTCTTGCTCCTTACTGTCTTTCTGATCCTGTTCCAGATGTTTTCAGGTAACCAGAACCAGGAAAGAAGGAAAAGAGCACTAGGGTGGGGAACTGCCCATGAAAAGGATAATATCTTTCTGTCCATTCAGACAGGGTTTTCAGAGGCTTCTGAAATCTGCTTGACCTTATCAGAATATACCTTTCCCAGGACAAGCCTGAGGTTCCATATTAAGAATATGTGTTTGGCCAGAATCCCCAGACCCATGGAAAAGGGTTGGCTGGTACCACATAGTCCTTCGGTACTCAGGTGTAACCTTCGCAGGCAAAATTGACTTTGATACTTTGCACCAATCAATGTCCCAAGGGCCCGACTGAGCAGCTGTCTGGTTTCAGCTGTCTTTACGTTCTCTGCCAGATCATGGGTCCTGGAGCGTATCTTAGACATTAAGTTCTATTATCCCTTCATATGAAAGCCTGGGATGATAATAATGGAGCAGTCATGTGGAAGTGAGCACAGGTCCTTTCTGCTCCTTTCCAACTACTAAAGTCTATAATTTTGTTAATGATCTATAATGAGATTATACAAACACATGGCCAGAACTTTAAACTCCTGTTTATGAAGGTCTGAATAATTTTTAAGCAAGGTACCATTCACTTCATCTGTCTGATATTTGTAACCTTTTTTCTGTATATTTATAAATTTATATAAATACGTATGTACCTATAGTTCTTTATTAGCCAAAAAAAGTAGCTATATATTGCTCTAAAATTTTTTTATTCAACAGTACAAGGTGAATGTCTTTCTTGTCAGCACATAAAAATTGACCTGATTGCTCCTAGAAGTCTCTTAGTCCATCTTATAAAGAAATCATAATTTGTACATCTAACCCCTCCGAAGGGTAAAATGTGATTTTTTTCCCCCAGATCTTTGATAAGACTAACAAAACTGCAACTGACTTCTTGCACATGTATTTTTACTTACTTAGACAAAAGTTTCTAAATAAGTTCCTAGAGGTTAACTTGCTAGGTAGAATAAAAACAAGCTCTTAATTTAATTGATCTTGTCTGTTGCTTTTAATCTCCATTTTACTTCCTCATTGATCTTTATGTTCTTCCTTCGATGGGGTATGTTTTTGTCTGTTCTTCTTTTTCTAATTTTTTAGGTAATAGTTTAGGTTGTTTATTTGAGATTTTTCTTAATTCTTATAAAAGGCCTGCACCACTATGAACTTCCCTATTAGGAAGGAACTTCCTCTTAGGGAATTTCCTCTTAGGGAACCTTTTAGGGAAGGTTCTATTTTCATTTTCATTTGTCTCCAAGTATTTTCTGGTTTCTTCTTTGATTTCATTTTTGACCCATTGTTTTTTTAATAGCATGTTGGTTGGTCTCCATGTGTTCATTCTCTTCTGCTTTTCTTTCTCTGATTGATTTCTAGTTTCATACAATTGTGGTCAGACTTCCCTGGTGGCTCAGTGGGAAAGAATCTGCCTGCAATGCAGGAGGCACAGGAGATGTGGGTTCAGTCCCTGGGTTGGGAAGATCCCCTGGAGGAGAGCATGGCAACTGACTCCAGTATTCTTGCCTAGAAAATCTCATGGACAGAGGAGCCTGGGAGACTACAGTCCATAGGGTTGCAAAGAGCTGGACATGACCGAGAGACTGAGCATGCCTGCACAGTTGTGGTCAGAAAAGATGCTCGAGCCAATAAACACATGAAAAGATGCTCAACATCGCTTATTATTAGAGAAATGTAAATCAAAACTACAATGAGGTATCACCTCACATCAGTCAAAACGACCATCATCAAAAACTCTACAAATAATAAATATTGGAAAGGGTGTGGAGAACAAGGAACCCTCCTGCACTGTTGGTGGGAATGTAAACAAATACAGTCTTTTTGAGAACAGTATGGAGATTCCTTAAAAAACTAGGAATAAATCTTTAACATATGATCCAGTAAACCCACTGCTAAGTCGATTCAGTCGTGTCTGACTCTGTGCGACCCCATAGAGGGCAGCCCACCAGGCTTCCCCGTCCCTGGGATTCTCCAGGCAAGAACCCTGGAGTGGGTTGCCATTTCCTTCTCCAATGCATAAAAGTGAAAAGTGAAAGTGAAGTCGCTCAGTCATGTCTGACTCCTAGCGACCCCATGGACTGCAGCCTACCAGGCTCCTCCATCCATGGATTTTCCAAGCAAGAGTACTGGAGTGGGGTGCCATTGCCTTCTCCGGTAAACCCACTACTGGGCATATACTCTGAGAAAACCATAATTGAAAAAGACACATGTGCCCCCCAATATTCATTGCAGCACTATTTACAGTAGCTAGGACATGTTGATGTCCATCAACAGATGGATGGATAAAGAATATGTGGTACATATTATACAATGGAATATTACTCAACCATAAAAAGTAACAAATTTGAGTCAGTTGTAGTGAAGTGGATGAACCTAGAGCCTCTTATACAGAGTGAAGTAAATCAGAAAGATTAAAGCAAATATCATATATTAACACGTATATGTGGAATCCAGAAAAATAGTACTGACAAACCTATTTGCAGGGACAACATGGAGACGCAGATGTAGAGAACGGTCTTGTAGACAAAGAAGGGGAAGGAGAGAGTGGACAAATTGAGAAAATAGCATCAACATATATACACTATCATGTGTAAAATAGATAGTAAATCAACTATACTCCAATATAATATAAAAAGTCTTTAAAAAGAAAAAAAACAAAAATATAGCATGTACAGTACCTTGCTTTGCTTACAGAATCTCCTTTAATAGGGTTATTATGAAGCTTACAGACATGGTTGCTCTAACTGTTATGACTATCTTCCTCAGTATCTGGAGATAATTGCCCTCTTTTCACTCTTTTTAGTCTGCAGGGGCCGAAAATCTTGTTGGATCATTAAAGGACACTGCAGGAAAGACTGCAAATCTGGTGAACAGGTTAAAAAGCCATGTAGAAATGGTGACTATTGCTGTGTTCCAAGCAAAACAGATTCTCAACCACACAGACCAACTCAAGCAACTGCCAGAAAGTATCAAACTTTTACTGATAAGATGATAAGTAATGCTCTTTTGGAGCAAATACCAGTAATCTTCCAATAGAAAGCAGAAAGTAGAATAAATGGGGGACTTCTCAGACCAGGGATTGTTAACTTCAGTCTCTTTTACATGAGTCCATTAAAGCACATGAAAAACTCCCTGCTATCATCTCTGTCCTCACACGGCTGAATTTAATGGAAGAATCAATGCAAGTACAGCAAATGATATGTAAATGATATGTAAAATTGAGTAGAGAGGTTTTTACTTTTTTCTTTATAGTTATTGTCATCACCTTTTCCTAGAATGGCGTGAGGATGGTGAAGCATTCAGCAGTCACTTCCATCCATCTGCAGCAATACAGTTTTATGTCAAACAGTTTATGCTCAAGTCTGAAATGAATTATATTCTATGCCTGGGATTTAATAAAATGTTTTTGATCATTCAAAAGAAAACAAGATGTGAAGGTGTCCAAAACACTGAAAATACCCTGATGTCCCACTCCCACTAATAAATAATTCTAAACCAAACAATGATAAACGAATTAGTTAGAAGGAAATTCAGAAAACTTCCAATATTTCCCATGAAAACTTCTTCAAAGAATTCTTTTAAAAAGATCAAGCATCAAATTACTTCAGCCAATAAAAACACGTTCCATTTCTTTTGCACCTGCTTTGGTAGTGCCCCATGTCAGTGGCGCTATTCTCTCCATTTGGGCCTTGCTTTCCCAAAACAAGTTTGGGAAGCCTCAGGGAAATTTCTTGTTTTATGCTTGCCTTCTGGTCCAACATTAATACCTCCTAAGTTTTATTTTATTTTGCCAATAGCTACCAGGACACTAAGAGTTTTTTTCATAAGTTAAAAGACACCTCAGATAAATGCATCCTGTTTATCACTCAACTTTGGTTGTAAACTTCTATCTGACACAGGCTAACAGAGAAGAATACAGAGCCAAGAATTAAAACCCCTCACATATGATTAACTAATAATTCCACAATGGGGCCAAGAATAGTATATGCGGAAAGGATAAGTCTCTTCAATAAAAGAATGGTATTGGGAAAACTGGATAACCACATGCAAAAGAATGAAATTGGACCCCTCTCTTACACCACTCACAAAAATTAACTCAAAATTGATTGAAGATTTAAATGTTAAGAGCTGAAACTTTCGGAGAAGGCAATGGTACCCCCACTCCAGTACTCTTGCCTGGAAAATCCCATGGACGGGGGAGCCTGGTAGGCTGCAGTCCATGGGGTCGCTCAGAGTCGGACACGACTGAGGGACTTCACTTTCACTTTTCACTTTCATGCACTGGAGAAGGAAATGGCAACCCACTCCAGTGTTCTTGCCTGGAGAATCCCAGGGACGGGGGAGCCTGGTGGGCTGCCGTCTGTGGGGTCACACAGAGTCAGACACGACTGAAGTGACTTAGCATAGCATAGCTGAAACTTTAAAATTTCTAGAGGAAAAGCTGATTGGTCTTGGCAATTTTCTTTTGTGATATGATACCAAAAGCCCAAAAAACAAAAGTGAAAATAAACAAGTGTAAGTACCCCCAACTAAAAATCTTCCACACTGCCAAAGAAACCATCAACAAAATGAAAAGGCAACCTATAAAATGGGAGAAAATATTTGCAAATCATGTATTTCACAGGGGTTAAAATTATAAGGGACACATACAGTTCAATAGCAAAAAAAAAAAAAAAATCTGTACCTGGAAACGTGGCCAACATCACTAATAATCAGGGAAATTCAAATCAAAATCATGAGATATTACCTCACACCTATTAGAATGGGTATCACCAAGAAGATAAGAGAAAAAAAATGTTGATGAGGATGTAGAGAAAAGTGAATTTTTATGCACTGTTGTGGGAGTGTAAACTGGTTCAACCACTATGGATATATACCTAAAGGAAATGAAAACAAGGTATCTAAGAGCTATTTGCTCTCCCAAGTTTATTCCAGCGTTAGTCACAATAGCCAAGATACAGAAACAACCTAAGTGTCCCTCAAGGATAAATGGATAAAGATGTGGTATCAGATCAGATCAGATCAGTCGCTCAGTCGTGTCTGACTTTTTGCGACCCCATGAATCGCAGCATGCCAGGCCTCCCTGTCCATCACCAACTCCCGGAGTTCACTCAAACTCACATCCATCGAGTCGGTGATGCCATCCAGCCATCTCATCCTCTGTCGTCCCCTTCTCCTCCTGCCCCCAATCCCTCCCAGCATCAGAGTCTTTTCCGATGAGTCAACTCTTCACATGAGGTGGCCAAAGTACTGGAGTTTCAGCTTCAGCATCATTCCTTCCAAAGAAATCCCAGGGCTGATCTCCTTCAGAATGGACTGGTTGGATCTGCTTGCAGTCCAAGGGACTCTAAAGAGTCTTCTCCAACACCACAGTTCAAAAGCATCAATTCTTCGGCACTCAGCCTTCTTCACAGTCCAGCTCTCACATCCATACATGACCACAGGAAAAACCATAGCCTTGACTAGACGAACCTTTGTTGGCAAAGTAATGTCTCCGCTTTTGAACATGCTATCTAGGTTGGTCATAACTTTCCTTCCAAGGGGTAAGTGTCTTTTAATTTCATGGCTGCAGTCACCATCTGCTGTGATTTTGGAGCCCAGAAAAATAAAGTCTGACACTGTTTCCACTGTTTCCCCATCTATTTCCCATGAAGTGGTGGGACCGGATGCCATGATCTTCATTTTCTGAATGTTGAGCTTTAAGCCAACTTTTTTACTCTCCACTTTCACTCTCATCAAGAGGCTTTTTAGTTCCTCTTCACTTTCTGCCATAAGGGTGGTGTCATCTGCATATCTGAGGTTATTGATATTTCTCCCGGCAATCTTGATTCCAGTTTGTGTTTCTTCCAGGCCAGTGTTTCTCATGTTGTACTCTGCATATAAGTTAAATAAACACGGTGACAAGAGCCTTGATGAACTCCTTTTCCTATTTGGAACCAGTCTGTTGTTCCATACATATATAATGAAAAAGAAAAAAACTCCTGTCACTTAGGACCTCATGGATGGACCTTGAGGACATCATGCTAAGTAGATAAGTTATATAGAAAGAATGTGTTAGTCACTCAGTCATGTCCAACTCTTTGTGATCCCATAGACTGTACACCACCAGGTTCCTCTGCCTATGGGATTCTCCAGACAAGAATACTGGAGTGGGTTGCCATTCCCTTCTCCAGGGAATCTTCCTGACCCAGGGATCAAACCCAGGTCTCCCTCATTGTAGGTAGCTTCTTTACCATCTGAACTACCAGGGGAACCCTCAGATAAGTCATAAAGAGAAAGATAAATACTGGAGGATATCACCTATATGTGGAAACTAAAAAAAGTCAGACTCATAAAAACAGAGAATAAATTGGAGGTTACCAGGGGCTGGGGGTTGGGAGAATAGGAGAGATGTTGTTTAAGGGTGCAAATTTGCAACTAGGAGACAAATAAGTTGGAGAAGGAAATGGCAACCCACTCCAGTGTTCTTGCCTGGAGAATCCCAGGGACGGGGGAGCCTGGTGGGCTGCCGTCTCTGGGGTCGCACAGAGTCGGACACAACTGAAGCAACTTACCACTTAGCAGTAGCAGACAAATTAGTCCTAATGTATAGTATAATTAATATAGATAACAGTAGTGTGACGCTTACTCCTTGGAAGGAAAGTTATGACCAACCTAGATAGCATATTCAAAAGCAGAGACCTTTGCCAACAAAGGTCTGTCTAGTCAAGGCTATGGTTTTTCCTGTGGTCTTGTATGGATGTGAGAGTTGGACTGTGAAGAAAGCTGAGTGTCAAAGAATTCATGCTTTTGAACTGTGGTGTTGGAGAAGACTGTTGAGAGTTCCTTGGATTGCAAGGAGATCCAACCAGTCCATTCTGAAGGAGATCAGCCCTGGGATTTCTTTGGAAGGAATGATGCTGAAGCTGAAACTCCAGTACTTTGGCCACCTCATGTGAAGAGTTGACTCATTGGAAAAGACTCTGATGCTGGGAGGGATTGGGGGCAGGAAGAAAAGGGGACAACAGAGGATGAGATGGCTGGATGGCATCACCGACTCGATGGATGTGAGTTTGAGTGAACTCCGGGAGTTGGTGATGGACAGGGAGGCCTGGCGTACTGCGATTCATGGGGTCGCAAAGAGTCGGACATGATTGAGCGACTGAACTGAACTGAACTGAGTGTATTATAATTATCAAACTTGATGAAAGACTAGATCTTAAATGTCCCCATTACCAAAAAAAAATGGTAATTATGTAACATGACAGAGGTGCTAACTATCACTATGATGGCAATCATATTACAGTATAGAAAGGGATCAAATCAACATGATGTATACCTTAAATGTGTGCAGTTTTACATGTCAAATACATTTCAGTTAAAAGATAAAGTTAAAATCTCCCTAAATAAATAAGTAACTTCTGTCTGATGTCCTGCCCTAGAAAGAGGTGAGCCAGGGGTATGCGATCCTTCTGTCTCCTTTGCTTAAGGACCAGACAACAAAAACAGCCTTGTTGGTTTACAGGCTCCAAGGCCTTATTTCTTGACCCAAGCTCTAGCCATATTTGGCAATCCAAGAACCTATACGGGAAGTAGCTAACCCTGTATGATACTTGCTTTCATGAAGACATACGCGTTAGGGAAAGAGGACTCAGAAAAGAACCAAAAGAAGTTCTAATTTATGTTCCAGCGTAAGCACCAAAGGGAGGAGAAGGCTCAATATCAGTTTTATTGTGTACTTTTTGTTACCTCTGTTAAGAAGTTCATTCCCCAGGTCCATGCCTCAAGGATTCTGGATTGGTTTTGATCTCTGCACATGTCTGTTTTCTTGGAGACTCAACAAAGTGAGAAGCCTTGAGTTCCCCTTCATGGTCTGAATATGTGATAATCTCACATTATGGGAAATTGTAGGAAAATCTTATCCTGAATAAAACGAGTTTATTTATGGCTGCTCCACATGAGGTTAAGCCCAGGTGTGCTGGCCACAGTCTCGCAAACATTTCCTAGCCCAGTAGCCCTCATTGAACCAGTCCTTGTTAAATCATTATAAACTCCCAGCTGATGTGATTCTTTCTAAACTTCAGATGTTAAAACATTAGGAGCTCTATTTCCCTTTTGAATTTAACAACAATTAAATATGAGTTCTAAGAACAAATCACTACTCAAACATAGCAGCACTAAAAAAAATTTTGTTTTTAAACTGTGACCTAGAAAATTAACACTATTACACTTTATAGATGAGAAAACTAAGGCCCAAAAAGTTTCATTTGGTTAACTTATTTAACAAATGTTTTGAAAACATTAACAAATGTTTTTATCTATCATTTTGAAAGACATTGTGGTTGACACTGGAGCTACGGTATTGCATATGCCAGGCTTGTTATCTGATCTTGTAAAACTTGCTTTCTAGTAAAAAAAAAGTGGAAAGTAAACAAGTGAAAAATAAATATTTTGTGATTGCTGCTATCAATGAGATAAGAATGGGACTCATACCAAATAACAACTTAAATAAGATTGCTGACTTTAGATGGAGTATTCAGAGAAATCCCTTCTGAGAATGTGACAGTCAAGACAAAACCTGAAGCAAACACCCACAAAAAAATATTGTAGGAACAATGTTCTAAGAAAAGAATATAAATATATATATATATATAATAGATGGTATATAGTCAGGATAGGATAGATTCTATTGCAATAGCAAATAAACCCTGAAATCTCAGTGGCTTAACGATAGCAATTTATTATGCAAAGTTTAATGTGGTTCACTCAGACCTTCTCCTCTCAGTTACTAATGGCATCTGAAAAATGTGGCATCTAAGATAAACACAGCAAAGAAAAAGGGGGCTGGATAACCATATAAAGTGTCTTTAAGTAAGACAGGAAGGCTTACATCATTTTTCTTGTTATTCCATTGGTCAGAGCCCAGTCACATGACACCAACTTAGCTGCAAGAATGTCTCTAAAATGAAGAAGCCCATAGAAATTCAATGAGTCTACCATGGTCTCAAATGGTCAGATCCTCTTAATCTCTTCTTCCTGCATATGGAACACATTCAGTTCCTTTCCAAGAGGCACAATTCAAAGTTCAATCCAGCTCAAAGCCCAGTATTCTTGAGTGATGCATGGCTCTCACCATCAGATCTGAAAGTGAGTTTTCTCAATCTGACAGCCTACGAACTAAAAAGACAATCTGTATGCCAATTCACACATATAAATGTTAGATCAGAAATAAAGTAACTAGACTTCCCTGGTGGCACAGTGGATAATAATCCTCCTGCCAACGCAGGGGACACAGGTTCAATCCCTGGTCTGGGAAGATTCCATATGCCGTGGAGCAACTAAGCCCGTGTGCCACAACTACAGATCCTGCACTCTAGAGCCCAAAAGCTGCTACTACTGAGCCCCCACGCCACAACTACTGAAGCCTGCACACCCTAGAACCAGCAAACTACAACTACTGAGCTGGCACGCTACAACTACTGAAACCCATGAACCCAGAGCCTGTGCTCCACGCAAGAGAAGCCACCTCCATGAGAAGCCCATGCACCACAAATAGAGAGTAGCCCTCACTCTCAGCGACTAGAGAGAGCCCATGTGCAGCAATGAAGATCCAGCACAGCCAAAAATAAATTTTAAAAAGTTTTTAAAGAAATAAAGTAACTATAATAAATATTCTCTGTTAGAAAAGACCAGCAGCCTTTGGTTCATACCAATGCTGAAATGCCTTTAGGCCTAAATTGTAAGGCTCTCACCCTGTGCCTAAGGGAAAGTCCTTGCCAACGCCATAATTCTGTACTCTGAGATGAATTCCCTTGCCCTTCATTCTCTGTGATTCCCAAATCCATTTCTTGGGAGCTTCCTTCACAACTACACATAATTCTTGTACATTCTTCCTCCTGGTGCATAATTCTTGGTCATGTCCCAAACTGTGTTTGAAAACTTGCCTTTGAAGCCTGCCTCCTTCAAGGAGATCAATGGAATCACTGAAGATCAGGATCTTCAGTGGAAGATCAGAGAATCAAAGATTGTTTGCCAGCTCAGACAGAGGCTTTGTTGATCTGGGGTTAATGGTTTCTTTGGCAATATGGCAGTATTAGAGATTTAGTAGCTTCCTAATCCATTTGCTTCCAGTCAGTTCTATCTGCAGCTAACCGAGTTCAATGTCGCTTCTAAACTTATGCTTCTTTGTGCTATTGTCTCTTTCTCTTTCTCCCTCTCTCTCTCTCCTTCATTGAGTGGCAGCTACCTTGAGACTCTCCGGCTTCAGTTGCAAGTCCACATCCCTAACCTAATTGTTTCTCTCACTTCATCCAGAAATGAAACATTTTGCTAGATTTAGTTGTTCAGTATCTTTTTAAATTCTATCCCTAAATATTTGGGAACCCAAGATAAGTCTACTTTTCTAACCCTTCAAGGCCCTCAATTTCTGGACTCCCTTTATTCCAGATTATTTTCTATTTGCAAACTGGCCAGTTCTTTCTTGAAGTTGTCCTCTGGGAATACCATACCAAACACAGACACTATCACTATGTACCAGCATACACCACAAGATGTGTTTGTTCTCCATATTTTTCCCCTGCTGCTGCTAAGTCGCGTCAGTCATGTCCAACTCTGTGCAACCCCACAGATGGCAGCCCACCAGGCTCCCCTGTCCCTGGGATTCTCCAGGCAAGAACACTGGAGTGGGTTGCCATTTCCTTCTCCAATGCATGAAAGGGAAAAGTGAAAGTCAAGTCGCTCAGTCGTGTCCAACTCTTCATGACCCAATGGACTGCAGCCCACCAGGCTCCTCCATCCATGGGGTTTTCCAGGCAAGAGTACTGGAGTGGGGTGCCATTTTTCCCCTAGAGGTGGGAGATTAGCAGACATGTGATCTCCAGCCCTTGTTACAGGTAACAGCTTTACCAAATATTCTGCCATGTCACAGTATGGATAACCACCTTTCCAGCCTCCAATGTCAGTTCTCTCCCTGCCTACTGCTGGACTATTGAGCCAAAGCAAATATTTTGAGTTCCTGTTAGGGTATCAACTTATTTCTTATAACAATTCCTAAATTAGTTAGGACAGGAAAACCTCTACCATGGTAACAAATAAACCCTCAAAATCTCAAATAAAGTTTTATTCTCATTAATGCAGAGTCCAGTGGGCCTTAGGAAGCATCACTATGAACAAAGCTAGTGGAGGTGATGGAATTCCAGTTGAGTTATTTCAAATCCTAGAAGATGAAAGAATCCTAGAAGAGGGCTGTGAAAGTGCTGCCCTCAATATGCTAGCAAATTTGGAAAACTCAGCAGTGGCCACAGGACTGGAAAAGGTCAGTTTTCATTCCAATCCCAAAGAAAGGCATGCCAAAGAATGCTCAAACCTCCACACAATTGCACTCATCTCACACGCTAGTAAAATAATGCTTAAAATTCTCCAAGCCAGGCTTCAGCAATATGTGAACGGTGAACTTCCTGATGTTCAAGCTGGTTTTAGAAAAGGCACAGGAGCCAGAGATCAAATTGCTGACATCCGCTGGATCATGGAAAAAGCAAGAGAGTTCCAGAAAAACATCTATTTCTGCTTTATTGACTATGCCAAAGCCTTTGACTGTGTGGATCACAATAAACTGGAAAATTCTGAAAAAGATGGGAATACCAGACCACCTGACCTGCCTCTCGAGAAACCTGTATGCAGGTCGGGAAGCAACAGTTAGAACTGGACATGGAACAACAGACTGGTTCCAGATAGGAAAAGGAGTATGTCAAGGCTGTATATTGTCACCCTGCTTATTTCTTATATGCAGAATACATCATGAGAAACACTGGGCTGGAAGAAGCACAAGCTGGAATCAAGATTTCTGGGAGAAATATCAATAACCTCAGATATGCAGATGACACCACCCTTATGGCAGAAAGTGAAGAAGAACTAAAGAGCCTCTTGATGAAAGTGAAAGAGGAGAGTGAAAAAGTTGCCTTAAAGCTCAACATTCAGAAAACAAAGATCATGGCAGCCGGTCCCATCACTTCATGGCAAATAGATGGGGAAACAGTGGAAACAGTGGCTGACTTTATTTTTCTGGGCTCCAAAATCATTGCAGATTTTGGTGATTGCAGCCATGAAATTAAAAGACGCTTACTCCTTGGAAGGAAAGTTATGGCCGACCTAGACAGCATATTAAAAAGCAGAGACATTACTTTGCTGACAAAAGTCCATCTAGTCAAAGCTATGGTTTTTCCAGTGGTCATGTATGGATGTGTGAGTTAAACTAAAAAGAAAGCTGAGCATGGAAGAATTGATGCTTTTGAACTGTGGTGTTGGATAAGACTCTTGAGAGATCTGCAAGGAGATTCAATCACTCCATCCTAAAGGAGATCAGTCCTGGGAGTTCATTGGTAGGACTGATTTTGAAGCTGAAACTCCAATACTTTGGCCACCTGATGCAAAGAGCTGACTCATTTGAAAAGACCCTGATGCTGGGGAAAATTGAGGGCAGGAGGAGAAGGGGACAACAGAGGATGAAATGGTTGGATGGCATCACCGACTCAATGGACATGGGTTTGGCTGGACCCCGGGAGTTGGTGATGGACAGGGAGGCCTGGTGTGCTGCGGTTCATGGGGTTGCAAAGAGTCAGACACGACTGAGCGACTGGACTGAACTGAATGCAGAGTCCCACGTAGATCAAATGGTCCGTTCACAACTTGTAGCTATATGTGGAACACAGGGCCCCCAAGTTCACCACGGCAGGGGGAATGAAGACTGACTAGACACATGGAATGTGCCACATGCCAGGCCTGGAAGTGACACACAGCACTTATATGAATCCTATCAGCCACAGCCCAGTCAAATGGTCCCATGAGAAGCTGAGGAGTGCAGAGGAGCACTTGAATATTTGGTGAACTCTAACAATTTCTGCTCTAGTAGGAACGAGATTTTGTGTAGCTATTGTGATGACTAAATTAAAGTTGGGAAACATGGAAAAAGAAAGATGATTTAGGAGGCATTTGAGGTGGCCTGATCAGGATGTTCATGGTAGAGAAAAAAAAAAGTATGTAATTGTGATATCTATTTTATTTCATTTTTTAATTTTTATTTTGTATTGGAGCATAGTTTATTAACAATATTGTGTTAGTTTCAGGTTTACAGCATTTACATATTACATGTACATATATCTATTCTTTTTCAAATTCATTTCCCACTTAGGTTATTATTCAACAGCATTCCCTGTGCTATATAGCAGTGTGTACATATCAATTCCAAACTCCCAATCTATTCATTCCCCTTACTCTTTCCCTCCGGTAACCAAAAATTCATTCTCTAAGTCTATTTCTGTTTTGTAAATAAGTTCATTTGTAGGTTTTTTTTTTTTTAGATTTCACATGTAAGCAATATGTTTTGGAGGTGGAGGCACAAAAGGAATGATTTGCTAATAGACTAGGTGTGAAAAGTGAAAGTGAAGTTGCTCAGTCGTGTCTGACTGTTTACGACCCCATGGACTGTAGCCTACTAGGCTTCTCCATCCATGGAATTTTTCAGGCAAGAGTAGCAGAGCAGGTTGTCATTTCCTTCTCCAGGGAATCTTCCCAACCCAGGGATCAAACCCAGGTCTCCCGCATTGCAGGCAGTCGCTTTACCCTCTGAGCCACCAGGGAAGCCTTGTGTGGATTAGGTGTAGTTAGAAAAAATGAGGCAGAGAAATGTCAGGATCAATAATGACTCTGAAGATTTAAGCACTAATGTGAACAGTGATGCCATTTACTGAAATGGGGAAGACAGAAATGGAAGCAAGTAGAATGGGTTTAGGGACAGAACTATAACAAATCCAAGTGGAGTTGACCCACATACAATTTGATATGCGAGACAGTAACTCAAAGCAAATTTGAAGCAAAGGATATAAATTTAGAACTTTTCAGAACACATAGCTCATCAGAAATGTAACTACAGGATTCCTCCTGAAACCCTTAATAAGTTAACATGTTTGCAGTTTGTCACTTAATTGCTAGGTATATTTTGCAGTAAAAATTTCCAATATAAACTTAAGTATTTGTTCTACCTATCTTTTCCTTGAAATCTGGTCTGAGTTTCATACTTGGAAGGTGTTTTCCCCACTGAAAGATTATAAAAATAGCTATGTATATGTTCTAGTACACTTGTGGGTCCTAAGAGAATGAGCTTTCATTTGCAAGATAGTTGACTTGGATAAGGTTATTATGTTGTTGTTCAGTCGCTCAGTTGTGTCCAACTCTTTGTGACCCGATGGACTGCGGCACGCCAGGCTTCCCTGTCCTTCACCATCTCCTGGAGTTTGCTCAAAATCATTTCCATTGAGTCGGTGATGCCATCCAACCATCTTATCCTCTGTAGTCCCCTTCTGTCTTCAATCTTTCCCAGCATCAGGGTCTTTACTAATAAGTCAGCTCTTCAAATCAGGTGGCCAAAGTATTGGACCTTCAACTTCAGCATCAGTCCTTCCAAAGAATATTCAGAGTTGATTTCCTTTAGGATTGACTGGTTTGATCTCCTTGCAGTCCAAGGGACTCTCATGAGTCTTCTCCAGCACCGCAATTCGAAAGCATCAATTCTTTGGTGCTCAACCTTCTTTATGGTGCAACTCTCACATCTGTACATGACTATTGGAAAAACCATAGCTTTGACTATATAGACCTTTGTTAGCAAAGTGATGTCTGCTTTATAATATGCTATCTAGGTTTGTCATAGCTTTCCTTCCAAGGAGCAAGTGTCTTAATTTTATGGCTTCAGTCACCATCTGCAGTGATTTTGGAGTCCAAGAAAATAAAGTCTGTCACTGTTTCCATGAGTACCTATATGTCAAAATTATCAAATTGTATACTTTAAATATGTACAATTATGGTTTGTTAATTATAACTCAATAAAGCTTTCACAGGTAACTCTGTCAATGGCCTTTAGGGTGGCCTTGTCAAAAGTAACATCCCAAGCTACCATGGAGCATTTCTGGTGACACTGGGTAACATCCCCCTTTTAGCCCTGTTTTAAACAATCTCCCCAAACTCTGCAGCAAATCAGCTTTACTATCTTAGACAAGTAACTTCCCCAGGTAGGCACATATGTGAGGGACTAGAAATTGACACATGTTCACTATGTTTTATTCCACAAACCTTTACTGAGAATGTGGTTTGTATCTTAAGAGTTCAAAAATGAGAGACACAGTCCTTATTCTCAGGAATCTCACAATCCAGCTGGGAGACAGACACAACTAAATAGTGTAAAAGCAGGTTTATCCTGGAGTGAGAGGGACTGGGACCAGAGAAGGCAGGACCCTGATGAGAGGTCTGCGAAAGCCAGGGACAATGTCTTGGTGTGCAATTCCTCTGTCTCCATTTCTCCAAACACTTCTTAAAAGCCTATAACTTATTAAACCTCTGCATGCCCTCCCCGTGTCTGTAACAGATGCTTGATTGATGTACCAGCCAACAGACTAATGTTCTGCATGGATTAACATTTACGTATCTGTCCAGTTCAGTGCCCCATCCATCTGCCCCCACTCCAGAGAGGCCAATAAAACTCTATTTCAAATTCATACTGCACAAAGTGTTCTTGACTCCTGGATCCACTGCCTCCAACTTCCTAAGGACCATGAGACTCCTGCTCCTGACTTTTACTGTCCTTGTGTTCCTACCACAAGTGACCCCAGGTAATCAGAACCCAGGGAAGCTGCAAAAACGGAGGTAGACTAGGTTCCGGCCCATGTAAATTTCCAATGTGGCATGGTACTCCCCCAACCTGAGCAGCTCCGTGGTCCCCATGTCGGAACCATGTCCCTGGCAAGGGTAGACCCTAAGGGTAAGACAGGTTGTCTGCTGTAGACAGGGGTGATCCCAACCTCCAGAGTTGTCCTTGGTTCTGTGTCCCAAGTTGCTACCTAAGGAACCAGGTGGCAGCTTGACTCAGTTCAGTTGTCCTTCCAGTTTGTGCCAGCTCTTGAAAATAATTCCCCAAGCCCACTTTCCTGTTTTCCTGACCCTAAAATTCCTGTTATAGCTTTAAATGAGTTTATTTTTTTCTTTTCATAGTCTGGAATTTGGCAAACAGGTCAGAAAGTATCTGCAGAGCTGTTATTCAAAAAATAATACTGACTTTCATTCTCTCTTCTATGATTAAAGTCTAGGCTTTTAATAATTACTGCTTTAAGATATAGAGAACAGACTTGTGGACACAGCAGAGGAAAGAGAGGCTGGGACAAATTGAGAGAGTAGCACTGAAATATATATATTACATATGTAAAATAGATAGCTAGCGGGAAGTTGCTATATAACACAAAGCTCAACCCCGTGCACTAGGTGTCAATCTAGAGGAATGAGATGGGGGGTGGGGGGCTGGGGGTGGGAGGAAGGTTCAAGAGGTGGGAGATATATGTACACTTGTGGATGATTCACATTGTCATATGGCAGAAACCAATACAATATTGTAAAGCAATTATCCTTCAATTAAAAATAAAAACTTTTAAATAAAAAAATAATTACTGCTTTATTAAGTATATCTAAAGTCTGACCAAAACTTAGAAATTGTGACTGAAGGGTTTTTTTTAAATTAATTTATTTATTTTAATTGGAGGCTAATTACTTTAGAATATTGTAGTGGTTTTTGCCATACATTGACATGAATCAGCCATGGGTGTTTGTGTGTCCCCCATCCTGAACCCCCTTCCACCTCCCTCCCCACCCCATTCATCAGGGTCACCCCAGTGCACCAGCCCTGAGAACCCTGTCTCATGCATCGAACCTAAACTGGTCATCTATTTCATATATGGTAATATACATGTTTCAATGCTATTCTCTCAAATCATCCCATCCTTGCCTTCTCCCACAGAGTCCAAAAGTCTGTTCTTTACATCTGTGTCTCTTTTGCTGTCTTGCATATAGGGTCATTGTTACCACCTTTCTAAATTCCATATATATGTGTTAATATACTGTATTGTTATTTTTATTTCTGACTTACTTCACTGTGTATAATAGGCTCCAGTTTCATCCACCTCATTAGAACGGATTCAAATGCATCCTTTTTAATAGCTGAATAATATTCCATTGTATATATGTACCACAGCTTTCTTATCCATCCATCTGCTGATGGACATCTAGGTTGCTTCCATGTCCTGGCTATTGTAAACAGTGCTGCAATGAACATTGGGGTACACGTGTCTCTTTCAATTCTGGTTTCCTCAGAGTGTATGCCCAGCAGTGGGATTTCTGGGTCATATGGAAGTTCTATTTCCAATTTGAAATTGTGACTGAAGAGTTTTTATACAAAGTACACTACTTTCTACTTTATTGTATATCTCTCAAGATATACATGTATATCTTGTATACATGTATACACAAAGCTTTGTATACACAAAGCTTTGTATAAACAAAGCTTTATAAAAGTTAATCCATATATTTATTTTTATTAAAAAAGCTAACACACTATATGTATAGTTACGTGGTGTTCATCTTTCATTAACAATATTTTGTGACCATCTTTCCCTGTCACCACCTAAAGATCTGCCTCATTCTTTGCAATGTTGTAAAATTCCACTGTGAGATAAGCCATAATTGTTGAACGGTTATTTGGGAATTTCCTAACTTTGTAATGAACACATCATGAACATACTTGTATACATATCTTTACATATTTGGATCAGGATTATACAAAATAGATTCCCTGATGTCAAATGACCTAGAAGTCAAAAGTGTAAAAGATCTTATTCCATTAATTCCTTCCTTATATGCGTGGGGGGTGTTAAGACCAGGAAGGAGACAGAGGTGAAAGATTTTGTGAAAGCAATCCATAAATCTTGGAAACTTAGAGCACGTGGGGAGTGAAGGAAATATTACATGTTCTGAGGTTTTAAGTCTGAGTGTTCTGGTAAGAGATATAAATTTAACACCATCCCTTTAGACAGAACAGTTGAGATGATAAAGGAAGCATGAGGTCTTCATGTTTTATCTTGGACAGCCCCTATGTTTAAGAAAGAAGAATAAAAATCAGTGACATTTATAGGAACAGGAAAATCCTTCTACCTCTCACCAACATTGTACAAGGGTCACCATATCACCATAATCCCTCCAGCACTCAGCATTACTTTTATCTGAGTATTAGCACTCTGTTGGGTTTTTATGGGTTTTTTTTTTTTTTTGCACTTCTCTTATCCACATCACCAGATGGTCAACACTGAAATCAGATTGATTATATTCTTTGCAGCCAAAGATGGAGAAGCTCTACACAGTCAGCAAAAACAAGACCAGGAGCTGACTGTAGCTCAGATCATGAACTCCTTATTGCCAAATTCAGACTTTAATTGAAGAAAGTGGGGGAAACCACTAGACCATTCAGGTATGACCTAAATCAAATCCCTTATGACTATACAGTGGAAGTGAGAAACAGATTTAAGGGACTAGATCTGATAGATAGAGTGCCTGATGCACTATGGATGTAGGTTCATGACATTGTACAGGAGACAGGAATCAAGATCATCCCCAAGAAAAAGAAATGCAAAAAGGCAAAATGGCTGTCTGGGGAGGCCTTACAAATAGCTGTGAAAATAAGGGAAGTGAAAAGCAAAGGAGAAAAGGAAAGATATACCCATTTGAATGCAGAGTTCTAAAGAATAGCAAGGAAAGATAAGAAAGCCTTCCTCAGCGATCAATGCAAAGAAATAGAGGAAAACAACAGAATGGGAAAGACTAGAGATCTCTTCAAGAAAATTAGAGATACCAAGGGAACATTTCATGCAAAGATGGGCTCAATAAAGGACAGAAATGGTAGGGACCTAACAGAAGCAGAAGATATTAAGAAGAAGTAGCAAGAATACACAGAAGAACTGTACAAAAACGATCTCACAACCCAGATAATCACGATGGTGTGATCACTGACCTAGAGCCAGACATCCTGGAATGCAAAGTCAAGTGGGCCTTAGGAAGCATCACTACGAACAAAGCTAGTGGAGGTGATGGAATTCCAGTTGAGCTATTTCAAATCCTAAAAGATGATGCTGTGAAAGTGCTGCACTCGATATGCTAGCAAATTTGGAAAACTCAGCAGTGGCCACAGGACTGGAAAAGGTCAGTTTTCATTCCAATCTCAAAGAAAGGCAATACCAAATAATGCTCAAACCACCGCACAATTGCACTCATCTCACACGCTAGTAAAGTGATGCTTAAAATTCTCCAAGGCAGGCTTCAGCAATATGTGAACAGTGAACTTTCAGATGTTCAAGATGGCTTTAGAAAAGACAGAGGAACCAGAGATCAAATTGCCAACATCCGCTGGATCATGGAAAAAGCAAAAGAGTTCCAGAAAAACATCTATTTCTGCTTTATTGATTATGCCAAAGCCTTTGACTGTGTGGGTCACAATAAACTGTGGAAAATTCTGAAAAAGATGGGAATACCAGATCACCTGACCTGCCTCTTGAGAAACCTATATGTAGGTCAGGAAGCAACAGTTAGAACTGGACATGGAACAACAGACTGGTTCCAAATAGGAAAAGGAGTACGTCAAGGCTGTTTATTGTCACCCTGCTTATTTAACTTCTATGCAGAGTACATCATGAGAAATGCTGCGCTGAAAGAAGCACAAGCTGAAATCAAGATTGCCAGGAGAAATATCAAACCTCAGATATGCAGATGACACCACCCTTATGGCAGAAAGTAAAGAAGAACTAAAGAGCCTCTTGATGAAAGTGAAAGAGGAGAGTGGAAAAGTTGCCTTAAAGCTCAACATTCAGAAAACTAAGATCATGGCAGCCAGTCCCATCACTTCATGGCAAATAGATGGGGAAACAGTGGAAACAGTGGCTGACTTTATTTTTCTGGGCTCCAAAATCATTGCAGATGATGATTGCAGCCATGAAATTAAAAGACACTTACTCCTTGGAAGGAAAGTTATGGCCGACCTAGACAGCATATTAAAAAGCAGAGACATTACTTTGCTGACAAAAGTCCATCTAGTCAAGGCTATGGTTTTTCCAGTGGTCATGTATGGATGTGTGAGTTGGACTATAAAGAAAGCTGAGCACGGAAGAATTGATACTTTTGAACTGTGGTGTTGGAGAAGACTCTTGAGAGTCCCTTGGACTGCAAGGAGATCCAACCAGTCCATTCTGAAGGAGATCAGTCCTGGGTGTTCATTGGTAGGACTGATTTTGAAGCTGAAACTCCAATACTTTGGCCACCTGATGCAAAGAGCTGACTCATTTGAAAAGACCCTGATGCTGGGAAAGATTGAGGGCAGGAGGAGAAGGGGACGACAGAGGATAAGATGGTTGGATGGCATCACTGACTCAATGGACATAGGTTTGGCTGGACTCCAGGAGTTGGTGATGGACAGGGAGGCCTGGAGTGCTGTGGTTCATGGGGTCGCAAAGAGTCAGACATGACTGAGTGACTGAACTGAACTGAAATGAACTATCCTGTATATATCCAAATATTTATGAACAGCCTGCTTTCAAAGACCTGTAAGACCCCGTGAGATCTCAACCTCCATTACATTTCTCCATTACTCTCCACCTAATTTATTCTACAGTCACCATGACAACCTTGTCTTCAAAAACTGTCTTCAAAAACTTTGAGATAAATCCTGCCTCTTGGCCTTTGTTCTTGCAGCTTCCTCTGTCTGGTACACTCTTCCTCCAGTTAGTATCAAAAGCTCACTTTCTCACTTCCTTCTCAATGAGGTCTTTTACTACTTCTCTTCCAAACACATGCTTCCTGTTCCTCTTTCCCTGTTACAATGCTCTTCAGAATACTTTTCATCTATATCTAATGGCATCTTAAATAAAGAACATTTTACTTTCTCTCTTACTTACAGTCTCATTGTTTCTCGAAAAGACAAATCTCCATGAGAGCAGAAAGCTTAGTTTATTTTGCTAACAGATATATCTTCCTGTATCCTGAATGGTGCCTTCAACATTTGTTGAATAAATAAACAAGTTACATTTGTTGAAAGAATAATCAGATTCCACTTCTGTTAATTGCCTATTTATATCCTTTACTCATTGTTTCTATTTGGCAGGTGATGCTTTCTTGTTGATAGGCAGATCTTTATCTATTTTTTATATTATTCCCTAGTCAGGTTTAGTCACTGAGTATTATTCCTTATTCTGTCATCTACATGTCTATGAACTTTGCCCATTACATGTCCTTCAACTGAACGGAAAATTTAATTCTGGTCTAATCAAATCCAACAATATTCTGCCTTGTGAGTCGTGCTTGGTGATTTTCTTCAAGTTTTTCCTCTTCTTAGGTCTCAAAGGAAATCTCTGATGTTATCTTCTAATAACTTTTCAGCCTTGCCTTTCACATTTAAATCTTTAAGCCACAAGAGGAATGTGTAAACCCACTTTTATTTTTCTCATGGAGTTGACCAGTTTTCCCAGTACTGTATGCTAAATAATGTATGCCTCTTCATTGATTCACAATGTCATTGTTAGAGCGTATTAAGCTCTCCATGGATCTATTGCAAACTGTCTCCTCTGTTCTATTGGTTTATTTGTTCTGGTGACAAGCTGCTATGTATTTTTTATTACAATGGCTTGATAGGCTGTCAGTGCCTAGAAGGGTAAGATTTTATCTTGTTTCTTTTTTAAAGTAATATTAGCTATTGGTGGCCTCTATTCTTAATTATAAATTTTAAAGTAAAACGATGACATTTCCCAAAAATCCCACTGGGATTTTGATGAGAATTTCATTAAATTTGTGGATTAATTTACAGGAAAGTAAATCTAGATAATAATTGTCATCTCTTTCAAGATCACACTTTCTGTTATGGTTTTAAAATATATCCCATAGAGGTCTTCAGTTCGGTTCAGTTCAGTCGCTCAGTCATGTCCGACTCTTTGCGACCCCATGAATCGCAGCATGCCAGGCCTCCTTGTCCATCACCAACTGGCGGAGTTCACTCAGACTCACGTCCATCGAGTCAGTGATGCCATCCAGCCATCTCATTCTCTGTTATCCTCTTCTCCTCCTGCCCACAATCCCTCCCAGCATCAGAGTCTTTTCCAATGAGTCGACTCTTCGCATGAGGTGGCCAAAGTACTGGAGTTTCAGCTGTAGCGTCATTCCTTCCAAAGAAATCCCAGGGCTGATCTCCTTCAGAATGGACTGGTTGGATCTCCTTGCAGTCCAAGGGACTCTCAAGAGTCTTCTCCAACACCACAGTTCAAAAGCATCAATTCTTCGGTGCTCAGTTTTCTTCACAGTCCAACTCTCACATCCATACATGACCAAAGGAAAAACCATAGCCTTTAGCTATTCTCAGTTTAAAACAAGATATTTCATGACTATGACATATATTTTATTATACTTTTTAGTCAGTTACTGTTGGTGTAGAAAAGTGCCATTGAGTCTTGTAAGTTGATATTGCATCTGACATAACTCCTGAACTCCTGTTAATTGTAATAATTTGTTGGTTACTTCTTTATATTATAATCATGACTGCTAGAATGAATGACAATTTTCTCCCTTTCCTTCCAATCCTTATACTCTTGTTTGGTTTTGGTTTTTTCCTTAAAACATTAGCCAGGCCCCCATTATTATTTCAAAAGATAGTAGTAATAGAAGAGTATCTTTGTTTTCCTGACCTCAGAGGGAATTAGTTTCTCCAATAGATAATGTTATTTCTAGAATTTGATATATAACCTTCACCAAATTAAGGAAATCTCCATTATGCTTGTTTTGCCTAGTTTTCGTCATAAGTAAGCACTGAATTTTATCAAGTAATTTTTCTGTATAAAATAAAATAATTTTATTATTTATCTCCTTAATTCTATATAGGTAGTGAATTTTACTGGAGGAGTTCATAATGTTGGATGGTAATTTGGCTTTTGGGGTTAAACTCCCCTTGATCATGCTGTATTTTAATACATTGCTGAATTCAGTTAACTAATACTTTATTTAGGATTTTTTAAGTCTATATTTAAAAAGAAAATAGACCTATTATTTTCTAGTTTTGAATTATAGTTGTCTCATAAAATGATGTAGACAGCTTTCCTTTCTCCCTCCACCTCTATTTTGTGGAACATTTTATACAAGATTAATACTTGGATCTTCTGTGAAATTAGTAGAAGTCACCTTGAAAGTCATCCAGAATAACAGCTTTACTCACAATAGCTAAAAGGTGGAAGCAATCCAAATGTTCATTAGTTGGTGAATAGATAAGTAAAATGTAGTACATATATGCGATGGAATATTATTCAGTTTTAAAAAGGAAAGGATTCTGATGCATGCTGCAATGTGGATGAACATTGAAGACACAGTGTTAAGTGAGATGTCAGTCACAAAATGACAAATACTGTATGCTTCTACTCATATGAGGTATTTAGAGTAGTCAAACTCATAAAGCAAAAAACAAAATGATAGTTGCCAGGGGAATGGGGGTGAGGGTTTTAATGGGCACGAAATTTCCACTGCAAGATGAAAAGTTTAGTGGGTGTATGTTGGTGATGACAACACAACGAAGTGAATTATACCAACGTGGGTGTGTGTGTGTGCACGCGCACGCCCACACGCGGGCGCTTAGTCAGGTCCGACTCTGTGACTCTGGACTGCTGTCCGCCAGTCTCCTCTGTCCATGGGATTCTCCAGGCAAGAATACTGGAGTGGGCTGCCATTTCCTCTTCCAAGGGATCCTCCCGACCCAGGAGTCAAACTCGTGTCTCCTGAATTGGCAGGAGGATTCTTTACCACTGAGCCACCGAGGAAGCCCTGAATTATACCAAACTGTACTACTTTAAAATGGTTAAATTGCTCAATTTTACGTTATATGTATTTTACCAAAATTGTAAAAATCATCTAGGACTGAGTCTTTGGGGAAGAAGAGTTTTTTCACTACAATGTCAATTTCCAAACACCTTTTGATTTATTGAGGTTTACATTTTCTTCCTAGGCCATCACTGGAATACTTTTAGAAATTTACACATTTCATCTAGGTTTTCAATTTTATTAGCGTATAGTTGTTGATCATTCCTTTCTGTTGTTTTTAATATGTTGTATCTGGTTTTATTTCACCATTTCACTAGGGATGTCATTTTTATTTTCCTCTTTTTTTTCTTGATTGTTCTTTCCAGTTTTCTGATTTCCTTAACTTCTAACTTTATCATTTCTGATTTTATTACTGCCCTTCTAATTTGTTTAATTTTTATTATATTGTTTAATTTTCAAATACATGGGGTTTTAATTCTGATTTTATTGCATTTGATTGGGAAACAGATCATCTGATATTAAGCAAAAAGAACTTAATAAGGTTTTTTTAATGGCCTGAAACCTTGCTACATAAGATGTAGTCCATGGACTAGTAGTACTGACACCTTCTAGAAGATTGTTAGAAAAGCAGAAACTCAGGTGTTTTCCCATCAACTGAAATAAAAATTGCATTTTACCAAGACTTCTATGATTTGTATGAAAATTACAAAGTGTAAGAAGTACTGGCCTCAAATTTGAGCAAATGAAGCATCTCACTTAGGAATATCTACACTGTTCTGAGGTCCTATTTCTCAGTTGCTCAGTCGTGCCTGACTCTGCAACCCCATGAATTGTAGCCCTCTGGTCTCCTCTGTCCTATCCCTCTGGTCTCCTACCTGGGATTTCCCAGGTCAAAATACTGGAGTGGGTTGCCATTTGCTTCTCCAGGGGATCTTCCCAATCAAACCTGCATCTCCTACATTGGCAGGCAGACTTTTTACCACGGAGCCACCAGGAAAGGGTCTAGTAATGTTCTATTTCTCAATCAGAATGCAGGTATATGGGCATTCATTTTATTATTTTTTAAGTACAGAGATACATTTTATATACTTATTTGAATGTATATTTTGAATGCATTCAAAGAAATTTAGCCGCGTGGGGTATGAGCAATGCAAATAACCCAATCACACCTACGACAGGATGAACTTGTGTTATGCAGATTGCTTCACACAAGCCCAGGGGACTTCGTTACTAGTTCCAATTCCTTGTGACTAACAAGCTGCTTTTTATTTATGAGATGCAAGATGCATCTCTACATTCAGAAAAAATTTTTAAATGGGCAGATATGAGGTTCGGAACAGGTATTTTTAGAAACATGGTATTTACCAGGCCTGAGCTGGGAATCTTGCAAGTTGCTGGTTGCCAAATATACAGTCATGCTTGTTAAGTTGAGAGCCTCAAACCTAAAATCAGTGATCTTTCCTTTTATTTTTCAGCCTATGGGGGTAGAAGAAGATGCTGGAACAACTCAGGGCACTGCAAGAAAAAATGCGCTGCTGATGAAGTAGTAAGAGCAGTATGTAAGAATCGTCAATCCTGCTGTGTTTCACGGCAAGGACTAGTGGTTTTCGTCAAGGAAACTATCACTTCTTCCCCATCCACGAATGGTTGGGAAGAAGAGGCTATGGATAGAAGTGTATCAGTAGCATCTACTTCAACCTACTGGGAATAAATAACAGGAATAAAGAAGATTAAAAGTCTGACCCAGCCCTGAAAACCATATTTCTCTCCCACATGTTCTTCAAAGCTCACGACTTCCTCTTGACCATCACTCTCCCTATCTTCAAAGTGATAGCTTAAGTCGTGTAGATCAACACATTGAAAAATATCACAGTCACCCACTCCCACCTTCCATCAATGTGTAATTCTAGAGTAAAAGGCTGGGTAAAGAAGTCCCCCAAATTTCCAGCATTTCCAGTGGATAAACTCCTTGGTGCTTTTCTTGAAATTTCAAATTATTTCCACAAGTTTCAATCAATTTTTAGTGTTTCTAGTTTGTAGTTTACCTATGCACAGCCTTAATTACTTGAAGTATTCCAATTCTGATCTTCCCATTTGTCCTTCTGCCTTCTCAACAAGTGTTTTGGAATACCAGAGGCATTCCTTGTGTTAGTCCTGCCTCTTGATGGCAGCATAAATGGTGACAATAAAAATTCCAAGTCCTTGTGTTTAGGAGAGTAGTTCTAGGACACCAAAGGCTTTCTTTATAACAGCAGATACCTCAGATGAAAGGATGCATTTTATAAATGCCTTAACATTATCACTCACTGTAGGAAACTGGCTAGCTCAGGTATGAGCTATGAGAACTCCTTTTTACCCCAGTTGCTTCAAGGTTGGAGTAGAAGTTATTGAAAAGCTGGCTTCATAGACCCGTTTCCTTAACCAAGCCTTATTCACATACGGACATCCAAGGACTGGGATGATCCCTTAACTAGGGGTGAAAAGGTGGGTCCTTTTGTCCACCTTATTGCTGAAAGCTTTGTCTCCCCTGTTGGCACAAACATATATTCACACCCTATCTCTTCTCAGAAAGGTCCATGAAAAAATAAAGTGCGGGCCTTGTTAAAAAAAAAAAAAAGAAGAAAGAAAGGTCCATGAAACTACCACATACTTCTACTTCTAATATTTTAAGTCTTTGAAAGGCTGAACCTCTGGTCTTTGGTTTCTGCTAACTTAAATTTATGGTGCCTTATTTCCTTGTGTGTTTTACAGTCTGGGGGGCTTCCCTTGTGGCTCAGCAGGTAAAGAACTACCTTCAATGCAGGAAACCTAGGTTCGATCTCTGGGTTGGGAAGATCTCCTGGAGAAGAGAATGGCTACCCACTCCAGTATTCTGGCCTGGAGAATTCCATGGACAGTATAGTCCATGGGGTCACAAAGAGTTGGATATGACTGAGCAACTTTCACTTTCCTTCCCTTTTTACAGTTTGGGGCTCTAATCTTTGCATTTTCCTTTATCTGAGTAAATTAGTTGGGTAGTGACCTAAAAGATTTCCCAGGTGTTTCAGTGCTTAAAAAAGAAAAAAATCCACCTGCCAATGCAGGAGCCACAGGAGACATGGATTCAACCTTTGGATTGGGAAGATCCCCCAGAGAAGGAAATGGCAACCCAGAATAGGAAAGATATCTTACCATGCAAAACTTAATCTCTCACTATGTTTTCCAATGGATGAGAAACACACAAGAGTGACAGGTGCATGAATTTTAATAAAGGAGTATTGGCAGCAGGTTGAGGATAGTGGACCACTAGCATTCAAGATACTTTTGGCCAGCGATTCTCTCGGCTCCAGTCATTTTTCCCTTCTTTGCCAGAAATGTCTATCCTTACAAAGAAAGGGAGGCAGCAGGGTTGATAATTTCTACAATAGAGGTAGGGCTCTTCAGACTGTCTGCAAGAAGGTCTACAGATTCCCAAGTCACCCATGCATCGAAGCATGTGACGTCTGCCTGGCCAAAAAAAAAAAAATACAAATAGTTAATTTCTATTTAGCAGTAACAAATCTGACAAGTCAGGGAGCCTAGTGAAAGCATAAAGAGCTAAAACAGTAATAAGTACCATTTCACACCTGTTAAAGTGACCCAAACTCAGACTATTGAAAACAGTAAATGCTGGCAAGGAAGTGGAGCAATAGGAAGTCTCACTCATTGGTGGTGAGAAAGAAAAATGGTATAGCTTGGTGGTTTCTTACAAAACTAAGCATATTCTTACCCATGTGATCCTGCAATTGCACTCCTTATTCTGTACCCAAAGGACTTGAAACTTTATGTCCAGACAAAAATCTGCACACAGCTTTGTTCATAAATGACAACATTTGGAGGCAACCAAGATGCCCTTCAGTAGGTGAGAAGATAAACTAAGACACATCCAGACAATGGGATATTATTCAGCTCTAAAAAAAAAAAAAAAAAAAAAAAAAAAAGAGCTATCAAGCTATGAATAGACACAGAGGAAGCTTAAATGCACATCACTAAGTGAAAGAAGCTGAACCAAGAAGCCTACCTACTGTATAATTCCAGCTATGTGACTTTCTGGAAAAGGATATGATAAAAAGATCATTGGTTGCCAGGGGTTGGAATGGGGGAAGAGATGAGTATGTAGGGCACCGATGATGTGGGGGGTGGTGAAGATAGTCTATGTGATACTATAATAGTGGATTCATGTCAATATACATTTGTCCAAATCCATAGAATGTACAACCCCAAGAGTGAATCTTCATGTGAAACTATGGACTTGGGGTGATTATGATGGGTTAATGTAGATATGTCAAGTGTAATAAATGCACAACTCTGGTGGCAGATGTTATAATAGAGGAGCCTTGAATGAGTAAGGGCAGACAGCGTATGGGAAATTTCTGTCCCTTCTTCTCAATTTTGCTGCGAACCTAAAACTGGCTTAAAAAAATAGAACCCGTTTTAGTGAATACCTTAAAATAAATAAAGCTGCTATAAACACTTGTCTATAGGTTTTTGGAACAACAATTTCATTTCTCTGGACTATATGCCCAAGAGTGCATTTGCTGTGTAGTATAGTCATTATATATTTAGTTTAGTTTTTTTTTTTTCTATTTTATTTATTTATTTTTTTAATTTTATTTTATTTTTAAAATTTATAAAATTGTATTAGTTTTGCCAAATATCAAAATGAATCCGCCACAGGTATACAGTTTAGTTTAAAAAAAAAAAAAACTGCCAAACTATTTTCTAGAGTATGGTTGTACCATTTAACATTCACTCAAGCAATGTATAAAAGAATCAGTTTCTCTGCATCATGGCTGGCATTTGGTATTGTCACTATTTTTAATTTTAATTGTTCTAATAGATATGTAAGGAATCTCATTGTGGTCTTAATTTAATTTGCATTTTTCTAATTGCTAGTGATGTTGAGCATCTTTTCATGTGCTCCTTTGCCATCCGTATAACCTCTTTAGTGAAATATCTTTTCACGTTTTTCTTCCAATTGGATTGTGTACTTTTTTCTGTTGAGTTTTGAGAGTTGTTTCTATATTCTAGATACAAGTTCTTTGTCACATATGTGGTTTGCAAATATTTCACCCAATTTTTTTTCCAATTTTTAATTTGTCTTTTCATCTGTCCTTTTCATAGGATCTCACAGAGTGAAAGTTTTAAATTTTTATTAAATCTATTTTTTTTTCTTTTATGGATTATGCTCTTCATCTCTAAGAACTCTTCACCTAGCCCTAGGTCTGAACATTTTTCCCGTGTTTTCTTCCAGAAGTTTACATTTTACTTTTAAATCTATGATACACTTTGGGTTAATTTTTGTGTAACTTGTTAGGTTTAGGTTGAGAGCCTTTTTTCTCTGCCTACAGGCTTCCAATTGCTCCAGCAATATTTATTGAAAAAGATATTTTCTTCTATTGAATTACTTTTGCACATTTGTGAAATATCAATTGGTTGCACTTGTGTAGGGCTATTTCTGTTCAATTGAACTGTGTGTCTATCCCTCCACCATGACCACACAGTCTTGGTTACTTTAGCTATGTAAGTCTTGAAATCTGGTAGAATAATTTCTCCACGTTTGTTCTTTGTTTTAGCTATTCTCATTCCTTTGCCAATTTCTCTACAGATGAAATATAGAGCAGACAATCTTATCTATATCCACAATAAACCTTATTGGAATTTTGATAGAAATCGTATAAAACGGATCTATAAATTTAAGGAGAATTTACATCTTTCCTATCTGAATCTTACAATCTATAATCACAATGTGTCTTCATTTATTTATATCTTCTTCGATTTTTTATCTACATTCTGTAATTTTTCAGTAAAATTTCTGTACATGTTTTATTAGATATTCACTTAAGCATCTTATTTTTTGGAATGATTGTGACTGATGTGTTTTTAATTTCAGTGTTCATATGATCTGTGATAGGACATAGCAATATAACTAATCTAATTTTAAAATTTTATTTATTTTTAATTGGAGAATAATTTCTTTACAATGTTGTGTTCATTTCTGCCATACATCCACAGGAATCAGCCATAGGTATACACGTGTCCCCTCCCTCTAGAACTTCCCTCCCATCTCCCACACTATCCCACTCCTCTAGGTTGTCTCAGAGCACCATGCTGAGCTCCCTGTGCTATACAGCAACTTCTCATTAGCTATCTGTTTTACAAATGCATGCATGTATGCTAAGTTGCTTCAGTCCTGTCTTACTCTTTGCAACTCTACAGACTGTAGCCCACCAGGCTCCTCTGTCCATGGGATTCTCTAGGCAAGAATACTGGAGTGGGTTGCCATGCCCTTCTCAAGGGGCTCTTCCCAACCCAGGGATCAAACTCGCATCTCTTACATCTCCTGCATTGGCAGGTAGATTCTTTTCCACTAGCGCCACCTGGAAAGCCCAGTTTACAAACGATAATGTATATAATATTTTACAAATGGTAATGTATATAAAAATGAAGATTAATCCTTTGTCAGTTGCTTCATTTGCAATTATTTTCTCTCATTCTGAGGGTTGTCTTTTCATCTTGTTCAGTTTCCTTTGCTGTGCAAAAGCTTTTAAGGTTAATTAGACTCCATTTATGGGCTTCCCTGGTGGCTCATATGATAAAAAATGGCCACTCTTTCAGTTTGTTCCACCCTCTCCTTCCCTCACTGTGTCCATAAGTCTGTTCTCCATGTCTGAGTCTCTATTCCTGTCCTGCAAATAAGGTCATCACTACCATTCTTCTAGATTCCATATATATGCGTTAATATACAATATTTGTTTTTCTCTTTCTGACTTACTTCACTCCATACAACAGACTCTAGGTTCATCCACCTCACTGGAACTGACTCAAATTTGTTCTGTTTTACGGTTAATACTCCATTGTATATATGTACTACAACTTCTTTATCCATTCATCTGTTGACGGACATCTAATTTGATTCCATGTCCTGGCTATTGTAAATAGTGTTGCAATGAACATTGGAATACATATGTATTTTTAAACCGTGGCTTTCTCAGCTGGGTCATATGGTAGTTTTATTCCTAGTTTTTTAGGACTCTCCATACTGTTCTCCGTAGTGGCTGGAGCAATTTACATTCCCATCAACAGTGCAGGAGGGTTCCCTTTTCCCCAAATCCTCTCCAGCATGTATTTTTTGTGGATTTTTTTATGATGGGCATTCTGACTGGTGTGAGGTGACACTTCACTGTAGTTTTGCTTTGCATTTCTCTAATAATAAGCATTGTTGAGCATTTTTTTTTCATGTGTTTATTAGCCATCTAGATGTCTTCTTTCAGAGAAGGCAATGGCACCCCACTCCAGTACTCTTGCCTGGAAAACCCCATGGATGGAGGAGCCTGGTAGGCTGCAGTCCATGGGGTCCCTAAGAGTCGGACACGACTGAGCGACTTCACTTTCACTTTTCACTTTCATGCATTGGAGAAGGAAATGGCAACCCACTCCAGTGTTCTTGCCTGGAGAATCCCAGGGATGGGGGAGCCTGGTGGGCTGCCGTCTATGGGGTTGCACAGAGTCGGACACGACTGAAGCAACTTAGCAGCAGCAGCAGCAGCAGATGTCTTCTTTGGAAAAAATGTCTGTTTGGGTCTTCTGCCCATTTTTTGATCGGGTTGTTTATTTTTCTGATGTTGAACTGCATGAGCTGCTTATATATTTTGAAGATTAATCCTTTGTCAGCTGCTTCATTTGCAATTATTGTCTCTCATTCTGAGGGTTGTCTTTTCATCTTGTTTACAGTTTCCTTTGCTGTGCAAAAGCTTTTAAGTTTAATTAGGTTCCATTTATGGCCTTCCCTGGTAGCTCATATGGTAAAGAATCCACCTATAATGCAGGAGACCCCAGTTCGATCCCTGGGTTGGGAAGATCCTCTGGAGAAGAGAATGGCTACTTACTCTAGTATTCTTGCCTGGAGAATCCCATGAACAGAGGAACCTGGAGGGGTTCCTCTAGCCTATGGGGGACCCCCATAGGCTTTGCGACCTATGGGGTCACAAAGAGTTGGACATGACTGAACAATTAATATTTTCACTTTCAGCTTCTATTTGTTTATTTTTGCTTTTATCTCCGTTACTTTGGGAGGTGGATCGTAGATGATCTTGCTATGATTTATGTTGAAAAGTCTTCTGCCTATGTTTTCATCTAAGAGTTTTATAGTTTCTGGTCTTACATTTAGGTCTTTAATCCATTTTGAGCTTATCGTTATGTATGGTGTTAGGACGTGTTCTAATTTCATTCTTCCACACATAGCTGTCCTGTTTTCCCAGCACCACGTATTGAAGAGACTATCTTTTCTGCATTGTATGGTCTTGTCTCATTTGTCAAAGATAAGGTGCCCAGAAGTGTGTGGTTTTATCTCTGGGCTTTCTATCTTGTTCCATTGGTCTATATTTCTGTTTTTGTGCCAATACATACTGTCTTGATGACTGTAACTTTGTAGTATAGTCTGAAATTAGAAAGGTTGATTCTTCCAGCTCCATCTTTCTTTCTCAAGATTGCTTTGGCTATGTGGAGTCTTTTGTGTTTCCATACAAATTGAGAAATTTTTTGTTCTAATTCTGTGAAAGATACCACTGGTAATTTGATAGGGATTCCACTGAATCTATAGGTTGTTTTAGGTAGTATCATCATTAGAAATACAACTAATGTTTGTATGTTTATCTTGTATCCTGTGACCTTACTAAACTTACTCATTGTTCTAGATTTTTTCGTAGATTCTCTTGTATTTTCTGCATAAGTCATTATGACATCTGCAAATACAATTTTATTTCTTCTTTTCTAATCTATATGCCTTTTATTTCCTTTTCTTGCCTTAATGCACTATCTAGAACTCCCCAGAATTAAAAGGAATGAACCATTGATCCATATAATTTGGGTAGATCTCAAGAACATAATGTTGAGTGAAAAAAAAGTCAGTCTCAAAAGATCAAATATGATTCCATTTATACAAGTCTTGAAATGACAAAATTATAGAGATGGGAAACAGATTAGTAGTTATCAGGGATTAGGGGTAGTGACAGAAGGTGAGGGCAAAGAGGAGAGTCTGTGCCACTAGAAAGGAATAGCAGGAAGGAGATCTTTTTGGTGACAGAAGGGTTCTGTAATCTTGATCATAATAATGGTCACATTATTATGACCATTATTATGACTTGTGATAAAATGTCATGGAAGTAGGCACATTCATTGCACCAGTATCTGTTGTACTGCTGTACAAACAGAGGCTGACTTGAGCTGAAGTTACACCAGCAGGCCTATGTATCAACCTGAAAAAAAAGTCCAGGATGGACACCCAGTCTTCCTTGCTTTGGGGTCACAATGCTTCTACAGCTGCCAGGTCAACCCCCACACACACACACCCCAGGGGGCTCTGCTCTCCCCTGCTAAAGTTCCTATTCTTCCTCCTCATCTCTCAACCTACAAGGAATAAAAAGAAAGATTCAAGTAGGCCTTCCAAAAGCAAAAACAACTCTTTCTGCCATATCCCCGGAGAAAAGATCCCTTTCCATTTTCCTTGAGAAGAAGGGCCAATGTGAGATTTACATCCAAAAGTGTACACAGAAGAGTGCATTTGACATGGTAAAGCAAGCAGGCCAGCCTGCTTCAACCTTTCTCCCCTGGAGAAAGGCCATGGCACTCCAGAAAGAAGTTTCAAAAGTGCTCAAACTACCCTCAAAGCTTTTGTTGGGGTCTTTGCACCTCTTAGCACCTGCACTCCTACTAGCCCCCATCACTGTGCCCCACCACTCTCTTATCACCATGGCAACCTAACATCACCTTCAGTGTCCCCGCAGCCCTCTCACCAGCAGCCAGAGAAAATCTGCTTATTTATCCCAGTATTGTCTTGGACCCACTTCTGAAAATGGATCACTTTTCCTCCTTGGGCCTCAGTTTCCCAATCTGTGAAATGGGAAGACAGAGGAAAGTTGCCTAGACCAGAGATTCTCATAGTTTTGGAGCTATCTGGAATATAGGACGGGGAGTTGTGGGGTCTAGGGTTTTATTTCCCAAAAGAATAATCTAAGAGAATTTTCAAAATTTCACATGCCCAGACCCCAGAGACTCAAGTTCAGAGATTCAGACAAGAGAGTTATGTGTCTTCTGAAGACTTATGGTGACTCAACAGTGAGTTCCAAGCCCTTTTTTCATCCCACCATCATATCACTCCCCATGGCTGTCTCTACCTAAAGTACAGAGGAGGTTCTTAATAAATGTTGTTGACTGAGTGAAAAAGCCATGCCTCATAGTGAATTAATTTGGTGAGAGTATGACTGGCTGTGTGTGAAGAAGTTAACACCAGGCCCCAGGTATTGGGGAATCCCTAGGCTCTTCCCTTTCTAACTGTGAAACCTGTGTATTTTAAGAGCAAACTAATGAATAAATTGTAAGAATCCCCTTGAGCAAGGCTCCAGAGCTGCTCTGCAACCTTCCTAATATGCCAGCTGGAGCCAAATTCACCTGAGACAGTGGGACTCTGATCCCTCTAGCCCAGAAAGGATCCCACCCTGAATGATGCTTGATGCAGCAGCTATTTATAAAACTCCCCACACACACCAAATCCACTTGTACTTTCACATATGAATTCATAATTCACCTATTCATTCACCCAGGACACACTATGTCAAATCTGACCCAAGTGCTGGACTTAACAACAAGCATACTGATGTAAATAAGAGTGATCTCAACCCCCAAGGCTTTCCATCTGGTGTGTGTGTACTTGGGGATTAGTGAGAAGGGAACAGTGATGAATAATTATACAAGAACACAATACGTGCCCTAAGAATGGCTTGCTGTGGGCATCTGAAAACAACCTGGGACGAAAGGACTGTGTTGGTCCCTGCGGCTCTGCAGATACCTACCTCACAGAGCTATTTCAGAGGAGTGACAGTTTGGTTCAAACTTTGTGATTTAAAAGTTTGTCAAGTAGTTATTCTTTTAAATAAAAGCAACATATCTAAAATTAAAAAGTAAAAAAAGATGAATACTTTGTGAAGCTAGTCAGAACTCAGTTTGAACACCTCCTCTATCTTAATGTTGCGCAACCTTGGCTAATTATATCACCTCTCTAAACCTCAGTTTCTGCATCGGTAAGATAGGGATAATAAGAGGGTTGTGTAAGAATAGGATGATTTCAAGTCTATAAGCACCCATCACTGTGCCTGTCACATAAGAAGTGTCAATGACAACTATTTTATAGCTACTGTTATTGTAATCGTTAAGAAACAGTGAGACAGAGCTCCTGTGCACGCTTTTAATGGTAGGGGCTTTAGTTGGGCTTTGAAGGATGAGAAGGAGTTTATCACAGAGATGAGCCTAGAGATGGGGACAAGGTGAAGGGAAACCATGGACCAAGGCAGCAGGAGGGGCAGGGGAGGACGGTAAGAGCTGAAAGAGAAAGTCTGTGAGGAGCAGCCATGGTAAATGAAGCTGAGTTATCATTTCAATGAGTAAATTTATGTGCTTTATCCTTCTTTAGTACTTGGAAACCTTCTGATTCTTTGGGCTGTGGTCTCTTGAGCATCAAAAGGCATGTCAGCCAGCTTCCTTAGAAATCCAAGGATTTGGGCTCAGCTAAGTCCCTGTCCACCACAGCTCATTCACTCCAAAACCAGGCCAACTGTCTCAGCCTAAAGAGGCTCCCACTCACTAGGGATTAAGTCTCTTGGCTTCCCACACATGCTCTTCAGTCCATTCCAGCTCCAACAGCCTTCCCTGCAGCTGGCAGATGAAGAATTATGTTCAGGACTGCAATAATTACCCAACTGCCGCAGCCAAGCCCCAGAGACATCTCTTTGCTAACTCTTAACACCCTTCCTGCCATTTCCCCACCCTCAATCCATTTGGAGTATCATTCCTCATGATTGACAGACACAAGAAACAGATTTGCAAGTTTTAATGGAATGTAGGAACTAAAGAACAGGAAACAAAGTCATTTCTATCCACGATTTCCACGTATCTTCCCTGTGTTGACAAGTTTGGCCTTAACTGTCTCCTTCTTGTTTCACTTGAGGAGTGGTCCAAGGGAGGATTTGATCAATTGTCATTGGTACGATTGTCAAATAACGACTAAGGATACAGCATCGTTTACGATTGGAGCAGCGTGTGACACTGTCTTCATCATTTTTGCACACCAACCGGCATTTTCCCTTCATCCAACATTCTTCCTCTGGACATAGGAACACCCATTAAGTAGATGTTAGTATTCCTCAGCTGGATAGACAAGGGGAAGCAGAGGAGGTGTAGGAGTTCAGGGGAGGAGTGGAGGGAGAGAGTTAATGCTAGACCCAGTCCCAGGAAGGGAGAGAAGAGACCTCACAAGGGGAGAGAATTGAGGCAATTTTTCCAAGGTTGGGAACTCAAGGGTTTTAAGAAGCCTTTTTCATAATCTCACATTTCTGTCTTCCTATCCCCCCACCTCCTGCTCCTAACTTTGAGATCAAATGATGCCAATAAAGTTCCCACCTAACAGAGCTTGGGAATGATGGGAAAAGGACAGTGAACATCTGTCTTATTAGGGAATGGAAGAGATTCCCTCACATTTCCACAGATTCAGCTCTTTATCAGTTGTCTAGCTTGAACCCAACAAATCCCAACTCCAACCCAACTCAATCTCCAATCCTCCTTGACCAATTCAAACTCAAAATTGAATTCACCAATTTAAACTCAAATACCCAGGCCAATTTTAATTAGAACTCCCAGCTTTACCCAACTCAATGCCCCTGGAGCCCTAACTCCCAGTCAAACCCAAGTCTAATCAAGTCACCAACTTCAATCCTAAGCAGCATTCCATCACCTAGCTGAACCTCAGGCACCCGGGCACCATCCAGTACCAACTGTCAACCTCAGTCCAAGCCCCAATCTAATTCCCAACACCAAATCCACTCAACTCAAAATTCCATACCCCCTCCAGCCTACTCCAAACCATCAAGGAAGCCCAACTCCTCACCTCTGGCTCTTCCTCATTTTCCCGCTATCACTCCAATCCAAAGTCTTGCCACCCCATCACAACTCACCCTCAACCTTCAATGTAATCTCCCAAACCCCTAAGAAGTCCCCAACCCGCACCAGACCCTTTACCCCTAAGCCCTCCTCCATAATGCCAGCAGAATACCAGCCTTCCCTTCAGTGTTAGGTACTCCAAATATCTCCATCCCCCTACCTTGGCAAAAAAAAAAAAAAAAAAGAATCAGGGAGAGATGTGAACATGAGATGATTATGAGAAAACGTCCCAAAACCACATGAATTGAGAAAGGGCTTCAGATGCTGTCCACAGCGAGGGGGAAGAGGAGGGAGAGACATTTATGACCAAGATCCCAGACATTTGAGAGACACCCGAATTACCTGATACCACTGGTTCCATGACCAGAAGGATGGCAAGAAACAGGAAAAGAAACTTCATGACTGGAAGGTCACAGGAGAAGGACGTGGTTGTGCTGCAGGCTATGGAGAATAGAGCTATCCTCTGCAGGGATGAGTCTTGTTTTCATTGGCAGGACCGTGGGCAGTGAATTACAGCAGAAGAGGATTTATATCAGATCAAACAAGCCAAAGGACAATGTGTAGCAGATTCTGCAGCAAAGAACGAGACGAGAGCGTGGGAAACCGGCCAGCATCCGTGCCAAAAGGGCTTTTCTCTCCTAGTAAGGAGACAGGCAAATTAAAGCTGTTTGGCCTTTTGAGATCCACAAAGGGATTAATCAATTAATGCATATCAAGACACATTTAATTTTTTTCTTTTTTTAATTAAATTTATTTGTTTTTAATTGAAGGATAATTGCTTTACAGTATCATGTTGGTTTCAGCCAAATATCAACATGAATCAGCCATAGGTATACATGTGTCCCCTCCCTCTTGAACATCCCTCCCACTTTCCCCTGCATCCCACCCCTCTAGGTTGTTACAGAGCCCCAATTTGAGTTCCCTGAGTCATACAGCAAATTCCTATTGGCTATCTATTTTACACATGGTAATGTATGTTTCCATGTTACTCTCTTCATGCATCCCACACTCTCCTTACTCCCTGCCCCCTGCCCTGTGTCCCTAAGTCAAATATTTAATTTTTTAAAAATTCTTATTCTCAACTTTCTAACAGAAAATTCACACGTGTATGTCTTTCTGAACTTTGAACTTGCCAATCTCATTCTCAGCTCAGACCCTTAGCATTTATAACTTGCTCTTCCTATAAAGTTCTTCCTTCAGACTGGCTCCTGTTCACAGTTCAGTCTCATCTTAAATGTCACTTCTCGGAGAGGCTTTTCCTGGTCACCTTAGATTAAGGGTACTCCCACACACACAGTCACTCTGTATCATAATAACTTGTTTTGTGACCTTCATATAGTTACTTGTTCCTTTTCAATTTATTCTACATGATTAATCTTTGCCTCTCCCATTAGAATGTCAGAAATTTGCTTTGTGACTCCAGTGCCCATAATAATATCACCTGGTGTATTAATCAGGATATTAATTCAACTGTTTTAATACATTACCTCCCCAAACAGTAATTCGAAGAGACAGACATTGATTTCCATCTTATGTAAAAGAAATTTCTTTCTTATGTAAAAAGCTTCATCAGTAAAAGCAAGGGCTTCCTTGGCAGCTCAATTGGTAAAGAGCCAGGCTACAATGCAGGAGACCTGGGTTGAATCCCTGGGTTGGGAAGATCCCCTGGAGAAGGAAATGGCAACCCACTCTAGTATTCTTGTCTGGTAAATCCCACTGACAAAGGAGCCTGGTGGGCTACAGTCCAAGGGGTCACAAAGAGTTGGACATGACTTAGTGACTAAACTAAAAACCATGCCATTAAAAGTAGGGCACAAGATTCCTTCTGATTTGATGCGGTGCCATTCCTATCAGGCAGCTTCATTTGATGCTCTGGTTCTCAGGAAGAAGAGAAAGAAGGAAAGGAAGTGCACCATTTTTCCTTTAAGGATCCCATCCAGAATCTGCACACATCACTTCCATTCCAGTCCATTGGCCAGAGCTCATTCAAACAGATATATCTAGCTGGACGGTAGGCTGGAAATAGTTTCTTTATTCTGGGCAACCGTGGCTAGCTGAAGTTCAGGGGTTGTCTTACTAAGAAGAAGGGGAAGACAGATACTAGAGAAGAGCTAGCAATTTCGGACACACTTAGCACATTGCAGGTGCTTCAAAAATGTTGTAGACTGAGTAAATATCTTACACATTGAATAAGGTTATAAGAAATAATCTAAAGGGGAGGCAACTCAAGTCATTCTAGAGTGTAGAGAAAGCATATGGACTGTGCCCCTTCAGTCAAGCTTCAGAAGAAGCTGAATAAGAGCTGGACCCTTTAAGATACTATACACTGTTATAAACTAGATAACTAATAAGAACCTACTGCATAGCACAGGCAACTCTACTAAATATTCTGCAATGACCTATATGTGGATAGAATCTTAAAAACAGTGGATACATATATATGCATAACTGATTCACATAAAAGGTGTGAGAGAAGGAAAACACCACTGAAAGTTGGAGTCCTCAGAGAAGACACTCTCTCCCAAGCTATGGGAGTGGCCACAATAACCAGCTAATTAGCACTGACCCTCTGCTAGGTTGGGCTTCCCTGGTAGCTTAGATGGTAAAGAATCCTGCAATGTGGGAGACCTGGGTTCGATCCCTGGGTTGGGAAGATCCCCTGGAGAAGGGAATGGCTACCCACTCCAGTATTCTGGCCTGGAGAATTCCACGGACTGTATAGTCCATGGGGTCACAAAGAGTCGGGTACAACTGAGCAACTTTCACTTTCACTCTGCTAGGTTGGTGACAAGTATTTCACAAGTATAGTCTCACTTCATCCTCACAACACCAATAGAGTTCCTGCCTCGTTGTTCTAGCTTGGACACTAAATACAGAAGCACAAGCAATTTGCCCAACTCTGACCAAATGGGGATTTCAGGATTTGAACTCAGTTCTGACTGGCTCCCAGTTATGGTACTTCTATCCACAACCTGGTCTCCCATTGTTTCTTCAGACTTGGAATAGCAAGGGTCCCTTCTAAGTGAGGAAGCCAGTCAAAAGGAAACCTCTAGTGATTCTTGCCTAGAAAAATTTGAAGAGCTCCTGCAGAAAGTAGGCACAGGTAAGATCAGAGAAATGAGGGTCACTTGCTTGTGACCCTCCTTATTTTATAACAGGTTTATTGAAGTATACTTTACATGCCATAAAATCCACTCATTCAGTGCAAAAAGCAATGAATTATGCAGAGCTGTACCTCTGTCACTATTGTCGAATCTTGAATATTTCCATCACCCCCAAAATATCCCTCACACCCATTTGTAGTTACTACCCGTTCCCACCCCCAGCCATGATGGAACCACTGTTTATAAGAATACCATCAACTATGTATTAAATATCATCTGGGGTTAACCCTCTCAAGGAAAAGGTATGTATGACTATGGATGAAGCCATGGCTCAGGGGATAACATGAATAAACCAGGGCCACTGAGGCGGTCAGGATTCAAACTCAGAACTCTCTCCAAAAGGGTCCAGATCAAGGGGAAGATCCTGAAGAAATATATTTGTAAAGAGTGGGAAATGTATCATTTTTTAAGCTGAGGTGAAATACACTGCATAACAAGAGATATTGAAAATACAAAAGAAGACAGAGTTTCTGGTGGAGAAAAATTCTAGACAAGCCAAAGGGAATGGAGTCAAAGAATTAGATAAAAACACTGGACCTTAATAGAGGAAGACTTCTTTTGAGAGAAAGGGGGTTTATAGAATGACTTCATAGCATTGCTCTTAAAACCTGAAACTTTTATGTCAAAAGTGAAAGTGAAAGTCACTCAGTTTGTGTCCAGCTCTTTGTGACCCCATGGACTGAAGTCCATGGCATTGTCCCATCCAGAATATAGGAGTGGGTAGCCTTTCTCTTCTCCAGGGGATCTTCCCAACCCAGAGATTGAACCCAGGTCTTCTGCATTACAGGTGGATTCTTCACCAGCTGAGCCACAAGGGAAGCCCAAGAATACTGAAGTGGGTAGCCTATCCCTTCTCCAGCAGATCTTCCCAATCCAGGAATCAAACCAGGGTCTCCTGCATTGCAGGCGGATTCTTTACCAGCTGAGCTATCAGGGAAACCCTTTTTTTGTCAAACAAACCTGAATTCAAATCCACCTCTGCGAGTTGCTCTCTATGTGACTACTGTAGAGATTTGTCTGTTTGGGGTTTTTTGTCTTGTCTACCATTCATGACAGTCTCATCTTGTCTCATCTTCCCATTTGGAGGGAATCCTGTCACCATAGCGGTCTTGTGGAGGGACAGTGTCACCTCCCATTGTTCAAATACTTGTTTTCCTGCCTCTCTTGCAGCTGAGGTGTGAGCACGTGGCCTAGGCTCAGCCAATTAGATTCCCTTTCTGTTCTTTGAATCAAGTGCTTGGGATTCCAGGGAGCGGTAACAGTGGAGGGCTTACCTTAGCAAAAGAACCCACCCACAATGAAAGCCAGTGCCCTGGTCAGTAGGGAAGCATAGTAACGAGGAGTGGAGTTCAGGGTCCCAAACAATGGGGTTCAACAGCAGCTCTATCCTCACTACTGGGTCTGAAGGCTGATTCTTCCCCTTGGCTCCATCTACCCCACCATTTTCTCAGCTTGACTCCATGCATCCTCTGAGCTGCCAAATAGTCAAAGTTTCATTCGCTAAAAACCCTAACTGATGCAGTGAGCATGGGCAAATTGTTTAACCAATTTGGGGATGATTATCATATGTACCTGATGGTTTGCTGTGTCCTTTAAGTGGTTAAAAATGTCTATCCAGTGTTTAGTGCAGTGCATGACTGGTAATAACACACTTTACTTACAATTTTTTTGTTTTTCTTTTTAATATTTATTTATTTATTTTTGGCTGCACTGGGTCAGCCTCACTGCACACAGGCTTTCTCTATTTGCCACAAGCGGGGGGTACTCTTCATTGCAGTGCGTGGACTTCTCACTGCAGTGTCTTCTCTTGCTGCAGAGTATGGGCTTTGTTGCTCCATGGCACGTGGGATTTTCCCAGACTGGGGATCGAACCTATGTCCCCTGCATTGGCAGGCAGATTCTTAACCACTAGATAGCCAGGGAAGTCCCAATTTCTTTGTTTTGAGGTGAGAGAGAAAGGAATGGGAACCTTGAGCGGGTTCAGCTTCTACAGTCTCAGTGACAGTGGAGCTAAATTCCTCAGTGGGGTGGAGAGATGGGACTTGCAGAAAATGAATAGAAATGAATAGTCTTGAGAGGCCACCATGGGTGATGGAGTCTGAGAGGGAAAACCCGTGAGCAGGGCCAGGGCTGGAAGGCCCAATAGGAAAACTGTACATCCTCAGGAATCACGGCAAGGCATAGGCCAAAGATAAAGTCAAAAAATCTGAAAATCTGTTTTCGCTTCAGCCTAAGAATATGTTTTGTGTCATTCTTCAGAAGTACACTCTTTTTCCAGAGTTGACTGTTGCTTGATTTTGAAAGCCACTTGGGCAGCACCATGAACTCTGTGCTTAAGGTCACTGGCTCTAGGTGTTGGCAGGATTTGCTCAGTGGGCAATGGAGCTGCTCAGGATGAGGGAATGTGGGGGCAGTATCCAGCTATGTGATGGAGATGCCAGGGGTTGGGTTTGGCTCAGGGTTAGGAGCTGAGCACCTTATTCTGTATCCTCAGTGATATCAGTCAGTGAAAAAGATGGTTTATTTCAATGCTGCAGAACTCAGCATTGAATGAGACAACATTGCAAAATGTTGACAAACTTGTATTCTGAAGTAAGATTCCTGGTTGCATCATCTTGGAAATTTTCATTAACTCTGTACCTGTTTCCTCAGCTATACAGTGGGGTAGTAATAGTATTTTTTTCTTAAGGTTGTTAATGAAGATCAAATGAGTGAATACTATAAAGCACTTAGAACACCACCTGACATTTAGTGACTGCAGTATTTGCTGTGATTACTGAAATAAATCAGAGGATTCCAACCCAGATTCCAGGCCCTTCCTCTTTGCAATATTTCATAAGCCACCTATGAATCCTTGTATACACAGATTGCCCAAGAAGCTCTGCAATGATTCAGAGAAATGGCCTTGACTGAGATAAGGAGAAATTGAAAGAGTTGGTATAATTGCTATGGCACATTCATATTTGGGTGTCTGCATTTATGTATTACATTTTTTTATATTGTAAGTGGCTCAGGTGGTAAAGAATCTGCTTGCAGTGCAGGAGATGCAAGTTCAATCCCTGGGTCAGTAAGATCCCCTGGAGAAAGAAGTTGCAACCCACTCTAGTATTCTTGCCTGAAGAATTCCGTGGAAAAGGGGCCTGGTGGGCTACAGACCATGGGGTCGCGAAGAGTCAGACAAGATTGAGTGACTAACAATTTCAACTTCAATATGTACACATATAAAATCTAAAAATAGCTGTGTATGCTCAAATATATATATTATGTTTATTTTGTGCATGTGTTGTTTGTATTTTGTATACATGAGTATTTGGATGTGCAAGAATGTTTGTAGTTGCCTGCAGTTTGTGTGTAGATGTGTAACTGGTATGTGGGCAAGTGTTTGTGTACTTCTGAGTATATATGTGCTTCTGTGTTTCTTCTCAGATCTTCAAATGCCATGGCCTAGAGCTCCATCCGTGACAGTTGCATGATGATTTTTCTGCTGATCTGGGAAATCTGGGCCATGGCTAAGGGGGCTGAGGGGGAACAGGGAACAGGGGCTGTCGAGATGGCCAAGCTCAAGCCGCTGTGGGAGAAGGTGGCAGGAGACAGGGAAAGAGGCAGGCTTTGGTCAGAGTCAACTTAGACCCCGGTTATTGTATGGTATTACCTGGGACCCGCCAAGACCAGAACAAACTGTAGTCTTGGCCTTTGTAATGCCTCCCACATGGGTACATTCCAGCCTGGCCAGTGCTCTGAGACTGGCACCACCCACCCCTGAAATCTTTACAAGTTGCATTTTGAAGTTTTTGAAGGGACTGCCCACTTCCTACAGCCTGAATCCCACGGTAGAGAGGAGGAGGGAAGTACCAATTATCAAGTTCCCAGGGCAAGTATTTTTACCTGATCTCATTTATTCCTCCCACCAACCTTGTTAATAACATAACAAGAAGGTAAAAGAAATGAGAATCATAGAATCACCACCTTTTACAGACATTTCTCACTCTCATACATTTATATCATTTCCTCATTTCCCAGCAAGGAAGGTAAAGTATCCAGGTGAACATCTGTAGCTCAGAGAAGGGTGATATGAATGTCAAGGCCATATGAAAGTGTGTGTTTAGGAGGCGGGCTACTAAAGAGGGTGTGGATGCTAGAGAAACCCCTACAGCAAGATAGCCCCAACTATGTCTCGTTTCAAGCAATGTTCTGTAAAAGAAATAGATACTAGTAAAAAAAAATATTCTAAAATTCTTTAAAATATTAATAGTCACATACCAGTTATGAATGCCCCACTACATTCAAGACTTGGGAAATGCTGCATTTCTTTTTTTTTTTTTAATTTCACTCCAAGATACCACTTGCAAAGTAAGTGAGATGTCCAGAGCCAGTTGTTACTGGGGTTTCCTGATCTTCTCCACTTGTTCCTCATGGTTCTGGGAAATGAGGAAGGACCTGATTTCTATTTCATGATGATGATGTTCATTTCTCTTTTCCTCATGTCAGGATACTGCTGATGAACTCTGACCAGTTACTCACTGGGCAGCTGGAGAACTGCTCACCACCATGGCTTTCTCCACTGACCTCAAGTCCAACCTGGAGGCCTTTGCTGCTTCTCTCAGGACCACGAACCTAGTGGCTGGGTCCACAGCCTCTGCCTGCCATGCTGGCAACCCCATCTGAGTACCTGTCACCTTGGAGTACTTTATCAAACACCCATGAAACCAAACCCCATCTCTTCTCCCAGTCAAGGAGATTCAACACCCCCAAATGATGGGCTTCTCTTCCTCTCTTGACCCTAAGACAAAGTCTTCATCCCACTTCTGAGACAATCCAACCTAACTGTTCTCTTGCACCGAGGCCTCCCTAACAAAGATGAGGGCAGAGGGAGAGACAAGGTTGGCTTCAGAACACAAACTCACACACACACACACACTCAATTCTCCAGTGAAAAAGGAGGAACACAAAGTATCCTGGCTTTCCTACCAATAACTGGGCAGAAAAAAAAAATTATATTTGTACTCTTTTTGCTGACGCTTTAAGAAAATGGATAAATAAATTATCAGGTAATTGCTGATAATCTTAATTTATCACTCTGCCACAATGTTTGTTTAAAAATTCTAATACATTTATATTGCTAATCTCATTAATGTGCAATAATGGTTCTTTTAGGGAAAGGCATGCTGTCCTCAAGAACTCTCGATATTCACTTGACTCACAAAAGCATACCTTTCAATCTGCTCAGCAATAATAGAAGGATTGACCAATGTATGACAGCAATGGACAGTGTCACCCATTCCTGTTAAGCATCTTGCCTTATTATCTCAACATGTATTTTTTGTATCATTTCATGCTTATTCAAGGCTTCCTTGGTGGCTCAGACGGTAAAGCATCTGCCTGCAGTGCGGGAGACCCGGGTTCCATCCCTGGGTTGGGAAGATCCCCTGGAGAAGGAAATGGCAACCCACTCCAGTACTCTTGCCTGGAAAATTCCGTGGACTGAGGAGCCTGGTAGGCTACAGTCCATGGGTTCGCAAAGAGTCGGACACGACCGAGCAACTTCACTTTCACTTTCATGCTTATTCATATCAGACACTTACACTATTCTAATGTGAAGCTATGCCTAAAAGAAGGAATTTTCTTGCAAGGCCATTTCTAACATCTATTTTAAGCCAAACATATAAGTAATTAAGTCAGACAATTGCTAAAATAATATTGGTTGAGTCCCCAGTTTATGCCGATTCTGTTCTGGGACAGAAAATGAATCAGCTGTGGTCTCTGTCTTCCTGGAGATTACTGCTGCTGCTAAGTCGCTTCAGTCGTGTCTGACTCTGTGCGACCCCAGAGACGGCCGCCCACCAGGCTCCCCCGTCCCTGGGGTTCTCCAGGCAAGAACACTGGAGTGGGTTGCCATTTCCTTCTCCTATCCTGGAGATTACAGTCTATCATAAAGACAAACATTGAACAAACATAAGTACAGGTGTGGTGGGTGCTGAAAAAGGGAAATGCAGGATGCCATCGACAAAGTCGGGATTAGGGTGAGGGGAAGGAGGTGCCTAGTGTGCAACATGTAAGGAGACACTTGCAAGACCTTGATGGTGAGTGCCTCCTTCTAGGTTGCACTCTGGGCACCTTCCTCTTCTCTCCCTTGTCCTGGCCTTGGCAATCAGAAAGATCAAAGTGGAAGAGAAAACACTCCAGGTAAGAGGAAAGGGTTGAGGATAATAGTCCCTAGTAGTGATCGCTTGGTGCCGCATCTTTGGACACTCAGCATCTGAATCCCTTTTCATCTGGGAATAATTCTCCATTCTTTGGATCTTGATGGAAAGGAGGGCTGATCTTCTACTACAGAAAGTTGTTGTTGTTGTTCAGTTGCCCAGTTGTGTCCGACTCTTTGTGGCCCCATGGACTACAGCACGCCAAGCCTCTCTGTCCCTCACCATCTCCCAAAGTTTGCCGAAGTTCATGTCCATTGCATTGGTGATGCCATCCAGCCATCTCATCCTCTGATACCCTCTTCTCCTTCTGCCCTCAATCTTTCCCAGCATCAGGGACTTTTCCAATGAGTTGGCTGTTCACATCAGATGACCAAAATTCAGCCTCAGCATCAGTCCTTCCAATGAGTATCCAGGGTTTATTTCCTAAAGATTGACTAATTTGATCTCCTTGCTGTCCAAGGGACTCTTAGGAGTCTTCTTCAGCACCATAGTTCGAAAACATCAATTCTCCAGCATTCTGTTTTCCTTATGGTCCAGCTCTCCAATCATATGTGACCACTGGAAAGACCATAGCCTTGACTATATGGACATTTGTCGGCAGAGTAACATCTCTGCTTTTCAACACACTGTCTAGATTTGTCATAGCTTTCCTGCCAAGAAGCAAATGTGTTCTGATTTCATGGCTGCAGTCACCATCCACAGTGATTTTAGAGCCCAAGAAGAGGAAATCTGTTACTACTTCCACCTTTTCCCCTTCTATTTGCCATGAAGTAATGGGGCCAGATGCCATGATATTAGTTTTTTTTTAATATTTAGTTTTAAGCCAGCTCTTTCACTCTCCTCCTTCACCCTCATCAAAAGGCTCTTTAGTTCCTCCTCGCTTTCTGCCATTAGAGTGGTGTCATCCACGTATCTGAGGTTGTTGATGTTTCTCCCGCCTAACTTCATTCCAGCTTGTAATTCATCCAGCCTGGCATTTCTCATGATGTGTTTAGCATATAGATTAAACAAACAGGGTGACAGCAGACAGCCCCGTCCTACCCCTTTCTCAATCTTGAGAAAGATTGAGTACTACAGAAAGTACTAAGGGCGAATATTTTTGTGCCACCTTGGGAGTTAGCAGGCAGACACACAACCCAGGCTCAGCCAACTGGATGCTCCAATGGAAAAAATCTGAATTTATGAACTAAATCCAAACCACAGAGAAAGTGTAGAAAATACTTATGTATGCACAGCAGGCAGAGCCACTGTGGGAGAAGTTCAGGCAGATTTGATGTTGGTGTCCAGTCCCAGGACAACAATGCTGGGGCCGGGACCCTGGTACATTTTTTCTGTTCCCATACCCGCTTTGTCCTTCCAAGTACAATTGTCTACACTTCCAGTCAGTTCTGTGAGTTCCATGTTTTCCTTCCTGCTATCCTTCCTTTCTTTCTGCTTAAGCTGGTCTCTGATGAACTCTAATCATTATATCCAATAATAAATTTAAGGTGTTTTATCATCAAATATGTTGAGAAAACATTGCTCTATTATTCAACAAGGAACCCCTGTGAGGTTGGATGCCAGAATATGACCTGGCAGGGAGGTAAGAGATCAGCAGCAAAACTCAGGAGAGAAGGTCTGGAGAAAAGAGGAGAAAGGATGCTAATGAGAGACTGACGTGAAAGGGCAGCCCTGACAATAGTGAGGGAAAGTGGAATTTGTACAAAGATATTGTGGAGGAAGAATCAAGAAGCTGTGAGTGCTGACTTGACGTGAGAAGTGAAGAGGGCAGCATCAAAAGGCTTACATCTCAGACGATGGTAAAGCATGAGAACTTGGGAGGGGATACCTGTTCAAGTGAAAAGGTGACCTTCTTGAGCTTCAAATATTCATAGAGTTAGCAAATATTTATTACATTCCGGATGGAGCGAAGGGTGAAACTGACAAGAAATCCAAATTCTCCTGATAGACAAGAAACAGGTAAATGCACAAAATAATTACTGATTTTTGAGAAGTGCTAAGAAAGACATGGCAGTGACATGAAGAACTTTGTTAGCTATGATAATCAAGGATGATATTTAAACTTAAGACCTGAACACCCAGGTCAGGTGGGAGTGATGATGTCAGTGATGAATGATTAAGGAGGGCCAATACCTGGCTAAGGCTGAGGTCATAACTGGGGCAAGTATATTCCTGGCTCAAGTTTAGCTAGGGCTAGAGGGTGGGAGCAGGAGAAGGCAATGGCACCCCACTCCAGTACTCTTGCCTGGAAAATCCCATGGACGGAGGAGCCTGGTAGGCTGCAGTCCATGGGGTCACTAGGAGTCAGACACGACTGAGCGACTTCACTTTCACTTTTCACTTTCATGCATTGGAGAAGGAAATGGCAACCCACTCCAGTGTTCTTGCCTGGAGAATCCCAGGGACGGGGGAGCCTGGTGGGCTTCCGTCTATGGGGTTGCACAGAGTCGGACACGACTGAAGCGACTTAGCAGCAGCAGCAGAGGGTGGGAGCAGGGATTAATGGCAAATGACTACAAAGGAAATTTGGGAGATGATGGAAACATTCTGAAACCAAAAATCATTGAACCATACCACTTGGCGTGGATAAACTTTACATGAAATTTATGTAGTGGTAAAACTTCTTTTTAAAGCTATATGCAAAAAGGGAAACTTGCTAGGGTAGAAGAAAAAGTCTAGATCTACAGCTATAATGAGCTTGCCATGTCCCTGGCAAAAATTAATTTACTCCATCTTTAACTTGTCTTAGTAATAGTTTTATTTGAAGCTAACACAATATTGTAAATCAACTACCCTTCAATATAAAATTTAAAAACTAAATTAAAAAAAAACATGATGTATGGCAAAACCAATACAATATTGTAAAGTAATTAACCCCTAATTAAAATAAATACATTTATATTTAAAAAAATAATAATAAAAACTGTATAAGAAATATGATCTTATCCATGCAGGAAAAGAAAGTCAGACAGATTACTTGCAAAGAAAGAACAGTCACTCTGAATTCAAGCATCCCAGGTACAAAAGTAAATGTCATAATAATAAAAGGAAGACGTTTTTATAAAATTTTAGTAGGTCAAATTAAGCTCTCAAAATTATATGTCACGCTAAGATGTAGCTCTTGTCAAGGCAATAGAATTAAATCAAGTGTGCTCATTTGATATACAAAAGAGGTTGTTTATGGTTACAGTTGATTTCACTGAATAGCAAACTATATACAATTCAGATGTGGTTTGATTTATAAATTATATTTCCCCCAGTACTTCATAGAAACACATCTATTGCAAATTCAAAGCCCCAAGTTCAGTTGCCTTTGGGGACAGGCAAGTAACACAAATGAAGGAAGAAGGCCAGATGTACTACCATGGTATATCAGAGTCTTCATTTGGGGTTTTTAGTACCACTCTTGATATTTAGCTTCTGCATCAGGGAAACTTCAGGTGAGGATTGTGGCAAACTGAGAAGGATTCCTGAAGATGGACACTTTTCAAGAATGAGAAACTGTTGCTGAGTCTTTAAATTTTTTAAAAAGAAATCCGATTATTAAAACCCAGAGGGATGGTATGGGGAGGGAGGAGGGAGGAGGGTTCAGGATGGGGAACACGTGTATACCTGCGGCGGATTCATGTTGATGTATGGCAAAACCAATACAATATTGTAAAGTAATTAACCTCCAATTAAAATAAATAAATTTATACTTAAAAAAAATTTTTTTTCAGTTTACTCAAATGAAAATAGGGTTTGTCCAGAAGAAAAGACATAAGGCCTGGAAGATGAGACCAAAACACAACTACACACATATCAGAGGCAGAGCTTTCTTAGGCAGAAGGAATGGCACGCAGCAAGGCCCTAGGGAAGAAAAAAGATTGTTGACATGAGCGAACAGAAAGGAGACCAGAATGACCTGATTGTAAGAAGGAAGGAAGATGCCAGAGAGGTAAGCAAAGTCAGATTGGGCGGGGCCTCACCAGTTATAGCAAGGAGCTTAGATTTTACTCTTCGGGAAACAGGAAGCCATAGTTTGGGGTAAAACAGAACAGAGTTGTTGTTTAGTCACTAAGTCATGTCTGACTATTTTGTGATCCCATGGACTGTAGCCCACCAGGCTCCTCTGTCCATTGGATTTTCCAGGTAAGAATACTGGAGTGAATTGTCATTTCCTCCTGCAGGGGATCTTCCCAACCCAGGGATAGAACTAGTGTCTCCTGCATTGGCAAGTGGATTCTTTACCACTGAGCCACCAGCGAAGCCCAAACAGAACAGTTACAGGATATAATTTATCTTTTGGTTGTGTAGAAAATTAATTAGGGGATTAAACAAGAAATCAGCTAGGATATTACTGTATAAATTCAGATTAATAGTGGCTTCGTTGTAGCACTATTTACAATAGCCAAGACATGGAAGCAACATAAATGTCCATTCTCAGAGGAATGGATAAAGAAGATGTGGTACATATATATGATGGAATATTACTCAGCCATTTAAAAGAATGGATGTCATTAGCAGCAACATGGATGGGCCCAGAGGTTGTCATATTGAGTGAAGGAAATCAGAGGAAGAGAAATATCGTATGATATCCTTATATGCAGAATCTAAAAAGAAATAATACAAATGAACTTATTTACAAAACAGAAACACACTCACAGACTTATGGTTACCAGAGGTGAGGGGTGGAGGGAGGGATAGTTAGACAGTTTGGAATTGACATGAATGCACTGCTATTTTTTAAATGGATAACAACATGAACCTACTGTATAGCACAGGGAATTCTGCTCAATATCATGTAACAACCTAAATGGGAAAAGAATACAATACATATATGTGAATCACTTTGCAGTTCCCCTGAAACTGTCACAACATTGTTAATCAACTATACTCCAATATAAAATTAAAAGTTTTTTTTTAAAAAAAGAAAAACTAGGCAAAGAAGCTAATAATAGCTTGAACTAGATGGAAAGACATGGATGGTCTTGAGACACATTTTTAGAGTAGAGCCATAGGATTTGCTGATAAATTGAATGCAATGAAGCAAAGTAAGGAACCAAGGATGCCTTCTAGTTTGGAGCACCTGGGTACATATTGTTACTATTTACTGAAAAGGGAGATAATAGGGTAATAACAAGGCTTGGTGAAGCGAGGTCCTCACAAAAAGGATACATTAGGCATCCAAATGAAGAGGTCACTTAAGAAGGCAGATATATCAACTAGAGGTTTGAGAAAGAATGGGGTCAGAGATATGAATTTGGAAGTGATCAGCACATGGAAGGTGTTCAAAACACCCAGTGTGGGGGGTGGGGGGTGGGGACAGAAAGAAGCCCTGTGATTAGGCAGGAGTGAAGGAGATTACATAGAAGACTGAAAGGAAGTTGCTTGGCCAGTTAAAGGCAACCTAAGCATCCGGTAACTTAGACATCAAGAAAAGAAAGCATTTCAATGAGCAGGTAGTGGCCCCGATGTCAAATATTGCCTAGAAGTCAATGAAAGGAAGATAGGGATGCCTCTGTTGAGTTTGACAACATCAGTGATAGTTAGGACCTCTACAAGAAAAGTTTCAATGGCAAGGTTAAAGCCAAATTGAATTCATTTGAAAAGTGAATGGGAAATGAGGAAGTAGGAAAGTGAAGGTAGACAGCATTTTGAGAAATTTTTCTTTGAAGAATTGCAAAGAAATGGGGCATAGTCCTGAATGGGACCAAGGGATGTTTTGTTTTAAGATTGGAGGTATGAGAACATCTTTGTATAGTGATATAAATGGTCCAGAAGAGAAGAGGGAGATGAAGAGAAGAATTGGAAATGAAATCCTTGCATAGGGAAGGAAAAGAGGAATATGGACAAGTGGAGGGGTTGGTTTCTCAGGAGCAGGCAAAATTGTTCTATCCAAAAGGAAGACAGAAGTTATAGAATTGAATGAAAGAATAGGTAGATCTATTCAAGAAAAGTGGAGAAGGAAATGGCAACCCACTCCAGTATTCTTGCCTAGAGACTCCCGTGGACAGAGGAGCCTGGTGGGCTGCTGTCCATAGTGTTGCACAGAGTCGGACATGACTGAAGCAACTTAGCATGCATGCATGCATTGGAGAAGGAAATGGCAACCCACTCCAGTATTCTTGCCTGGAGAATCCCAGGGATAGAGGAGCCTGGTGAGCTGCTGTCCATGGGGTCACTCAGAGTCTGACATGACTGAAGCGACTTAGCAGCAGCAGCAGCAGTCAAGAAAAGATGAAAGAGTTGTTGAGGAAGTAGTAGAAAATTGAGGAGAGAGAAAACAATCATGGAATAGTGATTTCAGAGAGTGAGAAGCCAAGCTTCGTAGAAGAAAAGAATAAATTAGGTGTAGGAGAGTTGAATGCTATTTGAGGTTTGAAGCCCTGAATTTCCTATGAAATCACTGAAGCCAGGTAGATAATTTTCTCCAAAAATAACCAGCTGATAAAACATACATATGGAGAAGCCAAACAAGTGGTTGCATTCTGCTAGACTGGAACTATTTCAAGCAGCGTGGAACATGGGTATTGAGACTGTCTGCAAAAGAACTGCTACAGGGCTAGATCATTATCTCCAACCTGAGCACAGAGGGAAGTGAAATCAGGAGATTCAGATGGTCAGTGAAAACGTAGTGAGGTTAAGGCTTCATTTCAATTTTAAGACTGATTCATTCTGGCAAGTAGGAGTTGGGACAAACTGGAGAAGGTGGATCTTAATTTTTGACAGGCAGGGTATTTCTATGCAGAGTCTAACAGGAGAAAATTAAGGAGTTGATCAATCTAGATTGGAATCAAATGTGTGTTAGACTCTGTACTGGGCACTTTCCTGTTATTTTATTTAATCCTCCTAATAACCCCATGCTTTGGGTAAGATAAATGCTTGTTTTATAGATGAGAAAATAAATTAGAGAGGATCGAATGGTTTGCCCAGAAGCATCTGATAAGGATTTGAAGCCAGACCTTCTGATCCTGAATCGAATGCTCATCCTTTGACAGCAGCAGTAATACTTAGACTCTAGGGTTAGAGATAATCATCAAATAGGCAGGCTGGAGATGACTGAATCAAGCCATAAGGCCGAGGCAAGATTCAGTGTTCTCATATAAAGGGACTGAATAGTAGACAGGTAGCTCTGAATAGAACTTTCCGACTCAGGATAAAAAATCAGTTCTTTCTGATTAGCCAGATAAGTAGCAATGGGTTAGGGCTACTTGGACCATGACCCAAATCATGGAGCTGAAGACAGGAAAATCCTTGTTGTCTCAGTTCCAACTCAGTCCTGGAAAAGGACTGGCTAGAAGTTCAGTAGCAAGCAGTGCCAACCAGGGAGAAAGGGAAGGAAAGAGATGGAGCAGGAATCCACATTGGGCCTGATATCAACTCTCTCCAGGGTGAATGACACAATCCTGGAGTCCCAAACAGGACAGAACTGCAAGTATTATCAAGGGAGAGTTGCAGCCCTTGGCATGAAAATACAGAAAGGGAACCGGCAGGCTAAGAATGGGTTCTTATGTTCTTCGCAGATCCTAGCTGGCCTCCTTTACTTCACCTAAAATACCTGAGGCTGAGCCCCCAGCCTGTCTCTACTTTATATCTCTAGACTCTAAAGCTACACTGTCCAATACAATAACCATAGCCATAGTTGGCTATATACATTGAAGTATAGATTAAATTAAAAATTCAGTTCCTCAGTCACACTAGCCACATTTCAACTGCTTAATAGCCATACGTGGCTAGTAGTTACCACATTGGACAACACAAATAAGAAACCATTGTTTTGATGCAGAAAGTTCTGTTGGCAGTGCTGGTCTAGAAAACAAGAATCAGAGAATAGAATGAACATTTCTTATTTACATCATGTGGGACCAGCCATGGGCCAGCAGGCCGAGAGACGTGCAGAAGACTGAAATTATTACCAACAAGTCCATCGTGTTCTCCACAATACCCATACGCACCTTACTCCATTCCTTATTTATTTCTAAATATAATATACATTAATTATATACAATATAAGGATGGGGAGCATATGTACACCTGTGGCGGATTCGTTTTAATGTTTGGCAAAACTAATACAGTGTTTCAGGTTTAAAAATAAAATAAAATTTAAGAAATTAAAAAAATACATTTCTAAATATAATATAGCTGAATAGAACCATCAGACACAAAAGTACAGGCAAGAATGATTTACCAGAACCATAGGGTCCAACGACGTTAGACTCAAGTTTGGATAAGGTGTGTCAGACCACAAAAATTTATCTCCATCTTCCAGCTATGTTTGAAGATTCAGTTTCTGGCAGGCAGGTGCTTGGGAGATATACAGCACATAGCCTCATTCTTGCACATTATATAGAACACTTCATTCTGTTCACACGTTTCTCTGCATCTTCCCAACTTATTCCAACACTTCATGGCTGAAATTAAAAGGAAAAGGAGAGGGGTGGATCAGTCTAGAAATAAGCAGCAGGTTGGGGAAGGGGGAGGCCAAAGACCAACAGAAAAGACAGTTATAGGGAAATAAGGGGACATGTGAAGAAAAAGCCCTCCTAAGGCATCCTCCAGGTTTAAGGGAGATTATAGTCACTGTCTTTTCTTTTTTCTCACTTGTGTCCCCAGTCACAATTCCAAAATTCTCCCCACTCAGTGACCTGGGACCTACTTGGCCGCTTCCTCACCCCAACCAGCTCCCTTTGGGGAGGCAAGAGGGCCCCTCTCTCCAGGGTTTCATCTCTCCCATATTATAAGGTACCCAGGTAGGGTTTCATTCCCCCCCACCCATTATAAGGTACACAGGTGCCCTGGTGTCAATAACCATCTTTTCCCTTTACTTTTGGGTACCCTCTCTGACCATATCAACGAAAAGGGACAGGAATCTGAAATACATCCATAAGAACATCTGCAAGTTTTCTTTGTTGTTGTTTGTTCTCTCGGTCATGTCTGACCCTTTGCGACCCCAGGGACTGCAGCTCGCCATCTATAAAACTCTTTTCCACAACATTCCAGAGCTTTTCACTGGTCTTGACAGGTCAAGATAATTAGAAACAGCTCTCTGGTACAACCTCAAGTAGCCCAGGAAAGTTGAGGTTGCCTGAGAGAGTAGAATCAGAATCCTCAAACAATGAGAAATCAAGGAATCGTTTTCATAGAGGCAACAATACATCAAAATTCAAATTATCCCAAGGAATGTTTTTGGAAAAACTCCCATTTCCTCCATACTCTGTGTCCAAGTCTCTCCCCTCCAAGTACCCACCCTGTCTTCGCCATCATCATGTTCAACTTCTCCAGAGCCAACCGTAGAGAGAAGGTCAGAGTGGTCAACTAATGCCACTGAAAATCAGCACCAGGGAACTCAAACTTCCCCTTTTGAGTTTGAGAGATATCCTAGATATGGTTAGAGAGATATCCAAAGGCCATTCTCCCTGCCCAAGGCCATTCTCCCAGCCCAAGCTATTAGAGCCACCAGAATTCCCTAAATATGCATCAGGTTCCCTGACCCACTTTCTCTTGGGAAAGATCCTGGTTACCTGGGGTGACCTGGGCCAGGAGCAGGGTAATGGTCAAAATCAGAAGGAACTTCATGAATTATGGATAGAGATAGGAGGCTTCTAGGCTGGCAAGACAGTCAGAGGACTCCATGCTGAGCAGTCCAGACTGGTATTTATTGCCCCAGTGAGCATGGTAGAGCCATGATCAGTGAACCAGAAAGGGAACAGTCATTTAAGATTAGACAGACAGATAAGTAATCAACCACAGTAGTAGAATGGCTGTTGGACACGCCACCTTCTTGTGCTCTTCCAGCCATACATATATATATTTGTCCCACTACTTCCACCCCCAGAGTTTGGCAATCACCATTCCATTCTCTGTTTCTATGAGTTGGACTTTTTAAAAAAATTTTTTAGATTCTACAAAGAAGTTATATCATGCAGCATTTGTCTTTCTGTGTCTTGTTCCCCAAATCTTTTGTTGAGGTTAACTTTTTAATTACATTATATACGTTTTACATGTATTTTAACTTCTGTATACACTACAAGATGCTTACATGTACTACTGGAAAAACCATAGCTTTGACTATATGGACATTTGTCGGCAAAGTGATGCTCTGCTTTTTAGTACGCTGTTTAGGTTCGTCATAGCTTGCTTTCCAAGGAGCAAGTGTGTTTTAATTTTGTGGCTGCAATCACTGTCCGCAGTGATTTTGTAGCCCAGGAAAATAAAATCTGTCCCTGCGGCTTCCACTTTTTCCCCTTCTCTTTGCCATGAAATAATGGGAAGGATACCATGATCTTAGGTTTTTTAATGTTGAGTTTTAAGCCAGCTTTTTCACTCTCTTCTTTCACCCTCATCAAGAGGCTCTTTAGTTCCTGTTCACTTTCTGCCATTAGAGTGGTATCATCTGCACATCTGAGGTTGTTTTCTCCTGGCAATCTTGATTCCAGTTTGTGATTTCACATGATTATGAGGGTAAAAATCAATAAATCAGTAAAATAAATAGGAAAAGGCTTTGTATAAGGCCAGTGATGACAAATTCGTCATAATAACCGACCCAACCCTTGGCAGCAGAGGAATGAAAAAGGAAAAGGTGCTCTATTGACAAGCGGCTTACTTCTAAGGATTAGTAGTGAGGAAATTGGCCCTGGAACTCATTTCCTCTCCTTCTAGAAAGGACTGTAGAAAAGAAACTTGATGTGCCATTTGAGTTTCAAGACCAAAGGGCACAACTTCCTCCATTTTTGAGAAAGGAAATGTTTCCAGTTAGAAGAGTAGGACACTTGGCTAAGAGTCTTGAAGGACTGGAGACTGAGAAGTGGGGAAACTCACAGGGGCTCCACTCTTACAGAAATTTAAAGGGCTTCCTTTGTACATCCAAAGAACCCTTAGTGACACAGAGTTTCTCTTAGTATTGCACTCTTCTTTTGAGATCTACTTCTCCTTCAGTGAAGAACTCCATCATAGCCCTGCATGTTTATTCTTCTGATTGTTGATTAGCAGAATAAGGTAGCTTAGTGAAGAGATGACCTGAGTCCATTATGTGCATTATCTAACAGGTTTTCATCATTAGAGGAGACTCTCATTACAAATCCTTTCCCATCTGGCACAAGGTACTATAAAACAAAATGCCCTGGTTACTTCACAAGCTGAAAAGGGATCCCCCCCACACCTGAGCTATATTCATCTCCATCTCTGGGGTATCCAGCATTCTTCAGCTTAGACATCTCCACTTCCTCATTTCTACTGATAACCAATTATTTTGCCATGACTTTCATTCAAAGCTCTCCAAGAAAAATAATCTGACTGGCTAAAAAGAATCTGATTCATTAGCTAGTAGACATAAACTATTGTAAAAGGACAGAAAACAATAGAACCACCTCTCTTACTGATATCTACAAATCTGAGCTTTTCTCTAATGTCAAGCATGAAGTCATAGGCACCTGATGAGTGGGGTGAATGCCTGTCAGTAAGAAAAGGAACAAAGAAAACTGTGGAAGCAGAGCAAAAGAGAGAGAGAGAGCTGAATGAAGATTAGAGGTAATCTTTGTGAGAATATGTGCTTTCCAGACAAGATTACAGATTTAGAAAGAAGGAATCCAGAGAATTCCCTGGTGTCCAGTGGTTAGGACTCTACCAACTCACTGTCGAGGGCCTGAGTTCAATCCCTGGTTTAGTAATTAAAATCTCACAGGCCATACAACAAAGCCAAAAAAAAAAAAAAAAAAGGAGTCTATATATCTATTAATGGTCCATTGAGAATAGTATCTGAGAGTGTGAAAAAGTAGGAGGCATTCAGCAGGAAGGGGTTCACACTGATGAGTGGACTTTTCTGTGAAATGTTCAGGAGCTTAAAGTCCCCATACTGAAGGTGTGGTCAGAAACCCAGCCCTGAGGCCAGCTACATGTGCTTGACCTCTTTAAATAGGCTCCTGCAGTGCTGTGGTCCTTTACTCAACACCAGTTACCTCTTTCTGAGCCTGAAGTGGGTACCATTGCCATCTCTGGCCTAGTGCAAGATAGGGTGGTGTCTGAGATTCAGAAAACTGCATCTCTTCTCTGCCTGACCAATGACTTTTACTGTAAAAGTGAAAGTCGTTCAGTCATGTCCGACTCTTTGTGACCCCATGGACTACACAGTCCATGGAATTCTTCAGGCCAGAATACTGGACTGGGTAGCCATTCCCTTTTCTAGGGGCTTCCCAACCCAGGGATCGAACACAGTGGTCCAGTGTAAACTAAAGCCTCTCTCATTGGAGAGTGCCTAGCCTAGAAAATGAACTTTCTTATGTTTCCAGGGGATTTATCACATCTTTCCTGGGACCCTTCCACAACTTTCTCAGATTTCGGCCACCAGCCCCTGGTTTTTCCCCATTTCTATCACTGCATCAAAGGAAAGGAAAATTCTACATTTCATTTCTTTATAGTTTTTAGGGGTGGGAGATATTGGAGGAAAGTGGAGGAAAAAAGATGAAACTACCTAGTTCAAATAAGGCTTGGAAATTTGCTGTCTTTCATTACATTCCTACTCTGACTCCTCCTGGTGCTAAATGCAATTAGCAATGGCAATAGATACACTGGGGTTTGTTTTTTTTTTTTTTTTCAAATTACTTGAAATGATATTTGACCATCTGACACCAATGTCTGTGTGGGGTAATGAAAATAATATGAGCTTTGGAGACGGACAAATCTAGGTTCAAATTTTCACTTTGCCACTTATTAGCCATGTGACTTTGAATAAGCCAATTAATGTATCTGAACCTCATCACTGACCTCAGGAGCTTTGCTGTGAAGATTAAATGAGGAAATGCCAATAAAGCCCATAGAACAGTACCTGGCATACAGGAAGCCCCCAATGTTATTTTCTATGAATTTTCAACTTTCTTGATTTCTTGTAGCATTTGACTTGACTTGTTTCCTCCCTGAAGCCCCCTTGGTTCTCCTTCCTTGTCAACATAGTCAATATTCAGGAAAAGGGACAAGAATTTTCAGTGATTCAGAGACCACTATGTTTACCATGCTTTTTAAAATCAAGACTGGAACTGTTGAAATTTTGGGTCTCAAATCTAAGACCCAGAGCACTTACTCAGAATCCAACCTCAAGGACACATCTCTCCTCTATGTCTGGAGTGTATACAATGTAACTCTGACTGAGCTGTAGTGAAAGATGATAAGGAAGGTTCCCAGTATTTTATCAGAGAGGGTTTCCAAGCTTATCCCTGTTCCTAGCTCTCCTTGTTCCTCCCAGGATGTCTCCCCTGGGTTCTTATTTTTATTGTTGCTTAAACTTTTCTAAAAGTTGTTCTTTCCCTAAATACTTCATTTCATTGTCTTCTTTCCCAGGAACAAACTACTGATCTCTCCATATCAGGTCATGTTTTTATCCCTCCTAGAATGTCCTTCTTTAACATCACCCCGTCCAAAACTACCCAGGCTATTTAGAGCTTCTTGTAGACTGCAGGCTAAAATGCTAGGGAGTGATGGAAGAAGAGCTGTCTAAGAGGGTTCCTGTCCTTAAAAAGCTTACACCTTCTTTAGGAAAAGGAAAGTAGGCAATTTTCAATGACCTCCATATCCTTTCAAAAACATTCAAGAATAATTTGCCAAATAAATTGAATCTCACTTAAGTATACACAATATATAGGGTCCTCTGTTGAACACCAGAAATACAGAACAGTGTAGAATACTGTTCTCTATTATCCAATCTATTAAGATAAACTAGGTTATGATTCAGTAATCAAAAAATAAATCTTATAAGCACAAAGGTTTAATTTTCACTCATGCTGCATATCCACTGCAGGTTTGCTAGAGTCACTTCTCCATATCTTCTCACTCTGGAACCCTGACTGATTGAATAGCCACTCAGTTGTTGCTGATCATCATGGCAGAGGGAAAGAGAGTTCTGGAGGGCCTTGAACAGGCCATTGTACACCCTGACCTTGGAAGTGATGTTCATAGCTCACTGCCTATGACAGCGACATGGCCCCAGACAACCACAAGAGGACCAAGAAGTGAATCCTACCGCGAAAGTAGAATGATGAAAACCAGAAATGTTTGATGAAAAGCTTTAATGACCTTCAAATATATCCTCACTGTAGTCAGGCAGAACTGCTACATGACTAGAAACAATACAAAGTAACCTGTGCTGAGTCAAATCAAAAAACATATTATAGTAGGATAGAACATGGAGACAATCAACAAAGGGCAGGATTTTAGGGAAGTCTTCATGAAACTTCTTTAAGTCTTGAAGGAAGATAGATTTCTGAGAAATGGTGAAGAAGAAGACAGGCATGAGAGGATACTCCAGATAGGGGAGTTATATGAACAGAGGAATGGTGGCTTGGAAGCCGTTTGGCGGAGAAGGCAACGGCACCCCACTCCAGTGTTGTTTCCTGGAGAATCCCAGGGACGGGGGAGCCTGGTGGGCTGCTGTCTATGGGGTCGCACAGAGTCAGACACGACTGAAGCAACTTAGCAGCAGCAGCAGCAGCAGCAAGCTGTTTGGAGGAATTCAGGCACCAAATAAATCAGAGAATTGCATAGTGATATGATTTTAAAATCCTTGAGTGTAAATCTAAGATACTTAGACTGGGTTCTCAAGGCAAAATCAGGGAATTGAGATGCTAAGAAGGTAGGGCTCTGGTGCCTTCCTTCTCAATTCTTACTTTAAGCTGAGCAGATTCATTCCAATCTGTTTGATACCTTGAGCCCCAAGTTTTTGTTTTTGAAAAGTTTTCTGCTAGTTGCTAAGAGAGTAAATCTTAAAAGTCACCATCAAAATGCACAGGGAAGTATCTCTGATGAATATAGATGCAGAAATCTCAACAAAATATTGGCAAACTGAATTCAACAATATATAAAAAGGATCATGCACCACGATAAAGTGGAATTTATTCCAGGGATGCAGGGATGGTTCGAAAGCCAAAAATCAATCAATGTGACATACCACATTAACAAAACAAAGAATAAAATCACATGATCATCTCAATAGATGCAGAAAAATCATTTGACACAATTCAACATCCATTCATGATAAAAAACTGTCATCAAATTTGGTATAGATGGGGACTTCCCTGGTGGTCCATTGGTTAAGAATCCACCTGCCAATGCAGGGGGCATGGGTTCGGAACTAGGATCCCACATGCCCCAGAGCAACTAAGCCTATGGGCTACAACTACTGAGCACTCGAGCTACAGCTACTGAAGCCTTCACAACTTAGAGCCTGTGCTCTGCAACAAGAGAAGCCACTGCAATGAGAAGCCCATGCACTACAATTGAGTGTTTTAAGTGTATTTTCTTTTTTATAAGCCCACAAATACATTTCTAAGCAATTTGCCAAAATGATTTTATCAATTCATATTTCTATCAACCCTGCAAGGAGAGTTGCTGTACCCTCTCACCAACACTTGACATTATCTCTGATTATACATTTTTAATAAATTGTTTTTCTTTAAATCAGCCAAAATTTACATATTTGTTGGTTGGTTGGTTGAAACTCAGAACCACGTTTGATGCCAAAGGGGAGGCATAAAGATACATGGTCAAGAAAACGTGAGCAGGAAGTGTGACAGGAAAAGGAACACCAAAAATAAAAGTTAGTTTGTGTAAATAAAGTCTCAGAAAATGTGGGTACAGAGTCTCAGGGTGACAATATGGGAGCAAAGACACAAGAGAAATGATTGGAGAAGACATGAAAATGTAAAGGGAAAGTAAAAAAATGGAACATTTTCATATAGAAGATTACAAAATAAAATTTTAAAACACTCAGAGTAACAAATTTAAAGTACCTAAAATTTTTACTTGAAATTAATTTGTTATGTATAAGTGTAAACCATTTATGGAATGTTTTGTTGTTGTTGTTGTTGTTGTTGTTGTTGGGTTGCTGTTTTCAGACTCTTTGCGATCCCATGGACGGCAGCACACCAGGCTGCCAGTCCTTCACTGTCTCGCAGAGTTTGCTCAGGCTCATGTCCATTGAGTTGGTGATGCCATCCAGCCATCTCATCCTCTGTTGCCCTCTTCTCCTGATCTTTCCCAGCATCAGGGTCTTTTCCAAAGAAAAGGCGGCCAAAGTATTGGAGCTTCAGCTTCAGGATCAGTCCTTCCAGTGAATATTCAGAGTTGATTTCCTTTGGGATTGACTGGTTTGATCTCTCAAGAGTCTTATCCAGTACCACAATTCAAAATCATCAATTGTTCAACGCTCAGTATTCACTATGGTCCAATTCGCACATCCATACATGACTACTGGAAAACTCATAGCTTTGACTATATGGACCTTTGTCAGCAAAGAGATGTCTGTGCTTTTAATATGCTGTCTAGGTTTGTCTTCGCTTTTCTTCCAAGAAGAAGGTGTCTTTTTTTTTTTTTGCCACTTTATTTTTTAAATCGAAGGATAATTGCTTTACAGAATTTTGTGGTTTTCTGTCAAACATCAACAAGAATCAGCCATAGGTACACCCATGTCCCCTCCCTCCCAAACCTCCCTCTCATCTCCCTTTTCATCCCCCCTTCTAGATTGTCACAGAGCCCCTGTTTGAGTTCCCTGAATCATACAGCAAATTCCCACTGGTTATCTATTTTACAAATGGTATTGTAAGTTTCCATGTTAACTCTCTCCATACATCTCATCCTCTCCCTCCTCCTCTCCCTCCATAACCATAGGTCTGTTCTGTATGTCTGGTTCTCCATCGCTGCCCTGAAAATAAATTCATCAGCACCATCTTTTAGATTCCATATATATGTGTCCATATGCAATATTTATATTTCTTTTTCTGACTTACTTCACTCTGTATAATAGGCTCTAGGTTTGTCCACCTCATTAGAACTGACTCAAATGCATTCCTTTTTGTGGATGAGTAATATTCCATTGTATATATTTACCACAGCTTCTTTATCCATTCCTGTGTCAATGGACATCTAGGTCACTTCCATGTTCTAGTTATTGTAAATAGTACTGTAATGAACACTGGGATACGTGCGTCTTTTTCAGTTTTGGTTTCCTTGGGGTGTATGCCTAGTAATGTGATGACTGGGTCATATGGCGATTTTATTCCTATTTTTTTAAGGACTCTGCATACCATCTTCCATAGTGGCCCTATCAATTTACATGGCTGCAGTCACTGTCCACAGTGATTTTGGAGCCCAAGAAAATAATCTGTCACTGCTTCCACTTTCTCCCCATCAATTTGCCATGAAGTGATAGGTTCGCATGCCATGATCTTCGTTTTTTGAATGCTGGGTTTTAAGCCAGCTTTTTCACTCTCCTCTTTCACCTTCATCAAGAGGCTCTTTAGTTCCCCTTCGCTTCCTGCCTGGGCTTCACAATCAGGTAGGCTACGGTTGTGGCCACTGTTGGGCAAGGTTGCTGGCCAGCTTTCTGGCCAGGAGGGGCCTACAGATGTATCCCACTGTTGGATGGGTCTGAAGACAATGCTCTATGACTGGGTGGGGTTCCAGGCTATGCTCCATGATTGGGTGGTGTCACTGGCTAGATTCTCTGCCTGGGTAGGGCCACAAGCTGTGTTTAACACTTAGATAAGGCCATAGGCTGGGCTGAACTACAGGGCAGAACTGTAGGCTAGACTCAGCCTTGGATTGAATTCTAAGGCTGCCCAGGGTCACTGTTCAGGCTCTCTGGCTATGAAGGCCCAGAGGCAAAAGTTAACAGTTGGGCAGAGTTGATGGCTTGGCTCCCTGCCCAAGTGTGGCTGTAGAATGAGCTCTGTGGGTTCCCAGGACTCTGGTCAAGCTTCCTGATCAGAGGGCTGGAAGCTATACTAAGCGCTTGGACAGGGCTGTGAATTGGCTTTCCTGCCTGGGTGGTAATAGAATGGGCTCCACGACTGGTATGGCTAATTGGCTGGGAACCAAAATCAGACAGAAAGGCCAACTGAGCTTTCCTCTGCAGATGATCAGCACTGCTGGTCAGGATTCCTGCCCAGGCTCTACTGCAAGCAAGAACATAGCCACCAAAATCTGAGCCCCAGTTGCTGTAAGCCCTGGCTCCCTTCTCTGTCTCTGTCTGATCCCTTGTAGGCAAGCTCTGTACAGTTCCTCACTGATGCCCATTACCATCCCTCTACTATCGCAGCAGAAAACTAGAGCCTTACTGTCTAAGGAGGCAAACAGTGTCTGGTTCAAGGGACAAGGGATACTATGCCAGTTGAAAGCAAGGGTATCATATTGAACCCGGGAGAGTCAAGTAAACTTTACATATTTAAAGTTAAGACCCAGGACTTTCCTGGTGGCACAGTGGATAGAAATCCGTCTACTAATGTAGGGGACGTGGGTTCAATCCTTGGTCTGGGAAGATTTCACATGCCACAGGCTACTAAAGCCCATGCACCACAACCACTGAGCCTGGGCTCTAGGGCCCACCAGCCACAACTAATGAGCCCCTGTGCCACAGCTATTGAAGCTTGCATGCCCTAGAACCCACAGGCCACAAATACTGAGCCCGTGTGCTACAACCACTGAAGCCCATGAGCCTAGAACCTGCGCTCTGCAACAAGGGAAGCCACCACAAAGAGAAGCCTGTACCCATGTGCAGCAACGAAGACCCAGTGTAACCAAAAATAAATAATAAATAAAGTAAAAACTCAGTTTCTCTCCCATCTCCATTTTGACGATAGTGACAAACTTATACCTTCTGAGCAGGACTGTGGAGGATCCTTCCCAGGGAAATTGGCACAATATCAGAGGAATAAACCTGAAGACATACACACCATGTGTCTTAATCTGTTCAGCCTGGTATAATGAACTACCACAGACTGGGTGGTTTAAACAATAAACATTTATTTCCCATAGATCTGGAGTCTGGGAAGTCCAAAATTAGTGCACCAGCAGATTCAGCTTCTGGTTCAGAGATGCCCTTCTCATTGTGTCTTCACTTAGTAGAAGGTGCAGGAGAGCTCTCTTGGATTTTTTTTTTAGAAGGGACACTAACCTCATTCATAAGGTATCTACTTTTACAACCAAATCACCTCTCCAAAGGCTCTGCCCCTTAATACCATCATATTGGGGCTTGGGACTTTAATATATGAATTTAGAGGGGAACACATTCAGTCTGGGGCTTCCCAGGTGGCTCATTGGTAAAGAATCCATCTGCCATTGCAGGAGACAACAATTCGATCCCTGGGTTGGGAAGATCTCCTGGGAGGGGAAATGGCAATCCACTCCATTTATAGGCAATTCTTGCCTAGAAAAGCCCATGGGCAGAGGAGCCTGGCGAGCCATGTCGCAAAGAGTCGGACACCACTGAAGCAACTTAGTATGCACGCACGCATGCGAGCTAATGTGTAATCTCAACACCTCCTCATGTTAGCTATGTAACTGGAGTTGGGTGAATCACTTCAAAACAGCCCGAGCTTCCCCAACCAAAAAAGTGATGACAGTATCTACCTCTTAGGCTACTTGAAAGGACTAGGTGAGGTAGTACGTGCCTACCTAGCACATAGTAGGTCTAGGCTTCTCTCCAATGTTTACTTCCTTACCCACTTTTTCTACTGGAATTTGGTTAGGTATACTAAGAGACACACACAGAAGTCAGCCAAAAGCGTTTTAATAAAACTCAGGAATCCGCTGAAGTCAGGCTCAGGGCAACGTTGTCTTCATTTTTGTACCCTTGGGCTTCAACCTTTAGTTAACTTTGGTAAGCCATGTGGTTGGTACTTGGGCTTGACACAGCACAGTTTACCACTCAGGCACAGAACATAGGCTTTTTCATTCTTGTGACAGCTGTCACGGCAGTTGCCATGAAGATTCCAACAGTCTTCAGTGCTGTCTAATGCAAAGAGAAAAAAGAAGGAAGCCAGGATCAGTCCTGTGGGGAAACAGATCCTAGTTTGAGAGAACTAACAGCCATGCTGGAAAAGGGGAACCATTGGAAATGGAAAAGTCACATCTAGACTTATATAGTGGTGGTATAGTCTCAGGGTCTTCCCTGCTGGCTCAGTCGGTAAAGAATCCCAGTGCAATGAAGAAGACCCTGGTTCGATCCCTGAGTCAGGAAGATGCCCTGGAGAAGGAACTGGCAACCCACTCCAATATTCTTGCCTGGGAAATCCCATGGGAAGAGGATCCTTGCAGAGTACAGTCCATGGGGTTGCAGTGTCGGACACCACTTGGAGACTAAACCACCACCACCGTAGTCTCACATTCTTTTTGAACACCCCATTCCAATTCCAGCCTGCCCCTAATGGTCCTTCTCTTAGAGTCAGTGGGTTATAATCATTAGGACTCTTGGAACTCATACAGCTGGATTTGAAATCTGTCTACAACACAAGCCAAACCAGAAGCCCTCAAGTAGGTCATTTCACTTCTCAGGTCATCCATTTCCTCTATTTTAGAAAGAAAGTAGGGCACCTGTCACAAAGAATTGTTGCTGAGATTAAGTGAAATAGTGCATAAAAATACAAGCATTAAATAAATTCAGGTATAACATTATAGGACCTCAGAAAGAGTTACAAATTTTAAAAATTATTTCATAAGTTAAGATTAAACTAGAAGGCCCCCAAAATATAAGATGACATAAAGGAAAGAAAATTAAACTGTACTTGGACTTTCTGGCAGTGATGCTTTACCCCTGAAAAAAAATGGTGTCACATTTTTAAAACATTCAAGGAAAAAAAAAATGTTACATCCAGAAAAACTGACTTCTAAATACAAAGGACAAAAATAAGTATCAACATATTGAAACTCAGGAGATATTGCTCCCATGGGCCCTTCCTAAGAAATCTAACAGGGAAAGAGCTAAACAATCAAATGAGAGCAGCCATGACACAGGACTAGTAATAAACATCAAATATAGTTACTCACAGAATTATAATTAGAGTTTAAAAAGAGAGAGCAGAGTATGTAATGGATATATGTTCTGACAATATAGAAATAGCGCAGTACAAAAATGGGAGAATAATGGTGAAAGCCTATGCAAAAACTTTGACTACTTTGAGTAATCATGTTATACTGGTAGTGTTGGTTTTATTATACTGAAACTATTGTATATGTGATGACGGAGAAATCAAATGATTAATTTGGTATATTCTAATTCTATAATCCTCTGTGACATTAGGAAAAAAAAATATTGGTTTCAACAGATATGAATGGATAAAGAAGATGTGATATATACAAATAAAGGAATACTACTCAGCTATTAAAAAAGAGTAAATTTTGCCATTTGCAACAATATGGAATGACTTGGAGGACATTATGCTAAGCAAAATAATAAACCCAAAAAGTAAAACCAACTAGTGAATGTAATAAAAAAAGAAACTGACTCACAGATAGAGAGCAACCTACCCGTGGGAAGAGGGACCCGGGGAGGGCAACATGGAGGGAGGCGATTAAAAGGCACAAACTACTATGCATATAAAAACACAAGCTACAAGATTATATTGTAAACCACAGGGAATATAGTCAACATTTTACAATAATTTCAAAAGGCATATAACCTTTAAAAATTGTGAATCACTATGTCACACACTTGAAATTTTTATAATATTGTATATCAACTATACTTCAATTTTTAAAAATTCTGATGTGGTATAGATTGTTCTGAATTGGTGCTCTGTATTTGAATTGGAAGTACCAGTATAAACCCACAAGTATTTTATTTCTAAATAAGTGGATGGATGGATAGAAAATTTTCCACTTCTAATCACTGAAAAAAAAGGCTAGAAGTACTGACCAACCAAAAGAAATCAGTATTCCTAGTACCCATATTGTAGTCTAAAAATACCATTGCCAACTAAAATAAAAGAAACCAATACCTTGGCAACACAGTTTTTCCCAGTTCCTGGATAAGAAACTGTAAGATGAGCCTAAAAACATTCTGTCATACCCAGAGCTAAATGGAAGAGATTCCCATTGGTCAAAAATAAGAAATTTTGTGCTTCAATTGGAATAATTGCAATAGATTGGACTTGTGACTTAGAACCATGAGTTCAAAATAATACTTATGAAAAACCAATTGATTGACCTCAGAGGTACAGAAAATGAATTCATTAACTTGCAAACTGATAAGGAAAGATAGAGTCAAACCATTTGCCCTTCCTCTCCTCTCTGAACTCTTTAAACCACGAGGTAACCAAATAGTAGATGAAGGGAAGCATCTCTTTTACAAGTAGTTAAGCTATTAAATGAACGTTCTTCCCAGCATATCTGCATGGCTCAACCCCTCACTTCCTTCATGTCTTTATTCTAATTCATTACAGTGGGGCATTCCTTTACATCCTTTCTTATTAAATTGCACATCCACTTCCCCTGATGCTTGCTATCCATTTCCTTGCTTACTCTGTTCATTGCCGCCACACAGAGAATGTAAGCTCCAAGAGGACGAGGATTTTGTATAGTTGGTTGTTTTGATTGATTGATGGGTTCACTGCTCTATGTCCAGCACCTACTACAATGCTTGACACCTGGGATGAACGCTACAATATTTACTGAATAAGTGAATTCTTTAACCAAATAATAACATAGCTGTGTTGTGCTCTGCTTAGATGCTCAGTTGTATCCAACTCTTTGCAACCCTATGGACTGTAGCCTGCAAGGACCTTCTGTCCATGGGATTTCCCAGACAAGAATATTGGAGTGGGTTGCCATTTCTTTCTCCCCACCCAGGGATCGAACCTGCATCTCCTGCATTGGCAGGTGGGTTCTTTACCACTGAGCCACCAGGGAAGCTCAAAATGACTAAATTGGAACTCAGAGAAGCCAAATGACTTGTTGGGGTTCACAGAACTAATAAATGATGAAGCCGGTTCTAACTAACCCAGGATTTGGAGATTCTTCTCCCATCGTCAGGTGATGCTGTTGACTGTGTCCACCATGAGCAGACATGGGTGTGGGTCCAGACTGCCCTCAAGCAATCCCCCCACATCCTGACACTGTGGAAGGTTAAAGAGATACCTGGAGGGCGGTGAGGGTAGAAACTTAAGTCAATTTAAAAGGAGGGTTTGGGCAGGTTTGAAGCGACCTTGTCTCTGCTTAAAACCTTTCCATGGCTCCAGTATCGGGGCTGGCACAGACGGGCAACAGTAATCATGAGATTCAACCTCACTTAAGGCAGGTGTGATCAGTGCAAATCCAAGTGGTTTCAGGGACACCATGAGAAAAGATCACTACTGGCTTCCTTCTTTCCTGCTTCCCATGTCCTCCCCCACCACTCCTCACACATCTGACCCACTGCCCTTGACCCTTGGAGCTGACCAAAGAGAAGAGATTTGGGGGTATTGAGGGAAAATTCTGGAGGTTACCGTTGCTGCCTAAGACCTGGCACCTCTCACTGGCAAAGATGAGCATTTGGGTGCCAGATCCCCTCTTATGTGGGTTTAGAAAATTAGAAAGCTCCATTTCCTACACATCAAACATTTAGTGTGTTTAATGTTGATCCCTCCACCTCATTATTTCAAATGGATAAATAAGTACATTGAAACTCAGAGAAGCCAAGTAGTGTGCTACTAAATGGTGGGGTGGAGTCTCACCCAGGAATTGGGAGCTTTTTCCTCTTCCCCCAGATCAATGGTGTTTCGTGTTTCTGCCTGCCAGCCTATCCTCCTAAGCTCTGGAGTGTCCCAACCATGACCCACTCTCCACCCCTCCATCTCTTCCTGGAAAAAGCCTACGTTACCTGCAACGACCTGGGATGAGAGCAGCAGTGCAGCCAAAATTAGCAAAAAAGTCTTCATGACTTCAGGGAGCCCAGGGAGTAGTCTCAGTTCTGGCACAGAGACACCAAATGAAGAAGAGCTCTGGACTCTCTGCTCCTTCTAATCAACTGGAACACGTGTCACAGACACGTGCTCTCAGCTGCCCACGGGGACAGTTGGTCCTGGAACATCCTGCCTCCCTCAGGCTTCTCCTTGCTATCCAATGCCCATGCATCCACCTTCGGACCACATACCCCTCAGCTGATATGCCTCCCTTTATCTACTTCCACCTTTTAAGGGACAGCAGAGGGAAATCATATAAGCCAGAGGGATTTTTAAAAATAGATCTCAGCCCTTGTTATAACTCAATCTAAAACTCTCCAAGACTGTATGTTGAAAAAAATGTGTAGTCTTTATTAACTTCTATAAAGTACCTCATTATCTGTCTTAGAGATCCACTATTATCATGTTTTAGTGTAAGTTGAGCAAATTCGTTTCTTCAAATGTAATTTTCCAGTTTGGTAGTGGAGGAGTAGAGAAGGGAAAGCATTCGTTCAGACTTTAGGAAGACTACGTTTATATAATTACTTTCTGAGAGTAGACCCCACTACCAGAAATGCTCAGTTTGGAAAGGATTTTTGGCATTGAGGGTGAGCGAGGGAAGAGTTGAAAATACTCAGCAACATGTACTGGCTGTGCCACTTGCTTGCTATGTGACTTTAAGAGAGTCACCTTTCCTCTTGGACTTTAATCTCACCAACGCGCAGATTGGAACAGATGGGTCATAGAGATCAACTCAATCCTTATAGGCTATGGTTCTGCTGCAGCTGCTCAGTTGCTTCAGCCATGTCTGATCTTTTGCGACCCTATGGACTCTAGCCCACCAGGGTCCTCTATCCATGGGATACTCCTAGCAAGAATACTGGAGTGGGTTGCCATGCGCTCCACTTGGGGATCTCCCCAATCCAAGGATCGAATCAGTGTCTCAGACATTGCAGCCAGATTCTTTACCACCGAGTCACAAGGAGGCCCATGCTAAGGTTCTCTGGGTGCTAAAAAGGCACAGAAAATGGAATGGTGCAGAATTCCATGCTTTCACCACCAACACAGGCCATGCTGATTGAGTTTACACCAGGATCCCTAGGGCTGCCTCATCAGATTCCAACTCTCTTTGTACATTGGGACCAGAGGCCTCTTCCCTTGGTACATACATCTTCTATGTTATTTGGCACTTATAAACCACAGTCCCACTTTGTGCCTGCTCCTTATAGAGTCAATGCACAAATATTTGCTCTGGTTACTATAAAGGCTTAAGTTCTCTCTAGGATCCTTGAATGGGTCTCACCACACCAGGTTGTTTTAGGAGTAAGATCCGTGGGATACTAATAAAGGAACATAGGAGACCCTGTTCTTACATGGTAAGACCCTATTTCCAGTGAAGTCACATTGTCAGGTACTTGGGTTAGGATTTGAGTCCATGGAATTCTCCAGGCCAGAATACTGGAGTGGGTAGCCTTTCCCTTCTCCAGAGGAATCTTCCCAACCCAGGAATTGAACCAGGGTCTCCTGCATTGCAGACAGATTCTTTACCAACTGAGCAATCAGGGAAGCCCATATTTGGAAGAGGGGATACAATTCAACCCACAACAGATGATTATGGTTTATATTCTGAAAACCATGAGACATTGATGAAAGAAACTGAAGATGACTCAAACAAATGGAAAGATGTATCATGCTCACAAATTGGAAAAATTAATGTTGTTGAAATGACCATATGACCCAAGGAAATTTACAAGTTTAATGCAATTGCTGTCAAAACACCAATGTCATGTTTCACAGAATAACCACAAATAATTCTAAAATTTGTATGGAAGCACAACAGATCCCAAATAGCCAAAGCGATCTTGAGAATGAAGAACAAAACTAGAGGTATCATGCCCTCTGATTTCAAACTATACTACAAAGTTACAGTAATCAAAAGAGAATGGTATTGGGACAAAAAAAGGCACATAGATCAATGGAACAGAACAGAGAGCAAAGAAATAAACTCATGTTTATATGGCCAATTAATCTTCGAAAACTGAAGCAAGAATATATAATAGGGAAATGATAGTTTCTTCAATAAATAGTATTGGGAAAACTGGACAGTTACATGCAAAATAATCCAACCATGTTCTCCCACCACACACAATTAGAAATTAAAATATGATAGCATAAAATAGAAAAGTAATATTAATAAAAAGCTAGAAAATAAACATGCTTAAAATTTCTCAGAAACTAATGGGGAAATTTTCAAAGGATTTGCACACCTATGTTCCTAAGTAAGATTAACTTTCTTAATCCAGACGACCAACCCAAGGGAAGACAGTGTTCTACAGTTGGGTGCCACGGGTGGTGTCACTGGCTAGATTCTCTGCCTGGGTAGGGCCACAGGCTTTGTTTAGCAATTGGATAAGGCCATCGGCTGGGCTGAGCTGCAGGGCAGAACTGTAGGCTAGACTCGGCTCTGGGTTGGATTCTAAGGCTGCCCAGGGTCATTGTTCAGCCTCTCTGGGTAGGTAGGCCCAGAGGCAAAACTTAACAGTTGAGCAAGATGCTGGCCTGGTTGCCTGCCCAAGTGGGGCTGTAGAATGGGTTCTGTAGGTTCCCAGGACTCTGGTCAAGCTTCCTGACCAGAGGCATTGGAGGCTATACTCAACACTGGGGCAGTGCTGTGAATTGGCTTCCCTGCCTGGGTGGTAATAGAATGGGCTCCACAACTGGTATGGCTAACTGGCTGGAAATCAAAATCAGTCCGAAAAGCCAACCGAGCTCAACTGAACTCCCTGGCCAGATGAGGTCACTTGCTTGGCTCTACAGATGATCAGAGCTGCTGGCCAGGATTCCTGCCCAGACTCTATTCAGGCAAGACAGTTGTCCACCAAGATCTGAGCCCTGGTTGCTATAAGTCCTGGCTCTTTTCCCCGTCTCTGTCTGATCCCCTGTAGGCAAGATCTATAGAAGTCCTCAGTGATACCCATGACCATCCCTCTACTATCCCAGCAGAAAATTAGAGCCTTACTATCTGAGGAGGTTAATACAAACAGTGTCTGGTTCAAGGGGCAAGGAATACTATGCCTGTTGAAAGCAAGGGTATCATATTGAACCCAGGAGAGTCAAGTAAACTTTACATATTTAAAGCTAAGACCCAGGACTTTCCTGGTGGCACAGTGGATAGAAATCCGTCTACTAATGCAAGGGACGTGGGTTCAGTCCTTGGTCTGGGAAGATTCCACATGCCACAGGCTACTAAAGCCCGTGCACCACAACCACTGAGCCTGGGCTCTAGGGCCCACCAGCCACAACTAATGAGCCCCTGTGCCACAGCTATTGAAGCTTGCATGCCCTAGCACACAGGCCACAAATACTGAGCCCGTGTGCTACAACCACTGAAGCCCGTGAGCCTAGAGCCTGTGCTCTGCAACAAGGGAAGCCACCACAAAGAGAAGCCTGTACCCATGTGCAGCAACGAAGACCCAGTGTAACCAAAAATAAATAATAAATAAAGTAAAAACTCAGTTTCTCTCCCATCTCCATTTTGACGATAGTGATAAACTTGTACCTTCTGAGCAGGACTGTGGAGGAGCCTTCCCAGGGAAATTGGCTCAATATCAAAGGAAAAACCTGAAGATATACACACTATGTGTCTTAATCTGTTCAGCCTGCTATAATGAACTACCACAGACTGGGTGGTTTAAACAATAAACATTTATTTCCCTTAGATATGGAATCTGGGAAGTCCAAAATCAATGCACTAGCAGATTCAGCTTCTGGTTCAGAGATGGCCTTCTCATTTTGTCTTCACTTGGTATAAGGGACAAGAGAGCTCTCTGGGGTCATTTTCAGAAGGGCAATAAACTCATTCATAAGGGATCTACTCTCATGAATTAATCACCTCCCCAAAGGCTTTGTCCATCAGTACAATCATATTGACTTCATTATATCATTCAGGACTTCAGTATATGAATTTAGAGGGGGGACACATTCAGTCTGGGACTCCCCTGGTGGCTCAGTGGTAAAGAATCCACCTGCCAATGCAGGAAATGATGGTATGGTCCCTGGATGGGGAAAATCCTCTGGAGAAGAAAATTGCAACCCACCCTAGTGTTCTTCCCTGAGAAATCCAATGGACAGAGAAGCCTAGTGGGCTATACTCCATGGGGTCACAAAGAGACACAACTGAGCGACTGAACACATTAAGTCTATCTGGATTGCAGAGCATTCTTCCAGAGGAAATATAACTAGTACAAGACAGAAACCATGAAACAAGAAGAGGATGTTATTTTTAAAAGAAAAAAAAGAGTAAAATAGAAAGAATGAGGAAAAAACTTTAGAGACTCAAAGTACAAAGAAATGCCTAGGAATGAGAATAAAATGGCAGAGATAAAAGCAATAGAAACCAATATAAAACAGAGAATCATTCATGCAACTGTACATTTAAAAAATAAGAATTCCAGAAATAGGAAGCATGAAACCAAAGGGCAAGAAATTACGAAAGAAATGAGTCAAGAAAAAAAAAATGTCCTAGAATTGAAGTTTATGAGCTTCCAGATTGACAGGGCCCATTAAGCACCCAGCAGAAAGATAAAGGAACAATGCTTTCAAAATTCTCAGAGGAAATCACTTCCAATATGAAATGAGCAGCCAAACTACTAAACAAGCATGAGATTAATACATGAGGTCAGACATTTTCAGGAAGCTACCAGGAGATGCCCTGCCAAAATAAAGGAATATATCAAGAAAGACTTCGGAACCCAAAAGCAGGACATTTATCTAAGGATAAAATCAAAGAGAACCCCAGGATGATGTAAATGGAGTTCCAGGATGGCAGCTGGTCACCAGGTATAGAAGCAACCAATTCAGAGCAGAGCAGATCTGACTGCCCAGGGAGAGAGGCCAACAAGAAGAGAAAGTGAAAGTGAAATTGCTCAGTCTGTGTTTGACTCTTTGCGACCCCATGGACTATACAGTCCATGGAATTCTCCAGGTCAGAATACTGGAGTGGGTAGCCTATCCCTTCTCCAGTGGATCTTCCCAGCCCAGGAATTGAACCAGGGTCTCCTGCATCGCAGGCGGATTTTTTTACCAGCAATGATTCTGAATGTATTCAAAAGATATGAAAGACAGTTAAATTCTCATCTTCTGTAGCAGGAATTCAATGGATAACACCTGAAACTGAAAAAAAGAAATAAGTAGCAATGTAAATAAGCATATCTCTTACATTAATAGTTAGAGAAGTAGAATCCAAAAAAACAAGTGGTTTTGTGAAAGAGGCAAGAAATGGAGAAAGGGAAATGGGTGACTCTTATATTTTACTATAGTTTTTTATTCAAAGTTGACACTTAAAATCACATGGATGAACATTTTGGGGGTTGTTTTTAGTTTAAATAAATTCAATTTTTAAATCATGTGGATGTATGACTTTGATGAAAATTTAAACTAGATATAAAAAAAGAGAGATGTGATGGGGTAAGAACTGGATCTGGGGATTAACAGTTTCCTGCTTAAGAGTTTCTATAACAAACTCAGAAAATAGGACCCCATATAAGGCTGTCTAGGAGACATGGGTTTGATTCCTTTGGTCAGGAAGATCCCCTGGAGGAGAAAATGGCAACCCACTCCACTAGTCGTACCTGAAAAATCCCATGGACAGGGAAGCTTGGCAGGCTACAGTCCATAGGGACACAAAGAGTCAGACACAACTGAGCGAATGAGCATGCATGTAATGCTGTCTACCCCAGTTTTTTCCTCTCCCTCTCTCTCTCTTTTTTTGGCCATGCTGTGTCTGCTGCCCAGGGGCTTTCTCTAGTTGCGGCCAGTGGGAGCTACTCCGTGTGGCGCATGGGCTTCCCACTGCAGTGGCTTCTCTTGTTGCAGAGCATGGGCTCTATAGTGCAGGCTCAGTAGTTGTGGCCCAGGAGCTCATAATTGTGGCTTGCAGACCTGAGAGAGTGTAGGCTTCTGTAGTTGTGGCACATGGGCTTAGCTGCTCCATGGCATGTGATATCTTCCCAGAACAGGTATCAAGCCTGTGTCCCCTGTATTTGCAGGCTGATTTCTTTCCACTGTGCCACCAAGGAAGTCCTACCCACCCCCACTCCAGTTTTTCATTTGAGAGATTCAAAGAAATACAATATACCTTTGTATGTATATTCATGAATGTCCAGGAGGCATGGAGCTAATTGCAAGCTAATATGTAATCTCAACACCTGCTCATGTTAACTATATAACTGGAATTGGATGAATGACTTCAACAGCCTGAGCTTCCCCAACCATAACATAAAAATGATGACAGTATCTTCCTCTTAGTTTACTTGAAAGGAATAGGTGAGGTAGTAGGTGCATATCTGGCACATAGTAGGTCCAGGTTTCTCTCCAATGTTTGCTTCCTTACCCACTTCTTCTACTGGAGTTTGATTAGGTATACTAAGAGACACACACAGAAGTCAGCCAAAAGCATTTTAATGAAACCCAGGAATCAGCTGAGGACAGGCTCAGGGCAATGTTGTCTTCATTTTTGTGCCCTTGGCTTCAAGTATTAATTAACTGTGGCGATGTATTTGGCTGAAACTTGGGCTTGACACAGCACAGTTTACCACTCAGGCAGAAAACATAGATTTTTTCATTCCTGGAACATGTGTCACGGCACTTGCCATGAAGATTCCAGCATTTTTCAGTGCCGCCTGATACAAAGAGAAAAAAAGAAGGAAGCCAGGATCAGTACTATGGGGAAATAAATCCTGGCTTGAAAGGACAGCCAGCCAGGCAGGAAAAGGAGGACCATTGAAAATGGGAGCATCACCTCTAGATTTACAGTTGGTTTTATAGTCTCACACTCTTTCTGGACACCCCACTCCAATCCCAGCCCACCCCTAATGGTCCTTCTCTTAGAGTCAGTGGGTTATAATGATTAGGAGCATGGACTCTTGGAACTCATACAGCTGGATTTGAAATTTGTCTACAACACAAGCCAACTGGAAGACCTCAAGCAGGTTATTTCATTTCTCAGATCATCCATTTCCTCTTTTCTGAAACAGAGATATAGCACTTGTCAGAGAAGGCAATGGCACCCCATTCCAGTACTCTTGCCTGGAAAATCCCATGGACGGGGGAGCCTGGTGGGCTGCAGTCCATGGGGTCGCTAAGAGTCAGACACGACTGAGCGACTTCACTTTCACTTTTCACTTTCATGCATTGGAGATGCAATGGCAACCCACTCCAGTGTTCTTGCCTGGAGAATTCCAGGGATGGGGGAGCCTGGTGGGCTGCCATCTACTGGGTCGCACAGAGTCGGACACGACTGAAGCGACTTAGCAGCAGTAGCACTTGTCTCAAGCTATTGTTGGGATTAAGCAAAATAGTGCATAAAAATACAAGCATTAAATAAATTTAGATATAACATTACAGAACCTCAGAAAGAGTCACATGTTTTAAAAATTACTTTGTAAGTAAAGATTAAACTAGAAGGAATATAGGATCAAAAAATGCAAGAGATAATGGCTTAAAATAAATACAGGATGATAAAAAGGATTTCTTAATCAAAAAGAAAGAGATAAAAAGGAATAAATGAGTATCACAAATATTCATGACAAACAAAAAAATTTCAACATACAAATAATAGGAACTACCAAAGAAGAAAACAAAATCAAGGGAATGGAAAAAATACTACAAACTAGGTTCAATAAATGTTCCTAAACAGAAAAAGATTTGAAAGCATGTCCTGCAAAAGTATACAGCATACCTGAAAATATTGACCCAAGACAAGATACATTCTCCTAAAATTACTGGACAAAAGGAAACAAAGCTTTGGGCATTTAGGCCCCTAAAATATAAGATGACATAAAAGAAAAAAATTGGACTTTTTGAGAGCAATGCTTTATCCCAGAAAAAAATGGTGTCATATTTTCAAGATATTCAAGAAAAGAAAAGTGTTATAATCAAAAAACTAACTTCTAAATACAAAGGACAAAAACAAACTGGTATCAACATAGTGAAATGTGTAGTGGATATATGTTCTGACAATATAGAGACATTACAATTCAAAATGGGAGAATACTGGTGACAGTCTATGCACAAATTTTGACTAGTTTGAGTAATCACGTTATTCTGGTACTGTTGATTTTGTTATACAGTATACTTAAACTATTGTATATGTGACAAGGGAGACATCAAATGAGTAATTATGGAATATTCTAACTCTATCATCCTCTGAGCCAGACATCCTGGAATGTGAAGTCAAGTGAGCCTTAGAAAGCATCACTACGAACAAAGCTAGTGGAGGTGATGGAATTCCAGTTGAGCTATTCCAAATCCTGAAAGATGATGCTGTGAAAGTGCTGCACTCAATATGCCAGCAAATTTGGAAAACTCAGCAGTGGCCACAGGACTGGAAAAGGTCAGTTTTCATTCCAATCTCAAAGAAAGGCAATGCCAAAGAATGCTCAAACTACTGCACAATTGCACTCATCTCACATGCTAGTAAAGTAATGCTCAAAATTCTCCAAGCCAGGCTTCAGCAATATGTGAACCATGAACTTCCAGATGTTCAAGCTGGTTTTAGAAAAGGCAGAGGAACCAGAGATCAAGTTGCCAACATCTGCTGGATCATGGAAAAAGCAAGAGAGTTCCAGAAAAACATCTATTTTTGCTTTATTGACTATGCCAAAGCCTTTGACTGTGTGGATCACAATAAACTGTGGAAAATTCTGAAAGAGATGGGAATACCAGAACACCTGATCTGCCTCTTGAGAAATTTGTATGCAGGTCAGGAAGCAACAGTTAGAACTGGACATGGAACAACAGACTGGTTCCAAATAGGAAAAGGAGTTCGTCAAGGCTGTATATTGTCACCCTGTTTATTTAACTTATATGCAGAGTACATCATGAGAAATGCTGGACTGGAAGAAACACAAGTTGGAATCAAGATTGCCGGGAGAAATATCAATAACCTCAGATATGCAGATGACACCACCCTTATGGCAGAAAGTGAAGAGCAACTAAAAAGCCTCTTGATGAAAGTGAAAGTGGAGAGTGAAAAAATTGGCTTAAAGCTCAACATTCAGAAAACAAAGATCATGGCATCCGATCCCATCACTTCATGGGAAATAGATGGGGAAACAGTGGAAACAGTGTCAGACTTTATTTTTCTGGGCTCCAAAATCACTACAGATGGTGACTGCAGCCATGAAATTAAAAGACACTTATTCCTTGGAAGGAAAGTTATGACCAACCTAGATAGCATATTCAAAAGCAGAGACATTACTTTGCCAACAAAGGTTCGTCTAGTCAAGGCTATGGTTTTTCCTGTGGTCATGTATGGATGTGAGAGTCGGACTGTGAAGAAGGCTGAGCGCCGAAGAATTGATGCTTTTGAACTGTGGTGTTGGAGAAGACTCTTGAGAGTCCCTTGGACTGCAAGGAGATCCAACCAGTCCATTCTGAAGGAGATCAGCCCTGGGATTTCTTTGGAAGGAATGATGCTAAAGCTGAAACTTCAGTACTTTGGCCACCTCATGCTAAGAGTTGACTCATTGGAAAAGACTTTGATGCTGGGAGGGATTGGGGGCAAGAGGAGAAGGGGACGACAGAGGATGAGATGGCTGGATGGCATCACTGACTCGATGGACGTGAGTCTCAGTGAACTCTGGGAGTTGGTGATGGACAGGGAGGCCTGGCGTGCTGCGATTCATGGGTTCACAGTCGGACATGACTGAGCGACTGATCTGATCTGATCTGATCTGATCATCCTCTGTGATCTTGAAAACCAAGATTCTCAACACAAGGAAAAAATACTGGTTTCAACAGAAATGAATAGAAAAAGAAATGTGGTCTATACAAAAAATGGAATAGTACTCAGCCATTAAAAGAGTGAAATTTTGCCATTTGCAACAACATGGAATGACTTGGATGGTATTATGCCAAGTAAAATAATAAACCTAAAAATAAAACAAACCAGTGAATATAACAACAACAAAAAAAACAGATTTACATACAGAGAATCACCTACCACTGGGAAAGGGGACCAGGGAGGGCAAGATAGAGGTAGGTGATTAAGAGGCACAAACTACTATGTATAAAAAAATAAGCTACAAGGTCACAGTGTATACCACAGGGAATATGGTCAATATTTTACAACAACTTTAAAAGGAATATAACCTTTAAAGACTGCGAATCACTATGTCATACACCTGAAACTTATATAATATTATACATCAACTATAATTCAATTTTTTAAAATATGATGTGGTACAGAAATTGTTCTGGATTTGTGTTCTCTATTTGAATTGGAAGTACCAGTATAAACCCACAAGTATTTTATTTTCTAAGTATGTGGACAGATGGATGGATAGAAATTTTTCCAGTTCTAATGAATGAAAAAAGGTAAGAAATGTTGACCAATACAAATTAGTATTCTTAGGATTCATATTGTAGTCTAAAAATATCATTTCCCACTAAAATAAAAGAAACCAATACCTGGGCAATGTGACTTTTTCCAGTTCTAGTTAAGAACTTGTAAGATGAGCCTAAAACTATTCTATCATACCAAGAGCTAAATGGAAGAAATTCCCACGGGTCAAGAATAGAAAACTTTGTGCCTCAATAGGAATAATTGCAATAGATTGGAACTGTGGCTTAGAACCATGAGTCCAAAATAATAATATTTAGGAGAAACAAACTGTTTGTCCTCAGAGGTTAACAGAAAATGAATTCATTAACTTGCAAACTGAAAAGCAAAGACAGAATCAAGCATTTGTCCTTCCTCTCCCCTTTGAACTCTCAAAATCACAAGGTAACCAAATAGCAGATGAAGAGAAGCATCTCTTTTATAAGTAGTTCAGCTAATAAATGAATGTTCTTCCCAGCATATCTGCATGGCTCACCCCCTCACTTCCTTCATGTCTTTGTTCTAATTTGTTTCAGTGGGGCATTCCCTTACATCCCTTCTTAAATTCTACATCTCCCTCCTCTGATGCTTGCTGTCCATTTTCTTGCTTACTCTGTTTATTGCCTCCCCACAGAGAATGTAAGCTCCAAGAGGACGGGGATTTTTGGGTGGGTGGTTGGTTGGTGGGTGGGTTCACTGCTCTATCTCCAGCACTTACCACATTGCCTGACACATGGAGTGAATTCTACAATATTTATTGAATAAATGAATTCTTTAACTAAGTAATGGCATAGCTACTGGCCCCTAAATCCAGCTGCCATCAAGGGAAGTAGAAAGGGAGAGAGGAAAAGGAGAAACACTGAAAGACTAAACATTTACCCAAAGCAGAATGAATTAATCCAAGAGACTGTTTCAAACCAGAGAAGAAGGATAAAATTGTATGCTGAGTTTACCTACAGCCCCTGGGGCCTTTCTAACCTCCAACTTTCTCACCAACAGAATGAAAGTTCCTGGGAAAACTCTCATGAGTTATAAAAAATACAAAAGATACAATTGCTGCACACTAAAATTTCAGTGTATTCAATGTTGAACCCTAAACCTAATCATTTTTATTGCTGTTTCAGTCACTAAGTTGTATCTGACTCTTTTGGGACCCCATGGACTGCAGCCCACCAGGCTCTTCTGTCCATGGGATTTCCCAGACAAGAATATTGGAGCGGGTTGCTATTTCTTTCTCTGCACCAAGGGATTAAACCTGCATCTCCTACATTGGCAGGTGGGTTCTTTACCACTGAGCCACCAGGGAAGCTCAAAGTGACTAAATTGGAACTCAGAGAAGCCAAGTGGCTTGTTGGGGTTCACAGAACTAATAAATGATGAAGCCGGTTCTAACTAACCCAGGATTTGGAGATTCTTCTCCCATCATCAGGTGATGCTGTTGACTGTGTCCACCATGAGCAGACATGGGTGTGGGTCCAGACTGCCCTCAAGCAATCCCCCCACATCCTGACACTGTGGAAGGTTGAAGAGATACCTGGAGGGCGGTGAGGGTAGAAACTTAAGTCAATTTAAAAGGAGGGTTTGGGCAAGTTTGAAGCGACCTTGTCTCTGCTTAAAACCTTTCCATGGCTCCAGTATCGGGGCTGGCACAGACGGGCAACAGTAATCATGAGATTCAACCTCACTTAAGGCAGGTGTGATCAGTGCAAATCCAAGTGGTTTCAGGGACACCATGAGAAAAGATCACTACTGGCTTCCTTCTTTCCTGCTTCCCATGTCCTCCCCCACCACTCCTCACACATCTGACCCCCTGCCCTTGACCCCTGGAACTGACCAAAGAGAAGGGATTTGGGGGCACTGAGGAAAATTCTGGAGGTTACAGTTGCTGCCTAAGACCTGACACCTCTCACTGGCAAAGATGATCATTTAAGTGCTAGATCCCTTCTTATGTGGGTTTGAAAAATTAAAAAGCTCCATTGGCTGAACAACAAAATTTCAGTGTGTTTAAGTTTGATCCCTCAACTTCATTATTTCAAATGGATAAATAATAAGTACACTGAAATTCAGAGGAGCCAAGTAGTGTGCTATTAAATGGTGGGGTGGGGTCTCACTCAGGAACTGGGGGCTTTTTCCTCTTCCCCCAGATTAATGGTGTTTCATGTTTCTGCCTGCCAGCCCATTCTCCCAAGCCCTGGAGTGTCCAACCAAGATCCACTCTCCACCCCTCCATCTCTCCCCAGAAAAGGCCTAGGTTACCTGGAATGACCTGGGATGAGAGCAGCAGTGCAGCCAAAGTTAGCAAAAAAGTCTTCATGACTTCAGGGAGCCCAGGGAGTAGTCTCAGTTCTGGCACAGAGACACCAAATGAAGAAGAGCTCTGGACTCTCTGCTCCTTCTAATCAGCTGGAACACGTGTCATAGACACGTGCTCTCAGCTGCCCACGGGGACAGTTGGCCCTGGAACATCCTGCCTCCCTCAGGCTTCTCCTTGCTATCCAATGCCCATGCATCCACCTTCGGACCATACACCCCTCAGCTGATATGCCTCCCTTTATCTACTTCCACCTTTTAAGGGACAGCAGAGGGAAATCACACAAGCCAGAGGGATTTTTAAAAATAGATCTCAGCCCTTGTTATAACTCAATCTACAATTTTCCAAGTCTCCATGTTACACATTGAAAATAATGTGTAGTCTTTATTAAATTCTATAAAGCACCTCATTATCTGTCCTAGAGATCCACTATTATCTTGTTTTAGTGTAAGTTGAGCAAACTCGTTTCTTCAAATGTAATTTTCCAGTTTGGTAGTGGAGGAGTAGAGAAGGGAAAGCATTCGTTCAGACTTTCACTGAATGAATTTCAGTCTCTGCTTTCACCCCATCAAAAGGTTCCTCTTCACTTTCTGCCATTAGAGTGGCATCATCTGTATATCTGAGGTTGATATTTCTCCTCACAATCTTTTTTTTTTTTTTAGTTTTAAAACCGATCTTTATTTTGAATTGGTAATGTATATAGAGGGTAGAGAGTTTGAAAAGTATAAAAAGATAAATATACCAAAATCTAAGTCTCCCTTCCACTCCCTTCCCCAGATATCCATTTCTTTCCAGAAATAGCCATTGTTACAAGTTTATTCTGCATGGATCTAAAAATGAAGTATTAATAATAGCCATCATCTGTTGAATATTCAACTCGGCACCAAGGTTCCTCACAAAAATCATATGAGACAACTATTATTAATTTCACTTTACAAATAAGAAAACTGAGTCTCCTGACAATCTTGATTCCTGCTTATGATTCATCCAGCCTGGTGTTTCACATGACGTACTCTACATGGAAATTAAGTCAGCAGGGTGACAGTATACAGCTGTTGTACTCCCTTCCCAATTCTGAACCAATTTATGCTTCATGTCCAGTTGTAACTGTTGCTTCTTGACCAGTACACAGGTTTCTCAGGAGACAGATAAGGTGGTCTGGTACTCCCATCTCTTCGAGAATTTTCCACAGTGTGTTGTGATCTACACAATTGAAGGGTAGTTTCAACATTCTTTGGCATTGTCCTTTGGGACTAGGATGAAAACTGACCTTTTCCAGACCTATGGCCACTGCTGAGATTTTCAAATTTGCTGACATGCTAGGAACAGTACTTTAAGAACATCATCTTTTAGGATTTTAAATAGCTCAGCTGGAATTCTGTCAATTCCATTAACTTTGTTCACAGCAATGCTACCCAAAGCCCACTTGACTTCACACTCCAGAATGTCTGGCTGTAGGTGAGTGACCACACCACCATGGTTATCTGAGTCATTAAGTCCTTTCTTGTAGAGTTCTTCTGTGTATTCTTGCAACTTCTTAATCTCTTCTGTTTCTGTTAGGTCCTTACTGTTTCTGTCCTTTATTGTGCTCATCCTTGCATGAAATGTTCCCTTGATAGCTCCAATTTTCTTGAAGAGATCTTTAGTCTTTCCCATTCTATCACTATCCTCTATTTCTTTGCATTGTTCATTTAAGAAGGCCTTCTTATCTCTCCTTGCTATTCTCTGGAACTCGGCATTCAGTTGGGTACATCGTTCCCTTTCTCCCTTACCTTTAGCTTCTCTTCTTTCCTCAGCTATTTGTAAAGCTTCCTCAGACAATCACTTTGTCTTCTTGCATTTCTTTTTCTTTGGGATAGTTTTGGTCACTGCTTCCTGTACAATGTTACAAATCTACATCCATCATTCTTCAGGCACTCTGTCTACCAGATTTAATCCCTTGAATTGACTTGTCACCTCTACTGTATAAACCTAAGGGATTTGATTTAGGTCATCCCTGAATGGCCTAGTGGTTTTCCCTACTTTCTTCAATTTAAGCCTGAATTTTGAAACAAGGAGTTCATGATCTGAGCCACAGTCAGCTCCAGGTCTTATTTTTACTGACTGTATAGAGCTTCTCCATCTTTGGCTGCAAAGAACATAATCAATCTGATTTTGGTATTGACCATCTGGTAATGTCCATGTGTACAGTTGTCTCTTGGATGGTTGGTAGAGGATGTTTGCTATAACTGTTACGTTTTCTTGACAAAACTCTATTAGTCTTGGCCCTGTTTCACTTTTCCAAAGCCAAACTTGCCTGTTACTCCCAGTATCTCTTGACTTCCTACTTTTGAACTCAAATTCCCTATGATGAAAAGGACATCTTTTTTGGTGTTAGTTCTAGAAGGTGTTGTAGGTCTTCATAGAACTGGTCAACTCCAGCTTCTTCAGCATTAGTGGCTGGGGCATAGACTTGGATTACTATGATGTTGAATGTTTTGCCTTGGAAATGAACCAAGATCATTCTGTCATTTTTGAGGTTGCAACCAAGTACTTGCGTTTTAGACCTTTGTTGACTATGAAAGCTATTCCATTTCTCCTAAGGGATTCTTGCCCACCATAATAGATATAATGGTCATCTGAATTAAATTCACCCATTCCTGTCTCCTTTAGTTCACTGATTACTAAACTGTCAATGTTCAGTATTGCCACCTCCTGAAACTCTGACATTCCCAGGTGATCCCAGTCTTCAAGTGACAGATATGAGCAGAAAACCATAGAGTCTTTCCAGAAGAAGCCCCAGGCATTGTTCTTACACACTTTTTTCTGTACATTTTGGGATTAATTAAATGATTTTTTTTAATGTCATGATCATTAACAATTAATCAGAAGTTACTCTGTTTTAAGTATTCTTCTAAGAACTTTATATATTTTACTCATTTAATCTTTTTAACAATTCAGTGAGCTATGTAACATTGTCTTTTTATCCATGAAAACCTTAAGTCAGTAGAGGCTAAGTTATTTATACAATTTCAGAAAGCTAACAATTTTGTAAAGTAATTAGCCTTCAATTAAAATAAATAAATTTTAAAAAAAAGAAAGCTAACAATTTGAAGGTCAGGCTGCTGCTGCTGCTGCTAAGTCACTTCAGTCGTGTCCAACTCTGTGCAACCCCATAGACAGCAGCCCACCAGGCTCCCCCGTCCCTGGGATTCTCCAGGCAAGAACACTGGAGTGGGTTGCCATTTCCTTCTCCAATGCATGAAAGTGAAGTTGCTCAGTCATATCTGACTGTTAGCGACCCCATGGACTGTAGTCCACCAGGCTCCTCCATCCATGGGATTTTCCAGGCAAGAGTACTGGAGTGGGGTCAACCTAAATCTATCTGACTTAAAAATTCATGATCCTGGAATAGTACATAGCAGGGACTTGATAAATTTAATATAAAGTGACATGAGTGACACAAAGGAGCCAATTACAAGAAAATTGATAAGAATATTTCAGGTGAAGGGCATAGCAAGTGCAAGCAGATATAGTGTGTTCAATGGAAAGAGTAAAGGCTAGTATGGCTGAAGAATAGGGCACGAGTGGGAACTGATATGAGATAAAGTCAGAGAGCTACATGGCAACTGGATCAGGTAAGTCAGGGAGAAGAGTTTGAATTTTATCCAAAATTGCAAAGTAAACAGAAAATCAGAGTCAGGACTGTATGTTTTTAGCTCTGCTTCCTCCACCCTCCACACCAAAATTCTCTATGTATCCAGGCACTTTAGACAGTAGGGTCTCTTCTCTCAGGGAGGACAGCATCCAACAGATACATTTCTGCCCCATTCCCTAGCCACCAAATAGAAAACTGCATTTTCAATTTTTTTTTTTTAAACTGTTGAGTAGAAAAAAAAACAACTGCGTATTTTTAATGATACAATGTGATGAGTTTGAACATAAGCATTTGGTGCTGTTTTTGTAGCCCAAACTAGGATGAAATTACATTTTGCAATTCCTTTCCCTGTATGGAATCAAGTTAGGCTTTGCCACAAACTCTTTTCTCTCTTTTCTTTTTCTTTCTTTTCTTTTTTTTTTTTTTTTTTTTTTTTTTTTTGCATGATATTGGGGAGTTGGAAATGAAGCAGCATCCCTGTGTTCTGAAGGCTGTCACTGGTTAGAGGCGGTAAGGGGTTTCTGCGAGTTTCAGCCTGTCTTCATTGTTTCCTGCTACATGTCAGCTCTCCTTCCCAACTGCCAGCCCTTCTGACCAAACTGACCCAGGTTCAGGCCCAAAACTAAACACCTCTCTATGAACTCAACAAAGGCCCATATAGTCAAAGCTATGGTTTTCCCAGTAGTCGTGTAGAGATGTGAGAGTTGGACCATAAAGAAAGCTGAGCATTGAAGAACTTATGCTTTTAAATTGTGGTGCTGAAGAAAACTCTTGAGAATCCCTGGGATTGCAAGGAGATCAAGACAGTTAATTGTAAAGGAAATCAACTGTGAATATTCACTGGAAGGGCTGTTGCTGAAGCTCCAATACTTCGGCCACCTGATGCCAAGAGCCAACTCCTTGGAAAAGACCCTGATGCTGGGAAAGATTGAAGGCAAAATGAGAAGGGGGCAGCAAAGGATGAGACAGTTAGTTAGCATCACCAACTCAATGGACATAAGTTTGAGCAAACTCAGGGAGACAGTGGAGGACAGAGAAGCCTGGCGTGCTACAGTCCATGCGGTCACAAAGAGTTGGACAAGACTAAGCAACTGAACAGCAAATGAATTAAAATAGGCAGTGGTTTTGAAGGAGCAAGTAACCTTTCACAGGCTTCTGCACCAGCTCCTTCAGGACCCCAGAGAGCTCTTTACTTTCCCAGCCCTTCCCACAACTGAATAGTCTCATCCTTGTCGTAAATTCCTTAGCCCATAATGCTGATAGCCGTACTGCTGCTTCCCTAATTGAGTCTTAACTAACATATGTTTGAAAAAATGAGCTTCCTTAACAGAAATGAAGGGATTCCCAAGTGATTCAGCGATAAAGAATCTGCATGCCAATGCAAGAGACACAGGAGATGCAGGTTCTATCTCTGGGTCAGGAAGATCACCTGGAGGAGGAAATGGTAACCCACTCCAGTATTCTTGCCTGGAGAATCCCATAAACAGAGGAGCCTGGCGGGCTACAGTCCTGGGGGTCACAAAGAGTCAGAAATGACTGAGTACACACATGCAACAGAAATGAACAGCAATCATGGATTTCTAGGCCTTAGGCACTGAGTCCTTCCTAGCTACTGTCTTCTCTTCATCTTAAAGGCTTTAGAAAGAGCTGTTTACACTTACTGATCTCATTCCTTCACTTACCTTTCAGTCTTCAACCTCCTCAATCTGTTTTCTGTCCCTACAAAAATGGTTTTCAACGTTGATTTGTCTTGTAAGCCATTGTTGTTTAGTCGCTAAGTCATGTCCTACTCTTTGCGATCCCATGGACTGTAACCCACCAGGCTCTTCTGTCCATGGGATCATGCTTTTATACCCTTGACATCTGTGTCAAATAGGATCCAGTCAAGAAATGGAAGTCACATAGCATACTTAATGTATGGAATCAGTTACATTGCTGTTGGAAGGCAGAAACAGCAAAAAGAGGACCCTGAGGAAACAGGTATTAGTAACCACAGATTTTTCCAGTAGTCATGTACGGATGCAGTGCAGAAGAATTGATGCTTTCGAACTGTGGTGCTAGAGAAGACTCTTGAGAGATCAAACCAGTCAATCCTAAAGGAAATCAACTCCGAATATTCACTGGAAGGACTGATCCTGAAGCTGAAGTTCCAATATTCTGACCACCTGATGGAAAGAGCCGACTCACTGGAAAAGACCTTAATCCTGGGGAAAACTGAAAGCAACAGGAGAAGTGGGCAGCAGAGGATGATATGGTTAGATAGCATCACTGACTGAATGCACATGAATTCCAGCAAACTCCAGGAGATAGTGGAGGACAGGGAAGCCTGGAGTGCTGCAGTCCATGGGGTCACAAGAAGTCGGACACAACTGAGCGACTGAACAACAGCAACCAGAGAATGCAGCTACTACCCTTAGGTAGCCGAAACTGAGGGAAGAGAATGGATTTTCAAATCCTTAGAGTTCAGAGGAGGGACCTCCCCACTACAATAGCTGGTTCTTGGACCTCTGAGGATGGGTCACAGCCTGGCCCCCAGAAGGCCTGACCACATGGGTAGCCCTGAGATGGCCGGGGGCTACGGCTGCTAATACTTGTGAGAGGGCACAGCCAGACTCCTGCTGGGAGCTGCATCTCTTCCTTCCATTCTCCTGCCGATTTTAGCCCCAGTTACAGTATATTTCTCATGTTCAACACCAACAAAAGCCTCTGTACAGACTTCCCTTTGCCTGGAAAGCCACGAGGGCTCATCCACCTGGCGTTTTGGTCTTTGTTTCTCAAAACAAAGTTCTCTGCTATCTTCTCTACGATATCTTCCCTGACCTTCTGTGTTCCGCTTGTGTGGCGCCCCCTGGTGGTCCTTTGATTGGCAGTCGAACCCTATAGCGTGACCTAAATGAGAAAAGCCAGCATGCCAGCTCAGGGCGTGCGGGGGCCGTGCCCGTGGGCGGTGGAGGGCACGTGCGGGTGACATCTGTTCCGGTTGGAGCAAAGGAGCGGAAGCCAGAGAGGCCAGAGCACTCCACCATTAGCTTTGCCATCGCATCACATTTGCCAAGCTGCTTTGCCGTTGCCGCTTCCCTTGGCCACTTGTAGCCATGAAGCTCCTCTCGCTGATTCTGGCCGGACTGCTGCTCTTGTCCCAGCTCACTCCAGGTAACCGGGACCTCTTCAGGGGAGGGGCACAGGGTGCGGAGAGAGAGATCTGGACACAGAATCCCACGGGCGGGGAGGATGGGCTGCCGGGCCTCCTGCAGTCACCTTGTGGAGGAGGAGCCCTCCCTGGCGGCCAGGCAGCCGAGATCTAGGTACCAACTACAACATGGAGAGCTTCTTGCTCAGTCACCCCATCCTGCTGTCCCAGGGAGCATGCTAAGGGGGGTTAGCTTGTGAAGAAGAATGCATAGGAGGAGGAGAAGCAGGAGGAGGATACACAATAGTGGCCATGTCACAAAATAGGCCCCAGAATGATCTAGGCTTAATACAAACCGCAACCACCTTAAGGAGAAAGCAAAGCTCATCTTTGACTTGTTACCATCTCTGTGCCAGTCCCTGTGTTGGGAAGCTAGGACCACAGAGATAAATGACATGGCCTGGGAGGGATTCAGACTTCCCAGATGGCGCAGTGGTAAAGAAACCGCCTGCCAATGCAGAAGAGGTAAGAAACTCAGGTTCAATCCCTGAGTGGGAGAGATCCCTGCAGCCCATGGTGTCACAAAGAGTCGGTCATGACTGAAGCAACTGAGCACCCACACTGGGAGGCACTCACTGGGAGAGATGTGAAATAGCATTTACCCAGAGTGCCATGAGCTGTGTTAGAGGGGATCTGGGGTCCTGAGGTGCACAGGGAGGGACCAGCCCAGGCTGAGGGCCAGGAGAGATCTCCTGGAGGGATACTCTGAGTCCTGAAAAGTGGTTAGAAATTAGAAGGGGAGGGAGAAGAGGTGGAAAAGGAAGGGTGTCCCGGGTGGAAGTCAGCTAATAGCAAAGGTCCAGATATGGGAGACAGTACCACGCCTTCAGGAAACTAGCCCACGATGGAAGGGTGGGTTAAGGGTGTGGCAAGGGATAAGACTGAAAGTGTTAATCGCTCAATAGTGTCTGACTCTTTGCAACCCCATGGGCTGTAGCTCATCAGAGTCCTCTGTCCATGGGATTCTCCAGGCAAGAATACTGTAGTGGGTAGCCATTCCCTTATCCAGGGGACCTTCCCAACTCAGGGATCAAATCCAGCTTTCCTGCATTGCAGGTAGATTCTTTACCGTCTGAGTCACCAGGGAAGCCCAGGATCTAGAAGCCCAAGGTTAAGGGTGTGGCAAGGGTTAAGACTGCAGAAGCAGTCAAGGTCCAGGTCTTGATGAGCCTTGACTGCCAGATGAGCTGCCGTAGGAGAGCTTAAGCAAAAAAGGGCTATTCCACCAACTCTAGCATCACTGTCTGGCCCCTCTTGCTCAACTGACAGAAACTTCTGCTCAGCCAAGGCTTTCACCTCACCTGTCCACAGGGCTGTAATATATAAATTTCCTCACCTCAGCCCTTGTTCCTGCCTGTGGCAAATGTCTGAAATACTACTCAGCTGGGGATAGAGAGGAAAGCCTCAGAACCTGGGTTAAACACTGCTCAATCATTTTCTAACTTTGTGACCTCCAGTAAGCAGCTCAGCGGCTCAGAGTTTCAATGTCCCCATTTCTCAATCTGCTACAACAAAGACATGTGTATAGTAACATTAGTTTGAGGGAACAACATTGAACACACTGAAATTTTGGTATGCAAAAAAAAAAAAGTGTAGCTTCTTCATTTTATGTAACTCATTTCAATTTTCCCAGGAAATTCCATCCTGCTGATGCAATGGCTGGGGAGAGGGGTGGTGGAAGGCGCTAAGGGACTGTGCCTAAACTCCTCAGTTTAATAAATGCTCATCAGTTCTGGTTTAAAACAGTTTCAAGTTAATTCAGTCTCTTTTGAATAAATATTTGAGTAAGTCTTTGAGAATTTCTCCTTCTGTTCCCTTTCGCTTTCTGAGGATAGCACCTGGATTTAGGAGTTAACTAGATGTCATGATTTAATTTATTGGCTCACTCAATAAACGTGAAAGTGAAAGTTGCTCAGTCATGTCTGACTCTTTGGGACCCCATGGACTGTACAGTCCGTGGAATTCTCCAGGCCAGAATACTGGAGTGGGTAGCCTTTCCCTTCTCCAGGGGATCTTCCCAACCCAGGGACTGAACCCAGGTCTCCCACATTGTGGGCGGATTCTTTACCAGCTGAGCCACAAAGGAAGCCCAAGAATACTGGAGTGGGTAGCCTATCCCTTTTCCAGGGGATCTTCCTGACCCAGGAATCGAACCAGGGTCTCCTGCATTGCAGGTGAATTCTTTACCAACTGAGCTATCAATAAACCAAATGTTGAACAAATTTCATATTCCAGGCACTGTGATAGGTGCAGGAGGTAGTGCAGTGAACACATGAGAACAAAACAAGGTAAGCAAAGTCTTTAGCCTCTTGGAGTTTGCATTCTGTTGAGAGAAGCAGAAATTTTTTTTAATAAGTGAAACATATGAAATGTCAGGTGGTGAGTATGATGAGCAGAGTAGGTGGGAAAGGGGATAGCAAATACCACAGGGATGTAAATTTGCTGTTTTAAAGGGGTGCTCATGGAATGGCTCACCCTGACCTGAGGGAGGATAAGAGGTGATCCCTATGGATTTATGGAGAATATTCAAGCTGGTGGGAATGTGCAGTGCAAAGGCCCTGGAGCAGGCTCATGAGGAGGTAGAGCCCAGTGCTGGACCTTCACTGACTTCTGCAGCAAGGTCCCTCATGTGTGATCCATGACTGAGGAAACTTCCTGGTCCTGTTGAAAGCCTCACTGACTCAGGCCTTCATCTCAGTCAAATCTTCCATCTAATCCCTAGGTTTAAGCTGTTCACACACAGCCCCTCCCACTCCTTTCTGCACGGGGGTCTACTGCTGGCAGGTCTCTTAGGCTCTCAACTCATCATCTGTTCTCCTGTTTCCACTGGAGACAAAAGGGAACTGAGGACTTTCCTGAGTACTTTATGCCACAGGAGAGGAGAGGGAGATGCTCAACCACTTCCCTCAGGCATTTCTAATCTAATTCCCCTCCAGATAGCACCATAATGTGTTGGTACTGTTAGCAATTTCCCTGGGCTACCCTCTGAGGGCAGAAAGTAAATCCCCTCTTCTCTAGTAGTTTCTCCAGACCAATCTGGGTGTTTGTAGCAAGAGAGTCTCTTGCCCCCTGCCTTTCTCACATGACTTATCTCTACTTCTTAAGTGTTCAGGTTTACCAGCAGGCCCTAGTCCGGGGGCCCCGAGGTGGGGTGCAGGGGGGTAGGGGGTGTTGGAGGAGAGGAAGGCCTCTGTCTCTAGCTTGCTAGTAGGGTCTTCATTGTCCTGGCTGGCAGAGACAAGTTGTGGGCTCTGGTGGAGCTCTAAGGCCTCCTGCTGCTGCTGCAAAATTAGATTTAAATGCCCCAGTTTCCTCTAAGGAGAATATTTCCTCTTTCTTTCTATTAGATGTGGTGGTGGTAAAGGAAGTTTCTTTGGCCAGACCCTCAGCCTTTGCCTCCTGTGGCTTGCGATGAGGTGGTTTTATCTGAATCCACCAGGCTCAGCTAATAATATATAAAGGAATTCTTTGAAATTTGGAACTCCCTGACCCTTCTAAATACATTAGGTTCTTAAATGTGTTGTCTTGCTATAAACTATAACTCATCTCATTTAAGCTGAGCAATGAACTTTGTCATTCTATTGTTTACCATCCCCCCAAAGGCCAGAAACTCTGCCTAATTCTGCTTTTCAGCAACCAAAGGGTCTCATGATTAAAGGGGAATGAAGTTTGTATCACTTTAATATTTTAAAAATTTTTAAGTTAGGTTAATTGTGACATATGTATAAAGCCCAAGAACCCAGCAGAGATTAGATTTAGGTGGGGTATGTCACATCCTTTTCAATTATACGTCCTCATAGCACCCAGAGTTCCTCCTTTATAATTTTCAGCCTAAGTCTAGTCAATCAAATATCTGGGTAGCTATTTCTTTAATAGTGTTTCTCATCTCCCCTCCCCCACTTGAATGGAAGTTCTCTGAGGGCAGCTGTCTGTCTCTAACTTGCTTGTAACTGTATCTCCAGTGTACAGGCTTCTCAGTCGGCATGTGTATTTCCCTTGGATAGACATCTAGAAAGGAAATTGCCGGTCAAGACCGCACCATCTGAAAATGTGCCAAGTAGCCTCCAGAGAGGCTGAAACAAAGTATATGAGACCGTCTTTCCTCTCACTCCCAACAACAGTTCATCTTGATATTCTTGAATTAAAATTTCGGAGTTTATTGTTAAATTGTGGTGGGGAGTGCCTTATCTTTTTTGTAAAATAAAACACAGAATTACACATGGGCCCAGTAGTTCTGGGGCTTCCCTGGTGGCTTAGCCAGTAAAGAATCTGCCTGTAATGCAGGAAACCTGGGTTCAGTCCCTGGGCTGGGAAGGTCCCCTGGAGGAAGAAATGGCAACCCACTCCAGTATTCTTGCCTAGGAAATCCATGAACAGAGGAGCCTGAAGGGCTACAGTCCACAGGGGCACAAAGAGTTGGACACAACTGAGCAACTGACACTTTCACTTTTTCACTTTCCAGGAGTTGTGGCACATGGGCTTAGCTGCTCCGTGGCATGTGAGATCCTCCTGACCAGGGATCGAACCAGCATTCCCTGCATTGCAAGACTGACTCTCAACCACCTGACCACCAAAGAAGCCCTTGAATTATAGTTTTAGGTATATGCCCAATTGAAAAATGGGCAGAGGACCTTAATAGACATTTCTCCAAAGAAGACATACAGGTGGCCAGTAGGCACATGAAAAGATTCTCAACATCACTAATTATTAGAGAAATGTAAATCAAAACTACAGTGAGGGGACTTCCCTGGTGGTCCAGTGGTAAAGACTCTGTTCTTTCATTGCAGGGGGCACAGGTTCAATTCCTGATTTGGGAACAAAGATCCCACAGGTGTGGCCAAAAGAGAGCTACAGTGAGGTACCACCTCACACAAATCAGAATGGCCATCATTAAAGAGTCTATAAATAATAAATACTGGAGAAGGTATTGAGGAAAGGGAACCTTCCTACACTGTTGAGCTTCCCAGGTGGCTCAGTGGTAAAGAATCTCCCTGCAATGCTGGAGACACAGGAAATGTGGGTTCGATCCCTGGGTGGGCAAGATCCCTGGAGAAGGGCATGGCAACCCAATCCAGTATTCTTGTTTGGAGAATCCTATGGACAGAGGAGCCTGATGGGCTATAGTCCATGGGGTCACAAAGAGTTGGACTTGATTGAAGCGACTTAGAATGTACACACATCTACATTATTGGTGGAATTGTAAGTTGGTGCAGTCACTATAGAGAACAATATGGAGATTCCTTGGAAAACTAAAAATAGAATTATTATATGATCCAGAAATACAATTGGTTTTTATATATTAATCTTATATCCTACAGCCTTGCTAGACTCAATAGGTTTCATAGGTTTTGGGAGGATTTTATACATAGATGATCGTGTCATCTTTAAACAGTAGTAGTTTTATGTCTCCCTTTAAAATCTGTTTTTAATTCATTAGTAAGTATGATAGTATCTGCAGAATTTTCACAGATGTTGGTAATCAGGTATTATGAATTCTGTCAAATGCTTTTTCTACAGCTATTGAAGTGATCATGTGATTGGGTGAGGTGGGAGGGTTACTCTGCTGATGTGGTGAATTATTAATACATTGATTTTTCAAATGTTGAACTGACCTTTACATTTTTGGACTGATTCACATTTATTATGATGTATTATCCTTTTTATACACTTTGGGATTCAGTTTATATTTTGTAAAGGATTTTCACGTCTGGTTTATGAGGGATGTTAAGTCTGTAAGGGTTTTTACATCTAAGTTCATAAGGGATATAAGTCTGTAGTTTTATTTTCTTGGAATGTCTTTGATTTAGGTGTCAAGGTAATGCTGGAAGACTTTGAAAAGAATTGGTATTATTTCTTTCTAAAAGAATTGGTATTATTTCTTTCTAAATGCTTGGTATTAATATAATTCACCAATGAAGCCATCTCAACCTAGCGTTTTCTTTGTGAAAAATACTTACATACAAATTCAATTTCTTTCAAAAACTTAAGGGGTTTAGAGTTATGTATTTCTTCATGTATGAGCTTCAGTAGTTTGTGTTTTTCAAATAATTTGTCTGCTTTGTGTAAGTTGTTCGATTTATAGTCATGAAGTTTTCTCTGTTATGACCTTATTAGCGTTGTAATATCTATAGACTCTATAGTGAAGTCCTCTCTTTCCTTCTTTTTCTGTTTTTGGCCACCCTGCACTGCTCGTGGCATCTTAGTTCCCAACCAGGGATCACACCTCCACCCTCTTTGGAGAAAGCATGGAGTCCTAACCACTGGACGGCCAGGGAATCCCCTCTCTTTCATTCCTGATAATAAACAATTTATTTCTTCTCTTTTGCTTTCTTCCTGGTCAGCCTGCCTGGCTAGAAATTTAGAAAATTTTTTATGTTTTCAAGAAACCAGCTTTCAGTTTTAATTTGTCTGTTATTTTTCTGAGGTTTCTAAGGTGATGCTAGCGGTATCCAGTAGAATCCAGGACTCCACCTACCAATACAAGAGACACGAGAGACGTGGGTTTAGTCCCTGGGTCGGGAAGATCTCCTGGAGTAGGAAATGGCACCCCAAATTTCCTATTTACTCTTGCTCCAATCTTAATGATTTTTTTCCTTCTACTTAATTTACTCTTGTTTTTCTCACTTAATTTGCTCTTGTTTTTCTCACTTAAGATATAAGCATTGATGGTTGATTTAAGACCATTCTGTCTAAAGTACACATTTTAAACTGCAAATTTCCCTCTAATTACTACTTTGTCTCAGTTCCACAAATATTTTTATGTATTGTACTTTTAATTAGTCAATTCAAACTTCTCTAATTTCTCTTTTGGTTTCTCTTTCACCCATTAGTCATTTCCCAGTACATTGTTCAATTTCTAGTATTTGTGAATTTTCCACATGCATATCTACTATTAATTTTTAGTTAATTCTACTGTGGACAGACATACACCTATGTAAGACTTCAATTCTTTTTAAAGAAAACTTCTTATTTTATATTGGAGTGCAACCAATTAACAATGTTGTGATAGTTTCAGATGGACAGCAAAGGGACTCAGCCATATATATACATGTATCCATTCTCCCCCCAAACTCCCCTCCCATCCAGGCTGCTACATAACATTGAGCAGAATTCCCTGTGCTGTATAGTAGGACTTTGTTGGTTATCCATTTTAAATATAGCAGAGTGTACATGTTGATCCCAAACTCCCTATCTTTTCCCCCATTCTTCTCCACCCCCCGAAACCATAAGTTCATTCTCTAAAAGACTTCAATCCTTTTATTTTTATTGAGATCCTGTATGGTATATCTTGGTAAATATTCTGTGAGCTCTTGGAAAAAAATCTCTGTTTTTCTGTTGTTGGGTAGTGAAGTGAAGTGAAGTCACTCAGTCGTGTCCAGCTCTTAGCGACCCCATAGATGGCAGCCTACTGGACACCTCTGCCCATGGGATTTTCCAGGCAAGAGTACTGGAGTGGGTTGCCATTGCCTTCTCCGGCTGTTGGGTAGAGTGGTCTATAAATATCTATTAAGTTGGTTGATAAACTCATCAGTTCAAATATTCTATATCTTGTATTAAATTGTTCTATCAACTATTGAGAGAGGAATGTTGAAAGCTGAAATTATCATTGTGAATTTGTCTATTTCTCCTTTCAGTTATTTCAGCTTTTTGTTTCATGTATTTTCAAGCTCTGTTATTTGGTGCATTTGAATGAGGATTAATGTCTTTTTGATAAGTTGAGATTGTCATCATGAAATGACCTTTTTATACCTAGCAATTTAGTTAGTTCTGAAGTCTACTTTTTAAATCTTAACATAGCTATTATATTAATAATACTCCAGCTTATCTTTGATTAGTGATTTCATGATTTTTTTTCTTTTTACTATTAACATAACTATGTCTCTCCATTTAGAATGAATTTCTTATAAACAGTATGTAATAGATCTTGCTGTTTCATCCAATCGGACAATTTCTGCCATTTAATTGAGACGTTCAGACTATTTATGCTTAATATAATTATCGATATGGTTTCATTTAACCTACCATCTTTCTATTTGTTTTCTATCTGCCTATCCTTTCTTTGTTTACTTTATCTTCTTTCCTTGCCCTTTTTCAGGTTACTTGAGTCTTTTTATGATTCAAATTTTTATCTACCGTTGCCTTATTAACTATACCTTTTTATTTGAATTATTGCTCTAAGGCTGGGCTTCCCATGTGGCTCAGTGGTAAAGAATTTGCCTGCCAAGCTGGAGAAATGGATTCAATCCCTGGGTCAGGAAGATCTCCTGGAGAAGGAAATGGCAGCCCACTCCAGGATTCTTGCTCTAAGGTTTAGTTTTTCACATTTGGCAAGTGTTTCCTGAGCCTTGCTCTGCGTAGGCACAGTCCTGAAAGAAAGTGAAAGTGTTGATCACTCAGTCATGTCCGACTCCTTGCGACCCCTCAGACTGTAGCCCACCAAGCTCCTCTGCCCATGGGATTCTTCAGTCAAGAATACTGGAATAAGTTGCCATTTCCTCCTCTAGGGGATCTTTCTGACCTAGGGATCAAACCCGCATCTCCCTCATCTCTTATGATATATATATGATCCAAACACTACTCAGCCATAAAAAAAGAATGAAATAATGTCATTTGCAACAACATGAGTGGACCTAGAGATTATCATTCTAAATGAAATGTCATATAGAGAAAGACTAATATCATGTACTATCACTTAATGTGGAATCTAAACTATGATCCAAATGAGCTTATTTATAAAATAGAAATAGACTCACAGATATAGAAAACAAACTTATGGTTACCAAAGGGGAAAGGCGGGTAAGGGAGAGATAAATTAGGAGGTTGGAATTAGCATATACACACTATTATATACATATATATAATAGATAACCAACAAGGACCTACTGTATAGCAAAGGGAAATATATGCAATATTTTGTAATAACCTACAAGGGAGAGAATCCGAAAAGAAATATATATATGAAAAGTGAAAGTGAAGTCGCTCAGTCGTGTTCAACTCTTTGTGATCCCATGGACTGTAGCCTACCAGGCTCCTCCTTCCATGGGATTTTCCAGCAAGAGTACCAGAGTGAGTTGCCATTTCCTTCTCCAGGGGATCTTTTCCACCCAGGGATTGAACCCAGGTCTCCCGCATTGTAGGCAGATGCTTTATCCTCTAAGCCACCAGGGAAGCCCCAATATATGTGTGTGTGTGTGTGTGTGTGTGTGTATCACTGTTCTGTACACCTGAAGCTAACATAATATTGTAAATCACCTATACTTCAGTTTTCTTCAACTCTGATGTTTATTACACTACTAAGATTTACTGGGCTTCCCTGGTGGCTCAGTGATAAGGAATCTGCCTGCCAATGCAGAACACACGGGTTCAATCCCTGGGTCAGAAAGATCCCCTGAAGGAGGAAATGGCAACCCACTCCAGATTCTCGCATAGGAAATCCCAGAGACAGAGGAGCCTGGCAGGCTACAGCCCATGGGGTCGACAAAAAGTCAGATATGACTTAGCAACTAACCAACAACAACAGAGATTTACTAGGCACACAGGGAAATAAGAAAACGTGACTGAGAACCAGCATAAACAACAGCACAGAAGCAGATCCATGAAACATGTGGATTCAACTGTACTTCAGTTTTTTTTAATTAAAAAAAAAAAAACACGTGGATGACCCTTGAAAATAAGTGAATAAGTGAAAGAAGTCAGACATAAAATGCTACAGGTTATGTGATTCCATTGACATAAAATATCTATATTAGGCAAATCTATAGAGAAGATGGCAAATTGGTCATTGCCCAAGGATGAAGAGAGGGGAAATGGGAACAGTTAATGGGTGCAGGGTTTCTGTTTGGGATGATTAAAAAGTTCTGGAACTAGGTGGTGATGATGGTTGCACAACATTGTGACTTTACATAATGCCGCTGAACTGTACACCTTAAAATACTTAAACTGATAAGCTTTATGTTGTTTGTATGTTACCACAATTTTTAGGAAGAGAGAGAAGGAAAAAAGAGAAAGAAGGACCAGGGTGAAAGTCAAAGGACACTGAGGACCCTCTATCACATCGGTTTTAATCCTTTTACAGACCTTTCAAATCCAGAATCTACCTCTTCTTAGGGCTGACACTGTCTCTGTTCTTTCTTTTCAGGTGGCACCCGAAAATGCTGGAATTTTCATGGCAAGTGCCGCCATAAATGCTTCAAGAAGGAAAAGGTCTATGTTTACTGCACAAATAATAAACTGTGCTGTGTGAAGTCCAGGTACCTGCCAAAAAACTTACCATGGCAAATCTAAGTTCCTTGAAGCCTGAAGTTATCAAAAGGCAGATGAAGCTACCCTGCGTCTGACCCCAGTAGATTCTTGAACTCTATCAATAAACATCTCTGGCTGATCCCTATGTTTGCTTGTTAGTCTACCCAGTGGTTCTCAGAAAGTCCTCTTTCAGGTGATCCGTTTAAGTCAAAACCATTTCATTATATTTCACAAGCACTCAGTGGAATTTTCTGAAATCTACACTACATACAATAACACCATTATTCTGGCAGTTAGTGGAAGGTTATCATCTAATAAATCATTGCTTTGAAACTCCGAAATTTTCCTTTAGCCTATATGGAAATACAAGAACTAAAAGCACTTTTGTTGTCTGCAGGATCTGGGAGTCCCAAGACTGGGGTCCTGGGGCCAGTAGTGCCCACCCACTGTTGAGTGGAGCAAGATCCCAGAGTCACTGGGTGCAGGGCTCTCGGGGTCCCAGAGCTAGTGCTAGAGCACTGGTGTGCAGGGTTGGGGCCAGGCCCTCTGGTGGGCAGAGCCAGGTTCCAAGGCAGCTGTGAGCTCAGGGAATCTTGGGGCAGTTATGCCTGCTGGGGGGTGAGGCTGTGTCCCTCCCAGCTAGTTGCTTGACTTGAGGTGTCCCAGTTGTTCAGTTGTCCAGTCATGTCCAACTCTTTGCAACCCCATGGACTGCAGCACGCCAGGCCTCCCTGTCCCTCACCATCTCCCGAAGTCTGCCCAAGTTCATATTCATTGCATCGGTGATGCCGTCCAGCCATCTTATCCTTTGATGCCTCTTCTCCTTCTGGACACTGAGGTGTCCCAGGACTAGTGCCAAAAGGCTAGTGGGTGGAATCAGGTCCCCTGGAACTGTAAAGCTAGAGGGAGGATTCCAAACTGCCACTTATCAGCACCGGTGTCCACAGACACCAGTGTCTGTGTCCCAGGGTAAGCTCCAGTTGCCTCCTGCCTCTCCAGGAAGTTCTCCGAGATCAGCAGGTGGGTCTGATCAGCAGACGGGTCCCAGAGTGTGTGCCCTTTAAAACTGGAGTCTCTATTTCCCACAGTGCTCTGGCTGTCCCCAAAGTAAGCCCCACTGACCTTCAAAGCCAAACATTCTGGGTTCTCATCTTCCTGGTGTAAAACTGCTGGACTGGGGAATCTGATGTGCGATTCAGACCCTTCGCCCCTTGGGGAGAACCTCTGCAATTGTAATTACCCTCCTGTGTGTGGATCGCCCACCCCAGGGTTGGGGGGGGGGATAGGTCTTGACTTCTACCATGACTCCACCCCCTCCTATCCACCTCACTATGGTTCCTTCTTTATATCTTCAGTTGTAGAAGCAACAGACAACTTCTAAATAACTATTATAAATTTGTCAAGGAAATTTGAGGAAAAGATTGACTGAAAGAATAATTTAATCAATACACAGAAAAAAAAAGTACCAATTTTCTATCAATGCATTACAAACCACTCTAAAACTTAGTGGATTAAAATAACAACTATTCATTATTTCTCAGAGTTATGTGTGTTAATTAACTGGTTCTTCTGCTATTCTCACCCGGGGTCACTGATATAATCACATGTCTCTCCATATGGCCTCCCCATCTCAAGGAAGTTAACTTTGGCTTCTAACACAATGGCTAGGTCTAAGAAGGTAAGCCCCAATATGCATCATTTATCAAACTTGTGATGTTATGTTTTTATAAGACCCATTGGGCAAAGGAAGTCATGTGACCTGAGGTCAATATAGGAAAAACTACACAAGGACATGAATACTGGAGGAATGATTCCACTCGTGATCATCAACGTTTCAATACATCACAAATGGGATCTCTAAGAATAAACTGGGCATTCTAAACTAAAAGATACAAAATCTAAAATTAAGGATTTATTGGTTGCATTTAACAGCAGATTGAACAGAGTAGAAGAAAGAACTAGTAACTCAAAAACAGATGAATAGGAAATGCAATCAAAGCACAGAGAGAAAAAAATGCAGAACAAATAGGGCAGAACATGAGAAACTTATGGGAGAATACCAAATGGTCTAACATATAGGTAACTGGAGTCTCAGAAGGAGAAGAAAGAGAATTGGGAAGAAATGTTTTTTAAAGGCAATGGCTGAAAATTTTCCAAAATTGTGGAAAGGTATTAATCCATAGACTCACAAAATTTAGTGAACTCCAAGCAAGATAGACACAAAGAGAATCAAAATAACATAACATAATCAAACTATTAACAACCAAAAAGAAAAAGTATTTTCTGATAACTGTGAACATTTCAAACAAAACATGTTCAAGAATTTTTATAGAGAGTATCAGAAGCCCTTATTGAAGGATACTATAAAAAGCCTAAATTAATAAAGACATAATATTTTGTGACTTAGATAACTCAGTATCTTCAAGATGTCAATTCTGGGACTCCCCTAGCAGTCCAGTGAGCAAGACTTCACCTTCCTATATCTATATCTATATCTATATCTATATCTATATCTATATCTATATATATGTCCTGGATTTGATCCCTGGGTTGGGAAGATCCCCTGGAGAAGGGAAAGACTACCCACTTCAGTATTCTGGCCTAGAGAATTCCATGGACTGTGTAGTCCACGAGGTTGCAAAAATAGGACACGACTGAGTGACTTTCACTTTCACTTTTTCCTATGCAGAGGGTGCAGGTTTGATCCTTTGTTGGGAAACTAAGATCTGGCATTCCTCACAGCCAAAAAACCGAAACATAAAAACAGAAGCAATATTGTAACAATTTCAATAAGGACTTTTAAAACAATTTTTTAAAGATGTCAATTCTACACTGTTTCCTGCTGCTGCTGCTGCTAAGTCGCTTCAGTCGTGTCCGACTCTGTTCGACCCCATAGACGGCAGCCCACCAGGCTCCCCGTCTCCAGGATTCTCCAGGCAGGAACACTGGAGTGGGTTGCCATTTCCTTCTCCAATGCATGAAAGTGAAAAGTGAAAGTGAAGTCGTTCAGTCATGTCCAACCCCCAGCGACCCCACGGACTGCAGCCCACCAGGCTCCTCCATCCATGGGAGTTTCCAGGCAAGAGTACTGGAGTGGGGTGCCATTGCCTTCTCGGACACTGTTTCCTAGATTCATTGAAATTCCAATCAAAAAACTAACAGAATTTTTTCCAGTATCTGTTGAAAATTGTATAGAGATAAACAAATATTTTGTTGGGGACATAGGCATAGATGACAAAACTATCTGTAAAGCACAAATATAAGATGATGGTTAATTCTAAGAATATAGGAATTGCAAGAAGTAATGCTGATATTCTAATTTTTTTATCTGGGTGGTAGTTATAGAGATGTTTCTTGTCTTCTTGTTTTTTACTTTTTATATTTTTTTAAATATTACTTTGCTTTCTCAATGTATAATAAAAATCAGGTTTTTCCAAAAGAAGATAAAAGCTATGAACACAAAAAAATGGAAAAGCTAAATCAGCTAAAAGTCCCAGAAAATAAAATATTTGAAAATTACATGTCCTATAAAATGTTTTTTCCAGATTATGTAAAGAACTCTCAAAGCTCGATATAAGGAAACAAAATTTGATAACAAAATGAGCTAAATATTTGAACTGACACCACTGAAAAATTACACATGTAAGAAATAAGCACATGAAAATGGATACATATTAGAGAAATGCACATTAAAATCACAATAAAATACTACTACACATATATCAGAGTGTCCAAAATTAAAATAATTGATCATAATGATTGCTGATGAGGAACAAGCATTGGCAGTGGAAGCGCTTATACACTGCTGGTGGGAATGTAAAACAGTACAACCACTTTGGAGTTACACTATTTGTACAGTTGGGCAGTTTCTTTAAAAGTCTAATGAACCACAAGATCCAACCACTCCATACCCAGGTATTTACCCAGAAGAAATATAAACATAGGTCTACATGAAGACTTTACACATAAATGTGGACAGCAGCCTAATTTGTGGTAGCCCAAAAGGGAAACAATCCAAATGTCCATCAACAAGTGAATGGATAAACAAATTGTGGTTTATCCGTATAGCAGAATACCCAGCAATAAAAGCAATTAACTTTTGAATCTTAGAAAACCATGGCTGACTCTCCAAATAATAATGCCAAATAAAACACACAAAAATAAATATATTGTATGACTCCAGTAGTAAAAGGCTCCGCTGCTGCTGCTAAGTCACTTCAGTCGTGTCCGACTCTGCGCGACCCCATAGACAGCAGTCCACCGGGCTCCCCCATCCCTGGGATTCTCCAGGCAAGAACACTGGAGTGGGCTACCATTTCCTTCTCTAATGCATGAAAGTGAAAAGTGAAAGTGAAGTCGCTCAGTCGTGTCTGACTCTTGGCCACCCCATGGACTGCAGCCCACCAGGCTCCTCCGTCCATGGGAGTTTCCAGGCAAGAGTACTGGAGTGGGGTGCCATTGCCTTCTCCAAGTAAAAGGCTCTAGAAACTATTAATCTATAGTAAGAGTACATCAGTACTAGACAGAAGGTAAGAGGAGGAGAAACAGAGGGGAGTATTAAGAGATTACAAAGAGGCACAAGGAAATTTGGGGGGATGGTGGGATAAGTTCATTATCTTGATTTTTGGTGATAATTTCATATGGATGCCATGTATGACATCAAATTGCACACTTTAAATTAGTACAGTTTAAAAATAAATAAATTAGTACAGTTTATTATATATCAATTATACCTCAATAAAGTAAATGAGCAATGCTTATTAGGAGAAAAAAGGCTAAAGGAAAATAGATGTTATTTAAAAGAGAATAAGGAAATAGTATGTGATGAAAACAAAGAGGTGGACAAGGGCTAGATCATGAAGGACTTTCCAAGTTTAAAAATTGTTTTGCAAATGTAGATACTAATGGCAGAGAATCCATTTCAGGCAGCACATCAATCCCCAAACCTTTATTGTTCTTTCAGTCCAGTCTCCCCTGACTGCTTTTGTCCATTTGGTTATTGGGTGCCCTCCTTTCCATGCAGTCTGGATCCATTATTTCTCTGATCTCATCTTCAATTACTCTTCCGCTGGTTCGCTCCACTCAAGTCATCCTGGCCTCCTTGCTAGTCCTCAGACACACCAGGCATCATCCCAATGTAACTGAAAGTGCAGTCCAGCTGCTCGTCACTCAAATGCCAATATGAAGCAAGGTTGGCAGAAAAGAAAGTTTTTTATATTTTGGATGTTGGCAATGGGGGTGGCAGGTGGCGGGAGGGGAGTTCAGTAAAACAAGGTAGCTCACAGGCTATGGCTTTAGAATATTATCCATAGCCCTTGAGAAGGAGGTCCTTGATTTTGCTTAAATGACTATTTAGTCTTGTTGGATTCTTTTTATTTCTGCATTTTCTCACTTCTCCGATTAAACTTATTCTTTAGCTGAAGTTTTTTCCACAGACAAAAACAGGCTGAAGATATGGGAGGCAAAGACTATGTGTAGGCTCCTGCTCTGTTTCATCAACTCAAGGCCTTTGCAGCTGCTGTTCCTTCTGACTGAAACTGTCATCCCCAATCCTCTACTTGTCTCTAACATCCTTTGGGTCTTTGTTCATATATCACTTTCTCACTGCAGTTCAGTTCAGTTCAGTTCAGTCGCTCAGTCGTGTCCGACTCTTTGCAAACCCATGAATCGCAGCACGCCAGGCCTCCCTGTCCATCACCAACTCCCAGAGTTCACTCAGACTCACATCCATCGAGTCAGTGATACCATCCAGCCATCTCATCCTCTGTTGTCCCCTTTTCTTCCTGCCCCCAATCCCTCCCAGCATCAGAGTCTTTTCCAATGAGTCAACTCTTCGCATGAGGTGGCCAAAGTACTGGAGTTTCAGCTTTAGCATCATTCCTTCCAAAGAAATCCCAGGGCTGATCTCCTTCAGAATGGACTGGTTGGATCTCCTTGCAGTCCAAGGGACTCTCAAGAGTCTTCAACACCACAGTTCAAAAGCATCAATTCTTCGCACTGCAGCCTGCACCAAATACCTTATTTTAAAATTTTCTTCAAAAATGGCTCTCCTGTGCTTCTTTTGGGCTTGAATTTCTCCATAGTATGTTTCAGCATCTATCATATTTTTTTCTTTATTGTGTTTATTGCCCTCCATGAGAATGTGATAAAGGTACACTGAATATGTGTTGTGCTGTGCTCAGTTGCTCAGTCGTGTCTGACTCTTTGCGACCCTGTGGACTGTAGCCCACCAGGCTCCTCTGTCCGTGGGGTTCTCCCAGCAAGAATATTGGAGTGGGTTGCTATGATCTCCTCCAGGGGATCTTCCCAACCCAGGGATTGAACCTGTATCACCTGTGTCTCCTGCACTGTAGTCAGATTCTTTACCCACTGAGCCACCTGGGAAGCCCACACTGAATATACATTAGGCTTATTTGTCAAAGAACTGAGCATGAAAACAAATGTTTTATTTTACCTAAAGAAGTCGTGTCCAACTCTTTGAGACCCCATGGACTGCAGCCTATCAGGCTCCTCCATCCATGGGATTTTCCAGGCAAGAGTGCTGGAGTGGATTGCCATTTCCTTCTCCAGGGGATCTTCCCGACCCAGGAATCGAACCCAGGTCTCCTGCATTGCAGGCAGATGCTTTACCTTCTGAGCCACCAGAGAAGCCCAAAAGAAAGAGTACAGACAGGAAAACAAAAAACAGACTAAGTATTTTTTATTAAAAGGATTTAATACTGAAAATTGGTCACACATTTGTTGGAAAACTTGAGCCAAAAATGAAGTTAAAGTTATCTACAGGTTAGTAACTACAGGAAGGGGCTACAACTCCTAAGGCTGGGAGACCCTTCCTTCCCGCCTCCAGTCCCTCCAGTTCCATTCTCCATCCTTCTCCATCCAACTGTCTGACCCCCTGCATCAACAGGATCTCTTACTTCTGGCCTCCAGTTGGGTTTCAGAAGTGGGGTAACCTCAGCAAGATTTCTGGAGGAGGGAGTAAAGTTCAGGTATTTACTCTACCACCTCTCTCTCTGTTAGAATCCCCATCTGAATTAGTTAACGCTAATCCTTGCTGTGTGACTGTTTTTTACTCCTATGCTGTACTGAAGTGATAAGGAATGGGCTTTTGAAAAGAAATTTCTTTGTTTAGGTAGATAGATAGGTGATAGATGATAGATTCCACAGTCATTTTCTGAGCTCCATCTGCCTTTTGCACAGGGCATATGGGAAAAATAGAATGTGAATGTGATGAGAATCAATATCCTTGCATCTTCAAGTCTTTGATGGTGACTGTAGTCCCTGCAATTCCCCAGAGAAATGTTATTGTTATTGGTTCTCTACTATAGTATGTAGGGAATGTTTCGGTGGCTCCCACTTGTCCCTGTCTACCATAATAGAGCCCTCACTTCATAGAACAGGGAACCAACGTGAAATTCCTCCAGCTACAAAATATGTCTATTCTAATTATGTATTCAGAAATGGAGCAGAATCTCCTAAGGGTTCAGGGGATCCAGTGGTTCAATTGTGAGATATCCTGGATCCAAAAATTTAGGTATCATCTGACCTCTGTGTGTGTGTGCTCAGTCGCTCAGTTGTGTCTGACTCTTTTGGACCCCATGAACCGTAGCCCACCAGGCTCTTCTGTCCATAGGGATTCTCCAGGCAAGAATACTGGAGTGGGTTGCCATGTCCTCCTCCAGGAGATCTTCCCAACCCAGGTCTCCCAAATTGCAGGCAGATTCTTTACTGAAAAAAAAAAAGAAAAGTTTTTTTAACCAAAAAAAAAAAAAGTTGCCATGCCCTCCTCCAGGGGATCTTTCCAACCTAGGGATGGAACTGGGGTTTCCTGCATTGCAGGCGAATTCTTTACCAGCTGAGCTACCAGGAAGCCCATATTGTAACCTATCTACTCACAAAATTTCAAGAAAAATCAACTATAATATAAAAGAAGAGAAGAGAAACTACTTATACGTACTTTAATGTGTGTGTGTGTGCTCAGTCACTCGTCATGTCTGATTCTTTGTGACCCCATGGACTGTAGCCCACCAGGCTGCTCTGTCCAGGGGATTTCCAAGGAAAGAATACTGGCGTGGGTTGCCATTTCCTCCCCCTGAGGATCTTCCCGACCCAGGGATCAAACCCGAGTCTCCTGCACTTGTAGGTGTATTCTTTACCACTGAGACACCTGGGAAGCCCATTTCAGTGTGTAAATACACTTAAAAATAGAATGAAGCAGTCAGATCTTGTACATACCATGAGTGCAGTGCAGTTCAGTTCAGTTGCTCAGCCGTGTCCGACTATTTGTGACCCCATAAATCGCAGCACGCCAGGCCTCCCTGTCCATCACCAACTCCCGGAGCAGGCCCCAAGGAATGAATGTGTTACATATGCAAATTCAAAAACAAACTAAAGTGCCTGCAATCTGTGTCTTGAATTTGCAAAATGGTAAACAGCTTGGATAAAGTGCTAACCAAAACAAAATATAATCATTCCTTGATTTACGTGGTAGTTTCATTCCAGGAAAACTCAATGGGCAAAAAATACTTGCAAAACAGTCTTAGATTCTGGACTTAGAGAACTACAGACGAGTTCTCACCTAAGTAAATGATCTAGCAGCACATTTGAATTTTGTTTGGGAAATGGGTCAATATTTCACTTTCCAGGACAGTCACTCATGTTGATGCCGGGGGCTTCCCAGGTGCTCAATATACAAATTCCAGCAGGGGTCGCATTCACTTTGATCAAAAAATGCCTCCAGAAAATTCCCAAAGTAACCCCTAGAGGGCAGTATCTCCCCTTTGAGAATCTGATCTAGCCATTAAGTCTCTCCCTGGATTCTCAATTTTTTTGAGACAAATGGAGCTGCATCACAAGCAAAATAATTTACCCAAATTGAACTACATGTGCTGAGAGAGAGATAGTGGGGGTTTTGGTTTTGTATTCAACTTATTTTCTTACTTTTTAAATCAACTTGATTGTTATTGTTCAGTCGCTCAGTTGTGTCAGACTCTTTGCAACTCCATTTCACCAGGCCTCCCTGTCCTTCACCATCTCTGGGAGTTTGCTCAAAGTTATGTCCATTGAGTCAGTGATGTCGCCCAACCATCTCATCCTCTCTTCCCCCTTCTCCTCCTGCTTTCAACCTTTCCCAGCATCAGGGTCTTTTCCGGTGAGTTGGCTCCGCATCAAGTGGCCAAAGTATTGGAGCTTCAGCATCAACTTAGTTTTGACTTTTTTTTTTCCTTTATCTATCCGATTGATGCTTTTGAACTGTGGTGTTGGAGAAGACTCTTGAATGTCCCTTGGACTGCAAGGAGATCCAACCAGTCCATCCTAAAGGAGATCAGTCCTGGGTGTTAATTGGAAGGACTGATGTTGAAGCTGAAACTCCAATACTTTGGCCACCTGATGCAAAGAGCTGACTCATTTGAAAAGCCTCTGATGCTGGGAAAGATTGAGGGCAGGAGGAGAAGGGGACAACAGAAGACGAGATGGTTGGATGGCATCACCGACTCAATGGACATGGGTTTGAGTAGACTCCGGTGGTTGGTGATGGACAGGGAAGCCTGGCATGCTGCGGTTCATGGGGTCGTGAAGAGTTGGACATGACTGAGCAACTGAACTGAACTGATCTGACTCTTCAAGTAAAATTTTTTTTAATTGAAGTATAATTGATCACAATATTAATTCTAATTGATTATCAAGTATAATTGATAATCAATATTGTAGTTTCAGGTGTACAATATAGTGATTCAGAATTTTTGCATATTAAATTCCATCATAGGTTGGTACAAGATAATGGGTATAATTCCCTGTGTTGTACAGTGAATCCTTGTTGCTTATCTATGTTATATTAATATATGACTGTTTGTATCTGTCCATCCAATATCCCTAATTTATCCCTTCCCCTCCATTCTCCCCTTTAGTAATCATAAGTTTGTTTTTTATGTCTGTGAGTCTGTTTCTGTTTAGTATATACACTCATTTTTATTACTTTTTAGATTTCACATGCAAGTGATATCATATATTTGTTTTTCTCTGTTGGACTTATTTCACTAAGCATAATATTCTCTAGGTCCACCCATGTTGCTGCAAATGGCAGTATTTTGTTCTTTTTTATGACTGGGTAGTAATCCTTTGATAGACATTGTATCTTCCTAATCCAGTTATTTGTTGATAGGCATTTGGGAGGTTTGCCTTTTCAAATATTCACGTAAATGGAATCATTTAGTGTGTACACCTTTGTACCTGGCTTCTTTTGTTTAACATAATGGTTTTTTGTGGTTAATTCATGCTGTGTGCTTCAGTATATTGTTATTGTTGTTTATTATTATTGTATTATATGGATGTAACTCAATTTATTCACATGTTGTTTCCAGTTATGAGATACTATGAATAAAACTGCCACAAACACTAGGGAAGTCTTCATATGTACATATTTCTATTCTTGTAAGTAATTCTGCAACTATTTTTCCAAAATGGTTGTCCACGTTACATTCCCATCAACAATGTATTAGCATTCCAGTTGCTCCATATCCTTACCAACACTCATTATGGTCAGTCTTTTTTATATTAATCATGCTGGTGGTAGGTAATGACATCCTACTATGAATTTAATTTGCATTTCCCTGATGCCTAATGATTTTGAGCATCTTTCACGGGCTTATTGGCCATCTATACACCTTCTTTTGTAAAATGTCTATTTAAATATTGCCCACTCCATTATTACATTGCTTTTCTTACTGACTTGTAAGCCTTCTTTGTGTATTCTGGAAATGAGTCCTTTGTCAGATAAATGTCTTGCAAATATGAACAATAGCAGTTTAAATAAGCCAGGAGAATCCCTCCTTGAGCCAGTGGCTGCCTGAACAGGAGAAGGGATTTCTCCCAATCCCTACACACAGAAAATATCTGTCATTGAAGACATCACACTGCATTGTGTAATTCCACTGCATAGAGATATTTATCTTTCATTAAAATGGCCCCTAAAGATAAACAATCACTTACTTTGGTGTTATCACCAGGGAAACACAATGTGCTCCACTGATGGAGGAAACCTCACTATCTCTGTCAGTCTCCTGAAAGGCAATGTCCTGATTCAAGAGTAAGTTGAGAGTTGAGGTGGGCAGGGAAAAGAAGGGTGTGTGGGGGTGGTGTGTTTCAGGGTAGAGAGGACACACGTATGCCTATGGCTGATTCATACTGATGTATGGCAAAAGCCATCACAGTATCGTAAAGTAAATATCCTCCAACTAAAATAAATAAACAAAAATTTTTTAAAGAATTATTTGGCCCAAATGTGATTGTCACCTGGCTTTCAGACTTAAATGTAGCCCTGGCCCAGTACAAAAAGTCCACTCAACCATCTGCCATCAAAAACCCAGGTGGGGAAGGGGGTGGGGTGTCCCCCAATCCCACCCTGAGCCTCCTACAGCATCCATCATTTTAACTTTGTTCTTTTCCTTTCTTGTAAGCCGGAAGGGATCCATCTGATCAGCAGGATGAGAAACTCCTCTAACCTCCATTCTAACTGAACTCTACTCTAAACCCTGATGCATGTGAAAATACATATATATGAATATTACATATTTTGTATATGTGCACTATATATATCATGTAACTTTTAAAATATGTATATAATTTTTAGTGATTATATAAAATGTATATATCCATTCTGACAAAGTATGTAACAAAAGCTAACAAGGATTATGAAAAAGTGGTGAATATTTTGAAGCTCATCTATGTTTTATTTTTCCACAATGTGTTCTAAGCATATTATTCAAGTTATGAAAGTTTGAAATTTTTAAAGAAATTTCCAGAGGCATTTTAGTGCTAAAAATCTTGTTTTGGAAAACAAAGCACAAATGAAAATGTTCATGATACTTAGACAAGTTTAAAAAAACCAAGACACACAAAAAATGTACAATTTGACTCCATTTTATCTGTAAATCACATTTTTATGGATTTTTTTTTATATATATATGTATAGTGAAAATATTGACTTTTGCCTTCTTATTTGTGCTTCTCTGTTTTCTAACTTTTCTCCAGTGGACATGTATCATTTTTACAATAAGAAAAAAATGTTATTTAAAAAGTACAAAAAGGGGACTACCTGGTGTTTCTGTGTCTAAGACACTGAGATTCCAATGCAGGGGCCCAGGTTCATTCCCTGGTCAGGGAACTAGATCCCATGTGCTCCAACTAAGAGTTCACATGCCACAACCAAGATCCCGAGTGCCACAACTATTAATAATATCAAACAACTGTGAAAATTAAGTGAGATGATATATATAAAGCAGTTGGTACTTGCTAAAGGCTAACTGATACTATTATTATCCTTAACTCAGCCATTCAGTGACTCTTTGGGAATGTCTATGCTCTGAATAGTATGTCTAAGCACCTATATCAAAGCAAAACTTCCTCTCTAACATCCCCCACCTACTTGGCTCACCTTGCACATCTCCAGTGCCATGGAGCTCCCTTCCTCCCAACGTTTCCCCTTCACACTGGCCCGTCCTACCAATGGGTGGCTCCTATTTTACTTCAAAACTAGTCTTGACTTGAAGTCCAAAGCTTTAAGTCCAAGCTCTAGCTGTGTGCCTTGAGAACTGTGTGGCCTTAGACAAGTCACTTTGTCTCTCTGGGCTTGGAACCTCATTCATAAAGTATCTTGAGGAATCTTCTGCCCTAGAATTGCCCTGTTTCCTTGGCTTGTTAGATGCATCCTTGGGATTTAGGAGGTTGAATGTAGGCTTAAATGAGGGTCTGTTAGGATACCAGGTGGGAAATAGCCCTGCACGTGTGTAAACTTTAGAAACGTCTCATCTGTTTTGTCCTATTTCAGTCTTGGAAGGACAATGGCTGCCCTCTGACATGACTGAAAGACCCACAGCATCACTTCAGTAGAATTCCCACCAAAAATGCCAAAGCTGAAGCCAATCATAAGGAAACATCAGACAAACTCAAACTGAGGGACATTTCACAAAGCAACCGGCCTGGATGCCTCAAAACCATCAATGTCATGAAAGAATGAAGAACTGTTCCAGATTAAAAGAGATCAAAGGAACATGACAACTGAATGGAATGTGTGATCCAGGGGTTTTCTGTAGATAAAGATTAGACAACAGAAATTTGTGAATGTTAATGTCCTGATTTTTATAATTGTACTGTGGTTATGTAAGAAAATGCCTTTGGCTTCTAGCAAAAATCCAAAACTATTTCTCTATAAAAGGCTGTCATATCTGATATATATATATATATACATACACACACTTATATAAACTATATTTGTGGGGCTTCCCTGGTGGTCCAGTGGTTAAGAGTTCACCTTGCAATGCAGGGGACACAGGTTTGATCTCTGGTTGGGAAACTAAGATCACACATGCCACAGAGCAAATAAACCCACAAATAAACCCAAGAGTCCATGAACCTCAATGAAAGATTCCACATGATTCAACAAAAAGATCCAACACAGGACTTCCCTGGTGCCTCAGTTGTGGGGAATCCACCTGCCAATGCAGGAGACATAAAGACATGGGTTCGATCCCTGGGTCAGGAAGATTCCCTGGAGGAGGGCATAGCAACCCACTCTCATATTCTTGCCTGAAGAATCCCATAGACAGAGGAGCCTGGAGGGCTACAGTCCATGGGGTCTCAAGGAGTTGGGACTTAGCATGCCTGCCTATATTTATACATATATACACGTATACATAGAGGAGGAAATGAAAAGGTTACAGTGGTAAAATATTCATATTTGGGAAGTCTGGGTGAAAGATCTATGGGAAATCTTTGTACTGTTCTTGCAGATTTTCGGTAGGTCTGAAATTCCACGGAGAAGGCCAGTGCCGTGTCTCTCGCTCCGTAGACACGATAGTGGTTGCTGCAGCTTTCATTTGCTGAGCACTTATGAAGGGCCAGACAATCCACTCTGACCCCACAGCTACCCCACAAAAAGCTGTCATTGCGCCCATCTTGCACAGAAGGTCCCTGGTATCAGACAGGGGAAGTGACTCGCCCCACTGGCACAGCCTGTGGCCTATACGTGGCAGAGTATGAACTTGAGTCTGTCTGACTCCTCACTTAGAAATCATTACCATCTTCCCTCCAAGAAAAGTCACAAATTCCCTTGCACTATGTCTGGGAGTGTACAAAGAAAACACAGCTTCTGTATTCTTTGTAAAACAACTCGGGGAGGGTGAGAGGGAGGGCCGGGGAGTCTGAGTGCAGATCTAAATTTAGTTCAATCCAGTTTAATTCAACAATTTAAATAGTCTCCTGAGGTTTCTTGAGTTCTTAGGGACTTAGTCTCTTTGGTAAAATTTCTCGAGGTTTTGGATTCTTCCTCTGTCTCCCTGCTCCTCCCAAACACAGTGGCGGGGTAAGAGCGAGGAGGTTCGCTGGTATGGTGCTGGCCGGCATTCGCTGGAGTCTGGAGAGTTTGGGCCTGTCGTCGAAAACATCCACTGCTTCCCACTTAAGTCAAGTTGCTGGTGAACTGTTTTGGCCTCTCTCGGACTCACTGAGGCCTGGGGGAAGAACAGGAGACTGACCCCCATTCCATGTCAGATCTCTGTGGTCCTGTGGCCATGTCTGGGATTCTTATCCTCTTTCTAGGCTCTAGACACCATGCCCACCTCACCTCTACCACACTGGGTTCTAAAACAGGCCCACTGGCAATAGGTTCAATGTCTAGAGCACGGGTCCCCAATTCCCGGGGCCAGAGATTCGTGCCGGTACCAGTCCGTGGCCTGTTGGGAACCAGGTCACACAGCAGGAGGTGAGCAACAGGCTAGCAAGTTTCATCTGTGTTTACAGCTACTCCTGCATCGCTCACAATACTGCCAGAGCTCCACCTCCTGTCAGATCTTCAGCGGCATAATAAATGTAATTCACTTGAATCATCCCGAAACCAGCCCTTTCGTCATGCATGGAAAACCTAGTCTTCTGTGAATCTGGGCCCTGGTGCCAATGAGGTTGGGGACCTCTGGTCTGGACCACCCAGAAACTAAGGAAGGTGCAGGGCAAGGACTGATGTTCTGGTGGTATGCTTTGTTATTAAATAACGCATTGCTTCCCTCCTGGTTGGTTGGTAAAAGCTACCATCCCAAGCCCTCGGGTGTCTCCCCCTTCACTTGCAGCTTCCTGTGTCTGGTCCAGGGATTCCCAGATCCCTCTCATACCAGAAACTAAAGAGTTAACACCTTGCACAGCAGGAAGCCGCCAAGACTATCCTCAGGCTCCAGGCTTCAAATGTCTTCTGAGGTTAAGTACTTTAGGGGTTTGGGGGCAGGAACGGGCAGGTCTTGGTTTTTATTATTATTATTATTGTTTTTGGTTGTTCTGAGTCTTCCATGCAAATGGCACTCAGGCTTCTCTAGTTGCAGCTCACTGGGCTTTGTTGCCCTGCAGCATGTGGGGTCTTAGTTCCCTGACCAGGGATTGAACCCGTGTCCCCTGCATTGGACTTTGCTTTCAGAAAATCCTCATGGTCCTTTCCATCTGAGCAGACTCTTGAAATATTAACATAGAAGATAAACGAGCATAGAAAAATCCTTTCACTCTCAGCAGGCTCCACCCTTCAACCCAAATGTACTATCCCATTCTGAACACCAGAAGCTTGTTGTTAACTCTATTACTTACTAATTATTCCCATTACTTAACTCTTGTTATCATTACTATTAACTCTACCTTTCTTTTTTGCATCCCTTGTATAAACTCCTAACCTCCTGATAGTATCATTATCCCCATTTTACAGATGAGAAGTCTGGAAAGGCTTATGGAAGCTGAGTGATTTTTCCAGAATTAGAGTGAAAGTGTTACAGGCTGGACCGGAACCATTTACAGTGGCTATTAGAGCCCACTCTCCTTGGGCAATACACTTCCTTCCATCAACCATCCTTCCATCCCTCCCACACTCTGGACCTCCCCCACCCCTCACTCCAGCCCTGAGGGTGGCGAGGCAATGACAAGAGGACACAGCTGGCAGCTTGTATTTTACTGGAGGGCAAGGGTGTCAGTCCCAGAACCAGCTAGACCTTTTCAGTCTTGACAGGCTTGAGTCCATAAGGCAGACAGCACAAGGTGGCATCCGAGCACAGATGCATGTAGGTTTCATACTTCGTGCAGTAAGCCCGGCAGGCCCCTTGGCCGTTCCAGCACCGTTTGAATTCACTTCTCCCTATGCAGAGGAAGGCCCAGGGTCACAGAGCCACCCAGCGGGGGCAGGTTAGATCACTGGTCGCAGATGTTACTACAGAACAGGGTCACCGATTAGACCACCGGCCACAAGGTAGAACACATGCCCACTGTTAGCTCTTAGACTGTGCTCATAGAGCAGCCTTCAGGTCATAAATTGAGCTGTGACCACAGGTCAAGGGTCAGACTACAGGTAACAGGCTAGACCATGAGTCATAGATAAGACAACCTGTTACAGTTTAAACCACATTCTCAGTCCAGTTTAACCCATTCGTCACAATTTAGACCACTGGTTACAAGTCAAAGACGAATTTCTCGTCCACGTTAACCCACACCCCAAATACACTCAAAGCACTTTTCATAACAGCAGTATTAGATTACAGTTTGTCTTGTTATATTCCCAGTATATGAGTAAGGAAATTGAGGCACAGAAAGGTTAACAACTTTGTCCCAGGTCGCACAACCATCTGGCTCCAGAGTCCACATTTGTAACCATTATTCAAACTGTATTTTATACATAGGGACCTTTTTAATGTTAGGATTTAGTGAAGAAATTTCCCAAAAAATAGGCCATGAAAAAGTTAAGACTTTGGGTCAATATCCCTTCCAAGGGTTTTTGGTCATAGCATGGGGGATGAGGGGCAGCTCCTTCATTTATAAATTCAACAAACATGGGGCATTGGGAGTACACAGGGACAACGTGGCCATGCCCTCAAGGAACTGTCAGTCAACTGGGAAAAGGGGATTAAAACTCAAGCAAATATATACAATAAGTAGAGTTGCAGTAAGTGTCCTGAAATAAGTGATCAGGGTGCTGTGATGCAATTAGGACAAGTGTGGGAAGGGAGGAGAGAGGAGGACCACTTAGATGGGCCTGTTACAGCGCTATTTCCAGATATATGACCCAGAAACTCAAAAGAACTGAGGTTGAGTGGGAGGTGGAGGGGGAAAGCTTACCTGCCTCTCCCTGGATTAAAAGACATCCCAAGGAATCCTCCCATGATCCCCTGGGCCTACCCATAAGTGTTATTCAGCCCATTACGTCCTGCCAAGGTAGAGAATTTTACAATGATACAGAGCTGGTATCAAAATTTCTATGAGGCAAAGAACCCACACTCCGAAGGGGGCATGCAGTGCAATGGTTAACAGTTTGGTGTGAACCCAGCTCAGACTCCCTGGGTCCAAATCCCAGCTCTGCCATTTCCCAGATGAGTGACCTTGGCCTCAGATTCCTCATCTGTAGACCTCTCTTTCAGAGGGCACAGTGCCAGGCACACAGTACATGTTCAATAAATGGAAAGGTTTATCAGTATGACAGCTTAGAGAGTTGGAGCACCCAGGGCTCACTCTGGCCAGCCCCTCTGGTTCCAGATAAAGAAGGGGAGGGATTTTCCAGACTCCTCACCAGTAAGTGGTGGGTCTGGAACCAGAATGCAAGACCTTGACTCTCAGGGGAGGGCAGTTCCTACAACAACTGCTCTTCATATATCATTGCATTTCAACCTTCCAACAATCCTGAGATACAGAGGTTATTATTTTCTGCTCTATGATCTGCTGTCCTCTCCTCATATCTTGGACTTCACCCTTCTCCACTCTCCTTGTGCCCCTCGCCCTGGCCTCCCTGGCCTCCTCACCTCTCCTCCAGCACACCTATCGCCTCCTGCCTCCCTGGTTCTTCTGCTTGCAATAATCTCCTTTGTATTCTCACTGTAGTCAGATCTCTGCTCATGCTTCCCTCATATAAAAGATCTGAAATTCACTTCAAAATAGTTCACTGAGGAAGAAGCAGCAGATGAATAACAAAACAGCGCTGGTTCAAGTTGCTAACTGTTGAAGTTGGGTGATAGATACATGTGAGGTTTTATACTATTTTTTTTCTTTATGCTTGAAAATTTCTAAAAATAAAAAGGGTTCTTTTAAAAACACTACATTATTTTCTATTTTTGTATAAGTTTAAATTTTTCCATAATAAACAGATTTTTAACTTGCCTTGTTCATTGTATCACTCTCTCTACTTTCGTGTAAGCTTGAAATGTTCCAAAATAAAAAGCTTTTTAAAAAAAAAAAAAAAGGATCGGAGCCCTTTCTCACCACCCCATCAGCTTTTCCATCACTCTCCCCATGCCCCTGACACACTAGCCCCTTGTCTCGCTTTTATTCTTCATAGTACTTATCTCTACCTAACATATTATATGTTTATTTGGTTATTTTCTGTCTCTACTGACTAAAATATCAGCTCCATGAAAGCAAGAACCTTGTTTGCTTTCACTGCTTGATTCCCAGAAATTGTAATAGTGCCTGGCACACAGTAAATATTTTCATAATGAATATTTGTTGAGTGAATCCCATTTTTAAACTGAGGAAACTGAAGTGCAGTCTGATTTAACAACTCGCTCTAAACTGCCCAACAAAGTCAGTGGTGAGGCCAGAACTTAAACACTGATCCAGGCCTCCTCTATCCCCCAGCAGCTGAGAATCTGTCCTTCATTTCTATACACACATACACACACACACACATACACACACACACACACACACACACACAGGGTGATGTTACCTGTCGGCACATGACCCAGGACCAGGAGAGCCACAAGAAGCAGAAGCAGCTGTGTCATGGCCACAGGGCTCTGGAGGGGGCAGGGAACCACTGGGGAGAGCACAAGAGAAGAGGAACCAAGCTCACTGAGTCTTGCTGCCTGTGGATCAGCCTTTATCGGGCTGCAGATCAAGGCAGGGGTGTGGGCAGCAGGAGACCTAAGTGGGAGTCTGAGGCCTTGTGGGCCCAAGGATGTAGCTGGATCTTAGCCAGCTATGTGGGGAACTGATCAACCATACCATCTGCAGGTTGCTGAGCCCTGAAGCTGGGGACAGAATGTCTTGAAACAATGTCCTGGGGTCAGAACCTGGACAGCTTCCCCACCTGAGAGGTGGTCCAATAACCAGAGCTTGTTAGAAATGCAAATTCTCAAGGTCAATCCAAATTCAGTGAATCAAAAGTTCTGGGGGTGAATCCCAGCAAGCTACGGTTTAACAAGTCTTCCAGGTGAATTTACACACCACTAAAGCTTGAGGACCACTGAGATAATACATGTACAGAGCTCATAACAGTGGCTGGTACCTAGGCACCTGAGTTGCATCTTGAAAGATGAGTAGAGGGAAGGGTATTCCAGTCTGAAGGAACAGAATGTGGCTAAAAGAGTATTAACTAGAGCGAAGGGTTTGTTCGGAGAGACTAGAAATGGTGCTGCAGAGGACTGGAGCCAGAGCACAATGGCCTTGAATGCCAAGTTCAGGCTTTTATTTGGTAGGCAACTCTAAGTTTTGTAGCAACAGTGTAACCTGTTCGGACTGTAGTTTTGAATAAAGAAGTGAAAGTTGCTCAGTTGCAACTTTGCTTGCTCATATTCGACTCTTTGTGACCCCATAGACTATACAGTCCGTGGAATTCTCCAGGTCAGAATGCTGGAGTGGGTAGACGTTCCCTTCTCCAGGAGTTCTTCCCAACCCAGGGATTGAACCCAGGTCTCCCTCATTGCAAGCAGATTCTTTACCAGCTGAGCCACAAGGGAAGCCCAAGAATATCAGAGTGGGTAGCCTATCCCCTACTCCAGTGAATCTTCCCAACTCAGGGATTGAACTGGGGTCTCCTGCATTGCAGGCAGATTCTTTACCAACTGAGCTATCAGGGAAGCCCTTGAATAAAGAAACTGAAACCCAAAGAAGGGAGTGACTTGCCTAAGGCATACAGCAATAGAGTTGCAGAGATGGGACTCAAAGTTGTCTCACTCCCACTGGTCTAGTCTCACTGATGGTCTAGTGGCTAACACTCCGAACTCCCATTGCAAGGGGCCCAGGTTCAATCCCTGGTCAGTTGTGGACACAGCAGGGGAAGCAGAGGATGGGACGAAATGAGAAAGTAGCATTGACATATATACACTGCTATGTGTAAATAGATAGCTAGTGGGAAGTTGCTATATAACACAGGGAACCCAGCCTGGTGCTCTGTGATGACCTAGTTTAGGGGTGGGAGGGAGGTTCAGGAGGGAGGGCATATATGTAATTATGACTGATTCATGTTGTTGTACGGCAGAAACCAATACAACGTTGTATGGCAATTATCCTCCAATTAAAAATAAATAAATGAGTTTTACTCCAATTAAAAAAAAAATTCCCTGGCCAGGGAGTGAAAGTTGCTCAGTTGTATCCGATTTTGCCACCCCATGGACTGACTATACAGTCTATGGAATTCTCCAAGCCAGAATACTGTCATTCCTTGTGCCGCTCGGGATCTTTATCATTTGGACCCAGCTAAAGATCCCGAATGGCACAAGGAATGAAGATGGAAGATTCTGCAGGCCTCAACTAAGACCTGGAACAGCCAAATAAATAAATAAATGTTTTAAAAGTTGTGTCACTCCCAAACAATGCTGCACCACTCACAGCGCATCCTGTAGGTAGCAAATGGAAGTTTAGAGGGCCATACCACAGAAGGAAACCAGGCATGGGGGGCAGGGGCGTTCAGCATCTGCCCAAAGCCCTGCAGGGACTGAGCAAGTCTGCCAGGCTGCTGTGGGAGCTGCCTCGAGCTGGACACCTGGACCCCCTCAGCCATGATGATGAGGCCTATCTACAGGCACAGCCTGGTCCGTAGGGGGTCCACAAGCATACCTACCCCAGTCCATCACGACCTAAAAGGAAGCAGCCTGCTCAAAGACCCATGGATGGCCAAACCACAAGTTTCCTACAGCCAACTTCTCTTCTATATGAAGTTCACAATGTCACTTTTCTCCTCCTACAGGCCTAGGAAAACTGGAAGGGGTGAGGAGGAGCACAGACCATGATAGAAAGGGACAGTACACAGAGATCTGAGTGCCAGGCTCAGGTAAGCCACACTATGTTAATCCTTGTAGTGTGGTATCAGGATTAAATGAGTTAATAATCTAGGCAACGTGATCAAACTATGCTAGGCACAGCACAAGAGTTCAGTAAGGACTTCCCTAGTGGACCAGTGGTTAGCAATCCGCCTGCCAATGCAGGCAACACAGGTTAGATCGCTAGTCCAGGAAAATTCCACATGCCACAGAGCAACTAAGTCTGAGCTGCATCTCAACTACAGCTCTAGAGTCGGAGCTCTAGAGTCCTCAAGCTGCGACTCCTGAAGCCTGGGAATCTAGAGCCCATGCTCTCCAACAAGAGAGACCACTGCAGCTGGAGTTGCCCCAGTCTCCACAACTAGAGAAAGCCCACATACAGCAGCGAAGACCCAGCGAAACCAAAAATAAATAAACACTTTTTTTAAAAGGTTCAGTAAATATTCATCAAGTAGGGGACAGCCATTCTTCCAGGCATAGGACAGCCCTAGTTGCATAAGGGGCGCTTACTTTAGAATTTGTTGAATGAATGAATGATCAAAACAAGACATTCAGAACCCTGCAGGGCAGAATTCTTGGGCTCCCTCCGCCCCCCAAACCCCCTTCCAAAATTAATTCTCCATCCAAAGCGGGGTCCATCAAAGTGGGGTCTATGAACTCTGCATCAGGCTCAGTTAGCCTTCTGTTTAAAATGCAGATGTTCAAACCTCTCTACAGGACTGCTGAATCTGTCTTTCTTGCATAGTGGGACCAGGAATCCGAATATTTAACAAGTTTCCCAAGGGGTTTTTGTGAAAGCTAAACGACCGTATAGCCAAAGCTATGGGTTTTCCAGTAATCATGTACGGATGTGAGTTGGACCATAATGAAGGCTGAGCTGAAGAATCGATGCTTTTGAATTGTGGTGTTGGAGAAGACTTTTTTTTTTTTTTTTTTGGCTGTGTTTTGTCTTAGTTGCTGCAAGGGCTTTTCTCTAGTTGCAGTGGCCAGGGGCTACTCTCCAGTTGCGGTGCACGGGCTTCTCATTGTGGTGGCTTCTCTTGTTCCAGAGTATGAGCTCTAGGGCAGAAAAGCATCAGGAGTCAGTGGCTTTCGAGCTCTAGCATGCTGGCTCAGTAGTTACGGTGCATGGGCTTAGCTGCTCCACACCAAGTGGGATCTTCCCAGATCAGGGATCAAACCCAAGTCTCCTGCCTTAGCAGGCAGATGCTTTACTACTGAGTCATCAGGGTAGCCCTGGAGAAGACTCAAGAGAGTCCCTTGGACTGCAAGGAGATCAAACCAGTCAATCCAAAGGAAATCAACCCTGATTACTCACTGGAAGGACTGATGCTGAAGCTGAAGCTCCAATACTTTGCTAACCTGATATGAAGAGTGGACTCATAGGAAAAAGACTCTGATGCTGGAAAAGACTGAACGCAAAAGGAGAAGGGGGCAGCAGAGGATGAGCTGGTTAGATAGCATCATCAGACTGGACATGAATTTGAGCAAACTCTGGGAGATACCTGGCGTGCTACAGTACATGAGGTCGCAGAGTCCCGCATGACTTAGCAACTGAACAAGAACAACAAAGAGTTGGTCGCCCCATTGCTGGAGTGGATAGATGTGGATGCAAAGTGGATCCAGGATCAGGAATCTGGGACCCGTGTCCTTCCACTCTCTTATTCCCCCCTCCCTGGCAAAGAACTTAAAGCGATGGGTCAGCGGAGTTCTGCAAAAACTCATTCAGCAGCCAAAGCCTTGGGGCGGAGACCCCGGGGCTGCCCTAATGGGGCGGGGCTGGACGGGGCGGGGTCGCGGCTCCTCCCCGGCCCGGGAAGCTGGGCGGGACCCGGTCGAGGGGCTGCGCGGCGAGGCATTGGTACACCCTGGAGCACCGGGCAGCTGCGGCCGCCGAGGACCCTGGATCCCTCCCCACTCCAAGGTAAAGGCCCACCCAGTCCGCCACCAACTTAGTCGAGTTGGAGCGGAGTTCTCCAAGGCGTCTGTTGGCGGGGGGAGAAGGGCGGAAGAGTTCTGCCGAACAAGCTGGGAGGAGGAGGGGGCCCTCGAAGCCCCCCGCTGGGTGAAGGTCCCCGGATCTGGGGTCGGGAGAGCTAGATAGCCTGGGAACCCTCCAGGGATCTGGGGACTCACACCCAGGACCCTCGGGACTAGGTAAGCTCGGACTCTGGGAATGCTATGCCCTCCTGGGCTTTGTGGGTCTCCTCTCCACCCCCCCTCCCCTCCGGGACCCCTTCTTGTCACCAGACCTGGGGTCTGGCTGCCTCCGAACCCCGCCCTCCTACAGCAGCTGGAGGCCGTCGTGCCAGTCGCTCCTGAATTTTTCACGGAGGGGGCGGGCCGGACACGCTGTTCCCATGGCACCGGGGCTCTCATGTTTCAGCCGGAGGGAAACCCCCCACCCCGACCCCCAGTCTTTGGCAGTACGGATTTGTCCTCCCGGGCCTCTTCCTCAGCTCTCCTGGGATGCAGCAAAAATGAATTCCCCACCCCACCCCCGCCCCCAACCAAGGGGCTCTCCACCCTCCTTGTACTCCCCAACCCCAATCCAACCGTGAGGAAGCGGAGGAGGGGGCAATTCAGGTGTCTTTCATGAACATGGGTCTCCTGTTCTGAATGCGGGGGGTTGCTCTGTGTGCATGCTTGTGTGGACATCCTGTCTCCCTGCTGCCCTTCTGCCTGTGTGTCTGGGGGGAGTGGGTCGTCCTCAAAGCATAGGAAGTGACCTCTGGGAGTGTATGCATGTGTGTGTTCACGCGCACTCACCCCTCCTAGCCTGACCCAAGTTCACTCTGGGCCTGAAGCCAGAAAGCCCCCATCTGGAGGATCTGAGGTGCCGCCTCCTCCCATCTGAACAAAAAAGGCCTCTGGAGGAAGCCTGAGCAGCAGTTCATCAGGACACTACAGAAGGGGCTCAGAGCACCTCACCTGGCTCACCACCCACTCCCACTTCTTGCAGAAGGAAGGAAGGAAGGAAGGAAGGAAACTCCCCTTCCCAAGGATGACCCTAAATACTCAGCAAGAAGCAAAGACCCCCGTGCGTCGCCGAGCCAGCACTCCACTGCCCCTGTCCGCCCGGGGCCACCAGCCTGGCCTTCTGGGCACAGCACCTTCTACACAGTCCCAGCATCCCCGACTGGGCCAGTCAGTCTCCCTCAACGCCCCTACCCGGCAACCTTCACCTGCCCCCAACGGCTGGTCCTCTGAATCCAGCGACTCTGAAAGCTCTTGGGAGGCCCTGTATCGCGTGGTCCTGCTCGGAGATCCTGGTGTCGGGAAGACCAGTCTGGCCAGTCTCTTTGCAGGGAAGCAAGAGAGGGACCTCCACGAACAGCTGGGAGGTAGGGACCCTGTGGGCTGGGCTGGGCTGTGGTTGAAGAAGTCAAATCCCTGTCATTTGGGACATACGGCTGCCAAGAACCTTTGTACAACTCCTGCCCTGCTCAACCCTAAGGGACGTCATTCAACCAGGCTGTGAAGTGAATGAGGCCCCCTAGAGCTGTGCAGGGCATAACCCACACAAAGATATATAGGAGGGGGAATTCCTTGAATAGTGGCTGAGAAGTTTGCTAGTTTCTCATGGTGTGTGCTTCATTTTTCTGTCATAAGGGAAGCAATTCTGAGTTCCACAAGTCCCAGTTATAAAGAAACAGTGGATTTTCTCCCAATTCTCAGATCCTACCAGCCCCACAGACAACCATCCATGTCCACCATGACCTGCAGCCAAACTGAAATCCTGCCCAAAATGGAAACTCCCAAATTCTAAGTTTGGGGCCCTGGGTTCCTCTATTCCCAAGAGGCACAGTGAACTGAGAGGGCTGGGGGTCCTAGGATGATGGGAATCAGGGACAGGACAGAGGAAATGAAGATGGGTCCCTTCAGGGCTGGTGGAAAGGACCCAGGATGAGTGTGTGTGTGGAGTGGTCAGGGGGAGGGGAGGCTTAACGGCAGAGATGAGGTGGAGATACTCTGACCAGGCTCTTTCTCCAGCCTTGGTCGCCCAGAATGAAAACCTATATGAAAGGTCTATACGTGTACACTGGTATGTATAACAGATGGGGAGACGGAGGTCTAGAGAGGGTGACGTGATCTTTTCTTGAAGCACACGCTAAGCCAGGGACAGAGCAGGACTGGGAGAATTCCCAGCCCCACTTTAACCCCACGGCTCCACATCCGTTCAGTCGAACCAACCAACAAACGCTTTCTCAGCACCGACTGTGTGCCGGGTACTGTGCTGGGAGCTGGGGAGCCAGGACTCCTCCTGGGCTTGTTGACCCGTCAGGAGGAACAGACGTCAAACAAGTATAGTGAACACTTCAAGGAGAAGTGGAGGGCGCGATGTGACCCAAAAGAGGGGTTAGGAAGGGCTGCACCCTCCCCCAGGCCTGCGTCTCCTCCCTGAAACCCGGCTTTCTTCTTTTGCAGAAGATGTGTACGAGAGGACACTCACAGTGGATGGAGAGGACACCACGCTGCTGGTCATGGACACCTGGGAGGCTGAGAAGCTGGTATGGCACAGCAGGCAGGATTGGGGGGGAGGGGTGCTGAGGAAGATCTCCTGGAGATATGGCAACCCACTCCAGTATTCTTGCCTGGGAGAATCCCATGGACAGAGGATCCTGGTGGGCTACAGTCCCTGGGTCGCACAGAGCCCGACACGACTGAGCGACTAAGCACAGCAGCAGCGCTAAGGCTAGTACCAGACTCCTGTCTTCTCGTAGGACACCACAGAGCAGGGACAGGGCAGGGCCCATTAAACCACAGCTCCTCAGCAGCACCGAAGCCAGAAGAACCTAATGACCTTGACCCTCTCTTCCCAGTCTATTCACCCCCTCCTGATAGCATCCCAGGATGTGCTTCTAACCCTGCAAACCTCCTCTCATGAGCACCATCATCCCACTTCACCCACTCACATTGCACAGAGGAGGGAACACCCCCCCACACCGCCGTTCCTTTGTCTTACATACAGGCTTTCTGCAATTGGCTTACCCTCTCTGAGCTTCAGTTTTCTCACCTGATAAATGGGTGGATCATTCCTGCCTTCCTTACCAGCTAGTTTTTTTTTTTAAACATACTTACGCAGTTTCACAGAGATAAGCACAGTTTGGAGCATGAAAAAATTGGTGAACACGAGTGAAGAATTGGCAATAAAGATAATTCTTATTAATCATAACTTGGTTGCTAGTGAAAAAAAGGACACCAAGGATGTCCCTTGCTAGCCCATTCCAAAGCAGGAATGGGCTAGCAAGCATCAGCCAAGGACATGTCCCCAATATGCTTTTCTTAACTTGTTGGGAGTTCTTTTCTGCTTGCTATACAGGTATGCTCACTGTAGAACCCTGAAGAAATACAACTAAGCAAAGAGAAGGATCCAAAAATCACCTGGATCCCATCTCTATAAGGGGTAGGCCCCTCCCCCAACACTCAGGGAGGCCCTGTCCACAGAGTGGGGCTTTAGAGGGACAGTGTTGGGTCATTGACAAGAATGGCTGACAGCTCCAGTGATAGGCCCAAATTTAGGGATGAAGGAGCTATGGGACCAATTCCTTTTCACCAGCATAAAAGGAAACCCAGGTCCAAATGAACATCATAAGAATGATGATGATTCTCTTAAGAGCAGCTGATACTGATGGAGCACCCTCTTCCTGAGTGTCAGCCCCAAGTGCTAAGCACTAGACATGTATTTTATGATATTCGGTCAAGACAAAAACTTGAGTAAGTGTACTTCTGATTCTCATTCTATTGATGAGGAAATCAAAAGCTCAGAGAGGTTAAGTAACATGTCCAAAGTTCTCAGATAGCAAGTAGGATTCAAATTCAGATCTATAAGACCCCCAAGTTTGCACTCTTTTTAAAAATATTTGTTTATTTATTTGACTGTGCAATGGCTTTCTCTAGTCACAGCGAATAGGGCTACTCTTCTTTGCAGTGAGTGGGCTTCTTATTGTGGTGGCTTCTCTTGTTGTGGAGCACAGGCTCTAGTTTGCAAGGGCTTCAGTAGTTGTAGCACACAGGCTCAGTTGCCCTTCGGCCTGTGGGATCTTCCCAGATTAGGGATCAAACCTGTGTCACCTGCATTAGCAGGCAGATTCTTAACCACTGGACCACCAGGGAAATCCAAGTTTGCGCTCTTATGCATTAGGACTGCCCCTATCTATCCCCACTGGGAGCATCACCTTCTGAACCTCCATCCAAGGTTCTACTCCTTCACTTGTTCATTCAGAAATACTGGCTGGTCCACACCTCAGCCAAGGCAAGGGGAGGGCCAGGTGTGCAAGGCCCACCCCAGGGTCTGATCTTGGGTCCCTGCAGCCCCATTGCACATGGCCACCCTTGGGGTCATCCACGTGGCAGCAGCCTTCTGGGTCCCACATACTTCTGCCCCAGTGGAAAGCCTTGGGGATCCAGTGACTGATTCATACCCCAAGCTTTTTATTAAATAAAGAATAGAGGGAGGGAAGGAAAGAGGGAAGAGTGAGAGAGGGAGGGAAGGAGGGAGAAAGAAAGAAACCTTGGTGGATACATACCATGGACCAGGACACTGGAGACCCAGGAGTGAATAAAGCAGACGTGTCCTCTGGCCTCATGGAGCTCACAGACTGGGGTCTGGGGTCTGGTATCACTTTTTGGATACAGTTGAGAATCCTATGGGGCAGAGTCCAGGGAGTTAAGAAGAGTGATCAGACTAAGAGTCCCACGTGGGAGACAGAGTAGGAAGAATACTGGACTAGGTGGCAGGAATTGCCCAACTGTTGTGTGGCCTAAGAAAGTGTTTTCTTCTTGTCTGGCCCTTGGTTTCCCTGCAGATTCCCTGGCCAGTGTCTGTGAAGGCATTTCCCAAAGAGGGTCCATGCAGCAGCAGCCTTATTGAAATAAGCATCCATTCTTTCCATCCTTGGGCTAGACGATATTTTTATATATCAGAGAGGCAAAATCTGACAGGATTGGGAGGGCTGTTGGCTCAACCAGTAGTACTTTAGCCTTGCTGTCCATCAGGGTCACCTGGAGGGTATTAAAAATCAGAGTCTCAAGTCTCACCCCAGACCTAATGAAATAGAACCTATAAAAGTAGAGTTCTGAATCTACATTTTTAATCAACCCTCAAGGGGTTCTTACCTACCAATCCATGTACCAATCAGCTTTTGTGATCCTAACACATAACAAATCCTTCATAAATAAATATGTGCAATGAATGAGTGAATGGTCGAGACCCACCCTCTTATTCTACAGATGAAAAAACAGACTCAGAGAGAGAAATGAACCTGTCCATAGTCAAAGCTAAGAACCCAGAATAAGAACCCACATCTGTCTGACTCAGTTCAGAGTTATCTGGGAAGGATCAGTATGACCGTTGAGAACTTACCTGCTTTGAGAATAATGAATAGTGATGCCTCCCTACTTATCTACCTTATTTGGTTATCAGAAAACTTTCCTGGCTTCTTTGGCCCTAACAAACAAGGCTTCCATCACACTCTGCATCTCCCACTCCTGCCCACCACCTCCCCTCCTGCTCAGCCTGCTCAGCCTTTCTAACCCCACTTACCAGTCTACTTGGAAGCCCTCTCAACTCTGCCCAGTTGAGCTCTTCTGGTCTACCCCTGCCTCAAGCCCCCTGGTTCCTACAGCCACTTGCCTATGCCTCTCTTAATGGTACTTATCACACTGCATTATATCTCTATTTCCATAGCATCCCTTCCTGATCATGAGCTTTTGGAGGGCAGGAACTGTGTCTTATTAAACACGTAGAAAGCTCGTACCCAGGTGGTTCAGTCTGAGTGCTGTCCCTGTCAAAAGACCATCATCCAAAACAGAATATCAAAATTATTTCAGTTCTTCCCTTTCCTTGTCAAACATCTTGAAAGGACTCCACTTTTTAAAAGGCCGCTTGCCTCTCACCCACCCCCTTTCCTCACACCCACCGTTGCTCCTCCAACTCTCCAAGACTATCCAGAAAAAGTCCTCCCCCGGAAGACAGCCTTCTGTCCTCACTTCTCTCCCTTCCTTTCTCTCTTAACTCTGGACTGCAAAAGGTCAAAAGAACTGTCCAGCAAGACCAGCCCCTCCTCAAACCAGACAAAAGAGCTGAACAGGCAAAGCCAGAATGCTCCTTAGAAGGAACAGGAACCAAATAGATCTTTTGTCTCCAATGTTCTGCCTATGTGTGTGTGAAAGTCGCTCAGTCATGTCCTACTCTTTGTGACCCCATGGACTGTAGCCAGGCTTCTCTGTCCATGGAATTCTCCAGGCCAGAATCCTGGAGTGGGTAGCCTTTCCCTTCTCCAGGGGATCTTCTCAACCCAGAGATGGAACCCAGGTCTCCCGAATTGCAGGTGGATTCTTTACCATCTGAGCCACTAGTGAATCCCAAGAATACTGGAGTGGGTAGCCTATCCCTTCTCCAGCGGATCTTCCTGACCCAGGAATCAAACCAGGGTCTCCTGCATTGCAGGCAGATTCTTTACCAGCTGAGCTACCAGGGAAGCCCCTCTGTCCCGCCTATAGAAGGAATTGATGAATGAGAGAATGGAGCGAAGTAGTGCCATTAGTCAGATGTTTCAAGCAGAGAAACTGCAGCTCAGAGAGGATTGGTGGTTTCCCATGGTGACTCAGGAAATCATGGCAGAATTTGTCCCCCAATCTGTCCAAAGTATAAACCTCAGCCCCATCCCACCCATTAGACCATCCCAGTCTTCCTTTCTCAGCTAGGGCCTCAGTACCCTCTGATTCCCTGCCCTGCAGGAGGAAAGCTGGAGCCAGGAGTCGTGCCTGCAGGTGGGCAGTGCCTACGTCATCGTGTACTCCATCGCAGACAGGGGCAGCTTCGAGAGTGCCTCTGAGCTCCGCATCCAGCTGCGGCGCACACACCAGGCGGACCACGTGCCCATCATCCTGGTGGGCAACAAGGCAGATCTGGCGCGCTGCCGAGAAGTCTCCGTGGAAGGTGAGCCCTCCACCCTCCTTCTCCGCCTTTCTCTCAGCCCCACTGTCACTGTCTCCTCCAGTGCTCTTCCTCTCAGTAATTCGTGCTCCAGCCCCTACCTCCATCCCACCCCACCCCATCCCCTGGCCACCACATCTATTTGCCTAAACCTGAAAGCTAAAAACCATGTTTGCCTCTTCTCTCATTCCCTCTAACCAGTCCCCAAATCCTGTCAAGTCCACTTCCCTTAACCCCACATTCCCTCCCCCTGCCATGCCCACAGCCTCTGCCCCATCCTGGCATCTCCACTCTAGCCTGGGCCAACCCCTATATGTCTCTGTCCCCATTCCGTGGGTTCTCCTCACCAGTTGCCGGAGTTCTCCAGAACTAGAGCGGACTTTGTCACTTCTCTGCCTAAAAGTTCCCCTGTGTGCCCCAGTGCCCTTAGTCAGAGACACAGTTCACCAGGCATGACAGGCCCAGTGCCTGTAAGCTTTCAGGGACTTACATCTGAGACCGGAAAAAGACAAATTATTGGCTCCAAAATAGTTAGAAAATTATACATTCAAATTTCACAGAGCTTTGTCTGCAAAACATAATATTTGTCAGCCAGCAACTGCAAACCAAAATGTTTAATGTTATATTTAAATTGTATTTAAAGTGGGATAGAGAATATTTTAATATGATTGATGTATCAGATGAGACAGATACAGGTCTTTCTCAGGGTACTGAGACCCTGGCTGAGGAAGAAGGGCTGGAATGATCTAACTAGTAGGATGGGAATGAGGTTTATACTTTAGACAGATTGGGGGGCAAATGCTGCCATAATTCCCTGTGTCACTTTGGGAAAATCCCAAGATACAGATCTTAAAATGGCCCTACTCATTGGGCAAAATCTAAAAACTATGGAAACAGACCCAGAGCAGGAAAGCCAGTTCCACAAGGTCACCAGCCACTGAGGACTAGACCTCAGGGCCCTACATCCAGTCCAGTGGCATCCTGCAGCTGGAAGACCATATGCTTTATAAGCAGACATCCCAAAATTCAGCAACATGCCCCCCGGGAGACTGTGTTAAATTGCAGGTTCCAAGCCTTACCTACAGAATCAGAATCTCCGTGGCTGGGCTCAGCAATCTTGCATTTTAACAAGCTCCCCCAGATAATTCTGATGCACAGATTAGACCCCTTCCCTGGCATTCAAGACTTGTGGGACCAAACTGCTCCCAACCTCCCTGTCTTCCCAGCCTCATTTCTGCCACCAGTATCAATCACTAGCCTGTGAACTAACTCCTCAAAGCCAGATTTATGTCTGAGTCCTCTGGCATGGAGCACGAGGTATGGGGAAAGGAAAAACTGTGCTTCCTGCTTGAAATTGACCACACCTTCTGCTACCTTTATCTCCTTTTTCCGGTTGTGGCTCTATCACGTCTTATCTGACCCCGCCCCCTCAGAGGGCCGCGCCTGCGCTGTGGTATTCGACTGCAAGTTCATCGAGACGTCAGCCACGCTGCAGCACAACGTAGCGGAGCTCTTCGAAGGCGTGGTGCGCCAACTGCGCTTGCGCCGCCGGGACTGCGCAGTCGGGGAGCCGCCCGCGCCCAGACGAAGGGCGAGCCTAGGGCAGCGTGCTCGACGCTTCCTGGCTCGCTTGACAGCCCGTAGCGCACGCCGCCGGGCTCTCAAGGCCCGCTCCAAGTCCTGCCACAACCTGGCCGTGCTCTGAGGCCGCCCACCCGCCCTCCAAGGGGTGACGAGACACTGGGGTGCGTTCTAGGCTCCACTAGCACCACCGAGGGGCAGAGACTTGGTGGTTCGAGTGTGTATCGTGGGTCTTGGCCGCCCGCTGCCCCAAGGGACAGAGCATCACCCCAGCCACAGCTTCACGGACCTCTCTGCCCTAGGGAAGTGATGGACAGACTAGGGAGCCAAAGCCTAAATTGGGTTTTTTATGCGGTGGGTATCTTTTTGTTAAAAAAAAAAAAAAAATGCAAAAAAACAAAAATCGTTTTTGTCCTTGGGCTCTGGCCAACCCTCAGAAATGCCCCCCACAATAAACCACACCAAAAGGATCTCCTGTTTGAGTGCCCAGACCTCTTCTTTGGGGCTCGTCCAGGTGTCTCCATGTCCTGCTTGCCCATGTACACAGGGCTGCAGACTGGGTTAGCCTGCTGATCTGGGTATCAGGGTAGGGGCTTCCCTGGTGGCCCAGAATCTGCATGCAATGCAGGAGACCCGGGTTCGATCCTTGGGTCAGGAAGATCCCCTGGAGAGGGGAATGGCAACTCACTCCAGTTTTCTTGCCTGGAGATTTCCACCCATGGTATCCCAACGAGTTGGACAGGACTGAAGGACTAACTTTCACTTTCTGGGTGTCAGGGTTAGTCAGTAAGATCACTGGACAAATTGTATATTCAGGCTCCTCCCGGAACTGCTGGGCACAGCCCCTGCCCCACAACTCTGAGGGAGACCTAGTAGAGTACAAACACCCACAGTTCAGTGTGATAACCTCCAGTTTTCTCATTAATCCATTTTTTAGTTTAAATCCACAAAATATTCTCTGAAAGGAATTTTAGCCTGCACCCTAGCAATATAATAGCTGGTGTTTGTTGGGAGCTGACTGGATACTAAGCTGTCACAACAATTAATCTTCACAACCCATGTTTAACTAGTTAGAAAACAGACGAACAAACTGAAGGCTTATGCTGCAGATCACGCAGCTGCTGTAAGTGAAGTTGCCAGAATTCAATCCAGGCTTGTGAGACTACAAGGCTGGGCCCAACTTATCCATAGTTCTCTTGGTGGTGGTGGTGTTCAGTCATTAAATCATGTTCAGCTCTTTGTGACCCCATAGACTGCAGCACGCCAGGCTTCCTTGTCCCTCACCTCTCCCACCGTTCTCTTGGAGAATGTGACAAAAAACTATAGACTCTCAGGGAAATGGACTTTCAGACACAAGTTTTGCATACAATATAAAGGGGGTGGGTGGGCTCCATGAAATTCAATCCGTTAATCCCCAGGATGGACCCCCCAATGTAATCCAACTCACTCATTTTTGCAGCTGTGGAAATTGAAGCCCAGACAGGGGAAGTGAGTGCCCCGGAGCCACCCAGCCAGTGAGAGTAAGGACCAGACCCCAGAGCCCAGCCTTCTCCTACGTCTGTGTGACAAGTAGGAGGGAATGAGGCATCCAGTCTGGCTGGGGATGGGCCTTGGGGGTCAGGTCAGGAGTTTCCAGCCTAAGGGAAATTGGTGTCACACTACTTTGAGAGGAGAACAAGATGCAAACGGTTTGGACCATTGTGTCCCTGATGCCTGACACCCCCTGCCCCCGTCCAGCTGCCTGCTCAGATGCCTCAGCCCCGCATGTGGGCCAAGTCCCTGCTGCCAGGACACCAAAGCACAGGGAGGCGAGCCACCATGTCCTCCAGCTATGACCTGCCCCCACCCCAATCTTGCCGGTGGGCAGTGATGGCAAACTTTCCTGTCCCAACCTCAGCCTAGGGAAGGGAAAAGGAGGAGGGTCTTCCCCCACCCCAAGCGGTCTCTGGAGGCCTGTGGTCATGGGGGAGGGGCTATCCTTGTGGAAAGTTGGCAGAGGCAGCCGGCAGCAGGCGGGAGAGTGGAAAAAATGATATCAAACCCGGAAAAATGCAGGCCGGATGGAGGGCCCAAGCCGGCCCTGGGAGGTGGGAGGGAGGGAGGGAAGGAGGAGGCCCCACAGACGGAGAAAAGAAGAGGGGCTGGGGAGAGAACACAGGAGCTGGTTTGGGAAAACCTGGGGACAGTCACCACGATTCCTTCTTTTCTTCATCCACAGATATTAATTGAGGGCCTACTAGGTACAGGGCAGAGTGCCAGATTCTAGGGAGACAGTGGTGAACAGAAGGACTAGGGTGTTACTCCCTGGAACACACTAGAAAACAAGTATACGTTTAAAATAATTACAAACTGATAAGGCGCCAAAAATCAGGGTGGTCATGAAAATAATCCTATTCTCTCAATTCACAGATGGGGAAACTGAGGGCCAGAAAGCAAGAGGAAGCTACTCAGATTGTGGAGAAAAATTGTTGAGACCAGGATTAGGGGGAGGAAGTGGAGGGAAAAATAAAGCAGTGCAGACTGCATACAAGGTTGGGTATGCAGTCAACACGGCAAGACAACACAGTGCGGGAGGGCATGGACCCTAAACCAGGGGTTCGGTGTTCAGCCCCTGCCCCCCTCCATCCCTCTGTGCCTTAGTTTTCCCATCCATAAAATGAGATTCATGCCAGTTGCTTCCCTCAGGATTGATGGGCGGATTAAATTACTTAAGACGTGTAAAGGACTTATAACAGTTCCTGTGTCTAGGAAGATTCAGTAAATGCTGGTTCTTACTATCATATCTTAAAACCTTAGGGAAAAAACCTGTGTCATCGTAGGAGATTACTACTCATCATAGTAAATATTTGCTGAATCGATTTATTAACCAATCTGTAAAGGGGCCTTTTCAATCCCAATCTCTCGGATTCTAGGAGTCTGTGAATAAGGCATGGCTGGGAAAGCATGCCAGAAAGCCACAATATTCCTCCCAGGGACATAGCCTATGACAGTTTAGAAAGTTCTTTCTCAGACATAAAAACAAACCAAAAAAAAAAAAAAACAAAACCCAAAAGCTAACTTTGTTTTAGCTCTTTCTATGTAGTAGGCCCCATGTTCCATATTTGGTATGCATTTTCTCATTTCATCATCACCATCTACTTAATAGTTATCATTAAGTAACATAACAGATGAGCACATTGAGGCTAAGAAAGCCAAAGAAATTTGTCCAAGGCCACACAGCAAGAAAGGGTAGTCAGGATTCACAACCAGATAAGTTGTCAAGAGGCAAGTAGGAACTGCCATCTTCAGTGTACATATGGAGAAACGGAGGCCCAGAGAAAGGAAGATTGCCCAAGTTTACGTAATAAAAACAGAAAACAGTTCCTTCACTCTTATCATGTATCGGGTACTGTGCTAAATGCTTTTCATACAGTAAATCCTCAAAACGGGTCATATCACCATTCCAGTTTTCAGATGGAGAAACTATAGCAGAGAGAGGTTCAAACCCTGCCAGGGTTAAACAGTTAGCAAATAGCAGAGCCAAGATTGGAATCAAGGCAGTCTAGTCCCATGCTGTGAGGGGCTATCTATATGGTGCTGTTCGGTGGTGCAGAAAGTTCAGGGCAGCTGGTGTCTGCCCAGCACCCTGCTGCCTTGGCTGGGAGCAGGGTGAAGAACAAAAGCATATTGAGAGTATCCTTAGCCGCCAGCTGGGACTTTCCACCTTGAAGGGAGGGTACTGTTATGGAAAAAGTGATAAAGCTCTGGAAAGATGAATGTCTCCCCAGGGGCCCCAAGTCTCCTCAGAGTCTCCCTCCCCCCTTCTTTTGCTTTAGGGGAGGGCCACGAACTGTGCTGGCCCGATTCAGATGAGATGAGGGCCACCTGGATCCCTACACACCCCAGCCTGGCTGCTCAAACACTGAGGATCCGTATTTGATCCTGGCCTGGATGGAAAGTTCCAGCTTCTCAGCCAAGGGCATGGAGCTTCCACTCAGGGACCCCCAAGGAAGGAATCAGGTTCAGGCTGGAACTCCCTCATTTTTGGATGGTGGGATCTCACAGGCACAGTTCAGTCCTTCCTTTATTCAAACTTTGACAAGAGTGTGTGCTCTGAAGGAAGTTAAGGAGGGTTAAGACACAATTGGCTGCTGTGTTGCTGTTTTTTTTTTCAATTGTTTTTAAAAATTAAGAATCTCTCAGCTGTGCCATGACTGGGTAACCTTAGGCAAATCAAAATATATGGAGTGAAGGGGTTAGGGTAGAATTCTTTCTCAGAATTCTGTCTCAAGAATATTTGAATATTCTAGTGGAACAGCTTGAAGAAATATACAAGTTCAGTTTCAATTTCAGCCCTGTTTCCTTCTGTTCAGCTCAGGATTTAGTGAAAAATAATATTAACGATGGGATGGGAGCTCTGGGTTCAGCAGTGTGTGTCATTTTCCCCAGTTCCACCTGATTCAAGTTCAAGGCTAAGATGGATCACTCTTCTACTTTCTATGCTGCATAACAAACCACCCAAAGGTTGGTGGCATAAAAACAATCGTTTTATTATACTCGTAGATTTTGTAAGTCAGGAATTTGGGCAAAGCAAAGTGGATATGGCTCTTCTCTGAGACCTCAGCTAGGAAACTCACAAAGACCAGAGTGACTAGAATGATCTCACACATCTGGAGCTGGAATCATTCACGTTGGAGGAGGTTGATCCTGGCAGTAAAGTGGAGTCTCACCTACACGTGGCCTCTCCCGGTGGCCTGGTGCTTTTGTTACCTGTTGGTGCTGTAACAAATTACCACAAACTTAATGGTTTAAAACAGCACAAACTTATTATATGGATCCTTCGTTGCTCAGTCGTGTCCAACTCCGTGATCCCATGGACTATAGCCAGCCAGACTCCTCTGTCCATGGGGATTCTCCAGGCAAGAATACTGAAGTGGGTTGCCATCCCCTCCTCCAATGGATTTTCCCAATCTAGGGATCAAACCCATTCTGCATTGCAGAAGGATTCTTTACCAGCTGAGCTAACTGGGGAGCCCTGTTATAGTTCCATTGAATAAAAGTCCAACTTGAGTTTCACTGGACTAAAACCAAGGTGTCTGCAGTGCTGCATTACTTTCTGGAGGTTCTAGAGAAGACTGTTTCCTTGCCTTTCTCAGCTACTAGAAGTCAGCCACTTTCCTTGGCTTGTGACCCCTTGCTCCATCTTCAAAGCCAGCATCATGGAGCCAAGTCCATCTCACGGTGCCATCTCTCTGGTTCTCTCTCTTCTGCCTCACACTTCCACCTTTGTGATTACACTGAGCCCACCCCGACAATCCTGAATAATCTTCCTAGTTTAAAGTCAGATGATAAGCAACCTGAAATTCCATCTGTGACCTCAATTTCCCTCTTTTGTGTAACATATTCATAGGTTCCAAAGACTAGGACATGGACATTTGAGGGAAGCGGGGAGCCAACCCATGGCAGGATAAAGTGGAGGCTGTAGGAAGACTGTGGCTAGGTTTTTACTCTCTCCCAGCACACAAACTCAGTCTTGTTCTAATGAATACACAAAGAAGGCCCTAAGGTAAAGGGGTTCCTTCCTAGTGGGATGTCAGGGACATAGGACGCTGTCCCCAGAGTCTGAGCTTGTCTTCCTTTTTCAAGCCCATGCTTCTCTCCAAAAGCACCAGCCTTTTCAAGCCTACCCTGAGGAAATCTCCATTCACCTTTTGGAAAACCCTACTCCCTACTGACAGATGTAAGCCTTTCTTCAGAATTATCCCCCTCCCTCAGCAGTAATCTTCAGAAGTCTGAGTTATTGGGGTTGTATTAAGATCCCAGTTATTGGGCTTCCCTGGTAGCTCAGATGGTAAAGAATTTGCCTGCAATGCTGGAGACCTGGGGTCGAGTCCTAGGTCTGGAAGATCCCTTGGCAAAGGGATAGGCTACCCACTCCAGTATTCTTGGGCTTCCCTGGTGGCTCAGACGGTAAAGAATCTGCCTGCAATGTGGGAGACCTGGGTTTGGAAGGTCTCCTAGAGGAGGGCATGGCAAACTACTCCAGTATTCTTGCCTGGAGAATCCCTATGGACAGAGGAGCTTCGTGGGCTACAGTCCAAGGGGTTACAAAGAGTCGGACATGACTGAACAACTTTCACTTAAGACCCCAGGTGTCCCAGCAGGGCAGTCAAGGGTGCTCTTTGCTCTTTTTTACCACTTCTAGTCTTACAAACGGAGAAGGCAATGGCACCCCACTCCAGTACTCTTGCCTGGAAAATCCCATGGATGGAGGAGCCTGGTAGGCTGCAGTCCATGGGGTTGCGGATACGACTGAGCGACTTCACTTTCACTTTTCCCTTTCATGCATTGGAGAAGGAAATGGCAACCCACTCCAGTGTTCTTGTCTGGAGAATCCCAGGGACGGGGGAGCCTGGTGGGCTGCCGTCTATGGGGTCGCACAGAGTCAGACATGACTGAAGTGACTTAGCAGCAGCAGTCTTACAAAACAGCGCACAGTAAATGTGACCACTCCAAACTCAGTCCTTTTTAAGGTCTGCCCACCTGTGTGAATAAGTTTCCATGCCATTTCTCACAGTCTGTTTAGGAAACAGTTGAATCTTACATACACGTGTGTATGTACACACATGTGCACAGTGACTCCAAAACTAAAAAGGGTCACTAATCCAAGTGCTCACAGAATCAGAGAATATAAATCAGTGAAGTCAATTGGGTAACAGGCATCAGGAAGCATCAAGTTCTGTGGCAAACTGAAGTCCTGCCTTGCCTAAAGAGAGAGACAGAACCAAGCTTCCTGTTAGTCCTGTTAGGATGTGAACCCATTGTTGCCAGATATTTCCATTTTTCTAAGAAAGGCAGCAAGCCAGATATTTATGTGAAGTATCCCAATTCCTAAATAATTACTGCTAATTCCAATATTTTTTAAGCCCTAGACAGGAAAAATAAAACATGTCCCCCAGTAGGATTCTGACCAGAGGCTGAGAGTTTGTAACCTCTGGTCTAAACCCAAATAGTGATCGAGAAATGTATTTTAAGCCACCCCCCAGTCTGCAAGGTCACCCCTCATACCATGAAGTTAGTACTTAATTATAAAGAACAGTTTGTTCTTTTTGTTCAAGAGTGCCTCTTCAGACTTATTGGGATTCCAAAGATGCCCAATGCCAAGTAGTACATTTTTTAAATTGAACTTTGAATTACATAAATAATACATTTTAATTATAAAGATAAATCAGAACCACATAAAAGATATGGTAAAAATAAAAATGCATTTATCTGTTAAGCTGCCCTCAATTGCACACGATACAAATCCTTATAAGGATATTTTCTTATAGAATGTCCAGAAGTAAGCAATTCTAAGGTTGATTCATCCACCTTATAATATCAGGACACTGGGTCTGCATTTCCATAAACCTCTAGGCATTTCCTTCATGGTTGCAACATGGCTGCCACAACTCCATGCATCACATCCTCACACCAGTATTTCAAGCAAGAATGGAAGGGGAAAGGACAGAAAGAGGTTTTCTTTTTATTAAATTAAGGAGGAAATTATTCCCTTAACAGTTTCCTTTTGTATCTTCACTTACAAGACTGAGTCTCATGTCCACCGCTAACTGTAAGGGACTTTAAGAAAGCAACTATCAGTCAAAAAGGCATGAGATCACCAGACCTGGCTTGAGCCAATGAGTCATCCCTTTTGCAAGCAACAGAGAAGTGGGTCAGGTTTATTGGATAACAATTTTAGTACTTTCTACACAACTCCTTTCATTTTCCCCCCATCCCACTCCTTTCCCCAAAAGTACCCACTGTTAGCAATTGGGGGTGTATCCATCCTGATTTTTCAGCCCACTTAGATATACATTGTAGCAGACATTTGGCCATATTTCTTTTCTTCCACACGTTCAAGAGTCACATTTTGCCCTGTTGTTCTCCTTTTCCACCTCGGAATAAAGAACAAATCCTGGTAATTCCCTAGTGGTCCAGTGTTTAGGACTTGGCATTCGCATTGCCAAGGGCCCAGGTTCAATCCCTGGTCAGGGAACTAATAGCCCACAAGCCCCACAACACAGCTTAATTAATTAATTAATTTAAATTAAAGATGGACCTACAAACTTGGAGGGTTCTAGAAGAAGTTTCTTTGCCTTTGAAAAAGAGATGAAAAACAAGCAAGCAAACAAAGAGTTGCAGCAAAAAGGGGAAGTCCTTTGTCTTCTGGTCATTGAAGTGTATGAACATGTTTCCCAGAGCGTGATCCCATCTTGCAATTATGATGGCTTCTAGTCAGAAGGTGGCAAAGCTGAAAGATGGGAAGCCCCTGAGCCCTTGGTGACGAAGTTGAGCCACGGAATGAGCCAACTATGAAGCTGTCTCACCTCTGGACTTACTGTTACGTAAGATAATACATCTTCAATGTTGAAGCAAATTACCTTGGGGATTTCTGTGTCGAAGTCAAAAATGAACCATCTAACACAGAAATATATAGGTTTGTTGGCTGTTTTCCCCCACATAAATGGGGTCATAGTTATATGTGTTTAGTTGCATAGGAATGAAAGCTACAAGGGACTGAAACATTGGAAGAGATGAAATCCAAAATAGCAGTGATGGAAACAAGATAGAAGTATGTGTGTCTCTCATGGAAAAGAAATCCAGAAGCAGACAGTCCAAGGCTGGCATGGCTCCTTCTATCTTGTGACTCCACCATCTTCGATCCATTATACTGCAATAGTCACATCCAGATTTCAGCCAACAAGAAGTAGTTAGGAACTCAAAAAAGCACTACCTCTCAGAAAATGGTCATATCACTTTTGCTTATATCCTATTATTGACCAGAGCTTAGTCACATCACCATACTTAATTTCAAAGAAGTCTAGGATATTTTATTTCTGAATAGCCATATACCAGCTCAAAATCAGGGAATATCAGGGATTCTATGTTTTAAAGAAAGAAGGGACAGCAAGGGGCAGCAAGCTATTGCTGCCTTGATATTATTGTTGTTGTTCAGTTTCTCAGTTGTGTCTGACTCTTTGTGACCCCATGGACTGTAGCATGCTAGGCTTCCCTGTCCTTCACCATCTCCCAGAGCTTACTCAAACTCATGTCCATTTAGTCAGTGATGCCATTTAACCATCTTGTCCTCTGTCGTCCTCTTCTCCTCCCTTCAATCTGTCCCAGCATCTTTTCTAATGAGTCAGCTAGTCACATCAGGTGTCCAAAGTATTGGAGCTTCAGCTTCAGCATCAGTCCTTCCAGTGAATATTCAGGATTGATTTCCTTTAGGATTGACTTGTTTGATCTCCTTGCAGTCCAAGGGGCTCTCAAGAGTCTTCTCCAATACCAGAGTTCAAAGTCCATTCTTTGGCATTCAGCCTTCTTTACGGTCTAACTCTCACATCCATACATGACTACTGAAAAAATCATAGCTTTGACTATACAGACCTTTGTCAACAAAGTAATGTCTCTGCTTTTAATACACTGTCTAGGTTTGTCATAGCTTTTCTTCCAAGGAACAAGTGTCTTTTAATTTCGTGATTGCAGTCACCATCTGTAGTGATTTTGGAGCCCAAGAAAATAAAGTCTGACACTGTTTCCATTGTTTCCCCATCTATTTGCCATGAAGTGATGGGACCAGATGCCATGATCTTAGTTTTGTGAATTTTGACTCTTAAGCCAGCTTTTGCACTCTCTTCTTTCACCTTCATCTAGAGGCTCTTTAGTTCCTCTTCACTCTCTGCCATAAGGGTGGTGTCATCTGCATATGTTTAGTCACTCAGTCGTGTCTGACTCTGCCCACCAGGCCTCTTTATCCATGAGGTTCTCCAGCAAGAATACTGGAGTGGGTTGCCATTTCCTTCTCCAGGGATGTATGAGGTTATTGATATTTCTCCCCTGATACTATACATATTATGCATAATCTGCTTTTATTTTTCATATTTATTTATTTGGCTGCACCAGGTCTTAGTTGGCAGCACTCGGGACCTTTGAACTTCGTTGTGGCATGCAGGATCTTTAGCTGTGGCGTGAGTCGCAGTATGTGAACTCAGTTATGGCTTGTGGGATCTAGTTCCCTGACCAGGGATCAAATCCAGGCCCCCGGCATTGGAAGTGCAGAGTTTTAGCCACTGGACCACCAGGGAAGTCCTTATAATTTGCTTTATTCACTTAATTTATCCTGCCCTTCTATCCATGCCAGTACATATAGATGAACCTTATTATCTGGAGATTTATTTTGTCCTTCTTTTTCTAGCTTCTTAACATAGAAACTTAGATTATTTGGGGGGACCTTTCTTCTTTTATAATATAAGCACATAAAGCTATATTGGAAAAAAAAAGCTGTCAACTATAAATTTTCCTCTAAGCAGTGCTCTAGATGCATCCTACAAATTGTAGTATGTTGTGTTTTTATTATTCAGTTCAAAATATTTTCCCTTTTCTCTGTAATTTCTTCTTCCCATAGGTTATGCAGAAATATATTAATTTCTAAGTATTTGAAAGGTTTTTATATGCCTTTTTGTTATTGATTTCTAATTTAATCCAACTGAGAATTTTAGATTTGTTTTATATATAGGGTCTATCACGATTCATGTTCCATGTGTGTGTGAAAATAATACGCACTCTGCCATTGTTGGGTGTAGTCTTCTTAAAATATCAATTAGGTCTAAGTGATTGAACATGCTGTTCAAGTCTTCTATATACTCAGTGGTTTTATGTCTACTTGTTTTATCAATTTGTGAGAAAGGAGTGTTGAAATCTTCTAATTGTGATGGGTCTTTTTCTCCTGTCAGTCCGTCCATTTTTCTTTAACTTATTCTCTTTCATTGCTGCAAAATATTCTACAATATGGATGTACATATTTTACCAATCAAAGGTGAGTGAATTTAGGTTAATGTAACTGTTTTATAGTGTGGCAGTAAATATTCTTGCACTTAGAGGAGAAATTACCCAATCCACATTCACTAAGTCAGAGGGCATGTACATTTACATTTTGACAGACTGCCAGCTTGCCCTCCAAGAGAGGTCTTTTTATTTATAGTTATATCAACACTGCCCAATTCCCCACACTAAATTTTACCAGTTGCTATAATGTAATTTATAGAAAATATATATTTGGTCATTCAGACAACCAAAATACATTCTTCATATATATTGGGTCTTCATCCACTGTTCTTGCCTCACAGATCCCAAAACTCTTGGGATAAGTCATAAGAGCAATGGGAGAATGTTTTGTTATAATATTTGGTCTCTTGTCCTCGTTTCTTGAAAACTAGTTTCAAAACCATAAAGATGAAATGAGTTTCTTGTTATTCATAAACCCTATGTCACCACAACATGTTCATGAAGATGACTTTTGGAAAGCATCTAAGGATGGGGCCTGGTTGCCAGGGGAACCAACACTGAATAGAGGGGTGGAACTTTTGTTTCCATCCTGTGATTTCCAGGGAGGGGTAAGTGGCTGAAGGTTAAATCAGTCACCAATGGCCAATGGGTTAATCCATCACGCCCAGGTGAAAACCCAACAGAGGGTATTCAGAGAGCTTCCAGTTTGGGGAAACCAGACCGTTTCCATGTATCTCCCAGGCAGACTCCAAGGACCTCACCCTATGTACCCTTCATCTGGCTGTTGATTCCATGTCCTTTTAATATGTTTTGTAATATATCAGTAATCTAGTGAGTAAAAGGGTTTCCTGAGTTCTGTGCGCCATTCACCAAACCCAAGGGGATTGTGGGAACCTCTGATTTATAGCCAGTCAGCCAGAAGTACAGGTAACAACCCAGACTGGCAGTTGGCATCCAAAATGGAGGACAGTCTGTTGGGACAGGGCCCTTTGCCTGCATGATTGGATGCTATCTCTGGGTAGATGGTGTCAGAATTGATACCAGCAAGGTGTCCAAGAATTGCTTGTTGGTATGAGGAAGCATGCACAAACACAGACACTACACACCACACACACACACACACACACATACACACACACACACACACACACACACACACACACACATACATTCTCTCATGCACAGGGTGAAAGAAGTTTGAGAGAAAAGGTGTCTCACTGTTTACTTGCATTTCTCTGATTCCTCCAAAGTTGAGCAATATTTCAACGATTGTGCCTATTCACTGCCCAAAATCCCAGTAAAGCTTTTAAATTGCAGCTTCCAAGTCATGGAGTGAAATCTTAGCCTGGGCTACTCCATTCTTCATATTTTTCTGCCTGGAGTAGAGGGGTGTTCTTTCTTCTAGTTACCAGAGCTGTTTCAGTCATCTTCACAACAGTAAGAGACAACACCATCTTACAGGCGAGGAAAACCGAGGCTCCAAGAGACTAAGTGTCTTGTCCGAAGTCACCCAGTTAGGAACCTGCAGAGCTAAGGATTAAGTCAACAATGTCTGACTCCCAAACCTGCTTCCCAGGGTAGCTAGCTCATCTCATTGAATAGGAAACTGAGGTCCAGGGAGATAAAATAACATATAAAATTAAATTGTGAGTGAGCAGCAACCCGTTGACCAAGTATTTCCCCTCCTGCTGGGTCTGGGTGACCAGCTGCAGAAGAGACAAGAGAGTGGAGGCAGGGACAGCCACCCAGCAGAGGAGTCAAGAGCATGGAAAATGTCTCTTTCAGCCAATTTTCCTGAGGAACCCTGGCTGAGGCTCAGGGCTGGGAATGGAAAGTGCGCAGGGAGGAGGCGGCAGCCGTGTCCACCCCCATCCGGAGAGGCTGTTTGCAAAGTCCTGCTGGGAGAGGCAAGGAGGTGAAAGCAGAGGGGAGGGGACCAGATCCGGGAGGCCAAGGGTTTGGCATCGGCCCAAGGCTTGGTCTCTCGGGAGAGGAGGAGCAGGCGTCCCCCAAGCTCCCTGCTTCCTCCTTGGGCTCTCCCGCTCTGCCAGCTCCTGCTGTGCCCTGCCTGCCTGTTTGGGCATCAGCCATCCTGAAACTGAGACACTGGCAAACCCGAGTCTCTGGGGACTGTGCACAGCTGACTCAGGGAGGTGCCCTGGCCAGGAAGAGGGACTGATGCTACTCTCAGAGATGTTGACCAGGGCTGGGCTTGAGAGTCATTGGTTTCACCAGTGCGGCCCCTTTGCCTGGAAAATCTCTCTTTGCTGCTCACAATGCCTGCAATTCCACCACCATAGATATGATTGGGGCTGGTGTTCAGCCAGAATGCAAAGTATGGTCATATTGGTTGTGAAAAATATTTAGATACATTGCGACTAGCTGTTAAGAACCCCTGCCTTGAATGCCCCCAAGTACTGCCCCCCCACCCCCGCCGAGTAATGGCCACCCCAGACCCTCCCCTGGAACCACACAGACCTCCCCACTTACAGCCACTGAAGACTTAGTACCTGCCCATAATGTGTGGATACATTAGTGAGTGTCAGTCATCACAGTTAACACTTTTCATATCATTCCTGGAAATGACCCCCTTGCTTGGGCTTCACTTGTGGCTCAGCTGGTAAAGAATCCACCTGCAATGCAGGAGACCTGGGTTTGATCCCTGGGTTGGGAAGATCCCCTGGAGAAGGGAAAGGCTACCCACTCCAGTATTCTGACCTGGAGAATCCTATGGACTGTAAAGTCCATGGGGTCTCAAAGAGTTGGACACGACTGAGCCACTTTCACTTTCACTTTGGCTCTTGTTTAAAAGCAAATTGATAGAAATATAGAGGTGAAAGGGACTTATGCAAATCCTTCATTTTCCAGATGAGGAAACTAAGGCGGAGAGAAAAGCAGAGACTTGCCCAAGGTCACACAGCCTGTCAGCATAAGCAAGGGCGCTAGAACACAATGACTGACTCCTGACAAATCCCTGGGTCAACTTGTCTGGCCCCACAAACACTAAACTTTAGCAGGTGATGGTAGGAGGTGGCAGGGAGCAACCTGTCCCAAGACAGAACTGAGAGCCAATCACTTGGTTCTTGTACCTGGTAATCATAGACTTGGCAACAGTCTCCTTGGTCACCATCACCTCAGAGATAGTTGTCATGGCAATTACCACCCAGAGCCCCAACTTCCTGACACCAAGAGCCCTAAGATAAACCCTGAAGCAAGTTTGTTCCACAGCACTGACCTAGATCAGAGCTCGGCATAGGAAAGAAACTTGTCCAGCATCACAGAGCAAGTTACTGGTGAAGCCAAGTTTCCTGAGTCCCAAGCCCAAGGTCACAGCAGCCCCGCCCTTTCTGTGGCTGACACCCCCGCCCCTGCCCCCGTTTTTATGCCTGCCTTCGTGCTTCCCATATTCCTCCTGCTCTCAGTCAAGGTCTCCTTCCCACGGCATCTCACCCTTGGCTGCCTGTCAGCTACTCATCTTCCTGGGAACTGGATGACATGAGCTTAGTGGAGGATTCATCGCAGGGGCTTTCATCATTAGCTGGGGCTCCCTGAAGACTGAGAAGCCTTCAACACCCTAAGCACCCCAGAGGAAAAGATCTCCAGTGGCAGAACTTCAGGCACTGTTAGCTCAGAATTGAGGTGCTCTTTCTGGGTGGTCAGACCCTCTGTGATGCCAGACAGAGCTGCCTCGTTGCAGAAAGAACTCTGGGCTGGGAGGCCAGCAACCTGCATTCTAGCCCCACTCTGAATCTCGTCTCCTGTTTTGCTTTTATCAAGTTCCTTCTCTTCTCTGGGACTTTGTGTCCCACCAGAGAAATGGCGATGAGCATACGGTGTTCTATAAGCACCTCCGTCACCATCACCATCATAAGGTGGCTGGAGACCAGATACAATCTGGCATTGGAGTAGCACCAGAAATGGGGTGGTGTGGCTTAAAGAACTGGCCCACCTTCCTGTTAGCATCTTCCAGAATAATGGAATCTCATTATTTATCTCTTCCAACCTCTGGTTTGGAAGGATGGTCCCCATATAGGGAAGAACTTGAGCAAAAGCAGGGGGCTGGAAAGAATCTAGGAACCTGTGAGTAGTTCACTTGTGGAAGTGCAGGGTGTAAAGCTGGGAATGAAGAGAGGAGACTACAGGAGGGGTCAAAGGTGATTAAAAAGGATCAGTCACATTAGCCCCAAGGGTGAAAACATTGGCCCGTGGGCCTCAGGCACTCACTGAAGGCTCTGAGACAGTCCCCTTCCAGGGTCTGACCCACTTAATTACAATATTGTGGATACTACTATGTGAGATGAGGGACAGCCTGGAGGCAAAGAGAGCAAGGTGCATGCCAGGGAATCACTCATCCATTGATTCAATGAATGTCTGTTAGACACAGCCAAGCTGTGTGACCTTGGGTGAATTATTTGGCCTCTGTATTTCAGATTCCACTTGTATGAAGATGCCTGCCCATAGATAGGTGGTGTGAAGCTCAAATGAGTCAATTAATACATACATGTAAATGTTAACCACAATGAATGAAAACAAGTGCTCCATAAATGCATGTTATGATTCCTGAGCATCTGCTTTATGCTAGGCTTCCCTGGTGGTTCAGATGGTAAAGAATATGCCTGCAATGCAGGAGATCCAGGTTCGATCCCTGGGTCAGGAAAATCCCCTGGAGGAGGAAATGGCAACCCACTTCAGTATTCTTGCATAGAGGATTCTATGGACAGAGCAGCCTGATGGGCTACACTACATGGGGTCGCAAAGAGTAGAACACGGCTGAGCAACTGACACTTTCCACTATGTGTTAACACTTTTTCTTTTACTATGTGCTTGGCACCCTCCAGACAGTAGATGTACAGTGTGGACCTTGGTAAACACAGTACATTATTCTGCCCTCAAGGGGCTCACAGTCTAATGGGGGAAACAAGCTAAAAGCCAAAAACTTCATAAAAATGGAAACAGTAAAAATAATTGCAGGGACCTCCCTGGCGATCCTGTGGTTAAGACTCCAGGCTTCCACTTTAGGAGGCACAGGTTCAATCCCTAGTCATGGAGATAAGACCCTGCATGCTGTGCTCCACTGAAAAATAATAATAATTACAAATCACTGCATCAGATGTAAATCTTAACCCCCAAACTCAGGTGGGCAAGAAATATTCATTTCCCTGTTTTCTCAAAAACCAAATTAAATTCTACTCCTATTCCCTAATCCTCTGGATTGAAAGGAAATTCAATCTTCATCCTTACCAGAGGCTACTTCTTGCCAGGGGACAAGGAGGGAAGCAAGGGGGCTTTCCCTGGCACTGGACCACTTCTAAGTACAGTACCCAAGAGCCTGAGGTCCAGCAGCCCCTACTTCCAAGCCAAGAAGGGACTGGGAGTCTTGATGGTGGCTGGGATCACTAGGGCTGGGTCCAGCCTCTCAGCAGTTGTCCATTAATCCCCACAGTCTGACCACCTCTTGTGGCCCTGCCAAGAATGGGGAGGATCCCCTGATCCCAGACTCCACTGACATTCCTTCACTTCACAACCTCCAAGAGCCCCTTGCTCTGCCCCATCCTGGACCTCCAAAGAAATGAGCCCCCTCTCTACACCAAAGGTTTACAAAGTCTTTAAGACTCCAGGGACCAAACAAGCAACCAAAAAAAAGTGTGAGACTTGGTGATCAGAGAGCACATGTCCCACCTAAAGAGGGCAACACAGTTCAGGTCACCAAACTGCCAAAAGGCAGCTTTGCCTGGTGGTTAGGAGCCCACATTCTAGAGCTGTGTTGCCTAGGTTCAAATTCTGATGCTGCTGTTTAGCATCTGTGGGTTTTTAGGCAAGTCACTTAACCACTCTGTGCCTGTTTTCCTAACCATGAGAAAGAATACTACTCATACCTCCTGTACAGCAACTTCAAATGAGAAAGCACTTTGAACAGTGACGTTAGTAGGTACTCAGTAACTATTAGTGCCCATCGCATGAAAATGCAGGGCTGAGCCTGCCAGATCTTCTAAATAGTCAAGAAAAGCCAAATACCCAAATTTTTATTTCGAAATTGCTCTGTTTTTTTACTTTGGCAACTGAGTGAACACAGTTGTTAGACCTTGGTGAAGGTCGTACAGAACACATCTGGGACCAGGGTAGGGCCCAGGAAATGCAGTTCGCAGTATAGGCTCTATGATGTTTAAACATGTGGAAAATGAAGCCAGAAAGGAAAGAGTCTTGGAGGCAACTTCTGCTGTGAATCCTATGACCCAGCCTCCCTTGAGAGTGCTAGTCACTCAGTCGTGTCCGACTCTGTGCAACCCCATGGACTGCAGGTCACCAAGCTCTTCTGTTCATGGGATTCTTCAGGCAACCCACTTCAGGCTGGAGTGGGTTGCCATTCCCTTCTCCAGGGGATCGTCCTGACCCAGGGATCAAACCCGGGTCTCCTACATTGCAGGCAGATTCTTTACCATTTGAGCCACCAGGGAAGTCTCCAAGGGTTTACAGAAAGGGGATACAGAAAGGGGAGGAGAAAATAGAGGGAGCAAAAAAAAAAACAACAATATATCAGATTATCCTGGTAGATGCTGCTGCTGCTGCTAAGTTGCTTCAGTCGTGTCCGACTCTGTGCGACCCCATAGACGGCAGCCCACCAGGCTCCCCCGTCCCTGGGATTCTCCAGGCAAGAACACTGGAGTGGGTTGCCATTTCCTTCTCCAATGCATGAAAGTGAAAAGTGAAAGTGAAGTCGCTCAGTCATGTCCGACTCCTAGCGGCCCCATGGACTGTGGCCCACCAGGCTCCTCCATCCATGGGATTTTCCAGGCAAGAGTGCTAGAGTGGGGTGCCATTGCCTTCTCCAATCCTGGTAGATAGCACATTGCAAATGAAAGGGCGATGTGCTATGAGGATTTTTTTTTTAATAGCTGAGAAAGAATAGGAAAGTGGTCAGGGAAGGTGATGTAAGCTGAAATCCATGAGAAGGAACTAGCTTAACAAACAATCAGGGAGAGAGAAGACCTGGCAAGGGGAGACGCTTATGCAAATAGCCTGAGGCAGAAAAGAGCTTAATGCAAAAGAGGAGAGGAGTCATGGATGAGTTGGACATGCGGGCAGGGGCAGTACAAGCAGGGCCTCAGAGCCCATAGTGAGGAGCATAAGGTCATTTCAAGGGCATATGGGAGACACTGAAGGGTCTCAAGCAAGGAGGTGTGATGTACAGGTGACTTCAGGAGACAAATAAGGAAGTTGTTAAAATAGCCTGGAAGAGGTGATGTGTCCTGGATTGGCCAGCTGCCTTGGACATGGACAGCCCAGATTTCTGCATCTGAATCCGCCTCAAAATCAAAGTCTGGATTTAAGCCTCAGAGCAGACCTTCTGTTTTTACATCAGCCAGGCAGTGGCCTTTCCCATAGCCAGGCCGGCTTTGGACATCCCCATTTCACCCGGGGCCCAATCTGTAAACTGGCCTCGGCTGCCCTCTGCTGGCAGAGTGGACTAGCGCAAGGGGAGCAGCTGCCTCCTGAAGCAGCACAATTAAGATAAAGAGAGGATATCTGGCTGGCACCCAATCTTCCCCCTTTGAGTTAATAGAATCTCTATCATCCAGTAGCTTTCCCTCAGTCCCCGCCAGGGAGTCCTGTTGATCCTATTTTCTAAATAAAATCCTAAATCAGGAATATCTTTATATCTAATCATGTCCACTTCTCTCCAACTCCATCAGCCACACCCTAGCCAAATCCACCACCATCTCTTCTTTGGTCTGTTTGTTCACTTTCATTCTTGTCCTGGCCAATCCATTTCCTACTCAGCAGGAAGAGTGCTCATGTATATTCCGACTCCAAAATCCTTTCTCCTTAGTGTATATTTCCCCATACCATTCAAGTAAAGTGAAGTGAAAGTCATGTCTGACTCTTTGTAACCCCATGGACTATACAGTCCATGGAATTCTCCGGGCCAGAATACTAAAGTGGGTGGACGTTCACTTCTCCAGGGAATCTTCCCAACCCAGGGATCAAATCCAGGTCTCCCGCATTGCAGGCAGATTCTTTACCAGCTGAGCCACCAGGGAAGCCCCCCACGCCATTCAATGTTGAACCAATAGGAAAATCCCTGATGTACACACAGCCCCATCCACCCAGGGCATACTGCAGGTATGGGAAACTGTATGAAGATTCAGGAGAAAAGAGATGCTCACATCAAAGCCTTACAAATGCATGTGCATGCCCACAGCTGGCATGTATCCCCTCTCTACACACGGTGTCCCAGCCTCACCATCTCACTGGCTCCTCTCCTTTATCCATCCTCCCTTTCATTTCTGTCTGTCTTGTTCTCTTCTTCCCACAAATACCTGATCATTTCTAATGCAAAGCATATTTGCCGTCTCTGTTTCTTTGGCACCTGCCAGAGAGGGTTCCTGGGGTCTCACATTCTCTCAAGCAGATTGTCAAGGTTCTCTTCCCATGCGTGTATGCATGCTAAGTCGCTTCAGTCATGTCTGTCTCTTTGCCACCCCATGGACAGCAGCCTGCCAGGCTCCTCTGTCCATGGGATTCTCCAGGCAAGAATACTGGAGCGGAGTGCCATGCCCTCCTCCAGGGGATCTTCCTGACCCAGGGATCGAACCCATGTCTGTATGTCTCCTGCATTGGCAGGTGGGTTCTTTACCACTGGCACCACCTGGGAAGCCTTTTCTTCCCATGCTATATATATATATATACAGTTCCCTCCCCAGGAAAAATACCAGTGCCAAGACAATAACATTTTTACCTGAGTACAGTGTGGTGCTAACATTCTATGACTAACATTCCATCATTCCAACATCCTATGGTATGGCCTGAGATTATGTAAATCCTCACTGACCCCAGACTCAGACCATGTAATATAAGCTTCATTCTCCCCCCCCAAAAAAAGAGGACTTGTTTTCAGTACAGCTGGACACCCTGACCACACTGAGTCGAGAGAGCCTCCAGGTTCCTGAGGCAAACACAGCATATTAACTCAAGCCATTGTCACACACAGGTTTGCTAGGGAAGAAAATAAAGACACTATGCAGAGAAAAGCCAAGAAAAGATCCTGACAATACAGATATCCCGGTATTAAGTGGGTAACTGAAGCCCAGCTCTGTCCCTGCCTGTCCCGGCCAGGGGTTGGTTTTTCACCTCTTCCTAGGAGTTTTAGAACCCGTACATTCCTACCTTTGCCTAAAGTGCAGCCGGCTGGTCTTCTAGCCCTCACCAACCACATCACCCTGCCTCGCTGCTGTCAGAACAGCACTGTCTTTCCCTTGGCAAACCCAGCATCTGTCCCCAAACCAACAAGGAAAAAAGGGAGTTCAAAGTGATGACTTTTTCTTAAAGTCTTCAAAGATACTTTATTTCCTTTTTGAATGAATGTCGGGAGTAGAGGGATGAGTTCATCATACTCTTTCCTTCATAGTAGACTACCTTCACCATTTTCCACAAGGTCCCTACTTTACTTTTGTATGTTTTTTTTGCTTGTTTTCATTACAACACCCACTCTTATTCCCATCCCTCTGTATGCAGCCATTCTAATGTGGTCAATATGTGTTCTTTAATATGTAAATATCCTTGTTAGGTTTGCAATGTTGCTAGGTAACATGTACTTTTAAAATTTATTTCATTGAAGTATAATTGATTTACAATGTTGTGTTAATTTTCATGGGGGCTTCCCCGGTGACCCAGCGGTAAATAATCCACCTGCAGTGCAGGAGGCATGGGTCCCATCCCTGGGTCAGAAAGATCCCCTGGAGGAAGGCATGGCAACCCACTCCAGTATTCTTGCCTGGAGAATCCCTATGGACAGAGGAGCCTGGTGAGTTAGAGTCCATGGGGTCACAAAGAGTTGGACACAACTGAAGCGACCTTAGCATGCGTGCACATTAATTTATATTGTACAGCAAAGTGATTAAGTTATGCATTCTTTTTCATATTCTTTTCCATTAGGGTTTGTCAATGTGATATGTACTTTTAATTTACATAAACCGCATCACACATTTTTCTTAATGCTCAGCTCTATGTTTTAAAGATCTACACATGCTGAGGAGGGCAGGGATATTGTAAGGGATGTAGTTGGAACCCCATTCAGATGCTCTTTACCAGACATAGTGACCTGACCCCTACTTGTTGTGAGTTTTGGCTAAGAAACACTCAGCTGCCACCTTCTCTGGAGAATTGCCCATGGTCAAACAGAAGCCAACTAGACAGGGAGACTTCCCTTCCCCCCTTCACCCCTACACTGTGGCCAGTGACTGACAGACACAGGGTACAGGAAGCCTCAAATTTGTGCAGTTAGTGCGCCCCAGAGGTCCCCTTGGAACCATGCTGGAGCAAGTCCCCAGCTGAGACCCCATTCTCACTTGGCCTTTTCTCTCCTTCCTTCCTTCCTTCCCTTCCTCCTAAGGACACTCCCCACCAAAGGCACTAAAACAAGAATTCTCATCTTAGGCCCTCTGACCTATCAGGGTGACCATACATTATCATCCAAACTAGTATACACTTGAGAATGCAAGGGGTTCTATTTATATTAATAGTCGGCCAGGGACTTCCCTGATGGTCCAGTGGCTAAGACACTGGGGCCCCCATGCAGGAGGTCTGGGTTCGATCCCTGGTTGCGGAACTAGATCCCACATGCCGCAACTAAGAGTCAGTGTGCTCACTAAAGAGTCCATATGCCACAATTAAGATCTGGCACAGCCGAATAAGTAAATATTTTCTTTAAATGATAATAATCAGGGAGGTTCAAGAAGGAGGGGACAAATGTACACCTATGGCTGATTCATGTTGAGGTTTGACAGAAAACAACAAAATTCTGTAAAGCAATTATCCTTCAATTAAAAATAAATTAATAATAATAACAATCAGGGAATTCCCTGTGGTCCGGTGGCTAAGACTCCGTGCTTCCAATGCATGGGCCTAGGTTTGATCCCTGGTGAGGGAACTAGATTCCACACGCTGCAACTAAGAGTTAGCATGCCACAACGAAGATCAAAGATCCTGTGTGCCATAACTAAGATCCAGTGTGGGCAATAAATAAATATGAATATTTTAAAAGAATAATAATAAGCCATGGCAAAAGGCAGAAACCATGCCTGTCCTGCCCAAACCAGGACACGTGCTAACCAAGCAGGTACTTGGCTCCTTGCTTCTTGTTGCCGTCTAGTATCCCATGGTATACACCCAACACATTTTGTCTATTTGTTCCCCAGGGAAACACACCTGGGTTCACTCTGACTTCCTGCTACCGCCAGGGCAAAAAAGAAAAACAAACAAACAAAAAAACCCTGCAGGAAAATTCTCAGACAAGTTCCCTAATAGAGCTGGGTGAGAACTTCTCTAGGATAATAGAACTGAAAACACAGCCACATGAGCAGTTTGGGCCTCCAAGAAGATCTTCGCAAATGAGGATTCTGGCCTTACTGTAAGGAGGCATGGGGCACAGAGAGTGCTCCTCCCTGTTTCTTTTATCTTAGTAAAACTCCGGTGGCACTTACTGCTGGCTCTGTGCTGCTAGAAGTAACAGGAGTTCCCTGAGGTTCTCTGAGGAAATCACATGTGACTCAAGCTTTGAGGGATGCGCAGGGGTTAAGCAGGGTTGTGGGGAAAGATAAAGTAGGTTAGGTGGAGGGAACAATATACTCATTCATTCGCGTACAAATATTTATTGAGCACATATATTTAAAGGCCCTGTGACCTCAGCAGATAATATAACAGCAAACATTTACACAGAGTTACACTCTTTTCCTGCTTGTTCTCTCCGGGATCAAGAGGACGGGATCCCCTGGGCTCCTGAGGTAGGAATATACCTCCTACAAATGCAAGAGGTCTCCTACACCAGCATTTGTCACACAAAATGTGCATTTGGATCACCTGGAGATCTAGTAGGTCTGGTGGAGCCTGAGGATCTGCATTTCTTATAGCTTCCAGCCAATGCTGCTAGTCCAGGAATCACACCCTGATCAGCAAGGTCCGACTGAACCACAATACCATTATCACACCCAAACAATCTACATTCCAATTTTCCCAAGCGTCTGAAAATTATCTTTACAGCCTTCTTGAAAATGCTGTGATCCAAGATCCGATCAAGGATGATACATTACATTTGCTTTTTACCTCTCTTCAGTCTCTGTTCATCTACACCATGATTTTTTTTTCTTTCAGAGCATTGGCATTTTTGAAGAGTTCTGGCTAGCTGTCCTGAATACGCCACAGTCTGACATCTTCAGATTTTTCCTGATGTTTCCTCATCAGTAGATACAGATTAAACATGTTTGGCAAGAAGACTACTCAGGTGATGTGTCCCCCACATTGCATCACATCTAAGTCCTTTTGTCCCATCCCATCCAGTAATGGCTAAGTTTGATCACTTGGATAAGGGAGTGTCCACCAGATCACTCCACTATAAAGGCAAGTTTTTCCTTTTATAAATAACAAGTCATCTGTTATTGTGTGACTATCCTGAGCCTTAAAAACCTTTCTCCCACAGCTTACCATCCAATAATGATCCTTGCTTAGTATTTTCAGAATTATTTAAGCATATAATAGGTGTGCAAGTGTGTGTGTGTGTGTGTGAGAGAGAGAGAGAGAGAGAGAGAGAGAGAGCATGTATGAGAAAAAAACTGGAAAACCTGAAATCCATTCACAGTGACCAAACACAGTAATAAGTAAAAGGGGAGGGAGTAGGATCTACATTTTTCTTTGGAGCAAGTGTTTGGTAATTTACCTATTCCAGGCTAACTAGACAGGCTCTGTTCTTGACCTTGGCTCAGATCTCCTCTGGGAAAGTAACACCATACAGAAGGTTCCAGCAGATAAAGCCTCAGGGCACCACCCCGCCTCCTCAAGATTGTCTTATCCCTGTCTCCAGAGACTATCAAGACAGGCTAGCTCCAAGCCAGAAATCCAACCCTTCAGAAGCCTTGACAGGAGCTTTCTGAACTTGAATCGACCCCTCAGTTCCCTGGGTCATATTCACAGTCTCCCATGAGGGTAAAGGTAGATGGCCAGATCTGCCCTGGGCCAAACTAAATCAAGTGCTCAGCCTAGCACGAAGCGAGAGTGTCTCTGATTTCCAATTGTACACTCTCAGATGAAGAGCCTGGAGCCATGAGGCCCAGCTGCTGGGCAAATCCTGTGGCCTGAATTATTGATGGATGAATTCATCAGGCACACTGCCTTCACCCATCCACTCAGGTCATGTCCAGCTTCTGAGAAACAGAGCCTGAAACTGTACACCATCTGCCCAGAACTAAGTCACTCTGGGAAAAACTCCTTAGCCTTCTTTGTAGCTGAAATATTAGAAAAAGCAGAGACTTTGGAGCCCTACAGACCAGACTTCACGTCTCTCCTTTTCCTCTGCTGAACTGTGTGACCTGGCTGGCTAGTTTACCTCTGTGAGCCTGCTTCTTCATCTGCAAAATGGGACTAATCGTATCTCAGCAGTGTTACTGAGATCAAACAAAACACTCTTAAAGTTACTAGTACCGTGCCTGGCACTAATTAGGCAAACAACTCTATTATTCAGTTTTTTTAGTGTGACTCCTTGCCTTTGTCTCCTCTCACTATGAACCCTATACTCCAACCCCACCTCACCACCTGTCCAGCTTTGACCCAGGCTGTTTGATTTTTACACTATCTGTATCACTAATCAACTTACTGCTCTAAATCTACTATTTTTGCCAGCTCTGTGATAATGGAGCTGGACCCTGTCAATATTTCTCCCTTGGCAGCTGACATATGTTAAGTCTTTTCAGTAGAGTGTACTAGAGGAATACTGGAAGAGAATAGATCTTCCCTTCCTGGCTCGAGGTTGGCTCACTTCCTGGGTTCCTGGAGAGCATGCTCTTTTCCCACTGCTTGGTCCAGAGTTTCTCTGGTGCTTGGTGCCTGCAGGGTGCAGCTTTCTTCAGTTTATCTGCCACCTACTTTCTCCAGCTCTTAACTAGGGCATCAGAAGCAGCGCCAGGAACCTCAAACAGTCCAGGCATGGACCCAAGCCCGAGTCAGTCCTCCCCACACCCTCTCCTCACCTCTGAACACACATGACACTGGGACCCCCACAGGCCTGGCCACCAGCAAAGCAAGCCTCCTGACCTTTGTCCCCTGGAACCGGCTGGACCCACTCTGGCCCAAGCCATATACAAAAATTCACTAGATTCCTAAAGAGAGAGGTCTCTTTAAATTATTAATCGCTCTTAACATGCTATATAACATATAACTACACAGTTATATCGATTTTTATTCATTTAATTTATTGTCCTCCCAACACCCCCTCCCACCACACTAAAAATGCAAGCTTCATGAGAGCAGGGGCTGACTTTTGCCTATTTTGTTCCCTTCTGTGTCTCCAGAGCCTAGGACAGTGCCTGTAATGTAATGGGATACTCAGTATTTAAGGAATGAGGGGATGATTAAATATTGGATGAATGCATGCATGTGTAAACAAATCGTTAGTTATTAGGAATTTCGGGGAGTGGGGCATCCCGGGATTAAGGAGATTGACTGGGAATGAGGAATGGGGTCCTCGGGTCACCCTCGGAGTGGATGCCCCCTGCAGTGGTCCAGCGCTCCTTTCCCTACCACCAGCGTGTTGCTTAGCAACCGGCCTCCTGGCCCTCCGCCTCCGCTAGAGGGCGCGCGGGCGTGGAGATATGAACGCGCACGCGTGCGCGGCGCGGGCCGGCGAGGGAGGCACGTCACTTCCTGTTTCTTTAGGGGAACGTGGCTTTCCCCAGAGCGCCGGATCTTTCTCTCTGCGTCTCCGCTGCAGCGGCTGGAGCTGGAGTCGGACCCCGAGCGCAGCTTCGCCATGGACTCGGCCGTCAGCGACCCGCATAACGGCAGCGCCGAGGCAGGCGGCCCAACCAACGGCACGACGCGGCCACCTTCCACGCCAGAGGGCATCGCGCTGGCCTACGGCAGCCTCCTGCTCATGGCGCTACTGCCCATCTTCTTCGGCGCCCTGCGTTCGGTGCGCTGCGCCCGCGGCAAGGTAGGGTCCGCGGCAAAACCGGGCGCTGTCCACCTCCCACCCTGACACGGCTGACACGGACCCTCCCCCTACCCCCGCCCTAGACGGGACAGACACCTCTTCTGTCCGGACACTGACCCTTCCCAATATCGCCCACCACGGCTTCCCCACGCCAGGTTCACATCCCGGGGCTGACCTTAGGTGCCTTAGGATGTGGGCACCCATCCGCGAACCAGGTTCCCGAACTGACCCCTTCCTCAAATAGGGACTGCGCCCTCCCTCTGTGCGTCGTGCTGGAAGCACCGTTGGCAGACCCTCACACTATGATTGAGCACTGTTTCGAGCCTCCTGGTCCCGGCCAGACCAGCTTCACCCTCGGCTCGCGCTGCCCATTCCACCTGGGACACTCACCGCATCCCAGGCTCTGGGTCAGCATCCCTCTGTACCTGCTGGGGCGCTGGTCCTAACACCTCCTGAATGGTACAGTCTCTTGTCATTCCTCACCCTACCCCCCTCCCCGGGTAAGTTCTGGAACCCAGGCTCATCCCTAGGTTCTCACACCTGTCCGGCTGGAATCTGTGACCCATAGAGTCTTGCCCCACCTCAAAAAAAAAAAAAAAAGTAACACAGAAATATTAACTCCTAGAACCCCTAGCTCAGGCCCCAGTTTTTCTGTATCACTTTGTGGAACCAGTTTCAGTCAGCCAGCTCCTCAAAACTTGGCACTTTGGTGCCTCTTTTTTTTAACCAGTCATAGACCCCAAACTTGCTGGTTTCCTCTTCCCTGCCTAACACCCAAGCTTGGACCTATCCTAGCCTGAGTCCAGATGCTATTCCTAACCCTGTTCCCACCCCAGACCCTGACCCTACCTCAAAGTAGCTCCTCTCTTCATGCCCCTTAAGATAGTCAGTCCTTCCACCAAATTGGAGTAACTCAGCTGAGTTAGTGAGCTGCCATTGGCCTCTCTTGTAAGACTGGGCCAGACTCCATCCCTGGTCTTCAACATCTGTCCCGTTGTATACCTAAGAGGATCCCAGGGCCTTCCACCTCCAGACTTCCTCCTTCCCACCCTCCTTCTCTATAGGACGCTCTCTCTAGCCTTTTGCGCCAATTGCTTCTCACTTCCTGTCAGTCGTCCTCCAACTCCTGATCTGCGGCTCCCTGCTGTTCCTCCCCACCCAAACCTGAAGTTGAACCTTAGCGGAAGCTCTCTTACCCAAGGAGGGCAGACCCACAAAACAGCTGCCGCTTTTGAAACTGCTCAAACCCAGGTTCTCGAAACATTACCCAACTTGAGCAGTGACTGGGGCCTGCCACCTTTCTTTCCCAAGATCGGAGAACTTGCTGCTGGTTCCCTCTAGGTCAGATGCAGAGGGGATTGGTCAGGCAGGGCTTAGATGGCCCCATTTGCCTTATTGTTCTGCCTGTTCTAAGCAGAGTTCAGGTGGCTTTCAGCCTCCCTTTCGTGCCATACACGCAAACACTTGGTGCAGGGAGAAATTCTGAAATAGATCAGGACAAAGGAGGTGAAGGGCAGCATGGAATGAGCTAGGCACTTGATGTGAGGGGCTCCCCAAACTTGAGTAATTCTCCACAGCACCTTCTACACATGGGTTACTAATCTCTTTAGAAAACATCTTCCAAACAACAGAATTTCCTGAACCTCCACTGTTGTCCAGGACAGAGGAATGCTGCAAAGATGAGTGGGTCAGAGCCCTATCACCAAGGAGTTTGGGTGTGTGGATGAGCAGGGAATAACTAGATCTGAGATTGTAATACAAGTAGTGCTGCCGGGTTTAGGGAGAAGATTGAGCACACCTGGGGCTGGGCAGGGCAGCTTTGTGCTGGAGGTGGACTCGAGCCTTCACGTAGAGGTTGAATTTCAGCCAGAAGACATTCGAAGCAAAGGAAACTAGCGAAGTAGCTGCACACAACAGTTTAGGAGTTGGTGGAAGGTCTGGAGTGGCTGGAGCAGAGGGTAAGAATAGAAGAGAGCTTTAGATCTACTGTAGCATCTAAATACCTCTCCCCAGCATCTCCTGAGAGACAGGGGGACTGGAAGACTGTATGGAATTACAAACAGCTTGACCATTAGTAGCCTCCAATCACCAGGGTATCCTAAAGCTTACAAGCCTTCGCTCTCTGATTCTCCCAGCTACTGACTGAGGCAGGCAGAGCCAGTTTTATTATTACAATTGTATAGAGGAACTGGAAGGCAAAGAAAGGATTTCTCTGCCAGTTAGGGGCAGAACCAGGTATTCCTAGTCCTGGGCTCTCGCCTGGATGCAGTTGCCTGCATCACACAAGTGGCATTTTGGCCTGGGGAGAGGAGAGGCTAAATGACTCCCATTTTCTACCCTGAGTCATGTTTCCATGATCATTTGGCAAGGGGAGAAAAGTTAGCTTGGGGGCCCAGGAATTTTGATTTCACACTAGTGTTGGACCCCCACAGCCAGCTGAGAGAGAGCATGTGAGGACAGAATTCTCCCTGGAGCCAAGTTGTCCATGACAGAGTGAGTTGTGAAATCGTGGGAGGAGAAGGTGAAGCGTCCTGGAGTGTGTTGGGAGGAAGTAGCCATGGGCGGAGCCATCCAAGAGCAGTGCCTATCCCTGTCTGAGACCTGTGTTCCCAAAAGGGGGCAGGTCCCAGGAACAGGTACTCGTCAGATTGATTCAAAGGCCTTTGGCTGGTAACTCAGAGGAGCCCCACAGCCAGCTGGACTGGGCTCCTGCTCTATGCCAGGCCCTGGCTGGCTACCAGGAGTGCCAGACAAAGAGGCCAAGCCTTGCCCTCACAGAGCTCAGTCCCCAACGAGAAATAGCCATGTGACCAGCCGACTGCTCTAGGAGGCCGCCATGATCTTTGCCAGGGTGGGCAAGAGCTCAGCGGGCAGGACATGAGAGGGAGATGTAGGACCACAGGTGTGTTCTGGGAGGCGGTGAGCAGTTTGATGCGAGTCCAGTGCAGGTGCTGGGGTGAAGTAACAAGAAGATGCTCTAGGAACCTGCAGCCTTTCTGAGGTAGGGAATCCGGAAGGTAATACAACAGCCAGTCTTCATAGCCACTACATGTTTTGTGTTTGTAAAAGTTCAAGCAACACAGAAGCATGAAGGAAATCCCTGCCCCATACCACTTCCTTGGAAGTAACCCAGTGAGCTGTTTGGTGTGCATCCTTCCCCACCTTTTTCTGTGCGTATACAGACATGTACGTGCCCGTGTATGCGTACATATGTAAATTTATTTTTATAAAAACGAGATTTTGCAGTACATTCTGCTCTGAAACCTGATTCTTCTTTTTTTTTTTTTTCCAAAGCAGTATGTCTTGGTCATTCCTGTGTGCCAGTACATGTAGACCTATCTTATTGTTTTACGGCGGGGAGGATAGGTTACGCACACCCATGGTATAGAATTCCAGAAGGACTGAGCAAAATCTCCCTCCCACCCCAGCTGCCCAGTTTCCCTCCCCAGGGGTATCCCCTACTGCCTCTTTCTTGGATATCCATCAAGAGGTGTCTGTGCCTTTGCAAGTAAATAAGCACTTGCTTCCCCCACCTTTGCTATATAACTGTTGGATTTTGTTGTTTCTGTGGTTTAGTCGCTCAGTGGTGTCCGAATCTTTGAGACACAATGGACTGTAGCCCACCAGACTTCTCCATGGGATTTTCCAGGCAAGAATATTGGAGTGGGTTGCCATTTCCTTTTCCAGGGAATCTTCCCAACCCGGGGATTGAACCCATGGCTCCTGACGTGTCTCCTGCATTCCAAGCAGATTTGTTACTGGGGAAGCCCACATTTTGTTGTAGACACACTCTTTTTTGCACCTTGCTGTCTCCACCACTTATATGCTTCAAATCTAACACACCAGTACCCATGGAGAAATTCTGTTCTTTAATAGCTGCATGGTGTCCCCCTGTACCCCACAGCCCTGATTCTCAAAGTGTAATCCCTGTACCAGGAGAAGGCAATGGCACCCCACTCCAGTACTCTTGCCTGGAAAATCCCATGGATGGAGGAGCCTGGAAGGCTGCAGTCCGTGGGGTCGCTGAGGGTCGGACACGACTGAGCAACTTTACTTTCACTTTTCACTTTCATGCATTGGAGAAGGAAATGGCAACCCACTCCAGTGTTCTTCCCTGGAGAATCCCAGGGACGGGGGAGCCTGGTGGGCTGCCATCTATGGGGTCACACAGAGTTGGACACGACTGAAGTGACTTAGCAGCAATCCCTGTACCAGCAACATCAGCATCACCTGGAAACTTGTTAGAAACACGTATCTGTTCACAAGCCCTACTGCCAATTCTGACATGTGCTCAAGTGTGAGGACCCCTTATTTGGAGTCCTCTGCTGGTCAGTTAGTTTGTGTCAATCTTCTGCTATCATAAGCCATGCTGAAATTAATCTCATTATACATTTGTTACTTCACGCTTCTCTGTGTATTTGTAGGATAGATTCCTTGAAATCGATTTGCTGGGTCAGAGTCTCTGTGCGTGTTTAATTTAGATGGATTTCATCAAATTAGTGCAGAGGTTGTACCAGTTGATACTCCCACCCGCAGTGACCTTGATTCTCATTTAATGGCTGCTTGGTAGTCCATTCTCCAGAGGTTTCTGAGCTGTTGTGTGATGCGATCAGGTACTTCAGAAAGAGCTCCTAATAGAGGAGGGGGCAGGCAGGAACGGGGCTGGTGAGGTGGTGCTCACAGAGCCTGCAGTGGAGGGTGAAGGACTGGGATGGGGGTAGTTTGGGAGATGCTTGGGTGAGTGAGTGCACGTGCAGTGAGGAGAGGAGACCTGGGGTGCCAGAATGGTCCATGAATCCCAGATCCTTTGTAGGGCATGGCCTGGAAGCAGAACTCCCAGAGCTCCAGCAGAGCCAACGACTTCAATGAAGTTGGCGTCCTTCTTCCTTTGCTGCTTTTGCTTCCGCCCTGATAACTAAGCATCCACAGTGTCACTGGAAGCTAAATTTATTTCTGCTCTTTCTGTCAGCTCCCAGCCACTCATACCCACCCCAGGAGCCATTGCATTTGCATACGAACATCTAGTTTAAAAATCTAAATTGAATCAGTGGATAATCTGGTCAACTTCTAGTATTTTTGTAACTACACAGATTCTGTTGCTGTCAGGATTCTGTTCCTCAGAAAGGTCACAGGCCCCCTGAGCATTTTGACATAACTTTGCAGCAGAAATTTCCAGATAGGAAAGGAAGAGGACTTCTAGGGGGTGATAGCCAAGAGTTTGGGCTCTGGAACCAGACTGCCTCAGCATGCCTCCTGGCTCTGCCACTTGGCCAGCTGTATGACCTTAGAGCGAGTTACATCACCTCTCTGAGCCTCAGTTTCCTTATCTGTAAAATGGAGGTATTAAAAGTCCCTGCTGCCTGGGGTTATTGTGAGGGTGAAATCATGTAAAGTACCTAGAATGCTTGGCACCTAGAAAGCCCTCAGTAAATGCTGTCCGTGTTACCGTCCTGGTCAGTCAGATTTTAAGTCTTCCATGCTGACTTAACATTGCACGTGGGGTGTTTTCTAACAGTCACCCACAGAAGACCGGATTTAACTGTGTGGTGGAGCATCTGTCCAACCTGGCTTGCCATCAAATAATACTGAGCCTCTTCCCACCCAGGATCCTGGGCTGAATTGAAGTGAATGTGTGGAAATGAGCAGTCACTCTGGTTTGCAGGTGATGCCAGAGTCTGCGGGTCCTTTCACACCACGTGCCCTGCATCTGCAAGTCCCTCTGCCTGTAAATGCTTCCCTTCCTTGTACACAAAGCAGACTCCTCAACTCAGTCAGCATTTATCTGGCTCCTGCTGCATACCAGACCCTGTGCTTGGCCTTTACAGCTTTGCTTAAGTAATACCTGCTCTAACCACCTCTGACACTCCCTGCTTCCTTGCAGAAGTAGTATCCTGTCCACTTTCACATGACTCCCTTGTACATAATAATGATAGTTTGTACAACTTGTGGGAAGCTCAAAGCACAACACTTAAGCACTTCCAATGCAAAAATCATTGAATCCTGGCAACCCGTTTTACAGCTGAGGAAATTGAGGCTCTGAGAAAGAAAATAACTTGCCCAAGGTCCCACCACTGGGAAGAAGCAGAGCTGGCAATGGGGCTGGGCCCGCTGACATCAGAGCCCTCCCTCCACCACAGGGTGCTCGTGCCACGTATCGCGGCAGTTCTACCACGGGTCACACTATGGGGGATATTCTGTTTACATGTCAAAGTCTTGGCCTGCCTGCCTGTGAACACTTTAAAGTCGGGAGCTCATTTAGTTTTGTGCCCACCCTGCTGCTACACAGGAAATACAGTGACTCTGTGGAGGTCCACTGAGAGGGCCATGAATTTGCCCACACCCTACCACACAGTGCTGCCAAATGCAGAAATCAAGGGCTGGGAGGAAGGAAGGAAGATGGGCCTACCTCTCCATGTCATTATTGCTCATCTGCTCCTAGTGGAGCTGCCAGAGAGTGACTCACACAGCTACCTGGTCCTTCCAGGGGGGAGGATCTCCCTCAGCCCTGCCTGGGCTGCAGGGCTGTAATGTAGCCATGCCTATGTTGGGATTTGGCTTAGGGCCTCCCACCTGCCCCTCCCTGATAATCACAGCTCCTTGGACAGCCACAGTACTTGACAGTTTGCCAGGCTCTTCGACATCTCATTTGATTTAAGCCTCTTGGCCCTTTTAAGTGAAGTCGCTCAGTCGTGTCCAACTCTTTGTGACCCCATGGACTGTAGCCCACCAGGCTCCTCCATCCATGGAATTTTCTAGGCAAGAGTACTGGAGTGGGTTGCCATTTCCTTCTCCAGGGGATCTCCCCAACCCAGAGATCGAACCCGGGTCTCCCACATTGCAGGCAGGCACTTTACCGTCTGAGCCACCAGGGAAAGCTATAGACAGTGTCGTTCTGTTTGACACGAGTGAACTGAGGCTCAGAGAGCACACGATCTGCCTGAGTCATCCAGCAAGCCATTGTTAGGGCGGTCACTCTAGGGGCATCGTCGTGCAGTGACGGTCGCTGCGTCCTTGTGGACTGTGGGCACAGAAGTGGGTGGGGAGCCTCATGGTCCTGAAAGCTTTTGACCTTTAGATTTATATTTAAAATGTTTTTAAATATAAATTTAAACGAATTATTGGAGAAGAAAATGGCAACCCACTCCAGTATTCTTGCCTGGAAAATCCCATGTCAGAGGAGCCTGGTGGGCTACAGTTCATGGGGCTGCAAAGAGTCAAACACGCCTTAACGACTAAACAACCAGAATTACACCAATATAGATTTTCATTAGGAAATCTTTTTGTCATGAATTCCATGGAGCTGATTTAACTTTCTGTGTTGTACTGTTAATTCCATTTCCTTTTTTTTTTTTTTTTCCATTTTAATAGTACTGAAGTGATTTTGCTTGCATTCAGTTGTTTCATGTAAGTATTTATCCTCCATCAGCTCTATACCCAGATCCCATTCCTGCTAACTATTGTATCTGCCATTGTGAGTTTAACTGTGGCTTGTACTCTGACCAGATTCATTTTCCCAGTCACTTGAGTCTGAGTTTTGTCAAGATTTGCTTCTCCTTGCAGTTGTTGTCTTCCCTATGCTCAGTTTTAACCATTGTTAGTTTTGTTTTGTGGTTGGTCTGTTTCCACTTAGAATATTCACTACCTACCGGATAAAAGACTGGCTGTCTTGACACCTCAGCTAGTCTGTAAGGAAACGGGAAGTAGCCCTCATGAGGCCGAGGGCTGCTCTCCTGTCGCCAGTGTCCAGTGTTTTCTCTTGCAGTTGTTAGGTGCCCAGTGCCTCTGCTGCACATGCACTGGGTCCTCCCAGGACTGTCCCTGTTGGGGTCCCGGTCTCGTCAATAGCAAGTTGGTGGGATCAGAGCATCCTGCCCCCGGGTGGATAGACTGTAGCCCTGGCAGAGGGAACAGCACTAGCAAAGCCTGGAGTCAGGAAAACATGGGCACCCTTGAGGCATCTCAGTGACCAGGCATAAAGCAGGGAGATGAATGAGCTGTCGTGGCACCAAGTTCCCACCAGTGTCCAACCCGTGCAGGCCAGAACCAGTCCCCTCTCTCAGCATGGCCTTTTTTCATCTAGAACGCCTCGGACATGCCTGAGACCATCACCAGTCGGGACGCCGCCCGGTTCCCCATCATCGCCAGCTGCACGCTCTTGGGACTCTACCTCTTTTTCAAAGTAAGTCCTTTGTCACCTGTTGTGTCATTTGGCTTAAATATTTTATTTTGTTCTGTTTTTCCCATCACAGGAGACATGCATGTTCATTTATAGAAAATAAAGAGCAGGAAAAGTAATAACAACTCGCCCCTCGCCCCCCTTCCCTGCTGTGATGTCGGGGGGCTCCTTCCCACCAGACTTTACTTCCCTTCTCCGTGGAGCTTTCTGTTCTGTTTTGGTTTCTGTTTTTGTACTCTCCGTGTTGGGGTGGGGTATAGCTGTGTCTCGGACATACCTCTACCATACTAATTGCTTTTCTTTTTTTTTTTAATTTATCGAGGTTTATTTTCCCAATAAAAGTTATACAGGCTCAGTGTTGAAAACCTGGAAAACACAGAAAAGTAAAAAGGGGAAAACAGCAGCCATCCAAAACCCCCCTGCCAGAGACAGTCACAGAGCCCCTTTGGAGGTGTGTCCTTCCCCTGCTGCTCCCGTGCATGGTTCCTCCGTAGCTGTGACCACGTTGCGTGTTCAGTCCTGTAGCCGCTTCCCTCACTTCACATTGATAGCATCATAAGCATTTTCTCATGTACTGCAGACTCGCAAACTTTTTATCTTAGTCTAACATGTAGTGTTTTCTGATGACAAAAGTAATTTATGCAGAAAACAGAGAAGAAAAACACGCAGGTCATCACCATTAGCACCTTGGCATATCTCCTCTCAGACTTTTCATAAGCATGTTTTTAACGTAATTATAGTCATTTTATAACTTTTTTTTTTTAATAACACAGTACAAGCACTTTTTTCCTGGTCATTGAAAACTTTTCAAGGAGTTTTTTTTTTCTTTGCCACCCTTCATGGCCTGTGCATGGTCTCAGTTCCCTGACCAGGGATTGAACCTGTGCTCCCTGCAGTGGACGTGCAAAGTCCTAACCACTGGACCACGAGGAAAGTCCTTCCTTAAGGATCACTTTTCATTTACATTTTAAAAATACACGTATGTAGTTAAAAAAAATTTTTTTTTTTTCAATCTAAGAGGAGATGCAAATAAACCATAATACTCTCCCCAGCATAGTTTCTTGTGAGTTATTCCGTTATGCATAAATCCACATTTATGTAAAAATTTTCAAACAGATATATATATATTAAACATACCGTTCTTTCCAGGGAGATATTTTTGTATGAGCACCATCAGCTCTGCCTCATTCCCTGTAACAGCTGCCTGTGGTTCTGTTTCACGGATGCACCCTGAGGGGGCATCCAGCGGTGGGAAGTCCCAGCACTGTAGCCGTGAGCATCGTCATGGGCGCCTCTCAGCACAGTCACGTGTTGTCAGGTGTATCTGCAGGAGGGCTACCCGCTCAAACAGCATCTCCACGTGGTAATCGGAACAGATTGTGCCACATCCTTCTGATTTTACCAGTTTACGTGCCCTCCCAGCAGTTACGGGTGTGCTGGCTTCCCCGTACTCCCACCTACACCAGCAGCATCAAAATCCTTGACTTTTACCAGTCTGTGGATGAGTCAAAAACAACGCCTGTTTGCAGTTCCATCGCTCCCTCGTTATTGGATCAGAACCACCCCTTTTAATGATTTCAGAATATCCCTCCCAAGCAGATACACCATGGCTGACTGACAGCATCCACCTCACTTCACACAGAAAACGTAGTTCTGGTTTTTACTCTTGTCAGTGAGAAGGCATCAGGTCACATTAGGTATTCACTGTTTTTCCTTTTCCTTTTTTCCTGGACCTCGGGAGAAGAGGTGGATTTCTCACATGCTTTGGTTTGCAGCACAGCGCCATCAGCCACGCCGGGCTGCCCTGCTTGTTTTCTTCACCCCTGACGCCCATCTCCATCTTCCACCTTCATTTGCCTTCACCAGACGCACCTGCCCTCAGGCGTTTGTGTCGTTGGATGTGAGTCTTTTTCAAAGGCATATGGTCTGAGTGTATCTGTGTGTCTTTGGTGAGAGTCTCGTCTCCATACGTGGCACTGTGTCCCTTTCCCTTTCCCCTGTACTCTTGCGATCTCTCCGTGGCTCCATGTACATGAGCGCGGTGCATCCAACTTGGCTTTTGGCAGATATTTCTCAAGTCTCTACTGTACTAAGTGCTAGGAATACACACCCAGGCCTTTGCCTCAGGACCATCTAATATCTAGATTCCCTAGAAAGGAATTTCTGGCAGCAGAGGGTGTGAACATTTTTATTTAAGGCTCCGGACACCTGTTGCTCAGCTTGTCCTCCTCTCCAGTCAGGTAAGCCCCAGCCTGCCTTGTGCCAGAGGACACAGTGTCCATCCCCACCAAGTCACAAGAGTGTCATGTTGTGATTTCTGAAAGGCAGCTGCCTGGATAACACAGGCACCAGTTTCTTCCCAAACTCCAGACTGACCACTGGGTATAGTTTGCATAACAGTGGCTCTCACTTTCTCACTAGGCCCCTTTCCTCCTCCTGGTTAGGGCACTGGAGTTTGTTGCATTTCTCAAGATCATAAAATTTACCTTATCTCACCTCATTTAAACCTGATTGCTTTGAGGCAGCTTATGAAAATTAAATCCAGTAGCATAAGGAAAATAAAGGAAGAAATTGGGGTAAAGGAGAAAAAAGAATAAAATAGTAGAAAGCAAGGAAGATTTGGGTGAGGACCCTACCCAAAGGGTAGGGTTGCTCTAGACTCTGTAGACTTGTGCTCCTGGCAGAAGTGCCCCTGACACGGGTATAGCCCTGACTTCTAAAAGTTCAGAATTGGCACACAATTCGTAGGCCACACAGTCAAGCTTCTGACCAGAAGCTCAAAGACATGGCCAGAGGGAAATTTCTTCCCCCGGCCTGTGTTGAAAGAGCACTGTGTAGGGGGGGAAGCACATCCTTGCGAGTTAACTCGGTCCACACGCCTGTGCGGGTCGGAGCATTCGTCCTGTGGCCGCTGATATTCAGTCAGTCTACAAGTCTCTGTTGAGAACTCACACGCAGGTGCTGTGCTGGGTGCTGGCACTGCAGTGGGGAAAACAGCTGGCCCACCCCTGCCCTCTAGGAGCTTGTTAAGTGGTGGAGACAGACACCAGTCTCGCAATCAGTAGATAAACATGCAGTGAGAGTCCTAGGCAGCGCTGTGGAGTCGAGGCCTGTAGCACCAGGACAGCATGGAAGGACCTGCTCCTGCCCAAGCCCCCACCTCAGACAGCAACCCCTTACCTGCCTTGCTGCTCAGTGGAGAACCCTAGACACGCCCTCCCCCCACAGCCCGCAGCCCTGGGCACGTCCTGCTTCTCTAGCTCAGAGAGCTGGAATCTGACCCCCTTCTCGCCATGTCCTCCATCCTCCCACACGCAGTGCCCTCCTCGCTGGGCTGTCACCTTGGACTTCTGCCCTGTGGGGTGTGCCTTCCCCACAACTGCAGAGGGATCCTCTCAGGCCATCGGACCAGGTCACAGCCTTGCCCTCAGCCCTGCAACACCAGCGTGTTTTACCCAGACGAAGCTAAAGCCTTTTTCACAGCTCTGCAGCTTCCGTCTCCCTCCTGCCGTCCCAGCCTCGTCTCCTGACGCTCTGCTTCCTCCCTCCGCTCCAGGCCTGCAGACCCTCACTGTTCCCTGCACACCGCCTCCAGTGCTCTTCCCCCAGACTTCCTCACAGCCGCTCCCGTTCTGCCTTCAGGTCTTCTCCTAGGTGAAGTGTCGGAGGCTTTCCTGGGCCACCTGAATGACAGTCCCACCCCACTCTGCTTACACTGTGTGCTTTTCTTAGCACCCATCTCCACCTGACAGTGCATTGCACGTTCATCTCTTGAGATTCTCCCCCTCTGGCACCTGAACTCCATGAGAGCTGGGGCTTTTCTACCTATTCCAGTGCCGAGCACAGCGTACGGCACGTAGCAGACAGTAAACATGAGCTGAAATAATGAAGGTCATGTCGAGGAAAGCTTCTCAGAAGCCCAAGTGAGGAGAAGAGAGCTTCCCAGACAGAGGGGCATGTGCGCGGGCCGCCCACGGGTGGGAACGTAGCACACCAAGGCCAGTGTGGTGCGAGCTGCAGCCAAAGAGGCCTGCGGTGGTCACCACGAGGGCACGAGAAGCCAAGGAGAGGATGTGGACTTGAGCAGGGACACTCAAGCAGGCAACCTGCTGAGAGGTGTTAAGCAGGGGAGCAAGGTGATCAGACAGGCATTTAAACAGATCCAAGAACAGCCTTGTTTGACAGTCATCAGTGGCCCCATGTCCCACTCCACAGCACATTATTTCCCCCCCAGTAAGAGGGCCTTACGATAACAAAAGACAATATGATACTGTGACCGTGGAGCCATACAGCACAGCCTTTCCAAAGTCCAGAGTTAACAACACGTGACCACTGGCTCTGGAGCCCTGTGAGGGAGAACGTTCCTCAGGTTCACCCAAAATAAGACCCTGAAGCAGCTGTCAGGGCCTGCGTCAGAGCTTCAGGCATCATTGTGGGAGAGGTGGCCCAGGAGAGGATGGAGAGGGGACGGGGTGCAGGTGACTCATAACCGGGTGGCCACCCACAGGCTCCCTCAGCCGTTGAGCAGAGAGGAGGAAGCTTGGAAGAGTTTGTTCTGGGGTTCAGACAGCTCTCTTGGGACTTTGAACATCAGGCTCCCCTCCCCTGTGTCTGCCCCCCACACACACTCCATTGCCTGTCTCCAAGTGGAGCCACCAAGGGCAAACCTACAGACTCCTTTAGTCAGTTCAGTTCAGTCACTCAGTTGTGTCCGACTCTTGGCGACCACTTGGGGAGGCATATCTGAGGTCTTGAGGGCCCTTCCCTTTTTCCTGTTGCCATAGAAACTGGAAGCCCCCCTTCCCAGTACCATTTGAGATTCTTCCTGACACTGTTCCCCATCTCCAGAGCGAGGAGACCATCTCCAGAAGAAAAGCAGGGAGTCTGGTTTCCTCATAGCCTCCAACAACCCTGACGTCCTGTTTCTCTTTGTATCTCTGCCTCAGATATTCTCCCAGGAGTACATCAACCTCTTGCTGTCCATGTATTTCTTCGTGCTGGGAATCCTGGCCCTGTCCCACACCATCAGGTCAGAAGGCATCTCTGCGACCTTTGAAGCAGCTTTCTCAAGAGCCAGTACAGGGTCTCGGATGAGAACATGACCTTTGGCGTCATTCAGAGCCAGGTTTGAATCCTGGCTGTAAAAACCCAAGGGAACTTTTCCCCTGTGTTATACCGTGGGTGACCCTGCACAAGAGCCGGAGCCTCTCCGGCCACAGCTTCTTTCCAGGGAAGGGTGAGACGGCCCGGTGGGCGTTGGCGCCACAGCTGTTAGGGAAATGGTCTGAACGGTAGTGTCGTGGTACTTGTCACAGTGCTGAGATGAGTGGCCGCGGCCACCTGCTGGGTGTGGTGCTGCTGCGCACGCGCTAAGCTGCTGCTCACTTGTGGCGTCAGCTCGTAAGAGAGCAAGGCAGTATTGAGAGAAGTTAGGAGCACAGGCTCTGGAATTTGACTACCTGACTTGGAATCCAGACTCTGCCACTTAATAGCCCTGTGACTTCGGGCAGGTTACTTAATCTCTCTGTCCTCAATTTCCTTACCTGAATGTGAAGGAAAATGATGATACCTTTCTCATTGGTCATGTAGAGCTTTTAGGACAGTATCTGACGCTCGGTGTGTTCAGTAGCTGTTAGCCATTGTTGTTATCATTGTAATCTGTTGCTTTTAATCTTATGACACATTCAGAAATTGAAGCTCAGAGAGGTTAAGAAATTTGCTAGGATGATACAGCTGATAAGCAGCAGAACAAAGATTCAAATCTAAGTTTCTGTGGCCGCAGAGCCCATCCTCTTTTCACTGCCACCCTGTTCAGAGCGTCACGTGCTGTGTCAGTTCAGTGGGGTTGAAGGAACTAAACCAGGAGTCCTCAGGTGGGGCTGCTTACCCAATGGGAGTGGTGTCCCCAGCCCATCCCCTGGCTGTGACTGCACAAGCCCCAGCCTGCTTCCATCTGGCCCCTTGAAGAGGTACAGCCTCAGGCTGACAACCACGGACGTGGTCAGCAGACCAGGAAAAGTTCTGGGAAGGCAGGAACGCAACTTGAACTCGGCTCCGAAGGGCAGGAAACCTGGAAGAGGGCGTAGGAGGGAGAGGCCGGGCCGGGAGCCAGGTCTGTGCACATTGTAGGTGCAGTCCGAGAGGAAGAGCGGGATCCTCAGGGAAGCCCTGGGAGTGGGCGGAGTTGGCCTGGTTCCTTGAGGCAGGATCTGGGAGTCAAGAATGTGGGCCCAAGAGACAGTCAGACCTGGAACCAAGGCTCAAGTTACTCAAGCTCTCTGAGCATCAGTTTCTTCGCCTGTAAAATGGAGATACGGGGAGTACCTCCTTGGAGGGCGTGGGAAGGTTCAAGTGAGCATGTCTGTGACATGCCCAGAGCAAGGGGGTATGTCCGGATTCCACTGAGAGTGAGAGCAACTGGCTCGAGTTCACACAGACATGTGGGACTGAGGTCAGTGTTGTCTTCAACTTCACCCACCTTCACCCTCAAGGCCATGTTCTAGGGCCACACCCCAGCCCCCCAGTCCTTCTGGAGATCCAGACTGACGAGCCCAGCAAGATAGTGGCAGACCTAGTCACCCTTCCCCAGTGAACAGACCTCTTCTCTCCTGGTGGACCAAGTGAGGGAGGTCATTTCCCATGCTGGTTGTTCCAGTAACTCAGTTGTGTCCAGCTCTGCGACCCCTGAAATGTAGCCCACCGGGTTCCTCTGTCCATGGGGATTCTCCAGGACAGAATGCTGGAGTGGGTTGCTGTGCCCTCCTCCAGGGCATCTTCCTGACCTGGGTTTGATCCCACGTTGCAGGTGGATTCTTTACTGTCTGAGCACCAGGGAAGCCCAAGAATACTGGAGTGGGTACCCTATCCCTTCTCCAGTAGATCTTCCCAACCCAGGAATCGAACCAGGGTCTGCTGCATTGCAGGCGGATTCTTTACCAGCTGACCTACCAGGGAATCCCATGCTGGTTAGGAGCCCCCAGTTCTAGCACATCCCACCCTCCTCAGCATCTGCAAGAGTCCTTACCACAGCCCAACCACTGCCTTAGCATGAAAAAATATATTTTGTTTGACCAGGTGCTGAGGAGTTGATTATTTCACTTTATTTCAACAGTTCTGCAAGAGAGATCGCCAGCCACTGCCCAGCAGGGTGTTTTGAACCTGTGTCATTTTGACACCCCAGATCTTTCTTTTTTTCTTTTAGGACAGTAACTGAGAAACATTGTCCAAAATTTCTCATGGATTAACCAAGAAAGAGTTGTCTGTGTTTTAACTAGTTCATAATTTTTATTGATAGAAATTATCAGCAGAAAATAGAACCGAAGCCACTAAAACTGCACATGGTAAAATTTGTCAATGACTGTCATTTTCTTGAGACGATTTAGAGCACACAGTGTGGCTTGGGAAGGTAAGACCTTGTGAAAATGATGACTGGCCGTGGGCATAAGGGGTACTCACCATTCAGGGTCCAAGCTATCCTCTGAAACAGAAATTGATACAGACTGAAAAACTGGGATGAATGGGATTAAAGAAAGCCTTACTATAAAATGTACAGGGAAAAGAACTGAATCAGATAAAAATAATTTTAGCAGAAAAGGGGGAGGGCATAATTTAATTGTGCTATTTAGATAGTTGATCTAAGAATTAAGTTTACCTTCCTTTGATCGAATGGAGTTTTCTTAAGTATTTTCTCCTAGAAGTCTACAGTATTGTTAAAATTTTGGTTAGTTGTTTGTATGTATCCCCAAACATAGACCTTCCTCAGGATCCAAATAAGGACTGCAGGTTCAAGACAGGAAAACTGAGGCTCAGAGAGCGTCACAGCCTTCAGGAGCAGAGTGGTTTTGAGCATGGGTCTAACTGTGCAGCCACGTATTTTTTGTAGTTTTGGCAAAAATGAAGGAGATGAGAGAGCTTAAAGATGGGGCCTGGGCACGCACTCTCCTATGGGCCTGTAGTCTCCTGAGGACAGCCAGAGCAGGGGTCTGTCTGCTGAGAGGCTGTGGGGGCTGAGCCCCAAGCCAGGGAGTCCAGGCCGCGGTGTTTGTGGGATTCCTTCCACTTCCCCAGCTGCCGTGAGCCTCCCAGGGAAGAAACCACAGCCTGGAGTGTTACAGCAAAGTGAGGGCCCACAGCCTGCCTTCACCCTCTACAGCCACCAAGTCTCAAGCCTGTGCCAATACCCTTCCTGCCAAGGGAACCGTGCAGCTTATTTTTACCACCTCTGAGCTCATATCCCACCTTGCTGACCTTTAGAGGATAAGGTCCCTAAGACCACGATCTGCAACCCCAGGAGGGAGAGGCCACACACCAGTTTGCCCTTTGCCTTCACCCCCAGGGGAGAAGGGCAGCAGGATGTGGTTTCCCAGCAGAAAGCAGTGACCTTTAGGCTTGACGTGAGCCATCAAGGGCTGGAAGGAGTGAGTCTCTGCCTGCTACAAAAACCTGCATTCAGAGGTGTTCAGCGAGCGCTTACCAGCTGCCTCTCGGGACCCTTGCCCTTAAGGCAGGCTCACACCAGCCAGTTGCTTGTCTCTTGCTCTGTATTATCCAGCAGCCCCTCTTCTTGGGATAACAGAGACATCTGTCTAGAGACTTCATACTTGGAGTTGAAGCTGCAGTTAAGCTTACAGGGTGCCAAACATTCATGTAATCCTCTTAATGATCCAGTGAGAAAGGTATTGTTACAGTGTTCCAAATGAGGAGACAGTTGCAGGGAACAGTTAAGTAACTTTGCCAAGGTCACACAGCTCAATGGCAGAGCCAGGATTTGAATCCAGGAAACCTGGCTCCAGAGTCCATGCTCTCAACCCCTTTCTCTCTGCTTGTAGGGCTCCTAAGCTTAGCGCCTCAGGCCTTCTCTCTGCTTCTACACACACCCTCTGGCTTCATGCTCCTGAAACGTGATTCAGTGAACTGAGCTGAAACTGGCTTCCAGCCTCATCCCTCCCAGCTGCTGCCTCCCACCTGCTCAGAGCCTGTTTGTGGAAACCCACTCCCAATTGCGTCTTGTATCAGTCGTGTCTACATAATCACGAAGCCTTGTCGTCATTCATGTCATAGCTCTGTAGACGGGAAGGGATTGGCTGTGTGTCGAATGGAAACTTAAGGCCCAGAGATAGTTCTTAATCCACATTTTCTTCCAAGCTCCAGGGTCTTAGAGAGCTCCCTTTTCCCTGCCTTTACCTCTGTGCCCTGGGTACCCCTTGGCCTGGGTCCATTTTCCTTTAGCTGGGAGCACCATTGTGGATTTGCTTGCCTCATCAGTCATCAGTCTGATCTGGTGTTGCTGAATGCTTTCAAGTTCAACCACCTGCGATGATAGACATTGAGTACTTATGACCCCTGTTGAGGATCTAACGCTGGGCTAAACTTCTCCCTCTCCCCTACTTTCACAGCAGCTCTTTGAATCAGGTGGTATTATCCCCACATTCAGCAGAGACTGACCCACTGAAGTGAGCCCAGGGCCTCATGTGGCAGAGCAGGCATCAGGGCTGGGCCACCCCGGTTTGTGTCTGCTCCATGATACTGCTTAGTATCCAGACACAGACTGAGCCAAAAGCCCTGGTTTTCTGTTCCTGCTCTGAAGGCAATCCAGAAAAGAAAGTCTCTGCTCCCTGCCAGGCCAGGAAGTAGACCATGCTGAGTAATCAGAATGCTTCCATAGACGAGGCCAAGCCCATCCTGAGCCACAAACAGGCCCCATGGAAGGAGTGAATGTGAGCCCGCTCTCGCCCAAGGGGCTGTGATTCATCTCACTTATCAAGTCCAGCCGAGTTTGTAAAAATCCCAGGCCTGGCAAATCATGGAGTGGGGTGACCATCAGGTCATCTGACTTAATAGATCTGGAAGGGAATCCAGGAATATGCGTTCTTTTTTCTTCCCATGTTTAATTCCTTTTATTTGTATTACAAAACTGACAGCATGGTTATTACTCAGATTAGAGGTGACAATAATTCAGCTTATACTGTTTGCGCTTTATCTGTGTTGGCACAGTTTATATAATAGTTAAGGAATCATCTAGAAGGAATTGCTGCTTGCCAGCATCTCTAAGTGTTCTGGGAAACTGATAATTAAAGGAAATGGTCAAAACAAATCCCCTCAAGAGGAATACTAGTCAACTCAGGCTTGCTTCGGGTCTGCTAACTGCTAAAGTGTGCTATATTTTTGCAGGGTTTAAAAAACACATTAAAGTAGTTTCAGACACTTAAAAGGGTTTTTTTTGGGGGGGTTTGATCCCTGAGTCAGGAAGATCACCTGGGGAAGGAAGTGGCAACCCACTCCAGTATTCTTGCCTGAAAAATCCCGTGGACAGAGGAGCCTGGGGCAACAGTCCAAAGGGTCACAAAGAGTCACTGAGTTCCAAGCACACACACAAGAGGCTACCTGTGAAAGAGTGATTAGATAGCCATTTTAATGGGAAGTCTCCAGTAGCCTCAGAACGCAAAGGAACACTGCAGCTTTGATTTGTCACACTGCGCACACCTGGATCGCGCTTGAAATAAACAGACTTCTGAGAAATTGGGGCAGAGGGTTTACCTTTTTGCTTCTAGAGTCAACAGCAAAACTCACGCCGCCTCACCATCTACCTCTCTGCCTTGAGCCCAGGAGAAAGGGCTATGCATCTCATTTCCCTTATGAGTCTGCCCACAGTTTGTGCATCATGGCTTTACTGTGGACCAGGCTAGGTCCACTGCCTCTGTCTGGGCAGGGAGCTGGCAAGGATGTGGTTTATCTGGGTTTTGTGGTTTTGTGGTTAATGGGCCCCTCTCAGCTGCTGGCCTTCCAGCCGCCTCAGCAATATGGGCCCAGGCATTCTCACTCTAAAGAGTCAGATCTCACCGGGCTACTGGTCGGCCCCTTATTTCAGCTCTGCTGTCTGCCTAGACTCAGCGGGTCTCCTTGAAGAGTCAGGACTTACCCTATGCAGGCTTAAGCCAGAATATGCATTCTTGACGGGACTCTCATACAGATTGTGGATAAACCAGATTTTGGAATCCATTGCTCTCCTAAAAACTGTTTTATGTGAAAGTCTGCCTCTTTTGTGTTTCTTGGGTAATAACTAAGAGGCTAGGTTCAGGTCTCAGCTCAAGATACTGACTTCCCATGTAACCCTGGGCAGTCACTTGCCCTCTGAGGGCCTCTGTTTTCACATCTCTACAATGGGCACAATAACACCTACCTCTCAGGGCAGCTGTGAGGTTGTTGGGAGATAACAGCTTGTAAACAGATGTCTGGGCTTGTGGGACCCCCACAAGGGCTCTGTTTGCCAACCTGCTTTGTCTTTCCTTTCAGCCCTTTCATGAATAAGTTTTTTCCAGCCAACTTCCCAAACCGACAGTACCAGCTGCTGTTCACACAGGGCTCTGGGGAGAACAAGGAAGGTCAGTGCTGCCGCCACGCCCTGCCTTGGCCGTACCTTGGGTTTCTTCCCGCTCCCTCCCCTCCCCTTTGTCTCTCCGATACCGGGACTCCCCGGTACAGCGAGTGATGGGCAAGGTGGGCTCTGGGATGACATCCCCACTCTGCCGCTGGGTGCACACAGTTACCTCTCTGAGCTTTGGGGGGTTTTGTTGGGCTTTTTCGGTTTTGTTTTGTTTTTTTCATCTGTAAAATGAGCATCATAATGTAGTGCCTCCCTTATAAGCAAGTTGTTAGGACTGTGAGTAAGTGATGAGTGGAAAGCGTTCAGCACAGCGCCTGGCTCAGTAAACAGTAAACAGTTGGCTCCTGAAGCTATTTTTATCATGTCTGTTTTTAGTGTGATTACTTCCCTAGCTATGATTTGAAAAGGAGGTTCCATGGCTTTTGAAAAAAATGAAAGCCACAGGGAATTGGGGAAAGCCTGGGCCCTGTGAGTGAGTTAGGATGTGGGTTCTACTGCTGTAACAGGATTATCAACAGCTTGGACAGGTGGAAGGTATTTCTCTTTGGTGTACAAGTCTGAGTTTGTGAATGTCACATTTGTTGGGGATGTGCCCAGCACACGCTGCCTTGTCCCTGGAGAGCAGCGATTTTATGTGATTCCTTTGTACATCTGTAGGCATCTGTGCCCAGTCAGTGACCGTGGGGGTTTTCACCTGTCTTGTGCTCTGCCGCACTCGGGTCACCAGGTCCAGGGTAGCACACCATTGCTTCGCAGGCTGTCCCAAAGGACGGAGAGGCAGCTGTTCTGCAGGCCCATTTAGCTGCAGGGGAAGCTGGAAAATGTGGCTGAGAGCTAGTTGGCCTCGTTTCCATCAGGGTATTGTCACCACAGAGGGGAGAACAACGGTTGGGGCCAACCAGCAGTCCACTGCAATCTGGAATCTGAAAGGAAAGCCTGCGCTCTGTGACCCTGGGCAGGCTCCACTACCTCTCTGGGCCTCCTCAGTAGGACACTCGGAGATGATGGAGAAGGGGTCTAATGTCAGGATGTCTGCCACAGGCTCCCCAACAGAGCAGGCTCGGGGCCTCCCGCCTGCCGCCTCTCCAGGCCTCTCTCTCTCACCTGCTTCCTCCCCTGCTGGTGACACAGGGCTACCAGCAACCTTCTTGACTCCTTTGGCGGCAGAGTAGAAGGATTCCTGAATGAACTAGGACCTTGGAAGGGCCTTGGGCTCAGTGCAGTCAGCATTGGTTGAGCACCCACTGTATGCAGGCTCTGTGCTGAGTGCTTTGTAAGGACCACCTCACTTGCTCCCCATGGCAGTCTTATCAGGGAGGTGCTGTGACCCCCATTTTTTTGTTTTGTGTTTATTTCTTTGGTCACACCTCTTGGCGTGTGAACCTTCCCCAACGAGGGATCAAACCCACGCCCCCTGCAGTGGAAAGGTGGAGTCTTAACCCCTGGACCACCAGGGAAGCCCTGTGATCCCCTTGTTACAGATGAGGAAACTAAAACTCGAAGAGGGAGCTGCCTCCCCAGCTGGCTGTCCAGCTGCTAGTGCAGAGCGTGGGCTTCCAGCACCGTGGACCACCTCCCACTGACCCTGCGTCAGGCCTGGGTTCCCTCTGGGCCTCCATTCCCTCCTCTAGGAAATTGGAGGGTCTGGGGTTGGGGAGGGCTCCAGTGAGCACCCCCAGCCTGTGGGTCTCTGACGGAGCCCACAGCCATGCCCTCCTCCGTCCAGGGGCTGACAGGTGGGAGGGGCAGCCCCGCCCCGGGGAGTGGACTTACCCGGCCTCTCTGCCCAGAGATCATCAATTATGAGTTTGACACCAAGGACCTGGTGTGCCTGGGCCTGAGCAGCATCGTTGGCGTCTGGTACCTGCTGAGGAAAGTGAGTAGCCAGGGCCTAGGCAGTTGCGGGGGGTGGTGGAGTGCTGGAGGGGCAAGGTGGTGACTGGTGAGGTGGCCTAACTCTCGCCTTCCCCCAGCACTGGATTGCCAACAACCTCTTTGGCCTGGCCTTCTCCCTTAACGGGGTGGAGCTCCTGCACCTGAACAACGTCAGCACCGGCTGCATCCTGCTGGGCGGACTCTTCATCTACGACATCTTCTGGGTGAGTCGGGCAGGGATGCTCAGGAGGTCCGGTGGAGGGCAGCCACCTTGACCTGCAGGTAAGGCCCCGGATCAGGTCCTTTCTGGGGCAGTGCCCTCGGCTGTGAAGTAGATGACAGAGCAGAGTCCCACCCCCGCTCGCCGAGAGCTCACCTTTCTTTGCCCTGTGCCTGCCAGCCGTCCTCTCTCCCGCACAGTGAGCCCGGCAGGGGATTGCTTATCCCATGTCTCTCCAGCAAGCAAGTTGAGGCTCAGAACAGCTGAGGCAGGGGTGGTTAAAGCAGATGAGTGGACACTATTGAGCAAGACACTGACCGTGAGGACGGAGACTGTGCGCTGGGCTAAGGGACCTGCCACCCTTGCTGAGAGGCACCCCTGAATGAGTGGTGCTGGAGGACTTCCTCTCTTGGGAAGGACAGAGCCCTGACCTGACAGGATGCCCAGCCAGGGCATCAGAGATCCTTTCCTAACTCCTTGGAATTGCCCCTCATTGCTGTCCAGACAAGGAACCCTAGGAAGTGTCCGTTTAGCCATGTCAGTGGCTGCCTCATCTCAACTTTACATCTGCTCTGGAACCCTTCTTGGCTCCCTGTCTCTCTCCCGCCCATCGCAGGCAGCCCCTCCTTGAAAAGCCACGCACAGCCATTCCTTCCCATCTGCACGCACTTCCCGCCAGACTCCTCTCTTCTCCTTTTAGGTGTTTGGCACCAATGTGATGGTGACAGTGGCCAAGTCCTTTGAGGCGCCAATAAAATGTAAGTGACGCCCACCTGGCGGCCCGTCCCCGCGTGGTCCCTGAGTCAGCTAAACCCTCCCTCAGCCATTCCTTCTCCAAGTTCCCTGCTGTCTAGGGCCTGGTTTCCTTCTCCTCTTTGATTTCTCAGCTGTGTTCCCACACAGCCATCCTCTGGCCACCTGGTCATAGAGAGCGGTGTCTAAAACAGCCTGTGGCAAGGCAGGCGGGGCCTCCAGAGGAGGACACCCCCACATCAAGGCCTGGAGCCCCCTCCCTGGATCCCTGTAACACATAACCAGCAGGTGTTGTCTGCCCCACTCCTCTCACACTTCCCTGGTTGTGTTCTTCAGCGTATCCATTGTTAGAAATATTAGAAACCTCACCTACAGACCTCTGTAATGTGGAAATGTTGTCATTTCACTCAGCAACAAGCCCTGTGGCAGAGCATCTAGAGTTGGGTTTATGACCATCAGTGGCATCGCCAAGAGCCAGGGTCACCTCAGCCCTCCACCCCACCATTCTCAGCATGTTCAGGGGCAGAAAAGGGGAACTTTATGTCTCCCTTTCATCACAGAGGGATGTGTTTTCCTGAATTCTCCCTGCAGCCTCTCTCATATTTCACAGGCCAGAATCGGGTCACAGGCCCAAGTTCATTGTTCCTCATCAGAGGGGGATGAGAAAAGCATGATGAGCTTGGGGTTTAAGCCTTAGACTATCAAGAATCACTCCCTGGCATCGCGAGACCCAAAGAGGAGGACGGAATCCATCAGACATGATGGAAGGAGGAACGGGGATCCTGTTGGGCAGCCAGGGTGGAGCCGGCCCCGAGAGCCAAGCAACAGCTGCGCTCCTCATGTCTGACTCCACAGCTGCACATGGGTCCTCTCCGTGAGCCGGAGAGAGGCTCACGGTCACATAGCTGCTCCTAGATGCTGCACAGGGTCGCGGCTCAGTGACCCCAGAGGAAAGTTCCTCCCAGCTTTGGCTTGGATGAACCCATGGGGCCTCTCCGGGCCCAGGAACTAGGTTCTCCCATTGGGAGTGGTGCAGAGGACAGGGTCACCGCCTTCTCCAGTGCTTGGGGGCAGTGTTTTGAGTTGGCAGCCTCCCAGAACCAAGGATGTAAGGTGAGGGCAGTCGAGCAGAGCAAGAGAACAGATGCTGGCCAAGCCAGAAGAGCAACTGTGCCTCACATGCTGTGATGGATGAACCCAGCCAACAGGTCAGGAAAGCTTTCCTGGGTCCCAAAGAATGCATATGCGTTTAGCAAGCGTGAAGGGGCAGTAGGGGCATTTGAAAGAGAACAGCTTCAGGCCAGCGCTGCAAGCGAAGAATGCATGGAAGGAGCAGAGAACCGGAGAGGGAGCATGGTGACTTTAAGGGAGCAGCGGAAAAGAGGCCAGAGTTGAGGAAGCCGAGGATGGCGTGTCAGGGAGCCCGGCTGCTGCCCAGTGGGCAGTGAATGAGCCATTGGAAGACTGGACAGGGAAATGACAGTCCCCTCTGGTTTCTGGTGTTTGGAATTGGGGATTTTGTCTTAGGGAGAAAGCTTGTTGCCCTCTACTGCTAGGAGTAGTCTAGCAGAGTGGTTAAGTGGACAGTTAGTGAAGTCAGAAAGTCTGGATTTGAATCCCATATCTGATACGTGCTGGCTGTGTGGCCTCAGTGGGGAGACTTCACCTCTGTAGGCCCTGGTTTCCAGATCTGCCACTCAGGATTGAATGATAGCAGGTTTAGGAGGTTCAGACAAGGAGAGCTGTAAATCGCTGTGACTGTGTATTCAAGGCAGGAAGAAGTGGACAGGGAAGGACTCTGTACGATCATTAGGGAAGCACAATCTTGGCCCAGAACCCACCCGTTTTACCTCTGTTTATATGCCATTGGCCAGAGCTGGGTCACATGACCACCCCTAGCTGAAGGGAAGTCAGGAATTCGGAGACCAGATTGTCCTGACTGTCTTAGCCTTATACCACGCTTGATTCATCACCTGGGAGGGCAGCCTCACACAGAAGCAGGATTGGGTTAGTAAAGATGTAACAGTTAAAGTTAACAGTGTGTTCAAATAACCTAATCTTCATCACAACGCTATAGGGTCAGTTCGGTTGTTATACCCATTTTACAGGTGAGACAATTAAGGCCCAGAGTAGTTAAGTGAACTGTGCAAAGTCACACAGCAGAGCCAGGATTCAGACCCACACAGTCTGACCCTGAAGCCCACACATAACTGGTGAACTTGTGCTCCAAGGCTGTCTGGGTGAAATCCAGTTACAGCTGCCCCTTGCCATAACTGGACATACAGGGAGGCATTTTCCTCAATCTGTATTTATCCAAACAAGTTGGCCAGCAGGATTTCTGAGTAAGGGGCTATAAGCAAGGGATTTGTAGGTATGTAGCCTCCTCCTCGACTGAAGCGACTTAGCAACAGCAGCCTCCTCCTCATCAACAGATACAGAAAGCCTGTAGCCCAAGCTCTTCCTTCTTCAGAACAAGGGTCTGTCCACATGTCCTGTGGTGAGATGGAAAGCCTATTAGATGCCAGCACTGTGTGGTCTCTTTCATCTTTTATATGCTAGGCTTTGGGGTCAGTCCCATTTAACCAAAGAGTTCTGGCTATTAAAAGGCATTGAAATTGTATGACATGTGAGTTACAGCTCAGTAAAGGCATTAAACCTTTAGCCTAGATGATTCTAGATTCTTCCTGCTCTAACTAGCTGTGATTCCAGATGGACACACCCCCCTTCAGCCCATCAGCATCCTCTTGACTCCCCATTCCCATCCTCCCACCCAGCAATGCAAGTGTGTAAGTTCCATACACCAGAGGTGGAGGCTAGGAGTGCATGAGCTGGCTCTCACCAGCTCCTCACATCCCTGCCTCCCCCTCCAGTGGTGTTTCCCCAGGACCTGCTGGAGAAGGGCCTGGAAGCGGACAACTTTGCCATGCTGGGACTCGGAGACATCGTCATTCCAGGTGACGGGGCCAGGGCAGGGGCCAAAGTGCAGGGGGTGGAAGGGGATTCCATGGAGAAGGAGTCGTCCTGTGAAACACAGCCTCACTCACCAGGAGAGGGAAGAAGGAAGGGTTAGGCTGTGTGATTCCCCCATCACCATCTGCCCAGGGTTTGGTGAAGGGGATCCACCTCAGCACACATGGAGCACCAACGTGGGCTGGACCCTCGGGAGGAATGGTGGTGAGCAAGACTGCCCTCATGGAGCTTGGCTGGGTGAACAGACATTACTTGAGAGCTGCAGAAATAAATGTATATGACAGATTGAAATATAAGCACATCCAATGGCAGTCTTAAAGGCATCTGAGCCCTCACACTTGCACGTACACACACCCTTCCCAGCGTTTACAGGTGACACGGGTGTGCTAGAACTGCCGCAGTCTCCTTGGCCCCCCTCCCCAGTGCTGGGAGGGCACCAGGGAGGGCACGCACTGTGCGTGGACACAGGGCACACAGCTGTGCTCCTGTGTCTGCAGTTTTAGCAGAGGGACCAGTGGCCTACACCTGCCTGACCACATGACCTGGCCTTCGGGTCCATTTTATGTGTGTGGATGCTAGTCAGCACGCCTGTGGATATGGGCACAGGTACGCCTGTGTATGGGCCTGAGCATGGGCACACATCCTGGGGGCCTGCAGCCCAAACTGCCGGTCAAGAAACTCTGAGCAAAGCTGAGCTGCCTCTTTCAGGGCAGCTGAAATGGCTGAGACTTGGATGCTGTGTGCCTGCAAGACCTAGGCCCGGTGACAGAGGTGCTGCACAATCTCATTCCCTAGTCACAGAGGCTCGGGGTCAGAGGGTTAGAAGCACCCCTGGTGTTTGCTTAAAAGAAGAAAGCTTGGAACAAATTAAAAGCCAGTTTGTTTTCCAGTGTAGGAAGTAATAGCCATCCTGCTAGTGAGCGGGAGTGTACAGGCACTTCTGTGTGACACTTCCCTTTTATGGTACGTATGGTGGTGAAGCAGAGGCTTTCTCTCTCATAGCAGTGAGCAACCTGAGGCTCAGAGGTGAAGGGACTTAACGTAAATTCACACACTAGCCGGCAAGAGGTCCAGGACTCAGACCAGGTCTATCTGACTGCAAAGAAAGGTGATATTGTCAAAACTGCTTTTATGACAGAAACAACAATAGTAAGATCATGATCCTGGAGCCATCATTTGTCAAGCACCTGTTGTTTGCCAAGCAGTATGCTCAGTGTTTTTTTATATATTATCTTTGCTACTTTTAGCAGCCCAATGAGGTAGAGAGTATTTCCATTTTGCTGATGAAGAAACAGGTTAAGAGAGACTTGCCTAAGAGGTCATGCATGGTCTTGAATCCAGGTGTTCCCATAGCTTGTGGTGCTGGGAGGCAGGGAAGAAGCCCCGTCAGGGATGAAGAAATGCGTTTGGTTTGCCCTGCAGAGCAGGGTCTGTCCCAGGCACCCACAGACTTCCCCAAGCGTCCTTGTTGGGTGGTTCTGGGCTCCAGGCCTGCACGGGACATCTCTGCATATCCACAAATCCCTGTATGTATCGGAAGTCTTCCAACAGTCACAGTTGGTGTGACTTATTGCATCCTCTCAGAGCCTCAGGGATAATCTTGAGGGAAGAATAGGTTGCGGGGTGTTATTTTAAGGATCAAATGCAGTATTATGAGTAGAAGAAGCTCTTGTGAGCTCTGACCCGTGGATTAGTTGAAGAGCAGTTGTAGAATTCAGCTGCCAGGGGCCACTGAATTCCTAGTTTTGTTTCCAGAAAGGCAGCATTTGTCTGTTCTCACCACCCACCAGCTCCCAGCTGTAGTCTTCACTGGGAACTAAATCATTTTCTTCTTTGAAATGAATCACATGTTGCCCATCGGTGCTTCTCATCAGCATAGGATGTTTGGTTCCTAAGAGCTTGCTCTCAACCAAATGAGGTTCAGCCCTGCTGTGTCTGAGCCCAAAGACAAGTCAGGGAGAGACACAGGGATGGCCATGTGTGTGCAACATACCGAGGCTGGACTGGGTGGCTGTGTCTCAGGGACTCAGGTTTCTGGGGATGACCAGGCCAGATTTCAAAGTGCAAATAGGAGTGCAGTGGGTGGACAGAGTTTACTGTCCCCACCTGAGCTCATGCAGAGCCTCCTAGTGTCTGCTTCTGCGCTCTCCCACCCACCAAGCAGCTGCCACATGGGTCTTTTTCGAAATCTTTTGTGTTATTCTCCCACTTAGAACACTTCCAGAAGTGTCCCCTTACTCCTAGAATAAAGACCCAACTCTTCTCGCCCCCACGGGGCCCTGCCTGGCAGATCCGGTCCCCAGCATCTCCTACTCTGGGCTGCAGCCTGTCCTGCCACACTTCCTGAGCTCTGTTTCCTCAAGACCTTTGCACATGGTCTTCCCTCTCCCTGGCAAGTGTCACTTCCTCAAAAAATCCCTCTTTCCTCCCCACCCAGCACCCCCAGCCTGGGTCTTATCCCATGATAGACCTTGCCATGACACAGGAGCACCCTTTCACAGTTCAGTCTCACACTGGTCTTTGTTCACATTTGGTCAGCATGCCCCGCCCCAGGTTTTGCCTCCCACTGTGTTGCCTACAGCACCTAGTGCCTAGGCATCCTGTAAATGTTTGGTTGCGCCCCAGGTGGTACAGCAAACGGTGCTGTGAGGTGCCGGTCAGTGTGGTCCCAGGCCAAAACAGTCCACCTGGAACAGTTCTGCCACTTCCTCCCTCTTCCAGTGAGGCTCCCCCATTGTTCCAGGTGGACTGAAGGTAGAGAAACAGGATTTCTGCTGGCAGTTGGCAGTCTCAGCCACACTTTGTTCCCTGATGATTGCTCTGTGGCTGAGAACGGCAGGCTGGGGACCCAGCTGTCAGTTGTATGCTTCTTCCCTATCTCCATCCAACCCTGGTTTTCTCCCCGCAGGAATCTTCATTGCCTTGCTGCTGCGTTTTGACATCAGGTAAGCCACTTAGGAACCCTAGTCCTCAGGTTCTACAAGTGAGGCCCTCCCCGACCCAGGCAGGAGATTCTCTGGGGTTCCTCCATTTGGAGGAGCCCAAAGAGGGTAACTCAGGTCACAGACCCTCCACCCAACAGCAGCCTGAACAATTCTGATTTTATCTGCATTGTACATTCTGAGATTCTAAGTGCCCAGAGAGCCTGGAGAGGGTGGGGAAGGTGGGACTCATAGGCTGAGAAGGAATCCCAGAAGGTCCTGGTGGCACCCATAGTGCTTTCTCACTGAGTGGTCTTGGCAAGGAAACTGACCTTTCCAGGCAAGGTTTCTCATCCTGAAGTTAGTGGTCGCTCCTGCCTGGGGCTGACGGGGACGATGTGGAGGGAGCGCTGAGACTGGCTGGCCTCGGTGGCTCCCAGGGCATCCAGCAGCAGGTGCAGCCCTCATTGCCACCAACTTTTATCAGCCACGGGTCAGGTCTCCGTATCCCAGCTGCTCTCGCTGTTACCCACCCTCTCCTTACTCAGACATTCTCCAGTCCCTTGTAGAAAGTGAGCACAAGGGAGAGGGAAGGGGGCCAAGCTGAGCCACCACTTGAAACTCAGAAAAGGTTGCGCCTTTTCAGGTGGGTGAATGCACCTGGGCAAAGCGGGGCCTGCCACCAGCAGGTGGCGCCCAGTCTTCCTAGAGGAGAGCTTTCTGCATGTATATGCTTAATTTTGAGCTGGTTTATAGACTATTTCTTCATCTCCTTATGTCCGGTAGTTGCAAAAACAGTAATAATGTTGAAAGTGGTAGTGAGAAACCCATTGCCAGCATCATGGAAGTCCAGGCTGCATGCAGAACTGAACTTTTCCCCTGCTCACATCACTCTGGGTTGTTTGCACAGGGCCACTGTGAAGCCTTTGGAAGAGACCTGGCCGGCCTCTGAGTAGAAACATGTCTGTGCTGTGCTGGCTGCTCTACTGCTAGGTTTTCAGAGGTCATGCAAAGAGAAACCTATAGGAGTCTCCAGGCCATTTGCTAGAGAACCAGGTTCAGCTGGCTGCACCCTCCAAGGAAGAATCCTTGTCCTGCAGGTCCTTGGGAGCTTGTTCCAGAATCTGCACCATTCCCAAAGGGAGTCTCTTGTACTCCAGGCTGCACAGCAGGACTGTTTTCAGTGGACTGCGGCTCCCAGCTCAGAAGCCGCCAGGGCAAAGGGAAAGGAGTCGGCCCCCCTTCGTTCCACAGATGTTGCTAGACACACACAAAGGTCCTGAGCTGGCTTCGTGAAAGGGCAGCAAGTGATGGCAATGCCAGGATGCTTGTGGGTCAGCTCTTCTGAAGCTGATTTTAGGCGAATTCCCCAGGACGCCACTGGCCTTTTATCCTCGTAATCAACATCTTTTTAGTATCCATGATGGGTTACTGAACTATTAGCTCCACTGCACTTAAAAGTAAGAACTTAACTTTACAGTTTCTCCATCTTAGTTCCTCAAAACATGAGCCCCAAACCAGCAAGGACCTATTCTTTAGCACAAGGAACTGTACTTAATACTTTGTAATCACCTATAAGGGAAGAGAATCTGAAAAATATATGTATATCTGAATCACAGCATTATACACCTGAAACTAATATGATATTATAAATCAGCTACACATTTTTAAAAAGCCAAAAATAAAGTTATAAAACACACAAATGCCAAAATGCAGATCCCCATACTCATTAGATTAGACTCCCTGGGAACTAGACCTAGCACTCTGTTCTGTTTTGAGGGGTTTTTGGTTCTGTGGTTTTGTTTTTTGTTTTGGTTTTTTTTTTGGACCACACTGCTCAGCTTGTGGGATATCAGTTCCTTGACCAGGGGTTGAACCCAGGCCATGGCATTGAAAGCCTGGAATCCTAACCACTAGGCCACCACGGAACTCCCACACAGTTCTTTATTTTTTAATATGCTGTCCGGGTGATTTTTATGCTGACCTGAGCTTCATAGCCACTGTTCTCGATTATAGCATTTGATATTCAGCAACCATCAGGGAGATGGCGCGTGGCATTCCTGTTTTGCAGATGATTAAACTGAGGCTGAGAGAAGGAAAGGGATTGGTCCAGAGACGCTTAGATGGGGCAGAACCAGAGTGCACGCCCGTCTCCACACCCCACAGCCCATAACCTTAGCCCCACACAGCTTCCAGGGTCTCCCCAGCTCCTCTCCTGAGAGGGCATGTGGCTCTGCAGTGCTTGTGTCTCACTCTCTCTCTCTACCCCATGCCATCGCTGAAGCTTGAAGAAGAACACCCACACCTACTTCTACACCAGCTTTGCAGCCTACATCTTCGGCCTGGGCCTTACCATTTTCATCATGCACATCTTCAAGCACGCCCAGGTGAGCATGACTGTCCTCGGTGTACAGGGCGTGCTTTCACTGCAGGTGACCAGGACTCCCGTGTCACACGTGCAGGCGACCCAGGGGTGCAGAGCGGCCGTGTCTGTGATTCTCTCGGGCTTTCACCCATAGTTGGTGCAAGATGACAGCCTGGCTTCAGGTAGTACATGCACGCTAGTGGTGAGAAGTGGGAGGAGGAAGGCTGCCAGCCGAGCCTGTGACGTTCAAGGAAGGCAAAACCTTTCCCTGAGCCCTCTCAGCAGATTTTTGCCCACATCTGGGCCAGATCAGTGTTGCGTGGCCCCAGCTGTGGCTTCTCAGCCTCGGTAGCGGTGGCAGACAGAAGAACGGAATCGGGTGGGTGTGTGTTGTGGTCTCAGCCCATTGCCTGCCCCCCAGGCAAGTGATAGGATGTCAGGATCTCCCTCCCATCACCCCCCAGGCCAGCCAGGCTCTGCCTTCTCCTAGATGGGTGCTGAGCTGCCAGGTGGACCAGGCCAGGAGCTGTCAGTGTGGCCTGGAGAGGAGGAGTCGGGGAGGGGAAAGCCAGCAGACAGGGTTGCTCTCTGCTGGGAATCAGAGTACTTCCTTTGTGCCAGGCTCTGCTCGGTGCTTCGTGAGGGTTCTGTGAACAGATGAGGAGCTGCAGTTCAGGTGCTCCGTGGAAAGTGTGATGGACCCAGAATTCAAACCTGTGTCACACGAAGACCAAGCCCAGGTTATGAACCCCCCGCCATGGGAAAGGCCGTGTGGAGTGGAGTCTAAGAGAGCCCTGGTGGCCATCCAGGCTCTACTGTCTGAAGTTACACTTAGGACTCCTTATTGATTCATGAAAACAGAAAATGAGGATAAATAGTAGTAGCCACCTTGGGGTTATTTGAGAGTGAAATAAGTTAATGTAAGTGAAGTGCTCAGATCCACGTCTGACCCAATTGGTATTGCTGTGCTCCCTCCATCCTCCCCCCTCCTCCTCCTTTCTCCCTTCCTTGGGCACCGGCCACAGAGAAGCCACCTTTGAGTTAATCACAAAGGCTGCTGACCCAGTCAGTCTGTTAGTTTGCCAGGCACTGTGCTAAACCCTTTCGCTCATTAACTCATTGAGTCCTTACAGACACTGTGAAATTGATACTAACACTATACAGAAAGTTCAAGGTCCTCATCAGTAGAGAAACCAAGAACCAGTGAGGAAGCCCCTTTCTTTCACATCTGCTCCAGATGACCTCAGGAGCTGTGCAAGCTGAGAGGGACATGCACTTGGCAAGGAAGGAGTACTTGGGCCTTGTCTTGGGAGGTGTCTTCTCCAGCTGTCAGCACCAGCAGATTCCAAGCCCAGAGCTATCCCCTAGGTGGCCACCAGGTGGCAGGCTTGCCTTCTGCCTTAGACTCAGAGAAGGCTCCATTGGGAGCTCTCACACAGGCTGGGGGCAGAGGTAAGAGAGGTGGTCCTCTACATGAGAGAAAAGGAGCCTTCCCTATGTGACACAGCAAGTCAAGCTTGGCCCTGGCTGGAGCCCTAGACTCCTGACCACAAGCCGACCCTACTGCCTAGCAGCAGCCCACCTATTCTCTCTGATCATCCACATGGGTATCTCCCTGAAAATCTTCATTGAGGTGGGATCTGGACACAAGGGGAACCTGTTCTTTGAGCTCCTCCTCCCTCACCAAGACATAGGCAGTCCCTATGCCAGCAGTTCCCTAGGGAGGGTGTGACCCCTGCCTATGTGTCTTTTAACCTCTATCAAAAATATACCCCAAGCCAGGACTAGCAACCTCCAAAGAAAGGTCCTTAATGATCATCAGGTGCCCTCACTGTACAGGCGGAGAGGGAAGCCCAGACAGGAAAACGGCGTATCTATGGTCACAGAGCAAGCTGAGGCCTGATGGAGACCCAGGAGTCCTGACCCCCAGCTCACTGCCCTAAGCTGTACACCCCATCCTCTCCTTAGCACTGAATTTCTTTGGAGAGGTTCCCTGGTGCCTTGAGAGGAAAGAAAAGAACAGGTTTGTATCCCTCTGATACTAAGCAAACACTTCTTCCCAAAGGAGCACCTCAATTGCTGTTGGCTCTTAGGTGAGGAAGACCTTGGTGGGGCCAAATATCTACCCACCTTCCCCCAGGAAGCCCTCTATTTTGCCCAGCCTGGCCTTGATGAAGAAGACACTGGACTTAAGTGACAAGGAATCCGTGTCTGTATCCTGACCAACTATGTGATTTAGGGAAGATCCTTTTTCCTCCTCTTACCTCAATTTCATCATCTCTTAAGTGTTCTGCTTTTCAGAAATTAAATTGTATTAAGTTTGTATTTGTTTTATTTCATTAATTTTTGTTTTGCCTTCATTCTTTTCCTCCTCCTTTGGGGCTTCCTGATTTGAAAACTTGCATTGTTTATTTCTCGTCTTCTCATAAATGCACTTAGAGTTATAAACTTTTCCCTGAGTACTGCTTTGGCTGCCCATCTTGAGTCCTGATGCAGGCTTTTATCGTGATTTCTGTCATTCCTGGCCCAAAGCCGGTCTCATAGCAAAGACTTGATGCAGGGGAAGAAGCTCAGCTGCCTGAGTTTAAATCCCAACTCAGCCACTTACACACCCTGTGTGACTGCAGGCAGGTCATTTCCTTCTGTCTGAACCTCAGTAGCATCATCTGTAAAACTCAGATCCAAATGCTCAGGGTGTAATTAGGCTCAAGGTTAATCTGTCTGAAGTGGCATCCATGGCAAGAGTCTGAAAATGGTCAGCTTTCGGGGACTGTGGAGCCCTATCCTCTAGCCAGGGGCTGGCTTGGCTTTAGGAACAATGTCTCCTTCACTCTCACCCAAGTCATCTCCAGGGCACCCTCTGAATTTTGTGAGGGAGCCATTGGCTTAGTATTCACCAGGCCCTCTTCCGAGTAGTAGGAAGACAGCAGTGAACAAGACAGCTGTGGAGCCTGCCCTCGCAGAGTTAACAGCCTAACAGGAGAGAATCTCCAGCCTGTAACGGCCCAGGGATGTTTCATTCCAAGTTGCTGGAGAATGCCGTGAAGAATTGCAGGGGCCCTGAGTATGCAGCAAGAGGGCCTGACTCAGTGTGAGCGAAGGCTTCCCCACAGAAGTGACTGCTGAGCTGAAGTCTGAAGGAGAAGGAAAGTAGGCACAGATGGGAAGAACATCCTAGAAATGGCACGTGCCGAGATCCTGTGGCTGCAGGTGACAAAGAGGACCGAAACGAGACCAATGTGGCCAGAGCAGGGCAGGGCGGGTGAGGTTGGAGAGGGAAACAAGGGTCACATCTCCTGAGGACGTCAGGCCACTGGGAGCAGTAGGGGCCTTGGAAGGCTGAGCAGTAGCGTGAGGTCCAGCTTTCAGACACTGTGAGCAGAAGAATGGCTTTGGAGTCTAGGGGTACCCGAGTTCAACCCCCAGTTTACCACTTAGGCTCTCCAAGGCCTGAGCTGTCCACTCCCTACTCCCAAAGCATGAGCCTTCCGCTTGTACAGAAGGAGGAGGGTCATGGGGGTATGGAGGTGGACTGAAGTACTCGCCAGAGCCTGTGTTCAGGGCACATAGTAGGTTCTCCGGGAACAGTGCCGGCCGGTTTAATTGTCCTGTCTTCCAAACCCAGCTTCACCAGGAGTCTCCTCACAGGCTCTGGGCCCTGACCAGCTGGGTGACCTTGATCCCAGGACACAGCAGGTGCTCCATGCATAGCAGCTATGTCATCATCGTTGTCATTATAACAGCATCTCCTGGAGTGTCTTTAAAAGTGCAGAGTTTCAGCCCCAGACCTAGGCAGTCAGGGTCTCTGGGAGTAGGACCAACTCACCAGGAACCTGGTGTCCTGGGCAGTTGGGATGCTGCCAGCCAGACTCCAAGGCACCCTGAAAGCCCTGCGTACTTGAGTTTCTTTGGGCTTCTTGCTGCTTCTCCCAGGGAAGTCAGGAGCCCCAGTGCAGGCACAGCCACTGACTTGCTTCGTGAACCTGTCCCTCAGTCACACCCAGAAGAGAGTTGGGGTGATGGGCCCGGCCCTGAGTGGGTGCCCTGCCCAGCATTGCCTCACCAGCCTTTGTCCTCTCACAGCCTGCCCTCCTGTACCTGGTCCCTGCATGTATCGGCTTTCCTGTCCTGGTGGCACTGGCCAAGGGAGAAGTGACCGAAATGTTCAGGTAAGAGGGGGCAGGGAGCAGGGAGCAGGGGTCTGCCTAGCACTGCAGGCAGCTGGCGGAGCCTGTGAGGGCTGTGGGTACGTGCCTCCGGGGGAACACTGTTCACGCCACCAGCCTTGCCCTTTGTATCAGCACGTGGGTGCCTGTGGGCACCAGCAGAACCCTTCCGTGGGCCAGTAGCCAGGGGTGGGAACGGCCTTGGGGCTTTCAAAGCAGCCCCCACACCAGATGCCAGCTGAGTCATGAAAGGGGACTGGCTGGTGTAGACTCCTCACCGCAGGCTGCCCCACTGTCGGGAGCCCTGGGTTCCCATCCCGACCCTGTCACCATATGACTTCAGGCAGGTCTTTCCCCACTCCCGGCCTCAGTGGCCACACGTGAGTGACACAGGGGACTCTATGCTATGCTAAGTCACTTAAGTCGTGTCCGACTCTGTGCGACCCCATAGACGGCAGCCCACCAAGCTCCCCCGTCCCTGGGATTCTCCAGGCAAGAACACTGGAGTGGGCTGCCATTTCCTTCTCCAGTGCATGAAAGTGAAAAGTGAAGGTGAAGTTGCTCAGTCATGTCCGACTCTTAGCGACCCCATGGATTGCAGCCTAACAGGCTCCTCCGTCCATGGGATTTTCCAAGCAAGAGTACTGGAGTGGGGTGCCATTGCCTTCTCCGCAGGGGGACGCTAGTGTGATGGAAATGCTCAGTTAGAACTCCAGCGTCAGTCTATGTCCAGTTGCCGCTGTGGCTGTAACCCAGAGCCGGCTGCTTTCTCTCCATCTTAGTCACACACATACCCCTTCTCTGTGGCCGTCCACACACCTGCCACACCCGTGATCAGCCCCACCCTGACCCCCAGGCCTGCGTGACTCTGACAGGTGTCTACACCCCAGCAGCACCAGCCCCACCCGCCAGGGACCCAGAAATAGCTGCCAGCTGCAGCTGAAGCTGCCCACTCTGGGGCCTTCCACCAGCTCCACCTGCCTAGCCTCCAGGTTGTCCCTCGAGTGCCTGCCAGAGCTTTCTGTGCACCTGGCTGCCTGTAGGGGAGCCTGTGACTCACCCTTCCCCCATGCCTGCCCCTGCCCTCCCTGCCCTGCCTCAGAGCCCTAGGCTCCCAACCTGCCTGCCCAGGGCTCCTGACCTGGCAAAGCTCTGTGGACTCGGAGGCAAGGCTGGGGGTGAACCAGGGGGCAGATCTGGGGGCAGGAATGGGACCTGGGCCCTGAGCTCAGTCCCTACCCTCACCCTCGGCTCTCAGCCAGCCTCAGCCCCCAGCACCTACTTGGGGTGACCTCCCTAGCCAGGACAGAGGGTGCCCGCCTTCACCCACTTGGTGCATGGTTTCTGTAAAAGTTTGCCCACATGGGTGCCCCACCTTTCTGCCCCCCACCCCCCCAGGAGGTTTTTAGATTGAGGTGAAAAAGCAAATAGTCTCTCTTCTCTTCTGCCCATCTCGCTCCCTAATTCTCCACCTTATCTTTGGTTTTACTTTTCCCTTTAGTGGCACTCTCCTTTTTTTATTCATTTACTTTTTAAATGATAACACATTCACGTGGTTCCAAATTCCATAGCAGGAGGGACAACCAACCCCCTCACAGCCCAGCCGCCCACGCAGCCAGCCCCGTCCCTGGACATCCAGAGGTGTCTGCACCTGAAAGCGTGTATGTGTGTACACGTCCTCACGCAGGCGGTGGCGTTCTTGGGGCATTCTGTGTCCTGATTCTTCACACAAGGGTGTGTCTGAGAGATGTTTCCACAGCAGCAGAACATCTGCGTGTGTGCTCAGTCACTCAGTCGTGTCCGGCTCTTTGTGACCCCATGGACTGTAGCCCGCCAGGCTCCTCTGACCATGGGATTCTCCAGGCAAGAATACTGGAGTGGGTTGCCATTCCCTTCTCCAGGGATCTTCCCAACCCAGAGATGGAACCCACGTCGCTTATGTCTCCTGCATTGGCAGGCAGGTTCTTTACCACAGCGCCACCTGGGACACATACGTATACATCTAGGGCATCCCTGTTCTTCTGCAGAGTGTGTTCCTGTATAGGTGCATCTTTTCTTTTTTATCCTCCAAGTAACACTGGCTTCTTTGCACAGAGTTCGAAAATGCAGAGAGAGATAAAAGTAAGACCCACTTCTGCTCCCTGGAAGAGAAATCTCTGTCCTCGTTAGTCTTTTCCTCTCCATCTCTTTTTTTCTGTCTCTGTCTGTCTCTCACACAGCTACGAGTCCTCAGCGGAAATCCTGCCTCACACCCCGAGGCTCACCCACTTCCCCACAGTCTCGGGCTCCCCAGCCAGCCTGGCGGACTCCATGCAGCAGAAGCTAGCTGGCCCTCGCCGCCGGCGCCCGCAGAATCCCAGCGCCATGTAATACCCAGCGGGTGCCCACCTGCCCACTTCCCCCTACTGCCCCGGGGCCCAAGGTAGGGCAGACAACCCCGCTCCAGTGTACGGGGCAGGGAGCATTGCCGGGGCAGGCGGCAAGAGGCAGCTCCACCACCACCAGGCAGCCACAGTGCCCAGTCGAGGGGCGGGGGAGCTGGGCCCCAGAACCCCAGCGGCCTCACCAGTACTGTGGGGCTCACCTGAGAGTGGGGTCAGCAGCCCTGGTCACACAGCCGTGGACACTGTTACCACTCTGTATATACATAACCTGGGGCAAGTGTATAACCTTCACTTTCCCCTTTCGGAACCTCTCTTTGTTCATATAGAAGTGGGCACATACCTGCCTCACAGGGTTGATGTGGTGAGGAAATGTGAGCATTATCTTTGGCATGAACTCACTTGCTCAGTGAATGGAGCCCAAAGGAAGAGCTAAGCCAGGGTGTCTGCCTGCGAGAGCGGCACCTTGCCACTTGTCAGTAGAGCAGCCCCCCTGCCCGCCCGCCCGCGCCCCTGGGGCTGAGTTTTCCCACTCCTGTTATGTGCCCTGGGAGGCAGCCATTGTCCTGTAGCCTCATCCTGGCTGCCCCTATTTTTCCCCACTCTCTTTCCCCAGTGGGAGGTCCAGGAAGCTTAAAATGGGTCTGCACAAGCCCAGCCTCTCCTCCATTTGCCGCTGCCCTGCCACCTCTTGGCACCACCAGGCACAGAGAAAGTGGAACCAGCAGCCGGTCTGAGGAGGGCGCACGGCGGGGCCGGGCCAAGTCCTGGAAGGTGCTGGGCCAAGGATATGTGTACGCAGGGTTTTCCTGCGATGGTGGGAGGTGGGCACAAAGATTCTGCCCTTCCCTCCTCTAAGTGTGTCGTCCTTGTTCTGTCTTGTTTTTCCGGTCAGTTATGAGGAGTCAAATCCTAAGGATCCAGCAGCAGTGACAGAAACCAGAGAGGGAACAGAGGCGGCCACATCGAAGGGGCTGGAGAAGAAGGAGAAGTGATGGAGCTGGTGCCTGACCCTGCAAGGGCTAGACACCCGGGCGGGCTGGCCGCACACCGGGCCGCACAGTGCGGTCCTGCCGCTGGGGCAGGCAGCTCCCAGAGAGGGGCAGGGGCAGCAAGCTCCCTCCAGCGGGGCCTCCAGGGCCTGGTTCCCTCTCCCCCTTCTCTGGCCTTCCTCTGCTCCTCCCCATCTCCTGCCTGCAAAGGAAGCCCCCAACTGTCCCCACCCCCCCAATCCCTGGGTGCCAGGTGGGAAAAGTGGGTCTGATTTTTAGACTTTTGTATTGTGGACTGACTTTGCCTCACATTAAAAACTCATCCCGTTGCCTGGGCAGGCCACTGCACTTTGAGAACGTTCTCACCCAAAACCTTAGAGTGGGTTTAATACTCACCCTCCCACCCAGAGACTTTCATGTAAGCCCCGTCCTGGGGATGGTGGACTGTCGCAACCTGCGGTGAGACCCTGACCTTCTGGCCCCTCCATCCTGGTTGCCCACCCAGCGAGTGGCCAGTGTGCCAGCTTAGCACCCCCGGATACCCTCTGACCAGCAGAGGGGGCCCTCGAGCCCTGTCCCCAGCCATCCAGTTCTCCTGCCACACTCCTCCCAGTACTTGGGGGCAGCGAGGGTGTTGGACAGGTACTGGCTACATCACATTCTGGAGGAAAGGTCTGTGGGGAAGAGGCTGTGGTACCAAAAGTCTGGCCTGACTCAGCAAGAGGGCCATTATCTGTGAAACCAGGGAAGCAGCAGGGCCACGTGGGCCCCAGGAAAGTGGATTTTATTCCCAGGCTGGCAGAACCCATCCTCCATGGTTTCAGCATCCACATGGCTTCAGCTGGGGAGCACTGGGACTCTAGATCACCCTAGACATGGAGGACCCACCACTCCCCTTCTGCCCGTTCCTGGGGTTCTTCCCAAAACTACTGCTGCAAAGCCAGAAGGATCCTGATTCTCGGAGCCATCCCCAGCGCCCCTGGAGAGGCCATCCAGGCCCAAGAACTGGAGATCCCAGAGCCAGGGTTTCTCTACAGTTTGCCAAAGACAGCATCCCTGGCCTGAAGGAGAACCCCCAGTGGACCAGGCAAGGGGTGGGCACAGCCTTCATTTACCTGCCTGGTATGGGGTCACTGGATGGAGAAACTAAGGTCGGGGAGGGTGGCCACTGGCCTGAGACTCAGACTTTCAACAGCCCAGAAATCTCTGCCTAAGCTTCCAGGTTTAAAGGCTGAAAATGACAGTGCTTCCACTTTGGAGCTAAAGAACAAGTGGGAGCAGATAATGGGAGCTGCTGCAAGTACCAAGCACCTCAATACAGGATTTACTTAATTCTCATACTCTCCTTCTGTAATATTAGCCCCATGTACAAGTGAGAGAATTGAGGCAGCTTACCTACCCCTAGACAGGGATTTGACCTTGAGCAATCTGAATCAAATTCCAGAGTTCCTAAGGACTTTGCAACTCCTCTGCAGACCCCTGGGCCTGAGTCACTACCGACTTCTCTGGCTTTCTGGAAAGGAAGGATGGGAAATCTCAAAAGCTTCCCCCAGCCAAGAGGGTTCCTTTCAGGGGCTTCTCGGATCTCTGCCGACTCCAGCCACCTCCAGAGGGGAGGCCGTGTGGTCCTGGAACAAGGCCTCTCTGAGGGCGGCAGATGGGGCAGGCAGCCCAGGCACACAGCACAGTTGGTTCTGCGGTCCATAGCCTACAAAGCCCTCATTGAGTCACCGCCGGCCCCCGGCAGAGGCTGAGGTGGCAGTGGCGCCGGGCGCCTGCCACCTAATGACCGTCCTGGCCCCGCCAGATGCTCCACAGACCTCGGCAGCGGCCGTCCAGGGCCCGCCCGGCCAGCCGGCACCGCAGAGGCCACTCTAATTCCAATTAACCAGCTTCAGCTGAGCAAACAGCGGGCAGTGGTGGCCCAGCCCGGGCGGTAGGCCCGGCCTGCAGAGCCTCCGAGTCTAGACTCCAGATGTGAACCACCACAGCCGGAGTCCCATGGAAAAATGGCACCAGGCCGGGCACGGATCGGGTCTGCACGCCGGAGAGGCGGGGGTGGGTGGCTGGGCAGGGCCCCCGGTGGGCCTACTGCCAGCCTCACCCTGGGGTGGGAGTGGATTCTTGGGAAATGGCTCCAAAACCCCCAAGTTCGCCCCTGATGTGTTAGGTGTCCCTTTCAGTGGCCTCCCTCTCCCCTGACTACGGTTGAGTGGGAGGGGGCTACTGTAGGAGAAGAGGGAGGCCAGCTCTGCGGAGAGCTCCAGTACACTATTTCATCTGTATTTAACGTGTCCAGCATTATGATAACCTATTTTAGAAATATTCATGTAATGGTTATAACACCCCTGTAAGGGAGGTGCCATCGTTTTTACAGATAAAGGAAACTGAAGTAGAGAGACATTAAGGGCCCCAGAGGGATTTGAACCTAGGATGCCTGGTTTGGGGGATCTTCACCGCAGTTGCTGCTGACGTAAATCAAGATGCTCAATTCTGGGTTCCGTCTTGGAGTGGCGCTGGAGAAGAGGGTCAGCATCGACAGCAGGGCTGGCTGTCCACTCTGTCCTGTTTGCTCAGCTGTAAAATGAGTAAGCTCCAATTTGGAGGGGTTGCTCCAGTTTGCGGGGGAGGGGGTAAAGCCTTGACATGCCCTTTTGGGGTTTCAGCACCAGGTATGAGTTGGGCACAGGTCAAGCCGCTGGGCACGGCAGCAAACACAGGTCAAGCGCGGGCTTCCCGGCTGACGTTGTGATCAGGCAGACAGACTTTAAATGGCTGAACGAATGGATAATGTCAAGTCAATGATCATGTCACGATCCTCAGGCAGAAGAGGTGCCTCCCGCTCCCACAATCCGGTCTGGGCTCGGACCCTGAGTGGGAAGGTAGGATCCTGGGCGATCCGGTCAGAGTTCAGCCGTTCTCGCACAAATGGGAAAACGGAGTGCTCTCTACTCCCGTCTCACCCACGCCAAAAAAAGGGCCAGACTTGCCCGAGGTCTCCTAAGGAGTGGAGACCAGAGGCGGGGCCTGCTGCTCCCTGCCCAGCCCGCTCTCCCACCGCTAGCGTTCCCTCCCCGTTCCAGGCCAGGTCGTGGGAGGCGGAGGTTGGGGAGGAGGCAGCATCCTGCCCGGGTGCGTCAGGAAGGGCCGAGCGGGAAGGAAGGCACCACCCCCACCCCCGCCGCGGCCACACCTGGGCTCTCCAGGCGGGCATGGGGGCCCAGGCCGGCGCCTGGCTCCAGCGAGTCTGGGCCGCCTCCCCGTGGGGGCCGCCAGATGGGCCGGCCGCCCGCCCGCCCAGCTACGCGGGCAGGAAACAGCCGCCAAGGCTGCCAGGAAGGCGGGCGCGAGCGGCGGGGCGGGGCCCACAGTGGGCCCGCCCCCCGAGGGGAGGGCCGGGAAGGCCGAGACCTTGTGAGCCTGGGAATCCCGGCTCTGCCGCCTGCCGTGTTTCCTTAGGCAAGTCTGTTTCCCTCTCCGTGCCCCAGCTTCCCCAATAGTAAGTCTGCTTATCCCAGCTCTTTTCTTACCACTGTATGACCTCAGGTCTGTTTCTTTCGCGTTTTGTTCCTTGGTTTTCTTACTCAGAGAAAGGGGGCAACAGCGACAGGCCATCTCCACTGATAAACTGTGGGAAGGCTGAGCCTCTGCCCTCCTCCCCACCAGAGTAACCTAGCCCCCGGCCCAGTGACCTAGAGTGGCACTCAGTATGTGTTGAATGTCCCAGCTCTGGGACAATCCTAGGGCACATAGAAAGCACTTCATAAATGGACACGTTGTCTCGGATCTACTGCTTACCAACCGTGTGAGGCTCTGGTCTCTGAGCCTCAGTCTGCCCACCGGTGGCTGTGAGGATTTAAGTGAAATAATCCATGGAAAACACACAGCACATCTTCAATAGATGATATTTATGGAAGAGTCTTTAAGATGTGTAAAAAGATAGTAATTTGAGGAAATTTGAGGGCAAGAAAGATGTGAAGATCTGGGTGGCTTGTAATCTCTTGTATACTTTGTATTTTCCAAATCTTGAGTTTTTCAAAACCAAATAGAACTGAAAGTAAAACTAAATCCTTCCCCAGCAAAAAAAGAAATATCAGCTATTATCTCCATCTGGCAAAGGAAGCCCCTAAAACTCAGAAAGGATCTGAAAACTTTCTTAGTCACAAGGGAGCTGGGAAATGGCAAGATGAGATTTGAACGCAAATCTCTTAGACTCTACATTAGAAACAAAAAGGAGGAAAGGAAGATCATTTAGCTTCCATTGCTCTTTCCAGGAGAGATCCCAGTCCGAGGAGAAGGAAGAGGCTGGCAGAGTGGGAAAGACTGAGGTATAAGGAAAGGTGAGCAGATCCCACAAGGCCAGGCCATGGAGCTTAGGCCTTATCCTGGAGGCAGTGGGAGCCAAGGAAGGTTTCTGAGCAGGGGAGTGACATAGTCCTTTCTAAACATTAGATTGGGGAAGGCCTGGAAGCCAGGGGTGGGGCTCCAGGACGGTAATGATAATGCTATGAGTGATGAAAGGGCAAGGGCCACGGGGACAGATGAATAAGAAAGATTTAAGAACTCGAAGCAATCCAGAAGGTGAACGGTCATACAGATATTCCTCAGCACCATGGCAGGACCGTGAATCCACATGTCCCAACACTTCTTACCAACTTCCTCTTCCTTGGAGGTTGTTCAGCCCATACTACTCCCAACCTTACAAATGTCCTAAGACCCCTAAAAGAGCTCTGAGTCTAGGCCAATGCCAGGAAGAAGCCTAAATTCCCAGCAGCTTTGAGCTGAAAGGAAACAAGGGATGAGTGTGCTGAGGTAGAAAACTGAAACAGCGTTTCCTCCACGCCAGCGATCAGAAGCAAAGGACCTATGATCTTGTTTGCAAGCACAGTGCTTGTCCCTGATACCCCATGGGTGAACATGTATGGACTCCTCGCACAATGTATGGACTTCAATGCTCGAGGGACCACGTAAGTGCATGGGCACTTACTATATGCAGGTGAACCTGTACATGACCCAGCCTAGGGAACTTGTGCACACCCATCCTTGCAGGCAGCCAGGTGGCATCCAATCTGTACTGGGAAGTGTTAACAGAAACCTTCCTGGAAGAAGAACAGCAGCTGCCATTATTGAGCACTTCTTGTGTGCCAAGCACCATCCCAAGTGTTCACATCCTCCATGTGCTGAGTCTCCATCGTAGGGATGAGGAAATAAAGGCACAGAGAAGGAAGCTGCCCACACAGCAATCAATAGCCCTGAACTCGGGACTTCCCTGGTGGACCAGTGGCTAAGACTCCAAGCTTCCAATGCAGGGGACTTGGGTTTGATCCCTGGTCAGGGAACTAGATCCCATATGCTGCAACTAAGAGTTTGCAAACTGCAAGTAAAGATTCCACATTCTGCAACTAAGACCCAGCACAGACAAATAAATACACAATTAACAAAAAAAAAAGACCCCTGAACTCACGTGAGGACACCACTCCCTTGTAATTTTTCATGTCATTCAGTATTCATTTTTAAAAACCTTTTATTGGGCTTCCCTGGTGGCTCCATGATAAAGAATCCACCAGCCAGTGCAGGAGACATTACCTAATTTAGGAAGATCCACATGCCGTGGAGCAACTAAGCCCGTGTGCTGCAACTATTGAAGCTGTGCTCACAACCACTGAAGCCCACACACTGCGGAGACTATGCTCGGCAACAAGGAAGCCATTGTAATGAGAAGCCCGCACACTGCAACTGGAGAAGAGCCTCCACTCGCCTCAACTAGAGAAAAGCCAACGCACAACAATGAAGATCCAGCACGACCAAAAATAAATGAAACAAATAGATCAGTTCAGTTCAGTCACTCAGTCGTATCTGGCTCTATGGGACCCCATGGACTGCAGCACATCAGGCTTCTCTGTCCATCACCAACTCCCAGAGCTTACTCAAACTCTTGTCCGTCAAGTTGGTGATGCCATCCAACCATCTCATCCTCTGTCGTCCCCTCCTCCTCCCGCCTTCAATCTTTCCTAGCATCAGGGTCTTTTCCAATGAGTCAGTTCTTTGCATCAGGTGGCCAAAGTATTGGAGTTTCAGCTTCAGCATCACTCCTTCCAATGAATATTCAGAACTGATTTCCTTTAGGATGGACTGGTTGAATCTCCTTGCTGTCCAAGGGACCCTCAAGAGTCTTCTCCAATGCCACAATTCAAAAACATCAATTTAATTTAAAAAACTTTTATTATCCAGAAGTTACATCCATGCTTTGTAGAAAATTAGCATATATGTTAAAAAATGAGAAAATAAACCAGCATTTTCCTGCCACCCAGAGATTACTGTTAACAGCTAGACGTAAATTTCAGATTTTTTTTTGTATTATGTATTTTTTAACACAAATCATATATACATACATTGTGTTACTATAGTTAACAACCTTCCTCTTCTCATTTTGGTCAGGTGTCATCTCCTATAATACCCAGACAGCCTCCAACCTCTTTGTCATTTTAAGGCAGACCAGGTGAGACAAACAGGCCATCTGCATGTGAAGGCAGATCCCTGTGAGGCGGATGCGCCCCTCCGGGGTCTGTAATGGGCCCTTCCTCCCCAGGGCACCCTGCCCTCTACAAAGCGGTGGTGGGGCCTGGCCCCTTGCCCTCCTGGGACTAAGCCTTGGGGGAGGGTGATGGCAGAGGGGACACAGAGAAGGCTGAGCCCCTGGGCGCTGCATTCAAGGCCTCTCCACATGTTTGTGCCCCGAAAGTAGGCACCTCTCTTGCTGCTAAGACCTGAGTTGCCCCCCTAATACCCTGGGGGCCCTGAAGGGGGGAGGGGAGAGGAGGTGGAGACATATGTGTCAAAGGTGGTAGGTGGTGGGGGGAAGTAGAAAAAACCTGAGCTCAAGGCTATAGAGCTAGCTGCCATGGTGCAGAGTCCAGGGGAGGGTCCGGGCCCCTTCCTGCCTTAGAGGTTCTCTGTGCAATTACACGTGTGAGAAAGAGAAAGAATGTGTTTTCTTGTGGAATCTGTATGAGTTTGGGGTTTGTATAAATGTGAGGGCACGGAAACCTTACATAGGGCAGGGCTGCAGATGTATTTCTGCGTGGCGGTGGTGAAGTCGTGCTCACACATCTGGATGTATCTTGCCCATTTTCAAGAGTGTGTGTTTGTGAGAACACTTGTGAGCCAGTGCCTGCACTGGTGTGTGTGTGAGAGAAAGAAAGAGCGATTCCATGCAACTGTGGCAGTGTCTGCAGTGGGAAGGGCTCAGGGAAAGGCTCTGCTGTTTCAAGCTAGTGAGCCTGTGCCGCTCCACTTGCTCTCTGCGCGTGCATGTGAGTCCGCGTGTGCTCCAGGTTTCCTGCTATGGTCTGTGCACCCCTCTGCCTGGGTCCCTCTGAAGCCTTCGCTTCCTCATCTGTAAAATGGGGACACCAGGTCACTGGGTGCCATTGTGATTCTGATTACCTTATTCCCTCTCTACTACTGACCTTCTGTCCAAACACTGGCCAGTCCTTTCTGCTCCAATCAATCTGACAACACCCTGGGGAACATATGTATACCTATGGCTGGTCCATATTGATGCATGGCAGACACACCAACACAATATTGTAATTATCCTTCAATTTAAAATGTTTTTTAAAAAATTGACAACACCTTGATTTTTAAGTCTAAAACCTGCTTCTCCTAATTTGCTCAGCAGCTATTAATATTTGCTAATCACCCTGGATTCCAACAGGACATATTTTCCATGAATGAAAGAGCTATTCAGGGACTGGCGCGGGGAAATGCCCCCATGAGATGCTGACCCGTGCGCACTCTGTAAAAGCCTCCAGCTCTAAGTGTTGAGACCCAAACATGCAGCACAGTCAGTGGGAAAAGTTGCAACTGGCGGGGTGGGGGAGGTTTTTTTTCCTTCCTTAAAAACAACATTTTGTGTTCAATCTGTGTCTCTTTTAAGCCTCACAAGATGGAGATGTCCTAAAATAAGAAATTAAACAAGAAGGGAAATCCCATTATCTGTCTTCTTAATCGGTCCCTCAGGATTCCATAAGGACTCCCTTCCCAGTCACTGTGTGGTCCAGGCCTGAGAACACCCAGCTCCCCCACCCACCCCCCGCGGCCCACGCCCACCCACCACCCAGCCAGGGAAGCAGTTTCCCAGGATTCACATGGTAATGAAGGCATCCATCTTCTCCCAGACACACACTGGGCCCTCCGACCCTCCCAGGCCCCTGCACAATGGTCCCCAGTGCAGAGGCCCCACCACCTGTTGGATTTTCCCAGGGAAGTGTGGGAGAGAGTGGAGGAGAAGAGCCTCTTGCTCCCAGCCCCCAGTCTACTGGCCCCCTGGACCTGGGAGTCAGACAGTGAGAGAACTCACGTCCTCGTCACCCCCTGAGCTAACTGCATCCTCAGTTACCTCATCTGCAAAATGGAGGTGGTGGTACTCAAGTCACAGTGTGGCTGGAAGGATTCCGTTGGGAACGGTGTGACGTGAAATGCAGACAAGTGGGGAGTGGGGTCAGTGATAAACGCTCAGTGATCACTACCACTTTACGTGGGACCAGGCGGGATGAAGCATATTGCAGTACTGTCACAGAGCATCGCAATCCTGTGGGTAGAACAGCTAAGACCACTTATAGAAGAGGACACTGAGGCCCAGGAAGATGGGCTTCATGCCAGGAGCACCACAGTTCCCAAAGCCACAGAGCCATGTATCGAGTTTGCCTCACCCCAGAGCCTAAAATACTAACCACTACTTTGGATCATCACCATCATCATTATCATCACAGTTATTGACTTAGGTGGTAATCCTGGCAAAGGCCACCTGAAAGTCCCTAGGGAAGCTAGGAAGGGTGGGAAACCTAAATATTACTCATCTATGTCTCCCCAGGACTTGGCCAGAGCCTGGCACACAGTAGGTGATTAATAACTGAGGCCTGCATGAGTGACATAACTGAGAAACAAAACACACAGCTTTATATTCTGGGTCATGGAGTCGGTTTCATTATCTTTTACTTTCTCTTGAGCATCTACTACAAAATGCTCATGAATAAATGATTTCCTCAAATAAATGCATAATTCCACCTTGCGGTAATAGAGGCTAGGGCAAAGAGGAGGAGGGCATTCAGAGCAAGTAACAGAAAATAAAAATCACTGCCTCTGTAAGCAGAATCCTAGAAATCCCTGGACCACAGCACCTCCTTCCCACCCCCCAGTTACGCTCCCCAGTGCAGAAACTGCCTCTCCTGTACCCTGCCCGGATCCCATCCCCACTTCCTTAAACATTCAGAAGGAATGTCTCTATGTGTTTACAGGTAGAAGGACAGAATTAAGGATGACTTTATTTTGCTTAAGTTGAACTATATGTCTGTCCAACTTCTCTATAATGAATATGTATTATTTAGGTTGGTGCAAACAAAATTGCAGTTTTTGCATTATTGAAATTTTCCACTTGATATTGGAATACATTTTCAATAAACGTGGTTATGTTATACATCATCTTAATACACATTTCTCACTTTGTTTTTTTGCTAATAACTTATTACTGTTTGTTTTTATTTATTTTAGACTATGGAAATGATGTTAGACAAAAAGCAAATTCGAGCAATTTTCTTATTTGAGTACAAAATGGGTCGTAAAGCAGCAGAGACAATTGGCAACATCAACAACACATCTGGCCCAGGAATGCACAGTGAAATGGTGATTCAAGAAGTTTTGCAAAGGAGATGAGAGGCTTGAAGATGAGGAGTGCAGTGGCTGGCCGTCGGGAGGTGACAACAACCAATTGAGAGCAGTCACTGAGGCTGATCCTCTTACAACTACACCAAAAGTTGCCAAAGAACTCAGTGTCAGCTATTCTACGGTTGTTCAGCATTTAAAGTAAATTGGAAAGGTGAAAAGGCTTGGTAAGTGGGTGCCTCATGAGCTGACTGCAAATCAAAAAAATCATCATTTTGAAGTGTCATCGTTTCTTATTCTATGCAACAACAACCAACCATTTCTCAATTGGGATTGTGACCTGCAATGAAAAGTGAACAGCATACAGCAACCAGCAATGACCAGCTCAGTGGTTGGACTGAGAAGAAGCTCCAAAGCACTTACCAAAGCCAAACTTGCGCCAAAAAAAGGTCATGGTCACTGTTTGGTGGCCTGCTGCTGGTCTGATCCACTGCAGCTTTCTGAATCCTGGTGAAACCATTATATCTGAGAAGTATGCTCAGCAAATCAGTGAAATCACCAAAAACTGCAGCCGGTATCAGTCAACAGAAAGGGCCCAGTTCTTCTCCATGACAACACCTGACCAAAGGTCGCACAACCAAAAGTTGAAGGAATTGGGCTACGATGTTTTGCCTCATCCGCCATATTCACCTGACCTCGGCCAACGGACTACTACTTCTTCAATCATCTTGACAACTTTTTGCAGGAAAAGTTCCACAACCAGCAGGATACAGAAAATGCTTTCCAAGAGTTCGTTGAATTCTGAAGCATTGATTTTTATGCTACAGGAGTAAGCAAACTTCTTTCTAGTTGGCAAAAATGTGTTGATTGTAAAGGTTCCTGTTTTGATTAATAAAGATGTGTTTGAGCCTAGTTATAATGATTTAAAATTTGTTGTCCATAACTGCAATTACTTTTGCACCACCTAAACATCATTTTTGCTGTTCTGTCCCTAAGTTGTGTCCAACTCTTTGCGACCTCACTGACTGCAGTATGCCAGGCTCTCCCATCATCCACTCTCCTACAGTTTGCTCACATTCAAGTCAGTGATGCTATCTAACCATCTCATCCCCTGCCAACCCCTTCTCTTTTTGCCTTTAGTCTTTACCAGCATCCAATGAGTCGACTCTTCACATCCCAACCAAAGTATTGAAGCTTCAGCTTGCCAAAGTACTGAAGCTTCAGCTTCAGCATCAGTCCTTCCAATGAACTATCATTTTAACCAGCCTTAATACATGAAATACATTATTATGAAAAAACAAATCATGTAGAAGTACATGTCAGAGAAAGAGGAAGGTCCACTTTCAACCTGAGTCAGAGACCTGATCCCACATCCCAACCCCAGAGACAACCCCTACACAGTCTGCTGGAGTAACTGGGCATTTTATTTTATTTATTTATCTTTGGCTGCACTGAGCAACATGAGGGAACCTGGGATCGAACCCATGGCCCCTGCAGTGGAAGCTTGGAGTCTTAACCACTGGACCATCAGGAAAGTCCCTCTCTGGGCATTTAAAAGTATACTCTAGGGAAACCCTGAAAACATTATGCTGCATAAAAGAGACCAGTCACAAAAGACCACATATGTATGATTCCATTGATAGGAAATAACCAGGAAGGTAAATCTATAGAGACAGAAGGTGGATTAGTGGCTGCCAGGGTCTGAGAGGTAGCGGGGGGAATGGGAAGTGACTTGCCAATAGATTTCTTTGGGGATAATGAAGATGTTATAAAATTAATTGTGGTAATCACTGCACAACTCTATGATATATTAAAAACCATGGAGTTACACACTGTAATTTTACTTTATTTATTTTAGGCTGCGATGGGTCTTCGTTGCTGCATCTTCATTGCTTTTCTCTAGTCGTGGAGAGTGGGGTCTACTATGTAGTTGTGGTGCTCGCTTGGGCTTCTCATCGCCCTGGCTTCTCTTGTTGCAGAGCATGGGCTCTAGGGCACCCAGATTTAGTAGCTGAGGCACGTGGGCTCAGTAATTGTGGCTCCCAGACTCGAAAGCACGGGGTCAATAGTTGTGGCACACGGGCTTAGTTGCTCCACACCATCTGGGATCTTCCCAGATCAGGGATCGAATCCTTGTCTCCTGCCTTGGCAGGCAGATTCTTTTCCACTGATCCACAAGGGAACCCCCAAGTTATATACTTTAAATGGGTGAATTGTATGATATATGAATTATATCTCAATAAAGCTGTTAAATAAAGCTTTCTTGATGGCTCAGATGGTGAAGAGTCTGCCTGTAATGCAGGAGACACCAGTTCAATCCCTGGGTTGGGAAGATCCCCTGGAGAAGGGAATGCCAATCCACTCCAATATTCTTGCCTGGAGAATTCCACGGACAGAGGAGCCTGGTGGGCTACCAGTTACAGTCCATGGGGTCACAAAGAGTCAGCCATGACTGAGTGATCAACACTTCCACAGTTGTTTAAAAAAAAAAAGTAAATTCTATAAATGCTCCTATCTTGGAGCCCTCAGCCCACTGACAGGGTATTTCCCACCTCCAAGCCCTGGGTCCCACCTCCAGGTGGCCGTGACTCTGAGCGAGTCTCAGGTCCCGTCACAGGTCCAGCTGGGTTTCTCAGGTTGTTCACAGATGTCTCCTAACCACATAATACACAATCTCAGACGGGGAGGAAGCCCCAGAGGCAAAGCACTCTCCCTTAATCTTTTCTGGGTCCAAATCTTTCCCTTTTACATTTTTTGTGTTTTTTTTTGGACACACTGTTCAGAATGTTGGATCTTAGTTCCCTGACTAGGAATCAAACCCATGCCCCCTGCAGTGGAAGCACAGTCTTAACCACTGGACTGCCAGGAAAGTCCCCCCCTTTTACATTTTAATTTTATTTCATTTTTAAATAGGTAATGCATCCTCACGGTACACAGTTTAAAAAGTAGAAACAAGGACTTCCCTGGTGGTCCAGTGGTTAAGACTCTGCACTCCCAATGCAGAGAACATGAGTTCAATCCCTGGTGAGGAAACTAAGATCCCTCACTAAGATCCTGTATGCTGCATGGCAAAAAAAAAAAAAAAAAAAAAAAACTAGCTGAATCAACAAAACTTAAAAAAAAATTCATAAAAAGTAGAAACATCTCTCTTTTCACCCCAGAGGCAGTTTCCTAGTGAGTTACATGCAAATATGAATATTTTGTTTTTCTTTCTTTTTAAACAAAAGTGGTGGCAGTCTTTGCATACTACCTTACAACTTGTTTTGTTTTTCCACTTAACAAAGTACTAGGAAACCTTAGTATTTCAGGATAAAGGCAGCTTTCTTGTTTTTTCACAGCTGCATGTATGTATTCTGTTATATGGAGAGAATGGTCTTTATTCAATCCGCTGCTGCTGCTGCTGCTGCTGCTGCTATGTTGCTTCAGTCATGTCCGACTCTGTGCGACCCCATAGACGGCTGCCCACCAGGCTCCCCCGTCCCTGAGATTCTCCAGGCAAGAACACTGGAGTGGGTTGCCATTTCCTTCTCCAATGCATGAAAGTGAAAAGTGAAAGTGAAGTCTCTCAGTCGTGTCCAACTCTTAGCGACCCCATGGACTGCAGCCTACCAGGCTCTTCCACCCATGGGATTTTCCAGCAAGAGTACTGGAGTGGGTTGCCATTGCCTTCTCCAATTCAATCCCCTAGTGATGGACAAATGGGTTTTTTTCCAGTTGACTCTTCTTCCTGGACATACCTTGTTGAACACATTGAGTTTTTCCTTAGTATACATTCCTGAAAGTGGAAGTGCTGTCTCATAATTTCCCAGAGCCCCATAGTATTTCACAGTGCATTTAGCTATTCTCCTTTTGATGGATATTTAAACTGTTTCCAATTGGGTGCTCTTATGAGCAAGACATCTATGAACACTTTATATTCCTCACAGACCCCTTTGGCAATGTGTTAAAAGCTGTGGCTCTTTTCCCCACAAAAAAATACAGTAAATTTACCCAACAATGAAACCCATCTAGGTGCCTCAAATTAAGACACTCTGATCTAAACCAACTGCTGTCATCCAAGCAGAGAAACACAAGGGTGGAGATGAGCAGGGGCCACCCTGCAGTACAGGGATAGGAACCTTACAGCAGCTGGATCAGAGTCGTTGAGATTCTGCTCAAGGAGTCAGACCACCATCCTCCTCTGCTTAAAACCATCCCAGGATCTTGCCTCACCAAACTCCTCACTGTGGCCTCTGAGATCCAGCTATGTCTCTGCCCCCATATCTTCATGACTTTAACCTTCTAGCAGCCTTCTCCTTGCTCACTCGACCAGAGTCACATTAGCCTCTTGAACATACCAGGCACCTTTCTGCCTCAGGACCTTTGCACTGATTTTGACTTCTGCCTGGAATGTTTTGTCCCCAGGAGCTGAAGGAAGTGCGAAAACAAGTTCTTTACTGAGCTACCCACCTTCCCAGAGAAGACTTTTGCCAGCCCCTGAGATTGCAACTTATCCTAACCCCAGCCCTCCCTAACCCCCCCTTTCCTGACTTATTTCCTCCATAATATTTATCACCAGAAGAGATAATATATACTGCACTTACCCTGCTCTTTGTGTGCCCTTCTCCCCTAGATATAAACTCCGCGGGAGAGGGACTCCCCTCTGTTCTGTTCACTCTAACATCCCAGTGTGGGCCCAGAGCCAGAGGTGCAGTAGGCGCTTCACCAATACTGTTGATTAAATGAAGAAATGAGGTTGGTAAAGCACTTAGCACACAGGAGGGTAAAGGAGGCATGATACCTGGGAACCCATAGGCTTTGAGAAACCCAGACTTCAACCCTAGCCTTGCTAAATTCTTCTTTGACCTTCACTAAGTCACCAGTCATTCAGGACCTCTGTGTTCATCATCCCTCAACTGGAGTTGATGGTTAGAGCATCTCTACTCAGAGTGGCTGTGAGAATTAATGAGCTCCTGAGAAATCTGTATGCACGTCAAGAAGCAACAGTTAGAACTGGACATGGAACAACATATTGGTTCCAAATCAGGAAAGGAGTACATCAAGGCTGTATATTGTCACCCTGCTTATTAAACTTATATACAGAGTACTTCATGCGAAATGCCAGGCTGGATGAAGCACAAGCTGGAATCACGATTGCTGGGACAAATATCAACAACCTCAGATACACAGACGACACCACTGTTATGGCAGAAAGCGAAGAACTTAAGAGCCTCTTGATGAAAATGAAAGAGGAGAGTGAAAAAGTTGGCTTAAAACTCAACATTCAGAAAACTAAGATCATGGCAAACAGTCCCATCACTTCAGGGCAAATAGATGGGGAAACAATTAAAACAGTGAGAGACTTTATTTTGGGGGGCTCCAAAATCACTGCAGATGGTAACTGACGCTATGAAATTAAAAGACACTTGCTCCTTGGAAGAAAAGCTATGACTAACCTAGACAGCATATTAAAAAGCAGAGACATTATTTTGCCAACAAAGGTCCGTCTAGTCAAGGCTATGGTTTTTCCAGTAGTCATGAATGGATGTGAGAGTTGGACTATAAAGAAAGCTGAGCACCGAAGAATTGATGCTTTTGAACTGTGATGTTGGAGAAGACTCTTGAGAGTCCCTTGGACTGCAAGAAGATCCAACCAGTCCATCCTAAAGGAAATCAGTCCTAAATATTCACTGGAAGGACTGATGCTGAAACTGAAACTTCAATACTTTGGCCACGTGATGAGAAGAACTGACTCATTTGAAAAGGCCCTGATGCTAGGAAAGATTGAAGGCGGGAGGAGAAGGGAATGACAGAGGATGAGATGGTTGGATGGCATCACCGACTCGATGGACATGAGCAAGCTCCAGGAGTTGGTGATGGACAGAGAAGCCTGGCGTGCTGCAGTCCATGGGGTCAAAAAGAGTTGGACATGACTGAGCAACTGAACTGAACTGAACTAAATGATTTAAAGCCCTGATAAGTGTTTAATAAATGTCAGCCAGCATTGCTGCTGCTAGGATGATGACGAGGCTTCCCTGATAGCTCAGTTGGTAACGAATCCGCCTGCAATGCAGGAGACCCGGTTGGATCCATGGGCCGGGAAGATCCGCTGGAGAAGAGATAGGCTACCCACTCCAGTATTCTTGGGCTTCCCTTATGGCTCAGCTGGTAAACAATCCACCTGCAATGCCCAAGACCTGGGTTGGGAAGATCCCCTGAAGAAGGGAACCGCTACCCACTCCAGTAGTCTGGCCTGGAGAATTCCATGGACTGTATAGTCCATGGGGTGTTTTCGTTAGGCTTCCCTGATAGCTCAGTTGGTGAAGAATCCGTCTGCGACTAAGCGACTTTCACTTCCCTTCTTCATGATGATGACGGTGGAGGTGTGGTGATGCAGACAGGGGTGTGTGCTGACACCTCGCCCCCTAATACCGGAGGCCTGGGGAAGGAGGTCACATAGGGGAGGGAAGTTCAGCCCAGATTCCTGAGCTGTCTTACTGGTACTTTGCAGAAAGAAGATGGAACTTTCGGGGTGGGGGTTGGGGGAAGCTAGGGGTAAAATGCTTCCACCAGAGAGCCCCTTAGACCCTGTCGTGGGCTCCCCGCTTCCCAGCTGCCCCTGCCGGTGGCTACACCAGCTTCACTTCGCCCACCGCCCGCCCGGAGCCACTTTGTGGGGAGGGCGGCGGGAAGGCAAGTCGGTTTTTCCCAGAGTAGCCCCCCTCTCCCGCGAACATCTGGCCGCAAACATCTGCCCTTAGCCTTTGTCTCCGGGCCCAGGCCGGCCTCGCACCCATCTGCCGCCGCCCGCGGCCCCCGCCCATCTGTGCGCGGCTCCCGGCGCCCCCGCCCCCGCCCGCCCGGTCGGTTCCCACGGGGCGAGCGCAGGAAGCGGGCGGCCCATCTGCCCGGCGCAGCGGGTCCTGCCGCCAGGCGGCCCTGAGGGGCGGATCGCCCTCTTTCAGGCAGGTGCGCGCCCCAACAAAAGCTGGGGTGTGGCGCCTCTCCCCTCCCGCTCACCCCGAAGTCATTGCCTGGGCTGCGGAGATGAAGGGCGCTCGGGCACCCCGCCTCTTTGCAGAGCGCTCACTTGCTGACCTCCCGCTAACCCTGGACGCCCGGGGTCCTCCGCGCAACTCTCCACCTCCAGCCCCCAGCCTTTAACTAGACTGGCCCTTCTGCCTGGAAATGGCTTTTGCCATTCTTGCTTGCCTCACGTTTTACTTAATGCGGTGTAGAAATGACGGAGAAATACAGCGATTTGTGTTCCCACCACCCGGAGATAACAACCCAGCAGTTTGCTATCATTGTTCCCCTCACATCTTTTAGGTTTTTTCCCCCTCTCCATTCCACAGCTTGCAAGATCTGACCTGGGATGGAACCCGCGTCCCCTCCAGTGAACACGTGGAGTCCTAACGACTGGACGCCAGGGAATTCCCCCTCCCGTATTCTTTAAAGAATAAAACTTTACAGATGCTGCTAGCTTTCCCCTGTAGTCAGTGCCTCTGCCCTTTTCTCCAAGACTACTTGCCACCCTCTCCGCTTCCCAGGTAACATCACAAAGTGGCCATGTTTCTTCCAGGCCATGTATATATTTTTTTAAGATTTATTATTTTTGGCTGCTCTGGGTCTTCTGGCTGTCCTGTACCTGGGCTTTCTCTAGTTGCCACAGGTGGGGGCTACTCTTTCCTTGCCCTGCCGGGCTGCCCATTCCAATGGCTTCTCTTGTTGTGGGGCACAGGCTTTAGGCGTGGGGGCTTCAGTAATCGCAGTGCACAGAATTCAGTTTCTCCAGGGCCTGTGGGATCTTCCTGAACCAGGGATCAAACCCATGTCCCCTGCATTGGCAGGTGGATTCTTAACCACTCGACCACCAGGGGAGCCCTCTTATACTTTTAATACACAGAAATTTATTAACGTTGTTTGTGGCTTTTTAAATTTACACTTAAAAAACAAATCCTTCTGTATTTCCCCCTAAGCAGCATCATGTTTTTGCAGGTATCCAGCAGAATACATAAAGGTCTAGCTGACGGTAAAGTGTCTGCCTGCAATGCAGGAGACCCGGGTTCGATTCCTGGGTCAGGAAGATCCCCTGGAGAAGGAAATGGCAATCCACTCCAGCACTCGTGCCTGGAAAGTCCCATGGACGGAGGAGCCTAATAGGCTACAGTCCATGGGGTCGCAAAGAGTCGGACACGACTGATCGACTTCACTTCACTTTCACCACTCCACTCAATGGGGATGAATTTGAGCAAACTCCAGGAGATAGTGGAGGACAGAGGAGCCTGATGTGCTGCAGTCCATAGGGCTGCAAACAGTCTGACACAACTTAGCAATTGAACAACCACCACGCCACCATTATTTCATTTCCCTGTTCTCCTGTTGTTGAACGGATGGGTAGTTTTCAATCTGCTCTGTTGTCAGCATAGCTGCCGTGTTCCTGCCCCATGCCTTTGGCATCTTGAGGGCAGGATTTTCAGGGTATGTCCGTGGGAGTGAACTGCTGGGTCATAGGGAGTTCCCATGTTCACTTTTACTCAATATTGCCAAACTGAGCTCTCAAGTGATCGTACCAGTTTACATACCAGCGGCGGTTGAGGATTTTTGTTTTCCCACACCCTCACGAATTTACATTATCAGACTTTGAAGTTTTTGCAATTTGATGTGGCAGTTGTCTCCTGTGTACATCCCAGATGTACAGATGTTCAGGCTCAGGAGCCTCTGCCTCACTCTTCCTCACTTTTTTCCATCTCAGCTGGCATATTACCTCTTCCTACAAGAAGTCCTCTCTGATCTCCCTTAGTTGACTGGGGTATTTCCCAGGCCACGCCTTCTACAGCAGCTTGTGCTTCCCCATCATAGCCCTGGGAACTGGGGGGTGTCTGCCTGATCCCCAGGCAGGGATCAGGTTTGCAGGGCCATTGAGCAGGCTGCGAGGACCCTGCAAGTGCTACCGAGAGCACTCCTGGAAGGTTCATTCCTCTCCAAAGTGCCCCCTTTGGAAGGGCAGTAGTTAACTTATTGGTGGCATCTGGGTCCCCAGCATGTGGACACAGCAGCCAGGAACCAACCACCTGGCTCCCTGATGGCATCAACTCGCACCTTGTTCTTTCAATGCTGTGCCTAGAGTTGGTGTGTGCCAATTACAGAATGAATGGTTGGCATTTCACGCGACCCGATGGACTGCAGCACACCAAGCTCCTCTATCTTCCACTATCTCCTGGAGTTTGCTCAAATTCATGTCCATTGAGTTGGTGATAATAATAATAACTAGTGTCTACTGAATGCCAACTTTGCTAGGCACTGTTCTAAGCTCTTTATGTGACTTAACTCACTGAATCCTCAGAGAGGGGAACTCCTCCTGTCCCCAGTTTCACAGATGGGGAAACTGAGACACAGAAAAAATGAAGTGACGTACAGACTCATAGCTTATAAGCAGTAAACAAAGATGTGAATCCAGACCTCTTTTCACCTAGGAAAAGGGCCCCTTTCTCCCTTAAGTGTTTCTGAGATGTCAACTTCTTTTTAACCAGAACAGTTCTGCTTTTGCATCAGCAAAAACTAATGAGACTTTTTAAAAGACCTGAGAGATTGACCTGAGTCACAGTGTTTGAGGTGTATAGCCCCACCCATGACCTGAGGCAAGGGAGCAGTTGGAGGGTACTTAGGGTTGGGGTGAGTGGAGAGGGTGGAACTGCCTTAGGCTTTTGGGGTGGGGAGGCACCTGGGCAGGCCCTGAGAGACACACCCTCAGCCGTTTCCGGGTTCCGGGCCCCAGGGTAGGAGGGGGCACCAGGTGTACCGGGCAGGTGAGTCAAGGGAGGGCCCTCTGCTAAGCACCAGGCAGGAGCGGGGATTTCTGTTTCCGGGAAGGGGATCTCTGGGGCCACCAGTGGAGCCCCAGTGGCACAGGGGGAACTTACTAAAGCCCGGCACCAGAAGGTCCTTGCCCAGTCTCCCTCCTTCCACCTCCATGGGCCTGGGCCTTGCAGCAGGAGGGGTGGTATCTGCAAGTTCTGCAGACGGTGCCTGACTTGGGGTATCCCTGGCGGGTGGCATCAGCTTCTATGGCTGACAGGATCAGATCAGTTCCCATGCATCTGCCCTTGGCAGAGCCCAGTTCTACATTCTGAGGCATGAATTCCTGGGCACTGGGTGGGCATGGTTGAGTGCTTGTGTGTCCTCAGGGCTTATGCACAATACTGAAGTGTCTGTGTGTATATGTGTGTGTTGCAGGAGATGCCTCCATGCTCGGTGGCTTCAGTCGTGTCTGACTCTTTGCAACCCAATGGACCGTAACCCATCAGGCTCCTCTGTCGATGGGATTCTCCAGGCAAGAATACTGGAGTGGGCTGCCATGCTTTGCTCCAAGGGATCTTCCCAACCCAGAGATTGAATCTGTGTCTCCTGCATTGCAGGCAGTTTCTTTACCCACTGAGCTACCTGGCAAGTCCTGTTGGGGGAGGTATCTACATCTACAAAGACTATGGGGGAATTCCCCTGGCAGTCCACTTCACTTCTTGTTGGCTCAGACGGTAAAGAATCTGCCTGCAATGCAAGAGACCTGGGTTCGATCCCTGGGTCAGAAAGATGCTCTGGTGAAGGAAATGGCAACCCACTCCAGTATTCTTGCCTGGAGAAGTCCATGGACAGAGCAGCCTGGCAGACTACAGCCCATGGGGTTGCAAAGAGTTGGACACGACTGAGCGATTAACACCTTCTTTCCAGTGTTTAGGACTCCACGCTTTCACTGCCAAGGATGCAGGTTCAACCCTTGTTCGGGGAATTAAGATCCCTCAAGCCACCCGGTGCAGCCAAATAAATAAATAAATACAATTTACAAGGCTTTGGGGGACTTCCCTGGTGGTCCAGCAGTTAAGACTCCATGCTCCCAAGGCAGGGGGCCCAGTTTCAATCAGGGAACTAGGTCCCACGAGCCGCCACAACTGAGAGTTCACATGCACGACTAAAAAGATCCTGCATGCTGCAGCTAAAGATGCCACGTGCCTCAACTGAGACCTGGTGCAGCCAAATTAAAAAAAAAAAAGACTTTAGGAGTGGTGGGAGGCAATATGGGGCCTTTGAACTGGTGAAGGTGGCGCTGGTCGGGCATGTACCCTGCGGGGAATCAGTGCCTGGGGAAGCTGGCTTGTGGATTTGCATTGGATTGTTTTCTGTAAGATGTGGGCACTGTGGGAGCTGTGTGTCAGCATCTTGATGTGAGCAATATTGATCTGGGTGTAAATGTCTGTTGTGTTTGGTGAATGTGTGTTGCAGTGTAGGGTGTGTTTCTGGGTTGTGCTGTTGAGGGTGCTGTTGTAGTGTGTTGCTTTGATGTGGTTCTGTTAGGTGTGACAATTGGGTGTTTCAGTGTGTTGCCTCCTTGGTCTCTGTGTGTTTACTGATGTGTTGGTTGTACAGATTTGGGTTTTGGTTGTGTGCTCTGAGGCCAGCGTGCTGATTGTTCTTATCATGTGGTACTGTGTTATGCATTTGGCAGGTTGCTCTGTTGGTTGTGTGTTGAGGTGTTGCTGTCAGTCAATGTGTCAGTCATGGTGTCAGTTTGCACACATGTGTTGTGCTTGTCGTATGTCATTCAGTGTGTGTTAGCAGTGTACTTGTGCAGCTCTGCAGGTTTGGCCTGTGCTAAGTGACCTAAGATGGGAGGTCCTTGGGACCTGATTCTGCCCCTCCCTTTGGTCCTAAGGCTCCAGAGCAGCAGTGGTCCTTTGTCAGGCCACAGGAAGGCCCCACCTCACTCCTCAACTGCAGGGGACCCAGGGAGGTGCCCAGACTGAAAGGCTCCAGCCGCCTGTTCATTGTTCTGGGGCCTCTTTGGAAAACAGGATGAAAAGCAAAAGGTGGACTCAAGCCTGGTTGTCCTCTCCAACATGACCCAGGAGTCCAGCACAAAACCTCTAGGATGGAGGGGTGGCAACAGGCCTCATTTTATAGATGTGGAAACTGAGGTCCAGAGTGGGACCGGGACCTGGCAGAGGCTTCCACAGCTATTAAGGACAGATAGCACGAAGTCCCCACACCCTCATGCACCCATCCACAGCCTCCTGCTGGCTTGGAGGGCTGAAAACTTGAGGACCCTGGAAAGACACAAAACTGTGTTCTGGCTCCCATTTCTGAATGCTTTCCAACTGACATGTCATAACCTTGTGGACTAAGTTCAACTTTTGTCTCCATTTAGCACAGAAGGTAACTGAGGACCATAAGGTAACCATTCATTCGGCAGATATTACTCTAAATATTACGCTATTCTAAGTACTATGCTGTGTGACCTTGAGCAAGTCGCTTGCCCTCTCTGGGTCAGGCCCTGTGCTCAGCTCTAGGGACACAGCCGTGACTGAAGGAGCTCACAGCCTGGAAAGGGTGTGGAGAAGATGGACAATTACCAAGAAAAGAATGATCATTTCAGATGGTAATAAGTTCTAAGAATGATGAAGACCGGGCGAACAGGAAAGAAACTGAATAGCCCAGGGAGGTTTTAAGAAGGTCTCTCAAGAGGAGACTTCTGACCTGAGACTTGACGAATGAGCAGTCTTATAAAGATCTAGATGGGCCTTCTAGTGAGAGGGAAGAGCAAAGGCAAAGGCCCTGAGGCAGGACCACACTAGGTAGTAAAGGCGGCCCTGGGGCTGGTGAGACAAAGGGAGGGGCAAGAGATGCCGTTGGTGGGGCTGGTGGTGCTGTCAGGGGCTGCGGGCCGGGAGGGGCTTGGATTCTCTTCTCAGCATGATGGGCAGAGAGAAGTGTGGGCTGAGCACACGGTTCTGGGGGTAGAGTGTGCAGGGGACGGTTGTAGTCTCCCATTACGGGGGGGCGGGGACAACCAGAGCCAAAGGTCTCTCCCCCGCAGCTCCGGCAGCCCCAGCCCAGAGGCGCCGGCCTGGCGGCTGGAAGACTGCGCTGCGGGCACATCTGGGGAACAGCTGCCGGGCCAGGGCCAGAGCAGATCACGTGGCCCAGGCAGGCCCGCCCTGGAGCCTACAAGGCCAAGACTCCTGGGAGGGGCAGTGGGGAATGTGCCGGACATGTACACAAATCCCTGAGGAGTTACCCTGCAGTGTAGACACGCAGGCAGCGTAGACACACACGCACACAAGTCCCTCAGTCCCTCACAGCCACTCTTTTAGGAACCAGACCAAACTTAGGTTCAATGCCACATCCCAGCTGTGTGATCCAAAGCACTCAACTTCTCTGGGCCCCAGTGACCTCAGCTATAAAGGGGACATAGTATTACCACCTAAATCATGAGTTGTTTTTCTCTCATCAACAAATAGTCATTGAGTGCGCCCTGTGTGCCAGGCGCTGCGCTCTGCTTTGGGTTGCAGCAGTGTCAGCGACAGCTACGGTCCCCGCCCTCCTGAGCTCGCTCTCTTAGGTTACACTTGGAACCAGTCCTGACCCAGAGTGAGCACTAAAGAAATGGGAGCCATTTGCCTTGAGCCCTGGAACCCAGAGGAAGGACAGTAAAGGCACAAAAGGAGCCGTGGTGACAGAGACATAATAACAAAAGACCTCGCCATTCATCACTTCCTGGAATAGCTTGTTTCATTCTCATAATCGCTCCACAGAGACAAGGGTTAGATCCAGTTTACACTTGGGGAAACTGAGGCACAGCTTATCAATGGAAGAGCCAAGATTTGAAGGTGTGAAGGGCTGGGCCCGTCTCCTCTCTGGGCCCCAGTATGCCCATCTGTGAAATGGAGTACTATATTCACACAGCTGCTGCCAGTCCCAGAGAGCACCTGTGAAACTCAGAGGTGTGTGTAAAGGCTTTCTGAGGGACTAGTGACAGACTTTATTTGGGGGGGCTCCAAAAGCACTGCAGATCATGACTGCAGCCATGAAATTAAAAGACACTTGCTCTTTGGAAGAAAAGCCATGATCAACCTAGACAGCATATTAAAAAGCAGAGACATTACTTTGCCAACGAAAGTCCATCTAGTCTAATCTATGGTTTTTCCAGTAGTCATGTATGGATGTGAGAGTTGGACCATAAAGAAAGACTGCTGCTGCTGCTGCTAAGTCGCTTTAGTCATGTCCAACTCTGTGCGACTCCATAGACGGCAGCCCACCAGGCTCCACCATCCCTGGGATTCTCCAGGCAAAAACACGAGTGGGTTGCCATTTCCTTCTCCAATGCATGAAAGTGAAAAGTGAAAATGAAGTCTCTCAGTCGTGTCCGACTCTTAGCAACCCCATGGACTGCAGCCTACCAGGCTCCTCCGTCCATGGGATTTTCCAGGCAAGAGTAGTGGAGTGGGGTGCCATTGCCTTCTCCAAAAGAAAGCCTAGCACTGAAGAATTGATGCTTTTGAACTGTGGTGCTGGAGAAAACTCTTGAGAGTCTCTTGGACTGCAAGGAGATCAAACCAGTCAATCTTAAAGGAAATCAGTCCTGAATATTCATTGGAAGGACTGTTGTTGAAGCTGAAGCTCCAATACTTTGGCCACTTGATGCTAAGAACTGACTTCTTTGAAAAGACCCCGATTCTGGGAAAGATTGAAGTCAGGAGGAGAAGGGGATAACAGAGGATGAGATGGTTGGATGGCATCATTGACTTGATGGACATGAGTTTGAGCAAGCTTCAGTAATTGGTGATAGACAGGGAAGCCTGGTGTGCTGCAGTCCATGGAGTCTCAAAGAGTCAGACACACGGAGCAACTGAAATGAACTGAAGGACTAGTAGCGGAACCCTGGGGTGGGACTGTTGGGGGGTCATTTGATGAGTCCTCCAAACTTTCTGGCCAAAAGAGTGGTCTGGGTCTGTTTTCCTGAGCTGGCTTGGTAGTGGGGTTGGGAGGCAAATACTCCCTTAATTCACACTACCAAGGAGAGGGACAAAAAAATGCCCACTTGGCAAAAATATAAACAAGCAGCCTTTATTCCAACTCCTTGTCAGACCTTAAAAATGCTGGAGATAAAAACCAAAGTCTGGAAGTACTGAAAATTTTCTGGAGTGTGTGTATAGGGAAGTGTCATTATTTCAACTGGCAAGTCTGAAGGGAGCACAGTGAAGGGAACATTTCGGGGGATCTGAAAGCCCACCTTCCAGAGTTCACTAAAAACTGCTGAGAGCTAGGACTTCCCTGGTGGTCCAGCAGTTAAGATTCCTTGCTTCTAATGCAGGAGGCATGGGTTCAATCCCTGGTCAGGGAACTAAGATCCCACATGCCCTTTAGCATGGCCAAAACATTAAAAAATAAAAATAAAAAAATCGGGAGCATAATTGCAGCCAAACGGTTCCGAAGGCCAGGCCTAGACTTGAAAATATGCTATTACTGTCTACTGTGTAGTGAGCATCTGCTCTGTGCCAAGACCACAGTAGGAGCTTTGCAAAGCTTAATCTCAGTGATTCCTAGAAATAGCCTAAGGAGTTAGGAACTTCTATCATTTTGCCAATGAGGAAGCAAAGGCTCAGAGAGGTGAAATGTCTTGGTCCGGGTCACACAGTATAACAAGGTTTTAAATCTTGAACTGCTGGACCCCAAGCCCTAGCCCTTTACACTATTCTGTAGCCAACTGTCTCTCCTCAAATGATCAGACCTTTACAGGCCCCTTACACGTCTTCATTCAGGCTTTATCTCCTTGTGCTTTTCCCTCATAAAGTGCCTAGAGGATAAGTCACCTCCTTTAGGAAGCCTCCCTGATTTCCTCCAAAATATGACTCATCCTTTCTTTGTGTGGCTAATGCACATAGCAGGAAATTTGCATAATATAGTCTCCATACAGCTAACACAGGACCTGGCAGGAGGTGGACGCTCATCAATGTGAGGTACACTTAACTACTGGGAGTCCTAATGGTCTCTTGACCTTCTCTCCTCTGTTTGTCTGCAAAGGATCTTTGAGATTCTCCCTCATCCTAATCAGCAGTCAGGTCAGAGGGAGATATACTAAACATTTGGAGTTGGCTTTTTTCTTACATAAAGTAGTACATGAATACACTTCTGTTTAAAAATATATTCAAGGGGACTTCCCTGGTGGTCCAGTGGTTTAGAATCCACCTTCCAATGCAGGGGATGTGGGTTCAATCCCTGGTCAAGGAACTAAGGTCCTATAAGCCATGAGGCAACTAAGCCCACATGCCACAAGGAAGACCCACCCCAGCCAAAAAAAATCATATATGTGAAAGTGATAGTCACTTAGTCATGTCCAACTCTTTGCGACCCTGTGGACTGTAGGCTGACAGGCTCCTCTGTCCGTGGAATTCTCCAGGCAAGAAGACTGAAGTGGGTTAGCATTTCCTTCTCCAGGGGACCTTCCCGACCCAGGGATCCGACCCGGGTCTCTCACATTGCAGGCAGTTTCTTTACCATCTGTGCCCCCAGGGAAGCCAATATAAGAAATACCTGGTGTAATGGATACATAGACCTAAAGCTATAAAACTTCTGGGAAAACAAAAGAGAAAAGCTTTGTGATCTTCGGTTAGGCAGAGATTTTTTAAAAAAATAGACAAAAATGCATGACTCATAAAATTAAAAATTGATAAATTGAACATCAAATTTAAAACTTCTGCTCTTCCAAAAACATTATTAAGAGGATAGAAAAACCTAGACACACACTGGAGAAAACATTCATAGATCATTTATCTGACAATCTGTCTTCAAAATTTATGAAGAAGTCTCAAAAGTCTACAATATGAAAGCAACCAACCAAATTAAAAGAAATGGACAAAAGATGAAAGGGTGGCATGAGGGAGCCTTATGATGGAACTGCTCTGTGTATTCACTCTGGTGATGGTCACACAAGTCTACACATGTAATAAAAATGCACAGAACTAAATACACACACATTAGTGCATGTTCAGTCCAGTCACTCAGTCATGTTCGACTCTTTGCGCCCCATGGACTGCAGCACGCCAGGCTTCCCTGTCCATCACCAACTCCCAGAGCTTACTCAAACTCATGTCCATTGAGTCAGTGATGCCATCCAACAATCTTATCCTCTATCATCCCCTTCTCCTCTGGCCTTCAATCTTTTCATCAGGGTCTTTTCACTATGTCAGTTCTTTGCATCAGGTGGCCAAAGTACTGGAGTTTCAGCTTCAGCATCAGTCTTTCCAATGAATATTCAGGACTGACTGGTTGGATCTCCTTGCAGTTCAAGGGACTCTCAAGAGTCTTCTCCAGCACCACAGCTCAAAAGCATTAATTCTTCAGTGCTAGGCTTTCTTTATGGTCCAACTCTCACATCCATACATGACTACTGGAAAAACCGTATCTTTGACTAGATGGACTTTTGTTGGCAAAGTGAAGACTCTTGAGAGTACCATGGACTGCAAGGAGATCCAACCAGTCCATTCTAAAGGAGATCAGTCCTGGGTGTTCTTTGAAAGGAATGATGCTAAAGCTGAAACTCCAGTACTTTAGCCACCTCATGTGAAGAGTTGACTCATTGGAAAATACTCTGATTCTAGGAGGGATTGGGGGCAGGAGGAAAAGGGGACGACAGAGGATGAGATGGCTGGATGGCATCACTGACTCGATGGACGTGAGTTTGAGCAAACTCCAGGAGTTGGTGATGGTCAGGGAGGCGTGCTGCAATTCATGGGGTCGAAAAGAGTCGGACATGACTGAGCGACTGAACTGAACTGAATGTCTCCGCTTTTAATATGCTATCTAGGTTGGTCATAACATTTCTTCCAAGGAGCAAGCATCTTTTAATTTCATGGCCGCAGCACATATAAATCAGGTAAAATCTGAATCTCATCAGAAATAAGGTGAAATCTTGTTGTGATATTGCACTGTAGGTAGGCAAGTTTCCCATTAGGGAAACTGGGTAAAGGATATAAGGTGTCTCTGTTCTTTCTTACAACTGCATGTGAATCTACAATTACCTAAAAATAACTTATATGAGCAAAAGAAATGAATATCTTAATCAAAGGAGATATATGGGTAGCATATAGGCATATGAAAAGATGCTCAATATCTTTGGTCATTAGGAAAACACAAATTAATACCACAGTGAAACACCACAACTCATCTTTTGGAATGGCTTTTAGCTTTTATTAACCATTCTCATGGACAAGCATACAACTGTTAGAGAAGATGTGGAGGAAAATGAATGGAATGGGATACTGATGGGAATGTAAAATGATGCAACCACTATGGAGTTTAGTAGTATCTTTGCTTTTCTTTTTTTGGCTGCAAGGCTTGCAGGATATTAGTTCCTGGACCAGGGACTGAACTCATGCCCTCAGCAGTAAAACTGCGGAGTCCTAACACTGGACTGCCAAGGAATTCCCAGCAGTTTCTTATGAAATTAAATAAATATCTACTATGTAACCCATTCATTTCACTACTAAGTGTCTACCTAGAAGAAATGAAAGCATAGATTCATAGAAATACATGTATATAAGAGTTCATTGCCACTTTATTTGTACTAACCAAAAACTGTAAACAGAGACTTCCCTGGTGGTCCAGTGGTTAAGAACCCACCTTGCAATGCAGGGGACACAAGTTGGATCCCTGTTTAGGGAACTAAGATCCTACATGCTTCAGAGAAACTAGGCCAGCAGCTCCCCACAGGGACTGAACCTTCGCACAATTAGAGAGTCCACAACCGCATTAATACAACAAAAATCCATCGAAGATTCCCGCCTGCCGTAACTAAGACTAGAAGCAGCCAAACCCAAAAAATTGTAAACAACTCAAATGCTCATCAACAGGGGAGCATTTGGTATATCCACAGCCTACTTACTACTCAGCAATAAGAAGTAATAAACATTCTCAAAGTAATTATGCCAAGTTAAAGAAACTAGGCTGAAAACACTTTAAGAAATTAGAGTATATACTGTGTACATTATATACTGTAATTGGGTATATAAAATTTAGAAAATGCAAACTGATCTATAGAGTGCTTGGGCACTGGGTGGAAGAGGCAGGAGGGAGGGATTTCAAGTGGCAGATTAAAACTTTTAGAGGTGATGAAGCATATAATTTTCCTAAACGTGGTGATGATGCATGGGTTTATGTGTATGTCAGACTTTATCAGATTGGACACTTTAAATATTTGCAGTTTGGGTATGTCAGTTATACTTCAACAACACTGTTTTAGGGAATTTCTTGAAGGTCCAGTGGTCAAGACTGGCGCTTTCACTGCCAAGGGCGCAGGATCAAGCCCTGGTTGGGGAACTAAGATCCCATGAACCGAGTGCTACACCACAAACAAACAACAAGCAAAAAACATTGTTGTTGTTGTTGTTTTTTTATTCAAAAAAGGATGAAATATCTCTGTGAAGGTTACAGTGAAATTTTGATTTCATATTGCTTCCCTTCCCTTCTCAGGTAATCTTAATAATTTAGTGTCTACCCTAGTATATATATTTTTAACTTTCTTATTTTTTTTAATTGAGGTGGATTGAATGAAATGCACAGAAGTATATAATTTAAAGTATTTTGACTAATTCATACACTGTGTAACCTATACCTGTAACTGGCATGACATGGACCATTTCCATTCCTCTAGAAAGATTCCCTAAGTTCCTGGCATCTCTCACTTTCCACTCCCAGAGGCAACCACCGTTCTGATTTCTTTCCTCTAGATTAACTGTGCCAATTCTATTCTATTCTTCATGTAAAAGAAATCACACAATGTTGTGTTTGAATTTTTTTTCTATAGCATAATTTTCTCTTGTTTTAAATTCATTTTCAGATCCACATGTACTTGGGATCAGTAAGAGGTCCTGCCTTGACCCCTGCTCTAAAACTTGCTTTCTCCACCAACAGTAGGATCTAGAAATGTCTCAGACATTTCTAGATGCTTCCCACCTGCTGCACAGCCAGGTCACTACTTTGATGTCTCATTCATAATTTATATCATGTTGATGGACATTTACATTGTTTCAACTTCCCCCCTTGCAAGTAGCACCTCAGTGAAACATGTTGAACAGACATCCTTTGTGCCCCTGTGTGTAGGTTGCTCTGGAATTGATTCCAGCAAGTGGAATTGCTGGATCAATTAGTAAACACTAGGTAATGAATAAATTCTTTGCAGCCAAAGATGGAGAAGCTCTACACAGTCAGCAAAAACAAGACCAGGAGCTGACTGTGGCTCAGATCATGAACTCCTTATTGCCAAATTCAGACTTAAATTGAAGAAAGTAGGGAAAACCATGAAACCGGTATGACCTAAATCAAATCCTTTATGATTATACAGTAGAAGTGAGGAATAGATTTAAGGGACTAGATCTGATAGACAGAGTGCCTGATGAACTATGGATGGAGGTTCATGACATTGTACAGGAGACAGGGATCAAGACCATCCCCATGAAAAATAAATGCAAAAAAAGCAAAATGGCTATGTGAGGAGGCCTTACAAATAGCTGTGAAAAGAAGGGAAGCAAAAAGCAAAGGAAAAAAGGAAAGATATAAGCATCTGAATGCAGAGTTCCAAAGAATAACAAGGAGAGATAAGAAAGCCTCCCTCAGAGATCAATGCAAAGAAATAGAGGAAAACAACAGAATGGGAAAGACTAGAGATCTCTTCAAGAAAATCAGAGATACCAAGGGAACATTTCATGCAAAGATGGGCTCGATAAAGGACAGAAATGGTATGGATCTAACAGAAGCAGAAGATATTAAGAAGAGGTAGCAAGAATATACAGAAGAACTGTACAAAACAGATCTTCACGATCCAGATAATCACGATAGTGTGATCACTCACATAGAGCCAGACATCCTGGAATGTGAAGTCAAGTGGGCCTTAGAAAGCATCACTATGAACAAAGCTAGTGGAGGTGATGGAATTCCAGTTGAGCTCTTTCAAATCCTGAAAGACGATGCTGTGAAAGTGCTGCACTCAATATGCCAGCAAATTTGGAAAACTCAGCAGTGGCCACAGGACTGGAAAAGGTCGGTTTTCATTCCAATCCCAAAGAAAGGCAATGCCAAAGAATGCTCAAACTACCGCACAATTGCACTCATCTCACACGCTAGTAAAGTGATGCTCAAAATTCTCCAAGCCAGGCTTCAGCAATACGTGAACCGTGAACTTCCAGATGTTCAAGCTGGTTTTAGAAAAGGCAGAGGAACCAGAGATCAAATTGCCAGCATCCACTGGGTCATCAAAAATGCAAGAGAGTTCCAGAAAAACATCTATTTCTGCTTTATTGACTATGCCAAAGCTTTTGACTGTGTGGATCACAATAAACTGTGGAAAATTCTGAAAAAGATAGAAATACCAGACCACCTGACCTGCCTCTTGAGAAACCTATATGCAGGTCAGGAAGCAACAGTTAGAACTGGACATGGAACAACAGACTAGTTCCAAATAGGAAAAGGAGTACATCAAGGCTGTATATTGTCACCCTACTTAACTTATATGCAGAGTACTTCATGAGAAACGCTGGGCTGGAAGAAGCACAAGCTAGAATCAAGATTTCTGGGAGAAATGTCAATAACCTCAGATATGCAGATGACACCACCCTTATGGCAGAAAGTGAAGAGGAACTCAAAAGCCTCTTGATGAAAGTGAAAGAGGGGAGTGAAAAAGTTGGCTTAAAGCTCAACATTCAGAAAACGAAGATCATGGCATCTGGTCCCATCACTTCATGGTAAATAGATGGGGAAACAGTGGAAACGGTGTCAGACTTTATTTTGGGGGGCTCCAAAATCACTGCAGATGGTGATTGCAGCCATGAAATTAAAAGACACTTACTCCTTGGAAGGAAAGTTATGACCAACCTAGACAGCATATTAAAAAGCAGAGACATTACTTTGCCAACAAAAGTCCATCTAGTCAAGGCTATGGTTTTTCCAGTAGTCATGTATGGATGTGAGAGTTAGACTGTGAAGAAAGCTTAGCGCTAAAGAATTGATGCTTTTGAACTGTGGTGTTGGAGAAGACTCGTGAGAGTCCCTTGGGTAGCAAGGAGATCCAACCAGTCCATCCTAAAGGAGATCAGTCCTGGGTGTTCAATGGAAGGACTGATGCTGAAGCTGAAACTCCAGTACTTTGCCCACCTCATGTGAAGAGCTGACTCATTGGGAAACACCCTGATGTTTCAAGGGATTGGGGGCAGGAGGAGAAGGGGACGACAGAGGATGAGATGATGGGATGGCATCACCGACTCGATGCACATGAGTTTGGGTAAACTCCGGGACTTGGTGGTGGACAGGGAGGCCTGGCGTGCTGCAATTCATGGGGTCGCAAAGAGTCGGACACGACTGAACGACTGACCTGAACTGAATGAATAAATATTCTAATTTCCTCTGGTTGGTCCTTCCAATTCTTTAGCAATTCTTTTGCATAGCAAAATTCTCTCGAATCATTAGAGGGGGTTCCAGGTGGCACAGTGATAAAGAATCTGCCTGCCAATGCAGGAGACACAGTTTGATCCCTGGGTCGGGAAGGTGCCCTAGAGTAGGAAATGGCAACCAGGTCCAGTATTCTTGCCGGGAAAACCCCATGGACAGAGTAGCCTGGTGGGCTACAGTCCATGGGGTCACAAACTGTCAGATAGGTCTGAATCACAGCGCACACACACAAACAAGACCTAGGGAGTTGGGAGAGTTTGGTGGTGGTGGTGGTGGTGGGGTGTTAAGGGGATGGATGGAGGGGTCCAGTTAATTAATTAGTGATCTCTCTCCTTTGAAGCTGGTCTCGGGGATCAGTTTTCCTGGTTTCCAGATGTGGAGGCAGGGAGCTGGTTTATCGGCCCCTCCCCCCAAAACAGTGGGAAGAGGAAACTTGCTGATACTTAGTGAATTAATTGCAGGGGGAGAAAGGGCCATAACATCATCCTCTCCTTTGTGAGCACAGAATTTTAGCCTGGCTAATGCTGTGTGACTTAGGAGGGCTATTCTAAGCCTCAGTTTCTCCTCCTCTAGCCTACTCACCGTTCTTGAGGCCGACTGCCTACCCTGGCAGGAAGGCACTGCATGGCAATCAAGTGCCCTTGTTATCATAATGCAGCCATTACAACAGCTCAGGGTCCTGGGAAGCTTTTTGAGCCTCAGTTTCCTTCTTTGTGTAAAGAAACCAAAGGTGTCTCTGGTAGCTTAGCCATAAAGAATCTGCCTGCCATGCAGGAGACCCCAGTTCCATCCCTGGATGGGGAAGATCCCCTGGAGAAGGAAATGGCAATCCACTCCAGTATTCTTGCCTGAGAAACCCCATGGGCAGAGGAGCCTGGCGGGCTACAGCTCATGGGGTCACAAAGAGTCCGACACGACTTAGCAACAACAACATAAAGATGCCGGGATAGGGCAAGTTTGATAAAGCAAACTCTTCACCCAGTGCCCGGCTGGAAGGGAATAGTATTCTTGCGAATGGAATAATTCATCATCTTTATCATTACCGAAATACCAGGCAGACATTAGGGCTCAGAGAGGGCCGGAGAGGGTTACTCAGCTAAATTCATCCAGCAGCAAAGTTGGAATCCGAAGTCTTTCCCCAGGCGGGAGCGGGGAACTAGAGAGGTGGGAAGAGGGGTGGTGAAGAAAACTCTCAAGCGGCCCGAGCTGTGGGCCTTGTGGAGAGATTCCCAGGTGTGGGGCCGGGAGGTAAGGTGACCCTTGCTCAGCGACCGCGCCCGCGAGGAGCGCATTCCCAGGCTTCCCACCCGAGGTCTGCAGGTGACTGGCCGGGCTGGGGGTAGCTAGGGAGCGCTGAGGCCCGGTTTGCCGTCTCCATGGCGACCGCCCTCACGGCGCCAGCCTGACAGCCCGTCCGGGTTTTATGAATGGGTGACGTCACGGGGCTGGCGTCTAACGGTCTGAGCAGCTTGTTCAGACGCTGACACAGAGCAGCCCCGGGAGTGGGGGGTTGGGGGAGAGTGGGAGGGGGACGACGAGAGCTCCGCAGCTGCCGCGCCGTGGGAGGGAGACCCTGATCCCAGCGGTCTTTGGGGGAAAAAAGCCAAAAAGGGGGGAAAAAATTTAATTACTTAATGATGCAGATTTGGGGCTGCAAATTCAGGGGAGAAATCAGGGAAGACAGCCCACTCTGGGTGCCTTTTTCTTGCTCAGGTCCCAGGGGCCCAAGCTTCCAGTAGTGGAGGAAGATTTTCCAGAATTAATTGCTTCCATCCTGAGGTGTCTGGGTAAGCCTGCCCGGTCCCAGGAACAGTCACCAGCAGCGTTCTCTGGGAATTGGGAAAGGAGAACGCCCCCCACCCCTCCCGGGGGTGGGCAGAGTGTAGACGGCCAGCTTTAAATATCAGCTCAAATACTGGGAAGATCAGAGTCCCAGAGGTAATCTTCCAATAGGGTCCAGAAGCCCAGGCTGCTTCTCCATCGGGACCTCAGTTTCCCTCATCTGTAAAATGGGGCTGGAGAAATGAGAACATATCCCTGAGAAAACTGATTCTTGGAATCTTTTCGTGATCAGTAATAACCGATTTCGCCTTCTGGGCAGCCCTCGCCTCCACTAGCCGTCTTGTCCCCCGCCTCCCACTCTCTGTTCTTGCGACTCAATTCGCTTTTCCACGCGGGTGAGGGTGCTCTAGGGGAGCAGGAGGCGGGACCCAGAAGTCCTCCAGGCCACGCCCTTAAGCCTTCCATTGGCTGTTTTTGAACATCTGAGCCCGCCCCCCCAGCAAGGGGCGGGGAGGCGCGCGGTATCTTTATAAAAGTCGGGTTGGGGAACTCGAGTTGCGCTTTTGCACTGCCGTCTTTTTCGCGTCCACAACTTTTTTCCCCACTACCGGCGTCCTCTTCCTCCTCCGTCCGCTTCGTTTTCTCCCGACGCCGGCATCATGAAGGTCGCCAGTGGCAGCGCCGCGGCCGCCGCGGGCCCCAGCTGCGCGCTGAAGGCCGGCAAGGCGGCGGGCGGCGCGGGCGAGGTGGTGCGCTGCTTGTCCGAGCAGAGCGTGGCCATCTCGCGCTGCGCGGGCGGCCCCGGGGCGCGCCTGCCGGCCCTGCTGGAGGAGCAGCCGGTGAACGTGCTACTCTACGACATGAACGGCTGCTACTCGCGCCTCAAGGAGCTGGTGCCCACCCTGCCCCAGAACCGCAAGGTGAGCAGGGTGGAGATCCTCCAGCACGTCATCGACTACATCTGGGATCTGGAGTTGGAGCTCAACTCGGAATCCCACGTCGGGACCCCCGGGGGCCGGGGGCTCCCCGCCCGGGCTCCGCTCAGCACTCTCAACGGCGAAATCGGCGCCCTGGCGGCAGAGGTGAGGTCCGAGTTGGAGAAGGAGATCTCTTTTCTTCTACGGAAGGGGACGCTTGAGGCTCAGAGCGGGAGGGAATGCTTGACCTTATATTCATCCCATCTTTTCGGGCACCTAGGTGCTCAAAGATGCCCAAATAGATCGTTTAAAAAACGACAACAACTCTTCTCTCTCTTTTCACAGGCGGCGTGTGTTCCAGCGGACGATCGTATCTTGTGTCGCTGAAGCGCCGCCCTTGGGAGCCGGCAGACCCCAGCCCTCCAGGGGGCGAGAGGAATAAGTGCTCTCTGGTCCATCCAGGCGCCTCGCCGGAGCTGGAGAGGAACAAGACCGATCGGCGGCCACCGGGGCGCTTGCAGGATCCAGCCCGGGTCTGGGGGACTGACAGGGCAGGCTGACCCTCCCTCCTCACCCACCAGCCACCAGAGACTTGGGGGAGTCCCCCCTCGTGTGTTTCTATTTTTTGAAAAGCGGACATTTAAAAAATGGTCACGTTTGGTGCTTCTCAGATTTCTGAGGAAATTAATTGCTTTGTATTGTATATTACAATGATCACCGACTGAGAATATTGTTTTACAATAGTTCTGTGGGGTGTTGTTTTCTTTTTTGGTTGTTGTTATTAAACAAATACTTTAGACGGTGATAAAGCTGCAGTGACTTCTTGGATTGATGGGAGGGACCTGGGCTGGCAGTGACCCCTGACCCTTTTCACAGCTGCTGCTGGGGGAGGGGACGGGAAGGCCACATCTGGACGGTCGCTTTTACCGACCTGAAATGAGTGTTTCCGGTGTCTTTAAAATCTATTCTCCCCCCCCACCCCGCCCCATCCCTGGCTATTTCCCCTCTCCCCAGTGTCATAAAATTAAATCCTTCAGACTTTTAGGGTTTCTCAAAGTGGTCCTGGGGCCATCTGGGTCACCTGGGGAGGTTGTCAAATGCAGATCAACCTGCCAAGGCCCCCTCTGGGTTGAAGAGTATCAACAAGTTGGTTACTTGGGAGAACCAGGTCACTGGACCTGCATGTTGGCTTAAATGGAGATAGTGAGAACCTCAGCTTGTCGGGGACAAGACTTCCAACTTGCCCCATTCCCCAGGAGGAGGCGCCTCCCCCCTGGGCCACCAAACCCTGGATCCCAGCAGGCTGCCCCAGGGCTTCAGCTTTGTCCAAGTGGGTGAGCAAGTTGGCAGAACCAGACCAGTCACAGCTGCTGGGCCACCTGCTCTCGGGTCTGGACTCTGCCCCCTCACCCTGGCCAGGCTGTGCCAGCAGCCCAGGGCTCCTGTGTGGGCTATGAGGAGGAGTGGGCGAGTAAGTCCGCAGCTCCTGAGCCAGAAAATGGTGTCGTTGGCAAGGACCTATCTGCCTGGACATGTGTGTGGGTTTGTACTCATGGGGGAGTGCACATGAGTGTCTGGGCCTGTGTGACATGAGTGAACTGGTAGTTACCCTGTCGGGCTGGGTCATCTGTTGGTGTGCAGGCCTGGGGGTGTGGATGAAGACACACGTGGGGATGTGTGCAGAAGGGCAAATGTGAGCGCATGTGTTCTGCAGATAAGTGAGCCAACTCCAGCTGTTTGGGCTTGTGGGCTCTGCTGAAATGCATGGTGGCACCTCTGCCTGGATCCGGCTTGATGGTTGGGTGTGAGTGCCTGGGGACTGCAGAACCGCACTGGGTGTCTAAATGTGTTCTGTAGATCGGCTGGCATTCCTGGGTCTCTGCTGATCTGGGGATAGCAGTGAGGGGGAGCTTTTCATAGGCAAATGCTTCCTCAGAAGTTTAAGTACCAACTTTCTGGGCAATTTTTAGACCCGTGGGGACACCAACAGTCAGTACCCCTACCAGGCAGCTGCCAGGCATTACACAGGGAGAAACTGAGCCCCAGAAAGGGCAAAGAACCTGTCCCAGAGAGGGCAAGGACTGTTAATATGTTTTGTCAATAAAATAAATAGCACCTAGCACCATGAGCCTGACTGTACGCTCAGCCGTTTACATAAAGGATTTTGTGGATCCTTGTGGAGCTAACAGCAGGATTGCGAATAACAATAACAATGAAGACTGCCTATTGAGCACTAACACTAAGCCAGGTACCACCTCCTCCCCGAGCACATTTTAGACTTTATCAAAGGGAACAGTATTTGGAGGTAAATCTTGTGCTTTGCTACTGCGTCCCCAGCTCACCACAGGCTGCTGTTTGACAGCATCAACTTCACAGAACTGCTGTAGAGAATAAATGAAATAGAGCACTTAGCACTCAGTGTTTGATAGCTATAAATTATCATTATTAATTGTCGCCTGTACGTCCTTGGAGTGTCCTCAGAGTCACACGTGTGCACTCCCTCCCTCGTGCCCCCCTCCCAGCCGCCCACCCACCGGGCCGTGGGCGTGTCCCCGCGAGGACCCCCTCACGGCAGGGCCCTTTTCCAGGGGAGGAAGGGGCTGTGCCGAGCCGGGGGTAGGCGGGCCACCTCCTCCCCCGTGCAGGCACACTCTGGCTTCCACGTTTCCCTCTTTTCCCCTTTGGCCCAGGCCCAGCCCATCTGGAGGCCGGCTCGGCGGCGGCCTGGGAGCGTTTCCATCAGCTGGGCCCGAGGAATGCGGAGCTATTTAACCTGAGCATCCCCAGGTGTACGGAGGCGCCTGGCTGTCTGGGGCCCGCCGCCTTTGGCACGGCCGCGCTAGACAAACAGCGCGCCGCCCCCGCCCTGCCCCTCCGCCCGCAGCTGCAGCCGGGCCTGGGAACGGGCGGGCGCCGGCGGCTTGCATAAGAGGCTCGGGCCCCGCGCAGGGAGGGGGCGAGGGGGGAACGGGGCCGCCGCGGGGTGGGGGGTTGTGAGAGCTAGAGGGTGTGTGTGCACGTGTGTGCGTGCGTGTGTGCTGCACACAAGACCCTGCTCCTTTTGGGCCGCCGCTTGGGAAATCATTAACTCCTTAACTGTGTTGGACCGGGCGCGGCAGGAGCTGGGTGGGGGGAAGGCCGCAGAGAAAAACCGGGACAAAGTTCCTTGCACACTGGACCTTGCCTCTCCAAGACTGTGGGCCCCAAGACCTAAAGGATTTTTTTTCTTTTTTCTTTAACAGACACTTCTAGAGCGCTTATTATGTGCCGGGTACTATACTAAACTCTTAAAATTAATTTGGTTAAGCCTACTCACAGCTGTATGGGGGCAGTGCTATCAAATGCTCATTTTAATAATAGCAACGACAGCAGCACAATAGTAATGGGAAGATAAACGTTTTAGTAGGCAGGCTGGTAGAACACAGCCTCTGAAGCAGCCTGGAGGTTTCCCAGGCTGGGAAGGAGAAGGCTGGGAAGGGAGGCCCTTCCCTGGAGGCTTCGCCTGTCTTAGCCTCCACTTTCTCATCTGGGAAATGGGCTCCAGAAGCTCAGCCTCAGGGATCCATTGAAGGGCTGCAAATGGGAAGCTTGGCACCAGGACTGGCTCCGTGTAGACTCTAGGTTACGTGTTGGTGCAAAGTGTTTGAGCCCTCACCAAGGGGACTGGCTCATGAGCCCGTTCGGTGTGTAAACCCACTGCTAGTCCTACTTTTCAGATGAGAAAAGGGAGACCTTGGAGAGGTGAAGTGACCCACACAAGGCCACGTGGGAACTCTGACTTAAACTTTCTGGAAACTAAGCTTCTGAGGGGCTGCACCTTCCCACAAGAGGTCCAATCTAGCTTTTTCATCTTATTTCCAATTTAAATCACACCAGGTCATTATGTATGCTTGTTTTAAATGTGTAAACTGGAAAAATGCAAGGTATGATGTATATCCCAATTTTTGCAATTTACATTTTTCTTAATTTTAAAAAATCTTAGCAAGAGCCTAGAAAGATAGAACTCGCCCAGGCTTTCTTGTCCTCTAAGAGGTCCTAGGCCAGGTCCCATGTGACCTGGCTCTAAGAGGTCAGGTGGCACAGCGGGCACAGGTCTTGAAGCAGGTAGAGACCAACTGAACTGTGGCTCCATCTGCTTGAGGGACGCCTGTGGCTGAGGGATCACTAGGCTCTGACCTCTGGGTGCACAAGCCCCTCTCCACAAGGGGCAAGGGGACTTGATGGGCAAACACCAACCTTACACCTGCCGATCTGAGTCACCCAGACCTCAGAGTGCTCCTGGAGCCCCTTTCCCCCACCCCATTGCCTCCTGAGACTAAGACTCAAGGGTGAAACCTTTCTTCATACCAGCTACTCTTATTGAGGCCCAGGGACTGCGCCCAGGGAGGGCTCCCCACTGTCCAGGTCACAGGCTGCAAGGCTTTCCAATGACAGGCGGGCCTGGGAGCCCAGCCTGGCTGCCAGAGGGAAAGGAGGTGAGTCATGGCCGGGCCAGGGTCCGGGCTCTGCTTTCCGGGAAAGGGAAGGGAAGGGAAGAGAGGAAATCAAAAGGCCTGGAGGCACACAAGGGGGTGGGCTGTTCTTATCTTCCCGGGACCCACCCTGGCTGGTGCTTCCTGACCCAACTCTTGCAAAATCGGTTTCCCAGCGATGCCCCCAAGAGAGGCGCCATGGGCCTTACAGGGTTGCATCAGAGCCTTGTGCAAGGGCTAGCTGATGGGGAGGGTGGTGGCTGCAGGCCAAGAGCGGGCAAGGGAAGGCAGACTCAGATTCTAGGCCCAGTGCCACATCTCACGGACACTTGCCACCTCCCTGGACCTCAGCATCTTTAGCTTTAAAATGGGTCGTCACAGCCACTGTTCTGAGGTTTCAGTGACATCATCCTTGGCCCATCCACTCCTCAAGCCCCACCCAGGCCAGGCCTCAGTCATCCCTACCTGGAAAACTGTACCAGCCCTAACTAGTTTATTCAGCAGACACAATTGGCTCTTGAACAACATGGGTTTGAACTGCATTGGGGTTCACTTATAAGTGGATGTTTTTCAATAGTAAATACTATAGGACTGGGTTTCCCAGGTGGCGCTAGTGGTAAAGAATCATGCCTGCCAGTGCAGGAGAGGAAGGTTTGATCCCTGGGTCTGGAAGATTCCCTGGAGGAGAGCATGGCAACCCACTCCAGTATTCTTGCCTGAGAAACCCCATGGACAGGGAGCCTGGTGGGCTACAGCGCATGGGGTCGCGAAGAGTCGGACCCAACTGAGCACACACACACACAAATGCATAGGACCACACAGACGTGGGGTTGGCTGAAACCACTGATGCAGAAGCATGGATCAGAACCCAGGATAAGATGGCCTGACTATAAATTTTATGCAAGTTTTCACTGCATAGGGTCAGTGTCCCTAACCTATGCATTGTTCAAAGGGTCAACTGTAGTTACAAAATTTCTACATATGCTAGGAGCGGGTTGCAGAAGCTAAGAATTTAAATAAAAATCCGTGCCCTCTTGAAACATACATTCCTAGTAGAAGAAGACAGACAGTAAATAAATATGCATAAGCATAATCGGAGGTGGATTTACCCTGAAAAAATTGAAGCTTAAACTTCAAGCCAAAGAGCTCCAGCAATGAGGTGGTTTCGTGTGTGTGTGTGTGAAAAAGTGTAAGTATTAGTTGCTCAATTGTTTCAGACTCTTGACACCCCATGGACTTCTCTGTCCAGGCTTCTCTGGTCATGGAGTTCTCCAGGTAAGAATACTGGAGTGGGTAGCCATTCCCTTCTCTAGGGATCTTCCTGACCCAGGGATTGAACCCAGGTCTCCTGCATAGCTAGTAGACTTTTTATGGTCTGAGCCACTATTTTTGTAAAATGTGCAAGATGTGCCTAGATTGCAAAAATCTAGGCCCCGTGACACTTAGTCTCCCCTGTATAAGATTCAAGCTTGAAGATAGGGCTGCTGGAAGGGGTGCAGAATCATATCTACTCAGCTGTTCGTTTTTTCAACATAAGACGCCCCAGCTCTGAGCGGCAGGGAAGAGCTTTGTGGATCAGTGCGCTCCAGTGCAGCTGAGTCCACTCTGTGCACAGCAAACCTGGGCGCCCTGCCCATCTCCAGCCTTCCTCGGACCACTGGCGCCCCCTTCCGGGAGATTTGGAACTCCGCTAGCGCCCGCGAGAAATCAGGTCTTAGTCCTGAGGGAGGCGAAGGCTGGTGCCTTTGCGACCTCTAGTGGATTATCTGGGAACTGCACCCAGGGCTGTGAGTGTCTTAAAAGTCTCTCAGCTGTGTCCGACTCAGATCCCATGGGCTGTAACCCACCAGGCTCCTCTGTCCATGGGATTCTCCAGGAAAGAATACTGGAGTGGGTTGCCATTTCCTTCTTCAGGGAATCTTCCAGACCCAGGGAGTCAACGTGGTTCTCCTGTATTACAGGCAGAGTCTTTACTTTCTGAGCCATCAGGGAAGACCCTGAGTGTCTTGGAAGAGTTATTTCTGTACCTGGTACTTGACTGTATGTCTGTATATGTGTATACAGCGACGAATCAAAAAAATCACCACCCTCAGCTTCTGCTCTGATCAGGGCCTTAGCTACTCTTTCCCCTATTGTCTCATCTTCGTTTGCTGTATGACAGCTCCCTCCAAGCCTCGTGACCTCGTCCACAAGAGGAGGAGATTTTAGGCAAATTTTTGACCTTTAAAAAAATTGCAAAATGTATTTTACACACAAAAGGGTACATATCACGAATGCATACAGTTTAAAGACAATAGTAAACACTTAGATACCAGCCACCCTGCTTAAGAAATAGAATATTAAATATTTCCGTGCCCTTCTGAGTAGAATCCCCACTCTCCTTGTAAGATGTTATCACTATTCAGAACTTTGTGTTATTTGATCATTTGTATTTTATATAAATAGAATCATACTAAAAAATAAATGCATGGGATCATACTGTGTGCAGTTTTCTGCACTTGCTTTTCGCAGGTAACGTAAATTTCATTAGCGCCATCCATAGCGATGTGTGGTCTGAGGTCACTCATTTCTCGTTGCATATAGTGCTCTGTAATGTGACTTATGTACCCAGTCCCCTACTGATGGACCTGTGGGTTGGTTCATGGTTTTGCTGTTATCAGCAGGACTGTTCTGAGTGCCCTTGTGCATGTCTCCCAGGGAAGCTGTGTGTGGAGCAGTGAGATGGCTGCATCACGGGGCGTGTAGTTTAAATGCTACTAGGTTGGACTGGAGTCTATTCTGATTAAATAGAGGAGTCCAGACCTGGAGGTCCCTTACCACTTAACCCAACACACTCACTGTAAGAGATAAGAAAAGGAAAACCCAGAGACCTTAAGTGACTTGCCCAGAGTCCCCGACCTTGGTCTCTCAGGCTAAGATTACAACTTAGGAAGTAATTTTGGGCGTGGACGAGGAGAACATATTTCCTTCCCATTTTGAGGATTAGCAAAACTCATTTACCTTTAAAATTGTCCTCTGGCCTGGTTTTAGAATTCTGGACAAAGTAGAGACAAGGATACTCCTTGAAAACTGTTCCACAGATACACACACACTCATACACATTTACTCCATGTCCAAGCACTGCCAATTCTAACTCCTGAATGTATCCCCAATCCCTGCACTTCTGCCTATCCCCCTGGTTTCCATCATCTCTCACCTGGACATTGCAGTAACCTCTTCATTGGTTTCCCTGCTTCTAGCATTGTGCCCCCGACTCCAAACCCATTCTCCACATGGCAGGCAGAGACATCGTTCTAAAATGTAGGCAGAACACATTACTTCCCTGCTTAAAAGTCTCCTGTGCCTTCCAGTTGCTCTTAAAATAAGATCCTAACCTGGTACCACGGCTCGTAAGGCACAGTGAGGCCTGGCTCCTGTCTGCGTCCACCCTGCTACTCACCAGCACTCGCCTCACGGTCGCCCTGTCACTTTTGTCACCTTGGTAACCTTCCAGTTACTCTTCCCCATCTTGGAGGCCTTTGCATGTGCTTGCCTGCTGCCTGTAATTCTGTGCCCTGCAAATAAGCCTTCTTGTTACTCAGGGCTCAGCCCAAACGTCCCCTCAGAGGACGTTTCTTCCCTGACCATACCACCTCCTTCCTTTCTTTCTGTTTTTTGGCCGCTCCACTTACAGGATCTTTGTTCCCTGACCAGAGACTGAACCCGCTGGGCCCTTGGCAGTGGAAGTACAGCGCCCTAATCATCTGACTGCCAGGGGATTTCCACCATCTCCCTTTTTTTTTTTTTATTGAAGTACAGTTGATTTACAAAGTTGTGCCAATATCGGTTGTACAGCAAAGTGACTGAGTCACACACATATATACATTCATTTTTTAATATCCTTTTCCATATGGTTTATCACAGGATACTGAATATAGTTCCCTCTGCTATACAGCAGGTGCTGGTTTCCCACCATCTCCTTTCATTCTCTGCCTTTCACTCTGTTTTTTGTTTCCTTCCTAGCACCGTTCATATCCGTAACTGTCCTTGGGGAAAGTTCCTGAACCTCTCTGGACTTGTTGCACTGAGAACAACTTATCCTTGTGGCATTTTTTTTTTTTTAATGGTCACTGTTATTCCTTCCATCAAAAGGTGGGTCTTTGTCTCCTCCCTGTGACTCCAGATGGGATTCTGCGGCTGTTTCGACCAACATTTTATAGGAAGTAATGCTACATGACTTCAGTGGCTGTATCACGAAAGGCCAGCTTCTGTCTGGGTCTCCTGGAGTGCTCACTCTGGAGGGAGCAGCCGCCAGGTAAGCCTGCCATGAGACTGGCCAGCTGGCAAGGCCATGCGCAGGTACTCCTGAAGACACTTCTAGCTGAGCTCAGCCATCCAGTCATTCAGGTCTGTGTGAAGCTGTCTTGGATCCTCTGGACTAATCTGTCATTCAGCTGAGTCCCACTGAGTGACCACTGATGATGCCACAGGGAGCAGAAGAATTGCCCAGTTGCCCAGCCAAGTCCTGGCTTAATTCCTGATCCACAGAATCTGTGAGAGGTAAGAAAATGGTTATTGTTTTTAAGTCACAAAGTTTTGGAGTATTTGTTACCAAACAATATAAAACCAAAGCAATCTTGTGTGTTTGTTTCCTTGTTTATTGTGCCTCCTTTCTCTAGGATGGGTGTTCCACGCCTGCTTTGTTCTCTGCTGTGTGACCATTGTCCAGCACAAAGCCTGGCAAACAGTGGTGCTCAGTAAATACTTGTTGAATAAATGACAGCATGAATGAATAGATGTATGCACAGTACACTCAGCTCAAGCTCCATTCATCCTGCTGGCTGAGGTTTTGGGGACAATCCTACGGATATCTTGGCATTGGGAAAGGGGTACCCAAGCTCCTACCATCCCCTGGCAGCCCACTTCCTAGCTCTGGAAGGGGGTACTGAGAGTTGCTTTGGTCACCAAAGCCCACTAGGGTATCAAGGCCTCTCCATTAAGTGCTCATCCACCTTGACCTCTCTTCTATGGTCCAGCCTCTGGGCTTTGTGTAAGTTCCTTCCAATATATCTTCCAAGCCTCCTTCATCTGAAGTCACCTCCTCCCGAAATTGGTCCAGTTTGGGAACTCTCCTCAGGCTGTCTACCTGACCTACAGAAACAAGTACCCTCAACTGCTTATTGATCACAGACAATTCCAGGAATTTCTCTTAGAATCATTCCCGCCCCGTGCCTGCCTAGCACCTCCTTGCTCCATCTTGTCATCTCCCAAGGAGCACTCACAGCCCTCTCTCCCACAGTTCAGTCCTCTGATGTCAGCCCCATCCCAAGATACCTCAGCTGGCTGTTTTGCTGCCAGGATCTCATTTCAACACCTCCACAATCCAGTGAGGTCAGATTCATAATCATCTCACTTTATGAAGAAGAAAGCTGAGATTCCAAGAGGAAAAATGGGTTCCAGGTACATGACTGGCAAGTACTCTTCTGGGATCCAATTCATCACCGTCATCATCATGACTATAATTTCTTAAAGTACTGACTGTAAAGGTAAGCAGATTCTTTACCATCTGAGCCACCAGGGAAGTCCTAATGATCCACTGAAGGACGCTAAATTTAATGGGTCAAACTTTAAGCAGAAATGGGATATTTTCACAGTTTCAGAGTATCTCCCTTAATGTATTTAACAATTACAAAGAGTAAAATATTAATTTTAGTATCAATCCAACAGATACTACTCTAGACAGTGGTCAAGGTGACATTACCAGGTAAACATATCAACCTCACGAAGTCCTGGGGGAGGGCAGCGCACAGAGGAAAGCATACATCAGCTCTCTGGTGTTTCCCCCCCAAAATGCATAACCTCAATATGATCATGAGAAAACCTCAGACAAGCCCACGCTGATGGACATTCTATAAAAGAGCTGGCTAGTACTCTTCAGATGTGTTAAGACCATAAAAGAGTTGGAAGGGAGGAGGAACTGTCACAGATCACAGAGGGCACTAAGGAGACACGACAACTGAATGGGATTCTTCCTGCACTGAATTCCAGGAAAGAAAAAGGACATTAACAGGCAAACGGATGAAACCTAAATGACTTCTGTTGTTATAATAGTAATGAACCGAGGTTAATTTCTTAGTTCTGATAAGGGTTCTATCATTATGTAAGATGCTGACAAAAGGGAAAGCTGGGAGAAGGACATACGGGAACTCTGTACTATTTTTGCAACTTCTGTAAGTCTAAAATTACCTCAAAAGGAAGGGGGAAAAAAGCACCTTAAAATAAAGAGGGAGAATGAAGGCTAAGCTAAAATAAGCCTCCTACAGCCCATCTCTCCCACTGGTTACAACTAAAAACTCTGGACAAATTTTTAAAAAAGCAACTACTTAAGAGAACATGGTAAAGTAAATAAAATCAGATTGGAGTGAAAAGTCAAAATCTGAAGAATAACCCACAAAGCAGGTGAGTGAAAACTCACTACCAGGTGAGTTTCCTGGTAAATTTTTTTCCTGTATCTTCTTGCTTAGACCCAGGATACTTTAAATCAGGAAACCGCACATCTGATACAGGCAGCACACACTCCCACAGAGAAGCCCAGCATTCTGGTCAGAGAAGAGGAAAAATGGGCCTCCAGAAGCTGGAGGGTGTAATGAAACTCCTTGTTATTACTTTTGTTTAATCATTGCTCTCAACTAGCCCTGCTGCAGGGCAGCCCCAGTCTGCTTTACAGTCCCAATGCCTTTGAGAGAAAAGTTTGAGAAAACCCACCCCCTGGAGAAAAGAACTTGGAAAAGAACCGCTGAGTGTAAATAGTGTGGGGCAAATCTTCATTTTTTTGTCTTTTGGTTTTTGGTGCTTTGCTCCGAAGGTAAGCCCAGTGGTGAGGAATTGTATGACAGTGCAGGTGGTTAGAATTCTGGGAGAACTTCATATTTCTGGCCAGAGGACCAGAAAACCAGGCCTGCGGAGCCAGAGAATATACATGTAATCCTGGTGACAAGAGAATGGATAAAGGAAATCCTCCAATTCTATGTTGAACCAGCACAAGTCCTGGGCTCAACCCCAAGCTGAGCCTATGTGGAAGACACCCTAAGAAGAGTGAGAAAATCTTTTGAGTATTGACACCCTGTAAACCACTGCCCAAGTCCCAGACTAACCTTTACATCAGGCAGAACCAAACCGCATAGGAAAGCTTTGAAAGTAAAACTGATATTAGAATCACTGCCAGTAGAAGGTGATAAAGAACATGTAGTCCGAACCTATCCGATTTTGCGTACTACTAAAAAAAAAAAAAAAAAAAAAAAAAAAAAAAAATCCAGAGCCTTTTACCAGTATCTAGAGTCTCATAATATTGAAAATGTCCAGGATACAATACAAAGTAAGGAATGTCCAACCAATTCTCAAAGCAAAAGACAATCAGTAGATTCCAACCATGAAAAGACCCAGATGTTGGGATTGTCAGACAGAGACTTCAAAGCAGCTATTATAAGAGTACACTGTGAGGGGAAAATGGGTACTTTAGAATGAATGGGAAAACAGACGTTCTCAGCAGAGAAATAAAAAGCATTAAAAAAGACCAAAAAACAGACGGTGTTGGTCAAAGGTACAAAGCCTCTATAACACAAGACCAACAAGTTCTGGAGAGCTGTACAGTACAGGACCTGTAATTAATATTGTTTTGTATACTTAAAAACTTGCTGAAAGGGTAGATCTTATGTTAATCGCTCTTACCACAATGAAGAAATCAATATTTTTGGGGGGGAGGGCAGGAGGAAACTTTTGGAGGTGATGGATAAATTTATGGCCTTGATTACTGGGGTGCATACTTACCTTCAAACTCATCAAATCGAATACATTAAATATCTGTAGCTTTCTGTATGTCAGTTATACCTTAACAAAATGATTTTCAGAAGAATCACTGAATTGTACTTAAAAAACCCCAAAAGGGTCAAATGACCAAATGACAATTTTAGAATGTAAGAAATACAATATCTCAGATCGTAAAAATGCACAAGATAGTCTCAATAGTAAAGAGAGGTGACAGAGCAAAGACTCAGTAAACCTGAAGCTAGATCAACAGAAGTGGTTCAATCTAAAGAGGAGAGAATATTTTAAAAACTGAACAGACTTACAGACATGTGGGGAAATATCAAAAGATTTAATATGCATGTCATTTCTGTACCCTTAAAGATGCAAAAAAAAAATTTTAAAGATGCCTTAAAATTTCTCAAATTTGGTGAAAAACTTAAATTTACAGATTCAAGAAACCGTGGTCGCTCACACAGTTAAAGAATCTGCCTGCAATGCACGAGACCCGGGTTCGATCCCTGGGTCTGGAAGATCCCCTGGAGAAGGGAATGACAATCTACTCCAGTATTCTTGCCTGGGAAATCCCATGGACAGAGGAGCCTGGTGCGCTACAGTCCATGGGGTCGCAAAGAGTCAGACACGACTTAGAGACTGAACAGCAAATACTGATTCCAAATAACACTTGGTTATGGTTCTAGTTACTACTGTTGCATGACAAGCCACCTGAAAACAGTGTGTAAAACAGCTGTCTGATGTTAATGGATTCTGTGGGTCGGGAATTCAGAAAGGTCACAGCAGAAGTGTCCCATAATGTCTGGGACCTTAGCTGGGAAGACGCAATGGCTGAAGGGGACTTGGTGGCTAGGGACTGGGATTGTCTGAAGATGTACATGGCTAGAAGGCTGTAGGCTGGCACCTCAGCACCGACATATGACTTCTCCATATGTTCTCTCCACATGGGTTAATTTGGCTTCCTCGTGGCATGGTGGCTAGGTTTTAAGACAGAGTATCCTGAGAGAGTCCATGGCATCTTATGATCCAGCTTTGGAAGTCACACAGCATCACTTTTACCATGTCCTACGTTTAAGGCTGTCAAAAAGGTGCATTCAGCTTCAGGGAATGGGGACACAGATGCCACCATTTGATGGCAAGAGGGTCCAGGTCACATTGTAAAGAGAGCATGTGGCATTGGAGATACTGTTAAAGCCACAATAATCGAGATGCTTGTTTGTAGACCATAGTCTAAGTCTGCGGGTGAGAAGTGAGGTATGTTGCTCCAGTAAGGCCTTCTTGCGTGGAAACATGCACGTGGGAATAAATGAGTCTTGTTCTTGAGAGGAGCATTACGGCAGAGGGAGGCACAGTTACAAAGCCCCTGCCGTGGGCAAGAGTGGAGTGTGTTCCAAGAACTGAAGGCCAGCATGCCTGGAGTGTGAAGGGAGAGGAGGAGAAGTTGATGAGGAGGCTCCATTTGTGGAGTTTGGCAGAGGGAACCTTAAATATCAGGTTAAGGAGATTACTGGAAGGCCAGTGGGTGGTAATGGAGGCTAAAGGATGCCAAGAGGCTGTCCCCACAAAGTCCGGCCCACGTGAGACTTATTCCCATGACCATGAGACTGGTGAGTTTGAGTCAGGACATGGCCAGGGGCCCTTACGCCCTGATCTGTGCACCCTCCTTTTGGCCCTGGAAGATCAGGAGCAGAAGCTGAAGGCCATTTCACGTTATTGTGGAGCCCACGTTAGTGTGGATCCCAGATCCACTGGGATCTGAAGGGACCAATGCCTACCCTGGAATTGATTTGACGCCCTGCACCACCAGGATCCCGCTGCTGCAGCCCTTTGCCAAGTTGGACTGTTCTCTGGTGGTCAGAGCAGAGCACTGGGCTGGACCTCAAGGCAATGTCCACACTGCCCATAGCTCCATCCAGAGCTTGGCTTATATGTCACAGCCATGGGTGCCTCTCAGAGAAGCCCTGCTTTCAGTTCAGTTCAGCCACCCATCATGTCTGACTGTTTGTGACCCCATGGACTGCAGCTTGCCAGGCTGTCCTGTCCATCAGCAACTCCCAGAGCTTGCTCAAACTCATGTCCATCAAGTCGGTGATGCCATCCAACCATCACGTCCTCTGTCATCCCTTTCTTTTCCTGCCTTCAATCTTTCCCATCATCAGAATTTTTTCCAGTGAGTCAGTTCTTCGCATCAAGTGGCCTAAGTTATTGGTGTTTCAGATTCAGCATCAGTCCTTTCAAAGAATATTCAGGACTGGTTTCCTTTAGGATTGACTGGTTTGATCTCCTTGCAGTCCAAAGGACCCTCAAGAGTCTTCTTCAACACCACAGTTCAAAAGCATCAATTCTTGGGCTCTCAGCTTTCTTTATGGTCCAGCTCTCACATCCATACATGACTACTGGAAAACCATACCTTTGACTATATAGACCTTTGTTGGCAAAGTAATATCTGCTTTTTAGTATGCTGTTTATATTTGTCACTGCCATGGGTGCCTCTCAGAGAAGCTCCCACTTAGACCATCGCATTCACCCTCCTGGTCCCCAAGCAGAGCTTGGGTGTGATTGGCATTACAGAAGTGTGGAAACCAAGGCCATGGAGGCAGTCAGGAACAGGGGCTGAAACCAGCAGAGGATGGATCTGGGACTAGAAGCCCAGAAGTGGGCCTCCCAAGCGCTCAGTTTCACCGCCCCTAATATTAACCACAGGGTCCTTTGCATGTCGTTTGTATACACCTGCCCAGCTCACAGGTGGTGGTGATGAGGACTCAGGACCCTAGGCCCCGGGATTCCAATGCAGCAAGTTCTGACCAAACCCCACCCCCGCGCCCCATCTCCTGGCCCGAGGCGAGTTCGGGTGCCCTTCCTGCGGTCATAGTGTGAGGGCCTCGGTGCCCGGATAGGGGAACGCCTTCACCTACTCTGCTTCTGCGATCGCCTGCAACGTGGGATCTCCAGCTTGCACCTCAAGGACCACCTGGTTGGGGGAAGGACCTGAGCAGGCTGGAGGGGGCGGGGCCCCGGGGATCAACGGGGTGAGCCGGTGGGACAGTCAGCGCGAGGCGCGAGCGGGCGCGCACTGGAGGGGAGTGGCAGACCTGGCAGGGCCTCGGGGGCGGATCTAGGGGAAGGAGGCGGGGCATTGGGGGCGGGGTTTGAGTGACTGACAGGGTAGGGGCGTGGCTGGCGCGTGCTGCGGAGACTGCAGTGAGGGAAGGGATAGGGAGGGGGCGGTACCACAAATGACCGAAAGAACAAGGCAGGAGCCAGGGCGAGGGTTTATCGAGTCTTGGGAAGGCAGTGCCAGAATGACGGACTGGGCAAGGGGGTGGCCCGGGCTGAGCGATTGAGGACGAGCCTCAGGGTAGGGGTGGGGTCGGCGGGCGGGCTAAGCTAGGCGAGCCGGGCACCGCCAGGGATAAATGACGCGGCTGGGACAGGGCTGAAGATGGTGGAATGCTAGCCTACGAGGTAGAGTGCAGAACAGCGGGCACGAAGACTGCTCGAGGGACCAGGGAAGGATGACTGGCAGCTCCAGGACGAGGAAGGAGGGAGGAGACGACGGGCATAGGTGAGTAGTGTGAGTGACAAGACAGATGGCGGGACCTGGAATACAGGCCGCTTGTGGGTGGGGCCAAGGGGCCATGAGTGACAACCTCATGGTCCCTTGGGGTCGGCCTCAAACATCTTCCCTGCAACTCTGAGAGGAATTGCTCTTCCGGCTGAACATATAGGGCTTCGTGTATTTCATGCACCAGGTGTAGTGCAGAGACATCAGACCTGCCGGAAGGAGGTTTCGATCTTCCAGGCCACCGGTCCCAATGAAATCCAGCCAAGGGCGTTCACCTGCTTCCGATTGCACCACGTGGGTCTTTCCTAGGGCCAGGAAACCCGCCACTAGCGATTGTCCCCGTGGTAGCCCTGGTTCGGCGTCGGTTCAGACCCGGCCCGCCTGTCCACAGCTGCAGAAGCGCTGTCTAGACTGCTTCCTGGTGTATCTCCGGGTCTTCGATTGACGATCTCCGGGCCTGAGCTGCTGCCCGGAGCCGCCCGGGGCCCTGAAGGCCTCAGTGTTCCTGAATTACAGTGTCTGCTGGGAGTTCGCGCGTCAGCCGGCATTCCAGCTGGAGAGAAGGATAGGGATAGGCTCTTTGTCGTGACCACGCCTCTCTGTCCACTGGCCCCTCCCCCACACAGCTGGCCCCACCCACCTAGTGCCTCCGCCCCTGCTCTTCCCTGGCCCCCCTCTAATTCGCAGTCCCCGCCCCTAAGGATAAACCCCGTCCACTCCTACTCTCAGGCTCCGGCTACCCGCCATATCCACAGTCCTTGGCCTCATCCCGCGCCCTTCCCCGTCTCAGGCTCCCCATGTTCAATCGGCTCCAGGAGCTCCCCATGGGGCTGGGAATACGAGTCCGCGACGCCTTGTCCAACACAACAGCCCTCCTTATTTTCGCCTTCGGGTGCTTTCTCTGTATCTCCTCCAGGCTGGGAGAATGAAGGTGGTCGTGCATGAAGTCTGAATTGGGCGAGGGGAGAAGGTCGTACCAATGGGATACTGAGGTCGTGGCTCAGGTCTTTGTGTCTGGGCAGAATCTCAGGGGCTCCCTGAATCTGATCGAATGAGAGCTGTTCCTTTCTGTAATATGGGCTCCCCCCGGGAGGGTTGGAGCCGCAGGGCCTCTCACCTCCCATTCCAGCTGTTTCCGAAATCTCAGCCTGCATTTACATAGAGTACCCCTTGCCCTGAGTGGGCTGTAATACTCTACCTGAAGCCCGCCTTGTGCCCACCAAGGTTCCCAGGGAAGACTCCTACTCCCTGGCCCTGACACCTCTGAGAGATCTGTTTTACAGAAAAGTCTGACTATTCCCAGGTTCCAGGCCTTGAGACACTGCTGGGCATCATCCCCCAGAAGGTCCTGCTGCCCTATGTCAACCTTGAGCCGCCTGGAGCCTGCCATCACTCCATCACCCTCAGCCCTGGGGCCAGCTTCCCAAACAGATGTTCTTTGTCACAACATTACCCCACATCTGGAGACTGGAGTTCCCATAGAGGCAGGAATGGGAGATGGTAGAGGAGAACAGAGGGTCAAGTTCTCTAGATGACTTCTCTTGGGAGGCTTGTGAGCTCGGAAAACAGGCTCAGAAATGGTGCTGCTTGGTCGCCATTGAGGCAGCAATAGAGCTGCCACTCACACATCAGCCACTCACTCCAGTGCAACCAGCCTCGAAAGTTCTGATGAGACACCAAGTGTATCCTCCCCAGGCTGCCTGAAGGCAGGTCTTCCCTCTGCTTCTGTCCTTAGGCTTACTCTTCAGGACATCCTGGACAGCATCCAAGAGATGAGGTGATCCTCTTGGGGTTCTCTCAACTCTGGAATCCCCTTGATCACGGGGAAGGGGGAGCAGCAGTCTCCAGGAATAAGCAGGGCCAATCCTGGGCGCTGGGGTCTCAGACATCCAGGAGACTCCCACACTGCCTTTTCATCTCCCAGAATGGAGGGGGCCTGCATCCTGCCCACTGGAGGATCTCTCTCTTCAAGGCTCATCTGCCTCCGGAGCAGTAAGCCCCTTCTTCCAGGCAGTGGATAGAGTGGGTCTCTATGGCCTCACTGGGCTACAGGAACCCTGAGGGATGGGTGGGTCCTCCGCACACGTCACTGGACCAGAGCTTGGACACCTAGAAAGCTTTGGCCCCAGGCCACAGAAGGGACTCACAGCCTTCATCCATCAGTCCAGCATCAGTATTCTAACAATCCCAAGCCACATTTACTGAACTCATGTTCTGCTCCAGTAACCACATCATTCCCCCTTTTACCTTTGTTGGCCTCCCGTCTTTAAAATAAAATCTGAGATCCACACCATGACTTCCAAAGCCCTGCTTGGTGTTCCAGTCTCTCTCCAACTTTCTCCTTTGCCCATTACAATCTGACCAAGATGTTCTCTCTCTATTCTATGAACACATCTGTGTTCTTCTGCCTTTGGGTCTTTGTCCAGGCCTCTCTCTACTTGGAACTAGATTGTAAGCCCTATAATGGCAAGGACTGTGTTGACTTTTGTTTATCTCTAAATCCTCACACGTTTAAACAATAGACAATAATGCCAGCTCTAACAGGTCTTAATAAACAGTCCTGGAATAAATGTGCCTGATGCTTTTCTATTGACATATTTAATCTTTACACAAAGAGACTCAGGGAGGTTTAGCCATTTGTTAAAGGTCACACAGCTAAGAGCTGAACCCCAGAGGGAGGCGTTTTCACCTGTCATTGTGATTGGGGGCATGAATGCCAGGTGGTATACCACAGGCCATCCCCAAATTCTATCCTTGTAGCTTCCTGCAGCAGGAAGCATTGGGTCTGCGCTCGAAAGCTGGCAAGACTTGGGTCCTCAAAAGCCCTCTGAGAGTATTCCAGGTAGAAGAAACAGCAGTGAGCAGAAGTGTGAAGGCAAGAAGATCCAGCTCCTGGGACAACCAGGCTCAGAGGGCTGGGCCAGTCCAGAACACACAGCTGCCTGGACCCAGGGCTCTATCAGCTGGTGGTCTCCAGAGGCCAGACCCGGATGGGCAGGGAAATTGAGGCATGGTGTCAGTGTCAATCCCTCTCCCCAGGCTGTGGGTGGGAGCCCCCAGGGACGCGGGCTGGGCGCTCACAGGCAGGACGTTCCCACGCAGGGGCGGCCCTGGGGAAGGCTGTGGGGCGGGCCCCGGGCAGGCGCCAGCGATCCAGTCCCTCTGCAGCCTCTTCTCTGTTGCTTGCTCTGCAGACCTGGGTCGTGTTCTGGCTCCCTCCAAGCCGCAAGGTGAGTGAGTGGCTGGGGAGAGCCTCAGCTGTCCAAACACGGGTCAGTGGGGGATGCGGCTGGGACTCTGGCTTTCATCACCCCGTCAGGACCTGTGGGGTCACTGCTGTGGAGGAGGGTCTGGGGGCTGAGGGCTACTGGCAGCTCAAGGGTGAGGGGAATTTTCCTCTGTCCACATATGGGACACTATCTCTTTCCTCAAATGTAGATTATTCCTTCCCTCTCCCCACAGGTGGGGCTCTGTCACCCACTTATCACTGATGGGGACCCTTTCCTTTCCAGATGTGGGGTGTCTGTCCACTTTCCACTTATGGTACATCCTACCCTCTATCTAATTATTGGGTGCCCTTCTCTCTCTCTCTAGATGTAGGGGTCCTTTCAGTTTCCAGAAGTGGGGTACCCTCTTCTTCTTCCCAAATGTGTGCCCCCCTTCCTACCTCTGACCAAGTTGGTCTTTATCCCCCTCTGAATCTCCTCCTCACAGCCCCCTCGCCCCCCGCCGCCCCAGGTTGCCAAATCCTGATTTTCCCTGGGGATGGGGGGGTTGGGTTCGCCTGTCCCTCTCTCCCACCAGGTCCAGCAGAGCAGGCTTTCCAGGCACGTAGGCAACCAATTACAGCGGGAGGAGAGGGGGAGGGCAAGCCATCTGCAGGAGACCTTGGCAGATGGCCCTGTAGCAAGACAGTTATCCCAGGAACTGCTCCCTCCCGACCTGGACTCCCACCCTGTTTCCTCTGGGGGGTAAACAGCTGAGAAAGCTTGTCTAAGCTAGCCACCCACTGTGAGCTGAGGCTGGAACTAGAACTGAGGCTCCCAGATCCAAACTGTTCAGGCCCTGACTTAGGAGTTAGGCCTCGTCCCACTTCTCAGATGGCAAACTGAGGCCCCAGGAGGGGGCTCCCAATGTCTAGAAGCCCCATCTACCCTCCATCATACAAACTTAGAAGGGGGCAGGAGCTGGAGATGACCTTGATATCCTGGAGACCATGCCCTTCCCAGTCACCACACCTGTGTAAACCCTGTGTCTCGGTCTGGTCCTGAGGGGAAGGGCAGAGGGCAATGTGAGGGCAAGACTCACCCCAAACCATGCCCCAGATGACCTTCAGAGCTGCCTGGAGCTTGACCCTGAGGCAAGGGGGCCTTGGAATTCGAGGGATCCACAGCCCAGGAAGCACCGGTAAGACGTGGACATGCCCTCCCTTGCCCAGCTCCGAGGCTTGGGGCAGGGGTCCTGTCTGCATGCTGCTCCCGCTCCCTTCCATGCTGCTCTGGGCCTGTCCTGAACCATTTCCCATGATCCTGGTCCTTGGTGGGGGGCCACATTCATCCAGGAAATAGACAGCAGCCCCCTCCCCCGAAGTGTTCTCAGGGCCTGACGCCTGTACCTCAGGTTCCTAAGGCCTTTGTGTCCAGAGGCAGAGGGTGCTGACAGAACCTTCCAGACCTTTGTGTCCAAGCCAGTTGGAAGAAAGAGGCCTAAAGAAGGGGAGACTTGAGCCAGATAGACGGGCCTTCTTGATCCTCTGGAGAATAACAGATAACATTTATTGAGCCCTTACTGTGTGCCCTGAGCTGGGATCGATGTTTTGCACAGATTAACACATTTGGATTTCATAGCAGCCACGTGAAGTGGACACTGTGCCATTATCTCCCTTTCTCAGATGAACAAATGGTCCCAGAGCCGGGACTCTTTTTCCCAAAGCAGTTCCCATGCTCTCCGGGCAAGGTGGTTCCAGTGCCCTCCTGGAGAGCATCCCAGGTGACAGTAAACAGAAGAAGCTTTACTAGACTCTTCTAGGCCCAGCCTTGTTCTGGACACTCACACGGAGCCCTTGAGGGCTAGGCTATCAGGGAGAGCTTCCAGGCACGGAAGTGAGACGTGAAACCAACCTCTATCTGTGTAACTTATGTGTGTCGGGCCCCGGGCATGATCTTGAAGCTTCCACAACAGTGTGAGATAGGATTACTTACTATCCCCACTTTCCAAGTGAGGACGTGGAACACAGTGAGGTAAAGAGGGCTTGTCGGAGCTGGGGCGGGCTGGACCTGGGGTCTCACGACTCCAAAGCCATGCCCGTGACCACTCATTAAGGGCACAGGTCTAGTGCTTTCCAGTTTGTGGAGCAGTTTCCCAACTGCCATCCCAGGTTCATCTCTTCAAGCCTTTCCCCGCCCATTGCCTTCGCCTGATGTGCCATCCCCACCCCAGATCTTCCCAGAGGACACAGGGTCTGGAGCCAGAGGGGCTGAACTGCCACCCTGGCCAAGCTCCCTCTTGCTCTGCGAACTTCAGTAAGTCCCTTAGCTACTCAGTTTCTTCCTCTGTAAGATGAGACTAATATCACTGTCTCAGAGCCATGCCAAGCCAATGAGTCAACCCGCCCAAAGGCCTTAGCATGGTTCCTGGCACACAGTTTAAGTGATCAATAAGTGCTGCTGCTGCTAAGTCACTTCAGTCATGTCCGACTCTGTGTGACCCTATAGATGGCAGCCCCCCAGGCTCCCCCGTCCCTGGGATTCTCCAGGCAAGAACACTGGAGTGGGTTGCCATTTCCTTCTCCAATGCATGAAAGTGAAAAGTGAAAGTGAAGTCGCTCAGTCATGTCTGACCCTCAACGACCCCATGGACTGCAGCCCACCAGGCTCCTCCATCCATGGGATTTTCCAGGCAAGAGTACTGGAGTGGGTTGCCATTGCCTTCTCTGGCAATAAGTGCTACCCTCTTTGTTAATCTTATGGTTGGTGCTGGGATGTCTCAGGGGCAGCCTCATCTCAGCTCCTCCCTGTGCCCACAGCCCACGGCAAGGAGAAGATGCCCCCCTACACTAACTACCATGCCCAGCGCTCCTACCCCATGCCCGAGGAGCCCTTCTGCATGGAACTCAACGCTGAGCAGCGGGCCCTCAAGGAGAAGGAGAAGGGCAGCTGGACCCAGCTGAGCCACGCCGAGAAGGTGGCCTGTAGGTCTCAGGGTGGGGATGGGGGTGATTTTGCAAAGAAGGGCCTGGCCTGTTAGGGAGCAGCCGGCAGGGAGAAACCCTGGCCAAGACAGCTAGAACCCACTCACCCAAATACTCAAATGCATACCTGAGTGGTGAAATTCATTCTTTTGTTCATTCATTTTTTAATTCACACAACTGTTTGAGCACAGCCTGATGCTAGGTGATGCTGGGGACACAGAAGTGAATCACGGGGAGGGTTCCTGCCCCTAGGGTGCACCCGGTCCAGTGGGGGAACCAATGCAAACCTAGAAAGCTGTAATAGAGGATATGCTGCTGGGTGAGGTGTGTTCATGGGGCTGTGAGAACCCAAAGGAGAGAGTGAGATGCATCCTGGTAGGTTTGCCCAAGAAGGGTTGTTCCAGCTGGCCTTGGATGGTGAGGGGGAGGGGCTGCTAGGCAGTGGAAACAGCATGGGGAAGGATATGGGAGCTGGAGAGCATGGGGAGTCCTGGGCTTCACTGAGTGGTGTTGGGGTATGGAGCAGAAAGAGGCAGGTGAATTGGATGGAAGAGCAGGGGTCTGGCTTTCAGAAGCAGGAAAGATGTGTGACACCAAGTGCTGCCCACCAGAAGTGCCCCCGGGAGCCTCAAGCCTCATCATCAGCTCCTAGCCATGCTTTGCACACAGTAGATACTCAGTAGGAATTTGCTGAATGGATAGCTTCTGCTGCAGGGAGAGGGTGGCTGGAGGTCCCCGAGGCCAAGAGTTGGCCCAAGAATTGGATGTATCTGAGGCGCCGCCCCCACTCCCCCTCCCCCCACCCCCGGCCCACCTGCCTCCAGTGTACCGGCTCCAGTTCCATGAGACCTTCGCGGAGATGAACAGACGCTCCAACGAGTGGAAGACAGTGATGGGCTGTGTCTTTTTCTTCTGTGGATTCACAGGTCTACTGATTTGGTGGCAGCGGGTCTACGGTGAGTGGCAGTGCCTCACCCAGCCACAGTCTTCAGCCATGCCCTTGTGGTCATAGCTATCAGCCAAGTTTTGATAAGTGAACTAAGCTAGTACTCATCTGAAGAGTTTTTGAAAAGTCCTCCAGAGTGATGTAGGGTGAAGGGCAGAGCATGGCTGCCTGGGTTGGAATGTAGGGACTCTGCCTCTCTGGGTCTTAACTCCCTCATCCATAAAATGGGAATAATAGTGCCTACATCTCAGGGTTCTGGTGAGGATTTAATGAGAGAGCTGTTGGCTAGTGCCAGGCACACAGTTATGAATGGTGTTGTTACTAATTGTTGTTATTAGTCATGAACTTTTCAACATATTGTTTCAGCTGCTGTAACAAAGAGTCTCCAATATTCAAGAGCTTAAACAATATAGAAGATGGTTTCTTATGCTTCCCTCTTACTTAACCCCAATAAAACTGGCCGCTCTCATCTTCTTCTTCCTGAGAGGAAGCATAAGAAACTATTTCATGCTGGACGCTTCCCAATAAGTTGGAACAAACTCAGTAATTATAACTATGGTGGTGGTGGTTTAGTCGCTATGTTGTGTCAGATTCTTGCGACCCCATGGACTGTAGCCTGCCAGGTTCCTCTGTCCGTGGGATTCTCCAGGCAAGAATACTGGAGTGGGTTGCCATTTCCTTCTCCAGGAGATCTTCATGACCCAGGGATCGAACCTAGGTCTCCTGCACTACAGGCAGATTCTTTACCAACTGAGCTACCAGGGAAGCTATGGTAGCTATCATGTATTAGGAGCTTAATATCTGTCCCGCATTCTGCTAATTGCATTATAAATATTAACAAATTCAGTCTCCACGAGCCTAGTGGACAGGATTTGTTTTTGACAGGTTAGGAAACTGGGGCTCAGAGATGAAATGACTTATTCAAGGTAACGCAGCAAGGGAATGGTGGAACTGAGATTTGGACCCAAAAAGACTTCAAGCCAGTGCTCCTCCTATCCTTGGGTCCCAGAGTAGATGAGGAAACTGAGCCTGAGAAAGAGGAAGGACCTCGCCCAGTTCCCCCAGTGAGTCCAAGGCAAAGCTTTGGACAGAACCTGGAGTGCAGCTTTAGTGGGGAGTCTAGTGGGGGATGGAGAGAGTGGAGAGGGGTCCTCAGTGCAGGACATCTCGACCCCATGCCTGGACACCCTGACTCAGTGGAAGGGGGTGGGCTTGGCAGGGTCCCATATGCCCTGGGTCCTACCTGGTTCCTTCCCTGCAGTGTTCCGTAAGAAGCCCATCACCCTGACGGATGAGTGGAAGGCCCAGCAGCTCCAGCGCATCCTGGACATGAAGGGCAACCCCGTGCAAGGCCTGGCCTCCCGGTGGGACTATGAGAGGAAGGAGTGGAAGAAGTGACATGGAATCCTGGTGGCTCCCCCTGCAGCTCCACCTTCGTCCAGAGCCTGTGGAGGCCCCTCCCCTCCCTTAACCCCAATAAAGCTGGTGGCTCTCATCTGCCTTTAGTCTCCACCACAGTCTCTACCTGCCATAAAGCCTACATTATACCTAAGATTAGGCAGAACAGTAAGTGAGGGGCAATAAGCCACTTGCCAGGACCCCACTTATCAATGAGGGCTTCCTGGAGGAGAAGGGGTTGGGGTTGAGCCTTTAGTGATAGGTGGGATTCGGAATGGCAGGAGGGAGAGGGAAGGCATTCCAGGTGGAGGGAATGGCTTGAGCAGAGGTAAAGACATTCCTTTATTCTGTCAATTAGCAAATACTTACTGGGTATCTGCTGTGTCCCAGGTACTAATCCAGGCCCTGGGGATGCAGCAGTGAACACATCACAGTGTCTGGCCTCCTGGAGGAGGCGTTTCTTTATGTGTGTGTGTGTGTGTGTGTGTGCACGTGCGTGGTGGGGGAGACAGAAAAGGGAATAAGTCATTACAGTACACAGCATGTTACACTGTAGGCAGTGCTATGAAGGAACAAAACAGCAGGATAAAGGACAGAGCTAAAAAAGGGTTTGAAGGGTGGTAGGTGAAGCTTCTCGGAGAAGGCAATGGCACCCCACTCCAGTACTCTTGCCTGGAAAATCCCATGGATGGAGGAGCCTGGTAGGCTGTAGTCCATTGGGTCACTAAGAGTCGGACACGACTGAGCGACTTCCCTTTCACTTTTCACTTTCATGCACTGGAGAAGGAAATGGCAACCCACTCCAGTGTTCTTGCCTGGAGAATCCCAGGGATGGGGGAGCCTGGTGGGCTGCTGTCTATGGGGTCGCACAGAGTCGGACATGACTGAAGTGACTTAGCAGCAGCAGGTGAAGCTTCTTAGACGAGGTGGCAAATGAGAAAACAAAACAGCAAGTGAAAAGATCTTGAGATAGGATTTTAGTTTGTCTGCGGAACATCAAGGAGGCCACAGTGATTGGAGCGGAATGATTTGGAATATTGTAAGAAGGTGTGTCGGAGAAGGCAATGGCACCCCGCTCCAGTACTCTTGCCTGGAAAATCCCATGGATGGAGGAGCCTGGTGGGCTGCAGTCCATGAGGTCGCTAAGAGTCAGACACGACTGAGCGACTTCACTTTCACTTTTCACTTTCATGCATTGGAGAAGGAAATGGCAACCCACTCCAGTGTTCTTGCCTGGAGAATCCCAGGGACGGGGGAGCCTGGTGGGCTGCCGTCTATGGGGTCACACAGAGTCGGACACGACTGAAGCAACTTAGCAGCAGCAGCAGCAGCAGCAGCAGCAAGAAGGTGTGTGCTGAGGGAGAGGGCTGGTCTTGGGGCAAAAAGCAGATTATATAGGAATACACACACACACACACCCCCTCCCAGAACCAAGAAGACTCCTTTCTTCTTGGTTTGTCCCCTCCAGCACCCTCTGCTGGCAAAGTTCAGCATCTCACTGTACAGGGGACAACGCTGAGTCGGGCTCATTGTCTTAGAGCAGGCACTGAGGGGTGAGTTTGGGGTGGAGAGACAATACATTGATAACTGGCACAGCATCTTTGAGAAAGTCTTGACCAGGCCAATAGGGAGCTTTAGACCAAAAAAGGAGGAGTCTTGTATTGGGAAAAATGGACCCATCCCTAGAGCCCCCTTGTGCTCAGTCTTTGGCTAGGAGCAGCCCAGGGGACTCCGGCTTGGCAGGAACACTCAGGAGCTCTGAAAGGGTAGCAGCCAGAGATGGTCATAGACCTACCCTCCTCACAGCAGGTTCTCTTGAGAAACATCTGAGCAGCACACCTCCGCGGACACCCTGGATGTGGATGGAGGGACTCAGCAGAGCAGCTGGGACAATATTCATTCAATCAACGAATACTTACTGTGCATCCACCACATGCAGACTCTGGGGGACTGAGTGAATGAGACCTCATTCCAGTGTTATGAGTTCCGGTCCTCATGAATCTGGAAGTCTGTAATTGTCACCCTAATCAATTACAGAACAAATGAATGCTAAGAGGGGAGGTATGTGGTACTGATACTTGGACTGACCTAATCTACAGAAGTCAGGGTGGGCGTCCCTGAAGAAATGTCTTCATGTTGAGATATTGTTGCCAAAATTCAGCCCCTGTACACTGGTGCCGGATTAAGCCTCAGAGACAGAGTTTTGAGAGAAGTAGGAAGAAATAGCTTTATTGCTTTTCCAGGCAAAGGGGGGCCACAGTGGACTAATGCTCTCAAGACTGTGACCTGCCCTGAAGGGGATGGTGAGGAGTGCTCGTGGACATTGTTCTGATTGGTTGGTGGTGAGGTAATTGGGAGGCAGCATCATCAACCTTCCAGTGCCAACCCGTCTGGGGTCTACATGCTTATGCGTAGCACAGAGTTAACTTCTTCCACCTGATGGGTGGTTCAGTGTCTGCAAAACAGCTCAAAGGACATGGATCAGAATATTACCTAAAGTCCTTGCTGCTGCTGCTGCTAAATCGCTTCAGTCGTGTCCAACTCTGTGCGACCCCATAGACGGCAGCCCACCAGGCTCCCCCGTCCCTGGGATTCTCCAGACAAGAACACTGGAGTGGGTTGCCATTTCCTTCTCCAATGCATGAAAGTGAAAAGTGAAAGGGAAGTCGCTCAGTCGTGTCCGACTCTTAGTGACCCAATGGACTACAGCCTACCAGGCTCCTCCATCCATGGGATTTTCCAGGCAAGAGTACTGGAGTGGGGTGCCATTGCCTTCTCCCTAAAGTCCTTGAGGAAGGACTAAAAGTCCTTGACTTTGTTTACTGGATAAAGTATTATTATTTTGTCTTGCTTGACTTTTCTTTCTGCATTTTCTCACTTCTCTGATTAAATTTATTCTTTGACTAAAGTTTTTCCACAGAAAAAAGGCAGGTGGAGGACACAGGCAGGCGTCTGTTCTGAGAGGGCCTCATGGGATCCTGTTTGGTTACAATATGAAAGATGACTAGGTATAAACTAGGTGAAAGGGGTGGTGGATCAGCATTTTAGGCAGAAAAAAGCATGTGCAAATGCCCTGTGCTAGTGAGGACCACGGCTTGGAAGAAGAAATAAAAGAAGCCAGTTGGAAGAGAAGGAAGAGATGGACAAGGGGAGACAGGGAAGGAGAAGACTCACCTGGAGCCCTGGAGTCTCTGCTTCCTCTTCTGAAGAGACAAATCTGGGGGAAAGCAGGAAGGGGCTAGAGTATGGGGAGCCTTGAACATCTATCTTTTAAAATGATCTTATTTATTTATTTTTGACTGTGTTGGGTCTTAGTTGCTACGGGAGCTTCTCTCTAGTTGCGGCAAGCGGGGGCTACTTTCTAGTTGCAGTGAGTGGGTTTCTCACTGTTGGCGGCTTCTCTTGTTGCAGAGCACAGGCTCTAAGGTGTGTGGGCTTCAGTAGTTTCGGCTCCTGAGCTCTAGAGCACAGGCTCAGTAGTTGTCATGCACAGGCTTTGTTGCTCCTCGGCATGTGGGATCTTTCTGATCAGGGCTCGATCCCATGTCTCCTGCATTAGCAGGCAGATTCTTTGCCACTGAACCACCAGGGAAGTACCATATGATTTTTTTGATATTTATTTTTATTTATTTATTCTATTTGACTGTGCCAGTCTTTACTGCAACATGTGGGATCTTCAGCTGCAGCATGTGGGATCTAGTTCCTGACCAGGGATTGAATGCTCTCCCCAGCCCCCCCACCCCCCACATTGGGAACACTAGAGTCCTAGCTACTGAACCACCAGGAAAGTCCCCATCCATTCAATTTTTATCTGAGAAAGGCATCTGCCTTCCCACCAGTTTCTGTCTGGCATGAGGGATTCATCTTTTAGTCACTTATCATGAAAGATGCTGGGGATGCAGACATGGAGCAGACAGGAGCCCTGGCCTTCTGGTCTCCTGGCCTGTGGGCAGGACTGGCATAAACTTGGCCAATCAGAGACTAAGGGAATAAGAGCTATAGGAATTTCTGATGGAATGTTTTGAACCCATTGTTTTGTCCTTTTGCTAGCAGCAGGAGCGGTTTGGACATAACCGAAGGTGTTGAACTAGGCAGGTGGTAAACTTTGTTTAGATTAATAAATTGCTAAGGAATTATGTCATGGGTAATAAATAAAATTGTCAAAATGGGCCTAGGGGAAAATTTTAATTTTTTTTCCTAGTCATTTTTCCTCTACAATAATACTGTGTAACAAACACCCCCAAAACTTGGTGGCTTATAACTTTGAGCATTTATTTCTGTCTTTCCTGGGCTTGTGGGTTGGCAGAAGCTCTGCTGGGATCTGCCAGGTTTAGTTCCAGGCTCTCCGTTGGTATTTTAGCTTCCTAGGGCTGCCATAACACAACCACAGACTGGGTGGCTTAAGCAACAAAAGTGTACTTTCTCATGATTCTGGAGGACAGAAGTCCAAGACTGAGGAATTCTCTGGTGGTCCAGTGGTTAAGACCGCAACACAGGGCACGCAGGTTCAATCCCTGGTTGGGGAACTAAGATCCTACATGCCACGCAGGGTGGTCAAAAATGAAAATAAATAAAAAGGAAAAGAAGTCCAAGATTGAAGTGTTGGTAGGACTGGCTTCTTTGGATGCCTCTCTCCTTGGTTTTTCCAGTAGTCATGTTGGATGTGAGAGTTGGACTATAAAGAAAGCTGAACGCAGAAGAATTGATGCTTTTGAACTGTGGTGTTGGAGAAGACTCTTGAGAGTCCCTTGGACTGCAAGGAGATCCAACCAGTCCATTCTAAAGGAGATCAGTCCTGGGTGTTCATTGGAAGGACTGACGTTGAAGCTGAAACTCCAATACTTTGGCCACCTGATGCGAAGAGCTGACTCGTTTGAAAAGACCCTGATGCTGGAAAAGATTGAGGGCAGGAGGGGAAGGGGATGACAGAGGATGAGATGGGTGGATGGCATCACCAACTCAATGGACATGAGTTTGGGTAAACTCCAGGAGTTGGTGATGGACAGGGAGGCCTGGCGTGCTGCGGTTCATGGGGTCTCAAAGAATGGGACACAACTGAGCGACCAAACTGAACTGACTCCTTGGCGTGCAGATGGGTTCCTTCTCACGGTGTCCTCACGTGGTCATTCCTCTGTGTGCATATCCATGGCGTCTCCACGTGTGTCCAGGTTTCCTCTCCTTCTTTTGAAACTATTTACTTATTTGGCTGCACCAGGTGTTAGTTGCAGCATGTAGGATCTTTGATCTTCATTGTTGCACGTGGGACCTTTTAGTTGTAGCATGCAAACTCTTAGCTGAGGCATGTGGGATCTAGTTTCCTGACCACGGATCAAACCTGAGCCCCCTGCATTGGGATTGCAGAGCCTGAGCCAGCAGACCACTAGGGAAGTCCCCAGATTTCCTTTTCTTATAAGGACACCAGGGAGATCAGTTGAAGGCCTTCCCCAATGACATCATTTAAGTTTATCACCTTTTTAAAGGCTCAGCTGGTAAAGAATCTGCCTGCAATGCAGGGGACCTGGGTTCAATCCCTGGGTTGGGAAGATCCCCTAGAGAAGGGAAAGGCTACCCATTCTAGTATTCTGGCTTGGAGAATTCCATGGACTGTACAGTTCGTGGGATTGCAAAGAGTCGGACATGACTGAGCGACTTTCACTTTCATCTCAATACTGCTACATTGGATGTATTGGGAGTTAGAGCTTTGACATATGAATTTGCAGGAAACACAAGCCAGCCCATAACACTTAGGTTTAGCGTTTTTCATGTGTCTTATTGTTCTGACACCAGCAGGCTCCCAGCACGTGTTCTTCTCATGACAGAACTCAGAGACTCCTGAGGGGGCAGAGATACAGTGGGGACTCATGGTACTCTGAAAGCCCAGGCTCAGAACCACACACAAAGAGCGAGCACCGAATTCCAGTGGCTAAAGCAAGTCCTGTGGTGCATCTGTTACAACTGCTACATTCCAAACCCCCTTAAAACTCAAAAGCATGAAACAACCATTTCCTTAGGCTCACCAATTCTGTAGGTTAGGAGTTTAGGCAGGGCACACTGGAAACTGGGCTTCTCAGGTGGCTCAGTGGGTAAAAAATCCTGCAATACAGGAGACACAGGTTTGATCCCTGGGTTGGGAAGATCCCTTGGAGGAGGGCATGGCAACTCACTCTAGTATACTTGCTTGGAGAATCCCATGAACAGAGAGACTGGCAGGCTACAGTCCATGGGGTTGCAAAACTTTCCTTATTGCCAGGTAGGTGTGGAATTCCAGGCTCCCAATGTGGTCTCCACTGACACTGCGGGGAGAAGGGGTGGTAGGAGAGGGCTCATTAACTGGCCAGCAGAGATGAAAAGTCCTGCTCCCTTGGCCTTATCTCATAACACCCCACATTGATAGTGGGTAGTCGGGGCACCTTGAATCAGGGAGGAAGCCTAGGGTCCCCACTCACCCTTTGTTGATCTAGTTGGCCATAATTTTCATAGTTTTTTTCTTTTCCCAGTGGTATTTGGCTGGAGTAGAGCTGCAATCATCTAAAACATCTATCTTGCTAGGATGTTCCTCTCCTAATCCTTTGAATAGACCGAGCTGGCTGCAGTTGGGGCTGTTTTTTCTTTTCTGTGCCCACTGGCTTTTTTGAGTAGCCTGCTACAACTTCTTCAACCCTAAGTCTGGGATCTCTGAGACAGAAAACCCAGAGAACTCACCACTGTGTTGTTCCCCATCCAACCTGCCTTCTTTTTACCTTTCAGGGCTTTCTTATGCTTGTTGCATATACAACTTCCAGGGATTTTAGTTTTACTTCTCAGGAGAAATAGAGGGAAGCACAGCCTCTCCATCTTCCTGGAAGTGGAAGTACAGAAGAGACGTCGTCTGTCCTGAGGAGTGTCCTCCAGGTTGCATTGTACTGATTGCTCGCCCATGTATCACTCACTGTGCTCCTCTGTCCCCTATATCTTCCATTCAGGGGTGGTCACAATTAGAGGCTTTGGCCAGATTCAGATTTAACTTTTTGGCAAGAGTATTCCGTGAATGTTCTTTTGCCAGGAGGCTCAAGATGCCTTGCCGTCTTTGTGTGCCATTTGCAGCCTTCATTGGTCATTGTGTAGATTCATTAACTCATTAGGGGTACAGATGGCTTCCACATTATCAAAAGATGTCAACCTCAATTAGAGGCTTGAAAATGAAATTTTAAAGTATGGGATACTATTTTTCCATCGGCCAGATTGACAAAGATCAAGGAGTGTTAACAAGGATATTGGCAAGGGTTCAGAAGACAGGCAGTCACAGGATGCCAGTTTTGGGTGTCTCCATCAAAGTGACAAAAGGCCTGGTAATACCACTTCTATAAATAGCCTGTGGATACACATGCATGTGTGCAAAACGATGGATCCGTGAGGTAGCTCAGACAGTAAAGAATCTGCCTGCAATGCGGGAGACCTGAATTCGATCCCTGGGTCAGGAATATTCCCTGGAGGAGGGCATGGCAACCCACTCCAGTATTCTTGCCTGGAGAATCCCATGGACAGAGGAGCCTGGGGGACTACAGTCCATGGGGTCACAAAGAGTCAGACACAACTGAGTGACTAGCTACTACTACTACTGGGCATGTACATGTATAAAATGATGGACCCGTTGTTCACTGCAGTATGGTTTGGATTAGCAAAAGTGGAGAACCACCAGTGGTGCCTCCCTCAAGCTGAATTTTCCAATTGACGTGCTACCAAGTTTTTCATAAGTTGTGGTAGATGTGATGGTGTCCCACCATGTGTCTTCAGACCAGCCTGAAAGGTCATGTGCAGCTTTGGTGGACAGTTTTCATTTAAGAAACAGGTACCTGGGTCTTCTTGATCATAGGTGTATGCTTGACAGGTAGGAAGTGCCAAGTACCGAGGAGAAATGACCTAGGAGCTGCCCTAGGCAGATGAGGGATGGGAGTTAGTGTATAAATACCTTGTGTTCTTGCCTCTAGAATGCTCCATGGGTCTATCAGTGGATCCTCTGAGAAGGAGCCCCATTGCCTGAAGTGGCAGGTTACTCATCATTGCATCTTCTGTTCATTTCCAAAGTCCCTCCCTGATCAACCCCTGATTCACTGTCCCCACTGCCCTGGGATCACCATTTAAACCACTTAGACTTAACTTAGTCTGCATGCTCAGTCATGTCCGACTTTTTGCGATCCCATGGACTATAAGTCCACGAGATTATCTCGGCAAGAATATTGAAGTGGGTTGCCATTTCCTACTTCAGGGGATTTCCTGACCCAGGGATCGAACCCATGCCTCTTTTGCCTCCTGTACTGGCAGGTGGAGCCTTTACCACCAAGCCTATCTGAATCCTTATTTTAGGCTTTGCCTTTGGGAGGTATCCATGATAAGGTTAGAGCTTAGCCCCAAAACTAGTCCTCTCACCAGTCCCTAGAGCACTGGTGGTAAGGGGTGGGAGGTCTGACAACATAGCCTGATAAAGTTTATATAATATTTATGGTGCCAGAAACCCTTCTTAAGCACTTTACAAGCATAAAAATTTGCATGAAATCTGCATAACTACCCATCAGATAGGTATAATTATAATTTTACAGATGAGGAAACTCAGGCACAGAGAGGTTAAGTCACTTGTCCCAGGGCTCCCAGCTAGCCCTGGCAGTCTGGTTTTATAGTCTTGCTGCTGCTGCTGCTAAGTTGCTTTGGTCATGTCTGACTCTGTGCGACCCCATAGACGGCAGCCCACCAGGCTCCTCCATCCCTGGGATTCTCCAGGCAAGAACACTGGAGTGGGTTGCCATTTCCTTCTCCAATACATGAAAGTGAAAAGTGAAAAGTGAAAGTGAAGTCGCTCAGTCGTGTCTGACTCTTAGCGACCCCATGGACTGCAGCCTACCAGGCTCTTCCATCCATGGGATTTTCCAGGCAAGAGTACTGGAGTGGGGTGCCACTGTCTTCTCCTCTAGTCTTGCTGCTGTATACTGCTATACAGCCCGTCTCTCCTCCGGCCCCTGCTGCTCCACCAGAATGAGATGAGCCTGGCCAAGGTTGGGCTCTTCTTTCTTGGACATCTAACTGCAGTTGTCACCTGCACAGCACACAACCACCCATCTGGGAGGACCGCCTAACCTCCACAAGGACCCTTCACAAAGGTCATGGAGCCACTGGAGGAGTTTGCTTTCCAGGTGCGCAGGGAGCTTGGCATGAAGCCTGGGGGAGATTGTTGTTCATAAAAGTGATGACCAGCTAGCTGTAGGGGAATGTTCCACCGTATCAATGGTTTGCAGATAAGGGCCTTATTATTGTTGTTGTTTATTGTTATTATTTTTACAGTGCAACTGGATGGGGGCACAGCTGTTTTCTTTTCCTTCGGTGAGTGCAGGGGTTGAAGTTTGAGGGCAGCATTTTCACATCAGCACAATTTAAGCCAAGCTGATATGGGCACTGGTCATTTCCCACTCGGCAGCAAATTTACAAACCATGAAAAACATGTAAGACAAATGTGGCGGACTAGGCCACTACATTGTTATACTTTAAAATTTTACTCTTAGAAGACTGTTTTCTTAACTTTATGTCCGTATTCTCAGTACCTTAGTGTTTCAAGATTGACTCCCTCCAACTTCAAGACGGAGTTGTTAAAACTCTGTGATAAGACCATTTAAGTTGATAAGAATTCACAAGACTCTTTATCATGAAATTACTAAGTTAATTATTCATGTGTGAACCTACTGAAATGGGATGGTTTAAATAATTTAGGAGGAAATTAATACTCCATATGCCCTGAATTCTAACATTAGTACATGGATATCTATTAAAAATCAAAGAAGACAAATTAGTAGGGATCATATATGTTCATTTCTATTATTTATTATAGATTAAGAAAAAATTCTTGGTTTTTTTTCCCCCCCCCGATTCATGACAAAGGCTGTGATGGTGGAGACAGAAAAATGGAGAGCTGGATATTATGTAATGAATTTGATCATAAGTTGATGATTTTTCTAAGATTTGTTAACTTTAAAGAATTACACAAGCAAAGCACACAATCATTATCTTAAACTTTAAGATATTCAGAAGGGTATAAAAAAGTGAAAGCTAACTTTCAACTCTTAGCTTGATAAAAGATTTTTTAAAGCAATAAATAGGTGCTGAATTTTACAAAATACTATTTTGATATCTTCTGAAATACCATAACGATTTTCTTTATTAATGCTTCAGTACAATTACACTGAAAGATTTCTTATACTGAGGCATTCTTATTTACCTGGAATAAGCCCTAGTAGGTCATGAGGTATTCTTTTTATATTTTTTTGGATTCCATTTGTTAATATTATACTTAGACCTTTGGCTTGCATGTTCATGAGTGAATTGGTTTAGAATTTGCTTTCCTTTCCTTCTTTCCCTTTCTTCCTTCTCTTCCTTTGTGCTGTACAGCCTTGCTCAGTTTTAATAAGTTATATAATTAAAAAAAAAGACCTTGAAAGCTTTAGGTCATTTCCTGTGTTCTAGAACGCACAGTTATTTTCTTAAATACCCAGAATGAAAAAGTTCATTTGGATTTGAAATTCACTTGATTACAACATTGTATTTGTCAATTTTAAAAAGGGAAGAACAATTGGAACATTAAAAACATAATTTCAATTGTTCTGGAATAGTTTAACATTTTATCACTTACCAGAGGTGACAAAGTCTGGTAGTGCTGACTAACAAGAATTTGAAGAGATTATCATTAATCTTGATCAGGAATTGTGTAAACCATTTTGATCATAAAACCTCTTATATATAAAAGTTGCAAAAAATTTAAAAAAATGAATTAGACAAAAAAAAAGTTGTATTCACAGGAATAAGATCAAGTTTTTTAAGGAATATATTTTAAATAATATATTTAGATTAGTAGTCAAAATTAATTCTTCATATCCTAGGACATGTCATATTGCTATATTTTTCTCATCATAAAAATATATGGAAATGAATTTTTCCCCAGGACCCACATAGACGTCCAAAATCCCTTCCAGCTTTTCCTCAGTGTGCAATTCCAATATTTTATGTGTGTGCCATGCCATGTTTGGGATTCCCTGGTGGCTCAGAGGGTAAAGAGTCTGCCTGAAATACAGGAGACCTGAGTTCGATCCCTGGGTCAGGAAGACCCCCTGGAGAAGAAAATGGCAACCCACTCCAGTAATTCTTGCCTGGAAAATTCCATGGACCAAGGAGCCTGGCGGGCTACAGTCCATAGGGTCGCAAAGAGTCAGATAGGACTGAGTGACTTCACTTTCACTTTTCACGCCATGTTTAAGGTTGGAATCACTGAGTTCAGGGTCTGGTTAAAACATTTGTAGAATATTATACAGCTAAAAAAAAAGAATTAATCTGCCATGAGTTAATTGATGAAGCTGTATAACAATCAGGGATTCATGTATGAACATGGAAACTTCTATAAGATAAACTATGTAGGCAGAAAAAAAACAGGCACAGTGTGTCTGTTACTCTTTGTGTAAAAAAACAGATCAGAATATAGTTATGTATTATGTGAAAGAAGTGATGCTTTCAAATTGTGGTGCTGGAGAAGGCTCTTTTGAGAGTCCCTAGGACTGCAAGGAGATCAGTCAATCCTAAAGGAAATCAACCCTGAATATTCATCGGAAGGACTGTTGCTGAAGCTGAAGCTCCAATATTTTGGCCACCTGATGTGAAGAGGTGACTCACTGGAAAAGATGCTGGGGAAGATTGAAGGCAAAACGAGAAGAGGGCAGCAGAGGATGAGATGGTTAGATAGCATCACTGACTCAAGGGGCATGAATTTGAGCAAACTCTGGGAGATAGTGGAGGACAGAGGACCCTGGCATGTTACAGTTCCTGGAGTTGCAAAGAGTTGAATACGACTTAGCAGCTTTACAACAAAATTATGTAAAAAGAAGTTTCTGGAAGAATCTCAAGAATCTGGAGAGGGGACTTGAGTGGTTAGGTTACCGGCCACGGGCACATCCTGGGCCTAAAGATATAGAAGCCTGGAGGCTTTGGAGAATGGTGACACTGAGCCAGGAGCCGTGAAAAGCTATGAATTCGGTACCTAAAGGCTGGAAGTGTAGACATCCTTCTGGTGAACAGGGCAGAGGATGGGGACACAGTGGAAAGCTGGCCAGTCAGATGACAGATCCTCTGAAGCACTGGGAGGCATCTGGGGTGGGAGTGGCTGTCAGGTGGAAACCCCTGGCCACCAGGGGGCAGTCAAGCTCGCTCCTGAAAGCAGACGGGGAGGCGCGCCCCCCCACCCCCCAGCTGGAGAGCCTGCCTCCCTATCTGGAGGGCCTGCCTCTGGAGTCCTGCTCCTTTTCTCAGACCCTTCCGGGATCTCCGGCCACAGCCAGTTGAACACCCTGAGGAGCACCTCCTTCTTCCTTTTGAGGGTCTTCCTGATGGCAGGGTCATCGCTGCATACCCCCTCAACTTCCAGTTCACCCAAGCTTTGTTGGGTCCTCTCTCATTCACTTTTGACCACTATCGCTTGAGATGGGTACTGCAATCCTACCCATTTCACAGATGGGAAAGCTAGGACATAGGCTAGGTTACTTGACGAAAGACCAGGAATGGCAACCCAGGATACACACCTGGCTGACCACCCTCAGAACTGGAGCGTTAACTGAGCCATGGTTTCTCCACTCTGCTCTCCCTCCAGAGCCTTCTTCACATAGCAGCCAGAGGGCGCTTTGGGGTCTAAGTGGTATATCACCCCCTAACAACCTTCCTCTGGCTCTCACTGCCCTCAGGATCAAATCCAGTACCCCCATCCCACCTCTCTAGCGTCATATTGACCCAGAAGCCCCCAGACACACCAACTTTCCTTCAGCCTGAAGAGAATTCTTGTTTGTCCTTGCATTTGCTTCTTCAGCAGGACCATTCTTCCTGCCTCCCCATTTCTTTTGGAGAACTCTTACAGACTTGAAGGCTCTGGTTCTGTTATCATTTCCTCCAGGGAGCCCTCCCTGACTCCCAGACAAGCTCAGGTTCCACATTACATGCTGTTAGAGCATTCACTGTGAACTTCTTGGCCTCAGATGGGTGCTTCACTTTGGGATTATAATGGTGTCACTATTTCAAAACCTTGAATCACCCATGGTTCCTCTTTCTCTCTAGAGCTCTCTCCAATCCATCGGCTGATCTTCTGGGATTATCTTTAAAATGTTATCTGACCCCTTCTTATCTCCTTCCCGACTAGGTCTTTCATGTCTTGCCATGCTTCCTCAGAGTCATTCTGTTTCCACCTTTGCCCTGCAACAGTCAGAGCCATCCTTATATGCATCTCCCTGTCTCTCAGACCAGAATGGAAGGTCCATAAAGGAAAAGGCTTCTCTGCAGAATTCCCGGTGCCTAGGGCTGGGATCGGAGAAGGCGATGGCACCCCACTCCAGTACTCTCGCCTGGAGAATCCCATGGACGGACGAGCCTGGTAGGCTGCAGCCATGGGGTCGCTAAGAGTCGGGCACGACTGAGCAACTTCACTTTCACTTTTCTCTTTCATGCATTGGAGAAGGAAATGGCAACCCACTCCAGTATTCTTGCCTGGAGAATCCCAGGGACAGAGGAGCCTGGTGGGCTGCCATCTATGGGGTCGCACAGAGTTGGACACGACTGACGCGACTTAGCAGCAGAAGCAGCAGCAGCAGCAGGGCTGGGATTGCCTGGTGCCTGAGACAGAGAATCTGCCTACAATGCAGGAGACCTGGGTTCAATCCCTGGGTCAGGAAGATCCCCTGGAGAAGAGAATGGCAACCCACTCCAGTATTCTTGCCTGAAGAATTCCATGGACAAGAAGCCTGGCAGTCTACAGTCCATGAAGTTGTAAAGAGTTGGACAAAACTGAGTGAGACTAACACTTTCACTTTCGTTCAGGACTGTGCCTACACAGAGCAGGGCCCAGTAAACACTTGCCAGGTGGCCACTTGACTGTTCCTCTCACTAGAATATCAACTCTTGAGGGCAGGAACTGTGCCTGTCATGTTCACACATAGTCAGTGCCCAGCACATAGCAGGTGCTCAAAAAAACCCAGTGCACAGGTGGAGAAATTCAGGACCAGAGAGAGGAAGAAGGGACTTGTCCAAGGTTAGGGCAGCAGAGTCAGCACAGGTACCCGGCTCTCCTGCACCTCTTCTGCTAGCCAAGCGTCCCCTCCCAGAGCACACAAGAGCCCAGGCCCTTTGCTCACGAAGAACACATTTTATTACTGAACTGCACCTTCACTTTCACACAGACTATTTCAAAGAGCTGGAAAAAGTGTGGGGTGGGGGTTGGGGGAGGGACAGGTGCCTCTCAGGAGCCAGGACCCCGGCTGGCTTCCCCAGACCAGGGCGGGGGGTGGGGTGGGCTGGGGGTGCAGGGAGCATCAGGCTGTTCGATCTCCGGGCACCAGCTCTCCACGTGCACACGCACTGCAAGCCAGCAGCTCCTCACACATAAATACAGACACGCTTAACAAAAATAGTATATCATCTTCACAAGGAATAAAAACTAGTTTCAAATATGTACAGCAGAGAGCCCGGGGTGGCCGGGGCTAGGCCTGGACCCCCAGGGATGAGACAGGCCGTGGGTGGAGCAGAGGAGAGAGAGGGAGGTCAGAAGAGCTCCTGGCCAGGCCATCCCGACCTTGGCAGCCCGGCTGCTCAGGCTGAATGGGGGTGGGGTACCAATTGTTCAGGCCAGGCAGGGCTGGCCCCTCCGGCCAGTCCCAGCTCCACCCCATGCACAAGGCTCTCCTTCCTGCCCTTCCTGCCTGAGGTAGGAAGACCCTAGGGCTCCCACAGCTGCTCCCTGTAGCTCCCCCTCACCTCTGGACCATGGCCCCTGAACCCCATGGGCAGCAGCCCAAGGCAAAGACGCCACAGGCTTATCTTCTTGCAGGAAGTGAGGCAGCTGAGGCCATAAACAGCTCTGCGGCACCTATCACAGGCCCAGTTGGTCCCTCAGTCATGGTCATGGAGCCGGGAAGGGGAAGAACTGGGGTGGTGCTAAACTGCAAGGCCAGCCCAGCGTTGGCATGGGGTGCTTCCTACAGCTACAGTCCCCCATCTCGGGCGAGGCCGGCCTCTAGCCAGAGACCTCCAGAGGACACTGGGACTGGGGGAGGGACTTTGGCCAGGTCAGAGAGGGGGAGGGGTCCTGGTCCTTATTTCTTTATCCCAAGCATCCTGAATCCCTAATTAGTCAGAAGTGGGTCCTAAGTGGCTCTTGGAGGGTGGGGATGAATGGACGGGGGCCCAGGGCCGGGAGGAGGGAGGAGACAGGAAATGATCAATTCTGAGGCCACAGACATCAAAATGAAGGCAATCTATTGTCTCTCTTTCTGGGGAAAAGGGTCAGAAAACTTTCCAGCTCCCTGGCAAGAAAGCATGCTCAGGGACCCTAAATGCGGAAGGGGACCCACCAATCGGGTGGGGCACTCCGGCCCCCGGTCACAACCCCCCACACCTGTTAGCTTCCACTGGGGCAGGTTCTAGGGAATTTTGTGGGTTTTGATGCCACGACAATTGAGGAAGGTGGCTCTCACAGAAGCATGTAAATTCTAGAAAACTAATTGCGGGGGACCAGGTCTAGGTCCAACCCTGTGATGTGTGGGTGGCTGTGGGCTCCACGGAGTGGTTCTCCTGGTGGCAATGGTGGCTGGACGGAGAGATGTGGTGGGGGCAGGACGGGGGTGTGTGGGTGAGTTGGTGGTCAGTGTCTGATCATTTCCGACTGAAGAGCGAGCCCAGCAGAACCACACCAGCCACAGTCATGCCCGTCAGGAACCAGCGGTTGAAGCGCTCCTGGCCCTTCCGGCTCTCGGCTGCTGCATTGTTCCCGTAGAGTTCCACAAAAGTGTCCTGCCGGGAGACAGAAGAGAAGGGAACTGTGTGAGTTCTCAAACAGGAATGTGGCTGGGACAAAGTGGGTGGTCGGTGTGTGATGACTTTGCTGAGCTGAAAAACTGCAGCTGTCCATGCCCCCTTTAGGCCAGATAAAGGGTTAAGGGCGGCTCTTCCTCCTGACCCTCAGCTGGGGATAACCAACCCATTTTACTGCTGAGAAAACAGGTGCAAAGTGGGGGTAGAGTTCTGTCCAAGGTCAGCCAGCTAGGAAGTGGTCCTTCAGAACCTGAGATGGGAAAGAGATGGGCAGGGAACTGAGGGAGACCAAGGGGCTGGAACAGGAGAGGAGGAGAGGGGAGGAGATGAGCCTGAAGGGGTGAGTGAGAGCTGGACCACCTGTGGTCTGGAAGCTTGGAGGAAGAGCCTGAGGGCAGTGCAGAACTACGAGGCCTCAGCCTTTCCACTGCTGCAAAGGAGGGAGAGAGGGAGGAAGGGAGAGAAAAGAGACAGGGGAAACTCTCAGAGTGATTCCGGGGCAGCGCAGGTCTGGAGGAAGCCTCTGACCAGGGCAGGCTGATGGGTGGGCAGAGCAGGGCGGAACAGAGAGGGCAGCAGCAGTGCAGGACTGGGGTGGGTCCATGAGGCCCCGTCCCCCACCCAGGGGGCATGACGGGGCCCAGGAGGAGGGAGCAACAGTCCTCTGCCCTGAAGCTAGTCAGGAGGGAAGCACATGATACCACAAAGGAGGGGCTGAGGGCTGAATGGCCCAACCTAGGGTGGAACCAATCTGTGGGGCAGGCGGAGGGGAGCTTGGAGCACCCTTTAAGGAGGGTGCCTTGCACCCCATTTGTCCTTTAATCCTCTCAATAATGCTGCAGTGCGGGCTGTCTCTCCCCACTGGCAGACCAGGAAGCCCGGCCTCTGAGTGCAGAGGAACTTGATCAGGTTACCCAGCTTTGTGGAGGAGCCGGAATCTAAAGCTGGTGTCTGGCATCTAGGATCAGTGTGCTTTGACTCCCCCGGGAGGGAAGAGACCACTGGCTGGTTCCAGAGACTGTGTTCTTGCTTCTCCACCATGAACTCACACTGTGGGCCCACACCCTACCTGGGCCAGAGTGGCTGAGCCGTGGGGTGGCCCCCTCAGACCATGCCTGCCATTTCTGGTTGGCTCCACGTTCCACCCAGACAGTTTGCTCACTACGATATGTGCCGGGCCCTACTTCTAGTCTTGACGACACCCCCTCACTCCATGCCAAGGTTTTTTAAAACACAGGTCAGAGTGTGGCACACCCACAGCTTTTCCTCGGACTTAGAATGCCAGTGTCTTGTCCGTTCATGTCCCTGGTACCCAGAAGAGGGTCATACACACTGAACTGACAACCTGACTCAAAGAATCCTCTATATTTATTAAGCCATTAGGGAGGCAGCAGTGATGTGTGAGCCAGAGCAGAGTCCTTCTAGAAAGGGGAAAAGGCATTGGGAAGGGAAGGCGGGCAGGTGGGGAAAACCCCACCACTGAGCCCCTGTCACTCCATGCTCTCAAGCTCTCCAAGGCTCCCCATCACACACAGAATCGAGTCTTCACCAAGACCAGTGAGGCCCAGTAGGCCCCAGCCACTCTGCACTGCACACTCTACTCTAGTTGACTGGGCTGTTGCTGCAACATCTGCTGAGCGCAGCACCTACTGCCCCTGTGGCCTGGAACACTCGACCCCAGGCTCCCTCATTTCACTTCTAACTCTGTTCAAATGCCATCTCCTCAGGGATGCCTTCCCTGGCCATCTTGTCTAATATGGTACCCCCTACCCTGATCTCTCGCTGCCTATCCCCTCAACTTGCTCTATTTTTCTTCTTAGCACTTTCTGGAAGCAGAGCCTGCTCTTTTGGGTCTTTGTTTTGATTGATCTCCTGCAGTTGTCATGGCTTGACGAGGCATAGAGGCTGTCCTGTTTCTGTATGCCCAGAACCCAAAACAGTGTCTGGCACAGAGTCAGTGATCAATAAATACATGAGGAGAACAAAGGTTTTACATGCCTCCTAAGTTCCAGACACTGTCATCCCCTTCACCTTCATCAGAATCCTCAGATATAGCAATCTGAGCCCCATGTCACAGATGAAACAACTGAGGTAGAGAATCGGACAGACCCTGCCTGGGGTCACTCAGTTAACAGGGGGCAGAGCCAGGATCAAAGCCCAGGACTGCCTGGTCCCAACCTGGGTGCTGCTGTCAAAGTGAAAGTCGCTCTGCGACCCCATGGACTATGCACAGTCCATGGAATTCTCTAGGCCAGAATACTGGAGTGGGTAGCCTTTCCCTTCTCCAAGGGATCTGCCCAACCCAGGTCTCCTGCATTGCAGGGGAATTCTTTACCAGCTGAGCCACAGAGGGCGCTGCTACAGCAGGACTATTCCCTATGTGGGGCCCGGGGTAGAGGGGGGCCTTGGGCCTGGGAAGAGAAGGGCAGTGGCAGCAGCCAGAGTCCTTAATCTTTGGCCTTCATCCTGCTTAGCCTCCATGGGTTTCTTGTTGGACCAGAAAATTCTTACAGGAACTGAAATTTTTCTGGTCCTAAGCGAAGGAGGCCCCAGTTGAAGTCACAAAAAAGACTGATCTGTGATGAGGGAGTCCTGGGCTGTGAGGAGCATGGGAGAGGGAGCCATGGCCAGAAATTATCCCGAGGGGCCAAATGTCCCACAAGAAACCAGGGACACTGGGCTGCAGCCAAAGTGGGAGAGGCCTCCTTCGATGGGAACTTTCCTGAAGTAGAGGGCTGGCAGCCACAGGAAATTTTCAGCTCTGGGCTGAGCTGGAATAAACAGGCCCCGTCCCTGCAAGGGCACAAAGCACTCACTGTCCAGGAACAGTCATTCCAGGGTGGAGGGAACATTCTCCTGTCGGTGCCACGGAGACAAGTCTCTGATCGGCCCAGCCCCCACCCGTGCATTAGCACGCTTGGACAATCTTCATCTCCATTTCAGAAGCTCCTCCTAGGGAGGGGGAGAGGATCCTGGGGATTGCTTTCACAGAGAGAGCAGGAGCAAAACGGGGTGTGCTGTTCCAGGGCGGGTGCTGGGGAGGCAGCGGTGAGGGTATATTTAGCCCACGGTTCACACGACACACTTGGAAACAAACACAGCCATTTTCTCGGCAGGCGGCTGCTCTGGGTAAACAAACAGGATTGCGGAGCTGCCCTGGTCTGGAAAAGCAGAGATAAGCCCCCACTGCTGCTCAGTGGCTCCCACTGGTTTGAGCCAGAGCTGCCGTGGTAGACAGGGGGTCAGATGTAAGGTGGGCAGCAGGGAGGTCAGCCTCTGATGTCCCAGAGGCTTTCAGGAGACCCAGCCTAAGGGACTGTGTGCATTCTCAGTGTGGGGCAGGGCAAAATGGGGTGAGCTTCTCTTTGCAGCTGTGATCGCTACCATGGGATCCACGTAGGGCTTTTCAGGACCACTGGGGACAGGGGTGGCTAATGACCTCCATGGGAGAACCATGGATTCCTAGGCTAGAGACTCGCAAGTCAACAAGGCCCACCTACTCACCCACTCTACAGTTTCAAAGAGCCAGTCTGTGGGAGAGCTTGGGCTCTACCATCTAGCATTGGGGCCCTTCAGAGTGATTAGACAAGAACCAGGGTCCCCAGGACAAGTAAGGCTGGGACCACTTTCAAGGTCCTACCTCCATCAGTCCCGGCCACCCGCGTGGGATGGCCACAGCCCCACAGCCCGGAGTGCTTCAGGCCCCTGAGCCTGCCAGCTCTGAGCCCTCTATCTGGTAATCCTCCCCACCTCCGCCTTAATCAGCCAACCCTACCCAGCTTATGTGACCACTTTGGAGTCCTGTCTTCCAAGACTTTCCTACTTATCCTTCCTTCAACTCCAGCAGGAACATCTCCTTTGTACTCCCAGAGATTTTGGACCTTCGTTCATACCGTAACTACTCGTTGTCTACCATGCCTGGGCCCAGTACTGAACAGGACAAATAAGGTCCCTGTTCTCACAGAGCTTATGTTCTAGTCCATGCATTCTCCATGGGGGTGGGGTGAGGACATAGCATAGAAAGAGATACACAGCACAGCTGTGGTATTCAAACTTATGCCAGGGCAATTAAGATAAACATCTCTAAAAACTAAAAAGACTCCTTAGTAGGGAGTGGTGAGGAGAAAGTAACGTTGAGAAACACAGTCCTAGAGAGAAGCAAAGAGAATAAGAAGCAAGACAATTTCAGATATGATGGGGTTTTGAAGAGAGTAAATCCTAGGCAGGTGGTAAAGAACACCAGTGGACTGACTCAGGTGGAGTGGTCAGAGAAGGTCTCTCTGGGGGAGGGTGGGGAGTCTAAACTGAGTCCTGAATGACTAGGTGGCAGTGGCCAAGGGAGGAGCAAAAATCTTGGGTGATGAGATTTCCCTGGGGGGCCAGTGGCTAAGTCTGCAGTCCCGACACAGGGGCCCAGGTTTGATCCGTTTGGGGAACTAGATCCCACGTGCCACAACTAAGACCCAGTGAAGCCAAATGCAAAGAAAAAAACAAACAAACAAACAAAACTCTTGGGTGAAAAAGAGCACGTTCTAGCAGAAGTACCAAGTGCCAACACCCTGAGGTGAGAAGGAGAGGCAGCAGCATCCCCAGGTTGAGGCCATCTGTATGGTAGTCTCACCTGTCAGTCCGGGGACTCGGTATAGGCAGGGATCAAGACTGACATGTCTGAAGCCAGGGGCTCATCCAGACAGGCACAGACTGGCTTCAGCTAGATCTCTGCCCAGAGAAAGTCAACTGCACGATGAAGGTTACCTTGCAGCCACCTGCAATCCTGCAGAAGTCAGGAGAAAGGCTGGCACAGCATTGTCCTTGGGCAGCGGTCCAAGTGCCAGTGGACCACCTGCCTTGCCAGGGACTGGAGCGCACTTCCTGCTTGAACCCAGTCAGTTCTCCACTATTCACCCCTCCCTCTCACCTCCCCCACCTCCATGCTTCTGAGAGGCGTGGTTTTGAGCAGGTTACTTCGCTTCTTGAGCCCATAGTGTCCTCGACTTTCTAAATAACAGTATAATATCTGGGACATCCCTGGTGGTGCAGTGGATAGAAATCTGCCTGCCAATGCAGGGAACATGGGTTTGCTCTCTGGTCTGGGAAGATCCCACATGCTGTGGAGCAACTAAGCCCGTGCGCCACAACTACTGAACCTGTGCTCTAGAGCCTGGGAGCCGCGACCACTGGAGCCCGTGACCCAGGAGTCCGTGCTCTGCAACAAGGGAAGCCACCACAATGAGAAGCCCATACACTGCAACTAGAGAGCAGGCCTAGATCACCACCAACAGAGAAAGTCTAAGAAAAAGCAATGAAGACCCAGTGCAGCCAAAAAGGAAAAAAACCAAAAAACATAATATCTGTTATGATGGCAGCTGACCTTTGTATCACACAAGTGAATGTTTTGCCTGCTCCAGGCACTGAGCTGAAGCACTTTACTCCAAGGAAGGCATATTCCCAGGGCACATGCACAGTCACGTTCGCGAGTGAGTGTTTTTGGTCCTGTCTCCCCAACTAGACTGTGTGTGGTTTTTGTCACTTGTACCTCAAGAGGCTGGTGCTGTACCTAGAACACAGCAGGTGCTGTTCTAGATGAATCCATTTGAGATGAACAAATGACTACGTCTAGTCAGCCCTCAGAACATTTTTATCGGAGCCTCATTCTACAGATGTCAAGATGGCGGCTTCAGTGTTCTCCCATAGTCTCTGTCCAGCAAGCGGGAGGACTGGGATTTGTCTGAGTTCTGGCCTCTTGCTCATGCTGAGGTCCAATCCTGCCTTCTTGGGTCCCTGCTGTCTCCACCCACAGAGAACTAGGTTCCTTAGTGGCGGCAGCAGCAGCTGACATTTCCAGAGCACTTACCTTGCAAGACCCTCTCCTTGGTCCTTTCTATGGATTGGTTCTTTAAACTGTCTCTACACTCTGTGGGCCAGTGGGTTCTACTGTTAACCTGCCATACAGCTGATAGACCCGAGGCCCACAGATAATGTGCGACTTGCCCAAGGTCACACAATGGTCTGGTGACATGACTGGGTTGCCTGCACCAACAATCTGGCTCCAGTGCCTTTGCTCCTAACCTCTACCCAGGACTCTGCTCACTTACAAAAGGACAGCTGTTCTCAAGGCCCTATCACGGGCCAGGTGCACACACTATTACTGAAGGAGGGCCTCACTCTAAGCTCAGGTAGGCTGAGGCTCAGAGATACTGAGAGACCTGTCTCAAGTGGGTAACTGAAGAACCAGTTCATATTCTGGGGCCAGGCCTATAGCCCTGGGTCCCGCTAGGAAGAGGAAGGTGGCCTGAAGCACCAGCTGAATGAATGAGTTCTGGCCCCAGGCCAACTGAGGGGAACTGGGTGCCACAGGAAAAGGATGTGACGAAGGCCAGGAGAGAAAGTGAAACCCTTCCGTCCTGGCTTTAGTGGAGAACAAGCACCGCTGCCAGACAGGCCCTTCCTTCCTCTAGTGTGACTCTGGAGAGCCCAGGCCCACTGCTTCCTTCCTGCTTGGTTATTTGTGGAAAGAGGTAGGTGGAGAAGAGGAAGGGGCTCCTAGCAGCCCAGGGAAAGTGCCACGAACATCAAGAATGTACCTGACCCGGCCTCATCAAAGCCCTGCACAGGCAGGCCATGAGTCACTTTCTGCTCTTGGACTCAGTTTCTCTGAGGGAGAGGCTGACAAATGCCAACTAAATAGACAAATGAGGCCTTGCTAGGAGATCTCACAGAGATGGCAGGCAAGTGGGCAGTGGGGCAAACAAAGAGGCCTTATCACTCTCTCAGCAGGGAGCTGCAGGCGGAGACTCGGAAGAAGTGAGGTTTGTGGTTGGAATCCACTTCCCTTGGCTTTCCTAGGGGGGTGGGAGGAGGAGGGCAGGGGTTGTGTGTGGGGTTCGGCAAAATGAGAGGAACACAGCCTCTCTCCTCCACCCTGGGGACCACAGGCCTGGATGCAGGCAACTCAGAGAGGTGACTCCATGGGGCAGGGACAAAGAGATGGGTGGCTAGACAGCTGGGCTGACACCTCAGCTGAGTCAGCCCAGCTGGTGGGTGGCACAGCGGGCCTCTCTACTTCTGAACCTCAGTTTCTCCTGCTTTGACCTCACAGGCAGTGATAGTGAGGAAAGGGGATGAAAGCACTGGTAAAGCAAAGTGACCTTGGTGTTATGGTGGAAGAGGGTGGCATGGGGAGCCCAAGCCATTTGGGCTGTCAGGGCTATTTGGAGGCATCCTCACAGCAAACTTCTTGGTAATCTTTCTTTAAGTCTGCCCTTGTCAGCTGCCAGCCTCTCCCCCCTCCCCTCCCCCGCCCCCCCCCCCACCTCCTCCCCCTCCATTAGTTCTAAGAAGCTAAACCTGACAGATGTGCTCATTTCTCAGAAAAGGAAGTGGTTGTGCCGGGAGGAGATAACACCTCCGCTAGGGAATTGAGAAAGCTATCAGGCCCAGCAGTGTAGCGCAGGCTCTCCACCGCCTCAGCTCAGAAGCAGGGTACCAGTCGTGGAGGCAGAGAGAGGTAATTCAGAAAAGCATTTACTGGGGGCACAGATGCTCATTTAGGGGCTCTCAATCTCCTTCCCAGGAAGTGATGGCTGAGATTTACTGAGCACTTACCAAGCACCAGGCATGGTGCTAAGAGCTTCATTGTGTATGTAAATTCACTGAATCCTCATAAGAACCCCATGAAGTAAGTGCTATCATTACTCACCATGTTACAGATGAGGAAACAGGCACGGAGAGGTCAAGTAACCTCCCAAGGCCATCCAGTTCATAAATGGCAGAGCAGGGATCTGAATCCAGGCAGTCTGGCTCCAGAGCCCAAAGGCTTAATGGCTCCTGGGCAGCTGCTACCTGCTCATATGCATTCATTCCCTGGAAATCTGAAACTCCCCTCATCTCAACCTTATTTTACCCTTGGTAACTAACTCCCTATTCACTTTTTTCTAGGTATTTTTATTTATGACTTATTTTATTTTTGGTTGCTCTGGGTCTTCACTGCTGTGTGCAGGCTTTCTCTAGTTGCAGAGCGTGCGGCTACTCCAGTTGCGGCCCAGGATTCTTACTGCAGTGGCTTCTCTTGCTGCGAAGCACAGGCTCTAGGTGCCTGGGCCTTAGGTGTTGTGGCACACAGCTCAGCAGTTGTGGCTCATGGGCTCCAGGGTATGCAGGCTGCAGTAGGAACTCCCTATCTTTCATGAGTAGGTGGCCACAGCCTTTCATTCTTCTCCCAGTGTCCAGGGTGAGAAGGACCAAGGCTCAGCCTTGAAACAGAATCAGAAACTCAAAAGTGACCTTAAAAGATGCCCAAGCAACCTTCCATGTGATGCTCAAGCTCAGTCCTAACATCCTCACTTCCCAGTTGAGGTTCAGAAAGATGGAGAACAAATCTATAGATTCAGTGCAATCCCTACCAAAATATTAATGTCATTTTCCACAGAATGAGAACAAATAATCATAAAAGTTGTATGGAAATACAAAAGACCTCCAATAGCCAAAATAATCTTGAGAAAAAAGAAGAAAGCTAGAAGCATCATGCTCTCTGATCTGAAACTATACTACAAAGCTACAGTAATCAAAACAGGTTGGTACCAGCAGAAAAAACAGACACATAGATGAGTGGAACAGAGAGACCAGAAGTGAACCCACACTTACACGGACAGCTACACGCAAAAGACTCAAACTGGACGCTTCTCTCACACCATGCACAAAGATAAATTTTAAATGGATTAAAGGCTTAAATTAAGACCCCAAACCATAAAATTCCTAGAAGAAAACACAGGCAGTATGTTCTTTGATTTGTAATATGATATTTTTTGGGTACATCTCCAGAGGCAAAAGAAACAAAAGAAAAAATAAACAAATGGGACCACATTAGACTAAAAAGCTTTTGCATGGAGAAGGAAACTATCAACAAAGCTAAAAGGCCACCTACTAAAAGGGAGAAGGTGCCTTTTAGAAGCTAAAAGGCAGAAGATATCTGCAAACGATATAGCCGATAATGGGTTAATATCCAACATATACAAAGAATTCATACAATGCAACATCAAAAAAACAAATAACCAGATTACAAAATGGGCAGAGGATCTGAACAGACATTTTTCCAAGGAAGCCATACGGATAGCCAACAGGTACATGAAAAGATGCTCAACATCAAGAAACATTAGGAAAAGGCAAATCAAAACCACAATTGGCTAACACCTCACACCTGTGAGAATGGCTGTTATCAAAAAGACAACAAATAACAATCACTGATGGGGATGTGGAAAAAAGGGAATCCTCATGTATCATTGGTGGGAATGTAAATTGGTGCAACCATTACGGAATGGAAACAGCATGGAGATTCCTTAGAAAATTAAAAATAGAACTACTATATGATCTAGCCTGCCTGCTAATGCAGGGGATGCAAGTTCGATCTCTGGGTCAGGAAGATCCCCCGGAGAAGGGATCTTGGCAACCCACTCCAGTATTCTCACCTGTAAAATCTCATGGACAGAGGAGCCTGGTGGGCTACATTCTATGGGGTCACAAAGAGTTGGACATGATTGAGCGCACGCGCACGGACACACACACACCACAGAATCTAGCAATATCACTCTCTGTATATTTATGTGAAGAAAACAAACATGCTAATTAGAAAAGATAAAGGCACCTCTATGTTCACTGAAGCATTATTTGCAACAGCCAAGATACGGAAACAACCTAAGTGCCCATCAACAGATGAATGGATAAAGAAAATATAATACAAATACACAACACTAAATACTAGCCATTAAAAAAGGATGAAATCTTGCCATTTGTGACAACATGGAGGGACCTAGAGAGTATTATGCTTAGTGAAATAAGTCAGACAGAGAAAGACAAATACAGTATGGTTTCACTTATATGTGGACTCTAATCCAAAACAAACAAACAAAAAACAAAAACAGAGATATAGATACAGATAACAAACAGGTGTTTAACAGAGGGAGTGGGGTAGGGACTGGAAAGAAATAGGTGAGGGAGATGAAGAGACATAAACTTTCAGTTGCAAAATATATGAGTCTTCATGAGTATGAAATGTACAGTGTGGGGAACATAGTCAATAATTATGTAACGCCTTTGTATGGTGACTTACCTTAACTACACGTATTGTGGTGATCGGTTTGCACTGTATAGAATTATTGAATCACTATGCTGCATAACAGGAACTAACATAATGTTGTAGGTCAATTATATTTAAAAAATCAAACAGGGACTTCCTTGGTGGTCCAGTGGCCAAGACTTCATGCTCCTAATGTGGAGGACTGGGGGGCTGGGGTTCAATCCCTAGTCAGGGAATTAGATCCCACATGCCACAACTAAAGATCCTGCGTACCCCAGTGCAGCCAAATAAATATTTTTTAAAAAAAGAAAGAAAAAGAGAGCAGATTTGTGGTTACCAGAGGCAGGGTTTGGAGGGATGGGGGGAGGGGGGAGGAAGAAGGTGGCCAAAAGGTAGAAACTTCCAGTTATAAATTGGTACTAGGGATGTAATGTACAAAATAAATACAATTAACACTGCTGTATGTTATATATAAAAGGTTTTAAGAGAATATATCCTAAGAGTTCTCATAAGAAGAAAAATTTTTTTCTACTTGATTTTGTACCTCTATGAGATGATAGATTCTCCCTAAACTTCCTGTGGTCATCACTTCATGATGTATGGAAATCAAATCTTTATGCTGTAAACCTTAAACTTTTACAGTACGTATGTCAAATACATTTCAATAAAACTGAAAGGAAAAAAACCAAACAAACAAAAGGAAAACTGGAGCGCCCTGATTACACAGTAGGTCTGTTTCACTCCAGATGGTCCAGAACCATGGAGTTATCGACAGGGCATTGTCTGCTTACACACTTGCTGTAAAGAATCCGCCTGCCAATGCAGGAGATGTGGGTTCCATCCCTGGGTCAGGATGATGCCCTGGAGAAGAGAATGGCAACCGACTCCAGCATTCTTGCCTGGGAAACCCCATGGACAGAGGAGCCCGGCGGGCTACAGTCCATGGGGTCGCAAGAGTCGGATGAGACTTAGTGACTAAACAACAACAACACATACGCACTTGTGAGAAGGGGCTCCCTTGGTCCTGTGTGGATCATTTCATTTTTGAGCAGCTCTTTTGGAAAACTTTTCCCTTTGATCGGCTCTAATGGAAAACTTTTTGCCTCTTTCCCTCTACCGCCTGTCCTAGCTGGCCTTAGTTCTGGTTCTCTCTCCTCTGCTGCTCTCTTCCAACTCTCCCAAGGGCTAACCAAGAAGGTAACACGAGCTAGCAGAGAAAGGTTAAGGCCCTGAGCCAGGTCCTGCTGCTCTCTGAGTATCAGCTTCCTCATTTATAAAATGGGAGTGCTATCTAGATGAGGCCAAGGATGGTGACAAGTTATCTTCCTTTTCTCCACCAAGGTGGGCTCCTACAGCAAAGAACAGGCAGGGACCCAATAAGTCTTGCAATTAGACTAAGATGTTTAGCTTTGGACCTCATTAATAATATGGGAATTAAAGATGTACTCATTTCACAAGAACATTGTGAAAATTCAATAGTAATTCATATAAAGGACTTAGAACTATATGTGACACCTAGTAGATTTGCAGTAATTTAAGTAATTATTACTGTTCTTATTATTAGACCAAGGCTCAGCTTGAGTCTTAGATCTTTCTCCATGGTCTGCAGGGTTTCTTCAGCTTTGTCTAGGGCCAGGCTGCTTACTCCTCACACACCATGATCTGTTCAGCCTCAAGATCTTTGCTCACATTGGTCCCTATGCCGAGCTCTCTCCTACTTATCTCTTAGGGCTCAAACTGCAGGCCTTAAGGAGGCCTTCTGCTCTCCTGCTCCAAGTCTCCTTGAGCTCTCTCACCCATTTGCTGAGCTGCTCATTTCTGACCATGAGCTCTGTCTCCTAGGCTGAGAGCCCAGTTCTGGGCCCAGAGAAGGTGCTGATGAGTAGGCCGAGTGGTGGGAAGGAAAGAAGGCCAGTTCCCTCTCTCTCTTAAGCCCCACCTTCATCGCCTGCAAAAACTAGGAGGAGGCCCCAAGATACCAGGTGACTGGGGCAGGGTACCTGGGGCTCCCCAGACACCAAGTTCTCCCAGGCTCAGGAGAAAGTTCTGGAAAAGACATCTTCTGCACTGTGTTGACACAACAGGCAGGAGGGACTAGGGTAGCAATCTATAAGGAACAGAGGCTTGATCTCTGGGGCCAACCCCCTTCCTAGTTCTCCTCTGCCTTCTGGGGTCTGTGCCTCCAAGTACTCCTCGGTGCAAAGCAGCCACTCCCTCCTCCCTTGTGCCCAGGGCTGCCCTACTGACAGCATCAGTGCTGCGCGCTGTGAAGCGCATTGGGCTGGGCATCAGCAGGTGTGGGTTTTGTGTCCCAGCGCTGTCACTGGCTTGCTTGGGGGTGAGTCCATTCCGCTGTCTGGGATGCTGGGAAAGTCTGGGACTTTCCTCGTCTGTACAATGAAGGCGATCATCTCAAAGGACTCTCATCAGTGCTGTAGCATGAGGAAGATGAAAATAACTCACACATGGGCAAATAACTGACTACCTGTGTTCTCTCTCAGGGGTATTTGAAAGATCCAGTCATTTAGTGTGGAAGGTGAGATGCAACATTCTCTCCAAGAAGGACTTGTTGCCTCCACTTCAAAGCCTGCTGAGCCTTGCCGTCCAACCTGCAGATTCCAGGGCAAAGGGCATTGGGCATATCTATGACCAGGGCCAGCTCCTCAGAGGGCCAGATCTTGCCAGGCTCTGCCCCAGTGGCCTCAACCTCCTCACCCCAGCACCGCCTCCAACTAGTCCAGACAAGTCCGGGTATTTTCAGCCACCTTTATCTGATCGGAAATGTTTGGAATTCCACAGCAGAAGGCAACAGCTCTGGAGGATTCGGGGACAGAGCAAATCCGTGCAACCCCTCCCTACCCCCCACCACATAAGAATGCTCTCATATACAGCGTGTGAAAGTTGCTCAGTCGTGTCCGACACTTTGCGACCCCGTGGACTCCTCTGTCCATGGGATTCTCCAGGCAAGAATGCTGGAGTGGATAGCCATTCCCTTCTCCAGGGGATCTTCCCAAGCCAGGGATCAAATCCAGGTCTCCCACACTGCAGGCGGATTCTTTACTGTCTGAACCACCAGGGAAGCCCCTCGCGTACAGCCTTGTAACCAAAACCTCAGTGCTGAAGGCTCCCTCAGGCTGCAGCCTCCCTATTTCATCTTCACTGCAGCCCACCAGCCCCCTCAAAGCGCAGAATAGCAAGATGCCTGAGACTGGTGTCATGAAAGCTGGAGGATTCTGTAGCCATAATACTGAGGGAGGGGCCACCTGGAGGTTTGCTGTTCACAGTCAGTGCCCACAGCACCAACAAACTGCAGAAGACCACCAGCAGCAGCATGTTCAACCTCTACTCTAAACAGATGGGAAACGGAGACCTGAGGAGGCAAAGGGACCCCCCCTCACAAGGCCTCTTGACTCCTCGAGTCCAACAGTGTGGGTTCTAACACACACAAGCATGGGTTCTAACCCCAGCTCTGTGACTGCCGGACCTGGGGCAAGATCCTTTATCTCTCCAAGCCCAGGGTACTGTCTACAAAGTGAGAATACTGCCATCACAGCCTTAGCAGCAAGGATTAAAAGGTCCATGGAAAGTGCTCAATAATTGTTAGCTGTTGTTTTTTTATAGCTAAAAATGAATGTCCCCATTTGTGCTTCTCATATCGTAGTCTCATTACTTATAGCTACAAACAAAAAACAACAACAACAAAAACCCCCACAGCTCATACTGACTTAGCCCCTACTTGAATTCTCAAAATCTTCCAAGTAGGTGTTGTCCCCATTTTACCAAAGAAGAAACTAAGACTCAGAGAGGTGAGGAAACTTTGTCTGAGATCTGGTTACCCAGTGAGGGTGTCTGACTCCACCGCACGTTAAGTCTGCCAGTGCAATAGGACAGATGCAGAAGGATGTGACTAAGCTCTTCCTTCCTTCCCCTCCTACCCACCCAGTGCCCACTACTTGCTGAGGATCTTGAGCCTTGGATCAGAGGCCATTTTGAGGCCAGGGCAGAGGCATGTTCCTTGGTAGCCCCCCTGGGTTTCTTGGTGGCAAGAAGAGAAGCATGCAGATGGCTGCTCTGTGCTTCCCTATTGTCTCCTAACCCAGCCCCTGCAAGGCCAGTCCTTGAAGAGACCCCCTCCCTCCATCTGGTCATTATCTTGGAAACAAAAGTCATGCCTAGTAGCTTTGGTGGAGCTGTTAGCTGAGGTCCAAGATAGACCCTTTTGTGGGTTGACCTGTGGGGCTGTAGGAGGATTACCTGCTTAGCTCTGGACACTCATTCATTTCACAAATCTTTATTAAGAGCCCACTGAATGCCAGGCACCATGTTAAATGCTAGAGATAAAACAGTGACTAAATTAGAAGAAAATTCCTACCTGCCTAAGTTTATAATTTAATGGGACAAGACAGGAAATAAACAAATGTCAGATGGTGGTTAAGTGCAAAAAGAAAACTAAACGAGAGAAGGGGTTAAAAAGAAACACTTAGAGGGCAGAATTAAAACCTGGTCAGGGAAAACTTCCTTAGGAGGTGATATCTGGTCAGAGTCCTGAATGAAGTGAGGAAACAGGCACTGCAAGGATCTGAGGAAAGGCAGGGGAAGAGCAAGGGCCAGGCCCCGAGGCAGGAACACACTCAGGGCACTCCAAGAACAGGGAAGACGCCAGTGTGGCTAAAGCTGAGTGAATGAGGGGAGAATGACAGAGTGGGGTCTGGTAGTGGCCAAGGGTCAGAATGTGCAGGGCCTTGAAGGCCATTTAAAGACTTGAGCCTGTCCTTTGAGTGAACACTGCAGGGTTTTGAGCAGCGGAGAGACATGATCTGATTTTGATTTTAACAAAGGCCCTCCGGTTGCTGGGTAGAGACCTGCAGGCATAAGGGACTGGTGATGACCTGATGCAGCCATCCGGGAAGAACATGAGGGTGGCTTAATCAGGATGGTGCCAGGGAAGCTGGAGAGAAGCAGTCAGATTCAGAATTTATTTCTTAACAGTAAAGCTGAAGGGATTTCCTAATGGACTGGATATGGACCACACGAGTTGCTTGCTTCTCTGGCCCTGTTTCTCATCTACAAAAGGCAGGGTAAAAGGCCTTTGAGGATTTTTTTCCCAGCTTGATAACTATGGGAACCCTGTGGGAGGAAAAAAGAGATAAAACCACTTCTGTTGTCAAAGCCATTTGCTCACCTGACCTCCAGGCACATGCAGGATCATGGAGTAGCCAGACCCAGGTAGGGGTGGGCATAGCTTTATTGATAAGGGGAGGGGTGGGGCATCAGAGCTGTGCTATGTGTATCTAGGGCCTGCTAGGCAGAAAGTGCTCAGTGTGAGTGAATGAGGCAACGCTGGGAGGCCAGGATGTGTGCAAGAACGTTCCAGGTCCTTCCAAATTAACAAAAGAAGCCTGGCCCAAGGGATTCCTCTCCCAGCTTTCCTTCTGCATCTATTACATGGGCTGAGTCTCAAGTTCCCGTTCTTCATGAATGGGAGACTTCAATATCTGAAATCACCAAAGTAGACTTTCAGGGCTGGAAGGAAGCAGAGACACGTCTGATCCCCTCTAAACACAATTTCAGCCATCACTGTTTGAGTTTTATTTATGTGTCATGATTATTATGAACATTTTCCTATCAATTGACTTACTTTTTATTTTTATTTTCATTAGAGTTCACTCTTTTAAAAAAATTTTTTAATGGAGATAATTGCTTTACAACATTGTGTTGGTTTCTGCCATGTATCAACATGAATTGGCCACAGGTCCATACATATGTCCCCTCCCTCTTGAACCTCCCTCCCACCCCTCTAAGTGGTCGCAAAGCACCGGTTTGAGCTCCCTGAGTCATACAGCAAATTCCCACCGCCTATCTGTTTTACATATGATAGTGTATTTGTTTCCATGCTACTCTCTCCATTCGTCCCACCCTCTCCTTCCCCCGCTGTGTCCACAAGTTTGACTCACTTTTTAAAGTACTTTTTTCCGTACACACTTAGATATACGGAAAAGTCTTAACCTACTCCCCAGCTTGTTCTTTCTGCATCTTTCCTCCTTTTACTGAATGATAGTGGTTTCATCTGTCCAGGTATGGAAGCCTGGAACACCTTGCAGTCATCCTTAAGTCTTCTCTAGCTCTGATCTGTCAGCAAATTCCTCTGAATATATATTCAAAATTTATCCAGAATTTCACCACTTCTTACCACCCCCACCGTCCAAGCCAACATCATTTTTCTGCCTGTGTTGTTACAACCACATCCTTCCTGATTTCTCCGTTTCTTCCCTCTCTGGTCCTTCACACCGGAGCCAGCATAAGAGTCCTCTAAAGGCAGTAGGATCCGAACCTGTCTGCTTAAAACACTCCGCTGCCTACCCTTCCCATATCACTCAGAGGAAAAGCCACTGTGTCTTACCACGGCTTACACAAACCTCTGTCTTCTACCACCCTCCTTTGTGCACTCTGTTCTAGCCACACTCATCTTTGGTCTTCCTCAAACATGCCAAGCACACCCTTCTTACCTTGGGGCTTCTGCACCTGTTCCCTCCATCTAGAATGTTCTTACCACAGACTGTCACATGGTTTACTCCCTCAGGTCACGCAGATCTCTGCTCACATGGCTCCTCCTCAGAGAAGCCTTTCCCAATCACTCTTTATTAAAACAAACAAATACCAAGTGTTACCTAGCCACTGTCCATCCCAACCACCATTCCCTGTCTCTTCTGAATGTAAAAACTCCATGAAGGCATATCTCCCAGTAGTTAGAATGGTGCCTGGCATAGGCAGACACTCAGTAAGTATTTGCTAAATGAAAAACTCGAATGAAAAGGCAACATATTATTATTGATATAAACAGAAAACTAATATCATTTGCCACAAATGAAAATCAACATAAAATAAAAACACTATTAAAATTTTTTAATGTTTATTTGCATATCATCTGTAAGTTATCTTGAAGGTAATTGGTACCGATCCTGGTCCCACATCTTTATAAAGGAGATACATGAGGTCTCTGGTGGAGAAAGCTCAGGAAGAAATCAGCCAGTCAATTAGAGGCCAGTTCAGAGCAGCCACACAGGTGCCCTTTCCCTGGCTTGGAACCATGGCCCTGCCCTCCAGACTGCAGGCGAAGAGACTGAATCTTGGGATGGGCACAGCTAGGCTGGACCAATGGAGCCTATCTGAAGGGCCAGGAAAGCTCACCCCTTGGACAGGCACAGAACTGGCAGCTCTGCTGAAGAGAACAAAGGCCAAGCTAGAGGAGGCTCATGGGGCTGCACCGTGGGGGACGGGCATGCATAAACCTGTAGGCAAGGTCCATGGAGACCAGACAGCTGAGAGCAGAAAGGAAAACAGGCTAGGTCCCAAAGGGTGGTAGCTTCAATCCCGTAAACACCAGACAGGCGTGGGGGTTCGGGTGCAGGCCTAGGGGCCCAACTGAGCCCAGGGGAAAGACGAGACCTTCCCAGTCTCCTCCAACAGCTATGATGAGGCCAAGCTGCCCTGAGCAGAGCACTGCCAACCCTGCTACTATTAACCACAGCAGGCATTAGACATTAGCGGGGAAAGAGACAGGGACACCCTCCTAGTCCCCACATCCAGATGGTCTCTCCCAGCACCCTCCTAAGTCCTAGCCAGCTCCATCTACCTGGGCCCTTGAGGACTGGACCCCTGTTTGGAGGGGTACTTTCTTTTCCCATCCCCACAGGGCTGAGCACACATGGCTGCAGGTGCAGGGGGTAGATCGAGAGCTGTTATAACTGCCAGGCCAGCAACGCCTGACCTACATCTCCATGGTTGGTCATGCAAAGAAAAATACCAGGGATTTCCGTTGGTGTTCACCCACTGCAGCTGCCAAGGGAAGGCTGGGCCTTTTGAAGGCCTGTTGTGAGTGGGGTGGAACAAGTGGTAAGCTGGCTGACAGGCTAGGGGCTGGCCTCTGAATTATTTCCTGGTTTTGAGGACCTCCTTAGCTTTCAGAGAATCTATCAAATTTTTATCTTTTTTCTACCAAGGTCATCTACTGAAGCTCCCCCTGCCCCCCCTTTTAGTATATCACCCTTAATAAGAATTGAGAGAGAAAGAGAAAATGAGAATGAAATTCTATTTGGGAAAAAACTGCCCAAACTAAACATTTGTTCTAACTGTAAACTGTTGGCATCTGGAAGGAGACTTTAGGTTTGCATAGAAAAAAAGACAATTTGGAATCTAGTTTTGCAAGGTAGTGTGAAAACAACCTGGGACCTCAGCATCAGGATGCTGTGTTTATTACTGCTCTGTAGTGGGCAGAGACCTATCTGGCTGTGGACAAGTCAGTTAAGCACCCTGGCCTCGCTCTTCTCATCTGTCAAGCGTGGAGGAGGAACCAGAGGATCTCTAAGGCTCTCTCTGCAGCTTCAAAGTGCTTTGATCCGATCCCTGAGGCCTTCCTCTGGCAGGATTGCACCCCACCCCCATTAGGGCAGGGGCAACATTGTGTAAGAAAAAAGTAAGCTCTCTTTGGTGACAAAAGACCAGAGTTCTAACCCAGTGTTGCAATTTATTAACTCACTGTGTAGTCTTGGGCAAGTCACTGCAACTCTGGGGGCACATCACTTTTTTCACATGTAAATCACAGACTTGAAAGTGGGTTGAAAAAAGCTCTACAGGAACTCCAGTGTTACTGTGCCTCCCTTATGTCACTGACCCCTTAGCATACACCTGCCTCCTAAAGGGCACGTTCTTCCCCTGCAATTGCCTCAACCTGCAAATCATAAGACTGTAGAGACAAAACAGAGGGAAGGTGTGAGAACCCCCCTCTAAACCCCTTCTATCTGACTGCAGAGCTTGTGTTCTCCGACTACAAAAATGTGGAGGTGGCATGGATGGTGGAAAGGACTTGGGATTTGGAGTCAGAAGACCTCAGTTCCCTTCATGGTTGAGCGGAAGACCTCCTCTACACCTCCCGGGACAATCAGAGGCTCAGTGAGATAACGCATGTGCGCTCAGTTCTCAGCTGTGTCTGACTCATTGTGACCCTTTGGACTATAGCCTGCCAGGCTCCTTTGTCCATGGAATTTTCCAGGCAAGGATACTGAAGTGGGTTGCCATATCCTCCTCCTGGGGATTGTCCTGGCCCAGGGATCAAACCTGCATCTCTTGCATTGGCAGGTGGATTCTTTACTGCTGAGCCACCTGGAAGCCCCTGTGAGATAATATATGGATGCAAAGCAGCACTGGACAAAATTCAGTCAATGACCCTGTGCTATTACGTTGTGACCCAAGCCTGGGTTTCCCCACAGCATGAAGGAGAGCGGAAGACACAGCTGTAATATCTTAGGGGTGTAACAGCTCCACTTTTCAGTCTTCTGTCCTGAACACCTTGGCCTCTCTCTTCTTAGCCGTATCTGTCCATCCTTCCAGACTCCCTTTACCTGGAGTCTCCAGGCCACCCAGCACAGAGCCCACAGTGCTCTCCCTGAGAGGCTGTGGAAGGGCTGAGTCCTGAATCTGACGCTAACTCGCTGTGCACTCTGGGCTGGTCACTTAAACTCTGAGTCTCAGGGTCTTTACTTATAGGTACCTACAGTCTCATGACCTAAGTTGTTAAGAGGTATGCCTATACTTTATACATATCTTCTCTCCCATGGGAGCAGTGAGCACCTCACAGGTGTGCAAAGAGCACCTGTTTGGGAGAAGGGTCCTTTCTGAGGCAACATCAGTGGGATACCATCGCCAATGACCACTCACCAATCCTCGGGCATCACACTGCAGCCCACTCTTTGCCACCCTGTCCTGAATGGTGGGGACAGGGGTGGGGAGTATGAGGTAAAGGGGAGCTGTAGACCCTCTCCTCTAAAGCAGTCACTGTGAGGTGGAGAAGCCCGATTCTCCATCTGAGAGGGCATCAAACAATACAGAAAAGTGGAAGAGGCAGAGAGCCAAGGGATATCCATGGACACTAGACTGACTGAGTGAGGGTATCTGAGTCTACTAGACTGTACTTGGATTCTGTCCTTATTAGCATCTGACCTGTCTTACTCTCGGTTCACTACTCTGGACAACAGGGACAGTATGTTTCCCAAGCAGGATTACTGTGAGGGTTTAAAAATACAACACAGTGCACTTTAAAGCACCCTGCACGTAACAGGTTCTCAATAAATGTCAGCAATTATGTTTCATTAGTATATTCAGCATAGATGGGTTATGTCATTGGGCCCCTCTGCCAGCCAAGAGACTGCACACCAAGAACCAATAAGACTTATGGCTCTCTATAGCAACTGGAGCTCTGGATGGAGAAAATTCTCTTGACAGAATCCTGATTAGATTTGGAAACTATAGAACTCTCAGCTCAAAACAGACCAGAGACCTCAGCTCAGACATATGTGAGTCCCCTCTGGGGACTCCACAGCTTCCTGGCTGTGTGTTCTTCAGGCCAGTTACTCTGAGTCTGATTCCTCATCTGTATTAGACTCTGAGACCATGTGTTATTCCTCCTGAGGGGCAGTCAGCGTGTTATTTAAGAGCACAAGTGTTAGAGAATTTAAACCTGTGTTTGATCCCAGCTCTGCAACTTACTATTAGGTTGGTGCAAAAGTAACTGTGGCTTTTGCATTATGGAAATTTACCTTTTAATATTGGAATACATTCTAAATAAATGTGGTTATGTTATACATCATTTTAATGTGCATTTTGCACTTTGTTTATTTTTTTGCTAATGACTTATTGGAGAAGGAAATAGCGACCCACTCCAGTATTCTTGCCTGGAGAATCCCAAGGACAGAGGAGCCTGGTGGGCTAGTCCATGGGGTTGTAAGAGTGGGACATGACTTAGCAACTAAACCACCACCGCCACCACTAAAGACTTATCACTTGCTATTTATTTTATATTTATTTTAGACTATGGAAATGATATTAGACAAAAAGCCAATTTGAGCGATTTCCTTATTTGAGTTCAAAATGGGTTGTAAAGCAGTGGAGACAACTCGAAACATCAACAACACATTTGATCCAGAAACTGCAAACGAACGCACAGTGCAGTAGGGTTCAAGAAGTTTTGCAAAGGAGATGAGAGCCTTGACGATGAGCGCAGTGGCCAACCATCGGAAGCTGACAATGATAACTGAGAGCATCACTGAAGCTGATCCTCTTATAACTACACAAGAAGTGGCCAAAGAACTCAAATGTTGACCATTCTACAGTCATTTGACATTTGAAGCAAATTGAAAAGGTGAAAAAGCTCAATAAGCAGGTTCCTCATCAGCTGTCCGCAAATCAAAAAAATCATCATACTGACGTGCTTGTCTTCTCTTATGCCACACAACGAGCCATTTCTTAATCAGATCGTGGTGTGTGAAGAAAAGTGGATTTTGTACAACAACTGACAATGACCAGCTCAGTGCCTGGACTGAGAAAAAGCTCCAAAGCACTTCCCAAAGCCAAACTTGCACCAAAAAAGGTCATGGTCACTGATGTTCTGCTGCCGGTCTGATCCACTACAGCTTTCTGAATCCCAGTGAAACCATTACATCTGAGAAGTATGCTCAGAAAATCGATGAGATGCACCAAAAGTTGCAACTGCAGCCAGCACTGGTCAACAGAAAGAGCCCAATTCTTCTCCACAACTCCCAACCGCATGCTGCACAACCAGTGCTTCAAAGGTTGAACGAATTGGGCTATGATGTTTTGCCTCATCTGCCATATTCACCTGACCTCTCGCCAACTGACTACCACTTCTTCAAGCATCTTGACAACTTTTTGCAGGGAAAACACTTCCACAACCAGCAGGAGGCAGAAAACGCTTTCTAAGAGTTCATCGAATTCCAAAGCATGGATTTTTATGCTACAGGAATAAACAAAGTTATTTCTCATTGGCAAAAATGTGTTGATTGTAATGGTTCCTATTTTGACTAATAAGGACATGTTTGAGCCTAGTTATAATGATTTAAAATACATGGTCCAAAACCACAATTACATTTGCACCAACCTAATAGCTTGGGTCACTGACCATAGTACACTGTTAAACCTTCCTGTGCTTTTTTTTATCTAAAAATGTTCCTTGTTGGCTGGCTGTATTACTGGGTCTGGCACATAGTAACAGTATCACTTGATACACAAAAGTGTGATCTTTGTATCTAGAGCCTGCCATGGGAAAGCACTCAGTAAATATGCTGAATCAGGCCCTGACTGCCCCGGTGGGAGGCTGCAGGGAGGAAGATGCTCCTGTGAGCTGGCACTGCTGCTACTGGCCCACGATGGTGATGTCTATCAAATCACAAGAGCACACACCCTTTGACCCTGCAACTGCACTTTGAGGGATTGATCCTCCACAGACACCCTGTAGTCACACGTGGGCCAAACGACAAATATAGAGGGCTGTTCAGTGAGCAGCCCTAATGGGGCTAAAAAACTGCCTCCCAAATGTCTACCACTGCACCCCACTCCAGTACTCTTGCCTGGAAAATCCCATGGGCGGAGGAGCCTGGTAGGCTGCAGTCCATGGGGTTGCGAAGAGTCGGACACGACTGAGCAACTTCACTTTCACTTTTCCGCATTGGAGAAGGAAATGGCAACCCACTCCAGTGTTCTTGCCTGGAGAATCCCAGGGGTGGGGGAGCCTGGTGGGCTGCCGTCTATGGGGTCGTACAGAATTGGACATGACTGAAGCGACTTAGCAGCAGCAGCAGCAGGAACTGGTTCAATAAAGGACAGTATTGTGTATGGAATATACTGCAGCTATTAAGAATGAGAAAGTTCTTGATGGACTGATATGGAATGATCTCTGAGAGATACTGTTAAGTGAGAAAATCAAGGTACCAAACAGTATTTATAGCACATAACTGTTTGTATATCATGGGAAATATATGTGATTGCTTATGTCTACAGAGTCCACTCTCCCAGGAAGGGAACTGGGTAGCTAGGAGAAAAAAGTGGGAAGGAGACATTTGTCCCTTTCAAAATTTGAACCCCATGAATATATTATCTATTCCAAGAAAACTAATAAAAAGTTAAGGGCAGGGTGGTTTGAGAGAGGACAGAAGAGAAAAAGAGAAATGAATTCTCCCATAAGAAGCAGTTGGGACTGCCCAAAGACAGACCCTGTGGCCAGTTATCACACTATCAGAAAAAAAAGACAATTCTGGTATTTGCATCCTGTGACACCAAAATAGCACCACTACTGTATGACCAGCTACACTGGGGCTGCCCCCATCGCTGACCCTTTGGCCCCAGGAAAGGACCAGGTGCCATGATGAAGTTTCTCTGTCCTCTAGGTTAAGTTTGTCCAGGTAGAATAACAGGGAAAAGAAGGTTCTAGTTAAAGTAAAAATTATCCCTGACAGTCTCAGGAGAAAAAATGAAAAAGCGGGGACCTAGTTCTGGAGGAACATGGGCAGTCAGGCTTTAGGGGGAGGGCTGGCAAGCAGGCCTGAAAACCCCCCTCCTCCTCCCACCTTTCTTCCCCTAAGCCCCCAACCACTCCTTCTCCTCCTGTTTTCCTTAACAATCTGCCTGCATGCTAAAAAACACTCTATCAGGGACTCCTAGAAGTAAATGGAGACCCAACTGGCTCTGGAAGAAATATACATGGCTAATCAAATGTAAGAAAAGATGCTTTACTTCATAAGTAACCCTGAAATAGTCCTTGAATATTTTTAACTTTTGATTTTGAGAATATTTAAACGTGTACAAAAGTAGACAGAATGATAAAATGAACCACCACCACTCAGCTTCAACAATTATCAACTTCATACCAATCGGATTTTACGTGTTTCCACTCTCCCTTGCACGCATGCATGCTAAGTCGTTTGTTTCAGTTGTGCCCAACTCTGTGACTTTATGGACTGACGATCTATGGACTGTAGCCCGCCAGGCTCCTCAGTCCATGGGATTCTCCAGGCAAGAAATACTGGAGTGGGTTACCATGCCCTCCTACAGAGGATTTTCCCAACTCAGGGATCAAACCTGTCCGTGTCTCCTAAATTGGTAGGTAGGTTCTTTACCACTAGCGCCACCTGGAAAACCCACTCTCCCTTACCCCTGTATTATTCTGAAGCAAATTCTAGACATAGTTTAATATGTGCTTCTAAAAAAGGAAAAAAAAAATTCCATAATTACAATACCATTATTGTATCTAAAATTTGAAGAAATCCAACAAAAGTCATGGAAGGGTTTTAAATGTGATCAAAACTCCCAAAGAGGGCACCTTTGTTCAACATGAAATATTAATGCAGTGTATATAATAAGCTCTAGGTACAACTGAAGTTATAAATAATTCAGATTTATAGATGTTTAAAGCCTATTGAAATAAAGGTATTCCACCAACAAAAATACTAAGATGACATGAAAGTCAATTCTAGATCTATTAAATACTTAAATGTGAAAGGCAAAACTTTAAAACTTTAAGGAGAAAATACAACTGTCTTTAGGACTACAGATTAAGGAAGGATTTCTTCAACATAACACAAAATGTGTAAATTGTGGAAGAAGAGATTCAACTACACTAAAATTAAGACATTTTAGGGGGCCTCCCTGATGGTCCAGTGGTTAGATTTTACCTTCCAGTCCAAAGGGTACAGGTTCAATCCCTGGTCAGGCAGCTAAGACCCCACATGCCTCGGGGCCAAAAAACCAAACCAAAACACAAAACAGAAGCAGTGTTGTAACAAATACAATACACTTTAAAAAAAAAAAAAAAGAAATTTCAGTCATTAAAAGATATCACATATAAGGTGAAAAGGCAAAATGCAAAACTGAGAGCCTACATTCACAACACATGCAGACAAAAGATTAATGTTCAGAATATGTAGAGAATGCCTACAAATCCATAAGAAAAAGGCATATCAACACTAAACAGAGCAAAGAATTGTATAGATGTTTTACAAAAGAGGAAACATGAAAGGTCAATAGATGTAAGGAAAGATTCTCCACTCCACCTGTAATCTGAGAAATGCAAATTAAAACCCCAAGATACCATCTCACACCCACCAGCTATATACAAATTTTAAAGTCTGACTGTATCAAGTATTATTAAGATGTAAAGCAATGGAAACTCATATGCTTCTGCTTGCAGCATAAATTCTTACAAACACATAGGGTAACATTTGGGCATTATCTTCCATCAAGCAATTCCAATCCTTACAGCAATGTTTCCCACTGTGGACCAAAGACCAGCAGCAGCAGTATGGCTTGGGGACTTGTTAGAAATGCAAATTCTCAGGCCCCAGTCCAGACAGATACAAACACTGTAAGGGTGGAGTCCAGCAATCTGTGGTTTAACAAGCCCTCCAGTTGACTCTGATGAGCAGCTAAGGGGTAGGAACCACTGCCCAAGAGAGATGCTTGAACACGTGCATGTGAGGGGGAGACACACACAGATGTTGTTCAAAATCACACTGTTTGAAACTGCAAAAACAAGGGAACAACCCAAATAACCACTGACAATAGAATGGATAATTTGAGACATAATCATACAAAGGGACATGAAAATAAATGAACTACAGCTATACACGTAACACTGACGGATCTCACAATATTGAATGAAAAGAGTAAACTGCAGATGAATACACACACTATGATATTTAAATGAAATTTAAAAGCATGCAGAAGCATACACACACACACACATACACATTAAAACTTTAAAAAAAGGCAAGGGAACGGTAAACACAAATCTCAGGAAAATGCGCAGGGGGTAGCTGTAACTGGAGGGAGCTTCTGAGGTACTCATAAAAGTTTGATTTCTTAAACTCGGTTACCAGTTTACAGGTGATCATTTTCCTACTGAAACTTTACATATGCATAAGATATTCTCTGTTGTATTTATGATAAATTTCTTTTTTAAAAAAGAAAAAAGATATGTTGAAACAGTGCAATATTTGGAGTCAGAACTGCAACCATTCGCTCTGACTACATGTGTGGTGTCTAAAGAGTTAAGCCTGTTTCTGGCCTGCCAGTGGGAGGGCAGGCAGCAGCTGGGGCACAGTGGGAGTCCCTGGCTCCAGCTGGCTCCAGCCTAGATCTGCTTGGATCAAGCACCACGCCCAGGAACTGGCACCTGTGTGTGTGTGTGTGTGTGTGTGTGTGTGTGTGTGTGTGTGTGTTGGGGGGGGACGGCCTCCGGACAGGTGGCACCTGAAGCCCTTGATGACCTGTCCATGTGAAGAACTGGGCCCAGTTAGAGGGATGGTAGCCTCCTCCTCCTCTAGGAGCCCCTCCATCTGGTAAGAAAGTATGCTGGTGGCATTTCGGAGTTGGTGAGGAGGGGACGAGGTTCTGGGACTCAGGGTGGGGGTGGGCAAGGAACTGGGTGGGCTGGGCTCAGATATCACCGGAGGCTGCTGGGATTAGCACCTGCTGAGAATGAGATTAGGTTTCTCGGGACGGGCTCATCTCTCTAATGTCCCCCCAGCCCCCCCCCCAAAAAAAGCTGTCTCCCTGTGGCTTTTCTCTGCTGGACAGATGGTGTCTGAGCTGTCTTTTGGAGGGTGGGCTCCTTGAAAGGGTGGTGGAGGTGAGGTGGGAGCTGATGCCTGCTTGGTCATGGGATTCCCTGTCTTCCACAATAATAATGATCAGAGCTCTTACTGAGGCCCTACTATATGCGAAGTACAGGCTTGGTAACTTAAACACTTGCCCCAAAGTCAAACAGTAAACAAACGAGGCCTTGCATGCAGGCAGCCCTCGCAAGAAACTACTGGCCATGATGATATCTTCGCCTTCTCAATAAACAGCAGCAAGCTTCTTCCAGTTACTCAGGCCAAAAACCCAGACTCTCTTCTCTCTCACACACCCCTTATCCAATCTTAGCAGATCCACTGGACCTGACTTTCAAATTATACTGATGCACTGACCACAGCTCACCACTTTGACCACGCCTCCACCCTCATACAAACCACCCTCATCACCTGCCCAGCTTCTCACTGGGCTCACGCTCCCCCTCTTGCTCATGCAGTGAATACAGGGACTTTGGTTTGTTTAATGCCGTATGCCCAACCTATTACTCAATGCCTAACACATGGCAGCCACTCAAAAATATTTAATGAACAAATGAATGAATGACCAACCTCTCGACCAACCTCTCTCAGGAAATGACTCAGATTCAGAAGGGAGGAAGGCCTGAGTGTCCTTAGTTTTCTCAGCCAAGATGACCTTTGGTACCCCAAGGCAGTGGTCAATGTCCTTCCCTATTAGGAAATGTCCTGGGTGCAGAGCATCACCGCTGTGTCATCTGCTTGTGCCTGCACACATGCACATACACACTGGGCCACAGGAGCTGGAAAAGAGCCACTTCTGATTAGGAATGTGTCTAGGGGACTGTCCCTGCACTATATACATGGTGGTTTTCATTCTCATGAATGACGAGTCACTCATCGGTTCAGAATGGAGGATTCTGAACTGAAGAATGACAGGGTCTGATCTCTACTTTAGAAGGATCATGGCCGCTATTTGGATAATAGATGGTTGAGGGGGTCGGCGGGGTGGGGGGGGGTGGACACAAGGGCAGAAGCAGGGAGGCGGCTGTAGAGCTGTCCAGGTGGGAGAAGGAATGAGCAATAGCTTTGCCCTCTCACCTCCCACTGCCGGCCTTTAACCAGGCTAAGTTCTCCTGCCAAATGAGAAACAGTGACAGCACATGCTGGGGCTTCCTCAGCAATTTCCCTTATGAATAAAGCACCTCATTAACCCCCTCAACAGTCCTAGTAAAGCAGATTCTAGCAATACCCAAGTTTTACAGAGAAGAAAACGAAGGCACGAAGAGGTAAAGTCACCTGTCAAGATTCTACAGCAGTCAGCTTCCAGCCAGCATCCATCCATAGCCTAGCCAGACTCCAAAGCCCAGTTCCCAGACTTGCTCAATGGCCTTTTTTTGAGGACCTGTCTACAGGGCTACCATTCACTGAGTACTCCCTGGGCACTAAGTGCACTGCTGAACGCTGTACCTGTATTATGTAATATTCCAATGATCAAAGGAGTCACATACCCTGGTGACTTCCATTTTACACATGAGAACAGCAAAGCTGAGAGAGGCAAAAGTCACAGAACAAGTAAGCTTATTGTCCTACTCACCTGCCACTGAGCCATCATTTTACTATTTTTCTTTTTCTCTATTTTCTTCCTTTTCAGTCACTGGGTCAATGGAAGATACCCAACAGATCATAGCGTGGTGGATGCTCTGCTCTAAAGTATCAGATGTCTTTTGTCCCCTTGACCTGATGCTAAATGCCTTAAGGTCAAAGTCCACAAATAACATTTGTTTGCCCATCCTACAGCACTGGACCTGAGTCTTGGACTTGGGCAAAGGAGATGAGAAGGGTCAGGAGTTCTTGTCAAAGTCACAGGGCTAAATGAAGGTGGAGGAGAGGGGCCCTCCTATGAATCCTACACCTGGATGGCACAGTTCCTTTAGCTTGAGAAGCCTTGAGGACACTTTTGTCTGGGAAAATGCACCTTCCAACTCTTTATGGGGAGCACTGTTTCAGCTAACACCCTGTAGACAGGTGGAATGTCCGTACCCCAGTCTCGTTCTGAAGAGACTTGCGGAGTGGGAAGGAAGGGGCAATGACTTTCAGTTCCCGTTACTGTGTCTAGAAGCAGCAGCTGATTCAGCTAGATGATGTCACCTTCCCAAACCTCCTGACCAGCAGCTGAGATGGTAAAAGCAGGAAACTGGAGGCTACTCAGCTGGCTAAGCCCGAACATGCCTCTGGCAAAGGCCAACAGTAACCCCAGGCTCTGGAGGCATCCTCCTGCAGTTGAGCAAAAAGAGTCCTCACAGATGACAGGATAGTAGGTGTCCTTCAAGACCGTCATGCCAGGATACTACCCTAACTCTCCTTTTGCTCAGCAGCTTTCTGCACATCCCAAACTAACAACACTTCACTTATTCGAGGGTGGAGCCCTGGAAAGAAGCCTGGGTTTGGAGCCAGACCATGCTGGAACTGAACCCAGGTTCCACCATGTCCAAGCTGCAGGACCCTGGGCATGGAACATCATCTCTCTCAACCTCAACTTCCTCATGGAAAAGAAACAGGGGCTAACAGCCCACTCATCACACAGGCTGGGTAGGAGAATAAACAAGACAACTGACATAAAGTGTCTGATTGGGGAAAGATGCTCAGTAAGTGGTGGTCGCCATTACTCCCTTTGGGTCGGAGTGAAATACCAGTACCACAAAGGGAAACCAATGCCCACACTGGACCCACTAGTGTGAGAGCCGAATATATGCATGGGCCTAAAGCCTGGACGAGCCAAGTTTAACCTGCCTTGCTTTTCTGTTTGCAAAAATCTTTGCTTCAGATCTTCTCAGGCTGGCTTTCTCCTTCATCTACACTCCGGTCAAAAGTCACCTTCTCAGAGAGGCCTTCTTGACCTCCTCATCTAATGTTGCTTCCCTAGATTCCCTGAGACTGCATTACTCAGTCTCATTTTCATCTGAGATCATCTTGTTTCTTGGGGTAGCTGGCTTCCCAGCTAATACAGTAGTTCTGTGAAAACAGTGTCCTTGACTGTCCTGTTCATCACAGCATCCCTGGCCCTTAGCACAGGTCTGGCATGTTCTGGTGCTCAATAAACATCTGCTGAATCAACAAATGAATGAATGCACCTGCAATGGCCAAAGGCTAAACTGACAAGGACCCCACACTTACTCCTCTGCTGTCAGGTCCTGGCTCTCATTCCAGATGCTGGGATTGCTACCTGGGAATCAGTGAGTGGACCAAGAGGTGGCCAGGATGGGCATCCATACCTGGTAATAACTCATATGTTGGGATACCAGGACTGCTGAGGAGGGCCTCAGACTCTCCTGCAAGTCTGGCTTCAGCTGACCTTTCGGTCTTTATTACCTAATAAGCGACCCTTCCAGACACATTCCAAAACAGACTGCCACTCCTATGGGTCTCTCCCTCCTTGAGAGTCCATCCCAATTTGCACAACGGAGGTCATGTGGAGCACAAGCCCCCTTTTTCCCTGTCTCTGCAGTAAGTCCCTGCACAAACTCACCTCTTCTGTGAAGTATTGCTCTTATTTGGCATTTAGCATTTATTATTGGTTTTCTCAAGATCTCTTTGTCATGTTCATAACATCTTTTCTAATTCAACTGGAAGTACTTCAAGGGCAGAACTGGCTCTTCAAATGGTGATATCTCAATTAATAAATCTGGGGAAAAGCCTCTCTTTGAAACAAAGCTGGCTGGGTCCAGAAAGGGTCTGCTGGCCAGGCCCCTTTGGTGAAGGAAGCGGAAGAGATCATCATGCCGCCTTAGTCCAGGAGCGAGGGATCCAATAAACCCTGGACAATCACATGGAGTCTGGGATGATCCCAAGGTCATGCACATGACTGGATTTTTAAAATATACCATCATTTTCACAAGTCTGGGCATAATTTACTTACCAATCATAAAGAATGATAGAAAAACTTTGCTCAGTTCCAAGGACTTAGTGGTATCTGCTTCTGTGAACTAAGATAAGCTTAGTCCTGGCCCTCATCTTATCTATACTTTCCTTTCCCTTGACTCCACTCACTCTTTTATCCTTTTGATCATATGAATTTTCCTAAGTTGCCAACTAAGTTTCCAACTTTTTTGTAAAACAGAGTAAGGCTCTAATAAAATATGACTTGGTCCATTTCTCTTTTAAATGCTACAATGGTACACAAAAACAACATCCCAAACACTTCATTATGACACAGAGCAGTGACAAAAATAATGCCTGAATCACTAAGCAGAGTGCTTGGCACTTAGTGAGCATTCAAAAGGTTAAGTTGAAAGAACCTCACAATTCTTACTAGCTTTTTTTCTCTGGGCCGACTCAGTTTTCTCATGTGTAAAATAAAAACAATGTCTTAGGTTTGTTCATTTGTTCAATCATTCATTCCAAAATCATTCACTGAATGCTTACTACCTGTAAGGAACAGTTCTAGGTACTAGAGATAAAATGATGACCAAACTAAAGTCCTTGTAATCATGGGGCTTATATATTCTAGAAGGGTGACAAAAAAATCAAGTAAGCAAAAAGAAAATTTCAGACAGACGTTGGTGCTGTGATAAAAATACAAGAAGGTAAAAGACTAGAGAGTAATTAAGTAGTACAAAGCTTGGCTACTTTAGATCAAAGGTCAAAGAGAACTGCTCAGAGGAGATGACCTGTGAGCTGAGTCACCTGAAAGAACCAGCAAGGCAAACACCAAGGGCAGAGCACTCCAGGCAGACCCAACAGCAACTACAAAGACCCTCCAGCAGGGACAGGTAAGCCTGGAACAGCAGGAGCCCCTAAGCTAGGCGTGCAGAGAGGGAAAATAAGTGGTAAAGGATGGAGAGGCAGCCAGTATCAGATCGTGCAGGCCTTAGGAAGGCCTCAGTAAGGACTCTGGGTTTTATTCCAAGTGGGTGGAGGGTTGTAAGCAAGAATGTGACAAGATCTGAATTTGGTTTCCAAAAGACCATTCTGCCTGCAATGTTTGGGAAGAAGTGCTTTTTTTAAGGTACTCTTTTAGCTCCAATATCTGATTCCCCTGTCATTCTAGGCTCCCATGAATTGGAAGCTCCTCAACAAAGAGGAGCAAAGAGGAGGAGCATTTTCAGCCCTGGGGCAGAAGCAAAGAATATGTGCCACCTTGTTCCGCAGATGGAGGGAGTGGCCCAATCAGGGAGGGGTGGGAATCCCAGCTTGGAAAACAGCATCGCCAAGCCACCTGTATTGTTTCTGCCTCCTGTGTGGAAGTTTCTGCCCAATGACACAGTGCTGTGGAATGCTCTCCCCACCTCCCCACACCCAATCTTCCGTTTACAGAGGCCAGAATTGTACTTTGCATTCCTCCCAGGATTTAGCTCAAATCTAGCCTACAGGAAATGGTCGATAAAGAGCTACTGATTGATTAATGATGAAAGGGAATATTCCCAGCCATTAGGCAAATATTAATGAGTATTATGAGTACTATGTTGGGTCTCTGGGGATACAAGGTGATTAAGATGAGTTCTTGCCTTCACTGAGTTCAGAATTCAGCAGATGGACCAAAACCACAGACAGCTACAATGAGTAACAGCAGCAACACTGATGAGGCCCTCTTTATCCAGAAGTAGAACACTGGGCTCTGGTGCCAGACGGAAGTTCCAATCACCACTTACCAACCTAGCATCTTTCTACAAACCCCTTAACTTCCCCATGTCTCACTTTTCTCCTCTGTAAAATGAGAATTATAGTAAGAATGCCTACTTCAATGGTATTGTTTGAGAATTCAATGAATACATATGAAACACTTAAGGATAAGTGCTCTGTAAATGTTAGCTATTATTAAAATTGGGCTTCCCTGGTGGCTCAGATGGTAAAGAAACTGCCTGCAATGCAGGAGACCTGGGTTTGATCATTGGGTTGGGAAGATTCCCTGGAGAAGGGAATGGCTATTCACTCCAGTATTCTTGCCTAGAGAATTCCATAGACAGAGGTGCCTGGAGGGCTATAGTCCACGGAGTCGCAAAGAGTCAGACACTACTGAGCAACTTTCACTTTTTCATTATTAAAATTACTGTAACATCTGTGCCAAGCTCAACATGTATGATTTCATTTCATCCTACAAAAACCCTACAAATCAGGTATTATCGTCTTCATTGTTGAGACAGGGGAACTGAGGCTCAGAAAGAAGAATGAGTCCAAAATCAAACAGCTGGTATGTGAAGAAGCCAGATTCAAACTCAGCTCTGCCCCACTCCAGAGCCCATACTTTCAATAATGAAATGATCTCACTCTCTTCAAAAGCCCCCAGCACAGTACAGTGCCCCAAACATAGCAGAGGTCTCTGGTTACCATTCCATGGTTGCTGAAGATCTTCCAGCAGGAGGTGCTGTGATGCCCAGCGGAAGCACTTCTTTCACCTTGAAGGGGTTTGAGAAGGGCTCAAAGGACACTGACCTGGGTGCCAAGTGTAGACTTTGCTCTGGAGTTGTACGGGTTCTCCATACTGAAGCTTGGGGTACTAATTTGGAACCCTATCTTCCACCACTAAATCAGACCCAGAAACTGCTCCCAGGTGCCTGGACACCTGCGTGGACAGGCAGGCAGTTTTCTCCAGGCTGACTTCTTGTCTGGCCCTACTTGTCTCTCAGTTTCATCACTTAGCCACCAGCCTGGGGCCTCTGCCTGCACCTGCTGCTGGACCCAGTCCCAGGGGACCCTGCCCCGAAGGGCCATTTCTCAGTGACTCCCTGGGGACTTCCTTGATATGGTAATCCCTAGGGTTCCATATGAATGTGGGTGTTGTGAGCAAAAGGAAATTTTTTCTCACTGAGTAGCAGACAGGGAGTGGGTAGAACAAGGGGTGGTTGTTCTTGTTTTGAATCAGAGGTGAGCGTGGGGTGAGGCCCACTGGTGCCTCCCAGTTTTATATTTAAGCAGTACTGATCCTGGCCAGTCAGAGTTCCCACTCAGCAGTCTGGCCAAGGTGGGTGAGGACATCCAGGGGTGAGGAATTAGTAGTCATTTCACCTTCCCATTTGAGTTATTACTCAGAGGTCTGGCTTTGCTGCGTAGTTAGACTGCAGAAGGCAACCAATGGCTGAATCAATAAATGACCAAACTTCACAGTGAGAGGAAAAGGAAAGACCCTGTATTTGGGGAGCTTTTACTCCACACCAGACTCTGTGCCAGGGCACTCTACATACACTGCTCATCAACAGGAATGTTCATCAACTTGGACACTAAACACACAGCCTGGCAGTAGCTGATGGCAGTGAATGGGATGTGGTTTCCACCCTCAATCAGCTCAGAGTACCTGGCTTAATCTTTCTCCCAACAATCCTGTGAAATGATTAGTAATTCCACTTTATAGATGTCCAAGCTTAGAGAAGTAAAGTAACTTGTCCAAATTCATGAAGTTAGATAAGCCAAACAGCTAGGGTATTGCTTCCACCCAAAAAGTGCTTGGTGGTTGAAGGAATGAATGAATGACAGTTATGGTTTGACCTCAGTCAAGGAAGGAGCAGCAACAAGACCAAACATTTATAGTTCTCAAAGTGCTTTTTCATCTATCATCTCCTTGGGCCTCTCAGCTAGCACGAGAATGAGGCAGGGTGGGTGTTATCTTTCTCTAGCAGATGAGGCAACAGGCTTACAACCACACAGCAAACAAGGAGTGAGGCCACTCTGGAAAATGCCAGCGTCCCCACAACACTGTTTAATCATTCAGACGCAAGTCAGGCACCTACTATGTGCTAGGCAAGCTCCTATGCTCTTTAAATATTCAACTCATTAAGTCTTGCCTCAGTCAACAGATGCCTGTCTTCTATGTTTCAGGTTCTGTGGCAGGATCTAGGGACAGAGCAGTAAAAAAAGCAGAGGAGGAGATCCCTGCCTTCCTGGAGATACTTGGCAAAGACTGAAGAAAATAAGCCCCATTACCAAATGCCCAGGCAGCAACACTGGCCAAACCCCCACAGTGTACAGCATGACTAGGGGCCCTTGTGGAGGATATGAGGAACAAGGTTAGGAGCTGCAGTCCCCAGCTTCAGGAACCTTAAAATCTCCAGTTCTTGCTTCAAAGCGTATCCACACACTCTGTTAGCCTAAAAGTTTGCTCTTGGAGAGTAGCTCCAATTGTGACCACAACTTCTGATCACCTGTGATGGCACCTGCTAGAAACAGCTGGAACAGTAGCTGTCATGCTGAGCAACTACCCGTGCTCCATGCTAAGTGCTCCATGTATCTTATCACATATTTTCATGATCAAAAGAGTCTTCCAAGAAAAGTACTACATTATTTTAGCCTCTTTATAGATGAAGAAACTAAGGCTGAGAGAGATTAAGTAATTTGTCCAAGGGTAACTAACTATAGAGCAAGTAGGATGCAGCACTGGTTTGTCACATTTTGTATCTGGCTCTTAACAGGGATAGAATTTCTCCCAGGGAAGCACTGGAGAGGCAAACATCAAGAATACCAAGAGCAGCTGCTTCCTAGAAGGGCTGGGGCCTCAAGAGCCCCCAACAGATTCTTCCTCACCCTCTTTTATCAGGTCTGAACATCAGTACGAGGAGGAAAGGTAAGCAGGTAACGTTAGGTTAGGTATGCTCAAGCTATCCCTAGGGCAACAAGAGTCCCTGCTGAACCTCCAGGAAAGAAGTCTGTGACCTTCATTTGCCACTCACTAACCCCTCAGAGAGAGACAGAAGCAGGGGTGGTGGGGAGGAAGGGGCAGGGGAGTCTTTTCCCTGGCTTGGGGAAGGGTGAGGCCCACCTGGGAAGAAGCCTGACTGGTTCTTTCCTCTCTTGGACAAGAAGTCTGCACATGTGATATGGTGCATGTCTTGCACATGGACACCCCTCAGGGGAAATGCCAGGATACCTTTCGGACCCAAGAAGTCTCAGAGAGGAGAGACTGGCACAGCTCTGAACTGCAAGCTAAGCTAACAATTTCTAAGCACTGTAACTAGGTCATCAGGTTCCTGGAGAAGCCAGCTGTGACTGGGAGGTGGGGGATGGGAGGGAAATTTTGCAGCCTACGAAGATCCCTACTTCCCTTCAGGCCCCGCCCTCCCTGAAATCTGCACCTGCTCCCAAACTGACCCCTCCCCCCAGCTGGGCCCAGCTGTCAACGGTTCCCAGTGCCCCACCCCTGCCTTCCAGGGGCCGGAACCACAGGGGCCTCTTGGACAGGAGGTACCTTATTGCTACCTGAGCCCTTTGGAAAGGAAGCTGTGGGGCAGGGAAAGAGTGGCCTCTCCTGGGGGGGATTTCTTATGCCACAAGGGCAGTAAGAAAGCTGGGCCCCTTTGGGCCTGCCCAGGGTACCTTCCTGGCATTGCTGCCGCAGGTGGCAGAAGACAGGTGATGTTTACCCGGCTAAGACCAGAGCTGCCAAAAGGCTTCAATCAAGCCTTTGAATCTGCACCTGGCCCAGAGCCCCAAAATAACAACCAGCACTGCCTACCTGATCCACAGGTCGCAGGTGCCTCTGGCTTTTTTTCTCCCTGCAGCTCTGTCTGCTGAGCCCTGGCTGGCAAGGGATCCTGTTCCAGTGATGACTAGGGACCTGGCTGCATCACTCTGGTGCTAGGCCTCTCCCCAGCTGGCCCACCTCTACTGCCAACTATCCCATCCCTCTGTCCACAGGCTCCCACCATCAGTCACCATTCCCTTCTCCCTTACCGGCTTCATGACAACCCAGACCCTCTTCTGCCGGTCTGCCCCCTCACTGTCGCCCAAATGCTTCCTACACAGTTCAGCCTCCACTTCTGTCTGGACTGCTCTTACCCACCAAAGCTGCCCTTGCCACATTCTTTTCACCTACTGTAAGCCTTCACGCTCCACATCTTCCTCGGAGGTAGTAACGACGCCTAACTGAGCATACTGTATTCTGGCACCGTGCTAGGTGGGCTAGAGTCACTCACTCCTTAAGTAAGTATTGCTGAGTGGATCCCTTGTGCCAAGCATTATGAGAGATGCTGGGGATGAAGGAAACATGAGACAAAACTCCTGCACTCTGGGAGCTTAGGTTTTACAAAAGGAGACAGACAGTACGGAGGTAAACACAGGTGGCCTCTGGAGAGGTGATATTTGAGTTGAGACCTAAATGCTAAGACAGCCCTGATCAGATCTAGGGAAAGAGTGATCCACGCAAGCCCAAGCAAAAAAGATCGCCACTGCTGTCTTCATTAAGGGATGATTACTACCTTTCATTTTATGGACGAGGAAACTGAGGACTTGGTGTGAACTGCACAAAAGTCCTACTGCTGGGAAAGCTATCATTCAAGCCTCTAGTGAACTTTCTCCTTCCTGACACTTTCCACTATTGGCACAGAAGAGGGTCTGAGCTGGCAGTGCAGCTGGCGATGGAGAAGGAGCACAGGATGATGCAGGCTGAGGGTGGAGGCCACTGGGCCGAGTCACCAACTGAGTAGCTGATGGTGGGAGTGGGCTGGTTTGGCAGAGGTCCAGGTACCCGTGGGATGTGGCCAGCGGGTCTGTCCTCTTCCATTTCTGGAGTCTACACTACAGATTTGGCATCGTTTGCCTGGAGCCGTTCACCAAGGGCTGTGAGTGTATTCCTACTGCTTTAAATGAGTTTGCTCCCTTAAGGACAGAGACATTTTTTTAGCCTGTTGCTAAGTCGCTTCAGTCGTGTCCGACTCTGTGCGACCCCATAGGCGGCAGCGCACTAGGCTCCCCTGTCCCTGGGATTCTCCAGGCAAGAACACTGGAGTGGGTTGCCATTTCCTTCTCCAATGCATGAAAGTGAAAAGTGAAAGTGAAGCCGCTCAGTCCTGTCCAACTCCTAGCAACCCCATGGACTGCAGCCTACCAGGCTCCTCCGTCCATGGGATTTTCCAGGCAAGAGTACTGGAGTGGGGTGCCATCGCCTTCTCTGTTTGTAGCCTAACCTGCATCTAATAATAACAACCCTTCATGTTCATTGAGCAAATCCTGGCCAAGCCTGTGCCCAACCCTAGGCCCTGTGCCAGGTACTCAGGGGTGAAATAAGCCAGTCTGGGCCTGCAGAGAAACAATGACGCTGTGGTTTGAGGGTAGGCTTTGGTATCAGATACAGCTGAGTGCAAGACCCAGCTCTGCCTCTTACAAGGTGAGTCACTCTGGACATGCTATTATAGGGCCTCTTGAAGCTCTGAATTCTCCATCTTCACGCCAAAGCAGTTGTGAGGACCAAAGAGGATGATTATGTCAGGGCATAAACACAGCACCTGGCACAGAGCAAGCACTCAACACACAGCGTCTGTCGTTATTACTAAGGAACACTTGTGCGTTTCACTTTCTCATTTGAGCCTTGCTTACTCTGTGGGGCTGGTACTATTCTCTCAGATGCGTGGATGAGGCTGGAAAGCTGATTCGCATAGTGCAGCAGCACCACCAGCGAGAAATTAAGCTAAGCTTCAAATCTGAGTGCAGAGTTTTATCTAAGGTTTTGTAGAAAGTGATCAATACATCCTGTAACTAGCCTTGCCTGGTGTGTCTGGGAGCTGAGGGAACGGCTGGGCGCCGCACACAGCCTGACTCAGATGGCAGAAGAACACCAGCATGGCCCAGGGTGTGGGGCATGGAAACAGATCATTGAGGAAGGGTACCCAGGCCCCTCACTGCAGTACCCACAGCGTCCCCAGCACTCAGCACAAATAAAGCACGCACCAGTATTTGCTGATTTAACAAATGAAACAAAACTCAGGACAGCTCTGAGCAACGAATCCAGACTTACTAAAAGCAACATCAATAAGAGTGAGTTAAAAGAATTCTAAGCCATTTACTGTGGGATAAGACTCCTGCTGTAGTTTCCTCCCTGAAATGGGACTGAACATACCCACATCACTCACTTCATTATGAAATGATGTGTATAAGACGTAAATTATAAAGTGTTATCATGCACATAAAAACAGTTATCATCATGCTACAGACCACCAAGGCAGTAAAGTGTTGTGAAGACAAGCACCTCAGGTTTGAATCCCGGGTCGTCCTGGTAATAGTCTGTGAGGCTCCGAGCATGCCACTTTTCTCTGAGACTCAGTCTTCTCAACTCTACCGTGAAGATGACACTACCTACCTGGCAGGGTTTTTAAGATGGTTTAGAGATAAAGAACACAGGCTTGGAGTAAGACAGACATGGTTTCAAATCTTAACTCTGCTTCTTACTAGCTGAGTCCCCCCAAATCTCATTGTCCAGTAATGCTGAGGTTGTTGGACAGCAACACAGAAATGAAGCTGGGGAAAGCCCTGCCACATAGTAAGCACTGGATAAACGCCAACAACCATTCAGACACACTCGAGGAAGGGGGTGCAGTGTAGTGTTTAAAAGGGGGAGCTTGGAAGTTACCCTCATAGGCTTTGCCACTTACTAACCGTGCTACCCTGCATAAGCTACTTAACATCTCTGTACCTCAGTTGCCTCATTTGAAAAACAGGGATAATAATAGCAACAACTTCAGAATATTGTCTACGAACGGAATAAATTAATACATGTAAAGCATTGTGAACAATGCCTGGCATACAATAAGCACTTGATAAATGTTAGGTACTATTAATAGTAACATTAACAATAATATTAATCACCAAGTGGAATAAGAGGGAGGGACTGTATAATCCTGGGACACGGGCATCCTGTGGAAGAGTTCCAGGGAAGTCCCTGGGCAGCTGTTTGTAGGCAAGTTCTCAGCCTCTGGCAGAAAGACTCTTCTATAGAAAAGACATGAGGCTGAGGGTTCCTGAGCAAAAACTTCAGTCCTGCTGACCAAGAGGCCAGCCTCTGGGGAGGCCAGTCAGGCTCCTTGGAAGGACACAGTGTTCCCGGCCCCGCCTGACTCGGGGGAACAAAGGCACGTGTGTGTGGCCAGGGAGGAGGGAGGGGAATGTTTCCCTTTCAAGAGTGGAACAAAGGATCTGAGGCATAGTTGAGTGCGTTCCAATTCCCTCCCAGGCTAGCTCCCATTCCTCAGATGATTGTCCAACAAGGTTTTCAATCTTTTAGCTTCCTCCTGAAAGGTGACCGCGGGGAGGGGGTGGCAGGCTCCACTCGACCCTCTATCAATCGTCTCCAAGAGGTAGGATTTCTACGTGCCAAACCTCTGAGGAGTCCCAGGCCTGTGCAGGGGGTGGGGTGGGGACCCCTGAGGGTTAATGGATGACATAGGGCACCGCAAGTGACAGGTTTCATGTCCCTCTAGGGGAAGTTCAAGACTACTACTAACTGCTACTTAGTGTGGAGCCAGGAGAGAATCCAGGAGTTTGGACAACCCCCCTTAAAGGGTGGGTGGAAAGGTGTGACAGAACTCAGTGGAAAGCATTTTCTAAATCCGAAAGGGATGATCATGAGCTGGAGAGAGAAGACGGTGAAGGGTCAAAGGGGAGGGAACAAAGAAACTAACTGACAAGAGGAAAGGGAGAGACATGGGCAAAAAAGGAGTCTGTGCGTGGGGAGAGCCTTTAGGAATATTACTTTCCAATTTCCACACTCTAGCCAGCAAGAATCCGGCTGCAGGGCTGGGACAGGAAGCAGTCCATGGAAGTCACTGCAATGGCATTTCCTGAAGAGGGAGAAAAAAACCTCTAGTTCCGAGGGGAGCTCTGGAGTCTGACCAAAAAGTCCTGCAGTGGGGAGCCAGTCTCAAAGCTCTGGCTTGGCCTGAGTCTCATCAGGGGTGAAACCATGAGGCAGAAGGTCCCAAAGGCAGTTTCTTTCTGCAAAAATACTATTTACAAAAATCAGTATGTAATAAATGGGAAGCCAGGTGATGTGATTGAAGGAACCCTAAGATGTGACTGCTGATACTAACTGTCACTATGCAGAGCCATACGACAGGAATTAACTCACTGAATCTTCAGAACACGGCACCATTATTACAGCCATTTACAAGGTAAAAGACTTGCCCTAGGTCACACAGCATACAAGTGATCAAATCTAGATCTGAAAGCCCAAACCCTGCATCTTCCTCCTGATGGGCAAGTCACTTCATCTTTCTCAGCCTGATTTCCCTCTGCTCACCTCCCGGGTTGTCGGTTACAAGCATCAAAAAGGCAAGGTGGGGGGAATTACTGGCAGTCCAGTGGTTAGGACCCCGAGCTTCCACTGCAGGGGCCATGGGTTCAATCCCTGGAAAGAGCCATCCTACAGCATAACTATCATGAAATATGCCACAATGGTGGAACCCACCACAAGGCCTAGGGCCATTGAGAAGCAGGATTCCTAGACTCAACTTCAAACCTCCATCTTATAGATGGGAAACTGGGGCCTAGAAGTGATGTGGCCAAGGTGAAACAGTGAGCTGAGGCAGATTTGAGACTAGAACTGGGATCCTAACAAAGACCAGCATTTGACTAACATGGCAAAGGAGCACTACAGAGCTCCTGGCAGGACAGGAACACTGCCGGGGCCTGCCTGCCTGCCCTAAGGGTGTGCCAGGTCACTGTGGAGTCCAAACAAGGGAGAACAGATACTGTAGATTCTGTGAATAGGTCTCTGACACAAGCTCTGTGCAAAGATGGTCAGAATTACGATACCAACTACTGACAGACTCTATGCATCTCAGGCAGATCTCGTTAGGTCTTTGTGAAGCAGGTAATACCTGCCCTAAGGTTCAGAGAGTTCAAGAAGCTTGCCCAAGGTCACAGAGCTAGACACAGGTGATCTGGGACCTCAATCCAGACACGGTGCAATTATTCAGAAGCAAGAGTGCTAGAGGGAAGGGCCATTCAGGATACCACATTTGAAGAGACTATCTCCAAAGAACATCTAGCATACTTAAACCTGATTCTATGATTACTAAGCTAAGTGGTTAAAAAATGTGGCTTTCAAGGTGGTCGGACCCATCAATACGCCATGTGAGTCTGGTCTTGTTCCTTAGTCTCTTTTCACCATTTCCACCTCTACCTCCTGATTCAAGCCACTCTTCTTCCTCACTTGAATGCTGCGCCAGCCTCTTCGCTGGGTTCCCCTGTGGAATTCAGAACTTGTGGAGCTCATCCCTGCTCCTGATCTTTTCCTGGGCTCTCATTCAGCCAAAGTCGAGTCCTCATCACGGCCTGTGATACGCTGTGAGACTGGCCCCTGGCTACTCTGCCCCCTCAATTCCACCCACTCTCCCCTCTCCCCTCTGACCACTCTTCGTCTTGCTGTATTCTCTCCAGCTGCACTGGCCTTCTCTTTCATCCTTGAGCCTGGCCAGCACACTCCCTTCTGAGTCCATCCCTCTGCTTATAACACACTCTCTAAAGGAACCCACATTAACCACCAACTTACCTTCTTCAAATATTGGCTCAAATATTACCTTTCAGTGATGCCTTCCCTAGGCACTCTTTTAAAACTGCAGCCTTATCTCCTTTGCTAGGCATGCCTTGTACCTCAATGTACTTTATTTTCTTCATAGCACTTAGTCTCAACTGATATATGTTACATATGTATATAATTGGGGCTTCCCAGTTGGCTGAGAGGAAAAGGCACTGGCGACACACTCCAGTACTGTTGCCTGGCAAACCCCATGGACGGAGGAGCCTGGTGGGCTGCAGTCCATGGGGTCGCTAAGAGTCGGACACGACTGAGTGACTTCACTTTCACGCATTGGAGAAGGAAATGGCAACCCACTCCAGTGTTCTTGCCTGGAGAATCCCAGGGGTGGGGGAGCCTGGTGGGCTGCCGTCTATGGGGTCGCAGAGTCGGACACAACTGAAGCAACTTAGCAGCAGCAGCAGGTGGCTGAGAAGTAAAGAATCTGCCTGCCAATGCAGGAGATCTGGGTTGGATCCCTGGGTTGAGAAGACACCCTGGAGAAGGAAATGGCAACCCACTCCAGTATTCTTGCTTGGGAAATGCCATGGACAGAGGAGCCTGGAGGGTTACAGTCCACGGAGTCGCAAAGAGTTGGACACAGCTTAGAGACTAAACAACAACAATTACATGTTGTCTGTTTCTCCCCATTAGAATATGAGCTCCCGACATAGAAACGTAATTTTATTTAATGCTATACCACTAGTGCCTAGGACAGCCTGACACACAACAGGAGCTCAATTAATACTATCTAAATCAATGCATAAATAATTAGATAAAGGGCAATTCCCATTACTATTATTTTGGTTTGATAAGTGTCTGTTTCTTCAGAAATTTAGTGGGCTTCTTTGTCATTACATACCTGCTATGCCTAAGGCCTCTGCTCCATGTCAATTTAACAAGTATTGACAAGACGTGGAACTCTACTCTCAGGAAACTCCTAAACCTAATGGAAACTCCTATGGTAGTGTCAGAAATGTCTTGATAGTAATTTAAACTCTATCAGTGTGATTAACCTACCCGAGCTCTCCTGTACTATACTAATAAAAAAGGCTTAGCCCCTCTTCCTGCAGATATTTGAAACCAGTGATCATGGTCTCCTGGGTCTTCTTGTCCCCAGGCTAAACAAAAAAACCCACTGGGACTGTCTGACTCAGATCTGCCAACTGGGAACAGGGAAGACAGACTGTCAGCCAGGGAGACAGAAGAGAAGCGGATCCAGGAGCAGACTGACTCCTTCAAAGAAAAGAGAGGGAGTCCTTGGGGAGGACTCCATGGGATTAGGTTGGGGGTGGGGAGAGAGCCCGGCTAATTAAGGCAGTAGGAGATTATGTTTCCCTAGAAGAGCAGCTCACTGGGAATTACCCCTAAATCTATCCATGGTAAACCCAGACAAAATGATGGCTGCTGAAAGAAAGCCCTGTGATGGAAGGCTGAGGGCACTGGAAAAAACCAGGAAGGATGCTCAAGCCTCTAGCCTCAGGACAGATACCTGCTGGGGAAGGGACAACTGACAACTGCACCTTCTGGTAGCCCACACAAAAACCGAGAAAGCCCTGCAGGTTCCACTGAAGGCCCCTGAAAAAACCTGGGGTGATTTTCTACCAGAAGCTGAAGGGCTCTGTGGGGCTACTGCGGAAATCAATCCTAGGAAGCCTGGAAAACCCTATGATGGTGATGGAGTTTTAAGGGCAACTTCAAATGTACCTCCAGAAGAACCGAGTATTTTGAGGGGGAGCCCCTGAGACACTTCTACCTCACTTCGGGACCTGAATGAGATTACTGAAAATTTCCACGTTTGGGGTTTCTAATGGGGTTTCCCCAAGAAAACCGCAGAATTGCCAACAGCTGCTGAGATCTGCAAAGGTCGCTGAGGTGCTTCAGCAAAGCATACATCAGTGCCAATGAAGCCAGAACAGTCAAGAAGAAACCTACAGAAACTAGAAGACCACAGAGCCATGCAGCCTGGGGAAAGGCCAAATGATGTTTTCTTCCCCCACCCCCCAAAAACTGTTCAACAATGGTGTTTCCATCAAGCTAAGGGGTTTCCCAGGGACAGTGATCCCAAAATGGCCTGGCCCACCTGGGTCCTACCACCCAACTGCCCACATTCCCATTGGAAAGCCCCAGAAACATTCAATCTCTGCTATTCTGGTTGAGTATCTCAAGGGCTGGCTTTGTCTCTGAAGAAACTCTGGGGTCAAAGTTCAGTTTTTGGAGGCAGGTAGCCCACTCATTAAAAGAAGTGCCTCCACCATACAATTAAGGCCCAGGAGAGCCTTTGTTCTACATCATTTACTAGAGTCAAGCTATGGCAGGTGGCTATCATTAGTTCACTTTACAGGTGGGAGAGATGAATGGACAAGAGAGACAAACAGGTTCAGCATCTCGCCAGGGGACTCTAGGTAGGCAGTGGTGTGGCTATATAGATGAGGAATTCCAGTCCTTGGGGCATCACCCACAATTAAGCAGACATACTCGGAGTAGGCCATCTTCTCCCTTTATGCACATAATTCTTACCTGCCGGGAGGGCCAGAGACGGTTTTAACAAAAAATTAACAAGAAGCCCACTCTCACTGGGCAAAATCCTGATACTGACTTGAGTTTTACCAGTGACAGAATCCAGAAGCTGCATACATGCCTCTGGCAGCCTGCTACTGCCAACACAGGTGCTGTTCTTCCTGCAGTTCCTGAACAAGGCCAGCATCACAGACTCAAGTGAACACCTCCACAGGCATGTTTTGCTTGGCCCAACAGCGTCTCTGGCTCACATTATTACTCCTAAGACAATGTGATATGGAGGGGAAGAGATTATAGGCTTTGGAATTAGGCCCACCTGGGGTAAATTCTCACTCAGTCACCTAACTGGCTGAGGAATACTTGGGGCCAGTCATTTAAGCTACCAGGAGCTTCATATATAAACTGAGAATAAACCTACCTATCTTAGAAAGTAATTGTGTGGAGTATATGAAATAGCATGTTATTTCCATGAGATAAAGTACCATATCTGGCTTATAGCCAATACCTAGCACATGCCTGCCTCACAGAAGATGCTCAGTGAATTTTGGCTGCATAAGTAAAAGACCTAATACAATGCCTCATGCATAAGATATACTCCATAAAAGCACATTTCCTTTTCCTTTCCTGCAAGGATGCTAAATTTAGAGCATATCCCAGAGTGGAATGGCCCATAATTCTTACATTCATGGATTCCCCAGGCACAGCCTCCAGGAAGGTATGAGATGCCCCTGCAGCAGCCAGTGTGCAGCTCAAATAGATGGTCCCTGAGAGGAAGTGGGCGGGTACCTTCTACCCAAAGGATCCCAATGTCACATGTTCTCTATCTCTTGGCCTTGGGAAGAACACGTGCCCAGAAATGGTTCTGACATAACTGGCTCTTCTGCACATATCCTCTCTGTCCACCAAGAGGAAGTAACATATGGTATGCAGTCCAACGGGCTCTGGTAACTCTTGGGCAAAGAGACAGCAGAAGATGGAATGTCAATCCAGTGGTGACCTAATGATCTTGCCCAGTGTTGCTGTGTCAAAGACCTCTTTCCACACGTAACACTGGGTGACAACAACTCTCTAGTCCAGGTGGCACTCTTAGACACTGGCTGCCAGGCCAGGAACCTCTCCCACGTTGCCTTTTGTTAACAGTTGGCCACAACCCACATGGTATTAGGACCACCAGCCAGATAACAGTGAGGGGCAAACGGCCCAAGTCTCTACTTAGGCCTCAGAGGGTGTGTCGGAAACGCTGGAATCCTGTCCCTCCTGTAGTAAGTTAAACAAATATTTGCCCCTAAAGAAAATCAAAGCAGGCGGGAATAAGAGAGGTCATCACACAAACCAACAGGAACTATTTAATCATTTATTCCCCCAGGGAGTTCATTTACTGAAAGGCTTTCAAGTCGGGTCAGTCTTAGCCAAAGAAAGCCCTCCACCTTTACCTTCCTAGCCCCACCCCGGTCATCTGACCTCTACTCTGCTTTTTATAAGAACTGGCAGTGGGAAGAGTTGATGAAGTTGCAAAGAAATGGGAAATAAGACAGGGGGTGGTGTACCTGGAGGTCCCTTGCTCAGTGGTAAACTGAAGTGGCTGCCACACCCTAGGCCCAGCCTCTGGATAATTGCATTCTTAACATTCCTGAGTCCATGGTGCGTGGCCCTTTCCACCTCAGCTCCTTCAATAGATGACTTATTTTCCACAGCCTGCTCAATTTCTGAAGGACAGAATGAATACCTCTCATAAGCCCTACACCTCCCTGAGGCAGGGAGATAAGCGAGGAGATATGACTGAGTTCACTGCAAAACAGCAAAAGCTGCTGACAGTGACCACAGGTAAAGAATCCCTCCACACCAGCTCATCCTGACTTGGTGATATCAGGGCAAGGGAATTCTCTTCCCTGGCAAAGGAATGTGGCACGACTCGGGTTCAGAAAGTGTACCTGGATCTGACAATAACTACTAGAGCAAACTTCCTGTTGCTATGCTCACATCAGCTCCAAGATTTACAAGGACTGCAAGGCAAGGAGGGTTGGCCACATTTTTTTAGTGGAAGAACCTGAGGCTCAAGGTAAACTGGCCTGTCCAAGGTCACACACCTAGTTAAGTGGCGGGGCTGGGACTCACCCGTGTCAATTTGTTTCTGAAGTCTGTCACTGAATCTCAATGTCCCAAGGAGCCCCAAAGACCAGGTTCTTGCATTGCCAGCAAACAGTGCTCAGTGAAGAGGCCCCAGGGCCATGGCAGAAAAGTGACAAGCATAACAGCTGGAGCTCCCCAACCAACCCAGGCAGTGAGGTGCAAAGTCCCTGGGCTTATGCGTGACACAGCAAGTGCTCCGCAAACTGGCCAACCACACAGAAAAGTCACATCTTTAGAGCCAATAAACATGGGGCATAGCACAAACATAACTGGCCCACTGGCGCAGCTTACAACCTAAAATCAGACAATCCTCAGCCATCCAAGCCAGAGGGATGCAAAGCCAGGCCATGCAAACTCTGAAATAAAGGGAACCTGATTTTGAGGAGGGGAGCCCAGGACAGGATTGACATCTCAATGGAGTAAGACTGAAGGGGCTGGTGGGTCACTGATATTCACTATCTTCTCCAGGCATTCCACTCATCATCCCCTTAACGTTGTGAGCCATTATGTCAAGGTGAGGAGTAACCTGTTACCTTTGCATTCTCAAAGGTTTGGGGCCAAATGAACACACAGGCTATGTTATCTTCTGCAGAGAAACTGGAACACAAATATGACAGAGTAGGGTCACAAGGAAGACAGAATGAAGATGTCTGGTCCTCACAGAACTAGGTTATCTGTATTTCAGAAGTTAACCTCTGTGATACAATGAGGCCAATTATGTCTCCTTAACAAACAATAATAATCACCCAGCACAACAGACACAGGGGAAAGGTTGTTGGGGATTTGACCAGAAGCCAAGGAAAATGAATATGTAAGGGGCGTGGTTCTTACCCAGCCGCCGTTCTCCTGGATCCAAGGCTCTAGGTGGTCATTCAGGTAAGTGGCCATCCAAGTTGAGATCCGATTCACCAATACCTGCATCTCCTTGTCTACGCTTTCCACGCACAGTGCCCCACCGAAGGAGAAAAAGGCCACAATGCGACCCCAGTTCACCCCGTCCCGGAAGAGTTCATTCACTACCTGTTCAAAGCTCTGATATGCTGTCCCTGGGGTGATGTGGAGCTGGGATGTCAGGTCGCTGAATGCCCGTCGGTACCTCAGTTCAAACTCATCGCCTGCCTCCCTCAGGGCTTGCTTCACCGCTGCCATGGGGATCACTTCCCGGGCATCCAAGCTTCTGCTGTGGCCAGTGGCTCCATTCACCGCAGGGCTATCCGCCAGGTGCCAGGATGGGTTGCCATTGATGGCACTGGAGGTTTCCATATCTGATTCTGTCCCTTCTGGGGCCTCAGTTCTGTTCTCCTCCACATCACTAAACTGACTCCAGCTGTATCCTTTCTGGGAAAGCTTGTAAGAGAGAAAGTCAACCACCAGCTCCCGGTTACTCTGAGACATTTTTATAATAAGGATGGGCTCCACCAGTCCATTGTCCAAAACACCTGCTCACTCACTGGGTCTGGTCTCTGCTTAGTGGTTCTCTTCGAAGATCCAAAGCCAAGACAAGGTTCTGAAGGGAGAGAAAGAGCTTCAGGGGGAAAAAATGAATATGCAAGCCATTTACCTACAACATCCCATTCCCCACTCCAGGTACTTGAACTGGGTTCTTTGCCGCTCTTATGAAGATCTGGGTCTAGCTTCCCAGGTACTTCGATGAAGTCAATTTGAAAGCACCAGTGGGCTCTGAATCATCACACCGGCCTTTTTTTTTTCCCTCCCCTTTTATCCCAGCCACCCCCTTTTCTCTGAAATGTCTTCCTCGAAAAGTCACCCCCATGGGCAGTCTGCCCCCCACCCCCATACCCCCTCACCACCTACATTCAAATCCGTCTCAGGCGACGGCAGGCAGGTGCAGCCCCCGGAAGATCTTTTGTATCATAGGTGGGAGAGGAGGTGGCAGCGGGGATGCCGGTAAGTCAACCGGCCTCGCGGCGGTGGCTGGCAAAAAAAGCAGCTCCGGCTGGAGGGATCATGCGACCCGGCGGACTGAGAGCTCAGGAGGCGACACAGGAATTACGAAGCTCAAGAACCGGCCCCCTCGCTTGCTTCCTCCTCCATCGCCCCGATCGAGGGCGGCCGCTTAGCAGCCGCGGCCTCCTGCCACCCGGGAGCCCAGCCCCCTCGCTCTTGCACGCCCCTTGGCTCTCCGCCTCCTACTGGGAGCTAGGAGAACTCTCTCGGAGGTGGCTGGTGTGAGGTTTAGTTTTTGTTTTTTTCTATTTCAGTATCAGCCCTGGGTGAGGCTTCCGAAGAAACCCTGAAGGGACTTCTCGATGGGGCTCAAGGTTTCGATGAGAAACAGAGGGAGGGGAACACTGCCTTGGATCTGCGGTCTGAGTTTGGAAAGGCCATCCCCGGATCTTTCTGGGAGGCTGAAAGCCGGAGACCCCCCAGAAACGCCGCTGGCTTTCTTTGAATTCCCCAAAGGCCCTGGTCGTGGCGGTGGCGGTGGGGGATTGCCGGGTCCTCCATTCCCCGCACGGACACAATGGCCGCCGGCGCCCTGCACAAAGACCCGGCGAGGGTGAGGCGCCGAGCCTCTCCACCGGTCAGAGACAAGGGTCGAGGCCTGCTCGAGAGCCCCCACAGCTGAGACTACGTTTTCCTGGGGACAAGCCCAGGTCGGCTTCTTGGCACCCCCGGGAGGGCTTAGGGGCCCGGGGTTGCACCTCTCTAGAGCCCGGGGTGGGTGGGCTGCGGCCTCGCGGCTTCCTCCGCGCGCTAGGCCGGGTACCCGCCTGGCCACCGCCCCGTTGCTAGGCAACCGCTCTCCCTCAGGGGCGCCCCCTAGACCTTTCTGGGAGGTGGGGTCTCGCCCCCGGCGGCCCGCCCCAGCGTAGCCAATCAGTGAGCCCAGGTAGCACGGAAGCAGAACGGCGAGGGCTCCCATTGGGCGCAGCGCCTGCCACGCACGGGAGAGGCGGCGCTCTCACCTGCGAGCCCCGCGAGCCGTGGGGGGCCACATACCCCCTTCATCGGCCAGGTCGTTTCCGGGCGCGAGTGCTCTTCGCGGCCAAGTTCCGCGCTGCGGACCGGGGCCGGCCTACCTGGCTGACGGCTCGCGCTGTCTCTTCCGAACGAGCCGGCCTCAGTTTCCCTGAAGAGACCGGGGGAACTTGCAAGCTCAGTCACTTCCGGTGCCGCGGCAGCGCGCGCGAGCCCGAGACGCAGAGGGAGTGCGCGCCTGGAGGACTGGCGTCAAGAACTGGGCGAGAGCGCCCCCTGGCGATAGATCTGAGGATTCCGGACACACAAGGGAAACATTCACATTTCCATTCATTCCTTTGGTCAGTTTAATCCACCGATCAGTTTGTATATCGAAAAACCGTTGCCTTGTGGCTAAGAACCTTGTGTTTGGGATTCTAGTCTTGCCGATTTGGCAAGTTACTCAACTGCTGCGCTCCTCAATTATCCTTAACTCTAAAAATAGAGTAAAAACCAGCCTCCCTCCTTGAGTTATTGTGGTGATTTTAGAGTTATTTGTGAAGTCCATAGTCTTTGCTGCATAAATACATTCGGCAAATATTTATTGTTTGGGTTGCTGAAAATAGACTTAGGAACAAGACAAGACATGACCCATGCTTTCATAGAGACTAAAACCCTTGAGATGGAGAGAGATAGTAAATAACTGAGCCGGGCTCCTCCGTTCGTGGGATTTTCCAGGTAAGAGTATTGGAGTGGGGTGCTATTGCCTTCTCCGACTGGGAAAACAAGGTAATTTCAAATAGTGACTATGGCTCTGAAGAAAACAAATCAGGGTATTTTCATAAGGAGGTTGAAGGAATAGGTGGTCCATTAAAATGGGTGCCCTCTCTGCCCAGTGAGGGAAACACATTTTTTTAAACTGTTTTTTTTTTAATTGTTTGTGTAGGGTGCCAGAGATGGCCTCTTTGAAGAAATGACATAGAACCCAAGACCAGAAGTGTAAGAATATGCCAACCCGTTGAAAGAGTGTAGAGAACATCAGCCTTAGCAGAGGAAATGGCTTGTACAATGTGTCCTGAGGCAGGAAGCTTCTGGCATGTCCCAGAAACTGAAGGAAAAGCACTGTGACTGAGGGAGGGCAAATACTATGTGAGAGGATGTTGAGAAGTTGACCGTGGGAATGAGATGGAATTGATTCTAAAGGGAATGAGTTGGAATTGATTCTAAACATTGAAAAGTTTTATTTTGTGGTAATTTAGTTGATTAAAAATAGAATATTAAAAATATAAAGTTTAAAAATAAAATAAAATTAAAAAAAATATATACCAAAGAGCATAGAAAGTCCTCTTCCCACTCCTGCTTTCTAATCTCTGATTTCCCTCACAGAGATCATCACAATTAATTAATTAATTTTTCTGCTGACTGGGTGACATGTGGGATCTTAGTTCCCCAACCAGGGATTGAACCCATGCTCCGTGCAATGGGAGCACAGAGTCTTAACCACTGGACCATCAGGCAAGTCTCAGAGATCATCACTCTCAAGCCTTTCTTCTGGAGTCTTTCAGAGACGGTCACTGTATTCACAAGCAAATGTATACGTAAAAATGTTTTACACAACTGGTAACTTGCTATAAACACTTCTACATCTTGCTTTTTTTTTTGCTGAGTGCTGTTTTCAGTCTACCCTGATTTTTTGTTTTATTTTTTAAATATTTAAGTATAATTGATTTACTATGTTGTGTTAATTTCAGATGTACAGCAAAAAAAAAAGTCAGTTATACATATATCCATTCTTTTTTGGATTCTTTTCCCATATAACTCTCCCTTAATTTTTTAAATTAACACACAACTTCATAAAAATATGGGCTTCCCTGGTGACTCAGACGGTAAAGAATCCACCTGCAATGCAGAAGATCCAGGTTCGATCTCTGGGTAGGGAAGAGTCCCTGGGGAAAGGAATGGCTACTGACTCCAATATTCTTGCCTGGAGAAGTCCATGGACAGTGGGCTACAGTCCATGGGGTCGTGAAGAGTCGGACACAACTGAGTGACTAACACTTTATAAAGATATGCCGTAATGTACTTGCCCAATCCCCTATTTAGGGACAATTAGGTAGTTTCCAGTCTTATCTTATTATAAATAAAGGTATAACTTGTTCATTGGTTATTTTGCATATGTGGGAGTTTATCTGTTAAGTAAATTCCTGGAAGTGGAATTGCCGGTAACTGAATATATGAATTTGGTTTGGTTTTGTTTTAATGGATATTGGCAATGTGCTCTACATAGCAGCTGCACCAGTTTGTCCCCAGCATTAAAGCATGAGACTGATTGTTGCCTCACATCCTGAGCTACACAGAGTGTTATCAAACTTTTTTATCTTCGCCAATCTGATAGGTAAAAACTGAGAGGCACTTTTATTTTTCATTTCTTTTTATTGAGTGAAGTTGAGCAATTTTTCATATTTATATGAGTCTTTTTGGGGGGTGAGGTTTTGTTCTGATGAATTCTCTGTTTATTTTGCTCGCCCTTTTTTTTCAGTTGGTCTTTCTGTTGAACTTTTTTCTCATTGATTTGTAGAATGTTTATCCTTTTTTTTTTCTCCCCTACATATAAGTTATCAATAGTTTCCCAACATATTATTTATTACCATAGGAAAACTTTTATTTTCTATATAATTAAATGTATGAGTCTTTTCCTTTGTGGTTTCCAGGTTCTATGTCATTCTTATGAAGACTTTTTCCAGCTTGATACTCTAAAAATAATTCTCTGTTTTCTTCTACTTGGTTTCATATTTTACATTTCAATCTTTGTTCCATCATAAATTCCCTTCAGTGTAAGATGTGAGGCAGGAATCCATAAATTTTTTTCCAAATAACTACCCAGTTACCCCAGTATCATTATCTTTTCCCAACTCACCTGAAATATCTCATTACCATCGTCTATATTCCCAAGTGTATTTGTGTCAATTTCTGAACTTTTCATTATGTTCCAGGGAAAGGTTTTAAACTGGCACAGGACATGATCTGATTTCCTTTATTAAAACTTGTGGTGTCACAATCATTTCAACGTGGAAACTTTTGTTCTGAAGGTCTACGATGGGCTTTGGGAGCCCAGCAGAGGGCAGAGTAGCTGAGGGGCATTTTAGGTGGAAGGTGCTGCCTGAGTAGAGGTGTGGAGTTAACAAGAGGATGCAGATGTGTCTTAGAAATAAACCAAGATGACTGAGAGGAAGTGGTGGCAGAGGAAACAATGCAAATGTGTTTCCGAGGGTGCTGGACACTAAATAGGCACTGGAGGAGCCAGCCATCCTTTTTGAACAGAAAGGACATGAAGAGATTTATATTTGGGGAAGATAGAGCATTTGGGGAAGGGAACTTTGCAAGATTTATTAAGATCCTTAAAAATGGTTCTGGAGGGACTTCGCTGGTGGTCCAGTAGTTAAGACTCCACACTTCCAATGTAGGGGGCGAGGGTTCAATACTTGGTCAGGGAACAAGAAACTAAGATCCCACACGCTGCATGACATGATCAAAAAAAAAAAAAAAAGACTCTGGAAAGATCATTGAAAAATAATCTTTGATTGGAATTGAATTTAAGAAAAAACATGAAGTGCAACCAAAGTTTATCCACGGAAATGTTTATACAAGGTTATTTATAACACAGGATAGAAAAAACTGAGAAGTTCAGTAAAAAGAGTGATGCTTTAAATAGATTAAGTTCACACCATACTTCATGATGTGGAAAAATATTCAAACCATAGAAGTTTGAAAAAAGGTTACAAAGCTATTCTGAGAATTATTCTAATTTATTTAAAAATGTACATTACATGCAACGTTTAGTAGAAAAGATTATACCAGGATGCAAAAAGGTGGTTATTGCTACATAGTCAAATTATGGATGATTTGATTTTCTTTTTTATACTTTTTGTATTATCTAAACATGACTATATTTTGTAAAGTTGAGAAATACTGTTTATAAAAACATGTTTGCTGAGATTTAGATGATGAGATACTTATGGTATAATGTTAAATGAAGATAAAGATACACAAAATTAGATTTGTGACATCTCAACTCTAAATACCATACATAAGAAAAAAGGCTGGGAAGTCAATATGCTAAAGACGAAAGAAAAATGGAGAAAGCCCTTGTGCAGACACTAAAGAGGAACAGAAACGAGTGGCCAATAAACCACAGAGACTGAGGTAGATGCTCAACCCCAATAGTTATCAGGGAAAATGCAGATGAAAACCTCAGTGAGATACCATTTCACATTCATCAGATTGGCAAATCTGAAATTCCATCAGATTGGCAAATGAGAAAATCTGTCTTCTTTTTGGTCTATGATTGTTCAGATCAGATCAGATCAGTCGCTCAGTCGTGTCCGACTCTTTGCGACCCCATGAATCACAGCATGCCAGGCCTCCCTGTCCATCACCAACTCCCGGAGTTCACTGAGACTCATGTCCATCGAGTCAGTGATGCCATCCAGCCATCTCATCCTCTGTCGTCCCCTTCTCCTCCTGCCCCCAATCCCTCCCAGCATCAGAGTCTTTTCCAATGAGTCAACTCTTCGCATGAGGAGGCCAAAGTACTGGAGTTTCAGCTTCAGCATCATTCCTTCCAAAGAAATCCCAGGGCTGATGGTCCTTCAGAATGGACTGGTTGGATCTCCTTGCAGTCCAAGGGACTCTCAAGAGTCTTCTCCAACACCAGTTCTTATTTTTGGTGTTTTCATGAAAGTCAGTGAGTTCAAGTCCTTCTACTCTGCCATCTTGTTTCCTCCCTCCAGATTATTTTAATGATGTCCTAAATTTTGGTAAATATCTTGCCTTTGACTGACTTCTAGAGCTCCTTTCAATCGACTCTCAGAAAGCAAACCATCAATCCAGTGCAGGAACTGGAGGGAATGGTGCTGCCTGCTTGCCAGCATCTCCCTCACCTTGGCAGAGGAAAATTGGATAAAACCAAGTATGGTTCAGGAATATGGAAGGAATATGGTTCAGGAATATTCTTGAATATTCCATTCAAGAATATGGAATAGGGACTTCCCTGGTGGTCCAGTGGTAAAGAATCCGCCTGCCAATGCAGGGGACATCAGTTTGATCCCTGGTCTGGGAAGATTCCACATGCCATGGGGCAGCTATGCCTGTGTGCCACAACTAGTGAAGCCGGTGTGCCTAGAACCTGTATTCTGCAACAAGAGAAGCCACCACAATGAGAAGCCCATGCACCTCTACTAGAGAGTAGCCCCTGCTTGCTCCAACTAGAGAAAGGCTGCACAGCAACAAAGACCCAGTACAGTCAAAAATAAATAAAAAAGTAATCTAAAAAAAAAAGAATACAGAATAACTTTGGAAAAAAAATTATTGTTACAGAGTAGAATTGAAGATGCCCACAACCTATGACCCAGCAATTCTATTTTTTTATATATGTTCTAAAATAACTCTTAACACTTGTGTGACATGCAGGTATAAGGATGTTTCTAGCAGTACTACTTGTTATAGCAAAAATATGGAAACTATCCAGTTGTTCATTATAGCAGACAATTAACCAAATAGTAGTATGTTTATGGGCTTCCCAGGTGGTGCTAGTGGTAAAGAACCTGCCTGCCAGTGCAGGAGACATAAGAGATGCATGCTGCTGCTGCTGCTAAGTCGCTTCAGTCGTGTCCAACTCTGGGTGACCCCATAGACGGCAGCCCACAAGGCTCCCCAGTCCCTGGGATTCTCCAGGCAAGAACACTGGAGTGGGTTGCCATTTCCTCCTCCAATGCATGAAAGTGAAAAGTAAAAGTGAAGTCGCTCAGTCCTGTCGGACTCTGTGCGACCCCATAGACGGCAGCCCACCAGGCTCCTCCATCCATGGGATTTTCCAGGCAAGAGTACTGGAGTGGGGTGCCATTGCCTTCTCTGAAGAGATGCATAAGCATATATAATTTTTGTAATTTAGAAAGTTTTTTTAAAAATAGAAAAAGTCTCCAATATTAAAGCCTTGACCTAGGCCAGGGTCCACTGCAAATGCACAGGATGGAATTTCAAGTGATTTCCCTTTTCCAACTTCGAGAAGAATACAAAAGTGAAAGTGAAGTGAAAGTCGCTCAGTTTTATCCAACTCTTTGCGACCTCATGGACTATCCAGGCCAGAATACTGGAGTGGGTAGCCTTTCCCTTCTTCAGGGGATCTTTTCAACCCAGGGATCGAACCCAGGTCTCCCACATCGCAGGCAGATTCTTTACCAGCTGAGCCACAAGGGAAGTGAAGAATACAAAGGCACCACTCATTTTCCTCTGTCTCTGAATTTGCCTAGTCTGGAAATTTCATATGGATGGAATTATATAGTATTTGTCCTTTTGAGTCTGGCTTCTTTTATTTAGTATAATGTTTCTGGCTCATCTATTTTGTTGTATATATCAGTATTTTATTCCTTTTATTAAAGAATACTATGCCACTTTATGGATTTACCACATTTTATTTATCCATTCATCAGTTGATGGATGCTTGGTTGTTTCCTATAGTTCATCGCTTTTAATTACTGTGTGCTAATTTATTTGCTGTGTGCCAAGGTGTCATCCCTTGTGGCTCAGATGGTAAATCCCCATGCAATGTGGGAGATCCAGGTTCGATCCCTGGGTAGGGAAGATCCCCTGGAGAAGGGAATGGCTACCCACTCCAGTATTCTTGACTGGAAAATTCCATGGACAGAGGAGCCTGGTGGGCTACAATCCATGGGATCGCAAAGAGTCATACTCGATCGAGTGACTAACGCACAAAGTGTCTTCATGGATCACAGCCTTGTCATGGTGAAGGGGCTTGTGTAACTCGAAGTTATAATCCATGGTGTGCAGGGCCACCCAAGATGGGCTGACTCAACAGACATGAATTTGAGCAAACTCCAGGAGACAGTGGAGGATAGAGGCGCCTGGTGGACTACAGTCCATGGGGTTGAAGAGTCAGACACAACTTAGCAGCTGAACAATAACAAGGTGTCTGTAATTCTTCCTCCAGAATGGATTCCACATCAGCCAGGAAGAGACCAGGACACCCACAGAGCTCCCTGTGTTTGGTTAACTGTAGAAGACAGATCCTTTAATGACTGTCACCAATGGCTCACACTTGCAAACTTCTCCAGGATGTGTCACTGGGCGATCACAACCAACTTGCCTAGAGGTGTCTGAGGGTTATGCCGCCACCTAGAGCCAATGACTAGCTGTTGTCTATTCTCCTTGAAGTAGGTGGTCTCCACTGAGCTGAAAGGCAGGTCTGGATTTCTGGTCTGGTGACCACCGGTTGGATGGTGGAGGGAGTGACAGACATGGAATGAAGAAGATTTGGAAGGGGTAGGAGTAAAAGTTGGGTCTTTCCTTCTCACTTTTTAAATACAGAGCTTGGCTTCCTGCACTTCTTCTTTGCAGACATCTTTCCTCTTCCATTATAAGAAATAATAAACTCAAAGTACACAAATATTAATAATACACAGATATATTCTTTTTAAAAAATTAAAGATAAATCTCCAATTATTGTTTCTATCCATGTGTCCTGTTTAGTTCCTTCCCTCTGAAGTTCCCACTCTCTGAGTCTCAATTTCCTCAATCTATAAAATGGAAATACAACATTACTTACATTACAGGGTTATTGTTAGGATGAAATGAGTTATGCGCAAAGTACTTCAAAGAGTGCTTGGTATGTGGTAAGTGCCAGGTAAGTGCTAGCTGTTATTACTTCTTCACACCTGTGGGAAAAGTGTTGCACTGTTTTGCATATTAAAAAAAATAATGATCAATTATACTTCAATAAAAAAAATACTTAAGGTCCAGAAAAAAAAAACATAATGGTTTCATAATGAAAAAACAAACCCACAATCAGCACTTTGTGTTTTAACTCAATAATGTGCTTCAAAGATAGCTCCCTATCGGTCCAGATCTATCGAACTCTTTTTGAACTGATGCTTAGTGTTCCATCTTATAGACAGTTTTCTGAAATAGCCCCCCTACTAATGGACAATTAGGGAGTTTCCAGTTTCTCACAACTACAATGCAACAGCCTACTAATTGATATCCCTATTTCCACTCTCGTTCCCCATCCCCCTGTTTTCAGCATAGAAGCCAGAGTTATCCCATTAGAAGTAGAGAGTAAATCAATGCTCAAAACCCTCCCAGGACTCCCACCTTATTCAGAGTAAAAATGAATTTCTTTACTAAGGCCCACTTGATCTACATCCTGCCTGTGAATATCTCTGGCCTCATTTCCTGAAACTCTCCTCCTTTCTGTTTGATCCAGCCACCCTGTGTGTGTGTTAGTCCCTTAATCCTGTCTGACTCTTTTCGACCCATGGACTGTAGCCTGCCAGGATCCTCTGTCCATGGAATTCTCCAGGCAAGAATACTGGAGTGGATTGCCATTCCCTTCACCACCAACCACCCTGACTTCCTAGCTATTTCTAAAACATTCCTCTCTGCTCATGCCTTTGCACTGTCTGTTACTTCTGCCTAGAACACTCTTCCTTAAGATATCTGCATAACTTACTCCTCCTTCTTCAGGTCTTCATCCAAATGTCCCTGAACTACCCTATTTATATTTACCCCTTTTACATGGATAAGGCTAAAAGAGTCATGACTGAAATTGTGGATCAAGCCAACCAGATGTATCTGTGTTTCTTTCAGGTCTAAAATTCTTTGGTGATTTCAGACCTTGATGTCTCCTATTCATAAATAATGGGAACTTGAGACCCATCATACCATATTAATGGATGCAGAGGGACTCTCTGGGGCCAGGCTTACCTCTTGGTAATTTGGGAGGACTTGGGAAGTTCTTGCACACAGCCTTCTGGCATTGGTTCATTCATTCACTGAGCACTTTCTGCCTAGTAGGCCCTGAACACAGCACAGCTTTGATACCCCTTCTCTTCTAATATAAAACAAGCACATTTACCTTCCCTGCCCATGGCCCTGCATGTACCTGGAGGTCAGTGAACTGCCAAAGCCTAGGCAGGCCCTGTCCTCCCTTTGTCTCTGTCCAGCCCTCTGTTTCTCCTCTTCTTTTCATCCACCCTTAGGGGCCTGGTGAGCAGACAGCTTTGCATTTATCACCTATTATGAGATATCATTTACATTATGAGATCTCATTTATGAGATACTTATTTATTTACCTTGTTTAGTGTCTGTCTTCTCCACTAGTATGTCAGCTCCCTGAAGACAGAGATTTTTGTCTGTCTTTTAACTACTGCATCCCCTCAGCACAGCGACTGACACATAGTAGGCGCTCCGTAAATGTTGCAGAGACTGTGTCTTCATGTGAAAGTTGATAGGTGTGTCTCTTGGAACTAAATCTAGAAATAGAAGTTCTAGGTTGCAGGGCACACATGTTTGACATTTTAAATAGATGTTGCCAAGTTGCCCTTTAAAACAGCTGAACCCATCCATTCGCCCATCTTCTGAGTTACCTTGTAAATTATTGATACCATCACACTTTTAATTTTGGTCAGTCTGATGGGCGAAAGACAATACTTGTTTGTTTCATTAACTTAAAATTAAATTTCAGCATTACTGCTGAGACCAAGCATCTTTTCATGTCTTAATGGCCAGTTTTGTTACTTCTTCTACGAATTGCCTTCCCTCCCACTCCCATGCCTATGGAGCTTTTGTCCTCTTATCACTGATTCTTGCTGCTGCTGCTGCTGCTGCTAAGTCGCTTCAGTTGTGTCCGACTCTGTGCGACCCCATAGACAGCAGCCCACCAGGCTCCCCGGTCCCTGGGATTCTCCAGGCAAGAACACTGGAGTGGGTTGCCATTTCCTTCTTCAATGCATAAAAGCGAAAAGTGAAAGTGAAGTCGCTCAGTCGTGTCCGACTCTTAGCGACCCCGTGGACTGCAGCCTACCAGGCTCCTCTGTCCATGGGATTTTCCAGGCAAGAGTAGTGGAGTGGGGTGCCATTGCCTTCCCCTATCACTGATTCTTAGGAGGGTTTTGTTGTTGTTGTTTGCATTTTGTTAGATGTTTTGGAAATATTTGATTTTGTTGTTGTTTTTTTTTTAAATAATTTTATTATTTATTTATGGCTGTGTTGGGTCTTCATTGCTACTCTCTAGTTGTGGTGCAGGGCTTCTCGCTGTGGTGACTTCTCTGGTTGCAGAACAGCGGCTTTCGAGCTCATGAGCTCAGTGGGGTTTGTTGCCTTGAGGCATGTGGGATCTTAGTTCCTGGACCAGGGATTGAACCGGCGTCCTGTACACTGGCAGGTGGATTCTTAACCACGAGACCAGGAGGGAAGTCCCTGTTTGTTTTGCTCTTGTCAAACAGAATTTTAAAGTTTTGATTTGGTCAGTCTTTTCCTTTATGTCTCAGTTTTTTTCTTTTATCTTACTTTAAAATTTCCTATATGATGTCATATTTTTAGCTGTAAAATTTTTAATTATTTTATATCTTTAGGGTTTTAATTCATCTGAACTTTGTTTTTGTAAATAGTACTGGATAAAAATCTAACATAATATTTTCCCCAAATGAAAAGCAAATGTCCCAAATCCATTATTTGTTCCATTTGATTTGAAATTCTACTCAGCATTTACTAAATTCTGATATCCATGGGTCTGTGTCTGCACTCTTAAATTCTTCTACTGATCTTTTGCTGTTGTTAACAAAATTTCTGTGCCAGTATCCTACTTTAAAAAATTGTGGAAAATTTCAAATGCATATATGTTTGAATATGTATATACGTGGGCTTCCCAGGTGGTGCTAGTGCTAAAGAACTTTCCCACCAATACAGGAAACATAAGAGATGCAACTTTGACCCCTGGGTCAGGAAGATCCCCTGGAGGAGGGCGCGGCAACCCACTCCAGTGTTCTTAACTTGGAAATTCCCATGGAGAGAGGGGCCTGGTGGGCTATAGTTCATTGGGTCGCAAAGAATCAGGCATGAAGTGACTTGGCACGCATGCACGCATGTATATATGTATCATGAACCTGTCAGTCAGGTTTTTTAAAAATGTTTTACTTATTTATTTGGCTGCACTAGGTCTTAGTTGGGGCAAATGGGATCTTTGGTCTTCATTGCAGCATGCGGCATCTTTAGTTGTGGCCTGTGGGATCTAGTTCCCTTACCAGGGATTGAACCGGGATCCCTGCATTGGGAGCATGGAGTCTTCAGCCACTGGACCACTAGGGAAAACCTCCTGTTACTCAGTTTTAACAATTATCAATTTGTGGCTAACCTTGTTTCAGCTATATTCCCATTTTCTCTTCTTGGCATACTCCAGATTATTTTGAAGCAAATTCTAGAGTTATTTCATCCTTACCCTTTCTCTATGTATCTCTAGAAATAAGGAATACTGAAAAACAAAAACAAACCAAAAAACTCTACTCTTGCTGTATTTTGCTTATTTTTTTTTCTGTTTATTTTTTGAAAAAACTAGATCTTTAGTCTTCTTGTTGTCTAGTTGTCCCAGCTGGATTTTGCTGATTGTATCCTCATGGAATCAATGAATGATACTTTAAAAATTATAATTTTGTAATATGTTAATATTTATGAGATCTGGTATGGCAATTCCCCCTATTATTTTTCAAAAGTCAGATGCCAATTCTTCTATTTTTTTCTTCCATGTGAATTTTAAAGTCAATTTGGCAAATTCCATGACAAACATGTATTGGATTTTCATTAGAATTGTATTTAACTTTTAATATGGAGAATTTACAGTATTAGATCGCACCATTCATTAACAACATATATGAAAGCGTGAGTCACCCAGTCACATCTGACTCTTTGTAACCCCATGGACTGTAGCCCACCAGGCTCCTCTGTCCATGGAATTCTCCAGGCAAGAATACTGGAGTAGGCAGACATTCCCTTTTCCAGGAAATCTTTTCAACTCAGGGATCGAACCCAGGTCTCCTGTACTGCAGGCAGATTCTGTATGGTCTGAGTCACCAGGGACACCCAAGCCTTATTTAATTATTTTTATAGTTATTCAACAAAGTTTCAGTTTTAAAATTTCCTGTAAAAGTTTTAGGCTTATTTGTTAAAACTTTTGTAGCTTTTTAAAATTATGAACACTGATCTTTTTTAAAAAATTTATGTATTTTTACTAAGCATAATTTACATATAGTAAAATACACAAATCTTAAAGGTACAACTTACCAAATTTTACCTATTATACATCAGTGTAACCATCAGATCCAGATATGGAACATCTATATCACTCCAGAAAGTTCCTCAGATTTGTGTCCTTTTGAAGAAAAAGTTAGTTTATCCCCATTCCAAACTGAAGATTATACAAAATCCAATATATTAAAAAAAAAGAAATTTGTCAGGTTGAGAAGAGGAGCCCCCCTCCCACCCGCCCCGCTCCCTACTTGTGCAGAACCCTGAGGGGTGTTGGAGGCCAAGTTTGATAATCCATTCTTCTCCACAACCCCCTCAAAACATATTTTAAAAAATATGTGTTTATATTCACATGAATATTTTGAGGGTGCATGGAATTCTAGACCCAAGCTATCCAATACAATATTTAAATGCAAATTAGTTAAGTTTAAATAAAATTAAATGTTCCCTTCTGCAGTTGCCTTTTCCACATTTTGAATGTTCAGTAGCCATGCGGTGTCACTGTGTTGGACCACACGGGGTAGAAGAGTTCCATTACCACAGAAAGTTCTATGGGGCAGCACTGATCCAGAGAGTTCATTAGCTTCGCAAAAGCATCCATGACCAGAAAATGTTGAGACACTAGGTCAAGTCCGTGAAACTTATCTTTAAGGAGCCAGAAATTTCTCTGGAGAGCCCAAAGCTCATGGTTGTGACAGAGGCTATGGTCTGCCATGAGTAATCTTTTTGCTCCAAAAGTCCAGCCCTAAAAGCCGTTAAAATATATCCAGATTTTATGCTTTAGTGACCATCTCCTCCCTTTTTTCTTAGAGAGGGACATCTGAATTCTAATAATATTTGCCATGAGAAAGGTGTTCTTGGCGCCCCAGAGCCTCTGTGCTCAGTGTGAGGCACAGTGTGAAGTCGGAAGGTGTGGCAGTGACATTGTCCTTTGGTGTGTGGTCGTTCTAGGTGGGCGAGGCGCTCCTGGAAAACGCACCGGGCTCTTGTTGCAGACGGAGAATATCCAGGAGGGCGCAGTCGACTTTAAGGAGAAGTAACACGCTGCAACAGAGCGGACCATCCCTCCGCACCTAGGATTCCTGGGCCACTCGGGTAACGTGGCGCCAGAATCTGCCGCAGGCATCTCAGCCTCACAGAATGCTGGGTGGAATAACAGGGGTCCTGGGAGAATCTAGAGCCAAGACCATCCGGCTCAAACCCTTCTTGTCAACACAAATAGGTCCCGAGACCTGAGATTTTGTCAGTGTCACTTGGTTTAGAGCAGGGGTCTCAAAACTCAGTGGGCATCAGTATCACCTGAGGGGCTGATAGAAAACACAGATTGCTGTGCCTACTCTCAGAGTTTCTGATTCAATAAGTCTCACGTGGGACCTAAAATTTACATTTCTAACAAGTTTCCAACTATACTGATCATCTAGTTCTTTGAGAACTACTGGTTTGGAGTAATGCTTCTCAATCCCGGCTGCCTATGAGAATTGCCTGGGCACTTGAAAGTACCACAGACTAAAACAAAATTCCGAGGGGGGTGTGTGTGGGATGAAGGTTGATCTTTTTGTTCTTGTTGCTGCTATTACCTCCTAAGTGATTATTGATGATAAATAGGACTAGATGTTCTTAATGCAAATCCCATCTTCTCCACTCAAAAAAAATGTGATTTTAAACAAGTTTACTCAACTTCTCTAAGCCTTGGTTTTCTCTTCTACAATATGAGGGTAATACAACCAAGGATGTTGGAATTAAAGCAGAAAAGAACAATCCTCTAAAAACCGTGGCTTCAGGCACTAACATCCGGGCGTGGACTTGGATGAAAAGTTTGAGAGACTCCACAGTTGGCAAAGAATCTAAGGGCCAGTCTATGTCGCATTGCAGGGTGCGTGCTAAGTCGCTTCAGTTGTGTCCTACTCTTTGAGACCTATGGACGTTAGCCCGCCAGGCTCCTCTGTCCATGGGATTCTCCAGCAAGTACTGGAGTGTGTTGTCAAGCTCTCTTCAAGAAAGGAAAGGACGTGTCCGACTCTTACTGTAGCCTATCAGGCTCCTCCATCTATGGGATTTTCCAGGCAAGAGTGCTGGAGTGGATTGCCATTTCCTTCTCCTGGGGATCTTCCCGACCCAGGAATCAAACCCGGGTTTCCCGCATTGCGGGCAGACGTTTTACTGTCTGAGCCACCAGGGAAGCCTCTTCAAGAGGATCTTCCCAACCCAGAGATCGAACCCGTATCTCTTCTGTCTCCCGCATCGGCAGGCGGATTTTTAACCACCTATCCCAAATAGTTTGTAGCGGAGCATTCTGGGCTTTGTAGTAACTTCGTTCGTCGAGTTGTTGCAACCGGCTCTCGCAGTTACACTACATTTCCCAGAAGCCTTCGGGGCCGGTTGTTTGCTTGTCCCTCACCCTGACTTCCGGCGTCGCCAGGATCTAAGGGGCCAATCGGAAGGCTGGGATTGCCGGTTCCCGGCACGCTGATTGGTGCGTTTGTGCAGAGTCGGCGTTCAAATTTTTCAACGGTACTGAATGAGTCCCGCGGCGGGTCTTCGCGGCGGTCGGTTGACAGCGCTGGGCTGAGGTGAGCAGTGAGGAGGGAAGAGGAGCAATTGGGGCGCCTGGCGGTCTTCACCCTAATTTCAAGCGACTGGAGGTCTCCGCGTGCAGGGCGCAGCTCCTGGGACGTGTACTGCGGGGGTGCCGCCCTCACCCGCGGTGCAGGAGCGGAGCTTCCGGCCTCCCTTCCCTTCGCTACAGGATTTCCCCGTGAAGTTCGGCGGACCGGGTCTAGCAGGCTGTGTTAGCAGGTAGAGGTGGAGGCCAGCGTGGGAAATGGAGGAATTAGGGCGAGGCTGTGGGCTAAGGGTAATGACAATTATATTATTACCCAGCACACAGGCAATTAGAGCTTACTGGACTCAGCACTGTGTGTTTTTTCATTTAATTTTCTTCCCAAGCCAGTGAAGTCGGTGCTAGTCTTAGCACTCGTTTATAGGAGGGGAAATGAGGCCCGTAATCTAGATAAATTTCTAGAAATGGGTGATACAGTAGCCCGCCCTCAAGACGTGGCGTTTGGTGGAGGAAAACAGGTGTGGCTACGAAACAACTGCATCTCATAACTATTTTGTAAAATAGAAAGGTAAAGGAAGTGAGAACATAATTGAAGGCGTGTAATTCGACTTAACTTTCTGTTGGGGGATTTAAAATTCATTCGGTTTTATCAGCTCTCCCCCTTTGTGTGCATCACGGGGTATTGCCTTTCTGATTTCCTGTCTTAAAACACTTAACAGATTGGAGTGGAAAGAAAAAGTGAACCAGATTATAATATTGTAGGATTGTTTTTCTCCCTGTTTTCTTCATTGCTGCTGCTGCTGCTAAGTCGCTTCAGTCGTGTCCGGCTCTGTGCGACCCCGTAGACGGCAGCCCACCAGGCTCCTTTGTCCACGGGATTCTCCAGGCAAGAATACTGGAGTGGGTTGTCATTTCCTTCCCCGGTTTTCTTCATTAGTGGTTTCTTTTTCTCACAATTTTCTAGTACTTAGGTACCAAGAACTTCCAATCAGTCCTGCTTAGGACAAGATAGCATCTGAGTGCTCTACAGATTTTGCTTTATGATCATCACTTGGAGTTTGCCCTGATTCAGCCTTACCTTGTCTTGATAATCTATGGCCTGTCTTTGAAATTGTCTCATGAGATGTCAAAATTCGAACTATTTGCTGCAATACTAAGAATATTTTTGTGTTGCAGCCTCAGTGTATCACACCCCCTGTCAAGCCACCCCTAAATCAAACTTGAGTCCCTTTGGTTGGTTGTTTTGGTTTTGTACTGTGGGCGTGTCAATTCAGTATTAGGTTGTCACTCTTGGGATCAAAATTATTGTGACTCCTAGCTCACTTAGCTAATTGATCTTTGAGGTTATTTATACTCTGTGCTCAGATTGGTGTAAGATACTGTGTGTGTACAGTCAAAGGGTTTCTGGTATGCTTGAGGACAAAAGTCCGATTCAAGTTGACAAGTGACAATTAGAACAAGACAAGATAGCATCTGCATATTCTAGTTTTTGTATTGTAAGCACCTGGCAGTTTAGAGATAAGGGAGATTGTTGAGGCTTAAAACAGGCAAAGGTAGCTTTGGGGAGCAGGGGGGACGCAAACTGCTCTTGATAGAGTTCGGTTAGGAACCAAGGCAGTCTTGGTGCATGGAAACCACCCATTCAATATCTGTTGAATTGGAAAGGCAAGGAGGTGTTACCTTAAATTGACTACAAAATTTCAGGTATGAAAAACTGAGTATATTGAATTAGATTGATAAATTTGTTTAAATCTTCAAGTCATTTAAATAAAATAGTTATTTTGGCCAGCCTTATGCTTAAGTCTGTGCATTCTGACCTTAATAAAGTTACCTTATCCTGTAGCTGCAATTAAGTTTCAATAGGTGACAAGATTAGTGGAAGGGTCCTTTATTTCTTAGGCACCAGGAGAGGGTCAGAGTTCTCCCATATTTCCTATGTGTATTTTTTCTTTAGCCTTTCCCTAATTCTTTTGAAATTGTTGGGGAGGAAAGGAGGAGGAGAGTTTTGTGGGTTTTTTTTTTTTTTTTGAAAGTTTTGAGGTGTTTTTTTTTTTCCAAGTCTTTAGTTTATGGCTGAATTGCGTCTTCATTGCGGCACATGTGCTCTTCGTTTTGCTGTGCTCAGGCTTTCTCTAGTTGTGGTGTGCGGGTGTCTTCTCTTGTGGACCTTAAGGCATGTAAGCTTCAGTAGTTGTGGCTTGTAGGCTTAGTTGCTCCATGGCATGTGGCATCCTAGGTCCCGGACCAGGGATTAAACCCATGTCCCCTGCATTGACAGGCAGATTCCCAACCTCTTGACCACCAGGGAAGTCCCCAAGAGGAGAGATTTAAATGTCCTTTGGCAAACAAATTTTCTTTGCCGTGGGTAAAGGTAGGAAGCAGAGTTTACTCCAGGGACATTGAACAACCCAATTAATTCTGTGAATAGATCTGTGTTTGAGACAGTTCACCTGCCAAGGTACTTTGTGAAGAAAGTATAGGTAACTGGAAGGGGTTCTTTTTTTGTTTGTTTGCGTAAAGAAACTTGGGGGAAATTAAGGTTAGTGAGAAAGATATAAAATTGTATGTAGGAGCAAACTTTAGAAATTTTTTTAATAAAATGCTGTTTCTCCTTTTTTAAATTTAAAAAGGTAGTAAATTTTTTTCATATACAGTGTGCCTACACTTTGTCCTGATATTTGAATAGGACACACACTAATGACCCCTTGATGTTAGTGTTCCTCAGTTGCAGACTGTGGAGAGGTTGCTTTGAAGTGGAAGTATGTAACAGCAAAAACACAGGGGCATAGCACATATACCCTAAAAAACTTTAAGAACACTTTTACACTAATGAAACAATAATATGTTAAGTTTGGTGTTTAGGGGGCATCATGCTATTTAGACCTTAGCTCTCGGAAGTACTCTGGTTTTAAGCATGGTTATCCTTGGTGTTTTTTACCACCCCTTCTGTTCTCTGCTAACCTTTTTTGCTACGAAGAACTTAAACCTGTTTCATCATCTTTCTGCTTCTTTCAGATTCTGGAAAAGAAGTATTTTCTGGACTTCAGAATTTCAGAAGAGAGGTGAAAGAGTATATTGCAACTTTGAATAAAGTCTGTAGTCAGGGGTACTGACCAGATTAAACCACAGGTAAGGCTGTGTTCACAGTGTTACATTGAAAAACAAGGGGACCACTAATAGCTTAAAAATTATTTAAATAATTTTCATTCATCTTTGTAATAACATTTTGGAATAAAATTTATTTAATATGGAAAAGAAAATAATGTCACCCACTATCCTGCTTCTCAGATAAATTATGGCTAGCATTTTGGTAGATCTCCTTCCAATTTGCGGGGGGACTGGGTAACGTATATTTAGTTTCAAGAAATCACGCACTAATAACTATCATTTTTTTCCACTTTATAATTAGGCTATGAAAATTTTGTCATTTCATTAAAATTTTCTGTAACATAATTTTAATGGTTAATATATCATTCCATTATATGGTTCTGCTGTAGTATTTTATCCAGTTGAATCACTGATCAAAAAGAATGGATATTTTTATAAGACTTTCGTACGAAACAACAAATTGCCTCATAGGAAAATTGTGCTGATTTACCTATCCACTGACAGTGTACATCACACAAGCACAATTTTACATTTATAAAAAATTTAATATTTAGATTCACAAGGTGCAAAAATCAAAGTAATATAAAAAAATTTAGCATTCAAAATCTTCCAACCCTGTCACTGTCTATCTCACCCCTTGCCACCTCATTGGTAATCACTTTTTGGGGTGTCTGCTTTCCAAGCTGGAGAAGGAAACGGCAGCCCACTCCAGTATTCTTGCCTGGAAAATCCCATGGATGGCGGAGCCTGGTAGGCTACCGTCCATGGGGTCGCAAAGAGTCGGACACGACTGAGCAACTTCACTTCACTTCACTTCACTTCTGCTTTCCAAACCAGACACCTTTTGAGGGATATCATTCTCTGTAAGACTGAGTGAGATTTGACTAGGATTGTAACCTCCTATAGCCCCACTGTCAGCCCTTACAAAGTCTCTTAGCTCCTTACTTTTGGAACATCAGAACACTTTGGTAAAGGTAAAAGTTGTTATTTGTCCTAGAGGTAAATGGCATCTTTGATTTCTATCCAGGTTCTATTAGTCATGTAAGAGTGAATTATGGTTTATAGAGTTCTGTGGATGAATAAAAAAAGTGGAACTGAATTTGTAATCATTCAAAAATGAAATATGAAAGTTTGGAAGGAAAGTGATAGAAAAGTGTGTTTGCTTGAGATTTTTGGACAGTGATGAATTAGAACAAATGTCCTTGTGTCCTGTGCTGACTTCTAAGTGCTTGGACAGTGAGAGATTGTCATTGGATTTTAAATTGACCCAATTTTGGAAGCTTCATAGATCTGTTTCTGTAAACAGATCTGATTTCAACATAGAAGTTAGCAAACAAATGTGGAAACACAAAGTCCATTAACTTCCTTCAGACTTGGTTTGTGACTTTGATTAACAATTAAAATTGCAGCCTGGATTGTGTTGCCATTTGCTGTCTCTTGCTAATCCTATGTATAGGAAAAAAAGAAAAAAAGAATGTAGGTATTTTCTCCCTGGGTAAGATGAAAATAACTCAACTCTAACTTGTGGTAGTGTAACAAGATCTCTTATCCCTTGTGGAAATAGGAGAGGGTGTCCCTGGGGAAATGGCACTGCCTGGGATAGGACCATTTTAACTACACTTCTAATGAGGTCCTGACTTACTCTGTTTATTCTGTTGTATTACCATTTATTTAACTCATGATTTTCCTCCAAAAGAACAAGGCAAGACAGTTCACAAGTAAACTGTGAGGTACTTGAGATCATCTATCACACCAAAGTTTTGGTGTGTTTTGCTCAGGAGCTGCTGGTCTGCTATTTCAGCCTTGCTTAGAATGCATCCTTTTCCAGCTTTCCTCCACCCTACTCTAAACCTGCACCTATTGATTTATAGAGCTTGTCATGGCTGGTTATTTTTGGTTGGAGAGTGAAGAGAGACAGGGAGCCATGGAGGTTAATTTCAGTTGAATGTGGAAATATGTTACATTGCTTCTTTTACAATCTTTCTCAATTGCATGCTTCCCGGTATGTGTTTTCCTTTTCCATTTATTTCTTCTGCTAGAAAAAGTCAGTATTCATCTTTATTTTTTTTTTTAATCCTGTAAGAATTTATTCAGTGAACATTTCTTACTAGATCAATAGAGTAAATTTTTTGATAGCACATCTTTAATTAACAGTCTTTATTGGTTCACTTCAAGTCTGAAAATAAGGTTTTGTTAAGCTACCCTCCCATTTCTCTCTGGTGATTCTAACCTATTCTTTTTTTTTTTTTTTAGTATTTTATTATTTTTTAAAAAATGTAAATTTATTTATTCTAATTGGAGGCTAAATTACTTTACAATATTGTGTTGGTTTTGCCATACATTGACATGAATCCGCTACGGGTGTACACATGTTCCCCATCCTGAACCCCCCCCCCACCACCTCCCTCCTTATACCATCCCTCTGGGTCATCCCAGTGCACCAGCCCCAAGCACCCTGTATCATACGTCAAACCTGGCCTGGCGATTCATTTCACATATGATATTATACATGTTTCAGTGCTGTTCTTGCAAATCATCCCACCCTCGCCCTCTCCCACAGAGTCCAAAAGACTGTTCTAGACATCTGTGTCTCTTTTGCTGTCTTGCATACAGGGTTGTTGTTACCGTCTTTCTAAATTCCATATGTAAGTGTTATTATACTGTATTGGTGTTTTTCTTTCTGGCTTACTTCACTCTGTATAATAGGCTCCAGTTTCATCCACCTCATTAGAACTGATTCAAATGTATTCTTTTTAATGGCTGAGTAATGCTCCATTGTGTATATGTACCACAGCTTTCTTATCCATTCATCTGCTGATGGACATCTAGGTTGCTTCCATGTCCTGACTATTATAAACAGTGCTGCGATGAACATTGGGGTACATGTGTCTCTTTCAATTCTAGTTTCCTTGGTGTGTATGCCCAGCAGTGGGATTGCTGGGTCGTATGGCAGTTCTATTTCCAGGTTTTTAAGGAATCTCCACACTGTTCTCCATAGTGGCTGTACTAGTTTGCATTCCCACCAACAGTGTAAGAGGGTTCCCTTTTAGTATTCATCTTTAGCCTGCAGAACTCTGCATGTCTGTCTGTATCTTTTATGTATCACTTCCACCAGCAAACCTTCTCTGACCCTCCTTCATCTATTACCCTTTTCTGCACTTCCACAATGCTGTTTGTTTATCCCTCATTACTGCACAGTTCACCCTGTGTCACAATTAACTGTGAGTTCCTTATGGGGAAGGATTATATGTATCTTTTCAGACTTTGTTTTTTTGGAAACAAGAATAAGCTATGTGATATGATGGATGGCACTCAATAGGCAGTTTTAAAAGGAACCTAACTAGTTCATAATGTAGGAGAAGCCTTTCCCTCAGGTCTGTCATAGGATTATTGGTCAGGAAGAGCTATTTCTTCACACAGAATATTTAGTTTTGCAGGAGTCTGAAGCTGTGGTGAATTCAGGTAATTTTGAAATGTGAAGCCGATTCTCTTGCAGCAGCTTGATTTGTGTTGGGGAATGTGGTTGACGCATGTGCTTTTTTTTTTTTTTTTTCAGTGAAACCTGTTGACAGAAATTCAATCTTGATTAAGGGGTGCAGGAAAGCATCCAGTTCCACCCTGCTTGGGGCTCTCATTTAAACAGTTGGCTTTGGCCTGTTTCATTTCCCACAAGGCTTTTAGTATTTGAAGGTTTTACATCCTAATATTTGTGGGAGAGGCGCTGTAATGAAGCTAGCGGTTGCCAGTAGTTACTTTTGGTTTTGTTCATGTATTTGTGCAGTCACTCTTTATTGAGGAGAGTCAGACTTCTCAATGGATATATATTTATTTGTTCCTTTTTTTTTGGTAGTAGGGTAGAGGGGTGTACTAGACTAAAAGATGACTCAAAAGAAGATTTTTTGAAAAAGAGATCATTTTAAAAATTAGTATTTTAGTTTAAAATGTTTAACCTACATAAAAATTAGGCATATTTAGGTTTGAGCCCCCTTTGCCTTTTAACCCGCACTGATCAAATGCAGTTCTAGACTTCAGAGCACATCCCTCCTTCTGATGCTTGAGTAGTCCCTTTTATTTTACTCTGAACTGAGAGATTCAGACAAACCTCCATCTTGTTTATAGCAAAAATTTATATGCAAGAGTACAAACTTAGAAAAAGAGAAATTAAGGGGTGATGTTTTAGTTTATGAGAAGATTCAGCTCCGAGCTTTCTTGGTATACTTAGAATAGGGTTTTTAATTTACCAGGGTGTTCTTTTTGCAAAACTTGTTAAAAATGCTTAATTTTTCTGTAGAGAATAGTTTATTTTTGCATTTGTCTAACAGCCTCCTCATTTTTGAAGGACTATTGATAGGAAAACCCTGTGTATTATAGTGACCTCAGATTTTGTAATCCTATAGACCGAGTCTTATAACTCAGTACTGCTACCTGCCAGTTTGTGATCCTGGAGTAGCTTGGATCCTGGAGGAACTGAGTGAAGTCGCTCAGTCGTGTCCGACTTTTTGTGACCCCCGTGGACTATAGCCTGCCAGGATCCTCCATCTGTGGGATTTTCCAGGCAAGAATACTGAAGTGGGTTGTCATTTCCTTCTCCAGGGGATTTTCCCGACCCAGAGATTGAACCTGGGTCTCCCGCGTTACAGGTGGGCTCTTTACTGTCTGAGCCACCAGGGAGTAGCTGAGTCAGTTCCTTATTTGTAAAACAGTGATGATGATATTTACTTTCTGTTTTGTTAATACAGTTTAAATGAGATAATTTATATGAAGTGCCTAGTAAAGTGCTTGTGCTTGGCCTGTAGTACACAATCAGTATTTGGAAGTTATTATCTAAATAATATTGTCTCTCACTCCTTGACATTTGATATTGATCTACATAAATATCTATCTTTAAGCAGATAGGAGAGGCATTGGATAGTGTGGTGGATAAGGACACTCCCTTTAGGGCTTGTCTGAGTTCAAATCCTGGCTCTGCTATTTATGTGTATGACCATGAACAAATAGTAAATCTCTCTGTGCCTCAGTTTTCTCATCTGTGAAATTAATAATAGTACCCACTTTATAGAATTACTGTGAAAATTTAGTGGAGTTAATACATGAAAACACTACACAGTGTCTGCTTGTCATAAGTATTCAGTAATTAATAGTTATTACTATTTTTAACTTTGCTTTCAAAGTTTTTATTAGGTCAATACACAGGATATTATACAGAAACATTAACAAAGGAAATATTTATCATTTGGGTATGTGAAGTTAGTATCCGGTTTATAGACCATGTAAATGGGAAGCATTATTTCCAAAAATCAAAAGGTTTAACAGTTATTGCTGGATTATAAGAATAATACAAATCCCAGAAAACCTAATGACTTCTGGACTGTCACCATGGATTTCGGGGGATAATAATACTGCTTAACTAGCTCTTTAAACTGCAAAGATATGCATTGAAATAATAGAATACGAAAGTCAATATAGTGAAAAGTGTTCCCCTGACCCAGACCTCTCAGCTTTCTTCCCAGTCCCAAATGCTGTTAACACTTTTGTGTCTTGTGCAATAGTCTATGTATGTATAAAGGTATTCATGAGTATACATTACCTCTTTCCTCTTTAACTTGAATGAGAGCACACACTTGTGCATTTTGCTTTTCTTATTTAATAGTTCTTGGAGCTCATTCTGTAGAAATCACATATGTAACATTATTTAATATTAAAGTTACTTAATATCTCAACATGTGATTGTGCCATAATTTATTCAACTAATCTATTGGTCAAATTCACATATTCAGTTTTTTGGCTTTTACGAACATGCTTTGTGAATATTCTTATATATGCATAGATACATGTTTATAAGATAAATTTCTACTTTTGGCAAGAACTATCAAAGAAAAATGCAAATTATTTTCCAGAGAGCCTAGCAGTGTAGCTCCATAATTTAAAAAGAAAAAAGGCTGTGAGGGGTTAAATTTGAATTCTTTCCAGGTGGTTTTCAGCAGCATGCTTTGGTGGAATCATGATTTTTAGAAGACTAAGTGGGATTGCTGCATATTACATTCCTGCCTCTTCCCTCCCCCTAGCTTTACTTGTCTTTGTAACATTCCTGCCTGGGAAGTCTTCCCAGTGACCTGGGTTAGGCATTAAGATCATGGGAATCCAAGATTTTCCCATGTCTTCTAGGATGTTTGTTCAAAGAATAGGAAAACTTTCTTCTTACAGCAGAGGAATTTTAGCCACTGTCAGTTGCCTGGAGAATCTTCCAGCAGGGTCCTTTGAGTAGAAATATGGTCAAGGAGAGGAAAGGTATCAGTAGGTCAAAAGGCAGTGATCATATCATAGCACTCAAAATACTTTCTTTCTTGTTCATGGAAAGTAGGTAGGCAGAAAGGTGGAGTGACTTCCCCTTTGTCATATACATCAAGTAATGCCCGGGAGAGGCCTAGAATTCTGTATTTCCATGTTGGGATTGCTTAGTAAGGACCTATATGAAGAGAATGTTATTGTCTGGAGGTAGGTGGTTGCTGATATTTCATCATCACTGACCAGTAGCTCAGTGGTACCTGTCACTCTCGGCCATTTACTCCTGTGTGTATGATGCCTGCTGTAGCTCTAGCCATTACATCTGCATTCAGGCGAGAAGCAAGGTAAGGACAAGGGGAGGAGCAAGGGCTGTAGTATATATTAGGAGTATGAGTTTTCTTATGAATCCCTCAGCAGATTCCTGCTTTGTTCTTATTGGCCAAACTGTCCCATGGCTACTACTCCAGGCTTGGAAACTTGGTGATCAAGGGGGTGATTTCTGTCTTACAGCACTTTTTACTGTTTTGATGGTGTTCAATGAAAAATATTTAATCATAGCTTGACTTAAGCCATGTTAACCTCTAATTTTCTTTATGCTTATAGTTCATACTATATGATTTAAATATGTATACCATCTTATCTCTTAAGTCTGATTAATAGTCTTAAAATAAGTCTAGGTGTCCCTGATGGCTCAAATGGTAAAGAATCCACCTGCAATGCAGGAGACCTGGATTTGATTCCTGGGTTGGGAAGATTCCCTGGAGGAGGGCGTAGCAACCCACTCCAGTATTCTTGCCTGGAGAATCTCATGGACAGAGGAGCCTGACAGGCTACAGTCCATGGGGTCATAAGGAGTCTGACACGACTGAGTGACTAAGCTCAGCACATCTTTTAAGTCTGATAGGCCTCCTGTCTAGATTTTGAATTCCTTTGTGTCTGGGACTAAATCTTATACTTTTTGTATGAGACAGTGTCTCATCCTTGAATATTAGTGAGAAAGGAGCTCCAGTATTATCAAGCCCAGATTTATGGCCCCTAGCAAGTATGAGTGAACTGCTAACACATAGCTTACTGAGTTAAATTGAATAATGAAAGTAGAAATGGGGAAGTGTGAAAACTTAAGAATTGAGGATAATAAAGAATCCTCGATTCAGGGTAAAAGACTATGAAGACTGTCTCTACTTGGAAAGAAATACAGTACTGTTTCCTATGCAAATATAGACCATAACTACATTAACATGCTTCTCTAATTCACAGGGTGAGGGCAGATGATGTAGAAAACATATTATACTAAAGTCAGGTGCCTCAGTTCTAGATCACATTCTTCATTTATATAACTTTATGATATTGGGCAAATCTTTTTCAATTTCCCTTACTTTCAGCTTCTTCTTCTAGGATGGGAATAATTGATGCTTTAGAGGATTGTTGAGGGTATTAAAATTGTATGTATTTAGTATTGTTATTTCATGGTGCTTGGCATGTGTAAGCACCTTTGGTACCTTGTTTTTACCATGATCATTAGTAGTAGTGTTGTATGATCCTAGAGGACCTCATTTTGCTTTCTTTAATCTTTATCTATAAACTGAAAAATATAGGTGTTATTTAAAACTCCTCCCAACTCCAAAATGTCATATTTCTACACTAAGTACTTCAATTGGAGCATTGTTACAAAGATACCTGTGGAGGTATAGCTTCAGTGAGTTCATAGGGGAGACCATGGGAGGATGAGGTTCTTTGGTGTGTAGATTGATTTCACCATGTAAACCAAATAGAACAAATTCCTTCTGAATTACCCAAGTCCACTGAGAGAAATTACCCAAGTCCACTGACCAAACCACCGAGCAACAATGAGGTTGCTGCTACTGCTAAGTCACTTCAGTCGTGTCCGACTCTGTGTGACCCCATGGATGGCAGCCCGCCAGGCTCCCCTGTCCCTGGGATTCTCCAGGCAAGAACACTGGAGTGGGTTGCCATTTCCTTGCATGAAAGTGAAAAGTGAAAGTGAAGTCGCTCAGTTGTGCCCGACTCCTAGCGATCCCATGGACTGCAGCCTACTAGGCTCCTCCGTCCATGGGATTTCCCAGGCAAGAGTACTGGAGTGGGGTGCCATTGTTGGGTGGACCTAATCTCATAATTTATCTCAGAGCATAAGTATAGTGGTATAATGTAGAGAAAATGAGTACTGAGGGCTATTAGTACCTGGAAGAGAACTGGCACACCTCTCTGTAATGCAAAGGGATATTACTCTCCTGAGGAACGTTTTCACATTATATGTCAATAGCCAGTGATTCTGTCTTTAAGAATTTGTCTTCAGGGAAGAATTAAGTATATATATACACAGAAACTTAGCTTCATAGATATTCTTCTAGTAGTATCTTTTAAGTGAAAGTATTGGGATAGTCCTAATATAAGGGATAAGTAAATTAGGACACAGTCATTAGTTGCTGATATATCTATATTGACATGGAAGATGCTTGCAATATGTGAAGCAGATTCAAAATGTCAATGATCTCAATGAAAAAAAAAAAGTAAAAGTTAAGTGTGTGTATTTGTTGTGTGTGTAGAGAGAGATTGAGAGAAATTGTGTGGGTGTGTGAAGTAGTATAGCATTGTGGATTTTTATGAAAGCTGTTTTTGTGATCTCATTTAAAAAATGAGCATGTATTTATAAAGGCTTAAAGAAAGTACTTAAATTAGCAAATGTGTATGTAAGTCATTGTAAGTCATTAACTGATGTCTACTTCTCTTCCATGATACAGAATACTTTAAGTCCATGTCATTCCATAATGAAGACAAATGATTCAATGGGTTTTGTAGGGAAATTATTTGCCAAGTGAGTATAGACTTTAGGCTGTTACTTTCAGCTGTTTTTTTAACCACATTGGGTTGGAGTGGGGAGCTGACACGCCTACACAGGTTTCCACAGGACAGAGGACACAGGACACATGACAGCTCTTCTGTACAAAGTATGCAGAAGTAAGGATGGGCCCACATCTTTTTTTTTTAACCTAATCTGCATGTTGTCCCTTTTATGTATTTTTAAAGGTATTTGTCTTTATGCCCAGGAGTAGTATTTTTTACAAAAGTATTTTTAAAGAAGAAACCTGTACTTGGCAAAACACTATTGAGATTTTTTACTATGTATGAGATACTGTTCTGAGCACCTTAATGGATGAGTTATACACAAGTGAGTATAATTCATCCTTGTCTACAGGAACTTAGCATTTACTAGGAGAGAGATCTGCATAGTTAACTAATATAAAATTAGATGGTATAAAAGCACAATGGCTTTGGAGGGGCAACAGTAATGTATGGTAGGTGAAAATTGGGAAAGATTTTAGAGATGATTGAATTGGACTTCGATGAGTAAGATTTTGGTTGGTAGCTATGATGTGTTTCAGAAATTGGGTTATTCAGGGCAAAGAGAAAATGCATTGGATGTGGATGAGACTGGAAATGAGAAAATGGTAGATTGAGGAAAATAAGATAATGAACGTAAAAGACTTAGCACAGTACATGACATTTTATAGGTATTCATTAAATTTGGCCTCTTTCTAATTCCAATATATTTACTTCAAGGAGTGTTAAGTTACTGAAAAAGTAAACTTTACTTTTAGTGTGATTTGAAAAGTAAGGCCTATTGCCCAGGTTATTTTCAGAATTGCATATGTGATTGTAAAAGCAAAATAGGGTACCAGTACCTTAGATAAATGTGCAGTCAAATTTCTGAACCATTTATCTCCTTAGGAAGTGACCTGTTGAGAAAAGTGACACAAACGTTGGAAGTAACCTACTGTTTTGCACCACGGGTGGAACACAATGTCACAAGTCACAACCTCTTATTCCTATGATGCTCCAACGGACTTTATCAATTTTTCATCTTTGACTGATGAGGAAGATACGCAACACATAGATTCCTGGTTTGGTAAGTGTCTGCTTTTCTAGTTGTTTTAAGGGATAGTGACTTGCTTTGTGCTGAGCACCTTTCAGAAGAATGGATTGTAGATAACTAAAACATAAACTCCTTTCTGCACTCAGAGACTTTGTCATCATGATATGATAGAAATAGTTGAAATGTCCACTATTTTGGAAATGGACTATCAGTAGAAATCAAAGTTTTGCAGTTAAAAATGATGAATAGTTAAGCTTTATGAACATATGGTAAAATCCTGGTAAAATCCGGTTGAAGTTAAGTGAAATTCAACTACATGTCTATAGTGAGGGCAGTCACATAAAAACTTGCTTTGTTGTCACTGAGCATAGAGTATAACATTACAGCTGGAATGTTGACAGTGCTACACTCCACCAGTCTTACTCAGATTTCCTCAGTTTCACTTGTACTTATTTTCATGTGTATTAAGTTCTATGTGATTTTATCACCTGCGTTGGTTCATTGATTTACTACCACAGTCTAGATATCAAACTGTTCTAACATCATGAGGATCCTTGTGTTCCCCTTTTAGAACTATACTCATCTCCCTCTTGCTACCTCTCCCCAGCTCTTTTTTTTTTTAATTTATTTTTTATTGAAGGATAATTGTTTTACAGAATTTTCCTGTTTTCTGTCAAATCTCAACATGAATCAGCCATAGGTATACATATATCTTCTCCCTTTTGAACCTACCTCCCATCTCCTTCCCCATCCTACCCTTCTAGGTTGATACAGAGCCCCTGTTTGAGTTTCCTGAGCCATACAGCAAATTCCCTTTGGCTATCTATTTTACATATTGTAATATAAGTTTCCATGTTACTCTTTCCGTACATCTTACCCTTTCCTCCCCTCTCCCCATGTCCATAAGTGTTCTCTGTTTTTATATTACTTTGGGATAGTATGTGAGACCAATGATATGTCATGCTAGTTATTGCTGGGTCTTCTTCATTTTCTTCTTTCTCATTAAGAGAAATCAGTATGTGATGGGGGTAGAAATGAGTCCATTGCAGCTGTACTTAACACTTACAGTGCAGTGTCCAGATGTGATAGCATATGCCATTCTCTTGGAAAAGGACTCTCATGAAATCCAGTGGGTCTGTCGGGTGTATATAGGAGAAAGGGTGGCTAAGAAAGCCTGCTGCCGTACAGAAGGTCTTCTCCATGCCCTTGGTCCACTGAAACCCTGAGGAAATAGCTGGCTGTCTCTCTTTTTCCAAGTTTTTTTCTTGAAAACAGGAAAGGAAATATTAGTACAACATTACTTTTAAGTATACTTTGGAAGAAAAAAATGGATCCTGCTGTTTTTTCAAAATCATCTTAGTTTTAATGTTCAGTTCAGTTCAGTTGCTCAGTTGTGTCTAACTCTTTGAGACCCCATGGACTGCAGCACACCAGGCCTCCCTATCCATCGCCAGCTCCCGGAATTTACTCAAACTCATGTCCATTGAGTCAAGTGATGCCATCCAACCATCTCATCCTCTGTCATCCCCTCCTCCTCCCGCCTTCAGTCTTTCCCAGCATCAGGGTCTTTTCAAATGAGTCAGTTCTTCGCATCAGGTAGCCAAGTATTGGAGTTTCAGCTTCAGCATCAGTCCTTCCAGTGAATATTCAGGACTGATTTCCTTTAGGATAGACTGGTTGGATCTCCTTGCAGTCCAAGGGATTCTCAAAAGTCTTCTTCAACACCACAGTTCAAAAGCATCAGTTCTTTGGCACTCAGTTTTCTTTATCAGATCAGATCAGTCGCTCAGTCGTGTCCGACTCTTTGCAACCCCATGAATCGCAGCACGCCAGGCCTCCCTGTCCATCACCAACTCCCGGAGTTCACTCAGACTCGTGTCCATCGAGTCAGTGATGCCATCCAGCCATTTCATCCTCTGTTGTCCCCTTCTCCTCTTGCCCCCAATCCCTCCCAGCATCAGAGTCTTTTCCAATGAGTCAATTCTTCGCATGAGGTGGCCAAGTACTGGAATTTCAGCTTTAGCATCATTCCTTCCAAAGAAATCCCAGGGCTGATCTCCTTCAGAATGGACTGGTTGGATCTCCTTGCAGTCCAAGGGACTCTCAAGAGTCTTCTCCAACACCACAGTTCAAAAGCATCAATTCTTCGGCGCTCAGCCTTCTTCACAGTCCGACTCTCACATCCATACATGACCACAGGAAAAACCATAGCCTTGACTAGACGAACCTTTGTTGGCAAAGTAATGTCTCTGCTTTTGAATATGCTATCTAGGTTGGTCATAATTTTTCTTCCAAGGAGTGAGTGTCTTTTAATTTCATGAAATCTATACATGAATACTGGAAAAACCATAGCTTTGACTAGACGGACCTTTCTTGGCCAAGTAATGTCTCTGGTTTTTAATATGCTGTCTAGGTTGGTCATAACTTTTATTCCAAGGAGTGAGCGTCTTAATTTCATGGCTGCAGTCACCATCTGCAGTGATTTTGAACCCCAGGAAAATAAAGTCTGTCACTGTTTCCACTGTTTCCCCACCTATTTGCCATGAAGTGATGGGACCAGATGCCATGATCTTAGTTTTTTGAATGTTGAGCTTGAAGCCAAGTTTTTCACTCTCCTCTTTCATCAAGAGGCTCGTTAGTTCTTCGCTTTCTGCCATAAGGGTGGTGTCATCTGCGTATCTGGGGTTATTGATATTTCTCCCAGCAATCTTGATTCCAGCTTGTGCTTCATCCAGCCCAGCGTTTCTCATGATGTACTCTGCATATAAGTTAAATAAACAGGGTGACAATATATGGCCTTGATGTACTCCTTTCCCTATTTGGAACCAGTCTGTTCCATGTCCGGTTCTAACTGTTGCTTCCTGACCTGCATATAGATTTCTCAGGAGGCAGGTCAGGTGGTCTGGTATTCCTATCTCTTTCAGAATTTTCCAGAGTTTGTTGTGGTCCACACAAGTTCTAATGTATTCCTTTATAATTTTCTTCCAGATAATCACGTCTTGTTACACAGTTGCAGTCAGAGTATACATTCACAGTGGGACTCAGCACATTCCTAAAACTTGTATCAGTAGGCTGTTGATAGAACACACTTTTCACTGCTTGTACTGGCTTTGGTCATGGCAAAACCTAAGATATAATTCCCTGAGAGAACCTACCTCTATTCCATCCTCTTGCACTCCACACTGTCTTAATTGAGGAAGAACCTCAACTCAATTAGACTACAAGATGTCACTTGTAAGCCTTACCAATCTCACTGATTACAGTTTTCTTTAAAAGGAACATGATGTATTTAGGTAGTAGATAAGGCCAGTTTATGATTATATGTTCCTAAATGTGTATCAAGCAAAGATAAAGAGCTATTCACAATGCAGAGTCTGCACTTCTCGTTTTCTGTAATACTTTGTTCAGCGTTACCAGTGTTTTAGTGATAAGTTTTTGCAGTTGCTGTCTCTGTTATATAACCTGTACTTATTTTTTTTAATCACTGAAACTTGGCTGGTACTTGCCAAATGAGTTCGAAGTGTACCAGTAGGAGGCTTTAAGCCTCATTTTAAGTGTATGACACTCTTTTGTTTGCTTCCTTGCTGGTTGTTTAGATGATCATGATTTTACCTTTTCACAGATGAGAAGGCTAATCTGGAGAATAAGTTTCCTGGGAAGGATGGTACAGGAGGGCTTTATCAGGGCAAAACACCTCTGAGGAAGGCTAATCTTCATCGAGATGTCACACCTTTGAGGCCAGGTAAGAAAGAATATCTTAGAAAAAAGCTCCTTGGCAGAATGGTGGAGCAGTATATTAGGAACCCGAGGGACCTGGGGAAATTACCTAAATGATGTATCCCTTTGTTTTTAATTGGTGAAATGGGCTAATTCATTTATTCATTTCATGGTAAGTTGAAAACTAATGATGTGCTATGTTCTTTTCATTTTTCTTTGAGAAATTAAGCTAACATAGAATTTTATTACCAGATATGTAACTATTTTCTTTTTTGACTAGATTTAATGTAACCTAACCTGAGTCTGGCTGGGAAACAAAACAGCGGGAAAGAAGAATGTACTGCTTGATAATTATGCAAGAATTCTTTGAGTCTTGTATCTGATTTTAAAAGATGATTGACATTTAACTAATAGTTACTAAATATACAAAATACTGTCTGATTAGAACAAAAAGTATTCTTTTAAGAGGTCATAAATCCTCAAAAATGATTGTTTTGAAATAGTAGCTGTATTTAGATATAATTCACATGTCATACAATTCACCTGCTTAAAGTGTATATTTCAGTCTTCTTTCATATGCTTGTGGAATACTTGCGCAATCACCATAATCAGTTTAGAACATTTGAGAGTTAATCTTATGGGTTAATCTGAAACTCGCCCCAATTGCAGCACTAACTAGAGGGCCATATTAGGTAGTCGCTGTATTTTCAGTGAACTTGTTTAGTTTGCAGAGTCTCAGTTGCTAGGCTGACTTTCAAACACAGGTGATATCTTACTGAATTTGGGGTCTGGACAAGTATCCATCTTTCTTGCGTAAGAGGTTATAACCATGTATACATATTTCACTTGAGGTGCTTAGAAGTGTGGAAGATTTTTCTGTTGCTTTGATGGTCTTTGTGCTCTTCTTGAACTGAAAGAGGATGTGATGGTACCTTGTCTGTCTGGACCACTTTCAGTTTAAAATTATTTGTCAGCAGTGAGCCCCAGAGCTGGACGCCTCTGCTTGGCCCATCATGTATCAAAAACCACATACACTGCTTCCACTCGTGCATACCCCTCGACCACAGGGTTTTTGTTCTTTCTTAGTACACATTCTCACCTGTCTCATCAGTGCTAGTCTACCCTTAATCTAACTGAAAAATTCTTATACATCATTCAGTTTCCAACTTAAATATCTTTTTTTCTCTAATTGATTCCCCTTATTTGTGTTCACAAAGCACTTTTCAGAGCCCTGGTTTTTTGGGGGGTTTTTTGGCCTCTCAGCATGTGGGATCTTAGTTCTCCAACCAGGGATCACACCCACTCCCCCTTGCAGTTGAAGCATGGTCTTCACTACTGGACTATCAGGGAAGTCCCTAGACCTCTATTTTAATTTCATCTTTTATTGTGTTGCTAGTACAAATAATTATGATAAATTTTTCTATATTGATCTTTTATCCTACAACCTTCTAAACTCACTTATTAGTTTTAGTACCTTTTTTGTAGATTTCATCAGATTTCTGCCTTAGTGATTATGTCATCTGCAAATAAGCCTTTTGTTTTTCTTGCATATTGCAGTGCCTAGAGCCTTTAATGTAACGTTGAATAGGAGAGAAGTAGACATGCTTGTTTTATTCCTGATTTTAGGGGAAAGCATGCAGGCTTTTACCATTAAGTATAATGTTAACTGTAGTCCTTTTTTTTTTTGGAACCCTCAGTTCTTATTTTGATTTCAATCCTGATGTAGTTTTTATATAGATGTCCTTTATCAGGTTGAGGAATTTCTCTTCTATTCCTATTTTGCTGATAATGTTTATAGTAATATATGCTAAATTTTCCTAGATGCTTTGTCTGCATATATTAGGATGTTTATATGATTTTCTTCCCTTTCTTTTTAGTTTTTAAATTGCTTAGTTACTCTGCTTTTCCAATTTTAAGCCAGTCTTTGTTTTCTGGAATGAATCCCAATTGGTCAGGATGGTATTTTTCTTTATATATATATTTTAGGTTTAGTTTGTTACATTATTTTGTTGAAAATTTTCTTCATCTGTGTTCATGGGGAATAATCTGTAGTTTTCCTTTCTTGTGATGCATTTGTTTGGTTTTGATAGAGTAAATGTTCACCTTACTATATAAATATACCCTTTTCATATCTCTAGAAGAATTTGTGTAAAATTAATATTATAGAATTCACCATTCAAGCCATCTGGCTCTGCAGTTTTCTTTGCAGAGAGGTTTTTAACTAAAAATTCAATTTCTTTAGCAAATATAGATTATCTGTTTCTTCTTGAATGAGCTTTGGTAGTTTGTCTTTCAAGTAATTTTCAATGTCATCTAAGTTGTTTAATTTATAGGCAAAAAGTTGTCATAATGTTTCCTTATTATCCTTTTGATACTTATAAATTCTGTAGTGATATCACCTCTCTCATTCCCTGTATTAGCAATTTGTGTCGTCTCTCGCTATTTTTCTAATCAGTGTGGCTAAAGATTTAGCAGTGTTATTAATCTTCTCAAAGAGCCAGCTTATCAGAGTTACCAATCTAACACCTCTCCAGTATTCTTGTCTGGAGAATCCCAATGGACAGAGGAGCCTGAGGAGCCTACATTCCATAGGGTCGCAAAGAGTTGGACACGACTAAAGTGACTTAGCACATACACGTATGCATGGCTATTATAGTCTTGCTGATTTTTCTGTCAACTTGTTCCATCAGTTAGGGAGAAGTTTTGAAATTTCAAACTATGATTGTGGATTGTTTATTTCTCCTTAAGTATCTGGTATGAATACAGATGATACAGTATCCCACTTGATTATGGTGTATGATCCTTTTTTGGTTGAGAATTTTTGCATCTATGTTCATCAGTGACATTGACCTTTTTCTGTAGTATCTGTGTCTGGTTTTGATATCAGGGTGATGCTGGCCCCATGGAATGAGTTTGGAAGAGTTCCTTTCTCTGCAGTTTTTTTAAATAGCTTGAGAAGGATAGGTGTTAACTCTTCTAAATGTTTGGTAGAATTTACCTGTGAAGTCATCTGTTTCTGGACTTTTGTTTGTTGGGAGTTTTTTTAAATTAATGATTCAAATTCATTACTAGTAATTGGTTTCTTAATCTTTTCTATTACTTCCTGATTCAGTCTTAGGAGATTGTACATTTCTAGGAATTTTTCCATTTCTTCTAGGTTGTCCATTTTATTGGCATATAGATGTTTGTAATAATCTCCTGTGATCTTTTGTATTTTTGTGGTGTTGCTTGCAGCTTCTCCTTTTCCATTTCTGACTTTATTGATTTGGCCTTTCTCTCTTCTTAATGAGTCTAGCTAAAATGTTTATCAATTTTATCTTTTCAAAGGACCAGCCCTTAGTTTCATTCATCTTTTCTATTTTTCTTTTAGTCACTATTTCATTTATTTCCATTTATTTACTTCTTTCTGTTCTGATCTTTATGGTTTTTTTTTTTTTTTTTTTTTTTCGTTCTACTAACTGGGTTTTGTTTGTTCTTTCTCTGGTTGATTTAGGTGTAAGTTCAGGTTGATCGTTTGAGATTTTTCTTGTTTCCTAAGGTAAGCTTGTATTGCTGTAAACTTCCGTCTTAGAACCACTTTTGCTGCATCCCATAGGTTTTGGACTGTTGTGTTTTTCATTTGTCTCCAGGTATTTTTTTGATTTCTTTGATTCCTTCAGTGATCCATTGGTTGTTTAGTAGCATATCGGTTAACTTCCAAGTGTTTTTGTGTTTTTGCAGTTTTTTTCTTGTGGTTGGCTGCTAGTGTTATAGTGTTGTGGTCAGAAAAGATGCTTAATATGATTTCAGTTTTCTGAAATTTACAGAAGTTTGTATTGTGGCGTAGAATGTGATCTGTCCTGGGGAATGTTCCCTGTGCACTTGAAAATGATGTGTTTTGCTGCTTTTGAATGAAGTGTTCTCTCTCTATATATCTGGTCTACTGTGTTCTTTAAGGCCAGTGTTTCCTTCCTGAGTTTTCTGTCTGGATAATCTGTCCATTGAGGTAAGTGAGGTGTTAAAGTTCTCTGTTGTTGTGTAACTGTCAGTTTCTCCCTTTATGATTGTTAATATTTGTTTTATATGTTTAGGTGGTCCTATGTTGGGTACATATATATTTATAATTGCTGTATCTTCTTTTTGAATTGATTTCTTGATCATAAGTAATATCCTTTGTCTTTGTAACAGTCTTTGTTTTCAAGTCCATTTTGTCTGATATAATTATTGCTACCCCTGCTTTCCTTTGATTTGTATTTGCATAGAATGCCTTTTACCATCCTCTCACTTCTGTTTGTGTGTGTCTTTAGATCTGAAGTCAGTCTCTTGTAGGCAGCATATATATGGGTCTTGTTTTGTATCCATTCAACTACTTGGTGTCTTTTGATTGGAGCATTTAATCCATTTGCATTTAGACTAATTACTGATATATATCTACTTATTGCCATTTTAATTGTTTGGGTATTGTTTTTATATATCTGCTTTTGTTCCTTTGTTCTCTTCCCTTATGGTTTGATGACTATCTGTAGTTTTATATTTGTATTCCTCTCTTTTTTATGTGTCTGTATATCTATTATAGATTTTTTTTTGGTTTGTGATTACCATGAGGTTTATATATATGTATCTATATCTCCATGATTATTTTATGTTGCTAATCTCATAATTTCAAATGAATTTTAACAGCCCTGAATTTGTACTCTCCTCCCCTTACGATTACTGTCTTTAACATATGCTTACTGAAAAGTCAGTGGATAGCCTTATGGGCAGGCTTCCCTGGTAGCTCAGCTAGTAAAGAATCCACATGCAATGCAGGAGACCCTGGTTTGATTCCTGGGTTGGGAAGATCCCCTGGAGAAGGGATAGGCTACCCACTCCAGTGTTCTTGGTGAATATTCCAGTATTCTTTCTCTGGTGGCTCAGATGGTAAAGAATCCTCCTGCAATGTGGGAGACCTGGGTTCAGTCCCTGGGTTAGGAAGATCCCCTGGAGAAGGGAATGGTTACCCTCTCTAGTATTCTTGCCTGGAGAATTCCGTGGACAGAGAAGCCTGGTGGGCTACAGTCCATGGGGTTGCAAAGAGTTGGACAAACTGAGCGACTCACTCTTTCACTTTCATGATTATTATAAATGCATTTTTTACAGGCAGCATATAGTTAGGTCTTTTTTAAAATTTAATCATCTGTGTCTTTTAATTGGGTAAGATACTATTGAAGCTTTGACATGGCATACTATTTTTTTTTTCTATGTCTTTTTCTCCTCTCGAGAAAGAAAGTTCTTTAGGAAATGAGCTAAATAATTGTTCTCTGGAATAAATATTGTGTGAAATGTGTTTTCTTGGCCTGACTTTTATTCCCTGTCATCTGGTTGAAGTGAACTTGAATCAAGGCTCAATTCATAAGCTGTACTATCAAATGCTATTTTTTCCATGAAGCCTTAACTTGATTGTTTCTTTTTCATTATTCTCAGCACTTTTTTTCTGCTTCTGTTTTATGGTGTCCATAGTAACATCAGAATATTTTGATAAAATATCTCCTTCTTCTTCCCACCCCATACACAGTCCCTTTTCTTAGATGCTACATTTTAAAATTCTTATTGTTTTAAATTTAATTGGCAGTACTCTTGCCTAGAAAATCCCATGGATGGAGGAGCCTGGTAGGCTGCAGTCCATGGGGTCGCGAAGAGTCAGGCACGACTGAGCGACTTCACTTTCACTTTTCACTTTCATGCATTGGAGAAGAAAATGGCAACCCACTCCAGTGTTCTTGCCTGGAGAATCCCAGGGATGGGGGAGCCTGGTGGGCTGCCGTCTATGGGGTTGCACAGAGTCAGACATGACTTAGCAGCAGCAGCAGCAGCAGGGGGTTGTATTTATAATGTCTGGTCATATGATTACTACAGAAATATTTACATTATTTTGATTATGTAAATATTACTCAATGCCAGGTCAGTTACTGTGATGCAGCTACATTTCTTCTTGGTTCTTCTTGGTGTTATTTGTCACAATCCCTTGACCACATAAAGATGATCTTGACATCAGGGTCAGGTAGATTCTTTAAACTTGATCAATTACTTAAAATTTTGTCACATTTGAGCTTGCTACATATTGAACAATGATCCTTGGAAGCTGTACTGCTTTATTCGAGGGCGGCATTATTTTTCTTAGTTTCTTCTTAGTGTCTTGTTCCCTGGGTCTTATGTCCTCTTTCTTGTATTCTTTCATTTGTACTTCATTAGGCAGGGATACGTCCCCAGGGAACTTCCTAAGATAAGGTGCAGGAAGAGAACTTGGAGTTCTCACATGTCTGAAAATGTCATTGTTTCACCTTCGTTTACTATTGAAAGTTGGACTTAATATAGAACTGCAGTTTAAAAGATTTTTTTCTTGATTTCTCTGAAGGCATTGTTCCATTATCTTTTATCTTCCTTTGTTGCTGATGAGAAATTCAGCTTATTCTGTTTTCCTTACTTAGGTGATTTCATTTTTTCACAGAAGCTTTCAGAATTTTTATCTTTTTGAAATGTCAAGAGAGGGACTTTCTTGGTGGTCTGATGGCTAAGACTCTGGTCTCAGTGCAGGATGCCCAGGTTTGATACCTGGTCAGGGAACCAGATTCCACATGTTACAACTAAGAATTCATATGCCACAACTAAAGATCCCACATGCCATGACAAAGGTCAGCAATTCCACATGCTGCAACTGAGACTCAGTACAGCCAGATAAATAAATAATGAAACAAAGTGTCATGAGGGGTTTAGGATAGTTTTTTCTGAGGTGCCTTAGACTAGTAAATAGGCAGGGCTCTGGATATTTCATTTCTGCTTCAACTATAAAGTAGCTTTTATAAATTGGTCTTCTGCACAAGATTTCACTGGAACAAAAGGTTCCACTGCTTAGGAGGATACACACACACATATTTCAATCTAGAATTCTGTATTAAGTCATATGTATATATAGACATGTATTTCCTTGGGATTTGAGTATAGACTAGTTTTTGTTCTCTTGCAGTTGATAATACTTACAACAAACAAGCAGAAAAAGAAAATCTGGTGGAAGAGTCCATTCCATCAAATGAATGTCCCTCTACGAAAGTCAAAGAAACCACATCAAGAAATAATCCAGTTCAGCCTCAGAGGTAAGAGGTGTTCAAAAGTGGCGGTTATATTAATAATGTTCAGAGAAGGGTTATGTGTCCCATAGTACATTAGACTTTTCATGTTACCTTATTTAATCTTCATAACATTAATGAGTTGTAGGTAATATACTTACTTTATATAGATAAGGGCTCAGAGGTGCTAAAGTTGCTTGTCCGGGGCAGATTTATTTCAGAGACAGGATTCAAACTGTTTATAAGAAACAGCTAGAATTTTTCCAAAGTGACTGTACCATTTTACATTTCCATAAGCAGGACAGTATGAGAGTATCAGTTGCTCAATATCTTGGCCAACACTTGGTATTATCAGTCTTTTTACTGATACTTCATTGTATTTATAATTTGCATTTTCTTGATGACTAATGATGTTGATCACATTTTCATGTGGTTTCTGGCCATTCATATGTTTACATATATAATTACTAAAGACCTTGATGCTGGGAAAGATTGAGGGCAGGAGGAGAAGGGGACGACAGAGGATGAGATGGTTGGATGGTATCACCGACTCAATGCACATGGGTTTGGGTGGACTCTGGGAGTTGGTGATAGACAGGGAGACCTGGGGTGCTACGGTTCATGGGATCACAAAGAGTCGGACACGACTGAGCAACTGAACTGAACTGATAATTGCTTTTTAAATCTGCCTTCTTGGAGTCTCCCCTATGCCTGAAGATCTTAGTGGTCAGCCAAAACCAAGTAGGGTTTATACTCAGGCTTAAGTTTTCATCCTCTGTGTGGTTCTCTTAACTTCTGGAGTATTGCCTCTAAATTTCCAGCTGCTTTGCTTCAGATGCCTCAAGCTAGTAAGACTTGAGTCGTGTGCTGTCCTACTATATGCACACTGGGTAATGCACTGAATCAAAAAAAATCCAGCAAACTCACCAGTCTTACCTACTGCACTTGTCTTTTAAGGATGGACACCTCACCAGTTTCTGCTTTCTTCACTGGGCATGTTTGGTCTCCCCTAAATACACATTTCCTTCTCCAGAGGATCTTCCCGACCCAGGGATTGAACCCGGGTCTTCCGCATTGTAGGCAGACGCTTTACTGTCTGAGCTACCAGGGAAGTCCAAATACACATAGTTAGCATATATAGTAACAGGAAACTTGTGGAGAGTTTTGGCTTAGATTTTGAGTGACTTGTAGCTCTTTTTCTTCTAGGACTTTCCTCCGAGGTTTCTAGCTCCTGTACTAGCCTGAATTCTGTCTTCTGTTATCTAAAGCCAGTGAGAGTAGTTTTCTGCTGTTGGAGCTGCCACATTTGGGGCATGCCTGCAGGCAAAAAACTCATAACTCTTAACCTTTGTAGTTACTATTCATGGATAAATATTCCTGTTTTCTGCCTGCTTTTGGTCACTTTTCCAGTGCACTCAAATAGTCATATTTTTGTATATTGTGTACATTTTGTAATAATATGCAAGAAGATTTGCATGATAAATAACTGTACATTACTCCATATTTTTGTTTTTATGAGTCCCTTTAGAGATTAATATGAAAATACTTGCAGATGAAAGATATGAAATTTGGGATTTGCTTCAAAATCTAAGATGGGTAGATGAAAAGAAAGTTAACAGTGTGATTGGCTATAAGTTGGTAATTTTTTTTTCTATAAGTTGATAATTTTTAAAGCTGAATGATGAGTACCTATTGGTTCTTTATGTTATTCTCCATTTTTAATATGTTTTAAGTTCTTTATGATAAAGATTTTTAAATTAGGTGCTCTATGCACTCATAAAAACTTGAATATATACTAATAAATCTTGAGAGTGTTGAGAAAAATTAAACAACATCTAAATAAATGACAGGACATAGTACATCCATGTTTTATTTGTTCTGGCTATGCTGAGTCTTCTTTGCTGTGCGGGCCTCTCTGATTGCAGCAAGTAGAGGCTGCTGTAGTTGTGGTGCAGGCTTCTCTTGTTGCAGACCCGGGGCTCCAGGCACGTGGGCTTCGGTAGTTGCAGCACGTGGACTCAATAGTTGTGGTTCCTGGCTCTAGAGCACAGGCTCAATAGTTATGGCTCATGAGCCTATTGCCCTGCAGCATGTGGAATCTTGCCAAGTCAGGGATTGACTGCTTGTCTGCTGCACTGACAGGCAGATTCTTTACCACTGAGACACCAGAGACGCCCCCTTGTTAATGCTTTGAGAGGCTCAATACTATAAATATCAAGTCTCCTTACCTGACCTATAGATTCAATGCTATCTCTACAAAAGTCCCAAAGGTTTTCATTTTGGACAGTGATAAGTTGATGCTAAAAGTTATACAGAAATGCAAAGGTCCAAGAGTAGTCAAAATACTTTTAAAGTATTTTGTAGATAGCAAGTCATATTATAAAGCTACAATAATTAATGCTTTGTATTAATTTGGGTATTGCCCAATGATGAGGCCAATGGAATCATATAGAAGCTTACTCTGTCATATATGGACATATATGGACACAATATATACAAAAGTGGTACTGCATGCCTATGAGGAGAGGATGTTTTTATTTTTCCCCTTCAGTAAACAATGACTGGACAATGGGTAGCCAAATAGAACAAAATGAGAGTTGTCACCTATCTCACTCCATATAAAACAGTCAGTACTAGGTGAATTGTAGATCTAAATGTGAAAACACAGCTCAAGTAAGGAAATACAGGAGAATACCTTCATGACCTTGGAATAGGGAAAGATTTCTTAAATAGAATCCACACAGAAAAGCACTGACATGCTTTTTGGGAAGAAGTGCTTTTTGAACTTACTATCTAATCAAATGATACCATAAAGAGTGAGAAGCCCCACCCCCCACACCCCTCAAAAAAAAGAGTGAGAAGCCAACCCCTAGATTGGCGGGAGATATTTGTAACACTTAAAACCTACAGCGGGCTCATATGCACAGTATATAAAGAATTCCTACTAATCAGAAAAAGATTCACAATGCAGTAGAAAACAACCAAGAGACTTAACTAGTACTTAATGAAAGATGATAACCAAATAGCCAATAAACATGTGAAAAGGTGCTCAATCTCCCTGGGAAAAGCAAACTAAAACCACAGTGAGGCTCTATGATTAATATATACCAATCTGTATGACTGAAATTAAGTCATCTGACAATACCAAGCGTTTAGGAGAATGTAGAGCGATACAGACTCTTATAAATTTGCCAGTGTAAGCATAAGTTGGTAAAAACACCTTGGAAAATAACTTTAGTTAATAAACCAATGTCCTGTGACTTGGCAATCTTACAACAACAATGTGTATATCAGGAGACATATGCGAGAATCAACAGTTGATTGGATAAATAGTGGTATGTTCCTATAATGAATGTTATAGAGCATTGAAAATTCGTGAATTAGAACTCCATGAATAAATGTGGTTGAATCTCACAAACATAATATTGAGACAGAAAGCAAGACAGAAAAAATATATAAAGTTTTTATTTTCTCTTCAAACCAACATACAGTGTTTATGGAATGCATGTCTATATGGTAAAAAAGATAAAGCCTAAGTAGTCATTACTGTAAAAGTCAAGGTAGCACCTGCTGCCAGTGTTTTGTTTCTTAGTCTAGGTGGTGATTTCATGAGTCTTCACTTTATAATCATTAACTTAACTTGGTTTTTGTGTACTTTTTGTTATGTGTTACATATTTTAAGAAAAATTGGGGGTCATGACTAAAAGAGGAGAAAATAAACACTTTAGTAAATTTCTGGGAGATCTTCTAACTTCAAGGCTGACTAGTTCGCTGTATAACAGGGTCAAGTCACCTCATCTTTTTTTTTTTACTTTTACTGATATCTTCAAAAGGAAGGAGTTGTACCAGTGCCTTTTTACAAAATTAAATCAACTTTATTGAGGTTTGATTTACAAATACCAGTGCACTTAAAGTACCAACATTTTATGGTGAATTTTCAAAAGCTATCAGTAAGACATTAGATTTTTAGAGTGGAAATAATACCATTTTTTGTAGTTTGTACAAATAGCCTTTGTAGTTTGACGTATTTTCACATTTCTGCAACATATCTAGTAGATGTATTCATTACAGATAAGTTTTGTCAATTCTTCTACCATAGAAGATCTCTCAGACTCTCTGCTAAGAAGAATTTGGAACAGAAAGAAAAGCAGCATGTAAAAATGAAAGCCAAGAGATGTGGTACTCCTGTAATCATCAATGAATTTCCACCCTCCAAAAAAATGAAAGTGTAAGTAGCCACAGCTTCTGTCAGTTGGCATAGATTTTACCCCTGTTTGCTCCTATGGTAATAGCAAGCAGAATACATGGTGCTTGTTCTTATTTTTGTCAGTTAGGAGTACATTTTGTTGAAGGTAATATAGCCAATTTAATTAGAGAAGTTTAAAGAACAGTGATTTATTTGCTTCATAGAATTCTGAAAGTAGTTTGCTGCTAGCTTTGGTTCGATGACATTTCTGAGTCTTAGTGGGGGTTTTTTCCCCCCCATACTTGCTGCTCAAGATGGCTGCTCTGTGTTTCTTAGCTTCTTCCTTGTGCTTGTTGCCTCATTATCACAAGATAGCTTCTCTATCTCTAGGTATCATATCCATGTTTGAGAGAAGAAGGGTCTGGCGAAGAAAGAGGGGTAGCATCCATAATAGGAAAGTAAAATATTTTCCAGTAATGCTTATGTTTATACAGTAGTTGACTGAACTGTAAATTAGATCCCCTCTAGTTGCAGTACAGATTGTTGAAGCAAGTACAATACTTTTACCCTCATATGTTGGCTGCCCCAAACAAAATTAGAGTTCTGTTAATAAGAAGTGGAAGTGAAATCGCTCAGTGGTGTCTGACTCTTTGCGACCCCATGGACTGTAGCCTACCAGGCTTCTCCATCCATGGGATTTTCCAGGCAAGAATACCGGAGTGGGTTGCCATTTAAAGTGACATAAATTTTGGAAAGGAAACTATCTTGCATTTGTTCATTTGATGATGAGCAGTTGGAATCTCTTCCCACCTTCCTGAACCATCACCAGACAACTCTTACCTGACTTCTGTTGGTGTTCTCAAAGTTTGCTTGTTGTAGCTGTTGTTATATATAAATTGATGATACTGTTGAAAGAACCTTGGCTGTTGAAGTATGGCTGTTGTCCTAAAGAATGAGAAAACTTAAGCCATGTGTAGTAGTAGATCTGGGGAGGAGATTGAGATATTTGTATGCTGTAGGGGATTGAGATATTTTTTGTCCTTTTCAACTCAAGTTCTCACAATAAAAAGAAGTTGGAAGAAGAGGAAGAAGGCAATGCTTGTCAAGATATTTCTGAAAAGAATGAATCTTCCCCAGAAAAAGCCAAGGGCAGACATACTGCGCCTTGTATCCCACCTGTAAGGTATGATACTTTCCTGAATTTCAGCTTTAGAGTCAGAGTAAAATTACAAATGTGTACAACTACAGTCTGTTTGAAGCACATGGAGCCTGGGAAACTGTAAAGGCTGTCACCATGGTAAGGTACATTGTTTATGTCCTAGTGGGTGCTTGAGTTTTATACATTGAAAAAAAACAAACTATTAAATGTAAAAGAAATAGAAAAAAGTTAGTAAAAGTTCTTGTTCAGTCGCTCAGTCATGTCTGACTCTTTGCAACCCTGTGAACTGCAGCTTGCCAGGCTTCGCTGTCCTTCACAGTCTCCTGGAGCTTGCCCAAACTCATGTCTGTTGAATCAGTGATTCCATCCAACCCTCTCATCCTCTGTTGTGTCCTCCTCCTGCCTTCAGTCTTTCCCAGCGTCAGGGTCTTTCCTCTGAGTCCTCTCTTCACATCACGTGATCAATTACCTAAATTGAACAGTATTTACTTTGTCAAGCTCCATTCTGGACTTTACTCAAGTAAAATACCTATTTTTACAGTCAGTATTTAAGCAGTCTTTGGATTTTGCTTTATTCACTCACTATGAAACTCTTATTTTCTGTACTGCTACAAAATCTTCACATTTATCTTTCCTTTTGGTTGATGGTTTACATTCTTTATATTAATTGGAAAATTTCCTGTTAAAAATGCTGTTTCAAATTTTTCACTGTTACAAGGAATCAGTGAACATCTTTATAGAGAGATTCTTTTCTTTGAGTAGTCTCCTCAAGATAAGGAAAGAGAAATTCCTTGGTCTATGAGTATGATCCTTTTTATGGCTATTGATATTGTCAGTTTTATTTCTGAAATAAATGTGTGAATTTTTAGTGCCATCAACTTTGAATATTTTTATTTCCTTGTAGTCTCACCTGTATTGAATTTTCTACTTTAAAATTGTATCAAATTTCACTGATATAATGTTGATGGCATCAAATTATTTTAATTTTTATTTGTTTGCTAACAGGATTGTATTACTGTTGCTGTAAACATCTTTTCCAGAGTTGTTTCCTTTTTATTTATCTGTAAGTGGTCTTAGTGATGTTTCATTACTAAGAATGACTACTTTATTATTGTTTTTTCTTAAGAATGGCTACTTTAAATTGAACTTATGCTATGTCAATTATTTCAGAAACTGGTTTTTAATAGTCACAAGTATTCTGTGAAAATGAATATTTGTATTACCCATTTAAACTGGGGAACACTGAGGTTCATAGAGGTTAAATAGTTTTCTCAAGATCACATAGGAAGGAAATGAAACAACAGGGTTGTGATTTGAACTCTGGTTGGCTCTACTCCAAAGGCTTTTCTCTTTATCATAGTATATATTTTATGTATATTAACCTTTTGCTGTGTTTATTGAAAATATTACTACTGGTTTTTTAGTTTTTCTTGTGTCATGAAAATTAATCATTATACAGTCAAATTTGTGGATATTTTGTAAAATCCTCTGTAGTCTATTTTAACTTTTTTTCTGAAAATTTTTCAATATTTTGGAATAAATTTTGCATCTTTTTTTTTATAGTGTTATCTAGGTTAGTATTGATTTCTTGGATAATACTTTTTGGTTTTGATGGTTATTTTATCCCAGGTTGAAAATCTAATCTATATAATGGCTTTAGATTTTTTTTTTTTTACCATTGAATCTCTTTCTCCTCTCCTCTCTCATCTCCTTTACTTATTTGCCCTTTAGGCAGAAGATTCTAAAAAGTACTGAGGAGCAAGAGTTGGAGAAGAGAATGAAAATGCAGCAGGAAGTGGTAGAGATGCGGAAAAGGAATGAAGAATTCAAAAAGTTTGCTCTTGCAGGAGCAGGTCAGTTTGGTTCTGATTGAGTCTGATTTATGAGGTGGTGCTTCTCATAACCTTGGTAGTTTTTAAAGTCTCAAAAGCAAAAATGTCTTTCTTGGTCAGTAGTCAGCGTAAAAAGATGTGTTTATTTAGGAGGCTGGACATGGGTGCCATTCATATCCCAATGATCATTCCCTAGAATGTTTTATGTACATTGGTCCTTTCTTAGAGCATGTTGTCATTCCTCTCCATCTCTAACTGTAGAAGTCACACCCATCTTTTTTTTTTTGACACCCATCTTTTGAGGTCTTTTCCATGAGTTCTTACCTCATTTTCCCAAGTAGAATTAATCTCTTCCTCTTTTTTCCTCCTAATTCTTTTTCTTTGTATTAGAAAAAGAAGGAACTAGGATTAAGACAGAAGATAGAGCAGTTGGACAGACCAATTTTTTTTTCCCCCCTATTTTATCCTAAGCAGAGGAGAAGAAAGTTGAGTGAATCTACTTGTAGCTGGGGAGGAAAGTATGACTGGGGGAGCTGAAAGGATCAGAGTTCTTTTTTGCTTTAGCATAATTATATTGGTGAAGTCAAAGCTGTAAAGCTCTGGTTACTGGGTTGAAAAGCATCTTTGGAGTTTATGGGGTCTCCCTTTTAGAGATGCTTAGTTAAGTTTGTTTCTAAAGTCATTTCATAGCTTTTCTTGTCAAAAGTATTCCAGTTTCTCTGTGTCTCCAGAGCTATGAACACACCTGGGAGATGGGATTCTTCTCCCCTCTGCTACCTTATTACAATTTGCATCTGACTGAAGGCCCTCAAACTCGATAGTACTAAATGAATAAGGCACATATTTTGGTGTCCTTGAGGACTGTTTCAAATTGGGTTATATGCAGAGAGTAAATAAAGTTAGATCCATGGTAATAGAAATACCAAAAGGACTGACTAAAAAGGGACTTACTGTATGTATGTTCTGTATTATTAGTGTTACCTGTATGTTTTACTGTACTTTTTACTCAGGACAACCTGTGAAGAAATCAGTGAGCCAGGTAACCAAAGCAGTTGACTTCCACTTCCGCACAGATGAGCGGGTCAAACAGCATCCTAAAAACCAGGAGGAGTATAAGGAAGTGAACTTTACATCGGAACTGCGAAAGCATCCTCCATCTCCTGTAAGTTGACTGACTAAGTTAATATTCTTGTTAGTTATTCAGCGAAGATTCTGGTGTAGTATTTATGGTCACTGTTTATAATGTAATTGAGAGAAGCATGTGTCTTTCAGTTACAATATATCTAAATCCTCACTTTGCCCCCTGTTAGCTGTGTGATCTTGAATAAATCACTTTCTCTGGGAAGCATCTTATCAAATTACTATGAAAACTGAATTGAGAATGTACATAAAACACATAGAATTACATGTGGCAAATTGTAGGTACAGGTTTGTATGGCTTGTGCTATTAAACATTTGTTTAAAAAAATCTTGTGTCTGCAAAGTTTTGTGCAAACTACAATGGGTTTATGGGAAAAGTCAAGTTGGGGCAGACCACTCAAATCCTATACTGTTTTGTTACCAGAGCGCTAACAAAAGCAGTAATAATCCTAAATTAAAAATCTAGCACTAAGAATTTCTACCTGCATTTGCAGTCACCATCATCATTATTTTTTTTTTTTTTAAGTAGGTTAATCTCTTTTTAAAAAATTAGTTTTTGGTTGCACTGGGCCTTTATCATTGTGTGTGGGCTTTATCTAGTTGTGGCGAGCAGGGGTTACTCTTTGTTGTGGTGCATGAGCTGCTCGTTGCAGTGGCTTCTCTTGTTACAGAGCACAGGCTCTAGGCATACGGGCTTCAGTAGCTGCAGTACATGAGCTCAGTAGCTGGGGCTCTTGGGCCCTAGTGTGCACAGGTTTCAGTAGTTGTGGTTGCTCCACAACGTGTGAAATCTTCCTGGGCCAGGGATCAAACCCAGGTTCCCTGCATTGGCAGGAAGACTCTTACCCACTGTACCACCAGGGAAATCCACCAGCATTACTTGTTTAAGTCAGTCCTTTGCAGACTTAAATTGGAGTTGTGATTCTTCTTTGAGATGTAGGTCCTTGAGTTTTACTTCCAGTCAGAAACTAATTTTATAAAAATTAGTGACCCAAGGAGTAGGCTTCTTCATTAGTCAGTTTTGGGGTAGGATATGAGAAGATAATTTGATTCAGGTAGCTGCCTGAGCTGATCCAGAAGCCCAGTTAAAATTTTTAAATGACTCAGGGTAGGATACCTATACAGCTTTTTTCCCCTTCTAATTCTAAGAAAACTCACTCTTGATTGCTTCAAAACATGAGCATGCTTGGAAAAATCACCTTATGTACAGAATAGACAATTTGTTAAGTGCTGGATGCTTTCTCCCCCTTTTTAAAAGATGGGAGTATACAGATTATAACCCTTGCTCAAGGACCGACAACTTAAGAAGAAGAATCATCTTGGCTTTCCATGGATTCTTTTCCTTTTGATCTTCTGTGCTGAGTTTGAGGCTTGAGGTGGATCTGAGCTCTTCCATAACATTTCATTTAGGGAATGAATTCTTTCTTTTCAGGCCCGAGTGACTAAGGGATGCACCATTGTTATGCCTTTCAACCTGTCACAAGGAAAGAAAAGAACATTTGATGAGACGGCTTCTACATATGTTCCCCTTGCACAGCAGGTTGAAGCATTCCATAAACGAACCCCTACCAGATACCACTTGAGGAACAGGAAGGATGATATTAGTAAGTTTCTTTCTAGTATCATACTTGGCTGGAGCCTCCCCTAGAATTCCCTTTGCTTGCATCTCAGGTACAAATTTGTCTTTAGTTGAAATCCTAGTTTTTGAACTAAAGCCTGGCATATGTTGTATGCAGACAACAAATGTACCCATAGTTGAACATTTCTCAAACCACCTAGCTATCTGTCCACTCATACCCATCAACCACCTTGATCCTCCTGGTCAGTAATTGGCTGAGGGGAATTAAGGTAACATGAGATGTCATGACACATCAAGGCTGTCTTTGCCATGTGTCAAGGAGCACACTTACCTACAGAAAATGAAAGCTTTCTATTCACTTACTGTTGTGTGCTTTTTGTTCATTGGTTCAATAAATGTTGACTGCTACAAAGCAGATACTCTGTGTGATGTAGGCAGTATAGAAGTGAGCAAAACAGACTTGGTGCTCAACATCAAGTTTGTAATTCAGTGAGAGAGATAAACAGGTCATCACAGATTATTGTGAGTTCTGTGAATGTGGAAGGAAATACAAGAATCAAAGGAAGTGCAAGATAGGGAGAGCAGGTCTGTGTGCTGAGAAGTCCAGGCAGGGAAATACAGGAGAGAAAAGGGATAACCAATGGTTAAGACCCTGTACAGGTAGGAGAGGGATACTTAGCACAGGTAGGGTGATTGTTCTTTGAAAGGGGAGTAGAAGAGAGGAATGAGTGCAAATGTTGGTTAGATTGTAGATTTGGTGGTGAACCGACGAAAGGAAGCTAATCTGACAGTGTGTATCTTTATGAAAATAACTCCTAAAAGAAGTTTGAGTATTGGAGGTGTGGTGTAAACTAGTTGTCAACCGTGTAGGGTAGTATTCTGGATAAAGCAAACTCTGGTTGTTTGACTTTGAAGGTTTCTGAATTTTTCCTGCCTTTGCCTAGGCACTGTTTAGTGCTATTCTAGGCAGCCAGATGAGTTAGTTCCTTTAAGGACAGCATTTCCTAATGTTACATGTTCTATTAGCCATTTGTCAAATTTTATATCATGAAAATAATCTTTTTTATTCTAATGGAAATGTAAGTATTAACCATGACTTTCCAAATATATGTGACTCTTTAATTAGAGTCTGGTATTCTGCTCTTAGAATCTTGATCCTAGCAAATAGAAAGAAAAATTATTTTCTGTGATTTTTATTTAAAATTTTGGACTATTATAGCTCAATAATAGTTATATGTATACTTGAAGCCTGGCTTATTTCTAAAATAAGTAGATTTGTTTTCCATCTCCAATTGTTAGGTGGTAAGGTCTAAATTAGAAAATTCATTCTGGGTAATTATGAAAATTGACAAGATTGCTTCTGGCCAGGTAAATAGTATTTTCTGTGAATGGTGATGGTGATCTTAATATTTTCTGTGAATGGTGCTGGTGATCTTAATATTGATGCTTTGACATAGCTTTTTTTTTTTTTTTTTTTTTTTTTACTTTTTTCATTTGACTTTCTGTGGGAGATAGTCTTGATGTTTTGATATAGATGCTTTTAAGGAGTTCATAATACTGGAAATTGTTACTTGGTCTTCAGAAATGCCTTATTTTAAATCTTATTTGTCAATAACATGCAAAATAGTTGGCACTGTCAGTAGAAAGGCAGTGCAGGCCTCGGCAGTGAAAAGAAATCCATCAGACACAAATGGATTTTAGATTCAGAAGATGATAGCAGAGTTTACCCACAGGCTACCTTTATCATCACCTCTCAACAAAGAGTGATAGGGGAGAAGGGACTGAATGTTTCTCAGACTGACTGTTGTGATCTGAGCTGAGCTGAGTGTGAGGGGCCAGCCACCTGTGGCTTAGCATCTGGGCTGCCTAGCTGAATCAGCACCTACAGGTAAACGGGGTCTTAGCTAGGTGAATGTCTGTGCTCTTGGTTTACAGTGCCATTACCCTCCAAATCTGTGGTCAGAATATGCAGAGACCCACAGACTCCTGTGCTGCAAACCAAGCATCGTACAAGGCCTGTGACCTGCAAGAGTGCAGCGGATCTGGAGGCCGAGGAGCTTGAGAAGCAGCAACAGTAAGTTCCACTGGCAGTATTTGAGGAAGAGTTCCAAAAACCTGCCTGCTTCCTTTTCACTTCTGTAAGGGGGACAGTTACTGTTTTTCTTGCCTTGGAAATTATGGTATTTGAGCTACAGGCTCTGCCTTGCCTCTGTGATGAAAGGATTGAAAGTGGGAGTAGGGAGCTGTCCTGGAGTGTAAACTGGTAAAAAAAAAAAAATTATCAGAGGTTGGGGTGGGAGAATTTACGATTCCAATAAAGAGGGCCCTTTGAAGTTTAGATAAATCTCACCCTTTTATGGCTACCCAAGGGATTGTTACAACTCTTACCAGTGGAGAGAACTGGAATTTAATGTGAGTTAAGTCTGGGGGTTTGTCTCCTGTGGCCTTCTTTCTCCCTTGTACTTCCTTTGAGAAGAGGGAGTTTCTTTTCTCAAAAGAAGTTCAAGAGAAACCCCAATCTTTAGGGTGGTGGGGATGTTAGACTGTCTTGTTTTTTCTTTGCTCTCGAGGCAGGGATAATGGCTATGGAGAGAGTTGAATTTTTGTTGCACATGATGGATAATCGTAATGATTACTTTTTTTTTTTTTTCCTGGTTTTGGCCTACTTTGTTGTTTAGTTTTCATTTTATTAAAAAAATCTTTTTTTGTGGTTATCACTTAAATTCTCGCCTTACAGATACAAATTCAAAGCACAGGAACTTGATCCCAGAATTCTTGAAGGTGGGCCCATCTTGCCTAAGAAACCGCCTGTGAAGCCACCTACTCAGCCTGTTGGCTTTGATTTAGAAATTGAGAAAAGGATCCAGGAGCGGGAGTCAAAGAAGAAACTGGAAGAGGAACACTATGAATTTCATTCCAGGCCCTGCCCTACTAAGATCTTGGAAGATGTTGTGGTGAGAGCGGGGAAGCCCTGCGGACTAGTAGAAGTGTTGTGTTCACCACCACGTGTCCCCCAGTCACACATGTTTGGATACTGTGATCAGGACATCGTATTAGGCGCTCTGGGTGAAAAAGAGTCATGGCAGAGGTGGATTTTGCTCTTAGGAAACTTGAAGTCCAGTATGGGATCATAAAGTAGCCAGTGGCAGAGCTGGGATATGAATTTAGGTAATGTGGTTCAAAGGTCCATGCTCTTGTATTAAAATAGGAGGTACCTTTTAAAATGAAAGCTTCTTAGGAAAATGTGTGATTATTTTTTAGAAAGCTGTCTACATCCTACCTAAATATCACCAGTATGACCTGAACTCCATTTTTAGAAACACTGATGGAGGAAATTGGTTTGGCAGTTTGTTGTTCTTTGGAAATGTTGTGGTGAAGTGGTAAGTGGGGATGGGTGGCTAGAGTTCATTAGGAGTTAAGTGAGATCATAGAGTAGTATTGTACTGGGTAATGTGTTGTTGAGAGTTCTGGATAAACGGATCAGCAAAACACTAGGTGAGTAAGTAAGAACCTACTGAACTGATATGGTATGCTGTAGGGTAGTCATTGCCAAGTCACCTGGGTCTCAGAGTCCTCTGGGATTTTGTTACATAAACAGATTCCTGGGCCCCACCCCTGGAGTTTCGATTGTCAGGTGCAGCATAGATTAGAGAGCCCCGATGAAGACCTTAGCGTCTGACACAGAGTATGCAGTTGTGCTGTTAATAGTAATAACTGTTGCATGCTTACATTGTGCAGCGTTTTATGTAATTATCTTATTGATTTCTCATAACAACTCTTAAGAAATAGGTTCTGTTTTTATCCCTACTTTTCAGATTAGCCAAGAGATGCTAAGAGGTGTCTAGTATGCAGAACCAGGATTTGAACCGTCATCTCCTTAAACACTGTGTTTCTCTACCTCACAATGCTGTTATCATTGTTTATTCTGACAAGTGCAATTTGGAGTTTGTTTTCAGCTCTTTCCCTACTGAAATTTCCAGGGACGTCAACTTTTGGATTCTAGAGAAAACAAAGCATAGAAGGAGTCATAGATACATTTATTCCTTCTGTTCTCTTCATTTTTTAGAAAAGGGGGGCTTTCTTTGAAGGAAGAACATGGCTTGCCCATAGGAACATTTTTAAAAGTTGATGGCAGAACTGAAGTTAGGTGTCTTAACTTTTAGTGCTGGACTCGTAAAGCAAAAAAAATGCCTCCAGAGCCTGAGTGCAGCTGTCTGTCTGCGACTGTTGTCTCCATCTGTGTCCCCTCGATGCTGAAGCTCTCTTTCCTGTGTCCTTACAGCGTTTCTTGCGCTCTCCCACTTGTTGATAGGTGGCAAGGAGACAACGGGGCTGATGAGAGATGGGCTTGGGCAGCAGTGGGCCTTGAGGCAGGGATGAGAAAAGGGCTTTTGGGGCTGAGGTGGAGTGATGAAAGCCTTGAGCTCCAGGGTGTGAAATGTGAACTTGGTGCCGACATCCAGTGGGGAGCTGGGGCTCCACAGAGGTGGATATGATATCAGTGAGGCCAGTGAGTAATTTTAGCAGTGATATTTTAGGGACTTGGGGACACCAGCAGGCTTTAAAAATTTTTTTTTCATAGTCCCTGAGATAACATTGCTTCATGGTAATTTCCTAATTGCTCTGGGACAGGCCTGATAACTTGTCCCAGGGCACTTAGGGGCAATCTGCCTTAGGGAGACGTGCTCACCCCTTACATCCCATCCCGGGCTGCTTTTCCTAAATGTGTCTTTTTATCCATCCACGTTGCCCACTTATACCGATTTATCAGCTCTTTAGAAATACCCTCCCTCAGCTTCCTTTCAGAGCTTCCCCATTGCTTCAGCTACATATTCTGTTGGGTTTCTTCAGAGCACTTGTGAAAATCAAAAAATACTTGGTTTGTTACTCTTTCATTGTCTTTTCTTTCCTCCACTAGAATGTGAGCTCCCAGATAGCAAGGACCATGTCTGTCTGTATTGTTCACTCCTGCTTCCCCAACATCTAAGCATAGCATAGGCACTGGGGTATTGAACAACTGTGTGAGAGACCATACAAGCTGAAACCCATCAGCCTGTGTTAGACACTGGGAATTCGAATGAAATCAGACACAGCCTTCATCCTCAAAGCTTTCACAGTCTAGAAGAGCAGATTGGCATGTAGACAAATAAGGACAGTAATACTAATCAACATTTGTTCCCTGAACAATTACTACTACTTGTAGGTGCTGTAGAGGAATGCAAATGGCAGTATCTCTACCCTCAAGGAGCTTATAACTAAAAACAATTTTAAAACAGTAAAACAAGAAGCTTTCTGTGTTTCTAGAAACCTAGTTTCTTTATCTCTATTTCTGAATGAGCCCCTATTGGCTTTGATTGCAGTGGAGATGGGTATGGATAAATAGTTGCTGCAAAGTTGATTTTCATAAATCACCTTTCCTTCTCCCTCAAGTAATATGAGGATTGATCCCACTCATATAAATATCTCTTTCCTGGCTTACTTATTAGGGATTTCTTTTAAAATGCACATTTCTCTGCTGGGAGGATGCAGACAGAGGGGAAAAGTAGGAAATGAGGAATTATTTTAGAACTAAATGAGTTCTCAGATATTTATTTCAATTATTTTTATGAAAAGAAAAAAAAAAAAAAAAACAAGGACACATTATACAGATTAGAATGAAAGCTGGGCTAGATAAGACCTCTGACTTCTTGTTCAGTGTTCTTTCCATTTCCACCTGTCCTGGCTGTGTTCAAGCTCCAGGCTAGTGTCCACCTGTCCAGGATGTAGAACAAGAGACTTTTGTTGTTTTCTGGTAAGCATTAGATGAAAACCCATTTCATAAACTTTTGTCAGTCTGGTTATAAGTTCTGTAGTAAATTTTACTATATTAGCGATTCTGATTTGCTTTGGAAAGTGTGTGACAACTTTTCACAGCAGATTGAAGCTCCCCTTTACAGTAGTCACCTTGAGAGAGTACGTATTCTTTCCAAAGGTTGATAGTGTGTACAAAACATTTTGGAAAAGCCACTTGTCTTGGATGTTGTAGCAGTTTTTTGGATCTCTTCAACAATACCAGGTCTTGATACTTTAAAGATAATTAGCTTTTAGGAGTTGGTCTAAAGTCATTCAGAACTAAAACTTCAGAGTAGTCCAAAGTAATAAAGCTGGAAACAATATTGCTTAATTAAAACTGAACAGTGAGCAACTGCCTTGCACGGCCCTAAAACTGGCTTTGAAGGCCACTCCAAGAAAGACATTCCAAACATGTTTGGAGCAGTTGCAGCATTGTTGGGATTAAGAAGTCTTCCAAGGTATAAATTAGAGTCCAAGAGTCTTCAAGGTATAAATTCTGTTATTCATGCTTACAGTATTCATTCAACAAACATTTACTGAATGCCTGATACTTGCCAAGATCTGTGTTAGGTATTAGGGACTGATGGAATAACAGTCCCTACTCTCAAAGCACTCATAGCAGGAGGAGATGAATATCTTAAATCAACAAGGGCAATGAAGGGTTGTTTTTTTTTTTTAATAAATTTATTTATTGTTGCTGTGCACAGGCTTTCTCTAGTTGATGTGAATGGGGGCTCTTCTGTAGCGGTGCACGGGCTCTGGGGAGCTCTGGTTCATCACTAGTTGTGGCCTATAGGCTTAGTTACCCAGTGGCATGTGGGATCATCCCAGACCAGGGATCAAACCTGTGTCCCCTGCATTGGCAGGTGGATTCTCAACCACTGGACGACCAGGGAGGTCCTGCAATGAAGTTTTTGTATGTACCATAATAAACTATGTACAAGGGAGAGTGGGGTCAGTAGGTTCAGGGAGTCATCTACTGACGGGTTTTATAAAAGAGGAGATGCTTTAGTGGAGGCTTGAAAAGAAAGATTAGATACTTCCTAGCAGCTGGAGCATTTCAGAGAGAGCATAGGCAAAGGTATTGAGATGAGAACCAGTGTTAAATTTTGGCAGTTGCCAGTAGTTCATTGTGGCTAGAAGGTGATGTCTAAAGAGGGACAGGAGACATGCCTGGAGAGTCAGTCAGGGTACCAAATTATGAAGCATCTTGTCCTTCACGCTGGAGAAGGCAGTGGCACCCCACTCCAGTACTCTTGCCTGGAAAATCCCATGGACGGAGGAGCCTGGTAGGCTGCAGTCCATGGGGTCGCTGAGAGTGGGACACGACCGAGCAACTTCACTTTCACTTTTCACTTTCATGCATTGGAGAAGGAAATGGCAACCCACTCCAGTGTTCTTGCCTGGAGAATCCCAGGGACGGGGCAGCCTGGTAGGCTGCTGTCTATGGGGTCGCACAGAGTCGGACACAACTGAAGCGACTTCAGCAGCAGCAGCAGCAATGTCTACTTAGAACAGTATAACATATTCCTTAGCATGAAGGACTGCTGCTGCTAAGTCACTTCAGTCGTGTCCGACTCTGTGCGACCCCATAGACGGCAGCCCACCAGGCTCCCCCGTCCCTGGGATTCTCCAGGCAAGAACACTGGAGTGGGTTGCCATTTCCTTCTCCAATGCATGAAAGTGAAAAGTGAAAGTGAAGTTGCTCGGTCGTGTCCGACTCTCAGCGACCCCATGGACTGCAGCCTACCAGGCTCCTCCGTCCATGGGATTTTCCAGGCAAGAGTACTGGAGTGGGGTGCCACTGCCTTCTCTGAAGTAAACATTAGGAGCCATAAAAAGAATTTTAAATCAGGAAGTAAGATGATCAGATCTTTTGACTGTATAAGAAGATGGACTCGCAGAATGAGATGAGAAGCTGAAAGTTGTTAGTGGGCTAGTGGAACGGTACAGGCAATAGACAGTGTGGCCTATGGCATAACAATGAAGAGTTAGAGAAGTGGAATAGAGAGCTGATGGGGGAAGCATATGGATGTGGGTGTAACAAATAAGGAGTTACTGAGGATGTCTTTAAGATATTTAAGAAATTGATCTGGTCATACACTATATGCAGAACAACAGCCCTAGAGATTGCCAGATTCATGATAGAGGGTAAACTCTAGCAGAGTTAGAAAATTCTTCTGGAACAGCTTTCTAAAATATGTTCGTTTGAATCACGTGCATGGTATGATGATACACATAATTCAGTCAGAAAGGATTTGAAATGTTGGCAGTGTTTTGGAATCACAAAGCAGGAAAATCTTCGAAGGAGTTGAATGTATAAGAATTAAGGAATATAGAGATTAAATGCCTCTTTTAATCTGCTCCCAAAGAGATGTGAGAGTTGATAGTTTGGTGTTCTTTTCAAATTTTATTTTCTATGGTTAGATTAATTATATATATATATTTTGTTTTATTTTTAGTGTATATGCAGGTATCTTTTGATTTGACTTATTAAATTTTTTTTTTGGAGTATAGTTGATTTACAGTGTGTTAGTTTCAGATGTACAGCAAAGTGATTCTGTTATATACATACACATATAGTCATTTTTTGCAGATTCTTTTCTCATATAGGTTATTTTAGAATATCGAATAGAGTTCTCTGTGCTATATAGTAGGTCCTTGTTGATTTTCTGTTTTGTATACAGTAGTGTGTGTGTTAATCCCAAGCTCCTAATTTATCCCTGCCCACCCCCCATCCCCCTTGGCCCTATTTCCCCTTTGGTAACCATAAGTTTATTTTTGAGATCTGTGAGTCTGTTTCTGTTTGTGAATAAGTTCATTTATATTATTTAAAAATTTTTGATTCCACATATGAGTGATACCATATATTTGTCTTTCTACATGTACATTTTAAAAACACAAAATATTTTTTGTTTCAGCCACTTGTCCCTCCTTTCTCAATATTATGAATACTGTTCTATGTCAGTAATAAAGATTTATTTTATTCTTTTTGATGACTGTATAATATTCTATTGTGTGGATATGCACCACAGTTTAAGAAAGGATTTAACCAGTTGTTTTTATTCTTTTTAAAAATGTTATATTGAAATATACCTAAAAACTAAACTAGAGGTCAAATATTAGGGTGTAATATTGGGTGAAAGAGAATGACCATTTAAAGGTTTAATAGCCAATTCCTAAAGATTGTACCAGCTTATGTCCTATACCTCACCCAACTGTATGTGACTGCCAGCTTCTCGTCACATGCCAACCAACACTGGTATTAATTAGTCTTTAAAGTGTATTACTCAGTCTTTTAGATGAAAAATGCCTGATTATAGTTTCTAAAATTCTTGAGATTTAGCCTCTTGTGTATCTTTGTTAACTTCTTGCTCTTTGTCCAGTTATTTGGCAAACAGAAATTAAGCTAGACCTTGCCCAGTGCTTTTTTCCATTCACCTTTTGAGGGTACGTGTGTGCGTGCTAAGTCGCATCAGTTGTGTCCGACTCTGTGCGACCCCAGAGACGGCAGCCCACCAGGCTCCCCCGTCCCTGGGATTCTCCAGGCAAGAACACTGGAGTGGGTTGCCATTTCCTTCTCCAGTGCATGAAAGTGAAAAGGGAAAGTGAAGTCGCTCAGTCGTGTCCGACTCAGCGACCCCATGGACTGCAGCCTACCAGGCTCCTCCGACCATGGGGTTTTCCAGGCAAGAGCACTGGAGTGGGGTGCCGTTGTAACATTTTAAAATATAAATTTTTATTGTAGAGCTGTATGTGAAATAGGTTTAGGAGAATGGACCATATTCTGTCCCTAGTTAACATTTGGAAATCCTTTTTGATTTTGTTTTTAAGGGATTGGGGTATAAAAGGGAGAGAAGCAATAAAATATTGACGTTAGTTTATTTTGTGGTGTTTTTCAAAAATACCAAAAAATATTTTGATGAGTTTTATTTTTTATTGAATATACAACTCAAACTATGTTTTTTGGTGATCTTCTATCATGTTAATACACCTTTGGAATACTAATACATACCAGTGTTAGGTGGATAAATAACAACTAGCCTTTTTTGATTTCTGATACATGAACTTCTAAGAAAGGTATTAATTTCATCACATAACCTAGTTGAGATTGTTCTGGGATATCTAATTGAGTTGCTTACTCCCTTCAGGGTGTTCCTGAAAAGAAAGAGCTTCCAATCACTGTTCCAAAGTCACCAGCCTTTGCTCTGAAGAACAGAATCAGAATGCCCACCAAAGAAGATGAGGTGATTCCCTAGGATGGGATCTCTATTCCTTCTGCATAATCAATTTAAGCATTGCGTGCATGCTAAGTCACTTCAGTTGTGTCCGACTCTGTGATCCTATGGACTGTAGCCCACCAGGCTCCTCTGTTCATGGGTCTCCAGGCAGGAATACTGGAGAGGGTTGCCATGCCCTTCTCCAAATCTAAATGTTACTCTTTCTTAAACATAGAGGAATTCAAAGGCAGTCATTCTTGCCTGAAGTTGTCTTAACAATGGGTATGAATGATTGGTCATCTATTTTTGCTCTTCCAAGAACAAAGTAGTAAGTGTATGAGGCTCTTTGCCAACAAAGGTCTGTCTAGTCAAAGCTATGGTTTTTCCAGTAGTCATATACGGATGTGAGACTTGGACCATAAAGAAAGCTAAGTGCTGAAGAATTAATGCTTTAGAATTACGGTGCTGGAGAAGACTCTTAAAAGTCCCTTAGACAGCAAGGAGTTCAAGCCAGTTAGTCCTAAAGGAAATCAACCCTGAATATTCATTGGAAGGACTGATGTTGAAGTGGAAACTCTGATACTTTGGCCATCTGATACAAAGAGCTGATACATTGGACAAGACCCTGATGCTGGGAGATTGAGGGCAGGAGGAAAAGGGGGCAACAGAGGATGATATAGTTGGACGGCATCACCAACTCAATGGACATGAATCTTAGCAAACTCTGGGGCACAGTGAAGGACAGGGAACCCTGGTGTGCTGCAGTCCATGGGGTCTCAAAGAGTTGGACATGGCTTAGCAACTGAATGACAGTGATGAGTCATTTTGGCTTTCAGTGGTAACTGGTTGTAACAAGTTATGTTTGTTTCCATTGGATTGAAAAATCAGTCTTTTTTTAAGACCTATACTCTATTTTGCCTGAGCTATTGTCATCATTCAGTGAAGGATTTTTAAAATTCACACTAAGTAGTTACATCTGCTCTATCCTATCTCCATTGACCCAAAGGGTAAAGAGGTGACTATGTGGTGATGGTTCATGAAGCTGGAATATATAAACTGTCATTGATCAGGCTAGTTTCTTATTACATCTCCCTTTTTATCTATAAATATCCAGAGTTAGGGTAATTTTATAGCATATCTCAAGCATAAACCTTTTTATAGATTCATTTGAAACTAGAATACACAGTAATCTTATGTTACCAGCTTGAACCCAGTCAACTTACTTGGTCCTATTCTGGGTTTGGCAACTGGAAATACTCCCAGTCACATGTTTTAGCGGAGTCTGGAGGCTGGGTCAAAAAAGAGGCCAGGATATATGCTTGGTTAGTACTTTTCTTCTGTTCTTCATTTTACTCACACTGTTTGAGCTCATTTAGTTTTTCCAACCTTCCTGTGAAAAATTTTAGATCCTTTAAAAGTAATTGTGTTAGTTTATCAAATGCTTTCACGTTGATCATACCCCTGTGAGTTAATAAATGACTTAGGTTGGTGAGTTGGTAGGTATCCCTCTTTGATAGAAAAGGAAGCTAAGACACCTGAGAGGTTGAGTGACTTGCCTTAATGACTTCTTTCATATATTGTCTTCTGACTTCCCATTCAGAGGAGGCGAGAGAGTGAGAAATCTTGTCTCTAAACTGCAATTTTTTCCCTTAGGAAGAGGAGGAGCCAGTAGTGATAAGAGCTCAACCTGTGCCATATTTTGGAATGCCTTTTAAGCCCCAGATCCCAGTGGGGAGAACTGTGGAAGTATGCCCTTTTTCTTTTGATTCCCGGGACAAAGAACGTCAGTTACAGAAAGAGAAGAAAATAAAAGAACTCCAGAAAGGAGAGGTGGGTGTTCCATTTCTATAAGTAGCATAATATTAATACTAGTCTTTAATCCCTCAAAGGTAATCTTTTATTTTGCACTTTTTAAAAAGTATATTTATTTGGCTGCATCGGGTCTTAGTTGCGCCTTGCGGGATCTTCATCGCAGCACATGGACGCTCTAGTTGTGGGTCATGGGCCCCAGAGCATGTGGGCTCTCTAGTTGCCCCATGACATGGAAGGCATTTCTTAACCACTGGACCCCCAGGGGAGTTCCTTTTGTTGTACTTTTAACTGTATAATCACTAACTTCCTTTGATTTCTCTAAGAACCTTATGAAGTATAAATAGGGCAAATAATTTAAATAACCATTCTGGAAGTTAAGCACAAGGAAGTTAAGTGACTTGCCCAGGAGCATGCTGGTAGTTATTGGCAAAATTGGGAGGAAAACCTCAATTTCCTTTTGAGCTTATTAGTTTTCTGTACCGTGCTGGTTTGAAAAACTTGCCTTTCATATTTTTCAGATTCATCCAAATATTCTGGAGCAGCTGTGGCTTTCTGACTAGAAAGGCCTTATCTTAAATCTTACATTTTCTTTTCTATTAGGTGCCCAAGTTCAAGGCACATCCTTTGCCTCACTTTGACACCATTAACCTGCCAGAAAAGAAGGTGAAGAATACCACCCAGGTTGAGCCATTCTGCTTGGAGACAGACAGAAGAGGTGCCCTGAAGGCACAGACTTGGAAGCACCAGGTGGGGATGGGGAAAGCAGTTAAAATGTGAATTGCTTGACTGTTGGTTTGTTGCAGTAGGTAGACCCGCTACACCAGGCTTCATCTGGGAACTAACATACCAGATTGTTTTAGGGACTCTTACTGTAGTCAGGGGGTCAGAAAACTTTTTCTATAAAATACCATATATTAAGTATTATAGATTGTATAGGTTACATATAGTCTCTGTCACATGTTGTGTATTTCAACCCTTTAAAAATATAAAGACCATCTTTAGCCTAAGGGCTGTACAAAAAGACATTGCAAGCTGGATTTGGTCTATAAGCTAAAGTTTGTAAGTGATCATCTGGAGAATGTGAGAGCTGATAGACTGTTTTCGTGACAGGAGATTCTTAAAGATCTTATTTATTTCATCTACTAGACTTGTTCATTAAATATTCACTTTTTTCTGTTGGTGCTTTAATAAGCAACTGTGTGATAAAAATAAATTCTCAATAGAGTATGTTTTCTCAACATAGTGTGCTATTTGCTCTTTATAGATGATAGGTGATTTAAAATAGTTAATCGGTTGTTGGCCGGTTTAGTTGGGATCTAATTCTGCCTTGTCTGGAAAAAAAATCTGAATCCTTAAGTTTGTCAGTATTAATATTATCTCTTATTTTGGAATCTGTCCAAAAGGGGCTCAGGCTTGATCTTTATAGAAAGTCACCCCTATTGAAGCCCAAGAGATATGATTGATTAAGTTACTAAGTCTAGGCCCCTTGTTGGTGCTGTTCTCTAGAACTTAGGGCTGTTGCTTTGAAAGCAATCATGACAGAATGTTGGGGGTATTTTCCAAAATAAAAAGATTTTTTTTAGTTTTTCAGACTTACATAAAAGAAAGAATAGTATAATGAACTTCCATGAACCTGGCACCGTGTTTTCTAGTGCTCAAAACATGGAAAATCTTACTTCATCTAACTTTTTACCTACTCATCTCTATACTGGATATTTCTGCCTACACAAGATTATTTTGAAGCAAATCCTAGGTGCTATCTCATTTTATTCAAAAATACTTCAATGTGTAACTTTAAAATGCAAGGATTAAAAGAATTTCATAACTCCAGTGCTATTATCACACTTAAAAAGATTAACAGTAATTTCTTAATAGTGACAAATAGCATTCATATATCCCCTGTCTCTCATTTTTAAAACAGTTGAATTGTTCAAATCAGGATCGAGAAAAGGTCCATATTTTATATTGGTTTGATAAATCTCTAAATCCCTTTTCACCTATAGGCTGCTCTATGTGCATTTTGTACGTTGAATAAGTGGGATTGTTTGTCCTATCTAGGTTTTACAATCTGGATTTTGGTCATTGTGTTCCCATGGTATTGATTAATAATCACCTGCTGTCTTTATAGATGAAACAGTTCAGAAACATTTGAACTTGAGTAATTGAGGTGGTAGTTATGGAGAGTTGGTGGTTGCTTGGCTGACAGATTTTCTTTCTTATAGCTGGACGAAGAACTAAAACAGCAGAAAGAAGCAGCTTGCTTCAAGGCTCGTCCAAACACTGTCATCTCCCAGGAGCCCTTTGTTCCTAAGCGAGAGAAAAAATCCATTATCGGTAGTATTTTATGTGTTCTTGAGGGATTGGGGAAGAATTGTGAGACTTCCTAGAATTGAGTTGTGTCAGTACAGTGCTGTGTCAACCAGAAGCATTTGTGTGTAGAGATCTAGCGTTTCTTCCTTAGATCTTTGTTGAATGTAGAAGAACAGCGTCTGGGTGGAGGCAGCTGGCATTTCAACAATTTTACTTCCCAGCTCAGAGAGTAGCAAGTAAGGAGGGAAGAGCCAGGACTTCTTTCTGGACTTCACCCTAAAGCTAGTCTTAGATAGAAAACATTTGATTCCTTTAAGAACTGAGCTGCATTTCTAGTAAAGTGGGATTCTTCTCCTAAATCTGTCTCACAGTCACTATGTAGTTTTGAGCAAGCCACTATCTGTATGGGTCTTAAGTAGATGATTTATAGGGGTCCTTACAACCCTGAAAACTTGAGGACTTTTTGTATGTGGTATGCTTCACCTTTCTTCCCCTTGGGCCTCCTTTGAGCTCCGCCTTTCTGTTGCCACGCATCTCTGTACACTTGCTGGGTCTGTGGGGCTAGGGTTCCGCAAGTTATGCTTGTGCACCAATATTTTCTCTGTTTCTGTACTCAGAGGGCCTTTCTGGTTCTCTAGTTCAGGAACCTTTTCAGCTGGCGACAGAGAAGAGAGCCAAGGAGCGGCAGGAGCTGGAGAAAAGAATGGCTGAGGTGGAGGCCCTGAAAGCCCAGCAGCTAGAGGAAGCCAGGCAGCAGGAGGAAGAGCAGCAGAAGGAGGAATTAGCCAGACTACGGAAAGAACTGGTAACTGGGCACCCTACGTGCTGACTAACCCATGATTGCATCTGTTTTGTTTATCTGTACCTTGCCTTGTTCCAGAAGGGATCTAAGGCGGCCTCCAAGGATGCATCGAAGATGAGAAGTCACACAAACCAAGGGTGGTGACAAAGTTGACAAGTGAACGAGGCTGAAGATGTGTATATTGTGATCCATGGATCTCCTAAGTTTATACCATAGTTTTGGCCCTTTATGGGAACCAACCTGTCAGTTGCAAAACTTATCATGGTCGAGAGATGTACATATCTTTGATCCTAGATTCAGTCAGAATTTCTTCCTGAAGAGAACATCACATGCTATGCCAGTGCACAGTAACACATTTGTAGGACTTTAAAAAATACATACTTTTGGTTGTGCTGGGTCTTCATTGCTGTGTGCAGGCTTCTCATCATGGCGGCATCTCTTGTTGCAGAGCACAGGCTCTGGGCCCATGGGCTTCAGTAGTTGTGCTCCACGGCATGTGGAATCTTCCCAGACCAGGGATCAAACCTGTGTCCCCTGCATTGGCAGGGGGACTTCTATCCACTGTACCACCAAGGAAGTCTCAGGACTCTTTATTTAACTTATTTTTATTATTGCCTTAAGGCTTAAGGAATAATAAGGAAACCAATGTGTTTTACAATTAGAATATATAGGTAAGGAAGGGCATGGGAATTGTGGACAAGTGTATTTTCATTTTCCTCGTAATACTTGATTCAGATTCCTTGGAGATATAGTGCATATCAGTCCAGGTGATGTTCCATGCTATCACTAGATAATGACTTAAATATTAATTATCCAAAAAGAAAGCTTAATTCACCTTAAGGACCCTTTCACTAAAACAGTAGCAAGCCACATGAACTGCATTAATGAGGAACATTTTAGATGGAACTTCAAATGCTTAATGTAATAAAAGGATGACTGTGGAAATACATGTTATTGAGATTCTGTCGAAAATAGCTAAGCCAGCAGTTGATATAGCTGTTGGTAGAGGTGACAATGCCAAGGAAGACTCTAGAGACAAACTATTAAAGGGAATAGCTTCTTGACAAAACCAAGCTACCATTTGCTGATTAGATGAAAAAATACATATATGTAATCCTCAGTCCAGATACACTCAGAAAGCCAGCCTCAAATGTTTTGACTTTTCTTCATTGCTTGAGTCCTGCCTCTTGTGTTTATCCATATTGTAGAGCTCTTTAGTAATCTGGTTTGATTCAGGGTTAAGAACGGATGGGACCATGCCTTCTCCCAGCAACACTTCCTAGTTTTTTGTTTGCTTGTTTGTTTGCTTTAAAGTCCATACTTTAGGTGAATATTAAGACTCAGTAAGCTTAAGATTGTACTCTGACAGATTCTTAAGGTGTAACTCCCCTCTGATGTAATTGAGTACACCCCCATTGTACCCCAGTACTGAACAGTCAGACTGGAGATAGGTGCACTCTGAGGAGTCCAGCAAGACCAGAATAGAAATCTACTTGGGGGACGTCCCTGGTGGTCCAGTGCCCTCCAATGCAGGGGGTGAGGGGTCAGTTCCTGGTTGGGGAGCTAAGATCCGGCATGCCTCATGGCCAAAAAACCAGAGCATGAAAAACAGAAGCAACATTGTAACAAATTCAAAAAATGGTCCACATTAAAAAAAAAAAAAACAAAAAACTTTAGAATAATAGAAATGAAATCTACTTGGGCTCCAGAGCTCTTAATGCTTTGCTGCTAGACTGTGTTGCCTTTTTCCCCCTTCTCTTAATTAGTGACTGGGATGTGCAATACTATACAAAAAGGTTCTCAAGAAAAATAAAAACACCTGTAAGTGTAGTTCTCTAACCTCCTTATCAATGGGAATTACATTTTTCTCTGCAGGTGCACAAAGCAAATCCAATACGAAGATACCAGGGTGTGGAAGTCAAGTCCAGTGACCAGCCCCTGACCGTGCCCGTCTCACCCAAGTTCTCTACCCGATTCCACTGCTAAACTTGGCTTTGAGCTGCAGACACCATCTGGGAACCTGAGCTGCTTTTTCCATCAAACCAGGAGCCACCTTTGTCATGGGGGCATAGAGAGAATCCATTTCTCCAGGCTTTTTCCTACCCATGCCTTACAGAGCATGCCTGACAAGTGTGGACTCCCGATTTCATTGAGAGTTGTTTTCCTATATTATTGTGGCTAATAATGAGACTCAACTCATGTATGTCTCAACCAGACTCTTTGGAACCATCAGTATGATGGTTGACCTTCAGTATGGACCTTAATTCTGACTAGAATTTAAGCCTCTGTATCAGCGCAGTGTAATTTCTATTGCCCTTATCTCACCTCTTTTTTTCTATTTTAATCATAAAATAAACATAGTTAAATACTGATAGATTTAAGTCATGGATTAAATGGAACCATCAGATTCTTTCTTCTTCTCTATGCAAAATGAAGTTAGAGTTAAGGAGCCCATCACTATGAGTGGGGAAGCCTCATGAACTGCCTGACGAGGAAGAGACTTGACTGACCAGAACCTCAAAGTGGCCATCAGCTGGCTTCAGGCAGGTCTGCTATTCAGGCAAATTCTTCCCTTGTTGGTGCCTATGATAACGGAACGCTGAGCAGTACATGTGTTAAGTCTTCCAGTGACCGGGACTGGAATAAAATTTGTTTTTCCCCTCCCTCCCCCCAGCCCCAATTTTTTGTTATTTGATGTTTCTACATCTGTTGAGCCCCTTTAGAGGTCACATCTTATTGGGGAAGTGGTTACTTTGAGAGAAGAGTCCAGGAGCTTTTTAAAGTATAGGTCTGTCCTTAAAGCAAAGTGCTCTTTTCTGTCCTATGTCAGAATTCTTCCATTGTTTGAACTCCCTCCTAGGAACAACTCTGGAAAACTGTTATTCCTTCAAAACGGACTGTGCCTTCTTCTCCAAATGTGTTTTTTCTCATCTGGTAAACTCTTCCTTATGAAATCTTTCTCATAAATCTTTCCTTGACCTTGACCATCTCGTCCGGTAAGGATGATAACTTCTTTGTGCCTCCCAGATGTTTCTTAATGTATATATCTCTAGTAGAACAGGTAAACCACTGAGTTTCTTGGACTTGTTTACAAACTAGTAGAGATGTAGATAACTAAAATTGTTATTCCTTGAAGATAAAAATTAGGGTAATCATATCCGTGGTCCTTGTATTCTGTTGGCACAGAATTTGCTAGGTTCATGTGAAATAGTTTATTTTCTTTTAGACTTGATATCATTTATGAACTCTTACTCTGTACCAGTCTTAATTCTGTGCCACGAGTTAAAGGCTGTAACCATATTCTGCCGAGACCAGTCAGTCCTAAGCAGTATATATGATGTTGGATCTATTTTATATTCCTTTTGTTTATTCATTCGGTGAGCATTATCTACAGTCCATTGCAGATTTAGTGATGGGCAACAAAGTGACGTGTGATTTGCAGATCCCTGCGTCTCCTGAAGGCCCACAGACTGATACAAAGGGCAGTTCTTTTGCTTATTTCCTAGAGATATGTGGTGTAAGTTCCATAACAACTTGTGTAGTTCCTGTACGAAAGATTGATTTGGTGCTAGGTATATATATGTTGGCATTGTTTTAGTCTCTGGGCATATAAGCAATGAACAGAAATAGAAGACCTTGACTTTATGGAGGTTGCCTTTTAGAAGGGAGACAGACAATAAACAAGTAACTGTCCTCTTCTGTCAGGTGATAAATGTTTCTCTGACTGACTGCTATGTGGAAAATAGACTGAGATGGGGATGTGGGGGGCATGTGAGATTGAACAGGAAGGAGAGGAGGTTCTTGCTGTTGTCCAGGTGAGAAATGGTAGTGGCTTGGGCTAGAGCGGTAGCAGTGGAGGTGATGAGAAACGGTTGGATTCTCAATGGATTTTGAAGCTGTAACTGACAAGACTTGCTGACTGACTGGACTTGGAGAGGGAGAGAGGGTAGAGAAGGGCATTCAGGTATCGGCCTGAAACAGAGATAGAGTTCTCCAGGCCTTGTGCTGTGAAAAATCAGTTCTACCCCAGCCCTTGTATCTCTTGTGGATTCTCAGGGGGTGAGGAGGACTTCCATTTGTTTCTTGTCACCTCTCTGGTTTTTCTACCTCTGTTCATATATTTGGTCCCCTGTCTGTGTTTGTTCTTTTCGACTTTTCTCCTTCCCGTGTATCAGCAGTTCTCTCAACAGTTCGCTATCGTTCGTAGAGTACCATCTAAAACCATTGTTTCAAATATTTTGTCCATTTATTGTTTCAGTTTCAGATAGAAGAATAAATCTGGCCCTCAGGTTGAGAATTTTAGAGTGTTATCAAGAATTGCGGACCTATGGGATTTTTCACCCCATTTGCTCCAGCCTGGATTACCCGCTGTGGACATACCCACATCAGGGTGGTAATGTGTGACAGCCTTAGAGACAACAAGGAGGGATTATATTACTTCAGAGCAAATAGCTTTTCAAATTAAGATGGCCTTGCTTCCCAAAATTTCTGGGTGGCTGTCTATCTCTTCTCAGCATCTCTTCTCTGTCTAGTATTGAATCCTTTCTTTTGGACCACCTCATGTGACCTTCATTTTTCTAGTAAAGGCTCCCATTTTCCCTGAAAATCAAACTGCTTTTATTTTACAGAGAAATTCGGGTTCTGTTTTATCCTTCAAGACTTGTCCAAGAGGGAGCTTTGCTTTTAATACTCAAGCTACCCTGGAATTTTCCTAAACAAAGAACTGGACCTCTAATAGGAATTTACTGAATTCTTCTGAGAACTCTGGTGGCCATACTTGGCTTGGCAGTTTTGTAAAACTTGTAGCCCATGTGTACATGCAGATTATTGGAATTCCCACACCTTCTGGGAAGGACTCTTGTTTTCCGTGTTGTTTTGACTTGGTCATGGTTCCCTATTACTTACATAGTGTTTTATACTAATTAATACAAAATTATTGTTCACTCTTAATTTGATCATTTTGTCCTTGTGTAATTGCTTTATTGCCATTTTGACTCCTGTTTCATTCCTTACCAGTTCTTTTCCACAGAATTTTGTCCTTGGAAAGTGGAGCTTAAGTGGTAGACAGGCTGCAGTGGCATTTGCTCCAACATTTAATAGAGATAAGTCTTGTACACAAATAGACGTCATACAAGATAGGATGTGACTGAGTAACAGGAGACAGAAAAAATGCTGCAGGAATTTAGAAATTCTTGTTTGAGGTGAGATTGCCGTTCTTAAAGATGTCTCTTTTTTAAGTAAAAATTATGAAAGTAGTACAGTCATCCCTCAGTATCCACAAGGGATTGGTTCCAGGACCTGTGGATACCAAAATCCACAGATGCTCAAGTCTCCTATGAAGTGGATGTAACCTATGTACATCCTCCCATGTACTTGAAATCATCCCTAGATTACTTACAGTACCTAATACAATGTAAATGGTTGTAAATACAATGTAAATGGTATGTAAAAAGTTGTCCCTATACAGTAAATTCAAGTTTTGTTTTCTGGAACTTCTGGAAATTTTTTTTTTTTTTTTTTAATTTTTGATCTGTGATTGGTTGAATCTGCAGATATGGAACTTATAGTTACAGAGGGCTGACTGGACTGCCTTTTGGAAACAAAAAGGTACAAACTGTGTAAAACGTGACAGTCTCCCTTACTGTCCCTCCTCCCGCTCCCCGAGAGTTACCCATTATTAACAGTTGTTTATTCTTCCAGAATGTTTTTTATATACACACAGAGTCACAGAGCATTTTTTTAATAATAAGATGATAGCATTATGCATTTGCCTTTAATTTATTCTTTGAAGGTCACATTAATCAAAATTCAAAAGCTGCGAAGGTGTTTTAGTTCCCCACTCCAGGTATAGGTGGTACTCCAGGTTTGTTTCCTTGCAGAGATGGCTTCAGCATGGATGTATTCCTACCTGCTCTCTCTTATTTTCCCACACATAGTATCATAATTTACACTCTGCACCTTGCTCTTTTCATATGTATTTTGCATTGGGTGATGTGACTACCTTGGGCATTGTGCTAGCTTTCTCCCTGACGAAAGTATGAACCTTCTTAGGAGAATCTAGTGTGATGAGGAGGCACACCTGGAGTGGGGTCTAGTTCTGTGTGACATCCTGGCCAAGTGACCTGATGTCCCAAGGGCTTGAGGTCAGGTCAGCAACACCTGCCCTTTTAGCTCTTCATGGCTTCGCTGAAACCTTGACGGCTTATTGGCCTGAGTATCTGGTTAAACCTGTGTATCCTCTCTGGTAAATCTTGATATGCTTCCTTTTCAGTCCCTTCTGAGTCTTGCCTGCTGGGGAAGTTCCTCATTGCTGAGAGTAGCAGTTAAAAAAGCTGTCAGCCACGTGGCTGGGCTCCTGTTTCTGCACAGGCAGGCTGAGTAACAACTTGGTGGTGTGGATCCAGGTAGAAACTGGCCAGCATTCTGAATCTGCCTTGCAGCCTGCTGGGATGCTCAGTTTAGACAACATATAAAGTTTCCTGGATACAGGACAAACCCAGGCCTATGGAAAGAGCAGGAAGGTTAAAGTGTGTGGTACTTTGAACAGTGACGAGGGCGTAACCAGGGAGCTGACGTGTTTGCTTCAATGCCAAGAATTCCAGGACAATTTGTTATTCAACCAAAGCCTGTGTAGTTGCTACAAAAAAGAAGCCTGGGGACATATCTTTTCCTTGTTTTTGTCTTCCTACATATCCATTCTCTTTTCTAGTGCTGTGGTAAAGATTGCTGACATCAAAAACAATGTCTGATGCTGTTTGCTATTCTCTTTCTCACAAGAGAATAAGAGGCAGGGCTCTGGTCAAAACATGGCTCTTATGTGCTGAAAGTATCAGCTTCTTGAAAGGGCTTGACAAATGCTAACATACTCCAAGAAACCATGGTTGGAAGGGCTTAGGAAAATCCTAGGTTTTATCAGGAATTATTTTGCCAGATTAAGCCTAGCCTGAGGGCATCAATTACCTTCTTTCTTTTTCTTAAAATTTTATTAAATGGGAAATAAAAACTGACCTGTCTGATGTGCCAAAACCCAAGTAGTTATGGGACTAGTATCCCAGAACCTCACAGGCAGGTGTGTGAAAGGGTTAAGAATGGTTCATCAGCTTGTTTCAGCACTGGCAGTATTCTGGAGAAGGAAATGGCATCCCACTCCAGTATTTTTGCCTGGAGAATTCGTGGACAGAGGAGCCTGGCAGGCTACAGTCTACGGGGTCCAAGAGTGGACACAGCTAAGTGACTAAGCACACACACAGTGTTCTCAGGGCTTCTTTCAGGAGCCAAGGTGGGTGTTTTTCAGTGGGTCAAATATATAGTCAGTGGTTATAAATTGTTATTTGAAAAGCATTTGGGGGCAGCATTACCAAGTTTGCTGGTAAGGAGGGATGAAAAGTCTGAGTCTGACCTGACACTGACATATTCCACTCACAGTGTTCCAGTATACTCTCTTACATACTCTTTGAATTTGCTCTATGCAAAAATCTCAGCTGGATTTTGCAGTGTTTTTAAAATTGGGATTTATTGTTAATTATATACAGTTCAGAAAATACCTGGTAATGGCAGAAGAAAAAAATCCATGGTCCCATCACCCATGTTGAACACTGGTGTTTCTATGTATAATCTTCTCTTATAAAAATTTTTTTCTACATTGTAGTGGTTTTCTGTTTATATGTATTTTTTGTATTCTGATTTTTTTTTTCAGCGTAGTAACTCAAATATTTTTCCTGTATTACTGCATACTCTATAAATACCAATCGTAATAGCAGCATGCTGTTCCATTGTCTTGAGTTTACTTCTCCCCATTGAAAATATTTGTTTTGCAAAAGATTTTTCTAGGCTATTTGTAAGACAGATTTCTTTGTCCCCCCAATGTATTTTATCTGTCTCTAAAATTTAAATGGCTGTTTCAAACCACTTAGTCAATCTTTGTAATTAAAATGTTCAAAGGAAATATAAGTCCCTCCCAAAAACATAGTTAATGACATCATTCTGGCACACACGTTTGCAAATTGGAAAGCTCCTTTTGGCTGACATGCCCATGTTACTGGCCCTGGTGCCAGTGAAAAAGTTTATTGGCCCTTAGCAAAGCCTTTCTCAAGAGAATTCTAGTTATGCTATTTTAAAGTTTTGGAACTCTGTGTCTTAAGACAGATTTACCCAGTAGATTGTCTCAAAGCTGTTGAGATTTGTCTTAGGACCGCCTTTGTCTTTCTTAACTAGCTGGGCTATGAGGTGTCTTTTAGGAAGAGTAGAGGCAGGGAATATAATCTCTCTTCTGGCACAGGCACACTGGGTGACCTTTAAAAAGGCATTCTGCTTTTCTGGACCTCAGTTTCCACATTACTTCAGTTTCCATATCGTCAAAGAGGAGATTGAATTAGAAAGAAAAATAAGGTTCTTCCCAGCTTGAATATTTTCAGATTTTTTTCCTAGGCAATTTGTTTTAATCACAATAGCCCTGCTTTCACATTTATATTTTTCTATAGTCAGCTGCTCAGTCACTGCAAGAGGGCTCTTCTAGCAAGCTCCCTGCCCCTAGATTTCATTTGGACTTCAGTGAAGTATGTTGGAGACCAGTGCACTAACTCGTTGAGGACTTTCCAAGGGTTGTTCTGGAAGCGGAAATCTAGCCCAGATCACACCAGGGGACTAATCTCTGAATAATGTCCTCTGACACACACACATATTTTCTGATGTTTCTCTTGACCTTGGAACTGGTTAGAGACAGCACAGAATGCTCAATGAATTCTAACAGACTACAACAAGGAAGTCCCACCCTTGGCTTTTCCAAGATGTAAGCCTCTTGAATTGTTAGAGGCAGTTTAAGGATATCACCTTGCCTTGCTGCTCTTCTATTTCTCTCTGCTGCAATTCAGTTTTTATAATGTTTGTGATCAAAGGGACCTTGGATGGATTTGAGATAATTGTCACAGAATTCTGGAGGAGTACAAAATTGTTTAGTGGAGTGAATCCTAGATTGGGGATTGGGAGAGCAGCTTCTGGTTTTGTGGTCTTGAGCATATCATTTGCATTTTGTGGGTCTCAATTCTCCATCTTAGAAGTTTAAAACGGCGTTTCTAGAAAGGACCTTTTCTCCGGCTCCATGAATGAGAATTTGCTCCTAGCTACGAAATGACCAGAAAGCACTCTGGGCTGTCCTAGTGACTGGCACATTGGGCACTCATTCATCCCTGTGTTGGCCAGCGTGATTCAGTGTGACCCTGCTTGGGTTGTATATTCAATATTAATTGTCAGTATGTGTCATCAGAGGCCCCTGCAGTTTACCCAAAGCTAGCAGCCTGACAGGACAGGGCCAGCAGCTACTAGTCAGCCATAAGCAAGAGAGGCAAGGAAGTTTAGTCGAGCTTGTAGAATCCCATTCTCACTGGTCCGGAGGTTGATGTCTACACTGTAGCCTCTGTGACTCTTATTTGCACATTAGCCATTTTCTCTCTTGTAATTTGTTACTACAATTATAGAAAACTAATACGTGAAGCAACATAGCAGGTAGGAGTTGGGAGGGGTTGTCAGTATCTTCCCACCTTCACTAAACAACTTTTTGTTCATCTCCCTAGCTATACCTGGTGGGCTGCCGTCTTGGGTTGCACAGAGTTGGACACGGCTGAAGCGGCTTAGCAGCAGCAGCAGCAGCAGCTATACTGACCACAGGGTCTTTGTGTTTTCCTCACACACATACCAAAACACTCCTCACAGCCCCAGGAAAATGGGTAGGAATTGGCAGGCTTGAAAGCTCAGCCACTAGAGTTGGGGAACTTTTCTTTAGGGTGGTGGTCCTCAGGCTGGTCTGGAGACCAGCAGATCAGCATCACTGGTACTACAAATGCAAATTCTCCAGCCCCTGAATTAGACACTATGGACATGGAGCCCAGCACTGTGTTTTAACAAGCCCTGCAGAGAGCTGTGAGGTACCCCCAAGGGTGAGGACCGCTGTGTCAGGAGATGTCCTAGTGGACAACAGGACTCCCAACTCAATGCTCCCTATGAATCAGGAAATCTGCAGCCATTCTCTCCTGTGACCCTCAGTATCCAGGCCAAACCTAGAGCCCATGTGGACAGCAGGAACATGCCTCCCCTCTGAGCTCCCTGGAGAGTCACATTTGTGCAGCCTGTTCATGTTACCCAGGAGAGCTGCTGAGTTTGTTTATCTCCTTAGCCAAGGCTCCATTACCAGAATAAAGATGGAAGAATGCTTTTCCATATGTCCTTCCAACAAGTCATAAGACAGATGAGGAAAACTGAGGCTCTGAGTTTAAGTTACTATCCCAAAGTCACACTGCTGGTAAGTGGCAGAGTCAGAATTTGACCCAGGTCTGTGCCCTCAAGTGCCTTTTGCACCACACCAGTTACATCCCATGAGAGGATGGATGGACATTTTCAGGAGCTCCTGGAGGACAGGGCCTAGCTCTTTTGGGAGCCGAGTGACACTTGATCAAGAGCCCCATGGGTGAAGAAGAGATTGTTTCTATCACCCACCATGGCCAGCAACTGAGGACTTTGGAGCAAGCTTGTGGGCTGGAGCCCTCATTGAACTCTTGATGTTGCTTGTGGGAACCTCCTGCTACTCTTCCCAGAGGCTGGGAGCAGGCGGGGTTCTCTCTCCTCAGTTTCACCCAGCAGGCGTCTCCTCAGACCAAGCCGGATGCTTGCGTTCCTGTCCGGGATGCGGCAGCTGCCGGTCAATTAAGTCACAAGCCTCAGCAGACCTGAATGATAGCCAGAGTGGTCAAAGTGCCAAGTGAGTGCAGCCAGAAGGTGCTTTGTCCCAGGCCACTCACCCTTTATTTGAAACCCCCATTACCATCCCAGGTGCGACCCTCTTCTCCCAGCAGTCTCTCAGAGCTCGTCACGCACCCCCTGGCTCATGTGGTAACCCAGTTCAGCAGACGGGCCTGGAGAGTTATAAATAGCTCGGGTAGGCCAGGAAGCCAACCGGTGCACCAGGACAGAACATGCATTCCCCGCTTTTGGAGCCATTTCCTGGGATCGTGTGCCGGGAGTGACTCTTATTGCAGATAAACTGATTCCTCTCCTCTCCAGGGTCTGCACTCTGCCCTTGAGTCTTGCTTCTTTCTGTTTGTGTTTGTCCCCCTGCCCCCACAGGCCCTGCCTTTGGAAGGTGGTGCTTCCAAGTCTACTTCTGGGACATTTCCTGTTCTTGGAACAGCTGCACCAGCCTGGGGTACCCTCCTGCTACATGATCCTATAGGGAGGTATCCAGTGGCCATGGGCAGTTTTCAGATGACCTTGTTCCTCTGACGTCATTAGATGGCTATTTTTGGCTTTGCTGTTTGTGCTGTAGAGAAATTGGGCTGGGATGGGCGAGAGGGAGAAAGCATGAAAGAGGGTTCGGTCTCGGTTTCTCATCGTCCCAGGGCCCTACCAAAGTAGGAGCATTTATACTTCAACATTCACAGAGCACCTACTGAATGTCAGGCCCTGCAGCTACCAAGTTGCGACATAATCTAAGTATTCTTCACTCGCCCACAAATTCACTGTTCAGCAGGCGTTTACTTGGTGGTGCGGAACAGTGACGATGAGTGAGGGCTCCGAGCCTGATGGCTTGGGTTTGAATTCTAGTCCCAGTGGAATCCCACATCTGAAACCTTGGGCAAACCTCTCTGTGACTCAGTTTCCTCTTGGAAACAGGACTGATAATAGTATCTACCTCATAACGTTACCATGAAGATTAGAGGAGTTCACATCTGCGTCTGGCACAGGGTAAATGCACAATAAATATTAGGGGCTATTACTATTAACAACAGAAGCACCACTGTTTGTACTGAGTCCTTGGGATATAAGGTTGACTGACATGGTCCTGATCTGTTCTGAGCTGGCACCTGATCCCTAGAGCCCCAGGTACTGGGGCAGTACACGCAGCCAATACAAGTCAGAAGGGAATACCTGCTGTGTGTACTGTGAGACCCTAGCTTGTGGGAGCATTCCAGGGAAACAGGTGAAGTTCTTGCCCTGGGAGAGCCTCAGAGCAGTGGTTTTTAACTCTGACAGCACATCAGAATCTTCTAGGCAGGTTTGAAAAATAACACTCTGAGCCCCACCTCCAAATGTGCTGCTTCAGTGGTTTGAGCTCAAGAGGGGCTCAGACTTTAGAAGTCATGAAAGTTCTCCAGACTTTCCCACGTGCATCAGGGTTGAGAATACAGCCCAGGCTAGAAGGTTGTGTGTCCTGGGAGTACCCTGCCGACTACCTCAGGACTGCCTCAAAGGTGGCCCTCTGACTTGTGGGTTCTCAAATTTCAGGAGTGCATGAACGCCCCCTGAAATGCTGGTTATAAAGACTGATTCCTGGGGCTCCATTTGAAGGAGGCTTCATTTTAAACAAACTCTAGGGCCTAGGCACTGAGAAAGCCTGCCACAGCCATACCTTCAGCTGAGAAGTCACTTGTGGTCCTCAGTCCCCAAAACTGTACCTCTGAGACCCCACGGTGTTTCACATCTCATGTGTAGCTCTAACCATTTTCTGTCTTGAGTTGTAGAAATCTGTATATTGATATCTTGAATTATTTATCGCCTAAGAGTTACGAATAGTCATTTCAAAATGTCTCAAAATCCAGACAAAGCATAAAAATAATCTCTCCTCCCACACCTGCATGTATATATGTGTGCTGCCAAGTCGCTTCAGTTGTGTCCGACTCTGTGCAACCCCATGGACTGCAGCCTACCAGGCTTCTCCGTCCATGGGATTCTCCAGGCAAGAACACTGGAGTGGGTGTATATATGTGTATATGCATACATATCCCCCCAGATATTTTCTCTACAAATATTTTTAGCAACAAAAAGAACCCACTTCATGAAGAATTTTGCAGTCTTTTTTTCCCAAAAAAATGTACTATATGGTGATTCTGGAGCTTTTCCTCACCTTCATCTCTGTGTCCCCATAGTGACCAATTTAGTTCTTGCCACAGAGTAGGGCTTCCCTGGTGGCTCAGATGGTAAAGAATCTGCCTACAATGCAGGAGACCTGGATTCCATTCCTGGGTCAGGAAGATCCCCTGGAGGAGGGCATGACAACCCACTCCAGTATTCTTGCCCTGGAGTATCCTAGGACAGAGGAGCCTGGGGGGCTAAGGTCCATGGGGTCTCAAAGAGTCTGATAGGACTGAGTGACTGACACTTTCACAGAGTAGAGCACTTAGTAATAATCTTGGCAATAAAATTCTACAGTTCTGGGTTGAACAATGAGTGTCATTTAAACTTCCAGAGAAATCTACATCTAGTTGGTCACACAATGTCCATAGATCTCTGCTTACCCTCCTTGGAGGAAAGGACTTGGGTCTGTGGTAAGGACAGCAGCCTTACTTACCAGGACTGTCCCTGGGGCTGAGAGGTACTGCCAAAGCCCCAGGCTCAGGGACCCAAGATGGGAGAGGGCAGAAGAAAACAGCCCTTAGTTGCTCCCATATCAGGACTGGAGGGAAAGTCGTGAGGAGAGTTGGCTGCGCTCTTTGGAGTCAGAAAGGTCGTTGCTCAACTCCCTGGATTTTCCATCACAGCCCAGCAGGCAGAGGGTCAGGCCGGGAAATGTCTCCTCTGAGCCGGTCCTTTTAAAGCCTCTTGGCTAAATCTGTTTCCTCCAGGAGCCAGGGAAGCCAGTGCCCAAGTGGAGTTAACCCCTCCACACCCAAGGAATTCTCCCAGGGATGGTTGAGCCTGGGAGCCCAGGCTTCTGGAATGCAGAGCCTTCCAGGGCAAGAGGCCTAAGGAGCCGTGAACTCTGGCTGGAGAAACCTTCTCTCTGGCCTTGTTAAATCCAGCAGGCATAATTGCATCCTCCTGACCTTAATTCCCCTGGCGGGTTTAATTGGCCCTGGCATTGCCCCACTTCCTGTCCTGCCGCTGTAGAGGCGGGGGTGGGGGGTGGGGGTGCATGGCTGCACAGCTGGTGCAGGGTGGGAAGGCCCCTTCTAAAGGGTGGGCAGGGGCTCTGGCAGCCCCGAGGCAGGTGGAGGAGGTTTCCCCAGCCCTGTGCCTCCCAGGCAGCAGCTGGCCAAGCTGAGCTCAGCTCCGGCGGGTGGACAGGCGAGCAAGCTGCAGGCAACCCCGTGGATCCAGAAGCAGGCCAGGCTCTCGTCTCAGTAGGAGTGAGTGTGGAGAACCCTCCAGGGACAGATGAGCCTCCACCTGGGGTGTCCACGTGATGGAGACCCTACAGGGCAGCAGGCGCTGGGCCAACCACTCTACATCCCCGTGCTTGCTAAATGCTCCCAGCCATCCGTGGGAGAGAAGCAATGGGACAGAGTAGTTATGAGCTGGGCGTTGTGTTAGCTGGTTCAAACCCAACCCTGTGACTTTGCCCTGTGACCCAGTTTTCCTGTCACATCTGTGAAATGGGGATGAAACAGCTGATGTTTATATAGCACTTAAGTACCCACGCGCTGTTCTAATGCTTTATGTACATACTTCCCCTATGATGAAGGGGCTCGTCCTATAAATGAAAGACAAGAGAAAGCATTTGCCCGAGATTTACAGTCATTAATCTGAGAGCGTCACTGCCCAACCTCCTCAGCCACTGCTCAGCAGGACTGTGGTAAGGATGGAATGAGGACGGGGCCTGGCCCACTTGGTAAGAGTTATTATTTGGGAATCGTAACAGTAACAAATGTAGCAATGAAAGCCCCTTATGTTGTCCCAGCCTGGATTTTGGTCTCAAAAGGTGGCTGTGGATCTGAATCTGGGTGATTCGTAGTTCTTCAATAGCTGTGTGACTGTAGGGACAAACCTCTTACCCTCTCTCAGCATCAGTTTCCGCATCGTTAAGAGAGTCTAGCACTTGGCACCTAGAGTCCCTTGTGAAGATCCAACAAACTGAGCAAAGCCCCTGGCAGAGCCCTTAGTGGCCCTTCACGGGCACTCACTCAATAACGATCAGTACTGATGACCACGGTCATAATGAGAAGACATCAGCAAGGGCCATCATGATAGAGTAATCCCACGAACGTGGTCCAGAGCCTTGGACCCAGTTACTCATCAGGCACTGGTTGGCAAGTGCATTTTGTACCGGGGACACGTGTGAGCATCATACAGCCCCCTGCCCTCGAGGGGCTCTCGGACAGTGTCATTGGTGGGATCAGCCCAGAACTGGAAGGAACAAGAGGAAGGAGTCCAGCATTTCGAGCTAAACCAGAACATGCTGTGGGGACAACCAAATAGAAGGCCAGGGGTCCATATTATAGGCACAGACAAGAAGATTTCAACCTTCAGAATGTTAGGAGGCCCATAAAACTGGTACCCGGCAGGGAGCCAGGGTGAGACACAGTCTGGGAAATTTTAGGCAAGAAAGAGAACTCTGAGCCATAAATAAGCACATTTCTGGCCCAGCTCCCTTCCTTGAAGAGTGATTTTTGGCAAGTTACTCTTTGGATTCTGCCGTCTTCACCTAGAAGACAGGTTGAGATCCTTCACAGAGTTATTATCAAGGTGATGTTTTAAGACAGTATGGATAAAGCTAATAGGAGGCACTAAAAAAATGGGATTTCCCATCTTTTCTGAGAGCCTGGGTTCAGATTCCAGCTCAGCCCCTTCCAAGCCCAATGGCTCTGGGTCAGCTGCTTAACTTCTCTGTGCTTCAATTCCACCATCTGTAATGGTACCTACCTCACTGAAGATTCCAAAGATCTGGTTCCGAAGATCACATGAGTGAACCTACACAGGAGCCCTTGGAACAAGGGTCAACACACGTGGCGAGTACTGTATAGCTGCTAGTATTTTTGCTTCCTAGAAAAGTCAGGCTGTCAGCTAGGAAGGAGAGGAATGGAATAGGGGAGGCCAGGTCAGAAGAGGAGGACAGACTGAATAAAAGGCAGCAAGCTGGGGAAGGGGCTCCAGCTCTGGTGTTTGCTAGCCTTCGACTGACAACCCCGACACTTCCTCACCTAAGAAAACATCATTCATTTTGAATAGTAATCTGTTCACATAATTTTAGGTTCAAATAAAAAAGTAGAAGATTATGCAGTGACATCTTTCTCCCACCTCTGGCTCCCAGTTTCTTAGCCTGTCAAAGAAAACTTCATGCTTGTAAAGGGAAATTGTATATATTAGATATATTGCTGCTGCTGCTAAGTGGCTTCAGTTGTGTCCAACTCTGTGCGACCCCAGAGACGGCAGCCCACCAGGCTCCCCCGTCCCTGGGATTCTCCAGGCAAGAACACTGGAGTGGGTTGCCATTTCCTTCTCCAATGCATGAAAGTAAAAAGTGAACGTGAAGTCGCTCAGTCGTGTCCGACTCTTCACGACCCCATGGACTTCAGCCTACCAGGCTCCTCCATCCATGGGATTTTCCAGGCAAGAGTACTGGAGTGGGGTGCCATTGCCTTCTCTGATTAGATATGTTATGCTCACTATTATAAATTTTACCCCCTTTTGCACAAATGATAGCACCCTCTACATGCTGTTCTGCATGTTGCTTTTCGTCCCCCCATTTTGTAGGTTGCTTCTTGTCAGTTCACTCACAGCTTCTTCCATCTTTTTTACAGCTACACAATTTCCTACTGTTCAGATGTTCTGTATTCTCAAGCCATTTCCCCCTTCCCTGTCTCAATGGAGGGCAAGAGTTGCTTCCTCTATTGGATCATTGGAGGACCTGGGCCCTGCAGTGGGGTTGGAATGACTGGATGGGTCACCACAGTCAGGACCTGAACCCAGTCCTGAATCCACTCCAGAACTATTTCCAACGCACTCAGCTTGGGGCTAGTACTCAAGGTGGCCTGCAGAGAAGCTCTGGGCACAACGCCTGGGTGATGGAAGGCCCTTTGGATCATACCTCTCCCCATCCCATCTCTGCTTGAACACCTTGGGCTGGAGTGGTCCCTGGGTCACCACTGTGGAGGAGGATCCTTGGAAAAGATTCTCCACCAGCCAGCTCCCCCACTCTCCAGTGGGCCATTGGAAAGCCCTGTATCAGCTCAGGGGAGCAAAAACACTGACCATCTCTCACAGCTGTTTGGAACAGCATCCATCTCCCCAAGAGCCCAGGAAAAAGACATTTCAAAAGAAACGGCTTTCAGGCCCATAGGCAAATTGAGCAAGCGCCCCCGAGACCTTTGCTTAATCAAAGATGCTCCACGCTGGTCTGGAGGCCAGGTGCAAGGCTTGTGGACACAGAGCTGGGTGCTGGGGTCAGGGTTACTATGCCTGGGCCTGTGTGGTTCCAACCAGGCTCCGGGGAACCCCAAGAGATGTTGGCAGAGCCAGAGCCTGGCCTGAGCATAGTCTTGCCCTTCAGCCCTGTCTGAGAGCTCCCTCATCTACCTTGTCCCAAGTCAGAGATACCAGGCAAAGTCTGGGAGAAGGCTGCTCCCCCGGGGCCCCAGGTGCCCCCTCCTGCTTTCTCTTCCTGCTTGTTCCAACACCACTCTCCCCTCGGTCGGTCCACGGGAAGAATGCTGTGTCCTCTGAATGGGGGCCAAGAGTGACAGGTGGTGGCAGTCAGAGTTGCATGGCCCCTGGTGTAAGAGATCCTCTCCCCCGTCCCCGCCTCCTCTGCCTGCACCCCTGCCTCCGCCTCTGCCCACCAGGCGCCGGCCTTACAACTGCCCAGGACGGCTCCCGGGCAGCCGCTGTGAGACAGACGGACACCAGGTCGCCCCTCTCCACTCCAGGTGCCTCTGTCCCCTCCGCCGGCTAGCCCCCGCCTCCTCTCAGCCAGACAGGAGGAGGCATCCAGCAGCCCGACACACCTTTCTCTTCTTTCTGCAGCTGGAAAGACTTGAGTTAGACAAGCAGAAGCACACGCCTCCCTACCTCATGGCGACGGAAAACGGAGCAGTGGAGCTGGAAATCCCAAGCTCATCAACAGGTGCCAAGCGGGGGCCAGAGGTGGAGGGAGGAGCTTGGGAAGGGGTGTTTGAATCCAGAGCTGGGCTGGTGCTCTGGATTTGAAGTGGGAGTTCTGTGCCCAAGGCTTCTTTGTGTGGCACGTGGAGGACCCAAAAATCAGAATTATCTCTGGATAGGGTAGGACTGGGTCAAGGGCCCACGGGAAGCCTTCCCCAGAGAGACCGGGAAAATGTGAAGTTCCCGTGGATGAGGTCTGAACACTCAGAGCAAGTGTTGGGGGGTGGGCTCAAGGCCCACCAGGGGCCCAGAGCCCTGCACCCAGGGCCTCTGAGGCCCGGACAGCTCATATTGGGAGCCCACGGAATGGCCCCAGAAGTTCAGCGGGACAAGTGCTTGTAAACTGTGGCCTGGGTAGGAACCTGGGCCCAGAACCGGTCCCTGGCCAGCCTGGCTGGGGAAGGAAGGGTAGGAGGGTGGATCCTGACTGGTGTTTCACCTTCTTTGCAGACATGGCACCAAAGGGTGCAGCAGGCGAAGGACCCCCAGCTGCAGAGAAAGACCCTGGGCCCCCAGATCCACAGAAGGATCCTGGGCCCCCAGATCCAGAGAAGGATGCCAGTCCCCCAAACCCAGAGAAAGAACTTGAGTCCCCAGACCCAAAGAAAGAACCTGATCCCAACTCGACGAAAGATACTGAAGCCCCGGCCCCAGAGAAAGGGGACGGGGCCTCGGCCCAACCCTCAGCCAGCAGCCAGGGCCCTGAGGGAGAAGGAGGCCTGCAGGGAGAGCCTGCGGAGGGCTCAGCTGGGCAGCCGGCAGCCCTGCCCCAGGAGACAGCGACAGCCGAGGCCAGCGTCAAAAAGCCCGAGGCTGAGCAGGGGACCCCGGGCAGCCAGGACCCTGGAGAAGCCAAGGAGCAAAAGAAGGTAGCAGAGGGCCAAGCACCGAGCAAGAAGGGCTCACCCGCCTTTATGCACAGCCCCAGCTGCCCCGCCGCCATCTCGAGGTGAACGGCTCCTGCCTGGGAGTGGGGAGGGGTCTGCGTTACTGTCTGTCTCGGGCAATGTCACTACATGCAGTGCAGCTCCCTCTGTCCTAGGCATTGGCCTGACCGCCTGGTCTTCCTGCAGAGATCAGAACTCTGTGATAGTTCACAGAAGCCTGGAGTGTCAGGCAGCAGAGGACCTCAAAGACCCCTTCTCCAGGCATCTGGAGTCCAGAGCCCCCCTAACCCCATGGACTTGGATCTCACCAAGGGCAGGACTGAGATGTCAGGAGGAAAAGAAAACTCATCTTCTTAATACAGTTATTGGTATAATCTGAAAATATGACTAATAATCAGGCTGATAGATCATTACTAATACTCTTGAAGTGAAAAGTGAAGTGAAAGTGAAAGTCACTCAGTTGTGTCTGACTCTGCAGCCCCATGGACTATACCACCCATGGAATTCCCCAGGCCAGAACACTGGAGTGGGTAGCCTTTGCCTTCTCCATGGGACCTTTCCAACCCAGGGATTGAACCCTGGTCTCCTGCATTGCAGACAGATTCTTTACCACCTGAGCCACAAGGGAAGCCCAAGAATACTGGAGTGGGTAGCCTTTCCCTTCTCCATGGGACCTTCCCAACCCAGGAATTGAACCGGGGTGTCCTGTACTGCAGACGGATTCTTTACCAACTGAGCTATCAGGGAAGCCCACTATACTCTTAGAGCTGTAATACAGCACCAGTCTCAAGGTGCAATTCGTTAGCTTTACCTGAATGCCAATGATATAAGTGAGGTTATTAATGATATATTTATTGTAAACCACAATAATAACACTTACCATACCAGTTTGAACTACGTGGTAATATAAATAAGTATCATTAATACGTTATCAATTGTATCACCAAAATTTTATGAATCAAGAGCTACATAACCTCCCTAATTGTCACTACCTAATGATTAACCAAATCAGCAATCCTATTAACAGTTGTTAATGATCTCTTAGTGCATTGATACTCAAAATAGCAACACAGACATGGGAATTCTCTGGTGGTCCAGTGGTTAGGGCTCTGCACTTCCACTGCAGGGGGCATGGGTTGGTCGTTGGTCGGGGAACTAAGATCCTGTATGTCCCATGGCATAGCTGGGAAGAAACAACCACCACCACCACAGACATTTACGGTGTTATTAACATCCCCGGATTTTATATGAAGTGAATTTGGATTCACCATCCCACGTGTTTGGGTGGGGGCAAGGCTGTATCATCTCTAGATTGCAGACTAAGTTTTGGGAGGCCTGCCGGGGTAGGGGGAGCTGTGGCTGCTGAGGGTGTCACCCATCTGTGTTCTCACGTTTCAGCCTTGAGAAGCCACTGGCCGAGAAGCCCCTAGATGAGACATTAGAGCTCATCTTTGAAGGGGTGCCTGTGACCCCTGGCCCCACAGAAACTGAGCCAGCCAAGGTAGCAGAAGGAGAGAAGAACCTCCCGGGAGGCAGCCAGAAGGAAGGAGAAGAGAAGGCTGCAGGCCATGCTGGCCAGGCCGGGATGCAAGGGGACACCTCAAGGGGGATCGAATTCCAGGCCGTTCCCTCGGAGAGATCGGAGGTGGGGCAGGCCCTCAGTCCCACAGCCAAGGAGGAGGACTGCTTCCAGATTTTGGGTAGGCCGGGGCTGCCCTGGAGCCCAGGGAGGAGGGAAGGGGCTCTCCGTGTCTCCCCCATCTCCTCACTTAGAGCACTAAACCCTTCTGAGCCACCTCACCCAGGGTGATACCTCAAAGTGTCATCCAACCCCAGGAAGTCTTCGTTCCTAGTCCCCTTCAAGAGACGGGGAAATGGGACTCAGGAAAGGGAGCACCCCAAATCCACAGCTAGAACAGGATATGAACCTGACTCCAGAGCTCTCTTGTTTACTTTCTTCTACATTGGCTAAAATGGAGTAAAAAAAAAAAAATCAGACATGTTGGAGCACCACCAGTTCTCTGGACGGTGGGGTTTGATGTTACTCTGTAAAAGGGCTCAAATGCCCTTTTTAACTGCATCCTGGATGGGTAGGGAGGGTCATGGGAGCCACAGAGGGTTGTGAACTGAGGAGCACAGGTGTGTGTGTGGAGGGGGGAGGGAGGCGGTGACCAAGGAAGCTGGGCACATGAGATGGGCAGGACCGGAGTGGCCTCAAGTGCTGATGGTTTATTCAGCGAGCAGAAGGGAGCCATTGAGCATGAGCAAGCTTGGCCAGTAGGTGAATAGGGAAAGGGCCCGGGCAAGGGTGCAGCAGGCCTGGGGGGTGGGGTGAGATGGGGTCAGGAGAGCCCAGAGTGTCCTGACAACCCCCCTCCTCCAGGCCGAGGTGGCCTGGGAGACCTGCCAGTCTGCCTGGTGAGCGGCATAGTGCCACCCAGACAGGGTGGGAGGGCCTGGCGGCTGGGCGGCAGCCAGGAGCCCTGCCTCCTCCCCTTAGCAGCGGCACAGACCTCCAGGGCCCACTCAGCCCAGCAATCACATCCTCGAGGGACGGACCTGAACAACCTCCAAGGGCCGTCTGATTTATCACCAGCCGGCTTCCCCTGCGGCCTCTTGCTATTTATAAAGAGGTTTCCATTCCGGGTGACTCAGCCTGTCGGCGTCCAGGGCCTGCTGTTCCCCGTATTGTCACTAGGTGGCAGCAAGTCTCTACCAAATAGCTCCATCCCCGGCTCCTCCCCGCCCACCCCTGCTCCTGGGCCAGGGCCGGGGGATACCCATTCCACAGGTGGTGAGAGCTTGTGGTGTTATTAGAGGGGATGGTAGGCAGGTCCTATCCTCGACTCCTTCAGACACAGTAACGCCTATCTGGCATGGCGCTCCACCATTATAGTTGAAAGTGAAAGTAGCTCAGTCCTGCCAAACCCAACTCTTTTCAACCCCGTGGACCGTAGCCCATCAGGCTCCTCAGTCCATGGAATTCTCCAGGCCAGACTACTGGAGTGCGTTGCCATTCCCTTCTCCAAGGGATCTTTCCGACCCAGAGATTGAACCCTGGTCTCCTGCATTGCAGACAGATTCTTTGAGCCACCAGGGAGCTCACAGTTGCGAACCCCCCACCCCCACCCCCGCCCCGCTCCGCCCTTTTTTTAAATGGAAATGAAAAACTTGGGGATGGAGTCCTCATACCTTATAATGTGGGAGGGTCTGAGGAGTCCAATCAGCCATCCCCACTGTTGTGCCTGGAGAAGCTGAGCCCCACTCTGACAGAGGCAGAGGCCTTCCAAGGAGGGTGAGTGTTGGTTGCATAGCTGACATTGGAAACTGGGCCCCGAGCCCCTAGCCCCTAGCCCCTATCCTGGAGCCAACTGTCTCCCAGGTATCACTTGGTGAACGCCCCTGGATGGGGCCCAGGCCAGGCAGGAGGGCATGGTGCCAGGATGAGTCCTTAGCAGCCCCAGCACTGACCGAAATGGCTCTGCTCTGCTCCACAGATGACTGCCCACCGCCCCCAGCCCCCTTCCCCCACCGCATTGTGGAGCTGAGGCCCGGGAACATCAACAGTCAATTCAGTCTGAACTCCAAGGAGGCGCTGGGCGGGTGAGAACTGGGGCCCCGAGCCCCTGGCCCACGGGCGGGAGAGCGTGAAGTCCCCAGGCCTTACATCTGCCCCATGGGAGGCCCAGACATTCCAATCAGACGTGAGCCGCATGGTCACGATTGCTTCCATGTGGTCTCATGTGTCTGTGTGCAGGCTGTCACATGGCTGGTGTGTCAGTCACTCACACAAACACACCATTGGTCAATAGGTGTTTCCCATAGGAAGCACCTAATACTGTCTTGTCTGTCTCAGTTTGGAGTACCACACTGACCCCTTCAAGATGATCCTCTGTTTTGTTAGAAGTCCTGAAGTTCCCTCCCCCGGGGCCTGGTGCCCTTGCCTGCCTGTGAGGTGCCCATCAGGGGCTGTCCTTTGATGACCCTACCCTTCCTGAGCCTGTGGTTTGTGCATGTCAGCCGTGGTCTCTGCAGTAGAGCTCACGTTTGGGGAGGGTACTGGAGCTGGCTGGGATTTCCCCATCTCACAGGGAACAGAGCACAGGCCCTCCACATTTGGCCTTTGCAACTCCCTTACTCTCAGCCTCTTCTCTCTCCAGCGGCAAGTTTGGAGCGGTCTGTACCTGCACAGAGAAGGCCACAGGCCTCAAGCTGGCAGCCAAGGTCATCAAGAAACAGACACCCAAAGACAAGGTAGTGCAGTCTGGCTGTGGGGAAGGGGAGGGGATCCTTGGAGCGGGTGCCTCTCACCTCCCACCACCCACACGTCTGCACCAGGGGCCGGGGGTGAGAAGCTTGGTGCTCCAAAGACATCACACAGATCAACAGATAGACAGGCGGACAGTCCTGCCATAGGGGCCTGATTCCCCTGACCATAAACTTCACCCCACAGTTGGTGAATTTATCTTGGGGACTTCCCCTTCAAGCCCTCTGGTTCAGGTCAGTAAGGGCTGATGCGCACAGGCTCTGGGCCAGATGCTGTGCTGTGCACTGGACGTCCCCGAGGGAAGTCAGGTGGTCCCTGCCCCCCAAGAACAGCAAGGGAAACAGGCTTCAACACCAGCCCGGGCCTGGTTCAGAGCAGTGTTCGTTCAAGGAGTGAATGAATGAATGAAGCATAGACTCATATGGAGTAAGGGAGTTGGGTATGTGAGGAGGTGATGGCAACCTAGCAGCCTGGCATGGTGAAAGCTATATAACTCAGGAAAGCTCAGGCGGAAGGGTGGGGAGAGGAGTTCTCACAGTGGAGTCTCCCAACTCACCCGCAGGTCAGCAAAGGGTCTCCTGAATGAAGGCTTTGAAGAAGGAGGAGCTGTTTTCCAATGGGAAAGGCAGGGGAGAGATTTTCAGACAGAGGGGACTGTGGATAGAAAGGCCTGAGGATCAGAAACGGCAGGTGGGAACCCTTGAGTCAAGATCAAGACCAGGGGAGCAGAGACAGCACATGCAGAGGCCTGGAGCCCAGAAGGAGCAGGAGAAGCAGCTCCGGAGGAGTGCTGGGAAGTCAGAAAGATTTTCTTCGTGACTCTTTCTCTGTTGCTTCCACTTAATGGGGCTTGGGTCCCAGGCCTCTATCATGGACCTGGCTCAGCGGAGATGCTCAAATGTGATGTGTAAATTAATTGGAGTCAGCTATTGATTGGTTAATATTGGGTACTTTTTCTGTGCTGTGCACTGTGCCAGGTGCTAGGGAAATGGCATCGAACAAGTCCTAACATGCTAGAGAGGGGGAACAGACAACTAAAACCAAACCGAAACATAAAAAGTGTGGTGTCCGGAGCCGAGACAGTGTTAAGAAGACAAGTAAAGCCAGGAAGGAACAGGGTGTGTGGAGCTGCTCAGATAGGATCAGGTGACCTTAGGTTTCTCTGAGGAAGTGGCGTGGAAGGTGAGATATTCCAAGGAATGGAATAATGGAAAATGGAACAGTTCAGGCAGTGATCCAGTGCTCTGGGGGAACAGATCTAGGGAGAGACCTGATCTGTAGCATTTGCCAGTTTCCTTGGTGTAAATATTCCTACTGTGGTTGATTTCAAGCTACGGATGTGACCACTGGCTGGCAGACTTTCTGAAAGTGACAAATAATGGCAGCTGAAACTAGGAAGGCAGTGATGGGGGAGCTGAGAAATGATTGGATTTGTAATCTACTTTGGAGGTGGAGTCAAAGGATTTACTGATTGGTTGGATGAGGGGGTGTGAGGAAGCAAGAAGAAGAGAGAAACCCTGGAAAGCTCCTAACTTTCTGTACACTGGGGTTAAAAATGACGGCCTTTTGCTGATGGACATGCTGCGGGCAACTCAACTGTGGGGAAAGGGTAGTATCAAGGGTTTAATTTTGGACATGAGAGATTTGAGATGCCTATTAGGCATCCAAGGGGGAGGGACTGGTGTCTGGAGTTCAAAGGAGCACTTGGGGGTGGAGATATGTATTTGGGAATCAGTCACATCTGGATGGAATTTCCAGTCATGGGACTTGAGAATGCCCTGGGAGACAGTGTAGAGCAGGGAGGGCTGAGCGGGAAGGATGGGGCCCAGGATTCAGCCAGCGGGAGGCAAAGAACCAGCAAAGCAAAGGAAAGATGTCCCAACAGAAATGACTGTGTGGTAAGGACACAGGCTGGAGGGTTGGGAGAGAGATGGGAGGTGAGGAGACCAGCGAGGAGGGGGAGGGCAGTGGTCCAGGCTAGGCCCACCCCGAAGAGGGTGGAGGGCAGGGAATCATGATGCTCAGATGGTAACCCTGATGCTCCTGGTCCCCAGGAAATGGTGTTGCTGGAGATTGAGGTTATGAACCAGCTGAACCACCGCAACCTGATCCAGCTTTATGCGGCCATCGAGACCCCGCATGAGATCGTCCTCTTCATGGAGTAGTGAGTGTCGGCAGCAGGGTGGGGGCCTGGGGCTGGGGGGGAGCAGAAGGCAGCAGGCCCAGAGGCAAGCCTGTAGAGGGGTCTGTGCACACAGCATCGAGGGTGGCGAGCTCTTCGAGAGGATTGTGGATGAGGACTACCAGCTGACTGAGGTGGACACCATGGTGTTTGTCAGGCAGATCTGCGATGGCATCCTCTTCATGCACAAGATGAGAGTTCTGCATCTGGACCTCAAGGTACTAGGGGTGGGCGGCCTCCTGGGAGGGGTCGGGGTGGCATCGGACCACCTGAGATCATTGCTGCAGCCAACCATCCCTCCATCCCCCATGACTCCTTCTCCTCCTCCATCCAGTCCTTCCAGCTGTAAGAGTCAAAACAGGGGGCACATCAGAGAGCAAGAAAGACTTGGTCCCAGCCCTCTCCTAGTCTGGAGTTGTTGTAGTACTTGTTGAAAGGGTCTCTTGCCGTTCTGTGAGCCCCACATATAACACTAGCTGATCAGTGTTGCAGGAGCACCTGCCTCTGTGTAGGCTCCTGATGGGCACTGCTAATGTTTGTTCACTTATCCCACAAACATGTGTTGAGGGCCCACTAGATGCCAGGCAGTGTTGGTGGTGGAGACCCACTGGTGAACAAAATAGATAAAAACGCCTGCCCTCGTGGAGCTTATGTTCTAAAAGGGGAATCAGGAAGACGCATCAGTAAGTATAGTGTTGGGCTTCCCTGGTGGCTCAGCGGTAAAGAATCTGCCTGCCAAGCAGGAGACCCGGGTTCAATCCCTGGGTTGGGAAGATCCCCTGGAGAAGGGAATGACAACCCACTCCAGTATTCTTGCCTGGAGAATCCCATGGACAGAGGAGCCTGGCGGGTTACAGGCCCTGGGGTCACAAAGACTGGGACACGACTTAGCGACTAAAACAAGAGCAAAGTGTAGTGCACGGGGCAGGCACTGACAAGAGTGTGTGCTGAGAGAACGTTTATGTTCTTCTTGCTCGATACCTTGCACATAGCAGGTGAGGGAAAGCAAACACTGGGTTGGCAAAAAAGTTTGGGTTTTTCCCTAAGATTTTATGAATCCCTCCAAGTCTGATCAGCTGGCCGTGGCCGTGGTGTGGAGTGGGCAGGGGCCCCATGAGTGCCAGGTAGCCCCATCTTTATGGCAGGCGTTAATGTTTGTGGGATCAATGGGAAGGCTAGTGGAGAAGATGAAATCTGAACACTGAGGCGGGTGAACGCCCGTCGGCAAAGTGGACAGTACTTTCATTCATTCATTTGGTAAATACATACTGAGCACCTGCTTCTGTGCCTCTGTGCACAGAGCACAGTGCTGGGCGTGGTTGTTGCCCTCTGGATGGTGAGGACATGACCCTATCCCCTGGAGCCTGAGAGGTCAGTGGTAGAATCAGACGTAATAACTCGATGAATAGATTGTTTTATTTTTTGTTAACATTTTTCTTGATTTTTATTTTTGACTCAACCTGCAGGGTCTTGGATCCCCCATCAGGGATCAAACCCATGCCCCCTGCAGTGGAAGCGCCGAGTCTTAACCATAGGACTGCCAGGGAAGTCGCTTAGATCAATTTAAACCACTAAAAGCATTATGAAAAAGTGCGTGAGTGTAACAGGGAGACATACAAGGTGGAACTGAAGAAGAAGGTAAAGGCCGGAGCATTCAAGGTCCGATACAGGAGATGCTGCCGGTGCTGTTGTGGACTAACCCCTCCGCTGTGCTTACTAGGGGTCAGAGGCACTCAAGCTGTGTCTAGAGTGTGCGACAGCCCTTTGGGTCAGGTGTGCTGTTATCATTGCCACTGACAAGTGAGGGAGCGAGGAGGGTAAGGGAATGGGTTTCAAAGGGGCCATTCTGACAGCAGGGAATTTAGGAGGTGGTCATAATAAGCCAGGAGAGATGATGGGGCTGGAACCCATAGCAGTGGGGGAGGAATGGGAAGTGGTCAGATGATGGACACATTCTGAAAATAGAGTCAGCCGGATTTCTGATGGTTTGGATGTGGGAGGGCAGAAGGAATGGAAAGAGTGCAGGTGCCTCCTGAGTTTCTGGGCAGAACTCAAGCCTGCATGATGGCAGTGGAAGCTGCCCTTCTCTGGTAAAAGCCATTTTCCTTGGGGTAGAGCAGGGTCCCTGATTAAAATGCAGTGTCCTGGGAAGAAGTTCAACTTAAATCTCTGTGTCCTAAATGTGATTTTTTTTTCAGGATAGCAATAAGTTTTTCATCAGTAAAGGGTTTCATGGTTGAGTAGGCTAGGTGAACCGCAGCCTGAAGCCCCTTCCCGGGGTCCCAGCTGCAGGGCTTTTCAGGAAGTCCCCTGTCCTCGTCCTCCAAAAGGAGATCTGGATCTGTCTGGTTTCCCCTGCCAATTGTGTCCATGGAGCCTTTATTTTTTTAATAATTTTTTTTTCTCTTTTTTAAAATTTTCTTTTGGCTGTGCTGGGTCTTCATCGCTGTGTTTGGGCTTTCTCTAGTTGCGGTGATCAGGGGTCACTGTCTAGTTACGGTGTGAGGGCTTCTCATTGCGGTGGCTTCTCTTGTTGTGGAACCAGGCTCTAGGTGCATGGGTTTTAGTAGTTGTGGCTCATGGGCTCCAGAACATGGGCTCATTAATTGAGACACATAGGCTCAGTTGCTCCAAGGCATGTGGGATCTTCCAGGACTAGAGGTCCTTGCATTGCAAGGACCACTGGACCACCAGGGAAGCCCTCCTTGGGGCCTTTGCATCCTCCCCGTGTTTCAGTGGAGCACCGTTGGGCTGTTGAAGTCACTAGAATCCTGCTCTGAGTGCAGCAGTGTGAAAGGACCTTCAGAAAGCCTCCTGTTTGGGGCCTCAGATCAGATACCACAAAGCCCAGATGAAGAACAGAACCCTGTTCTTCAGAACCCAGCTGGGTCAGGAGGTGGAGGCCCTGGGGGAACTGGAAGACTCCTGCCCATCTCAGTGGTCAGCACCAAGTCCCTCCAAGCCGTGTGTGGCCATATGGCCAGGGCTTCCAGTGTTTCAGGGGGTGCTGAAAATCAGGGTTCTTGTGCAAAACCTGCCTTTTAGCCATCATTAACGACTTACAACGTTTCTGCCCCACAACCTCGGATGAGTCCTGTGTCCTTGTGTTACACGAGGAGGAGATGGAGGCCCAGCGCAGGAGGGGTTAGCCCTTCAGTGACCTCACATGCTCACCTGTGCTTGGGGTGCCGGATTCCAGGAGTCTTGGCTGAGCACCTACTGGGTGCTTTGTTAGACGCTGAGGGTGGGGAGCAGGGACGCCTAGAGAAGAGCCCCTCTCAGGCCTCCAGATCCCTCTCTGTGTCTGGAACAGGTAGATCTGAGGGTCTCTGATGGGGGGCTATCCACTCTGGCAGCCTGGGCCTCTGGTCCAGGGAGCCTGGGACTTGGATGGACTGGGATGGGGAGGGAGGGTGAGCTGGGTCAGAGGTCAGTCCAGGCCACCCCCTTCTCCTCAGCCAGAGAACATCCTTTGCGTCAACACCACGGGCCATTTGGTGAAGATCATTGACTTCGGCCTGGCACGGAGGTACCACCTTGGGTGGGCAGGGTGGGTGGGACCAAGGGAAGGTGGGAAGGTGTCTGGGAATGGGCTGGGAGTTGTGCTCTGAGCTCTTGGCCTGACCTCTAGGTATAACCCCAACGAGAAGCTGAAGGTGAATTTTGGGACCCCAGAGTTCCTATCCCCTGAGGTGGTGAATTACGACCAAATCTCCGATAAGACAGACATGTGGAGCCTGGGGGTCATCACCTATATGCTGTGAGTGTTGATGGGTTTGGGGCATATGGGTGGGCAGCTGAGGCCAAGATCACTTCCACCTCCCCACTCCCTCAGTTGAGGTTTACTGGGCATTGGGGGTGCACTCATCATTCCTCTTCTTCACGGTAACCCTGGGAAGCTGGAATGATTATGGCCATTTTACAGATGAGAAGAGTGAGGCTCAGAGAGGGGAAGTGACTTGCCCAAGGTCACCCACCCAGATTCAAACCCAGGTCTGTCCCACTTGAGCAGCTGGGGGTCTTTTCAGCTCACGGTGCTGCTTCTCAGGATCTGTTGCATCCCCGACCCAATCTTACCTCCCTGCCTCCTACCATCGCCTCCTTCCAGCCTGAGTGGTCTCTCCCCCTTCCTGGGAGACGATGACACAGAGACCCTGAACAACGTTCTATCAAGCAACTGGTACTTTGACGAGGAAACCTTTGAGGCCGTGTCAGACGAGGCCAAAGACTTCGTCTCCAACCTCATCGTCAAGAACCAGCGGTGAGGCTCACCCCCCAGGACATGAACCCCATGTGTGCAAAGTCCAGTGCATGTGTTGTGCCTGGTGGGAACTGGGCTGGGAGGCCGGCTCCCAGGCCTGCCGCCTCCTCTCACCACGCCACCCCCTCTCCACAGGGCCCGGATGAGTGCTGCCCAGTGCCTCGCCCACCCCTGGCTCAACAACCTGGCAGAGAAGGCCAAGCGCTGTAACCGCCGCCTCAAGTCCCAGATCTTGCTTAAGAAGTACCTCATGAAGAGGCGCTGGAAGGTACCGCTGGACTGAGGCGGGGAGGAGAGAGGGATACGGGGTGGGAAGGGCACTGGCCCCACTAGCCCCGTCTTGGCCGGTTCGGTCTGGAAAACAGAACTGGCTTTTCTCTCTTTGTCCTGGACTGGCTCCTGCCCTGGGTGGTGGCCCTCCACTCACCCCCTCCACCCTGGGGAGGGGCATCCTTTTATGGCCTGGGCTCAGGAAAAGGTCTCTGATCCCCATGTCAGGCTTCTTCCCGTCATTTCATAAATACTTCTTGACCATCTACCAGCTCTGGGCATTGGGGACACAGCAATGGATTTCAGTCTTCGTGAACTAACTTTTGTTAGAGGATGGGGAGTTATTAAAAGGAATTAAGGAAGGGCTCTGTTGGCTCAGACGAAGAATCTGCCTGCAATGCAGACGACCCAGGTTCGATCCCTGAAGATCCCCTGGAGAAGGGAATGGCAACCCACTCCAGTAATCTTGCCTGGAGAATTCCATGGACAGAGGAGCCTGGTGGGCTACAGTCCTTGGGGTCACAAAGAGTCGGACATGACTGAGCGACTAACACTTACACTTATTAGGAAAAAATAAGAATGGTCAGAAAAAAAAAAAAGAATGGTCAGGAGTGCTGGGGAGAGGCTGTGCTTCTACATAGGGTGGCCAGGGAGGGCACACTTAGAAGGAGCCTGTGAACAAAAACCTGAGGAGATGAGGGCTGAGTCAGGCTGGTATGGAGGGGGAGTGGCCCCAGGCAGTGGGAACAGCGGGCGTAAAGGCCCTGAGGCAGGAGCACGGTTGTGGAGTGTGAGGTACAGGTAGGAGGCCAGTTCCTCTGAGTGGAATAAGCAAGCGGCAGGAGAGGTGTCCGAGAGGATGGGGAGGCAGGGCGTGGAGAGACTCAGCCACGGTGAGGGGCTTTTTCTTGGAATGAAATAGGAACCAGGGGACTGCTTCCCAGGTGGGTAGCGCTAATGGGAAAGAACCTGCCGGCCAACGCAGGAGACATAAGAGATGCGGGTTCGATCCCTGGGTCGGGAAGATCCCCTGGAGGAGGGCATGGAAACCCACTCCAGTATTCTTGCTTGGAGAATTCCACGGACAGAGGAGCCTGGCGGGCTACAGCCCCTGGGGTCACACAAAGTCGGACACGACTGAGCGACTTAGCATGCACACACAGACCGCCATGAGGGGAGCGGTACTCAGGTTTGCTGACGGGTCTGTTGAGTGAGGCAGGGCGTCCTGGAGGCTGTGGTGTCACGGCGCCTCCTGTGGCCATTTTGTGCACTGCAGCCTCCCTGGCCAGGGGCCCTCCTGGGACGAAGGGGATCTTGGGAGACTCGCAGCCTGTCCTACAGCTTTCCCCCTGCCCCGCTGCTGACCGGGACCCCTCTCCCTCATCCCTCAGAAAAACTTCATTGCTGTCAGCGCTGCCAACCGCTTCAAGAAGATCAGCAGCTCGGGGGCACTCATGGCTCTGGGGGTCTGAGCCCGGGGGAGCAGCTGAGGCCTGGATGCAGCCGTGCAGTGGCCAGGGCTGAGGCCACACAGCCCAGAAGGCCGGAGCAGACGGGCCAGATCGCCGGGCCAGGCTGGCCAGGATGAGGCTGCGCCAGGCTGGGAGGCTCGGGGCTCCCACGCCCCCGCGCGGTGACTGCTTCCCCGACGTGAGCCGCCTCAGGTGTGGCCTGACTCCATCCTGCTAGCGCCTCCCCAGACAGGGCTCTGGCCCCCAGCACAGCCCGGACGCCAGGGGCCCTGTTGTTCCCGCCTGGCTCCCCTTCTTGGAACTGCTGCTCTGGTGACCCCTGCTTGACCTCACCTGGGGCATCCCTGGCCTGGGCTTGTTCCTAGCTAGAGTGGGAGGGCTGGGGGTCCTGGCATGTGGGGCTTCTGCAGTTGTGGGTGGGAGGCCTCGGTGGGGGAGGATGGCAGACGGCCGGTTTCTAAGGCGCAGCTGCCCGGGGAGACAGAGCAGGCTTTGTGAAGGAGGGCCTCCGTGTCCCCACCCGCATGTCTCCCCACTCCCAACAGATAAGGCTTAGCACACACCATCTGGTGCAGGGCCCGGCCCCCGCCCACCTTCCTTGCGACCACCAACATACAGGAACTCTGTGTGAGAGAGAAGACGCCCAGCCCAGGCCTGGGTGGAGGGGGAGGGGAGAGGCCTGGGGGATAGGGGAGACCACCCCCAAGCTTGCCTGAAGGCCAAGCCAGCCTAACCCAGCCACTCCGGCCCCCATTCCAGGGGTCACCCACGGCCTCAGAGGATGGTGTCAGCAGGCCCAGAGGAGTGGGAAGGCTGTCGGGCAGCCCCCAACCTGCTCTCAGCTTGTGCCATGTAAATAAATGTACAGGTTGGAAGTGGCCCCCTCCCTCTATGTGTGTGCATCTGGGTGAAGTCACAGCTGGCCACCGTTCATGGAGCACTGCCGTGGGCCAGTCACTTCAGCAGCGCTACGAGTATGGTGTGATGCTTACTGATGCAGCCTCAGGAGCCAGACTACCCAGTGCTTGATCTGGGCAAGGGGCTGCCCGCTTGGTACCTTAGTGTGCTCATCTGTGAGAGGCCACAGCACCAGCCAACATTTATACGGGACTACTATGTGTCTGGGCTTCCCAGGTAGCTCAGCTGGTAAAGAATCCACCTGCAACGCAGGAGACCCCAGTTCAATTCCTGGGTCAGGAAGATCCCCTGGAGAAAGAATAGGCTACCCCTCCAGTATTCTTGGGCTTCCCTGGTGGCTCAGACAGCAAAGAATCGACGTGTAATGCGGGAGACCTGGATTCGATCCCTGGGTCAGGAAGATCCCCTGGAGGAGGGCATGGCAACCCACTCCAATATTCTTGCCTGGAGAATCCCCATGGACAGAGGAGCCTGGTGGGCTACAGTCCGTGGGGTCACAAAGAGTCGGATGTGGCTAAGCACAGCACAGCACTGTGTGCCTGGCTCTATTTAAGGGCTTGTATGTCTGTTAACTCATTTATAAGGTTACAAGGTATATATTATTCATATTATACAGAGGGGGGATACTGAGGCTTAGAGAGAAGAAGGAACTTGAAGGCTTTTCAACAAGTCAGAAGCTGGGGCTTGAAATGGACTATTCCACCTCCCACACCCTCCCACCTGCCCACTGTGGCAAGGCTCTGCCCACAAGTCCTCCCTGCTTCTCGCCAGAACAAGGTATAGGCAGATCGCAGAGTCTCCAAGTGGAGCCAGAAGTTCGGGCCTGCAGCGATGGGCGTTCCCTGGGAGGCCTAGGGAGCGAGCTGTTCTCCAGGCTCATCCACGGGCGTCAGCCCTGCTCATCCCAAGCCTCTGCTGGAGGGAGCAGCCTAGACGGCAAGAGAGCTTAATGCTAATAGGGTACAGCCTTTCTGGCTGTGAGGACAATTGAGTAAATTGAGGCCTAAGCGGGGCTTCAGCAGGAATGGCAATAACAGCAGCTCCTATGCACTGAGCTCCGAGAGGGGCACGGCCCAGACCCAGCTCTGTGTGTTCCGTGACTCTGGTCCCAGCGACCCCGCATGGTGGGCAGCTGTATTACGTTCATTTCTCTTGATGGAGCAGCCAAGCCTCAGGGAGGCGATGCCACTTGCTCAGGGTCACACGGCTAGCCCATGGCAGAGCCAGGGTTTGTACCCAGACAGTCTGGGACCAGAGCCCCCACTCTGAACCACTGCACTATCTGCCTCTGCGAAATCTTGGATGGAGACCTTGACCGCTCAGCCTTCCAGCCCCTGCTTCCATGAACACTGGCCAGGAGGGCAAGGCCAGGTCCTCACCAGACCCTGCCCTGTTCCAGCAGATGGGTGCGGAGTTCCCCTGCCACAGGTGCCACGTGGGACAGGATCGGGGGGCTCTGGGCTCTGGGCTCTGAGCCTGCTGGGCTTGCACTCAGGGCTCGGGGAGGGGGGGCGGCGCCTGGGGGAGCCTGGCTTAGGCTCTTGGTGGGAGATGTGTAATGGGCAGGGACCCTAGGGCCTTGGATCCCTTGCCTGCCTGTCTGCCCGCCACCTGCTAGCTGGGCCAGGCCTGTGGTTTCCTCCGCATTCTCTCAGCCGTGCTGGCCCCCACCCAGGCTGAGCCTCGGCCACACAGCATGATGATGAGGAATGAGTCACCGCCATAGTGGAGGGGTAAGGAAATGAGGTCCAGCCAGCACCGAGATCCAGGGCTGGGATCCAGCTGGGGAAACCAAGGCCAAAATAGCAGGCTGCTCAGCAGGGACAGGAGAAGCTGGGACTAGAACCCAGGACCCCAACTTCCAGCCCAGGCCTCATCTCCCCCTCTATGAAACAAAGGACAAAGGACAAAGTTTCGGAGGACAGCTTCAGCACCACTGTCCTCTGCCACCCCAAGGGCCATGGTGACAATCGAGAGATGGGACGGGGGGCTCAGTCACCATATTTCACAGGTGAGGAAACAGGTTCAGAGAAACTGATCTGCCTGAGGCCACACAGCGAATGAACGTGTCCGGATAAGGAAGCCCACCCAGAGCCGTGGAACATGGCTGGTCACTGCCTCTCCTGTCTCTATTCCCTCCAGGGAGCACGCCTTACAAAGCTCTTTTTGATTCATCGGGTGCCTCTTTTGGGTTTCCCCTGGTCCCTGGAGGTAAAGGATATGGACTCGACAATATGGAAACAATGAAGGGGGGCGGTTCAGAGAGCTTTTGCTCCTCCAGGGCCATGGAGCACACTCAGGAGAAGGCTGGGGTGGCAGTCCTTGGTGTGGGACTGAACCTCTGCCCGTCTGAGGCTGGGATCCAGCCCCGTGGCCTTCACTAGTGCTCCCATCCCCAGCAGCCTCAGAGCTGCCCTAATGGAGGGAGTGGAGCCAGAGCCAGGCCCAGAGCTCGGGGCTGGGGCTGGGGTTCTGCAAGTCCCGGGCAGCAGACCCTGCCCCTTGCTTGGCGTGCCCTGCCCACCCCACTGCCTGTGTTGTGGGCTCCCCCTGCACAGTGCCCATCATGATGCTAATGCTATAATCTTCTCTGCAAGGAGCTCTGTTGCCCCATGGGGCCAGAGCCACCAGTTGCTCCTGCACACCATCGTAGGCAAACCCCTGCCCCTACCGTGGACTCTGAAGGGTTAACACCCTCAACAGGACAGCTCCTCCCGACTGGTCCCAGCTCTTTGGTCCCAGAGAGCGGAGCAGAGAGCAGCGTTCTCCAAGACTATTTCCTGCCTCTGGGCCTTGGCCAGGCCCACAGTGACCACCCCCATGGGTCTGAGGCCACATCTGGTTTGGATTACTCCAGGGCTGGTGACGCTGCCTTTTCCTGTCGGCATCCAGTGGCCTTGAATTCCACCAGCCACCTTGGACCCAGCAGGGCAGCTGTGGGAAAAGATTCAGCCAGTGACAGGGCCGCCCCGAGGGTGTGGAGCAGCCAGGGCTGTCCTAAGGGATGTGCCCACCTGGACCAAGCATCCATTTGTGCAGCTGCCCCCGCACCTGTTCCTTCCTTCACTCTAATGGGTGTTATTTACTGAGCACCAGGCACTGTACCAAGTGATTCCCACTTGTGCAGTCACTTCATCCCACGCCGTGAGTGTGTATTCACTTTATCCCATCCTGTGAGTGTGTATTTCAGCAGTTCAGGGATGAGGAAACTGAGGCACAAGGAGCTGACGGACAAGTGCATGGATTCCCAGCCAGTACGTAGTAGGGTGAGGATGCAAAGCAGGTGGCCTGACTTCAGACACATCCTATCACTTCACTGCAATTTCTTGAGACCCTTTTCTGGGCCTGGCCTTAAACCAGAGCCTGGAGAAGAATTAGTCATGGCCTTGGTCTTTGGGGAGTTCACAGTCTCTGGAACCCCTGGGGTGGGAGGTTGGGGATTGTAGTGAAGCTAGAAGGGCGTGGAAGAAGACACTTGCTTCCATTCTCTCCTCTCCAGTGGGAGTGACAGCCAAGCTGAGAGCAAACACAGAGCAGGCCTTTTCCAGACAGAGTGAGGCGGGTTGTTCCGGGCAGCTCCAAAGACTTGGAACTGAGAACAAGCTAGTCTCGAAGCATCCCAGGGGGCTTTTGCAGACGAGGAAGCAAGAAATAAGTCTGGAGAAGTTAGCAGGAGCCTCAAATGCCAGGCTGAACCCCAGCCATAGGGAACCATGGAAGGGTTTCAAATGAAAGAGGGACATGATCAGATCTGTGATTTAGAAGGATCGCTGCAGTCCGGGACATCACTGAGTGGGAGAGAGAGACTGGAGGCAGGGAGAGGCCAGAGGGAGGTTGGGGCATGACTGCTTGAGGGGGCTGTAAGGACTGTGGGGACAAGAAGAGGGAACTGCAGACAGGCAGAATGGGGTTCACGTGGACCTGTGCACCCTCTCTCAGCCTCAGTTTCCTGTCTGTAAAATGGGATGATAGTACCTGCCTCCCAGGGTCAAAGCAAAAGTGACCTGAGATGTACAGATCAAGCCCCTGGCCAGGCTGCTGAGGTGATGTGTGTTCCACAATGCTTTCCAGTCCCTACTCTGTTCCAGACACTATTCCAGGTGTAGAGGACAAGCAACCAATAGACAAAAACTCCTGGCCTCATGGAACTTCCTTCTTGGGAAACAGACACTGGGCAGCAATAACAAACTTAAAATGAGTTGGTGAGGTGGATGGGGGACGTGGTGGTCAGGGAGTGAGTCCTGTGGGTGTTCGTGGAAGACTGGTCCAGGCAGAAGGACGAGCAAGTGCAAAGCCTGTTTGGAGTGAGGGTGGGAGAGAGTGCAAGAGGAACCAAAGCCAGATCATACAGGCCTTTGAGAGCTTGGCCTCTGGCTCTGACCAGGAGCCCCTGGAGGATTCTCTGAGATTTAATCCACGGCAAATGGATTTATCCCCTCAGCACACCTTTACTGAGGGCCTGTTACATGCCAGTCAGTGGGTTGGAGAAGTGGATAAAGTGGATAAGGCAGACCCAACCCCTGGCCCCAGAGGCTTATGACACTAAGGCAGGGATGTAAGAAAAAGTGAATACACACAGAGATGCATAATTCCACATTACAATAGACGCCAGGTGGAGGAAACACATGGGATGCAGAGATGGGGGAAAAAAAAATCTAGAGACATCCATTCAAATCAAGCGGTGAGGGGAGCCTTCTCCCAGGAAGTGATATTCAACTTGGGCTCTGGATGCTAAGAAGTCAGCCACAGGGAGTGAGCTCTTCAGGCGGAGGGAACAGCGAGTGCAAAGGCTTAGAGGAGTCAGCTGCCTTAACTCACTCGGGAGAGTCAGCCTCCTCTTGGTCTCCCAGAGAGATCAGGGCACCCTGAGGACTGTGGTCTGGAGGAGGCAGCCTTTCCGGGGGTCAAAGGCAGGGTTCTGGCTTTGGGAACTTTGACTGTGGGACTAAATGAGCCTCTGGTCTGTTTTTAGCCCAGAACCACTTCCTTTAGCCCCACCAGCTACCTCCCTGAGTCACCACCCAGTTACCAGCAGGGCGGGAACGGGGGATTAGGCACCTCAGGATCTGGACCTTCAGGGACAGTTTTGCCAGTGAAAGGGGCGGAGAGGCCTGGGCCGAGGGTACAAGGCCCTCCGGCGGGCCCTTTCGTGTTCTGCTAGTTGACGGACCGTGTAATGTGAGTTTCAGGTGTCCAGTTTCATTCATGTTGACTGAATTGTACACATATTGTGCAAGATGAGATTTTCCCATATACCAGTCCTTGAGCATTGAAATCTTGCTCCATTTTACAGATGAAGAAACTAGTACTCAGAGAGCTGACTCTACTTGTTCAAGGTCACACAGCAAGGAAGTGAAGACGCCAAGAATTGAATCCAAAGCTTCATCTCATAACAATCTCTCCTTTCGCTACACCTCCCCCCACCACCTCCACAGTAGCTAGAGCCTCCCCTGGGGGGTAAACCAGGTTAAGAAGACAAGCCCCAGAACCCACGTATTTATTTTGCTTAAACACATACATTGCTGTTTCCATGGGCCAGACCCTGTTCAAAGCACTTTGCAAATATTAAATCATGTAATCCTAGCAAGAATCCCATGGAGGTTGGCACTGTTAGTAAATCCACATTTTTCAGATGAGGGAAACCCAGAGAGGGGAAGCAACTTGCTCAAGATCACACAGCTGGGAAGGGAAAACTGGGACCTGAAGCCAGACAGCTGGGGTCCAGAGCCCTTGCTCTTAGCTGCCATACCTACTGCCTCTGGCAGCCTGGCCTCTTAGGAGTGATGGGAGGGGATGTCTTGGCTGGGGCTTGGATTCCTGGGTTTCTACACTCCCAGTAGGCGGACGTGCCAGGCTAGCCGACACAGCCTCCCCCGTCCTCCTCATCACTGTGGTGGCCCCAGAGGGCCCGTGCTCTAAGGGAGAGGGTCTCCCCACCCTGGCCCAGGCGCTGTCTGGGGTGTGGGAAGGAGCCTGGAACTCTGGGCAGTGGAATGCTGTAAACCAGGGAAGGAAGCGGGTGGGCGGAGAGGCGAGGGGAGATAAGATGTGGAGGGTGGAGAAGCAGCTGAGGAAGGCCCAGCCCTGTGGGTGGGGGCAGCCTCCCTGGAGGCAGAGAGAGCAGAGACCAAAGGACCAGCAGGTGAAGAACTTCCTGACAGCCCTTCAGAGCTGCCAAACTTGGGTGGGAAGAGGCCAGCTCTGAAGGCACCCCACGTGATACGCACTGCCTGGTGTGGAGGGGATTCAGAAATGGGGCGGGAAACGCCCTTTCAGCTCTGATAGTCCAAGAATCTGAGTCTGGAATATTCTGAAGTACCACTGGTTCTACCGTTTTAGATTTGATTTAGCCTGACTCTACAAGGCCACTCAGCACCCTTTTGCACTCTGACCTGCTGAGGAGAAGGAGTGGAGGTTGGGAGCCCCTCCTGGAGACAGACCAGCCTCCAGTGTGGAGAATCAGAAGGAGAGGCTCCTGTCCTGCTAAGAGCTATACAGTTAAGGCAGCAGAGGGGTACTCCTGCCCTGCTGTGTGGCCCTGGGCACATCACTTACCTTCTCTGGCCTTGGTCTCTCCATCTGTGCTGAGGTTCTTTCTCTGGGTCGGCCCAGCTTAGGCATTCCAAGTCTCTGCCGAGCACGGTCCTTCCCGTCAGGTGGGGGTGGCTAGGCAGGAGCCGGAGGGTGTCTGTTGGTCACGGAAAGTATGTGAGGGCAGGAGGCCCAGTGGGTGGGGTCCCCGGGCTGGGCAGCAGGCAGGCAGAGGGTAACGTGAGACCATGGTGTCTGGTCTTCCTGGTCCAGCGCCTCTGGGAGGGGATCCCTTCCAGTTTGTCCCCCAAGTCAGCTCCACCCTGGGATTTGGGTTCAAAGAGTCAGGCTGTGCCTTCCTGACTGCAACCCCCTCACCGGGCAAAAGGAATGAAATCAGGGCCCAGAGAGATGGGCACCGGTCCAGGCTCACATGGCAAGTCCAAGGCAGGCTCTGAGCCCAGGGTCCTGCTTAGGCACTGGGGCTGAGGGGCCCATCTTCACTTCTGGACTCTTTGAGGGGACCTGAGAGGGACATGGAGGGGGCTTGCCTAGCTCTGGGTGTGGCTGACCCCTTTGCCTGTTCCCCTACCACAAATTGGGGGCAGGGGGTGCAGTTTCTTCTCCCCAAGCCCCCACCCCAGTTAGATGCTAAACCTCCTCCAGGGGTGGGTGGAGCAGGATGCCGAGGCTTGGGCTCTCCTCCCATTGGGCCGGCCTCCCCATCCTCCTACTAGCTCCAGGACACAGGCTGGGAAGGGACTGGGGTCACCAGGTCTCCACAGGAATGCACCACAGGGAACAGCGCCCGGCAGCGGCGTCTTTCTCTGATCCAGCTGAGATAGGACCCCCGCGCCCTGAATCTATCCCTGTCTCTGAGCATCTCTCTGTCTCCTCTCTCTCACACACACACCCTGAGTCATACTGACCCACACAGGCACACCCCGCGGTGTGAACCTCTCCTCGCCCTGCCCTGCACTCGTGGGCTCCATCCTGTCCCCTTTGGGCCACAAGGCCGCCCGAATGGGACGGGACGTCCCCCTACTGCTCCATGGGTTCCAGGCTGGGGCCCAGCACACACGGTGGGGAGGGTCCTCATACTGGCCAGGCATTTTTCCACCCCCTTCTGGCCCCACGGAGCCCCCCACCCTGCAGGTCCCCCCTCCACCCCAGCTCTGGAGTCTGTGGGAACCAGACAGCTGGGGCCGTCCAGCCGGGCTCGCTTCCTCCCAGGCCTCAGGGGACTGGCTGAGGGAGGAGGGAGCCGCAGAGACTGAAGCCAGCGTGGCCGCCTGCCCAAGAGGGGGGTTTCTGGAGGGAACTGGGCTGCCTGCCTGATGAAGGGGTCTCTAGCCTCCTGGGTATCATTTTGTGGGACCCAAGAGCCTCCAGCAAAGAATCCTTGGCTCCTGTCTTCTCTCCCTACACCCATGATCCAGACAGGGGACTGAGGTCCCAGAAGAAAGGCATCTGCTTCAGCAAGCCTGGTGTTGGAGGGTGTGGGAACAGTGAGGTTTCAGGTCCCTAAGTCTGTTCCTCTGATGGGGGACATGAATATACCCACTTCTCCTGCTTCCACCCAAGGGGGCAGCTGAAGAAGGTCAAAGGTCAGGGCTCAGTCTCTTCTGAGCTGTACCCTGGATAGCCACCCCCTCCCACCAAGAGGGAAATGTTTTCTTAAAGAGACACCAGGAGACTTCAGAGAGCTGTTGGCTCAGGGAGGTCTCCCAGTCACATGGGAAATCCAGACAAGGGAAGTGTGCCTGCCTTTTGAGCCTTGGGCTCCCTGCCTGTGTTAGGGGTGAGGGGTGGCTTTTTAGACCTGGCACGCCAGGCTTCATAAAATGCCCCCCTCCCTCTGAGGGGGTCACCCTATGTGCCACCCTGCAGCCTCACTCAAACTGCAAGTTAGGATTGGTTGTGGGGTGGGGGGGGAGGGGCAGGTAGAACCACACAGACCTGGTTTGGATTTCTTCTCTGCCACTCATTTTCCATTTGGAGCCAGAGCTAGTGAGCCCCGAATTCTTTAGGCCTCAAGTTTCCACCACTGTAAAATGGGGATAACATTCTGTACCACACAGATAGATAGATATATATGAGAAGATATATATGAGCCCAGGACAGTATAAAGACCACAAATGGTCACAGGTATTGTGGCTGCTCATCATGAGGGAGCCAAGTTACAGACTTTGGGGCTGGAGGGTCAGCCACTCAGTGCCGCCCAGCCCCAACCCTGCTGGGCATCTCTCCTGATTACATCCCTCCTCTCTCTCTCTCCCACTCCCTGCTCCCCTTTCCTCTGCCTTCCTGGGAAACCCCCTGAGAAAGTCCCCAGCAGTAGAGAGCCTCATGTGGGACATTTCTATCCGGGGTCCCCTGCCCCTGCCATTCAACCCCACAACCACACCCACTCCACATGGAACCAGGCGTCCTGGTATTCAGCTGCCAACCATCCAGCAGACTGACCCTCATCATCACACTGGCTTTATTGGCCCTGAGAGCCACAGAGTAAATCCCCAGGGGGCCCTGCTTCCCCTCACCCCCAAGTCTGTCCAGAGGCCCTAGGGCTGGCTGAGTGTTCACCGCTGCAATCTTGGCTTCCTGTCCCAGCTGTCGTGGGCTTGCCAGGCCCGCATCCTTTGAGAGCTCCCCAGATCTCAGAGTCAGCCTCAACCTGGAGGGCGTAGTTGGCAGGGGCTATGCAGGGACGGCCTGAGGCTGGCTGGCCTTCACTCAAAGAAGAACATTCCTGGCGTCCGGTACAGGCAGGGGGTCAGCCCCAGTGGGTAGCTGGAGCTTCCCTGGACAGGGAAGCTGCCTGCAACCCAGGGTTCCTTGGGGTCAGCTGGCAGGGGCAGCGGGGCCCGGAGGGAGGCTGGAGGGGTGGATGGTGCAGGGGAGGGGGCTGCTGAGGCCAAGAGGTGCTCCAGTCCTGGGTCAGTCCCCATGCAGAAATTCAGCGCCTGCAGCCGGCACTGGTAGCTGCTCCCGATGGTGGCCTCGGGGGTCAAGATGGGTGCAGGAGCCTTGCTAAACCCCTCAGCCTCAGAGAAGCTGGTGGGAAAGCCAAAAGCAGGGCACGAGGAAGACGAGGTGGCCACAGGGAGCTCCCCTGGGCCTGCAGCCTTGGGCGTGGGCATCTCCTTGGCCTCTGAGGGTGTCTGAGGCCTGGCATCGGTGGTGGCCGGGCACATGCTGGCTGGCAAGGCCCCCACCAGACCCCCATAGCTTAGGCCCTTGGGTTCCAGTGGCTCCGGCGGGAACGGGCACTGTCTGCTAGCTGCGACGTTGGGGGCTCCTGGGTCCTGGCTGGTGGCTCGGAGGGGTCCACGGCGCGCTTTGGTGGGGCCCTTGGCGCCCTCAGCACCTGCCCGTCGGGTGAAGCGCCGCCGGCGGCGCAGAAAGCTGCCATGCTCAAACATGTCATGGCAGTCGGGGTCCAGCGTCCAGTAGCTGCCCTTGCCCGGCTTGCGGTCATCGCGGGGCACCTTGACAAAGCATTCGTTGAGTGACAGGTTGTGGCGGATACTGTTCTGCCATCCCGGCCGGTTGTGGCGGTAGAAGGCGAAGCGGCCCATGATGTAGCGGTAGATGCCGCTGAGTGTGGCCCGCTGCCCTGGAGAGTTCTGGATGGCCATGGCGATCAGGGCGATGTAGCTGTAAGGAGGCTTGGTTGGCTCGGCCGCAGGGGCCAGGGGCCCGGGCGGGGGCGGCTGTTGCATGCTGGCCGGGCTGGCCGGGCTGCCGGAACCGCAGAGGCCAGGCACGGTGTCCAGGGCTGGTGTCCGGCACAGCCTGCCCAGGCTGGTTAAAAGGCCCACTGGCCCAGCCTCCCAGCCTGGAAAGGCAAAAAGGGGTGGGCCCGCCAGGCTGCCCTCCCTTCCTCCCGCGCTCCCCTCCCCCCAGGCCCAAGAGGGGCGGGCAGGAGGGGCCAGGATTGGGAAGCTGTGAGCAGCTGCCCAGGGTGAGGAGACATGGGAGGGAAGGGACTGAGACCCTCAGCCCACATGTGCTGCCTGGTGGTGGTGGTTGAGGACGGACGGGATGTGCAACTGGGTGAGACAGAGACAGAAACAAAAAGAGATCAAGGCAGAGATAGAGAGAGAGAATGAAGAAAGGCAGGACAGAGACGAAGAGAGGTGGGGACATAATAGGGAGACAGGAACACACAGGAGACAGAGGCAGAGGCAAGAGACAGCAAATAGACAGCAAAAAGGGAGACACTGAGAGCCAGCCCCATACACGTGCGCACGTGCACAGAGCACAGAAAAAGAATCACTGAACAAGAGAAAGAAAGAAACCCACAAAGATAGGACGAGGGAGACACACACACACACACTCTCTCAGGAGAGAGGAGAGGTAGGATCTGTGAGCTCAAGCACAGGGAGCTTTGTGAGAAGAGCCTCAGGGCCTCTTGAATCCCCACCTCTGGTTTCCTCTTTCTCCTTTCCTCCTCCTCCCAGGCCCGTGATTCTCTTTCTCCTCCCCGCAGTGCAGAGCACTCGGGGTCACACTGTTCCCTGCCCTTCTAGCACTGGGGTCTGCAAGAGGTGGGCACCTGGGGTGGTCATGAGAGCCAGCCCAAACCCGGCCTGCTGGGCGCTGGCGCCCTCTAGTGACTAGCATGGGGAGGACAGACCTCAGGCCAGAGACATCCCCCTTCCAGGAGGCTCTCAACCAATTCTCTGGCAGAGCCTCAGTTTTCCATCTCTAAAATGGAGCTGATGACTCTGCAGTTGTCCAGGCGGTGGCAAAGCTTACACGGAATCCAGTGCCCTTTTAGAGCCTGGCACCGAGTAAGGGTTTGGGCATGACAAGGACTGTCACCTTGAGCTGAGTTTCTCTGATAGCTGCAGCCTTAGGCTGGGGGTACAGTGAAGCCCAGGACAGTCAAGGCTTGTGAAGGATGAAGCAACCTCCACCGTGCTCTCCCAGCCCCAAGCAACCAAGTCAGCTGGCACCTCCTGTGCGCCACTGACATGCCAGGCCAGCTCCCCTCCCCTCTCGACAGTTACTTCTCAGACCAACTCTGCTCCAGAGGCCCTCAGAGGTTCTTTTGAGTAGATGAGGAATCTGAGGCTCAGAGAAGTTAAGTCACTTGCCTGAGGTGGCACAGCTAGTGAGAGACCAAAGCTGTGATTTCAACTCAGAAGTCTGGAACTCCTTAATATACTACTCCTGTGAGGGGCAGGGGTAGAGGACAGTTACCAGGCCACCACTGGAAAACAGGTTTGTGACCCCCAAGGGAATAGGGACCATGGTTTGCTCTATCCCCAGTGTGCAGCATTTACCTGAAACAGAGTAGGTGCTCAATAAACATTTGTTGAATGAATTTTAAAAACAGTGATTTGACTGACTTCTGTCCTTTGCGGAGTCACACAGTTTCTCCTCTGTAAAAGTGGCTTATTTATATATCACTGAAAAATTTATTACATTGCCATCTGTAAGAGAACTCCTATAAATAAAGTCAGAAATCAGAAAAGGTAAAAGGTCTGATATCTGGGGTAGAAAACAGTGACTTTACTGACAAGGCAGGGTCACTGCCTTCATGGTGGAGGGGGTTCCCTCCCTCCACCATTCTCACAGACTCCCTACAACTCACATTTTGCAAAAATTGGTGGGGCTTGGGGATGGGATGGACTCCTGGCTCCCACTTAGGTTCCTATCCTAGGCCTGCCTCGGTTTCTCCAAAGTCAGTATCTACAGGTGGCGGTCTAGTGGTTAGCATTCAAAGCCCCAGGTTCAGGTCAAGTCCTCTGTTTTGGGAGCCCCGACCCCCACTACTTCTTACCCCCTCCAAAGAAAAGAGACTTGTGACAGGTGGAAGGAGGGTCTGGAAACTCAGAACCCCTCAGAAGTGGGACAGTTCTGTTACTGGTTGGGCTTCAGTCTAAACCATACCGAGGGTCTAATTATTAGTAAACTCAGCCCCTGCTCCTTTTTTTGGCCAGGCTGTGGGGCTTGCAAGATCTTCGTTCCCCGACAAGGGATCCCTCCAACCTGGGCCCCCAGCAGTGGAAGTGCAGAGTCCTAACCACTGGAGCACCAGGGAACTCCCAGTAAACTCAGCTTTAAGCAAACTTTATAATGGATCAAGTGCCGTTAGAGTCCACTTTAGGTACTTCCCTGGTGGCTCAGATGGTAAAGCGTCTGCCTACAATGCAGGAGACCCGGGTTCAATCCCTGGGTTGGGAAGATCTCCTGGAGAAGGAAATGGCAACCCACTCTAGTATTCTTGCCTGGAAAATCCCGTGGACAGAGGAGCCTGGTAGGCAACAGTCCATGGGGTCGCAAAGAGTCGGACACGACTGAGCGATTTCACTTTCACTTTTCACTTTTAGGTAAACCAGTGTAGGCATGTTTGACTCTTAACAAAAAGATCAAGCCTTGTTTCTGTCCTAATTGTTATTTCTGGAGCCTCAAGATTGAGTTTGATTTCCAAGCCTGATGCCTCAGGTCCAGCTGTCTATCTCTGCGCCTGGTTCCCAGGCTCCAGCTTGGTGGCTGAGTGGTTGAAGGCCATGACTGGCTTCCACTGTCCCAACCTATCTTAAATCCCCTGGCTCAGTTGGTGCAGGACTAGGGTGGGATCTATACCCTGTGGGGAGTTGCTTTAGTGGGTATGGTAGGAGGAAGAAGCCGCTTAGGGCTGACTCAGCTGTGTCAGCAGGTGATTGATGCTGTCGGGGATGCTAGGCTGGGAACCTGCCACCCTGGCACCTGGCCGTGGATCTTCGAGTGCAGGAGGAGCTCCCTGGCGAAGACTGGCTCCACCTGCGGGGTGGGAGTGAGGTGGAGGAATGAGCCAACCTTCTCCTTACCCACCCACTTTGTTGGGGGGCGGGGAGTGACAACCCATTTCCACATGCATTTTCACACAGGAGGTCTTCCAGATCAGAGGTCATATGGCAGGTCAGGGGCAGAGCTGGGACTGGAGGGAGCAGTGAGAGGCTATTTAGAGGGCCTGGGTGGGGGCTCGTTCTCCACTGGAGTGGAAAGTGACTCACATGGGCCATAATGAGCCGCTCCTCGGGCTGGTCCGGGGGCCCCGGGTACTCCTCGCCAAAGCACAGCCGGATCTGGTATTCAGGCTCCGGGCGACCATCCTGTAGGTGTGCTCGCAGTTCTATGGGCACCAAGATGGTGGGGTCTGGGGTGGGGGGATCCCATCTGATGCCCACCTTGTGCTCATATCCCCTGACCATGTCCTGTAAATCCACATCCCCCACGTGCCCAGGCCCACTTCCACATCCCTATGCCTGTCTCATGTCTCACTTCTAATTCTCAGGCTCTGTGCCTTGTGCCCTAGGCTCACTATCATGCCCACTGCCACTCACCTATGCCTATCTTGTGCCCAGTGCCCCAATGCCCACCTTATGCTTAATGCCCTAAGACAACACGTGCCCAAGTCCTAGGCTTCTGTCCCACACCCAGCGTCCCAAGCCCGCCAGAAGCCTACACCTCCACCTCCTACAGGCTCATGTCCCTATTCGTTTCCACTCCCGGTGTTTCTGTGTCATGTCCTTTGTTTCCAGGCCCATCCCAGGCCCAGAATTCTCAAACCCGTGGCCCGGCTGTCGCGCTCTTACCCGCGAGGAAGCGGCGCGTGTCGAGCAGCTGGCAGGTGCGCTCGCGCTCCAGTTTGTTGGGCTGAGCGCGGTGCGGGGCAAGCGGGCCGCGCCAGTACACGCGGCCCTGGCAGAGGCGCTTGGCGAAGACGCCCTCGGGCGCCACCCACAGCAGCACGCCGCGCTCCAGGTGGGGCAGCAGGCGCCGCAGCACGTGGGCGCTGGCCGGCGGCTCCGGGAAGCGAACCTGCGCGACCCTCGGCGGCGGCCCCAGCAGTCGTTCGGCGGCCGCGGTGGCCGCGCGCGGGCTCAGGCTGCAGCCCTCGGCCGCCGGCGCTGTGGCTTCGCGCACCAGCTCCGCGCGGTAGAAAAGGCGCACATGCAGCCAGCAATCTGCGGGAAAGGGAGCGGGCGCGCCTGGCGTTGGCGGCGCTGGCTCCCCCTCCATCCACACAACCGGGCAGGGGACCCAGCGGTCCTCCCGGCCCCCACCTCAGGAATTTTTGACACTCTCTCCCGTTAAGTGATAATAATTCTAGCAGTAGTAGTGGTGGTAGTATATAACTGCAGCTTCCAGTATAACAACGGATACATACTTCGAACTACCAGGATGGAACTGGTAGCTGAGCTTCGAAATCAGAGTTTGGGGCCATCAGTACAATGGGGGCGTGATACTGCTGCCCTCCAAGCCCCAGTTTTTGGAATTCTAGGAGCTTTTTCCCAGCAAGGATTTTAGTGCTGGAAGACATAATAATAATAGCAACCACAACAAAACAGCAGCCTCCAGTTAGCAGTATGCTCAGTGGTTAGGGCTGTGGGCTCTGTAGCCAGGCCCTTGGATTCTAATCTCTCACTGCCACTTGGGAACTGTGGCCTCTTAGTAACTTTCCCAAGTTTACTGTGTGGCCTTGGGCAGGGTTCTTAATCTCTGTGTCTGGCTTCTGCATCTGTAAAATGCCAGGAATGGCAGTATCTATCTCACAGAGCTGTGGGGAGACTTAGAAGGATGCCTGGCATAAGCTAAGCCCTCAACAAATGTTCGCTCTTGTTATCTGGAGTCTGCATAGGTGCTTTGGGTGGGAGACAGAGGCTATTTGGCTTCAATCTTGGGCCCTCCTCAGTTCTGCACAGTGGTCAGAGGAGAGGGCCTTCCAGTTCCTTACCAGGGTTGCTGAAATCCTCAGAGGGCAAAGGGCTCCAGGGGTGGACGGGATTCTGTGCCTGGTAGCCTGGGGAAGGAGAGGAAGCAATAAGGCATTGTCTCACCCTGGGTGCCTTTACCCCTACATCAAGGTCACAGAAGAGGCCAGGGAGGGGGCAGGGTTGGGTGAGGAGACCCAGTCCTTACTGTGGTCAGCCAAAGGGCTTGGGAGCAGGAAGTCCTGCTGGGCTAGCCTGGAGGGCTGCTCCTTGTCTTTATCCTCTGTGACTAATCCGGATACATCCTGAGCATTGGGAGGAAGGGTGGTAAGGGTAGGAGATGAGACCTGTGGGCCACAGGAGTTCCCAGACAGTCTGCACTGGGGCAGATGGAGGTCTGGGCAGAATGGAGGGCAGCTGGGGTTAATAGGGACTTTGAGGTTTCAGAGCTGAAGACTCTTTCCCCACAGAGGTAAAGAGAGTTGATGGGGTTTTTGGAGATAATGGGGTCAGAGATGAAATTCATTGTGGTAGGGAGAGAAGTGCTAGGAGTGAATTAGGAGATGGATTGACAGAGATGGGGGGGACAGAGCGATGGATGGAATGGGGCACTGGGGACAGTGGAATGAACCAGGCTAATAGGGTGATGGGGATGGAGCAATGGACCATAGATGAAGGAGGAGATGTGTCGGGGTGGAGTAAGAGTGATGCAGACAATGATGGAGACAGAGATGATGGGAGATGATAGAGAGCTAGAAGTGATGAAGGTGAAGGGAATACAATGATGGAACTAGATTTGGTGGCATGAGTGGGGACATACTGATAGACCCAGTGATAACAGGGGAGAGGGGGTGAAATGGGAGAAAATAGGATTGATGTACATGAGGGATGGAGGTAAAGGTGATGGAGACAATGGGACAGAGACGGTGGAGTTAAGGAGAATAGAATGAAGGAACTGAAAGTGACAGCAGAGATGGAGTAGAGGCAGGAAGCAGAGCTGATCGAGGGATGGGGACAACGATGGCCAAGACCTGATGGAGAGGATGAGGTGATGCACTGGAGATTGTAGCAGGGGTGGCACGGGCACGAGGTGACTGGGTTGGCAAGGCTGCAGGGGCTACAAGGACATTGACCTGCTCTTCGTTCCTGCAGGCTGGCTCTGCCACTCCTCCAGGGGGCTTCTGCTGGCTCTGAAGAATGCCGTCCTCTTTACTGGGAGCACAAGCCCTGGTAACTGGATGGCACAAGAAATAGTCTGTGGTTTCCTGGGCCCCAAGGTGAATCCCTTCGACCTTGTCTGAGATGATCCCAGCTCACTGCATGATCTCAGGCAAGGCCCGCCTCTCTCTGGGCCTCAGTTTCCTCCTTTTGGAATGGGGAGGTAAACTGTAAGCATCCTTCTGTGTTTACCAGCCCATGATTTTAAGCTCAGTAAGTTCACTCTTTCCCATTTTCCAGATGGGCAAGGTGGAGTCCTTATTGCCTAGAGAGCCATTCTAAGCTTCTACCTCCAGGGGGCAGTATGGTACCTGGGTCGTGGGCACCATCAGACAGGAGCCGGTAGACCTTGTAGGGGTTGGAGATGTCCAGCTGGCTGCGCTCAGGTACTTCACAGAAGTCAGCACTCTTGTTGAGGGCACAGCGGAGCCGTGTCTTCCAGGTAGAGGGATCCTCCTTGTCAATGCCTTCTAGGTGCTTGCCCTTGTATATGGCCCAGGCCTGAGGATAAGCAGGGGAATAGGGGAGGAATGACCTGGGAGACAGGGCTGGTGCCATGCAAAGGGATGAGGACTGCCTTGGCTCCACCCTTCTCTCTCTTTCTCTGCCCCTAGGCTCCTCTGTTCCTCCCTCCCTCCATCCAACACTTATTTCTTGAGCTCCTGCTCCTTGAGCAAGCTCAAATTATAGACTGAAGGGGGAAGCAAGACAGACATCCCTGTTCTCAAGGAATGCAAGTCTAACGGGAGAAGGCAGCTGCAAACAGCTGAAAAGAAATAATTATATTCCAAATTATGGATTGTGAGAAATAAAAAAATAAATAATACAACGGGACAAAAAATGATGGCAGTGATCTGCTAGCTGCTGCTGCTGCTGCTAAGTCACTTCAGTCGTGTCCGACTCTGTGCGACCCCATAGATGGCAGCCCACCAGGCTCCCCCGTCCCTGGGATTCTCCAGGCAAGAACACTGGAGTGGGTTGCCATTTCCTTTTCCAATGCATGAAAGTGAAAAGTGAAAGTGAAGTTGCTCAGTCGTGTCCAACTCTTAGCGACCCCATGGACTGCAGCCCACCAGGCTCCTCCATCCATGGGATTTTCCAGGCAAGAGTACTGGAGTGGGATGCCATTGCCTTCTCTGGACCTGCTACCTGGAGAGCCATAAATAAAATCTGCACCTACTGTACCATACAAAGTGGACTCCAGATGACCAAAAAAACAAAAGTAAGGTGAAACCATAAACCTAATAGGAGATTATGTAGGAAGAAATCTTCTAGGGGGCAGATAATGTTTCATAAACAAAATTTTGAGGGCATGAACCATAAGGCAAAAAATTTGCAAAGTCTGAATCAGCAAGGGGATAAGATCTAGAACATATGGGAACTCCTGCAAATCAAGAAGAAACAGAGAACAACCCCGAAAGAAAAAAAAAATCTTATCAAAGAACACCAATGGGTGGTTTACAGAAGAGGAAACCAGTAGCCCATGAGCATAGGAGATGTTGTGACTCATTAGTGCCACAGAAGTGCAGATAAAAGTATGAGATATCACCTCTAAGCTTACAAAATTTAGCCAGTTGGCTAAGCCAGGAGTTGGTTGGGATGTGGACACTGTTAGTGGAATGGGGGCAGAGTTTCTGGAGGGTACTCAGGCATGCCTAGTCCAGTTAAGTATAAGCATAGCCTGTGACCAGAAATTTCAGTTCCCAAGGAATTCTCACAGAAGCTCATGAGGGGACCAGATTCACTGCAGAGTTATTTGTGGTCCAGAAAGCAAATTTGTGTCCATCCCTGGGGAAGTAGATGGGTGTGTGTTTGTGTGTGTGTGTGTGTAATAGATACCCACTGTAGAGTCTGTACAGCATCTAGAAATAAATTAGATGGACAGAGAATAAGAATGGATCTTCAGAGCTGACCCTGAGTGAAATCAAAGTAAGATACAGAATGAGACCTACAACACAAGATGATGTACGTAAGGACACACACCAAACAGCAATGCCCACTTTGCAAGAACACATATAAACCAAAGATACTCATTAAACACATTAGAATGACTGTTATGGTTGTTGTTTGCTGTTCAGTGGCTCAGTCGTGTCTGACTCTTGCGACCCCATGCACTGTAGCCCACCAGGCTCCTCTGTCTATGAGACTCCCCAGGCAAGAATACTAGAGTGGGTTGCCATTTCCTTCTCCAGAGGATCTTCCTGACTCAGGGACTGAACCTGTCTCCTACTTGGCACTTGGGAGCCCGACTGTTATGGTAGAGGGACTAAATAAATAAAAAATAGGAGGGACTGCTTTAGAGAGGGTTATCAGAAAAGGCCTCTTGGAGGAAGCAGCATTTGGGCTGAAGCCTGATTGAAAAGAAGGAAGGAGTCTGACAAAGAACTAGGGGAAGGCTGATCTAGGTAGAAAGAACAGCAAGGGCAAAGGTCATGGGGGTGAGCTAGATTTCAAGGAAGGCCAGTGTGGAGCAGAGAAGTCAAAGGGGAAGACAAGAGATGTCTTGCTCGAATTGATCACATTCAGCAATCAGTGGTGGACGGGGGTGGGGGGTTATTTAACTGATAAATCACACTCAGTCATTGCTCTTGGAGATCCCAGGCTTAGTGGGACACCAGACAAAAGCCGCACTTCCCATGTTGGTGTCTCTTGCCAGTGGTGAGACCTTTAAGGCTTGATTTTGCGGTCTGTAAACTGTGCTAATAATACCTAACCTCACGTGGTTGTGGCAGGTGTAAGCTGAGTGGTCTGGGTAAGACGCTTAGCACAGCAGCTGGCACACAGTCCGTGCTTGTTTACTGCAGAACGTGTTCATTATATTCATGATGCTCTAACTCAAAGGTAACCTGGGCTGGAGGCTCGGGGAGCTATCACCAAGCTGAGAGAGGGATCTTTGGGAACATTGCTGTGCCCCCCCCAAGCACACAGAGTGGCGCTTGGCACACAAGAGATGCTCAGTAAATATTTGTGGGATGGACTGAATTTGGCCTTAAAGGATGAGTAGGAAATTGCCAGGTGAAGTGATATTCCTGGCAGGGTAACAGCTTGAGCAAAAGCGTGGCATGAAGCACGCAGAGGACAGTGAGCAGCCTGGTATGACGAGCTGATGTGTGTATGTGAGGGTGTGTATACAGTTGATTCTCATTACTCATGGTAGTTGTGTTTCCTAAAATTTACAGAAACACTGAGTAAGGGAACACTGAACTATCGCTCCTAAAGGAAATACAAGGCTAAGTCCTTGTCAGCCTCTGGTACATCAACTGGTCAATACATCCTGTTTATCAACTAGTCAATACATAACCTTGTTTTATGTGTGTTTCTGTTGAAGGACACCTTATTGAATATAAACTGTTGATTCATTAACAGTGAACTTATGGCCAACACCACTATAACTCACATCTGAAAGGAACTTACCTTATACAGGTATTTTCTCCGAAAGTCATATCACAGCCTTCCTGTGCTCAGGAGTCCTAACAAAGCTTCAGCACTGTGTGGGCTTGGGGGTCATTTTAGACAGTGAAATCACCAACAGAAAGCACAAAAAGTATCAAAAATGTGGCACTAAGATTGTCTGGGAAAGGATACCTGTGAAAGGACAGTAGAAGAGCTGAAACTACGGCTGTCACCTTGTTAAGCTTCCGCTGGAAATGTGCATACTGGTGACCCAGTTTTTTGTTTTTTGTTTTTTCATTCTGTGAATGACTGCAAAAGTGCCTTGAATATCAATCAAGGGATTATACATAATTTCAGCAAGTAAGAGAATTTGTCAATATGCTATCTGTGAAGAATGAGGATCTACTGCATGTGTTGGGGGAAAGGGAAAGAGGAATTAAGGAAGAAGACAGACTGAAGCTGGATTTTGAAGGCCAAGCATTATCCTGTGGGCTTTGAGGTACCGGGAGGGCGTGAAGCCAGGGGGTCACATGTGTGTGTCACTAGTGGGTTGAAGGATAGATCAAAGCACCCCCAAAGAGGGACAGGAAGGGCTAGTCCACAGAATCTCTCACTTCTGAACAGCACACAGCCTTAAGGTACAGGCCAGGTAACCACCTGTTCGACACTTAATGAGTTCCTTCCGTGAGCCGGGCACTGCGCTCGGGGTCACAACCCATGGGCAGCTGGAGGAGGCAGAATCATACAAGGCACTTGTAATTCATAGGGAAAGTTGTTCAATGGAGGAAGCAGAAGGGATCAGGACTGACTTGGACAAGCACTGAGAGCTTCCTCAATGCTTTAAACAAGTGAATACATCAGGGGAGGCTTGTCTTCAGTAGGGGATGTTTATGCTGAGCATGATGGGAGTTGGCCGGTAAAGGTGGAGAGGGTGTTCCAGGCAGGGGGAACGGAATGTACAAAGGTCTCCCAGTGAGAGACACAGGAACCATTTGGAAAGTGAAAGAACTATCTGGCTGGGTCTGAAGTTGGGGAGGGAGTGGGGAGAGATGGACAGAGGCCAGAAAGGAGCAGTTCGTGCAGGGCTTTGAGGTCCTGGGAAGGAGTTGTGACTTAATTACAGGAGCAACAGGGAGCCATGGAAGGAATCTGAGGAGGGGTGTGCAGAGGCAAGATTTACATTTAGAGGGATCCCTCTGGAGGACAGAGGGGAGAGCCAAGGGACGGGAAAGCAGGGCACTCAGTTGTCCTGGTGAGAGATGGTGGGAATGGATCCAAGTAGATGGCTGAAAGAGCGGTTCTGGAGGAAGAGCCAAACACCTTGGTAATGGGTTAGAATGAGATTGGAAGAGAGGGGAGCAGCCAGGGTTCAGGTGCCTGGCTCTGCGGTCTGGGTGGCGGGTGATGCTATCTCCCATTTTGAAAAGCAATTTTGCAGCGGGGAGCTGACAAGTGTGGTACCGAGGAGGTGCTGAGTTTGAGAGATCTGGGAGTGCTAGACTAGCAGGCTTGGGGCTTGGAGGGGAGGCTGGGAAACACTGGGCTCCATGCTGAGGCTGTGTAAGGAGAGTGGGACACCAGGAGGGAGGCCCAGGAGGGAGTGCTGCGAACACCGAAAAAGGAGGCGAGGGGATGGAGGCTGAGAAGCAGGGGCCCGGAAGGCAGGAGAACAGGTCAGGGTTGGAGTGGAGTGGGCACACAGAGATTCTGGGAACCAAGTGAGACTGTTTCAGGGAGGAGAAGGGGACCACTAGATGTAGACCAACTGAGGCGGCAGAGGGGGTGTCTAAGAAGATGATAGCAATGGCATTCTTAGAGACAATCAGAGACATCAGCAGGAGAAAGAGAAGCCAGACTGTGGGGAGAAGAGGAGCTGAGGGGTTATGAGTGAGGGCGTTGATGGTCAGAAGCCCCTTTCTAGATGCTTTATACCCTGTGAAAGTAGAGGGGAGACCAGAGAAGCAGGAGCTGGAGGTAGCTGTGGTGTTTGGGATGGTGGCAGTGGTCTGGGATGTGGCTGTTTGCTTATTGCTCATGTAAGAGATTTGAGTTAAAACCTTGATGGGAAAGAGACAGTTTGGAGGAAGTTAATGGTGACTGAACAAAGATAAGGCATTCCTGGAGGAGGTCCCTGAGAAGGGCTGGGGTTGGGAAGCACAGAAAATGTCCCGAAGTTGCTGGGGTTAACAGTTTAGGGGTGGGAAGTGGAGGGAATTTCCACCCATGGCAGTGGTATCTAATTTCCCCAGGAAGAGGGTGAAGTACCCTAGCGGGTGAGGATGGTGCAAGTCATGCAGCACTTGGCTAATGCTCTTTTAAGAGGGTGGGCTTCCCAGGTGGTGCTAGTGGTAAAGAGCCCTCCTGTCAATGCAGGAGACATAAGAGACTCCTGCATTGATCCCTGGGTCTGGGAAGATCCCCTGGAGGAGGGCATGACAACCCACTCCAGTATTCTTGCCTGGAGAATCCCATGGACAGAGGGGCCTGGTGGGCTACAGTCCATGGGGTGACACACTGAAGAGCTGGACACACTGAAGCGACATAGCAGGCACCCAGGGGAGGGTCTCCCTTATGTAGAAAACATTATCATCAACCTAGAGACAGCCGAGGTTAAGGACTGAACGAGTGGCCGGAGGTGGCAGCGCATCAGGTCGCTCCAGGCGCTGGGACCGTGTGCATACAGAGCCCTCCGGGAACCAAACCTGGGACCCCCGCCCCGACTCCCTTACCCTGAAGAGCGCAGCGTCCTGCCGCACCTGGTAACCCTGCTTGGCTGCGTGCTTCCAGGGGATGCGGAAGAGGGTCTTGCCTGCGTCCTCCCAGCGCAGCCCCGCATAGCGCCCGCTCTCGATCTGCGCCACCAGCCATTCTCGGAGGCGCAGGGGACCCCCGGCCCCCGCCATGGGTCGCCTGCTGTCAGAGACCTTCCCTTCGTCCCTCCGCCAGGGGTCGCCGGCCATAGGGGAACGCAGTGCTCCGGGGACTAGGTCTGGGGCACGCGGGTGACCGAACCCCAGGGCGACAGAGGATCGCGCTCCGGGGCCACCTGGACAGCGCGGAGGCGGCGAAAGCGAAAGTCTGGGTAGGAAGTTTCGCTTTCCTTTCTGCTCCCTGGAGGCCCTTTCGCCCCACCCTGTGTCGCCTGGCCTGGAGGGCATCAGTCCTCACACAGCGGGCAGCCTGAAGTACCGTGGGAAGCCAAGACCCACTGGAGGGTAGAGGGTGGAGTAGCCCCGGGTTCTACCCGTCCCTGGAGCCTGACGCGGTGGAGGGGGGGAGGGCCGCGGGCACCTAGGGTGTCCCTTGCTCCATCCCTGCATCTGTTTTCCTTTCTTCACAGCCTCCGGGAAACTTAGTCTCTTTCCAGGACCAGGACAGAAGAGGTGGGAAAAGCATAGTGCCTACCAAACTAACTCCTGGCAAAACCGGGAGGCAGAGACTGGTTTAAAATGCACACTTCCAGCCTCCAACCTAGACCTGCAGAATTAGATTTCCTGGGCAAGAAGTCAGGGAATGTGAATTTTAAACAAGTCCCCCATGGGATTCTGATCCAGGTGATCCATGAACCACCCTTGGAGAAATATTTCCTTCAATACTGGGAGTCCCCTTCTTCTGACCACTCCCCAGTATGCTTGCTTGGTCTGGCTTTCCTGCAGTGTCTCAATTGCTCACATGTCTCAACAGCATGTGAGATGTGTAAAATTACTGATTTTGTCATTAGAAGACTGAGGTCACCCAGTTAGTGCCTGGGGGAGCCAGTATCTGAATCCGGGACTCTCTGCCCCCAGAGTCCAGGAGCCTAAACAGTGTCCCACACGGCCTCCCAACAGCTGTACCTGGAGTTTATATAGATTCCTGGTGGGGTCTGTGATACCAACCCCCCACCCCACCCCACCCCCACCAGAAGTATATGCAATTTTTTCATCTCTATATTTTTTCTGGGTGGCGCTAGTGGTAAAGAATTCACCTGCCAATGCAGGAGATGTAAGAGACAAGGGTTCAATCCCTGGGTCAGGAAGATCCCCTGGAGGAGGGCACAGCAACCCACTCCAGTATTCTTGCTTGTAGAATCCCATGGGCAGAGCAGCTTGGCAGGCTACAGCCCACAGGGTCGCAGAGTCAGACATGACCGAAGTGACTTAGCACGCACGTATCTTTCATTAAACTGTCAAAGGGGGATTGTGATATGAAAAAGGTCAAGGAGCTCAGACTGCTCCACGCTGGCTGTGTACCTGGGTAAACTGAGGCTCTGAGAGGGAGAAACCAGCCCTCCCTGCAGCCAGCACTGAGCGAGATGGGGGCCAGCATTGACCAGAGGCTGGCACTGTCCCTCGTGTGTACCTGCCAGGGAGCTTTCCTCATGCTCCCCACTCTCTGTCCTCATAGGGCCACTTGCAGATTCCATGAGATGCAGGTCCAGTGTCCAGCACATTGCCTGACCCACAGAGAGTGCTCAATAAATGAGTGATATTATTATTGCGGTTGTTGAGCCAGAGTGTGGTGAAGGTAATGATGAGGGGGGCGGGGAGCATCATGAAGGACCTGGAATATCCTATCAAGGGGTTTTGTTTTCTCCTAGAGATGACAGAGATAATTGTGTGTGCTCAGTTGTTTCAGTGTGTCTGACTCTTTGTGACCCCAAGGACTGCAGCCCACCAGGTTCTTCCTAGCAAGAATTTCCTAGCAAGAATATTGGAGTGGGTTGCCATGCCGTCCTCCAGGGGATGTTCCCAACCCAGAGGTCCAACCTGCATCACCACCCCTGAGCCACCAGGGAACTCCAGAGGGCAGTGGAGGCTTTTAAATAGGGCACGACACCAATTGAATCACGAAGATGTTTTGAACCCTGCGGGTGGTGGCACCACTAACCAGCCAGGAGGACCACAGGCTCCCTGCACTCTGGTGAGTCCTACCACACCGCTCTCCATACACCCTCCCACCTCAGGCCTCTTTAGGTACTGTACCCTCTGCCTGAAATGCTTCCACCCACACAGCAAAGCAGCTGTTTATTTGTTTATCCAGGGTCTTTCCCATCAGAATGTCAGCAACATGAGTGCAGAGGCTTGCTCGCTGCTGTGTCTTCAGTGCCCAGCTCATGGCCTGGCACACAGTAGGTACTCAATGAACTGTTGTTGTGTGAATGCCGAGGAGGAGGTGGGGCAGCAAGTGAAGGTTATTTCATCCATCTCCCACCCCCAATCCTGGAATCTGGGCCTCCCCCATCACCCCCAGGTCTCGGTGCATCCTAAGAACCCCTGTACAGGTGATTATTAGATTACAGAAATTTCAGATGCCTCTTAACTCTAAGTTAATTTTAGTTTAGGAAAAATAAGCTCAGGTGACCATTGTTCATCCTCAGCCAGTCTGCCGCTATCTTGGGCTGCCCTGAAGCCCTCCCCTCTCAGTGCTCCCCTGGCCTTTAAACTCTAAGTGGGAAGGGTCATTCCCAGTAGGCGGGGGTGGGTCCTCCTGGCCAGTAACCTTCAAGACCAGAAGGAGTTGCTTTTTAACAACCATCATGGGACACAGACTGTCCAGGGTCACATCCAGCTTCCCCTACTCTGGCTGTGTGTCCTCGGACAAGCTGCCCGACTTCTCTGAACTTGTTTCCTCCCTGAGGATTAAGTGAGCTCATTCCAGTAAAAAATCAGGCATGAGGGAGGTACTACTTCTATACCTTTACTAGCTAGGATTTGTGGATAGGGAAAGGAAGGGAGCTGGGGAGGAAGGGATGGGGTTCAGGGAGGACAGGGGCTCAGCCAGGGGGCAGGGGGTTCAAAGACAAAGAGGAATTGGGGGCCTTTTCAGGAGACCAGGGCTCCAGGGAGAGAGAGCTGTGAGGATAAAGGAAGCGGAATTCAGCCCAGCACACTGCAGTGCTGGGAAGATGGCAGGCTTCTAAGGCCGTAGGGGATGCAAACTTCCTCCCATTCTTGTTTCCTGCAGGCGTCAGGAACAGCGCCCCCTCACCTTAGCTCAATGACTGAATGACTGGGAGACGAGATCAGACCGGCAGCTTCTGCGTCTCTTTAATATCCTCCAGGCCCATCCAACCCTCCCCCTCACCCACTCCCACTCCCGCCGCCTTCAATGGGGCGGGGCAGGGGGAGGCGCCCTCCCCCAGCCCAAGGACTAAGGCACCAGGTGGCTGCAGCAGGCCGGCCCAGACACAGAGCCACACACACAGATGGACACACGGACTGCGGACGCAGACAAGCCAGGCGGGCAGAGGGGCAGGGGCAGGGATCAGGCCTCCGCGCGGCTCCCACGGGCGCTGGGCCCCTCCTGAAGGCCGTGAGAAGCCCGGACGATCCCAGAAGGGGGACCAGTCGGGAGGACGAGGGGCGCCGCGGCGGGGGCGGGATCCTCACTTGCTGCCTTTGCGGGACAGACACCGCGGGAGGCAGGAGAAAGTCTGCTTGACGCGCGCCAACAGCGGCAGCGGCCGGTGGGCCTCCCGGGGCGAGCGCGGCACCAGGCGCTGCAAGGTCCCCTCCGAGGCCGTGGAGTTGGGCGCCGGGGAAGCGGCCGCGGTCGCCGAGCCCTGCCGGCAGCGCTTGCACAGCGGCAGCAGCGCGCGCACCTCCTCCTCGTCGCGGAAAGGGCTCTCGCCGAAGCGCTCCTCCAGCTGCCGGCGAAGCTGGGGCAGGAAGAGAGGCGGGGTCGGTGTCCGGCCCCGGGTCCCCTCTCCATCCTTAGACCTTCCGCTCTTTTACTAGCTCCCCACACCTTGCTAAGCCCCTCCCCTTCCTGAGCGTCCTCTTAGCTTCCCTTGGGGTCTCCATCCCCCTCAGTGAGCCCCCTCTCCCTCCGAGTCCCTTCTCTCTCCCTGAATCCCCTTCTTCCCCTTTGACACTCCAACTTCCAGACCTACTGAAGTGACCCCTCCCCCTGCACAGTGGGGACCACACTAAGCCCTCCCCAGCCTGCACAACTCGCCTCTTTCCTAATACAGCCTTGCAGACAAGTCTGGGAACCAGCTTGGCTTCCTACACTGGCTGCTTCTCTCTCTCCCTTTCTCATCTCTTGTTCCGGGGAGAGGGGAGGGTTGGCTCAGTCCCTGACATCTCCACGTGTCTGCCCAGTGGGCACAGGAGAAGGAATTGCTTTGGCCTCCTCAAGGACCCAGGGGTGGAGTAGGGACTGGACAGGTCTCTTTAAGGGAGCCAGAGGCTCAAATGCCTTCAGGTTCCAGGCAGGCAGAGTGGGCATTGCTGGCACCTGGCCAAATTGAAGGGTCCATAATCTGGCCTGCGGGTATACACATCCTAAGTTAAAAAGGAGAAGAAAACCTCTGGCTGTCCAAACAAAATACACCTAGGGGCTAAGTTAGCTCAAGAGCCACAAGTTCAAGACCTCAGAAAAATCTGCCAGGTCTGAAGCACAGGCAAAATTCTTTCCAGTCAGTGCTCAGCTCAAGTAAGAAGTCTCGCACCCCTGCCCCAGCCCCTGCCCCTGTTGTTGTTCAGTTGCTCAGTTGTGTCAACTCTTTGGAACCCCATGTGTAGGCCGCCAGGCTCCTCTGTCCATGGGGTTTCCCAGGCAAGAATACTGGAGTGGGTTGCCATATCCTCCTTCAGGGTATATTCCCAGCCCAGGGATTGAACCTGCGTCCCCTGCATTGGCAGATTCTTTACCACTGAGCCGCAGCCCCTACCTTCCGGGAACTGCCCCAGCCAAACTCCTCAAGCTGCTGCCTAAAGCCTGGGTTGGGGTTGGCAATGGGCCGGGTGGTCTTGATGGCTTCAAGCACGTCCCTCCAGCTTAGCCCCGTCACAGTCATCACATACGCCGTCACGATGGTGGTGCTTCGGGAGATGCCTGCAAAGCTGGGACACCATACCCCCAAGACTTCAGGTTAGGCCCAGTCTCCTCTGTGTCCCCCAGGGACCGAATCCACACTCAGCTCTCCTACCTTTGCCTCCTGAGCTCCAACTACAAGGAACCTGCCAAAACCTGTCTTCTCACATCCAAGCCTTTGCCTTTGCTGTACCCTCTGCCTGGCATTCACCCACAACAAAGACCTGAGTGAAACATCACTTCACTCAATCATTCAACACATGTTTCCTGATCATCTGTGATTTTTCAGGTACTGGGGATATAGTTGGGAATAAAACAGACATAGTCTCTGCCAGCCTGGGGCTTATAAGATGGTTGGGAGAGACAGACACTAACCAGGGAGACAATTTCAGGTGGTGATAATTGCTTTGAAGATGAGTCCAGGGGCTAGGAAATGGTATAGGAAGAGGGATTCATCTAGTGGAAGGGATGTGGAGGATTAGGGAAGGGGTTCCCAAAGAAGTGACAACAAGCTGAATTCTGAAAGATGGGTAAGGATTGTTAAGAATATTCCGGCAGTGTACAAAGACCATGTGAGTGGGATCCAGATGGACTTGAAGAATGGAGAGATGACCAGTGAAGCTGAAGCAAAGAAAGGAGAGAGGGGGAGAGACAGGCTAGAGGAGGTGTCCCTGTGGCTCAGGCAGACCTTCCCTGAAGCAAGTGTGGTGAGAAGTCATGGGATGAATGACATCTACAGGGCCAGGGGGTCCTGGGAAAACTCAAAGGTCCCATCTCCCAGCCTGGGGCTCCTCACTGCCCTATACTATAGCCTCCAAGGCAGGAGGGGAGGAGAAGGAGCTGGAACTACTGGAGGATGCTGAACTACATGCATGACTTCACCTATTCCTCCCAATAGCCCATCAGGTCAACAGTCTGTCCCCCATTTTACAGATGAGAAAATTGAGTCTCAGGGAGAAACAGCTATCTGGCCACAGCTGGGGAGAGCATCATCCATCAGGCTGTCAGATGAATGGTGGACTGTCAGGCATGGTGACAGGTTGCAGAAGCCCCATCACAGGCTGCACTCCCCTCAGGATGAAGGTGTGTTCAGGACGGAGGACACTCACTCACTTCCCCTCCCCCCACGCCCCTCCTAACTCACCAGTGTACAAGGCAGTTTCCCCCATTGAGGCGGCAACAGTGGATGAAGTTGATACATTCCTTGAAGTGCTTTTTGCTAGAGAAGAAAGCAAGAAGGTACTGAGTGCTGGGGTGGGGGGCACAGGTCTCCAAGAAGCTGTCCCCCCCCTCCATTTCTGGGATGGCAAGAGACAGACAAAGAGCCTTGGGTCCTCAGGTCAGCTGACACGTGAGGTGACTAGGGGCCGATGCTGCGGCACAGGTGGAGAAGTGTGTGTGCAATAATGGTGGCATTTCAGGCGGTGAGAGAAGCCTTAGATGAAATCCCACCACAGAGGCAGGAGCACCTCCTCAACGGGTCCTGTGGATCCTGTTTTCATGGAGGATTCATCTTGATCTTTCAAGGAAATGGGCGGGAGGAGTCCCACCCCTCTGGGGTCTACAATCAGAGCACCTGGGGACAACAGTCAGCAGTGGGGTTAGGAGCAAGATTCCCAAGGGGCAGGAGTGTCTGTCTGGGTCCCCTGCAGGCTGGGGGCCCCTACTACTAATAACACAAACAATCTTTGCTTTTTGAGCCCCCATTACACACCAGGCCCTGTCCTAGAGCCTCAACCTGTACCATCTGATCCTTGAAAGTCTCCTTGATGATGATAGACCCCCACACCCCACACATCCATTTTTCTCTCTCAGAGAGGGGAAGTGATTTGTCCAAGGTCACACAGCAAGTAAACGGCAAAGCCTGGCCTGAACCCAGATTCCTAACTCCAAGTCCAGGAACAGGCTGAGCCTGACCCTTTCCAACCCACGAGGGCATCTGAGCCTGAGGGACAGGGTGCTTTCTCCAGTCATAGGTGAGGATACTGAGCTCTTCTGGGAGGTTAAGGCTTGGCCAGCGGCATAGGCAAGGACGTGGCTGAGAATCAAAGCAGTCTGGGAGACCACCTGTGCTGGGGTCCCCAGGACAGGTCTGGGGCCTGAGTCTTCTCTGTCTTCTCTCAGGCCACCTCCCACCTCCCCTCCTCCCACCACAGGAGGCAGCTGTCCTGTTTGTCAGCCCGTCCAGAGGAACTTACATGGGTACCTCAGGGGCGTCGGCCACTGAGATGCGAAGGTAGGTTATGTCCTGCAAGCACAAAACACACATGGGCAGTGGGCAGCCCTTGCCTGCACCCCCTGACCCCAGCCTGAGCCTCCCAAGCACCTCGCGACCCTAGGCCAGTTCCTGCCCCTCTCTGGGCCACTGTTGTTGTCTCTGCCCAGAGGATAGACACCTTCTCTGAGAGCCTCTCAGGTTTGACCACCTATGGTTCCAGAACCTTCTGAGGAGATAGTATCCTAACCCCATGGGTGGCTTGGGCATCTGCCAAAAATGGGCGCAGGGACCTTTTATTTAACAGCTGAGAAAGAGTCACTTAAAGTGACTCCCCTCCATGTGAGGATTACAAAATTACACAGTAAGAAGGGCAAAGTAGATTTTATTATCTTGAAAAGAAACAAAAACTATGAAGATAAGCTTTTAGTTCATGAACTGTGGTTATAAACTCTGTGCATGCTAAGTCACTTTAGTCATGTCTGACTCTTTGTGACCCCATAGACTGTAGCCCACCAGGCTCCTCTGTCTATGGGATTCTCCAGGCAAGAATCCTGGAGTAGTTTGCCATGCCCTTCTCCAGGGCATCTTCCCAATTCTGTACTAATTATTAAAATAATCAAGTATGAATTGTCAGTAATTTCTCCAACAAACATGCTCTGGTATCATACCCAACCTTCACACAAGATCTTAAAGATGAGTTCTGCCCACATTCCAAGAGGCACTTTTCTCAAGGACCTCTCTTCGTCCTTTGATATTCAAATGGCTCTTTTCAAGGGCCTGGCCCACCTCCAGCCAGTGACTAAGGGACCCCCTGGCCAGGTCCTCATCTGTTAGTGGCTTGTGTGAAATTCCAGCCCTTCTTCCCCAAGGTCACTAGAGCCTGCATCTTTTGCAAGGTTTGCAATTTCAGTTTGCAACACAATCGGCCTTGAACTTCCTGGGCATTATCAAACCCTGACTGGTAAATTCTGTGATGGATGGAGAGGGAGATGCTGGTGAGGAGAGGGGAGGGCTGTGGGAGCAAGGACTCATTTTGCCAGCTATCATTTCATTAGTAAATATAGTCATGCCTAGACAGCTTCCCCAGGCACTGTAGTGACTGCGTTCTCCAAATACTCCAAAACAAGCCTCTCCTATAAAGCAAAAGCCGACTCCACTGACCTGGAAATTTCTTCTTCAAATAACACTGAGAACCAAAGATTATCAGAGGTTGCTCTTAGAGACCATCAAATCTGACACAAGGGGAAACTAAGGCCCAGAGAGGGGAAGGACCCAGCCCAAGGTCACAGAGCAAATCAGTGACAGAAGCTGGTCTGGATCTCAGATCTCCAGGGCCTCTTTCCACCCAGTGTTCCTTCCCTTCAGTGGGTGACCCAGACCCTAACAGATAAGAAGGAAGGGGCTCTGTTTATAGGTTGAGAATATGATTAACTTTGTTATTGTATCAGCTAAAATTTATTGAGTACTTATTATGTGGCTCTCAACAACCCAGTGGGGTAGGAACTGTTATAAAATCCCCCTTTTTCAGACAACTGAGGTCTGGAGAGGTGAAGTCCTGGGCCCAAGGTTCCAGAGAGAATGTGGTAAAGATATGAATTCAGACCGCTGGACTCCAGCACATGTGGCCTGGATTTCCGTCTTTCCTACTCTAGGTCATAACCCTTACCCTGTTTTTTCCAGGACTTGATAATACCAGCACCAACCCTCCCAGTGGAGGCCAGTGTGCAAAACATCTTCACCATCTCGCAGCTCCCTGAGGACAGACAGGGCTGAGGGATCAGAGGCCCAGATGGGTAAAACCATAGCCCCAGGTCACAAGTGAGACACAGAGCCCAGAATCATCTATTCAGTTGGACAATGGGAAGCCCCTATGAGGACTTAGTTCCTTAGCCAAGGAGCTAAGCTTCCTGGATGTGTGGCCTTTGGCAGGTTACTTTACCACTCTGGTTCTCAGTTGCCAAAGAGGGAGCAAGTAGGGATGCTAATGGAAAACAAATCAGTTTTTAACCAAATGAGTTAGCATGGCTCAGGAAGGCCCATGTGCCAGAATAGGACCTGGCACGTAGTTGGTACTTGATAAATGAGTGCTGTGGGGGTGTAAAGCACCCCTCCCCCGCTATGCACAGCCCTGGGGTGGGGGTAAGGCATACCTGCAACAGAGGCTGGGGTGACTCGTGAATGGAGATGATGTGTGTGATCTTATTCCGGCCTAGCTGATCTGTGTCTTTGGCATCTGAAAGAAACAGGATGTCTGAGCCAGTCTGGCAGGTGTGATTTATATGTTCCCGATGGTCAAGTGAGGCAGGAGCTCACTGCCCTGCTCTCCTCCTGGTCCCTCCCTCTCCACCTCTGCCCACCCTCCGCCAGCGCCCTGCTCCTTCGCCACCTCTTGCCCCCAGCATGACAGGGGCATACCCCTATCATACCCCTAGGCTTCAGTCTTACCACTGGGGTACCCACAGGTAACAGCCCAGCACCTCCTCAGCCTTGCCCCCGCCATTCTTCCCATCGCAAACACCCTTTCCTGGCATATTCTTGACCAGGCAATTCTACTTTTAGGAATCTTGACTACAGAAGAATGAACTCACATGGAAAACTGTGTGGGAGAAGACCATGTTCTCTCCTTATGACCGTGAACACATCAGAAATAGTTAAAAATGGAAACAACCCAAAAGGGACTGGATAAATAATGGTATATTCATACTTGAATACTCTGCAGCCACTAAACGGATCTCTACGTGCTGACGTGCAAGGAAGTCCACAATATATTATTAAATGCAAAACACAGGCTTCAGAATAGCATGCAGAATAGACTTCCATTTTTTGTTTTAAAAGTGTATCTGTATCTATAAAGTTAAATGAAACATGACCCAGGGAGATGCCCCTCACAGCTCTCAGTGACCATCACTAGGGGCTGGATTCCCAGCATATGAAGATCTTTTATCATCAAAGTAAATAAGACTCTATCTCCGCTCCATGTCCACTTCATCATCCACCACATTGACTGTTTACTATGTGCACCTTTGGCTGAGCATGGCACGGTGGTTCAAGTTCATGACCCCTGCCCTCATGGGCCTACATACTTAAAGAGGATTCAGACCTTACTTACCAAATATTCAGAAGTCGATGTGGTGTGAACTGCTGAGGAAGCTCCCAGGGAGGAAGGGACTAGGGTTTAGGAGAGGGGGAGCCCCTAAGCCCAGGGGAGACAGGAGTAGGTGGAGAAAGCTCTGCCCCAGGCAGATGTCCCTCCCTCCCCGAAGCTTTCTCTGACTCCACCGATGGAAGTGACTTCTCCTGCCACGGGTCTCACGAGCTCCAGACCAGCCTGTGTCTTAGCACAGGTCTGGGACAGGCAGAGTGCCGTGGCCTTGGGACAGAGCGGGCAGTGCTCACCAGTGAAGTTTCTGAGGTAGAGTCCAGTCTCTAGAGACCTCTCCTCTGAGGAGAAGGTTGTGCAGGGAAGTGTTCCCAGCTTCCCAGCTAGAAGCAACACCTCCAAACAGACCTCAGCCCAGAACCTCAAGACCGAAAAAACCCTTAGAGGTGGGGGTAGGCCTTGTGCTGAGGCAGACACTGAGGCTCCCAGCAGGTGCAGGCTTGCCCAGCGTCCAGTGTTCTGAGCCCTTTGCACTGGAGCCGCTCCTCCATCCTGGTCCCCCTTAGACCTCATGAGTTCTTCCCTGCTCCCAGCCTGGCATCACTTCCCTGCCCCCAGCCCCATTCCTGAGCATGTCCAGGGTGCGTGGGCCAGAGCATGAATGGTGGACACAGGCCTGGGACAGGGAGCATGCCAGGGCCTTGGGACAGAGTGGGCAGTGCTCACCAATGAAGTTTCCGAGGTAGAGTCCAGGAAGTACCTACAGGAGAGACAGGCAGGGGGTCAAACGGGTAGGGGTGCATGACAGCTCCCCTTAGACTCGTGAAGAGTGTCTGACTCTCAGGACTCAAGGAGCAGAGTCCTCTCTCTTGTGGGCCTAGACTCTCTGTGAGAGAGGTCTAGGGAGGGCGGCAGAAGTAGGCTACCAAGGGAGGCCAGCTTGGGTAGGGGGAGAGGAAGAAGGAGCAGGGCACAAAGACCTAGGGAAAGAGAGTGGGAAGAGCACAGGGGAGGGGCGAGTGGAGAGGTGGACTTGGCGGGTAGCAGGTAGGTGGTGGAGAATTCTGACAGGGAGGTGGTGGGAAGTAGGGACAGGTGCGGGGTCAGGTAGAGGCATGGGGGTGTGGGAGTCGGGGTGGGGAAGGATGGAGAAACAGCACTAGAGAGTCCAGGGGGACAGAGACAAGGCAGACAGAGACACATGGAGACAGAGAAAGGGACTCAGGGAGAGATAGAGCCTAGGGTTGACAGAGAGCCACAGAAAGACACAAGAAATACAGAGTCACAGAGACACGGAGAGACAGAGAGAGAGAGAGATACAGCCCCAGAGAGACAGACATTGAAGTCTGCTCTTAGAGTCCCGGGGAGACGGAGAAACACACACACACAGCCAGCCAGAGCCAGAAGGTCAGAGGCCGGCGCCCGGCCGGGACTGGGGGCGGCCAGGGGCGGGCTGCGCCATCTCGGCCCCCTACCTTGGTCATACCATTCCCCATGATCCCAGGCACGGGGTTCCGGGAGCACCCCAGCTCGCCACCCGCTGAACGCAAGGGTAACAGCTGCCCTGACGGCCCGGGCCCGGCGCCTGCAGCCTGGCGGGGATCGGGGGGCCCGGCGTCCGCAGCTCGGCCCAGCTCTGCCCAGCCGCCTCCACCGCCGCCGCCGCCGCCCGCCGCCCCCCCGGCCAGGGAGGGAAATGCTGGAGCCGCCGCCGCCGCCACAGGCTCCTCCTACCTCCTCGGTCACGTGGGCCGCCCCCCACCAACCCGCGGGTCGCGGTGGGGGGCTGGACAAAGCCCCAGTGTGCCGGGCCCGGGGCCCGCGGGACAACGACAGCTTGTTGGGGCCGCGTGGGGCCTCCACCTCCGGAGGTGGGGGGGTGGGGGCGCTCCCCCAACCCTGGCACCGTCAGGCTCGGGGAGGGGACGGCGGCGGATGGGGGCAGAGAGAGCCCCCCAGCCTCGGGGCCCAGAGACTCGGATCCCAGTTCCGGCTCGGCCCGGCCCTCCCTGTGGGGCCCTGGGGCAAAATGCCGGGCTTCTTCGGCCTCGTCGGTTTTCTGGTAGAAACGTGACAGGGGCTGGATTTGGATCGCTAGGGGTCCTCTGATCTTCAGATTCTGTGTGAGGCGAGAAAAGTGGGTAATTCCTTCCTTTTTTACACCCTCCTGCCCCGCCCCCATGCAGGCATCCTACGCGCCAGTCATTCTCTTCCCAGTCTCCTGCAGCTGGTCCGTCCTCCCCTCCTCCACTCCATCCATTCACTGGTCCGTCTGTCCATTCATCCAGTCATCCTCCCATCTCTTCCTCTCATACACTTTGGCCTCTGAGGAGGGTACCATCTGAGTCAGCTTTCCTGGGACCAGGCATAACTCTACTTAGGAGCTCGCATAAATCAGAGGTACATGTGAGGAGGGAGATGAGTGAGCATTATGGTCACCTGGGTCTTTTGAAGTAAAGGAGACTGCAACAGGGTGTAGCTAGAGGCAGGAGTCTGAAAAGGTGGGTATGGAGACCAAGGTTCCAGGCCCTATTCATTCACCTATGACCTGTGCAATGACCCTGGGCAAATCCCCTTGGGCTCCCAGCTACTAACTGTATGTCTCAGTGTGTTACTAAAGCTGGAGAATGTGAAATAATTGAGAGCACACACCTCCTAGGGGACTGAAATAGTAACCGCTAAACCAGCTCTGCTCCTCCAGCAGTCACCTGCCCCTCTCCACCTACAGTAGTAGGTGACTGCAGCAGGAAGGTGGGGACCGAGTCCACGGAACGTGTTTGAAATACAGTGACTGGAGGAAAATAAAAGTGTTTCTTTGGTATTTCTTTCTTCCTCAAATTCGCAGTGTACATAGAACTGCCTGTCTCAGCTGTGTGTCCAGGGTTCTCATAAAAACTAAATTATCCAACAGATACTTAGTACCCTCTATATTGGAGAAGGCAATGGCAACCCACTCCAGTACTCTTGCCTGGAAAATCCCATGGACGGAGGAGCCTGGTAGGCTGCAGTCCATGGGGTCGCGAAGAGTTGGACATAACTGAGTGACTTCACTTTCACTTTTCACTTTCATGCATTGGAGAGGGAAATGGCAACCCACTCCAGCATTCTTGCCTGGAGAATCCCAGGGACGGCGGAGCCTGGTGGGCTGCCGTCTATGGGGTCGCACAGAGTTGGACATGACTGAATCGACTTAGCAGCAGCAGCAGCAGCAACCCTCTATATGGTAGTGACACAGAGGTAGGTAAGGTTGTGGTGGTTCCTACCTTTTTAGCTAATGGCCTAGACTGGCATTGCCCAGTATGAATACAATGCAAGCCACATGGGTTATCATAAATTCTCTAGTAGCCACATTAAAAATGTAGAAAGAATCAGGTTGTTACTAATAGTTTTATTTGACCCAGGATAGCAAAAATATAATCATTTCAATGTGTAGTCAATAGTTAAACATTATTAATGACATGTTTTACATTCTTTTAATTGTATTCAGTCTTCAAAACCCAGTGTGTATTTTACACTTGAGCACATCTCAGTTCAGATTAGCCACTTGTCAAGTGCTTAATGCCATATGTGGTTGGTAGCTGCATATTGGACATCAGGGCTAAGAAGGAAGGCAAACAAAATAAGCAAATAGACAAAACATTTTCAAACAATGGAAATTTGCTGTGGAAGAAACAAAATGGGGGACAGGAAGAACTCTAAACAGGTGACATTTGAGATAAGACCTGACGTGTAAGAAGGACATGGATGTTTAAAGAGTGGTTTCCAGCAGAAGGAACAGCATAAGCAAAGGCTCTTTGGTGGGAAAGCTTGGCCTTTGGGAAGAGTCAGTAGGACTGGAGAGGAGGAGGCCAGAGGGAGGTGGTAAGTATGAGGCTAAGGAGGAGAGAGTGAAAGAACACGTGTGGCCATGATTGGGTGTTTATAGTTTAATTCTCAGCATGATGGAAAGCCTGACAGTAAAATTTTAACCTGAGAGGCTATGTCATCTGATTTACATGGATCATCCTGGCTCTAACTGGAGTGTAGATTAGAGAGGCAAAGAAGGGAGGTTTTCAGGAGAGATGGTGAGAGATACAGTACCCTGGGAGAAGTGGGAGCTGAGAAGCTGGAAAGTGTTGAGGCAGTCAAAGCGCGATTTGGAAAAGAATTTTCAGACACAGGGCAGTTCAGAATGGAGTGAGTTTATTAAGAACAAACAGCAGAGATAAAGTGGGCACTGTGAGCTCGGTGGGGCGACCTCCTGACAGACCAGGGAAAGTCGACAGTTTTCATGGGTTAATAGCCAATTTTTATAGTCTCAAGACAAAGAAAATTCCTGCTGGACCGTTGGTGTTAGGTGATTGGTTGAGGTGCAATAGGGTGTTTACTGGAGTGGGCATCTTTGCTTAATTGGAAGTCAGGAAGTTTGTTAGTGGCTATCAGGGGGCTTTGGGCAAGGTTACAAAGGGGCTCAGTCAGCTTTGGAGGTGATCTTGATTCTGGGCTCTGTTTCTGTGGCCTTGGGGCAGGACTCAACAGAAAGAAGGGGACAGATGCAGCACATATGAGTATTTTGGCAGCATAGCTGACTGGCACATAGACTAGATATGGGGAACAGGAAGGAATTCTAGGATGACCCCTAGTTTTACTGCCTTGAAAACCACTATCTGTGCCTCAGAAGTAAAAGCATGGCTATTTATCCATTCAACAAATATTATTTATTGGGCCCTAGGTTACACATGAAATATTGTGCCAAAGATGTATGATTTGAGTTTCCCAGAATGTCCCACCCCACAGATAGCTTAAAGGAATGCCTAAAAGGGGGCCTGAAGTCCAGTTCCTCTTCATGACCCTGGCCTTAACAGCTGTGTGAACCCGGGCAGATGACCAAATGCTCCAGAGTCTATTTTCTCATTCATATGAGATCAATTACCCTATAGCCCTCTGTTCCTCTACTTGACTTTTTCAAAGCACATGTAGGAAAGAACTCTATCACATTAAAAACACTGGGAAAATGTAGTTATTAGAGTTAACACATTTAATATCTATGTACTATTCAGCCTTTGAAAGTGTTAGTTGTTACAAAGCCTAATTTGCCTTAAATGAGTCACGAAGTGACAGTTTTCTAAAACCAATAATAATGTGAAAATGCTAAAATGCAGTTCTCACCTTGTCTTTCCTTGCTTAGAACCATTCGGTGGTTCACCATGGTAGGCAAATTAATGGACAAAAACGTCCATTCTCTAATTCCTGAAAATTGGGAACGTGTTATGTTATGACGGAATTAAGGCTGATGATGGAATTGAATTTGCTATCAGCTGACTGTGAGATGGGGAGATTAGCCTGGATTGTTTGGGTGGGTCCAGTGGAGCCACCTTGGATTCACATAAGTGAATCCTTGTAAGTGAAAGAGGGAGGCAGGAGTATAAGAGTCAGAGGGGTGCGGTGACAGTAGCAGAGGCCACAGTGGTATGATTTCTGGCTTCAAATATGGAAGGGGGCCATGAGCCAAGGAAGACAAAACAAAGAAACAGACTCTCTCCTAGAGCTTCCAGAAGGAACTCAAGCCTGCCAACACCTTCATTTTAGCTTAGTGAGACTCATTTTAGACTTCTGACCTCAAGAACTATATGCTAATACATTTGTATTGTTTTAAGTCACTCAGTTTACGGTAATTACAGCAGCAGTAGGAACCTAATACACTCAATGTCCTTGGGGAAAAGTCCAACCTGCTTAGCATGGCACACAAAGCCTTGTGGGATCAGGCTTCTGCCACTGTGACTTGGAGCAAATTTCTTAACTTGTACAGGCCTCAGGTTTACTGTCTATAAAACAAGGAGGGAAAAAGCCCCTCTAGGTGTGTAGCAAGATTAAAAGCGAGGACATATTTAAAGTATCTACTAGAGAGACTGCACACAGCACATCATCACCATTATTATCATCATTATTGTTATTATTATTATTATCATCACAGAACAATTGACAGGGTGTTAGGAGGCCTGGGTTCTACAGCCCTCACTAGGGCTCTGTTTCCACATCTGTGAAAAAGGAAACAAACAAAAACATACAGGTTTGGCCGTCTCATCATCCCTCTCTTTGCTCTTTTCTGGTCACTGATCTGCATTCACTTCCTCAAATGTGTTTTCAGTCTCTTCTGATTTTGTACATGCTGTTCCCTCTTCCTGGAATGCCCTTCCTGTTTCCTTTACCAGATGAACTCCCATTTCCTCTTGAAAGTCTCTACTGACTCCAGCTAGAGTTGGTTAGACCCCACTATTGTGCATTCCCAAAGTATGACAAAGTATGACATTCCCAAATGTCATCTCTCATAGTACTGATTTTCTGTTATTCTTATGGCTTATTTTTCATTTAGAAAAAAACCCTGAAAAACAAATTCAGATAAGAATATTTTGACATATTTGCTTCAACTGGGTTATTAAAAAAATTCCAAATAAACTTGACATAGTTGAAATTTCTTCTTCTCTTTCCTCATCTTTAATTCTTTCCCCACAGACAATACTGTCATGAATTGGGTATACATCTTTCATCTGTGTTTTTAAATTTGTAATACCTATATACCTGTAGTATATAGAGTATACTTTTGTATGTGTTTATATTTAACACAAATCATAGCCTTTAAAAATATTTATCCTTCTACAACTTTCTTTTATTGACTCAAAAATAGGTTTGGGGGATATTTTTTTTGGGGGGGGGATATTTTTATATTGATATAGAGCTGAGTCATTAATTTTTATCACTATATAGTATCTTATTATTAAACTATATCATTTTATTCATCTATCACCATACTAGTGGATATTTAAATCATTTCTAATATTTCCACTAATACAAAGAACAATTTATATTATATGCAAAGAACATCTTTATACATACAACCCTTGCACAAGTGTAAGAACTTCTTTAGGGAAGGTTGTCACCTTGCACATTAGCTGCAAAATGAAAGGTAGTTCATAGGTCTTGCGGCTGTATTCAAAGAGCGTATGTTCAGTAGTTGAATTGATGGGTTGTGAAGTGTACGCCTGTTCAATGTATAAAATATTGCCAAGTTGCCTTCCAAAGTGTGAATGTACCAGCAGCATATAAAGATTCCTGTTTCCCAACATGCTCACAAACATTTGGCATTGATAAATGTTTTAATATTTTTCTGGTTGATGTAGTTAAAACCATATCTCATAATTATTTTTATGTATATATCTCAATTACTTATTAGTGATTTCAGTTTCTTCTACTGCAAATCCCCATTTGTGTATTTTATCCACTTTTCTTTTGCAGGTTGTGGGAGAGAATCTTTTTCTTAACAGTTTGCAAGAGTTCTTTGAATACTATCCCTTTGTTATACTGGTTGAAGATTTTTACTCCTAATCTGTAGCTTATCTTTTAGTCTGGTTTATAATATCTTGTGTTATATGGCGGAGAAGGCAATACTCCAGTACTCTAGTACTCTTGCCTGGAAAACCCCATGGATGGAGGAGCCTGGTAGGCTGTAGTCCATGGGGTTACTAAGAGATGGACACGATTGAGCGACTTCACTTTCACTTTTCACTTTCCTGCATTGGAGAAGGAAATGGCAACCCACTCCAGTGTTCTTGCCTGGAGAGTCCCAGGGATGGGGAAGCCTGGTGGGCTCCCATCTATGGGGTCGCACAGAGTCAGAACGACTGAAGCGACTTAGCAGCAACAGCAGTGTTATATGGCAGTTTAAATTTTGAGAAAGTCACAGATCAGTTTTTCCCTTATGGGTTGTGGTTTATTGAAAAAATCATACTCCACAGTTGATCTTTGAATAATATTAATTTGAACTGGGCATGTCCACTTATTTGCAGATATTTTTCAATAAAAGCATAATACAGTACTATACAGTCAGATATTGGTTGAATCCAAGGTTGTGGAACTGTCTACAAGAAGGGCCAAATGTCATGTTATAGGTGGTTTTTCAACTGCTTAGGGGTTGGTGCCCCTAACTTCTGCATCATTCAAGGGTCAGTTGTAGTCTGAAATATTTGCTTGTCATATTTATTCTTTAATCTACTTGAATCAGGCATCAATTTTTTACTCCTATGGAATGCCAGTTTCTCAGTGCCATTTATTGAGTTCTCCACCATTTCCCTATGGATTTATGATTCTACCTCTATTGTACATCAGTACGGAAAAACCTGTGTCTGTTTCTAGGATCCCTATTGTATTCCATTAATATTTGCCTCTTTGCACCATATGTGACTTGATCAGCAGAGAAATATTTCCCTTCCCCAACACATGAACTTTGTTGTTTGGGTTTGACAATTGCTCTCAAAAATTCTGATTAGATTTGGGAAAATATATGTCTTTATGATATTGAGTCTTCCCATCCATGTACATGGTATATCCCTCCACGTATTCAGGCCTTCTTTAATGTCCTTCAATAATGTTTTGTAATTTTCTCTATGAGAATTTTGTCTTTATTAGTTTTGTTCACTGTTGTATCCTCAGAGTCAAGAATGAGCCAGGACATAACAGTAAATGTTTAATAAAAATTTGTTGTTTGATGAAATGTCTTTCATATATTTTGTTAGATATATTCCTACATATTTTTAGTGCTATAAAATAACAACAACAAAAATTTGAAAATAGTTTCTAATCAGCTATATAGATATAGGTATATAGATCCCCTGGCAGTGGGAAGTAAGGCAGGGAAGGACATGGAGCCAGTACAGGATGCAGTGAGGAATAAATGGCCCGGTTATAGGCAGGGGAGAGACAAGATCAGGTTTGTGTTTTAAAGAGCTCTTTGCCAGCAGTGCAAAGAATGAACTGGAATGGATAGGGCAAAGTAGGCAATCCTAGAGGATCAGGAGGTTCCTGCAGACGTTGAGGTGAGTCCTGGCATTGAGTTGGTGCCTAAGAATTAGAGTGACTGATTGGCCACGTGAGCAACTGATCAGGTGACTGTGAGGGACCGAGTAAGGAAACTTAGAACCATCTCATTGACCAAAAGCTGACAACTTTTCAGATGCAGGTCTATTAGGTCAACCGAAGTGCAGCCGGAGGAGACACGAGGCGTGAGTGCCCTCGGCTGGCAGCCAGTCTCCGGCTAGGTCGCGGAGGCATAGGGCTGGGGGAGAAACTTTTAGGGATTAGAGGGGTCTGGGCCGCCTTGGCACGCAACGGCTTCTGAGCTGGGGTCTGTGAGTTGCGCGGAAAGGAGTTTCCTAACCTCATCCAATCAGAACGGCAGAGCCCTCCCTCCGTCGCCTTGGCAACGGGACGCTAAGGCTGTAGCCAAAGTGGCGGTGTGGATCGCGCCCTGGGGAATCCTATCATGTCACGACCGAAGGTAGGCATGCCCCTCGATCCAGATGGTTCATCGTCCCTAGAGAGGGAGAGAAATCGCAGAGGGGTTCAGAAGTTGAGGAGTCCTCGTGGAGAGATTCCCGTTAGCAAGGAAGAAAATGACGCGTTCAGAGAAAAAACTATAAGTCCCGGCATCCTTGCGCAACGCCGGAGTTTCAGCGCGAGTAAGAAACCTGGTTTGCCAGCCAGAAATTTATGAAACTCTAGGATTCTAAACTATAGCCAGCGATTTCTGTGACTCCGTGGAAAGCTCAGAATTACGGATTTCCTGATCTGGAAAAGCTCTTTAGAGATCTATTTACTCTGTCAGCTGCTTGCAACTCTCTCATCCATCCATCCCCCAAACGCTCATTACTGTTTTTTCCGAGGCCAGCCCAATACTGGTCAATGGAGAGGTGAAACGGACAAGCCCCTGCCCTCTAGGAGTGCACAGACCAACGCCCCCATTTCAAAAGTGGTAGAGATTTCTAATCTGGGAAAGATTAGACCCAGAGAAAAGAATGAATTCAAGAATCCAGCTGTCCCACCCCGGCCTGCTTCTTAGCCCGTGTTCCACCTCCGAAGAATGGCACTTCCATTTCTTTATTTCGATCCCTGGGTTGGGAAGATGCTCTGGAGAAGCGAATGGCTACCTACGGACTGGAGAATTCCATGGACTGTAAGAGTCGGACACGACTGAGCAACTTTCACTTTCAGAGCAAAAAAATAAGTGATTATCTTGGGCCCACCCAAATAATCCAGGATAATGTCTCTATTTTCAAGTCAGTGATTCCAAACCTTAATTCCATCTGAAACCTTAATTCCCCTTTGCCATGCAATCCCAAGTTGCACAGTGGTAAAGAATCCCACCTGCCAATGCAGGAGACGTTGGTGATATGGGTTCCATCCTTGGGTCAGGAAGATTCCCTGGAGTAGGACACGGCTACCCACTCCGGTATTCTTGCCTGGAAAGTTCTGTAGACAGAGGAGCCTGGGTGGCTACCGTCCCTGGGGTCCCAAAGAATTGGTCATCACTGAACACACAGGCATCTAACATATTTACAGGTTCTGGGGATTAGGACATGGACATATTTTGAGGGAGCTTTATTCTGTTTATCATCAAATAATTGGAAAGTGAAAATTTACAATGCATCATAAAATCAAATGTCTAAAAATAAATGTAATTAAACATGTTCAAGACTTCTATACTTAAAACTAGAAAACAGTGGAAAGAAGTTGAAAACTTAGATTAATAGAGATAGATCATATTCATGGAATAATGCACTCAATCGTTTATGATGTCACTTCTTCCCAAAATGATCTGTATGTTCATTATAATCCCAATAAAAATTCCAATATACTCTTTTGATAGAAGTTAGCAAGCGGATCCTAAAATTAATATTGAAGTCCAGAGGACCTTAACTTTTAAAGACAATCTTGAAAAAATTGGACTTACTCTACTTGATTTCAAGATTTACTAGAAAACTATGGTAATAAAGGCAGTGTGGTAGGGGCATAAGAGTAGACAAATAAGTCAATAGAATAAAATAGAGTCTAGAGATAGACCCACATATACATAGCCAATTGAATTTCGACAGAAGAGGCAAGACAATTCAATGAGAAATGGGAAATTTTTTTCAAGCAAAGACTCTGGAGCAACTGTGTAAACATACATAAACGTGAGGATATAAAAGATATTATGAAAAAAGATTAGAACACTTGACTAGGGGAATTAGAGGGGCTTGATTGAAACAGGATAAAATTACCCTTGCTTTTGTGGGGGGCTTACTTCTGCAGGTTTTGTAAAACAGTAGCCTCTAGCCCTTTCTACTGTCTTTTTGAGGGGTAGCATTGTGTAGTAGGGGCTTCCCTGATAGCTTAGCTGGTAAAGAATTCACCTTCAATGGAGGAGACCCAGTTCGATTCCTGGGTCAGGAAGATGCCCTGGAGAAGGGATAAGCTACCCACTCCAGTCTTCTTGGGTTTCTCTGGTGGCTCATATGGTAAACAATCTGCCTGGAATGCAGGAGACCTGGGTTCGATCACTGAGTTGGAAAGATCCCCTGGAGGAGGGCATGGCAACTCACTCCAGTGTTCTTTCCTGAAGAATCTCCATGGACAGAGGAGCCTGGTGGGCTACAGGCCATGGGGGTCACAAAGAGTCGGACACGACTGAGCAACTAAGCAGAGCACAGCACAGCACAGCATTGTGTGGTAGGCAGAATTCTAAGATGGCCCCCAAGATTCTTGGGTGTACACCCTTGGTATAATGCCCTCCCCTTGAGTGTCGATGGAGCCTGTGGCTTTACCATGTTATATGAGCCTCCATCATAGCCAACTTGGAGTGGGAGAATGGTTGGAATCAGAGGGATATGCTTTTCTTGGCCTGGAAGAAAGTAAGCATCCATGTTTTGAACTGCCTGAGGGGGCTGCTTCAAAAGGAACTGCAAAAAAAATAAAAAGAAACTGCAAGCAGCCTCTAGGAGCTGAGAGGAGTCCCAACCAATGACTAGCAAATAAACAGGGACCTTGGTTGTACAACCCCAAATAACAATTCTGCCAACAATCTGGATGATCTTGGAAGAGGACCCCAAGCCCCAGAGGAGAAACATAACCACAGCCATCACCTTGATGGTAGCCTTGTAAGAACTGAGCAAAAGATCCAGCTAAGATGTGCCCAGACTGACTCCTGGTCCAAGGAAGCTGTGGGACATAGATCTGCACTGCTTTAAGCTACTATATTTGTGGTAATTTGTTATGAAGCAATAGTAGACTAATACAGATGGCACATCTGTCCAAGGTGCATAGGTCATCTTGCATAAGACCAATTTCTGATTCTCCTTTCACACCTGCCTTAGGGATCAGTCATACCAGGACTGAGGAGCAAACTGTTTTGGACATAGTTGTAGGAGAATAATACCCCAAATGCCCTTTGAGGATTTGGAAAGTCCATTTTGAGTCAAAGCAATTAACATTGCTCTGAGTCATTAACCCAGCGCCTCCTGAATCATGGGTCTAATCAAATATTCAGTGTTACAGAAGGTCCAGATCCTACTGAGTTCAGCCCTCATGCTGGGGATCATGGTTGGACATTTGAAACACTTAAAACTGGGTATTCACTATATGGTCATATCTGGAGTAAGCCTAGAGTGACGTGGACCCTTGGATCCTTGGGGGTTCATTCTAAGGACCAAGTTTCTGGGTACATGCTAACCAGTGAGAACTTTGCCAGGCTAAACCTTCTTGTCATAGCATCTGTGCAGTGCTGTGTCTGATAGTTTGAACATTTTAATATCTGCAGTAAGTTGAGCTGGAAAAACAGAATGGAAATGCATAAAATTATATCAGTTTCATTTTCTCATTGCAGAATCAAAATTACAAGGGCCATGGATTGCCAAAAGGAAAAGAACGGTGAGCGGTCTCACCCAGTCCAATAAACTCAGAACTAATCGCTGCCTTCCTTCCTTCCTTCCCTTTGTCCATCTCTCCCTTCCCCCTTCTTTACTTTGATAATGATAAGGATTATGATAATAAACAATTAGCAAGCACTTGCCAGGCCCTGGGCTTGTTGCTTCACTTGCTTATCTCAATGAATCCTGACCACAATTCTTTGAAGTAGATACTACTGTTCTGTCCATTTTACAGGTGGGGAGACAAACTCAGAGAAGCTGTTACTTGCTCAAGACTGTAGGATCTGTTAGTGGCAGAGCTTGTTGGACTCCACAGACCATGTTGTATCTGTGTTCCCTTGCCTTGTTCAACAACCATGTGAAGTGGACTTGATAACTCAAATGACAAATCCATTCTAAACTTCTGCACCACTCTGCAACAGTAACCTGGGTGCAGAACTCAGCACCTTTTTGGATTTCTTAAACAGAATCCACATGCACAAAGCAGGAGTAAGCAATGCAGACTTTACTGAAGATTTTTGTGGGGAGTTAAGGAGGTAGTTACATTGCACACACCATGGCAATTCTTTTAGAATTTTCTTATTTCATTTAGATATTTCTATTTTTTCTAAAGTCCTTCCTGACTACACCATTACTGGGGAAGGCACGCATGGTCTCTGATCTTTATCTCATGCAGCTCCCATCTTCTTTGCTTTCTGTCTATATGTACTGACTCCTTTCCACCAATTTTAAACCTTTCACTCTCGCACGCAGACCAGTTCCACTATGTTCAAGATCCTGGCCCCAAACTTACATGTCTGCTCCCACCTCAACAAAACAAAGAGCACTTCTGATAACAGAACCCATCCATCTGTTTTATTCAGTTCAGTCACTCAGTCGTGTCCGACTCTTTCTGACCTCATGGGCTGCAGCATGCCAGGCTTCCCTGTCCATCATCAACGGCCAGGCTTCCCTGTCCATCACCAACTCCCGCTGGTGATGTATGTTGCCATGGATTTATATTGTTTGATATTGTCCCGTAAGGTCCTGAGATCTGTTTTTCTAAATTTTTTCTTTCTCTAACTCAGATTGAATGATTTCTATTGTTCTGTCTTCAAATTTACTATCTTTCAATTGTTTTCTAGCTTTACTGAGATGTAATTGGCATATAGTATTGTGTAAATTGGGAGAAGGCAATGGCACCCCACTCCAGTATTCTTGCCTGGAAAATCCCATGGACGGAGGAGCCTGGAAGGCTGCACTCCATGGGGTCGTGAAGAGTCAGACACGACTGAGAGACTTCACTTTCACTTTTCACTTTTATGCGTTGGAGAAGGAAATGGCAACCCACTCCAGTGTTCTTGCTTGGAGAATCCCAGGGACGGGGGAGCCCGGTGGGCTGCCCTCTATGGGGTCGCACAGAGTCGGACACGACTGAAGCGACTTAGCAGCAGCAGCAGCATTGTGTAAATTTAAAGTGTATAATGTGATGATTTGATACACATATATATTGTAAAGTGTTTACCACAATAAGGTTAATCAACACATCCTTCACCTCACATAATTACCATTTTGTTGTTGTTGTTATGGTGAGAACACTTAAGATCTACTGTTAACAACTTTCCAGCATATCATACAGTATAGTTACCATGCTATACACTAGATCCTCAGAACTCATTTCTCTTATAACTGGAAATTTGTACCCTTTGACTAACATTACTGTCCTTTCTTCGATAATGTCCAATCGCCTGTTAAATTTATCCTATGAATTTTTGAATTTCAGATACTGTAATTTTCAGTTTTAGATTTTTCCATCTTGGTTCCTTTTTAGACTCTCAATATCTTTTCTGCAATAACTCATATATTTACTTATTATATCCATCTTTTCAGATAAATTCTTTAACATATTTATAGTATCTGTGTAAAGTCTTAATCTTATAACTCCAATAATTGGGTCATTTATGAGTTTATCTCAATTGGCTGTTTTTCCTCTTGATTATGCATTACATTTTTCTGCTTTATTATTGCATGTCTTATATTTTTTATATTCCATTCTGCACATTGTGTGTAAAAAATAGTGAAGACCAAAAAAATTACGCACACCCACTTCCACACCCACATATATGTGTGTACATGTGTTTGTGTACAAGCATACATCCTTTTATTATACTTTGCTTTGTTGCACTTTACAGATACTATGTTTTTTTTTACAAATTGAAGCTTTGCGGCAACCCTGCACTGACCAAGTCTATTTGTGCCGTTTTCCAGCAGAGTTTTCTGCCTTTGTGTTTGTGTCACACTTTGGTAATTCTCAACATTTCAAATTTTTTCATTATTATTATATTTATGATGAGAATCTATGATCAGTGATCTTTGATGTTACTACTACACCACACTGAAGACTCAAATGACAGCATTTTTTTTAATTAAGTATTTTTAAATATTTACATATTGATTTATTCATTTTATTTTTCGTTGTGCTAGGTCTTCATTGCTGCACATGGGCTTTCTCTAGTGGCCAGTGGGGACTACTCTTCGTTGTGGTGCTCGGGCTTCTCTTGCTGCTGAGCACAGACTCTAGGCACGTGGGCCTCAGTAGTTGTGGATCAAGGGCTTAGTTGCTCCAAGGCGTGTGGGATCTTTTGAGACCAGGGGTCAAAATCGTGTACCCTGCATTGGTAGGCAGATTCTTAACCACTGGACCACCAGGGAAGTCCCAGTAATAAAATGGGACAATAAATATTTTATTAATAAATAAATAAATTAAGATATGTCCATTTTTAAAGACACACAATGCTATTGCACACTTAACTCCAGTACTTTGGCCACCTCATGCGAAGAGTTGACTCATTGGAAAAGACTCTGATGCTGGGAGGGATTGGGGGCAGGAGAAGAAGGGGACAACAGAGGATGAGATGGCTAAATGGCATCACTGACTCGATGGACGTGAGTCTGGGCGAACTCTGGGAGTTGGTGATGGACAGGGAGGCCTGGTGTGCTGCCATTCATGGGGTCGAAAAGAGTCGGACACGACTGAGCGACTGAACTGAACTGAACTGAACTGAACAGACTACAGTATAAACATAACTTGTTATATGCACTGGGAGCATGGGTTGGATCAAAGCTTTAATACACTGACTTCATCTCGAGCCTAGCCTCCTGTACTGTCATTTTGAGCTTGTTAGTATCTGACCTGGGAGGAGATTGGACTGCAGTTGTTTGTTTGATTGTTTTTGTTTACTTTGGGATTCAACTCTGGCAGGGCTGCTAGAATGCAAGCACCATGTGCAGAAATCTGGGTTTTCTCTCAACTTTACTGTTTTCTATAGTTAGTGCTCCTTTCTTAAGCAAATTTGCCAGAATCAGGCTTTATTTCATTTGGTTTTGGAAAGAACTCTTCCAGATTTTTATCCACCCTACATGTTGTCTGTGCTGTGCTGTGCTTAGTCACTCAGGCTGACTCTATGCGACCCCCATGGACTGTAGCCTGCCAGTCTCCTCTGTCCATGGGGATTCTCTAGGTAAGAATACTGGAGTGGGTTGTCATGCCCTCCTCCAGGGGATCTTCCTGACTCAGGGATAGAACCCAGGTCTCCTGCATTGCATGTGGATTCTTTACTGTCTGAGCCACCAGGGAAACCCAAGAATACTGGAGTGGGTAGCCTATCTCTTCTCCAGGGGATTTTCTCAACCTAGGAATCGAACTGGGGTCTCCTGCATTGCAGGCGGATTCTTTACCAGCTGAGCTACCAGGGAAGCCCACATGTTGTCTAAGCTCAGCTAATTTCTCCTGGCACCGAAAAGTCTATCTTCCACTGCTGGCATCGCTCCCTCACTTGTCCAACCCAGACCCAGAACTGGAATCTGCTGCATCTTCTCTGCTCCTCCATGAAGGCCTTGTTTCTCTCTGGAATGAGTTTGTCAAGTTTTCTTTTGTTTATTGCTCTCCATCATGAACAGGGACGTTTATTCAATGCATTGTTTTCTCATTGTTATATAGTATTGAAACTCTTTCACATCCTTTTATATCATAACTAAAAGCAGAAGTCCTTTTTATCATAATTTGCATTTCTTGGTTATTGATAAGGTTGAGTATATTTTAACATGCTTGTTGGTCATTTAAGTTTCCTGTGCTATTAATTTGGGCTTCCCTGGTGGCTTAGCAGTAGAGAATCCATCTGCAATGCAGGAGATACAGGTGCTATCCCTGGGTCAGGAAACTCCTTTGGATAAGGAAATGGCAACCCACTTCTGTATTTTTGCCTGGGAAATCCCATGGACAGAGGAGCCTAGGGGGGCTATAGTTAAGTTTTATATAAACTATGAGGTCTAAGGGACTTGTCTGGTGATCCAGTGGTTAAGAATTTGCCTGCCAATGCAGAGGACACAGGTTCGATCCCTGGTCTAGAAAGATCCTGTATGCCAAGGAGCAACTAAGTCAAAGCTCTACAACAAGAGAAGCCTCTGCAAGGAGAAACCTGTGCTCCACAATGAAGAGTAGCCTGCACACAGCAACGAAGACCTAGCACAGTTCAGTTCAGTTCAGTTCAGTTCAGTTCAGTCGCTCAGTCGTGTCCGACTCTTTTCCACCCCATGAATGGCAGCACGCCAGGCCTCACTGTCCATCACCAACCCCCAGAGTTCACTCAGACTCACATCCATCGAGTAGTGATGCCATCCAGCCATCTCATCCTCTGTCTTCCCCTTCTCCTCCTGCCCCCAATCCCTCCCAGCATCAGAGTCTTTTCCAATGAGTCAACTCTTCGCATGAGGTGGCCAAAGTACTGGAGTTTCAGCTTTAGCATCATTCCTGCCAAAGAAATCCCAGGGCTGATCTCCTTCAGAATGGACTGGTTGGATCTCCTTGCAGTCCAAGGGACTCTCCAGAGTCTTCTCCAACACCACAGTTCAAAAGCATCAATTCTTCGGTGCTCAGCCTTCTTCACAGTCCAACTCTCACATCCATACATGACCACAGGAAAAACCATAGCCTTGACTAGCCGGACCTTTGTTGTCAAAGTAATGTCTCTGCTTTTGAATATGCTATCTAGGTTGGTCATAACTTTCCTTCCAAGGAGTAAGCGTCTTTTAATTTCATGGCTGCAGTCACCATCTGCAGTGATTTTGGAGCCCAGAAAAATAAAGTCTGACACTGTTTCCACTGTTTCCCCATCTATTTCCCATGAAGTGATGGGACCGGATGCCATGATCTTCGTTTTCTGAATGTTGAGCTTTAAGCCAACTTTTTCACTCTCCACTTTCACTTTCATCAAGAGGCTTTTTAGTTCCTCTTCACTTTCTGCCATAAGGGTGGTGTCATCTGCATATCTGAGGTTATTGATATTTCTCCCAGCAATCTTGATTCCAGCTTGTGTTTCTTCCAGTCCAGCGTTTCTCATGATGTACTCTACATATAAGTTAAATAAGCAGGGTGACAATATACAGCCTTGATGTACTCCTTTTCCTATTTGGAACCAGTCTGTTGTTCCATGTCCAGTTCTAACTGTTGCTTCCTGACCTGCATACAGATTTCTCAAGAGGCAGATCAGGTGGTCTGGTATTCCCATCTCTCAGAATTTTCCACAGTTTATTGTGATCCAGTCAAAGGCTTTGGCATAGTCAATAAAGCAGAAACAGATGTTTTTCTGGAGCTCTCTTGCTTTTTCCATGATCCAGCAGATGTTGGCAATTTGATCTCTGGTTCCTCTGCCTTTTCTAAAACCAGCTTGAACATCAGGAAGTTCACGGTTCACATATTGCTGAAGCCTGGCTTGGAGAATTTTGGGCATTACTTTACTAGCGTGTGAGATGAGTGCAATTGTGCGGTAGTTTGAGCATTCTTTGGTATTGCCTTTCTTTGGGATTGGAATGAAAACTGACCTTTTCCAGTCCTGTGGCCACTGCTGAGTTTTCCAAATTTGCTGGCATCTTGAGTGCAGCACTTTCACAGCATCATCTTTCAGGATTTGAAATAGCTCAACTGGAATTCCATCACCTCCACTAGCTTTGTTTGTAGTGATGCTTTCTAAGGCTCACTTGAATTCACATTCCAGGATGTCTGGCTCTAGGTGAGTGATTACACCATTGTGATTATCTAGGTCGTGAAGACCTTTTTTGTACAGTTCTTCTGTGTATTCTTGCCACCTCTTCTTAATATCTTCTGCTTCTGTTAAGTCCATACCATTTCTGTCCTTTATCGAGCCCATCTTTGCATGAAATGTTCCCTTGGTATCTCTAATTTTCTTGAAGAGATCTCTAGTCTTTCCCATTCTGTTGTTTTCCTCTATTTCTTTGCATTAATCGCTGAGGAAGGCTTTCTTATCTCTTCTTGCTATTCTTTGGAACTCTGCATTCAGATGCTTATATCTTTCTTTTTCTCCTTTGCTTTTCGCTTCTCTTCTTTTCACAGCTATTTGTAAGGCCTCCCCAGACAGCCATTTTGGTTTTTTGCATTTCTTTTCCATGGGGATGGTCTTGATCCCTGTCTCTGTACAGTGTCAGGAACCTCAGTCCATAGTTCATCAGGCACTCTATCTATCAGATCTAGGCCCTTAAATCTATTTGTCACTTCCACTGTATAATCATAAGGGATTTGATTTAGGTCATACCTGAATGGTCTAGTGGTTTTCCCTACTTTCTTCAATTTAAGTCTGAATTTGGCAATAAGGAGTTCATGATCTGAGCCACAGTCAGCTCCTGGTCTTGTTTTTGCTGACTGTATAGAGCTTCTCTATCTTTGGCTGCAAATAAATAAATTAATTAAATAAAATTAATTTTTAAAACTAGTTCACACAATAAAGTATGAGTTTTAAGTCTAGGTTCATATTTTGCTTATGCATATCAAATCGCTCCAGCACTGTTTATTGAAAAGGCTATTCTTCCTCCATTGAATTGATTTTATTCATTTGTCAAAATTTATTTGGGCATATTTGTGTGGGTCTATTTCCTTGTTCTTTTTTCTCCTCTCTAAGTATCTGTATCTTTTTTTCTGTGAATACTACACAGTCTTGATTATTGTAGCCACATAATGTTTTGAAATTGATTAGACTGATTTACCCCACAGATTGATTATATTCTTTGCAGCTGAAGATGGAGAAGCTCTATACAGTCAGCAAAAACAAGACCAGGAGCTGACTGTGGCTCAGATCATGAATTCCTTATTGCAAAATTCAGACTTAAATTGAAGAAAGTAGGGAAACCACTAGATCGAATTCAGGTATGACCTGAATCAAATCCCTTTTGTGATTTGGAAGTGATATCACTTCCACTGATTATACAGTGGAAGTGATAAATAGCTTCAAGGGATTAGATTTGATAGACAGAGTGCCTGAAGAACTATGGATGGAGGTTTGTGACATTGTTCAGAAGGCAGTGATCAACACCATGCCCAAGAAAAAGAATTGCAAAAAGGCAAAATGGTTGCCTTTCATCACTACAAACAAAGCTAGTGGAGGTGATGGAATTCCAGCTGAGCTATTTCAAATCCTAAAAATATGATGTTGTTAAAGTGCTGCACTCAATATGCCAGCAAATTTGGAAATCTCAGCAGTGGCCACAGGACTGGAAAAGGTCAGTTTTCATTCCAGTCCCAAAGAAAGGCAATGCCAAAGAATGTTCGAATTACCACACAATTGCACTTATCTCACACGCCAGCAAAACAATGCTCAAAATTCTCCAAGTGGGGCTTCAACAGTATGTGCACTGAGAATTTCCAGATGTTCAAGCTGGATTTAGAAAAGGCAGAGGAACCAATGATCCAATTGCCAACATCCGTTGGATCATAGAAAAAGCAAGAGAGTTCCAGAAAAACATCTACTACTGCTTTACTACAAAGCACAGAGCCTCTGACTGTATGGATCACAACAAACTATGAAAAATTCTTAAAGTGATGGGAGTACCAGACCATCTTACCTGCCTCCTGAGAAATCTGTATGCAGGTCAAGAAGCTACAGTTAGAACCAGACATGGAACAACAGACTGGTTCCAAATCAGGAAAGGAGTTAATCAAGGCTATATATTATCATCCTGCTTATTTAACTTCTATGCAGAATACATCAAGCGAAATGCTGGGCTGGATGAAGCACAAGCTGGAATCAAGATTGCCGGGAGAACTATCAATAACCTCAGGTACACAGATGACACCACCCTTATGGGGGAAAGTGAATTAGAGCTAAAAAGCCTCTTGATGAAAGTGAAAGAGCAGAGTGAAAAAGCTGACTTAAAACTCAACATTCAAAAAACTAAGATCATAGCATCTGGTCCCATCACTTCATGGCAAATAGATGGGGAAACAATGGAAAAAGTGACAGACTTTATTTTTGGGGGTTCCAAAATCGCTGTAGATGATGACTGCAGCCATGAAATTAAAAGACACTTGCTCCTTGGAAGAAAAGCTATGACCAACCTAGACAGCATATTAAAAAGCAGAGACATTACTTTGTTGACAAGAGTCCATCTAGTCAAGGCTATGGTTTTTCTAGTAATCATGTATGGATGAGAAAGTTGGACTATAAAGAAAGCTGAGGGCCAAAGAATTGATGCTTTTGAACTGTGGTGTTGGTGAAGACTCTTGAGAGTCCCTTGGACTACAAGGAGATCCAACCAGTCCATCCTAAAGGAAATCAGTCCTGAATATTCATTGGAAGGACTGATGCTGGAGCTGAAGCTCCAATACTTTGGCCATGTGATGAGAAGAACTGACTCACTGGAAAAGACCCTGATTCTGGAAAGATTGAAGGCATGAGGAGAAGGGGCCGACAGAGGATGAGATGGTTGGATGGCACCACCAACTCAGTGGACATGAGTTTGAGCAAGCTTCGGGACTTGGTGATGGATGGGGAAGCCTGGCGTGCTACAGTCCATGTGGTCACCAAGAGTTGGACATGACTGAGGGACTAGACTGAACTGAAGTGACCCCACTTTATTCTTCTTTTCAAATTTGTTTTAGATATTCTAGTTCTAATATCTTGGTGTGTTTGTGTGTGCTCAGTTGCTTAGTCATGTCTGACTCTCTGCAACCCCATGGACTGTAGCCTGCCAGGCCCCTCTGTCCATAGAATTTTTTAGACAGGAATACTGGAGTGGGTTGCCATTTCTTTTTCCAAGGGTCTTCCCGACCTAGGGATCGAACCTGCATCTCTTGTGTCTCCTGCATTGGCAGGCGAATTCCTTACCGTTGAACCACCAGGGAAGCCCTTCTAATATCTTCGCCTTTCCACATATATTTTAGAATTATCCTGCAAAAAAATCTCACTAGGATTTTGATCCCAGGAATCATATTAAATCTGCACACTAATTTGGGAAGAATTGACACCTTTACTGAGCCTTCTAATCCATGTACATGGTACAGTTCTCTATTTAGATCTCTGAATTTTTGCTTTTGTAGTTTTCACTACGTAAGTTCTGCACATGTTTTGTTAGATTTGCACCTAAATATGACTTTTTAAAAAGAACTTGTAAATTGTATTTTTAATTTCAATGTTCATGTGCTCATTGATAATATATAGAAATATAACTAATTTTTGAATATTCATTTATATCCTGTGATCTCACTGATCTCACCTAATAGTTCATGAATTGTTTCTTAGATTCCTTGGGAAGTTTTACATAGTCATCTGCGAAAAGGGACAATTTTCTTTCTTCCTTCCTGATCTACATCACTTTTCTTGCCTTCTTGAACTGTCTAGAACTTCTGTGCTATGTTGAATAAGAGTAGTGAAAGTATACATCTTTGATTTTTTCCTGGGTTCCTCATGTGTTCTTCAAATGTGTCCTTAGTCACTCATTGAAACATTTTTATGGTGGTTGCTTTAGAAAATTTGTCACATAAGTCTAATACATCTGCCATTTTGGCATGGGTATTAGCCACATTGAGATTCTCCTGATTCTTGGTGTGACAAGTGATTTCCAACTGAATCTTGAACATTTGGGATATTAAGCTGTAGAACTCTGGATCTTGTTTAAACCTATTTTAGGTGACATTTTCTGACCCTGCTCTGGCCAGGGAAGGGGGTATGGTACCACCTCATTATTGTCATAATAGGGGAGTCTAGTTTCCCCACTTGGCCTCCACTGACACTTGAGGGTAGAGGGGCTCCTTCTTACTGCTGGGTGGAGTGGGAGTTCTGGCTCCACTAGGCCTCTGCTGATTTCACCCTGGCTGGGAGTGCCTTGTTCCTGCTCCCCACCTGACCTACTCGAACTCCACAGGAGGTGCAGCCTCATCACCACTGGGTGGTAGTGAAAGTCCTGATTCTTTACCAGGCCTCTGTTGACAGTCAACCCAAGGGAGAGGGGTGCCCCCTTACTGCCAGGTGGGGATGGAAGTCCAGGCACATGGTCTCCGCTGTCACAGCAGGTGTGGGCGTCTTCCTACCACCTGCTAGTGATGAAAGTCCCGCTCCATCTTTGACCTTCTCTGACACCAACCTACCCAGGTTGTTGGGGGGGTGCTGGATGCCTTGTTACAACCTGGTGGGAAGTCTAGATTCCCTATTCAGCCTTTGCTGAGCCACAGAGTTGGCCAGAGTACAGAAGTTATTGTCTAGGTCTTCCTTTCCTGGTTGGAGAGAGGGGCTTTTATTGGAGCTTTTTTGTCTGTGCCCATTGGTGTTTCAGACTTGCCAGCTTCTTCCTCTCCACATCTGGGACCTATGAGGCAAAAAGATAACCCAGGGAATTTACCACATGCAATTCTTTGGGTCCTGAGATCCTTAGCCAGTCTGCCTTCTTCTGTCCACCTTTCAGTGTCTTCTTATGTTTGTTTTATATCTAATGTCCTGGGGTTGTAGTCTTCCTGGTACGAGGATGAGGGAAAAGTATACCCATTCCATCTTCTCAGATGAGTAACAGAAAGGGGGATTTGCAAATACTTATCACTTAATATGCTTCCCAGGTGGCACAGTGGCAAAAAACCCGCCTGTCAATGCAAAAGACATAGGAGGCATGGTTCAGTCCCTGCGTTGGGAAGATCCTTTGGAGAAGGAAACAGCCACCCACTCCAGGATTCTTGCCTGGAGAATTCCATGGACAGAGGAGCCTGGCGGGCTACAATCAATGGGTCTCAAAGAGTCAGACATGACTGAGCAACTAAGCACACACATAGCAAACACCATTCGATATAAGAGTTAGCAGTGGCACATGTGAAGCCACCAAACCACAAAAGCACTGAAGCAAGTGACTGCTATGATTTTTCAATGATTCAAAGATTCTGTAATTCTCAATTTGATTTTTTTAAGCGTTTCATGCTATGATGCTAAATTCTGAAATTTGGTAATTCTGTTTTGGCATTTCCAGGTATGGAATTAACATTTCTTCCTTTTCCTTTTTTCCTATCCCTGGCCCATCCTAGGGAAATAGTTGATTCTGAGCAAATGTTCTCTTGCCTTTTCTTTCAGAGAGCAGAGAGCCTCAATCCGGTTCAAGACCACTCTTATGAATACTCTCATGGACGTCCTTCGCCACAGGCCAGGATGGGTGGAAGTAAAGGAGTAAGATCGCCCCCCTCCACCAGCCTCATCTCTCCTTCCCTTTGTCGCTCAGGTCCTTGTCTCCCTTTGTTTTTCTCCCAGTTCCCCTGGGTGGCCTCTGGGATTTGTTCCAATTTGGCTATGACAGGGACCAATATTTATTTAGCATCCACAGTGTGTCAAGGGCATTACTGATGCCATCTCTGTCTTATTTAAGCCTCATAACCATCCAGAAAGAAGTGATTATGTTCAGAGATATTAAGCTAGTTGATTAAGGTCACACAGAAAGTGTCGGTGTGGGGTTCATGCCCAGTGCAATTTGACTCTTCCACAGCCAGTGTCCTATTGATCTCTATGCATCCATCACAGACCTACAGGGTGAATTCTCCCGTGATAGCAGGTCCTGGCCTCTTACTAATTCTGTGACCCCTAAACCTACATTTCTTCTTCTACATGGAGCCCTCTGGATACTGAGATGAATAAGCATACAACCCCTGGCACCTAGTAGGTGCTAATGTTAGTGAGGGTTAAGGTGTGGAAGCATATAGCAGAGACACAAAGTAAAAGAGGCTTTGACTGACTAGAATTTATTTACCCCTTGCACTGAAGTCCAGATGTAGGAGGTTCAGAGACGGTATGGAAATGTGGGACCCATCTGCTTCCGTCTTTCCACTCTGCTATTCTTTGAATGAGGCCTTCAGCCTCATGATTTGAGGTGAGAGGCTCCTGCACATTCCAAGCAGCAGGAGGTAAGAAGGAGACAAGAAAAGGCATGTCCTACTCTTGAAGGATGCAACTCAGAAGCCTCTCACATTTCACTGGCCAGAACTTAGTCATGTGGCCACAACTAGCTGCAAGGGAATCTGGAAGATGCAAGCTTACATTTTCCCAGGTAAATGTTGAGCATCTTATGACTGTAGGAAAAGGAGAGAATACCTATGAGGGCTGAGGGCAACCAGCTGCCTTGCCAGGGTCCTCAATAAATATTTGTTGTATAACAGTAGCTAAGCCTGCTGGACACTCTTCAGCACTTAACATGCACGACCTCTTTAATTATCCCAGAAAATCTTCCAGTAGGTGCTATTATTATCCCCGTTTTCTTGAGGAGAAAAATTGGACAAAAAGAGTTAAAAAAAAAAAAGCAAACCATGAGGTCATTCATCTTGTAAGGTTTGCATCTAGTCTAACTGTCTGTAGAATCCCAGGCTCATCCTCCCTGTTCTAGCAGCCTCTCGGTAAATGAAGAAACAAATGAGTGAATAGGTGAATCTATGGTTCCTACTTCCTCGTGCTGGAGTCTAGTAGGGGAGACAGACTTTGACTAAATCACCCCACAAAAAATTTAGAAATTGGCTGTTGGTGGCAAGCTGTGGTGTGGGCAATCCAAGATGGCAGAGTCCTCTCTTTGGTGCTTTGGGTGAATATTACAGTGGTGATGATGGTGGTGGTGGTAATGGTGGTGCTGATGGTGTCATGATAGTGATGGTGGTGATGATGGTGGTGATGGTGTCATGATAGTGATGGTGGTGGTGATGGTGTCATGATAGTGATGGTGGTGATGATGGTGGTGGTGGTGATGATGGTGATGATAGTGATGGTGGTGATGATGGTGATGACAGTGATGGTGGTGATGATGGTGATGACAGTGATGGTGGTGATGATGGTGATGACGGTGATAGTGGTGATGGTGGTGGTGATGGTGGTGATGGTGATGGTGGTGATGGTGGTGGTGATGGTGGTGATGGTGGTGGTGATGGTGATAATAGCGATGGTGGTGATGATAGTGATGGTGGTGATGATGGTGATGACGGTGATGGTGGTGATGGTGGTGGTGATGGTGATGATGGTGATGGTGGTGATGATAGTGATGGTGGTGATGATGGTGGTGATGATGGTGTCATGATAGTGATGATAGTGATGATAGTGATGGTGATGATGGTGATGATAGTGATGGTGGTGATGATGGTGGTGATGATGGCAGCTACAGGGATTTTCCAGCTGTGGATTTTCCTTCTTGGTTCTCTCATGTAGCACACTTATCTTGGAATGAACTTTCCTTCCCTGGATTCTGAAGGACTGGGTGCAGTGGAGAATGAGGCAAGGGAAGTGTATAGGAAAAGGCACTGTCCTGACCTTCCACGTGACCTCAGGCTGCCCCCATCCCTCCTTAGCCTTGTTCCATGGTCAAGTGGGAAAAGGTCTGAGGGTTTGTCTGGTGCTGATGCTGTGTGAGCCCATGAAATGGGCTGTTTCCTGACTGATCCCAAATAGCCTCAAGAGTCCTCAAATCAAGGGCCAGAGGCCAGGGTGTTTACACCAGACATGGCTCAGTGAATGTGAGGCCTTGTCCTTAGGACCTAAGCTGGAGTCTGGTATTTCTGGACAGAATGAGGCCCCAGTTCAGACCACAAGCCTGTTAGGTCAGAGTTTGGAACAAATGTGGCCAGAGCTGTCCCTTCCCTTGCTTCCCACAAAGAAAGTGGCCATGATGCCTGGAATAGCAGCAACCATCTTGTGACCCTGAGAGGATGAGCATGAAGACATGTTGAGGATGGTAGAATGGGAAGGTAGAAGGAACCTCAATCCCTCTTGGCCTTGTTGAGCAGTTTAATGACTTCCCGGGGAAATGAAGAACAACTTGATTATGATAAACATGAAGATGGTATACAAATGAACAAACTTTTAGGATTAGAAAAGAATCTAAAATCCACACCAAGGTATACAAGGCCCTGCTTGTTAGGCCCTATTCCACTTACAGTGTCATCCCTGACCTTTGTCCCTCCACTCTGGCTTTTCTTCATATCCTTGAATGAGCCCTTTCAACATCAGGACCTCAGTTCCTGCTCTTCTATATCCTGGAGCCCTCTCCCCACTGCCCTTGATCTGGCTGTCCCTCCTTACTCTTCAGAATAAGTTGACATATCAGCTCCACAGGGTGGCCTCCACCTAACATAGGTTCCTCAACTGCCCTACCTCATGACATCCAACTGGATTACTCATGGCATGTTTCATAATTCCTCATTAGAGAGTTGCATATTTATCTCCTTGTTTATTTATCTTCCCCACAGGACTGTATGCACCACCTGGCCAGGTGTTTTTGTTCCCCCATATCCTTGCCCCCAACATTGTCTCTGACACCAAGACAACCTCAACACTTGTCTGTTACATGAATGAATGAATAATGCATTATTTATTCATTCATCCATTATTCATTCACCCAAAACAAAAGATTGGTAAGAAAAAAAGGGAAGCACATTGTCAAAGGAAATAGACAAGAGTGGTTCTATCCACAGAATTTGGACTCTGGAACATGATGGCCTGAGTTCCAATCCTGCTCTGCCATTTAATAGATTAATTTCTTAACCTCTCTGTGCCTCAGTTTCTTCATCTTTAAAATGGACATAATAACAGAACCTAATATGTATATATACATTTACTGTGTATATTTGTGTATTCATACATGGCATGTGCCAACAATGCCATGTACCATGTGTGAATACACACATATATCCATAGTAAAACTATAAAGACACTCATAGATATGATTACAAGTTCAGGCTAATGGCTTCCTTTGAGACAAGAGAATAAGAGGTACAATCAAGCAGGGATATACATGGGGCTCCGGTTATATCTAATTTTTTTACTAAAAACTTGAAAGTAACCATGGTGTTTTATTTCTTGTCACTCATGCCTTTTTCAGGCATCTCCTCTGTGTACCCTGCTCTGCTTTGTGAATTCAGTAGCTCCGTCTAGTTTCCTGTCCCCCTCTCTGGCATGGTGGTGAGGAATGGGTCAGAATTTGGAGGCAGGCAGGCTTGGCTGTGAATCCCGAGGCTGCTGTGTTCTCAGTGAGCAAGGCTGTCCCCATCTTAGGGCTCCAGGCATGATCACAGCACTTTGGGGGTTGCTTTGAGGAGTCAGTGAGAGGAAAGCTTTTTGAACTGGGAAGGGCTTACAAATGTGAGCTGGTTGGTAATGTGGATTCAGAGGTGGCTATGTGGATGCTTCTAGGACCCTGGCAGTTAACACGAGCAGGTGAGGTTGGCAGGTTGTCGTGGACCATGTAGCATAGTGGGGACTGTGATCTGGAGAGGGTGTGCCCTGTCTATGGTGATGAGTGCTGGGGGAGAGAGGCATCTGGGCTCAGTATGGCCAGATCTGAGATCTGCTGATTGTTCAAAGGAAGCCGGCAGCCTGGATTTTTGTAGGAACATTTCTGTAGTTTTCACTCTCACAGGCCTGTAGTTTTCTCAGGCCTCACCAAGTACATGGTGGGCAGCGGCGGCTCAAAAGCTCCTTGAGACTCCCGAAGGGCACACAGCTGCTCACTCCTCAGCTGCGCTTCCCCAGGCCCCAGATCCCACCCCAGACCCCCTGCAGTGCTGAGGTCCTCAGTCCTAACTTCTGTCCCACCCCCGCCTCCAGCGAAGGGGAATGGGATTTCTACTGGTGTGATGTCAGCTGGCTTCGGGAGAACTTTGACCATACCTACATGGGCGAGCACGTGCGGATCAGTCACTTCCGGAACCACTACGAGGTGAGCCGGGTGGGCTTGGAGACTGGGCATGGCAGTGAGCAGCGGCTGGCTGGGGACACAGGGACGAGGATGGAGAAGTATAAGGGAATTTGGAGCTGCAGGCCAGGTGTGGGGTGTGTGCACTAGATCCATGATGAGCTAGTGTGAGGCAGCAGGGATCTCAGACCTGAGGAACAGACTGCCCTGGGGAGGGGCTTGAGGTCATGGGCTAGTTGGCCTCTGGTGCAAAGGAGGAGCAAGCAGGATGCTTGAGGGATTATGTGATTTCAGGATGAGGCAAGTTGATCTGTTTGGAGTCTAGAGATGGGAAAGAAGAAATGGGAGGAACCAGACCACAAAGATGGGACGGGCAGGAGCGGGGGAACAAAGGTGGGAGATTTGAAAAGGTTAGTTTAGCTTAGCAGTTAGAACAAGAACTTTGGAGTCAGACAGGCCCAGATCAAACCCCGCCTGTGTTGCCTGTTATCTGGATAGCTCTGGGCAACTGACAACCTTTCTGAGCCTCAGTTTCCCTGGCTGCCTAGTCAGGATCATTATAGACTGGCAGACTCTCAGTCAAAGTTGCTGTTACTGTTATTCTTACCTCGCAAAGAATGGGTCTGCTTAGGGCCGCAGCTGGTGGGATGCTGGGGTTGGGAGGTGGACAGGGCAGTGAGCACGAGCACCAGTGACCTGCTTGCCAATCTTGCTGCCCAGCTCACCCGCAAGAACTACATGGTGAAGAACCTGAAGCGGTTCCGGAAACAACTGGAGCGTGAGGCAGGAAAGCTGGAGGCAGCCAAGTGCGACTTCTTCCCCAAAACGTTTGAGATGCCCTGCGAGTATCACCTGTTTGTGGAGGAGTTTCGCAAAAACCCAGGCATCACCTGGATCATGAAGCCTGTGAGTGCCAGTGCTGAGGCCCGGGGGTCGGGGCATCCTAGGCACTAGAGCAGGGCTCCTTCACTGGCACATGTCTGGACAGGACTCTGCCTAGGAATTCAGCCTTAGATGCACCATCTGATTTTCCCTAAAGGGCTGACTACATCTCCTTCTCTCTGCAGTGTGTGGACTCAGCACCTGTGACTGCTGGTCCACAGTATATGCTCAGTAAATGTATAGTAGATGCTCAACAGATGTTCACTAGATAAACAAGTGAGCCTTAGGACCCCAAGGCAGGGAACCCAGAGAAATCGCTTACTGATTTGAATGAAAACAATGGCCAGGCCGTGAGAAGGGCTTTGCTTGCATTGTCCAGGTTCTCATGATGGCCTTTGGGAAGAGGTATTATCTGCCCTGTTTTAAAGATGAGGAGCCTGAGACCTATTTATTCAGGCATCCCACACATGCTCTTTGAGCACCTGCTATGTGCCAGGCACAGAACTGGATGGTGGGGAGATAGCTGTCAAGTAGAGGACACATGTGTGGTTACAGCTCTGGCAAGTGTTGATCAGGAGAATGGTGCCAGCAGAGGAAACAGCAGGAGGACTTCCTCCAGTCCTTCAGCAGGCTTCTCTGAAGAAGTGACAGACTGGGCTGTGAGGCCAAACCCTTTGGTTCAAATATTAGCTGTGCCACCTGCTAGCTGTGTGACCTCAGGCAGATTACTTAACTTCTCCGTGTCCCGGTTTCCCCATCTGGAAAGTGAGAATCACTATAGCACCTATCGATTGCATAATGTTGTTGTGTCACTAAATGGGTTAACAAAAGTACAGCACATTTTAGGTCCTCACTGAATGATAGTTGTTGTCGTTGTAAGAATTAGTATTCAAAAACGAGACAAATTTAAAAGAAAAAGAATTGAGCTTTGATCTGAAGGATACAGAGGAGTCAACCTGGAGAAGGGCGGAGGTCAGAGCAGTCCGAGAGGAGGGAACCGCAAGCACAAAGGCCTTGCATCTGGAGGGAGTCCTTGGGGGGATCAAGAAAAAAGAGGAGGGCAAGGGTGCCAGAGCTCCTGTCAGCCCCTCAGCCCTTCCTGGTGCCATGGCTGGACTCTCAAAACAATGCCACCATAGCCTTGAATGGCATTATCAGAGCCCCCCCAATATTTTCTGGATTTGGGAACATGCTGGGCCCCAGGAAGGGAGCTGGGGGTGGGGTAGGGAGGGGGCAGTCCTTCTTGTGGCTGAGGACAGGCTAGTGTTGGCTGATACAGATTTAGCTAATATCACAGGTACACGGCACTAGTGGTAAAGAACCTGCCTGCCAGTGCAGAAGACACAGGTTCAGTCTCTGGGTTGGGAAGATCCCCTGGATGAGGGCATGGCAACTCACTCCAGTACTCTTGCCTGGAGAATCCCATGGACAGAGGAGCCTGGAGGGCTACAGTCCATGGGGTCACAAAGAGCCGGACACGACTGAAGCGACACAGGCACACACACGTGAATGGAGGGGGAAACTGACAAAAAACAATGGATGCTCCCAAAGGGGACTGAGCCAGGATTTACTCAGGCCTCTTGATGTGTGGCTGGAAGGCTCATCCCCCTCCCTGGGAGAAGGGAAGGCCAGCGAGAAAGGCTTGGAAGGGTGTTAGGCAGAGGAACACTGCAACCCACTGGGGCGGATCCCAGTTCCCAATATTATCTTCTCAGACACATGGTAATTTGTGCTAATTGGGAACAAGCAACTGCACATTAAGTTGATTCCTTTCCCAGCCCCCGGCCTTTGTTAGCAGCAGACACAACGACAGCTGTAATTAAGAGGAGGAATCTTGGCTTCATGTTTGTGTGTGCGTGCGTGTGTGTGCGTGTGTGTGTGTGTGTGTGTGTGTGTGTGTGTGTGTCTCCTCTCTCCTGAATCGCTGAGGCTCCCTGTCTAGGGTGTGGGGCGTGGAGAGTGGATGCTTCTAGTCAGAAGCCTGGGTTCTAATTCTGAGCCATCACTTGTGAGCTGTGTGACCCTGAGCCGGTGACTCAACACGCCTCAGTCCATTTCCTCATCTGTAAAATGGCCTTAATGGACACACCTGCCTTACATGGTTATGAGATAATTCACTGAAGTTACATGGGTTGTATACATGAATTGTATAAGCTGTATAAAGTGCTTCGCACTCAGGTGCCCAATAATTGACCATTTTTATTGTTATTTCACAGAGTCCAGGCAACACCATTTCTTCCCCCTGCCCCTGGGGAGCACTGGGTCCATGCTTCCCAAATTTGGATGTGCTCACAAATCCTTGGGGATCTGGTTAAAGTGCAGAGCCCCTCTCAGCAGGTCTGGATGAGAGTTCAGAATCTGCATTGTTAACCACTCATGGTGATGCCACTGGGGCTGGTTCACAGACAACACTTTGAGTAATGAGACTGTAGAGAAGTAATTCTCACACGTGAGGATCCTCTGGAGAGTTGATTCAAGCACCCACTCTACTGGATTCAGTTAGGCCTGGTGTGGGGTCTGAGAATCTGCATTCCTAACAAATTCCCAAATGGGGCAGTTAGGACTCGCCAAGGAAATAGAACCATTAGGGTGTGTGTGTGTGTGTGTAAGGAATTAGTTCATGCAATATTGTGGGGGCTGGTAAATCTAAACTGTGGTGACAGAAAGCTCAGGCAGGATTTCTGTTACAGTCTTGCAGCAAAATTGTTCTTTTTCCAGAACCCTCGGGTTTTGCTCTTAAGTTCTCATCTGAATGAGTGAAGCTCACCCACATCATCCAGAATGATATTCTGTACTTAAAGTCTACTGATTGTAGATATATTAATCACATCTAAAAAATGTCTTCTTAGCAGCATCTAGACAAATGTTTGACCGAACACTGGGCAGCATTGCCCAGCCAAGTTGACACATGAAATTAACCATCACACTGAGTTACAAGGGTGCTACTGGTCTGGGTGCCACACTCTGAGAACCAGTGGGCCAGATCATTAGTTCTGGGATCCTGTTGTTTGGATCCTTTTGGTATTGAGAAATGTTAAAAAATAGGACTTTGCCCTAAATTTGGAAATTAGAGGGAGAAAGCCCCTTGAATCCCTCTGTTCTCACAAGGCCTGCCTTTGTGACCCAGCCAGTTGTCATCCACTCATATACCAGGTTTTTCACATCGTTGCTGTAGGCAGGCCAGGTGGGGCGGTGACCAGCCTGCCTTTCCCTCCAATGTCTCCTGTGCACGGTTCCCTGGGGCCTGCGAGCCTTCATCTTCCTTTTCAGTGGGGGCAGTGCAGGCTTGGAAGGAGAAGGTTGAACTGAGTCAAAAGGGAGCAGACAGTGTCATCCCCCTCATGTCACCCTACTACATCCACCTGCCAATGCAGGAGACACAGGAGATGTGGGTTCGATCCCTGGGTTGGGAAGATCCCCTGGAGGAGGGCATGGCAACCCACTCCAGTATTCTTACCTGGAGAATCCCATGGACGGAGGAGGCTGGTGGGCTACAGTCCATGAGGTTGCAAAGAACTGGACACGACTTAGTGCACACTTACAGAGATCTGTCTTCCCATCCCATCAGTCTAGTGTATAAATCACCTCAATCCAAACTTTTTTCCACCCAGGCGCTCTCTCTCTCCCACCAGCCCAGGCCCTCTGCATTAACAAGGAAATGAACAGGACCCAGCTCATGGGGACCATGCTTGCTCCTCCAGCCTCCCTTGTGTGGCTGGGAGGGCAGATGCTAGCACTCAGGGCCCTGTCTGTCAGTCTCTCGGTGTGTCCGCAGAGAGACTTAGTGGTCTGACACTTTACTAAGGGCTGTGAGCATCTGGGGCGACCACTGGGCTGTTCTGGACTTTGGGGGCCTCTGTCCAAACTACAGGATAGTAAAAATCGAGTTTTAACATTTTCTTATGTGGGTTTACCCCAACTAGCGCTTCTCACACTTTTTCACTGAACTCTCCCAAGAGTTGGGATGTTTGGGAGGGCAAGTAACAGAAAGCCCCAACTCACAGCAGCTCAGACAAGGAGGCACGGGTTCTGAACTGTTCTCACGCCTCGTGTCTCTTTAGCATCTGGTGAAATGTGCGGACCCCATCACAGAGCAGGGTTTTTAGAAGCCTGGCATAGAGTGTGTCTGACTGTAAAAGAAAGCAACTATGCTGTAAACAGTTACCAACTGTGTTAGTCTGGGTCCTCTGAGAAATAGACGCCAAGACAAGATTCAACAGGCCAGAGTGTGGCCCGTGGGACAAGGGGGAGGGAGCCAGGAGAGGCTAGGCGTGCTGATACCCCACCACGTCTGACACGTCGAGGGAGAGAGTGAAGGAAGGGTGGCCTGAGGGGAGCTCAGCGAGGCCTCAAGCCCAATTTGTTGTCAGAAGTCCCCTGTGTCCCGGGAGCGGGCCAGCCTTCGTGTCCCTGCATCCTCATCGCTGGCCTGGCCAGCAGGGCTGGGCTTCACCGCAGCACAGCAGTCAGAGTCCTGTGGGCACTTCTCACCGGGCAGCCACAAACTATTAACACATTCCTTATGCCGCAGGAGTATATGTGCTGTCCATTAACAATTAAAGAGAGTCTAGCAGCAGGCCCGATCATTACCATAATTTCGAGGTTGTAACGAGTATAAACAGTATTTGGAGACAGTTGTAATGCAATATGAAAATAACTGTGATTTCTTTTGAGACCCAAGTCACAGGCCTGGCTAACACTGTTAGGATTTCATGCCTGCATTTATAATGGAAGGAAACATGAAAATCTAGTCATGGGTTAATGAAAATAAAAATGAAAAATTTTCCTCATTCAAATTTACAGACCCCAGGGAATTTCCTTTGATGATGGAAGGTCGAATCCAGGGGTGGTTCGTTAGGCTGTTCTACATTATCATCTACTCCCAGTTCAGTGGGCTGACTGCTCCTCTCAGTCACAACAAGGCTGCTGCAGCCCTAACCCACCCCCTCACATCGCCACCTGCCACGGGAATAAGGGAATACCCTGGTTTTGTGGCCTTTAGAGGAAGACACAAATTCCCAGAAGTCACCACGGCAGACTTCCTTCCCCTGGCATCTTGCCAGCTCACACCTGAACCAATCATGTGGCAGAGGCATGGAACTACTCTGAGAGCTCAGACCTCCCCAGAGGGCAGGGCCACAGGGAAGAGGAGACCCAAATGGGGTTCCATTGGCAAGGAAAGAGAATGGTTGCTGGGGAGACCACCAACCACATCTGCAACACCCACTGAATATGACCCTGATGAATGGCCCCCAGGGGCATAGCAGGGGGAGGGAGGGGGTGAAGGGCTGTGAGTGGCTGCAGATCAGATCAGATCAGATCAGTCCCTCAGTCGTGTCCGACTCTTTGTGACCCCATGAATTGCAGCACACCAGGCCTCCCTGTCCATCACCAACTCCCTGAGTTCACTCAGACTCACGTCCATCAAGTCAGTGATGCCATCCAGCTATCTCATCCTCTGTTGTCCCCTTCTCCTCTTGCCCCAATCCCTCCCAGCATCAGAGTCTTTTCCAATGAGTCAACTCTTCGCATGAGGTGGCCAAAGTACTGGAGTTTCAGCTTTAGCATCATTCCTGCCAAAGAAATCCCAGGGCTGATGGTCCTTCAGAATGGACTGGTTGGATCTCCTTGCAGTCCAAGGGACTCTCCAGAGTCTTCTCCAACACCACAGTTCAAAAGCATCAATTCTTCAGCACTCAGCCTTCTTCACAGTCCAACTCTCACACCCATACATGACCACAGGAAAAACCATAGCCTTGACTAGCTGGACCTTTGTTGGCAAAGTAATGTCTCTGCTTTTGAATATGCTATCTAGGTTGGTCATAACTTTCCTTCCAAGGAGTAAGCATCTTTTAATTTCATGGCTGCAGTCACCATCTGCAGTGATTTTGGAGCCCAGAAAAATAAAGTCTGACACTGTTTCCACTGTTTCCCCATCTATTTCCCATGAAGTGATGGGACCGGATGCCATGATCTTCGTTTTCTGAATGTTGAGCTTTAAGCCAACTTTTTCACTCTCCACTTTCACCTTCATCAAGAGGCTTTTTAGTTCCTCTTCACTTTCTGCCATAAGGGTGGTGTCATCTGCATATCTGAGGTTATTGATATTTCTCCAGGCAATCTTGATTCCAGCTTGTGCTTCATCCACCCCAGCGTTTCTCATGATGTACTCTGCATATAAGTTAAATAAGCAGGGTGACAATATACAGCCTTGATGTACTCCTTTTCCTATTTGGAACCAGTCTGTTGTTCCATGTCCAGTTCTAACTGTTGCTTCCTGACCTGCATACAGATTTCTCAAGAGGCAGATCAGGCAGTCTGGTATTCCCATCTCTTGAAGAATTTCCCACAGTTTATTGTGATCCACACAGTCAAAGGCTTTGGCATAGTCAATAAAGCAGAAACAGATGTTTTTCTGGAACTCTCTTGCTTTTTCCATGATCCAGTGGATGTTGGCAATTTGATCTCTGGTTCCTCTGCCTTTTCTAAAACCAGCTTGAACATCAGGAAGTTCATGGTTCATATATTGCTGAAGCCTGACTTGGAGAATTTTGAGCATTACTTTACTAGCATGTGAGATGAGTGCAACTGTGCGATAGTTTGAGCATTCTTTGGCATTGCCTTTCTTTGGGATTGGAATGAAAACTGACCTTTTCCAGTCTGTGAGTGGCTGCAGGTGATACAAAATCAAACGGGTTCATTTTAATAATCCACTTGTATTGTTTTCCAATCAATAACATGAAAGTGAAAGAGAAAGTCATTCAGTCATGTCCAACTCTTTGTGACCCCCATGGACTGTAGAGTTCACGGAATTCTCCAGGCCAGAATACTGGAGTGGGCAGCCTTTCCCTTCTCCAGGGGATCTTCCCAACCTAGGGATTGAACCCAGGTCTCCCACATTGCAGGTGGATTTATTACCAACTGAGCCACAAGGGAAGCCCAATCAATAACATATCTTTAAAAATACTATAAAAATATCTTCTTCCCGATTCATCAGGTAAGACTGATGCTCCCAGAAGTGACACCATGTTTATCACCTAATTCTGCATACTCCCTCACATTTTGCAGGAGCTGAGTGAGCGCTAGGCTTGTGAAACAGATTTAACAAGCCTGGATTTGTCATCTACAAGCTAGGTAACTTTGAGCAGAGGGCTTGGCCTCTCTGTCCCTTGGTTTCCTTGGCTGCAAAATGGGGATATTAATGCCTACATACAAGTTTTTTGAAACGCTTTAATGAGGACATGAGTGTGAAACCTGTGTGCCTGGTTCATCGCTGAGAAATATTAGCTGCTAACATTATCATTGCTAGGAACTGTTCGCCTAAATTTCGGTTTCTGTTGCTTCATTCCAAAACTCAGAGGCTTGAAACAACAGTCATCTCTGATGTAGCTCACAAGTCTCCAAGCTGGGCTTGTGGCTGCTCCAGCATTTTTCAAGGCAGCTTTACCGAGGGCTGGAGAATTTACTGCCAAGCTGGCTCACTAGCTCAGCTGGCAAGTTGGTACTGGCTGCTGGCCGGGAGCTCAGCCAGGGTTGAGGGCTGGAAGACTCAGTTGCCCTTCACATGGGCCTCTCCATGTGCCCTGAGCTTCCTCACAGCATGGTGGCTGGGTTCCCAGGGTGACCATCCTCCAAGAGAAAGCGTGTGGAAGCTGTTCTGCGTTTTATGACCCAGTATTGGAACTCACACAGGATCGCTTCTGCTGTACACAAAAATAGCTGAGACAGTCGTATAGGCTCACACAGATTCAAGGAGAAGGGACAGCTATTTCTGCTCTTGATGGAAGGTGGAGGGTAATAAGGTTGTGGAAGACATATGGGACTGGGAATATCATGATTGCTTTTGGAGATGACAGTCCGGCAGGCTAGATATTAGATGATTTCCCGTCTCAACCACCCTGATAAATCACCATGCAGGAAGTTTATTCTCCACTCTTTAGGATTCTTCCCTTAGGAGGATATCTTCTAGAATAGGCATGTCAGTGACAGCTCTGTCCATCTCACACTGTATAAAGAGCTTCTCTTTAACCAGCTGGGCCATGCTCCAAGAAGATGAGAGCGAAATGAGAATTTGCACAGGCTGGGTGCATTTATGCTGGAGAAAAACGACTCTGGGTCACCTGCTCAATGGCTGCAAATAATTTAAAAGGGCTGTTCTGGGGTCTAGAAGTCATATTTGTTCTAGGAGGCCCTTGAGGCCAGTATCAGGCAGATAGATTTTAGCCCAACACAGATTAAGCTGTGAAAGTCCACGAGGTCTGGGTTATGGCTATAGCATAAAGCCAAGCACACCTATTACGTGCCTGTTGGATGACTGCCTAATACAGCTATCCTGCCATGGAATGGGCTATCTAGGGGCGGGGGAGGGTAGTGAGCTCCCTGGCTTTGTGACTGTGCAAGGTCAGGCAGGTGACCTGTAGAGGGATGTCGCCGAGGGGGCAATGTCTTTGGTGCCTCCTGCTCTGCATGATGTTAAAGATACTCCCAACCCTGAGACTCTGAAGGTTTGAATTATCTATGCTGGAATTCAGTAAAGGCAGACTGACTTCAGTATTAGCTGAAGCAAAATCTAATTAGGAAGGCAAATTGATTTCCAAAAAAAGAATTGGATGATATGTTCCCAGGACTGTTAGAAATGGCTTTTTAATTGTCTGCTCCTTTGTATTATTCATGCAATTGTGTGCCTTTGTGAACCAAGTCTCTCACTTTCTTCCCTACTTCCCTCCCTCCCACCCGCCAGGCTTAACACCTTCTCTGTCCCAACCCCTTCAAGGCTGCACTGGGCCAATCCTTGGGGACAGCTGCGAGGCCCACAAAGGAGTTGGAGACAGAGAAATGCTGGGGACGGGCCCCAGGTCCAGGGGCCCACAGGGAACCACATGGAGCTAAGAGCCAATCTTTCTGCCCTCACCCCCACCTCAGGTAGCCCGGTCACAGGGGAAGGGCATCTTCCTCTTCCGGAGGCTGAAGGACATCATGGACTGGAAGAAGGTAAGCTTACCTCTCCCCCTTCCTCCCCACATCCTCCTTTGCCCCCTTGCAAGGATCAGGGGCCCCGCCTCCTCACCCTCAATGCTCAGAGGGCTGGCAAAGGAGCTCTGCCCACAGGCCTGCCCATGGGTGCAGGGTCTCTGGAGCCAAATTGCCTGGGTTCAAATCCTGACCTTACCACTTCTTAGCTGTGTGAGCTTGAGCCAGTTATTTCACTTCTTGGTGCCCCCAGTAAATCAGGATAGTAAAGTACCCGTTGAAGATAGGATGAGTTAGTGTGTCTAAGAGAACAGTACGCTCTTTTCCTGGGCCTCTGACTCATCTGGCTGGGGGAGTTTGGCTAATTGTTCCTCCGGCTCCTGGACTAAGCCTGAAGCAGCCCTCTCCCTGCCCCCCAACCCAAGCCTGTCTTGGTGCAGGGATCTGTCTAATAGAAATGCTGGCCCCAGCCCCGTCTCCACCGTTCAGCAGCTCTGTGGTCTTGGGGAAAGTGCTGAAGCCCTCTGAACCTGAAAGATGGTAATGGTGCAGGCTGGGTGACAGGAGCAGGGTGTCACAACCCGCGCCTACTGCCCAGCAGGCTCGCAGCAGGGGCACAATAAATGAATTGCCCCTCCTCACTGTGTGTCCCTGTTCCTCCCATGAAACTGTCAGGGCACCGCTGGGAAGAAGCTCACCAGCCTGGAGGCCCAGCCGGCCCGAAACACTGTCAACCCCTCTGGAAGCCATGTGAGTATAGGTGTGGGTGGCCCTGGACCCCAGAAAGAGAAGAACTGGCAGTTTAGATGGAGAAGCAAATCTTCAGGGTGGGGGTGATGGTAGGTGTAGATAATTCTGCCCTTGGGCCCAGATGACCTCACCAAGCATGTGACATTTGCCCTGGGGCCTCACAAGGTTACCTGAAGGGGACAATGGGTGGAAAAGGGCTTTGCAGATGGTGAGGTGAAAAGGCCTGATTGGGCTGGCTGCAAAGAATCCGCAGGAAGAGAAGGGAGAGGAATGTCCTTGGAGGCCCGGGTGGTACTCCAGCAGCACCATCAATGGGACTTTCTCCAGTGGGGGGAATGGCACACGCTCGTGCTCTCTCATGTCCTGACCACTAGTGACATGTTAATATCCAGACAATGGAAATGAGGCTAGGGCAGCTTGAAAGGCTGGACTTTTATTTCCTCTTTGACTATGATAAAATATACATAAAAAATTTCAGTTTAACCTTATTTAAGTGTGCAATTCAATGGCATTAAGTACATTCATAGTTTTGTGCAAACTGTGTTCCATTTCTGGAACTTTTTCATCTTCCCCAGCTGAAACTTGTACCCATTAAACACTAACTCCTGCCCCGCTGCCCCCAACCCCTGACAGCCGCCTTCCTACCTTCTGTCTCTGAGAATTTCACTACTCTCACCTCGTGAAAGTGGAATCAGACAAGATTTGTCCGTTTAGGTCTGGCTTATTTCACTTAGCATGATGCCTCCAAGTTTCATCCTTACTGTCACATGTAATATCATTTCCTTTTAATCAATTTAAATATAAATGTACACAGCCACATGTGACTGGTAGCTGCCTTATTGGACAACACAGATTTGGATGTTAAATGCCCAGGCTCTGGGCCCAGCCTGTGTGAGACCACTTCCCAGCTGTACCACCCATCAGCTGTGTGACCTTGGGCAAGTCACTCCCCCTCTCTGTGCTTCAGTTTCTCATCTGTAAAATGGTGATAACATTAGTCCTTTCCTGACAGGGTTGATTTAAGGATCAGATCATATACCCAAAGTAGAGTGCCTAACACAGTGCCTCTTACACAGGAAATGCTCCCCCCAAAAAATGTTAATAACAATTATTGTTACAACTAGGACACAAGAAGTTCTGATGACCAGAAAGATGAAATTCCCGTGGAGAACTATGTAGCTCAGCGTTACATCGAAAATCCCTACTTGATAGGAGGTGAGATGGCCGTCTCTGCTCCCTGCCCTTCTACAGGATGGTCAGTCGGTTAGTCAGTCAACAAGCCTGGATCAGCAGCCAGTCATGGGCTCAGCCTGCCGCCAGGCATGATGGAATGCAAAGATGGAGCCCTATCTTTCAGGGTCTTGACCAAGAGGGGCCAGTGCTCTGAAGGGGCCCCATGGAATAGCATTAATATCACTTGCCCCCTCTCACTTCCTCAGGCATTGTCCTTCCTTGGAGACTTCCGTGGGTCTCTCCTCCGCCCCTCCCTCCCCCAGTGACCCCCATCCTCTTCATGACTTTAATCACCACCCAGATCCCGTGACTCCCAGATTTCTGTCTCCGGCTAAGACCTTGCTCCACACCACAGACCCTGATGTCCTACAGTCTATGACATCTCCTTGCGAGCATCTCTCTGCAGCTCGAACCCAACAAGACTAAAATCCAGCCTTGTCCTCCCCTTACCATCTGGCTCACCCCTCAGCCTCCCTACCTAGGGGCAGAACTGTCCTCCCCTCACCAAGCCAGAAGGTGGAGACTATTCTGGAAACGTCCCTCTCTTCTCCTCCCACATATGGTTCTTCATCAAGCCTCCACACAGCTCTTGAAGCTGGCTGGCCACCTCCACACCCGGTTCTGGCCACTGACCTCTCCTTCCTCGCTGATGCCCATGGCTCTGGTCCCCTTTGCTCTATTCCACACACAGTCACCAGGGGGGTCAGACATCCCTCAGTGGCTTCCCATGGTTGCTGGAACAAGACCCCAAAACTGCACACAACCTGGCCCCTGCTGACCTCACTAACCTTGTATCCTTGCACTCTGCCCTTGGACAAAGCCCCCTTTGTCCCCTCTGAAACTCTGTTCAGGCAGTGCCTCCCACCTGAAGGCCTCACCCACTCTGGGCTAGGCAGGCACGTGGCACCTCCTGTGGTTTTACTGGGATTCACATTGGCCTGTCCACTGCCATCTCCCCCAAACCTAGCTCGGCACTGGACACACCATCGGTATTTGTTATGCCAATTCATTCTCCCCTTGCTTGACAGGCCGCAAGTTTGACCTGCGTGTCTACGTGCTGGTGATGTCGGTGAGTTGACCAAGACAAGTGCTCTCTCCTAGGGGCAGGGGTGGGGCAGCTGGCCCAGGGGACAGGACCGCCATTCTGGGGGCACCCATGTGAGCTGTCTGGTTTTACCTGCCTGGGAGACCCCAGGGGGTGGTCAACGGATCCAAGCTTCGCCATCTCAGAGGCCGTAGTATCTGGATCATCTCTGCCTTTCTTCTCTGTTCAGTCATCTGTGGTAACCACAGCCAACATTTATTGAGCACCTACTAAGTACCAGGCCCAGTATTTAGCAGATTTTCTTTCTTTCAGTCCTTCTAATTAACCAGGAAGGTAGGTTCTTTTGTTTGCTTCATTTTACAGATAAGGAGATAGATCAGACAGGTTGAGCAACTTGCTCGAGGTCACACAGCTGTGAATGGCAGAGCAGGGATTCGGATCCTGACAATGGACTCTCTTAACCAAACAGCTGCTGTACTCCCTCCACCCATGCATTCAACACTTAAACCTTCATGGTACAATATGCTGGGCACAGGATATCGGAGTGTCTAAGACAGGCTCGGCCCTGCCCTCCTGGAGCTCACCGTCTGGCGGGTGTCACTTGTGGTGGTGGAGCAGAGGAAAGGCCCATTAATTTTGTTCCCTTCTGCATCTCTCCATACCCACTCCTACCCGCTGGAAGGAGGGGGTCGAATCAGAGAAGGCTGATATTTGGGCAGATTCTTGCAGGATGATGTGGGAAAGAAGGCAGAGCATTTCAGATGGAGGAAACAGCAGGTGCAAAAGCCAGGAGGTGTGAAAGTGCTGGAATTGATCCTCCTTCCCTTTTCTCTCTCTCCATTCCCACCTCCCCCATAGTACATCCCGCTGCGGGCCTGGCTGTACCGGGATGGCTTCGCTCGATTCTCCAACACCCGCTTCACGCTGAACAGCATTGATGACCAGTGTATCCTAGGATTCCCCCACCCGCCCCCAGCATCTTCCAAGCACCCGCCCCCAGCATCTTCCAAGCACCCTGCCCTTCCCGTCCTCTGGCTGGTCCTGAGATAACTCATTCATTCCATAGATGTCAAACTCCCATCAGGGCATAGGAAATACAGCAGTGGAAAAAACAGCCCTGGTCCCTTCCCTCAGGGAACTTACAGTCTTGAGGGGGTGGGAGATCCCCCAGTGACCTGAGGGAAACAGTCCTGCTATGCTCATAGCAACTCACCCCAAGCATCCTTGCTTGATCATCATTTCACATTGATTTGATTCATAGGATTGGACTTGTTGAGCTCCTTTGGAAAATGTTCACATCCCTTTATATGCCTAGTCACTGACTCATTCATTCACTCGAATACAGTGCCTTTTCCATCAAATTGGCAGATACGAAAATTTTGATAACACGCTGTATTGACAAGGCTAGGGGAGTATATACATTGCTGGTGAAGTGTCAACCGTACAACTGCTTAGGCGGCAATCTGGCAAATTTCTATCAAAAAACAAATGCACAGACCCAGCAATTCCTTTCTGGGAATTTATCCTCCAGGTACATTCACAATATAGGATAGGAAAAGAGAGATTTAAACATTATCCACTGCATAGCCTTGTTGTGAGAGCAAAAAATAATAATAGGAAATAACCGAATGAATGGCTCATTTATACAACAGAATACTATCCAGCTGGTAAAAAGGAACCAGGGGAGGTGCCTTATGTATTGATGAAATAATCTCCAAGATGTATTGTTCATTGGAAAAAAACTAAGTGTAGAACTCTGTGGAAAGGATGCTCGCATTCATGTTAAAACGTATATCTCTGTATATACATTTATCTGTGCATAGACATCTCTGGAAGGATAGACAAGAAACTAGAAACAGAATTTGACTTGGAGGAGAAATGAATGGGAGGGGACAGGGTTGGGGTTAGGGGAAGGAGACATTCCTTATATACATTTTATACTTTTGACTTTTGAACTATGTGAGTGTATTATCTGGTCAAAATAAAAAGAGCAAACATTGTTTTTAAGACTTTTAGACATGAGCATCAGAGGAAAAGGGGTAAATGATCTAGAAATAAATATTTAGGAGATAAACCAGCAGGACTAGATTACCTTCATATGGGAGAGGTGGAAGTAGCAAGTGATGCTGCCAAGCTTCTGGCTTGGGCAATCCAGCTAATGCTTTTAGCCAATTCACATCGCTCTGTCTTAATCTCATCATTCAATTAAGTGACTGTCCAAGGTAATACATTTGCATTCCCTGAATGTCGGAAGGGCTTAGGCCTTCCTGAGTATTTTCTACAATTTGTTTCCTTCTGTTTAGCCAACTTCAGCATTTCCAGTATGTCTTATTTTGTGATTCTAACAAGAATTTGTCATAGGCAACTCATTGAATTTATTTTAGTTTCATTTTTTGCCACCTCATTTCTTATTAAGGTTAGATGAGGGACTTCCCTGGGTAGTCCAGTGGTCAAGACTCCATGCTTCCACTGTGGAGGGCGCGGGTTTGATTCCAGGGAACTAGGATTGCACATGCCATGTGGCCAAGGAAAAAACCTAAAAATAAATAAAGTTAAACGATACATGTAAAGCATTTAGACAGTGCCTAACCCAGAGTGACTACTCAGTACACATTATTGGTCCTCCTGCCCTCATTTTAAACTGTTTGTTTGTCTCTAGGCACCATAGAGCCTTATTAAATTGAGGACTCTTCACGGCTAGTTTCTGTTTAACAAGGCTTTGCTGTTTTCACTGTGAGTGAATATACATAATTTTAATCCCTTTGTTTAATTGCTTTTAATTTTTAAATACTGAAATATTTAAATTATATAGAAAACTGCAGGAAAGGCTGTAACAGAAATCTATGCATCTACCATCCAGATTTAGCAGTTATTAATATTTTGCCTTATTTGCTTCAGATATTACACACCAGCTTTTAAAATAATAAAGCAACTTTGGATTGCAAAATAATAATATTAATATATAAAATTATTTAGCTGACTTTAAATAAATATACATTTATTCAAATACATAAATCAGATACACATACTCAAAATGAAAAAATATTCACCTCAACACTAATAGTAAACAAGCAGAAACAGCTTAATCCACCATAGAGGGATGGTGAAATGAATGATAAAGCATTTCTGTGATCCTGTGTAGCTGTTGAATACAGTGAGGTGATTGAAATGTTATGGAAAGGTAACTACAGGAATTCCCTAGTGGTCCAGTGTTTAAGACTTAGTGCTTTCACTGCTGATGACCAGAGTTTGATCCCTGGTAGGGGAACTAATATCCCACAAGCATCCCACAAGCCATGCAGTGCGGCCAGGGGAAAAAAAAGGTGTCTGTGGTAGAACATGAGGTGGAAACCACATGTGCGTGTAGAACTGGGCTGTGTTTACAATCCCATTTTTTGCTTTTACATTTCTGTTTAGAAGAAAATATGAAAGGAGGTTCATGAATCTATTAACTTTAAAAAAATTAGAAGATTAAAATCAGGTCTGCTGCTGCTGCTGCTGCTGCTGCTGCTAAGTCACTTCGGTCGTGTCCGACTCTGTGTGACCCCATAGACGGCAGCCCACCAGGCTCCCCCGTCCCTGGGATTCAGGTCAAGAAACATTTATTTTTAACTGTAACATTTCTCTATATTATGAACTATTCTTGCAACCGATAAGCATTACTTTAATAATAAAGATAATAACACATTTAAAGGATATAGCCTTCATAATAAAAGTATAGCTCTTTGAAGACAAATCGGAAAATCCAGGAGAAATATACAAAAAGGAGGAGTGAGGAAGAGAAACCTTTTCTAGTCACACTAGAAATACCTTTTTGATGTATTTCCTCTGAAATTTTTGTTGTTGCCTACCCTTTTATATATGAGTGATCCTGTTAGGGGAAGCACTCTGACTGAAACCGCCCGCCCTGGCTAGGCACTATAGTAACCATGTGCATTTTATGACAGGAGGTCCTGGTAAGGAACACGGAACTTATAAGCCAACCCCCCCAACCGGAAGAGTTCAGGAAAGGTCCAAAGGAGACCCCACATGTCCAACCACCTCCCTGAATCCTCACTGGCATCCCTCTTAGCTGAACGAGGTGTTCACCACCAGGAAGGACTCTGAGTCAGAATGATTGGCTAAAGACAACCCATCACCAGAAAACCCGAGACTGGGAGCCACGTAACAGAGCAGTTCTCCTGGGTTCCCTTACCCTACTGCTCTCTGCCCCGGTGCCCTTTCCCAATAAAATCTCTTGCCTTGTCAGCACGTGTCTCCTTGGACAATTCATTTCCGAGTGTTAGACAAGAGCTCAGTTTCGGGCCCTGGAAGGGGTCCTCCTTCCTGCAACAATCCCACTAGATAAGTATAACCTTTTTTTCATTGAACATTAAGTATTTGCCTTATAGACATTTTTTATTAGTTACAAAGTATTCCGCTGAGTAGACTCACTGGTTTACTAATCCTATTGTACTTGCTGCAGACATTTGGGAAGTAGTCAGTTTTTTCCCAGAGAAGGCAATGGCAACCCACTCCAGTACTCTTGCCTGGAAAATCCCATGGACAGAGGAGCCTGGTAGGCTGCAGTCCATGGGGTCACTAAGTTGGACACAACTGAGTGACTTCACTTTCACTTTTCACTTTCATGCATTGGAGAAGGAAATGGCAACCCACTCTAGTGTTCTTGCCTGGAGAGTCCCAGGGACGGGGGAGCCTGGTGGGCTGCCATCCATGGGGTCGCACAGAGTCGGACACGACTGAAGCGACTTAGCAGCAGCAGCAGCAGCAGCAGCAGCAGCAGTTTTTTCCTATAATGACAGACAATGCTGTAAAAAAACATTTTTTTCATAAATCTTTTACTATATTAAAATTTTTTCCTTTATATGGCCTCACAGAGGTGTAACTATTGGGTCAAGGGAATCAGCCAGATTGTTTTCCAGATTTCCCCATATTTTTACCCTCCCATTGACAGGGCCCATTTAGCCCCAGCTCCCCAGCACTGGGGACAATAAAACTGATTACAAAACACATTTCCTAAACAATTGTCACATCTAAGTGAAGCGTATATGGGCATACATTATACCATTCTTGTGAGTATTCTGTGGGTTTTGAGTTTTTCCAAATAAAAAGGTTTAAAAAAAAATGTAACTCATTTGCTGGGGAAGCAGATTTTTGCCTTAGAATTTGCATCTCTTCCAATTTGCATTTCCCCCCATTTACATTCCTTTAAAATTGTGTATCGTTTACTACTAGAAACTTTGGGCACTTTCCCAGATGGCCTTTTACCAGTTTTATTTTTGTTTGTTTGTTTTAATATCCTTTATCTATTTATCTATGAGGGTCATAAAATTTTATTGTTAACAATTTATGTGTGATTTTCACACAGAAAAACATTAGCCTGTCATCTTTGTTACAAATCTTTTCTCTAGTCGTGTTTGCTTGTCATTTTTGGCTTTTCAGTCTGATTGATTTCCTTTTCACATAGTTGACTATATTCACTGACTTCCTCTGTGATTTCTATTGTTGTTTCTAAGCTAAGAAAAGATTTTCCCCTTGAAAGATTTCACAGCTACTCACTCAGCTCTGCTTCTTTATGGATTGCTTCAGTTGTTGGCTTGCTCTTCACCATTTAGCTCGTTGGTTCATTAGAACCTGGTTTCAGGTCCATCGCGGAGAGAGGAGGCTGGGAAATCAGCTGACCCACACTCCTCCTGTAGCCTCTGCTCCGAGAAACTAGGAAAGTCCCTGATTTCTCCTTCCTGAGGGTAGCAGCAGTGTGCCGAGAAATGTGAGCGCTTCTTCCAACAAAAGGGAGCAATTTCCTCCCCCCCTTAAAACCAGTAACTCACTTTGCCTGAACATCCTCTTTTTTCATTTTTTAAATAATAACTTATTGTGGTATGTTCACATACCACACAGTTCACCCAGTTAAATCATACAACTCAGTACTTCTTAGCATCTTCACACAAGCATCACCACCAACAGTTTTAGAACAGCTTCAGTTCAGTTCAGCCGCTCAGTCGTGTCCGACTCTTTGCGACCTCATGAACTGCAGTATTCCAGGCCGCCCTGTCCATCACCAACTCCTGGAGTTCACTCAAACTTACATCCATTGAGTCAGTGATGCCATCCATCCATCTCATCCTCTGTAGTCCCCTTTTCCTCCTGCCCCCAATCCCTCCCAGCATCAGTCTTTTCCAATGAGTCAACTCTTCGCATGAGGTGGCCAAAGTACTGGAGTTTCAGCTTTAGCATCATACCTTCCAAAGAACACCCAGGGCTGATCTCCTCTAGAATGGACTGGTTGGATCTCCTTGCAGTCCAAAGGACTCTCAAGAGTCTTCTCCAACACCACAGTTCAAAAGCATCAATTCTTCAGCGCTCAGCTTTCTTCACAGTCCAACTCTCACATCCATACATGACCACAGGAAAAACCATAGCCTTGACTAGATGGACCTTTGTTGTCAAAGTAATGTCTCTGCTTTTGAATATGCTATCTAGGTTGGTCATTACTTTCCTTCCAAGAAGTAAGTGTCTTTTAATTTCATGGCTGCAGTCACCATCTGCAGTGATTTTGGAGCCCCCAAAAATAAAGTCTGACACTGTTTCCATTGTTTCCCCATCTATTTCCCACGAAGTGATGGGACCAGATGCCATGATCTTTGTTTTCTGAATGTTGAGCTTTAAGCCAACCTTTTCACTCTCCTCTTTGAACAGCTTCACCATCCCCCAAATCAGCTTTTCTAGGGCTTCCCTGATAGCTCAGCTGATAAAGAATCTGCCCACAATGAAGGAGACCCTGGTTTGATTCCTGGGTTGGAAAGATCCCCTAGAGAAGGGATAGGCTACCCACTCCAGTATTCTTGGGCTTCCCTTGTGGCTCAGCTGGTAAAGAATCTGCCTGCAGTGTGGGAGGCCTGGGTTCAATCCCTGGGTTGGGACGATCCCCTGGAGAATCGTCTACCCACTCCATTATTCTGTCCTGGAGAATTCCATGGACTGTATAGTCCATGGATCGCAAAGAGTTGGACACGACTGAGTGACTTTCACTCACTCCAAAAAAACCCAGTACTAATTATCTGTCATTTCCCAATTCCCTACAACCCCCCTTCCCAGCCCTATGCAACCACTTTCGTCTCTATGCATTTGTCTTTTCCAGACATTTCATGTAAACAGATTCATAAAATATGTGGCCTTTTGTATCTTACTTTTTTTTTTTTTTTGGCTGTGTTGCATGACTTGTGAGATCTTACTTCCCTGACTAGGGATCGAACCGAGCCCCAGGCAGTGGAAGCATGGAGTCCTAACTGCTGGACCTCAACGGAAGTCCTCTTAACTTCTTGTATTAAAGCCTAATGTTTTCAAGGTTCATCATGTTGTACCATGTATCAGTAGTTTTTTTCGTCTTTTTTGTCTCCACATTTTGGCTATTAATAATACTTCTGTGAACATTTCTGCTCAAGTTTTTGTTTGGACATATGTTTTTATTTCTGTTGGGTATACACTAGGTGTTGAGTTGCTAGTCACATGGTAATTCTGTATTTAACCTTTTGAACAACTATTAGACTATTTTCCAAAGCATTGCACAATTTTACATTCCCACCAACATGGTAGGAGGGTTCCAATTGCTCCACATCCTTGCCAACACTTGTTATTATCTGTCCTTTTAAATTATAACCACCCTAGTGGATGTGAAGCGGTTTTGATGTGCATTTCTTTGATGACTAATAATGTTATTCATGAGCTTCTGGGCCATTTGCAAATCTTTGCAGAAATTTCTACTCAGTTTTGCGCAGTTTCTCATTGGATTGTCCCTGTTATTGTTGAGCTGTAAGTTTCAAGATGTATTTTCAATACTACTCCCTTATCAGATACATGATTTACAAATATTTTCCCCCATTGTGTGGGTTGTCATTTGTCTTTTAAGGACTATTTTTTAAGAGCAGTTTTAGGTTTCACAGCAAAATTGAGAGGAAGGTAGAGATTCCCCATAGACCGCCTGCCCCGACATGTGCACGGCCTCCCCCATTATCAACACCACTCACCAGAGTGCTACATTTGCTACAATTGATGACCCCATGGCCATAGTTTATATTAAAGTTGTACGTTCTGTGAGTTTGGACAAATGTATAATGGTGTGTGTCCATCATTATTGTATCATACAGAGTATTTTTACTGCCCTAAAAATCCTCTGTGCACTTCCTCTTCATTTTCTTTATAGTGTCCTTTGAAACATAAAATTTTCTAATTTTGATAAAGTCCAATTTATCTACTTTTTGTCATCTGTGTTTTTGCTGTCCCATCTAAGAAGCTCTGCCTAACCCAAAGTCACAGTGACTTATTCTTAAATTTTATTCTAAGAGTTTTATAATTTTGGCTCTTATATTTAGGTCTGTGGTCTGTTTGGAGTTAATTTTTGCCTGTGGTATGGTAACTTCATTCTTTCACACACTGATATCCAGGCATCCTCACCCCATTTGTTGGAAAGATGATGGTTGAAGTGAAGTGAAGTGAAGTGAAAGTTTCTCAGTCGTGTCTGAGTCTTTGCAACCCCATGGACTATACAGTCCATGGAATCTTCCACGCCAGAATACTGAAGTGGGTAGCCTTTTCCTTCTCCAGGGGATCATCCCAACCCAGGGATCAAATCCAGGTCTCCCACATTGCAGGCAGATTCTTTACCAGCTGAGCCACAAGGGAAGCCCAAGGATACTGGAGTGGGTAGCCTATTCCTTCTCCAGGGGATCTTCCCAACCCAGGAATAGAACCGGGGTCTTCTGCAATGCAGGACGATTCTTTACCAACTGAGCTACTAGGGAAGCCCAAGATGATGCTTGCCCTCACTTAATTGCCTTGGCTCCCTTTTCGAAAATCAATAGACCAAAAACGTAAGGGTTCTCTTCTTATTTAGTGGTTTGTTATGTGCTTATTCTCTTGAAATTAAGGCAGAAAAACTCTCAGACAAATGTGACCAAAAAGTCTTTGAAGAGTTATAAAGAAGACATTCTAGGAAAATGGTGCTAGAGAGGATACCCACTTCCTCTGGAGAGGCTGCAATCCTGCCGATGTGCCACAGACACGGAGAAACATACGTGTTAGGGGAGTCAGACTTGGATCAGTGACCTAGAGGCTCTTACCTCCCCATCTGTGAACGGTCCAATATTTCCGGCCAGGGTTCTCGGCCACCTCAATCAATAGAAATTGATCAGAGGCAAGAAATACAGGAAGGTTTTATTGGGGTCCCTGCAGCAGCAGAGGGGAACAAGAACAAATAACAGGTTCCCTTGCTAGCTGGGCTCACCGAGGTGTGAAGAGTTGGTTATTTCTATGGGGTGAGGATAGGGGTGTGTCCAGGGTCAAGCTGGAAGTTTGGCTTAGGTGGTTTGCCCACCCCTTTGGTGGTGCTGTGTGCAGTACTCTGCTTTTGCTCCTGACTTCCTGCTTTTGCTGCCTGCCCTTCAGAAGTGGAAATAGGGCTCTTTGGTCTCTTTGTATCTTGTCCAAAATTTTCCCCAGTTGCACACGCACGCAGTTCTTTTTAGTCCCTTATAATTTCTTTGTATTTTTGCTTGAGGCAGAGATGTTTGTCCAGGTGCAAGCACTGCAGCAAAGGGTCCTGGTCCTAGGACTCCGCCTGTTTTACCAAGTCCAGGAGAAAGTTATGTTTGCCTCTTCGTGAGGTTTTGGGTTCCATCCTACTTAGCTATGTCGGGGAGGGTGGGGTATGCCGAGTGGCTGTCTCCCTGAGCCTTTCTGTGAGATGGGAGTGATTTGGGGAAAAGAGATGATGTGTGTGAACATGCTGTATATAAGCTTTGGAATGTTGCTGATGTTACTGGTGGTGATGATACCGGTGATGGTGATGATACCAAAAGGCAGACTTCAAAGGTGGGTTTGGGACTTCAAAGGTGGCCATCTTGACCCCATCCCAATGCTGGGTCATTTCTCCAATATTCCTACAAAATAGCCACCCAGTCTGAGCCTTTCTAGTGACAGAGAGCTCAGAACGTCCTGAGAAGGCTGTTCTGTATTTGGTGTCTCTACTTGTTAGAAAGGGTTCTCTCCTTTAGAGTGGGACAATCCTAACTAATCTAATAATATCAGCCATGCCAGGCACTGTAAGAGGTGCTTCTACACAGCATCTTATCTGATCTTTCAGATAACCCCGGGAGATCAACATACTACTAGGCACTGGCATTTAATAAGGGGGGAAACAGGCTCAGAGAGGTTAAGTGACTTGCTCAGGAGCCCACAGCCAGTAAAGATAGATGCAGGCATGATTTGGACCCAAGTCCATCTGACTCCAAAACCCACTCACCTGAGCTCTGGGCTGTTTGGTAGCCTTTCCTCAGAGATTCCCAAGCAAGGGTCTCTGTTTGGTCCCTGGGGGCTACCCTTCTTATCCACACTGGCCCTTGACCACTGACTTCTGCAGACGTTCACCTCACCAATGTCGCCGTGCAAAAGACGTCTCCCGACTACCACCCAAAGAAGGTGAGGAAGCTGGGCTCCTGCCCTTGGATATGGCCTCTGGGACTGGGCTGGGGTGGTGAGGAGGGAGAGCCCAGGAGAGTTCTCCAGAGAGGTCAGGTCACTGCCTGTTTTCAGGGCCCAGGGTAAGCGTATACATGGAGGCCCACAGATCACATGTTTAAATGTTTAAGAGTTACAAATCAAACCAGTACACCCTTTAACAATATGTGTTGTGTCGTCCTACCTTGACAGATATATTATCTATCGATCTACTTACCTACCTACCTAATAACCTGCCAGAAGACCAGGTTCATATTTAGCATACTCAGACTTCTCAGAGTTAAGAGCCAGAACAGAAGAGTACAGAAAGAGCTGGTCCCCAGCTCTCCAACACCCTGTGGGGGCCTCCTGCAAACATGCACACACCCAAAACAGCAAGCTGTGGGTGACTCCCCTGGGTCTTGGGGTACCCACGTGGTCAGTGCAATCTGTCCTCAAAGGGCAGGCCCAGGGAAGAGGCCGGTGCAGGGCATTTGGGCAGAGACTTCTGGGGTGGCGGATAGCAGGTGGTGCTCTAGAAAAAGAGGCCCAGGCTCTGGGTGGGCCACACCTCCTTGGGAGTGCAGATTCTCCACCCGGTAAGGGTTCTGCTCATCACAGGACTCAGGGCTGGGCTCCCCTTGTCCAAGACTAAGGCCTGTGCTGATGGCAGATGGCCGTCCCGGCTGGCCAGGTCTGGGCTGATTCAAGTTTCCTCTCTCAACCTGGTGGTGGGGCCAAGGGCTGCAAGTGGATGCTGCAGCGCTTCCGGCAGTACCTGGCGTCCAAGCACGGGCCCGAGGCAGTAGAGATGCTTTTCAGCGACATGGACAACATCTTCATCAGAAGCCTGCAGAGCGTGCAGAAGGTGATCATCAGCGACAAGCACTGCTTTGAGCTGTACGGCTATGACATCCTCATAGACCAGGACCTCAAGCCGTAAGTGGATGGGCTGGTGGCCCGGAGAGCGCGGGGGTTGCAGGGGAGGGGGGATGTTTTACACACTCTGCACCCAGACTGCCTGGGTTTAAGCTCAGCTCTGCAACTTCCTAGCTGGGCAGGCTTCCCTTCTCTGAGCCTTGACTTGCCTGGCTGTAAAATGGTCACTGTGCAGAGAGGAATGTTATGAGGAAGAAATGAGCCCCATGCCTGACACTGTGGCCTTTCCCAAGCATCTGCTGAGTCAGCAACCCTCCCCTCCCATCAGGCAAGAAACTTCCCCTCTGTGAATCCTGGTGCTTTGAGGATGCAAAGGGCTGGGCAAGGGAGTATTGTTACCATGTCAATTCCCAAAATTTTGTGCCTTCCTGCAGTTCTCACGAGGAGGTTGAACACACCCGAGCTGTCAGGGAACACACTGCTGGCCCTTGGGTGATACAACAGGGCACAGAAGCCCAGTGGAGTTGTTCAGGCAGCTTGAGGTCATGCAGTAAGTCCAGGGCTGAGCTGGGCCCAGAGTCCATGTTCCTGGACTGAGCAGCTTCCACCAGCACTATGGGTCCTGGACCCAGCCCCCTCCCCAGGGTCACTGTATCGCTCTTGGGGGCCTTTCGGAGCCAGGAGTAGGAGCCCTAGAGCAAGACCTAAGTCAGGCCCAAGTTCAAGAGAAACCAGGGCCAGGCACCAGCAGGTCTCTCTCCTTTGCCCTCTGGGATGCAAGCTGTGCTATAGGCATTAACGTGGTCACCAAAGGGGGGAAATGAGCTTAGGAGAAGGCAGTAGATAGGAAAGGGGGCCCCAGTCTCTCACTGACCTGCTGGGTGAGCCCTCCTCCCTCTGTACCCCAGATTCCTGTCTGTCAACTAACAGAGCTGCAGAAAACCAGAGGTTACAGGCTGGAAGCCCTTGGGCTGCTTTTGGCCTGCAGACACTTTGAGTTTGACCTTCAGAATGTTTTTTTTTCATTGGGTTGATTTTCATCGACCATTTCCCATAACTGGAAGATGTTTGCACAAACATCGGGATGTTTTGGAAGAGTCAGAGGGTCTTAGAATTTGGGGTTCATGTGCTCACAGGGCAACACTCTGCTTGAGCTGCCGCAGCCCCCCCTTCAGAGGTGGAAGGCTCTTCCCAGCCCACCACAGGCCTACCCCTCCCCGCCACTCCCCACCCCCCTGACTTGGCAGGCTGGTTACCATCTTTTAAAAACCATCTTTTATTTAATACTTTTATTGATTTATTTGGCTGCATCTGCGCTTCATTGCAGCATATGGGCTAGTTGCCCCCATGCATGTGGGATCTTGTTTTTTTTAACTGGACAGTAACATTTTAACATATTTTTCAACATCAAGTTTTTACAGATAATACATATTTTTAAACTTATAGTACCAGACAAAAATACCTAGTTCCAAAATTTGAAAAGTCCAAATATCAGTGTTTGAAAAAAAGTATTAAGAATGCATATGGGATCTTAATGCCTCCACTAGGGATTGAACCCATGTCCCTTGCATTAGAAGGTGGATTCTTAACCACTGGACCACAGGGAAGTCCCCTGGTTACCATTTATAGACAAATGTTCACTATGAAAATTTCTCTCATACTCCAGCTCTTCTGAAAGACGCCAAAGGAGTAATAAACACAAGGGCACAAAATTGTTCTTACCCCCACCAGCTTGCTTCATTTAAGTCACCACCTAGACCCTGGGGGGGTTTCAAGTGTGTGACAGTTGTTTTCAAAAGTTTTAGTCCCTGCAACCTTTCTTCAGATGGGAACGTAGAGACAGCAGCGCTGGTTGAATTGAGGGTGGGGCCCAGGCACCTCATCTAGTCTCTCGTGAAGTTCCAGGGACCAGGCAACCTTAAGATTTTCCAGTCCCTTCCCTCCCCAGGTGGCTCCTGGAGGTCAATGCATCCCCATCACTGACAGCCAGCAGCCAGGAGGACTATGAGCTCAAGACCTGCCTCCTGGAAGACACCCTGCACATTGTGGACATGGAGGCCAGGTGAGAGAGGGCAGCCTCGCTCATACACCCCTGTACCTCACCATCAGGGCTCCCACTGAGGAGAGAGAACTTGGAACCCTGGAACTTGAGAAGACCTCAGAGATGTCTCTGGCCCCTCCACCCTCCCCCGCCCCACTGTTCCACAGGTGGGGAAACTGTGATGTTCACACAGGATCAGGTCCTGGCCCAAGGATTCGGCCCTGACCCAGCAGAGCAGGGCCAACTACAGCTTTCTGAGATTCAGTCCCACAGGATTTCCTCCACCTTTCCTGACTGTGGGACCCTGACCCAGTCACTTCTCCTCTCTGAACCTCAGTGTCCTCATCTGTAAAGTGGGAGATTTCATATCTAACTCTCAGGGTTGTTAGATTAATTTACAAAGGTAATTTATTTTAACATGTCTAACTCACAGTAAGTACTCAGTAAGAGGCTATTTATTGATATAATGATGTATATATAATAGGAAGATCCAGGGTTTGACTTCAGGAATGGCTCAGACAGTGTTGGCTGGTTTGTCTGTTCTCGCTTTCCTCTCTCTCACCTCTTTCCTCTGTGTTAGTTTCTCCCTCAGTTATTCCAGCAAAAGTTTGAGGGCTGACTCTCATTGCTCCCTGGTGGGATTGAGTACATGCCCATCCCTGAATCAATCACTGGGACTCTGATTGACCAAGCCTAGGTCTTGTGCCCTCTCCCAGGGGTTGGGGTCAGCCCCACTTGAACCATGAGAGTGAGAGAGTGAGGCCTGGTTTTCAAAAAGGAAACCCCAGGTACCCAAAGGCTAAAAGAAGTGAAATGGATGCTGAGCAGGCAGAACCTCAGGTGTCCACCACCCTTATCCACCATCACTTATTCCTTCAGCAAACACTTGAGGCCCTCCTGTGTGCCAGGCCTGGTGCTAAACACTGGGGACACATAAAGGACATGGCAGCCTAGTCCCCGCCTTCGTGGAGTCTGATCTGGGAAGGACAGCAGACTTTAAACCAGAAAGCACGTTACTGGGGCCAAGTGTGGAAGCCTGGGGACAAATGGGGGATGACCCCGAGGTCATCCCCCACTTTGGATGGACAAAAGGTACTCTGACAGGGTGGGCGCCAGTAGGGTGCTGGGAGCGTTCAGGGCCCTGGCTTGAGGGCCCCACCAGGTGAACCCTTTGTATCTTCACCAGGTGAACCTTTCATTAACCCTTTGTATCTCCTGCTTGTCCAGGCTCACAGGAAGGGAGAAGCGAGTAGGAGGCTTTGACCTCATGTGGAACGATGGCCCTGTCAGCAGAGAAGAGGGCGGTCCTGACCTATCGGGGATGGGGAACTTTGTGACCAACACACATCTCGGTATGTGGGGCTAGGTGGGGAGTGGGTACATGGGAGGTGGCAAGTAGTCTGAGAGGCAACTTGTCATGGAGTTTAGGATGTTTTACTAGATTTCTATTGTTTTGTATTTTTCTTTGTGTACACTTTTATTGACTTAATGTGCTGTGCTGTGCTGTGCTTAGTCACTCAGTGATGTCCAACTCTTTGTGATCCCATGAACTGTAGCCTGCCAGGCTCCTCTGTCCATGGGGATTCTCCAGGCAAGAATACTGGAGTGGGTTGCCATGCCCTCCTCCAGGGGATCTTCCCAACCCAGGGATTTAACCTAGGTCTCCCACATTGCAGGTGGATTCTTTACCATCTGAGCCACCAGGGAAGTCCAGAATGTTTTAATTTGGTCTAAAATTTACCAGCTGTGTGACCTTGAGCAAGGGACTTAACCTCTCTGTTCCTCATCTGTAAAACAGAGATTCAATAGTTTCTATCTCAATATATGCCTAGAATACTGCACAGAATGTGGTGAAGGATATTATTAATCTGTTTGAGGCCGATTTCAAAAAGCTTAGGCGGCACATAAACAAAAAACACGATATGTTGCTAAAAGAAATTAAGGACTTCAGGGCTTGACCTTAAACTTGGCTTTTAAAAAGTGAAAAATTTCCCTGACTATAAAACTATAAAAATTATTCACACTCATTGTAGAATATTTGAAAACTAAAGAAAGAAATGAAAAAAATCATCCAAACATAACCATCTTTAACAATCTGGTGTATTTCCTTCCAATTTTATAAAAATGCATATATTCATATTTTTTTCTACAAAATTGGCATTGGGCTGAAGCTTTGAGTCTAACTTTTCCACATAGCATTTTCCAGCTCATTCAATAACATTAGTAAGAGCCTCTATTTTGGGCGTCCTTAGTGGCTCAGCTGGTAAAAAATCCACCTGCAATGTGGGAGACCTGGGTTCGATCCCTGGGTTGGAAAGATCCCCTGGAGGAGGGAAAGGCTACCCACTCCAGTATCCTTGCCTGAAGACTCCATGGACTAAAGGCAGACACGACTGAGCAACCTTCACTCACTCTCTTTTGGAAACACACTATGGCCAGGTCCAGACTACTTTATATACATTATCTCATTTCACTTTTAGGCAGCCTTGGTTATTTTACAGACGTGGAAAGGGTCTCCAGATGTCAGATCATACGCCAACGGTCTTGGTCATAAGTGGTGCGAGAGGCCTTGAACCCAATCTGTCCAACTTCAAAACCCGAAAGCTAGGCTGCTAGCACTTGTCCCTTGGCAAAATTAGAAACAAAATCACCATACAGCTGCAAAACATCCCCAAATTTATGAAACCAATTTCACATAATTGAGCATTTGGCATGACTCCAGTTTTTCACTTTTATAAAGAATGCTGTGAGGACATCCTCTCAAATAAAGTTCAACTGAAACTGGCTATTTTTTTTAGGACAGATTCCTAGGAATAGAACTACTGGGTTAAAAAAATGGACTTATTACAGTCAAATTGCTTTCTTAGAAAGATTACACAAATTTGCAAGCTCTGAATTTAAAATGACAGCAGCAGCAGCAACAAAAAAACCTTTGCCAACTTCATAGGTAAAAATATTTACTTGTTTCCTGTGCATTCCATTGATTATGTGTGAGGCTTCAGAGTTAAAATTTGCAGTTGTTCTTTTGTAAGCTGTCCATACTTATTTTTCCCCCCCAGTGGGCTTCCATTTTTCTAAATTTGTAAAGGCCTTGGATATTAATATATTGAGGATATTTTCCCTCTGTCAAACTTACTGTAAATATTTTCCTTTTGTTTGAATATTTCCATTCAAACAAAATGAGTTTGTCATTTTCCTGTTTGTGGCATTTTTCTTCCTTCTTTTTTGATGAAAAGTTTTGAGTATCTTTTAGGGTTTGGTATGATTTAGGATTGGGTTTGGCTACAAACAACTAACAAACTAATAGTTACCCAGAGAGGAACTGATTTGTCTTGAGTCACCAGAAGTCATGGGGCAGGCCATAAGTGACAGATGCACAGTGCCACCAAGGACCCAGATCTTTTTTCTTTACCACACTCAGCCTGTTAGCCCTGATGCTCATGCTTGTTGCCTCATGGCTGCTCCAACTCCAGGCACTGTGTCCCTTATCCCAGGCAGGCCCAAGGGCCAAAGGCTTTCCTTCAAGCTTTGACTATTCCCAAAGGAAAGCAGGTAACTCTGCTGACATCTCACCCACTAGAGCTGGGTCACATGGCACCTCTGCTGCAAGGAAGCCCGGGAAGTCCAAGTACTAAGCAGTTTGCTTTGAGGAAGGCAAAGGAGAGGCGGTTTGTGAATGCTTCTCCCACGGCAGACCCCTAGGGCTTGCCACGTGGCGTTGTTGGAGGATGGCTATACAATGCTTTCAAGCTGTACAATCACCTGGGAATCTTGTTAAAATGCTGTTCTGACTCAGTAGGTCTGGAAGAAGAGGGCTAATAGTCTGCACACGTAAAAGCCCCCTAATAGTTAACTATTATTGTGTAACAAATTCTCTTGAAGCTTTGCAGCTTGAAATGACTATCTTAATTGCTTATGATTCTTTAGGTGTGGCTTGGGGTCTCTCACAGGGGCAGGCACTTAGCAGATGTGCTGAGACACGGTGGCCTAGGATAGCTTCATTCGCATGTGCGGTGGTCGAGACGGGCTGTCAGCTGCCTTTTCTTCCAGGTGGCCACTCGTTCACACAGTGGTCTCAGGGTTCCAAGAAGGCGAGAGAAGACAGTGAAGCCTCTTGAGGCCTAGGTTCAGAAATTCCATGTGTCATTCTGCCACAGTCCGTTAGCCAAAGCCTGTCCAGCCCAGATTCAGGGGTCAAGGAAATAGACTCCACCTCTTGATGGGAGGAGAGGCAGTCACTTTGCAGGCAGGTCCATGGAGGACTAAGAGGGTCGTCACAGCCACCTTTGCTAACCATCCACCTCAGGTTCAGTGCCAATGCTTCCTGCACCATATTTAAGCAGCAGAGACTCAGAACAGTGGTTCTCCAGTTGAGTATCTGGGTGGGTGATTTTGAATATAAGAGGAGCTGGCTGGGGGTGGGAAGAGTATTGATGAAATGAATTAGGGATGTGTTGGCAATCTGGTGAAAAGATCAACAGATAACCCAGAGATGAGCCTAGAACTCCAAGAGATTTGCATTGGACACGAAGGTTTGTGAATTATGAATGAATTATGAACCTTAGTTAAGGCTAAGGCTCCACGGAACTCACTTTGGAAAGCCCGGGGATTGGCATTTAGTGGACTTTCAGCTCAGGGAAGTCTTGATTGCTGTTGATGCCTAGGAGGCAGGGGTGGGGCTCTGGGGAGCTGAGAAACATGGCAGACACCTCCAGGTCAGTTGTGCCCATGGGGATTCAGTCATTCAACCCCTGTTTGTGAGGTGCCATCACTGCACCTGGCACAAGATTAAATGACCATGGAGTTGCCTCAAGGATTAGCTCTGAGCACAAAAGAAAGGAAACACTGTGAATGCACTAGGAGAGGATGTGAAGTCAGCCTGAACTGCCTGGGACACCCTCCCACAAGAGTAGGAGCCACCTGTGGGGCCATCCACCTCTTAGCTGAATGTGCCTGACACATGAGATTTAGGTACCAGGCCCTGTGCCAGCTTTAAGTGCATTTTCACGGAGCAAAGCCAGAAGGCAGGGCAATATGGGGAGTGGTTAAGAGCTTGGCCTCTGGAGCTAGGCAGCCTGGGTTCAAGCCTCAGTCCTGCTACTAATTGTGCAATTTGGAGCAAACTACTTCACCTCTCCGAGCCTCCTCTTCTCTTGCATACATTATGCCTGTGAAAGCTTAAGTCAAATCTACATCCTCACCTGAAGTAGCCCCTGATTTGGGGTAGGCCCCCAGTGAATACTACCTGATCCTTGCATTTACCCCATAAAGCAGGTATCCTGATGTACAGATAAGAAAACTGATGCTCCAAGAGTTAAGTGACCTGTCTAAAGGTCATGGCAGTTGGGAGGGGATGTGTGCTAGGTCGCATCAGTCATGCCCAACTCTGCAACCCTTATGGACTATAATACACCAGGCTCCTCTGTCCATGGGATTCTTCAGGCACAAATACTGGAGTGGGTTGCCTTCCCCTCCTCCAGGGGATTTCCTGACCCAGGGATCGAACCCATGTCTCTATCTCCTGCATTGGCAGGTGGGTTCTTTACCACTAGCTCCACCTGGGAAACCATCCGTGGTTGCCCGGCTTCTGCTGGCCCCTCCTTCTGCAGGTAGTAGGAGCACTGGCCCCTTCTACTCCCCTAAGACCCCTCGACCAAGGACAGCCCATCCCAGTCAACTTTCCACTTCCCTTCCAGGCTGCGTCAATGATCGGAAGGAACAGCTGAGGCAGCTGTTCTGCTCCCTTCAAGGCCAGAAGAAAACGCCCAACTAATCCCCAGCATGGAGAACCACTGGTACCACAACGGTCCTCTCTCTGCTCCCTGTTTTTCAGCGCAGCAGCACTCAGCACTCAGTCACCCTCCCTCCCTCTTTCCGGCCTGGCAGCTGCTTTGGCCCAGCACCCCACCCTACCCTGGATATCTTTGCACCAGGAGAGAACCAATCTCTGGGACTGGATAGATTTTAACCTTGATGGATTGGTTAGCTTGGTGAAGAGGAGAAATGCAGCAAGTTATATCTGAGGGAGATCACATCTAATAAAGGATTACAGCCCTTATTTAGAGAGTCTTTGGGCTCCAGGTTTGGCTCAGGGAATGCTGTTGCCGCGACCACATCTTCCTGGTTTTGACCCTTTGATGTCTCTCAGGGGATGTGTTGATAGGCTCCTCCAAGAGCAAGGGCTCAGTTCTTAAGTTGTGTTCGCAAAGCAAGCAGTTGTTAAGATTGTGTGTTTACTGGGGGTCCAAGTAAGGGCTGAGCCTTAAATACATCCTGCCCTTCTTACAATACCCTGACTGCATGTCAGGGGACCCATGGAGCTCCCTGACCATCTGAAAACCAGTGGGCCAGAGCATCCCCATTTCTCAAGTAGAGAAGGCAAGGATCAGGCAGGCAGAGCTGCTTAGTGAGTCTCCATGAAGGTGCACTTATTAAGTCAGCTAGGTGACCTAGGTGCCTCTCTGGGCCTTCCTATTTGAGGTTGGGAGCTGAGCTTTTTAGATTAGAAAGCCCTGGGCTGTCAGGCAGAGATGGCTTGGGGAGTTGGGCACAAGTAAGAATGTCTGCATTTTCCACATTCCAACGCCTCTTGGTTGAAGAGTTGAACCAAGAGTGGGCTGGTGGCTAACTGCTTCAGGACAACCTTTCAAGGGACCCCAGGCAGCTCCTCTATCACTCCGCCTGCTTCAGGACAGTTCTTTTAACTGCAAACAGCAGAATCTGACTGCAGGGGGAAGGGAAGGGCTTTTCAAAGAAAAATACTGGCAAATCTAAGTAGGTCAGCCAGCCTTGGGAAGGCCAGAAGCCAGGCCTTTCTGGGGCTCGTGCTCCAGAATGTGGGGGCTTCCCTCATCCGTGTGACTGGGTAAAGCCCAGACAACCCTAGGAATGGGGTCCACGTCTCCAGGAGAAAGAATCTGATTGGCTCTTCTTTGGCCTAGCATCCACCTGGTCAGATAGGCAGGGTCAACATTCAGAGAGAACAACTGAGCCAAGCAGTCATCTAGACAGTATCTACCAGTGAATGCCATAACTCCCCATTTTCTTACATTTTTATTTTAAAAAATACAACAGCAACATGTCCTTCCCTTGCACCCAACCATGCAGTTTCTATTCTGAGGGAACCACATAACTGTTTGCACACAAATTATGAGCTTATTAGACACCTGTCTTTGCTTCTCACTTTAATGTATCTTGAAGCTTGTTCCAAATCAGTTTTCAGCTTCTTTATTCTTGATTACAGCTGTATAATATTCCACTATTTGGAGTTATCAAATCCTTTCATCTACTCTGGACATTTAGTTTCCGATTCCACCTCCCTACTTCCTAGGGCCACCTTGGAGAAACCCCAGCAATTTCTACTAAAAAAAAAAAAACTCAAAAGGATGCAAAACCAGAGGTTTGGGCCAAATGTGGCTTATATAAAGTGTTTTGTTTGGCCAACATTCAAGCTTTTTAAAATTTTCTGAATTAATCAGCAGTATTTAAAAAGCAAAGGATTCAACTTAAAAAATCTAAATTTCTAGGTTTTCGAAAAAAACACAAGATCTGGCCATGGCAGCCTGTGTCCCTGCATTTAACTATCGGCCAGAACCAAATGGAGTGCCCTCTCCACCCTGCCCTGACGTCATTTCAAGGAGGAACCACTGCCCCTTCATGGACAGTACTGCAAAGGGAGTGGCATACCTTCCATTAAGGACTAAGTGAGGTAAAGACTAGAAGCTACTATTCGTTCATTTAGTAACATGTATTGAGCCCTGGAGGCACACCGAAGACATCCCTCCCGGCACATTCACATTAGGATCGCAGACCCTGAAGGCAGACAGGAGCTCTAAGCATCGCTGCCCGGGTTCTGCTTTCCGAGCCCACGGAGTCACGTCCTGCCTAAGCACAACACAGCAGGATGGCCCTCATCCGTCGCTGGCGCAGGGCTCTGCAAGGCCTTCCTGACTCCAGAGCAGCCGAGGCGGGATGACAGGCAGCACCTGCTCTGGACTCCATCCCGGGGGTGAGCAGGAAAATGGGCCCCAGTGGCAGTGCAGGGGGACTATGTGTCTGCCTGTGCTGAACCACAGAGCACTAACATTCTGTCCTCTATCCAGCACAGGAGCCTCCTGTAAGCCTCCTGCTTTATTCCAATTCTGTTACACACACTGCTTGAAAATACGTCTCTCTCTTTCTGAGAGGAATGCTGGAATGAAGCTCCCACTCTTCTCCCTCCAGGGCCCATTCCAACAGCAGGCCATTGTTGAGAAGTGCCTGCTGCAGTCCTTCTCACACCCCCACTGGCGCTGCCCCCACCCACCTCCTGGTGGCTACCAGGGCCTGTCAATGGGCCTTGTGTCCATCCAGCCCCAGTGGTCAGGCCGGCAGATACTGGTGTAGGCTGAGGGTTCCCTCCTGCTGTCAAAAAGTAGCCAAGTGCTACAGACAAAGAAGCTTCGTACAGGCTATGGCTGCACTTCTCACACCTGTCCCCTTGCAGGGTAGATCCTGTCCTTGCAGGTTTCAAGGCTGGAGAGTTCTGGGTCCTCCATGACCCCAGGGGAGGATGCTGGTCTTAGGTCCCCCACCTGGGTTCTTAGGTTTCATCCTTTCAAGATGACCTTGAGAGCTTTAAGCTCATCCTGGTTGAGGGGGGTCAGGTTAAAGCCCTTCAGCTCCGGTTTGCCTAGGGGAAGAATTCATCAGTGAGTCAGGGCTCCCGCTGTCCAACCTACTGGCCCTGGAGTCTAGCCTGGCAATGCGGCTTACACTGCATTCATGCTGCCAAAAACTTGGCCTTGAAATCTGACAGAGAAGGGCCTCAAATTCTGCAAAGCACAGAACAAGGAACATCAACACCTGTTCCTGAGTTACCAAGAACCTGCAGAGTCATGACTGCTGTGCAGAACCCTCCTAATTTGTGCCAGACTGACCAATTTGGAGAGGTTAGGTTTACCTAGAAATTCAGCTCTAACCTGGACCACCTGACTGAGGCCTTCTGACCCTTAGTCAGAGGTATCTTGGCCCCCACAGTCACACCCTGGCATAAAATGTGAGACACTCCATGCCATTCTTGTGCCTGAAAAGAACTTGTAATGGGAATAAGATCCCACAAACTTCCTGTCCATTCCATCTCTGGTCAGCTCAAGACAACCCTGCCCACTTCCCACTCACCAGCTGTCCACCCCAGCCTGCAAAGTCTGAGCTCATACTGTCTCCCCTGCTGGTTTCCGGCCCCACGCTTAGTCCCCAGGCCAATACCTTGGGCCTCAAAGAGGCGATTGACCTTCACTTTAAGTTGTTTCCGGAGTCTTTCTATTTCTTTATCCAGATGTTCCTGATCTGAAAAATTGAGACAGGCAAACAAGATGAGGTTACACTATAGACACCCAAGGATACCAGCCTCTGCCCAGCCCCACTGAAGGCAGGGGTCTGAGCATGCGGGGGTGAAAATGGGACTTGGGAGACCAGTTGAGGAAGAAACTAAAGGCTAAAGAAGGGACATGGCCTACCACGACCACTGAGTGAGCCCAGAACAGGGTTGAGCACACTAGTTTCCCAACTTGCAGTTTATCAGCCTGTTTTCATTATGCAAAGTACCCTGGGCAGTGGATGGTGAAGGCAATAGCAGGATTTTAGGTCACCCTCTCACAATGAAATTATGGAAAATTCAGATTTAAGAATAAAAAGACCCAGCCTATTCAAAGATGGATGGAAAATAGGTGGTTGACGAAGTTTACAAACCCACATCCAACCAGGTGAGGAGTTTTCACAACAGCAGGACTGTGGTAACTGTGACCTGAACAGTCAACACTGTCTCATGCTCACACTCAACCAATTCACGGCAGGGAAGAGAGGGCTGTCTTACAGAACGGACTGTGCCCAAAGGCAGATGCATCGTGAGAAGTGCAACCAACTGATGACACCCAACCAACTCCGTCTGCTGTTTTCACCCACTCATGAGTGACATTTTTGCCTTTCCTACAGACCTTTATTCCTTCTGATGGTGATAAGCCCTGACCAGCTAAGCATTCTGACCTGGGCAGTCGCTCTGGTTCTCGTTGTAAATGAGTAACCACCATCTTGCATGATCTTTGTTTAGCCTGTGTCCATCCCTAAGAAACAGAGATGCTGCCCTGGAACCCTTCTAGGTCAGTGACAAGACCACACTCATGGGCCAAGAGAGCTGGGGATCTGATCCTCAACCCAGGCAGGCGAGGCCCTCTGGAAGCTTACTCTAAGCAGCCTCCAGTCCCTCTGCAAGTGCAATGACAATTCAATTTTATAACCATGATATTAGTGTATGTTTTCTTTAAAAAAAAAAAAAAATGTTTGTTTATTTAACTGTGTTGGGTCTTAGCTGCAATGCATAAGCTTAGCTGTCCTTTGGCATGTGGGATCTTAGGTCCCTACCAGGGACCAAACCCGAGTCCCCTGCACTGGAATGTGGACTCTCAACCACTGGACCACCAAGGAAGTCTCTAGTGGATGTTTTTCAACGGAAGTTTCTCCTCAAAGCTGATCTACTTTCCTTCGACAGAAGTTCAGTTTCAACAGGGATAGAGTTACCCTGTTTTCAGCGGCAGCGGCAACCGTGCTGCTGGTTCTCTTGGCCCACATGTTTTCAGGGGTGAGGAAGAGAAAACGTGTAACCTGCCCTTATCCCAACCAAGGACCCATCTGCAGCCTGACCTTTTGCTTTCATGACTTTTCTCCAAAGAGCCTCTAGGATCATGGTTGTGAGATCTGTTGTGTACCCTAGTGTGGCAAACTCAAGAGCTTCATGCTCCTCAAACCTCCATCTTCAACCCTGATGCTACTCTGGGGATGTGAAAATATGAGCACGTGCCTTAGATCTGACCAATGAGGTATCAGCAGAAGTCCCTGAGGAGGACGGTCTTATTTCCAAACCAGAGGGCAAGGCCATATATGGAGAAAGCCCTCCTGCCTCTCTCTAGCCTGGCTCTCAGACACGAGGCCTGCAATCATGACACAACAACCAAGAGAATACATCGACTCTGCTGAGCAGCTGTGCCAGTCCTGGACTGCCTTTCTCTGGACAACTTCTTACATGAGATGAACAGAACTGTATTTCCTTAAGTCCTACTAACTGCTAGATTTCTGTTATTTGCAGTCCAACTCATTCCTCAATGACAAACAAGCACTATGCTGCTGCTGCTGCTGCTGCTAAGTCACTTCAGTCGTGTCCAACTCTGTGCGACCCCATAGCTAAGTACATATATTATTTTATCTCAACTTTTACAACAACTGTGCTATGTAGACGTATCCCCCTTCAGAGATGAAGAAACAACTCAGTGGCACATCAAAGATTAAAATGCACACAGCCACCAGCTACCTCGCATCAAGCTGCCAGAAGCCGGGGTGGGGGTGGAGAGGGTGTGGCATGGGGGGTGATGCTGTTCCTGACCCCTGCCCAGGAGGCTTACCTTTCTCAATCATTTCCTTTGTCTCAGGGTGAGGCATCCTGATAAACATGTTCCCAAAGCAAACCATCACGTCTTCTGAAATGGCAAATAGTCATTCTTTCAATAAATATTTTGATGCCAGGCATTGCTTTAGATGCTGAAAACACAGCAAAACAGGATGAAATTCCTGCCTTCCTAGCTTATGTTAGAGTGGAGAAGAGAGACTATACAACAACGTCAAGACAATAAAGATATGATTCGTCAGACCCTGAAAGGTATCTTAAGAGAAAACTAAAGCAGGGAAAGAGAGATGGGGAATGCCAAAAGGAGGAGCTTGTCATTCATACCAGGCAGTCTGGGAAGGTCTTACAGATTATGTGCCATTCCGGCAGAGACCTGAAGAAAATGAGGAGTATGTAAGCCCTGCAGACACACATCTAGGGAAAGAGCGAGCCAGGCAGAGGAACCAGGAACAGCAAGGATCAGGACTGTGGCGGTGTGTCAGAACAGCAAGGAGAGCAGTGAGGGTGCAGCTGATGAGCGAGCGTGAGGTCAGAGGAGACAAGGGGGCAGAGTTCAAGGAAATCAGTTTACACAGTCCTGCAGGACTCTGGATTTTACTCTGGTGAGACAAGAAACCGGAAGGTTTCAGGCTTTCCAGTGCACTTTAAGTGCTTGGTTCCTGAGGCCCTTCATCATGGCCTGGCCTCTGCCCATCTCTCCAGCATGATCACATGCTCCTCCCCTATTGCTTCCTCTATCACTACCACTTAGCCTCACCTAAAGAGCTGCCATCCCATTATCCAAGATCAACCCTGTGTTCACTTCCTTCTTCAGCTTTCTTACAATTTTCAGTTCTCTATTTATGCTGTTGACTTACTTGTAGAGCACAAGGGCAGGAACTTCACTGTTTTTACACCCCCAGCACTTTCCCAGTGTCAACTGATAAGCTAGCAGCTAACAACCTGTCACTGAGGTAAGAAAGTGAAAGCCTGAGCCACAGTCTACGTCAGACCTGCAATACTGTCTCTCCCATCTCCACGGGCTGTGCCACACACCTGTGGCCTCCTGCCTGGTCTCTAACAGGAGTAAGTCAAAGGCATTAGAAGGTAAACTGAACAGGCCTCTGGGCTGCAGCAATGAAGGTAGGCTTACCAGTGAGGCTGAGATCCTTCTGCAGGGCCCTCAGGCCCTCCCGGTTCCGATTCCTTTTGGTATCCAGGTCCACAATCTGAAAAGCACAGGGGCAGGAGGGAACTCAGTTACCTCCTACCCGGGTCTGTACTCCCAACAGACCAGGGATGTTAAAACCTAACAAAGACGACAAGGCATCATTCCTTGGTTAATTCTAATGTCCTGCCTATAGTGGACAGATGTGTGAAGGTACTTTTTCCCCTGCTCAGCTTCCAGCTCCTTAAAGACAATGCTTCATCCAGGTGTCTTTCCCCCCAGAGGAGGTGCTGGGGAAATGTCTAATGACTAAATGGGTCATTTTTTATTATCATCCACGGGAGCACTAGTTCTCAAGCTTCAAGGCATTTCAGAATCACCAGGGGAGTGGAAACCACTTCCTGAACAAGCTCCTCCAGCTGATTCTGACCGAGTATCCTGAGAAAAACGACAATATTATATTAGAAAGGCACGGGTACTGGCACTGAGACGGTGGTCACAGCAAAACGGCTACCAAGGAAGTGAGGTGGCAGCGCAGTACTACTGCCAGGCGCTGGAGGCTGTGGGGCGGAACACCCAGGTTTGAATCCTGCAGCTTGCTATGAGCTGTGTGACTTCACCTCTCTGAAAAACAGGGACAGGAAGAGAACCCACCACCTAGGTTATTAACCTAGGAACTAAGTTGGCACAGTACTTGATACACAGTAAGTACTCACTCAACTTTAACTGCTATTTGTCAGCCAGCACACCTTGATGCAGTGTTTACTAGGCTCTCCCTTAATACCCAACTGACCAAGCATCCAATCATTCTAACTGGAGATGAGGAGTCTGAATCATTCTTGATCCCTCCTACTCCCTCACCCCTATACTTCAGCATCATGGAGGCCATCTCCAAATGGAGATGACCCATCACCACCACCTAGGCCCAAACCCATCCCTTACCTGGCCCCTCATTTACCCCTTGCCCCCTTATAGTCTGTGCTCTACAGAGCAGCCAAAGGGATCTTTCAAAGCCTCAATCCATTATATCACACTTTTTTCCCACCACAAGCTTCCTTAAACTCCCTGTGCAGGTCTCCACGGCCCTCCGGTGGCCTGGGCCCCACACTTCTCCCACGTCCCGACTTCTGCGCGATTACTAGACCACCTGGACTTCTTTCCTGTTCCTCTTTTGGCCTAGACTGGAGCGGTGCAGCCCAGGTCGGTGTGGGGGCCCAAAAACTGCATTTTCAAAAAGCGGTTCAGGTAAACCAAAGGCCCAAAGAGATAATGGGTCGGGATCCGGAAAGCTGGGCAAAGGGCAGAGGAAGAATGGCGAGAGAGGAAAGGCCTGGCACAGAAGGGCTTAATATGTGCCAAATACAGGAGTCAAGCGCGGCGCTGTGCCACGCATTCGACATTTGGCCCACATGATCTCACAACCGCCCGGTCTGTCGTCACAGCCCTTGGCCCACAAGACTAGGTCAATTCACAGCGAGCCCAAGCTGGAGCCGGATTCCGGACCCTGCGCGCTGCCCTAGGAGCTCGCAGGCCCAACCGCAAAACCCGAGCCCCAGCCCCGTGGACACGCCTCCTACCTGCCGTTTGTCCGCCAGCACCTCCTCGGCGAGCTCCTCCACCTCCACCAGGTACCGCAGCACCCGTTCCGCCTCGGGCGACAGCATGATGCCTGCCAGTCACGACTCCGCTACGCCGCGATCCTACCGAGCTCACCTCCGGCTCTGCTGCACTGCAGCTCCGTCCGCGCAGGCGCCGCTCTCACAGGGCTTCCGGCACGCATGCGCAGTTAAAAGAAGAACGGAGGCTCGCAGGCTCCAAAGCTCGCGCGAAAGCGGACGCGAGAGGCGGGGCCTAGCTTGGGGGCGGGGCTGGAGCGCCCCCTGCAGGTCCAAACCTCTTAACCTCGCCCTCCCTTAGTTGTTAATCTTGCCCTCGCCTTAGTTCTTACGCGCTGAGGATGCGGAAGTGAACAAAACGAAGCCACTGCCCCTCGCGCAACTTCATCTAGTGGGTAACATAAACAATTGATCACAAAACAAATAATTATATATCATGGCAGGCAGTGATAAGGCTTTGGAGAAATCAAATCATTCTTCCCCTGCCTGAGGAGCACCAAGGAAGCAAGTGTAGCAGTTTCTGATTTATAAAATGAGAGTGAATAAAAATCCTTCTCATTGTGTTTCCGCAGGATTGGAAGGAGGCAGGAGTCTTAAAATTCAGTTTGACCTCTACTTTCATTGAGCCCCTGTGTTGGACCCAATGTCAAGAATAGCTGACCTAGACCCAAGGAAGGACGGTGAGTGATGAAGTGCCAGCTCAGAAGAGTTGTATGAATGCTGGAAAGTGAATCATTGTGGGCTGTAGGAGCTGGGAAGATTTCCAAGAAGAAGTAGGCAGGTGGAAAGTGTCTGCCCTTCCGAATCAGAAGATTCCCTAGAGATCTTCACACCCAAACCCTTCATTGTACAGCTGGAAAAGCCAAGGTTCAGAGGGTGGTGAGGGTTTTAAAAAGTCAATAGCAGACCCAGTACTAGAGCTCTGACCTCTTGTCTCCCTGAGTCCAGCTTGTATTTCTCTCCTTTTGGCCACTGTAACCAAGCCCTTTCACACCCCTTGCCTTCCTTGAATTTCACAACCATCTTTGTATGGGTGGGTTATTACACATCTCGCAGCTGCACACTGAGGCTTGCTCCTTGTCCCACAGCAAGTCAGGAGCAAACATGGTCCAGGAGTGCTCAAGCTTCCAAACCACAGCTGTTTCTGGATCCTGAAAAAAAAAAAAGGCCCTCCACCAAGTTGTGGCCCCAAAAGTCCTCGAAGCACCTTGTCTTTGCCTGGCCTTTGGCTTCCTTCAACTGATGAGGCAGTTAGTTTTCCCTGCAGCCACCTGGCATGGGGAAAGAAGGAAATTCATTAAGGATTCCTCATTAAGGGTGAATTTGTCGCCAAACCCAGGATGTTTTGTGTAAATACCTTCTGGTTCAGAAACACAGACACAGGCCCTGTGAAGGAAGGAGGAACATTTGCTAAAGGAGAAACAGGGCTCACCAGGCATCCCTGAGGCCTGGACCCTAGGATTACCTCCCCTCCACCTTGGGGCTTAAAGGGGCCTGGGCCAGGCTGACCCCTGACCCCTGCCAGATGGGCCTGGATGGGAAAGGGTTGAAGGAGGCTCCCAAATTGGCAGCTTCTTGGCTGTGACTGGCCCTCAGAGGGCACCCCTGGCCACTGGCATTGTATGGAAGGGACATAAGCCTTTGAGACAGTCATACCTGGAAGGACTCCTATTTTAGAACTGCTTATGTTTCAGAACCATCAATTTCACAAATATGTATTGACTGCCTTGGCCCTGTTATAAGAATTCACCATGAGCAAAACCAGATTTGGTCCTTGCCCAAAGCTTTCAGTCTGGTGGGAGAGACACATAATAAATGCATGAACAATAAAATACATCTTATGTCAGGTGATGGGTGGTAAGCACTATGGAGAAAAGATCAGGGCAAGGTTGATTTATAGTTGCTAAATTGTGTCTGACTCTTTGCAACCCCGTGCCGTGCCATGGGCTGCAGTACATCAGACTTTACTGTCCTTCACTGTTTCCTGGAGTTTGCTCATACTCATGTCCATGTTAAGGTAGAGAGGGAACAAATGAGGGGTGATGTGAGATAAGGTGGTCAGGGGCGGGGGGTGGCTTCTCTGAAAAGGTGTCATTTATGCAGAGATGGGGAGGAGATGAGAGGCTGAGCCATGTGGATATCTAGGGGACAAGCATTCTACCCAGGGGGAACAAAGGCCCAGAGATGAGCCTTCATTTTGGCGAGTTGCAAGGCCAGTGTAGATGAAACAGAATGAGCAAGGAGGGAAAAACAGGAAGTGAGGACGATAGGGGGAAGGAGGCATTGAAACTATGGAGCTATCGGAGGGGCTACAGGTGCCCTGCTCACATGGCAAGGCCCTCCCTTGAGGTGGCCAGCAGGTACTGCAGCAGGGGCCTGTGGCTTCCAGCTTCTCTCTGCTCATGGATACAGATTGAGCGTGGAATGTGGGTGAGTTAATGCACATAGGAGTGGTCCTCAGCCAAGAAGAGAAAAGAGCGAGTGGCTGCGTACCCCAGCTTCTTTGTCTTTCTGTGGGAGACCCATGAAGAGGCTATTACAGTCATCCACGTAGGAGCGGATAGTTGCTGGACAGAGGGTGGCCACAGTGATAGCACTGGTAGGATCCTCAGGGCCTTTGCACACACCCTTCCATCAACCTGGATTCATTTTCTCCCACACCTCTAAATGTATAACTACTACACAACCCCCACTTATCAGCTTGGCGACTCCTCCCAAAATCAAGAGTCCTCCCTCCCTGAGCCCCCAGAGCTTCCTGGGGTACCCCTCTCTCTACTTACCACACTATCTTTTTCTCTAATTATCTCCCTCTACAACTGAGAGCTCCTTGTGGCAGGGATCTTGTCTCTCTTGTTTACTGCTGGGTTCCAGAATGCAGGATATTGCCTGGCATACAGTATGCACTCAGACATGGACTCAACATGAGGCAGAACTTTCTAAAACCCAAAGTATCCAAAGGTGAACAGAACTAACCCAACTGTAACTAGGTTCCCATGCCAAAAGGTGTATCAGGCTGGGCTGCCATATGGTCAGGATATTACAGGCCATGAATCCCTCTGCAATTCATGTAGGAGTGATCCCTAAGTCTTTCTTAACCAGAAAAGTCTACCTGGTCACACTGGGGTGTGCCTCATCTTTAGCGAGCCCTTCCTTCCAGGCCAAAAAGACTGTAACAACTGGGCTTTGGTGTTTGGAGGCAATAAGAACAACGCTACACCCCTTGCCCTTGGAGACCCTTTACTGCTTCTGTGTGCTCTTCTTGGCTAAGGGTTCAGTGACCAGCACCCACTTCTCTCCTGAGGGAGGACCACTCTCAGGCTGCTGGGGCCTCCTGGGAGGGTCTTACCTTCCCTTTAAGCTGTGGCTCATCATTTCAGGAGTATGGAAACCCACCTTCCTTGCATGGAATGCTGACAGGAGTGGGGATGGATAACTCTGAGGTATAGCTTAACGCTCCGGAGTTCTCCCTTAGGATCAGGCTGAAGCAGCCACCCACATGATGTCCACAAGCCTTCCCGGGCTTCCTCTTCTTCTCTGTCCTGCCTCCCCTGCCCCCACTCCTTTATGGTCAGAACACTTTAGCACTGCCATCTCACCAGTAAAAGCTAAACTTCTCCCTGAGGCCCACCAGGCCCTCCCTGGTCTGCCTTACCCCTCTGAGCATCTCCCATCTCTCTCCCCACCTCCTTTCTCTCCTGAAACCAGCCCTGTGTGGTCCCACCTCAGGGCCTTTGGATTGGCTGCTCCCTCTGCACTTTCCCTCCGAGTCCTCTTGTCTCCCTCCCTCAGCTCCTATAAGTCTTCATTTAAATTTCACCTTCTCAACAAGGCCTATCCTGAACAATCTATTTAAAAATGCCCCCTCCCCCAGTACTCTTGATCAAGTTCCTCTGCTCTGTGTTTTCTCCCCCCACAGCATTTGTCACTTTCCAGCATGCTATTGAATGTACTTATGTTTACTGTTAATCTCTCTCTGTTAGAAAGGAAGTTCTCTGAGGGTAGGAATCTTTGTCTCATTTGCTACTGATGGATCCCCAATATCTAGAACATTACCTGGCCCACAGTAGGTGCTCAACAAACGTTTCTGAATGAATGGATGAGGAAAAGAGCCAGAATTCTAAGCAAGGCAGACTCTCACTGAGGCCAGGCTCTTAACCCCTATGCTGGAGGTGGTGGAATGGGAGCAGCAGGTCACGCCAGGCCTGTCACTAAGGCAAGGGGACTGGCTTTTGTTCTCAGATCAGCATGAAGCTACTGGAGGGTTTTGAGCAAGCATGGGACATGATTGGGTTTCCTTTGTGAAACCTCTCTGGCTGTAGCGATACAATGGGATTAAAATGGTGAGTATGGTGTGGTCGTGTGTGTGTGTGTGTGTGTGTGTTGGGGATGGGAGGATAATGATGGGGCTTGGAGAGGTGGCAGGGCTGTGACTGTACTGGTGTTAGGAGCAGCAGGAAGCTGGCTCAATATCCCAATTTTTCAGGCAGCCTGGGTGGTTGGCCCACAGGCTCTGGTCTGTGAGTGGTCCAGGCCCAGCCTCCCAGCTGCTGACAATGTGCCCCTGTCCCACAGATGTGTTGTTTGCTCTTCGGGGTGGTCCCCAGCTCCTCCCTCCACTTCCTTTGTGCCTTGTGGGCTTGGCAGGTGGAGGGGAGGCCGCCACTCCCTCTCCTCTGACCCAGAGAATAATCCCTTATATTCATGTGATTCTCCTCCTGCCCTCTCTCCATCCTCCCATGTCCCCAGGGAATGAAGAAATCTGACTCCCATTGGGCAGTTGAGGACACTGAGGCCCAAAAAGAGCATGGGACCCTCCCAAGGTCATGCAGCCAGATGGGGACGCCAGGTGGGGACCTGCGTCCTAAATCCACACGCCCTGATTTCATCAGGCAACAGATGGTCCCAAGGCTTGACTTGAAAAATCTTAAATGACCTCAAAGAGAATACAAGCCCAGAACATTCCAGGCCTCCCTGAGCTGGTCTTTACTACTACCTTTAATACGAAATCCATTCATTTAAAATTCCATGAATAGATTCTTTTTATTGAAAATGAAAACATGAAAGAGAAAACTAAAGTTCGGTTTTGACATCCCCCGGCCCCGACACCTCAGTTCCCTCTGGAGTCCCAGTTTGGGTGTTTGATGATGTTCATTTAAAGACATAGTTAGGAACCCAGAGAACATATGTAAGACTATCACATACGTGGCAGGGTAGGAAGGCGGGAAGGAGGGCGTCGCACGCAAATGATCACTCTGCAGCCCGTGTGCTCTTGGACATCTTTGATGGGTATATTTAGATCTCTCCTATTCCCTGACAGCTGCAGAGTATTCTACAGTGTATAAGCACCAGAGTTCATTTGTTTATCTAGTTTTCTAAATTAAAATTTTACATTTACTTTTCACACACTAAAGCGCAGATGGTTGACTTAATCTCACCGCTCAGCTCTTAGCACATGGTCATGAGTTAGTCTTCGAAGACCCTTTCTTAAACGTTTATATGATTTTCTCTTTTCCTCCCCACCCCCACTCAATTCTGAGCCCACCCTCTCTACTACTACTACTGCTGCTAAGTCACTTCAGTCGTGTCCGACTCTGTGCGACCCCATAGGCGGCAGCCCACCAGGCTCCCCCGTCCCTGGGATTCTCCAGGCAAGAACACTGGGGTGGGTTGCCATTTCCTTCTCCAATGCATGAAAGTGAAAAGTGAAAGTGAAGTCGCTCAGTCGTGTCCGACTCTTAGCGACCCCATGGACTGCAGCGCACCAGACTCCCCCGTCCATGGGATTTTCCAGGCAAGAGTACTGGAGCGGGGTGCCATTGCCTGCTCTACTGTGTGTGATATATGACCTAAAATATTTGTGGTTTCTTGAAAAATACACAGTAGTTTTGTTAAATGTTTATGTGTTTTAAAAGTTCTTATTAAGGTATAACACATAGAGGAGCACACAAATCTTAAGTATTTTATAGTTTATGAATGTTCAAAAACTGAACACACTGTTGTACCCAGCACTCAGATCAAGCAACAGAACATCAGCAGCCCTCTCCTAGGGAAATCCTCCAAGCCCTCCCATCCACCACCAAAGGTAACCACCACCTTGACTTCTAACACTGCACATCGGTTTTTCTGGGTTTTGGACTTTATACAAATGGAATCACACTGGGTGTGCTCTTTTGTGCCTGGATTTATCTCTGTCGTTGGGTGTAGTTGTGTATGGTGTACACGCAATGCTGTAGCATATTCCATCAGAGGACTACATTGCAATTAAACCATTCTGCTTTTGGACCTGCAGTGGTTTGCAGCGTGGGGCTGTTACAGAGTGCAGGTATGAACAGTCATGTGTGTGCCTTTGGGTACATACACATACGTATCATTCCTGTGGCATGAATACCGAGGATTGGGTTGCTGGGTACGTTTAGTTTCAGTAGGTAGTAGACACAGATAATCCACATAATATCATTGTGCTGTTGTGTTAATTTTCCACTTTTTTTTTTTCTCATCTCAATGTTCCTTCCATCTGTCCACATCCTCTGTGTATCTCTCGTTCCTGAGAACCCCAGACTTCTTCCATGACATTTCATATGTCTTCTCCCTTGGCTGTGGGTGCTTTAGTTCCCTTTTTCTCTGCACCAGCCACACAGTGCCACAACAAACACCCTCATGTGCTGTTGCCTTGATGGAGAGCTTGCACACACTTCTTTTTCCTAAACAATGCCACATTCTCTTCCAGAATGGCTGTGCCCATTTACACTCTTACCAGTGATGCACACCCTTCCCAACATTAGAGACTAAATAACTTCCTAAGGCTTGCTAGTGTGGCGGTTGTAAGTATCATGTTTACTGACCCTTTCTTTTCTGGATAAACACTTAGTTGTTTTCCATCTTTGGGGTTTAGAAGAAGTGCTACACTGTTGCTGGGAATGTAAATTGATACAGCCACTGTGGAGAACAGTATGGAGACTCCTTAAAAAAAAAACTAGGAATAAAACTACCGCATGACCCAGCAATCCTACTACTGGGCATATACCCTGAGGAAGCCATAACTGGCAAAGACACATGTACCCCACTATTCAGGCTTCGCTGGTGGCTCAGCAGTAAAGAATCTGCCTGCAATGCAGGAGACGCAGGAGACACTGATTCGATCCTTCAGTTGGGAAGATCCCCTGGAGGAGGGCATGGCAACCCACTCCAGTACTCTTGCCTGGAAGATCCCATGGAGGAGGAGCCTGGTAGGCTGCAGTCCATGGGGTCGCTAAGAGTCGGACACGACTGAGCAACTTCACTTTTCACTTTCATGCATTGGAGAAGGAAATGGCAACCCACTCCAGTGTTCTTGCCTGGTGAATCCCAGGGACCTGGCGGAGCCTGGTGGGCTGCCATCTACGGGGTCGCACAGAGTCAGACATGACTGAAGTGACTTAACAGCAGCAGCAGCAGCATAGTCCCTAGGGTCACAAAGTGTTGGACACGACTGAAGTGACTTAGCACATGCACGCACCCCAATATTCACTGCAGCACTATTTTACAATAGCTAAGATATGGAACCATTCATCAACAAATGAATGGATAAAGAAGTGTGGTACATATATACAATAGAATATTAGCCATAAAAAGGAACACATTTGAGTCACTTCTAGTGAGGTGGATGAACCTAGAGCTTATTATACGGAGTGAAGTAAGTCAGAAAGAAAAACAAAACACCATATATTAACACATATATGTGGAATCTAGAAAAATGGTACTGATGAATCTATTTGCAGGGCAGTAATATGAACTATGGAATGAGGTTCGTGACATTGTACAGGAGACAGGGATCAAGACCATCCCCATGGAAAAGAAATGCAAAAAAGCAAAATGGCTGTCTGGGGAGGCCTTACAAATAGCTGTGAAAAGAAGAGAAGCGAAAAGCAAAGGAGAAAAGGAAAGATATAAGCATCTGAATGCAAAGTTCCAAAGAATAGCAAGAAGAGATAAGAAAGCCTTCCTCAGCGATCAGTGCAAAGAAATAGAGGAAAACAACAGAAATGGGAAAGACTAGAGATCTCTTCAAGAAAATTAGAGATACCAAGGGAACATTTCATGCAAAGATGGGCTCGATAAAGGACAGAAATGGTATGGACCTAACAGAAGTAGAAGATATTAAGAAGAGGTGGCAAGAATACACAGAAGAACTGTACAAAAAAGATCTTCACGACCCAGATAATCACGATGGTGTGATCACTGACCTAGAGCCAGACATCCTGGAATGTGAAGTCAAGTGGGCCTTAGAAAGCATCACTACGAACAAAGCTAGTGGAGGTGATGGAATTCCAGTTGAGCTATTTCAAATCCTGAAAGATGATGCTGTGAAAGTGCTGCACTCAATATGCCAGCAAATTTGGAAAACCCAGCAGTGGCCACAGGACTGGAAAAGGTCAGTTTTCATTCCAATCCCAAAGAAAGGCAATGCCAAAGAATGCTCAAAGTACCGCACAATTGCACTCATCTCACACGCTAGTAAAGTAATGCTCAAAATTCTCCAAGTCAGGCTTCAGCAATATGTGAACCGTGAACTTCCTGATGTTCAAGCTGGTTTTAGAAAAGGCAGAGGAACCAGAGATCAAATTGCCAACATCCGCTGGATCATGGAAAAAGCAAGAGAGTTCCAGAAAAACATCTATTTTTGCTTTATTGACTATGCCAAAGCCTTTGACTGTGTGGATCACAATAAACTGTGGAAAATTCTGAAAGAGATGGGAATACCAGACCACCTGACCTGCCTCTTGAGAAATCTGTATGCAGGTCAAGAAGCAACAGTTAGAACTGGACATAGAACAACAGACTGGTTCCAAATAGGAACAGGAGTACGTCAAGGCTGTATATTGTCACCCTGTTTATTTAACTTGTATGCAGAGTACATCATGAGAAACGCTGGACTGGAAGAAGCACAAGCTGGAATCAAGATTGCCGGGAGAAATATCAATAACCTCAGATATGCAGATGACACCACCCTTATGGCAGAAAGTGAAGAGGAATTAAAAAGCCTCTTGATGAAAGTGAAAGTGGAGAGTGAAAAAGTTGGCTTAAAGCTCAACATTCAGAAAATGAAGATCATGGCATCCAGTCTTTGTGACTGAAAGTCCATGAGACTCAGGACTAGGCCTGTCCTCTTAAGAGTTGGATCCATAGGGCCTTGCACAGTGTAGGCACTCAAAAACCATGAACTTGAGGGAAAGAGTGAGTGCCAACACCCATTTTACAGAGGGGTTGAGACACGCATCCCAATGCAAGACAAGGGAAGTCTGGATTCCAAGTTCCACTCTCTTTCCAGTGGAAAGAGCAACTTTTGTAAGGTTCTGGTTGGTAAAGAAGAGGGAGATTGGACCCTTAATTAACCCCAAAGCATGATTAAATCATGGTCTCACTCATTCATGCCTTACTCACCTCTCCTGAGGCATCTTCTGAGGATCCTGGGCAGGTGAAGCCCACAGAGCCCCTAACCTCAGTAAGAAGAGAAGGCCCAGAGTCCTTCTAGAAGACCTGAGGGAGAGCCACCCTCCTGAGGCATCAGGTCAGGGACGGGATGGGGTCTTCTAGGAAGAGGGGCCTGAAAAGAAGAGTAAGCCTCAACAAGTGGAGAAAGAAAGCAAAGGATATTCCAGGCAGAGAGCACAGCCTGAGCAAAGGCTGTGGGCAAGTCAGGGAGTATTTGGGAACTTGGGTTCAAGGAGAGTAGAGGAAGATGAGACAGAAATTGAACTCACAGGCAAGTCCCAGGAGATGCTGATGATGTGTTCATGCAGGTACCATTCCTAATTGTGATGAGACTCAAATGAAAAGCTCAGAGTCCAGTGAGATTGTGTAGAGAGTCTCTCAACCTAAATCAGGGAATAGAGGTAGAGGAAGCTTTCTTAAAAAAGTGACATTTGACCTGGGCCTAATGATGAGTAGAAATAAGCTAAGCAAATGGAGAGATTGTGGTGGGGGAGCAGGATAGATAAATTGAAGCAGGGGAAACAGCAAGTGCAAAGGCACTGTGGCAGGAGGGAACCTGGAGGAGGCAATGTGGATGGAGCCCAAGGATAAGGGGAGAGGGATAGGGAATGAGTCTGAATAGATAGGCAGGAGCTAGGTCATAATACAGGGCCTAGTGGGCAAAGCAAAGTTGGAAATTGGACTTATTCACTTAATAATTATTTGGACAGCTTCCATTTGCCAGGGTTGTGCTATAACAGCGAATAAAACAGACAAGGCCCTTGTTCCCACAGAACTCGCAGACTAGGGGCAGATAGCATCCAGCAGAGGAGGAATGCTACCTTCAGAGGGGCCCTACTATGTGCCAAGAGCTGTGCTAAGGACTTCCCTGCACTACCTCATTGATCTTCACCACCACATTTTATCGATGAGGAAACAGGCTTAGCAAGTCTGAACAATTTATCCATCTACAAGGAGTCTTGAGGACTTACTGAAGTCCATTTTAAAAGGCCTTTTATGAGCACTTTTACTCAATGCTGATGTGTGTGGGATAAATACATATAGTCCCTACAGGGGGCATCTATCAAAATTACAAACACACCTACCACTCAATCAGCAAGGCCATTTATTCTACAGATATCCAAAATGGTGTGTCCACAAAGTCATTCACTGATGTACTGCTACAAGCTGCTGACAACCTAATTGCCCACCACGTAGGGGATTGGTGAAGTGGATTATGGTACATCAAAGCAATGGAACACTGGGATGCCACAAAAAAAGAACAGGAGTGCTCTCTATGCACTGAAATAGACCAGCCTCCCAAATCACTGTCGTGAAAAAAAGGCACAATACGAAACTGTGTATAATTAAGCTATGATTTGCTTCAAAATGGTGAAGGACAATATAAAGATAAACAAAGTGTGTGGGGAGGTGGTGGAATAAGGAAAGAAGGAAGGAAGGGGAAACTTGCGTGCATCCAGGAAGAACCTTGGAGCACAAGATAGGAGAGAGACATGTGTTCCTTTGTACCTTTGCATGTCGAGTCATGTGAATGTATTAACTATTTGATAAATAAATAAACACAATTACATTTGTTTAAAGGACTTCCAGATTCTTTTGGAGAAGAAAGTGATGTTGGGACAGATTGTTGAAGTGACGGTGTCTTTTAGTGACTGAATGAGGAATCTGAGGCCCAGAGAAGCTCGGTGAGTTCCTTAAGGTCATGAAGCAGGTAATGGCAGAACCAGGATGGGCTGTCACCTGAATTGTTAGACTGTGCCCTTTCATGTCACAGCTGGTTCAGGATCACTAAGCATTTATGTGCCAAACTCTGCTAAGTGCTGAGGATACAGAGGTGAACAATATGGGTGTGACTGCTGCCTCCACAGGTCTTGTACTCTAGATTAGAAACAAATACGTGTTGTGTAGTGATAAATGCTGTGAATGAAAAATAAGGCATGCGAGGGGACGGAGTGTTGGGGGAAATGATGAGGAAAACCCCTCTGAAGAGGCAGCATTTTAGAAAAGAGAGAGATCGAGACTTGTGAACACCTAGGGGAGCAGCAGGAACAAAAGCTGGGTGGGAATGAGAGGGTGGATGTTAGAGGAATAGCAGAGTGTGGCTGGAACTGAATGTGAGAGGGAAACTTGGAAAGAGGTGAGGTCGGGGAGGCGGGCCTGAGGACTATAGGCAGGGCTGAAGACTCAGACGCAAAGCGAGGTAGGAAGTAGTCAGAAAGTTCTAAGCAGAATGGGGTCTGATGAAATTTCCCTTTTCTAAAGCCCCCTTCCCCCAACCCCCCCACCGGAGACTTTCCTGATGGTCAAGTGGTTAGGATTCTACCCTCTCAATGCAAGGGGCTAGAGTTTGATCCCTGGTCAGGGAACTGGATCCTGCTTGCCACAACTAAGACCCAGCACAGTCAAATAAAAAAAAAAAAAAAAAAAAAAATATATATATATATACACACACACACACACATGTATACATCTGTTAAAAAATAAAACAAAAAGGTCCCTCTGGCTAATGGTGAAAATTGATCAATAGGTGGAGGAAGAAGGGCTGTGGGGTACCCAGTGAAGGCTGGTGTGGTCCAGGTGTCCAGGAGAGAGGTGACAAGGCTAAAAAGTCTGGGGTGGGGTGTTGGGGAGCAGAAGGCAGTCTTTGCAGCTGCACAAGCGGGTTGGATGAGATGGTCTCCTTAGGGCCTTTCCGGCGCTGACATCTTATAATCTGGTCAAATTACCTCAGCATACACTGACTAGGTGCAGGGAAGCTCCTGTTTTTCTTTTATTGCAATCTCTTAGATGCTGAGTCTAGACAGAGCCCAGTGATCTGAGGCTCAGAGCAGAGACTTCTGCCCGCCCCCATCACTGCCAGTCCCACTCCTATCCCCACCTCCCAGGGACAGATGGGTGGGCAGCAGGAGGCAGCTGGGCCTTGATGCCTGCAGGGCCCCAGGGGAGGGATTTATCTGAGCATTCATAACCCCTCTCTGCCTTCCAGATCTTGAGTTAAAAGCCCCAAATGTCACAGCCCCAAGGGACAAAGGTTGGAGGGTGCCAGAAAAGGGGAAGGACAAGACGCTTTCCTGTTTCTGTCTGTAGTTACCCACGTGGGGGCAGGGACCTCGGGTGCTGAGAACTCCCAGCTCTGGGAGCCGGAAGCCATTTGAGCTGAGGCTGAAAACTGGTGGCTTTCAGGCTGTGTCTGACCCACTGACCTATTTATTTGGCCTGAAAAGCGTTTGAGAAAAAAATGGAGCCAAGGTTTAAAAATCAAGAGATTTCACAATAAAATCTGGATTTCTGGCTTCTCTTGAATAATTGGAAAATGTGACCATACTGGGCGCCTATTCCCATATGACAGCACTCAGCAGTAGCTGACTAGCAGCTGTCCCCATTATTATTTCATTTTATTAATAGGTAAATACATTCACATGATTCAAGAAATTATAAATAGTTATATAATAAAGTCTCCCTCCCATCCTTGTTTCCCTTCTGCCCAATGCTCCCCAGTAATCTCATTTCCTTATGTAGACTTCCGAAGTTTCCTTATGCATATGCAAACAATTACAAATATAAATTATTAGTCCCACTTTTCACCTGTTCTGTCCATTGCTTTTCCTTATGAACATCTCTCTATATTAGGAGACAGAGTGCTTAAAAAGCCCCTTTACTGCCATATGCCATTCTGTTGTCAGGAAGTCCACAATTTATTTAGTCAGTCACCTACTGATGGGCAAGTGGGTCATTCCCAATTTTTCTTGTTATAAACAATGCTGTGTCAATTATCTCGTGCATAATTTGCACAGGAACTAAGGAATGGTATTAGAAACTGGTCCAAGCAGAGGGTGTGGTTGGCACGAACTGAGCTCTTGGCTAATTGAGGAAATGTGATAAAAGCTGTTCCCAAGAGAGATTCCCAACAAAACCCAGAGTCTAGGTCCTTGGGCACAAAGAAAAAGTTCTTAAATTTGCTTCTGCCACTTGTTATATGTACTTCTCTCTGTGTTTACAGTGTCCCTGTAAAATGAAAGAACTTAGGGAACTGGGTGAGATGTCAAAGGACCTACCCACTTCTGACCAGCTTTGGTCCACCTTCTGCCTCCACATCAGCCAGGCCCAGCCTCACTGTAGCCCTTGAATGAGCCTGGCTCAGTCCCATTGGAGAGCCTTTGCCTAAGCTGTTCTGCCTCAGCCCCCAGTGGAACACCACCCCTGTACTTCCTTATTGGTCTCAGTCTGAATCCCTGATCTCTGATCTCAGGCCACTCAGAACACACTGGTCCAAACTCATTCAGGGCAGAGTCCCCACTATAGCGCCACCAACAGGTGAGTCTCTCCCATCTGACCCACACTCTAGGCACCCCACCTGTTCCTTCCCCTATGCCACTCCAGGTACCTGAACTAGAGTTCTTGAATGCCAACTCTGCTACTTCCTAATTAATGGTCTTGGGTAAATGACAGGACCTCCCTGAGTCCCAGTTTCCTCACCCCCTCCAAAATGGATGGTCTGAAGATAACATGTGGTAATTTCAGTAGATTTCTTAACACAGCTTCTGACATACAGAAGGGTTTATAGTCACACAGGTCACTGCCCTTTTCTGAATCAGTTACTTTGTTTATAAAATACAGAGAATAGCAGAACCTATTTCATAGGGCTGATCATTCATACTTTCATTCAATGATTTTTACAGAATATCTGTTGAATGCCAGGAACAGTGATTTGTTAGTGAAGAAAATAGATGAATTATTCCAACTCTGGTGGGACTCCCAGGCAATTCCAAACAGGCAGACATAAAAAGATAAATTTCCAGTGCATTGATGTTAAGAAGGAAAAGACTAAAGTGTCATGGAAGCTCATAACAAGGGAGGGTCAGGGATATTTCTCTGAGGGATAGGGACCAGGGCACAGCTGGGTGGGAGATTCAGGAGGGTTTCCAGAGGGAGGCAACACCCCAACTAATGATGAGCATTAATTATCTTCACCACAGCCCTAGGAGGAAGGCATTGGTTATCCCCCATATCTATCATGTTACTTTCTTTTCTGAAGCTAAGAGAAATTGAGTGACTTTCCCAAGGTCACAGAACCAGAAAGGAGTGAGAAGGTTTGGAACCAAGGTTTCCTGACTCTAGAGTCTCAGACGCAAAAGTGTGTCTTCTACTGCCTGTTTTAACAGGCTGATCCTGGAATGTGGAGAAGCATGGGAAGTAGAGGGGCTGTCTTCATTGGGTGGGGCAAAGAACCTGACTTTGTCAGGCCCTATCAGACACATGTAGAACTGGCCCAGGGCCACAGTTGGGTCTGGGGTCAGATCTTCCCTCTGCTCTTGGTTCTGTGCGCCCCATGAATCTCCCTACCTAGGGTCGTAGAGGAGAAAGGAAGGAAGAGACACTGCTCTTGTTTAATCACATTGGGATTCTGACTCCCCTCCAGCCCAACCCATCAAAACTCTCACCAGTCTACACAGGCCCATGGGGAGATTGTCAGCTTTGTATCCAGCTTGGAAAACTCCCTTAATCCCTAACTCTTCCTTCTCCACATTCAGCCTTGGACAACAGCTGCCACTCCAACCTCCTGAACATCGCTGGGACCAAAACAGTCCCTGGACATGAAAGGGATGCTGGGCTGAAGGGCTGCAGATGGCTGGGGCTTCCCAGCCCAAGGCAGCTGTCTTCCCTTCATCTTCCCTTTCTTGCCACTCTGAAGCAGGGCGATCCTCAAACCTCCTTTCCTCCCCTCCTCTCTCCTCCCTTTCTCACCTAATTCTTATCCTCCCCTTGGAAGGTAGAAAGGTTCTTAGTCTGGAACTGGATGATGGCTTTGAATTTGACTTGGTGTTTACTAACTGTAAGCACTTAGTGTGATTCCACACACACAAACAACCTTCTCTGTGAGTCAGTTTCTTCATTTGTAAAATGGGAGGAAAACAAACACTGCCTCACAAATTATAAGGTTAAAGAGTTAGTAAATGTACAGTGTTTGGAATGGTCCTGAGCAAAGAGAAACTGCTACATGAGTCTTTGTATCATAGATACCCTGGTACATCCAATCTGAGCAAAGCAGGGTGAGATGGGCTGGTGAGCTAGGGATACCCAGGACATATGAGGGACCCTTCTTCTCTCCTGGATTACTGTTACCTCTCTCTCTCTCTGTCTCTGGTCTCTCCATCCCCAGGCTGCTTCCCTCTAAGCAATTCTCTCCTCTGGCAGCAAAATGTTTTTTTCCAAATACTGATTTGATCATATTACTTCCCTGCTCAAATTCTGCAATGGTTGCCCATTACTTCTGGCCTTTTAGGATTGCATCCCTTGGAACTCTCTAGTCCTCATCTTTCTTAGCTTTCCACCTCCTTCGATCTGTGATCCAGACTTCCTTGAAAACATGCCCTCCAGTCTCATGCCTCTAGGCCTTTGCATTTGCTCTTTCCTCCACCTGGTGTTTCCTCCCATCCCTTTCCCTCTGATTTTGCCCCCTTCCCAGCCTCTATTTAACTAAGGCTGTGGCCAAATGAAGGCAGTCCCTGAGGGAGGGATAGGGGAGAGTGGGAAGAGACAGCAAATCTCAGAGCTGCAGTTTACTCAGCTTCAACGCAGTAAGAAAAAGACAATAAGAAAAGAGACCTCTCAAGATCAAAGAAAGGGATGGAACAATATGTGAACACTTTGGAAACTAGGAAGTGGTGTGTGAGCACGGAGTGATTACTAATGGGTTATCGGGGTGCCCGCCTAAAAAGCTCCTTGTTTTCAAAGTCCCTGGTCCCCTACCCTCTTCAGACCCTGACCACCAAAGGTAAACAGAGGAGATGAAGAGCAAAGGATGGAGAAAGGACCGGTGAAGAAAAGAGGAACGAAGGAAGTGGAGTGGGGAGGGGGGCCAAGAGGCAGAAAGCATGTGGCTGGAGCCCCACGCCTCTGAGGAAGGAAGGAGAGGGTGACCTGGGATGCTCTCCCCACCCCTCCCCCTCTTCATTCCCCGGAGGTCTGCCCCCGTCCAGCCACAGCCCAGGCGGGGTGGGGGAAGGCAGGGGCGGCGCCGAGGGGAATGAATAATTGAAGTATTAGGGAGGAGGAAGAAGAAGAGGAAGAAGAAGAGGAGGCGGGAGCCGCCTGCACAGAGTCCTCCCCAATCCGCACCCCACCCCCCCTCCGCCGCCCGGAAGTCGCTCCCCGCCTCCTGCTCCGCCAACATGGCCGCGAAGTCGGATGGAGCGGTGGCCGCGGCCGGCCCGGGGCCGGAGGAGGCGGCCGGAGGAGCCCGGGGCAGTGCAGGAGGGCGCGGGGAGGCGTCAGAGGTAGCCGGGGGGCCCGGGGTGACGGGGGCTGGGGGCCCGGGGCCGCGCTACGAGCTGCGGGACTGCTGCTGGGTGCTGTGCGCGCTGCTCGTGTTCTTCTCCGACGGCGCCACGGACCTGTGGCTGGCGGCCTCCTATTACCTGGAGGGTCAGCACACCTACTTCGGCCTCACGTTGCTGTTTGTGCTCCTGCCCTCGCTTGTCGTGCAACTGCTCAGCTTTCGCTGGTTCGTCTACGACTATACGGAGCCCGCGGGGGCCCCGGGACCCGCCGTCAGCACCAAGGACAGCGGTGCCGGCGGGCCGGTCATCAGCACCAAGGACAGCGCCATCGCCTTTCGGACCAAAGAAGGCAGTCCTGAGCTGGGCTCCCGACCCGCGCCCTCCTCGGCCAGCACCTACCGCCGCCGTTGCTGCCGCCTCTGCATCTGGCTGCTGCAGACCCTCGTCCACCTCCTGCAGCTCGGCCAGGTCTGGAGGTAGGAGAAGCTCAGGTGGAGAGAACCGCGTTGGAGGAGTGGGGGTGGTAAGGGGCTGCCCACCGCCCCAGTCCTTGTATTACCCTCCACGCCCCCTTATGTCCTGACCTCCGCCCCGCCCCACCCTATTACAGTTCTGATTCCTTCTCTGCCGGCTCTTCACTGATCTCTGCCCTCTAACTCTGACCAGCTTCAATTCCATCCTCTCTGATCTGGCTACTAAAGATAGGGAATGGGGCGAGAAGAAAGAGAAAGAGATCATCAGGGGTGTGTGAATGAGGAGGGCCCAGGGCCAACGGAGATGAATATGAAGCTTGGAACAGGGCCCCAGGGCTCCATCCAGCCCTGTCCTACTCCAGTCTGCCTGAGTGCTGAGTCTGAGCCTGGGCTTAGGAAAGATCTCAGAAGTCCTTCCCTGCTGTCAAAGATTCTCAGTTTGGAATTGCAGTCCATTCCCAACCTCCCATGAGAAACAGAATTTGAGGCAACTAAATGAATATCCTGCCCAAACTTTTTGGACTTTTGGGAAAGGGTGTGCTGGACCCAGCTGAGAAGGTGTCTAGCTCTTTCTGCTTCCTAAGATTTCTTCAGTGTCTCTACCTTTACCCTCAAAAGAAACAGGGCCATGGGGATATGGGATCTTAAATCTGAGGTTAGATAGCCACTAGCTGTTCTTTCATCTCAGGACAGTAAGACAAAACTGAGGCTTTGCACAGCAGCCTAATTCTAGGCTTCCTCTGCCAGGACTGAGGGTGCCTGCTGAGCTGAGCTGAATTAATTGGAGACAGGGGGAATTCTGAACCTAGGGTTTCCCTTGAGTCTGTATTTCTCTAGTAAGTTGGGCTGTACTGTGTACTGACAGAATGAACTTGCCTACTCTTTGAACTTAGGCAAACCCCTTCTCCCTCCAAGCCTGTTTCCTTACCTGTGAAATGAGGGAGATTCCCTCTTTTTCTCATCTCATTGACTTACTATCACATTTTGTTACCTCTTTGGGTTGGGCAGGTGAGGAAAGGTCTTTGTAAAAGCCCTGCAGACTATAACATATTTTAGGAATATAGTAGATTATCATGATTATCACAGATGTGGGGAAAACATGGAAAAAGTCAATGCTACTTCAGAGTAAAGGGTGATTATTGCTGTTGTTAAGTTTATTCTGCTACTTGTTAACATGTTCTGCTAAACTCAGTAGATTCAGTTCTGGGCTGAGGGTTGGAAACAGGACTCCCAGGGTTTGTCCCAGCTGCTTACTTGCTGTGTCACCCTTGTTATGTTGCCAAATCTCTCTCTGCCTTGGTTTCCCCATCTATGCTTTGCCTAGATGTTCTGTGTATTCCATTTAGTTTGCCCTGGGGGAAGAGGTGGGTGGAACACTATCCACACAAGGTGGTGGTATTATTATTAGCTTGACACATAAAAATATTCATGTCTACATCCAGGAACTAATCTGCATTTATCATTCTGTGCCCGAGTGGACAGATGGCGAAAGATATTTTTAGATTCTGAAATGGTAACTTCCTATTCTTGGTAGCCAAAGCTTCATCCCCCTTTCCCTTCAGCCTAAAGTGGGCCAACTGCCCCTTGACTCACTGGCTACCTCAAAACCTCCTTCTCCCTATGCTCAGAATCTACTTACAAGAAATGAATAGTTTTTTTCTTGAACATAAAACTGAATTTCCCTCAAACAGAGCGAAAAATGACAACAGGGTGGGGGTGGGGTCTCAGGAGAGTGGCCGCAGATGGCTGAGAGTCCGTTGAACTCCATGGTTTCTTAGATGAAAGGGCTAGCAATTTCTACTCAACCCTATTTGTAAAGTGAGGGGGTTGGGATGAGGTGATTTTGCAGGGATGACAAACTAATAGCTCTTGGATTGAACCTGGGCTACAGTAGTGTTTTGTCTAGCTTGTATAGTATTTCAAAAATTTAGAGTCCTCACTCTCCCTTGGAAAAAAAAGGCATCTAGCAGTTCCAGGCCTAGAACAATTTAGACAGGATATTTGTGCTTCAGTTTGTCCAGTTCCATTCTCTTTGATCACATCTGGACACAAGACCCTAATTTACAGTTCTGTAACAATTGTTTTATTAAGCACTCACTTTGCACCAGCCTATTGGTTGCCTTTTTACCTGCTTCATCTCCTGTATCCCTCCTAGGAATCCTGTAACATGGTTGTATTATCATTCCTACTTAGCAGATGAGGGAATGGAGGCTCAGAAAGGGGACATCCTTGCCCAAGGTCACACGACTAGAAAGTAGAAGCGTTGGGACTCAAGACTCTCTGCCTTCAAAGCTCAAGTTCAATTTATTTACCCTGCAATTCTGCCACTAAAGTGTCCCCCAAGCTCAAAGAATTATGAGTCTGAGATCCCAAGATTCCAGGATGATAGAAAGTCAGGGCTTCTGCTAGACTGAGATAAGAATGGGAAAGGAGGGGGAGGGAGTTGAACTATGTGGATAAGGATGGGGAGACAGTGCATATTGTCAGAAAAGTGCTGGATTGGGGGTAGTGTGGGGATCAGGAGACTTTATGTGGGTTTGTAACTAGCTTGCTAGGTGACCTTGGGCGAGGGCTTTTCCCACCTCTGGGCCTCAGTTTTCCTGTATGTAAAATGAGAATAATAGATTTGATGACCTTAAGAGCCTTCCCTTTTCTGGAATTCTGACTCTGGGTCTAGTTATCAGGGCTGAAGCCTCTGGGCCCCTGTCCCCAAAGCTTTGGATTCTAAAATGACTGAGGATATGGCTGCTGCTGCTAAGTCACTTCAGTCATGTCCGACTCTGTGCATAGACGGCAGCCCACCAGGCTCCCCTGTCCCTGGGATTCTCCAGGCAAGAACAGTGGAGTGGGTTGCCATTTCCTTCTTCAATGTATGAAAGTGAAAAGTGAAAGTGAAGTCACTCAGTTGTGTCCAACTTAGCGACCCCATGGACTGCAGCCTACCAGGCTCCTCCGTCCATGGGATTTTCCAGGCAAGAGTACCGGAGTGGGGTGCCATTGCCTTCTCCGGAGGATATGGCTAAATGGAGGCAAATCCAGACGAGAAGCCACCAGGATTAGTATTCCTAGAAACTAAGCAATGTGGGCACAACGTGTTTGCTTACCATGTGAAAGGTTCCCACAAAGAACCGCTTCACTGTTAGGTGGGACTTGGTGCAGATGTTCTCACGGGTGGAACCTGGGGTAATGAGGAAGGAGATGTGTGTGTGTGACCTGCAGAATCAAAGCTGGGGGATTGGCCAGTCATTTACTTCCTGAAATTTTGAATAAATTAATCCAAATAAATTACTCTGAAACCTAAAGATGTTTTTCAACTCCTCATGCTTGTACTGATACAATGCTGAATCGAAATTTGAATACTTTTAAGGAGCTAGATAAAAAAAAAAAAGAAAAAAGGAGCTAGATAACATAGACCTGTGTCAGTACATGGGTTTCAGTCAAGGGACAGTATGAGGCAAGCCTAGAGAAGATGAAGCTACTACCCAGCTCCAGCTGATGGTGCCATGTGAAATCATGGACCAGGCGTTGTCTTGATTTCTCTTGAGAAATCAGAAATTGGGTTTTTTTTTGGGGGGGGAGGGGAGCTGAATTCTGCCAGTATTTAACTACTAATTAAGGTTTTTAAAAATAATGTCAACTACATGAAATAAATGTGGGCCCCATCCTCCTTGTAACTTCTGGCCAGCTCCTCACAGTTGATTGAAGTCCTTTGTTTTTCTGTTCTCAAACAATGGGTATTATTATTTTAAATGCAAAATGGGGCTCTGAGGTGGGAGAGGAAAGGAAGGAATTCACAGACACTGTTCACCCTCCAAGCCTCAGCAGGCCCCATGTGAGGTGCTCGAGGAATGTGATCCTTTTTTTGCCCTGAAACTTTCCCTCTGGTGGCAGTTGATTTACCCATTTATAAGACAAAAAGTGAGACTTGGAGAAGTAAAGTAACTTGCCCAAGGTTAACCATCGAGGCAGCAGGGGAGAGGTGAGATGTCCACCTACTTTTGTCCAGTTCCCAAGCCCAAGCTCTATCCCTGCTACCATCACGCTGGCTGCATTAGAAGATTCCAGAGCAATGGCCCAGCACAGAAACAGATTGATACCTGAGAGAACACACAGATCCTCTGGTCAGACACGAAGCTGGCTGTGGGCTGGACACCAACCTGTGTATTCATCCCTTTCTGCCCAGCGCTCCTCCCCGCCCTGCCCTGCTCCTCCCCCACCTCCTCTGAGCTGTTAAGCCACTCAGCACTGTTAAGCCAATTAAAGTCCTAACCCTGTCCCCTCTGACCCCGTGGGCAGCAGAGCAGTAAGCCATGAATCCTGCTTTCCCTAATCTTAAACTCACTGGGTCCCAGCTTTGCCCAGATAAGCATGATTTGTTAAGCCAATTAGTGGGAGATGATCTGGCATGGGATTCCTCCCAGGCTGTCAGGATCTGGGGACCCCAAACAGGAGGGAGAAGAAGGAAGGAGGCAAACTGGACATCGAAGGCCCTCCCTCTAACACCTCCTCCATGTTTAGGCCCCAGTATTGCTCCCTCTGCCTCCTCACAAGCTCTGCACTCAAGAAAAGTTTGAAGATGAATTAGTGACCTCCCTGGTGTGAAAACCAGGCTCTGGGTTTCCTCTCTGGGAAACTCTATTCTTCACATAATGGTTAAGAGCATGAACTCTGGATTCAAATGTGCTCGATTCAGATCATAACTGTACCACATTATATATGTGATCCTGACAAGACACATAATCTCTCTGTGCCTGAGTTTCATCCTTTATAAATGAGACCATAATGGTGTCACCTCTTGGGTTGTTTCGAGGTCTCACGAGATAATATACCAAGGGTTTAGCAAAGAAGCGGCCCATCATTAAGTATTCAGAACCGCTGGCAGTGGTTCATACCATCAGCCCGAGCTTTATTCCCTGTGGAAAGAGGTTTGTTCACGGAGTAAGTGGTCTGAGAGTGGGCAGGAAGGTAAGAGGGCCTAGAAGGCCCCTGAAGCCATAGGGACATGGCAGCTGTGCACTTAATCTGTAATCATTCATTCCACAAATACATGGAGCACCAGCTGTCTACCAGGCACTGCTCTAAGTGCTGGAAATAGAGTGGTGAACAAGACAAAGTCTTGGCCCTCTTGGAGCTCAAAACTCCAGTGGGAGAAACCAATAAACATAATATAAATTACCTAGTATAAACATAATATTTAATAAAAATATAACACAGAATATAAAATATAATGGGTCAAGATAGTGGTAAGCCCTAGGGAAAAAGTGAAATGGGTGAGAGTGTAGTCCTTCAAGATAAGGTGGTCAGGGCAGCCTCTCTGAGGGGTGGGCACATGGGCAGAGGGCTGAACAGAGTGAGGGGGAGCTGTGTGGACATCTTGGGATGGGTGTTCCAGGCATAGGAGAGGAACAGAGGAAGAAGTCTCTGGGGCAGAGGAGAGAGCTGAGGGGAGAGTGTAAGAAATGATTGTGGACAGGTTGGCTGGGGTTGGACAACGCAGAGCCAAGGGGAGGTTTGGAGTTTTCACTCTGCACAAAGTGGGGAGCCCAAGAGGATTTGAGCAGAGGAGGAACAGGATCTGGACTTAGGTTTTACAATGATCACTCTGGCAGCTGGATGCAAAATGGACTGGAGGGAGGCCAGGGTAAGTCCAGAGACCCACAAAGAGGCTGCTTAATGATTCAGGTGAGAGAAGATGGGAGCTGGACCAGGGCAGTAGCAAAGCAGGGAGGGACCTGTTTCAAGCATAGCAGACAGGACAGCTTTTCTTCTTTGGTCAGTTACCACATTGAGCCCAGTTAACAGTTAAGAACTCATACTCTGGAATCAGCCTATTACCTGTGTCTGCCGCTTTCTGTGATTTTGGGCAAATGGTATAACTTGTCTATGCCTTAACTTTCTCATCTGCAAACTGGACATACTTCCTAACAATATCTATCACGTGTGATCTGGAGGAGTAGTGAATTAAAGAATGTATGTGTAGCACAGGAGCTGGAACACAGGAAGTGCTCAATTCTCAGTAACCATTACTATTTGTATTATTATAAAACAGGTCAGGAGTTGGATTCCACAGTGGTTTTCAAACTGTTTCACCTCTTACCATCATTTCAGCTTGAGCATCTCAAGTTTCTCTTTTCTTGATATGATGACTGCATTTCTAAGATTTTGTTTTGACAGCCCTACAACTAAAACATGTTTTACAACCCCTTGAACTCTGTGACTATCAGCAAGGTCCCTCCCTGCTCTGACCTTGCAGGGTTGTTGCAGTCGAGCCTCACCACCCACCTCCTGGGAGACCCCTCTCCAGGATGCTCTCCACCCTACCGTCCTCCCCTCTCTGCCCAGCTGGGAGCAACAGGCCATTAGAGCAGCCCCTAACAGACACAGCGGCGGCAGTTGGGCCCAGTGTCCCCTGTTTGATCTATAAAGACCACACAGGAGAAGCCCTGGGGGAGGAGGGAGGGCTGCCAGGAAATGGCTTTGAACCCCCGGCAGCTGGGGCGAAGGTCCCTAGGGAGAGGAAGGAAGATGGGCTGGGATTACTCTGGCCTCTCCGTTCACCACTCAGCCTTTGTAAGGGCCTTGGAATTCTTCCCTTGGGAAATCCTATCAGCCTCCAGTGCCTCCCCTCCCCAACCTACCCCTCCCCATCCTGCCTCCACCTGCAGCCGGAATGATAATTTGAAAGCTCAGAGCTGACCCTGCCATACTGTAGCCAGAGGGCCTGCCCTGGCTCCCCTCTGTCCGTGGAGCGAGTCTTTTGGCTGTAGCCTGGTGTCAAGCCCCTTACCTCCTGCCCTTTCATCTCCTCAGCACTCTGCCCACCCCCGATGCCCACCCCCCCATAAGCCACACGCTCTTTTCCTTCGTGCCTTGAGCAGCTGCCTGCTCTCTTTCCTTCAGCAACACCTCCCTCGCCCTGCATCTTCCACCCAGTGAAACTCTGCAGTCCCTTCAAGGCCAAGCTCAAATGCTACCTCTGGGAACTCCCTGACAGTCCAGTGGTTAGGGCCCTACACTTCTACTGCAGAGGGCACAGTTTCCATCCCTCTTTGGGGAACGAAGATTCTGCATTCTGCAAGGTGCAACCAAAAAAAAAAAAAGAGAGAGAGCTACCTCTTCGGAGTAGCTTTCCTTGAACAAACCCAACATGTGCCACTTTCTACCCCTCAGACCCCAACTCCCACCCCCTCAATCAGACAGACTGTTGTTTGTTCTTTCATCTAAAATGGAAATTGCTTGCTTATTTTGTCTGTTTAAAAAGGAATTGTATGCGCTCGTTGAAACTTCAGGCAGCACATGAGAGGTCCAAAGAAGACTGTCCTTGCTCATGATCTCTGGGGGCTGAGAGGTGGGGTTAGGAGAGACTTTTCCCTTATTAACTAGGTATTTCTTATATCACTTGAAGATTTTACTCTGGCTTTTAATTAACCAAGAAATACATATATACATTTTACCCATACACATTTTAAAAACATGTTTGTAAAAAAAAATCTGTTTGTAAAAAATCAGATATTATTAAGAATTATAACTACAATTTTAGAGACTTAGATTAGACCATTCCTCTTCAATCCTGTCAGGTTGGGAGTGTGATAATGTAGAATAAGGACTGTTGAGCCCAAACTCTGACTCTGCCACTTATGAGCTGTGTGACCTTGAGCACATTACTTAACCTCTCTGGGCCTGTTTCCTTATCTGTGAAGTGGAATAATAACATGCCTATACAAATGGCCCTTGCGAAGGCTGTTGAATTAATATATGGAATTTGCTTTGCACAGTAATCAAAACATCATACATTCTCGATTAGTGTTAGCTAGAGTTATTGGCTTATTGTTACAGATGTGGAAGTTGAGACACAGAGAGGTAATAGCCTCTCAATACATAAATAGGAAAGCCAGTACATGGGGAGCCATGCAGTCGGGCTCCCAAGCCCACATGTGTAACTACCAAAACATGCTGCCTTCTACTAGTTAAGCGTATTCTTAGAAAACAAATAATCATGTATTGCTTTGGAAAGAGAAAAAGTCAGAAAAGTAATTTTTAAATTTTATTTTAGTATAAAATACCTACTGTTAACACATTCTGGGTTCTTCCTCTTAGACTTTCCCCCCAGGCACAATTACTCATTCCTCTTAGCCCCACTGTCCTGATCAGATTCTGTTGTGATCCTTGCCCACCTGGTTGGTTTTCTTACCAGATTACAAGCCCCTGGGGAGTTGAAGCCTTGTTCATTCTTCTCTCTGTCCCCCATGGTGAGTGACTCCAAGCAGACCCTCTGTTACTATTGGTGGCCTTGTACCCAGCCAGCTTTGATGAGGTCCATAGGAGATTCTTGGGGCTCCCTGGTGGCTCAATGGTACAGAGTCCTCCTGCAATGCAGGAGAAGCGAGTTCAATCCCTGGGTCAGGAAGATCCCCTGGAAGAGGGCATGGCATCCCACTCCAGTATTCTTACTGAGAAAATCCCATGGACAGAGGAGCCTGGCAGGCTATGGTCCATGGGGCCACAAAGAGTCAGACACATCTGAAACAACTGAGCCTGCATTGGAGATTCTCAGAACATGAAGTCTGTTGAAGCAGGGTTTGCATCTGCGGCTGAAGAGGGGAGCACTAAGGCCATGTGGGAGCACTTCACTGTGTAGACATGACACTGGGGTCTGCTTAGGCCTTCATCTGCAGCTGCAGCCCTCCAAACTGTCAGTGAAGAAATGCAGGCTCAGGGCAATACATATGTATTAGTGCAAGATATAGTAGGAGCAACCCTGGGGCTGAGTTCCCAGGAGGATGCACGAGCGGCTGACTCAGGAGAGAGAAGAAGTAAAGTTCCTTGTATGCAGTAAGTGCTCAATAAATTTTCACATGAACTGAATAGAATCTTGAAAATCAGAACTTTTCCCCCACTGTTAATATTCTGGGTTCTCCCTCTCTGACTAAAAGTTACTATTACTAATGTGGCTTTAAACAAATTTTATTTTACATTGGAATATAGCTGATTAACAATGTTGTGTTAGTTTCAGGAGTATAGCAAAGTGATTCAGTTATACATATATATGTATCTATTCTTTTTCAAGTTCTTTTCCCATTTAGGGTATTACAGAATATTGAGGAGAGGTCCCTGACTTATACAGTAGATCCTTGTTGATGATCTAGTTTAAATATAGTGGTGTGTACATGTTAATTTCACACTCCCAATCTATCCCTCCCCTCTTCTTTACCCCCTGGTAACCAAAAGTTCATTCTCTAACTCTGTGAGTCTGTTTCTAAAATCAGAATCTTGAGCAAGACATTTCACTGCCTGGGATTCAGCTACCCCATCTGTAAAGTTCAGCTGGGGCCTTGGGGATCCTGGATGAGTTTTCCCAGGACTCAGACAAGACAGCAAAGTAGCTAAGAGCTTGGAGCAGTGGTACAGCCCATGGCACCATGGCTTCCTCACTAGGTGACCTTGGGCAAGTTGCCCCACCAGCTGGAGCTCTAGTTGCATTGTGAAATGGGATGATAGAACCCACCCCTTAAGGTTCTTGTGAAGATGTTTTGAGGGACTTCCCTGGTGGTCCAGTGGTTAAGACTCCACGCTTCCAAAGCAGAGGACACAGGTTTGATGCCTGGTCAGGGAACTAAGATCCCACATGCTGTGTGTCCAAATAAATAAATAAATAAATGGTTTTTTTTTTGTTTTTTTTTTTTTAAGGAGCCATCATTACGTTAAATGACCACATTCACTTATTTAAAAAAAAGATGTCTTGAAATAATATAAATGCATGGGCCTTCACATACTATTTTCTCAGAAAATATTTACCACCAATTAGGCTTCCCTGGTGGCTCAGAGGTTAAAGCGTCTGCCTGCAATGTTGGAGACCTGGGTTCGATCCCTGGGTCAGGAAGATCCCCTGGAGAAGGAAATGGCAACCCACTCCAGTATTCTTGCCTGGAGAATCCCATGGATGGAGGAGCCTGGTGGGCTACAGTCCACAGGGTCGCAAAGAGTCGGACACAACTAAGCGACTTCACTTCACTTCACTTTACTTCATTATTGGCCCAAGTAGCAGCCCATCCTACTTGCTTAGTAAGAAGACAGGGGTTGGGAGAAGGGCATCAAGGGACCTGACGCTTACTACCTCTCACCCCCAGACCTCTCTTGCAAGGAAGGAGACTTATCTGTGACTCAGAGACAGTGTGAGGATAGGTGACAGGAGGTTAAAGGGAGGCAGAAGCTGTTTGATAAGAAGGAAGATCACCTTGACAATCAAGCTGCCCCTAAGAAAGCGGGTTGCCCCAAGCGTGTGAACTCCACATCACCAGACATGGATGCAGACAAAAGTGGCTGACTTTGGCAGGGGAGCTGAGCAGGGCCTCCTGTCTTCAGTTTGGAGGATAAACCAGTCATCTCTACAGCCCCTCACAGTTCTGAGTCTGTGGATCTGACTTGAGGGCTTTGTGACACTTATCTGCCAGACCACAGGTTGCAAATCAGTGGCCCAACAGCAAGTCCAGCCTAAGACTGTGTTCATTTGGCCCATATCGTACCTTTTCCCTTCCTGTTTAATGAAACTTTATTATGGAGATAATTTAAGTATATAAAAGCAGAGGGAACAGGATAATGATTCCTCCATGTACCACCAGCCTGTTCCAAGAATGATCAACTCCTGGCCAGCACCATCTGAAAGAACTTTCTGCAGTGATGGAAATTTCGTGTGTGTGTGTGTGTGTGTGTGGTATCATTGCATCCATAAATATTTCAGTACATTAAAAAATAGACTTTTAAAATTTAACTAAAATATGTAATACTGTCACCATACCTAAAAAAGAAATAATAATTTCTTTTAAATTCACATGGTAGCTTTAAAATTAGTTGCCAACATTTCCAAATTGAGTTTTGTTTCGTTTTTTGTTTTTTTGCATAAGTATCCTAATTCCCAGCTCTTCTTGAAAAATTGAAATTCCAGCCATTCTGGCCTCACATTCTCCCTTCCAAAGGCAGCAATCAGTTGGAGCTGAGGGACAACTGCCTTTTTAGACAGGACACCACTCTATCATTCCCCAGAGTACCTAATAATATCAGCTCAGCCCCTCTACCATCTAGGATCCCTCAGACCAGACAAACAAAATGGTGCTTTTTTTCCCTGCCTTGATCTTCAAGCACCTTCAAATGTCACCAGGAGACCAGGATCTAACTCCCTCTCCCTCACAGGCTCACATCATCCCAATGTTGTACAAGGATTTCAGGAAAAGGGGGAACAAAGAGCCTTGGGCTAGAGTATGGAGTCCTGGATTTTAGTCTCTGATGTGCACCCATTTCACAGATGGGGAAAGTGAGGCCCCGAGAAGGAAGGAGATCTGGCTGTGCTCACACAGTGAAGGACATGAGGCAGGAACCTGGTCCCAAACACTTTGCTGGAGAAGAGCCACCTGCTTCTCTGCAAGGCAAAGAGAGAAGCACTGGTTGGGAGCTGACTTCAGTGGGTGGGTTGAGAGAGGGTCTCAGCTTTTCAGCCAGAGCCTAAAATTAGTGGCAGGGAGATGTTTGGCCTTAGCCCAGCAAAAAAAAAGTGCTGTGTCTCTGCAGGGGGCTGCTGAGGAGGAAGGAGACAGCCTAGCTCTCAGCACCATACGAAACGGGAGCCAAACGTGTAAGATCGCATCCTTTACTGACATTTATGACTCATTGGGCTGCCAGCTCCAGGAAGGTCCCATTTTGCATCCTTGCAGGAGCACACGGCATTGACGGGTGGACAGATGGGGAGGGAGCCGCAAGGCCATTCCCCCCAAGAGTGTACTTGGCCACAGTACAGGTGAGGTAGCTATGTAATTGGAGGCCCAGTGTTTCCCAGGGAACATACAGATCACATCTAGGTCCTCAGCTTGATTCGTGTCCTGCCGTGAAATGGGGGAGTTGTCCATCCCTAACCTGAGGTGCAATTCTGATGCTTCTTGCTATTGACCCTGGGCAAATCACTTTTCCAAGTGCCTGCTAAACATTTCTGAGGCTCATCTCTTCTGTCTGGGCCATCCTCACCTCTCACCTGGTACCTGGTCTCCCACCCTCCACCCTTGCCTCCCTCCAATCTGTTCCCTACAGCCAAGGTACTCCCTCTAAAATGCAGAAGTGCTATCTCACGTGATCTTCATCCTCTTGCTTAAAACCTCTCTTTGACTTCAGATAAAGACTAAATGCTTCACCATGGACCCCTCATCCCTTGCTTCCTTGTCTCCTTTTCGGGAGCTATAGCTGTTCTGACTACTTACTTCTCCCTCCCAACTCAGGACCTCTGCCCATGTTGTTCTTCTGCCAGAAACCCCCTTTCTTCCCTTTACCTGGTTAACTCCTGTGCCTGCTTCAGATCATGGTGCAGTAGCCACCTCCTTCAGAAAGCCTTCCCTGACTGCCACGCTCTTCCCCAGCTGGGCCCTTCTCTAATAGCACTGCCTTCCTCAGCGCTGGAGCACAGAAGCTGGCTGGAGCACGTGTAGAAGCCACAGGATGTCTGTTGTTTCAGGTTTACATGACGATTTCATTAACGTCCAGGTCCTCCATCAGGTCTGTCTCGCTCCTGAGAGTGCTTAGTACAGCTCCTGGCATACAGTAGGTACTCAAAAATGCTGGGTGAATAAATGTCAGTGAACCTCCTCTTTTCTGAGACTCAGTTTCCTCATCTGGAAAATGGGAATCATGCCCACAAAATGTCATAAGCCGCACTGAGGATGTTAGCAAAGTACCTACAGAAGGTCTTCGGTGAGTGGTTCTTGTTTTCTGGAGGAGGGCAAACACCCCGAAGAATACCTTGCCCTGAAGGAAAGTCCCTGGCCCTCTGTCTTCTGAGGACAGATTGAGTCAGCACCAGGGAAAGTCAGCGAGGAATAGGTTTCAGCCCCACCAGAAACTACAAGACCTCCTCTTCTTGCTGGAGCCTCTGAGTGTCTGCTTCTTAAAACTTCTTATTGGCTGAGTGCTCCGCACTGGGCTGGGCATTTTATACAAATCACCACTTTCTTTCTTTTTTTTAATGGTTTTTATTTATTTTATTTTTGGTTGCCCTGAGTCTTCATTGCTTTGTGCAGGCTTTGTCTAGTTGCAGCAAGCAGGGGCTACTCCTTGGTTGTGATGTGCGGGCTTCTCATTGTGGTGACTTCTCTTGTTGCAGAGCACAGGCTCTAGGCACGCAGGCTTCAGTAGTTGTGGCACATGGGCTTAATTTCACCAAGGCATATGGAATCTTCTCGGACCAGGGATTGAACCCATGTCCCCTGCGTTGGCAAGTGGACTCCTAGCCACTGTGCCACCACGGAAGTCTCAACACTTTCTGATTTCATAGCTACCCAGAAAAGGTGAGCATTGAGCAGAGGGGTTCAGAGAGGGACACAACTTGCCCAAAACTACACAGACAATAAATGACGGCATCAGGATCTGAACTCAGAGCTCCCTGACTCTAAAGGTTGACTCTTTCCCTCTGCGCTTGACAGCCTTCAATTGGGGGCTTATAAAATACATTCATACTCCTTATTCATCCATTCAAGAATTCAACAAATATATACTGAATTAACAATGTGCCAGGCACTGGTGGCATAGCAGAGAAGAGGACAAGCGTGGTCCCCACACTCATGGAGAGACAGACAAGAAATATGTAAGTAAGTAAATCAGATCATCTCCAGTTGTGATGTATATTATTAAGAAAATAGGGTAACTTGACCAGAAAGTGGCCAGAGGGGCAGAAGTGCTTTGGAAGGCGGGGCAGGGAAGATCTGGGAAGGACTCTCTGAGGAGGTGACACTGTGCTGAGGTGGAAAGAATAGAATTTGCCAGGTGTTGTTAAAGCCCTTTTTAGGCAGAGGCCCTGAGGCTGGAAAGAGCTTGGAGTACTCACGAAGAAGCAAGACCAGTGTAGCTGGTGATGGGGGAGATGGGGAGGGTAGGGGGAGATGGGGAGGGTAGGGGGAGATGGGGAGGGTAGTGGGAGATGAGGTCCTAGAGGTGGGCAGGGGCTGGATCACACTGGGCCCCAAAGATTATGGTGAGGATTTTATTCTAAGGGGAGTAGGGAGTGACATGACCTGATGGAGGGTTTTGCAGAACCCCTCAGGCTGCTGTGTGAAGTATCTGGTCTAAGAGGGCAAGGATGGAGGGAAGGAGATCAAGGTGCACAGAGGCTACCGCTGCTTGGGGTTGGGTGGCTTGGACCAGAGAAATAACAGAAATGGAGAGAAATGCTTGGGTTCAGGACACAGCAGTAGGGTCTTAGTGTTATCAGAACTAGATTGGTGGGGAGATGGGCCTAATGAAAACTCCCTGGGGCAAGCAAGAATCAGGTTTCTGGGACCTATTTTATAGGAAGACTAAAGCCCACAGAGGGGCTGGACTTTCCCAGAAAGACCCAGCCTTGAGTCTGGGTCTCCTGACTCTCCAACCAAAATTGTTTCTTCCCCCTCAGGTAATTTCCCCCCCCCCCCCCCACCACGTAATTCCAGACAAAGCTTTTAGGTCCAGCCCCGTCCGACATGGGTCCTCCCGGACAGCACTCTGCATACCCTCCAGGCAACCGAAGCACCTTCCCTGGAGCTGGGGCCCATGGAGAGCCAAGTCTGAGTCCTAAGTCTGGTGCAAACTTGCTGGGTGACTTTATACAAGTCGCCATCCCTTTCTGGGTCTCAGCTTCTTCATAAGGATAGTAATAGGGATACTATCAAATAAGGATAGTAATAGTGTCCACTCCAAAGATTTGCTGTGAGGAATGGACACTATGTATAAAAAGCACAGCCTGTCATACAGTTGGTGCTCAATAAGTGTGAGCTATTATTGTTATTAATGCCTGCACACTATCCCCATACAGACTGCCAGAGCGGCAGTGGGCTCAGTTGGTTCAGCGTTCCTGTTCCTTCCCATCAGCCTTGCCTGGTCACCCTCCAGAGCCTGCAAGCCGGACCCACACTGAAGACCAGAGAGCTGGCTGTGGTGCAGGGCTGTTCCTGGATGGAGCAGGAGCGGGGGAGCCGCTGGAAGCTGCTGTGTTTTTTGGCCCAGAGCTATGAGGGGGCGTGGAGAGGGACGAGAACACACACTCGGAAACACCGAGATCGACAGATGGAGGCGCCGAGGATGTGAGAGACGCAGACAGACAGAGAGAGCCCTGGAGTCGGGAGAGGGGGAGCAGGCAGGGGAGGGCGGCCGGAAAACTGGCAGTCACGCGAGCCACGAGCTGAGCAACAGACCAGCAGATGGACCAAGCCATGGAGAGACGGAAAGACAGACAGACTAACAGGCAGTAGCCACGAAACAGCCAGAAAGACAGACAGAAGAGCAGACCTGGTATCCAAGGGGACAGACAGACTATCCTGACATCCAAGGGACAGAAAGACAGATAGGCTGACTGAGGACCCCAGCGTCAAGCTGACTAATAGATGGACATGGTATCTGAAAGACTAGGTGACCTGTAGTCCAAGGACTGACCCAAGGTCCCAGGGTGACACTGACTGACAGACAAGTAGATTGATTGACAGTAATGGAAGAACAGACACATAAATAGGTTGACCCTGCATTCACAGGAAAGACACAACAACAGGCTGATCTGAGCCAGAGACGGAGACAATGACCCACAAAGAAGTGGGACTGAGGACCACAGAGAGACGGGTCCAGGCTGACCATCTGCACGGAGACTAAGGCCAATGCCAGCAACCCTGACTAGTGCCAGAGACTCGGGGTAACCCAGGAGCACAGGAGACAGACAGGGTGACCCTGACACTGGGCCCAGAAGCTTCTGGGCTTCTCAGGGATGTGGGATCCCTCATCCTTCTCCCTTCTGCTTCTTAGAGAGGAGCCCTCAGTCCTGGGGTATGCTGGGCCTAGGGAGAAGGGAATGAGCTCTGTCCATCTCCTGCCAGCTGCCTGCTCGTGGCGGGGGACAGCCTTTTGGATCCTTGAGTGGAGGGATGTCACACCTCCACTGCAGATTTCTCTTTTCTCCAGGCTTGCTTGTTTTGCTCCCAACCCCAGTCTTAACTATAAACACTTACTGTTCCAATTTCCTCCCAGACAGTCTTCTTCTCTGAGCCCAAGACTGGGAGTCAGCAAATTAGATCTAAAATAAGACTTCTGAGCACCTGTTTCCTCACCGGTAAAATGGGGGTGGTAGAAACTGTCTGTTAGGTTCGGTGCACACCAGCCTCAGGCAGTTTAAGGCTGTGGGGAAGGGGGGATGTCAGCGTTAGCGAGGAACATCAGGGAAGGCTTCCTGGAAGAAGAAGGACAGATATCCCAGCTCTATGCAGACTCAGGCAAAGAAGCCCCAGGGCTGCCAGGGTCAGGAGGGAGATGCTTGCAAACACTCATGCACGTGTATTCATTCAACAAATATTTATCGAGTGCCGACTACACGTACTGATGCTGAGGATATAGTGGGGACCAAAATGGATGAGGTCCCAACCCTCAGTGAACCACAGTAGTGTAAATTAATAAATAAGATTGTATCATAAGGTACGTTAAGAAGAAAATGACAGAGTGACATGAGAGACGAGAGGGATTCAGCAAGAGTGGAGGGGCAACATGGGATGGGTGGCCTGGGGGCGCCTCTCTGAGAAGGTGACCTGGGAGTCACAGGAGGATCTGGGGAAAGGGGGCTCCAGGCAGAACAGGCAGCAAGTGCAAAGGTTGGAAGTCAGGAACAAATTGGGCTGGGTTCCAGGAACCTCTAGGGCACGAATGAAACAGTGGTTTGAGATGAGGTAAGAGAAACAGGCAGGACCAGATGGTTTAGGGCCTGCAAGCCAAGGGGAGATGCTTGGATTTTACTCCAAGTGGGAGGGTTTGAGATGGGGAATAACATGATCTGACATGATTAGTTTTTAAAATATTCCATTGGTTGCCATGTGGATAATGGATTACGGCAACAGGGTTGGGGCAGGAGGCAGGGGTGGGGGGCAGGAATGAATATAGGTCTGAGAAAGCAGAGGATAATGATGGCCGGGACCAGGGTGGTGGCAGCGAATGGACAGACTGAGGATATGTTTTGCAGGAGACCAGAGGCACTGCCCCGAGGCTGGGTTCCTTTCCCCGAGACGGGATGTCCTGTGTGGATGGCATCAGTCCCATTTGTGGTGAACTTCTTCCACATAGAATGGAATTGGGTGGGCTTCCTGGAGGAGGTTTTAAGGGAGGCTGCTAGTACGTCAACCACATTTTAATGAAAAGAGAGGCTGCTTGGTGATCAGGAGGAGCCAGAGGCCCCCACCTAGCATATGCTCCCCCTCTCTATGTGCACATCCCCCTACAGTTTACAAATGCTCACAACAAGGGGTGAAATGAGGCTTAGAGAGAGAGAATATCCAAGGCCACACAGCACCCCGGGCAAGGGCAAACCCCCAAACCCAGCATATCCACCTTGCCTCCTGATCCTCACCCCAGTGGCTATGATGTAGACAGGAGGGCAAGTGCTGGCCCCTTTCTAGAGAAGGTAAAACTGAAGCCCAGGGAAATTAGGTTACGTGTCCTGGGCTGGGCTGTTTTAAGACCTTTATGGGCCCTACATCTATCTATCAAGCATATTAAAATGCAGCCATATCAAACATCAAGTGTAAATTATATATAATCAGATGAAAGCCAAATTGCAGTTGACTGGCTGATATGATGTTCTGTTTTGCAGACATTTAATTAAACATTTATTAATTTTGATTCTACAGTTTTTCCCTGTGTTTTAGAGCCAATTTTCCCCCCCGGCTTCAGACGTTTTCCCAGGCCCATGAAAACCTTGCAGGCTTTTGGCAATGAGTGTTTAGTGCAGACTGGAAGGGACAGCCATGGTTTTTGGTCCTGTTGCCAAAAGGGGCAGAATGAGGCTAAACGGAGACCCTTTTATCCCCAGACTGTAGCATGATCTTTCCATGCTCCCCACTGACCCAATGTTCTTGGGTCTCAGAAGTCTTTCTCTTCCCCTCCTGCTTCCTTGCTCCAGCCCACAGTGGCCCTGGGCTGGGTGAGCCCTTTGTCTGCGGTTCGCTTGGGCATGGGTGTTGGGAGCTGGCACGGGAGGGGGCAGGAGTGGGCGGGGAATTGGGCAGGCAGCCTGTCAGTTGGTGATGGATGCTGGCCGGGCCGGGGCCTCCCTCATGCTGACCTAGGCCAGGAAACAGATGGTCTTCCAGCCTGAGGGAAACTTCCAGGGTGTTGCCCTCCCCCAACTCCCCAGGCCCCTTCATATTGGACCAGCTGGTCTCTCCTTCCTGTCCAAAGCCAGAGCCACAGGACTGGGAGAGGGAATGGGGAGCAGGGAGACAGGGGCTGGGACACCTGGTGTGCATTGGGGGGCCTCAGAAGCTCTGGGGGTCATCTTGGTCTCTCTCTTAGTTGCCCCCACTTCTGGCATCTCCAGCTCTGTGCTCAGCCCCTTCCTCTGTGCCCTGCCTTAACTCAGGCCTGTCATCTCATGCCTGGACCAAACCCCAGGCTCACCTGGCCGTCCTCCAAGCCAACCTTCCAGAGTGAGCTTTCTAAGCCACCGAGCTGATCATATCACCCCTGATTCTGGGAGCAAATTCAGATTTAGAATGAAGTATGAACTCTTCATTCCAAAAATTCGATGCCCTTCACAATTCTAGTCTTTCAAAGGCCCAGGAAAACCCTTACTTCCAGGCCTGGCAAAACACTGGCCATTCCCCTAAAAAGCCACGTTCTCTTGTGCCTCTGTACCTTCACTTCAGTTGGATCTTCCACATGGAATGCCCTTCTGTGCTTCCTGTATACCTTCCTGTGCTTGCTTTAAAACAGATCAAATGTTTCTTCCTCCAGGACATCTTTCCTGACCCCCTTCCCCAGCTAAAGTTATCCGTCTCCTCTCTGAGTTCCACAGCATCTTAGAGCATCTATTTCAGCTCTTAGCTTATCTCTCTCTCTCATGTGACTATGAGATGCTTAAGGGCACAGGGCCTAGCACACAGCAAGAGGTCAAGATACCCTTGCTATGTAAGTGAATATTCTAGTTGCAGAGATCCTTGCAGGGGGCGGGTGGTGGTAGGCAGGGGTCCAAAGAATAGTAATCAGAGGGAGGCAAATTCCTGCTCAATCAGAAGAAACTCAATTTGGCTCTTGAGCGGCTTAGAACCGAAGGCTCTGCCTCAGGAGGTAGAGTATCCCTGTTCTGAGGAGTGTGTGAGCAGAGGGGTAAATGCACAGGCTGGGAACTGCCAGAGGGATTCCAGTGCTGGACGGGAGAGTTAGACTGCAGGGCCTTTGCATTTCTTGAGTCAGCTTCTGAGGGAACAGCCCTCTTCCCTGTCCTCACTGCCATCCTGTCACACTGAGGGTGTGTCTACCCCACCCATTGGTCCTGGGAAGACCCAGGGATGGGGAGGAGAGCCCTATATGGGTGTTTCTGGCCATGTTTTGGGGGGACACTTTGGGTCCCAGAACATTAGCTCTGAAAGGATCTTCAGTGTCATCAACGCCATCCCTCTTGTCGGCAGATGGCAATGCTGAGCCCCAGAGGGGGCCACACCATTGCTCAGACCAGGACACTCATTTGGGGAAACTCTGGGTTTTAGCTGAGCACAAATTCCAGGGAGCACTGTGCTTCCTCCCTTGGGCTGGTGACACATAGTTGACTACAGAACATCCTGGAAATGCCAGCACTTCACATGTGGGAATAGACCCCCAGATCCCTGGCTCCCTGATTCTAGATTCAGGTGATATGGCCATTGAATCTGGTGGGATTTTCTCCCCTGATCTGGGGGGATATGACTCCTAGGGGAGCCCTCTCTGGTTTCAGCAGAGGGCACACCTGTCCTGTGCTTCAGAATTTGGGAGTTGAGTTTGCCAGGAGTGAATCTGCTGGGCAAGGAACCAGGGCCGGGATCTGTGTGGACAGGTCCTTTGTGACCCTAATGGGGATTACACTTTATAGCTGCAAAGTCTCTCATCCATTTAATCCTCACAGCCACTTTAGATGGGATCAGCTAGGATTCAGAGAAACACGTCTTCTTCAAAATCACCCAGCAAATTAGAAAAGTCAGGAATTGAAGTCAAGTCTTCAGGCTCCCTTCCATACCTTCTACAGGGTCACCAGAGTTCCATTCAGTTAAACAAGTTTGCAATCCTGCAGCCAACATGGATTGGCACCTACCATGTGCAAAAAACTGAGGGTGTAGCAGTTAGCAAGCCAACCAGTCATCATTATGGAGTTCATTCTGGGGGAGATGGATGCATAACCAGGCAGTTACAACTCCTGTGACAAGTGCAATGCTTGGAGGGATGCTAGAGAAAGCCCCTCGCCTCAGATGGGGGTGGTCAGCAGAGGCTGCCTGAAAGAAGTCATGTCTAATAGCTTAGCCTTGGATGAAAAGCAAGACTTGTCCAGGTTTAGGGCTAGGGTGGGGACTGAAGGGCAAGGCGAGGTGTTCCATGAAGATGAACGTGAGCATCGTGAGCATCTGTGATGAGTGCGAAGCAGGTGGAGCTGTCAAGTTTGTTGTGAGCAGTTGGCACCAGAGGAAGCAGCCAAGTTTGAAATGCCAGGGGATCTCTGAGCAGCTTCCCTACGGGGAGAACTGGGCACTCAGAGGTGGGGTTGGGGGAAAGGCCAGGAAGCTGGCAACAGAACTGAAGGCTGGTACCCGAACGCCACCTGAACCTGTATGTAGGCAACTCTTTAGGGCTTACAGTGAGAGGCAGTGTTGTCTAATGGTTAGATATGAATCCTGGTTCCACTGCTTCCTAGTTGTGTGACCTTGGACAAGGGACATAACTCTCAAGACCTCAGTTTCCTCATCTATAAAATGGGGACAATAATAGAGCTAGTGTAAGCTCAGGGTACAGTGTCAGGAATCCTGCAAAGAAAGCAGGACCTAACTCATCACAGCAATAATGTGATGTTGATAATGCTGTATGAAAGGCTTGCTGTATGCCAGTGCTTCAAGCTAGTGAACCCATTGGGAACAGCTCTGAGAGGCGATCCTTTTGCTATGTCCGTTTCACAGCCTAGGAAACAAGCTGCGAGCAGTGACCTGCCCAGGGCTACACTACGCCCCGGCCTTTTGCACTTGCTGGCGGGAGCGAGGGGCTGGTTGGGAGAGGGCGAGGGGGCCGAGCGCGCGCGAGCCCGAGGCCTTGAGCACCGCGTCCTCCCGCAGGTACCTGCGCGCCATGTACCTGGGGCTGCAGAGCCGCTGGCGCGGGGAGCGGCTGCGGCGCCACTTCTACTGGCGGATGCTGTTCGAGAGCGCCGACGTGAGCATGCTGCGCCTGCTGGAGACCTTCCTGCGCAGCGCGCCGCAGCTCGTGCTGCAGCTCAGCCTGGTGGTGCACGAAGGCGGCGCGCCCAAACTGCTGCCCGGTGAGCCCCGCCCCGCGCCTGCGCGCCCCCGGAGCCCCGCCCCCGGGGGCTCACTTGTCTCCGGGATTCAGAGGACAGCGCCACTGGTCCGCTGCCCGGGCTTAAGGCCCCTTGGGGAGGCCCTGTCCACTCCCGCACCCTTGGCCGACTCACTGTCCGGGTTTTAGAGGCCCCGCCCCTTCTCCTCTCCCCATCTTCCAGGCCTCTGGAGACCCCCCACGTCCCCTGCAATGGCCCACTTACTCTCAATGTTAGGAGACACCTATGCCCCGCCCACCTCACCTCCTTGCCTCCTTTCAGGCCCCCTCCCGCCCTCCCTTCCCCATTGCCAGGGCAGACGAGACCCCCACTTCTGCCAAGTCGAGAGAGGCCCCTGACCCCATCACCACACTGCAGGCTCTCAGGGAAGTTCCCTGTCCGTTTCTTTCCCTAGACTGTCCCCATCCCAGCCTGCATCTCCTGGGGACTGCTCTGCTTCAGACCCTCTCAGTCACCACCCGTTTCCAGAGAGCCTTTCCATCACCCCTGGCTGCTCTTCAGCCCTCTTGGAGACTCCTCCCAGGTTTTGTCCTGGTCCCCAGGTAGTCACCCCACACAGCCACCTTGCTGTGCTCAGTCACTCAGTTGTGTCTGACCCTTTGAGACTTCATGGACTGTAGCCCGTCAGGCTCCTCTGTACATAGAATTTTCCAGGCGAGAATACCAGAATGGGTTGCCATTTCCTTCTGCAGGGGATCTTCCCAACCCAGGGATTGAACTGGCATCTCCCAAGTCTCCTGCATTGGCAGGCGGATTCTTTACCACTGCATCACCTGTGTCAGAGGAAAAAACCATATTCCCTGTCTCCCTGGGGCTCCCCACTCTCCTCCCACCCAGACTTTGTCTGACACACCTTCAGTGTTTCAAAAGACTCTATCACCATCTCTCAGGTGCCCCGGACATCCCTTGCCCAGGGTCCCGGGCCCCCATCGAAACTTCCCACCTGGCATTTTCTTCCCATGCCCTCAGCTGTGCTCAGCTTGGATATTCCTTTCCATGCCCCAGCCTCATCCTGGTGGCCTATAGCTTCTAACAGTCCCCTCTGGCTCTCCATTCCCTAATCATGACCCTGCCTCTTCACCTCCTTTTCACTCCCAGAGTCCTGGACCCTATTTTCCCACCCCCCACCAAGACCCCTGCACCCTAACAGCCCCCTACTAGAGACCTGCACCTGACCCTTACAGAAATCAAAATCACCCACCTCCCCTCTCCCTTGATGTCCCCACCCCTGTGGAAGCTCCTAACCCTACCACTCTCAGCCCTACATCCATGTTCTGGAAGACCACCTACCCAGACCCTCCCCACACCCCTCTTGATTTAGAGACCCTGCCCCCCACACCTCCTCAGAGCCCTGCTCCTGACCCAGACCCCTCCCCCTTTCCCCAGACCCCAACCCAGACCCATCCCTAACCCAGCCCCCCCCACCCCCACCCTCTCTCCACAGCCCTCTCCATCTCCGCCTCACTCGTGTCCCTGGCCTGGACGCTGGCCTCCTACCAGAAGGTGCTGCGGGACTCACGGGACGACAAGCAGCCGCTGTCCTACAAGGGCGCCGTGGCCCAGGTGCTGTGGCACCTGTTTGCCATCGCGGCCCGCAGTCTGGCCTTCGCGCTTTTCGCCAGTGTCTACAAGCTCTACTTTGGCATTTTCATCGTGGCCCACTGGTGTGTCATGACCTTCTGGGTCATCCAGGGTGAGACGGACTTCTGCATGTCCAAGTGGGAAGAGATCATCTACAACATGGTAGTGGGCATCATCTACATCTTCTGCTGGTTCAATGTCAAGGAGGGCCGCAGCCGCCACCGCGTGACCCTCTACTACTGCATCGTTCTGCTGGAGAACGCCGCGCTCACCGGCTTCTGGTACTCCAGCCGCAACTTCTCCACTGACTTCCACTCGCTCATTCTGGTCTGTGTGGTGGCCTCCAGCTTCGCGCTGGGCGTATTCTTCATGTGTGTCTACTATTGTCTCTTGCACCCCAACGGGCCCATGCTGAGTCCCCAGGCCCCCGGCTGCATCTTCCCTAAGGCCCCAGGGCCCTGTGGCCCACCAGCCGACGCTGTCACAAGTCCCCCAAGGTCCCTGCCCAGGACTACAGGCCCTGAGCGGGATGGGGCCTCCGTGGGAGGCGAGCGTGCGGGGACTCCCACGCCACCTGTCTTCCAGGTGCGGCCTGGCTTGCCTCCCACACCTGTGGCCCGCACCTTGCGGACAGAGGGGCCTGTCATTCGGATTGACCTGCCTCGGAAGAAGTACCCCGCCTGGGATGCTCATTTTATTGACCGCCGGCTCCGGAAGACCATCCTGGCGCTGGAGTACTCCTCACCCACAACGCCCCGCCTGCAGTACCGAAGCGTCGGGACCTCCCAGGAGCTGCTGGAGTACGAGACCACGGTGTAGGCCAGAGTTTCCCCGTGAAAAGGGATGAACTTTGGCTGACCCCACATCGACCACAGTGTTGAGCCCAGAATTGCAGGGCCACCAGGCTGAGGGCGAGTGGATCTGTTGGTCCAAGAGTAGAGCAGCCCCCATCATGGGGTTCTTTCTTGGGAGGGGACAGCCTTGTGGAGCCCCAGCCCTCGGCCCTGTTTTCAACCCTGCGGCCCATTTCCTAAACTCTTTGGAACCAGGGCCCAGGGAACCAACTGGTGCTACGCTCCTCTTGAGCTGCCCCACTTTCATGGAGGCCTCTGTATCACGGCTGGTGCCAGGGGCCCCACACCCTCTCCCTGTCTGGAGTTGCCCAGCTGGCAGCCCTGGCAGATCTGGCAGAGGAGGGAGTTCATGACCTAGGCCCTATGCTCTTCAGGGGGTGTGGGGGTGGGCTGCCTCTGAGAAGGATGGAAGAGGCCATCGAAGATGTGGGGTGAGGTGGGAGCGTCTGGTGAACAAGGTTGGTACAGCCCTTGGGGGTCGAAGCCTGGAGCCTGGGCAAGAGGGGAATTAAAGGAGGGAGTTGGGGTGGGTTGGGAAGTTGGGGTGGGCTGGGCTGACAGTGCTGGAGGTGAACAGGAAGAAGAACCCTGAGGCATCTGAGGGGTCCAGACTGGCAGAAGCATGAAGGGGTGGCGGATTTGGGGGAGAGGAACTTGACCCGGAGTGTAGAGAATGTTCCTCAGGAGACCCCCTTTGTTGTGGGCGCTGTTACGGATGAGATTCCAGATACCTCAGGTGAAATGTTTCAAGGAGCCTCTGGAACATTTCATCTAGATAAAGGTTTTGAACACAACAGATAAACTGCCTGGGAAGATACTCTGTTCAGGTTTGATTGTAGATGAGGCGCTGGCACGTTCAGCAGAGGAACTTCTAGAGAGACATTCTTAGTTCTAGACTAAGTTCTAGGACATGTAGCTGATAAAATATCCTAGGGAGTCACTCTGACCTGTATTGTGTTATAAAGGGTGCAGGCACTGGAACCTTCCCCTGCTCTGCGGCAGGGACTCTAGGGGAGTGGGGGCTCCAGACCCCTGTGTGAGTAGAATATTCTAGGAATGGGTACCCCAGTTCTAGAATTCTAGGGTTTATATGAGTTCTATGCCCCTATGAACCTTGGTCCATAGCCATCTTCCCAAGAAGAAACTGTCCTCAGAACCTCTGAGACATTTCAATTTGCCAGCTGGTTTCCAGCTGGGAAAAATTAGCTATGAGGACATGACATGAATCTTGGCTTTTAGCCACCTTGCAGATGAAGCTCCCTGGAGCGGCAGCTGTAAAACTGACTTGTTTTGCCTCAGATCTGACAACCCTCCAGGACCTATGATTCATTCCCATGGCCCAAACACCCCAGGGCACCCTTGTGACCACTAACCCAGCGTCCTTTCTCTCCACCTGGGACAGCCAGTCCTGGATAGTGTGGGGCGTGGGGTATGGGAGCCGAGATGAAGGCAGTTTTGTGGGGTGAGGGCCCAGGGCCTCTAGGTGAAGCTTGGAACCCCTCCCCTCAAAACCTCCTCCCTCATGCCTACTAAGGCGCGTTCACTGCAAGGGCTCAACAGGCAATACTAAGGACACATGCAGACCTAGGCTGGGACGAGGTGGATGTAAGAATCCTAGACTATGCAAATTAGAGGGGCAAATTAGCCCTTCATAGTTCAGCCTCCCGTGGGTTAAAGATGGGAAGTGAGGCCCAGAGTGGCAGCCAGTCTCACAAGGTCCGAGATTCCTGGCTAGCCCATCAGATAGTGACAGGTGACGGTGAAATTGCTGAAGGTGCTGGAAGAGGGCCACACTCAGGGTGTGCAGGGTAGCTCCAAAGGCAGAGAAGACAGGACTGCACACAGATATACACACACACACAAGCACACGGCACCCCCGTGACACATCACCTCAGCTCCACCCCCCGCAGCCCTCCTTCAGCCCAGGATGGTGTATACCTCCTTCCCATCTACATACAAAGAGTGCTTTCCCTTCTCTCTTCCTTCTACTTCCTTGATCCCTAAGATGCCTCAGGGGCCAGGCCTCAAGGTGATGGGAGTTGGGGAAAGCCCAAGTTTGACTCAGACTCTTTCTGGTGGGTTCCGTCATCCTCCTTGTCCTCTGTCCAACTGTTTTCAGAGATCAAATTTCATGGCCCTTTGTGAAAGTGAAGCTGCTCAGTCGTGTCCGACTCTTTGCGACCCCGTGGACTGTAGCCCACCAGGCTGCTCCGTCCATGGGATTCTCCAGGCAAGAATACTGGAGTGGGTTGCCATTTCCTTATCCAGGGGATCTTCCCGACCCAGGGATCGAACCCAGATGCTTTTTAACCTCTGAGCCACCCACATTGAGGGTGTGGACCCAGATCTGATTGATTGCTTCTCCTGGGTTGTCTGCGCCAGGAGTTTTCACCCTGGACTGTTTCACTTTGACTCCTCCCTGCTGGCAACATCCTGACAACAGAGGTGTTATCAATCCATCTTACAGAGGAAGAAACATGTCCCCTCAGAGAGGAGACATGAGGGTGAGCCTTGGCAAGTTACCTTACTCCCCGATGTCCTGGAATGGTCCATCTGGCTGCCCCATTCCCCAGCATTCTAGAAAGAAAAGTTTAAACGACCCTCTCTGGGAGCTGACGGCTCCAGGAGCTGCCCAGAGAACCAGAGTAGAGACAAGCAGGCAGAGCTGACTCGTGCTGCAGGCTCTCATTTTTGGATCTTACTCCACCCCTATCCCCACATCATCTCAATCCTACAAAATCTTCCCTTAAAGGCATTTGCTTCCAAGGATGTCTGAGCATCAGAAGCCGTCATAGTCAAAGGGCCCAAAGGAGGGGGCTGCAGGCACCTTTTGCTTCTCATCCTCGGAAAGGCCTCTTTTGGACTCCCCCCTCCCTCCATACCTAGGAGCTCAGCACCCCATCCCTCCCAGGCCTGGGGTCCCTCTCTCTGCTGACCTGTCGCCTACTTCATCTCGTCCCTGCTGGTCTGCTGGTTTCATTGGGTTGGAGGAGTCGGTGCAGAAGGGGCACCATCCCATTCGAGCTGTTTTATTTTCCTTTATGTGACACAGTCTACCTCAGCCAGTCTCTCTTCCTTGCCAGAAGTGGACACCCTGGGTCCTTGCCTCCCGCTCCCCATTCCCTGTCCTCCACCCTAGCCTGACTCAGTCCTTCCCAGAACCTCTAGAGGGTGCTTGCAGTGAGAACCACAGCCCAGAGGGGACTTTAGGGTCCCCTAAGCCACCTATCCTCCACATCTACTAGAAAGGAAACGGAAGCCCGGAGAGCACCAGGGACTTGCCCAAGACCACACAGGAAGTCCTATGGTAGAGTTAGTTTTTTCCTGGGGATGAGAGGTAGTCGTTGTTCAGTTGCCACATCATGTCCGACTCTTTGCGACCCCATGGACTGCAGCACCCCAGGCTTCCCTGTCCTTCACTGTCTCCCAGAGTTTGCTAAAATTCATGTCCATTGAGTCGGTGATGCTATCCAACCAAGTTGGGTCCATCTTAATTTTGTCAGGGATAGAGGAGAACAGGATGCTCTAGGTATCAAATATGCCGGGCCCTGCCTTGCCCTCAGTATCTCAACCCCTAGGAGACCATGTCTCCCTTCCCAGGGCAGACTTCTAGCTCCCAGGTGTTTGGAACTGATGCCCCAGGCTGCTGACTGTGCTCCCCAAACCTCTCCAGGCAGCACACCCCCTCATCACACCCCCACGCACTGATGTACCATGTGCCTTGTGACTATCACCCCGGTTGGACAGCACAGAGACCTCCATCCCTCCATTGCAGGGGGCTCCCCAACAAGGAAGTTTTTCTTGGTCTTCTCCTTTCATCTGTCTCATCCTCCTGTCTCCCCCAAATCTCCTTTACCTCCAGCTAGCTCCCTGCTACACCTGTGTCCTGCAGAGACATGTCACCCATGAGAGTTAAAGAAAGCAGAGGGCAGGGAGAGCAAGCCCTGGTCCAGGTCTCAGGATCAGGGCCAGCAGGACTAGGAGTGTCCAGGGAAGGTCTTGCCTGGCAGCCCCAGTGCCCTCCTAAGGGCTAAAGTCCCACAAGTCCCTTCCCTTGGAGATCACCCGGACTGAGAATTCATAGAAACCTCAGGCAGTGGGGAGAAGATTTCTGGGGTAGGAGTGCATGGGATGCAAATTCAAATCCCTCCCATTAATGAAAAGAAGAGATGTAGAGGCGATGGACAGTAAAGCATGCCTAGGACTCTGGGAAACCAAAGAGTGCAGGCCCTGCCTATAGCAACTAAAATTCAGAATTTTGAAAAATCCAGTCCTGGCCAATTGAAACACTTTTATTTGACCCATGGGCCAGCACTTTGAAACCTGGTTCAAAATGTTGATATGGTTCTGGGAAGCCCTGAAGAGTCTGGAAACTCCTTTGAGACTTTTCTAGTCCAACCCTAAACCCCCATGGCTTAGCCACGTGAGAGCAGGCCCCGTGCCCTCTCAGCTGAAAAGGCCAGGGAAGTCTGGGCATCTGTGAGGTCCCTGGTTTGGGAACTATCCACCAATAAGGGCTACAGGCCCCTCCACAGCCTGAGAGGGGCAATGTAAAACCCAGGGTCTTCTCTAGTTTGGGGCCCCCAGTTAGGAAGAAAGTGCTCTGGGTTGAGAGAGAGTTCGGGTATAGGCAGAGAGGACTGAAGGCCAGGAGCCAACTGCCCCCATCCTGGGCTTGGCCATGCCACTCTTCGACAGGCACCCTGAGGATGGCCCCCTCCCAGGTAAGGCCTGCAGGCAGAGGAGCTATCTGTTTCTGTACTTCTGTGCTTCGTGATGTCTCAATGAAAGATTACAGTGAGTGCCAAGCCACATGGGCAGCAGTGGAGTTGGGGCCGGTGATGCCACTTCCCAGCCAGAGGGGCTTCTGAGACCCTGGGGCTGGGCTGATGTGCCCTTCTGGTTGGGGAGGGGCTAGGACATTCCCAGTTCTTAGTTGCTACAGGTAGAGGTGGGGGAGGAAGACAGGAAGTTGTGGAAGTGGGAAAGGAAGTCCTGATCTAGGGATGGCCTGGTTCCTGGAAGTAGAAACCTTCCCCCCGCCACCCCCCACCCCGCTCCCCCACAACAGGGAGTGCAGAGGAGAGGGGCAGAGTCCTGCTGTGCCCTGCCTCCTTTACCCTTCCCTTCTCCCAGCAAGAAGCGGGCTGCCTTCTTCCCAGCAATCCTGGCCTTTATTCTATGCACAATCATTGTAAGGGCACCCCCAGGCCAGGCTGAAGGGATGGGGGCCCTGGAGCACCTGCAATAATTCCAGAGTGGTGGGTAGCTTGAGACAAAGTGAGTGAGAATGGCACCAGGTAGAAAAAGGATGTTCTTCCATCTCCCTTTTCCCCCAATCCCAGAATCCAAAACAGACCTGTCTCCACTGGGCTAAATAATCAAACTTGGAGGGACCCTATCTGAACAGCCCCCCAAATCCACTGTTTTTTTTAAACCAGTCATAAACTAGCTGGAAGGGACTCAAATGATTCCCAGAGCCCTCTTTATTATTTTCACCCCTTAGGATCCTACAGTTCGAGAGATCCACCCCGCCCGCCCCCCCCAAACGAGCCTCACTTCTTGAAGAATAATTTTCCCACATTAAATGAACTCAAGCTGAGCTTCTGAATGCAGATAAATGCTTCCACAGCCTTGAGTTAGCTTTTAGGGCTTAAAGGTGGGAGGAATATCTGCCTTCTGTTGGCATGTTTAATATACAATACACAAGAGCATTTGTGGGCCCTCATTTCTGCCTCTGGGACCCCAAGTTAGGAATTAGTGGCTTGTTCATCCAGCATCTGTTTTACCAAAGGAGAAGGCCTGGAAGACACGGCCAGAGGAAAGGTCAGACAGTGAGTTTATAGCAGGGTAGGACCAGAACCCAGGTTCTTTGAGGTCCCATCCGAACACCCCAGCCCTGATGCCTCCCCTCCCATTTCTTTGCCAACTCCAGGAACCACTAGCCATGCCTGAGGGGCTGAGTTCCCTCCTTCAGCACAATTCCGGGCGATTCTCCCCTCCAAGTTCTTTCTGCCCCTCCTAATCGGCCCCCAACCCTTACCCACTTGTGCTTCCCATTCCAGTCCCACCTCCTGGTATTTACTACATCTGTGCCATCCTCAGTCCTGGACCCCACTCACCCTTCTGCCCTTCCCCCAGGAGGGGGAGGGGACCCCAAGCTGGGACTTCTGTACTGAGACTCTTTTGTACACCACAAACTTTTTGTATATTTTTAATTTTGCTGCGACATGAGATATTAAAAGTCATTTCAGTACGTGCTGTTTGTGTCCTATTGTTTTGGCTATTCTGGGCCAGAGAAAGGAGATGAGGAAGGAGGGTGCGGGGAGGAAAGATACCCTCTGCCACATCCCCTGTGGCTCCTGGGGCTCTGTTAAGAGACAGAGGCACTTGGTGGCAGTCCACAAAGCTCCCTGTTGATTTGACAAAGCCTCAATCACTCAACCAGAATGGCTCAGTTCAGTTCAGTTGCTCAGTCGAGTCTAACTCTTTGTGACCCCATGGACTGCAGGACACCAGGCCTCCCTGTCCATTGCCAACTCCCGGAGTTTACTCAAACTCATGTCCATTGAGTTGGTGATGACACCCAACCATCTCATCCTCTGTCATCCCCTTCTCCTCCTACCTTCAATCTTTCCCAACATCAGGGTCTTTTCAAATGAGTCAGTTCTTTGCATCAGGTGGCCAAAGTATTGCGGTTTCAGCTTCAGCATCAGTCCTTCCAATGAATATTCAGGACTGATTTCCTTTAGGATGGACTGGTTGGATCTCCTTGCAGTCCAAGGGACTCTCAAGAGTCTTCTCCAACACCGCAGTTCAAAAGCATCAATTCTTTGGCACTCAGCTTTCTTTATAGTCCAACTCTCACATCCATACATCCAGAATGGTGGGTGGGACCAAACTCCCCATTTTACAGATAAGGGGAAAAAGAGACTGGGGACAGACTTGCTAGAGGCAACAGGATGAGTCCGTGGACAAAGTCAGGACCTAGACTGAAGTTCCTGATGCCACTAAAATAAATGTTTATTGTGTACCTACTATGTTCCAGGCACTCTTCTAGACACAGTGAATAAGAAAGATATAAAACAGTCATGATCACTCCCCTCATGGAGCTTACATTCTAGAAGGTATTGCCCTTAAATGATCTGCTTACCTCCAGTGTTTCCACCCTCTAATCCAGTGGTTCTCAAACCTTAAAATGCTTGTAGTAGAGGGGGATTATTTAAAATGCAGATTTCTGGACTTCTTTTGTGCTCCAGGACACAGGTTTGATCCCTGGTCCCGAAAGATCCCACATGCTGCGGGGCAGCTAATCCGGTGCACCACAACTACTGAATCCAAGCTCGAGCCAGTGCTCCACAAGAGAAGCCACCTCAGCGAGAAGCCCACAGACCGCTTCCAGAGAAAGCCCAGGCACAGCAATGATGACTCGGTGCAGCCAAAAATAAATAAATAAAAAGGAATATGGGGGGAAGTTTGCAATTAAAATTATTATAAAAAATAAATAAAATGCAGAGTTCCATCTCCATGATTGGAGGGTGGATAGAGCATGCCTGGGAATATGAATTTTAAAGGCTCTCCAGCAGATCTGGTGCAAGGGGGTCTGAGAACCTCTCTTTGAGGACACTGCTTTAATGCCTTCTCCCTCCAATCTGATTATGACATTTCCTGACTTTTTAATCTCCTGTGGCTCCCCAGGGCCTTCAGGATAAAGATTGCCAACTTTGAAAAAATGTCCAAGGCAAAAGCTGTGAGTCAAGTTTATTCAGCATCTTTTTGAGGACTATAGCCCAGGAGACAGCCCCTTAGCTAGCTCTGAGAAACTGTCCGAAGAGGTAGGGTTGGGGGTTAGTATATCTGTGATTTTGGCATTGGGAGGATATGCGCAACCAAGTACACAACTCTGTGGAATGTTGCTGCTAGACTTAAGGAACAGATATCTTAGTTAATGGTCTTAGTGTTTTTCTAAGTATGAGAAGATGCAAGAATCCAAATTCATAAAAATTTCGCCTGAAAATATCTAACTATCTTAAAGTCTGTTTTGCCAGTTTTCCCAGAGCATAGAGTACCTCATTCCTAACCTCGTTTCAGGGTGTATTAAAGGTCAGTGACTGCATTGGCTAATGATTCAATTCTTGTACTGCCAGATAGCTGGTGACTTTCTTTAGGTAAGATCAAACCCCTTGCCTGATGCTGACTTTTCATAACCAGACCCAAAATATCTCTTGATCCTTGTCTCCAACATTATCATACCTGGCCCTCATAGCTTCACAGTCTTATAGCTTCTCCAAACCTCCACCTTCCTGTTTCTATGAGCCTCTCTTGGGTGTCATCCAACGGCTTTTCTCACCATGGTCTCAGGTACAGCCCCATTTCCTAGGAGCCCACAGCCCAAGTGCTCAGGGCATAGAGCCTCTCCCTGGCCTCAGGATGCAAGTCACGATTGAATTGGCCTAAGACAGAAATCTCAAAGTGTGGACCCCAGACCAGCATCACCAGGAAATTTGTTAGAAATGCTGATTCTCAGAGCCCACCCCAGACCTGCTGAATCAGCCAGTGTGGGGATGAGGAGCAGCACTTTTTTTATAAGCCTTCCAGGTGATTCTGATGCACACCCAAGTTTGAGAACCACTGGTCCAAGATAATTCCCCTGATTGAGGATTGGTGGGGGCAGGGGCATGTGACCAATTCAGTGAGGCAGAGTCTGCTGTATGTCCCCAGTATCCATGCACCCTTTTCTCTATAAAGGGCTTTTTAGCTGAGCACATGGCCACTGTAGAGCAGAGGACTGTATTTCCCAGCCTCCTTTGCAATTAGTTGTTGCCATGGAAACAAGTTCCAGCCAATGGGTTATGAGCAGTAGAACTGTGCTACTTCCAGGTCATCCCCCTAAGAGGGAGGAGCTGTGCTCTCCTCTAGCTCAGTTTACCCTTCCTACTGGCAGCTTGAAGTTGAGAGCAAAATCCTAGAACGGTGGAGCAGCGAGACAGGAAGCCCCTGGGTCCTGGACACATGGATCTGCCATACCTTACCTAGACTGCTTATGTGATGGAAGGGATCAACTTCTATCATCTTTAAGCCACTGTTTGGGGGTCTTCATGACAGCAGAAATATATCTTGGCTAATACATCTGACCCCTGGACTTCTAAGGGGAGTCTTTTGAAGAATCTCTGGGAAAGGTTTCCTTCTCAACAGAAAGAAGGCCTCCTCAATCATTGATAGCATCAAAACCAGAATAATGATGAAGAGTGTGATGTCTGTATTGCTACCCTGTCTCCAGCTGTGCTAGTTTGCTAGGATTCCCGTAACAAAACACGATAGACTGGGCAATTTAACAGAAACTTATTTTTTCACAGTTCTGGAGACTAGAAGTCCAACATCAAGCTGTCAGCAGGACTGATTTCTTCTGAAGCTCTCCCCTTGGCTTGCAGATGGCAGCATTCTCACCGCGTCCTCAGGGGCCTTTCCTCTGTGTATATGCGCCCCTGGTATCTGTGTCTTCAAATTTCCTCTTCTTATAAGGACACCAGTCAGATTAGATTAGAACCCACACTGTGGCCTCATTTCAACTTAATCACCTCTTTAAAAGCCTTATCTCCCCAAACAGCCACCCTTGGGGTACGGGGTGTTACGGCTTCAACATACAAATGTGGGAGGGACAGAATTCAGCCTGTAACACCAACAAAGCAGAAGATGTAAGAAACTTGATGCCATTCTTTTTTTTTTCTTTTTTCGCATGAGGAAATCTTTTAATTATATAAAGTAATACAAACACTAAACCGGAGAAGGGATTTAAAAAACCCATTTAGAAATAATGTGTACTGCCTTTTCAAAGTGAGCTCCTAGGCTGTGTACGTTCCTGGTAGAGTTTCTCTCTCAATGGTTTGGTGTTAATGGTATTTTACTTTTTCCTCTCTTAAGCCTGATCTTTTCTTTTAAAAAAAAAATTGTTTTTTTAAATTTTGTATTGGGGTATAGCTGATTAACAAACAATGTTGTGATAGTTTCAGGTGAAGAGTGAAGGGACTCAGCCATAAGTATATTTATACCCAGATCAGATCAGATCAGTCACTCACTTGTGTCTCACTCTTTGCGACCCCATGAATCGCAGCACGCCAGGCCTCCCTGTCCATCACCAACTCCCGGAGTTCACTCAGACTCACGTCCATCGAGTCGGTGATGCCATCCAGCCATCTCATCCTCTGTCTTCCCCTTCTCCTCCTGCCCCCAATCCCTCCCAGCATCAGAGTCTTTTCCAATGAGTCAACTCTTCGCATGAGGTGGCCAAAGTACTGGAGTTTCAGCTTTAGCATCATTCCTTCCAAAGAAATCCCAGGGCTGATCTCCTTCAGAATGGACTGGTTGGATCTCCTTGCAGTCCAAGGGACTCTCAAGAGTCTTCTCCAACACCACAGTTCAACTCCCCTAAACTCCCCTCCCACTTGATATCATTCTTGAGCTGCTCAATTAACCAGCCCTGAAATCACTTATCATTGGGCTTTGTCTTGGGAGATGATAAATGTTCTTTATGTATAAGCCACCTTTGATCGGATAGTCTATTCTTAGCAGCTCAAAGCATCACGTCTCAGGCACTGACTGTTTGTTCACACCATTCCTTCTGCCTGGAGTGACCTTCCTGTACACACGCCCTTCAAATCCTGCTTCCCTTCAAACCCCGGTTCGTTTGCCACAGGCTTGGTGAATGGCTCTCGATTCTGCTTTCCCCAAACAAGCTGCTTGCCTCGAGTCAGAGTTCTTTGCCTGTCTTTCTTTCTCACTAGATCAAGGGTCAGCATATTCACTGGCTGCCACATCCTCCACCCACCCACTCACCATCCCTTGGCAATCCCCTTTCCACTGGGAGATTTGGTTTTTATAATCAGCACTCCAGGGCAGCCCCTGCCAATCAATTGGAGATGCCTCAAAAGAGGTGAATTCTATTTGCCAAGACTGTCAAGTCTTCAGGGCACAGACTTTGTTTTACTGCCTCTTCTTTGATTCACAAGCAGCTTTATTATTAAGTGTTACCATTGTATGCTTCTGATCCCATTTAATTCCTGCAGCAGCCTCCTGAGGCAAGTATCATTATTCTGCTTTTGATGCATGAGATTCTAGGGCTCCAAGAGAGAAACTATCTGTTCAAGGTCATACACATTTGAACCTAGGTCCACCTGTCTTTGGGCTTCCCTGGTGGCTCAGATGGTAAAGAATCTACCTGCCAATGTAGGAGACCGTCTAGAAGATAGGGGTTCCATCCCTGGGTTGGGAAGACCCCCTGGAGAAGGGAATGGCTACCCATTCCAGTATTATTGCCTGGAGAATTCCATGGACAGAAGAGCCTGGTGGGCTACAGTCCATGGGGTCACAAAGAGTTAGATACAACTGAGCAACTAACACTTAACACTTTCCACTGACTTGTACTAAGCACCTGACATGTTCATGGTCCTGGGCAGGGACTGCAGAGAATACAGAGATGGTTTGTTGTTTTGAGTGGCATTCAGAACACTGGTCATGTTCGAGCTCCATAGAAGTTCCCGGATGTTTGGAGTTAATCCAGGAATAAGAGACGTCCCTGTTTTACACAGAGGGAATGTGAGGCTCAGAGAGAAGAAAAGGCTTGCAAAAGCCATCATGGAGGTGCCAGAGCAAGAGACCACGTCTCATTCCCAGCTGCCATCTGAGGGTGGGAATTTGGGACCAGCTCAGGGGTTAACTGGGAGGGTGGTGTCCAGGGTGGTCAGGGATTGGCTAGTACATCCTGGCCTCTTCCTGTTAGCCCGCAGGCAGAGGCTTTCACTTCCTGCTGTAGGGACATGACGGGCAGGATGTCAGGGAGCAGGGAGGGTGGCTGTGTGAGCTATCACTGAGCAGTCTGGACCATTTCCCCACCTCCGAAAGAGGGAGGAAGAGACAGAGGGAAGGCTGGTGTCTGAGAGTCTTCTGCAGCTCTCACACCCAGAGGCAGTAGGCAGCTATGAACTTTGCTCCCACGGGCACTGGCCTGGCATACTGGGGTATTTAAAAAAAACTTCCCAAACAATCCTATGCATGAGCCCCTGCACTTCACAGTTTGCAACTGCCTTCTTATCCACGGCCTGATATCTCTCCTGTCATACCTCTGACTGCAGGACAGAGTTTGGGGGCTTATTGTTTCCAGTGGAAAGATGAAGAAGCTGAGACCCAGAGAGGTTACAATAAGCAGCCTGCTTGCATTATGTAGCAAATCAGTTCCAGGGCTTAGTTCTCTAGAACCGAGTGGTCGGGGCAAGGTGAGGAGGGATCACTCAGAACCTTTCCCATTGCTCTGGGTGGGCCACGCAGAGGGCATAGGCCCGAGAGGTAAGTAACCAGGCTTCAGATCAGAGCCAGACCAGGCAGAAACTCCAGGCCCTCGTCTCATTTACTATGTGCCCTCCTTGGGTTCACCTCTGCACTTGAGTCTGTTTTAAAAATCTGGGTAGCACATATAGGGCTTCCTTGGTGGCTCAGATGGTAAAGAATCCGCCTGAAATGTTGGAGACCTGGGTTCAATCCCTGGGTTGAAAAGATCTCCTGGAGAAGAGAATGGTGACCCACTCCAGTATTCTTGCCTGGAAAATTATATGGACAGAGAAACCTGGCAGCTACAGTCTATGGGGTCACAAAGAGTTGGACACGACTGAGCGACTAATATACACACAAACACAACACATATAATAATGGCACACCAATATTGCGAAGAATAAGTGAGATGAAATAAAGGGCTCAGTCCAGAACCACAAAGTGAGCCCTGCTTCCCTAGTATTATTCTCTCAAGAGACAGTAAAACAGCCCAGAACACGCAGATACACAGATAGGTGAAGAGTTAATGTTTATTCAGTACTTCACATGTTCCAGGAGTTTTTCTAAGTGAGTTTAATTCTTACAAGTTCACTCTGAGGGCCAGGCTGATATTGTACCCATTTTACAAATGGGGAAATGGAGGCACAAGAGGTTACAGACCCAAGGTCATAACCCTAGTAAGTGGCAAAGCCAGGATTCAAACTCAAGCGGCCTATCTCTGAAGCCCATGCATACTGCCTCCCTTAATATTGGTAATGATTAATTCTTAAAATCATAACTTGCTTTCACACAATATTCCATAGTTTATGAAGCATTTGCCCACCCACTCTTTCATTTTTTTTCTCACCACAGTAGCCTAGAGAGGAAGGCAATGTTTACCCCTAATTTATAAAAGGGAGGGGGAAACAGGCTGTGAAAAGGGGAACTCACCTGCCTTGCCAAGGTCACACAGCAAGGTCGGTGGCAGAAGTGGGGGTGAATCTGGGATTTTCTGCCTCTAAATTCAGAGGACACTTCCCAGCCTTAGTCAGTTCCCAAGCCCCCTCAGTAGCAAGCCTGCGGGCTGGAGATCTTGGGGTTTTCTCCCTGGTCTGTTGCTCTGACTGGGCTTCCACTGTTCAGCTGGAGGGTTCCAAGGCTGCATCCTTCATCCACCCCTCACTCTGCCGCTCACTATCAGATGGGAGGGGCAGGAACTCCAGGGCTGGTGGAGTTTCCGACCAGGCAGGAAAAAGAACAAAGAAACTGCGTGGGGGGAGAAGGTGGAGGGGTGGCTAGGAGGGTGGCAGGAGCAGAGGGGACGCTTCACCATGGAATATGAAGTCAAGAAAGGGAAAAAGGTAGGTAGGGGTTTGGAAAGGGTTCGGGGTAGAGAAGTGTACCCGGAGTTGGAGAAATGAGAAGCCTGGGGGTGGGGTGATGGGCAGTGAGTGTTCAGGAGCACCTTTCTTCTTATTTGGAAAGACCTTCCTCTCCACCCTCGGGCAGCCAGACATTTGGGCTCAAACACTCTAACCAGTCTCCCTGCTCTTAGTGGCCTCTGCCATGCCAGGAAAGAACAGACGGACAGGTACCTTCCAGGAAAATCCAGCCAGCCAGATTAGTCTGGGAGACACTCCCAACCTGCTTCCCTGGTGTTCTTGGGGGTTCCCCTCTGCAGTTTTTCAGACCGAAGGACAGACAGGAAAACAGACACCAAGCAAACCCATTCCCCTGCTCCTTGCCTCATCAGGGAGAAGGACCTCAGGTAGGGCAAGTCTGTGCTACAAGGCTGCCTATCTGGGCTTGGGACACCTATCTCCTCCTCCTGCCAGGTTCTAGCTGAGCCTGGCCTCTCCCCATCTTTATACAAGGACCAGTTCTGCTCCAAAGGCCTCAGCCTGAGGGTCACTCCCCAACCCCCTAGATCTTTACTTCTTCCTGACTCTCAGAAATTTTCTAGTCTGGTTCTCTGGGCATCTCACCTGTTTGTCTTTGGGGTCCAGGAAGCCTCTGGGCTTCCAACTCCCAACCCCATCCCCACCAAACCCTCTTCCCCCAGGAAACCAAGATCCAACTGTTTGAAAAGGCTCGCATATGAATTATGAGAGCTCCGAAGGGAGCCAAGACATAGGGCTTGTTGCTTCTTGGTTCCTTCCTTCTACAGATATTTATTCAGTACCTATTATGTGCCAGGCACCATGCCTGGTGCTGGTAATGATGCACTGTGAGCAAAGTCAGACAAGGTCCCTGCTCCCTCCCTGGAACTCACAGTCTAGTGAGGGAGACAGCGATTAATTTTTTTAAAGCAATTAATGTAAAATTGTATAAAAGGCTCCATATGCAGTGCTGGGAGAATGTTAAACCTTAGACTGGTCAGCCTGAGCTGATAGGTGGAAGGAAAGGGGGTAGGAAAGAATGTTTCAGGCAGGGAAACTGAGTGCAAAGCCCCTCCATGGGAGGAAGGAATATAGCAAGTAGGAAGAACTGAAAGATGGCCCTAGAACCAGAGGACAGAAATGAGGGGCAGTGAGATAAAGTTGGAGAACTGGGCAAGGCTGGACCATTCAGGGCCACAGGCAAAACAATTACTTTCTCGGTCCACTCAGGCATACACACATACTCCCATACATGGGATAAAGTGCTGGCTCCATAGCCAACATTCAAGCCCTCTATGACTTGTTCAGCTCATCATTCGGCTACAGCGAAATGGCTATAATACATCTTCTCCAGGCTTGTGCTCATCCAGCCCTTGCAGCCCCCAGGGTTTTGCACATGCTGTGCCCTCTTCTTGGAATGCTTGTTCCCAGATTGCTTGATCTCATTCCTCAGAGCTTCCTTGTACTTAATCCAGGCTCCATGATACTGATTGTAAAACTTAACTGGGCATCAGAATCACCTGGGGTGCTTGTTAAGACACAGATCATGGGGGTCTCATCCCAGTTTCTGATCCAATAGTTCTGGGATGGAGCACAAGAATGTACATTTCTCTTAAATTCCCTGGTGATGCTGCTACTGCTGGTGGAGGAGACCCAGGAACCACACACTGAGCACTACTGCTCTAGATCAGTGCTCACACTTTCCTGAGAGTTTAAATTCTGTTGGGCTGAGTTGAGGCCCTAGAATTTGCTCCTTCAATCTAGATCCAGGCCATTTTTATGCAGGTGCCCACTGGATTATACTACAGTATCATTAGTTAGAAATCAATCATTTCTAATATTAAGGAAAGCATAGAAAATAGCTTAATAAATATCTATGCACCTACCATTCAGCCAGATTGGATGTTAATATTTTTCTGTACTTGCCCCAGCCTAGGTAGGTTCCTACTGTCACCTGGGTGTTTATTTTTTTTAACTTTTTACTTTGTATTGGGGTTAGCCAATTAACAATGTTGTGATAGTTTCAGGCAAACAGCGAAGGGACTCAGCCATACACAGACATGTATCCATTCTCCCCCAAACTCCCTCACCTGGGTATTTAGAATGAAGGTTTGGAGCCAAACTGCCCAGGGTGAACTATTGGTTCTACAGCCACTAGCTGGTAACCTTACTAGCTCTCTCTGAGGCTCAGTTTCTCCATCTGTAAAATGGAAATCACAGAGGTAACCTGCCCCTCCCTTCAGTGTTTTTGTCAGAATGCAATTAGATAATATAAGTACAAGGCTGCGTATAAGTGCTGGTGCTGGAGAAGACCAAGTCAGTGGCTATTATTATTGCTTTTACCCCCATGCCCTTGCCTCCCCCAGGGCTTTGTGTCCCCCATCCGGAGGCTGGTGTTCCCCAAGGCTGCGCGCCGGGCAGCCTGTCGGAGCAGTGTGAGCCGCCGCCCCCTGCACTCAATGCCCCTCTATCCCCCCGACTACCTCATCGACCCTCAGATTCTGCTCTGTGACTATCTGGAGAAAGAGGTCAAGGTATGCGTGGGATGATGGGGGAGGGGTGGGAAGGATCTGGGGACAACAAATTAGGGGGAAAGTTTCCCTCGACCCTCTTAGGGTCCCTGGCTGGGTCTGAAATTTAAACTGAACAAAGATTAACCGGAGAAAAGCACACACATTTTATTAAATTTTCACATGTACATGAGAACGTTCAGGAAGAGAATGGAAGACCCTGAGAAGTGACTAGAGCAGGAAACTTTAATACATTTTGGACAAAGAAACAATAAATCTGTGAAGAACTGACAAGGCAGAGAGGTTCGGAGTAGGGGTAGTACATGGTAAAGGAGGAACAAGATTTGTTTATACAGACTTCTCGGCCCTCAGTTCCCTGTCTCTGGTGATAAGGAGGTCTCCCTTCCTGCTGGTACTCTGAAAAGAGGGTACCTTTCACCAGGGAGATTTATTTCCTGCTTTCAGGGAAGAAGGATGATGCAGGGGAATTCTGAATGACCTTCCTGCTGCTGTCGTTTCCTCTGACTCCTTCAGCTTAAAATAGTCAATGTGCTGAGGTGCCATATTTTAGGGTGGCGTGTTCTGGACCCCATCAGGAAAGACTTTACCTCTCCTGCACACCAACCTATGACCAGCCTTATCTTACACAGGGGAGGCTCAGGGGAAAGAGGCCTGGAGTCAACCCAGCCTTGCACGTGCACTCTGCTGGGAACCCTCAGCAAGTGACCTCCATCTGCTCAGCCTCAGTGTTCCCATCTCAACACGGGGCTCAAAGTCTATACCCCAAGGGCAAAGCAGATGGGAAGGTGCCCTGTGCACTGAAAAGCCAGTCCATCTTGTGAGATTTTACTGCAGTGACATTACTGCTACTTGGATGGTGTCCAGATTAAAGGAAGCCAGTTCTGCAAGTCACAGGGACTTGGGCCAACTCAAGGGCTCTACTTCTATTTCATGCACACCATGAAGGAGCAGTGGAGAATCCTCATTACCCATACCCAACAAAGATCGATATGGGGGTAGGAGTGTCAGATTTAGCAAAAACAGGCACCCAGTCAAATTTACATTTTGGTAGGGGGAGGGATAAATTAGGAGTTTGGGATTAACACACACTATTATATACAAAATAGATAAACAACAAGGACCTATTGTATAACACAGGGAAACATAGTTGATATTTTGTAATAATCTATGATGGAAAAGAATATGAAAAAGAATATATATATATATTATATATGTATACAGCCGAATCACTTGGCTGTAAACCTGAAGCATTGTAAATCAATTATACTTCAATAAAGTTTTTATTAAAAATTTGAATTTCAGGTAGGCAATGAGTATTTTTTAGTATTAATATATACCCAGTGTTACATGAGACTAAAATTACTTTAAAAACAAACTAAAAAATTAGCTGTTTACATGAAAACCAAATTTAATTGGCATCTTGTATTTTATCTGGCAACCCTATAAAGGGAAAAGCTAACAAATCCACTTAAAAAACTGGGGACTGAAACTTTATAGAGAATAAAAAGAAGAGAAATGGTATGATTGGTAGAATTCACCTGTAAGAATAAGACTAAAAATAATGAAAAAAGTTAATTCTTACACTTAATGACATTTAAGTGTGATAACATTAAGCTATAAGTAAGAATGAATGATTTATTTACTTATTTTTCTGACAAAATTATATACTAACTTGATACAATATTCTTTCCTTCCCACTTAATTTCTGCAACAAGATCATAAAGAAGGCCAGTGGCCTGTTGACATGGGTGCTTGGGATGAACAGGAGCCACTCAGGCCAAGTGGGAAATTGCAAGTGGCCTGTTCTTTCAAGCTATTACAGTGACCTTTGCTTCTGCCATAGTTAAATAACTGTATGCTCATAAAATAAGCTTATATTAGCAAAAATAAGCGAGCAGTGAGAGTGTGGGTTCTAGTGTGTGGAGTCCAGCTCCACCCTTTCTATTATAGATAATACTGGGCAGGTTATTTATTTTGACTGTGCCTTAGTTTTGTCATCCTCAAAGTAAGGATGAATGAGTGCATAAAACTCGCAGGACTATGGCTCCTAGGATCGCTTTAATAACAGTTATAACCAAGCCATTATTATTAATTCAGATATTTCTATCTCAGTCTACCCTTACGGTGTCAGTGAGGTCAGGGTCCTCCGCGGCTTCAAGGTGACCTTTGCCCTTCTCCCACCACCTCCCACACCCACCCCATTTCTATACAGTTCCTGGGACACCTCACCTGGGTCACCTCCTCACTGAACCCCTCCAGCCGGGACGAGCTCCTGCAGCTGCTGGACACGGCCAGGGTGAGGCGCCGGGAGAGGGGAGGACAGGGTCTGGTCCCCTACGTTTCCCACCCGTGGCCACCGGGACTCAGGAGATCCGACCCACCCCGCAGCAGCTGAAGGAGCTGCCGCTGAAGACCACGGCGGAGCAAGACAGCATCCTGAGCCTGTCGGCCCGCTGCCTGCTGCTCACCTGGCGCGACAACGAGGAGCTTATCTTGCGTATCCCCACGCACGAGATTGCCGCCGCCTCCTACCTGCAGGACGACGCTCTGCACCTGCTGGTGCTGAAGACCGGTACGGTGGGCGGGGCCTGGCGGGGCAGGGTGGGGAGGGGAAGGGGTAGAGAACGGGCCCGACATCTAGGAATGGGCGTGGCCTGGGGCAGGGGCGGGGCCTGAGGCTGGAGGATGGGGTGATGGAAAGGCCTGACCAAACTACCCCGAGACTAGGGATAGGGCACGGCTGTTTGCAAGAAGAGGGAGCCCAGTGTTGAGGCTTAAAGGAGGGAGGCCTGGCCCACCATCTCGGAAATGATGGAGAAGCCAGAATCCTGAGGCCCGAAGGCGTGATTAATGGGTAGCAAAACTCTGAGGCTGGGGGGTGGGGGTACCTGGGGCAAGAGGTGGAGTCTCACTTAGGGGCGGAGCCGTACACTGGGGGGGCGGAGCTCGCGGCTGAGAAACCAGGTGGGAGGTGTGAGACCCTGCCAAACTAGGGGCGGGGCCTGAGGCCAGGGGCGGGGCTGAAGGGAAGCTTGGATCCAAGGACAGGTTCCCGAAACCAAGAACAGGGTCAGATTAACAGTAAAGAGAGAGGCGATAGCCTGACCACTACTCAGACCAGACGGCAGTGTCCGAGGCGAGGGTCGTCTGGATGGGGTGGGGTGGTTGGGAAAGGCCAGATGCAGGGGTGGAGCCTGAGGGGTGGGGTCCAAAAGCAGGGACCTGGAATGGGGCGGGGGCGGGCCTCCTGACTTTGAAGCCAGGGGTGCGTCCTGAGCACAGGGGCCGGGGGACTCACTCCCAAATCCCCATCCCGCAGCGGCGGGTCAGGACCCTCAGCTGGCCTCGGGAGAGGGGGCGCTTAGCCTGGATCTCCTGCTCTGACTGCCACCCGACCTCTCCTAGGTCTGGGCGTGGACCCGGTGCCAGCCGGCGTAGACGCCAGCCCCGGCGGGGCGGGGCGCGACCCGGGCCCGCCGGGCGTGGCGCCCGAGAAGCGGCGGGTGGGCACCACCGAGCGGCGCCACACCATCTGCAGCCTGGACTGGCGGATGGCGTGGGGCGGCGGCGCAGGCGCCGAGGCCCGGGCCGGGGGCGGCGGCGGCGGCAGCCTGGAGCGCCAGCGCGCCGGGGCGCGGGCGTCGGGCAGCTGGGAGCGGCGGCAGACGTTCAGCGGCAGCTGGGAGAGGCGGCACGCCGGCGGCGGCGGCGGCACAGGAAAGCCAGGCGGCAGCTGGGAGCGGAGGCAGGCGGGTGGCGGCGGTGGCAGCTGGGAGCGGCGTCACCCGGGCCCCAACCCGCTCGACCCGCAGGACCCCAGCCCCGACGCTTACTGCAACTTGGTCATTCTGGCTGTGGCCAACAGGGTGAGCCCGAGGGCACCCTGAGTCCCTGCACCCTGCCTCCAGGGCACGTCTTCACCCCCGCCCCCATCCCTCCGCACCGCCCCCTCCCGCTCCCCATCCCTCTGTCCCCGCCCCCCCGCCCCCACCCCCGCAACCCTCCGCCCCCACTCCCCCGTCCCCCCGCCCCTTTTCATCTCTCTCTTTTGGCCCTACTCCCCAGGATTTCAGGTACTGTGTGGCCATAACGGCAAAAGGCTTCTACCCTCCAGCTCCGGGACACCTCAGGGACACCTTCCCCTTACTTGTCCCGGAGGGATGAAAGCTCAAAATGGCCCAGACTTGATCTAATCTCTCCTCCAGCCCTCCTCTTTCCCCAAAGTCGTCAGTCTCCGCACTACCACAGTAAGAATCATGAGGACAGTAATTTCCAGCACGAATTGAGTGCCCGACCTGTGCCAGACAGGAAACCAGTATTAATCATTTTGTTCTCACGTTAACCCCTAGAGGCAAATATTACCATCACTCCTATTCTACAGAGAAGGAAACAGACACAGAGGCTAAGCAACTTGTGCAAGGTCACACAGGAAGCAGGCGGTGATTTCAACACTGGGACCCAAAAGTTCAGAGCCTGTGTTCTTGGTAACAATGGTCATCACCCAAAGCATAAGATTTCCCGCCATTCTTGCCCCACCCTCTATCCTCCACATTCACCCTTGCTTTTATTTATTTGACCATGTTCATTGAGTACCAGCTTCTGCTAGGCATTGGTCTAGGTGCCATGGATACAGAAATGAACAAGACATAATTAGTGTCCTCCCTTAGCGAGCTCACTGTCTAGCAGACACCTTCAAACCCTGAGACTTGTAAGCTTTTTCTCTGACCCAGGGTCTTGAACTCCCCCTATGTATAAATCCCATGTGGTGAACAAAATAGACAGGGTGCCTCTTTAGAAAGAAAGGTGGATAGTAACCAGTAAACTCAGGCTATGGAGCTGACTCGAAACACTTTCTCATTTATCCCTGGCACCTAAAAAAGTGCCTGGCATATGTATGCGTTCATGCTAAGTCACTTCAGTCATGTCCGACTCTTTGCAACCCCATGGACTATAGCCCACCAGGCTCCTCTGTCCACGGGATTCTCCAGGCAAGAATACTGGAGTGAGTTGCCATTTCCTAGCTGCTCAATAAATATATTGAGTAGATGGATTCGTTCATAATATATTAGAATATGTTGTGATAGGGACCAAGAAAAAAACAGGCAACTTGAAATGATAAGGAGTAAGGAGATCCATTTTTCAGAGGGAAAGTGAGTTTGTGCCTTTTAAACTGAAATGTGGAAGAGAGAAGGAAGCAGCAGGGCAAAGAGCCAAGAAAGTCCATTCCAGGCATAGGTACCAGTGTGCCCTGTTTATTCCACTAGGCTGGGAGGGCTTTAGGCCTTACCTAATTCACCTCTGAGACTCCAGAACCCAGCACAGTGCCTGCCACACAGTGGAAATAAGTAATAATTTGTAGAATGAGTAAATAAATAAGGCTTTTTTTCCGGGAGTATCTGAGCCTCTGGCCTCCAATCTGAGGCATCATGGTCCCAAGAAGGGTACAGGAGTTAGAGTCAAAAAACGTGGGTGCCAATATTAACCAAAGCCATGAGCCTGCTGTGTGAGTCACTTATCCACTGTCATAAAATAAGGATCCCCTCTCCTCTGTCCACTTGATAGGGTTATTATAAGGATCAATCCTGGTTTAATGATAATTTCACTCCCTCATCCCAAAATACCTATCCTGAGGTTACATTTTAATTTACACCCTGGGCTGACTTTTTTAGAAGCACAAAATGAGAAATGACTTCATGAAGATGGACTCTTCATTAGTTGTCTTTCTATATCTCTTACTTAAAGAGGTAAACCAAAGAGGCAAATTCCTCTTCAAATTCGCCATCTCAAAACAGTCTTACCCAAGAACCTAAATGCCTTCCTTCTATCAGGGACTGAAGTTTATATATTCATCCTGCTTCCATTTTTGCCCTGGGTGCCAGGAAGCTCACATCTAAATATGGCACAATAACTATGTTGAGCCTAACATTTTCATACGTGTAATTCTTTCTCCTCTTACTAGGTATTAGGATACCAGGGTTCTAGCCCTGGCTAATCACTTTAGTCTCTGGGTTTCAGCTTCCTACGTGTAAACTTAATTTAATTTAGCATAAGCTTCAGGAAGGCCCATAATTCTCCCATAAACTGGGGGTACCTGTGTGTACTTTTCAGAGCACGAGAGTTACAGTTTTCACAGGATTCTAGAAAGACCAGTAAGTGGCTATTTCTATAGAAGCCACCCAGAGCACAGCTAGATAATTTTGATGGAAAATGACCTTAGAGTGGCTCTAAAGTCGCCCATAGTTGAGTGTGTGCCCCTGTGAGCCCGCTCACACTGCGTTTTCAGGAAGCAGGGGCATCCTGATCACAGAAGAGGGACTGAGCTCTGTCCTCCTCTCTGGACAAGGATGCTGCTGAGGAGTCCTGCGCCCTCATCTGTCAGGTCTTCCAGATCATCTACGGGGACCAAAGCATTGAGTGTGTGGACCGGGCCGGTTACCACTACACATCCACGCCTGAACGGCCATGGCTCTGTAGCCGCAGTGAGTATTCCAATTCCTGGCCAACCTTCCTGTGAATCATCCTGAAAGGCCAGAGGAGGTGGGGGTCAGGGGCAGGGTAGGGGGTGATATGTCCCAAGACTGGGGCCAACAAAAGCCTTTAGGGGTCCTGACTTCTACAGCAATTACAGTGTACCCCCAATATATAGCTAAAATAAAATGTCCAATTTCATAATGACCTCAAGCCTAGCTTTATAATAAGCCCTTTAGAGGTGAACTCTCTCTCCCTTTTGTATTTTGGCATCCCAGGGGCATTGTCTGTTTACTGAGCCATCTAGCCCTACTAGGACTCTAGGTCAAAACCAAGATTTCAAGACTGGTCCTTGAATGCTGTCAAGGGCTGGAATGCAAATGAAATCAACAGAGATTTGCTGAGCACCAGCTATGTGCCAAGCACAGACCCAACGTGCCACATGTTTTATAATCCTCATAACAACCTCATCTGTCCTGTTTACCACTGTGTCCCCTGTTCCTAGTGGATGATCAGGGCCAGACATTCAAGGTGTATTTTCTGAATGGATGAAAGAACTGAGGCCTTATAAATCCAGTTTTAATGGATGAGGCTATTAAGGCTCAGAGCAGTCAATAAATGTCTCAAGGTCACACAGCTGGCAAATGACAGAGTCAGGATTCAAACCCAAGTGCACCTGATTCTAAAGCTTCCATATGCAACAGCTTCACTCTCCATGCTTCCCTCAAGGCCCCAAAGTGAACTTCCTCAGCCACAGCCCCCTCAGGGTGGTCCCTGTTTGCATAGCTCCAGCAACAGGGAGTGGGCTCTTTCCTCCTGGAGGCACTCCCATCTGTGGGAACTGTGGTTGTTGAGAATCTGGGAAAGTTCATTGACTCTCCCAGGGATGATGGAGAAATAAATAAGATAATTCAACGAATATTTCTTGAACACCTGAGTGTTAGATCCTGCTAATCCCCAGGATGCACTGGTGACTAAAATCAGACATGGTCCTCCCTCGGAGGCTTGCATTGCTGAAATCAGCTGACAGTAATTAAATTGTTACACAGGGACTTCCCTGGTGATTCAATGGCTAGGACTTTATGCTCCCAATCCAGGGGTTCCGGTTCAATCCTTGGCCAGAGAACTAGATCCCACATGTTGCAACTGAAATTTCGCATGCTTTAACTAAAGATCCCGTGTGCCACAAGGAAGACCCGATGTACTCAAATAAATAAATAAAAATATTTCTTTTGGCCATACTGGTCTTTACTGCTGCTTGTGGGCCTCCTCTAGTTGCAGCAAGCGGGGGCTACTCTCTAGTTGTGGTGCACACACTTCTCATTGTGATGGCGTCTCTTGTTGCAGAGCACAGGCTTCAAGGTGCATGGTCTTAGTGGCCCTGCAGCATGTGGAATCTTGCTGGACCAGGGATCGAACCAATGTCCCTTGTATCGGCAGGTGGATTTCCAACCACTGGACTACCAGGGAAATCCTGTTTTTGTTTTTTTTTAAGAAAAAGAACCTACTTTAAAAGAAATAGTTACACAAATAAAATGCAACCACACACTCTAGTATGAAAATGTATAATGAGAAACCAGCCTGACCTGGAAAGTCAGGGGAGTATCCTGAGGAAGTGCCACCAAGTGAGCCAAGGGGGAGGCCAGTACCTGGATTCACTGGGGTGACAGGGTCAGGTACAGAGCAAATTCTCTGTACCCGGTGCTCCTTTCTCCTCATGATTTTGACCTCCTTCCCTCCAAAGGTCTTTTTTTTTTTTCTCTCTCTCAAACATATATGGCTTACAAACCCTACAGCAACTGTTCCCTGGCTTGCTCTCCCCAAGGTCCCCATGAGTAGGCAGGAAGATGGTGTTGTCCCAACCTTGGGGAAGGTGAGGGCCAGGAGGAACAGGTGGGTTGCCCAAGGTTGTCTCTGTGTTGGTGGTGGGGGCAGGAATCCTGGTCACAATCTTCCAGTGGCTGCCCGTTTCACTCAGTGTGTAAGCTAACTCCTGTACGATTGCTTACAAGGCCATCCTTGCTCCAGCCGCCAGCTTTACTCCAGGGTGGGGCTGAGCTTGGGGCCTCGGGGAGCCGGGGATATTGGTCCCTGCTTTGCCACCACTCACTGCTCTCTCTCTGCTGCCCCCAGGTGAGAGCTGCCGCACTGACGGGACCTATGCCTACGACGCTGACTTCAGCTGCTGCAGCTCCTTGTGGGTACTGCCCTGGCCAGGGACCCCACTCTGGTCCCTTCTGTCCCTGCACAAACAGGACTGCTCCTCTGGGCACTCTTGAGACCCTGTGGGCAAGAGAGGATGGGGGAAAGTGACTCCACTTTGATTTGTGCTGAGATACTGGGCTCTGAGCCTGAGGCTCCAGTGAGCTGATAGAATCCGAACCCCTGAGAGAGAGATAAGGCAGCCAGAGGCCAGAACTAGGTCCACAGGACCCTGCTGCTCTTCCCCAGTCATCCAGACACTCAGTGGCCTGCAGAGGCCAAAATCACAACCAATACCAAAAAATCATTTTGGGTTCATGGAATAGAAAACTCTGAAAAGAGCCGCTTAAACAAGAGTTTCCTCCCCCTCCCCCTCTCTCTTACATAAAGCAGACCAGGAGTTCATGGCCTTGTGGTCATCAAGGACCCAGACATATCTTTCCAGCCTCCCTAACACTTGCTTTCATCCCCCCAAATCACCTCATGGGCCAAAATAGTAGTAATAGCTCCAACCATCACAGCAGGTCTTTAATTCTTTGCTAAAATTTCCACCTGATGGCTTCTGCTTACATCTTGTCAGCCAGAACATGGTCTCATAGGCACAGCTAGCCATAAGCAGGACTGGAAAACAGGGTTTTTTACAAAGTCTCAGTGGAGAACATTGTCCAGGGTTCCATTTTGGGTGACCAACTACCCCAGTTTGCTCAGGATTTAGGTGTTCCCCAGGACATGGAATTTTCAGTACTAAAACTAGGAAAGTCCCAGAAAAAGTGAGACACGTTGGTCACCGTAATTCTGTTGCTAAGGCCTTTGACTGGATGAGGGTAAATCTCTGCCGGTAAGTCCCTCCTCAACTTTTTAGCAGCAATATATTTGCCTAATACTGTGTACCCTTAGGCCAGTCCTTAAACAATCTGCTGTATGCTAGAGAGACAACAATTGTGACAATGAGTAACTTTTGAACTTGCTATGTGCCAAGGGCTATTTTATAATGCACTTCATTTTAAAAATCAACATAGCAACATTACAGTAACTACTGTTTATTTATTGCTTAGTCCATAACTCGAACACCTATATTTCTCACAATGACACCAATTTTTATCATCCCATTTTATAGCTAGAGAAATTGAAAAATAGAGAAGTTAAGTAACTTGACACAAGGTCAAGAAGCTAGTAAGTTGTTGGCCTGGGGTTTGAACCCAAGTAGGCTTAGAGTCCACACTAAACTTACACTGCTTCTATAGAGCTAATCATTGACGATGGTTCTGGAACAACGTAGAGACCGGGAGGCAGAGCCCAAGGCTGACTTTTATTTAAGCAATATTTATTGAGTACCTACTCTGTACCTACCCATGACACAGAGGCTTTTCTGATGCCCCCACCAAATGTCCTCTCTAACCACTCTGTCCCTCACACTCTCTGTCGCAGCCACAGTGGCCTTCTGGCTGCTCCTCAGACTCACCGTGCAGATCCTGCCTCAGCATCCCTGTGTGCTGTGCTGTGTGCTAGGGATACAGGGGGAGCATGGCAAGAATGAGACCTGTGCTCGGCACAGAGGAGGTACTCAGCAAACAGAGAAAACCAAGGTCCCTGGTCATGCATGCTTTGCAAGTGTGGCAAAGGACAGTGAAATCATTATTTAGTAGCAATAAGCATCAACAGTAAGAAACACTACTGGGAAGCTCAGAGAGTGGCTGCAAAAACCCTGCCTCATCTGGGGAGTCAGGAGGGCCTCTCCAAGGTGACGACGCTTGAACTGAGATCTGATGGATAAAAAGGGGAAGAGCACTCCAGGTAGAGGGAACAGTAAGTGCAAGGAGGCTGAGGCAGGATATGCTTGGTGAGGCTGAGGAGCAGCCAGGAGGCCACTGAGGCTGTGACAGAGGATGTGAGCGACAGAGTGGCTAGAAGGGACATTTGGCGGGGGGATTGGAAACGCCTCCATGTCATGGGTAGACTTATAGACTTTGTGATCATATTGGACAGAGGGTCTAACCCGGTCGGGAGGGATCAGGGAGAACTCTCCCGAGGAGGTGACTTTTAAAATGCAATGATGAGGAAGAGTTAGCTGAGCACACAACAGGGAAAGAGAGGCATTCCAGGCCGAGGTAATAGCATGGCCAAAGGCCCAGAGGTGAGGAGGCACTTGGAGTATTAGAGGAAAAGCAAGAAGACAGGTGGCCTGAGCCTAAGCAGCAAGGGTGAGGCAAGGCTTGAGAGGTGGTGCAGGGCCAGATCACGGGAGACCTCGAGGGCCAAAATGGGGTCCAGGAGGAGGGCTCAGTCCCAGGGCATGGATGGCTGTTCCCTCCCACCTTCAGCCTACCGCATGGAGAGGAGCTGGAGAGGGGGAGTGAGGCCCCTTCCCTCTGTTCCTGCAGCAACAGCTCCCAGGACACATTTGAAGCCTGTTACAGCGGCACGTCCACACCCTCTTTCCATGGCTCCCACTGCAGCAGCAGCGACCACAGCGGCCTGGGCCTCGAGCAGTTACAGGATTACATGGTCACGGTGAGCTGGGGCAGGCAGGGTGGCCAGGTATTTCAGGAATCATGAACAATCCTGGGCATTACTGAAGTGTAAGACCTCAGAGGTCAGGGCAGGGCATGACATTCGGAGAGTAAACGGAGTCAGCCATGAAAGACCTTAATGAATGTCAGCTAGCAGTGAGTGTTGGCTTTATACCAGGCACTGTTCTGAGCACTTATAATCTATCATCTCCTTTCATCTTTCAACAACCCAAGAGGGAAGTGCCATCATTATTCTCACTTTGCGGATGAGGAAAGCAAGGGTTAAGGAGGTTATCATCTGCTCATGATCACAGAGCTGGTCAGTAAAGGGGCCAGGATTTTAAATTAGGCAGCTTGAGTCCACATCCCACTCTTAGATGCAGCCCAAGGGGTCTGGATGTCCCCCAGGAGGTCAGCTTTTCAGAGGAGGGCTGGGCTGGATACATCCAGCTCTGGGTCTTTTAGGCAGGGGAGTAATTTCAAATGGTGCACCCACAGTTGCGGACTAAGCTGGGGCCCCCAGAGATCCAGCAGTTTGCGCTGCTGCTTCGGGAGTACCGGCTGGGGCTGCCCATCCAGGACTACTGCGCAGGCCTGCTGAAGCTCTACGGAGACCGGCGCAAGTTCCTCCTGCTTGGTGAGCCCCCTGCCCAGGCTGAGAGTATTCACTCTTTACCCTTTGACCAACCCCACGTCCAAGGAGCCGTGGCTGCGCGGGCACAGGAGGGCCTAGAGGAGCTATCCCACGTTGAAGGTCAGGAAGGGCGGCAGTGAGGAGATACCCCTTATCCAAGGTAAGGAGCAGCGGCTGCGCTTTGCTGGAGCAGCCGTGAAGAGATACCCCATGCCCAAGGTAAAAGAAACCCAAGTAAGACGGTAGGTGTTGCGAGAGGGCATCAGAGGGCAGACATACTGAAACCATACTCACAGAAAACTAGTCAATCTAATCACACTAGGACCACAGCCTTGTCCGACTCAATGAAACTAAGCCATGCCCGTGGGGCAACCCAAGATGGGCAGGTCATGGTGGAGAGATCTGACAGAATGTGGTCCACTGGAGAAGGGAATGGCAAACCACTTCAGTATTCTTGCCTTGAGAACCCCATGAACAGTATGAAAAGGCAAAATGATAGGATACTGAAAGAGGAACTCCCCAGGTCAGTAGGTGCCCAATATGCTACTGGAGATCAGTGGAGAAATAACTCCAGAAAGAATGAAGGGATGGAGCCAAAGCAAAAACAATACCCAGCTGTGGATGTGACTGGTGATAGAAGCAAGGTCCGATGCTGTAAAGAGCAATATTGCATAGGAACCTGGAATGTCAGGTCCATGAATCAAGGCAAATTGGAAGTGGTCAAACAAGAGATGGCAAGAGTGAATGTCGACATTCTAGGAATCAGCGAACTGAAATGGACTGGAATGGGTGAATTTAACTCAGATGACCATTATATCTACTACTGCGGGCAGGAATCCCTCAGAAGAAATGGAGTAGCCATCATGGTCAACAAAAGAGTCCAAAATGCAGTACTTGGATGCAATCTCAAAAACGACAGAATGATCTCTGTTCGTTTCCAAGGCAAACCATTCAATATCACAGTAATCCAAGTCTATGCCCCAACCAGTAATGCTGAAGAAGCTGAAGTTGAATGGTTCTATGAAGACCTACAAGACCTTTTAGAACTAACACCCAAAAAAGATGTCCTTCTCATTATAGGGGACTGGAATGCAAAAGTAGGAAGTCAAGAAACACCTGAAGTAACAGGCAAATTTGGCCTTGGAATACAGAATGAAGCAGGGCAAAGACTAATAGAGTTTTGCCAAGAAAATGCACTGGTCATAACAAACACTGTCTTCCAACAACACAAGAGAAGACTCTACATTTGGACATCACCAGATGGTCAACACTGAAATCAGATTGATTATATTCTTTGCAGCCAAAGATGGAGAAGCTCTATACAGTCAGCAAAAACAAGACCAGGAGCTGACTGTGGCTCAGATCATGAACTCCTTATTGCCAAATTCAGACTTAAATTGAAGAAAGTAGGGAAAACCACTAGACCATTCAGGTATGACCTCAGTCAAATCCCTTATGATTATACAGTGGAAGTGAGAAATAGATTTAAGGGCCTAGATCTGATAGAGTGCCTGATGAACTATGGACAGAGGTTCATGACATTGTACAGGAGACAGGGATCAAGACTATCCCCATGGAAAAGAAATGCAAAAAAGCAAAATGGCTGTCTGGGGAGGCCTTACAAATAGCTGTGAAAAGAAGAGAAGCGAAAAGCAAAGGAGAAAAGGAAAGATATAAGCATTTGAATGCAGAGTTCCAAAGAATAGCAAGAAGAGACAAGAAAGCCTTCCTCAGCGATCAATGCAAAGAAATTGAGGAAAACAACAGAATGGGAAAGACTAGCGATCTCTTCAAGAAAATTAGAGATACCAAGGGAACATTTCATGCAAAGATGGGCTCGATAAAGGACAGAAATGGTATGGACCTAACAGAAGCAGAAGATATTAAGAAGAGATGGCAAGAATACACAGAAGAACTGTACAAAAAAGATTTTCACGACCTGGATAATCACGATGGTGTGATCACTGACCTAGAGCCAGACATCCTGGAATGTGAAGTCAAGTGGGCCTTAGAAAGCATCACTATGAACAAAGCTAGTGGAGGTGATGGAAGCCAGTTGAGCTATTTCAAATCCTGAAAGATGATGCTGTGAAAGTGCTGCACTCAATATGCCAGCAAATTTGGAAAACTCAGCAGTGGCCTCAGGACTGGAAAAGGTCAGTTTTCATTCCAATCCCAAAGAAAGGCAATGCCAAAGAATGCTCAAACTACCACACGATTGCACTCATCTCACACGCTAGTAAAGTAATGCTCAAAATTCTCCAAGTCAGGCTTCAGCAATATGTGAACCATGAACTTCCTGATGTTCAAGCTGGTTTTAGAAAAGGCAGAGGAACCAGAGATCAAATTGCCAACATCCACTGGATCATGGAAAAAGCAAGAGAGTTCCAGAAAAACATCTATTTTTGCTTTATTGACTATGCCAAAGCCTTTGACTGTGTGGATCACAATAAACTGTGGGAAATTCTTCAAGAGATGGGAATACCAGACCGCCTGATCTGCCTCTTGAGAAATCTGTATGCAGGTCAGGAAGCAACAGTTAGAACTGGACATGGAACAACAGACTGGTTCCAAATAGGAAAAGGAGTACGTCAAGGCTGTATATTGTCACCCTGCTTATTTAACTTATATGCAGAGTACATCATGAGAAATGCTGGGCTGGAAGAAGCACAAGCTGGAATCAAGATTGCTAGGAGAAATATCAATAACCTCAGATACGCAGATGACACCATCCTTATGGCAGAAAGGGAAGAGGAACTCAAAAGCCTCTTGATGAAAGTGAAAGAGGAGAGTGAAAAAGTTGGCTTAAAGCTCAACATTCAGAAAACAAAGATCATGGCATCTGGTCCCATCACTTCATGGGAAATAGATGGGGAAACAGTGGAAATAGTGTCAGACTTTATTTTTCTGGGCTTCAAAATCACTGCAGATGGTGACTGCAGCCATGAAATTAAAAGGCGCTTACTCCTTGGAAAGAAAGTTATGACCAACCTAGATAGCATATTGAAAAGCAGAGACATTACTTTGCCAAGAAAGGTTCGTCTAGTCAAGGCTATGATATTTCCTGTGGTCATGTATGGATGTGAGAGTTGGACTGTGAAGAAGGCTGAACGCCGAAGAATTGATGCTTTTGAACTGTGGTGTTGGAGAAGACTCTGGAGAGTCCCTTGGACTGCAAGGAGATCCAACCAGTCCATTCTGAAGGAGATCAGCCCTGGGATTTCTTTGGAAGGAATGATGCTAAAGCTGAAACTCCAGTACTTTGGCCACCTCATTCGAAGAGTTGACTCATTGGAAAATACTCTGATGCTGGGAGGGATTGGGGGCAGGAGGAGAAGGGGACGACAGAGGATGAGATGGCTGGATGGCATCACTGACTCGATGGACGTGAGTCTGAGTGATCTCCAGGAGTTGGTGATGGACAGGGAGGCCTGGCGTGCTGCGATTCATGGGGTCGCAAAGAGTCAGACACGACTGAGCGACTGAACTGAACTGAACTGAAAGCCACATCATGAGAACCACGAGACAAACAAGGAAACCAAAGTGCGGAGAGGGGAAGGGACTTGTCTGCAGTCACAGAGCCAGAAAAGAGAGCACAGGTGTTACCATTTCACCTTCACAGCAAAGCTGCAAGAGGGCATGACACTTCCCATTTTACCCCACGAGGCATCCGAAATTCAGAGAGGCTAAGGAACTCGTCCAAGGTCATGGAGCTAGTGAACAGGGCTAATGATAACAGTAAGAGGAATATCATCCTTTTTTTCTTTAAGTTTTTATTCAACTTGTTATAATATTGCTTCTCTTCTATGTTTTGGTTTTGTTGGCCCTGAGGCATATGGGATATTAGCTCCTAGACCAGGAATTGAATCTGCACTCCTTTGATTGGAAGGCCAAGCCTTAACCACTGGACTACCAGGGAAGTCCCAGGAATGATCATTTTAATAAGCTAACATGTACTTGGCTGTTAGCATGTGCCAAAGGATCATCTGGTTGAAGGCGCTCGGTACTGAAAGTTGAAACTATGACTTGCCTCCATTTTGCAGATGAGAAAACTGAGGCTTAGAGAAACAAAGTACATAAGTCATAAAGCTAGTAAGTAGTGACAGAAGTAAAACAGAAGTCAAATGGGCTGCCCAGTGTGTGCTAAGAACCTTATTTAATCCTTACAGCCTGGGAGAATAGGTGCAATTACCTCCGCTTTACAGGTGAGGACAGTAAAGCTCAGAATACTTATTGAGTCCATCCGAGAAGGCAATGGCAACCCACTCCAGTATTCTTGCCTAGAAAATGGACGGAGGAAATGAAAATGCTCCTCCTGCCATGGACGGAGGAGCCTGGTAGGCTGCAGTCCATGGGGTCGCTAAGAGTCAGACACGACTGAGCGACTTCACTTTCACTTTCATGCATTGGAGGAGGAAATGGCAACCCACTCCAGTGTTCTTGCCTGGAGAATCCCAGGGACGGCGGGGCCTGGTGGGCTGCCGTCTATGCGGTCGCACAGAGTTGGACACGACTGAAACGACTTAGCAGCAGCAGCATTGAGTCCATGGGGTCGCAAAGAGTGGGACACAACTGAGCGACTAAGCACAGCACATAACGAATAAATAGGAATATAACCATCGAAATAATAATGATAACAAGAATAAGCTAACATGCAGTGAGCATTTAAATGTGTACGGGGCACTGTACCATTATTCTCCAGCTCAGAGAGTTGTGCAAGCCACACAGCCAGCGAGTGGCAGGGCCGGGGATCTGAACTCCGCCCTCCAGCGAAGGTGGGAGGGGAAGGGCTGACCCCGAGGAATCACCCTGGCCCTCGACCTGCAGGGATGAGGCCCTTCATTCCGGACCAGGACATCGGCTACTTCGAAGGCTTCCTGGAGGGCGTGGGCATCCGCGAGGGCGGCATCCTCACCGACAGCTTCGGCCGCATCAAGCGCAGCATGAGCTCCACGTCGGCGTCAGCGGTGCGCAGCTATGACGGCGCCCAGAGGCCGGAGGCGCAGGCCTTCCACCGGCTGCTGACAGACATAACGCACGACATCGAGGCGCTGGCCCCCGACGATGACGAAAGCACGGATGAAGAGGCCCGGGACTCCCCGGGCGGGGGCGACGCGGCCGAGGACAACTACCTGTAGCCTGTGCTGCCATCCATGCAGAGGGCGGGCAAGCGGGTGGCTCCGCACTCCCGCCTCTGAGTCTCTTGCGCCCTTGTCTGTGCGTATGTGTGATCCATCCCCAGGATCTCCTCCCCAGACCCCAACCCGGGGCTCCGCGCTCCGGGGGCGGGGGTCTGTCCCTACCGGTCCCCTGCCCCGGGTCCCTGCAGTAACGAGAATGTCCTGCAGGGGCGGGACCCTAAGCGGGGCTCAGTAGCTCCCTCTGCCGGTCAGGGAGGGCGGCGAACTTCTCTGTCTCCATAGCCCGAAGGTTAGGCCTCTGGACGTACTCTCGAGACTCCGCAACTTTTTGGAGGCCAAGCGAGTGATGGGGAGTGTGCTCCACCTGCTGGCCGGTTGAGAAAAGAATTCCCCGAGCCTGAAGACCTCTTTTCCTATTTTACAGTTTGAGAAACTGAGGTTCCAGAGAAGAAACTGGAGGGAGTCTCCTGATTCCCCTTAGATATTACCTCACGCTGGCCATACTAAATCGTGCAAAGGGTCTTTCTGAAGCTCTAAGAGGCAGGGTCTCCCCTTTGCAGATGGACTTAGATCTTTAGTGTGGGATAGAGGTTTCTTTCTACCAAGAGTCGACCCAGAGGTGCATGATCTGGGTCCCAGCCCCCACCCTAAGGCTATGAACAAGTTGCTTGTTCAGATCTTGCAGTTGGAGCAGGACAGGCTGGGCTCCCTGTCTGATAGGTGTCCTAGCCTCTCTGCCTCTCCCATTTTTTCTTCTGACCCCACCCACCTCACAAGGGGGTCATAGGGATTACTGAAGGTCAAGACTTTAGTGCTAGGTCTAACACGTGGTAAGTGATCAATAAATGCTGTTCCCTTCCACATCGAACACTTTCTGACTCAGTTTACCTGTCTTTAGCTGTGTGCAATGGGACACGAACTGAGGTGAGGGTGAGATGTAGGAAGACCCTCAGGGAACTCACAGTTTGGGAGGAGAAAATAGGACTTGCCCCTCACAGCTCTATTACAGCCCGACTCCATCCATGCTCAAAGTTCAAATGAAAAGATTCTGCAGACCAGCCATCGCATCTCAAGTAGTCAAAGAAATCCAAAGACAGAATTGGAGGGGGAGAAAAGTCAGCATAAAGACAGGACTTGCACAGCCTCAGGAAAGGCTCAGAGGCTGAAAGAAGCCCTCAGAAGAGGCAAGAGAATTGCCTAGAAGAGCTAAAATTTATCTGTAGAACTTTACGTGGCCAGACACAAGATACTTACCATGAGGTAGGTACTATTATCACCATTGTTAAAGTAACATCATTATTATTACTAGGGCTTGGATTCAGCAAGTTCCCTGATTCATACTCAGTTCATGGCAAATGACTATCCCGTCATAACTGACCCACAAAAGGCCCTTCTGATCACCGACTCTATGGACATGAGTTTGAGCAAGCTCCGGGAGTTGGTGATGGACAGGGAAGCCTGGCGTGCTGCAGTCCATGGGATCGCAAAGAGTCGGACACAACTGACTGAACTGAACTGATGTCTTACTTCGTTTTATATTCCCCAGACTTCATCCACACATCCCCACAATCCTTCTCCTCCCCACCATGGGTACCCATCTCTATGTGTTGATATATGTCCCCGGACATAAAATGTATAATGTCTTGTGTGTGTGTTTACATTATATAAATGGTATTATGTAACAAACTCATTCTGTTGTTTCCTTCCTGTGTAAAAACTTAACTTATTACATCCAACCACTGCAAAATATTCCAAGCTGAGTATCCACTGATGGACACTCAGGTTGCTTCTAATTTCCTCTTACCATAAACCACACTGTGATGAAAATCTTTGTGCATGACCCTTGTGGGGCTGTGTGAAAATTTCTTTGGGCTCTAGACCCAAGAGTAGATCATAGGGTATATATGTTTTCATTTTCGCTAAAATTCGCTAGAATGGCTACACCAGTAGTGTGTGAAGGATACTGTCTCCCCATGTTATCAGCGACTTTTCCATCATCTGATTTTCTAACCTTTTGCCTATTTGGGTGTAAGGTGGCATCAGGTTGCTTTAAGTTGCGTTTCTCTATTGACCCTGAGATTCAGAACCTCCTCCTATAGTTGTCAGGCATTTAGGCTTCCCCTTCAGTATTGTCTGCTCATATCTTTTTCCCATTATCATTTGGGTTCCCTGTCTTTTTCTTGTTGATTTGCAGGAGTAGTTTATACCTTTTAGATTTTAATCCCTTGTTGGATATTGTTATAAACATCTTCTCCTAGTCCCTTGCCCATCTATTAAGTTTATTTATGGCAGTGGTTCCCAAACCTTAGCATGCATCAGAATCTCCTGGAAGGCTCTGTAAAACACAGATTGCTGATCCCCACCCCAGAGTTTCTGACTCAATAGAACAGAGATGGGGCCCAAGTACTTGTGTGTGTTTGTGTGTTTTTAGCATTTACCTATTTAATATTTTTTTTTATCTTTATTGGATTTTTTTACAATATTGTTTCTGATTTACATTTTGGGTTTTTGGCCACGAGGCCTGTGGGATCTTAGCTCTCAACCAGGGATTGAGCTCACACCCTGTGCCCTGGAAGGCAAAGTCTTAACCACTGGATCACCAGGAATGCCCTAAGAACTTGTGGCTTTTAAAAATATTTATTTATTTTTGGCTGCACTGGGTCTTTGCTGGTGGGCATGGGCTCACTCTAGTGGCGGCAAATGGGGGCTCCTCTTCGTTGCTGTGCACAGACTTCTCATTGCAGTGCCCTCTCTTGTTGTGGAACACAGGCTCCAGGCCTCGCGGGCTTCAGTAGTTGCAATACACAGGCTCGGAGTTGTGGCTCATGGGCTCCAGAGCTGGGGCTCGGTACTCAAGGTGCAAGGCTTAGTTGTTCTGTGGAATGTGCAATCTTCTCAGACCAGGAATCAAACCCATGTCTCCTGCATTGGCAGGCGGATTCTTATCCACTGTACCACCAGGGAAGTTCAAGAACTTCTGTTTTTAACAAGTACTTGGATGATGGTGATGATTCAAGGACCACACTGCAAACCACTGGTATGTGGTATCTTCCTCTGAACAAATTTTTAATGTCGGTATTTTCAAATTTATTTGTCTTCATTTTATGGATGAGGGAACTGGAGCTCAAAGTGGTGAAGTGAATGACCCCCAAGATCCACAGCGAGCTGGGATCTGGACCCATATCTGGCTCACCCCAGAGCCCAGGCTCCTACTGGCTCTGCTATCCTGTCTACCTATTTTTGGGATACATTGATCAGAGGCTGAAGTATTTAGACCTGAGGCCATGAGGTGTCCTGGTAAGTTCCTGAATGAGGCAGCCACGAGGGGGAAGTCCATTGACAAGGGGCAGAGACCAAAGAGATAGGGGTCCCTCTTAAAGGCCTGAGGGCTTTGCAAAAGGATCGGGCTTGGAAATTGGCCACAGTCCTAGCCTGGCACAGAGTCAGGACTGCTGAGAGGCACTGAGACAGCTCTTACCCCACAGCTCTGAGGATGGAGCAACTTCCCCTCATACCCTGAGGAAGTCCCTAGCCACCCCGGAACTATCCTCTTACTAAAGCCATGTAACCCTTTGGTTTCTGAGGGCTGGGGTGACCCAGGCTCTGAGCATGGGGACTCTGGCCACACTTCCTCCTGTAGCCTTCAGAAATCCTGCCAGGGTCACTTCCCATCATTGTTCAGTTCCTGGCACTGCAAGACAGGAAACCCCCCTGGGCAGGGACAGCTGATTCCCAAAGACCTGCAGGGGTGGTGTAAGGATGGAACTCCCCGGCCAGCTGGATCCCCTGAGGACACTCCTGCCCCGTGGACGAGTGCCAGGCAGTACAAATGTCTCCAACTGGCACTGCCACTGAAGTCCCTCCCACCTGGGGCCCTGGAGACTCCCAGCAATCCTTTGCAACTGCGTGTTGGGGATGGGATCTGGTACCACTGCCATCCAGTCACTGTCATTTAGAGAGCCCCCACTCTGTGCCAGGCATTGTGCTAGACACTAGAGGGAGATACAGAATAATCTCTGCCTGCTGGGGGCTCCTAGGCTGATGGTCCCCAAATGATCACTACACAAAATTCTCAACTGTAAAATCAAAGAGTGAAAAACCGGCTCTTTCTGGGGAAGCTGGAAAAAGCTTCGTGGAGGAGGTGACCTACGAGTGAGACCTTGAAGGACAAGGTGGGTTTTGGCAGGTTGACAAGAGCAGGGAGAGCCCTCCAGGTGGGCCCAGCATGAGTGTAGGCAGGGGGATATGGAACCCTCTGAGACACTTAAACACTCTGGCTCCAGGGTCAGACTTGTGGTTTTGAGTCCCAACTCTGTCATCTGCAGTTGGGTGACCTTGGGGTAAGCCCCTAAAGGTCTTTTTTTCCTCATCTATAACGTGGGGCAATAATAGCATTGGCCTCATAGGTCTCGTAGATTGCTGTGAGGCGTGAACAAGATAATCCACGTAAAAGTGCACCTGCGGCTGCTGCTTGGTCGCTCAGTCCTGTCTGACTCTGTGTGACCCTAGGGACTGTAGCCCGCCAGGCTCCTCTGTCCATGGGATTCTCTAGGCAAGAATACTGGAGTGGTTTGCCTTGCCCTCTTCCAGGGGATCTTTCCAACCCAGGAATCGAACTGGGGTCTCCCGCATTGCAGGCAGATTCTTTACCAGTTGAGCTATCAGGAAAACCCCAAAAGCATCTAGTAAGTGCTTAATCAATGTGACCATGATTTATTTGGGAGGTACATGGGGTATGTGCAGTGAGGGGCAGGGCTTGTAGGGGAGGAAATCAGAGAAGTGGACAGGCTGAGATGGCCCTAGAAGGGCAGGCTGGGAAGTATAGGCAGTGGGGAGTGAGCTAATGGGCTTGCATTTTCTCAAAATGAATCTAGCTGCTTAGAGGGGAGAAAAACCTGGGCCCTGGGGCCCTAGGGAGAGGGCTGGGACAAGGACCAGAGGAGAGATGCTAAGAACTGGCTCAGATGCGGTAAAAGGAAGGAAGAAGGGAGGGCAGGTTCAAAGGAGGGAGGGGAAGACGGCTTCCTATCAGCTGAGAGACAGTAATATCTCATATCCTTTGATTAGACTCACTCATTCCCTCCTTCATTCATTCTTTACAACTGTTTATTTAGCACTTGAACATTGGCCTCATGGGGCTTCCTCTCTAAGGAGTTCATATTGCTATTAATGTTCCAGATGCAGTAACCAGCAAATGATCAGAAATTGACAGCCCCACTGCTGTGTCCTGGAGAGGGCATGGCAAACCACTCCAATATTCTTGCCTGGAGAATCCCATGGACAGAGGAGCCTGGCGGGCTACAGTCCATGGGGTCACAAAGAGTTGGACATGACTGAAGCGACTTACCACATATGCACGCACTTTTGTGTCCTCCCATTTCTGACTTGTCTATTCGCAGACATTCCAGATGAAGGGCAAAATGTTTTAGTGCCAAGCCAGCCTGTCTTGTCTACTTCTTGCATTGGAGAGCTTGCTGTCTTCTGAGACAGCTCTTTCCATCTAGGACAAGGGCTCACAACTGCCTCCTAGCCCACCCTTCTCCCCGCAACCCCACCACCGGGTCTTAGCGTCACCTTCTAGAACACTACATGGCATGGCTGCTCCCTTAACCCTTAGGTGGCCCTGCAGTGATGCACAGAAAATGATGTGACCTGTAGAAACTTCAGGCTTTCCTGGTGGCTCAGACAGTAAAAAAGCTGCCTGCAATGCAGGAGACCCAGGTTTGATCCCTGGGTCAGGAAGATCTCCTGGAGAAGGAAACGGCAACCCATTCGGTATTCTTGCCTGGGAAATCCCATGGACAGAAGAACCTGGCAGCTCATGGGGTAGAAACTTCTCATTTCTGTCTCGAAGCAAATTGTTCCAAAACATTATTTTTGAAGCTTATCACGCAGACAGTGTCTTTGATGTATAAAGAGAACATTCAAATAAATAATAAGGACCCATAACCCAACAGAAAAATAGGCAAATTATTTTTTTCAGTTCACAGAAAGGATAATTGGTTCTGAAACTTGTGACACAATGCTCAACCTCACTCTAATAAGAAAAATGCAAATTAAAACTGCATTGAGAAGTCTTTTTTTTTCAGTTACTAGACTGGCAGAGTTTGGAAAGTCTGACAACTTACAGTGTGGATAGGTATGAGGAAACAGACACTCACACGTTTTGGGTGGGAGGGCGAGTTGGTATAAACCCTACTTAACAATATCTATCAATATTTTAAATGCACAAACCCTCCGATGCAACGGTTTCACTGCCAGGAAGGTCTCCTGCATTCATACTCACAACATGGAAATAATGAATATACAAGGAAAGTCACTGCAGCTTTGCTTCTAAGGACAAGAGATTAGAAACAAATCGAATGTTCAGTGATAGAGAACTGATTAAATAAACTGGGACTCGTGCAGACAACTGAATACCATGCAGCCACAAATAAGAATGAAGTAGTAGTGGTGTTGTCGTTTAGTTGCTCAGTCATGTCTGACTTCTTTGCGACCTCCTGGACTGTAGCCTGCCAGGTTCCTCTGTCCATGGGATTTCCCAGGCAAGAATATTGGAGTGGGTTGCCATTTCCTCCCATTTCCTTCCCAGCCCAGGCATCAAATTTGCGTCTCCTGCATTGGCAGGCAGATTCTTTACCGCTGAGCTATCAGGGAAGCCCAGCTCTCTGTGTACTGATGTGGAATTGTTTCCAGGATAAAGTAACTGGAAAAAAGAAAAGCAAGATGCAGAATAATGCACTTTGGATGGTGCTATCCTTTTCTTTAAAGAGGGCAGAGAATGTCTTTGTGTCTCCGCATGGAATACATAGTTCTGGAAGGATATACAAGATAGGTAATAGTTGTTGTCTCTGAGCTGGAGGAATGTACAGTTGTAAAATATGGAGGAAAAGAAACTCTCTTTTCATGATGTATCTTAAAATTTGTGCCATGAATATGAATTACAGAAAAACAAGTAAAAACCTGTTATTGCAGTATTTATCATACTCTACAACCCCATGTGTTTCAATGTCTACCTGACCTCCCCATCTCCATCTCCAACACATGCACACACACACAGAACTTGATCTTGTGAGGGGGATGGGAAGAACTGGTTGTGACTTATACTCCCTCCTGGAGCCCAACACAGCATCCAACACAAAGCAAGTGCTCAGAGAATCTGAATCCATATTCATAATGACTTCCTTCTCCAAGAAGCCCCCAAGTAGTTTCACCTCCTGGCATTCCTGCTCTTGTGTGGACCACTCCCACATGGAATGGAGATGACCTGTGTGACCAGCGTGATGCATCACCTCCTCTCTCCAATCACTTGCTCTAGGGGAAGCCAGCCACCATGTCATATGCACACTCAGGCAACCTTATGGGGGGGTTCACGTAGTGAGCTTCTGGGCCTCCTGCCAACAGCTGTATGAGTGAATCATCCTGGAAATGGCTCTTCAGCCCCAGTCAATACTTCATTTGACTGTAGACCAGGTTTACCTTGCCTATTTCAGAGAGACCCCAAGCCAGAGCCACTAAGCTAAGTGGCTTCCAGATTCCTGACCACAGAAACTGTATGAGACAACAGTTTATAATGTTTTAAGCTGTTAAATTTAGGGGCAATTTGTTACACAGCAGACAATGGCACCCCACTCCAGTACTCTTGCTTGGAAAATCCCATGGATGGAGAAGCCTGTTAGGCTGCAATCCATGGGGTCACTAAGAGTCGGACATGACTGAGCGACTTCCCTTTCACTTTTCACTTTCATGCATTGGAGAAGGAAACGGCAACCCACTCCAGTGTTCTTGCCTGGAGAATCCCAGGGACGGGGAAGCCTGGTGGGCTGCCGTCTATGGGGTCGCACAGAGTCGGACACGACTGAAGTGACTTAGCATAGTATTAGCATAACGTGTAAATAGTACAGTCAATGGTCTTTATTAAGCATCTAGTAAGGTAAGAAAGTATGTCAGTCATATCTGACTTTCTGCGACCCCTTGGACTGTAACCTGCCAGGCTCCTCTGTCCCTGAAATTCTCCAGGCAAGAATACTGGAGTGGGTAGCATTCCCTTGTCAAGGGCATCTTCCCAACCAGGGATCTAACCCAGGTCTCCTGCATTGCAGGCAGATTCTTTACCATCTGAGCTATACTGTGTATCCATTCTGTGGGGAGTACAAGAAAAAAAGACATGATCCTGCCCTCAGGGGAGAAGGCCATGTGCACATTCATCCTTCAACCAACATTTATTGAGCACTTACTATATACCTGGCCCTGTGTGAGGAAATGCTGACTCACAGAATGCTGGCAATTAAAATAGGACAAAGGGGAACTTTCAGGATTGATGGCAATGTCTATTTTAATGGGGTTGAACTTACATAAATGTACAATCCATTTGCAAAAATTCAGCAAATGAACACTTAATCTTATGCAGTTTGTTGTACATATATTTTATATCAAAAAATTGTAAACAAAGATTGAACTAATTCACTCTGAAATACTTTTTAAAGAGGAATTGATGCACAGTTAGATGGATAGACTTGTGATAAAGCAAGTAGAATGTTCATGGTAGATGCAGGTGGTGAGTATAGGGGTTTTGTTGTAAAAGTCTTTCAGTTTTGATGTATTTGGGGGAAGTTTCGCAATAAGAAACTTTAGGGAAAGGACCCTCCATAACCATACATACCAATCCTCTCATTTATCATTATTTTAATTACACAAATAAAAACAAATACAGTCTAGTTTTAACAAATAGAGGGAATTTGTTAAATTCTCTGGTCCCATGGTGCACTCTTCTTCAGTGACTATCTCTGTTCTTGTCGGCTGTGTATATAGGTAGACACAAAACAATGTGTTTCCCGTTTTTTTTTTTTTTTTTTTTTTTAATGAATAATGCTCTCTATACTATTCTGAAAGCGTATATTGGGGCTCTCTCCATGTTAATTCATACACAACGCCTCAGTTTTAAATTTCTGGGTAGGATGTACCCTCTCATTCAAGATGTGAGTCTCAGAAAAGAGGTCTTTTTTAGGAATAGTGAGTTAGGACTGCCAGGAGGCGAACCTCCTCCCCGGGGTCCTGGACTCACCCAGCCGTAGCTCGGCCACCTAGTGAAGGGGGCGGGGCTAGACCAGGCTGAGCGCGGGTTGGCGGGCAGGTCATGCTCTGCCCCTCCCATCTCCCCTCCCATCTCCCCTCCCATCCCTCCGCCCATCCCTCCGCCCATCCCTCCGCCCATCCCTCCGCCCATCCCTCCGCCCATCCCTCCGCCCTACCGAAGGAGCGCCCTGGGTTCCCGCGCACCCGGACCTAGGAGGAAGTCCGCGTAGCGCTTCCTCTTTTGTTGGCCTCCGGAGACACGGGGGGAAGGGAGTAGGGTTGTGAAACCGAACTGTCCCCTACCCCTCCTCCCCGGGGGAGATCCTTCAGCTGGAGGTGGCCACGCAGCTGGGGGCAGAAAAACAACTCCGTGGACACCCCCACCACCCCCGTCCCCGTTCTGCTCCGCCACACCCCTGAGCAGGAAGGAGGTCGGCTGCCGCTAGGGTAGTACCTGGGGTAGGTGAGCTTCCAAGACCCGCATAGGGCAATCTCCCTGGTCACCCTCATGAGAAAGTCCCAGCTCCTTATCCGCTGCTGCTGCCATCTCCAGCCTCCGAATGTGCCTTCTCTTGCCTAGGGCTTCAGTTCAGTTCAGTCGCTCAGTCGTGTCTGACTCTTTGCGACCCCATGAATCGCAGCACGCCAGGCCTCCCTGTCCATCACCAACTCCCGGAGTTCACTCAGACTCACGTCCATCGAGTCGGTGATGCCATCCAGCCATCTCATCCTCTGTCGTCCCCTTCTCCTGCCCCCAATCCCTCCCAACATCAGAGTCTTTTCCAATGAGTCAACTCTTCGCATGAGGTGGCCAAAGTATTGGAGTTTCATTCAGACACCAACAAAAAGAAGGTTTGTGGTTCCTCAAACAGGCCAGTCTCCAGTCTTTGAAAGGCTGTAGTTTCTGTCTGGAGGACCCTTTGCCATGACCTTCCACTGTTATCCTTTAAACCTCAAAGGATCACCTTCTCCAAGAAGTTCTCCATGATGCACCCCAGGCAGAACCAGTGTCCCTCCTACTTGGTTCTACAATGTCATGTGCCTCTCTACCACAGAATTTTCCACTTCTGTGTCTAAGTTATTGGTCTAAGTTTCTGTCTCCCTAACTGAATTGCTTGAGGGCCAAGATTATCTTGTAAACTTTTGTCCTCCCAGCTCCTGGCTGCTTTTGGAGAGATTAAAGGACATGGGCCCCAGCCTTGCTCAGGTGAATTAACATAGAGAGAGCTGTAAAACAAGCTTGTAGAATAGTACAGAGAGTACATTCATTTTTAAAAAATATAACATGGTTATTTTTTTTTACCTATGTGTGTGTGCATGCTCAGTCACTCAGTGGTGGGTGACTGTATGACCCTGTGGACTGTAACCCGCCAGGCTCCTCTGTCCATGGAATTCTCCAGGCAAGAATACTGGAGTGCCTTGCCTTTTCCTCCTCCAGGGAATATTTCTCACCCAGGGATCAAATCCACATTGCCTGCAGCTTCGGCATAGGCAGGCAGATTCTTTACCACTGTGCCACCTACCTATATTTGTATGTAAATAAGTAAAGATAAGCCTGGAAGCTACACATAGTAAGCCCTTAATAAATATTAATAGAATTAATCAATGAATGGGTTTGGATCCTAGGCACTGTCATTCATCATTCTATTTGTTTCATTCATTCAGTTTCTCCATCTATAAAACAGTGTACATGAATAGTATCTGCATGGAACATGCCAAAAAAATGTAGAAGAGATAGACAACAAACAGGTTAACACAGATATATATTAGAGTGCCTGGTGGTGACAAGTTCCCTGGAGAAAAATAAGCCAGGGCAGGGGCAGAGGTGGGCTTGGCAGGGGCAGCTAGAGAAGGTGGAGACTGGAGGAGTTTTTTAAGAAGAGAAGTCAAGGACCTGCTAGGGGCTGTTGTGAAGTTCTCATGGGCTAAACTTCTCAGATTTTCATTTGCCTCTCTTGGAAAATGAGGGCAACAGTGATCTCCTGCCTGGGAGGGTGTAGCTGTGAAACGAACACTGGCTACTTGGCAACTAAAAGGGGAAATATCTGGGCCCTGAAATAATCATTGTGGCTCTCTTCCCCATCCCCTATCCTGCTTTGAATGTAGAATAATCAGCAGTTCCCAAAGCATCTGAAATAAATAAAATGCAAATATTCCTGGAAATAGGAAAATATATTTCTGAAACAGCAGCCCTCTGACCCTCTGTAAAGTGAAGCCTGCATTGTCCTCTAAGACTGAGCCCTGTGTCATGTCCTGCCATCAGCGTCTCTCGCTCTCTGCTCTTCAGTGTCCAGGGCACACTTACGAAGTTTGTGTAGTTGTTACAAGCACAGCTTTTGGAGGCACACTGGAGGCTCAAAGACCTGGGTTCAAATTTGTTCTTGGCTGTGTGACCTTGGACAAGTGTCTTTACCCCTCTGAGCCATCCTCTTATAATCATCCCTGTTTCAAAGAGATTAAATGAGATGATGCAAGTGAGGGCACAGTAATGAGCTTGAAATGCAATGATTCAGTGACCTGGTGAGGTCAGCACTCTTACCATTCCACTTCACAGATGAAGAAACATGGACAGAGAGGAGTTGCATAACTTGACCAAAGTCACAGCTAGTGAGAAGCAGTCAGTCCAGTCTCAAGTGCCTTTGCTTCCATCATTCCTGCCCTGCTGGCCCCAGTGTCAAGTGCACAGACAGAACCTTTTGGGACTCTTCATCCCCTAAAAATCCTACCCAGCCTCAATTCTATCTTGTCCATGAAATCTCTGATATTTTAAATGACTTTACTTTTGAATAATTAATATATTCAGGTGGTTCAAAATTCAAGAGTACCAAGGGTATACTAGGACCAATAAGCCTCCCTCTCTCCTTTCTCATCCAGCTACATAGTTCCCTTCCCTGGAAGAAACCACAGGGGCTGTTTCTTACATGTGCCCTTCCTGACTCAGCCCTGGCATGTGCTGGTAAATTCCCATATCTTTGTTTTCTTGTTCTACACACATAGAAAAACATAATAGAAGCTGCTGTGCACCTCACTCCCCTCCACTTACACACTTGTTCCCTATTAGTACATAGAACTTTCTTCATTTTAAAAAAGTATTATTGAATTATAATCCACAGTCATCCATTTAAATGTACAATCTAGTAATATTTCATATGTTCTCAGAGTTGTGCAGCCATTAAGACATTTTCATTACCTACTCGCCCCCAACAAAAAGCCCTGTACCCATTAGCAGTCAGTCCTTGTTTCTTTCCACTCCTGCCCTAGACAATCACTAACCTACTTTCTGTTTCTGTAAATTTGCCTATTTTGGATATTTCATATAAATGGAATTATACAATGTGTGATATTTTGTGACCAACTTCTTTCATTTAACAAATATTCAAAGTTCATGTGGTAGCATATATCAATACTTCATACCATTTTATTATCAATACTTCATACCATTTTATTGTCAAATAATAGTCCATTGAATGGATATAGCACATTTTATTTATCCACTGATGGACATCAGAGTTGTTTCCACTTTGGGGCTATTTTTTATGAATAATGCTGCTATGAAAATTTCATTTACAAATTTTGGTGTAGATATACATTTCAGTACTTTTTGGTAGACACCCTGGAAGTGAGACCACCTGGAAGTGGTTCCATGGTAACTCCATGGTAACTTTTTAAGGATCTGCCACACCACTTTCCAAAGGGGCTGCACCGTTTTACATTTCCACCATGATACATACGTAAAGGTTCTAATTTCTTCGTGGTCTTATCAACTGTTGCTATTATGTGTTTATTCTTATAAGCCAGTCTAATGGATGTGAAATGGCATCTCATTGTGGTTTAATTTGTAGTTCCCTAATGGCTAATGTAGGGATTGGGGGCAGGAGGAGAAGGGGACGACAGAGGATGAGATGGCTAGATGGCATCACCGACTCGATGGACGTGAGTCTGAGTGAACTCTGGGAGCTGGTGATGGACAGGGAGGCCTGGTGTGCTGCGATTCATGGGGTCGCAGAGAGTCGGACACGACTGAGCGACTGAACTGAACTGAATGGCTAATGTTACTAAGTGTTTTTATGTGCTTATTAGCTACTTGTATAGCTTCTTTGGAGAAATACCTATTTAGATCTTTTGCCCACTTTTCAAGTATGTTGTCTTTTTATTATTGAATTATGTTGCTTATATATTTAGGCTACCAGTACCTTATCAGATGTATGACTTGCAAATCTTTTCTCCCTTTCTGTGTGTTGTCTTTTCATCTTCTTGGTTGTATCATTTGCAATACAAGTTTTTACTTTTGATGAAGTCCAGTTTATCTATTTTTTCTTTTATCACTTATGCCACATCTAAGATTGCTTTGCCTAACCTAAGGTCATGAAGATTTAATTCTAAGAGTTTTATAGTTTTGGCTCATACACTTAGGTCTATGATCCATTTTGAACTAAATTTTGTGGGTGGTGTGAGGTAGGGATTCAACTTAATTATTTTGCATGGGGATATCCAATTGTTCCAAAACCATTTGTTGAAAAGACTATTTTTTCTTCCCATTGAATTATCTCAGTACCCTTGTTGAAAATCAATTGGCAGTCAATGTGAGGATTTACTTTTGGACTGTTAATTCTGTTCCATTGATCTATATTTCTACCTTTATGCCAGTAACCACACTATCTTGATTACTGTAGTTAATTTTTCAGTTAAAAAGAGTGAGTCCTTCAGTGTTTACTTTTTCAAGATTGTTTTGGCTGTTCTGGGTTCCTTGCATTTCTATGCAAATTTTAGGGTGAACTTGTCTATTTTTATTTTTTAAAAAAGATACCTGGGGTTTTGATAGGGATTTGGTTGACCATTTGGGAGAGTATCACCATCTTAATATTAAGTCTTCTAGTCCACAAAGGGATGTCTTTTCCATCCCATGAGATGACTTTATTTAGGTCTTCTTAAGCTTCTTTCCAGAATGTTTCTTGGTTTTCCAAGTATCTTGCACTTCTTTTGTTAAACTGATTCCCAAGTATTTTATTCTTTTCATTAATATTGTAAGTGAAATTGTTTTCTTAGCTTTATTTTCAGTTTGTTCACTGCCAGTGTGTAGTTTTTAAACATCATTATTCCTTTGACAATTTCTGGGCCCTCCATTATTGTATTATCATTTTTTCCCAGCCCTCAAATGATAGGCATTTAGCTTATTTCCAATTCTTTCCTGGTAAAAAGTGGTGCTGCAATGACTTTTCTTGTGCATATACATGAAGTTTAAGGCATCTGAAAATGATTGAGAAAATATCTACAACTGTCGATTGCCACTACCCTGGCCCGTGCCACCATCATCTCACCTTTGGAGCATAGCCTCAGCCTGCTGATTGGATTCCCTGCTTCCCCCTGGTCCCTCTAATTCATTCTCCTCCAAGCAGCCAGAGAGATCCCATTAAAATACAAGCCAGTTGTGGCTTATTCCTCTGCTCAGAACCCTCTGATTGCTCCAACCTGTGTCAATTAAAGTTTAATATCAGGATGTTCGTGGCCTTACAGTCTGACCTCACACCCTTTCCAACATCCTCTCCATCATTCTCTTCTGTGCCCATCCTATTCCAACTACACTGACTTCCTTGTGTTCCTTAAACACATCAAGTGCAGTCGCACCTCAGGACCTTAGCCATTACTATTCCTTCTGCCTGGAACACATTTCCCCAGACTATTCTGTTACTCACTCCCCCAATTCAGCAGGTATCTGCATACATGCTCCCTCTTCAGAGAGGGCTTCCCTGCCACTCCGTCTTGGGTCACACCATCACTCCTTCCCCACCCCTGCTACCTTGCCGCTTGCTTTGCTTTATTTTTCTTATAATCCTTTCCATCCTCAGACATAAGATGTCAGTTGACTCTCACAATGATTCACTGATGCAAATACTATTACTATTCCCACTTGATAGATGAGGAGATGGGCTCCAAGAGGTAACTCAGTATGTGCAAGATCACTGAGCTAATAAATGGCAGTGTCAGGGTTTGAACTCTAGTCTGACTTCAAAGATGCAGTATTTAGCACCATTTCTTGTGGTCAGCTCTACTCCCCATGACAATGAATGAATGAATGCCTGAGTAGACAAAATGTTTGCTATCCCAAATACTAGTAAGGCAGTGTTTTGGGGTAAAATTTGTAATTGTATCAATGTTCTTTCATGCTAATATGAGTTAGAGGGGAAATATTTTTTTAATCACAAAGAACAACAATACAAAATTGACAAGGACATGGTAAAACTGGAAACCATAGTGATTTCCATCACTGGTGGGAATGCAAGGTGGTATAATTACTTTGAAAAGCACTTTAGTTTTGTATTATAAAGTTACCGACCCAGGGATCAAACCCGGGTCTCCTGCATTGCAGGTGGATTCTTTACTGTCTGAGCCACCTAGTGGGAAACTTAGTTAAACATGTACTTACTATATGATCCAGCAATTCCAGTCCAAACCATTTAACCAAGAGACATGAAAATGTATCCACGCCAAGACTTGTACATGAATGTTCATAGCAGCTTTATTCATATAACAGAAGCAACCCAAATATTCACCAGCAAGTAAATGAATGAACAAATAGTGATACATTTGTACTATGGAATACTACTCAGCACAGTAAAAGGAAAACATACTAGAATATGAAACAACATGGAAAGTCTTAAAAGCAATATGTGAGTAAAATGAAGGCCCATTTTACTCACAAAAAGAAACATATTGTATGATTGCATTTATGTGAAATTCTAGAAAAGACAATCTATAGTGACAACAAGCCAAACAATTGTTACCTGAGGAAATGAGTGGGGAAGTTGAATGTATCAGGGTATAAAGGAACTTCTTGGAGTGATAAAAATACTTTATATCTTGATTAGTGTGGTAGTTACATGGATGTCTACAGTTGCCAAAACTCATCAAGCTGAGTATTTGAAATGGTGCACTTTATTTATAAAATTATGCTGCAGTAAAGTTGATAGAGGCTTTGGGAACACATACGTGATTTTCATTGCAGCATTACTTTAATAGCAAAAAAAGAAATTGGAGAAATTGGCTATTAAAAGGAGAATGTTTCTGCTATCATTGGTCCTTTGCCACCAGAGTGGCAAACTCAGAAGATGTAGCTGATACTGGCAATGACACTCTAACATCCCCAGAACTTGCATCTGTCTTCTTAGAGGCTCTCTCTGGTGACTAGAGCATGCATGGGGCAGGCCAGAAATGTTGGAGAATTAATATCCAGCCCCACCCAGAGCAGCCATGGGGTTGCAAAGAGTCAGGCACTATGTAGTGACTAAATAGCAGCAGGAGCAGCCCTCATCCAATGTCTGACAGGAGCTGGTGTATAAATGCCCGGACTACCTCATGTCTCAGGTGGGATAACTCTGTGTGGGTTCACTCCCCAGGCGTGATTGAGCTCCAGGAGCCCCCAGTTGGAGCTTGCTTAGTAATGCTTTCTTGAGTGGCTCTCTTCCCTTCTCATTCACTCACTCCTTTACCTGTGTTTTCTGCATCTTCTAAATAACCAACTTTCACTTTAATCTGTGTCTAGGGTCTACTTCTGTGGGACTCAGATTAAGACCAGCAGACGATACCTAAGGTACAGTCAAGATACGGGGAAATGGTGGAGAGGAATCCAAGCAGCAGCCATTTGGTAAGTTTCTGTCATTCTTGGCAAAGCCAAGTCTTAATAAAATGCTCACATAGGTTCATAAGGGGACTCATATCAGGATGTTCACAGTGGCACTGCTTATGGTAGGGTGAAGCTGTGTGCCATCTGGGTGTCTGTGACTAGCGGAATGGATAAATAGACTATGGGGAATATAGACAATGACCTTCAGAACATGGCTAGATATAAATAGTATCTAGTGATGGAGTGAAAAAAAAAGTACAAAATTGAGGTGCTATCCAAGAAAATTAAACACACAATTAAAACAATATCTGCTTTTTAAAAGGCCATACATGTATTTAAGCACATAAACCAAACACATAAGAGCAGGGTCATTCTCTTTCTTATTCATGGTTCTGTCCCCCTCCATCACCACCTGCCATGCCCCCTCCCCGCCACAGGGGACCTTTGGTCATGTCTGGAAACATTTTTGGCTATCACAACTGAGGAATGGAGCTGCTACTGGCATCGAGTGGATGACATCTGGGAATTTTGTTCAAACCCCTGCTATGCACAGAACAGATCCCGACAACAAAAAATTTCAAGACCTAAATGTCAATAGTGGGGCTGCCCAGGTGGCTCCGTGGTAAAAAATCCATCTGCCGGTTCCACCCCTGGGTGCGGAAGATCTCCTGGAGGAGGAAATGGCAACCCACCCCAGTATTCTTGCCTGGATAATCCCATGGACAGAGGAGTCTGGCAGGCTTACAGTCTATGGGATCGCAAAGAGTCGAACAAGAATGAGCGACTGAGCAGGCACACAAATGTCAATCAATGGTGCTGAGGTTGAAAAGTTCTATGTAGCTCAGCCCCAGCATAGTGAATGAATGAGTGAATGAGAGATGGTGGGAGTGGGTGGGGCTACAGAGACACTGTAGTGTTTCTGTACATTTTTGGAGGTGTGTTCAGCAGGATTTAGGGTGACAGTCCATTTCCAGGACGAGATGGGCTCTGCTCTTGTCTGGCCCTGGGCACCTCTCATTCATCTGCGGCCTCAAACTGTACCCTCCAGCGCTATTTACTGCCCCCTCAATTTTCAAGCTCCTCTGAGCTACTGGGAAACTGGCCAGGAGTGAGTCAGGCTGGTTCCTGCGGGCAAAAACTTTGCATGGAGTTTGAATAGCCAGGGCCTGAGGAATGGAAACCGCAGACCACAGAAGGGCCGGGCAGGCTTGGGACGTGGTGTTGGGGAGGGGACTGGGCTAGAAGGAGGCGACTGGAATGGTGGGGAAATGGGTCGGAATTCTTGGGGGAGGAGGGGTAGAGTCCTGTGAGAACGAGGAAGGTAGGCTTAGGATCCTCCCAAACCGGTTTAGAATCCTTTGACTTGTGGGATCAGAAACCTGGAAAGCAGGGGTTGAATCTCTGAATGGGCTGGATTAGAATCCTGAGGGGAGAGGCGGATTAAAATCCTATGTGAACAGGTTGGGATCACCCAGGAGTGAGATTAGAATAGAATCCCTAGGATTAGGTTAACAAATCTTGAGGGCTGGGTTAGAATCTTTTTATGAAAGAGACTAGGATCCTTCACTTGCTGGATTAAAATCCTGGGGGCAGAATTAGAAACCTCTGGTAGGTGAGGTTAAAATTCCTTCATAGGTGAGATTCAAAATCCTTTGGGGCAGAATTAAGATCTCAGGAGGAGAAGATGGGGTGCTGGGATTCTCGGGAGGGTGGGGTTTAGAATCGTTTGGGACACGGTTAGGGCACTGGAAGGCGGGATTAGAATACATTGGAGGAGGTGTTAGTTTATTTGGGGATTAGGACCTTGGAAGGACTGGTTAAAATTCTTGGGAGCGGGTTGCCCTTCGGGGACGAGGTAAGGATTCTTAGAGGCAGAGTTAGAAACCTTGGATGGGCGGTGTTTAAAAAAATCCTTAGGCAGCGGGATTAGGATCTTGGTAGGTGGGGACAGAGATTGGAGTCCCTGGGGTGGGGTCAGAATCTCCGGGGCGGGTTTAGGACACTTGGGGGCGGGGTTAGCATCGCCCCGGGCGCGGCTAAGGCGCCCAGATGGTCTGTGGGCGCCACCGAGTCCCTGGTTCCGGCGGGGACGCACCGCCGAGGCCTAGGGGCGAGTGGAAGGGGACGCGGACAGTCCAGCGCCAGAGGGCCCCCTCCCCTAAAGACGCACGGCACCGAAGCCCCGCGGAGGGCATCCCCAGCCTCTTCTTGAAAGTCAATCCATCTTCCCCTAGCTCTCGAGCGCCCCGGGACCCCGGGGACTACCGAGCTGGGGGGGCGCTCGAGCTGCGAGGATCCGGGCTGCCCGCCGGAAGAGGAGCGGGCGCCCAGGTGAGTGCTTCGGCCCCGGGGGTCAGGGGACACCGGCCCTCGAACTCGGCCTGACGGTCGGGTCTTCGGGCTGCTGAGGGCACCCAGGGTGGTGAGCCGCGTAGGCTGGGGCGCAGCGGAAAGGGACCGTCGGGGGAGCGGCGGACAGGCGGCGGGATGCGGGGACCGACCCGCGGGGAAGGATGTCTGCATGAACAGCCGAATGACCCGGCTGCAAACCTGGGAACACGGAGGGTGACTTTCTGCCTGAGCCGCCACTTCCCTGGGCCGTCCAGGTTCCTCTTCTGCAAGAGACAAAAAAAAGGAGGGGAGCTTCAAGGAGCCCGAGAGGGGAGAAGCCCTTACGGTTACTGATGGGGCTGGGTGACGGTCACGGTCACGGCGGCTTGGCAGCCATGGTGGGGAAGGGGACAGCTGGCCGTAGGCGTGACAGCGCGAGCCACACCCAGGCAAGGTTGCAGCTGGGTCGGTTCGCTCGCTGGGTTCCCTCCTCCTCCCAGCTGCGCCCTGATCCCCAGGCGGTCTAGGTCGGACCCTGAAACCTCCTGGACAGACTACAGCAGGATGCCTGGCCCCTCATTTTCCTCCTGTGAGACCTTGGACAAGTCACTCACTCTCCCTCTTTAAATTCCAATTTCCTCATCTGTCAAAGAGGGTTATTAGGTCTGTCTTCCAAGACTGTGATGAGATAGAGTATATTAGAGGTCATGTAAGTGAGTTTGGGCCTCCCAGGTGGCGCTAGTGGTAAAGAACTGACTGCCAGTGCAGGAGACATGAGACCTGGGTTTGCTCCCTGGATCAGGAAGATCCCTGGAGGAGGGTGGAGGAGGGCATTGCAACCCCCTCCAGTATTTTTGCCTGGAGAATCACATGGACAGAGGAGCCTGGCAGGCTATAGTCCACTGGGTCGCACAGAGCTGGACACAACTGAAGCGACTGAGCATGCACTCAAGTGACAGTTTAGTGCAGTGGCTGAGTAAGGGGTTTTGGGTGGCCAGCCTGCCTGTTGGACCTTGGGCAGAGGATGTGGCCATTCTGTGCCTCCGTTTCCACAACTGTAGAATGGGGATATTTGAAATAATGGCTACTTCAGAGGATCTTTTTAAAAAATGTATTTATTTGACCGCGCTGGGTCTTAGTTGCAGCGTGTGGGATCTAGTTCCCTGACCAAGGATCAAACCCATGCCCCATGCATCGGGAGCTCAGAGTCTTAGCCATTGGACCACCAGGGAAGTCCCCATAGGGTTGCTTTGAAGATTAGATTGAGTTACTGACAGGTCTAACTGCTTATTGCCTAACAGGTCTAACTGCTTAATATCCATTAACAACGGTCATAGCTATTACACGGAGAAGGCAATGGCACCCCACTCCAGTACTCTTGCCTGGAAAATACCATGGACGGAGGAGCCTGGAAGGCTGCAGTCCATGGGGTTGCTGAGGGTCAGACACGACTGAGCGACTTCACTTTCACTATAGCTATTACAGTCTAGCCTGGTGGTTCTCAAACTTAAACAGTACGTAAGAATCACCTGGAAAGCTTGTTGAAACACAGATTTTGGGGTCTTGACCCCAGAGTTTGTGATTCAATAGATCTGGCACAGGACCTAAAGAATTTTTATTCCCAGATGATGCTGTTGCTGCTGGTTCAAGGGCCACACTTTGAGAACCACTTTGGCCAGCACAGAGAAAGGCCTCAAAAGATATCAGTTCTCATCACTGCTTTCTCTGCACTATCCTTTTTTTGGGGGGGGAGGTGTTAAATACAGAAAAGTGAAGAGAGTAATATACTAAATATCCCAGGAACCCAGCACCCAGAATTAACAAATGTTCGCATTTTGTCACATTTGTTTCAGTTTTTTTGAAAAATAAAATTACTAAAAGTAACAGATAACATTGAAGCCTCCCCACCCAGTATCCATCTTAGTTTTGTTTCTCTCCCTCTCCAGAGACAATCTCTGTCATGAATTATAGCTCTTCATGTCTGTGCCTTTAAAAATGCATTACATATATATGTGGGTGCATAAACAATACATAAAATTGTCTTTCGTGTTTTAAAGATCTACATAAATGCTGTCTAACTGTGAGATTCTGCGGCAGTTTCATTTTCCCTGCCTTGTTATCATTAAGTTGTCAGAATCTAGGCAGAATAAGATACAGAGCTCTACTTTATTCTAAGTGGAGGATTCCAGGAGCGTACCATCCTGCCCTACTTCTCATTCCCCCTGATGTTGAACATTCAGGTTGATCCAGGGCTTCATGACAACAAAGAGTACTGCTGGGGCCAGCCTGGACGTGTGGTCTTGGGCTCATGTACAGGTGTTTCTAGGGGGAAACACCGAGAGGCTGAGTGGCTCTCCCAAGGGGCAGCTTTTGTGTATGAGGAGGACTGAGGCGTGGAAATGTCAGCCAGGGGGTCTGGGGCAGAGAAGAGAGAAGAAAGAATCGGCTCTGCTGACCTTCCAGCTCCCTCTAGATCCAGGGCCCCTGTCACCTGTTCTCAGCTGCAGGAGGGCAAAGATTCTCCTCCGCCTTATTCACTGCGCCTGACATTTAGTATATGCTCCAACAATAGGAGCATGCATCTTTTTTTGTTTTGTTTCGCTTTTCAGTTTTTTTGGTTTTCTTTTTGCCTCCCCTCACAGCTTGAGCAATTTTAGTCCCCCAACCAGGTATTGAACCTGGGCCCTCAACAGTGAAAGCACAGAGTCCTAACCAACAGATAGCCAGGAAATTCCCAGAAGCATGAATCCTTTAAAAAAATGTTTGGGTAGCAAATGTTTTAGTTTATTTTTATAGTCTTCTTTTCTGTGCATGTTTTATTTAACATAATTAATAAAATGCTGCATATACAATTTTTATCCCACTTATTTGCTTAGTATTACATTGCAAGCATTTTTCCATGTCATTAAAACATCCTCAAATTTTTAATGACTGAGTAATAGTCCACTGTTTGGAGGCACTATAATTTGTTTTAACCATGCTAGCAAAGCACTTTTAGGTAGCTTGCAATTTTTAAAATATATTTTCATGTGGGCCATTTTAAAATTCTTTATTAAACTTCTTACACTATTGCTTCTGTTTTGTGTTTTGGTTTTTTGGCAGTGAGGCATGTGGATCTTAGCTTCCCAAACCTGCACCCCCTGCATTGGAAAGTGAAGTTTTAACCACTGGGCTGCCAAGGAAGTCCATAGTCTTCAATTTTTAAAACTTTTTTAGGTGAAATTCATATAACGTTATAAAATGAACCATTTTTAAGTGAACAATGCAGTGGGGCATTCAGTACGTTCACAGCGTCGTGTGATCAGCACCTCTGTGTAGTTCTAAAACATTTTCATCATCCCAGAAGGAAACACCATGGTCAGTTATTCCTCTTCCTCCCACCCCTCAGCCCTTGGCAGCCACCAACCTGCATTTTGTATCAATGGATTAATTTATTCTAGATGTTTCATATAAATGGAATTACATAATATGTGACCTTTTGTGACTGGCTTCTTTCAAGGTTCATCCACATTAAATACTAACACATTTAATTCCTTTTATGGCTGAATAGTATTTCATTGTATGTATATTCTATGATTTGTTTATCCACTCATCTGTAGATGGAAATTTAGGTTGTTTCCACCTTTTGACTACTGTGAATGGCAATGCTATGAGCATGCATGTACATGTATTTAAGCACCTGTTTTCAGTTCCCTTGGGTATATACTTAGGAGTAGAATTTCTGGGTCATATAGTAACTCCATGTTTAACTTTTGAAGAATCACCAAATTATATTCCAGTACTTTACATTCCTACCAGCAATGTACAAGAGTTCCAGTTTCTCCACCCTGTGGTCGACACTTGCTATTTTCCTTATCAAAAATTATTATTAAAACCATCATTCATTAAGCATGAGTCTCAATCTCACCTCAACAAGGCTGCTCTCTGGAGGCCTCTTACCCCAGAGGGTGAGGAGAGAGTTGTCTGCATTCAGAGGACTGGTCAGGGCTTGGACTTTAAACTCTTTTAGAAAGTAAGTCCCATGAGGGCACAGACATGTCTGTCTCCAAAACTACTGTATCTTTACCCCTGGCACCTGAGACATAGTTCAGTTCAGTTCAGTCGCTCAGTCGTGTCTGACTCTTTGTGACCTCATGAATTGCAGCACACCAGGCCTCCCTGTCCATCACCAACCCCCGGAGTTCACCCAAACTCATGTCCATCGAGTCGGTGATGCCAATCAGCCATCTCATCCTCTGTCGTCCCCTTCTCCTCCTGCCCCCAATCCCTCCCAGCATCAGAATCTTTTCCAGTGAGTCAACTCCTCGCATGAGGTGGCCAAAGTATTGGAGTTTCAGCCTCAGCATCAGTCCTTTCAATGAACACCCAGGACTGGTCTCCTTTAGGATGGACTGGTTGGACCTCCTTGCAGTCCAAGGGACTCTCAAGAGTCTTCTCCAACACCACAGTTCAAAAGCATCAATCCTTCGGCACTCAGCTTTCTTCACAGTCCAACTCTCACATCCATACATGACCACAGGAAAAACCATAGCCTTGACTAGACGAACCTTTGTTGGCAAAGTAATGTCTCTGCTTTTCAATATGCTATCTAAGTTGGTCATAACTTTCCTTCCAAGGAGTAAGTGTCTTTTAATTTTATGGCTGCAATCACCATCTGCAGTGACTTTGGAGCCCCCCAAAATAAAGTCTGACACTATTTCCACTGTTTCCCCATCTATTTCCCATGAAGTGATGGGACCAGATGCCATGATCTGTTTTCTGAATGTTGAGCTTTAAGCCAACTTTTTCACTCTCCTCTTTCACTTTCATCAAGAGGCTTTTGAGTTCCTCTTCCCTTTCTGCCATAAGGATGGTGTCATCTGCGTATCTGAGGTTATTGATATTTCTCCTAGCAATCTTGATTCCAGCTTGTGCTTCTTCCAGCCCAGCATTTCTCATGATGTAATCTGCATATAAGTTAAATAAGCAGGGTGACAATATACAGCCTTGACGTACTCCTTTTCCTATTTGGAACCAGTATGTTGTTCCATGTCCAGTTCTAACTGTTGCTTCCTGACCTGCATATAGGTCTCTCAAGAGGCAGGTCAGGCAGTCTGGCATTCCCATCTCTTTCAGAATTTTCCACAGTTTATTGTAATCCACACAGTCAAAGGCTTTGGCATAGTCAATAAAGCAGAAATAGATGTTTTTCTGGAACTCTTGCTTTTTCCATGATCCAGCAGATGTTGGCAATTTGATCTCTGGTTCCTCTGCCTTTCCTAAAACTTGAACATCTGGAAGTTCACAGTTCACGTATTGCTGAAGCCTGGCTTGGAGAATTTTGAGCATTACTTTACTAGCATGTGAGATGAGTGCAATTGTGCAGTAGTTTGAGCATTCTTTAGCATTGCCTTTCTTTGGGACTGGAATGAAAACTGACCTTTTCCAGTCCTGTGGCCACTGCTGAGTTTTCCAAATTTGCTGGCATATTGAGTGCAGCACTTTCATAGCATCAACTTTCAGGATTTGAAATACCTCAACTGGAATTCCATCACCTTCACTAGCTTTGTTTGTAGTGATGCTTTCTAAGGCTCACTTGACTTCACATTCCAGGATGTCTGGCTCTAGGTGAGTGATCACACCATTGTGATTATCTGGGTCGCGAAGATCTTTTTTGTACAGTTCTTCTGTGTATTCTTGCCACCTCTTCTTAATATCTTCTGCTTCTGTTAAGTCCATACCATTTCTGTCCTTTATTGAGCCCATCTTTGTATGAAATGTTCCCTTGGTATCTCTAATTTTCTTGAAGAGATCTCTAGTCTTTCCCATTCTGTTGTTTTCCTCTATTTCTTTGCATTGATCACTGAGGAAGGCTTTCTTATCTCTCCTGGCTATTCTTTGGAACTCTGCATTCAAATGCTTATATCTTTCCTTTTCTCCTTTGCTTTTCACTTCTCTTCTTTTCACAGCTATTTGTAAGGCCTCCTCAGACAGCCATTTTGCTTTTTTGCATTTCTTTCCCATGGGGATGGTCTTGATCCCTGTCTCCTGTACAACGTCATGAACCTCAGTCCATAGTTCATCAGGCATTCTATCTATCAGATCTAGGCCCTTAAATCTATTTCTCACTTCCACTGTATAATCATAAGGGATTTGATTTAGGTCATACCTGAATGGTCTAGTGGTTTTCCCTACTTTCTTCAATTTAAATTTGAATTTGGCAATAAGGAGTTCATGATCTGAGCCACAGTCAGCTCCTGGTCTTGTTTTGTTGACTGTATAGAGCTTCTTCATCTTTGGCTGCAAAGAATATGATCAATCTGATTTCGGTGTTGACCATCTGGTGATGTCCACGTGTAGAGTCTTTTCTTGTGTTGTTGGAAGAGGGTGTTTGCTATGACAAGTGCATTCTCTTGACAAAACTCTATTAGCCTTTGCCCTGCTTCATTCCGTATTCCAAGGCCAAATTTGCCTGTTATTCCAGGTGTTTCTTGACTTCCTACTTTTTCATTCCATTTGTAGGAATGAGACATAGTAGGGCCTCAAAAATACAGAATTGAGGGGTGTTGAACACTCCGTCCCCTCCTTTGCCTGAGATATTTCAGCAAATATGTTTGTTTCAGTTGGCCTCACACAATGCTGTTGCTAAGTCACTTCAGTCGTGTCCAACTCTGTGCAACCCCATAGATGGCAGCCCACCAGGCTCCCCCGTCCCTGGGATTCTCCAGGCAAGAACACTGGAGTGGGTTGCCATTTCCTTCTCCAATTCATGAAAGTGAAAAGTGAACGTGAAGTTGCTCAGACGTGTGCGACTTGTAACGACCCCGTGGACTGCAGCCTACCAGGCTCCTCCATCCATTAGATTTTCCAGGCAAGAATATTGGAGTGGGGTGCCCTTGCCTTCTCTGGCCTCACACAATGATTCTTCTTAAATATGCGCTAATATTTAAAGTCAAGAGAGCTCATAGTAATGTGAATTTCTGTCTTCTCTTGAACAACTAAAAGAGCTGGGACTGGAACCTTGGTCTCCTGTGCTCTGCTGCTCTTCACTCATGTGGGTGATGCTGAGTGGGTTTGCCCTGTAGACTGCCCCCGAACTGTCCAGTTTGCAGCACCCTTGCCTGGACTACCTGCCCCATGTGGATAGCCCTGTGGGCCCCTATAGCTTATCTGAGTTTTCAAACCCAGTCCTAAAATCATGACAAGGTCTCCCTTTTTATAGAAAAGAAATGTCAGGCCCAGAGGGGGTAAGTAACTTTCCCAAAGTTACAGAGTAAGTTAATGGTACAATCTCTTAGCCTGTCTTTCTAAGCCACCCCCACCACAGCACTTTGATGCCCCATGCCATTTCTCCAGTTTCCTCCACCCCAGGACTGGGAGTTGTAGTGTGTAATTCCAGAGGCATGGGTAATGACAGAGAAGAAACCCTTGCTTGAATGTAAAATGTGTCCTGTTCTTGGCCAATGGCTGTGGCCACACAGGCTGCACCCTCTGGGTGGCCCTGCCCTGCACTGGGCCTTGTGACAGTCCTCATCCTGACCTACGACACCTACCTGAGCTCCCACCATCACCATGAAATCCTTTGGTCCAGGAGACTTAGTGCAGCCAAGAGAATAGAAGACCCTCCCTCAACTCTGCCAGAGAAATGAAGAACCATAGACAGAGCACCGGAGAAGGAAATGGCCACCCACTCCAGTATTCTTGCCTGGAGAATCCTATGGACAGAGGAGCCTGGTGGGCTACAGTCCTATAGTGTTGCAAAGAGTCGGTCACGACCGAAGTTACTTAGCACACATGCATGCAGACAGAGCATAGGAGGCCTGAGTTTGAGTGCCAACATTGCTTCATACAAGTTGTGACGCACCAAATTCTTTCACTCTCTGAGTCTCAATTTCCTCATCTAAAAAATAAGGATAAGATGACTACTGCCTCACAGTTCATGCAAAACAGTATTCCTTTTATGTTAACACATAACACAGTGTGTTATGGCCATGGAATTCTCCAGGCCAGAATACTGGAGTGGGTAGCCTTTCCCTTCTCCAGGGGATCTTCCCAACCCAGGGATCGAACCCAGGTCAGCAGACAATAAAGATGTGATCAAGTCAATCCCATTGTCAGCTCCTGGAGCTCAGTTCTACTGGGAGTGCTGGGAGCCGCCAAGCCAGCTCAAGAGGCAGAGGAACTGGGATACTTATCTGCCTGATCCTGTCAGTCACAGCTGATGGGGATGAGATCGGCTCCCGCGGGCTGACAATCCTCTAGCACTTCCACTTGCCAGGCTCATGGGCAGAGCAGGTGCCAAGGACCACAGAGAAATCTCCTAGATGAAGAGATGCAGGTCCTGGCAGTTGGACGTCCAGCGAGTGTTCAGAAGGGTGAACAGCTGACCAAGGGGCGGGGCACTGACATATCTGCTTTAATATAATATGCAAATGTACAAGAAGAGGCTACCTGGGAGGGGGTGGTGAATGGAGGGGTGGCCATGGAGGACCTGGAAAGGGTATCTTACCGGCCTTATTCCAAAGGTGCCTTAGATTTAGCTTTATTATTTTCATTTTTAACAAGGACAATGTAGTGTCTTACTAGGTGATGAAAGGTAATTTTAAAAACAAAAATGCATACCCTCCATAACAGAAAAGAACTGGTTCTGTCAACAATAAAAAAGAAAGTGTAAAAGGGTCAGAGCACACGATGGAAACTTTGAAGTTTCCATTTGAGGGGGTCAGATTTAGGGGCAGCTGACCTTGGAGCACGGTGGGAGGTTGAAGTGAAAAATTGTCCCTTGGGCAAACTGGCCACCACGTCCTTTTGGAAGGGGGTCACCTTCACTCAGTTCCAATCAAGGAAAGACTTTGTTCGTCTCCAAGCAAAGATAAACAAACATGGACAGTCCTTCTCAGTTTAAACACACATTTGTGACTATTGTTTAAAAGGAGAAATCTAGGGCACCCTGGCAGCTAAGGGCATTTCATTCAGTTAGTCACATCCTTGGAGAAGGTGACTCTCAGAAACTGATTAAGGGGAATGCCTGTAGAAGCAGCTAGGAGAGGTTACGAGAGGCATCAGATAAGATAGTTAAGGCGCTGTTGTTCAGTCACTTGGTCGTGTCTGACTCTTTGCGACCCCATGGACTGCAGCACGCCAGGCTTCCCTGTCCTTCACTATCACCTGGAGCTTGATCAAAGTCATGTCCATTGAGTCAGCGATGCCATCCAACCATCTCATCCTCTGTTGTCCCCTTCTCCTTTTGCCTTCAATCTTTCCCAGCATCAGGGTCTTTTCCAATGAGTCAGTTCTTGGCATCAGGTGGCCAAAGTATTGGAGCTTCAGCTTCAGCATCAGTCCTTCCAATGAATATTCAGTGTTGATTTTCTTTAGGATTGACTGGTTTGATCTCCTTGCTGTCCGAGGGATTCTCAGGAGTCTTCTCCAACACCACAGTTCAAAAGCATAAATTCTTCGGGGCTTGCCTTCTTTATGGTCCAGCTCTCACATGAATACCTAGCAAGGCATGTCTGACTCCAAATGAAAGAAGGAGAGAGGAAGGAAGGGAAGAAGCAAGGAAAGGAAGGTAGAAACGTCTTAAACTGCAGGGGAGTTCTAAGGAAGGTTGGCAAGGCTGTCAAGGAGGTTCCATCAGAGGTCCCCCTGGCATGGTCCTGCCTTGGTACCTCTGCCACTGTCAGTCACTGGGTGGGAGCAGCCCAAGGCAACAGTGATGTTCTTCACAGCATGACAGCTGGGGCCACTGGTCAATTCTGCTCTCTGCGTTTGGAAATCTGAGAGGCTCATCCTTGTGGATGAGCATCCATATTAGGCGGTGGCTAAAGCCATGAAGAATATAGCTGGGAAGGGGCCAGAAAGTGATAGGAGTTGGAGACAGTGCTCCTATCTTAGCCAGGGTGATAAGAGAAGCCCCTGCTGAGAAAGTGAGATCTGCAAGAAGACCTGGGTGAAAAGAAAGAGGCTTTCTGGGTGATGAATGTTCCAGAAAGCAGCCTGTGCAATGGCCCTGAGGTAGAAACATGGTTGGTGAGTTGAGGAATAGCAAGAGGCTAGTGTGGCTGAAGTGAAAAAATCAAGGGAGGGCTGGAGGAGACGGGACTGTGAGGTTGAGGGGACCCCAGGTCATGGAGCCTTGCCAACCTTGCCAGAGGGGACTTGGACTCTTACTCCAAGCGAGATGGCAGCCCCGGGATATTCTGAGCAGAGGGATGTGATCTGACTTACATTTTAAAAAGCTCACTTATCTGTAAGAAGCAGAAAGGGCATTCAAACCAGCTCTTTCTGGTTTCAAGTGTTAGTTGCTCAGTCATGTCCAACTCTTTGCAATCCCACCAGCTGTAGCCCACCAGGCTCCACTCTCCATGGAATTCTCCAGGCAAAAGTACTGGAGTGGGTTTCCATGCCCTCCTCCAGAGGATCCTCAGGACCCTATATTTTTCCAAACTTCCCTGCCCTCTGCCTACCTTAAAGATAGAAGTATTCTAAGGAGGCTTACAAGTGCCCTTGAGTTCTGAAGTTGATCAGGTGACCCAGAGATAACACTGAACACGCTAAAAATTTACTACTTGTTTGGAGCAAGTGGTTGGAACACATACATCTCAGAGTCAACCTTCTGGCTGAGTCAGGCAAATGACCAAAGACCTGACTTCCTCTTTCCTATGTTTCTCGGTCACTTGCTGTTGTGTAAACCAGGGCATGACCACCCCCTCTGGGTATTTGCAAAATCAAAGTTTTGAGCTCTTGATCAGAAAGAAGCTGACAGTTGGAAAAGGGAAGAGATGGAGAGTCAGAGGTGACCCCTAAATGTCCATCATGGATAGCAGTCACTTGGAGGTTTGGCTGGTTCATTCAGAAGAGTCAAGGAACCCGAAGAGAGGGAGCTATGTGTTCCTGAAAACTCTTCAGGGACTTGGTCCCTGACAGTGGAAGGTTTGTCCCCTGCCTCCATGGCTGAGCTATTCTGAGAAGGGAAAGTTCCTCTAAATGGACAATCTTGAGCCCTGGGCCCCTGGTGATCTGCTTTCCTAAACTTCCTGTTTGGGTTACTCATCCCCTCTCCTCCCACTTTCCCTGCTGTAGCCTCTGAGCCTGACCCAGTGGAGAATGGGAGGCAGGAGAGCTGGGTTCTTGCTCTACCTGCCACTGACCACCTAGGAATCCTCTCTGCTGTGGGCCTCCATTTCCCCATCTGACAAATGGGTTCATGTATATGGACAGCCTAATCCATGTCAGGCCCTTTCTAGGCATGACTTCAGTGCCACCAGCTCCATACTCCACACCCACCCCCCCCACACACACACACTCTAATGGGTCTAGTACCCTCTTTACCTTCTTCTATCAAAACTTCCTATTAAGGCAATCTTTGCCGTAAGCCATTTACACCTGAGTATGAATTGCAATCCTTTGTAAGAATTTCCTTTGCACTCAGCAGGGCTCTTTGAGGTTCAAAGGCACAGAAACTCAGACTGGCTCAAGCAGAAAAAGAAGGATATTGGAAAGTCCATGAGCATATCTGCTTTATGCAGAGTTGAAGAATCTGTATTTCTTCATTACTAGGCTCTGCTTTACAACACCCATTTTCCAGCCAAAGGGGTGATTCTCATTGGCCAGAACTGAGTCACATGCCCATCTCTGCTTCTATTACTGCAAGTCTGATTGGCCAGACTTTGTCACAGACCCATCCCTACAGCCAGAGGTTGAAGTCAGCTCTGCCACAGTCCAGGAATTGAGAATGGGAGAGGGGTGGTTCCCAAAGAAAATTGAGGAGATATTGTCAGAAGGAGGAGGAGCAGCTGCTACACAAGAAAGAACTATAGCTGTCCCTTTCGGAGAATTAATCACCTGACATCTCATCTCATATTTGGGGAAACTGAGGCCCAGAGAAAGGGCCTTGCCTAAGGTTACACAGCGAGTTTGTGGCAGAGGTGGGACTAAACTCCAGGGCTCCTTGCCTCCAGCCCTCAGAAGTCACTGCTTGAGCCTAAAAGCCCCTAGGAAACCACCTCCCGCCCACTCCACAGGCTGCTCAGGCAGTGTTCTGAGAGTTCAGGAGGAGTCTCTGAGGCCTCTGTGGCCAGCACGGTGACCATGGGAAGCAGACAGGCCAAGTAAGCTGAACTTTGTTGTTTCCCTTCCACGCAGTGCCTACAGAAACCAAGGGGACAGGGAGCTGGTTTCAGGTTCCAGGTTCCAGGGGTTTCAGCAGTGAGTTGAGGAAGTGTCTTTGCTGGGGATCAGCTGTTCTAAGTTAATGTGGGGCCAGGCAAGCCACTTCTGCTCTCAGAGCCTGGTTTTGAGTCAGATTAGACAAGAAACATGTGTTTTCAGAAATTTCAAAGAGCCTTTCAAATCCCTGTCCCACAGGACCTCAGGCCAAGCCTGAGAAGCAAGTGCCTCCGATTATAAAAGGGCGGCGGGGGGCGGGGGGGGAGTGGTGGTGGCAAGAATGAGGCTCAGAGAGGGCAAGAGCCTTACTCAAGGTCACACAGCAGTCAGTGGAAGAACTGGGATCCAAAGCCAAGTATTCAGACTCCAAGCTTGGCCTTCCTTCCACTACATTGGTGGGTCTCAAATTTCAGTGTGATAAGACTCTCCTAAAGAATTGTTTGAAATGCAGATTCTATGCCTTCATCCCCAGAAACCCTAGTTCATTCAATTCAGAGTGTTGCCTGGAATAGTCAAGAGTCAGTGAGGACTCTTTGGGTACAAGTGGCAGAAATCCAACTCAAACTGGCTTAGGCAAAATTGAGAATTTACTTGCTCGTGAATTAGAAAAATTCCGAGGTTGAAAAGTTTTAGGCATAGCTGGATCCAGGTGTTTAAACATGTCTTCAGGAATCTCGTTGTCCCCATTGCTCAGCTCTGCTGTCCTCTGTGATGGCTTCCCTCTAAGGCAGTCCCTCCCTTCATGATGTCAGAATGGCTCCCAAGAGCTCCAGTTTTCTACATTCACACCTACATCATCTATACTCAAATCTACACCTACATCTACAACCATTTTCATATCCATGGCCACATACATCCACATCTATACCTACATCTATACCTATGTCCACATCAACAGCTATGTCCACATTCACACCCACATCTGCAACAATGCTTATAGAAAGAGAATACCTTTTCCCTAATTTTCCCAGCAAAACCCCAGGGCAGACTGCCTCAGATAGAATCACATACATACCTATAACTGAACCAACCACCATTGGTTGTCAGGAAGACATGGAATTCCCTAACGGGCTGGTCCTATATCAAGCTGTCAATCGCTGAAGACAAGGGAGGGGTTAGCCCCCTAGAAGCCCCACTGAAGGCTGGGTTCCTAAGGAATATCCAGGAACGGTTATGAGAAAAGGGATGGATGCTGAGGAAGCATGGAGACGGCAATGGCAACCCACTCCAGTACTCTTGCCTGGAAAATCCCATGGATGGAGGAGCCTGGTAGGCTGCAGTCCATGGGGTTGCTAAGAGTCAGACACGACTGAGCAGCTTCACTTTCACTTTTCACTTTCATGCATTGGAGAAGGAAATGGCAATCCACTCCAGTGTTCTTGCCTGGAGAATCCCAGGGACGGGGAAGCCTGGTGGGCTGCCATCTATGGGGTCGCACAGAGTCAGACACGACTGAAATGATTTGGCAGTAGCAGCAGCAGCTGAGGAAGCAAGAGCAAAAAATATTCACCATGCCCAGTTCTCAACTAGAATAATCACACAAATCACCTGGGCCTCGTAAAAACATACATTCTGATTTGGGAGGTGGGGCCTGAGGTTCCTCATTTCCAACAGTTCAAATACGATGATGCTGCTGGTTTCCATGCTGGCCATTCTCCAAGTAGCCAGGCACTCTGTTACATTTCTAACTCACTTCGAGTCACTCTGTGGTCTCCACCCTGCAGAGAGGCCCTGGGTTATATAAACTTCCTCCCTCGCCCTCTCCCTACCCCATCCCATGGTTCTGAAACCCAGCCAAACACCAGCATCATCTATTTGGGAAAAAGTGAAAGTCACTCAGTCCTGTCCGACTCTTTGTGGCCCCATGGACTATACAGTCCATGGAATTCTCCAGGCCAGAATTCCTGGAGTGGGCAGCCTTTCCCTTCTCCAGGGGATCTTCCCAACCCAGGGATCGAACCCAGGTCTCCCACATCCCAGGCAGATTCTTTACTAGCTAAGCCACCAAGGAAAGCCCAAGAATACTGGAATGGGTAGCCTATCCCTTCTCCAGCAGATCCTCCTGACCCAGGAATCGAACTGGGATCTCCTGCATTGCAGGCGGATTCTTTACTAACTGAGCTATCAGTGAAGCCCATTTGGGAAGCCCATTTGGGAACCACTTGTCAATATATAGGGGTTTCCCTTGTGGTTCAGGTGGTAAAGAATCTGCCTCCAATATGGGGGACCCAGACTTCTGATTCAATCATCCTTCCTTTCAAATGGTGCAACAGAACCCTTTTTGAGTCTTGAAGTGCTCTGTGTGTGGTTTACTATCATAAACTCCCTCAAATTCTCTTTGAAAGATGGTGCTTCTATGAAACATTCTTGAATTCCCCCAAATCTTTATTGAAATCTCTCCCTCTCTTCAAAATTCGATTTATTATCCCACTGCTCAATTATTATACACAGGTTGTTTTTACTATGAACAAAGTAACATATATGTTAGTGGAAGAACCTGGATATATATTAGATTCACAAAATGGCTTGATATTATATATGTCTTGCAGGTTGTTTTTCTCACTCAACAAGTATTTTAGAAGTCTTTGCATGTTTCTGACTGTCTTTGCCAATACCTAACAGCTCCTTGGAAATGTAATTCTGTGTGCCCAGTCTTTGCATCCCAGCTGGAGCAGAAGCCAGGTCCAGATGCCTTTACCTTGGACTGATTATAGAAAGCATGGGCTTTGGGCACACATTTACTCACTGACCATGTGTTACACTCCTACTGTGTGCCGGCAAGGTGCTGAGCTGAGCACCAAGGAACACAGACATGAGCAGGACCAGTCTCTGGGGTGCTGCTGTGATGGCAATGTTCTGCATCTGCACTGCTGAGTAGAGTAGCTTCAGCCACAGACAGGTCTCTCACTCTCTTTTTAATATTATTTCTTTGGTCGGGTCTTAGTTGCAGCATGCAGGATCTTAGTGGTAGCATGTGGGGATCTTCAGTTGTGGCATGTGGGATCTAGTTCCCTGGCCAGGTTCCAACCCAGGCCCCCGTGCATTAGGAGCACAGTGTCTTAGCCACTGTGGACCTGGACCACAAGGGAAGTCGTCACAGACAGCTCTTGAGCACATGAAACATGGCAAGTCCTAGCTGAGATGGGCTGTACGTAACACACACACTGAGATATAAAGACTCAACATTTAAAAAAAAAGAATATAAAGTATCTCATTGATCATTTTATGTTGATCACATTAATAACAATGTTGACATATTGGGGAAAGTAAATACATCTGAAAATTAATTCCCTTGTTTCTTTTTACTTTGAAAAAACACGGCTATGGAAAATTTTAAATTATATACGTGGCTCACATTACATTACTGTGTCTAGTGGTCATGAAAATGAGCATTTCAGAGGCCACCCTAGGCCAAGCAGTGGCATGGTTCTCTTGGTTTAGGGGGAAATCACATTTTATGCAAATTTGACTCTTGCCCATATACCACTTAAAAAAAATACTTCATTGTGCAAAAGCTGAACTAACAGGAATTCCCTATTTTAAGAAGTTAACTTCTCAAGTGTTATGAGATCTCTAAATTTGAGGGCCAAAGGACGTGCAAACAGTGTTCCCCCAGGGCAGGGCTACGTCTGCCAGTAAATGGAAATGATATGATTAGCACTTCTGTAGAACTTAACTGTGTGGCAGATGCCTTCAGATGTCTCAACTCACTCTGTGCTCACCACCACCCTGGATCATGTGTTTATGTGTTAGGAGACCTACCCCTCAAGACCCTGTGGCCACGTTGAATATGTAAGTTGATGATGAATACCAAATACATGCTCAGAGAGGTGGAGGGAGCTGCCCTACCTCCCACAGCCATCCTCTTCCCAGATCACCCTTAACTTAATCAAAATATATAGGAATATGATTTTCTGTCATATAAAACCTCACAATAAGTGTTTTATTTCCCACAACTGTAATACATATTTATCACAAGCCAGAGAGGTGTTGGTTTTCATTTTCAGTTCATATGAGTATGTTATAAAACAGTAATTATTTGCAATAATTTTTCAAATTAATGATCCAGCACTCCAGGAGTTTGGATCAGTTACTTACTTTATTCACAAAAGGAGAATGAAGCAGAAACCACTTAAGTCTTGAGGTGGTAAACTGTTCCCAATTCCCACAAGGATAGACAAAAACATCCTTGTAAATGAAAAGAATCTTTTAAAAAAAGTAAGTAAATAACTCCCATAAACCTAGGAGTTTGGGTTTTTTTCTTAAGCCACAAACACATGTTCATTTTAACAAGATAAATATAACTGCTTTAGAAGAAAATTGCAATTGTGCAGAGATGAGGAACACAATTACTTCCTTGTGTGACTTCTCAGCAAACATGTGCACATTTTGAGAAAAGAATAAAACATTTCTACCACTTTAACGATGAAGTTTTGACTCTGATGGATCAGTGTGTTTTCTTTAAATTTTATTAATCCATCAGCAAAGTCTGTCAGCTCTACCTCCAAAATATGTAAGTTGATAATGCAAGGGATACCAAAATGTCCCCTGACCCTTTCTGCTGCTTACCCCCTCAGTAACCACCACCCCAGGCCAGGCCACCATCAAGCGTCTCGAGCCTGGATTTCTGACCTATTCTCTAAAGGCCATATTCTACCGAGCAGCTGAACAGCTGACAGGGTAGATTGAATCCTGTCATCCTTCTACGTGAAACTTGCCCTGGTTTCCCATCAGCCTTAGAATGCAATCCAGATTCCTCACCAGTGTACAGATGGGGCAGCTTCGTCATATACTACCTGCTCCCTCCTGCCTGTGATCCCCAGCCACACTGGCCTCCTTTCAGTACCTGATTCTCTTCAAGCACATTCCAGCCTCAGGGCCTCTGCACTCACTGTTTGCACTCACCTTTGTACTCACTCGCTCAGAACACTGTTCCCTCAGAGTGTTACATAACTGACTCCTTTGTGTCAGTTGGGCCCGAGGTCCAGCATCACCTCCTGAGAGAGGCCTTCCCCAACCACCCTGTCTAGAGAGGCCCCGCGCCCTCGTTCCCTATCAACATCCTCTTTGAGCATCCTCCACGTTTCACTAGCTAAATTTATCCTGTTAATTATTTGTTACCTGATCTTTATCTGTGTCTCCCATCCACCTCCAGGGTGAGCTCCAACAGGGCCGTGACCTTGCCTGTCTTAGTCATGAGTTAGCAAAGTGCTCAGTAGGGAATTTCCTGGTGGTTTGATCCCAGGCCTCCACTGCTGGGGGGATGGGTTCAATCCCTGACCGGGGAACTAAGACCCCACATGCCACGTGGTGCGGCCAAAATAAATACATAACTAAAAATTTAAAGGAAGAAAAGTGCTCAGTAAATGTTTGTCCAGTAAATGAATGAACAAATGAATGACCAAATAAGTCCACGAGAGAAAGAAGGGAAGGAAGAAAAAGAGGGAGGGAGGGAAGAAGGAAGGAAGCTGTTAGAAGGCAATTATAAAGTGATGTGAGGGGTCTGGTGGCTTGACTGTTTGAGCCACAGTATGTGCCCTGATCTCTATCACTTAATATAAAATATTAACTTATTATATAATGAAAGTATAGTCTTACTGTTTGCTCGGAGCCTGACTCTAGACTATTTCCCCACCCACATACTTTCTCATCCTCCCAACACCCTGAGAGTAGGCTGTATTATTATCCCCATTTCGCTGATGAGGAACCGAGACTAGGGAGCAGGGGGAGTGATAAGTGAGCAGTTAGTGTGGGGACAGGGGGGAGGGACCAAGTATCAGCTCAGGCTTTCTGACCCCAGAGTGTGTTGAATTTCAATGATCATCACGATTTATTTTCTCAATAAACTTCCCATCGCCAGGGTCCTTGGTAGCGTGACTTTGACAACTTGTCAGCTCTGTATGGGTGCGTGGCAGATGTGGATGTGGGGAAGCCCAGAGATGACAAGGGCAGAGTGAGCTCTGTAAGGTGAGGGTGAGGTAGGGGGCCTGACATGGGGAGGGGAGCCAGCCTGGCAACAGGGGTCTCAAGCCCAGCATCAAAGACTCCCCCTTGCGGGGATCAGAGCAAGCTGGGCTCATCTCCCTTCTCTCTACCACAGGATGGGATGCGTGAAGTCCAAGTTCCTCCGGAACGGAGGCAAGGTCTCAAAAACCGAGCCCAACACCAACCCACACAGCCCCTTGTATGTGCCGGATCCCACGTCCTCGGGCAAGCGGGTGAGTGGGGGAAGAAAGGGGACGCTGGCGGCTGTCCGGGGCTGCCCCACGCTGCCCCAAACTGCTCTCACCGTTCCCTGTTATCCCAAGGGTGAGCAGGGTGAGTCTGGGGTGAAATGCAGCTGACCAGTCACCAGCAGCACCCTGACTCCCCAGGAAACACGCCTTGGCCCCTCAGCCTGGGTGACCAGGTCCCAGGGGCATAGCCGGCCGTCCCACCCGGCCAGTACCATAATCAGTGCTGAGGGTAGTGAACGAGCAGCTTAGTCACAACAGCAGTTGAAGAAATGACGGGAATGATGACAGACAGCGTCAGTATCATGGCGATGGCTGTAACGACAATGGTAGGAATAATAGTAACAACAATACTGGTGGGAATATAATAGCAATGGAGGTAGGAACTCCAGCACAGAGTCTCTGAGAGAAGTGGTAATACTAGCAGAGGTATCTGCTCACTTCTGTTACACTTATACAGAGCTTACGATGAACCAAGTACCATCCTAAGTGCATGATGGTTGTTAACACCTTTAATCCGCACAACAGTGCTCTTGTGGGCCACAGCTTGTTTTATACCCATTTTAGAGATGAGACGCAGACATTAAATGACTTGCTGAGCGCTACATGGTTAGTAGGGATTCAAACTCAGTGCATGTTCCAGTGTCCCAGTGGCAGGAACAAAGTAACAGAGGCAGCGCCAGCTGCTGGTGACAGGAGCAGTAGTCATGCTGGCATTCGTGGGGGCCTGGGGGCGGTAGTCGCCACAGAAGTCACCCTGCTAGTCATGGTTGTGGTGGTTCAAAGAGCAAGAACAATAGTCAGTGGTGGTTCCAGTCATGGTGCTAGTAACAGGGCTGACAGTGCTGTTTCTGCTGTCAAGAGCAGCAGTAACAGTTGTAACAAGCATTGCTGTTCTTTGGAAATCTTCTGTGGTCTGGGCACTGGAGTGAGCTGTTTCTATACCATTCAGTTCAGTTCAGTTCAGTTCAGTCGCTCAGTCATGTCCAACTCGTTGCGACCCCATGAATCGCAGCACGCCAGACCTGCCTGTCCATCACCAACTCCCGGAGTTCACTCAAACTCATGTCCATCGAGTCGGTGATGCCATCCAGCTATCTCATCCTCTGTCGTCCCCTTCTCTTCCTGCCCCCAAATCCCTCCCAGCATCAGGGTCTTTTCCAATGAGTCAACTCTTTGCATGAGGTGGCCATTAATTCTCACCAAAAGCCGTGAGGCTGGAGTTAATGCTTCTTATGGCCAGGGTGACAGAGGCTCAAAGTTAAAAGGCTTCCTGGGCTCATAGTGCTGGGAGGCAGCAGAGCTGGGTCGTTCTAAACTCAACGCTGGGGTTCTCTCTCCTCTGGGTTCCTTTTGTCCATCCCCTTATCAGAAGCTATCCCAGCAAGCACAGCCTCCAGAGGCAGGGGTGCACTTCTTCCTGGTGCTCCTTAGAAAGTTCTTCCTCATGTTGAAGGGAGGCCTATTACCCCATAACCCTTACTCCTGGATCCTATACCTCTCTGCTCAGTCCCGCTCCAAACACATCTACTACCTTTGCCCCGTGAGAGCTTGTAGAGATGGAAGGCAAAGATCTTATCCCAACCCACCCTTTCCTTCCAAATCATCTTTCACACAACATGGGTTCCTGCCCTCTCTTTACCTGCTTGCCCGTCTCCAGGCATGATGCCTAGAACAGGACTAATTCTAGAAATGGGAGAAGAGTGGAATAGGCACCTCCCATCTTCTGACACTTGACCTCCATTACTACAGCCTGAGTTTACAAGAACTTCCCACACTGGTGATGTCCTGAGGTGACATCCTAAACCCTAAGTCACTCCCAGGTCAGCTTCTCTCCTAACTTGCGTGGCCCGGGGCCCTTTCTGTGGCCAGGGCTCCAGAGTCTCAGGTTCTCTGAGGCCCCCTGACTTGTCCGTAGTGGGAAGTAGAGGTTTTCTCCCATCAGTTTTTGCCTGTTCTCTCTGAACATCAAGTTTAAGGGACATTATTATCAGCCATTCATTACTCTGCTCATGCAGAACTTTGATTTAGCAGTAATGTAGCAATTGAGAAAGGATTCCCAGGTCAAATCAGCTTGCAAAGCACCAGGCCACACACTCCTTTCCGTAGGACTTCCCAGAGCCTTTATGAATCTTTGTAATGGGCTTTACGCATCTCCCCAAAAAAGATATAGTGTTTCCCAAAGCTATTTCTTGAAATTAGCATTTACTTACATGTGTGACACACAAATTCATTCTCTTTGAAAATAAAAATCACAAATTGCAGTTAAAACTATAGTGTCTGCTGACCAGTGCCCTCCTCCCTAGAAATACCACACCCCAGCCCAGAGATAACAGCTGTTGTCAGTTCAGCAGGGAACCTTGCAAACCTCTTTCCATGAATTTACTCACACCTGTATAGTATGTGTCCACAGAAACTGTTTAGGATGTGTGAGTATGTGTTTTATACCAGCGTATCATTTTTACCATTCTGAAGAACTAGCTTTGTTTACTCAACAATGTCCCTTTGAGGTCTCGCTGTGTCAGGAATGAAGTGGCCTCCTTCCTATTAGAGCTGCTTAGAGCAGCTCCCTTAATTTGGTGCCGATTTCCCCTTGGATGGACACTTAGGCTGTTTTATATAGTGGAGCCTTTATTCTTGGGCTTGCTGGTAGACCTAGGATTTCTTCAAACATAGCTTGGAAAACACTAATCTGGACCAACTCCCCTCACTGTATGTTGAGGGGAAGAGACAAGTAGTGTCCCCCACTATGTCTAAGGCAGAGCCTATAACCCTAGAGATCTGCATCCTTGTACCAGCTGTGCCCCTAATGTGCTGTGTTACCTTGGGCACTTCCCCAGCCCCCTCTGGGCCTCCTCCCATGACACATGGGGTTGGGATATCCTTTTTTGACACAAACCTTCCATGGCTCCACACACACTGTTGGATTCATTTTCTTCTCCCGTTTCTTCCCCACAGTGGCCTGACAGTAGCAACGGCAACCCACCAGGGTCCACAGAGGGTAAGTAACTGGCAGGCCCGTGCAGTGGAGTCTGGTGATCGGGGTGAGTATCTGGAAGGCACGTGCAGTGGAGTCTGGTGATTGTAGAGGATTAGGTTAGGTGCTTGGTGAGAGCTTGAGGCAAAAACCCAAAACAGTCAAAACCGCCCTTGAAAATCCCCTAATTTGCCCCCAATGTACTTATACAGGCCATTGTGTTTCTATAGCGCTGTTTCACAGCATGAACATAACTCCATTAGCTTTGAACTCAAGAATGCGCTTTGGCAAGATGCTTACTTGTATCATGAACACACACATCAAGGGGTCCAGGGCTGGGTGCCAGGTCTTGGGGTGGGAAACACCCAGTGCTGTGGGTGTGCTCAGATAAAGCCTCACCATCCCATGTGTCTCCCTTCCCAACAGGTTCTGAGGATATTATTGTGGTTGCCCTGTATGATTATGATGCCATTCACCATGAAGACCTCAGTTTCCAAAAGGGGGACCAGATGGTGGTCCTGGAGGAGTGAGTCCCCATCCCTAAGACATAGCTATCTCTAATACTCAATTTTGCTCTCTCTTGTGTTTCAATAAAGAACCTGATAGGCTATATTATACTAGAGTGTAAATGACTGATGAGAATGTGATCATAATAAAGGAAGAAGGGTTTGCTGTTAACCTGGGTTTTAGCCACAGTAAAGGGGCTTGTGTGCTGGCTAATGGTGTACATCCAGGCAAGGATGGACAGCTGACAGTGCTTTCCTAGGAAAGCCTTTCTTGGACTCCTATGATTAAGTGGCAGGCTTACCTATGGAACAGACCCTGTTAAGGTGACTTTGCATTCAGATCCGTGGATCTCTGAGTTTGCTACCGCCTATCTCCTATAATCCTCACCATCACTAGATGGAGTATCTAATATGTGCTGGGACTGCTTATGCTTGGTCAGACTCCTGAGCCCAGTCCCTCTGGCCAGCACACTGTGAATCTGCCACGGGCACAGGGCCCTGCCTAATATATGGTTGGTAAGGTCAAGGCCACAAGTCCAGGGAATGAGGGTGAGGCCAAAGACCTAGGACTGTGGACTGTGAATGTAGGGACAGGGCTTGATTCTAGCCCCGGGGTTGTTGTAAAAATATTTACCTTCATCATGGGGTGCAGGCTGGGGGCTGGGACGGTAGTGGCCCTGCCCTTCACCTTACCAGCTTCCTGTTGTTGGGATATTCTAGGCTACGGCTGGGGGGTTGACCCCTTTGCTCCCTTCTGCCCCCTAGGTCTGGGGAGTGGTGGAGAGCGCGATCTCTGGCCACCCGGAAAGAGGGCTACATCCCAAGCAACTACGTTGCCCGCGTCAACTCTCTGGAGACAGAGGAGTGAGTATTCCATCTCCCTGCCTTCCAGAAGCAAGCATGAGCTGAGCCAGCCTTGCTTCTGCCTCCGGGCCTTTGTGCTCACCGTCTCCCCTCCCTGGCACACACTTCCTAGAGCTGTTTGCCTGGCTGGTTCCTTTTCATCCTTTGGGGCTCAGAGAGGCCTTCCCTGGCCACTTAGTCTCAAGCAGGGCCCTGCTGTGACTCTGTGACTCCCTGCTTTACTTCTTCTGAACACTTCTCACTAGCAAAAACAGTCTTGTTTCTTTGGTTGTCCCCAGTTCACTGTCTGCCTTCCCCCACTATAATGGGAGCACATGAGGGTAGGGACATGGTCTGTCCTCTGCTGCATCCTGCACCCTCCACACAGGCTGGCATGCAGTAGGTGCTCAATGCATATTTGTTGGGTGAAGTATAACAGTTGTGCCAAGGAGGGTCCTCTGAGAAGCAAGCCAGCTTGCACCTGGCCAGTCACTCCTCACATGACTCGTTCAGCCTGCCTGTGCCTGCGCCTCCCTGAGCCCTGTGCCAACTGGGGGCCACAGAGCCAATGAGACATCCCCCACCCTCAAGGAGATCGCTGTGACCCCTCATTCTTTACTGCGGGCTCTTTGTGTCTACTTGAGAGTCCCTTGGACTGCAAGGAGATCCAGCCAGTCCATTCTGAAGATCAGCCCTGGGATTTCTTTGGAAGGAATGATGCTAAAGCTGAAACTCCAGTACTTTGGCCACCTCATGCGAAGAGTTGACTCATTGGAAAAGACTCTGATGCTGGGAGGGATTGGGGGCAAGAGGAGAAGGGGATGACAGAGGATGAGATGGCTGGATGGCGTCACTGACTCGATGGACGTGAGTCTCAGTGAACTCTGGGAGTTGGTGTTGGACAGGGAGGCCTGGCGTGTTGCGATTCATGGGGTCGCAAAGAGTCGGACACGACTGAGTGACTGATCTGATCTGATCTGACTCAGAAAACAGACAGTTGTACTTTATCCATCCATCCATCCATCCATCCATCCATCCACTCAATCATTCCACAGACCCTTGAGCATCCACTGAACTCCCAGTCCTTATTCCAGGAATACTAGATGACTCAGGCAGGCTTCCTCCCTGGAGATGTTCACAGTGTGTGGGGTGACACTGACAAGTAAGAAGATGGCCACACTACAGGGCGGCAATAGATTCAATTCAGAATCAGCCAAAAAGTTGAAACCTGATGGTCACCACAGTTTACCTCCTTTGCCTCCTCCCTCTGGCTAGATGGTGTTAAGGGTTTGGGATGCTTACCTGTTAAAACGGGCTCTTCCCATCTTAAAGTCACCCCTTTCCTAGCACACAGAAAACCTCTTTGCCCTGTGAAATCTCCACTCTGTGGCCGTGAGAAAGCCCTCACTCCCAGCCCTGACCCTTCTGTCCTGGAATGCCCCCAACACATGCCATACATGCTGTGGCGGCAGGAAGGGGGGCGGGGTTGGCTGCTTCTCTGTCCTTCCAGGCTTTCTCCTGGGGCATCTGTGCTCTGCTCCCCTGCTCCAGGCTCTGAACACTTAGAGAATTCTTGCACCATACCTCACCTTGCAGCAGCCTTGAAGAAGGCATGGCTGGTATTACTCCTTAAAGCAATATAACTGCTGAGTGGAAAAGGCCAGGTGCAGAGGACAGATATGGTGGGTTATCATTTGGGTGATAACTTAATGGCTGGTTCTCGATCTTGAGTGCATCAGCATCACCTAGAGGGTTAGTTAAAATGCTGGTTTCTGAGCCCCACTCCTCGACTGTCCAATTCATAACTGGCATTTCTAACAAGTTCTCAGGTGAGGTGGATGCTGCTGATCCAGGGACCCACCTTGAGAACCACTGACCTGAATACCTGTATGAGTCTTGCACTCCCAGGCTCTTGTGTCCACATCAAGAGACTGCTCACAGAGACTGCCTCTGAAGAGAGCAGCTGGGGCCTGGAAATCAGCGTGGGACGGAATCTTACTTCCTCATTTGCCTTGAAATAGGCAGTATTCTCAAACGTTTCAAAATGCAAATGGTGCAGAAGGACATAGACTAAAGAGTGAAAAGTCTTCCCCCCACCCTATCCCCAGCCAGCTACTTCCCTTCCAGAAGCAATCAGTTTTTTGTAAGTCCTCCCAAATGCTTTATACTTGATTAAGAAACTACATATATCTTCCTCCAATTTGTTAAAAAATTGGAGTATAGCTGATTTAGAATGTTGTGTTAGTTTCAACTGTACAGCAAAGTGAATCTGTTATACATATAGATATATCCACTCTTTTTTAGATTCTTTTCCCATAGAGGTCATTATAAATATTAAATATAGTTCCCTGTGCTGCTGCTACTGCTAAGTCACTTCAGTCGTGTCCGACTCTGTGTGACCCCAGAGACGGCAGCCCACCAGGCTTCCCCGTCCCTAGGATTCTCCAGGCAAGAACACTGGAGTGGGTTGCCATTTCCTTCTCCAATGCATGAAAGTGAAAAGTGAAAGTGAAGTCGTTCAGTCGTGTCTGACTCTTAGCGAGCCCATGGACTGCAGCCCACCAGGCTCCTCTATCCATGGGATTTTTCAGGCAAGAGTACTGGAGTGGGGTGCCATTGCCTTCTCTGAATTCCCTGTGCTATAGGTCCCTATTAGTTATCTATGTATGGTAGTATGTATGTGTCAATCTCAGTCTCCCAATTTATCCCTCTTCTCCCCTTTCCCCACTGGTAACTGTAAGTTCGTTTTCTACATCTGTGACACTATTTGTTTTGTAAGTTCACTTGCATAATTTTTTCAGATTCCACATGTAAGTGATATCATTTGGTATTTGTCTTTCCCTTCCTGACTCACTTCACTTAGTATGATAATCTCTAGGTTCATCCATGTTGCTGCAAATGGCATTGTGTTATTCTTTTTTATGGCTAATATTCCACTATCATGTCTGTGGTGGTTCAGCAGTAAAGAATCCACCTGTAATGCAGGAGACACAGGTTTGATCCCTGGGTTGGGAAAATCCCCTGGAGAAGGAAATAACTTCCCACTCCAGTATTCGTGCCTGAGAAATCCCATGGGCAGAGGGGCCTGGTGGGCTACAGTCCATGGGGTCGCAAAAGAGTCAGACACGACTTAATGAGTAAATAGCAACAACAATATTTATTGTATATAAGTGCCGCAACTTCTTGATCCATTCATCTATTGATGGACGTTGAGCTTGTTTCTGTGTCTTGGCTATTGTGAACAATGCTGCAAAGAATATTGCCTCTCTCCGTTTTACGCAAGTGGCAGCTTCTACACTGTACTCTCCCACCTCTTTTGTTCAGCTTTTCCATGCAGGGCCTACAGTGCCTCCATTTCACAGTTGCAGTGTCTGTCATGTAGATGCCCCTCCATCCCTTGTCAGTGGTCACTTAAGCTGTCTCCAGTCTCATGCTGCCTCGAGTCTCCTTGGGTATATGTCATTTCTTCCTGTGCAAAATCGGTGGGATAACTTCCTGGGGTGGGATTGCCAGGAGGACAGCTCTTACTGTGTACCTTTAACATTGCTTGAACATTTTACCATGGCTTGAATCACTTTACCTAATGAAAGCAAGGAAGGCAGGGGTGTTGCAGGGTGATTAGGATCTTTGGCTCTGGAGTTAGACTGCCTGACTTTGAATCCTGCCTTCACCACTTACTAGCTGTGTGATGCCAGGCAAGTTACTTGCTCTTTCTGTTTCTCGAGTTCCTCATCTGTAAAATGGGGATAATAAAGGCGATGATTCCATAGAGTTGTTGGGTGGATAACAAGAGCTTGGTAAATGGTAACTGCCTGTTTCCCCAGTTGATAGCAGAGGAAACAGAAGTCCAGAGAGGGAAAGCAATGTGCTCCAAGTCACACATAGATTTGTGGCAGGGTCAAGGCCAGTTGACCTCTGGTCTGGGGCTTTTTCCATCACAGTGCATGAACCACTCCTCAGGGAATAAATTTGGTTTCTGCTGCTTAAAGTTATCCTTAGATTTTTTTTTGAGGCGGGGGGTGGGGGGTGGGGGCGGGATCTAAAGATCCCAAATAGTCAAGGAGGATGAAGAAAGGTCCAGGGATGTGGTGCCAAGTATAAAATTATTTTAAATCTCACATTTGAGCTTAGAAATTCATGCTGATGTTATATTCAACTCTGCATCTACAGAGGAAGATGAACTGTGATGGTAACAAAGCTCAGCCCTCACTGAGAGAGGTTGATCAAACATTCTAGAGAAATCTGCAAAAGGAAGATTTTTGACCACAGTTGGTTAAGACTGCTGTATTTTTCCACCCAGTCTTTTTGCTCATCACCTTATCCCTCATGTTGGGTGGTACTGGAATAACCAGCAACATTTTGTATTAGTATTTATAATGCTGTATTATTTTTCTTAAAGAAAGCTCCCCAAATTGCAAGTTTCAGCCTCAGCGAACTGGATTCACTTGTGGTAAAATTCCCCCCAGAGAATCTCTGAGTAAAACGGACACCAGAGGAATCCAGGCCCTTGGAGTCCCGATGCCAGGGGAGAGTGCCAATAGTCAAACAGGACTGCCCACCGCGGGCTTACACACTGCCCCCTCCCTTCCCTCCAGGTGGTTCTTCAAGGGCATCAGCCGAAAAGATGCAGAGCGCCAACTCCTGGCCCCTGGCAACGTGCTGGGCTCCTTCATGATCCGGGACAGCGAGACCACCAAAGGTGAGGCCAGTCCTCCCAGCCCTGTGTTTCCACCACACCACACAGGGGAGCCCCAGACATGACCGGACACCATTCTTCACTTGGGATATGCCATTGTCTGAACAACTCACCCAGCCCCGCTCCCTGGGCTGCCAGGCTTCCTTCTGCTCTTTGTTCAAGCCTTCTCAGCCTCCAGACCTGCCAACTTAGGTCAGTGGAAGTAAGATGCAGTGGTTACTGCCCTGAAGAACAACAACCTGCTCAACTTGATCTTCATTAGCTTGGATTCTTTTATATACCCATCAAAATATATCATGTCCACAAGCCTGACTCCTCTCTCCTTCCATAAGGAAATGAGATGGGCTCTGGCTGTAGGAAGAGACCCCAAGCCAACCTTGTCTGGGACCTGTTTCAAATAACTCCTTTGAGATATTTGGATATTTTGATGTCGGTGACCTGCTTCCTGAAACTTTCGTGCTGTGAGGGTGGCTTTGTGCCTGGTCGTTGCATAGGAGGCAAGAGTAGTGCCCTAAAACAACCAATAACTCAAACTGGCATCAACTAAGGCCAGCTTTGCCAAAGGGATGACTGTAAGTAGGAGTCCTGTGATTTCAGTCAGATTTCACACACAATGTGTGCCTTTACTGCTGTGTTTAGATTCAAAACTGCCTGGTTCAGAGAAATCAGTAAATTGTATAAAGTATGACTTCACAGTACCCTGGACAATCAGTTCGGGGGCCTTCTACCTGCCCCCTGATTTCTGAACTGGGGAAGCCTGAATGTGGCTGAAACAGCGCTCACAATCTGTGTTTCAGGTCAGGGAATGTTTGGGCTTTATTTCCTCCCACCCAACAAACTCCCTACCAGCCCCCAGAAGAAAAGAAATGGTACAAAAAGATAAAGCCATACACAGCCCTTGGCTTCTCCCTCTGGGCCATCCTACACACAAGGGGAGGAAGGTGAGCCTGGCCACTCCCACAGCCCTCAGAGTGAGCATAGGTGGGTTCACTGAGTTAATAAACTTGTAGTACAAGTGCCCTGAGTCCCATCCTGCTGCTTTCTGGGTTCTGCCCTTCCCTGCTCAGCATCAGCCAAGTCAGCCTCCCCTTGACTGGGCAGAGCGATTAAGAGTGTGGTCCCAGCTGCCTGGGTTTGAAGCCCAGCTCTGCTACTTACAGGCTGTGTGACCGCAGGTTAGGTACTTCATCTCCCTGGACCTCAGTTTCCTTACGTATAACATGGTGATATAAAACCTCTACCTGTGGGGTTAATCATTCACTGTAATGAACAATATAGCTTATTATAATGCATATAACTATAGTCCATTATAATGAATATTATTCCTATCCATTCATTGTTTATTATTTATTATTCCTATTCATTCATTGTCAAGAGCTGACTCATTTGAAAAGATCCTGATGCTGGGAAAGATTGAGGGCAGGAGGTGAAGGGGGTGACAGAGGATGAGATAGTTGGATGGCATCATCAACTCAATGGACATGAGTTTGAGCAAACTCCAGGAGATAGTGAAGGACAGGGAAGCCTGGCAGGCTGCAGTCCATGGGGTTACAAAGAGTTGGACATGACTGAGCAAACAAACAACAGACATTAAAGAATCCGCCTGCAGTGTGGGAGACCTGGATTCGATCTCTGGGTCAGGAAGATCCCCTGGAGGAGGGCATAGCACCCACTCCAGTATTCTTGCCTGGAGAATCCCCAGGGACTGAGGAGCCTGGCGGGCTACAGTCCCATGGGTTCACAAAGAGTCGGACATGACTGAGTGACTAAGCACAACAGCCTAGCGTGCATGAAAATCGATCAGTCGTGTCCAACTTTCTGACCCATGGACCCATTCCCTTCTCCAGGGGATCTTCCCAACCCAGGGATCAAACTTGGGTCTCCTCCATTGCAGGCAGATTCTTTACCATCTGAGGCACCAGGGAAGCCCCAGCATGTATGGTCAACTGTAATTCATGCAACAATTTAAACCTCCCCCATATCCTATGACATGGTGCTATTGTGGTGGAGAAAGCTGAGAGGGAGAGAAGCGAATAACTTGCCCAAGGACACACAGCTCACAAAAGGCAGAACCGTGGCCATGGACTGAAAGACGTGTGTGTTTCTGGTCTGTGTGAATCCAGGATAGTTCCCCACCACCAGCTCCTTAACTGAATCACATGTGCAGAATCCCTTTACCACATGAGGTGATGCACACACAGGTGTCAGGGATTAGGACGTGGCCTTGTGGGGGGCCGTGACTCAGTCTGGAGAAGGCAATGGCACCCCACTCCAGTACTCTTGCCTGGAAAATCCCATGGACAGAGGAGCCTGGTAGGCTGCCATCTATGCAGTCGCACAGAGTCGGACACGACTAAAGTGACTTAGCAGCAGCAGCAGCAGCAGCAGCGACTCAGCCTGCCACAATATTTAATAGGGACACTGACATTTCAATGTTTCTATTGTAACAGTTGAACTGGATTGGTTTGTTTTTTTAACCTTTTTGCTTGTTTGCTTCTAAACAGCCTAACTTTTATTTTCAGAATTAATGTTTATTTGTATTTAAATAACCTATGGATATACCCATACTGCTTTCACTATAAAATCATCTATTTTTATTTTTTAAATTAACTAATTTATTTTGATTGGAGGATAGTTACTTTACAATATTGTGAGGGTTTTTGCCATACATCAACATGAATCGGTCACAGGTATACATGTGTCCCCGCATCCTGAACCCCCCTCCCACCTCTCTCCCCACCCTATTCCTCTGGGTTGTTCCAAAGCACTGGACTTGAGTGCCTTGCTTCATGCATCGAACTTGCACTGGTCATCTATTTTACATATGGTAATGTACATGTTTCAATGCTATTCTCTCAAATCATCCCACCCTCGCCTTCTCCCACTGAGTTCTAAAGTCTGTTCTTTAAATCTGTGTCTGGTCTGATGCCCTGCATGTAGGATCATCAGTACCGTTTTTCTAAATTCCATATATATGTGTTAATATACAGTATTTGTCTTTCTCTTTCTGACTTACTTCAGTCTATATAATAGGCTCCAGATCCACCTCATTAGAACTGACTCAAATGCGTTCCTTTTTATAGCTGAGTAATATTCTATTGTGTATATGTACCACAACTTCCTTATCCATTCATCTGCCGATGGACATCTAGGTTACTTCCATGTCCTAGCTATTGTAAATAGTACTAAACAGCCTTGCTTTTTTACCAAATTGGGTGTGGTATCTTGGTTTTTGTGAAAAATAGATACATAATAGGAAGAAAAAGAAATAATAATGAGCTCAATGACAGCCAACATTACTGAGCTTTTACATCCTGAGTACAAGCATTACTTCTTCTACCACCAGGCAGTGTGCTGAGGGGAGGAGATATGATGACCAATCCCATTCTACGGATAAGGAAACTGAGGCAAAGAGAGGTGACTTGGTCACGTTTCCAAGGTCTCACAGGAGGACATGGAACAGCCTGACAAGCCCCCAGGCAGCCTGACTCCACCACCCACTCCTACCCTCTGCTCCACTGTGCGGATGTCAAGATGGTGCCAGCAGTGGCCTTACAGGCTGTCAGGGTGCTCATGCAGGGTGGTTTCTCTCTGGCCCACACAGGGAGCTACTCTTTGTCCGTGCGAGACTACGACCCCCAGCACAGGGACACGGTGAAACATTACAAGATCCGCACGCTGGACAATGGGGGTTTCTACATCTCGCCCCGGAGCACCTTCGGCAGCCTGCAGGAACTGGTGGCCCACTATAAGAGTGAGTGCTGTGGGGCTGCCTCCCTTCTGGGGGCCCAGCTGGGTGGGCCTCTCTCCTGGGAATCCTAGTCAAGGGGGCACTGCTGCCTCTGAGGCCTGCTAAGGTCTTCCTGACCCTCCCCCAGCTTTGGATTCTCCTGAAGTCTTTGGTCTGTTGAGCGGGAGGGCAGAGATGCCATCTCACCATGCTCTGTTCTCTTGGGAATACCTTCAGTGGAGCAGCCCTTTGGAACAGGGGCCAGATGCAGTGGACCAGGAAGGGAGGCCTGGAGGGGAAGCCTGAGGCTGGCTTGGGGCTGCCTGCCCTCAGCTGACCAGGGGGCTCTGTTCCAGAGGCGAGCGATGGACTCTGCCAGAAGCTGACGGTGCCCTGCATGTCCTCCAAGCCCCAGAAACCTTGGGAGAAAGATGCCTGGGAGATCCCCCGGGAGTCCCTCAAGATGGAGAAGAAACTTGGAGCTGGGCAGTTTGGGGAAGTCTGGATGGGTAAGGACCCAGGGCCAAAGCCAGGAGAGGAGATAGGGGAGAGGGAGGTCCTTGCTTCCAAGAACAGCCCAAGGCCAAATGGGAATGCCACCCAGGGCAGAGGGGAGATTTGAATAATAACTGTAAAGGAGTGATTCCTCTGATAGCCAAGCAAATAGTCCTGCCATGCAAACACTGCCATGCAAATCTTTGAGGTCAGGCCTGTTGGGGTCAAAAACTTTCTTCTAAGAAGCAGGAGTCCTCAATGAGGAATCTGCTCCCTCACATGGAGCTGGGACAGTCTGGGGTTGAGAGAACCAGAGCATCTCTTAGAATGATGAGAATTAAGAATGGGAAAGTGTAGCTTGGAGATTTCCAGGTGAGTTCAATGTTGGCAGCTGATGAACACGCTGTTCTAAGCCCCTGCCGAGTGCCCAGCATCATGCTAGGGCATTGTAGGGCTTCAAAAAGACATATCCCACCCCTGCTGGGCTGCCTCTAATGACTTAAGAATAGCAAAGTCTGCCCTGCAGAACTGTGGGGGTAGACGCAATGCCTGGCCCAGTGCCTGGCGCCCCCACACTGTTTATACTCCACCACGTTCCAAATGGGAGTGAAGACAGCTTACAGAGATGCCAACAATTCAGCCAGAAAAACACAAGTTTAAAATCCACTCACTTCAACTATATGTATTGAGAGCCTACTGTGTGTCAGGCACCGAAGAAGAAAAGGCAGAGAAAGTGTATGGTGAGGAAGGCAAGACAGATCAGACTGATGGGGTTAGAAAACACACACACACACACACATACACACACACACATTATATAAGGCCTTAGGCTCTTACTGTAGGAAGACCTCAACTCTGCGTTAGAGCTTCCTGGCAGCCAAGGCAAAAGTGGAAACACAAGCAACGCTGAGATTTGCAAGATCAACAAGATGAAGCAGGGAAGGGGTGGGGTGAAGTGAGGGAATGGCATGAGCGAAGTCCCTGTGGTGGGAGAGGGAGACGGCTGCTCGAGGGACTGAATGATATGCAGGCGGGTTGGTGCACAAAAGGCAAGGGGTAGAGGTGTTGGTGGATGACAAGGCTAAGTGAGCAAGGCCAGTTTATGCAGGGCCTTGTGGACCATGATGAGACATATTTATTTTGAGAGCAGTGTTAAGATTAAATAAACATGTAAAGCAAAGATGGTGTGTATGTGAATGTGTGACAAAACAAAGGTAGGTGTGTGAGTGAGTGGCATAATCAGAGTGATGTTTTAATCCCTTAACCCCTGCATGAGCCTTTGCATATGAGGAAACCATAGTTCAGAGAGGTTAAGTGACCTGCCCAAGGGCACACAGCTAGGAAGTGGTGGACCAGCCTTCCAAACCACATCTACCTGAGGGCAAAGCACATGTCTCCCCTTCCTTTTCTAAGGGCTGAGATAGGCATGAAAGGCTCTCTGGAGGAGGCAGGTCTGCAGCCAGGTCTTTGAGGCCTGTGAGGAAAGAGCAGTGGGCCCTAACCACCTTTTCTGCTTCCTGTCCTTCTGCAGCCACCTACAACAAGCACACCAAGGTGGCCGTGAAGACGATGAAGCCTGGGAGCATGTCCGTGGAGTCCTTCCTGGCAGAAGCCAACCTGATGAAGACTCTGCAGCATGACAAGCTGGTGAAGCTGCACGCTGTGGTCACAGAGGAGCCCATCTACATCATCACGGAGTTCATGGCCAAAGGTGCCACATGCTGGGAGCTGGGGTACCAACTATGCCTCCTCCTGGTCACCTGCAGAGTCAGAGTTGACTCTGACATGGTTCTTTGGCCTTCAAGATGCCCCCAGCCTGGCCAGGAACTCTTTTGACATAAACTCGCTGAGCACCTTCATATCTGACTGCCCCACTCTTCTGGTTAAGGGGAGTGAAATCATGTTAGGGGGATGCCAGGAGAAGGGGAGCACATGGGCCTCTAGGAGAGGGGGTGGGGCCAGAACCCCTCTGGGTGATAGGAGAAGAGCCTTCTATGGGTTCACCATGAGCCCTTGAGGCTGGGGAGACTCCCTCAACCACCCCCGCCCCCCACCAGCCATCTTCCCTGGGTGGACCAATGCTCCAGGAGACTCAGCAAAGCATTCCTTATGCATTGGCTAAGCATCCTTTCCAGGCTGCTCCCATCCTGCCGGCACACAGTCCAGGATGTCTCAGGGATATTTTTTTAGGCCATCATTTCTCAATAATGTTCAATTCCTGCCCATTTCTCAACATACAGAAACGTCTCACATGACATCCATTTAGAAGGATTTGACATTTCAAAGCTTTTATCATTTTCTAAACACACAATTATGCCAGCCTTATAAAACCATGGCCCCAGTCCCCCAGGTTCAGAAAGCTTGTCTCAATCAAACAACCAGTCTGACAAGCACAAAGTCATTCTCAAAATGCTCAGATTCTATTTCTCATATGCTAGGAACAGTAAATAAATACTTCTATTTAATTCATTACTATGAACCGTGTTAACCACTTGTTAAAGTCATAAGAGTAGTAAATGTTGTTCCCCCTACGCCCACACAGGCAGCCTGCTGGACTTCCTGAAAAGTGAAGAGGGTAGCAGGCAGCCACTGCCCAAACTCATCGACTTCTCAGCCCAGGTGAGAGTCTAATGGGGAAGTCGGGGAAGGGGAAGTCAATTATTTATTCAACACGTGTTTATTGATTACATGCTATCATAATAACAATAATAGCTAACACATATTGAGTGCTCAGGATAAAAGTATTCTTTTTAACTGTGCCTTCTATGACCTAACTCGGGGCTTTCCTGGTAGCTCAGCTGGTAAAGAATCCACCTGCAATGCAGGAGACCCCAGTTCGGTTCCTGGGTTGGGAAGATCCCCTGGAGAAGGGATAGGCTACCTACTCCAGTATTCTTGGGCTTCCTTGGTGGCTCAGAAGGTAAAGAATCCACCAGCAAAGCGGGTAGACCTGGGTTCAATCCCTGAGTTGGTAAGATCTCCTGGAGGAGGGCATGGCAACCCACTCCAATATTCTTGCCTGGAGAATCCCCATGGTCTGAAGAGCCTGGGGGGCTGCAGTCCCTGGGGCTGCAAGACACCACTGAGCGACTAAGCATGCACACAAGTCCTAACTCATATAGTCTTCACATCAGCCTTCTAGGGTGAGATTTTTGTTATCTATTCCTTTGTAACCAACTGCTCAAAGTTTAGTAGCTTGAAACAACAATGTATCATTTCCCATGATTCTGTGGGGTTGACTGGGGTTGGTTGGGTGATTTCTCTGCTCAGCGTGGTGAAACCCAGCCCCCTCTTGAGGATGCATTCTGCTGAGAGCTTCCCTGGGGCTAGAATATCTGGGATGGTGGCTCATCCTCTGGGTCTGTCTCCAGTGACTCCACATCACTCATTCAGCAGCCTAACCTGAGCTCCTTTACATCATGGCAGAAAGGTTCCAAGAGGGAGTCTTCCAAGGGACTAAGCCATCATGAGCAAGCTCCTATTCACTTTGTGCAGGCTAATGTCCTGTTGGTCAAAGCAAGTCACATGACCTAGCCCAGAGTCAGTGTAGGAGGGACTGCAAAAAGGCGTGAGTCCCAGGAGGTGTGGTTCACAGGGAACCACTGATGTGACAGTCTGGCCACAGATGGGTAATTGTCATCCCATTTTACAGAACAGGAAGTTAAGGCTTAGAGAGGAAGTAAAGAGGAGATGAGGCAACTGAGGCCCAGGGAGGTGAAGTAGCTTGCCTACGTGACTGTGTTACTTTGGGGGGATATGGCAGTGAACAAAATGGAAAGTACTGCTATCCCCTAGGGTTTACACTTATTAAACAACTAAATCTCTTAGAGAGCCATGACCCAAGTAGTCCTGGCTCAGTGTCAAAAGAATGCAGTATCCAGCAAAATTAATAATGTCCAGAAATCACAGAAACGCTTCTTAAAACTCCATTTTCTTTCTCATCTTCCCTTCACTTTATGGAGCTCTTCTCACTCCCAGCCTGAGTGCTTTTCACTTCTGTCTTCTCTCATTCATTCTCTCCTGTCTGTGGGAAAACAGGGGAGGAAACGGGTACTGGTGGGAACCCACGGCTGGAGCACTTCTCCCAGTCCAGGAGCAATCAGAGAAGGCTTCCCAGAGGAAGCAGTCACTAGGCTGAGGCCTGAATAGAAGTTGGGCAGGTGAAGATGAGAGGGAAGGGTATTCCAGGCAGAAGAAACAGTCTATGCCAAAGTCTAAAGGGCAAAACCAGAGCTCAACCTGGTCTGTTGGAGCCTGAACCTGGCAAAAATGAAGAGGGTGTGGCTTGCAGCCTGGAAGGTGTTAAGGGAGAGGGAGGGGCACCTGGGCCCAGGGCAGGGCCTTCAGGAGATGCCGAAGGCAGAAATTTGACTATTTCAGTCAATTTTCATTTGACTATGCAAATCCTGGGAAGGGTATAATAAAGGAAGAGTATAATAAAAGGCTTTGCCTTTCAGAGTCTTCCAATACCAGAGGCATATGGAAATCCAAAGAGGCATTTTCTCTTCAGTGAGCCCTTCTTCCTAGTGAAACAGGAGTATGGCCTGTTGCTCAATTGTAACCATCACACTGGCAGAAACCTTGCTGGGAGGAGGGTCATGGACCAGGGCAAGAACAATTCTCCCCGTGGTACAAACGGTAAAGACAGAAACCACAGGAGGGAAAGAGGTGCCAGGCCCTTGTACATCCAGGAGCAGAGGTGGACTCAGAGCCCAGGGACAGAAAGGAGCCACCCTGGGGCCTGGTCTTCACCTCCGGTCCTAGAGAGGTAGGTGGGCGCAGCAGAGACTGCCCCGTCACCACCCGGCTGTGTAACCTCAGATCCACTCTGGGTCCCTGGGTCCCTCCATTTATCAATGAAGGAACTGGACCATCTTTGTGCTTTTCAAGTTTGAAAGCTTTTTTTTTTTTTTTTAGCTACAACTATGTTGGTCAAATGAATCTTATGGAGCAGCTGATCATTTTAAAATAGATTAAAACAGAGCTGCTCTGATTGAAGGGGTGACCTTTCTTTTGCCCCTCAGATTCAATGTGAAGAGCCCTGAGCTGGAATATCCTTACAGGCCCTTCCAGCTGATTCTGTGATTCCCTGGTACTCTCTCAGAAGCAAACCCATGTGCCAATGACTGACATCACGGCAGACCATCTGGTGCTTATGAAATCTCACCACCTCATCAACTCCCAATTTATAGACCAACCCTGAACCCAGCCAACCTATCCACTATTCGTTCAGTTGACAAACCCTTGAGAAGCAACACTGTATACACATGGACTTAGGGATCGTACAGTTTTGCTGTTGAGCCCAGGGCTGCCTGTGTAGTCTTGAGCAAATAGTTTAACCTTTCTGAGGGCTGCTTTCCTCAACAGGGACTGTTGAAGTGAATACTTATATGCCAGACTCTGTTCTAAACACTTGATGTAGATTTAGAGTATTAATCATCACATGAACCCTCGGAAGAAGATTCTATTGTCCCATTCTACAGAGAAGAAAAGTGAGGCACAGAGGGTAAAGTAGTTTGCTTGGAGATCACAGAGATGTGGGGCTCAAGTTGAGCTGGCCCAACCCAGGAGTCACTTAGGCATTCTTATCTGCTGTCTTCTAAGTGGGGTTAGTCCCACTTGCCCCCTTGAGCCCATGTGCTCATGTGCAAATCCATAACTTGAGTGTCTGCCCCTGAGCACTGAAAAATGCTAACTACCAGCGTTAGTGCCTGCTCTGTGCCAAAAATTCAGGTAGGGTAATGGACACAGACCCTAAGCAGGGCTGTCAGATTTCCAGTCCTGGTCTCCACTTGGACCAGGTAGTTACTTCTCTGGGATTCAGTTTTATCACCTGTGAAATAATAGTGCTGAAGCAACAGTACCTACCCCAAAGCAGAGAGCAAATGTTATTTAAGTATTAAATATCATATTATGATTAATGAATAAGCTACAACGTCTACAGTTAATGTTATGGCTGTTGTTAACTGTTCATCTGAACTCCTTATAAATTTTCCACACCCATGAGGCCAAGACTGCCTCACCCACTCCTGGCAGGCGATGACAAGCAAAATCAGAGTCTCCTGGTTTCGTTAGAAAAGTCTGGAGGCTCAGACCTCGGTTCTAATGGCCATGGGTGCCCCCTGCTGGCCACTTTCCACAAGCGTACCATCCACTTGCCTCAGACCTTGAACAGACCTTGGTTTAGTCTGGCCAGACAATTTATCTCCTCAAATAATCTCACCAGATTGCAGCCAGATGCAGTCCTCCAAAGTGTTGGCGTTCTCGGCGATTAAAGGCAGCACGGAGGCCCTTGGGGTGGATATTCAAATCCTGGGGGTGTGATCTGACAAAGGTGTCCCTCCTCTGAACAAAAGAGACGGTGGTAACACCTGGTTCAAGGACATCAAAGACCAGTTTATGAACTATAAATGCTATTTTCTGAGTTTCTGAGGGTTAATCATAAACCTCTTTATGAGGGGTAATGCACAAACTATTGTAAGAGGAAAACGTCTTTACAGAAAAATCCCACATATTTCTGTCGGGCTTCCCAGGTCCCATTGTGAATAAGAACTCTCCATACAGTCCACTATGCACTCAGAAGCCCTGATGACATTAAAATATACATCAGACCATGTCACTCTCCTGCTCTAAGACTTCCCACTTCCCTTTGTGCTCAGAATACAACCCAACCCCCTCTCATAACCTCCAAGGTTCTTCCCCATCAGCAGCCTTTCCCACAACCTCCTCTCTCCTCCCCACTTTGCCTTGGGCAACTTCTGCTCAGTCTCCTGTTTCATGAGTACCCAAGCTGCTTCCTACCTCCGGGCCTTTGCACATGATCTTCTCTGCCAGGAATGCTCTTCTTTGACAGAGCATTTGCTGAAGTTTCACCTCCTGATCATCCAATCCAAAACAGCCCTCTACACTTCATGTCCTAGCACCTGCTTTCCCCTTTCTTTATGGTGCTGATCACCACCTGTGGGGGCTTTGCCTGGCTCCCGACCTGTCCAAGTAACATGTCTGGTGCCCACAAGACACTCAGTAGATGTTTGTTGAATGAGTAAAGGAATTTTCCCTACCCAGGCTTGGGAGTGAAGCAGGCGTAAGAGATACAACAAAATGTGATGTGAACCTAGGTTGTTCCCAGTAAGGGGATTGGGGATGAAAGCCCTTCAAAGTATCCTGGGGTGTGTGTGTGTGTGTGTGTGTGTGTGTGTGTGTGTGTGTGTGTGTGTAGGTCCTTGGAGAAATAATGCTTTTTCCTTAAAGTGTTTTCTGGAAGTCTTGGAACCCTAGAGAAGCTACAAATTGGCCCAGGCTATGAGGATCCCCCCAACCTGGTTAGGTAGACAGAGAAATGCCAATCTGAGACCAGGACCCAGGCCAGCACACATATTTTCCAGTTTTCTCACACTTGGACAGTCGTCTTCTGCTTTTGGGTGAGACCCACCTTGGGCTGGGCCAAATCTGAGGGTAAGGGTGTCTCTGTTTTGGGTGGAGATCGCAGAAGGCATGGCCTTCATCGAGAGGAGGAACTACATCCACCGAGACCTTCGAGCTGCCAACATCTTGGTGTCTGCATCCCTGGTGTGCAAGATTGCTGACTTTGGTTTGGCGCGGGTCATCGAGGACAACGAGTACACAGCACGGGAAGGTAGGGGATGGTGTCGAGGGCCCCATGGGGCCCACTGGGGTGGGTCGTGTGTACTGAGCATTAGGACCTGTGAAAGTGGTATTAATCAAAATGCAAAGGTTTGTCCCAGTATCAGCTGTTATTAAGCTGGAGGGGCTCCATCTTGAGTTCTGGCCTCCAGTCTCCCTCAGTAAGTGGGATCAATTGTAGATTGGGTCAGTCAAGTCATGTTAGAATTAAGGGTAAGGGCAAGAGCGACTTTAGGTGTGATAGACAAAAATAGGGAAGAATCTAAATGTCCATAAAGAGTACAATGATATTTAAATTGTGGTTTATTCACAGAATATTATGTAGCAATGAGAAGTTACAAACCAATGACACATGCAAACGCAAAAGAAAATGGATGACTCTCACAGACATAATATCAAAATAAGGGAACTCAGACCAAAAAAGTAGATGCTGGATAGTTCCACTTATATAAAATTCAGAAACAGGCAAACATGTGTGCGAAGGTTGACAGCAGCATTATTCTTAACAGCCAAAAAGTGGAAGTAACCCAAAAGTCCATCAACTGATAAACAAATACACAAAATGAGATCTAGACATGTGGTGGAATATTATTTGACCATAAAAGGGATGGAGTACTAATATACCCTAAACATGGACAAATTTTGCAAACATTGTGTTCAGTGAAAGAAGCCAGACACAAAGACCATGTATTGTATGATTCCATTTATACGAAATTCCCAGAATAAGCAAATCTATAGAGACAGAAAGTAGATTAACTCCAGCCAAGGCTGGAGTGGGGAGCTAGAAAAAAATGGGTACTGACTGTTATGGTCTGGGGAAGGGTAGGGTGAAAGTATTTTAGAATTCACAACCTTGTGAATATATTAAGAAAACCATTGAACTGAATACTTTAAGTGGCTGAATTATATGGTCTGTGCATGCATCTCAATAAAACTTTAAAAAAAAACAGGCAAAACTCATTTATTGCGCTAAAGGTCAGAATAATACTTAACCTGGATTGCAGGGGTATTGACTGAGATGAGGCAGGAGGAAGCCTTCTGAGATGCTGAAATTTTCTATATCTTAATCTGAACGGTGATTACAAGGGGGGATACATATATAAAAGGCATCTAGTTGTATAGGAAAGATTTGTATATTTTATTTCATGTTCGTATGACACAGTAAAAGTGGAACCACTAAAAGCATAAGAATAGAATGTATAATTTCCAAACCAGGAGAGGATAAGCAGAAATAAAGAAAACTCTCTCAGTCCCAAGGGAGGAAGGGATGCAGTGAGCAGGAAACACATAAAGAATTTTCAAAACTTGACTATGTACTAGATGGTAAAGCAAGTCTCAACAAATTCCAAAGAACATGTATCCTTTACACTGCATTCCCAATGACAGTGGAATTGCAGTAGAAATTACTCACTAAAGGTTAACTCAACCTATCCCAGACCAGATGGAAGGAGAGGAGGACCAGAGGGAGAGACACCCAGTGACTGGGGGAAACCGAAATCTTCCCTTCCCCCACAGGGGTTAGGGGGTCGAGGTAGCAGGTATGACCTGGACTCAAAGTCCCTTGAATTTCTGCTGTCCCCAAAGGTCCTGTGACCTCTAGGACTCCACTCTTCAGGAGTTGTAGTTTATCAGGACGTCAGCTGAATCAATGAGGTGGCCCCAAGAGGGCGAATCCCCTGCCACACCCCAGGTACCCTGGCTCACTCCTCCCTACTTTAGCCACTGGTCCTCAGAATGGATGCTCCTTGCTTCCACGGGGGCCAGATTGAGGGAAGTCACAGTGCTGCAGGGGACAGATGTTGGCAGCTGTACTGATGTCCTGTTCCCTCCCCCTAGCAGAGACCTAGCTCTGATTGCTCCCCAGACTCTCCTTGACTCTGCTCTGTTCAAACCACAGGGGCAAAGTTCCCCATCAAGTGGACAGCTCCTGAAGCCATCAACTTTGGCTCCTTCACCATCAAGTCAGATGTCTGGTCCTTCGGTATCCTGCTGATGGAGATTGTCACCTATGGCCGGATCCCTTACCCAGGTAAGAGAGAGGGCATCAGCTTGGGGCTGCTTCCAGGGCAGCCTGGCTCCTTTCTCTTGTCATTGTGTCCATTCAGACTGAGTTTTTGTTTGTTTGTTATTGTGTTTGTTTTTTATCAATATTTTAAATGAAGTACAGTTGATTTACAATGTTGTATCAATTTCTGCTGTATGGCAAAGTGATTCGGTTATATATATATATACATATTAATAGGATATTGAAGATAGTTCTCTGTACTATAAAGTAGGACCTTATTGTTTATCCATTCTCTACATAAAAGTTTATGTCTGCTCCACTCCATCCCTCCCCCAACTGCCTTCCCCTTGGCAACCACCAGCCTGAGTTGGTTGACCCTCAGTGAGTTCTTGACCCTCACCCCCAGCCTCTCAGTTATTAACACCATTATCTATCCAATTTCTTAAGCCTGGAATCTGGAAGCCTGCTTGGCCCTTCCTCTTCTCTCATCCCTTTCCATGTTCAAGGAGTCACAGGGTTCTAGCCATTGGACTACAAAGCATCCCAAGTCTGTCCACTTCTAACTCCACAGCCTCCACCCACACCAGACCAACGTCCTCCATTATCTCACTGGTACAGTGGCCTCCTAAGCACTCTGCCTTCTCTCCTAAAGGCCATTCTCTCCCTGAGGCCAGAGAGATTTTTCTAAAATTGTGGATCAGAACTTTTCCCTTCTCCACCTCTAACTTTTTAAAGGCCTCCCAGCATAATTGGGACAAAATCCCAAACTCCTAATTGTGGCCTGCAGGTCCGGCATGATCCAGCCCCTGCCTATTTCTTTCCTCTCCCTTCATGTCATGCTATACCTCACCACCCAGTCATCTAAAGTACTATACACGTCCCTGTGCTTCTCGTTTGCAATACCCTCTGCCATTTCATTCACAGCATTTATCACCATTTATAACTATATTTGTTTGGTATTGTCTCCATCAAACTCTGAGCTCTGTGAGGCCAGAAATCATGTCTGTATTCCTTACTGGTGCATCTGGACTGCTACCTTTGTGCTTGGCCAGTAATGGGTGCCTAGTAACTATTTGTCAAATGGATGAATTTATCCCCATGCCTGTGGGCGGCACTCTCACTGAGTGGACCATGGGGTATACAAAGATATATCTGGCATGCAGAGTGCCTGGGACTCAACAGATAAAGTTTTTCTCTGTTCCTTTTCAGTTGGGATGTTTCCTAGGGTATCTGTAGCCAGAACCCTGGGGCGGGAGGCAAGGTGGATATAAAAAGAATTCTGACTTTATAAGTAAATAGTCCTGAACTTTAATCCTGTTCCTGTTTAATCAACACTTTGAGAAATTCACTTGACTTCTACCCCAGTTCTTCCTGTGTAAAAAATATAGGTAATGAAGTCAACCACCTTGCAGAAGTGGTTCTGAAAATTAGAAATAAAAGGTGCAGACACTTGGTTCACTCATCAGTATGTATCAAATTCCTAGTGTGTGTTAGACATGGAGTATACAGTAGGAGACAAAGCCCTTGCTTGGCAGGAGCTCACATTATAGCCTGAAGGAACACACACTAAATAGATGCATTTCTCAGTGGAGATCACTTGGAACAGAAAATGAAGCAGGGGCATAGGAGAGAGAGTGACCCAGGGCTCCTGTGGGCATGGAGCACTGTCAGAGCAGGTCATATCTGAGCTGAAAGTGAGCAGAGTGAGGATTAGGGAAAGGATTCCAGATAGAAGGCACTGCCAGCTCTTAGGGCCTGAGTTGTATCTGAAGAATATTAAACAAGCAAGGTAGATGCAGACAAGAAATGAGAGCAGATGGTATGTGAAGCAGGGCTTGGCAGGGGCTCAATCAGGCGGGATCCATGGTCATGGTGAAGACTGTGGGTGTTAGTCTAAGTGTCAAGAAGCTATTGGAGCATTATAGGCGGGTAAGTGGCATCGTCTCATTTCCACATGCAAGTGATGCTTTGGTTCAGTGTGGAGAGTGGATCAGGGCTGGGGAGGCGGCGGGAGCTGCAGCTGTGGCACAGACAGGGGTGATGGTACCTGATAAGTTGATGAGCTGGTGCTGTGTTTTAAAAGAAGAAAGGCTATGACTTGCTGATGTGGAAAGCGAGGGAGAGAGAAGAATGAAGGATGAGTCTCCTGGCTTTGACTGAGCAACTGGATGCCTGATGGTCTATGGATAAAAATTTAAGAGTTCTGTTTAGCCCTGTTAAATTTGTGGTGGCTTATCCATGGGGTCGCTAAGAGTCAGACACGACTGAGCAACTTCACTTTCACTTTTCACTTGCATGCATTGGAGAAGGAAATGGCAGCCCACTCCAGTGTTCTTGCCTGGAGAATCTCAGGGACGGGGGAGCCTGGTGGGCTGCCATCTATAGGGTCGCACAGAGTCAGACACAACTGAAGTGACTTAGCATAGCATCCAAGATGTTCAAGGAAGCACTTGAATATATGAATACGTTTGGAGTTCAAGACTGGTAATATAGGACTTCCCTGATGGTCCAGTGATTAACAATACCACTTCCAATACAAGGGACAAGGATTCAATCCCTGGCTAGAGAACTAAGGTCCCACATGCCATACAGCATGGCCAAGTAATTTTTTAAAGAAAGACTAGTAATATAAAATTGGGGATCATAGATGTTTAAATGGTTGTTCTTGAGGATAACTAACATAAACTTTAACTGAACAAAGAAATGTTCCCACTCATAGGGTGACACTGTGTCGGCTACCTGACTTGTTTTATCTTGAGGCTTCACCAATAAAAACCAGGCAGGGGGTTATGGAACCCTGCAGGCGGCAAGTAACAAATTAACAGACTGAATGGTGGAAACAATAGGTAAATTGTTACAACCCAGACTAAGGAGCCTGACACTGGAGACAGGTCAGTTCAGCTGCTCAATGACTCTCAGGTCTCTGGGTTGGTTCCTCTGTGATTGTCTTCCCCATGTGGTCAGATGACTGCTGCAGCTCCACAGACCACTTTGTGTCAGTGTCCAAAGAAAGGAGGAAGGTGTGGCCAAAACTGGGCACCCGGCCCCCGCCCTCACTGCAGGGGAAGTGGGGGAAGGGATGCCTGGCTTGCATCATGGGAGCAGCTTGGCTCCCATGAGGAGGTGGGGAGGGATGGTTGTTGGGGAGGCAGTGACTGTCTGCCAGGCTGACCCCAGTCCCTCCCTTTTTAATTCCGTGGCTCCTTCTCAGGGATGTCAAACCCCGAGGTGATCCGTGCACTGGAGCGTGGGTACCGGATGCCTCGACCAGACAACTGCCCGGAAGAGCTCTACAACATCATGACTCGCTGCTGGAAGAACCGACCTGAGGAACGGCCCACCTTTGAATACATCCAGAGTGTGCTGGATGACTTCTACACGGCCACCGAGAGCCAGTACCAACAGCAGCCGTGATGGGGGTGGCCAGGCGGGGCCAGGCACTGAGGCCATGCCTGTGCAGTGGCTCCCGGCACCCAGCTCACCCTTCCTGTTCTCAGACACCCACCCTCTCTCCAGCCACAATTCCTCATCTGCCAAGTGGGTGGGTCAGACTGGACACTCTCTTTTTGACTCTGGCAATCCACAATCTGTGATTCTCAGGACACTTCCAGTTGACATCTCTATTGCCTGGGACAGCTGGATTCTAGTTACCGCTGTGGTTTGGATAGAAAACTTTTAAAATGATGAAATAAATATTTAAATAAAAGATCTGACAGCTAAAGGTTTTACTAATAGGTTAGTTTTTCTTGTCTTGCCAGTTTTGGAACATTTGCCTTTGGTGGATGACGAGTCAAAGGGGGAAGGACTAGCAAAGAGAAGTGGGGTTCAATGCTCCCAGTTTTCTAACTGCCCCCTGAATACTTGCTGGCTGTATTAGTTTCCTATGGCTTCTGTAACAAATTAGCACAAACTTGGTGGCTTGAAACAAAACAAATGTATCATCTTACAGTTCCAGAGGTCAGAGTCTGAGATGGGTTGGCAGGGCTGTGTGCTTTCTGGAGGCTCCTGGGGTGAATCATTCCCTTGCCTTTTCCAGCTTCTAGAAGCTGCCCACGTTCCTGCTTCCCTTCTGCTCATCACTCCAAATTCTGTTTCTGTCATCACATCTCCTTCTCTGACTCCGACTCTGACTCTGAGGCCTCCCTCTGTTACTTGTCAGAACCCCTGTAATTACACTAGACTCACCTGGATAAGCTTCACTGATAGCTCAGTTGGTAAAAAATCTGCCTGCAATGAAGGAGACCCCAGTTCGATTCCTGGGTTGGGAAGATCTGCTGGAGAAGGGATAGGCTAACCACACCAGTATTCTTGAGCTTCCCTGGTGGCTCAGCTGGTAAAGAATCCGCCTGCAATTTGGGGGACCTGGGTTTGATCCCTGGAGAAGGGAATGGCTACCTACTCCAGTATTCTGGCCTGGAGAATTCCATGGACTGTATGGTCCATGGGGTCGCAAAGAGTCAGACATGACTGAGCAACTTTCACTTTCACCTGGATAATGCAGACTAATTTTCCCATCTTCAATTCCTTAATCACATTTGTAAAGTCCTTTTTGCCACACCAGATAACATCTTCACAAGTTCCAGGAATTAGAAGGTGGGCATCTTTTTTTTTTTTTTTTTTTGGAGGGGGCACACTATTATTCACCTGTCACACTGGATGGGTTTTTGTCTCCAAGAAGCTGCATGAGCCAGGATGACAGGAGTGACTTTTCATGATCTGGGACAATGACTCTCCTACCAAGCCATGTTTTTATGCAAGTTGGTTGGTCTGGATCTCCCCCAGGGCTGGGGGCTGCCTATAGCTCCTGCATTTCCCATGGTCCAGCAGCCATCACGATTGTGATGGAATCCTACAGTCCTACAGTGGAAATGTGGCTGCTGAGAAGTATCTTCTACCCTGAGTGGGAAGCTCTCAGAGGAGGGGAGGGGTGGGAGGAGACGTAAGAAGGAGGCAGAGAAGACAAGGAGGCAGTGGGGCCTTCCTGCATGTTGTCTTAGTTGAAAGTCCCCAGTGGTTAGCCTTGTTGTAGAGGGAGTGATAGGAAGAGTTAGACCATGGGATGGGGAGCAAGTGACATCCATCTATATTCTTGTATCTCCTGAAGGATCTATATCCTTTTGTGATGCACCCACCAGAGTCCCATGGAATCCTGTACCGACTTGATTCTGTACCCTTGAGTAGCTCAGAGTCTAACCTTAGGCACTGGGTGTAAGAACAGTGGAAAATAAAATGTTTTAACTTACGTAGTTCATAACTGAATTTCTCTCTTGCTTCCTGGTTTGGGAATGTGTTTTTGGGTCTCTGAAAGCAAAGCCCAGGGTTCTGTGATAGGAATTTGCAAATATGATTGGTGGCATATTAGATTGCTGTTCAGTAATCCATAAGAGGAGTTTACGTCCCTCCCTACCCCATTGATGTTGAGTTTGGCCATGGACTTGTTTTAGCCAGTGGGATGTTAGCAGATATGATTAAGCAAAGGCTAGAAATGTGCTTGTGTGGCTAGGCTTGCCCTCTAGCCTTTTGACCTGAAACAAACAAAGTCCAATGAAGATGAGCAACATGTGGAAAAGATCTGGACCCAACCTGCGGCTTGGATTTAAACCCAGCTGAGAACAGCCTTGATCAACTGAAACCCAGCTGTCCTGTGGACATGTGAGAGAGAAGGAAATGCTTATTATTATAAGCCTTTGAGTTCTGGGGTTGTTTTGTTATGTGGCCTTATTATAGAAATATATGACTGAGACATGATCTCAAAAGGCAAAATCTAAATGGACAAGATCAAGGGATCAATTCCTGCCCACCTGCTTTCTGTTTACACTGCCCTCTGAACCCCACTAGCCTACACTCTGATTTATCCCTTTGGTCACAGGAAAGACTGATGAAAACATAGGGATAGGCACAGCACCAAAAGTATTCTCCATGAAAGAAAAAAACTGATAAACTGGAATTTATTAAAATTAAAACTCTGCTCTAAAACATTTAAAGAAAACGAAAAGCTCTAGTCTAGGAGAAAATATTTGCAAAACACGTACCTGATAAAGGACTGATAGCCAAAATATACAAAGAATTCTTTAAAAATTCAACAATATGGAAACAAACAACCCAATTTAAAACGTGGGCAAAAGACCTAAACAGGCACCTCAAGAAGAAGATAAGCAGATGGAAAATAAGCATATGAAAGATGCTCAACATCATATGTCATTAGAGAAATGCAAATGAAAGTAACTGAATGCAATACTACTACACTCCTATCAGAATGGTTAAAATCCAGAATACTGACACCACCAAATGCTGGCAAGGCTGTGGAGCACAGGAACTCTGACTCATTGCTGGTGGGAATGCAAAATAGTACAGCCACTTTAGATGACATTTGTCTTTCTTACAAAACAAGCATAGTCTCACCATACCATCCGGCAACTGCACTTCTTGGTACTTACCCAGATGAGTTGCAAACTTATGTCCAAACAAAAATCTGCACAGAGGTCTGTAGCAGCTTTATTTATAATTGCGAAAACTTGGCAGCCACCAAGATATCCTTCGACAGGTTCCATCCTTCCATCCATATAATGGAATATTGTTCAGTGATAAAAAGAAAGGAGCTATCAAGACATGGTAGAAACTTAAATGCATACTGCTAAATTAAAGAAGTTGATCTAAAAAGGCTACATGCTGTATTCCAACTATGTGACATTGTAGAAATGGTAAAACTATAGAGACAGTAAAGAGATCAGGGGTTTGGTGGGAAACGAGGGAGGGATGAAGAGATGGAGCATAATGGAATTTAGGGCAGTGAAAGAAACTGTTCTGCATAATACTCTTAATGGTGAATATATATCACTATAGACTCTTGATGAAAGTGAAAGAGGAGAGTAAAAAGGTTGGCTTAAAGCTCAACATTCAGAAAACTAAGATCATGGCATCCAGTCCCATCACTTCATGGGAAATAGGTGGGGAAACAGTGGAAACAGTGCTGACTTTATTTTTTTGGGCTCCAAAATCACTGCAGATGGTGACTGCAACCATGAAATTAAAAGACGCTTACTCCTTGGAAGGAAAGTTATGACCAACCTAGACAGCATGTTAAAAAGCAGAGACATTACTTTGTCAACAAAGGTCTGTCTAGTCAAGGCTATGGTTTTTCCAGTAGTCATGTATGGATGTGAGAGCTGGACTGTGAAGAAAGCTGAGTGCCGAAGAATTGATGATTTTAAACTGTGGTGTTGGAGAAGACTCTTGAGAGTCCCTTGGACTGCAAGGAGATCCAACCAGTCCATCCTAAAGGAGATCAGTCCTGAGTGTTCATTGGAAGGACTGATGTTGAAGCTGAAACTCCAATACTTTGGCCACCTGATGTAAAGGGCTGATTCATTTCAAAAGACCCTGATGCTGGGAAAGATTGAGGGCAGGAGAAGGGGATGACAGAGGAGACGGTTGGATGGTATCACCGACTCAATGGACATGAGTTTGTGTGAACTCCGGGGGTTGGTGATGGATAGGGAGGCCTGGCATGCTGCAGTTTATGGGGTCGCAAGGAGTAGGACAAAACTGAGCGATTGAGCTGAACTGAACTGATAAACACTTCAAAACTCATAGAAAGTACAACACAAAGACTGAAACCTTATGTGAACTATTGACTTTGGTTAATAATAATGTATCACTATTGGATCACCAAGGGTAACATATGTACCCCACTGAGGCAACATGTTAACAACAGGGATGAAATGGGGGTGGTAAGGGCTGGATGAGGGACTATACACGAACTCTATACTGTTTTCTGTAAACATAAAACTGCTCTAAAATGAAATTCTTTTAATTAATTAAATATGGGGATAGATTTTGGGACACCAATTTTATGGGAAAACTGCATGCACTCCTCCCTGGAAGATGTCAAAAAAGGCATAGGTAAGATGCTCTTTCTAAGACATTATTAACTTGCTCATATTTTCTCTAGTTGTAGCTTTGAGTTTAAATATAGAAAAAGCACTTGTTTCCCCTTGTGATTTGTAAAACTGCCTCTCCTCATTCCCCCACCTGGGCCCTCACTTTTGTCATGGATCTGTCCTCATCACAATAGGTTCCACTATAAGGCTCTGTCGGTTTCCATACTGTTTGCATCCTTTCCCTTTCTGAGGTTGGCAATGACTGCTGGTTGTCCCCATATCTTATCCATGTTCCCCCTACTGCTAGAGAAATAGAATTTTATCGGGGACACAATTCCCTGGAATGAAGATTACATTTCCTACTCTTGCAACAAAGTATGGTAGTATGATTAAGTTATGATCAGTGGGTTGTAAGTGGAAGCGTGGTGTAGCATCTTCCAAAATTCTTTCTTAAAAGACAACTAACGTGGGCTCTTCACCTCTTAGTTTTCATCTCTTCCTCTTTCTGCCTAGAATGTACACGTGAAGGCTGGAGCTCTAGCTGCCACCATAGACTCTGATGAAAATGAATTAATTCTGGTGATGGCAAAGCTGGGTGAAGCCTGAATCCCTGAAGATATCTTAGGCACAGCCACCACATCAGCTAAGACAGTCTTCCCTAGATTTTCACCTTGGAGGGCGTGCCATGCACTGTTGGTATCCTTACAGTGGACTGAACTTTCAGCTGTTGTTATCTGCATCACTGTGCCTGAGAACTCTTTTTCTAAAACTGCAAAAAGCCTCAGCTTCCAGTGTTCCCAGAAGGCCAAAAGTACCAAAGAATTAACACCCTGTGGGATCAGTCCGAAACTAATGACCTGATCCCTCGCCCTCTGGGTAGGATAACTCTGAGGTGTGTGTTTTGCATTGTTTCCCAGAGTTTCCCCACAAGGGTAAGCTTGTTAACCACGATGGTAACCTGCTTGACAACATATGCTCTTTAAGTCTAGTTCCAAGTATTCACTCCAATGAATGTGGGTTGACAATGTTATGTATATTCATGAATCAGATGAACATGAAATAATGAAGGCATTCATATGTCAGAATTTCACTTGTTAGTCAATGATATGAGCAACTTCTTTTTCTTTTTTGTTGGAGTACAGTTGCTTTACAATGTTGTGGTTTTTTTTTACTGTATAGTAAAATGAATCAGCCATGCATACACACATATTCCCTCTTTTTTTGGATTTTCTATCCATTTAGGTCACCACAGAGGATCGAGTAGTTAGAAAATTGTTTTTCTAGAATACAGGTACCCCAATCTTCACAGCAGCACTATTTATAATAGATAGGACATGGAAGCAATGTAAATGTCCATCAACAGAGGCATGGATAAAGATGTGGCACATATATACAATGGAATATTACTCAGCCATAAAAAGCAATGAAATGTGCCATTTGCAGAGACATGGATGAGCAACTTCTTTGCTGAATAAAATGTGTCACATTTTTGTGCTGACCACAATGTTTAACAGCTGCAAACACGTAGCTGTTAAAGTTTAATCTGCATTATTGACACTTTATCACTTTAAGTCTAAGCTGGGGTTTGGCAAACTAGATTTTATTGGAACACACCTCACTATTTATTATCTGTGGCAGCTTTTGTGCTACAAGGCCCAGTTGAGTAGTTGTAACACAGTCACATGGTCTGTAAAGCCTTAAATATTTATCATCTAGCCCTTTACAGAAAATGTTTGCTAACAAAGCAAAAATTCAAGCCCTGACTTGTAGCATTTGCTCATATCTGTGGTGTAAATATTCCCACCATGGCCAATTTCAGGCTACCATCTAGAACTGCATTGTCACTTTCATGGACTTAAAGCGATCTTGTCTTTGTAGGACTCTTTCTCCATAAAACATGTATTTTATAAAATATATATATATATACATATATATCTATATAAATACTTTCATTTATAAATACAAATTGCAGTCAACAGCTGCATTGATATAAAAATGAATATACTCGGAATTTCCTGGCAGTCCAGTGGTTAGAACTCAGTGCTCTCACTGCTGGGGCCTGTGTCCAATCCTTGGTCAGGGAACTCAGATGCCCCAAGCTGTGCAGCATGGCCAATAAATAAATAAATAAGCTCTGGTTTTAAAAAACGGAGTGCTAATATTATATATGAAAACTTTCACTTCAACCCCAATGTTTACTTTTACCTTCTGATTTTAAAAGAAATTATTTCTTTTAAATATTTTCATGGCCCCTAAAAGTATGGTGGGCCTTGGGCACTGTACCTACTGTGTTAATGCATAAACTGGCTCTGCTACAATCCAAAGCCACTGAACACAGAGTTGGGAAGAGATGTGTAGTAGCACAGGAATTAGAAGTATTCTGTTGTAAACATAAAATAGATGTAAATAAAATCAGGAGCGTCAGTTCAGCTCAGTTCAGTCGCTCAGTCGTGCCCGACTCTTTGCGACCCCATGAATTGCAGCACGCCAGGCCTCCCCGTCCATCTTTTCTGTGAGTATGGTTTCAGTGTGTCTGCCCTCTGATGCCCTCTTGCAACACCTACCGTCTTACTTGGGTTTCTCTTCCCTTGGGCGTGGGGTATCTCTTCACGGCTGCTCCAGCAAAGTGCAGCCGCTGCTCCTTACCTTGGATGAGGGGTATCTCCTCACCGCCGCCCTTCCTGACCTTCAACTTGGGATAGCTCCTCTAGGCCCTCCTGCGCCGGTGCAGCCAGGGCTCCTTGGACGTGGGGTTGCTCCTCCCAGCCGCCGCCCGTGGCCTCGGGCGTGGGGGCGTGGGGTAGCTCCTCCCGGCCGCCGCCCCTGACCTCGGACGTGGGGTAATTCCTCTTGGCTGTAAAATTATTAGGAAATGTTGAGTTTTGAATGTTTCGTGTGTGTGTGTGCGTGTGCACGCGCGTGCACGCACTCAGTCACTCAGTTGTGTCTGACTCTTTGTGACTCCATGGACTGTAGTCCGTAAGGCTCTTCTGTCCATTGGATTCTCCAGGCAAGACTACTGGAGTGGATTGACATTTCCTACTCCAGAGGATCTGCCCGACCCAGAGATCAAACTCACATCTCTCCTGTCTCCTGCATGGGCAGGAGGATTCTTTACCACTGCGCCACCTGGGAAGCCCTTTGAATGATTCATACTTTTGTTTTTAATACCATTTATTTAATTTTAAATTAATTTCATTTTCAATAATGCCCATGTTCAACAACTGGCTCACAAAATTCCTGAGAATTTAACCATCAGCTCTTGCAAACAGGAGCTGGCTCCTCCACATGACTGCCCTCTGGTATCCCTTTCCCTCCTTTTAATTATTTTAAATTACCCCCTTTAAACTACTCTTGCTTAAACTCCTGCATCTCAATTCCAGAAAAATAAATGACTCAATCAAAAAATGGGCCAAAGAACTAAACAGACATTTCTCCAAAGAAGACATACAGATGGCTAACAAACACATGAAAAGATGCTCAACATCACTGATTATCAGAGAAATGCAAATCAAAACCACAATGAGGTACCATCTCACACCGGTCAGAATGGCTGCTATCCAAAAGTCTACAAGTAATAAATGCTGGAGATGGTGTGGAGAAAAGGGAACCCTCTTACACTGTTGGTGGGAATGCAAACTAGTACAGCCACTATGGAGAACAGTGTGGAGATTCCTTAAAAAACTGGAGATAGAACTGTCATATGGCCCAGCAATCCCACTGCTGGGCATACACACCGAGGAAACCAGAATTGAAAGGGACACATGTACCCCAATGTTCATCGCAGCACTGTTTATAATAGCCAGGACATAGAAGCAACCTAGATGTCCATCAGCAGACGAATGGATAAGAAAGCTGTGGTACATATACACAATGGAGTATTACTCAGCAATTAAAAAGAATGCATTTGAATCAGTTCTAATGAGGTGGATAAAACTGGAGCCTATTATACAGAGTGAAGTAAGCCAAAAAGAAAAATACCAATACAGTATACTAATGCATATATATGGAATTTAGAAAGATGGTAACGATAACCCTGTATGCAAGACAGCAAAAGAGACACAGATGTATAGAACAGTCTTTTGGACTTTGTGAGAGAGCGAGGGGGGGATGATTTGGGAGAATGGCATTAAAACATGTATAATATCATATAAGAAACAAATCGCCAGTCCAGGTTCAATGCAGGATACAGGAAGCTTGGGGCTGGTGCACTGGGATGACCCAGAGGGATGGTATGGGGAGGGAGGCAGGAGGGGGGTTCAGGATTGGGAACACGTGTACACCCGTGGCGGATTCATGTTGATGTATGGCAAAACCAATACAATATTGTAAAGTAAAAAATAAAATAAAAATAAAAAAAATAAAGAAAGATGGTAAAGATAACCCTATGTGTGAGACAGCAAAAGAGACACAGATGTATAGAACAGTCTTTTGGACTCTGTGGGAGAGGGCGAGGGTGGGATGATTTGAGAGAATAGCATTGAAACATGTCTATTATCATATGTGAAACAGATCGCCAGTCCAGGTTCAAAGCATGAGACAGGGTGCTCAGGGCTGGTGCATGGGGATGACCCAGAGGGATGGGATGGGGAGGGAGGTGGGTGGGGGATTCAGGATGGGAACACATGTACACCTGTGGTGGATTCATGCCAATGTATGGCAAAACCAATACAATATTGTAAAGTAATTAGCCTCCAATTAAAATAAATTAATTAAAAAAAAATAAACTACTCTTGCTTAGACAGCAAAAGAGACACAGATATAAAGAACAGACTTTTGGACTCTGTGGGAGAAGGTGAGGATGGGATGATTTGAGAGAATAGCATTGAAACATGTCTATTACCATATGTGAAATAGATGACCAGTCCAAGTTCTATGCATGAAACAGGGCACTCAAAGCTGGTACACTGGGACAACCCAGAGGGATGGGATGGGGAGGGAGGTGGGAGGGGGGTTAGGGACAGGGGGACACATGTACACCCGTGGCTGATTCATGTCAATGTATGGCAAAAACCACCACAACATTGTAAAGTAACTAGCCTCCAATTAAAATAAATAAATTTTTAAAAGTTACTCTTGCTTGAATCTTTGTGTTAGACTCAGCTTCTGGAAGAAACCAAACTAAGACAGAAAAGTAGGCATCTATTTTGTTAAGCCACTGTTGTTTTTTTTTTGGAGGGGGGAGTCTTCCTCACAGCCACAGCTGTTCCCAACTGATAGAGTGAGGCCTGAGATGAAATCATAATGCAAGCATTCAACCAATATGTTTTTGGCGCATACTTAATACAGACACAGTTGGATACACCACAGATCCAGTGTAGGCTTTCTTATTGGAAGAAAGCCAATAAGAAATAACCAAAGTATCTCTCCCCACCGCCAACCCAACCCTGTGTGTGTATGTGTGAGTGTGGCAGGTAACAACTCCCTGAGGGGGCAGTTGAGCTGAGACCTAATCATGAGAAGCAGCTAATCACACAAAATGTGAAGAGTATTCCAGAGAGAAAGGCCTGCAAGTACAAAGGCCCTGAGGTAGACATGAGCTTGGCAAGTTTCCGGGGAGGTCTGTGTGGCTGGAGACTTCTGACTGAAGGGGACGGTGTGGGAGTCAAGGCCTGACTATGCAGGCCTTTGCAGGTCGTGGTGAGGGCTTGAGATTTTAACTGGGTAAAGTTTTAAAGAGGGGAGAAACACAGTTGATTCTTGTTTTTTAAAAGATGACTTTGATGGTTAAATGGAGAAGAGAGATGAGAGGTGACAAAAAAGGCTGTAGGAAAACCAGGTAGGAGGCCATTCCAGATGCCCAGGTGAGAGAGGAGAAGGTGGCCTGGGCAATGATGGTGTCACGGATTGTGACAAAATCACCGCCCATGAATCATGCCTCCTTGAATTCATGCCTTTGTGTGGTTCTCTCCCACTGTGACTCTGGATTGATCTCGTAACTCATTTTACCAGTAGATTGACTGGTTTGATTTCCTTGCTGTCCAAGGGACTCTCAAGAGTCTTCTCTAGCACTACCATTTGAAAGCATCAACTTTTTGGTGCTTAGCCTTCTTTATGGTCCAACTCACACATCCATGTGTGACTACTGGAGAAACCATAGTTTTGACTGTATGGACTTTTGTTGGCAAAGTGATATCTCTGCTTTTTAATACGCTGTCTAGGTTTATCACAGCTTTTCTTCCAAGGAGCAAGCATCTTTTAATTTCAGGGCTACAGTCACTGTCTGCAGTGATTCTGGAGCCCAGGAAAATAAAATCTTTCAGTTTCCACTTTTTCCACATCTATTTGCCATGAAATGATGAGACCGGATGCCATGATCTTAGTGTTCTAAATGTTGAGTTTTAAGCTAGCTTTTTCACTCTCCTCTTTCACCCTCATCAAGAGGCTCTTTAGTTCCTCTTTACTTTCTGCCATTACAGTCGTATCTGCATATCTGAGGTTGTTGACATTTCTTCCGGCAATCTTGACTCCAGCCTGTGACTCATCCAGTGGGCATTTTGCATGATGTACTCTGCACATAAGTTGAATAAGCAAGGTGACAATATACAGCCTTAACATACTCCCTTCCCAATTTTGAACCAGTCCATTTTTCCATGTCCGGTTCTAACTGTTGCTTCTTGTCCTACATACAGGTTTCTCAGGAGACAGGCAAGGTGGTCTGGTATTCCTATCTCTTTAAGAAATTTCCACAGTTTGTTGTGATCCACGCAGTCAAAGGCTTTCATGTAGTCAATGAAGCAGAAGTAGATGGGTTTTTTTTTTAATTTTTTGGAATTCCTTTGTTTTTTCTATGATCCAACTAATGTTGGCAATTTGATTTCTGATTTCTCTACCTTTTCTAAATCCAGATTGTACATCTGTAATTTCTTCGTTCATATACTGTTGAAGCCTAGATTGAAGGATTCTGAGCATTACTTTGCTAGCATGTGAAATGAGTACAATTTGTGTGGTAGTTTGAATATTCTTTGTCATTGCCTTTCTTTGGGATTGGAATGAAATCTGACCTTTTCCAGTCCTGAGGCCACTGCTGAGTTTTCCAAATTTGCTGGCATATTGAGTGCAGCACATTAACAGCATCATCTTATAGGATTTGAAATAGCTCAGCTGGAATCCCATCACCTCCATTAACATTGTCTGTACAAATGCTTCCTAGCATTAATTTTCTGAATGTCTCACATCATGTGAAATGCCGGGCTGGATGAAGCACAAGCTGGAATCAAGACTGCCAGGAGAAATATCAATAACTTCAGATACGCAGATGACACTGCCCTTATGGCAGAAAGCGAAGAAGAACTAAGGAGCCCCTTGATGAAAGTGAAAGAGGAGAGTGAAAAAGTTGGCTTAAAACTCAACATTCAAAAAACTAAGATCATGGCATCCAGTCCCATCACTTCAAATAGATGGGGAAACAATGGAAACAGTGAGAGACTTTATTTTGGGGGGCTCCAAAATCACTGCAGGTGGTAACTGCAGCCATGAAATTAAAAGACACTTGCTCCTTGGAAGAAAAGCTATGACCAACCTAGACAGCATATTAAAAAGCAGAGACATTACTTTGTCAACAAAGGTCCATCTAGTCAAAGAGATGGTTTTTCCAGTAGTCATGTACAGATATGAGAGTTTGACTATAAAGAAAGCTGAGCACTGAAGAACTGATTTTGAACTGTGGTGTAGGAGAAGATTCTTGAGAGTCCCTTGGACTGCAAAGAGATCAAACCAGTCAATCCTAAAGGAAATCAGTCCTGAATATTCATTGGAAGGACTGATGCTGAAGCTGAAACTTCAATACTTTGGCCACCTGATGTGAAGAACTGACTCACTGGAAAAGACCCTAATGCTGGGAAAGATTGAAGGCATGAGGAGAAGGGGACAACAGAGGATGAGATGGCTAGATGGCATCACCGACTCCATGGACATGAGTTCAAGTAAGCTCTGGGAGTTGGTGATGGACAGGGAAGCCTGGCATGCTGCAGTCCATGGGGTTGCAGAGTCGGACACTACTGAGTGACTGAACTGAACTGAACTGACCCACTCCAGTATTCTGGCCTGGAGAATTCCATGGACTGTATAGTCGATGGGGTCGCAAAGAGTAAGACAGGACTGAGCGACTTTCACTTTGCAACTGGTTATATCTTTGTTTGGGCTTCCCTGGGACCTCAGCTGGTAAAGAATCCACCTATAATGCAGGAGACCCCAGTTTGATTCCTGGGTCAGGAAGATCCGCTGGAGAAGGGATAGGCTACCCGCTCCAGTACTCTAGGGCTTCCCTGGTGGTTCAGTTGGTAAAGAAGCCACCTGCAATGCAGGAGACCCCAGCCCGATCCTGGGTTGGGAAGACTCTGGAGAAGGGAACGGTTACCCACACCAGTATTCTGGCCTGGAGAATTCCATGACTGTACAGTCCATGGGGTCGCAGAGTCAGACACAACTGAGTGACTTTCACTTTAATGGGCACAGAGTTCAGTCTAGAGTGATAAAAAATTTCCAGAGGTGGTGGTGACTGCACAGATGGTGAATGCATTTGACACCAATGAATTGCACTTACAGGTGATTAAAATGGTAAATTTTATGTGATATACATTTTGTTGCTGTTGTTTAGTTGCTAAGTCACGTCTGACTCTTTCCAACCCCAAAGACTGTAACCTGCCAGGCTCCTCTGTCTATGGGATTTCCCGGGCAAGAAAACTGCAGTGGTGGCCATTTCCTTCTCCAGGGGATCTTCCTGACCCAGGGATAGAACTCGTATCTCCTGCACTGGTAGGCAGATTCTTTACCACCAAGACACTAGGGAACAATGTGTATTTTACCACAATTTTTAAAAAATTGTTAAGGGAAAAAAGAAATTTGCCCCTACCATGGAGCCAGTGGGTGATGGAAATGCAATCTAAACCCAGGCAATTTTGCCCAAAGATTCTGATTTATGTATGTTACTCAAGGAGACTGGGTCATGAAAGCCTTTTGGGAAAAACAGAAGATATGAAGGGGAAAATGGAAATAACCAAGGAATAATATAGCATTCATGGAGCTTCATTCCTTATCATTCAACCCTCTTTTGGCTCCGGAAATGATAGGAAACACCCAGAATTCGAGCTCCAGAACTGGTTACAAGTTTAGAACCTGTGGCTTACTAGCTATGAAACTCCAGGGAAATGCTCCTCCTTCTCACTCAAGTTTCTTCTCCCTCGGGGATTTATCTGTTGTGCTCCTCTTCAGGATGGTTGTATGAATCACAAGAGTTATTGGTCTGTGTTTTATTTGCCTATTGCTGCATGAGAAACCACTCCAAAACCTGACACAACTGGGCTCAGCTGGGCAGTTTTTTTGTTGTTGTTGTTATTCCGTATGGTGTCAGATAAGGTTATGCATGTAGCTGCATTCAGCTGGCAGTTCAGCTTGGGTTAGCATGTCCATGATGACTCCATCCATATGCCTGGGAGTCAGCTGGAATTTCCAGAGTACCTGGAGATGTCGGCCGGGCCTCCCTCCCTCTCCATGTGGCTATCAAGCCTGGTCGCCAGACGTCTTTAGACCCAAAATGATGGAAGCAAAAACTGCCAAGTCTCTTGAGGCTTAGACCCAGAACTGGCAGAGTCATTTGTATCATATTCTGTTGGTTAAAGCAAGTGATGTGACCAGCCAGATTCAAAAGGAGGAGAAATAGAGTCAACCTCTTGGTGGGAGAAATAGTATGCTCATGAAAAGATGGAAAGATCTGTTGGCAGCCTTCTTTGCCTGGCAATCAACCATAGCCCTGCTCCTAGGTGGGGATCAGAGTTCAACAACCCCCTGCCAAGAGATAAGACTAGACAAGAGAGCCTTCTGAGTAGTTTTAGCATGATGCTAAATGCTGCAGCACACAAATGTTCAATACGTGATATTGACCACTATCAATCTTTCCCAACTTTTCCTAACAGTTGCAGAAAGCACTGGTACTGTACCCACTTTACAGTGATACATCGACCAACTGAACTTTCAGATCTCTACCAATTTTAACACTACAACTTCTTGAGTCCCCTTTTCTAGCTACTGGAAACTGAGGCTTAGGAAGGTGGAGTGACTTGCCTCGAGTCACACTCTTAGGTAACAAGGTGAAGTCCATATTCAAACTGTCTCTCCCCAACCTCTGCCCCCCAACTAAAGACGCTGCGTTTTCTTCCTCCATTTAGTAAGCAGTGTATTGGGCACCTACCATAAGACTGAAGGAGTAGACATAAGAGTATAATGACATTTATTTAATAATATTATTCAACATTAGTTAATTGGATTGTCATCATTACACCTATAATGAAGGTGTTAAAATAGTCTCCTCCCCATTTCACAGATGAGAGTGAGGCAAAGCAAGGTTAAAAAAAAAAAAGGATCGTACCCACATAGGGATTAGAGTCTACTGGAGAGAATACTGGATAGCCAAGCAAATAATTAAATACATTAATTACAAATCATTCTGCTAGTGGAGCCCTGGTACGGATCCCACTCAACCAACTCAAAGGGCTCAGGTAACCCTGGCAACGGATCTTCCTGCCAATACTAAAGATGGAGCCCACAGAACAAGCACCTTTACGCACACCGCTATTACCCACAATGCAGTGTCAGCCGGGGAAGGAGCGGGGGTCTGCCAGGAGTTAACATGGCTTCCGTAGTTACACCACCCTGTCTTTTCACTTAATCAGCGACCTAACTGCCCAGACCAGGCTACCGATCAGGAGCTAAGTCTTCTTTGCGCCTCTACTCACCGCGACCACAAGAGCGAGTGAAACAGGGCAGCACCTCGCGGAGGTAAACTCTGTAACCAAGGAAACCCTACTTCCGCTGACGTCATTACGGCGACACGTGGATCCAAGATGGCGGCGGCGATGGTGAGTGAAGGAGACTCCGGGAGCCGGAGATGGAGCGGGCCGCTCTGGGGGATCCCAGGACTTCCTGGCGTCCCATGCTTGGCTCGATCCACTTCAGGGACCCCTAGCTTAGGCCTGAGGGACATCCCTGATTGGGCTTGTCTCCCCCAAACTCCCCGTCTCCAGCCTTTGCTCCGCACTCAGGCTTGTCAAGGCCCGAAGTTTTGGGGGAGGCTCTGGGTCAGAGGAAAGGTCTCAGCTACTACCCTAGGCGGTTCCTATTCCAGTCTTGGTCTTTGCCTCCTGTGACCCCCATTTCCCAATTTTCACTTTGCAATCCTCACCCCTTCAAAGAGCCCCCGTTACTCCCAGTTTTGCTCCTCCCTCTCACGTCTGTACCCTGCTTTCTCCGCCTCCCCGCCTCCCCACTCTCTTGACCAGTCCGCGGATGCTTCCTCACCTCTTCCAGCCCGAAGCCTGTGTCATATCCTTTCTAGAGCCCTGTCCTTACCTCGCTTGTCCCCACTGCGCACCTGCCTTGACTGCCGATACCCGGAAGCATGCCTTTACCCCTACCCCACCCCCACCCCCACCCCAGCCCCCATTGTCAATCCCCAGATCCTTCTCTAATGGTATCTCGTCTTCTCTCATTTCCAATTCCCTGCCTCTCTCCTATGGATCTTTTATCCCACTGGTTGTCAGACTTTCCTGTGCGTAAGACTTGTGGTGTGTGTGGGGAAGCTTGTCAAAAATGCAGTTTCCAAAGATTCTAATTATGTTGGCCTAGGAGATGCCTAGGAATCTACACTTTTATAAGCACTCTAGTGATTATGATGGAGGTGGTCAGTTGTGAAAAGCACTATGCCAGTGCCCCCTGGCCCACTCCCCTTCACATGCCCCTACAGGGCCACACAGCTCTTTAGGATGAAGTGTTTGTGTGGATAAGGGTATGTGGATAAGCTGTACCCGGAAAGTGGGTCAGAACTTGCTGGCTTCTGGTATAGAACGCTGGAAGTAGATCTGTGAAAAACTGGCCCTTTCTTCTTCCAGAAGGTCAGCTCACATTCTCTTGTCAAGAGACCAGAACCAAAATTGAAGTCACTTAGGCCAGAGAGATTTTGTACTGTTCCTATATGTTGCTTCCTCAGATAATTTCATCCTGGGAGTGCACGCAAAAGACATTTGACTTTAGTAAAGGAAGATTCTTGTTTAAATTCTTTGGTATTGATTTTTTCCAAGCAAAGATAGGTTACTGGCTGATAACAAATTCCCCTCCTCCTATTAACCAACTGATAAATTATCCTTTTTGTTTAATAAGGGATTCCTTATTTAGAACCTCAGAGGTCATGTAAAAGACTTCACAGCCTTGCCTGATATCTGTGGTCTTAGACCACAAAAAAAAATCCCAAACGTGGTATGTTGAAACCAATTTTTTTTTTTATTTTCTGGACCACTTTCAGAACAAGAATGGCATAAGAACTTAACATGAACAGGAAAAGTCACACCCTCTTTTGCCGTAGGGAAGGAGTTCAGTAAAGTGGCATTTATAGCATTGCACTGGGAAATTCTTGCTCTGTTCTGAGGTTTTAAGAGGTAATAAGTTAACATATGTCTGGTACACATTTATTTAATCAACAAATATTTGAGTGCCTGCTCTGTGCCAAGACTTAGGGATGTACTGGTGAGTTAGAGAGTCAAGGTCCCTGTGCTTGTGGACTTTTTCTAGCCTGAGGAGACAGTCAGTAGATCAAATACATGAACAAGGTAATGTCAGATAGTGGTAAGTGTGAAGAGGGCAAGGTGATGTGGTAGTAATTGGGGGGTGACAGGGTGGTGCAACTGCTTTGGATTACGTGGTCAGAGAAGTCTTCTCAGAGAAAGTGACGTGAGTTGAGACCTGATTGACAAGAAGGAACCAGCAATCCAGAGAGTGTTCGAGGCAAAGGAGATGGCAAGTATAAAGGACCAAGGTGGGAAAGAGTATGTCTGAGGAACACAGAAGGCTGGAGGGGCTGAAACATGGTGAGGAGTTGGGGGTGGGGAGGAACAAAGAATAATACAAGATGGAATCAGAGAGAGGCAGGAAGAGCTGTATTTCTAGAAACATGCCTGTAATTGTGGGTTGTAGTCTACAGTTTGTAATCTGTGGACTGCATTTTGAAAGACTGTTCTGTTACAGTGCTTGCCCTTCCCACACTTTTCAGAATGTTACATTAAGGGACCCGGCTTGTTCTCAGCCTGCAGAGAAACCATGGAAAGGCATTTGGATTTTATTCTAAGCACAGTGAACGACAAAGTGATTTTGTATTTGTTGTGTCACCTGGGAGTATCATCCTCTGCTTTCATGATGAATACTATAAACTGATTTCCAGAAATTGAGAGTGTAATGTGTACAGGAACCCACAGAGGCCACTTTAAAGAGGGCACATGAGCAGCTTCATGTTTGATGCAATAGTGAAAAGTCACAGAAGCACATTTATTACCAGGGGATACTATGTGTGACAGGCTGGGTGGGCAGATAAACTTGAGCTTGGTCTGTGTGAAGCCCTTTATTATACGGAAGTCAGAACAGTCCCCGCACCCTTGTACAATAGGTTGTTTCACAACTGCTGGGGATGGAAGTGTGTGGGTCTGCTTTGGGGTGTCTGGGTTTCTGAGGCAAGTCATACAACCAAAGAGGAACCTAGCTAATAGATTCAGTGACTGTGGGAACATGCTGGCCTTTGGTTTTTTCTTTTATTTTAAAAGTTAGGGCTGTGGGTGCAAGTTTCAAGTGATATTTATGGGTTTTTACCTCCCTGCCTTTCCTTAGTGATTGGTTCTTCTTCCCCACGGGTTGGCTGCCACCTCCCAGATCTGTGTTAGCACAGTGGGTGTTTCCTGAAGTTCCCCAGCTAGGAGTAGACGGCTGATGTAAACTGAAGTTCTCTGTAGTTTTCTTGCGTTCCTCCTGCCCTGGATTTAGATGACTATAAAGTTACACGATACCAAGTTGCTGTAGCTGGGTCTGAGATGAGGAGCAGGGCCATATCTCATCCTTTATAGAACTGTTGAGCATATGGAATATGCTTTGAGGAATATTGTATTGGTGGAACTTGGGAAGTGTCCATTGAGAACATTTGTAGACATCTCAGGAATCTAGAAACCTCTGTTTGGAAAATAAAACTGTGTATTTCTCTCGCACATTGTTCATTCTGTTTGGGGTTTTATGTTTTTTTCCTTTTTATTGGATTATAATTCATATCACATAAAATTCACCCTAAGTTTACAGTTCAGTGATTTTTAGTATATTCACAGAGTTGTGCAACCTTCACCACTGTCCACCTCCAGAATATTTTCATCACCCCCTTAAAAAAAATCCATTAGCAGCCACTTCCCACTCCCCCTTCCCTCCAGTCCCTGGCAACCATTAATATGCTTTCTGTCTGTATAGATTTTTCCATTCTGGACATTTCATATAAATGGGATCAAACAATATGTGGTGTTTTGTTATCTGACTTCTTTTTTTTTTAAACAAGGCATAATGTTTTCAGAGTTCATCCATGTCATAGCATGTGTCAATATTTCATTCCTTTTTATGATCAAATAATATTCCATTGTGTGGATAGACCTCATTTGGTTTACCTTTTCATCTGTTCATGGATTTGGGGATCGTTTCTACTTTCGGGCTGTTATGAATAATATTGCTGTGAACATTTTGTGTGTAAGCTCTTGGGTAAACATCGGTTCTCAGTTTTCTTGGATGTATACCTAGGAGTAGAATTGCTGGGTCAGTTCTCACTGTTCTGAGGTTGAGTTTGATCCAGTCCAGAGGCAGGGGAATGGTCTGAATGACCTCTAGGTTCCTTTGATCAAACGAAAGCGGTGCTAGCCAGTTCCTTCCTTCTACTATCCCCCTCGCCCCCTGTCCCTGGGCCAGTTAGAAGCACAGGAATCGTGTTTTGTGATGAAGTCTGGCTGATAGAGTTCTGGGACAGAAGGTAGGAGGCCTGGACTCTGCCAGCAGTCCTGTGTGTGGCAAGTTGCTGTCTCCCCGGGGCTTCACCTGTGAATGGCCATTGGCTCATTGAGGAAGAAGCAGCTGGGGCTTAGTCCCAGCACTGCCACTGATCTATCAGGTGGCCTGGAGCAAATTACTTTGGTGTTATTCGTCTGTTTCAGCACAGGTCATATGTGAAATGAAGATTTAGATGTGAGGATTTCTAAATTCTTCAATGAAATTTGTAAAATCTTCAATGAAATTGAAGATTTCAACTTGAAGTTGAAAATTTTGTGGCTTAGAATACTTGGATTCAAGGTGATTTTTGCTAATATGCCTATAAAATCAGATTGATTTTTTTTTTTTCCGTGATCTTAGTCCCTGTGGTCTTTCCAGGCTGCTGTCTGTTGGTTGTATTGTCTATTCTCTCCACTTGCTCCACCTGGCACATGTGTTCTGCAGGAGCCGCTGTGTCCTTAGAAGCCGAGGCGCCAACACCAGTCCTTGGTACAGATGTGTTTCTCTGAGAAATCCCGTTAAAGGAGTGCCCTTAATCCCCCCAGGAAGTCCAAGGAAGGCAGAGGCGGCATTAAGTTGCCTCTTGGTTTCTCTTTTACAACTTGGACAAAAGTTTCCCTTTGATCTCAGTGAAAAAGAAGCAGGTCACAGAATGTTGAAGGTTGAGTTTTGATCTCTGGGCACTGGCAGGAAGGTGGGAAGGATTCAGGATGAACAGGGCCATCTGGCCATAGGCGAATGGTAGGAGCCACCTACCGCCCCAGACCTGCTTTGATCCTTGAACCATTTGCTGACACTGATAGTTCCCAAGTGGGACATGGTTTCGGACGCTGGGACTTCTCGGTTCTGTCCCATTCCTCTTCATTGCTTCCTTCTCTGCTGTGTACCATGACTTCTCACCTGTTCCCAAGCATTAAAACTGACAGATCTCCCAGTGTTTGAAATCTGAAGGTTTTTTGTTCAGAGGGTATACTAAATGGTACTGGCAGTTCTTAAAAAACAAAATCAAATCACAAATTGGAGCTGAATTCATAAGCCAGTTTAGAAGGGAGTCTGGGTGCCCTGGCCAGTCACTTAGTATCTTTGGGCCTCGGTTTCTAATGAAGCAGATCTCGTGCTGTGAAGTGGCAGTTAAGGAGCTCATCTTCACATGGCGTTGATTGGGGCTGGGGGGCAAAGAAGAGAGGTTGGCAGGCACAGGACTTTACATTTTTTTCCAGTTAGTTGCCAATATTTAATAATTGGGAGATTTCACATTACAAAAGTGCTGGATTTTCATTTTTTTCTTGAAAATTTGGGCCCAAATTTCCCATAAAGAACATTCCCCATGCAGGACGCAGTCTTCCATACCTTTTGGCTTATTCCTTAGCAGCATCACCCAGTAGGTAATTTGCATGGCCCTTCTAGGGGTTTGAATGAGCAACCCCTGAATGAGGTGGTCTCTCTATAAAAATCTTCCTATTTTTGACATGGGGATTCAAAAGCAATATTTAAAGTTTGTGGTAATCCCCTAGGTTACCTAATTTTGAGGGGAAAATTTCTGTTCACAAGATACATGTCAGTTGATAAACCATATGTCCATCCATTATTTCATCTGATTGTTCCAAAAACTCATTTTACAAATGAAGAAACTAAGGCTGGGTCTAAGCTCATGGGCTGGAATCTGACACTGATTGGTTTTATGACTTCAGGCCAACTATTTGGTTCTTTAAAACCAAAATTTTTGTTACTTAAAACAAAAATTTTTTTTACTGTGGTAAAAGAGACATAAAATATATCATTTAAACTATTTTATGTGTACACTGGCTTTGCATGTACAGTGGCATTACGTGTACACTGGCATTAAATACATTCACATTATTGTGCAACCATCAGCACCATCCATCTGCAGAGCTTTTTTGTCTGGATCAGTTTTCTTATTTTTAAAATAAGGATGAGACTCTGAAAGAGTTGTGATGATTAAATGAAATGCGAGATGAACATGCTGTAACTTTCCTACTCCAGGGTTTGAAATCTTTAGGAGATGAACTGTCTAAGCCTATTGCTTGGGCTAACAAAGTATTTAATAAATACCCAAGGAGGGAGGGAAGTTCCATGCATTTTTAATGTTTTATTTCTGCACTTTCTGGCCTGAAGGTCTGGGTCTAGAAGTCTTCTGCTTGGTGAGGGTAGTTATTAGTTTCACCTGGACTTTCACACAGGTGGTTGTTCCCTACCCCCAAAGAACACTTTTGAGTCTTTGTGTGTGTCTCTGCCCAACAAATTATTTTTATGTTTTTGGCTGCGCTGCATGGCTTGTGGGATCTTAGTTCCCTGACCCCAGACTGAACAGGACCCCTGCCCTGAAAATGCCGAGTTTAACCACTGGATCGCCATCTTTCTCCACTCTTGAAACAATGTATGAGCTACTAGTATTAGCTCCATTTTATTCCTGAAGAAGGAGAAGGCAGTGGCACCCCACTCCAGTACTCTTGCCTGGAAAATCCAATGGATGGAGGAGCCTAGTAGGCTGCAGTCCATGGGGTCGCTAAGAGTCAGACACGACTGAGCGACTTCACTTTCACTTTTCACTTTCCTGCATTGGAGAAGGAAATGGCAACCCACTCCAGTGTTCTTGCCTGGAGAATCCCAGGGACAGGGGAGCCTGGTGGGCTGCCGTCTATGGGGTCACACAGAGTCAGACACGACTGAAGCGACTTAGCAGCAGCAGCACCCCAATAGTTACTCAGTGTCTATGGGCTCTGAAATAAAGGCTACATTTTGAGTCTCCTGTGGCTAATTTTGGTTCTGGGTTTGTTTATTTTTCTTCCTGGGGTCTTTAGCTCCATGGATGCTGCTTGGTAAGTGGTCTTTGGCTGTCATTGGCTTTCGTTCAAGTATGGTTGAATTCTTAGGGAGCTTTAACTGATTAGGTAATTGATTTCAGTTAACTGTTGGCAAGCTGCCCCAAAGTCTTTTTCTTTCTTCTCCCCGACCCCCGCAAATCTGGGGAGCAGTTACTGAATGATCTTGAAATGATGATTATATCTTTGAAAAGGAAAAAAGAAGAATCTAGCTTACTCTTAAGGGAAGGTGCAGCTTTTGCAGCAGGAAAGGCATGAAATAGGAATCTGGAAGGCTGTTCAGATTGGCCACACTCTGTACTCAGATGCTGTTTATGGGAAAGAAGACAGCAAGGCAGAGGGCTCCAGAAAACAAAAGGTTAACTTCTGGCCACAGAGAATATGAGTAAATGAAAAATTTTCAATTCTCAGGGGAAACTTCCTATTTTCTTTGGAAGAAGTTAATTGTTCATACCTTTCAAACTGGGTGGTGCAAAGTTGGGTGTGGGGGGCGGTGAAGGGTACTTTTGGGTCCTAATAGTTCTTCATTTGGCTATTATTTGGGAGAAGTTTTTCTGTGTGCCCAACCCCCAAGAATAAAATAGATAGGGAGGGCAAGACCTTGATTCTTAGGTCTCTTGAGCTTTATAACCTTCTAGTCACCCACATCTTTGCCAGAGATGGAGTGTTAGATCACAATACAAGGGCTTCTAGATTACCATCACCTTGTTCCTTGACATCCCACCTCTGCAGCTTTGTGACTTGGAAACCAAGTAAAGCAAATGACATTGAATGGACTGGTTCACCTCTCCTGTGACTCCCACTCTGTTCATGGGTCTGAACATGCAACAGATGTTTGCTAAATACTTAACTGACTTTTCAGACAGTCTCATGCGAGAGTTTCTGGGGATCAGTTAAAAATTAAAGGAAGATATAAAGGGATTTCGCAAGAAGCAGGTACTTTGCTTCTTCCTAATATCCTTACAGAAATGAAATACGCGTCAAATATCCTCTATCAGGCGGTCAAGAGCTACAAAGGTAGTTAAGTCAAATAATCACAAAAAGTTGAAATGGGATCCGGTACAGAGTTCTTTAATCAGGGGCCTGTCAACTTCTAGGTCTTTGATTTCCTTGGACTCATACGTCATATTCTGCATTTTGGAGTGTTTTTTCCTGGGAGCAGCTTCTGTAACTTAAGATTCTCAGAGGGATTTGCAACACTTTCCCAAGATTAAGAATGACTGATCTGGTCTGGTTCATATCACACACCTGGCTCCAGAATCTCCACGGCATCATTCTTACCTTATAGCTGCCATTTTCTGCCCATCTTCAGGGGAACTCGCCCAAATGCTTTCAGAGGAAACCTTCCCCTTCCTAAAATGTCAGTGTATTTATTTTGAATATAGGTTATCCATATACATGGAAAAAAGCATAAACGTTACAAATGAAAAGAAAGTCACTCAGCTATCCCCTATCCATTCATCAGGTGTACTCTGATTTTTTTTAATATTTCTCCAGAACATTTTTATGTACATAAAACATCTACTTTAAAAAAAAATCTACTTAAAAAAATAATCTGCTTTTTAAAAAGTAGATGTTTTACATACATAAAAATGTTTTTTTGCTAGCTTTTCTGTCCAGGTCTATGATCCGTTTTGTTAATTTTTGTACATGATGTCAGGTTCCTTTTGGACATGGCTACCAAATTGTGCAAGCACCATTTGTTGAAAAGACTGCCCTTTCCCTATTGAATTGCCTTGGCAACTTTGTTAAAAGTCAGTTTACTGTAAATACAAAGTTTTATCTCCAGACTTTTAATTTTGTTCCATTGGCCTCTTATGCTTATCCTTACCGCACTATCTTCATTACTGTAGCTTTATAATTGCTTAGAAATTGGTAGTATAAACCCTTTAGTTTTGTTCTTTTTTAAAGTTATTTTGGATATTTTGGGTCCTTTGTGTTTCCAGGTAAATTTAAGGATCAGTTTGTCAGTTTCAATAAAAAAGCCTGCTGGGATTTTGATAGGGATTGCACTGAATCTATAGGTTAGTTTGGGGAGAATTGCTATCCTAACAGTACTGAGTCTTCCATTTCAGTATGGAATGTCTGTCCAATTATTTAGATATTTTTCACTTTTCTTAGCAATGTTTTATAGTTGTCAGGATACAAGTCCTTTTTAAAAGTGTATTCCTAAATACTTTATTCTTTTTGAAGCTACTGTAGATGAAACTGTTTTCTTAATTTTATTTCTGGGTTGTTTGTTGCTAGTGTGTAAAAATACAAGTAATTTTTATATATTAATATTGTAGTCTGTGACCTCGTCCAACTTGTTTATTAGTTGTAGTAGTTTTGTGGATTGCATAGGATTTTCGTAGTAGTTTTGTGGATTGCATAGGATTTTCTTGATATAAGATATGTGATCTGCAAATAAAAGGACTTTTTTCTTTTTAATCTGGATGACTTTATTTTTAGCTTAGAGTGTATTATTTGCTTTTATAGAGCAATGCTGACTAGAAATGACAAAAGTGGACATTCTTGCCTTGTTCCTCATCTTAGGAGGAAGCATTCAGTCTTTCATCATCAAGTGTGATGTTGGCTGTGGGTTTTTCAAAGCTACCATTTATCCGATTGAGGAAGTTCTTTTTTATTCCTAGTTTGTTTAGAGTTTTTATCATGAATATGTGTTGGACTTCATCAAGTGCATTTTCTGCATTAATTGTGATGATTGTATAGTTTTTGTTTTTTATTTATATGATGCATTGCATTATTTGATTTTCAGATATGAAGCCAGCATTGCATTCCTGAGCTAGAACCCACTTGGCTATGTGTAAACCTTTTCCTGTATTGCTAGATTCAGTTTGCTAATGTTTTGTTAAGGATTTTTCCTTTTGTGTTCCTGAGGAATATCTATCTGTAGTTTCCTTTTCTTGTGATATCTTTGGCTTTGGTACATTCTTTTTAAAAATTTATTTAGACAAATGAGATTATAGTATATGTTGATGTACATCTTTATTTTCTACTTAATAATTTATGTTGGCAGTCTTTCAGTAATAATCCTGCCTCCCACTTAAGTGTATATTGTGCTAAATTGCTCTCCCCAAATTTATCTATATCTAGTGTATTCAGATTTTTTTAAACTTTTTGACTCTGATAGGTAAAAAAGATGTCATTATTTTCATTTGCAGTTTTTAGATTCTGAATGATGTTGAGCATCTTCTTGTGTCTGACCATATGAACCTTTTTCTCTTTAACTGCCCATTCTTATTCTTTTGGGTTATTTGTCCTTTATTGGTTTGTAAGAGTTCTTGGTGTATTGAAGAAATTAGTCCTTTGTCAGGTGTGTGCAAAATATTTTTATTCAAATTGTCTTTTTTTACAATGAAATTTTTTTTTTTTCATTTTCTTCTTTCTGTATATTCTCCTTCTCAATAGCATCTGGATTTTGTTTTCTTCTTAGAAAACATTTCATATCAAGATTGTGTTAAAATATGTCTATATTTTCTTCTAATATTTCTCCTGTTTCAATTTGTACATTTCTTTCCTGTCTTCTTCAGTGCCAAACAGGTTGTATAGCCCTGTATTTAATATTTATTAAAATTAGTCTGCCTTCATTATTTTTCTTTTCAAAATAATCCTGAAGTAAAAGATAATTGTGAAACTGACTACAGTGATTTGGTTATTAGTAGAAAAGCATTGAATTGGGGGAGGGACAAGGAAGGTGTAATATTGGAGAAGAAAAGAATTAGGGGAGGGTAAAGGGAGACAAAAAGCAATTAATCCATGGCATCAAGTTCTTCTTTGGACACCTCTAATCATGACCTAAAATTATCTCTGAGCATGGCCTCCACAGTGGGGACAAACTTCTGATCACCCAGCTCTGCCAGGTTTGGTAGAGCTGGACCTTCTTTACTCTGCAGATAACTTGCTGTGTGACCATGTCACTTCCCCCCTCTGGCCTCCTGGATTATGTGACCCCCTAGCAGCTTCCCTTGGGGCTCAGATGGTAAAGAGTCTGCCCACAGTGCAGGAGGCCCAGATTTGATCCCTGGGTTGGGAAGATCCCCTGGAGAAGGAAATGACAACCCACTCCAATATTCTTGCCTAGAGAATTCCATGGACAGAGCAGCCTGGCGGGCTGTAGTCCATGGAGTCACAAACAGCTGGACACGACTCCACTTTCACTTTCAGATTCTTCAAGAGATGTCTTTAAGGGACCCAACTCGGGTTGGAACTTTGCCTTGTTTTGTTCTACCTTTAGGCTGCTTGGGTTGGTGGACCATCCCATAGTTTCAAAGGAATCATGAATTTCTTGAGTTTCCTGGGAGGTCATAAGGCTTCTGATTCACTTTCCTCACTAGGGTAGGGATATCACCTTCCTCCTCCTTCCTTGTCACCTGCTTCTCTCTGTTTAGCTCTGGGTATGGCCTTTTCCTTAGCTAGGTGACTCTCTTGTTGGAAGTTTCCTTAGAATGAGCATACATCTTCCTCCTTGCAGTGTGCTCATTGGTCCTGCCTTCCAGTGCAACCCAGAGAAAGCCACTCTGCCTTATCAAGCACACTTAATGTGCACTGTACTTAGTCCTTACTACCATCATCTCTGTAGCACCCTGCCATGAGTGGAGTATTAGTTTCCTAGTTTCTTATTACAAATCAGAAACCACAAGTTGGGCAGGTTCTGTGTCACTTGCCTAAAGTCACACAGCTAGGAAGTGATGGGTCAGGACTTGAATTCATATCTGTATGACCCCCAGAGCCTGTGCTTTTTCCACTGCACCCATGGTTCTCAACGTGTGATCCCAAGACAAGACCAGCAGTTCCAACATCTCCTGGGAACTTATTAGAAGAGCAGATTCTCAGACCCTGCTCCAGAACTACCAAAGAAAGCATTCTGGGAGGTTAGACCCAGGAATCAGCTTTAATAATCCCTCCTGGTGATTTCCTTACCTGCTCAAGTTTCAGAACCGCGGCCTACCATTTCTGCTCCCCAACCTGGCTGCTGCTTCTGTTCACATCTGACCAAGAATTTATAGGTGACTTCACTTATCCTTGTTAGTTGTCAAATCTAGGGCTGAACATTACAATGTCTCTGGAGCAGAAATGTGCTGCACACATATACACCCTCCCCCCAAATACATCCATGTACTCGGTTACCAGAGTAATCTTTACAACTGCAGATATTCCTTTCCTCCTTAAAGTTCTTCAGAGTCTCCCCAGTGCACAAAGGACAAAGCCCAGACTCCTCAGTGTGGCTTGTGTGGATGTGTCCCTTACGTACCTTCCAGCCTCCTGTCGGCACAGACCTATTCATGCTTTCGACTCACAGGATGATCCGTGAGCTACAAGTGTTGTCATCAGCTGTGCGCTTGTGAGAAATACAGACTCTGCACCCCTACCTCTAGGCCTGCCGAGTCAGACTCTGCCTTTTCACAAGCCCTCCAGGTAATCTATATGTACATCAAAGTTCCCGTAGCACAACCTACATCTCACCTGCCAAAAACTCCTTATGGTTGCCCCCAGGCCTTTGTCCCTGTGTTTCACTCTTTATGGAGCACTCCCGCCTTCCCTCTCCTTTCCCTTGGAGTAGACTTGAATGCTTAGATTGACACCGCACCCCTCCAAGACTGGGCTGGCTTGTTGCTGCTCTTGTGTACTCCGGAGCCTCTTAGCTGCTAGGATAAGAGACTAGGCCCTCCATAGCAGCTGGGACCTAGAATTGCAATTGGCTGATGACTTATCTGTCCCCCCGCTGGCTCGTGGGGGTGCATTCTGTGAGGCTGGCACAGTGCCTGACAAATAGTAGGTGCTCAGTGTAGTGAACTGCTTTCTGTTCTGGTTAGAGCATGGACCTCGGGGAGAGACTGCTTTCATCGCTGAAATGAGAACAATAAGAGTCTCTGCCTCATACGGTTGTTGTGAAGATTAATTGCGTTGTTGCATGAAAAGAACCTAGAACTATGCCTGGCACATGGTCTGCTTCTGCTGCTGCTAAGTCGCTTCAGTCGTGTCCAACTCTGTGCAACCCCAGACACGGCAGCCCACCAGGCTCCCCCGTCCCTGGGATTCTCCAGGCAAGAACACTGGAGTGGGTTGCCATTTCCTTCTCTAATGCAGGAAAGTGAAAAGTGAAAGTGAAGTCGCTCAGTCGTGTCTGACTCTTAGCGACCCCATGGATTGCAGCCCACCAGGCTCCTCCGTCCATGGGATTTTCCAGGCAAGAGTACTGGAGTGGGGTGCCATTGCCTTCTCTGGCACACGATCAGTGTCCAGCAAATGTTAGCTGACATTGTTATCACTGTCTTCATTACATGTGCATCATCTTATAATGCAGCTCACCTTCCTGAAAAGACCATACTGTTTCTCTACATTCTGATCTTGAGCAACTTATATAATCTGTGGGTCTCAGGTTAACCGGCAGTCATCTGGGAAATGGTGATAGAAATCCCCAGGTAGTTGTAGTTGTGAGAATGGTGTGAGTCAGTGTTTGTAAAGTGCTTAGCACAAAGCCGGGACTTGCCGCAGGGAAGAGGCTGTACCACAGTGCCTTGTACTTACTTTTAGGTGCTTAGTGACTCTGTTACTTCTTGTTGCTTTTTAATGTTGTTTTCCGCCAAGGTGAGTATTTTCCATCTTTTTGTTTGTTTGTTTGTTTGTTTTGTGTGTACTTGCTCCATTGGTTTGAGACTTTGGAATAAAAGTATATTGAAGTCTTTTAGGATTTGCTTTTCATTCTTCTGCACCCTGAGGTCTCATGGAGCCCTTCAGTTCCCATGGGCAGTGTCTCTCTGCTAAGATTAGAGGACTCTGTTACAAAAGAACTGGAGTAACTTCTTAGATTTAATTGGCTTGATAGCCATAAGAGATTATAATCATCTGCCCTGGCCTCAATTGACAGTTATCAGATAAAGCAAGTCTGGTGTTGAGCTTCCTAAGAAGGGAAATTTAGAACACACACACACACACACACACACACACACACACACACACATTCAGTTCAGTTCAGTTGCTCAGTTGTGTCCTACTCTTTGCGACCCCATGAATTGCAGCATGCCAGGCCTCCCTGTCCATCACCAACTCCCGGAGTTCACTCAAACTCACGTCCATTGAGTTGGTGATGCCATCCAGCCATCTCATCCTCTGTCGTCCCCTTCTCGTCCTGCCCCCAATCCCTCCCAGCATCAGAGTCTTTTCCAATGAGTCAACTCTTCGCATGAGGTGGCCGAAGTACTGGAGTTTCAGTTTTAGCATCATTCGTTCCAAAGAACACCCAGGACTGATCTCTAGAATGGACTGGTTGGATCTCCTTGCAGTCCAAGGGACTCTTAAGAGTCTTCTCCAATATATATATATTTAAATTTTATTGAAGTATAGTTGATTTACAGTGTTGTATTAATTTCTGCTATACAGCAGGGTGATTCAGTTATACATATATATTCTTTTTCATTATGGTTTATCACAGGTTATTGAATGTAGTTTCCTGTGTGGTACAGTGGGAAACTCCCAATCCTTTCTTCGCTCTTCCCTTGGCAACTACAAGTCTGTTCTCTGTATCTGCGAGTCTGTTTCTGTTCTGTAGACATGTTCACTTGTGTCATATTTTATATTCCACTTGTGAGTGATATCATATGGTATTTGTCTTTCTCTTTCTGACTTATTTCATTTAGTGTGATAATCTCTAGGCCCATCCGTGTTGCAAATAGCATTATTCCATCCTTTTTTATGGCTGAGTAATATTCCATTATCTGTGTGTGTGTGTGTGTGTGTGTGTGCGCGCACGCACGTGCGTGTTCATATACCACATCTTCTTTATCCATTCATCTGTCAGTAGACACTTAGGTTGTCTCCATGTCTTGACCATTGTAAATGGTGCTGCTATCAATATAGGGGTGAATGGATCTTTTTGAATTATAGTCTTTTTCTGGATATATATCTAGGAGTGGGTTTGCTGAATCATAAGGAAACTATTTTTAGTTTCTTTGAGGAACCTTCAAACTGTTTCCCATTTTGAGTGCACCAATTTTCATTCCCACCGCCACCAGCACTGTAAGAGGTAAAACGCATATATTTTTGATTAACAAGAAATAATGATGTTAACTGTGGGCTTTTCATATGTGGCCTTTATTGTATTGAGGTAAATTCCTTTTATGGGCTTCCTTGGTGGTTCAGGCAGTAAAGAATCCGCTTGCACTGTAGGAGACCTGGGTTCGATCCCTGGGTTGGGAAGATCCCCTGGAGAGGGGCATGGCAGCCCACTCCAGTATTTTTGCCTGGAGAATCCCACGGACAGAGGAGCCAGGTGGGCTATGTTCCATGTGGTTGCAAGGAGTCAGTTATACCTTTTTTTTTACTTTGAGAATTTATGAAATCATGAATGGATGTTGAAATTTGTTAAATGCTTTTTCTGAGTCTGTTGAAAAGTTTGGTTTTTTTCCTCTCATTTTGTTAATGTAGTTTATCACATTGATTGACTTACATTTGTTGAACCATCCTTATATGGTGGGATTAAATCCCACTTGATCTTGGTGTACAGCTACTTTTAGTGAGGTGTTAGATCCAATTTGCTGGTATGTGGTTGAGGATTTTTACATCTGTGTTCATCCAGGGTACTAACCTATAGCCTATAGTTAGTTTTCTTGTGGTGTCTTTGTCTGCTTTTGGTATGAGGGTGCTACTCATCTTATGAGTTTGGAAGTGTTCCCTCTTGTATTTTTGGAAGAGTTTAAGGATTAGTATTAACTCTTCTTTCAATGTTTGCTAGACTTTACCTTTCAAGCCATCTAGTCCTATACTTTTTCTTTGCTGGGAGATTTTTGATTACTGATTCAGTCTCCATTTTATTCAATTTGTTGACCTATGAACGTTCGCCATAGAACCTTATCCTTGTTATTTCTTAGGCTTCTGTTGTAATGTCTCCTCTTTCATTTCTGATTTTGAGGTTTTTTCTCCTTAGTGTTGCTAAAGGTTTGTCAGTATTAGCTTTTCAAAAAACCAACACAGTTCTGTTATTTTTTCCCTATTTTTTAAAAAGTCTCTTTTTAATTTATTTCAACTCTAATCTTATTTCCTTACTTTTTCTAACTTGGGCTTCAGTTCAGTTCAGTTGCTCAGTCGTGTCCGACTCTTTGTGACCCCATGAATCGCAGCACGCCAGGCCTCCCTGTCCATCACCAACTCCCGGCGTTCACTCAGACTCAGTTCCTCAGGTGTAAAGCTGGTTTGGTTTTTAATCCATTCAGCTACTCTGTGCCTTTTGATTCCGAATTTAATCTGTTTACTCTCCAGGTTAGTCTAATGTGCATCATGGTTGAGAACCACTATCTTAGATGTACAGATAGGCTATGGCTATAATAGATGTCTCGAAGAGTCTCAAAGTAGGTCCTTGGATGGGTGGGAGGTACCACGAACTCCTTAAATTTGAGAATTTGAAAAAAAATCAGTTATCAAGGGGATATAGCTAAGATTGCTGCTAAGTCACTTCAGTCGTTTCCGACTCTGGGCTACCCCAGACACGGCAGCCCACCAGGCTCCCCCGTCCCTGGGATTCTCCAGGCAAGAACACTGGAGTGGGTTGCCATTTCCTTCTCCAATGCATGAAAGTGAAAAGTGAAAGTGAAGTTGCTCAGTCGTGTCTGACTCTTAGCGACCTCATGGACTGCAGCCTACTAGGCTCCTCCATCCTTGGGATTTTCCAGGCAAGAGTACTGGAGTGGGGTGCCATTGCCTTCTCCAATAGCTAAGATTAAGCACCATAGTATTCAACCTCTATGTGAATGAACAATTTTATGTTTTTATAGATCAGAGGTTGCTTGATGCTTATTATTAGCTTGTTTGATAAGGGTTTATTGAGTAGTCACATCAAGAAAGCCAGACAAGTGATTCATGTAGGTGGAGAGAGAGCAGATACTTAAACCATAATACAGCATGAAAAGTGCTAACAGTGGTGTGTTAAACAAGTACAGATTTAAATATTTGTCAAGTAACTTAAGTAGCCGTCTTTGAACATATATAGATGTGAAAGTTCATTTGGGTATTGGGTAGTTTCCAATCTCTTGCCTTTAGTGTTGTCATAGAGATATTCACAAAGAGCCTTAAAAAATAAGGAAAAAAGAGAATAATTCCTCCTGTGGAGATCTGAGGAGTTCTTGAAGGAAGAAACATTACCTACATGGGACCTCCGAGTGTAGGTAGGACTTGAATAAGGTGAGAGCAAGTGTCGGAAGCACTCTGAGCAAAGCCCTTGAAGGCAGCCTCACTTGGGCAAGTCTGCTCACCAGAGACAGGGACAACCTTAGGGTCTTCCTGAAGGCTTAGAAAGAAACAGTGGGAGTTGCTGATGGAAAAACATCTTGGAGCCAGCAGGTGGAGTTCCTTCCATACCAAGCTAGAATTGGCTCTAACCCAGGCGTTCGGAACAGTGATGTTTTCTTTTGCCTAATTTATTTCATTATTTTTCTTAATTGGTATAAATTTGTATAATCCCCTAAGAAAAACTGGAAAATACAGATCTGTTGTGCTTAGTCGCTCAGTCGTGTCCAACTATTTGCTACCCCATGGACTGTAGCTTGCCAGGCTCCTCTGTCCATGGGGATTCTCCTGTCAAAAATACTGGAATGGGTTGCCATGCCCTCCCGCAGGGCATCTTCTTCCCAACCCAGGGATCAAACTTAGGTGTTCCGCATTAAAGGCAAACTTTACCATCTGACCCATCAGGGAAGCCCAATTACAGATATACAAAAAAGGAAAACATTGCCTCATTTTCTCAAACATAACTTAAAAAAGAGGAGCAGATCTTGCTGAGCAGGGTTCTATTCCCTAATTTTTCTACTTTAATCTAAAGCTCAGATATTCCTACTGAAAAAATACATCATCCTGTTTAATGACTACATAAAAGGATACCCCATAATTTGACCCATTCCACTAATATTGGATATTTTACTGTTCTAAGTTATGAACTATTTCACTAGTTTAAATAATCCCATGGTGAACATTCTTTTATGTACATTTTGGCATTTTGGCACATTTTTCTGAACATACCTAGAAGTATTGGGTTGTCCAAGAAGTTCGTTTGAGTTTCCTGTCCGAACAGGGTCAAAGAGTGTGCAATTCTGGGGGGCTTTTGTTACAGAGTATCAGATTACCCCCCAAAAAATGTTTCAGTTTATAATCCCTCCAGCCATATGAGAATATCAAAGCAGTGCCATTTTAATAGCTAAAACTAACAGGTATCATCTTGGTATGGTCATTAATTCTAAACCAAATTTCTGAATTGCTTTTGGTTGCAGAAATATTAAGAATCTTGCATATTATGGAAATCATCCTTTGCCGTGTTTCACCTGTTGATCCTTCCTCTAAGATAAATTGTTCTGTGGTTTGTTGATGGTATCTGGATTACCTGTTTTCTGCATCATTTTCAAAAATTTAGAGTTAGCTTATTATTTTTAATTGACTCTTGGATGACAGTTTATATGCCAGTAGTGCAGGATTTGTCTTTCTTGCATTTTATTAACTGGAATTCAGGTTCAGAGAGGAATTAGAGGAAAAGAAAGGACAGGATTTATTTCTCTCACACAAAAACACGCCCAATCTAAGGACTGCCCCGTGAGGCCTAGCAAAGAGAGAGCGCCGGAATCTCCTGATGACTGTTCGAGTGGAGGAAGTCCTCCACTTGATGGAGAGGAGGTTGGGTGCTGGTAAGTAGCCCACAGTCAGCAGGCTTTCTGTCACAGAAAGAGAGAATAAAAGTCTGTTTGTTGTTGTTGTTGTATCAAGGCAGGCCCATGCTTCTGAATGCTTCCCTTTGTAGGTGCATAGAGTATCTCCAGAGGGATTTTCAAGGACCTGGTGCTAGCAGTTGTCTGCGGGGAGCTGAAGAAGGAGGAAGATTTGTTTTTCATCGTTGTACCCATTTTTACTGTTTGCATTATTTACTTTGTATGTTTTACTTTTTCAAAATGTTTTAAAATCTAGTTTTTTTAAAAAACTCTCTTACCCATGGTTACGCAATATGTTAACGTTAGAGGAGACTGGGTGAGGAGGCCATTTAGACAGCTAGTCAGTGGGGGCTTCTCTGAGGATTTGAGAGGGGCCTGAATGAATTAAGGGATCGGACATGAGCCGGGCAGGCATCTGTGGGAAGGACGTTCTGGAGGAGGGAATGGTGAAGGTGATGGCCCAGAGGGTGCAGAAGGGCTCACCCTCAAGAAGCAGTAAGAAGGTCAGTGGAGCTGGAGTTGAGGTGGAATATGGGCGGTGGTGGGGTCAGGACAGTTTTGGAGATGGCTTGTAGAAAAATACATTGGTAAATACAAGCTTCCTGACAACGGGAGCCCGTTGCTGCGTAGAGCAGCACGGTTAACAGGACGCTGTGAGCTTTGTTTCCCACTGGCCTGTGGAACAGTGACACACGTGAAACAGTGAAAGGAACATTGCTAGAGGAGTGAGGAGCCCTGGCTCCTGTATTAGTTTGCCCTGATGTTAATTACTGTGCTCAGTCTGTGGCTCATTTCTGGAAGTGCAGAATCTGCCTTGTATCACTTTGGGGGGCATTTGGATGGCAGTTCTTGGGGGAGGTGGAGGTAAGATGGGGTCACTTACAGCAGACATGACAGTGCCACAAAGGGTTGTTCACTTCTTTCCCCTGGTCTGACTGCTGCCTCTCTTCTTCCAAGCAGGATTGGTTGCCGTGGTCCCTACTGCTTTTCTCGCTCATGTGTGACACAGGGGCCTTCTATGTTCCTGGGGTCGCACCAATCAACTTCCACCAGAATGATCCCGTTGAGATCAAGGTAAGTGTGTTCCCGGTCTGTGGGAGCCTCTGTGCTGGGCCAGAGGACCTGGGTGCAGGAACACAGTGAGCGGTCATGTCCCTCTTGTGGTTGCAGAGATCACAGACCAGTTAGCCTGAGAGCAAGAGGGTTCCTGGCTGGAGCTGGAAGGAGTCCGCCCCCGCCACCCCCTGCTCCCCCCCCCCCTGGGGCCCCGCAGTTCCAGGATCTCCTGCTCTCTCTGGGACTCTGTGCGTTCTCTCTCTGTGTTCCTCTCTCTCTTTCTGGCTCCGGCTCTATTTCTGGTTCTTTCTGTGTCTTTGTTTCTCTACTCTTACTTTCACAGGTTTCTCCATTGTCTTTCTCCTATACTCACTTCTGTGTCTTTCTGTCTCTCTTTCTGTGTCTCTGTCTCTCTACCTGCCTCCTCCTTGGTGATGTTTCTGCCTCCCTTTTGGGGCTGTTCCATCCTCCTCTGGGCTTCCCAGGTGGTGCAGTGGTAAAGAATATGCCAGCCATGCAGGAGACTCGAGTTCAATCCTTGGGTCAGGAAGATCCCCTGGAGAAGGCAATGGCAACCCACTCCAGTATTCTTGCCTGGGAAATCCCATGGACAGGGGAGCCTGGCAGGCTACAGTCCATGCAGTCGCAAGGAGTTGGATGCGACTGAGCACACGTGCACGCACATCCTCCTCTCTGTCACCAGCTTTCTCTGCATAATTCATATCATCTGTGTGTACACAGCCTATTATGGATTCTGCTTTTTCAGTTTTAGCTTCTGCCAGGATTCTGTGGTTTAGTATTTCTTAACTATGCACTGCATATCTGAGTGGTGGTATATGAGATGATTTTAAGTTGCTGATAAGTATATTTTAATAACTTTTCTTTTAATTATACTAGAAAATATAGCCATTACTTCAGCTCATGATTTCGTGACTACTGTTGTTGGTTTTCCATTTTTAATCGCGATAAAATCTTTGTTTCTTAAATGAGTGTATTTATCTAAAAATGAATCATACCCAAGCAAATAGTAGAATAAATATTAGGTAGATAGGGCAAGTCAGTACATGAATGATTAGGGTTTGGAAAGCATTGTCCTAAATCAGAGTCCGGGCCACCTCACTTCTTCAGCTTAGGTGCCCACTTCTGTGTCAGTCCCTTGTGACAGGGATTATGGGACAGTCATTTTAAAATATGATTGATAAGGGCCAGTGGACAGGCTGACACCTTGGTTAATGTCTCCTGTAACAACAGACTCTGAGTGGCATTCTCAAAGCCCCAAATAGGGCAGGGGGTTAATGGTGGACCTTTTCGTATTTAGTTTTCCTCAGAATCAAACTCTAAGGTGGAGCTTTGCTACATGAGATTTATTAACTAGGAGCTCAGGGTCAGCACTTGGGAGGGAATGAGGGAAGCAGGACTGAGCAGAGGGAGACCTTGAACTGTGATACAGCAGAGTCCCTTGGAAAACTCTGGCACTGCAGTGGCTGGCCCTGCAAAGCTGTCTCACATTAAGGCGTGAGGACCAGCCACCAGGGGAGGGCTGCGACCTTGTACCAGAGCTCCCAGCTAAAGGAACTCCCCTCTCAGTTCAGTTCAGTCGCTCAGTTGTGTCTGACTCTTTGCGACCCCATGAACCGAGGCACGCCAGGCCTCCCTGTCCATCACCAACTCCCGGAGTCCACCCAAACCCATGTCCGTCGAGTTGATGATGCCATCCAACCATCTCATCCTCTGTCGTCCCCTTCTCCTGCCCTCAGTCTTTCCCAGCATCTGGGTCTTTTCAAAAGAGTCAGCTCTTTGCATCAGGTGGCCAAAGTATTGGAGTTTCAGCCTCAACATCAGTCCTTCCAATGAACACCCAGGACTGATCTCCTTTAGGATGAACTGGTTGGATTTCCTTGTAGTCCAAGGGACTCTCAAGAGTCTTTTCCAACACCACAGTTCAAAAGCATTAATTCTTCGGCATTCAGCTTGCTTTATAGTCCAAGTCTCACATCCATACATGACCACTGGAAAAACCATAGCCTTGACTAGACGGACCTTTGTTGGCAAAGTAATGTTTCTGCTTTTGAATATGCTGTCTAGGTTGGTCATAACTTTCCTTCCAAGGAGTAAGCCATCACCCAAATACAACTGCTCCTAATACTTCTGGATATTTTTCTTAGTCTTTTTCTCTGTGCAATGTTTACAGTGTAGTATACTTGGCATTCTCACACTTCTATAAACACCCAGCTTCTTGACTATATCGGTCCCCCATAGGCAAAATAGTTGAAAATTTTAGTAGTCCTTCAGTTCAGTTCAGTCGCTCAGTCGTGTCCGACTCTTTGCGACCCCATGAATCGCAGCACACCAGGCCTCCCTGTCCATCACCAACTCCCGGAGTTCACTCAAACTCACGTCCATCGAGTCGGTGATGCCATCCAGCCATCTCATCCTCTGTCATCCCCTTCTCCTCTTGCCCCCAATCCCTCCCAGCATCAGAGTCTTTTCCAGTGAGTCAGCTCTTTGCATGAGGTGGCCAAAGTACTGGAGTTTCAGCTTTATCATCATTCCTTCCAAAGAAATCCCAGGGCTGATCTCCTTCAGAATGGACTGGTTGGATCTCCTTGCAGTCCAAGGGACTCTCCAGAGTCTTCTCCAACACCACAGTTCAAAAGCATCAATTCTTTGGCGCTCAGCCTTCTTCACAGTCCAACTCTCACATCCATACATGACCACAGGAAAAACCATAGCCTTGACTAGACGAACCTTTGTTGGCAAAGTAATGTCTCTGCTTTTGAATATGCGATCTAGGTTGGTCATAACTTTCCTTCCAAGGAGTAAGCGTCTTTTAATTTCATGGCTGCAGTGATTTTGGAGCCCAGAAAAATAAAGTCTGACACTGTTTCCACTGTTTCCCCATCTATTTCCCATGAAGTGATGGGACCGGATGCCATGATCTTCGTTTTCTGAATGTTGAGCTTTAAGCCAACTTTTTCACTCTCCACTTTCACTTTCATCAAGAGGCTTTTGAGTTCCTCTTCACTTTCTGCCATAAGGGTGGTGTCATCTGCATATCTGAGGTTATTGATATTTCTCCCGGCAATCTTGATTCCAGCTTGTGCTTCTTCCAGTCCAGTGTTTCTCATGATGTACTCTGCATGTAAGTTAAATAAGCAGGGTGACAATATACAGCCTTGACGAACTCCTTTTCCTATTTGGAACCAGTCTGTTGTTCCATGTCCATTTCTAACTGTTGCTTCCTAACCTGCATACAGATTTCTCAAGAGGCAGGTCAGGTGGTCTGGTATTCCCATCTCTTTCAGAATTCTCCACAGTCTATTGTGATCCACAGTCAAAGGCTTTGGCATAGTCAATAAAGCAAAAATAGATGTTTTTCTGGAACTCTCTTGCTTTTTCCATGATCCAGCAGATGTTGGCAGCTTGATCTCTGGTTCCTCTGCCTTTTCTAAAACCAGCTTGAACATCAGGAAGTTCACGGTTCACGTATTGCTGAAGCCTGGCTTGGAGAATTTTGAGCATGACTTTACCAGCGTGTGAGATGAGTGCTTCATAGAGGCCCCCAATTCTCAATCCAACATCTAAAAAAGCTCTGAAACCAGGGTTTTTTAAAATTCATTTTAGGCAAGACCTGACCTGAATTTTTTTTATCGACTTTATTTGTTCCATTTAGTATGATTATTTTTACATTTCTTTGTACAAACAGTCATTGAATGTGGGGTACTACTCCAGACCCAGCTGGGAGGTGTTATAAAACCATGGTATATTATACCAAATTGCTCTCTTAAAATTAGAAAAATTCCTAATTCCAAAACAAGAGTTTTAAGTAAGGATTGGACCTGGATTTTAAAAATTATTTATACTTTCAGATGGTGTATGAAGAATGGTCAATATAGTCTAAACAGCAAAGATAATTTTAGTTGCATTTAAAATTTATTTTTTGCAACATTTTGATTGGTTCTATTTTATCCATGTTTTGGGGAGTAGTCTGTGGCTGTCACTGTTTCTGGAGCTACATTCTTGCATCAGTTCCTAAATGTTCGCTGTCATGGTCTTCTTAAACTTCATCTTTAATGGTTGCATAATATTTAGTTGAATGACTAGTTTATGATTTAGTGACCGGTTTCCCATTGTGGAGCTTTTAGCTGTCTTTCCACTTTTTCCTCTCTTCTTCCATTGTGCAAACATTTGGTGAGCACCTACTATATGCCTAGATCTGTAGGCATAGTGGTTCATAGGTGAGCAAGATACATATGGTCCTTGCCCTCATGAACCTTAAATCTTAAAGTCCAGTAGGGGAGGCTGATTTCTTTGGGGGGGGAAAAAAAATCAAGTAATTATATTTCATCAGACATGCTACAAAAATAACTAGGAGTGTTGAAGTAGAGGAAATGGGGGAATTCCTTTGGTAAGATGATTAGGAAAGGACTCAAAGGTGAAGAATTTCAGCTGAAACGCCAGTTGGCTCAGCAGTAAAGAATCTGCCTGCAATGCAGGAGGAGACAGGGGTTCGATCCCTGGGTCAGGAAAATCCCCTGGAGAAGGGAATGGCAACCCACTCCAATATTCTTGTCTGCAGAATTCCATGGACAGAGGAGCGTGGCGGGCTACAGTCCATAGGGTTGCAAAGAGTCGAACATGACTGAAGAGACTGAGCATGCAAATGTGAGAAGGAGTCAGAGAATCAAGCAAAGAGGATCAGGGTTCCAAGCTGGAGGCAGGAGGCGACTGGTCAGGCTCAAGGAAATAGAGGCAGAAGACCACTGTGGTTAGAAATGAGGAGTGAGCTCTTTGTTCCTGAAGTGTTTTCCCTCATTTGGAGTTACTTCCTTAGGAAAGATATCCAGACGTGAAATTACAGGGTCAAAGAATATCAACATGTTAAGGACTCTGAGTATATGTTGGATTTGGTTGTGATTTTAAACAAAATCTATAATGCAGTCTGAAACTAGTGAGCTGTGAAGTGATTCAGAATTGTCGAGTATATTTATAGTGTACCAGAGTTGTGTCTGCTGCAGTTAGTTGGCTTTTTAGATAATAATACCGAGTATACTGAAGATGAGTGGGTACCAGGGAGGATTCTGGAAAGTCCCCTTGATTTCTGAGTTAAGGAATAACGGCCTCTCTTCTCCCACCAGGCTGTGAAGCTCACCAGCTCTCGCACCCAGCTACCTTATGAATACTACTCGCTGCCCTTCTGCCAGCCCAGCAAAATAACCTACAAGGCAGAGAATCTGGGTAAGTTCTTCTCTGGCACTGCTGTTACCCTGTCCCAAAGAGGAATTCAGATCTTTTCATAGTGATAATAGCAGTTCACCCTTAGATAGCACATACTGTGTGCTGGACGCCATTCTACATAGTTTGTTTATATATTAGCTCATTCAGTCCTCATAACATCCCAAAAGAGGTAGTTGTATTTATTCCCATTTTTACAGATTAAGTAACTTGTCACTGGTTATACTGTAAATTAATAGCTAAGCTGGACTTGAAATCTGTGTAGTCAGGCTTCAGAGTTGGAGCCCTTGGCTCCTGTTCAGACTAGTTCTTCTTGATTTCCAGATATCCCTTTCTGTCTCTCATGGCTTCTGTAACCTGCTCTCCTTTTAATTAAGAGTGAGTGATTATCTCTGGCCCTAATGGAAGCAGACATCACTATAGTTCTTGCTAAGCTGTTCAGGCCTTGCCTCAAATAATATGTGAAGCAGCCAGCACAGTGTCTGGCATATGTGTTCATAAATAGCAGCCATTTTACTTTAATTCAAATAATTCTTCATTTGGTAGAATTTCAGGCATAAAAGAAAAGATGTTTGGAGGACTCTGTTTAGGACGTGATTATTAGTACTTACTCTGTGCCTGTCTCACTTTAAGTCCTGGAGATAAAAAATTGGAAGGATGTCCCTCCATCCCCTGACTTTGAGAAAATGAAGAGACTTTCCTCTTCTCTTACAGCTTAGGGAGAGGGAAGGAGAAAACTGGTTATTGAGCAAGCCCCTAAAAGGGCCACCTTCCCCGTCAGGGCTGCACATGGTTCTGATGTTTCCAGAACCTCTAGCCAGCATCTGTACCTACTGTTGGGTATTGGGCATCCCAGGCCAGCTGGGGCAGACCTTGACCTAAAGCAGGCAACACCGCCAGTCCCCAAGTCTTTCCTGATGCTGTTGAACGGAGGTTGATCTCAGGGCCCAAGCTGTTCCTGCTTACCTGCTGCATACCCTTTTCCTGTTTTTTAAAATAATTGTATTGTTATGTACTTTTGGCCATGCTGGGTCTTTGTTGCTGTATGCAGGCTTTCTCTAGTTGCAGCAAATGGGGAGTACTCTCTAGTTGCAGTGCTCGGGCTTTAGCAGTTGTGGCACATGGGCTCAGTGGTTGCATGCGCTCATGGACGCTACAGTGTGGGCTCAGTAGTTGTGCATGGGCTTAGTTGCACTGCAGCACATGGAGTCTTCCCAGACCAGAGGTCAAACCCACGTTCCCTGCATTGGCAGGTGGATTCTTAACCACTGGACCACTAAGCAAGTCCCGCTTACCTTTTTTCTCTCTACACCACGCCATGTTCCCAGCACCTAGCTGCTACCGGGAATCCTGACCTGCTTTGTCCTCCAGACCCCTCACAGCAGCTCCTCCCTTCCCATGAGCCGGTGTGGATTTGTCAACAGCCCAAAATTCCACAGTTGGGCACACCTCAGTGTGATACTAGGTAACCTGAACCTCCGTGAAGCTAGGGAATGTTCCTGCCTCAGGAAATGTAAACTGCAGTGTGCAGAAGTTATCCTGCCACACTGTATCTTATTCCATCTTTGTGTAGTGCCTCCCGCTGTGGCCTAGAGGCTCTTTGAGCAATGGGATCATGTCCTACATTTCTCTGTCTTTCTCTGCCACTTCTGACCCAGCCTCTGACACATTGTTGTCATTCAGTTAAAGTTAAATGTCCTCCCTGAGTGGAGCAGAAACAGCCTTGATTGAATGCCTGTTGGGTTGCAAGCCTTGTTCTCTTTGTCATCATTATCATCACCGTTAATCCTTACATGGCTCTCACAGTGAGCCAGGCATTGTTCTGAGCCTGTCTGTGCTTTAACTTAGCTAATTTTCACAACAGCCCTCTGAAGTAGCTACTCTTAACATCCACTTGTCATGGACAAGGGAAGTGAGCCACAGGAGGTGAAGTCACTCGCCTCAGGTTACTCACCGAGTTGGTGGCAGAGCCCAGGCACTGTGGTTGCAGGGCCCAGAGCCTCAAGCAGCACAGTCCGTGTACTGTCTCTCGGTTCCCACTGTGACTGCGCAGCCAGGTACGCTGGCCTCCATGCCAGAGGAGAGGGCACAGCAGCTTCAGAGGTTTGAAAAAGTTGCTCATGGTCAGGGGGTGGAGATTTTAACCCAGCCTTGTTTTTTTTTTTTAGTATTTATTTTTACTATTTGGCTGCGCCAGGTCTTACTTGCAGCATGCAGGATCTTGAATTGCAGCATCTGGGATCTAATTCCCTGAGCAGGGATAGCCCCTGGGCCCCCTGCATGGGGAGCACAGAGTCTTAGCTACTGGACCACCCGGAAGGTCCCTTAACCCAAGTTTTTTAACTCTAAAACAGTTCTTTCTGTTGGCGGCTCACCTGGTAAAGAATCTGCCTGCATTGTAGGAGACCTGAGTTCTGTCCCTGGGTTGGGAAGATCCCTTGGAGGAGAGCATGGTAACTCACTCCAGTATTCTTGCTTGGAGAATTCCAGGGACAGAGGGGACTTGTGGGCTACAGTCCATGGGGTCACAAAGAGTTGGACAAGACTGAGCAAGTAACACTTTGACTTTCACTTTTCTGTTGTCCAGACTGCCTTTTCCAGAATGGTTCATTTGGGCTGTCTGAGGGCTGTGCTCCTGATTCTCAGATTGGTGCACTGATAAAGATTCATACGGTGGGGGTTTGTGAGGGGACGTCTGTAGCGGATGTGCTAGAGGACAGTGTCGTTCTCTCTTTGAGCGGCCACTTAGCCTGCGGTTCATTTAGTGTGGCTTGCTGACTGCTCCCAGCTTTATAAGTTAAAAGGAATACTTCTCTATTAGAAATGAGCTGTTCTAGACCACTGTGTCCTCCTTCTTGGTTTAAATCTAATTTCTAAATATCAAGAAGTGATACCTGTCTTACTTGATCTGCAGCCCTGTTCCTCTCTCTGTATCTTCTTCCTTTCCTCAAGTGAGTCCCCTGTTGACCTCACTGAAGACAGGTGGGCGGTAGGGCATGTGGTAGAGGAAGGAACCCGGGGACTTGAGCTAGAACTTGGTTGTAGAAGCCTCAGAGTCTTTCTGATATGTACCTGTCCTCACTCATCCTTTGTATCAATCAGCACCAAGCCCCCTAGATTTCACCTCCTTGGTAGCTCCTGAATCGTGTACTTGTTTCCACCCTCCCCACACCCTGGAATGCAGCCACCATCACTGCTCGCTTGCATAGTGCCTGCCATCACCCCAGACACTTCCTTGCATGTCTGATGTTTTGACAAAATAGCCAGACTGATCTGTTACCAGAATCAGATAATAGTCTCTGCTGCCCCATTAGAAACTCTTTATTGATTTTTGTTGCTCTCTGTATGAAGATCAAACTTCCTGTGTGGCCCACAGGCCCGCTAAGGTCCAGCTCTGGCCAGTCTCTCCGGCGCACCTCAGGTCACCCTTGTTGTCTGCACTGCAACCACACAGGCCTCTCAAGTTTACCCTGTCATCTCCTCTTCCCCCAACTCTTCCCCCGAGAAAGGACCCTTTGCACATACTGTTCCTTCTGTCTAGAATAGTCTTTCCCTATCTTTTTGTCTCTTTAATCCTCCCTTCCTTTAGCGCTCACTTCAAGCATTACTGTTTTCCAAGAAACTGTCCTAGACCTGCTTCCCACATCTAGAGCAAGTTCCTCTCATTATACTATATCTTCTCATTGTCCTGATTATTTAATCAGTGTGTTCCCACTAGACCATAAGTTCCATGAGTATGTCTGTACAGCATTGTGTCTTCAGAGCCCAGCATATAACCAATACCCAGTTTAGGAAGGAACAAATGAGCAAACGAACAAACGACTAGGCCGGGAGTCCCACATCAGGCAGGTCCACTCTGACCGGCAGCCCTTCGACCAGGTGTGGCTTCAGGCATTAGTGCCGCCTGTGGGCTTTGGTTGGTCTGCTTCAGCTCGCCCCAGTTCCTCATCATCCCAGTAGAATTGTCAGAATGGCTCCACATGAAAGCACTGTTGGGTTTAGACACTGAATGCTTGGTGCCTGCTCACGGGACACCTGGCAACAGATTTTTCTGAGGTCGTGGGTGTGCAAGGGTGTGCCAGTTCCTTAAGTAAGAAGATGTTTTGGCTAAAAATCTCCGGTGCTGGATTTTACACTACCTCCCTCCCTGCCTAAACCAGGATCTGAAGACACAGAAATAAATTATGTGCCCTTAAAGAGCTCATAATCAGGTAGCAGGGCAGAAACTTAAACCATCAGTACATTGTGCAAAATCACATCACTGACATATGAAAAGGTGCAGAGGTGATGCTGGTGATAAAAGTAGTACTTGTTGCCTTCCTACTCTGTGTCTGGTACTTTATTTCTCACTGTAATCCTGTGAGATGGGTACTATTATCCCCATTTTGCAGATGAGGAAATTGAGCCTCGTCGAGGTTAAATTACTTTCCAGGACTGCTGAGCTAGTAAGCTGCAGAGCCACGGTTCAGTAATCTTCGCTTCACCATCATACAATGCTCCCTCTGTGCTGAGGACAGTCCAAGGAGAGAGACGAGCTGAGCCTCAAGGAGGTCAGGAAGGGCTTCCAGAGAGTGGAATAATAGCTGAGCCTGCAGGTTGAGAAAGTTTCCCGGGAATGTGGGGCAGGGATTAGCAAAAGAAATGATAGTGCGGCTCAGAGGCATGGAGTGATGGGGAATGTTTGATGTGCCCTGAAGAGTCTAGGGGTACTAGAGCACAAAAGGGAGGAGGGGGCAACAGGTGGGGTCAGGTGGGCAAGCTTGGCCTGAACAGGCGGGGTAGCACATTGAGTGTGCCAGGCTGCAGGACTGCTGGAAGCCTTCCAGGTGGGCCCTGTGTCTCCGTGGGTCTGCTGACCTCAGCAACCTCGGGGCTGAAGCTCTGAGCTCCATCTGTCTCTCTTATGGCAGGAGAGGTGCTGAGAGGGGACCGGATTGTCAACACCCCTTTCCAGGTTCTCATGAATAGTGAGAAGAAGTGTGAGGTTCTGTGCGGCCAGTCCAACAAGCCAGTGACCCTGACCGTGGAGCAGAGCCGGCTCGTGGCTGAGCGGATCTCAGAGGACTACTACGTCCACCTGTGAGTTGTCCCCTGCTCCCCGCCAGCCTCAGGTTCCCGGAGGGGAGGGCCCTGAGGGAGCGGCGGTCCGAGGGACTGAGCGGGGCCTTGGGTTTCCAGCATTGCCGACAACCTGCCCGTAGCCACCCGGCTGGAGCTCTACTCCAACCGCGATGGTGACGACAAGAAGAAGGAGAAAGATGTGCAGTTTGAACACGGCTACCGGCTCGGCTTCACAGACGTCAACAAGGTACTGGAATGCCCTAGTGTGCTCAGAGGGCCGGGGAGCCACGCCCCAAAGTCATGAACACTTGGGGCCACAGAGGAGGGGGAAACCTGCAGCTCTAGGCTTATAACAGAAAATACAGGGATGGCAGGGCAAGTTCCTGCTGGTGCCCCCAGGTGTGGTCTGTCGGAAGTTTGGGTACTGGTGGGCAGGGCACTAGCAGATGCTGCAGAGGAAGTGGAAAGCGCAGTGCCTAAAACCTCAGATTCTGTATAACTATATGATCATATGGATTATAAGAGTAATTCTGCCCACCCCACCCCCACCTCCAAAAAAAATCTGGAATTTCGTCAGTGTGTTAGAGAGCGAGCTAAGTGGTGGTCAAGAGCATACAGGTTGTCTGGGTTTTGAATCCTGCCTTACTAGTTGATGAGGGACCCTAATCCTACTTCTCTGACCTCTCTAAGCTTTGTGTTCCTTTTCTATAAAATGCATGTGATAGCCATACCTGCCCTTTAGGGGGTCCTGCAGAGTGTATCAGATAATCTGCGTAAGCACTCTGCAGCACAGCCACTGAGAAATACGCCAGTGGTGCTGATTGTAATGGGGATTCTCTTATATTTGTCATTTTCTAAACTGAACACATATTACTTAGGGAATAAAGAACAAGCACATTTCTTTCGAGGCACAGTCACTGTCCTCCAAGGGCTTCTGTCATAATGGGCGAGAACTGACAGTGTGAGACCCTGGATCTCAAGTCCCAGTTCCAGTCCCACAGGCAGTGCCAGAGGAGTTCGCAGGGAGTGTACGTGCATTCAGGTTGTCACGGAGGAGGTGGGCCTTGAAAACTAGATAGGCTTGAGCTTCGTGAAGTCGGGACAACATTCTAGATGAAGTGAACGCTGTGAACGTAGTTCAGGGTGGGGACCGTTCATGAGGCAGGGAGAGATCCAGGGGAGCAGGTGAACTAACCTGTCTGAGAAGGTGACGACAGCCCAGTATGTCAGGGTTACAGGACAGAGGGCCTTGAATCCCAGCCTGTGGGATCTGGACTTTAGTAAGCCCCACTGAGGCCTGGAGGGTTCGCGAGTAGCGGACTGCTATGAGAGCAGCGTATTTGGAAGGTTGGTGCGGCTGGGTTTGTTAAATGCGGGAAGGGACCGAATACCTGGCCGGCCTGCCTATGTGGGTTTGCTGGTGGTTCCCTGGCTCCAGCTCCTTCGTCCCCTCTGTTGCTCTGCTCAGATCTATCTGCACAACCACCTCTCGTTCATCCTCTACTACCACCGGGAAGACCTGGAAGAGGACCGGGAGCACACGTACCGCGTCGTCCGCTTCGAGGTGATTCCCCAGAGCGTCAGGCTGGAGGGTGAGTGGGTAGGTGTGGCCAGGGGGCAGGGCTGGGCGGGCCTGGGCTCCCACACCCAGGGTCTCTGCGCCCTTGACTCCCGACGTGGCTGATAGGGGCCCAGCCAAGCTAGGGTCACTGCATTCCTGTTGGAGAAAGCAGGGACAAGGGGAGAGCTGACATGCTGAGCCCTGGCCTGGCACCTACCAGTTGACCCACTCCTGGCCACTGGGGAGGTGTGTGCTGATTATGTTGGGAACCAGAGGCTCAGAGAGCTTGGCGGCTTGGCCACGACCAAACAGCAATCGGGCTTGGCTGGGCCCATCATAAGAACCAGCCAGCTCAAAAACAAGGGGCAGAGGTACAGACCGAGCTGTTGGGCAGCCAATCTCAGTGTTTGTGCTTCTGCGGGTGAGTGATTGGCGTAGACTAAAGTTGGCCCAGGGTCAGCCGTCCTCTGGGAATTTGAGAGCCCAGGCCCAGCCCTCCGGGCCTGACTGACCTAGTCCACCTTCACCTCGCCTGGCAGCCCTTGCTCACCACAGAGCGCACTTCCACTTAGTAGGCCTGGTCTTCTGTCCACCGAGGTGGTGGGTTTCGGGATTTTTTTTTTTAAGGTGTGGAACCTGGTATTCAAACAAACAAAATCATACTCAGAAGTCTCTTGTAAAACGTAGACCCTGTGCTTTCGGGGCGCAGACTGCCTCTCCTCCCGCCAGTGTCGTGGGCACAGCCTGACGTTTACTGTGTGAGTGTTTGACAGCAGCTGCTGCCCCCATGGTTCTTCGAGGTTAGAGACCCTGTCTTCTTTTCTCACTGTTTTTAGCCCAGTACCAGGCAGATAGTAGGCGCCTGCTTATTGTATGTTTGTTACTGAATGAATGGACAATGGCAGGATGAATGGATGAGTAAATGAAGGGAGAAAGTGACTGAGGACTGATTGCTAGAGCGCCGGGACTCTGGGGACTGAATGAGCGAGGAAGCGTGTGAGACAGTGGGCTGGCGGTGTTTGCGTGTTGAATGGGACTGACTGAACGAGCAGGTGGATATTTGCTATGAGTGAAGAAAGAATTTGTTTGACTAAACAGGGACTCAGACCCACTCCCGCACACAGCTCTCTGCAACCCCTGAGGCTCTTTGAAAAGTCAGGGCTCCAGGGAGCACAGTTTTAAAGCTGGTGTTGCCAGCTCTTCCTAGCCTCTTCTCAGCAGCACACCACCCCTGTGTACGCCTCCAGAACAGTCCCTGGGTAGTGGCACCTGCCCTCCCAGGAACAGACTGAGTCTCTGTCTCTCGCAGACCTCAAAGCAGACGAGAAGAGCTCATGCACCCTGCCTGAGGGTACCAACTCCTCGCCCCAAGAAATTGACCCCACCAAGGAGAATCAGCTGTACTTCACGTACTCTGTGCACTGGGAGGTGAGAAGGGGCTGCAGCCGCAGCTGTAGGGGAGGAGGGCTCGGCCGGGCGGGAGAGGTCAAGCAGGAGGCTTGGCTCTCAAGCACTTCCTCCCCACCGCCAGGAAAGTGACATCAAGTGGGCCTCTCGCTGGGACACTTACCTCACCATGAGTGATGTGCAGATCCACTGGTTTTCTATCATTAACTCCGTCGTGGTGGTCTTCTTCCTGTCAGGTGAGAGCTGTGGGCTGGAGGGTGGAGAGAACAAGGGCCTGAGGTGTCACATGGCTCACGGGGGACTTCTAGGTTGTTCTTGGAGCCCAGTGTAGGTCAGAAACGGACATCAGGGCTCTGTGGGGGCATCAGGTACACAGAGGTGAACAAGACTCAGCCTCCACTCTAGAGAGCCCCCCGGGGAAGACCGCGCCTCTCTTCACACACACCTTCGTTGGTTCATTCAACAAGGGTTCGTCATTGCTCACCCTTTTGGGGCCCCAGCCACATGCTGGATATGGTGTTGAGCAAAACTAACCCAGCCTCTGCCCTCACCGTCTATACTCGGGTGGCAGGAGAGAGACAGAAAAGCCCCGGACTGATGGAATTCCAGGTAGTGCTAAGTGCTAAGTGAGGAGAGGGTGAAGGCTGCCTTAGAGAAGACCTCTCTGAATGAGGAGCTGTATTCAGAGACCCAGGGAAGGACTCTTCTAGCCAGGGTCACATGGCCCTGCTGTGGGACAAACTTGGTGAGAAGCCAGATGACATGAAGGCGGGAGGGCAGGGGACATAACTGATCTTTTCAGTATCAGAGAGGAAGTAAAGATAATGTTGTCTTCATTAAACGTTTAGCCCGGGACCAGCTGTGGTGCTAATTAACACTTCACAAGCCTCCCCCCTCCTTCCAGCCAAGCCTAAAAGCAGTAAGTTAGCTCAGGGTCTGATAATCCGTTGTCTTAGCTGCTATACCGCTGCCTGAGAGAAACAGCTCGTGCCAGGGCCGATGGGGGCCTCTGAACTGTTTAGGGTGTGTCGAGAGGAGATGTCTTGAAATGTGAAATGAGTAGCCTGGGTTATAGGCATACAGGTGAGGGGGAGATGGGCCATGACCTGATAACCAAAAGCAATAAATAACCAGAGAGGTGAGCCTGGGGAAGTTAGAAGGACCAATCACTGGATGAATAGGGATGCTGTTCTCCCTAGAGTGGAAGCAGTGTCCTATGACAGCCTCCACCAATCCCAGCAGCTCATTCCTCCCCCCGACACTTGAGGGGGTGACGCTCTGTTTGCTCCTCCCCTGGTCACTGAGCTGGAGCCCTGCCCAGGAGAGGACCTGAGGCCACTGCGTAGCCAGTACCCACTGAAGAAAGCCACACATGTCAGGGGGACCAGCAGCACAGAAGACTCAGCTGGCAATGCTGACGGCTTCTCTTCTCCCCACCCCCCGCCACCCCATTTGTTTCAGGCATCCTGAGCATGATTATCATTCGGACCCTGCGGAAGGACATCGCCAACTATAATAAGGAGGATGACATTGTACGAGGTCTTGGCTGGGGAGGGATGGACTTGCAGAGGGAGGGTGGTCTAGCAGTAGAGCTCCAGGCCTCCCAGACGAGGACTGGGGATCGGGGTGGAGGGTTGTGTGATCATTCATAGCATAAACCTTGAAAGTATTGAAAAGGAAAACAAACGTTTAATGACTCAAAGTGATTGGGATAGATTTTCTCATTTTATTTTGCTTTATTTTATTTTATGTATTTATTTTTGTCTGTGCTGGGTCTTCATTGCTCCATACAGACTTTCACTAGTTGTGGCAATTGAGGGCAGCTCTCCATTGCAGTGTGAGGGCTTCTCATTGTGGTGGCTTCTCTTTTGCAGAGCACAGACTCTAGGGCACACGGGCTCAGTTGCCCTGCAGCATGTGGCATCTTCCCAGGCCAGGGATTGAACCTTTGTTTCCTGCATTGGCAGGCAAATTCTTAACCACTGGACCACCAGGGAAGCCCAGCTTTCTAATTTCCAAGCTTTCATAATGGAAGAAAACTGGATTGATTTATTTGATTGATATTGATTTGACATACATAATAATCCTTTATGTCAAAATAAACAAAACAGAAAAGTGAAATGGCAAACAATATATGCAACAAATTTTTTAGAAGATGATAGTTATACAATATTGTGAAGTAATTATCCTCCAATTAAAAATAAATGTTTTTAAAAAGGAAGATGATGGTTAAAAGAACTGGTATAAAAAAACACTAAAATTCTCTAATGTGCTAATGAACAAAAAATACAGACAAGGATACATGGCTAATAAACATGTAAAAAAGTGTTTTTATCTTAGGCATAAGTCCCCAACATGGGCTTCCGTGGTGGCTCAGTGGTAAAGAATCCACCTCCCAATGTAGGAGACGCCGGATCAATCCCTGGGTCGGGAAGAGCCCCAGTAGAAGGAAATGGCAATACATTCCAGTATTCTTCCCTGGGAATTCCCATGGCTAGAGGAACCTGGCAGGCTACAGCCCATGGGCTTTCAAAAAAGTTGGACACAACTTAGCAACTAAACCACAGCATCAAGCCCCGCACATGCAGTTTCAATCATCAGAAGACGGTTCTGGACCTTCAAATTAGCACAGCTCTGTATATATAGTATTAATTGTTGGCAAGGTTAATGTGAAATAAGCACCTTTCATGCCACCTGTACAAGTGTAAACTGGTAATTTTCTGAAAAGTAGTTAATTGACAGTAAGTTTCATAAACTGTCAAAAAGTTAACTTTTCTTTTTTTTTTTTAATTTTTGGCCTCACCATGTGGCATGTGGGATCTTAGTTCCCTGAGCATCAAAACCACAAAAATTTGATATAGAAATATTTATAGCAGACTTGTTCATAATTTAAATAAACTGAATATAGCCTGATATCCGATAATAATAACTTGGTTATAGTATAATAAAGCTGTACAATGAAAAACTCTACAGCTATTAAATAATAATTGTAGAGAGTGTTTACTGACATGAGGTAATGCTCATGACCATCCCTCAGCTGAAAGTAACCAAGTAAATACAGTATGATCCCAGTTTTACTGTTAAAAGCTATATACACATACACACATGTACATATCTGAAGGGCTAAGGAAATAGATCAAAACACAGTATTATTAAATATGTAAATCATTTTTATATTTTTCTGGTTTTAGTTTTTAATCCTTAAATGTTTACGAGTTTTATATTTTTTCTTCAATCTTTCTGGATTTTTAAAAAATTGTGATACACATTTACTACTTTTTGTTCATTTGAGTATCATACTAGAGAATTTTTTTTTTTTTACTTTATTACACATGTAAGAGCACATACAGACATACCCAGAGATATTGTGGACTCAGTCCTAGGCCATCACAATAAAGTGATTATTACAATAAAGCAAATGAGACAAATTTTTGGTTTCCCAGTGCATGTGAAAGTTATGTTTATACTATACTGTTGTCTATTTAGTGTGCAGTAGCAGTATGTCTAAAGAAGTACCTTAATTTAAAAATAGGGCTAAAAAATGCTAACCAACATCTGAGCCTTTATCTAGTCATTATCTTTATCTGGCCTCAATGTTAATGGCTACTGACTGATCAGAGTGTTGGCTGCTGAAGCTTGGGGTGGTTGTGGCAATTTCTTAAAATAAGACAGCAGTGAAATTTGCTGAATTCTCAGAGCATCTTCACCAGGAGTAGATTCCATCTCAAGAAATCATTTTCTTTGCTCATCCACAAGAAATAGCCCCTTACCTGTTTAAATTTTATCATGAGATGGCAACAATTCAGTCCAGTCTTTAGGCTCCACTTCTAGTTCTCTTGCTGCTTCCACTGCATCTGCAATTACTTCTGAAATCTTGAACCTCACAATTTCATCCATGAAGCTTGGAATCAACGTCATCAATGTTCATATTTTGACCTCTTCCTATGAATCAGTAATGTTCTTAATGGCATCTAGAATGATGAATCCTGGGACTTCCCTGGTGGTCCAGTGGTTAAAACTCCATGCTTCCAGTGCAGGGTGCGCAGGTTCAATCTCTTGTTGGGGAACTAAGATTCCACATGGCACAGTTTAGCCAAAAAAAAAAAAAAAAAACCAACAGCATTAGAATGGTGAATCCTTTCCAGAAGGTTTTCAATTTACTTTGCCCAGATCCATCAGAGGAATCACACTGTCTTACAGCAACTTTAGGCTTATGAAATATGTTTCTTAAATAAGACTGCAAAGTCAAGACAATGCCTTGACCCATGGGCTGTAGGATGGACGTTAGTGGGCATGAAGATGACATTAATCTCATTGTACATCTCCAGCAGAGCTCCTGGATGATCGGGTACTTTGTCAATGAGCAGTAATACTTTGAAAGGAGTCTTTTTTTTTTCTGAGCAGTAGGTCTCAACAGTGGGCTTGAAGTATTCAGTAAACCACATTGTAAACAGATGTACTGTCATCCAGGCAGAGTGGATTTAACGTAATTCTTCAAGGCCCCAGAATTTTCAGAGTGGTAAATGAGCACTGGCTTCAACTTAAAGTCACCAGCTACTGAGCCTGTAACAGAGAGTCAGGCTGTCCTTTGAAGCCAGGCATTGACTTCTGCTCTCTAGCTATGAAAGTCAGAGGTGGCATCTTCTTCCAATCGAAGGCTGTTTTGTCTATATTGAAAGTCTGTTCAGTGTAGCCACTGTTAATGTAGCTAGATCTTCTGGATAACTTGCTGCAGCTTCTCCATCATCACTTGCTGCTTCACTTTGCATTTTTTTTTTTTTTTTTCACTTTGCACTTTTATGTTATAGAGATGGGCTTCTCTCCTTAAACCTCATGAACCAACCTCTGCTAACTTCAGACTTTTCTTCTGCAGCTTCCTCACCTCTCAGCCTTCACACAATTAAAGAGGGTTGGGCCTTGCTCTGAATGAGGCTTTGGCTTAACGGGATCTTATGGCTGGGTTGATCTTCTCTCCAGACCACTCAGACTTTCTCCATAACAGCTATAAGACTGCTTTGCCTTCTTATTCCTATATTCGCCAGAGTTGCACTTTTAATTTCCTTCAAGAACTTTTCTTTTGCTTTCACAACTTGGCTGAATATTTCGTGCAAGAGGTCTAGTTTTTGGCCTGTCTGAGCCTTTGACAGGCTTTCCTGTCTAAGCTTAATCATTTCTAGCTTTTGATTTAAAGTGAGACACATGTAACGCTTCCTCTTACTTACACATTTAGAGGCCATTGTAGGGTTATTAATTGGCCTAATGTCAGTATTATACCTCGGGGAATAGGGAAGCTGAAGAAGAGGGAGAGAGATGGAGCAGCTTGTTGATGGAGCATTCAGACCATACGTTTATTGTTTGCTATCTTTATGGGCACAGTTTATGGCAGCCTCAAACTGTTGCAGTGGTAACATCAAAGATCACTGATCCTCAGTGGTCCAGTGGCTGGAACTCCAGCTCCCAATGCAGGGAGCCCAGGTTCCATCCCTGGTCAGGGAACTGGATCCCACATGCTGCAACTAAAGGTTCTGTGTGCTGCCACCTGTGTGCCACTGCTAAGACCTGGTGCTGCCAACTAAATAAATAAAGAAAAGATTACTGAGAATAGATCACCATAACAAATATAATAATAATGAAAAGTTTTGAGATATTGCAAGAATTACTAAAGTGTGATGCCGAGACATGAAGTGAGGAAATGCTTTTGGAAAAACGGTGCCGGTAGACTTGCTTGACGCAGGTTGCTACAGACCTTCGATTTGTAAAAATTACAGTATCTGTGAAGTGCTGTAAAATGAAGCACAGTAAAATAAGGTGTGTTTATATCATTTTTATAATCAGTAAAAAAAACCCAAAAACTTGTAAATATATCACTCAAAAACTATCACAGGGTTTTAGTGTGTTGGTTTACATTATTTTTTCATGCAGTAGGTTTGTGGCATGTGGGGAGGAAATTTTCCTTTCATACGGCTGTCTGCTCATGTTAGTGGTCTCCTTTCCCCATGTGACAGTCCTCTGGGAAGTACTTTCTCACTCACACTCCTGTGTAAGAGTGGAGCTGGTTGACACATCTGAGGGACCCTCAGCCCCGATCAGAGGATGTGGGTCCTAGGGGTGGTCCTTGCAGGAGCTGCCTCCTCGGAGCCCAGGAAGAGCCTCACTGTCTGGCCCTTTGCTGCAGGAAGACACCATGGAAGAGTCTGGCTGGAAGCTGGTGCACGGTGACGTCTTCAGGCCCCCGCAGTACCCCATGATCCTTAGCTCCCTGCTGGGCTCGGGCATTCAGCTCTTCTGTATGATCCTCATTGTCATCTGTGAGTGGCCCTGCGGGGCTAGGGTCGGGCGGGGGGAGAAGCACAGGCCTGAGTCTGAGAGAGGAGTAGGCTTCCCTTCCTGGGGCAGAGGGACGTGTCAGCATCTCTGGGCCAGACAGAAGCATCTGTCCCGGCAGAAGGGCTGGTCCTCTCAGCCAGAGGCTCCAGCGCTTTGCTGCTCAGATGTTGCCAGCACCATCCATAGCCCGCGCACAGCCACCCTGCCACTGAAGCCACGGATTAGCATGGGGAGGTTGGCCTCCTTTTGCAGCCAGGCATTATATGACCTACCCCTTTCCATGCCAGGATTAGACTGGAATCAGGTCTCTTTTCTCAGAAAACACCCCCCAAAATGCTTATATAGTGGCTCTAGGCAGTGCTGAAGTCAGTCTGCCCACTTTTCTTTTTTTGCTGATGTATAGTAACTGCTGCACCCCTCTGAACCCCAGCTAAGACCCAGTCTTCTCCTGTAGAGAGGAGGGCCGAGGGAGAAGGGAGCCTCACCTAGCCTCACCTGCGCCAGGGCCCTGTCAGCCAGCCTGGATGGGGCCCTGGGGTTTGGAGACCCTGACTTTCCCTCTCTCCCATTCCCTCCTCAGTTGTGGCCATGCTCGGGATGCTGTCACCCTCTAGCCGGGGAGCACTCATGACCACGGCCTGCTTCCTCTTCATGTTCATGGGGTAGGTGTGTCTGAGGGGCTCGGGGCTGACTCAGGTGGCCTCTGCTTCAGCTAACAGGTCTCCTTGGTGTGGAACCCCGCCATTTCCCCACAGGGTGTTTGGTGGATTTTCAGCTGGCCGTCTGTACCGCACTCTGAAGGGCCATCGGTGGAAGAAAGGGGCCTTCTGCGTAAGTGTCCCAAACCTCCTCCCTGTGCTGGTGGGGAGCCGAGGCGCTTCCTCCTGGGCTCCTTGGGAGCAGCAGAGGCATGTCCTGGGGGATGTTCAAGGCCAGAGGCTGGGCAGCAGCACGAGGGGTGGGAGGGGTGCACCCAAGGAGGAGCCCTGGGCTCTCACCTCACCCATGGGTGCTTACCTCTGAAGGCCTTAGTTGCCACATTGATGAAAAGAGGGAACTGAAATGTGATTTTTAGCCTGCGTTGTCCCATGGCTCAAGAACAAGTAGAAATAGGGGGTTCAGAATAATAGGAGTTGGGCACCAAGCCCAGGTGTCAACAGTTTAAGGTCAAAACCTGATCAGCAGGGCTGCCAGGAGAACACCCTGCCCAGCAGAGTAAAGGGAGAATTACCTGCCACAGGCAGGAGAGGCCGGGCCCCACATCACTGTCAGCCTGCTTGCCAGCCTTGGTGCCGCCGTTCCTCTTGAGGAAGGTCAGCTCCTGATGATCGCTGTCCTGGTGGTGAGGAGAATTCTTGGCAGCAGAAAAGAGGAGAACACCTGGGAAACAGGAGGACAACTAGGAGTCCTGAGCCCCTTCTCCTAGAGCAAGTGAGCCCTTAGAGGACCAGGGAAACCCCTGGTGCCAAACTGGGAAAAGCCTCTAGACCCAGCCTTCTGAAACCAAGCTCAGGGGAACTCAGGCTAGCCCAACTCTGGCTAATACCCTGGCACTTAGTAATCCCTCAGTATGGAAGAGCTTCAGTTGTTCTGGAAAGATCAAAAAAGTTCCCTGAGTTCATCACGCATCAGGTGTTTTTCTCGGGCTACTATGAATGCTTGATGCATCGGATGTTTTCCTTGGGCCGCTGTGTACTGAGAGCCAGGGATCTTGAGAACTGTAAAACCCAGCCCTCTTCTCCCCTGGTGAGACTTTCCTGATGAAGTCTCCCACCAGATAGCCTCCAAGTCTCCCTGGGTGGGTCCCAGCACAAACCCTGTCTGCCGGCATCCACCTAGGCCCCGAGGCAGACAACCTGGGTGGCTGCCTTTCCTCCTCCAATCCTATGACCCCCTGCCTCCCCTCAGCCATGAAGTGTGGATGGTTCTCCTGCCAACTAGTGCATGAATTCCTTCCCACCTCCATCCCCAGGACTCTTGGCCACGTTCAGGCGTCTTTGCCTTTCTCATGGACCCTTGGCTATGCTAGACCTCCCCATTTTCTCTGCAAGATTGTGACCCGTCTCTGGTGTGGAGCTCTGCCTCCCTTCCCAGGCGGGCCTCTGCTCCAGTCATGCAGGTGTATGACCATGCCTCTCCTCTGGCACCTGTGTGGGTGGTTAAGTCTTAGCCTCCTCTTCCTCCCCCGATTCTGACTTCAGTGTCCTCTTTGGCACCCCAGAGGGGCCGGGGCACAGCCTTGTGCCTGTGAGTGCCACGTGTGTTGTTCTCCATTTGTGGATATGAACTTTTTCCCTGTTCTTCCTAATATCTAGCACAGTGGCCAGTCCATAAATTTCAGCCTGGAGGATAGACAGGGAATTCCCTGCTACACAGCAGAATAAACCAGGACAGACAGAAAGGAGGAAATGACATGTGAGCTGGGCCTTGGAGAGGACAGTTTCCATTGGATGGAAGCATCCAGCAGGGCAGCCTCAAGTTCTGGAATCTCCGGGATCCCAGTCCTGGCCCAGTTCTCTCCTTGGTTGGTATCCTTGGCCAGCTCTCTGAGCCTTGGTTTCCTCATCTATCCAGTGGGGGCTGGTGTCTCCAGGTGGTTGTGCGGATGCAAGGAGACTGCACATGGCAGGTGGCCAGTGCAGCACTGACACTCAGGAAGCGGATGCCTGAGATGCTATTAACTGTACCTTTGGTAAAGGGCAAGGGTCAGAGACTGGAGGGGCAGTGGCCAGTTAGTGAGTGTGGGAGGCTACGGATCAAAGATAAATAAAACTGGCCGTGAGGCTGAGTGCCAGATTGCAGGGCGCCTCGGGCATCGTGGCGGGCGACTCTCTTGGGTGCTCGGACAGCCACAGTAGTGAAGGAGGCTCAACTGTGAGTCTAGAGCTTTGGTTCACTGCCTGAGCCCCAGCCCCGGAGATCCTGACTGCAGAGACTGCCCCACAGGGTGTCAGAAGTGGGACCTCTGCAGTCAGACAGACAGCCGGGGTCTGAACCTCTGCTGCACCCTTAGCTGACTGTGTGAAGTTGGCATGCGGGTTATTTAACGTCACTGGGCCTCAGTGTCCTCTTCTTAAAAAGAGATAGTGGAGGTCCTTCCCATCTAGGCCTGTAGGTTAGGTGAGATCATGCATTTGGAGGCAGCATCTGCCGCCCTTAAGACTCAGTTAAAGCTTCCCCACCACTCTAGACGGTTTGGGTTGAGGTGCAGACCAGTGTGTTTAGTAACAGCTTTATCTGGTCATTCCTATTCAACAAATGCTTACTGAGCACACTGTGCTCTGAGTGCTGGGAGCACATCGGTGAGCAGGACACGGTCCTCCCAAGACCTCACGTCTGTGAGGGTCACACAGCATGAGATCACGAACTTGAATGAGGGCAAGGGAGGAGCGGTCCAGGGATCTAAAAGGACAGGGCAGGAGGCCCGCGTAGTCTAGAGGTCAGGGAGCGCTTTCTGGAAGGGATTATCTTGGTGCTGAGTCCTCCAGGACAGGAGGGCTTGGGAACCTGTAGTCTGGGTGCCCCGACTAGGGAGCAGTTGAGAGCCCCCCTAGATGCAGCTCCCCAGCCTGGTGTCTCTCACTTCCAGACAGCAACACTGTATCCTGGCGTGGTTTTTGGCATCTGCTTCATATTGAATTGCTTCATCTGGGGAAAGCACTCGTCAGGAGCGGTAAGTGCCCTTCCCAGCCAGGGAGGGCCAGCTGTGCTCAGACCCATCCCCGCAGGTGACTTCCTACTGTTTCCTTCCCTTTTCTGAGTCCCCAGAGGTCTGTTCCCAGCCCTGGGGGCTGAGGGCTGGCCAGGGTTTCCCCAGCCCTGTGCATCCATCTGCCCTGACCCTCCCATGGACTCTTTTCAGACAGCTGCCTAAAGCTCACTTCTCTAAAAGGAGCTTTCCACAGTCCAGGGGCCAACTGGGGAATTTCCCTTGTCTCAACCAAGGGAAGGCTGCCTGGTGTGACTTGATGAGGTCAGGATCCCAAAACAAGGCTCTCCTCGTCATGTCCCTGCCAGCCCCCGTATGAGGATTGCAGACTCAGTTGGAGATGGGGAGATGGTCTTGATTGATGAGCTGCAGGAGAGGTGGGGTAGGCATTTGCCATCCCAGCCTCAGTAGAGGGAACTGCCTCCCTCTCACTGAGGTACCCATTGAAGGGCCTTGGGTGGGGCCCACAGTCCAGGCTGCGGAGTATTGGGTTCTTCCCAGCGGTTCCGGGAGCTGCCCTCAGGAAAGACCGGGTCCTCTTCTTCCTCTCACTTCCTCTTTTTTATACCTGTCTCCCTTCTCTCTCTCAACATTTTCCTCCCAATTACCAGCTGCTCACCATAAACACTCATTGTAGAAATTTTGGAAAGTACAGAAAAGTTAATGCAGATCTTTAATATGTTTTTACAGTCTTTTTTTTTTTTTTTTCTTTGATTGCACTGTGTGGCTTGCAGGATCTTAGTTCTCTAACCAGGGATCAAACCTATGCCCTCTGCAGTGGAAGCACAGAGTCTTAGCCAGGGAATTTCCTATTTTTGCAGTCTTCTAACCTCTTTTTGTTGTTGTTCAGTCGCTAAGTCATGTCCAACTCTTTGCGACCCCGTAAACTGCAGCATGCCAGGCTTCCCTGTCTTGCACTATCTCCCAGAGTTTGCTCAAACTCATGTCCATTGAGTCAGTGATGCCATCCAACCATCTCATCCTCTGTCTCATCTCAACCTCTTTTTTGATGTATTTAAATGGAATAATGTAATTGTAAAATTATAATAGCAAACATATAGTGCTTACTTTGGAATAAGTTTTGTTCTAAATACTTTACAGATATTAATTTATTTCTTTCATTTTGCATGAAAAATGTAAGACTGCAAATGGGGATTAAAGAAGAAAATGAAAAATCAGTTGCAATCCCCCATACCCCATCTGAGGAAGTGCTGTTAGCTTTTTGTCATAGGCCTCTCTGGGCGTGTATGCATATTTAAGTATTGGGACATTTTCATTAAAATGGAGTCCTGTACATACAGTTTGATATCCAGCTTTTCACTTAGTGGTATAGTGTGGTGTTTTCATTGAACAAAATTGGAAACACACTATTTGTGTACTTCTGTTTTTTTTTTTTTTTTCCACTTAACATAGCACGTGTAATTTCCCTTTATTTTGACCCTTCATCTCCCCTTCCGGTTCTCAGGCCCTCCCTTGTTCTCTCCCCGCATTCTCCCTGGTGACAAGCTTCTGTGGGATGCCGTGGTTCCTCCTTCACTTCGTGGCTCAGCTGGTCCTCCGTCTGCCCTCCGCTTTTCCCAGGGCTGGGGTCCACCCCAGGGTGGTCTGGCCAGGACCCTGTGTGGGGTGTGTCTGTAGAAGCTTCCCCACTATGGTGTCCTGCTGAGCCCTTCCTGCCCTGGGACCCAGAAGGTCCCCATCCCCACTGCATGGCCCTGGCCTGGGCTTCAGGGCTCGTGGAGCCTCACAGTGCTGTGCCCACAGGTGCCCTTTCCCACTATGGTGGCCCTGCTCTGTATGTGGTTTGGGATCTCCCTGCCTCTGGTCTACCTGGGTTACTACTTCGGCTTCCGTAAGCAGCCATATGACAACCCTGTGCGCACCAACCAGATTCCCCGGCAGATCCCTGAACAGCGGTGGTACATGAACCGATTCGTGGGGTGAGTCTCCAGCAGGGGCCATGGGGGCGCTTCTGGGGTCCACAAGGCCGACACTTCCCTGAGCCGTCTCCTTGGGAAGACGTGGACGAGAGTACCCTCCCTGGCAGGGGCTGCACCGTGGCTGGCTCTAGACTTCATAAGAGCTCAGCTTCACTCCAAGATAGAGAGGACCGAGTTGTAGCCAGACTAGGTGTTGGCCGGGCGGGGGTGGGGTGGAAAGGTGCAGGGTGACAGGTTGCGACTGCCTGGGACCTTGGGCAAGCCACGCCCCTTCTCTGCACTGCAGTTCCCCATCTATAAATGGGGAGAAGGATGCACACCTCTTGAGTGACTGTAGTGGTACAAAAGCACTAGACCTACCCCACTGTGTTAGCACTCTCATTCTCACTGGCTCAGGAGGGAGCCTGAAGCCTCCAGTGGCCCAGGTCTCCCAGCAGTGTTAACCTTCCCGTTCTCTGCAGTATTCTAATGGCTGGGATCCTGCCCTTTGGTGCCATGTTCATCGAGCTTTTCTTCATCTTCAGTGTGAGTACTGCTACCTGCTCCCACCCCTCACCTTCACCCACACCAGCCTTGTCCCCACCTCTCTGCTCAGGTGCTCTGCCACCTACTGTCTGTGAAATTTCAGACAGAAATTTTAACTTCTCTTAGCCCCCATTCTTCACCCTAAAATACAGTAACAGTCCTGCCTTTCATGACAGCTTGGAAGGTTAAGTGAGATGTGCCATGTGTACAGGGTCTGGTGTGGGAGGGGCTCAGTGAAATTTCTAGAAGCTGCTTTGGCTGTGTTAGCAATATTGCCATTAGTCACCACCTTATTAATAGCATTGTTGCATCTGTTTTGATTTCTGGGTCCGCACATGTCTTTACCTGTCTCAGTTACTCAGAACTGCTAGGAAAATGTGGGAAATGATGCTTAATTCTCAGGATCATCATGAGGCTGGAACATGATAATGTTTGTAAAAGGCACAGTGCTTGACACTCAGGAAATGCTTCTTAACTCAAAGCTGCTATTTTAATGATGACTGCTCCTCTCTCAGGCCTGCCCAGATGAAAGCTGGCAGAAGGTTCTTCAGAGCCATCTAAGGCCAGCTGACCCAGCTCGGTGTCCAGTACAGAGAGAGGACTTTGCCCTAAATCAATGCTGGACAAGCAACCACACCTCTGGAGTGGCCCAGTTTGCCCAGCTGATACCCCCTCGCCCACCCAGCCCTGCCTGGGATGGGTTGGCTGCCTGCCCAAGGGGGCCACCTCTATTCTGTTTGTGTGACCCCAGGCCAGCCACTGACCTCTCTGAACCTTGACTCCTTCACTGTAAAAGGCCACCCTTTCACCGGCTGACATGTGGAGTTGTGTGCATAAAGCATGTAGCATGTGCCGGCACATGGTGAGCCACCCCAGGCAGTGGTGGCCGCTGTGTAATTTTGATTGGGGTGGGATTTGTTATTTTCCGCAAGCTGCTGAGTTCAGGCTAGGGCCCACCGGGGGTGCATGGTAGGATCAGCCATGCCCCAGCCCCTCCCTAGGGACAGCCTGGCTCACCCTCTGCTCCAGAGAGGAGAGACCAGGCCAGGCACAAGCCAGGGCCACAGGCCCCAGTGGTGTCATGATGGTTTTCCATTCCTGCCAGTCCCGACTGTGGGGTGAGTTCCCGAGCGCAGGCAAGGACTGCAGGGGCAGGGGGCGGGCCCACTGAAGGCCGGCTCTGATGCATCTGCAGGCGATCTGGGAGAATCAGTTCTATTACCTTTTCGGCTTCCTGTTCCTCGTCTTCATCATCCTGGTGGTGTCCTGTTCACAGATCAGCATTGTCATGGTGTACTTCCAGCTGTGTGCAGAGGTGAGGGGAATGTGGCCAGCACTTGGGGGTAGGGGGAGCTGGGGCCAGCATCAAATGGGTCAGGGAAACTGGGTTTCCCACGTGGTTCCATGTCCTCTGAGGCCTTGGGCAAGTGCGTCACTTCCCCTTGCCGAGCTTCCGCTTGTTCAGCTGTAGACTCGTGGGTGGAGGTCACCACGACCTCATGACAGTACTTGTGAGTACTGAGTCCACTCCAGTAGGGATTTCTTCAACAGCTGGCGCCGTTTGGATAACCTGCCCTCCATCTGGGGACTAGCTCTTGGCAGAGTGAGCAAAGCCAGGGCTCTGGGACAGACAGCCTGGGCTGAAACCTGGCTCCTCCAGTAGCTCTTGGGCAGTCATTTAACCTCTGTGTGCCTTCCAGACCTAACTCAGAGGGCTGCTTCGTGAACTCTGAGCCGATTCACAATAAGCACCTACAACAGGACGTGGCATGTGGTGAACGTTTGCTCACGAGATGCTAATGTTAATACTATTCTTTGGTTGTTGATTTTTTAAATTGAGATGTAATTTATTAACAGTAATGTTCACCCTGTTTAGTCTATAGTTGTGTAAGTTTTTAGAAATGCATGCCGTCGTGTAACCACCGTCACAGTCAAGGCATAAAACCTTTACATGACCCCAAATATTACCATCCTTATACAGGGTCTTTAAGCTCCTCAGGCAACTGTGAAACTTGGGGAAGAGATTCAGCCTGGAGACAGCAATGACCCTTCTCTGTTTCCTTCTCAGGATTACCGCTGGTGGTGGAGGAATTTCCTAGTCTCCGGGGGATCTGCATTCTATGTCCTGGTCTATGCCATCTTTTACTTTGTTAACAAGGTACCACCCTGCATGAGGGAGCCCCTTTGCCCTTTCAGGGCAGGCCTGTAGGGATGGGGTGCTGGGGAAAAACCTCTAGTGTCTAAATCTTACTTTTCTACCAAGAATGGGGAGGACCAAAGTCATTCTAGAACTGTTCCTGCTCTTAGAACAGAACCTTTTTGGAAAGAGAATATGTTTGGGTGACAAAAGCCTTCAGGGTAAATGACAATGAGAATGTTGTATGGAGAACCTGTGAGATGACAACCAAAGCAGAGCTAAAAGGAAGTGTATCACCTTACAGTGCTTTTAAGAGAAGTAAGGTAATAGTGTTCACCTCAAGAAGACAGGGAGAAAAAAGAACAGTAACACGAAAGAATAAATGTAAACGAGAAGAGTTAAAGAGATAAGAACAGAAACTGCTAAAGCAGGCTTTAGCACTCAGTTTGAGGGGCTCAGCTGTGCTCACAGAGCTCACTGTCCCCAGAGGGTGGCTTAAGAGTCCAAACAGACCCCCACAACAGGTTTGGTAGATGTGCGCATAACACAGAAATCAGATGGGCCACTGAGGGGAGTCTGGGAGTCGCTTTGGTTGGCCCCTGTGTCACCTCTGGGACTTAGCCCCTGTATTTTGGGTTTCCAAAGCAAGAAGTCCTCTGCTTATAACCAAGCTGTATTCTGAAACTAAACTAGAGCCATAGGCTGACCAAGTGAAGCTTGGAATTCCCTTTCCCACAAACATCAGGTTGGAAAGGACCGTCCAGATATTTGAGTGCAGAATTCCACCCCTGCTTCCAGTTCCCTGACTGGCCCCTTCTCCAGCGATCCCAACAAAGGATCACCTCGCTAAGGAGTCAGTCAGTGGTGGCCTGTGGGCCAGCAGGCCTGTTGCTGTAAACAGTTTTATTGGCGGTTATTCATTTACATGTTGTCCAGGCTGTTTTTACACTACAGCGGCAGAGTATTGTAGTTTTGACAAGAGACCACATGGCTTCAGCTGTTGGCTTGGGCAAAAAGTTCGATCCGGTTTTTCCATACTATCTTCCAGAAAAATCTGAATGAACTTTTTGGCCAACCCAGTATAACCTGTCCCTTTAAGAAGCTTGCTGACCCTGCTCTAGCACATCAGTGATGGAGGGCATTCCCTCCTGACGCTCCCATTCTCTTTAGATAGCTCCTGTCATTATTAAGGTCTTCCTTGATTCACATTGAAATCTGCCTTACTGCAAACTCCATCTTCAGATCAATCTTATTGCTGGAATCCTGCAAAACAAATCTAATTTCCCTTCTTTACAGCCCCTATTTATCAGAAACTCTTCTGAATGCAAAGTGACCAAAACCCAGTTCCAGCTGGCTTAAGCAAAAAAAAGAGAATGTTTTGGCTTATGTAACTTTAATAAGAAGTTGAAGTATAGCTTCAGGCTTGGTTAGATCCAGCAGCTTAAATGGTTATCAGGGCTCTGTGTTTATACCTCAGCTCTGTGTGTGTTTTCTTGGCTTCAGTCTGCAGGTAGGATCTTTTCACAAAGTAGAAGGATGGCCAGTAGCAGCCGTAGAGTCTCTTTTTAGCTTTGCAGCCCTAGCGATAAAAGAAAGTGTTTCCTCTGTCCTCATGCTATCAGTCCCAGGGAATATGCTCACTGGCCTAGGTTACATGTCACCCTTCACTGTTCCTCATGTCCAGTAGGATGGTGTACTCTGATTGACTAGCTTAGGCTTTGTACTGGACTGACAGCCCCAACAGGACCACAGAGTAGGGAGTGGGTACCCAAGACTCCGGAAAAAAGGAAGACAAGAGCCAGTGTTGGGCAAGTGAAGCCTGCTTCCATAGCCACCTACACAAAGGTCACAGCTCAGCCTCCTGCCCTTCCTGCCTCTGCCCGAGGCTTTCTTCTCTGCTCTAAAGCCAGCCCGAGAGCCTTGTCTGAAACATGATGGCATTGGCCTGTCTGAACTCTAAGGAACTTTCACATGACCTTGCCTCACTCCTTTTCTGGTTTTACCACTGGATTTACCACTACTCTGTGCCCCTCATCCTTCACCCCACCTTCAGCCACAAGAAAGCCCAAAAGAGAGATGGGTGGTTGAGCTGGAAGACATGGCCTTCATCCCCCAGTTTGTGGCTATTTGACTTCAGGGAGATCGTCTCAAACAGTGACCCTTACTGTTTTCTTGTGGACTCCTGGCATTTTGTGACCATGTGTCTGCCCAAGAGCCCTGGAACAGGCCCCACTCGGGCCCTGGTGGGCAGGCAGGTCTTGATACCAGGGTCCCAGATTAGCTCCACTTGGCACACGACAGATTCCCTGGCATCGCTGCCCAGGTCTGAGAACTCAGCTAAGGGGTTCATATGCTCCAGGATCAACTCCCCAGGACTCCCCATGAGACGGTAATAAAAGTGACAAAGTGCATTCAGGCGGAGAGCACCAGAGGCTGAGACAGGCTCATGGTGACCCTGGTCCTATAGTCAGGAGCTGTGAATGCCTCTCTCCTCCCCCGACTTCTGTGCTCCAGCCATCCGCGAGTCCCCCTGCACGGTTCTGGGGGCTGTGGAGGGTGGGGAAGTGGCAGCCGTGGCCTTGCTGCCTTTGTCATTCTGGCAGTGGGCCCTGAGGTCAGCCCCATCTCCCAGTGAGCTCCCAGGCCCTTCCCCAGGAAGACTCCTGCTCTGACATGGAATGGCCTGGTCAGTGGATATGGGCCTTGGGCTCCTAGCCCTCTGACTCCAGGTTCAAATCCCAGCTTCTCTGTAAAATGGGTTAATAACCCACCATAGTGGTCGTGAGCATCCAGGGCGGAGCACAGGCCCTGGCGCTGATGGAGGTTCACCCTGGTGTGTGCCCCGCCTGCCCCTCACTGCCTGCCCACGAGGTCCGGGCCAAGGTTGGGGGACACCTGGTTGGCCACAGCAGGCTGGCACTGAGTGTCCCCCTTCTCTCCCTGTTTGCACCCCAGCTGGACATCGTCGAGTTCATTCCCTCTCTCCTCTACTTTGGCTACACGGCCCTCATGGTCCTGTCCTTCTGGCTCCTCACGGGCACCATCGGCTTCTATGCAGCCTACATGTTTGTCCGCAAGATCTACGCTGCTGTGAAGATAGACTGATGGGGGTGGACCATGGTCTGGCCCACTGCATCCACGGACAGGAAGCCGCCCTGCACAGGGAACTGCAGGCACGTAAAATAAAACAACTCCTGCTCGTTTGGAATGTAACTCCTGGCACAGTGTTCCTGGATCCCGGGTCTGCGTGGGGGGCGGGAAGGCCTGTAGATAAATCTTGCATTTTTCTTCATCATCTTATTGCAGTTCTATGGGGGATGAGTTTTTTGTGGGTTGTTTTTCTTCAGTGCTAAGGAAGTTCCCTCCAGCAGGAACTCTCGGACCTGTTTATTCAGGTGTATTTTTGGTTTGGGGTTTTTTTCCCTTAGTTTTTTTTAACAATTGGATCCAGGATGGATAAATCCACCGAGACACTGGGTTCTGGTCACTGTCTCCACCTCAGTTCCTCAGGGCTGTTGGCTACCCCACAACTAACTGGAAGAGGAAACGCCGGGGCTTCAGGGAGGTTTCTGAGCCTCTCATTGCCCATCCTCACCATTGATGCCGCAACAAAGCACAGCTCAGCCCAGACTCGCATCCTCAGTGCCAACCAGCCTCTTCCAGCCCCTTCCCCTCCCTATTCCTTCCTCCCTAGCCTCCTCCCAGGGCTGCTCAAAGCAGGGCTCCCCACCAGGCCTCTGGTCATCTTGTCACTGGGAGCAAGCCCAGATCTTGGTTGAGCCAAGGAAATCCCCCAGAAGTACTGGGCGCCAAGTGCCCCAGGACAGCAGGAATCGCCCCTGCTCAGAGCAGCAGGAGTTTGCTGGACCAGAGGAGAGACTTGGAATGAACTGTCTTTCGTGCCAAGAAACCCTGGATCTGGGGTCAAGTATTTCCAGAGCCAAACCAAGCATTCACACGTCTGTCTGGATGAGGGTCCTCACCCCTCAGATTGCTCCTCAGCCCCTTCCTGGGTTGGGCGGGGAGGGGGATGTGCTGCTGTTTGCAGTGTGTGCTGATGGGAACCCTCTCCTCCCCCACTTCCAGGGCAGGACAAGGCCTGGAGACCTCAGATCTCCTCTTTCGGTGGCTGGGAAGAGGCATTCTGTCTTGACATCCCCCAGCCTCAGTGCCCACACACAGCTCTTTTAGCCAGACCCTGCCCCTTCACTTCCTGTCTGAGCTCTTGCCTCCTTTAGGGAACACCCAGAACACTACCTGTAAGAAGGAGAGTGGAAAGTAACTTGTGTCCTTCCTTCCCCGAGTCCCAGGAAGAAGCAAGGAGCCTAAGTTAGAAAGAGGAGCTGACACGGATACCTGGCTTCTTCATTGGCGCCCCCTCTTCCTAACCCCTGACCTCCCCCATGCCTGTCACAGACCTTTGCTCTCAAGTTGCAAGAGACCAAACATACCCTGGGGTCAGGGTTTAAGTAACAGCCACTCACCCTTGCTCCAGCCCCATTAGGACCCCCACCACAAGACAAAGCTCAGGATGCTGGCTAAGCTAGGAACATACCCCCCTCACCCCCACCCCCAGATTCTCCCAGCAGCCCTCACCAGCTCCAGCAGTCAAACCAGTGATTTTCTCAACCTTGCCTCACAGTGACTCCGCAGTACCAAGCGGCGTCCACCAAGAATCAGGTTGGAGGAAAGGGAACCCAAGCAGTAGAGTATGATAATGGAGTCTTGTTCATTCACATCTTGAATTTTTTTCCCTAACAGATTCTTTTGGGGGGGAGTGAGTAAACAGACTCCTCATCAAGGGTTCAGACATCAATTTTTCTGACTTTTTTAATCATCATCATTTTTTTTAATTAAAAGATGCCTGTATGCCTTTTTTTGGTCCAATTGTAAATAAATATGTCATTGTCCTGTTGTCATGTCTCTTGACTCAGTCGCAAGGGTTACAGGTCTCAGGTGACACAGATTTCCCCCAGTGGGTTGAGCTGAGTGGTTTCTCCTAAAGCTCAGTCTCACATCAGGCTTTCTGCCGCTCTGCCTGGTGCATGTTCAAAGCCTCTCCCACCTCCCCAACCCCTCCATACTGAGTCACTCAGCATGCCCCTCTGGCCCCCCAGGTAGGAAATGGCAAGTAAGTGTGAGCTTTGGTAGCAGTGAGACCTGGTTTTTAAAGGATTCCCAGCTCTAATAGTTTGCTGCTCACTCACTTCACCTGTCATGTAAGACTCCTTCAGTGTCAGGCAGTAGAAACTGGTCACACTGCCCAAAGCCCCAAGGATTGATTAGCTCATAAGTCATCAAGGAAAAGAGTGGTTTGGCTTCAGGTCTGGATAGATCCAGGGGCACAAAGGATAGCCTTAAGATTCTCCCTGTCGTCACTCTGGCTTTCTCTGTACCATTTTATCCCATTGTCAACAGTCTTCCTCTGTGGGAGGCCGGAAGAGCATGGCATAGATCAATCTAGGCCTACATTGTGCTGTGCTCACTCAGTCAAGTCCGACTCTGTGACCCCATGGATCATAGCCCACCAGGCTCCTCTGTCCATGGGGGTTCTCCAGGCAGGAATACTGGAGTGGGTTGCCATGTGCTCCTCCAGGGGATTTTCCCAGCCCAGGGATCAAACCCAGGTCTCCTGCATTGCAGGCAGATTCTTTACCATCTGAGCCACCAGGGAAGTTCAAGGCCTACATTAGCCAGTTAAGAAAGCCCAGAAGAAAAAGACTTCGCATTATGTTAGTATATTCAACATAGATAAATCCCAGGAAAGGTCTCTAAGGGGCCCAGCTGGGATTACTGTTTGTACATCTTGGACCAATCACTACATCTAGGGGGACTGAGTACTATTAACAGGCTGCATACCCCAAGGATATTGGATACGGTGAATTTCTGTCCACCAAAGTCACATGGAATGGGTGATTAGGAAACAACAATTCACCATAGTAAGGGATGCACAGCAAACAAAAACAATAGTTGCCTGTTAGGTCCATCCAGTCTTAATACCAAACCAGTGAAAAAGATGCTGGTTGCCATTCATGGGATATTTCCTGTGTTCCAGACACTGTGGACACTTTCCATGTGTTAGCTCACTTAATCTTGAATATGATCCTTTGAGGCATGTTCTGTTATTAGCCTCCTTGACTCTGATGCTGGGAGAGATTAGGGGCAGGAGGAGAAGGGGACGACAGAGGATGAGATAGCTGGATGGCATCACCGACTCGATGGACAAGAGTTTGAGTGAACTCCGAGAGTTGGTGATGGACAGGGAGGCCTGGTGTGCTGCGATTCATGGGGTCGCAAAGAATCAGACACGACTGAGCGACTGAAGAGAGGAGGTTACAAGCCCCAGTAGTTCAGGTAGACTGCTGAGCCATCCCACGGCAGGTGAGAGCTGTGCTGCTGCTGCTGCTGCTGCTAAGTCGCTTCAGTCGTGTCCGACTCTATGCGACCCCATAGACGGCAGCTCACCAGGCTCCCCCGTCCCCGGGATTCTCCAGGCAAGAACACTGGAGTGGGTTGCCATTTCCTTCTCCAATGCAGGAAAGTGAAAAGTGAAAGTGAAGTCGCTCAGTCATGTCTGACTCTCAGCGACCCTGTGGACTGCAGCCCTCCAGGCTCCTCCGTCCATGGGATTTTCCAGGCAAGAGTACTGGAGTGGGGTGCCACTGCCTTCTCCAGAGAGCTGTAGTAGTACTCAACTGAAGAGGCCAGCTTCCAAAACCTGTTCTTCTAGCCACTACTATTAGCTGCCTTCTTGAAAGACTTTATATTTTAAATTATAATCGACAAACTACACAACTTGATATGTTGTTGAAATATATATATTTGGTCATGCTGTGTGGCATGTGAGATCGTAGTTCCCCAACTAGGGATCAAACTTGCAACCCCTTGCAGTGGAAGCCTAGTCTTAACCACTGGATCACCAGGGAAGTCCCATGCTTTGACGTAGATACACACGCCATGAGACCGTTACTACAGTCAAGACAGCGACCATACTTACCAACCCAGGTTTCCTTATGTCCTTTGTAATAGTGGCCTCTAGCTTCTCAGGAAGGCAGTGACCCAGAAGCTAGAAATATTCTGGATGATGTAGCTCCTTGGGACCAGGTACAACTGGCGCGTGCGCCCAGAGCTGTGCGCCATTCGTAGGTAGGCCCTGTTCGCCTGGGCACTCACGGCCTCCTGCTCCTCACTTCACGGCTTCCAGCGGGTCCACAACCGGGCCACCAAGCTCAGGGGCCCCAGGCCTTCGTGCGCCTCCGCTCCCACCTCTAGCTTCTCCTCCCCCACCAGCTTCTCCACCACCTTCACCCCCTCCCACCGGCTGCCCCACGCCCCCCACCTCCGCCTCCTCCATGAAGATGGCGCCCTTTTCAGTCGTCATTTCCTCGACCTTCCCGCCGGCTCCAGCTCGAGCCCCCAACCCTTCTGTGCGACAGGTTGCTGGGGCGCCGATCCCGACAAGGCCGGTTTTCCGGGCTCAGGTCAGTAGCGGCAGAGGCCTCCTCCTGGCGCTCTCGGACAGGCGGGGCGGCTGCAGGGCGGGCTGTGGGGTCTTGGGTACCCGCGTCCCCCAGCCTCTCGGGCCCCAGACGCAGGGACCAGGCGCGCGGCGGTTTCCAGGCCCCCCGACCCGAACCCTCGTCCGCCATCACCTGCGGGAGCCTCGAGCCTGGAAGGGCTTGGGGCGCAGGGGCGACGCTGTGCATTCCGCGAGAGGGACGGCTCGGTGGCTGGCGGCGACCCCAGCGGACCGCCTGCAGGAGGCCGAGACGCGCGGTCTTCTCCTACAGGGCTCGCCCCGCCCCCTTTCGCCCCCACCCCTTTTCGGGTGTGATTCACCAGGGCTCCCTAGCTAATAAGGGGCGAGGGACCCGGTGGAGGGGCAGGGGGCTGCGACTGCAGGCACCCAGACAGAACTAGGAGTCGGGGGTGCAAAGAGAGTGATAGTGCAGGAGTGTAGCAAGTAAGGAACAGCTCTGAACAGGGACCCAGATCACAGACAGACAGAACCTTCCATCAGAGCCACCATGCCAAGCAGTAATTTTCCCACCTGTCGTGGACAGGTGGGAGTTGCTCAGTGCCCACTCTGCTGTGGCCTTGGGGTAGCTTTGCAGAGGACAAATTACTCAGGCAAATGCAAAGGACTCTAGAGGTATCCTTCGGTCTCTGACCAGACTGAAACTTGCATAGTAGTTGGGCACATAGAGGTGCTCAAAATATTTGTGGTAAAAGGAAGAAACGAGGTTGAAGTGGAAGAATCAGGGACAAGGGAAATTTCAGATGCAGCCAACCAGGGAGCAAGTGGGTCTCTGCCTGGTTTCCCTCCAAGAGCTGGATCCTCATGGGCTGGTGGGCTGAACATTGCTTTACCTCCTCCTGGGCCTGGGGGCTAGCCCTTGTTCTGTTCCATTTTACAAATGTGAACTCTAGTCTGAAGTGTAGGGCCTGTGCCTGGAGAGTAAGAGTCTGGGTGGACCAACCCCTGCAACCCTAACCCTGCACATGCCTGCAGTCCTGTTATCTCAGCGCCCCAACTTGTGGCCCATGGCAGTCAGTACACCTAATACTCCACCCCTCACCTCAAAGTCTTTGCCACCTCCTCCGGAAAGCCTTCAGCTTCTTCCTGTCCAATGGAAAAGACGGCTTTGAGCCGCAAGACCCAGTCCCAGGAATGCAGCTCCTGGATCCCATTGGGGTGGAGTTACGCAAGTCAACAAGCCAAAGAGATGAAGGGCCAGCCCACTGCCTTTGAACATAAAACACCTGTTAACACACATTAACATGGGATGTCCCATAAAGTCTTGGGCTGGACTCTGGAGTGATTTGCACTGCTTTGCTATGGACACTGCTCCAGACCACAGAAAAGCAAGCTCAGTCTGAGCCTCGGATGAGAGGATCTCACTCAGTACAAGGGATGGGGCTCAGAACAGCGATGACCGCCTTTGCTGGACTGGCCAAGCAACATCAGGTGAAGCCATGACTCCTTTCGAGAATCTGTCTGAACCAGATGGGTAGACACAAGTGTGGGCAAGGTCAAGTCCTAGCTCTGTCACCGACCAGCTGTGCACCTTGAGCCATGGATGACATTTTTTTCTTGGACAACCAGCATCCATTCCTCATTCTAACTGCACACCAAAGTTTCTTTGAGAACACACTCCTCTCCTTGGCTCAGTCTTGTCACCACTGGTCTACAGTGACTAGCTTGGGGATGGCACAGAATACCATCAAGGCCAATGAGACAGAAGATGCTTACAGGGCTCCTGTGAATAAAAGGACTCCTCTCTCCTTAGAGGGCCTGGAAAGGGTCCCTTTCCATTCCTGGTCAGCACTGTGTGAGAATGACTGGAATCGTGGCAGCATGCTTTGATAAAGGGACAAGCCACATGGAAGGGCCTGAGGATGGTCACAACTGCACAAGATATGGCAGAAACAGGAATGCTAAAGCCTACCATGTCTGAGATGCTGAACCAATACTAACCTCAAGACTGCATTCCATCTGGCATTTGCAGTGATATGAAATTTCATTGAGTCCATTTGATTTTTTGATTCTTACATCCAAGATTATTAAGTAGCATGATGCCACTTACCTCAAAGATCTCTCATTTCAAAGTGCAGAGTTTGTAGGTGCTAATGTGAAGGGTTCTCACTGTGTGCTCTATCACACCCACCATCCCCTTGGATGCTAACGATGTCTAGACTCCAGTTCTTCCTCAGGTTCTCTCCAACCCCCTCCCAATGAGACAGGTTCACAACTTCCAAACACATCATTCAGAAGTTTTTAATAAACAACTTCATTATAAAAACTTTTTTTTGAAAATGGCATTCTGTAAAACATTGAAAAATCTACTTTAACAAAGATAGGCCCTGTGCATTTTCTAATGGCACTTATATTTTACAATTAAAAACCTTGTTTTATATAAAGCCAAAAATATTCCAAGAGGTTATTCACTGTGTTTACAAAGTGCTAGAAGGTTTTGTCTTGTATTTTTCTCTCTTTAAATAATCTGGTATTACGAAAGAGTGGCTCCAAAGCCTTGACCACTGGGAGAGAGGGAGGGGGGTGTATGAGAAGTGGTGTTTCAGGAGTTCCAGTGCCAAATGGTGAGAGTTGGAGAGGTGCATTATGGGGAGAATCCACTAAGGAAGCAGGCGAACATCTGAAGAAACTGAACTAGAACATTTCTTTTCAAACCCCTCCACAGAGGCACTTGATTACCATGGTGGATCCTCCTCCTGTCAGAACCAGTACACCCCTTTCCCTCGCCACAGACCCTACTTTCCAGTGGTGAGGTCACAGCCAGTTCCTTCCACAGCAGGTTCAGAGCTCCAGGAGAGGCCAGGGTGGGGTCCCAGAGGAATCCGGACTTTTCTGGCCAACACCTGCCTAAGGCAAAAGTTTCTTATTACATAAATATCCTTGTTAAAAAGCAAAATATTGATCCTGTACAATATAAACTGTTAAAAAAGTCGTGCTTAAAAACAGCTCCTAGGTAAGAGGGGAGATGGAGGCGGGCTGGAGAAAACAGCTACCAAAAAGGAGGCGGCGTAGGGACTTAAAGGGCTACTAGGGGAAAAGTTTAGGGGAGTAGAAATTCAACTTAAGACAATATCTACGAGCAAAAAAGGAATCACACCTGCTTCCCGGATTTCATGAACAAAATGCCAAAAAGGTTATGGGGAAAAAACTCATTGTTGCTCTCCCCTCTCCCAAGATGTGCAGATCCTCTGAGCTGACCCAGCTGGCATGCTACTACCCCTTGGCCCCCCAGGACTGCACTCAACCCTGACTAGCTTCTGTGCAGAGGGGGAGGTGCCTGCCACTGTTCAGGGCAGCTCATCGCTGACAGAGGTTGGAGGCAGTGGGGAAGGGGACATCCCCTGCTTTCCTGGTCCCTGTTTGGTCTCTGCCAACATGCCATGGCTCCTGTCCTGGGCAGAAACCCCTAGGCTCTCATGGCCTCAGTAAGGGTACTGAAGTGGGTTTGGTACTGAGTAGGATAAAGCTGTTCTTATCCTTTGAACAAGAGGTCGAGGACTTTTTTTTTTTTTTTTTGGAAAGGGAGGTTTAAGAAATTGCTGGCTATCTACAGTCCAAAAAAAAAAAAAAAACAACGGTGAAGGCAGATGTTCCTCTGCACCAGCAAAGTTCACAGTGATAGGAAAATTCTTTGTGGGTGGGAAGGGCATTGAAGGAAGAATGGGAGGAACAGGACTGGAAGGAAGAGGAGGGAAGAGGGGCAAGGCCCCAAGTTACAAGATTTTAAAGTTGCTTTGCCTGTCCTATGAGTTTCCCAGCATCACTAATGGGGGAGAGAATTCAAGGAAGGGACAGAAAAGAGAAGGCAAAGAGAAGGGACTCCTCTAACAGTCCGAGACTTCATATTCCATAGCCAGAGGCCCCTTAACCTCTGTAAACAAAAGGTACAGAAAAGGTGGCAAGGAGGGGCGAGGGTTGCTGGGTCTAGTGATGAAGGTCAGAGACAACAAGGACAGTGGTGGCACTGAGTCCCAACTGGGTCCTCACTTACCATTTCCTATATACGAGTCCCAATAACATGCATAGCATGCAGAAGGGGGCTGCGTACCAAGGTGGACGCTTTTAAAAGTAAACCTTAATTAGTCCCTGGGACTCACTGAAGCTAATTTTTAGAAGTAAATCACCTAGTCTGATTCTAATCTTGCCAGACATCTTTATATCTGGTTTTGTCTTTTTTTTAAAAAAAAGGTATCCCAAGCTAGCCTGCCTAAATGAAAACATGTTTATTCATTCCACATTGCTTCCAATCAAGGCCAGGAAGCTACATTTAAGGCTTTCACCTCAAAGAAAGAGTACTGGCCTGCACTGAAGCAGAAGCATGGGTCTTGTACCTGCTCATAAACCAAAGTGATTTCTAGACAGGAGGGGGACAGGGAGAACTGGGAAGAGGCTGAGGCAGTTCCTTGGTAGTCTGTCCTGAAACCCTAGTGAAGAAGCCAGAAGCCAGTATGAGGCACCTGCTGAGAGAAGTGCCCAGAAACTGCTGGCTGCCATCTGTAGGAGTTAACAGTAAAGAGGTAGAAGTGTGTTTCTGAATCAGAGTGGAAGTGTCTCAAGAGGGCCCCATACTGGTGGTCCCTGAGAGGCCTCCCTTCCACGAGCGGGAAGAGCGAAGCCCATGCAGAACTGAGATGAAGCAGGGTGAGGTTCAGTTGGGCAAGAGCTGTGCTGTCTGCAGCAAGGGAGCCCCACAAGTCAAAAGAGAATTAATCGTTTATTGCAAGAAAACTTGCTGAGTACTGAGGGCAAAAGTGAGGGGCCACAAGAGAAAGGTGGAAGTTCTTTGATGGAGAGCAGAGAAGCCTATGCACAGTGGCCTGGAGTCCCGAGGGACTGCAAAGTGGAAGAGAGAGGAGGAACACTGGAGAAGAAAAAAGTCTGGTATGGGAGGCAATGATGTATACCTCGCATGATACGTCCCATACATGACGTATACCCCCATACATGATACGATGATGATTAGCACTTAATTATCTGCCCAGTCCTAACTTTCTGAAAACTCTTCTTCCAACAATTCCACAACTTCCTGAAAATGGGACAGGTAGGAGAGACATATGAGGGGCTCACACCCTCTCCTTTGCTATCCACACCAGCCTAGAACCCGAATCCCTCCTTCCAAGACCAATAACAACTCATGATATTTAGGGTAGGGATTAAGAAATGGGCAGGGGAGAGTGGAAGTGGGCATGCCTTTCATTTCTTCCCCTCTCTCCAGTTCAAAAGGAGGAGGGGGTCATGATGTACTTGAAGAAAAACAGAATTGCAGACCTGTGAGAAAACTGCTCCAATCTTCTTGCCTGTCTCCTGTGGACTCTGCCAAGGAAGGCAAGAACAGACACAGTCATGGAAGATGGCAGAGACTGAAGCAGTCCAAAGTCAGTTTATTTCCCCACAGGGGAAAAATGTGACCTCAAATGAAGAGAAGTCGGGACCCGACTCCGCCTTGTAAACAGGGCTCCAGTTAACACCAGGTACCAAGTGGTTCTGGCTGGTGCCAACTGGAATGGACTGGTGGGAATGGATTCACGGTGTGTAAACAATGTTCACTGCAATCATTCTAAGGCTAACAGCTCAGCAAGGGAGGTGAAATGGTGTGTCTGAAGCGACTGTGTAAACGGTACCGTTGCTGGAAAACACTGACTGAAAATGGAGGCGTTAGGACAGGAGGGATGGAGGTAATGGGAAACAACAGGCAGAGGCCTTCCCTCCTGCCTATTGACTGGAAGCAGGCGATGGACCCTCTGCAGGAGGGCCTGACCAACTGCTGTGGGGTCTGCAGGCTGGGACCAGAAGACGGGCTTCTTGGGCTACTTCTCTCGAGGTCATCCGAAGTAAAACCCTCTGTGTCTTCAAGAGACCTCTCCCTTCTTCAAAGAGAAGGAGGTTCCGATGCTTTGGAGAGGGAGAAGGCTAGGTGTGGCTCCCGATTCAGATTTTTTTAAAAAAGTAAAAATACCTGAAGTCCTATTGTATTACATCTTTTCATGGGGTTGGGGCTCAAGATTCCTCCTGGAACTAATCCTGGAGCTTAAGCCCCCAAACCAAGTGCTCCATACAGATACTGGAATTGTTTCTTTTTGAACCCAGCTCTGAAAGCTCAGCTGCCTTCATGGGGGATGCAGATGGGAAAGGTACTGAGGCTCCCTGACAGAGCCAGAACTGAGCTGAGGGCCTCCTTATGGCTACTGGAATGCCTGGTGGAAACGAGGCAAGGTCGTGGTGCTCAGGCCAGAGGTAAAGACAGGTGGCAAGGAGTGCAATGGCCCAAAGTTCAGCGGTCCCCCAGCTCCTGGGGAATCTTGAGGCTGAGCTTGCAAAGTGGTGAGCAGGGGCTGAGCCTCAGCCTGGGAGTAGCCCATGACCAGGCCTCCTGTGGCCCCAGATGGGTTACATGGGGGCAGGTTGAGAGGAAGAAAGCCCAGCAAGTGGGAGAAGTCCACATTAGCAGCGCAGAGAGCCTCGGAGAGGTTGGCGGGGCTCTTGGTGAGCAGTGCTTCATCTAGGAGGGCCGCAGCTGCTGCTGGCTGAGGTGAGGTGGGCTGGGGTTCAGCGGATGAGAGAGACAGGCTTCCAGAAAGCTCCCCCAGAAAACTATCCACCTCCACTTTGGGCAATTTGTCGGGCAAGTATGAGGTAGATCCAAGCTGGTATTTTGGAGGAAGCTGAGCTGGGGAAGAGATAGGTGAGGATTCCAGAGGGTAGCTCATGCCCATGGGCAGCGTGTTGTGCACCAGGGAGTGTGGCATGCCCGCACTGGGCATGGTAGGGATGTGGGCACCATACATGCCCATGGGCAACATGCCAGGGAAGGCCTTGGCCCCCATCACGTCCCGAGAGGCCATGCACAGCACGGGACTCAGCTCTTCCTTCACATTGACTGTGGAGCTGCAGCTGAGTAGGCCTAACATGTCCACTGGCTCTGTCTTGATCTTGAGCAGCTCTTGTGAGTGGCTCTTCTTGACATGACGTGTCAGGTGGTCTTTGCGGCCGAATCGCTGGGCACAGTACTGGCACAGAAAGTCCTTCCGGCCTGTGTGGACCACCAGGTGCCGCCGCACATCCTTACGAGTATAGAACCGCCGGTCACAGTGGTCACAGGGGTGCTTCTTCTCCTTGGCACCACCCGCTACCCGGCGTGAGTGGGCCTTCAGGTGCTCCAGCAGGGCCTGGGTACTCTCGAAAGTCTGCAGGCACACCTTGCAGCTGAGGTCACCGCTGCTGGCGGCATGCATGGCCAGGTGGCGCCGGTAGCCCAGCTTCGTATTGTAATTCTTACCGCACTCAGAACAGTGGAGGGCCTCCTTGTTGGGGTCATGGGTCTGCAGGTGGTTCCGCAGATGATCCTTGCGGTGAAACATCTTATCGCAGTACATGCACTGGTGGGGTTTCTGGGCTGAGTGGGTGGCCATGTGCCTGCAGACAGGGATGAAGGACAGAGGAGAAAGAAAGGAGATCATAAGGGCTGGCTAGACAACGGAGTTGTGCACTAACAGGCAACTAGACACAAAAACTGTGGTAGAGGCATGCGATGGAATGGAATGCCATGCCAACTACATTCTATCCTCTGCCACCCGCAAAACCACATGTGCTGCTATTCTCTGCAGCACTGAATTCAGTAGCAAAAATATCAGGAAGAATCTAAATGTCCATCAGTAGGGAACTGGCTAAATAAGTAAGTCCATAAAAATGACTCAACTTTTTCTTGGCTGTGCTGCTTATGGGATCTTAGTCCCCTGACCAGGGATGGAACCCAGCCCCACAGCAGTGAGAGCGTGAAGTCCTAACCACTGGACCGATAGGGAATTCCTGCCTTAACTTTTTTTTTTTTTTTTTTTAGTGACAGACTCTTATCATTTACATATGAAGTATACATTACATACATAATATTCATTTATATTTTATACATATATGTCTTACAGAAATATATTAAATTTGTTTGAAACACATAGAAATCTTATAGGAGTGGCAATTAAGACCAAATAAATCCTAATACATTTTTCACATTCCCTAATGTACTACCTTATATTGTGAAAAGATTTAGACATTCCATTTCCAAAGTTTCTCATTTTAGTTGCCATCTATATAACAGGAGCCCAGGCTCACCATTCACAAATACACTCCTGGCCACAGTCAAGTCTTCCTCAGAGGTTGGGCCTTACCTCAGACTGTCGGATAAAGCTTCTACCCCGTACTTAGAAATGCAGTAGCCACCGCCAAACAGGGATACTCTCCTAGCTGGACTAGAAACATTGACTACTCTTCCCCTGGTCTTTCTGATCAGGGGAAGAAAGCTCAGTGTCACCTCGATGAGGCCAATCAAGTTCACATTCAAGATCTTGGAGAAGTCATCTTTGGTCAGCCATTCATTCGGGGCAGCAGGCAGAAGGATGCCAGCATTGTTCACCAAACCCCAGAGGCCCGGGGTAGAAACAAAAGGTATTAGTTAGAGACAGAAAACCCATTTATGAATCCTTTCAGTGTTCAAACCACATTCTCTTGAGGAAGATAAACAATAAATCCAACAGACTGGAAAATTATAAAGTATGTTTTAGTGTGCATGGTAAGTCACTTCAGTTGTGTCCAACTCTGTGTGGCCCTATGGACTGTAGCCCACCAGGCTCGTCTATCCAGGGGATTCTCCAGGCAAGATTATTGAAGCGTGTTGCCATGCCCTCCTCCAAGGGATCTTCCTGAGCCAGGGATCGAACTGCATTTGGTCTCCTCCATTGCAGCCAGATTCTTTAGCACTAGCACCACCTGGGAAGCCTGATAGAGTATGTTAGTAGTGTTAGTTGCTCAGTCGAGTCCAACTCTTTGCAATCCTATGGACTGAGCCCACCAGGCTCCTTTGTCCATGGGATTCTCCAGACAAGAATACTGGAGTGGATTGCCATTCCCTTCTCCAGTGGATCTTCCTGACCCAGGGATCGAACCTGGGTCTCCTGCATTGCAGGCAGATTCTTTACCGTTTAAGCTACAGAGAAGACCTAAAGTATATTCTTGCTGCTGCTGCTAAGTCATTTCAGTCATGTCCAACTCTGTGCGACCCTACAGACAGCAGCCCACCAGGCTCCCCCGTTCCTGGGATTCTCCAGGCAAGAACACTGGAGTGGGTTGCCATTTCCTTCTCCAATGCATGAAAGTAAAAAGTGAAAGTGAAGTTGCTCAGTCATATCTGACTCTTAGCGACCCCATGAACTGCAGCCTACCAGGCTCCTCCATCCATGGGATTTTCCAGGCAAGAGTACTGGAGTAGGGTGCCACTGCCTTCTCCGTGCCTTAACTTTTAAATATAATGACAGCTTTATACATAAAACAGGTAACAAGCTCCGAGATAAAGAGGGGAAAAGCTATGAGACAGAATAGTGCCTATGGAATGGTACCATGCACTGCAAAAGAGAGAAAATTTATGCATGTTTGCTCATATGAGCTTAAAATATTTCTGAAAAGATACACAAGAAACTAACATTGGCTACCCATGGGGAGAAGAAAGGGCAGCTTTTCTGGGTGTGATGAAGAATTTTCATTGTATACCTTTTGAATTTTGAATTACATGAATGTATTTCCTTTGCAACAAAAAGTGTATTTATAAAAATTTAAATGACACAATAAAGGGAAAATGAAATATATCTAAACTTCCTGATCTGGAACAATCTCCCAAGAAACAGAGAGCCAAGTCAAAAAAGGAAGTTCAGTATGGTGTATGTAACACAATCCCCTGTGAAAATAAAAAAGGAAGGGAATACATGTTTGAATGTCTCAAGAGGGATACATAAAGAACTGACCCCAATGCTTGCCTCTGAGGAGAACAGTGGCTTCAAGTGTGACAATTTTTCACTGCCTGTCCATTTGTACCATTTAAATTGTTTGCCACATAAAGCATTTAAACGTTTCAAAAGATGTGTTTGTGATATGGGACCTCAGTGCCCCTTGGTTTACCTGCTTTCTGCTCCTATCTGGCTGGAAACCAGCTCTGAATCCAGAACTACAATCCAGAGCTCCATGGTATTCAGAATCAGCTCAGCAAGACTTTGAGGTCCCATCGTTTACAAGCCCTATGTGAGCTGTGTCATTAACCCTGTGTTTTACATAAGAAGCTGACGCACAGGACAGCCCCACCCACCAGTAAGTGGCAGACAATTCTCTGGGTTTAAAATGCACTTAAACCCAGACCTTCTTGAGACCTGGATTCACTTAGATATGCCACTGTTGTCTCTGCACAGCACCCAGTGATTCTTTCTACCTGGAAGGTATCAATCATACCCATTATCCTCATGTTCTTGTGAGTGCTCACACCTATAAAGGTTACTATTAATCTCCTGTGACATAAGTGGCATGGTAACATACGAGAGGAAGATGCTGAGCGATCCAGTCTATTTCCCTCATTTTGAAGGTGAGAAAACGAAGGCCCAATGAGGTTTAGTCAATTGCCTAAAACTCTACGGTGACTCCAGGTGGAGTCAAGGCTCCTGTCTCCTGGCCCAGGACCTTTCCTGGAGCCTCCCACTGACACTCAGACTGCCACTAGGAAAGTCTACATGGATACCCCCAACTGATAACCACCTAAGACACAGGAGCACACAGCTGAGGACACAGAACTGTCACGAGGGCAATCCTGGTCACATACAACCCTGTTACCTGTTTTAGTCCCTTCCTATCAACTGTTTTCCAGACAAGGAACTAGAGGCTTTCTGTGGTCATCTCATTACGTATTTATTTGTGTGCTGTCTGTCCCTGCTATTAAGACAGTAAACTCGAGGAGGGTCAGCAACGCCCCTCCCCACCCCTGCATCTGTCTGGCTTACCGATAGGAACTGTCTGTCCCTGTCACTGAAGACTGTGCCTGGTATGTGACAAGAGCTCAGTAACTGATGGTCGAGGGATGAATGGCTGTGCAGCAGGCAGTCTGCATCACTGGCAAAGGGCATGCTCATGGTCCTCTGATGCAAAGGCAAGGATAAAATCAAAACTACTCCTGAGTAGGCCCTGCTCCCTTCAGAGCTGCTCTGTCATATCTGCTTTACACCAGGGCTTTCACATTCCATTTCACTTTAGATAGGGGTTCTTGAGCTTACAAGTTTCAGGAAATCTTCTAACCCAGAGGACTCTACAGTCATAAGTAATCATGTGAGCAATACGACCTTGGGTAAGTTAACTTCTCCACTCTGAGCCTGCACTTTACAATTTACAGATTGGACCAGAGGGTCTTCTTTTCTTTCTAAACTTCTAAGGCTGATGCCTAATTTGGGGCTAATATTCTCACCATTACCTGACACAGGTAGGGGAAGTAGCACAGGCCTACCTTGGAGATATTGCAGGTTTGGTGCCAGCCCACTGCAATAAGGCAAAAGTCAAAGTAACAGGAGTCACATGAATTTTTTGGCTTCCTAGTGTATATAAAAGTTATGTTTGTACTATACTGTGGCCTATTAAGTGTGCAATAGCATTATGTCTAAAAAAACATGTATATATTTAATTAAAAATACTTTACTGGGGACTTCCCTGGTGGTCCAGTGATTAGGGCTTCGCCTTCCAATGCAGGGGGTGCAGACTTGACTGAACTAGGAATCCATGAGCCTCTCAGCCAAAAAACCAAACCATAAAAGAGCAGAGGCAATGTTGTAACAAATTCAATAAAGACTTTAAAAGTACAGTCCATATCACCTTTTTAAAAAATTATTTAAAAAAAAAAAGAAAAAAAAATACCTTATTGCTAAAAAGTGCTAGTCATCACCTGAGCCTTCAGCAAGCTGTCATCTTTTTGATGGTGGAGGGTTTGAAATATTGTGAGAATTATCAAAACGCTTCACAGAGATATGAAGTGAGCAAACGCTGTTGGAAAGTTGGAAAACTGGGCCAACTTTCTTGACTGGAAGTTGCCACAAAACTTCAATTTGTAAAAAAAAAAACAACAAAATGCAGTATCTGTGAAGTGCAATAAAATGAGGTAAGCCTGTATTGAAAAAAAAAAAAAAACGAAAAACTCAATCTAGTCTGTTCATAGCTATCTGATATTGTACCCATCAGAGTCTAGTATTTGAATAAAAAATACCACCATTATTTTTCAGTGAGTGACCTCAAATGGTTGACATTTAGGATATACTTATGGGACAAATTAACCTCTATTCTTCTGCCACAGATAAAGTTCCACACTCAGTGGAGTCTCTCTGGCTTTATCCCTGGGAACCTCAGGGCAGGAAGAGGTATGGGAGTGTCACCTACCTATACAGCTTGTACTTGGAAGCAAAAGCCTTGCCACAGTGCAGCTGAGGGCAGCTATACGGTCTCTGCTCTGGATGGGGGAGGCTGTGAGGCCTCAGCTTCTCCCCATTTGAGAAGGGTGTCCCCGAGATTTCACATTGGCACTTCACTTGATTCTCCGCCTCCCGGCCCCGAGGCCTGGGCACTAGTTTCCAGCCCACTTCCTCCTCCTGCTTTGCATCTTGAATCCAGGGGGGGACGCTGGTGAAAAATGTGGTCATGGCAAGGCTAATGGCGAAGGGCCATGTTATTGAGAAAGCCTCCCCATCAGCTCCACAGGGCTCTGTGCTCTGTCACAGCCTCCAACGCAGCCTTCAGAAAACAATCTCTTCACCTGAAACATCAGAACACCTGGTGTTAGGGAGCCCAATACCATGAAAACATGGGCTCTGGAGGCAGACAGAGCCCCAGTTCCATCCCAGCCCTTCCACTTTGAAGCCATGTGACTTTCAGCCAATTACTTACATCCCTGAGCTGTTTCCTCATTTACAACATGGGCTTAATAATCTCCCACATCATAAGGACCTTGTGAGGGTTAAATGAGATAAAAATATAAAGCATTCAGCAGAAGGCTGGGCACCTAGTAAGTGCTACATGGTAACTATTATTACTAGTACCACCTAGGCTAATAGGAAACAGGATAATCAGAGGAAGTAAAAGCCCTAAACTCCCTTTCCCTTCCAACTTCGCTTTTACATCCTTTCCACTAAATTTAGACAGCAGCGCCTCCTCCTCCTCCTCCTCACTTTCTACAATTCTCCTCCTCATGGAGGTGCTAAGGAGCAATAAAATGCCCAAAAGGCATCAGAAGAGAAAGCAGCCTTTACTTAGGAAATTTACACCCTGGAGGGTCAGCCTCTGTGCCAGATGTGTTTCTCAGCAGTGCATCAACATCAAGAGGTTCATCTGAAGAGGTAAGAGCAGACTCAGCATTTCCACTAAACCAGTGCTGGTCCCATCCTGCCCTCCACCACTACTCTGGGTCTCTTGGTCTCAGGGCCCAAACCACACTTCTTTAGCAAAGCCCGTCCAATAACCGAGGTGTTGAGCGGCCCCTCCTACAGACCCTCACAGAACACATGCATGTCTCCATTGTGAACAGGTAACATACTTGCATTAGAACTCAGACTCCACCACCGAACTCAGATACTTTGAGAGCTCAGATCATATCTCGTTCATCTCCATACAACCTAGCATCTAGAAAAGGACTTTCAACTTTCTTTTAGATGAGTACATAAGTCACTGTATACAAGTTGATTCTTACAGGCTAACATGCTTAGGCAGTTCTGGTTTAAACTGAGTTCCAAAGGGGGAGCCAATATCTTGAAGTCTTTCTACTGGGTTGTAGGGGAGCAGGTGGGCATAGGTGACACTTCTTTACTGACATCAACTCAGAGTAAGAGAGAAAGGGCATTATTTCTCAAAGGGGGCACAGCAGACCCACATTCACACTCACAAGCTCATCACACAAACAGGTTACCAACCTCAATGTAACTTGCTACAACAGGGGAATTTCCTTTGAAGAGCTCATGCCAAAATTTGGTCATGAGGCTTTTCCATGTGAAGGGAGCAAAGCGGCTATGTGGGGATTGTCCACGAGAATCTGGGGAGAGCTCCAACTGCACAAACTAGCTGTGGGCCAAAGAATGCTTGCTCAGCTCATTAGCACCTGCTGCTTACAGTGACCATTCAACCAACAGGCTGGCCGTGAACGAGATGATGGGATCAGCGGGTTCATGCCCGAGAGAGCTTTGCTCATCATTAACATGAGCTATGTCCTGTTCAGGAACCATTCCTCTTATTGAAGAAACACTGCAATGTAATATGATAAACAATTTCCCCATCACGAGTGGAGATGTGCCTAGAAAGATCTGCACAAAGGTGGCTGCATTTTGCATGACTCACGTGCTAACACTAAAAACTAGTCCCACTTGAGCCTTCGAATCATGGCATATTTGCCTACTTCACGATAAACCTCAAAGGCCTCTGACGTCTGGCTTTTATTGTTTAAGTCCTCCCTTCTTCCAAAGGGTGGAATTACCTGTTTATAATATCAGTGATTACTAGGCAGCTTGGAATTGGGTAGAGAGCGAGCATGAATTTGAAAATCTAGTTTGGAAGGAACTTCCCCCACCTTCAAAGTCAAATTCTGCCCCCCACCCCCCACGTGAAATCACGCACTTCCACCTCTGGAAAGCTGGGAATGGCAGCCAGAGGGAAGGAAGCAAGTCGCATCACTTGGCTGACGTGAGAGGGAAGCCTAGCCCTGGAAATTCCGCACAAACTCAGAAAGAGAACAGTACGTCCCCCACCTCCCACACATCCACCTCATCTGTTCTCCTGAACAAGCACAAACAAGACACAGCAGTGTAGTATGCTGCTACTGAAAGAGTGAGTAATGGGCTTCTAGGAAAGAGGCTGGTGGTGGCTAAGAAGAGCTCACGAGGTTGCATTGATAGAAGCAAAGAAGGCAGGCAGCAGCCATGTGCTTGCCCTGATCTGCACGTACTGGGGCTTTGGCTTTAGTGTTACCTTAGGAACCCTTTAGGAAATCTAGTTTTTCTCCCTCTGTCCTTTGTCTGCAAACTCCTCTCATCCAGGAAGATTCCTGGGCCTCTCCCACATTATCCGAAGGCCTATTTCTTCGGATTTCTTCTCCACAAAACTGTGAAAAAAAATCCTGCTTCTCTTTCAAAGCTGTTCTGGTCTCACACTCTAACTTTAACAACTGTAGAAGCTGACAGAACCTGTTCCCATAAAACAAACACAATCAATCCCTCCCAGTTACTGGTATAACTCGGTATATTTTCATCCTAAGATTCCTTCTGGCGCCTGATATCAAGAGGGAGGTATTGTGGAAAGAACCTTGGACTTACTATCAGAAGAGCTGCCACTTACTGACTGTGAAACCACGGGTAGGTTAGTTTCTCTGAACCTCAGTTTCCTCAATTTCTAAAAGAGAGATTAGTTCTCCTTACCTACCAATATTCTCATGGAAGATTCAGTGAAACAACACTCTTGAAACATCTGACATAATATGTGTGAATACAAACAATGCAGTCTCTGAGGTCTAAATTGTGTCTCCTTTTCGGCACAGGGCCTGAGTAGTACGTTTTTTTCCTCCCTTAATGTGACTTCTCAGGCCTCAGAGTGAGTTTCCTTCCCTTCCGAACACCTCCCCAGAATGCAGCCTTCCTCTTTTCCCCCACAATTAACCCTCAGCACATCCCCCAGAGCCAGTCCCCCTTTACGTTATCTTTCTCCAGCACCATATCCTGGGCCTGAGTCCCTTCAGTTTAGGAATCTCTATTACTAAGGCTCTCTAGTTATAAGTTCTCTAAGGCCTCTTGGAAGACTTTAAAGGAGGCAGATTACTCCCTCATCCATCTGTCTTCTGCTGTGCGCCATGGTGTCTGCTGCCCTATGATGAAACTATAGTTTTTATGGTGTTACATCATCTCTATAGAAACTACGTTCTTTCTCCATTATTAGCCTGTTTCCTCATCTATAAAACTAAAAATACTTACCTCACAGGCTTGTTTTAAGGATTATTTTAGTAAGGTATGCAAAGGGCTCAGCATTCGGCTTGGCTTCCACTAAGTACCCAACAAAAGGCAGCGATTATCTTTGCTTTTGTATTGAGTTGCATGTTCCCACCTTCACCAGAGTTGAAATCTCCCAAATCTCCCCCCAAACTGTTAAGAAATAGCCCCCATGCAGCAAGGAAAGAGTTAATCTCTAAGTGTTCTTAACTAGAGACCCACAGAGGATTAACAGCTCCACTTCAGTGACTACCCTAAAATAGCTTTTATCCCTCCTGCCCAAGAGCTACTTGGGGATCTGAAGAACTCAATTCAACACCTGCCGAGGAGGAAACACACCCAGGAACTTTCCTTGGGGTGGACAGAATCTTCCCCTAAGCAGAACCCAAAATAGCAACTGGGAAATTATAAATAGAGATTAAAAAAAACAAACAAACAAAAAACCAAGTCCTGACCTGGGCAAGGAAAGATACTGACTGGCTGGAGAAGGGTGAGAAGGAAAGGGCGGAATGGGTATAGCTGCCTCGCAAGCCCCCCCTCCCCGCCACACACACACACACACTCCCCAGTGGTGAGAGAATTAAATTACAGGGAGGCTGGAGAGTCTCAATGGCTTGCATCATTCCAAGAGACATCAAACAGGATTAACAGGGGTTGGATTTACTCCTGGGCTGCTAGTTCTATCAGTGTACATGGACCCTCTTTGGAGTCCTTTTGATTCGCGATTCCATCTGATTCCCCATGACTCCCACTCCTAAGGAGGTCTTGAGCAAATGGCTGCAACTCACAACAGCCCTATTTTCACCAAGAGGAAACCTGATTAGACCCCCACCCCAATCCGGTGGCCTCACCTTGGGGGGTTGGGTTAGAAACCCCAGGCTAGGCTCTTTCCAAGTCCCAGGCAGACAGGTGGGAAAACACACAAGCCAGGAGATAGGAACACTTATAGGTTAAAGTACCAACTCCCCACACCCAATATCCCCTTATCTTGCACCTTGCAGGTCCATTTTCCCCACCGAGACGGGGCCATAGCCTGGGACAGGATTTGCAGGGGACAGCTTGGCTCTTGAGCCGTTTCTAGACCACCACACTGCGTGGCGGGGAGGAGGGGTGTGAAACGCCCTGGGACTGGGAGGGCTGCGGGTGGACGGCTGCCAGACAAGGGACAGAAATTCAGGGAGAAGACTGGAGGAGGTCTCAGGAATGGGAGGGAGGGAGGGAGGGGCGAGTTATCTGAATCCCAAAGAGACCCCCACCACACCCACCGCAAAGAGAGACGGGCTGGGGATGGTGTACACCGGCTGGAGGGTTAAAGGGGCTAAGATAAAAGACGAATTCCCTGAATTTCAAGAGTCTCAAAATGGTACCGAGTGGAAGCTGTCTGGAGGTTGGGAGTAGGATCGCCGAGGAGAAAACTATGGGTAGAGCTCATCTGGGTTCCCCAGAATCAAATATTTGAGGGAAGCCTCAAAAGGGGTTATGTGGTTCTGGGAAATAGAGGGGAAAGAGCGGACTATATGGAGCAGTAAAGGGGGTTATGTGGGTCTGGGTAGGCGTGTCTGAGGGGAGGGAGCAGGTGCAGCTTATCTGCGTCCCCCAGACCCGGGTCCCTGGTAAGGTCAGCTGCGCGTTATCTGGGTCTCCAGGGAGCCTGGGCCGGGGGTTGGGGCGGGGGGGGGGGGGGGCGGTTCGGGAGTAGGGGACCTGCAGGGCTGAGTCTCTCGGTCTCGGTAGAGATTGGGCCAAAGGGTTTCTTCGAGTCCCCAAGACACAGGTAACGGGTCCGAGGAGAGTTTTGGTCACCCCGGGGCCTATCTGGGCCGGGCTGGCGTAGAGGGGGCCTCGGGTCGGGGGTGTGGGCGACCGCGCTGACGGGCCCACGATGAGGGGCGCTGCCGCTCCGGCTGCCCGGCACGCGGGCGCAGCGAGACGGCTTCCCGCCCCGCTCCCCGCTGTCCCCCGGGGTCATCGCTAGGACTCACCGCGCTCCGAGCCCCGCGCTGCGGGCCGGGCCGCGCTCGGGCTCCGCCAGGCCCGCTCAGGCCCCGGTAGTGGCGGCGGTCGGGCCATTGTGCGGTGCATTGTGGGAGCCGCGCGAGCGGGCACTGGGGCCGTGGAGGGGGCGGTGCCGCGGGATCTCTATGGTCCCGCCCGCCCGCCGGCTAGAGCGGCCGGGGCGGCGCGCGGGCGGCACGCGGGGATCGCCGGGAGCGGGGCGGACGCTCGCGCTCTTCCTTCCCTCCCAGCCTCCGCGCCCCGGCGCGTTCTGGCTCTGGACCCGCTATGGGCGCCGCCGCGTGGGCACCGTCGCTCTTGCCGCCGCGTGTGTCTCTCCTGCTGCTGCTTTTGCCGCTCCCGGGGCTGCCCGTGGGCTCCTGGGATCCGGCCGGTTACCTGCTCTACTGCCCATGCATGGGTAAGGCCTCCCGAGCCTTCTGTCCAAGTGGGGAAACCGAGGCCCGGAAAGGAGAAGCCACTCCTCTGAGGCGCCCAGAGGTGCCTTGACAGGTCCGGGAACGGACTCCAGCGCCGGACAGGGCCTGTTCCTCGGCTTTCCGCCCCTGTGGCAAAGACACTGAGGGGCTTCTCGGTCCAGCCTTCCATTTGGCAGATGAGAAAACCGAGGCCGGGAGAGGTTACGACGTGTCTTGCGCAAAGCCTGAGCCAGCCCCGAGTCCAGTAAATGGACTTAGTGGTGTAGGACTTGATGTCACTGACCCAACGCTGGCTCTGGGCGATTCATTCAATACATGTTTATAAAGGCACCTACTGGGTGCCCAGCCCTGTTCTCTGCTCTAAGGATACGGTGGTGATAAGTCAGAAAGCTCTATGCCCATGTGGAGCCTTCATTTTAGTTGAGAAAAACAGACCATAAAAGATAGGCATAAAGAGTAAGTAATTGCATATCTTAAAGGAGACTAAGTGCTATGGGAAAATTAAAATAGAGCAGAGTAAGGGAGAATCTAAAAGCTGTCAGAGGGGTGCAGTTTAAATGGGGGTGGTGGAGAGTCATTTTAAAGTTACTCATTCCTAAAACCCTCCAGTCTCCTAACCATGATGGTCTGTCCCTCTGTGCATCATCTCCACCACACCCTTCTCCGGAGACGTTCCAGTTGCAGGCACAGTTATCCCTTTCTGTTCCTTACACAGGCTCAGTCCTGCAGCCTGTGCTATTCCCTAACTGGGAACACCCTCCTCTTGCCTCTGTGCCAGACCAAGGTCTTCCCATCCTCAGGCCACAGCTTATAAGTGTCGCCAGAAAGGACTTCAGTGACCTCAGCCCAAATAATCTCATCATTTCCTCCATCACCAAACATATTTGTTTATCTTTACTGTCACCCTGCCTTCCCTGGTGGCTCAGATGGTAAAGCGTCTGCCTGCAATGCGGAAGACCCGGGTTCGATCCCTGGGTCGGGAACATCCCCTGGAGAAGGAAATGGCACCCCACTCCACTACTCTTGCCTGGAAAATTCCATGGACGGAGGAGCCTGGTAGGCTACAGTCCATGGGGTTGCGAAGAGTCAGACACGACTGAGCAACTTCACTTCACTGTCAGCCTACCTGGACTGTGAATGCCTTGAAGGCAGAGACCTTGACCTTCTTGCTCACTCCTGTGTCTCAGCACCTAGCAGAGATACTGACACATTGTGACCTCTCAACATTCTTTGTGGAATGAATGAATGGATGCCATGCTGGGGAAGACAGAAACAATCAGATAGGGCCCTTCTCCCTGAGGCACTTACAGGCTGAGGAAAGGGCCAAAGGCCAGGAAATGGGAAAGGACATTCTAGGAAGAGTGGAAGAACCACAAGTAGCTTATCCAAGGTGGGAGACGGAGGATGGGGACTGAATGTGGCAGAGGCGTCGTGAAAGGATCCCAGTGAGTGAGGCATTGGAGTTACCCCTTTGTGTACAGAGGGGAGGAAATAGAAGGGCACCTCTGGCTGATGGAATAGCAAGAGCAAAGATGTGGGGGTGGGGATGGGAAGTGCAGAGCATGTTTGGGAAACAGCAAGAGCCTGGAATGACTAAGGCAGAAGAGGCAGGGCCTGAAGGGCCTTGACCATCAGACCCAGGAGTCCAGACTTGGTCCCATGCTGCCAGCTCCCTGGCTCTCCTTGGTATCCTGGTCCTCCCCATCCCTGGCTCCCTTTCTGAATCTTGCATACCCCAAGCCCTCAATGCCCCAGTCCTCACTTCACCTGCAGTATACCATCCAGGGCGTTTTGGGAACCAGGCTGATCATTTCTTGGGCTCCCTGGCATTTGCAAAGCTGTTGAACCGCACCCTGGCTGTACCTCCTTGGATTGAGTACCAGCATCACAAGCCTCCTTTCACCAACGTGAGTACCTCCTGCCTGCTGTTTGCCCTTGTCTACCTTTCCCTAGTCATGCTCACCACTGCTTGACCCCAAGTCCTTCTATAGGGTTTTATCTCCCATCCCCCTGAGTTTGCCCTCTCCACCACCCAGAACTGTCCTCCCTGGCTAACTCAATAACATTTATTCAGCACCTGCTTTCTGAGCACTGCATGAGGATTAGTTATTTTCCTCTCACCACATTTCTATTAAGAAACAGGTTTAGAGAGGCTAGGTATCTTAGCACATTCACACAAGCAGAACTGGAATTCAAGCCCATGTCTGTGTGACTCCAGAGCCTGTGACTGAAAGCTCCAGACTCCATTTCCAGCCTTGTCTGGTCCCACCCATTGGTCACAGGTGATGGGTGCTATTATCAGTTATGAGGGAGAAACTGAGGCACAAGTTAGTTAATAACATGTCCAAGGTCACAAACTAGAGGAGTCTGGCTCCCACCTCATCACCGGGTCCCTTAGAATGAGAAGTCCAGCATTGTCTTAATTTCTTGCATATTCTTTATGACTTCCACTGGCCTGATGTCTGTTTTTGTTCACTTTTAACTCCAGGGGTCTGGTAGTGGGAACTGAGTTAATATTTAGTGAATTAATTTTGAAAGTTCTTAATAAACTTCAAAAGGTTATATGCAAAATACCCATATTTCTTTCTTACAGCCTTTTCTCTGCATAGTTTTTATTTTTTCTTGTGCATGCCATTTTTAGAGAGATTTTTAACAGAGGATAAAAGCCAGAGTAATGAGGTCACAGCCTGAGTTGGCCAGTTACTAGCTGTGTACCTGGTCAGGGTACTTGACTTCCTTGTGCCTCAGTTTTCTCATCTTTAAAATAGGCTGGAAATAATTATTGCTCCTTCCCTCAGTGAGTTAGTGATGGTGGTATCCCTCCCTCTCAGAATCAGCTGAGCCGATCAATGTAAAGTGCTTATGACACAGAGAGTCCTCAGTAACTGGGTACAGTTGATGCTCTGACTTTTTGCACTTACTGTTACAGTTCAGACATGGTCCATTCATCTCCTGGTTCACTTGCCTTCTCTTCTCAGCTAGGAGTCTTTCAGAGTTTCTTCTTGCTTTCTACAGGTTACTCAACCTACTTCAGTTGGACTTTCCTTCCCCAATGGGACTGTTCTCACAGAAGGTCACTAGAGACCTCAGAATTGCCAAACCCAGGGGTCATTTCTCGATCTCTATCTCATCTGACCTCCCAGTGGCACCTGGCCCCATGAGCCTGTCTTCTTGAACTTCCTTACTCCCCTGGCTTCCAAGGCACAGCCTGTTTCTGCTTTAGCCTGACCTGTCTGCATTTTCCTCTTTGTGCTACAGCAAGGGCTCCTTTTTCCCCACCCACTGTTTAAATGTTGGTGTGTCTCCTCTTTCTGTTTGCTTGTTAGCTGTGTGACCTCAGATGAGTTATCTAGATTCTGTCCACCCAGGTTTCTTCATAAGTAAACTAGGGATGGCTGTATTCCTACCTTTCACAATTATGGGGTCAAGTCCATGAAACATGATGAGTATAGCACCTGGCGCTAATCCAGCACTCAATAAATATTAGTTGCTTTTATTACTATTATTTGCTTTGTTCTAAGTTTCTGTTGACTCTTGCAGCTTTCTTTATTCTCCATGTACCTTCCAAATTTATCTGTGGCCCCGACTCTCTGACCACAGGCCCAGTGTTTCAAACTCCTCAGCCCTTGAGTCTGCTTGGATGACCCACAGAGCCAGCACCTTCCCCTCAAACCTATGTTCCTGCCTGTATTTCTAGCCTTAGTTTATGTCATCTCCATTCACCTGGGTACCAAGCCAGGAACCTAGACGTCATCCTAAATGCTTCCCTTTACTGTGTACTTCACCTTTCTTTACATTTTCTAACCTGTCCATGCTTCCCCATCTCTCAGAGTTACGAGAGATGCTCAGACATATATGTTGAAACAAAACAACAAAAATACATGTTGAATGAATTGTTGTTTTGTCGCCAAGTTGTGTCCGACTCTTTGCGAGCCCCTGGACTGCAGCACACTAAGCTTCCCTGTCCTTCACTATCTCCCAGAGTTTGCTCAAACTCATGCCCATTGAGTCAGCGATGCTGTCTGTCCATCTCATCCTCTGTTGCCCCCTTCTCCTCCAACTCATGTTGAATGAATACTTGAACGATAAAAGGACCATTGCAGTAGCCCCCTAATATTTCTCTCCCTCCTCTAATCTTACCATCAGGACATTCTCTCTTCTGTCACCAGAGAGATCTTTCAGGAAAGCAGATCTCATATTATTTCTGCTTAAAATCCTTTGCGTGACCTCATTGCTAATAAGTAAGGTTCTCAAAGTCTGCTCATTGGAACACCAATGGCTTATGTAGAACCAGTGCAGTGGTTAAGTCAGTTTGGGAAATTCTGTTCTCAGTTCTTAATTCCCCCCAAATTTGGAGATTCAAAATCCATGTTAGTGTATTAAAGGTCCTGAGAAGTCCTGTCATAAAGAAACCTGCTTAACGTAGCTTTTCTCAGGCCTGTTTATTTCTGGAGCCTTTTTATTGCAGAACCCTTTACCCACCTGAACTAGTGGAACATGCTTGGAAACTCTGACCTATAGGATAAAGTCTAAATTGTATTTCATAGTGTTCCAAGAAATTTTCTTAAGTCTCAAAAAATGCAGAGATTAATACAATCATCATCCATGTACTCACCATTAGCAGTGATAATCATTAACATTTTCTTGTATTTGCTTCATCTTTTTTTGTTGTTAAGAAACAAAAGGTTACAGATAAAGTTGTTAAAAGATAAAGTCTATCTTGGTTGGAGGCTACTCCTAGTCCCTCCCCCATGCTCAGAGGCAACCACTATAATGGACTTAAGTATCTTTTTTTTTCCTTTTTCTTATTTTTTTTTCTTAGTGTCTTTCAGTGGAACTTCTTCTAAGTTCTCTCCAGTACTGCTTCCATTATGGCACTGAGCGTCCTTTATCCCTCTCCTGGTACAAAGGGCAAGAACTTGTCTAGGGCAAATACCTAGAGATAGAGGGTGCATTTAAAATTCTATTTTTAATAGATGCTCTAAGAAGTTATACTCCAAATGTATAACCTCTTAGAGGCTTTAAAATGTATGCCTCTACTATCAGCTATATCTTTTCCAATAATTGGAGTTAAGCTTTTAAAAAATATTTATTTTATGTATTTTTGGCTGCGCTGTGTCTTCGTTGCTGCGTGCAGCGAGTAGGGGCTACTCTTGGATGTGGTGCGCGGGCATCTCATCACAGTGGCTTCTCTTGTTGCAGAGCATGGCTCTATGGTGTGAGAGCTTCAGTATTTGCGACACGTGGGCTCAGTAGCTGTGGCTCCCAGGCTCTAGAGCACCGGCTCAGTAGTGTGGCACATAGGCTTGGTTGGTTGGCAGCATGTCGGATCTTCCTGGACCAGGGATCAAACCCATGTCCCTTGCATTGACAGGTGGACTCTTAACCGTTGGACCACCACAGAAGCCCAGAGTTAAGCTTTTAAACTTTTGTTGGTCTCTTGAGTAAGAAGTGGTGTCTTGTAGTTATTGTCATTTTTCTTTTCCTAATTCTAGTGAGCCTGCACATCTTTTGAGTGTATTGGCTATTTGGGTTCTCTTTGCTGTGAGCTGCTCACTCCTTTCCTGCCCATGTTTTCTTTTGTGTCATTTATCTTCTTTCTTACAAATCAGTAGGCATTTTTGAACATGAAGTACATTAGTATTTGTCCTTTAGTTTACAGATGTTTTCTCCCAGCCTCTGTTCTAAGCTTGGTGTCGTTTGTCAAAAATTTGTCACTGACATGAAGTCTAAGATCTCTGGGTCATAGAGTGTATGGATTTGTTGGGTTTTTTTTAATTAAAAATTTTCTTATTTACTTGTGGTTGCACTGGGTCTTTGTTGCTGTGTGCGGGCTTTCTCTAGTTGTGGTGAGCATGGGCTACTCCTAGTTGCGGTGCACAGGGCTTCTCATTGTGGTGGCTTCTCTTGTTGCGGCGCACAGGCTTCAGTAATTGCTGTACATGGGCTCAGTAGCTGTGGTGTGCAGCTCTAGGGTGTGAGGGCTTCATTAGTTGTGGCGCATAGGCTCAGGAGTTGTGTTTCTTGGGCCCTGAAGTGCACAGGCTTCAGTAGTCGAGGCTCACGGGCTCTAGAGTGTGCGCTCAGTGGTGGTGCACAGGGCTTAGTTGCCCTGTGGCATGTGGAATCTTCCTGGACCAGGGATTGAACCCATATCCCCTGCATTGGCAGGCGGGTTCTCATCCACTGCACCACCAGGGAAGTCCTAGAATATATGGTTTTAATGGATGTCTTTGAAGCAGCCACTAGGATACTGAGGGGAGGACCCTCCACCCCCTGCTTTTCCCCACTTTTCTTGTAGGTCCATGTGTCCTACCAGAAGTACTTCAAGCTGGAGCCCCTCCAGGCCTACCATCGAGTCATCAGCCTGGAGGACTTCATGGAGAAGCTGGCACCCACCCACTGGCCCCCTGAGAAGCGCGTGGCATACTGCTTTGAGGTGGCAGCCCAGCGAAGTCCTGATAAGAAGACATGCCCCATGAAGGTGGGTCCTGTGGGTCAGGGGGGCCCTTTCTGCCTGTTCCAGTTCCTCTAGGCCTGAGACACTGCAGGATAGCAGTACGTGGGGGAAGGCACCAGAAGAGCCTGGAGTAGAAAGATGGAGCTTTCAGCCGCATTTCTGGCATTTGTCAGCAGTGTCACTTTGAGCGGAGGAGTTTGCTTCCTCTGAGCCTTTATTTCTACCTACAAAATAAAGACGCCAGTCCCTGCTGTGTCTTGCTCACGAAGCATCATGAGGGCCAGGAATAAGAATGCTTGTAAACTGAAAAGTACCACATCAGTAATGATAACTAGTACTCACATAGCACTTATAACATGCTAGGTACCATGTTAAGAGCTTTTCACATATTATCCCACTTAGTCCTTCAACTGTTTCATGAGGAAAGTACTATTATTATCCTCATTTTATAGAGAGGACACTGAGTGCAGCAAAGAGAGGTTCAATATTTTGCCCAAAATCATATAGCAAATAAGTTGTGGTAATATGACTCCATTTTCCACCCTCCTAACTTGTATATTTTCTTGCCTCTCAGCAGGTAAATGTGAGGCTGTCATATTTATCAGAAGTTTGTAAATTTCTGGCACTTTAGGAGTAAGACAATCCCCAATATGTCTTTCAGTGTTTTGCTAAAGTCTGGGTAGGGTAGGTGAAGCCACGAAATCTGAGAAAGGAAACCTTGCTTTCAGTCCCAGTATGGCCCTCACTTGCTCTGTGAGCTTGAGCCAATGTCTTACCTTGTCTGGACCCTGGTTTCCATCTTGAAAATAAGAGCATGGATTAGCTGATCTTGAAAGTCTCTTGGAGCTCTTAGTCCATGGTCCCAAATCCAAGGTCAGCTCCCTCCCCAGACCCCCACCAATGCTGCAGGATTGGCAGGACATGGCATGTGAGCAGGAAAGACTCCTTCAGATATTGTGGTGAACATTTCCTGCTGAAAACCAGCCTGGAGGCCGAGCCACCCTCCTCAGCCCCCAGCCCAGGAATTATGAAGTGACATTCCTACTCGCCCATCCTATGAGAGCATTTCAGACCGAGTCAGATAGTACAGGGTTTCCCCATCCACAGTTCCTTGGCCCCAATCCCACCTGGCTTTCCTTCTTGCCCAGTAAGCCTTTGGCCACTCTCTTTCTCCAGGAAGGAAATCCCTTTGGCCCATTTTGGGATCAGTTTCATGTGAGTTTCAACAAGTCCGAGCTTTTTGCAGGCATTTCCTTCAGCGCCTCCTACAAAGACCAGTGGATCCAGAGGTATGTGGAGGGGGCATTTTTGCTGGGTTTAGGGGAGGAGTGGGGGGCCCACGGGCATTCAGCACTTTCCTGGTCCTCTTCCCTCTACCACACCCTGCACCCTGATGTATGAGACCAAAGGTGCGGCTGTTCTGTCTGTTGAACTTGGGATCCTATGTGATCTGTTCCCATCTCAACGCCTGACACGGTGGGACATTGACCTGCCACGAGGTTGAGCAAGAGTTTATCAGCCGATAAAGGATGTCATAAAAAGAATATTGTGCAGTCACATGCATCTCAATTTCCTCCTTGAGGCGTGAGAATCACTCCCCTGTTACCTTCCTCTTCACAAGGTGAAAATTGGAAGCCTCTTCTAGAGAAGAACAGCTTCAGGTGCAGACTGAGAAATGATGTCATCCTGATAATAATTGGATGTGCTTTATTAATTGCATTCCAGTAAACCCTATTTTAAAAAAAAATAGGTTAGCAGGGCATAGGCACAGGCTGTGAAATATTTATAGAGCATCTGTCACGTATGAGACATAGTGCTCAAAGGCCAGAGGTGACACATAAAAATGAGGAAGACCCAGTCTCAGTCTTCAGCCGCCTGCAGTCTAGATAAAATGATGACACTAACATAGTACACTTGCCACTGATGCTATAGCATGGCCAGAAAGAGCAGGGGCTTAGACGTCAGACCTGGGTTAGGAGCCATGGGGGCTTATGAATTCTTGCGTGGTCCCAGCAAGGCAAAGGAAGACTGATTTACCATTAGACAGCCCTGAGCTCTCAGGTAGCCCTTTCTTTATCAGATAACCCTGAGTGAGCCGGTCAAACTGTCTGACCCGAGCTTCCCCCTTGGTTTAATGGAAGGAGCACTATGGTATCTGCCTCCTAGTATATAAATCACATGACACATAGTAGACGGGCCGGTCCATGTTACTTGTTACTGTTATTCACGTACTTTATTTTATTTAAGCCTTTGAAAAATTTCATGAAGGTATTATGATCAATTTCCATTTGACTGGTGAGGAAACTGAGATCGGTGAGGTTATTTAAATAACTTGCCCAAAGTAATGCAGCTGTTGAGTGGGTAGCTGGGGTCTGTGTGTAAGGCTTTCATAGTTAATAAAAACTAATATTTATTTAGTGCATACTGTGTGCCAGTTGTTGTACTGAGTCTTCTCTACCTGAGTTTTCCAAGGTAATAGCTCATTTAATACATTCACAAGTCGGTGACAAGTGTTATTGTCATCTCTGCTGCACAGGTAAGGAAATTGAGACAGAGAGAAGTGAAATCACTTTCCTGAGCTTGATGCAGCAGAGCTGTGATTTGAACCCAGGCCACCTGACTCCAGAGCACCCATTCTTCATCACTGTGGAGAAAAGAGCTGTGCCTTAAACAGCTCCCAGTTCCTATTTGGGGCTTGTGTTCAGAGCTAATTCATGAGCTACTAAGGAGACTCAATCCTGGCAGAGTCTTACACCCCTCATAGTTGATCCTGCATAGGAAATTGTTGATTTCCATTTAATTACCTGCTTGGTCCTCCCCATTCAGCTCTGAATGAATCCAGAGCTATTGCCAGAAGGCAGACTGTCCTCAGAGGATGAAGATTTGCTTCTAAAATGCTGGGGGGGAAATGACACCAGTTCTAAAAGCAAATTCCAAAAAGCCAAAAAAGCACACAATCCTGGTTGGAGAAGGGACAATGCTACATGGATGCATCAGTCGGACAGCGTTGCTAAAACACTTGTTTGTGGCCGCCCCATCCTCTTGTTTGAGTTTGTTGAGTTGTTGGAATTATGTAAGGGCTTGGGTAAGCTTTTGCCTTTGAGCCAACTTTTTAGGTGTCCTTTCTTGCTGTCGGAAGTTGTCCTTCCATTGCAGGAGTGTGGTTGTCTGGGGAACAGCACTGGCGAGAGTCAGATGCTTCCCTGTTCACTGGGTAACTGCAGGTTGCTTCCCTTCTTAGGCCACAGTGCTCAATCTATAAAATGAAGGGATTGAGCAAGATGGATCATTTTCTTTCTTTTTTAAACAATTAATAAGATGACATTTTTTTTCTTTGTTTTTAGTTTTTAAAATATATTCATTTATTTGGCTGTACTGGGTTTTAGTTGCAGCATGCAGGATCTTTATGGGCTTCCCTGGAGGCTCAGTGGTAAAGAATCCATGTGTACTTCAGGAGACTCGGGTTCGATCCCTGGGTTGGGAAGATCCTCTGGAGAAAGTGGCAACCCACTCCAGTATTCTTGCCTGGAGAATCCTCATGGATAGAGGAACCTGGTGGACTACAGTCCATGGGGTCACACAGAGTCAGACATGACTGAGCATGTGTGCATGCATATGTGGGATCTTTAGTTGCAGCATGAGGGATCTGGTTCCCTGACCAGGGATTGAACCTGGGCCTCTTGCATTGGAAGCAGAGTCCTAGCCACTCCACCACCAGAAAAGTTCTAAGATCAGTCATTTTCAAACTGTTCTTTGAATTTTAAAGTTGTGGAGAAGCGCTTGTAGTGCCATGGAGGGGCCAAGTTAGAGCTGTTCAGTTCCCCTCTCCCACTACCAATCAGTAACCCTCTTGTATATCAGCTAAAAGTTTCGGTGGTCACAGGTCTGGGTGTACCAGGTTTAAATTAGGTACCTGTAAGAGAAACCCCCAATTAACAGCAGACTAACAAGACAAAAGTTTATTGTTTTCTTATGTAAAAAAGGACTGCAACCCAGGGCTGCGTGGAGGCTCCCTTGTGTCTAGGAATTAGGCTCCCATCTCTGCTTAGCTGTTCTGTTACTGGCTTTTATCCTTAGTGTCACCTCATGGGTCAAGATAACTGATGAAACCCCAGGCAGCTGGGGGTACAAAAGGAGCAGAAGAAGGGCCCCTCCTCACTTTTCTAAGGAGCCTTCCTTACAGCTTGCTTACACCAGCTCATTGGCCAGTACTTAGATGTGCAGCCATACCTAGCCCCAAGAAGTACTGAGAAATGTATTTTGGGCTTCTGTGTGTCCAGCTTGAAAGTTGGATTCTAGAAGAAGAGAATAAGGGTATTTCTTCCCCACTGAGGATCTTTTCATCTCTGCTGGTTCTGAATTTATGAATACCCTGATGGAGGTTTAATTCAATAGACATTTATTGCACTTTCACTGTTGGAAGACTGTGAATCATCAGGCTGAACCATTCTCTTGGCATGAATGCAACAGGTATTTGAGCATGTGGCTTATCGTTCTCCCTGGCTGTAGCCTTCCTGAGTGGATATAAACAGGTGGCATACAATTGGCAGGGCTGAAACCTTAAGGATGAGAAGGAGCCAGTCATGAAGAGCTGCAGAGAAAGGCAGTTTTTCATGTCATAACCGAGAGCTAGACTCTGCCTCGTTCATGTGCCCACATCCTCTGTACCCTGCATAATGTCCACTCACTGGTATCTGTTGGGCACACACGTGGGTGCTGTGCATGGAGAAACCCCAGCTTGGTAGGGGTGTCTCAGTGGAGTCAGTGTAATGGTAAAACACCCCACAGGCTCACTGCTCCCCATAGTAGGAAAGTGTTCCTTATTCAGCTGGACAGCTACCAGGCTCAGGGCCTGACTTAGGGTCACCAGCCAGGCATGTGAACAGATGGAGCTAGTCAAGGTTTCTTTCCAAACAGGACCCTCATTCCCCACTTTCACTCCAAACACCAGTCTCCTCATTGGGAGCAAAGGAGTGCATCAGTTTGGCTTCTCACTGCTTGTCATGTCAGTAAGGATGTCACATCCAGATCCAACCAAGATGGCTGTGTGAGCTGATCCAGATCCAGGTAAAAGGGGCACATATTCCAGACTTGGAATTCACCAAGGGTCAGCAGCAGATTCTTTCCCGGAGGTCAAGGAGGGCAGAGGTCCTGGTTTTATCCTAATGTACCAGCCCCCTGCTGCTGCTGCTGCTGCTAAGTCGCTTCAGTTGTGTCCGACTCTGTGTGACCCCATAGATGGCAGCCCACGAGGCTCCCCCTTCCCCGGGATTCTCCAGGCAAGAACACTGGAGTGGGTTGCCATTTCCTTCTCCAATGCAGGAAAGTGAAAAGTGAAAGTGAAGTCGCTCAGTCATGTCTGACTCTTAGGAAGTCACAACTTTATTTTTCATTTGAAGTCCTTTAAAGTGGCCTCTGAAAGTCACTTAAGGGCCTGGCCCATAGGAGGTACTCAGTTACTGTTCACTTCTTTTAACTCCTGACTACCTGATCTGGTCTTTCTGGTGAGATCCCTGGCTCATTCATTCATTCTAAGTATATTCATTGCACCTACTATGTGTTAAGGCCTGCACTGAGACTGGAAATCAGAAGAATAAGCCACAGATTCACCTTTTGAGGAACTTATTGACTGGATGGGGGAGCTGTTTTTAACAATAGTTAAAAACAAAGGTTCTGGAGGATTCTGCCTGGATTCAAATCCCTGGTCTGCCACTTCGTAGCTGTGTGACCATGGACATGCTACTTAACCGTTCTGTGTCTCAGTTTCCTTATCTGTGAAGTGAGAATAATGGCAGTACTTGCCTCATGGGGGCTCTTAAGAGACTCAAATGAGTTAATGTACACAAAGGAACTGGAACACTGCCTGTCCCGTGTATGTACATATAAAATTAAACTCTGCAAGACAAGTGTTAGATAGAGCCAGGCTGTTGATGAACACTTGCTCATTGCTTCCTTGGCACAGGGCTTGCACTCGTGTATGTGGCCTTCACCATGAACAAAAGTACTTGGGGTCTAGCCTCATGTCAGTGGACAGGGAATGTGGTTACTGAGCACATCATTGTGCAGGAAGCAGCAAAGGAGAAGTGGGATGGAACCCACTCCTAGGAGCTGAGGCTTGGGTGTGGCAACTGGTCTCGGAAGTTTGGAGGTGTTTGTGGTGTTTGGTCAGGTGTGAATAAAGAGTGGCCTGTCCATTGCAGCTCTTTTGCATGGGGGAAAGATTGGAACAGCCTCACTGACCAGCAGGAGGGGACTAGATAGATAAACTGATTTCTTCATGCAGATTGAAAACTTCAGGAGATGTTAATGTGATCCACACCATCAACATGGCCAAATCTCTGAAACAGAGAGTTAAATTTTTCAAAAGTTGTAATAGATTACATGCAGTATAATGACAATGATGGATATGGTGAGAGACAGAATTTTGTGAGAGCTTTCTACATGCCAAGCACTATTCTAAATGCTTTGCTTGTATTAATCCATTTGATCTTCTCAACAGCCCTCTGAAGTGGGAACTGTTATCAGCTCTATTACACAGATAAGAAAACTGAGGCACAGAATGGTTTTAGTCACCTGCCCAAGTTAGTGACATAGCCAACATTAGAACAAGGTCTTCGGGCTCTATAGTGCACACTTTCACCGTTGCACTGTGTAAAGAGCACACAGGATGATACCTTTTTATACAAATTGTGAAAGTGCAACCATTCATAAAACCGCAGTATCTGGAAAGAGGAGGAAGAGGGAAAGAGACCATAGGGTAGAGCTTTTATTTAGGTGTGTATTTTTAAAAATCTGAAACAAAGTATTAATATTTGCTAATTTGGGTCACAGGTATGTGGACTGTTAAATCATTTTCTCTTTTCCTGCATGCTCTGAAATATTTAGTCATTTTTCACTAAAATTTTTACTGAGGTAATTGTAGGTTCACGTGCACTTGTAAGAAATATTAATAATACAGAGAAATCCCCAGTGCCCTTTACCCAGTTCTCCCCAGTGGTAACATTTTGTGAAACTAGAGCACAGTATCACAACCAGGATGTTGACATTGGTACAGTCCATCCATCTTATTCGGATTTCCCCAGTTTTACTTGAACTCACTTCTCTGTGTGTGTATATTTAGTTTTATTCAGTTTTATCATGTGTGTATGTTCGTATATGCATTATCACAGTCAAGATACAGAACAGTTCTAAGATCACAGAGGTCCTTGTGTGGCCAGTTTATAACCACACCCACCTACACACACACACACACACACACACACACACACACACACACACACCCCCTAGTCCTTGGTGACCAGTAATCCCATCTCCATTTCTTTTTTCTCTACTTTGTCATTTCACAAATATTACATAATAGAATCCTTCAGTGTGTGACCTTTTAAGATTGGCTTTTTTCCACTCAGGATTCCCTTGAGATCCATCCAAGTTGTTCCCTCTACCAAGAGCTGGTTCCTTCTTATTGCAGTAGTGTTCTGTGGTGTGGGTTTGTTCTGCAGTTTGTTCAACAAGTCACTTGTTGAACGACATCTGAGTTGTTTCCAGTTTTTGACTATTATGAATAAAGCTGCTGTGAACATTCACATACTAGTTCATGTGTCAATAGAGGTTTCCATTTCTCTGGGATAAATGCCCAAGCATACAGTTGCTGGGTCATATGGTAAGTGCTTGTCTAGTTTTATAAAAAAAAAAAACTGCCAGACTGTTTTCCAGAGTACTGTACCTTTTTCATAATTTTAGGGAAAGGATTTTGACTGGCAGAGGGAAGGCATACCAGGTGGAAGGGAAAAGTCTGCAGAGATCTGGAGTTGGAAAGTACTTTGCAAGTTTATGGAACAGTGGGGCATCTTGTGTTGCTGTAATATAGTCTGGCCTTAGCTAATGAGAGAACACAGGTTTGCTCTTCACTCATGCAATCAACAAATCTTTACTGAGCTCTTATGTGTATCTAGACACTGTTCTGGACACACAGAGATACTGCCTTCAGAAGCCTGAGTCCAGCAGAAAAGATGGGTGAAATAATGACAAGGTGCACTGTGAACAAGGGGAAGGGAGAGCCTTCGGCAGGGGATGATGGGGGCATCTTCAGACCTCTGGTGCTCTCATGAAAGCAGGGATCACGCCTGTGTTACTCTCCTCTGGGCCTCAGCATGTGGTAGGCAATCAGTAGATATGCGTTAAGTGTTGAGTGAATGATCTCATCCACTGTACACGCTCCCTGTGAGTGTGACCTGTTAGCAGCTGCACTTCCTAATCCCACCGTGTGAGTAAAAGGGCAGAGACTCAGTCTAGACACCCCACCCTGGAGTGAATTACCGCCCCACAGATTGGAAGCCAGCATGACATACAAAGGGCTGGAATGCTCTACTGTAAATTTTTAATTGTTAAACAAGCAAAGAAGGTTGTAAATTCCTCATGGCGGGACAGTATTGCATATTGTGGCTGTTGCCGCTGCCAAGGTCTCTTATCAGCCCGTTGGTGTTTCACAACCTCTCGTGCTTCTTGCATGTTACAGGGGCCCCTCCGCAGGGTCTCTGGGACATGGTGCAATGCCATCCTTTTTTCCGTGGGGGTGGCAGCCAGACTCTCTGTGCATCGTCTGTCTGACTTCTTCTCATTTTGTCTTCTGCCTAGATTTTCCCCAGAGGAACATCCAGTGCTTGCCCTGCCTGGTGCCCCTGCCCAGTTCCCTGTCCTGGAGGAGCACAGGCCCCTCCAGAAGTACATGGTGTGGTCAGACGAGATGGTGAGGACAGGGGAGGCCCAGATCCACGCCCACCTCATCCGGCCCTACGTGGGCATTCACCTGCGCATTGGCTCCGACTGGGTAACTTCCCCCTTCCTCTCATGGCTGGGTTGGACATATCCATGAGCAGGACCCATGTCTGTGACACTGAACGCTGAACCCATTGCACCAAGTCCTAGCCAGGGCAGAGAGACCTCACTCGGCCAAGCTGATGGGGCTGTGCCCCACAGTCCCACCATGGACACATCCGAAATGTGGCTTCAGAGTGCTTGCTTGGTAGTTCTCATTTTTAACAGTTGCCCTTTTTTCCTCATTTCACAGATGGATAAACTGAGGTATCAAGCTAGGTTCTGAGTCAGGCAGCAAGCCAGAGAGAGCCCACAGTCTTCCGCCCCAGCTCAGTGTTAGCCAGTCGACTCCTTGTTGAAAAACAAGCTCTGGAGGTTGGGTGGGGCTCCCAAGAAAAGAAGATATCATCTTCCAAATTCAGCAGCTGCTTAAATGTGCAGAAACCTCATCAGGTTATCCTCCCTGTGAAAATAACAGGAGCAGTACGGACGATCTCCTTAGTTTATGTAAGAAGATATGTATATATCTGTGTGTGAGAAATACTCATTAATGGAAACTTGAAAAATACTCAGAAGTATGGAAATTAGATAAAAATTCATTCAGTGTCATTTGAGGAAGCAGTCACATCCACATGACCCCCTTCCTGCCCCTCCACAAAGTAAAGGAGCCAGGACCTGTACTCTCCTAGGACATAAGAAAATATAAGCTGCTTTTTTTTTTTTTAATCTAGCATAATGCTAATACCAAACTCATTAAAAGCTCAGCTCAGGAAAATAGAGTCCATTATCACTAGTGAACATAGATGCCCAGATCCTAAGTAAAATATTACCGAGTAAAATCCAATAGCATATTAAAGAACAAGCAAAAGCAACACAAACAAGTAAAATTTATCCCAGTGATGCAGTGAAATTTATTATATTAATGCCCAAAGAAGAAAAATCATATAGTCATCTCAATGGATGCCAAGAAAGTGCTTGATAAAAAGTCAGCATTCATTTATGATTTAAAAAAAAGAAGAAAAACAACTCTTAACCAACCAGGAATACAAGGGGCCCACCTTAGCTTGATAAAGTCTATCTCTCCGAAACCCACAGCAAACATGCACTTCTTGGGGCTATCAGAAGTGTTCCCACTGAAGTCAGAAATCAGATGAGGCTGCCCATTATCACCGGCATAGTTCAGAATTCTGCTGGAAGTCCCAGATAATGCAGTAAGACCAAGAAAAAAATTGTGAAAAGCCAGTATCCCCTTAGCACTGTTAACTGCTGATGCATTTCCCTTTTCCTCAGTGGTTTAAAACAAAAAAAAGTTGCACTCTTGTATCACCTGCCTTTTTCCCTTTCCTGGGCTCTTACTTCTTGGGTTGTGGGCAGTGGCTCTCTATAGCTCTGTCCCCACCTGCCCCACAGAAAAACGCGTGTGCCATGCTGAAAGATGGAACCGCTGGCGCCCACTTCATGGCCTCCCCACAGTGCGTGGGCTACAGCCGCCACACCACCGCCCCGCTCACCATGACCATGTGCCTCCCTGACCTGAAGGAAATCAGGCGCGCTCTGAAGCTCTGGGTGACAGCGCTGAACGCCCAATCGGTCTACATTGCCACCGACTCTGAGAGTTACCTGCCCGAGATCCAGCAGCTCTTCAAAGGGAAGGTACACGTGGAGTGTGGGCCTGGAGGGAGAGCAGCTGGAAGGGAATCAAAGGAAGTGCCAAGGTGCTCCCTCCGCTCCCACCTCATGCTTCATGTTCTCCCACCACCAGGCTTTTGCTTGAACATCCTGTTCTCTAGTTCCTGCCCTTCTTTAAACCCCAGCTCAGACACCTCCGCCGGGGCTCTGCAGGCTTCCCTTCATTCCTGTTGCTGCTGGATCCCTACTGGGAGCTTTCACAGCACTTGATCACATCTCCTCCCGAGACACCTAGACTGTGAGATTCATATAGAAACATGTTTATTTCCTCCCAGGAGCTGTGGCTCCTTGAAGGCAGGATCCAGGGTAGACTCACTGTTCTGTTCTTCGGAGTCTAGCCTGATACTTTGACTTCCTCCAGGGCTGAGACCCCGCCTTACCCTCACCAGTGGCTAGGACAGTGCGTGACACATGGTAGGCTCTTGGTAAATGTTTGGTGATTAAGGATATTGAGTGGGCCCTGGGGGACAGAGCGGGTGGGGGGCGGTCCAGTGCCACAGAAGGATTAAGAGCATGGACTGTGGAGCGTTGGATCTTGGGCTCTCCTCCCTGTGCAGCCTTGCACAATTTACTTCACCTCTCTGTGCTTCTGTTTCCTCATCAATAAAATGGGACTGAGAGTAGTTCTATCCTGTGGGGTAATTTTGAAGATCAAATAAGAAGCTAAAACTGGTCTGGTACAAAATAAGTTGTTGATAAAGTTAGCTGTCATCGATAGTAGAAGTAGGTGGTTGATGAATACAGGAAAGGCTCTTTTGTGCTTCATAAATGCTTAAGGAAGGGGTGAATAGTAGGGGTTTGACATAGGAGTAAGTAGTAGAATGGGCTTGGTACTGTGTAAATGAAGAATAGGTAATAAGTAATTATGTATTGGTAAAACGGTGGAGTTAATAGTGAATATTCAGTAAGACTTTGGAGTGCATAAAGCCCCTAAATGCTTGTGCAGACCTTAAAAGACAGACATCCGCTTTCTAACAGTGGGTACCCTTGGCTTTATGTTGAGGGGCTCCCTTTCCCTCTTTTACGGGCTTGTCAAGGAAGTGCCTTGTAGGGGAAGTGCCAAGTCACAGCATTCTGGTCCCCACCCACCCACTTTATAGTAGAATTTCAGAGCTGGAGACCTTGGAGCACCTCCGACCCAACCTCTGCATTTTAAAACTGAGGAAACCCAAGTCCCAAGAAAGGATAGAATTTACCCAGGAGGTCTCAGAGCTAATTTTAGTGGGCATGACACAGAGCGGGTAAGTTTCAGGGTGTGGGTGGAATTGTTCAGGGGATTTTGGCCATGATTAAGCTGGTATTATTTTTCTGCTACCATCTGAATAGCAAGATGATGATTTTTGTTACATCAGAAGTCTCTGTGTGACAGCAAAGCACTTTCAGCCCCAGCTCTGCCCACACCCCCTACCTCTGAACTAAATGGAAGGACTTGGAGAGTCCCAGGGAGTTTTTTGTGAGTTTTTAGAGTTGGTATACTTGCTACACCTTGAGCCTCTTGCCATTTCTACTTCCTGTTCCTGTGCCACTGTTCTTGCCCTTCTCACTCCTCACCTCCTTTCATGGGCTCAGCCTACCCTCTCTCCTGAACTAATCCTTGCTCATCCATTAAGCTGGGGCAGTGCTGAGCTGGGGATACTGATAAATAAGATGTAGTGCTGCCCTCCAGGGCTCACAGTCTAAACTCAGGAAAAGAGACTTGCAGAGAATTATAAGGTATGCCACAGGAGAGGGCCCGGCTTGGGTATGGGGGCTCGTTCACTCACTTGTCCAGTCCCCAGATGCATATTGAGACACACCCCCGTCAGAAGTGACCAGCAAACCAACACAGCCCCAGCCAGGTACAGGAAATGGGCGTTAAGCAGAGAATCGCTGAGTGAAAGCTACACACGAAGGAGATGTGCGCCACAAAGGAAAGGAGTGTGGTTCTGTGCACGTGCAGAGCAGAGGAGCCTGGACTAGACTGAGGGGGCCAAGGAGGGCTTCCCTAAGGAGATGAGACTTGAGCTGCAGAGTCAGAGTTAAGTAGGAGTTAACCGGGCAAAGAGACAAGCACCCCCAACAGAGGGAGGAGCATGCGTAAAGATCCTGAGATAGAAGGGAGCCTGGTGTGAAGTGGCTGGAGCTCAAGGTGGAGAGGCAGCTGAACAGGCCTTTGGCCACATTCAAGATCTGTAGTCTTTATCTGCAGAGCAGTAGGGCACCAGTTAAGGGTGCTCAGCTTGGGATAGAGGGAGGGAGGAATAAGGGAGTAGGGGAATCTGTGAAAGTGTTTTTTGGCTGCTTTCCTATGATATCTGGGCTTCCCTCATAGCTCAATTGGTAAAGAATCCACCTGCAATGCATGAGACCCTGGTTTGATTCCTGTGTCAGGAAGGTTCGCTGGAGAAGGGATACCCACTGCAGTATTCTTGGGCTTCCCTTGTGGGTCAGCTGGTAAAGAATCTGCCTGCAATGTGGGACACCTGGGTTTGATTCCTGGGTTGGGAAGATCCCCAAGAGAAGGGAAAGGCTACCCACTCTAGTACTCTGGGCTGGAGAATTCCATGGACTGTATAGTTCATGGGGTCCCAAAGAGTTGGACATGACTGAGCAGCTTTCACTTTCACTTTTCCTTTGGTAAGCAGACCAGTAGAAGAAAAGATTATGGTGACCAGCCAGGGAGTGGTAGTCCATCAAGAAAAAGGTTCACCTTTGAGGAATATCTCAGGGATAGATTGGACAGGACTTTAGTCTCAGAGGCATCCAGGCAGCAGGACCAGTTGGGTGGGGTGCTCTTTGGTCAGATTGTGGTTTGGTTGGAGAAGCCAAGACCTTGAGGCGAGGGCTTTATGAAAAAGTCAGACCTTGAACTGAGCCTTGAGAGTATGGTCAGGACTACAATGGGTGGGGATAGGCATTCCTGGCAGAAGACACCAATGAGCAAAGGCAGAGTGTGAATGAGTGGTGTGTGTGTGGAGCTTAGGATTAAGGTCACCATCTGTTAGGCAGCACTTCTCTCAGGCACCCCAACCCTACGTGTTAATGCTTTGTACGCCTCCTTCTATGTCTGTGACTCCAGCACAGAGAAAGAAGGTGAGGGGTGGCTGCAGGCCTTGGCGGATCTGGCCACTTTGTCCTGAACCCTGGCTAAAACGCCCTGCCCTTCCTCCTGCAGGTGAAGGTGGTGAGTCTGAAGCCTGAGGTAGCCCAGATCGACCTGTACATCCTCGGCCAAGCTGACCACTTTATTGGCAACTGTGTCTCCTCCTTCACTGCCTTCGTAAAGCGGGAACGGGACCTCCATGGGAGACCATCCTCCTTCTTTGGCATGGACAGGCCTCCTCAGCTGCGGGATGAGTTCTGATCCTAGCTGGAGCACACCACCAGTCTGAGCTGTTCCCTCCAGCCAGGCCTGGCAGCCAGAGGTGCTCCCACAGTTGATCCCCCAAGGATCAGAGACCAGAGAAAAGTACCAGGGACTTCCAGGAGGAGGAAGACAGTCCATCTCCCAGGACACGGGACTTCCAAGCTCCTAGTGGCCAGACATCTCCCTTTCTCATATGCTCCCTATTGCTTCTCCTGGGAATTTCTCATACCAGCAAAGTAGTCCAAGCTCTGTCTTTTGGTCTGCCCTGCTCTGAGGAGGCTGAGATGCTCACTTCTCTTCAGAGAGATTTTATATATAGAAAAAGAGATTTTTATAGTTTTGATACAAGATCATGACTCCCCTATAACTCTCCCTTATCTTAAAAAAAATCAGTGAAGTTCATTAACGTAGGTACCTAAAGTGACCTTAACAGAATGTGGATAAGGCTAGGGGTGGGTGGGTGTATTGACTGCTTTTCCACATGACTCCCCAAAGCGGCCCTCAGGCTCATCCCCACTGCCTGGCCTGAGCCACTGTCAGCCCCCACTTCCTAGGCCATCTCCAGGGTTTGGGGCATAGTCTTCTCCGTCATAAACACTATGCACAAAGAAGTTACCGACCACAGTGTTGGCAGTACGCCGCAGACGGCTGAGCGCTGCTCACACAGCTCGTTCCCAGCAGGGAGCACCTGCCATCAAGCCAGGCTGTCATGGTATTGCTCTCAGAGTCTCTTGGCGGTTGGTGGCTTGCCCCAAACGTGGCACCATCAGTGTCTATAACACATCACCAGGGCCAGGGCTTGCTGGCCTGCTGGGATCCTTTTGAGGTCTCGTTATCTCCTGTTCCAAAGGGCCTGGTTGTAGAACTTTGTCATTAAATTGGTTCCAGGCCTGTCCTCCCAGCCTTCCTCCTGCAGCGGGAGCCTTCTGACTGTATCCTCAAGGGGAGTGGTCACTAAGCCCCTGACCAGATGGAAGATGCTCAGTACCCAGGAGCCATCGCATTGCATTCCTGGGGTTGTCTGCTCCATCCCATCCAGTGTAGTCTCAGCCAAGCCCATGAGACCTAAAGTGTTACGATTGTGAGTTTCTTTGTCTCTCAAATGCTGCAGTGGTAAAAATTCATGACCCCCGAGACGCGGTGATTTTTCGGTCTTGAGGAAATTCTCAGTTTCCTCAGGGTCACACAGCCAGAAGTGGTCAATCCAGATTTGACCTCCAAAGGGCCAGTGCTGATAGCCAGCCTGCTCTATTCCTCCAGTTCACAAGACCCAGTTTACTGTGTGTGTGTGCCGTGGAGGCCTCAGATGGAGAAATGGTCAGCTACCTTTTGTCCCCACTGGGCTCTACTCATGGGTTTGCCACTGCCAGGAGCCTTCAGGAAGGGAGAATCCGACAAGAAACAGAAAACCCACCTGAAGCTTACAGTTCTCTTGGGTGGTTCTAAAATTCATGTCTGTTACCTGCTGATTACTTCCCCGCCATGTGACCTCCCTTGGCCTTCAATCCTGGGAAAGTGGGGGAGACTCTGATGAAAGCCAGTCCCAGAGCTTCTCAGCTCTGTCCCGTGGGTAGCCTTTAGGAAGAGATGCCTTTTTTTCAGGGCATACTGAATCAGAGGCTGAAGGGCACCAAGGATCTCAAACAGCGAAGATGGCATTTGCTGCTTAGAGCTGCCATCAAACTCTTAATACAGAAAGGGCATTTGTATTTCCCATCTGGGGAAAATATTTTAAATCCTGGGTGGACTCAGAGATAGTTTATCTGCTCAGACTTGTTCATAAGCCTCACTGAGGGACATGGGAGCGAGCCCCTGCCTCTATTGGGCAGTTGGTAAGGTGTGGCTCTCTGACTGATGTCATTTGCTGCACACGCTTGAGAGTCTGGGGCTCAAATAGGCTGCCCAATCCTCCTGATGAGCATCGGCCATCACAGTAGCTTGTGTTTCTGGAGGTGAGGGCGCTAGAGCTGTAGTCCGATTCGGTGTGTTTTGTAGGCGAGCACTTTATTCCTTTGACCCAGTTTCCCCACCTATAAAATGGTGATAAAACCGACGACGGGGTTGTTGAACGGCCCCAGTCAGATAAAAGGAGGATAAGGGCCCATTGTAAACTTGAAGGAGACAAAGGCCCGTACGTGGCTGTTGGTTAGTGTGACTGCCTCTGGTCACACGCCTCCTCTCTGCCGGCCACTGTGCTTGCTAAGTGTTTTATGGATGTTCCCTGGTTTAACCCCCACCTTAGCCCTGGGAAGTAGAAACTTACTCTTTCTGCACAAGGCAGGATTAACACTTGGAAAATTCTCAGTTTCCTCAGGACCACACAACTGGTAGTGGTCAGCCCAGATTTGACCTCCAAAGGCCAATGCTGTTAGCCAGCCTGCTCTGCTCCTCCGGTTCACAAGACCTGGTTTACTCTGTGTGTGCACCATGGAGACCTTGAATGGAGAAATGGTCAGCCTCCGTTTGTCCCCAGTGGGCTTCAGCCGTGGGTCTGCCACTGCCAGAAGCTTTCAGAGAGGGAGGATCCCCCAGGAAAGAGAAAGCCCACATGAAACTTAGAGTTTTCTTGGGTGATTACTTAATTCAACATGCTTTCATTCAACAGGTGTTTATTGACCAGTTGCCAGGCTCTGTGCTGGGTACTAGGGATTTAGCAGAGGATCAGACATAAATTCTTTGTTCTCAGGGAATTTGCATTCTAATAAATAGAAGGCATAATAAGCAGATGTATCGTGGGAGGTGTTAAGTGCTATAAGAAAACTAAAAAGGCATGGTGGATGCAGAGCGGGAGCAGTGCTGGTTTAGATGAGCTCGGGGAAGGCCTCTCTAAAGAGCTGCCGTGGAGGGGGCCATGCTCGTTCAGCGTTTTGGAGGCAGCGCAACAGCAAGTGCAAAGGTCCTGAAGCTGGAATGAAAACTAGCAAGGGGGTCAGTGTGACTGGAGTGGCAGAAGTGAGGCAGGGAACAGAGTAGATGAGAACAGGTGACATGACCCGTCCTTCAGCCTAGTTAAGATCAAGCCTTGGCTTTTATTTGGACAAATGTGGGAAGCCTTGTGGGGTCTGAACTAAGGAGAGTCATGGTCTGATTTACCTTTTTGTAGGCTGCCATGTGGAGAGGAGATGGGAAGGAGGAAGAGTAGAAGCAGGGATGCCAAGATAGAGGTGTCATAGGGATGCCCACAAGAGAAACGATTGGGCTCAGGTAGAGGTCATGGCATTGATTGTGGTGGAAACTGGTCAGACTCTGGATGTATAAAATGACTTTTAAGTTTCAATGTTTTATAAAAAATGTAAGTCTTTACATAGTTTTAATCATGCAGTATATACAATTTAATGTCCTGGTCTTTTTACTTAATAGTGTATCATGTTTTCTATATTGGTACATGGTCTGAATAAGTGTTTTTAACGATATAAAATTCCACTGAGGGGTGTCCCATAGTTTATTATGTCTCATAGTTTATTGTTTTATTATGAGAACTTAGTATATTTCAAGTTTTTTACTATTATTATTTGGAAAATATTTTTATTTGTAAGTTTTTTTTCTGTTATCTAACGTTTTTATTAAGATAAATTCCTAGAAGTAGATTTGTTAGATCAACACTTAAAAGCTACTTTTTGGGAATTTCCTGGCAGTCCATTAGTTAGGACTTTACTGTCTCACTGCTGAGGACCTGGGTTCAATCCCTGATTGGGGAACTAAAATCTTGCAAGCTACATGATGTGGCCAAAAAATAAAATTAAAAAAATAAAGCTGCCTTTTGGAAAAAATTCAAATATACATAAAAATTGTAATAAAATGAACTTTCAGTTTCAACAACCCTCAGCATTTCACCAGTCTTGTTTCATTTACTGTCTCATTCCCAAGTCCACATACAGGAGACTTTTGAAGGAAGAGCCAGCAGGATTTGCTGACACGCTGCAGTGGAATTAGGAGGGAAGAGGAAGTCCAGAATGCGCTGAGGTCTATGGGCCAAGCAACAGGGAGGAGAAGTTGTCCCTGACTTTAATGGTGGTCTCCGGAGGATCCTTGGAGAGCTGGTTAATATGGCAGATTCCAGGGACCCACCTAGGCCTGAGGAATCAGAATGTCTGGTGTGTAGTGCCCAGGAATCTGCATCTTCAGATGCACCTTCAAGTGATTTTGATGCCCAGTAGCCCAAGACTTACTTAAATTGTATTTCTTGGACGTGCAGTGTCGACATCCCCTGGGGCAACTTGTTTGAACTATAGATTCCTAGGCCCCACTCTGGACCTGCTGAATCAGAATCTCTGTAGATGCAGCCCAGTGATCTTTTAACAAGCTCTCCAGGACCAAAAATGAACACCACCGGTCAGAAGGTCGTGGGGGTGATGCTGTGTGGTCAGCCAGCCAGCAAGCACTTATGGAGGGCCTTCCTTGAGGCCTGGCACGCCTGGAAAATTCCAGCAGGCATAGTCAGTGGTGTGGCTCTGAGAGGTCCCCGTCATGCTCAGTTTGTGTTGTAACGTTGACTTTTTTCTCTTTATTTTGCACTGGGGGAAATATTATATACAGCCCTTGATTTAATGGAGTTCATTGTTTTAGGATGGAGCAAAACTTACATAAGCAAAACAATGAGAGTTACACTTTTTGAAAATTAAGTAACTACCAGTAGAGAGGGTTGTGGATTAGGCAGAAATGGAGAAACTTGTGTTCAAAGGAACCAAAGCTGGGAAATGCTGTCCTGATACATCACAGACCCTCCAAAAGCATGGAGGAGAATGGACAAGAAGGAGAAATGGGATAGAGGGTAAAAGAAAGCTGAGCTTTCATTTTCATGTTCTGTTCACTTCAAAGAAGCTTAATGATGATAATAAACAATAATCCTTCCCTGGCTCGGGACTAAAGGTCCTTTTCCTCCGTTTTCTCTTTTTCCTTAGTGGGGTTAACAGGAAAAAACCTGAAGGCAAGTCTTGCTCTCTGGATTATGTTGTCAGAATTAATTCAGATTCTTACTTGAAACCCTATTTATTTCAAGGTTGGGACCTTTGCCTTGAAATAACATTATTTAAGGACAAGCAGGTTTGTTTTGTTTTTACAGCTAATTCTTTATGGATCATCAGCCCAGAATGCCAAGCCCAACCAGGTAAAGAGCAGGAAGGGAAGGAACAAAAGGCATTTCCTATAAACTCCCTCCTTCCCGATGACTCAGCCCACCCCAGTGGGAAGAGGGAAGCCTAGGAGAACACCCCATCCCTCTTTGAAGATCCACCTCTAAAAAAAACTGGTGAACATTCATTCTCTGCAGAGTGGGGCTATTTCCCCTCTGTTAACAGAATATAAGATCGTTTAGGAGGTCCAGGGCACTAGCAGAAGGAGAGGATTCTTTTCAGCAATTCCTCAGTCCTGTTAACAATGTCAAAGAGAAAGTCTCAGTTTAGTGCCAGCTGCTAACTACTCTGCTACCTGCTAATCCATCCTGCTAACAGGGCAGACTGGGAGTCAGCATTAGCTAGCCAGAATTTAGTAACCCTGTTTTGCTTTGAGTATATTTATTTTGGGGATACTTTGCATTTGTATATTTTAAATTACAGATGTGATTTAACATTTCCTTTTAAGTAACAGGTTACAAAAAATGATTTGATTTAGAGAAAAATATTAAGTAAATGATGTGTTGTGAATTATGAAGATCAAGGTTAGGAAACCCTCACTCAGCTTTACCTTAAAAAAAAAAAATCTAATAATAGCACCATTGTAGCAAATGGTACGTAAACAGCCAGCTTTATTAAAAAAAAAAAAATCTTTCTTTCTTTACTTATTTGGCTGTGTCAGGTCTTAGCTGAGGCATTCAGGATCTTTAGCTGTGACATGTGGACTCTTAGTTGCGGCATGTGGAATCTAGTTGCCTGACCTGGGATTGAACCCAGGCCCCCTGCACTGGGAGCAAGGAGTCTTAGCCACTGGACCACCTGGGATGTCCCTCAGCCTTATCTTTATACGAAGCCCTGAAGCCCCTCAGCATAGGACCAATGGGGCTCTCAGGGGAAGAGGCATTTAACCTTTTAGAGGCATCACAAAGGAGGCTGCAATGAAAAACACGGAACAGGTGCCATTTCCCACATGTTTCTAGCAGTGGCATTGGTGGGTCAAAGGAGAGTGCACATTTGTCATTTTGATTGGCATGACCACATTGCCCTCCAAAGAGCTTGTGCCAATTCATCCTCCCTGGCATGGTGCCTGTTCCCTACACTGTCTGGCTTCATTGGTTTTTGATGTGGCTGAGGGAGAAGCCACTTACCTTGGGTCCAGACACTTTGATTTCTGTTCTGGTGGTATATTACGATGGCTCTACACAGTCCAGGAGTTTTGGGTTTGAACCCCAACTCAGCCACTAACTGCTGTGTGACTCATGCAAGTTCTTGGCCTATCTAAGACTCAGTGTTTGCATCTGTCAAGTGGAAATAATGTCTTCAGTTGAGTCTCAGCTTCCTTTAAAGTCAAGTCCAAAAGTATAAAGGCAAAATTTATTCTTTCTGCCCTAATTTGTTGAGCCCATATATTATATATTTCATCCTACTTTATAGGGTCATTGTGAGAATTTAAAGAACTGCTATTACCAGAGTACCTGGCACATCATCGATGCTTCATGATAATAGTATTATTTCACAAAATTGCAAAACCATCTTTCTAAGGCTCGGTTTCTGAGCCGGCAGCTGGCATGGGGCTGCCAGAGAGATGCTAAAGGGCACGAATATGTTTTGGAACTATTGCAAAGGCTCCAGATATGAGGGTTAAACTTTCCTGGGGCTCCAGAAGCCTCACCAGGCACCGCCTGCTGGAAAATTTCTGGACTTCTGTCCTTTGTTTCAGTGCTGTGTTAGCTCACTGGGAGACCATCTTCTCCTAACCATTGCTGGTGAACGAACAGGAGCTGAGCTCTCAGCCAAGTGGGGAGATGTGCCAATGGGAGAGACCCCACTCCTGCCCATATTGGTCAGTGGTATACAAGGGGAGGGTACAGTGAACTATCTCTTTGTGACAGGAAAATCCCCGGCCCTCTCTCTTTAAAAAAAAAAAAAAAAAAATTATTTGGCCATGCCGGGTCTTAGTTGAGGCACATGGAATCTTGAGATGCAGCATGTAAACTGTTAGTTACAGCATGTGGGATCTAGTTCCCTGCATTAAGAACTCAGGCCCCCTGCATTGGAAGCATGGAATCTTAGCCACTGGACTACCAGGGAAGTCCTCCCAGCCCTCTCTGAACTCTTGTCTCCTCTTGAACTAGAAAATGAGGACTTTGGATTGGTCGATTCTTTAGAAAAGGCATTAGGTTTGGTGTCCCAAGGCTTGGGTGCACGGACTATCTTTAATATTAATCTAGTGTGTAATCACTGGGACTCAGTGTTCTCATCTATAAAATGGGAATACAAATTAAACCACTGAGCCATTATACATTGAGTCCTTCCTCTCATGGAACTGGCTTTGTAATGGGGGAGAAACAGATAATAAAAAAAAATGTGTATATAAAGTATGAGGAGGTCATGAAAACCATGAAGGAGAACGAACTAGGGTAGAGGGAAGGAGAGTGGCTGGGGTGGTCAGAGAAGACCTTTGTGTCCACGTGGCATTTGAGTGAGACCTGCAGGGGGTGAGTGAGTGTATGCATACTTGGGAAGAGCATTCCGGGTAAAGAATAGCAAGTACTGAAGTCCTGGAGTGGAAGCTAGCCTGGCATGTTTGAGGGACAGGAAGGAGGAGAAGTGGGTGAGGTATGAGTGGGGCACGGGCCAGATCTGAGTGGGCCTCATCTCTGGCTTTTATGTCAGTGATGTGAGAAGCCACTGGGAGGTCCTGAGCAGGGGAGAGACATGATCTGACCTATATCTCAGGACTGTCATTACCAATTGTGGATGGTGACTGCAGCCATGAAATTAAAAGACGCATGCTCTGTGGAAGAAAAACTATGACAAACCTAGACAGCATATTAAAAAGCAGAGACATTACTTTGCCAGCAAAAGTCCGTCTCGTCAAAGCTGTGGTTTTTCCAGGAGTCGTGTACGAATATGAGAGTTGGACCATAAAGAAGGCTAAGCATCACAGAATTGCTGCATTTGAACTGTGGTGTTAGAGAAGACTCTTGAGAGTCCCTTGGACTACAAGGAGATCAAACCAGCCAGTCCTACAAAATCAATCCTGAATATTCATTGAAAGGACTGATGCTGAAGCTGAAGCTCTAATTGTTTGGCCACCTGATGTGAAGAGCTGACTCATTGGAAAAGACCCTCATGCTAGGAAAGACTGAGGGCAGGAGGAGAAGGGGATGACAGAGGATGAGATGGTTGGATGGCATCACCAATTCAATGGTCATGAGTTTAAGCAAGCTCCAGGAGATGGTGAAGGACAGGGAAGCCTGGCATGCTACAGTCCATGGGATTGCAAAGAGTCAGACACAACTGAGCTACTGAACAACAACATAACAAGTCACCCAAAATATAGTCTTTTCAAGCATCAATAATCATATATTCCTCTCAGTTTCTTTGTGGGCCAACAATTTGGGAGCAACTTGGCTGAGCAGTTCAGTTCTGATCTCTTGTAAGGTTGCAAGGAGATACTGGTCAGGGCTGCATTCACCTGAAGGCTTGACTGTGGTTGGAGGGTCCATCTCCAATATGACCCACTCCCGTGACTGGCAAGTTGGGGTTGGCTATGGGTGGCTCAGCTCCTCTCCACAGGCTTGTTTGGCTGTCTTCACAGCGCTGTGGCTTGCTTTCCTCAGAGAGAATGATTCAAGAGACCTAGACAGAAGCTGCAGTGTCTTTTATGACTTAGCTTCAGAAGCCATTCACTGTCGCCTCTACCATTTTTATTGGTCCCATGGGCCAACCCTCTTCCATGGGACTGCGCAGCCCATAAATACAAGGAGGTGAGGATCTCCATAGGCCACCTTGAGACTGACTATCACAAGGTTTTTGTTTTGCTTTAATTAACATGTGGTAAAAAAATTTTTTTTTTTTTAGTGTATAGTTCTATGAATTTTTTTTTTTTTTAGTTCTATGAATTTTAACACGTGCACATTTGCGTAACCACCACCACAAACAGGATACAGAACAGTTCCGTCATCTTTCAAAAAGCCCTCCAGTTTCCCTTTGTAGTGAGATACACTCCCCACGCTTAACCTGCGGTAACCACTGATCGATCTATCACCATTGTTTGCCTTTGAGAATGTCATAAATGGCATCATGTAGTAGTATGTCAACCTCTGAAACTGGCTTCTTTCGCCCACAATAATGTCCCTGAGAGTCATCTAGGATTACAGGCTGTTGTTTAGTTGATAAGCCATGTCCAACTCTCTTGCAACCCTGTAGACCATAGTCAGCTGGGTTCCGCTGTCCGTGGAATTTCCCAGGCAAAAATATTGGAGTGGGTTGCCATTTCCTTCTCCTGGGGTTCTTCCCAGCCCAAGGACTGAGCCTGTGTCTCCTGCATTAGCAGGCAGATTCTTTATCACTGAACCACCTGGGAAGCCCATTTGCAGGTATCACATAACTCGTTGCTTTGCATTGCTGAGCTTTGTGAAGATATATCACAGTTTCTTTACTGATTTATCCACGGAAGGGTTATTTCCAGTTGGGGAGTGGATTGTGAATGAAGTGCTGTAAACATTCATGCACTGTACTCCTTCTCCCATCCTTCCATTATGCTAACCTTTTGATACTGTACCATAGGTCTCATGGACCATGTTTATTTTTTTCTGGTGTTCAGATTGGGTAATTTCTATTGATCTGTCCTCAAGTTCACAGATTGTGCTATCTCCATTCTACTGTTTAGCCTATCCACTGAGCTTTTTTTTTAAAAAAAAAGATTTATTTATTTTAACTAACTAATTTTATTTCTGGCTGTGGTTGGTCTTTATTTCTGCATGTGGGCTTTCTCTAGTTGCGTAGAGTGTTGGCTACTCTGACTTCTCTTGCTGTGGAGCTCAGGCTCTAGGCTGGCAGGCCTCGGTAGTTGCAGCTCCCTAGCTTTAGAGCACAGGCTCAATAGTTGTGGCTCACGAGCTTGGCTGCTCCTCAGTGTGTGGGATCCTCCCAGACGAGGGGTCAAACCCATGTTCCCTGCATTGGCAGGTGGATTCTTAACCACTGGACCACCAGGGAAGCCCTCCGTTGAGTTTTTAATATCAGTTATTGTATGTTCCACTTCTAAATTTTCCATTTGAGATATTCTATTATGAAAAGTTAAAGAAAGCTAAAATCTTTATCCTTACTCCATGGAGTATTTTTTAAAATCGTGGTAAAGCATACATAAGATTTACCACCTTAACCAAGTCTAAGTATACAGCTCAGGGCATTATGTATACTCACACTGTTGCATAATCGTCACCACTCACCTGTCACCAGAACTTTTTCTTCTTTCCAAATTAAAACTCCATACCCATTAAACATTAACTCCCCATTTTCTCCTTGGGGTATTTTTGTAACAGCTGCTTAAAGGTCTTTAGATCATTCCAGCGTCTTGCTGTTGGCATCTTTTCATCGACTTTCCCATGCTAGTAGAAATTTGCTACTTCTTTGTATTGCGGGTAGTTTGTCCTGGGCGTTTTGATTATTATGTTCAGTTCAGTTCAGTCGCTCAGTCATGTCTGACTCTTTGAGACCCCATGAATCGCAGCACGCCAGGCCCTCCTGTCCTACGTTAATAGCCTTTAATCTCACTTAAATCGCATGGAGAATATCGATCGTTATGTCTTAGCAGGCAACTGGCAAAGTGGGTTCAACTCCTGCCTTCTGTGGGTTTTGGTTCCGATGTCAGTCCTGTTTTCAAACTGTCTTTGGTGCCATGTGCATCTGCTCTGTGGACCGCTTATGGGCTTTCGGAACTTGGGTCTCAAGCGAACTTGCTCGTGATTCAGTTCTCAAAGTCTGTGCGGAGCTGTTTAAGTGAGATCCACTCATGTGCAGCTAGTGGGTGAGACCAGAAGTTCACAGATAACTTTATGGGGTCACTATTCCAAACTCCTGCCTCCCTGCTCTACCCCTGGGACTTTCTGGCTCCCTGGGGCTTTGTTTACCCGACTCTGACACGCATTTCCCTCGACTGCACTCAAGTAGGGGACAAATCAGTAGTGGTTCACCCCACTCTGGACCACAGCGCCTCCAGTTAGAGAGGAACGTTTTCCTTCCTCATCATTTGAGGCTCCCAGAGGCACCTGCCACCACCTGTGCCACCACGGATGGCCTGGGGAGGAGGACATGTGAGAAAGGAGGAAAGGATGAAAATAAGGATCTCCCTGTGCCCCCATCCTGGTCCTTTTGAGTGCATTGAGACAGCCCAAGGAATACCAGAGGGAAAAAACAAAACACATGGGGACTTCCCTGCTGGTCCAGTTGCTAACCCTTGGAGCTCCCAATGCAGGGGACCCGGGTTCGAACCCTGGTCAGGGAACTAGATCCTACATGCCATAACTAAGACCTGGCACAGCCAAATAAATCAAAATGAAATAAATAAAACACATACACTTAAGTTGAAAAAAAAAACACGTAAACTCACTGCCGGATTGGTGAGCCTTGAATTGCTCTCTTCCCTGATCTGCCTTCTACTGCTGGCTTCTCTGAACTCTCAAGAGCTGCTTGTTGCCCCTGTCCAGCGTGTGGAACTGCATTCAGCAGCAGAGGCAGGGTGGAGACTGTTTCTCCATCTTGCCAGAAGTGGAAGCACCACCTCAGGTCTTGCGTCAGTCTCCTGGCTGTCAAGTGGACAACGGATGGGTGGGGGCCAGATTGGAAGCAAGGAGGCATTTGAGGATATCTGGGGAAGCTTCACAGAGAGAGAGAGGTGGCTGTTTTCAAAAGGGTAGGTTGGGAGCAGAGCATTCGGGGAAGAAGGATTGGCGTGAGCAGTGTCTTGGGAGGTCAGAAGAGCGGACTGGGAAGTCTGGGGTCAGGATATAAGGCTGGGGAAGGATAAAGACTGGACACCTTGGAAAGAAGGCTGGGGACCAGGCTGGGACTGTGTTGGGAGGTGTGTGGTTTGATTTCTGATTTCTGTGGGTCAAAGAAAAAGACATACGTCTTTCACACCAATGTTTTCCACTGGTGTGCATGGAGGGGAATCCCCCACCCTCACACTTGAGACAGGATGTGGGGATGCTCGTGGGAGATCGAGGCTATGGCAGGGAAAGGTGGCATCAGGGCTGAAAAGGCCCAGTTCCTGTGCAGAAGTAAGGGCATGGCTTTATAGCTTGGAAGGGGAATGCCATATTGCTGCAGCCTATCTTCAGTCAGATAATCTATAAGAGGAGCCAAGGGTATCTGCTTCTGTATTCCAGATAATAAACCTAACATTTCCCAAGGGCTTTCTGTAAGTTAGCTGGGGGAGGTGGGAGAAGATGGGGGACCAGGTGTTTAGAGGTAGGAGTGACAAAGAGCTTTTGCTATATCTTCTTTCTTATGTTTAAAAATTTTGAACCTTGGGTACTAGTTATCTGTTGGTGTGAATGAATGAATGAACCCTGAAACTCAGCAGGTGAAAACAATAAGCATTTATCGCCTCACCCAATTTCTGAGAGACAGGAATCTGGCATCAGCTTAGCTGAGTGGTTCTGGCTCATGAAGTTATAGTCAAGAAGTCATCCTTGGCTGTAGTTGTCTGAAGGCCTGATCAAGGCTGGAGAGTCTCCTTCCAAGATGGGGCATTCACATGGCTGCAGAAAGGAGGCCTCAGTTCCTCACTGACGGTGGCAGGAGGCTTTAGTTATTCCCCATGTAAGTATTTCCATGAGGCTACTTTTCTTTTTAATTAATTTCTATTGGAGTACAGTTGCTTTACAATGTTGCATTAGTTTCTACTGTACAGCAAAGTGAATCAGCCATCCATACACGTATATCTCCTCTTTTTCAGATTCCCTTCCCATATAGTCACTACAGAGTGCTGAGTAGAGTTCCCTGATCTATACAGTAGGCTCTCGTTAGTTACCATTTTATACATGGTAGTGAACATATGTCTGGAGAAGGCAATGGCACCCCACTCCAGTACTCTTGCCTGGAAAATCCCATGGATGGAGGAGCCTGGTGGGCTGCAGTCCATGGGGTAGCTAAGAGTCGGACACAACTGAAGCGATTTAGCAGCAGCAGCAGCAGAACATATGTCAGTCCCGATTTCCCAATCCATCCCTCCTCCCTTTCCCCTCTTGGTGTCCATACTGTTGTTCTCTGTGTCTGTGTCTCTATTTCTGCTTTTCACATAAGATCATCTGTACCATCTTTCTTCCCTGGTAGCTCAGATGGTAAAGAATCTGCCTGCAACATGGGAAACCTGGGTTCGATCTCTGGGTGGGGAAGATCCCCTGGAGAAGGGAATGGCAACCCACTCCAATATTCTTTCCTGGATAATCCCATGGACAGAGTGGCCTGGTGGGCTGCAGTCCATGGGATTGCAAAGAGTCGGACGTGACTGAGCGACTAAGCACAGCATATTGGTTAAATCAGCACGAGCCCACTCAGATTCAAGGAAAGAAAACATAGATACTCCCTCTCCATGGGAGAAATGTTAAGGAATCTGAAGCAATTTTTTAAAAAACCGCCATAATTAGTTTTATAATTTTAAAATCTATTTTAAATAAATAATGGGTGATAAAGCATTGAGGCTTCATTTCCTGAGACATTAGGTTGAGACCACCTAGCCTCATGCTCATTCAGTTGCTACACCCCAGACTCTTAGGTCCTTTATCTTTTTGAGCCCAAGCATCTCAGGGAAGCTAAGATACCTTGGCTGTTACAACTTATAGTTCTCTTTTTTCTTTTCAGTATCTGGAACCAAGCCCTTTATGTAAATATTTATGTCTGGATTTATTTGTTCCCCATGCCTTGTTCCAAAAAGGATTTGAGGAAGCTTACCAGAATTCATACAGCATAATCATATGATTAAAATATATAAATAGATCAAGAAACCAAGGTAAAGGGAAGGGAAGGTTGAAACAGTAAGTTGAGATCAGAGGGGAAGTTAGTTCTTGACAATACATGCTGTAGCCTTAAGTAAATATTTGGCATTGCAGGGCTGTAAAGGATTATATATGCTATCTGATCCCATTTAGCTCTTGCAATCTCTTTCCAGCACCTGCACTAAACGTCAGTATGCACATCTCCAGTGATGGGGAACTCATTACATTGCAAGGAAACTACAACTATCAGAAATTGTAGACCCAGGAGTCACAAACTCACATGCTTCCAAAGGCCAGGAAGTCAAAGAAAATAAATGGGATTTCCCTGGCAATACAGTGGTTAAGACTCTGTGCTTCCAGTGCAGAGGGTACAGGTTCGATCCCTGGTCGAGGAATTAAGATCCCACATGTCATGTGGCATAGCCAAAGAAACTTTTTTAAAAATGAGGTAGGTCTGCAAGGGACCAGGGAGCCAATGGCAAAGTGGAATGCACATGTTCTGTTCAACAGGGGCTGTTGCTACTGCCCCCAGCCAATTATTGCCATGTGGGAACCCAGACAGTGTGGCTGAGTCTTAGGAATTTTTTTTTTTTTTTGGCCACAAGCCTCATGACTTGTGGGATTTTAGTTCCCAGACCAAGGATGGAACCCAGGGCCTTGGCAGTGAGAGAGAGTCCTAACCAGTGGACCACCAGGGAATTCCTTGGATATTTCAAGAGAAGTTGAAAATTCCAATTGATAGGAGAAATCTGCTAGTTTTTAAATGTTGGCAATTGATTCTCTAGTTTTTTAAATTTTTATTTGTATTTATTTATTTATTTTTGGTTGTGCTGAGTCTTCATTGCTATGAAGACTTTGTAGTTGCGGAAAGCAGGGCCACTCCCTAGATGTGGTGTGCGGGCTTCTCATTGCAGTGGCCTCCCTTGTTGCAGAGCATGGACTCTGCATGTGGGCAGAGGGCGTGTGGGCTTCAGTAGCTGCAGCACATGGGCTCAGTAGTTATGGCTTCATGGCTCTAGAGCACAGGTTCAATAACTGAGGCGCATGATCTTAGTTGCTCCGCAGCATGTGGGATCTTCCCAGATCAAGGATCCAATCCATGTCTCCTGCACTGGCAGGTGGATTCTTTACCACTGAGCCACCAGGAAAGCCCTCTCTGTTTTTAAAATATATAGCAGACCAGATAAAATACAACTGTAGTCAGATGCTCCCCCAGTCCACCAGTTTGTGGGCCCAGAGACACCAAAGTCATGGGCTTTGAAACAGGATTAGAACAGACTGACTCTGGCTCTGCCTCTTACTGGGTAATGATTTGAAATCTCAGTTCTCATCGTGAATGGAGATCATAATAGTTTCCACCTCTTAAAGATATAGATATGGGAAAAGATAGGCTGTAAAGTATTCACAACAGTGCCTGGCATAAGGAAACACCAAATCAATAAATAAATAATTTATAGTAAGAAAGGGAAAGTCACTCAGTGGTGCCCAACTCTTTGCAACCCCATGGACTATACAGTCCATGGAATTCTCCAGGCCAGAACACTGGAGTGGGTAGCCTTTCCCTTCTCCAGGGGATCTTTTCAACCTAGGGATAAACAATAAATAGAAACCAATATTTTAAAATGAATATACAGTGCTAAATAAATGTAATAAATAAATAAATTGTTATGAAGGCCTCTCTTGGGCTTCTATAAACTGTTCCTAGCTCTGCCTGTGAAGGTAATTTTTGATAAGGATGGTTAAGGCAAGTTCCAAGGTTTTAAAGGAGGTGTGTGTGCATGCTAAGTCACTTCAGTTGTGTCTGACTCTTTGCTACACTATGGACTGTAGCCCACCAGTTTCCTCTTTCATGGGATCCTCCAGGCAGGAATATTGGAGTTGGCTGCCATTCCCTCCTCCAGAGGATCTTCCTGACCCAGGAATCAAACCTGCTCTCTCTTATGCCTCCTGCATTGGTAGGCGGTTCTTTACCACTAGCGCCACCTAGGAGGCCCTTTAAAGGGGGACTTTGGTTTTATTTGTTAGAAGTGCAGTTCACATTTCCCTCTTAGGTGTCAGCACATATGGTAAAGAATCTGCCTGCAATACAGGAGACCCAGGTTCAATTCCTGGATTGGGAAGATCCCTTGCAGAAGACAGTGGCTACCCACTCCAGTATTCTTGCCTGGAGAAGTCAATGGACAGAGGAGCCTGGTGGGCTACAGTCCATGGGTCTCAAAGGGTTGGACACGACTGAGTGACTAGCACTTACTTACTTACTCGGTTTTAATTGTTAGAAGTACAGTTCACATTCTCCTCTTAGGTGCCAGCACATATAACATTTCCCTTTGTGCAAGACTGAGACAAAAGTGAGCTGAAAGAGGAAGCTTGCAGGATCCTATTTTGGAGTGGAATGGGGGTGGGTGAGGGGTGATGAACAGAGATCTGTCATGTATGAGAAGAAAGAGGGGTCCAAGGGAGAGGGAATTCCAGGGGGGAAGGACCTCTGGAAAAAAGGCACAAAGAGGCCTGTGGGCTCATGGGGACAGGCCAGAGAAACGTGGGAAATATGGCCAACAGTGAGGTTGTTGGAGCCCCCAGGCTCTGTCCCTGAGAGAAGGGGAGCCTCCGGAGAGTCAGAGACAGGCCAGGCAGATCTGCAGGTGTAGGGACTGAGTAACCGAGACTCATCACTTTGCAGGCAGTAATGGGCTGAATGGGCCTCCCCAGGCTTCATCTCAAATCACTATGAGTTTGTGTCTGCTCTCCACAAGTCTGGAAGCCTCAGGGGAGGAGGAAAATGGCTATTTTTTAGTCTGGAGACACATCCAGTATTTGCAGAAAACTTGAGAGAAGTACAGGGATGATGAGCTGGGGCCACCTGACTGTAGGCAGAGGAAAGAGTGTGGGCTCTGGGTTCATGGGACAAAAATGTAACCTTGGCCAGTTTTCCCACCTGTAAGGTGAGGATGATAAAAGTGCCTTTAGAATAGGTGATTGTAAGGATTGATATACTTGACTTACTGTAAATGCTCCATAAATATCCTTTCAGCTCTCCCCTGGGCTTCCCCTTGGTCTTCTTACCCTCAGCCACCACCTTGTACCTGTGGATTATCTGTCTCTGTTCTTAACCCAAGTGCTTCTTTTCTTTTCACCCCCTGATCTCACTTTCCTACTGGTCAGGAAAGTGCCTTTGAATTTCTTTACTTCTGATTCTCCTTGGAAATAGCCAGAAGATCACATGTAGCTGATAAATGGCAGAGTTGGGTCTTGCATCCGGGTCTGAATTCTCAGTTCATGGGCTTTGACATCACACCATGCTCCTTGGGCCTGTGTTCCTCACTCAGTGGCTGTGAGCAATCAAGTGTCTTGTCCAAGGCCTCACAGCCGTCAGTGGCAGGGCTGAGATCCAAACCCAGATCTGCCTGCCTGCAAACCTGGAGATTCCCCCTTACCTGCATCTCCTGTAAACCATTAAGTAATGGAGCATCTCACTTCAGTGTTTCTGTTTTTAAATAAAGATGATTAATTTATTTGGCTGCACCGGGTCTTAGCTGCAGCATTCGGGGTCTGCGATCTTTGTTGTGGCATGCAGGATCTTCAGTGGTGGCATGTAGGATCTACTTCCCTGACCAGGGATTGAACCCAGGCCCTTGCATTGGGAATCAGAGTCTTGGCCACTGGACCACAAGGAAAGTCTCATACTTTAGCATTTCATTAGCAACTCTCCCATAGGAATTCTGCGAGGTCATCCAGCAGGAGTCACACCCAGGTTGTAGGTGAAGAAACTGAAGCTCAGAGAAGGAAAGCAACTTATTCAAGATCACACGGAATTGGTAGAGCCAAGATTCCCCATGCTTCTGGAGTCCCAGCTTAGTGCAAATGCTATGTCTTAGTCATCCTTAGGTGTCCTGTTGTTCCTAAAGTGATGCCCTGCCCACAGTCGCTTCAGTAAATGTTTTCTGATGGGTTGGCCATTGCTATGTTGGATGCTATCTTTGTGCAGAGCCTGAGTTTTGCTGTTCTGAAGGCATCAGAGATGTCCTTGCTGCTCGGGGACAGGAAAGGGAAGTGATGGACCTTCATCACACTACAGGTAATGGTCACCCCAGGAATTGTAATCACCAGGATCAGAATGGTGGTTTCCAATGATATCCTTCATCAAAACCGCAACCGATACTTAGTTCATTTATTTTTTAAGAGAGTTTTTTAAGAGCCAGATTCTAGGTTCACAGCAAAGTTGTGTCCGTCCCCCACATGCATAACTGCCCCCATTATCAGCATCCTTCACCAGAGTGGTACATTTGTTACAACTGATGAACCTACTTTGACCCATCATTATCACTGAAAGTCCATAGTTTACGGTAGTATTCGCTTTTGTACATTCTATGATTTTGAGCAATATATAATGACATATGTGTGCTTGCATGCTAAGTCACTTCAGTTGTGTCCAACTCTTTGCGATCCTATGGATGGTAGCCAGCCAGGCTCCTCATCCTTGGGCTTCCTTTCTCCAGGGGATCCTGCTGACCCAGGGATCGGACCCAAGTCTCTTATGTCTCGTGCATTGGCAAGTGGGTTCTTTACCAGTAGTGCCACCTGGCAGGTCCATAATGACATATATCCAGCATTATAGTATCATGTAGAGTTATTTTTGCTGCTTTTAAAATACTCCGTGCTCTACATTTTCACCCCTCACTGCTAACCCCTGGCAGCCATTGATTTTTTAACTGTCTCCACACTTTTTCAGAATGTCACATAGTTGCGATCATACATTGTATAGCCTTTTCAGATTGACTTCTTTCCCCTGCTGCTGCTGTCGCTTCAGTTGTGTCTGACTCTGTGCGACCCCAGAGACGGCAGCCCACCAGGCTTCCCCGTCCCTGGGATTCTCCAGGCAAGAACACTGGAGCGGGTTGCCATTTCCTTCTCCAATGCATGAAAGTGAAAAGTGAAAGTTAAGTCGCTCAGTCGTGTCCAACTCTTCGCGACCCCATGGACTGCAGCCTACCCTAGTAGTACACATTTAAGTTTTCTTGTGGCTTTTCATGGGTTGATAGCTCATTTCTTTTTAGCAATGAATAATAATGTTACATTATCTGGATATTCCAGTTTATTTATCCATTCACCTACTGAATGACATCTTCAGTGTGGCTTCCGAGTTTGGTAATTATTAATAAAGCTGCTATAAATATCTGTATGCGGGTTTTTGTGTGGACAGTTTTTTTGCCTCCTTTGGATAAATACCAAGGAGCATACTTGCTGGATTGTATGTTAAAAATATGTTTAGTTTTGTAAAAAAAAAAACAAAAAACACCAAAACTGCCAAACTGTCTTCCAAAGTGGCTGTACCATTCATTGTGCATTCCTGTAAACGTAAGCGTGCATGCTCAGTTATGTCAGACTCTTTGCGACCCTGTAGACTGTTGCCCTCTAGTCTCCTCTGTCCGTGGGATTTTCCAGGCAAGAATCCTGGAGTGAGTTGCCAATTCCTCCTCCAGGCGACCTTCCTGATCCAGGGATTGAACCTGCATCTCCTGCATTGGGAGGCAAATTCTTTAACGTTGGCCACCTAGGAAGCCCCACTCTGCTTTCCCACCAGCAGTGAATGAGAGCTCCCACTGCTTCATGTTTTCACCCGCATTTGGTGTTGTCACTCTTCTGGATGTTGGCCATTCTAATAAGTGTGTAATGGTAGCTACTTATTATTCACAATAAATATAGTTCTGCTTACTACATAAAATTTAGAAAATACAAAAAATGTTAAGAAGAAAATAAGAATAAACTATAATGCCAATACCAAAAGGTAATGGCTGTTGTAAATATTTGATGGATATACCTCCAGATTTTTCTGCACGCGTGCGTACGCACACACACACACACACAGAGACACATGCACATCTTTCTTTTTAAACCAAATGTGTGATCAGATACAGTAGCTTACCTGTAGCAGATATTGTTGGTCGTCTACTCAACATACACACCCTTCTTTCTTGTTCACAGAACTTCAGAAATTTTAATATTTATTTGTTTGTTTATTTTTATTTTGACTGCACCAGATCTTAGTTGCAGCATGAGGGATCTAGTTCCCTGACCAGGGATTGAACCTGGGCACCCTGCATTACGAGCGCAGAGTCTAAGCCACTGGACAACCAAGGAAGTCCCACAGTTTTGTTTTTAGGTAGTAATGGAGTTGCCTTAATTTTAGAGGATTCAGCCTGTCCAGGGAAAGGAATTATGACCGATCCGGGCCACTCATGTTCATCTTATTCTCTATTAATAGATTGTATTGGTGTACTGTCCAATTTGGTTACCATTTCCCACATGTGGCTTTGTGGAGATTCCTTAAAAAACTGGAAATAGAACTGCCATATGACCCAGCAATCCCACTGATGGGCATACACACCGAGGAAACCAGAATTGAAAGAGACACAGGTACCCCAATGTTCATCGCAGCACTGTTTATAATAGCCAGGACATGGAAGCAACCTAGATGTCCATCAGCAGACGAATGGATAAGAAAGCTGTGGTACATATACACAATGGAGTATTACTCAGCCATTAAAAAGAATACATTTGAATCAGTTCTAATGAGGTGGATGAAACTGGAGCCGATCATACAGAGTGAAGTAAACCAGAAAGAAAAATACCAATACAGTATACTAATGCATATGTATGGAATTTAGAAAGATGGTAACAATAACCCTGTATGTGAGACAGCAAAAGAGACACAGTTGTATAGAACAGTCTTTAGGACTCTGTGGGAGAAGGCAAGGGTAGGATGATTTGAGAGAATAGCATTGAAACATGTATATTATCATATGTGAAACATATGATAATATGATCGCCAGTCCAGGTTCAATGCATGAGACAGGGTGCTCTGGGCTGGTGCACTGGGATGACCCAGAGGGATGGAATGGGGAGAGAGGTGGGAGGGGGGTTCAGGATTGGGAACACGTGTACACCGTGGCGGATTCATGTTGATGTATGGCAAAACCAATACAATATTGTAAAGTAATTAGCCTCTAATTAAAATAAATAAAAAAATTTAAAAAATTAAATTCAACTAATTAAAATGAAATAGTATTTAACATATATGATTGTGGCTACAGTATTGGACAGCACAGACACCAAACATCGCTGGAGGTGTGCATATGGCCCACTTCTGGCCAGGAAACATGAATGTGAGTTTGCTGCCTCACCTTGCCTGGATGGAAAGACAGCATCATTGGGATGAAGCCTCTGTCCCTGCGTCTTCCCACCTAAGATGCTCCATCTGATGCCTGGAGCTGCTACCTTGCAACAAAGTGACAAGTTCAAGGACAAGAAAACAATTTGTGTGGTATGGAGGTAGAATGGGATGAAAAGAGCTAAAAGCCACTTTTCTTAAAAAAAAAAAAACTTGTGGTTTAAATATACGTAATATTTACCCTCTTATTATTATTTCTTGCTAGCTCAGACAGTAAAGAATCTGCCTGCAGCATGGAAAACCTGGGTTCGATCCCTGGGTTGGCAAAATCCCCTGGAGAAGGAAATGGCAATCCATTCCAGTACTCTTGCCTGGAGAATTCTATGGTTGGAGAAGCCTGGCAAGCTACAGTCCATCGGGTCGCAAAGAGTCAGACACGATTGAACGACTAACACACACATACCGTCTTAACCATTTTAAGTATCCAGTTCAGTAGTGTTAAGTACATTCTGGTCACTGTGCAGCCAGTCTCTAGAATGCTTCATCTTTGGAAAATGAAACTCTGTGCCCATTAAACAACAACTCCCCATCCCCCCACCAGCCCCTGACAACCCCCATTCTATGGTTTTAAACTACTTTATGTACTTCATGTGGGAGAAGGAAATGGCAACCCACTCCAGTATCCTTGCCTGGAGAATTCCATGGACAGAGGATCCTGGTGGGCTGCTGTCCATGGGGTCGCACAGAGTTGGACACGACTGAAGTGGCTTAGCATGTGTGCATGCATTGGAGAAGGAAATGGCAACCCATTCCAGTATTCTTGCCTGGAGAATCCCAGGGAGAGAGGAGCCTGGTGGGCTGCCATCTATGGGGTCCCACAGAGTTGGACACAATTGAAGTGACTTAGCAGCAGCAGCAGCAGCATGTACCTCATGTAAGTGAAATGATATAGTACTTATCTTTTTGTGACTGACTTACTTCACTTACCATAATGTCCTCAAGCTTCATCCGTGTTATAGCACGCATCAGAATTTCCTTCCTTTTTCAGGCTAAATAGTATTCCATTGTATGTTTATACTCCATTTTATTTATCCATTCATCCATCCATAGACACCTGGGTTGCTTCTACCTTTTGACTATCATGAACAATGCTGCCAAGAACATGGAGTGTGCAAATACTTCTTTGGGACTCTGCTTTCAGTTCTTATGGGTGAATATCTAGAAGTGAAATTGCTGGATTGTATATTAATTCTATTTTTAGTTTTTTGAGGAATCAATGCTGAGTTCCACAGCAGCTGCACCATTTTACATTTCCACCAACAGAGCATAAGGATCCAATTTCTCTACATCTTCTCCAACACTTGTTATAGCTCTTAATTTATGGTTTGATTTGTATTTCACTAGAAGAAGCACAAGCTGGAATCAAGATTGCCAGAAGAAATATCAATAACCTCAGATTTGCAGATGACACCACCCTTATGACAGAAAGTGAAGAGGAACTAAAAAGCCTCTTGATGAAAGTGAAAGAGCAGAGTGAAAAAGTGGGCTTAAAGCTCAACATTCAGAAAACTAAGATCATGGCATCTGGTCCCATCACTTCATGGGAAACAGATGGGGACAGTGGAAACAGTGTCAGACTTTATTTTTGGGGCTCCAAAATCACTGCAGATGGTGATTGCAGCCATGAAATTAAAAGACACTTACTCCTTGGAAGGAAAGTTATGACAAACCTAGATAGCATATTCAAAACAGAGACATTACTTTGCCAAAAAAGGTCTGTGTAGTCAAGGCTATGGTTTTTCCAGTGGTCATGTATGGATGTGAGAGTTGGACTGTGAAGAAAGCTGAGCGCTGAAGAATTGATGCTTTTGAACTGTGATGTTGGAGAAGACTCTTGAGAGTCCCTTGGACTGCAAGGAGATCCAACCAGTCTATTCTAAAGGAGATCAGTCCTGGGTGTTCTTTGGAAGGACTGATGCTAAAGCTGAAACTCCAATACTTTGGCCACCTCATGCGAAGAGTTGACTCATTGGAAAAGACCCTGATGCTGGGAGGGATTGGGGGCAGGAGGAGAAGGGGACGACAGAGGATTTGATGGCTGGATGGCATCACCGACTCGATGGACATGAGTTTGAGTAAACTCTGGGAGTTGGTGATGGACAGGGAGGCCTGGCGTGCTGCAATTCACGGGGTCGCAAAGAATCGGACACGACTGAGCGACTGAACTGAACTGAACTGAATGATTGGTTTTGAGCATCTTTTGAGCATCTTTTCACATGTCTATTGATCATTTGTATACCTTTTTTGAGGAAATGTCAAGCCTTTGCCTAGTTTTTAATTGAGTTATTTGTTTTTTATTGTCAAGTTGTAGGGATTCTTTACATGTTCTGAACATTAACCCCTTATCAGTTATATGACTTGCAAATATTTTCTGTAGGTTTTCTTTTTCATTCTGTTGATTGCCTAAGAGACTGTTTCTTGATGAGCACCATGGGACCTTAAAAGTTTTCCTGATGGATATACACATCCTACTCTCCCCCTCATTATATTTTCTGGAGCATTCCTACGTATCATTTGATGGTCTTCAAAAATTATTTTCAATGGAAACTTTATGTCCCTGTTACTGACATATCAATAACTTAGTTTATCTATCCATTCCCCTAATGTTAGACATAATAAGTGAGTGAAGTGAAGTGAATATTGGACATAATAAGTGTAAATGAAGCTGGGATTAACATGCTTGCATCTAAATCTTTAGGATCATCTTTCATTATTTTCTTGTAATTGATTCCTAGAAGTGATATGGGCTGACTCAAATGGTTCTTAGTCATCTTGTTAATTTTCCTTACAATTTGTGCCAATTTCATCCCATCTGCAGTGGGGTAAAAGTTCTCTTCTCTCCGTTCTTGCCAACACCAAGTATTATGCATTAAATCTGCTAATTTAAAGGTGAATAGTGATAATATTTGCTTTTAAATACCTGTGTCGTGCCAGAGGATGAGAAACAAGACAAGACCCTGTCCTGGGACATCAATTCTAGTTCTGGTTCTGTCATCAGGCTTCCACAACGTCCTTCTGGCTCTGAGATTTTAAACATCATCGGTTTATCTTCATCTTCTACCGTTAATGGTGACTGACAGTTGGAAAAGCAGTTTCCCTCCCATTCTCTGGGTGAATTCTCACAGCAACCTTGCAGGAAGCATGTAAAGAAACAAGGTCCAGAAGGTGAACAAACTTGCCCAAGGTCGTACAGCCAGTTAAGTGCCTGAGGAGGAAGCATTATCGGCCAACTTCTGTCTGGCTTTCTTTAGGAAACATCAAGATGTGAATTTAGAAGACATTAGCTTGATTCCCAGCCCTTAGAGCCTCTTTCAGATCCCAGAGTCTCATCTATACTGAACCTGGGTGCTCAGCCAAGCGAGGACCATCAAGTATGTCTCAGGTGCTTGGCCTCTGTCCAAACCCAGCATCTTGTTTCTTCCTGAAAGGGGCACTGGGATGCCATCTCTTCTCATTCTCATAGATCATTCCCTTTGCACTCTTTTTTTCCCATTGACATAACATTATGTTAATTTCAGGTGTGCAATGTGACGATTCCATATTTGTATATATGTATTGCAAAATGATCATCACAATAAGCCCAGTTAACATCTGTCACCACACACAGTCACAATTTTTTTCTTGTGATGAGAACTGTCCAGATCCAGTCTCCTAGCTTCTTGCAAATGTGCAATACAGAATTACTAACTCTAGTCACCATGCTACACATCACCATTGCATTCATTTTATAATTGGAAATTTGTACCTTTTAACTCCCTTCCCCTACCTCACCAACCCTCACCTGCTGCCTCAGGCAACTTACCAATCTGTTTTCTATATCCATGAGCTTGGTTTTTGTTTTGTTGCTTATTTGTTTTAAAATCCACAAAGAAGTAAGGTTATATGGTATTTATCTTTTTCTGCCTGACTTATTTCACTTACCTTCTCCGTCTTTTTACACAATCCCTTTCCAACCCTCTTCCCCAACTGGTATGAAATTTCCAAGAAGACTAAACTCTGTAACTGGTAGGACTCCGTACACTGCAACTATTGTTTGCCTGGAGGAAGCCATGACCCTCACTCAATAAAGGAGGGAAAGAGAGTCACCATTTTTTGGAGCACCTACTAAGTGTCAAGCACTCTTCCATTCTGTATGTCCATTATCCTCACAATAAACCTGAGCAGTGGCATTAATAGCCCCATTTTTCAGATGAGGAAACTGAGTGCCAGAGAGATAACGTGACTTGTACTGGGACACTCAGCTATCTGGTGGAGGTGGAACTGGGATTCAAACCCAAGGCCATTTGGACCCCACAGTCATGCTTGTCATTTTTCATATCCCAGAGTTGTGCTATCCAATACGGTAGCCACTACCCACTCCTGGCCATATAAACTTAAATTAATTCAAGTTGAATAAATAAAATTCAATTCCTCAGTAGTACCAGCCACATCTCACTCAATAGCCATACATGGCTGGTGGCTGTATTGGTCACCATCAAATATAGAATTTTTCCACCACTGTGGAAAGATCTGTTGGATAGCACTGCTCTAGAATGTCAAGAAAAGAAAGGAAATTTGGTGATTTTTACTCTTGCAATGGGGAGCCAGCCATCTGCCATTTATCAACCCTGCATGAAGTCTATCAGAAGTTATCTTCCCTGGGTGAGAGCAAAATAAAATTATCCATGGGTTTCTGGGTTGTGTTTTGTCTTTCTCCTGGTTTGGGAGGAGACTGCAAGCTGGCTACACTCATTTCCACACGACAGGTGCCCACAGATCTGTGTCCTCATACCTCTTCTGCCCCCAACCCTTAGGTACCCAGTGCCCTCCTCTGTCAAAGGGGATTCATGATGCTCCTGGCCATTAAAATGAGATGTCTTCACAAGACAAGTCAGATAGGGACTGAGCGAAGTTTCACGACACAGTGAGCTTCATTCCAGCTGGGTGGCTACTGGGTGCATGGAGGCTGCTGGGGAGAGGTGTCTTCACTGAGTGACAGTGAGGAGGAGGACTGATGGAGATCTTTGGTAAAGAGATGTCTGATTATAATTGGATTTTTTCTTGCCTAAGAACGGAAGGAGAAGGGGGCAACAGAGGATGAGATGGTTGGATGGCATCACCGACTCAATGGACATGAGTTTGAGCAAACTCTGGGAGATGGTAAAGGACAGGGAAGCCTGGTGTGCTGCAGTCCACTGGGTTGCAAAGAGTCAGACACAACTGAGAAACTGAACAACAGAATCCCTTTCTTATATTCAAGGAATTCTCATTTTGTAAATGAAGGCAGTCTTCTCCCACCATAGAAGCCAAAAGCCAGGTATTTGCCTTTATAGTTCCCACTGCAGGTATGAGATGGGCAGGTGAGTCAGGCTCAACCAATCAGAGCTTGGGTTACAAAGAAGCTGAGACTGCCAGCAAACCTCATGTGGAGGGTAGGTGAGAATGATGTTGAGATAGTGACCATGGCCAGATATCTGTGGTGAAAGTTGGGTACCCAATGTCCTCACCAGATGACTCCATGGTATAAGGTGTCACATGACCTGGTGTTGTCATTCCTGCCCACTTCTAGAAGTTTCCTGATGAGTTTTGAACTTCTCTCTTTCTCTTTTTTTTAATTTATTTATTTGTTTGTTCTGGGTTTTAGTCATGACATGTGAACTCATAGCTGTGGCATGTGGGATCTAGTTCCCTGACCAGGGATTGAACCTGTGCCTCCTGCTTGGGGAGTGCGGGGTGTTGGCTACTGGACTATGAGGGAAGTCCTTGAACTTCTTATTTAATGAATTGTGTTTCTGCTTATCATCAGCCAGAGTTGATTACTACTGCTTAAAATGAACTGACACAGTGGTGTTCACTGGAATTAGACCAGATCGTTTCTAGGCTGGAGTTTGCTCTGTAGGGGAGCTGGAGTGGAGGGGTCTCTGCTTTGGTCCACATGATGTCCCCATATCAGGACCCACTCATCCTGGCCCCACTGACCTCTTTCCCTGCTGTTGCATTATCACCCTCTTTCTTCTCCCTCAAACTTAGCAAGTCTCCAGAACTGGGAGCTTGGGAGCCCTGCTCTGACTTGTAATGACTTCTTCCATGCCGTGAATCCTCTCTCCAGGTCTTTAGAATTCAGAACATCCTTTCCCTATTTTTCTGCTGAAGCAACTCCTTCTTGAGCAATAATTATCTCAAAGTCTAAGTTGGGTGGAAAAGGGGTCACAGTGTGAAAGCAAATGGAAACATACTAAATAATATATCAAAATAGTACCCCACCATACTTGGGTGAATAACCACCCTGGTTTGCCCAGCTGAGAGTTTTCTTGGGAGATGGGACTTTCTTCCCCATGCTGTGTGGTTTATGGGATCTTAGTTCACTGACCAGGGATTGAACCTACATCCTTGGCAGCGAAAGCTCAGAATCCTAACCACTGGACTGCCAGGGAATTCCCTGGGAAATGGGACTTTTGACTGATAGCAAACAGGAAAAGTTCTGTGCAAACAAGGATGAGATGATCACCCTATACTTTAGTACTATTATTACTAATCCTGTTTTTCTACACAGTTTTATATAGCTTGCTAAGGACAGAAGCAAGACCAGGCTGTCATCAACAGGCCCTTATCAAAGTTTTTTTCTTTCTGATAAGTGAAAAAAATTCTCAATGTTATTTCAATTTTCATTTCCTTTAATATGAGTGAGCAGAGCATCTTTTTATGTTTGAAAGCTATGTTTTCTATACCCTTTCTCTGAACTAGCTATTTATACTCCTTATGTACCTGTTTTTTTTTTTAATTATAAATATAGACATCTAGTATTGATTGATTTTTTTTCTCCTTGACTCCTGCTTATATGACAGTAAGGAATAAAAAATGTATCAGCCCACAATGTGAATAGAAGAGGAGGCAGACATCAGTGGTCCAGAAATTTTGGCAGACTTACAGCAGACAGAGACAGAAAAGAAGTACTGACTTTAACAGGAGGAGGAAGTTACGATCTAATGTCTGCAGAGAGGAATATTGATAACTGAAAGGTGAGCCCAGAATCCTTTCATAGAAGAAATGGATGTTAAAGTTGAGGAAATCTCCCAGAGAGTAGAACAAAAAAAGCCAAAAAGAGGGATGAAAGAGAAAAACAATGAGAAAATTAGCTCAGTCCATTAAACACAATTTCTAAAGAAGTTTAAGACATATAGAAAAAAATAGCAATCGCTACAAAGAAAACAAATGAAAAAGTGTGGAAGAAATAAAACATAAACCCACATTATTGGGTTCAGTAGAAACAGTGTTTGTAGTTATTATAGGGTAAACATGATTCATCCACTTAACTATATTGAATAATGCTGGGTAGGCACGTAGAGTAGGTTAACATGTGAAGGGAAGTAAGTAAGGACCCAAAGGATGATTCAGAGTCAGGTATCTTAGTTGGGGCCAGCTAACTGCTGTAACAAAAATTCTCCTTGTCTGAGTAGCAGAATCTAGTAAAAGTTTATTTTCTTGTCTAGTTTGGACAGCTGTCTACTAAGAAGTGTCTCATTGATCCAGATTCCTCCTATTCTGCAACTCAGCCATCTCCTAGAGCCTTGAAGTCCTTCACTTTCAAGTCCTTTAAAGTCCTTCACCTTATAGCTGAGGAAGTATAAACAATTATATGAGAGGTTTTTATGAGTTAGGCCTGAGAATGGCATACATCATATTCATTTGGCCAGAACTTGGTCTGAACCACCAGGAAGGTTGGGAAATGTTGTCTAATTGTGTGTTTAGGAGCCAGAAAATAATGTGAGGGGAGCAAGTAGCAATATTTGCCATATTAGACAAAGGTAGGGTGTAGGGTGGCGAACAGGTATTCAGAGCTTCCCAGATGGCACGAGTGGTAAAGAATCCATTTGCCAATGCAGGAGACATCTGAGACAAGGGTTTGATCCCTGGGTCAGGAAAGATACCCTGGAGTAGGAAATGGCAACCTTCTCCAGTATTCTTGTCTGGAAAATTCCATGAGCAGAGGAGCCTGGAAGACCACAGTCCATGGGGTGGCAAAGAGTTGGACATGACTGAGCATGTACGGACCCCACGTATTTATCGAGCACCTACTATGGACCAAGCATGGCAGATACAACAGCATGTGGTAGTGGGTAACAGCAGGTCGAGTTCCTGGGGGAGGGGGTGTGGAACCTGGCCTTAGAGGCGAATGTGGCTAGAACGGAGTTTTACTGATTCTGTAGAAAGTAGTAAGGGCTTTGGACTTGATTTTGAAAGAAATGGAAGTCCATTAAATGGTATTGAGCATAATGTGACCCAATCTGCTTTATGTTTTAAAATGATCACTTTGGCCACCTTGTGGAAAATAGATTGGGAGGTCAGGGCTGGACACAGGAGTAGGAGTAGAGCTTAACTATGTCAGGGAGGCTAGAGATGAGGGCAACACCTGGCCTGATGTGATGGCACTGGGGATAGAGAAAGGTGGATAAGAGAAATATTTAAGAGGTACTGGTTCAGACGATAAAGAATCTGCATGCAATGCAAGAGACCAGATTTGATCCCTGGGTCAGGAAGATCCCCTGGAGAAGGGAATGGCAACCCACTCCAGAGTTTGCCTGGAGAACTGCCTGGAGAATTCCAAGGACAGAGGAACCTGGCTGGCTACAGTCCACGGGGTCGCAGAGCCGGACACGACTGAGCGACTAACGCGTGCACATACACACTCTAAATAAGAGACGTGGTGACTGACTTAATGGGGTGGGAGGGGCATGTGAAGGAGAAAGAAGGGACAGGAATGATTGCTAAATTTTTGGATGAGTGGTCTGTGGGACTCTAAATGGGAGTTTGAGACATGAAAGCACTTTAGAAAAAAGGCCAAAGGGCGCAACAAAGCCAGTGCGTTACATTTTACAGATGGAGAAACTGAGGCACGAGATACTAGCAGGCGGAGTCAGACCGTGTATCGCTCGTCTCACACCCCCTTAGATGGGTGAAAGGACCGAAGGGTCTTGGGTACCTATTAAGGGCCAGTACCTGGCCGGGCCCGGCCCCTCCCTGCCCTGCCTGACAGACTGTCAATGACCGTCATTCGTGTCTCAATAAAGTTATTGAAATTGACACTGGTTGCTAAGGAAGTAGGTCGCCGAGCCGGTTGCTAAGGAAGTGAGCGGCCTCGTTCTCTCCCCATCCGGGGCAGCGGGGAACGGCTGAGCCAACGGCTAAGCCTACGGCTCGCCGCCGCCCCCGCAGCCGTCCGCTTTCAGCTCGGGCTGCAGGTGAGTCGGGGTGGAGCCGCAGGGCTGCTGGGCAGGGCCGATCTTTCCGCCGCATGGTATCTTCCCTTGGAGGCCCGCGGCGGCACCACCGACAGGCTTTGCAGCTCCGGCAGCGGGAGCATCTTCTGCCCTGCCTCCTGATCTTCAGGCAGTTCTGACGGCCTCGTCCCCTTCTCCCCCAAGCGGGAGTGCGGCCCGACCCTAGACCCGGCCGCGAGGGGTGGAAGTCAGAGACGGAGCTCTGGGGCGAAGCGGGAGGGAGAGGGGAAGCGGTAAGGGAGGTGGGGAAGCGGTAAGGGAGGTGGGAAAGCGAGAGCTTGGGGTCCAAATCTTGGCGCTGCCCCTGGCTCACTGTGTGACCTTGGGCAAGTCCCTTTCCCTCTTGGCCTCAGTTGACCTGTTTGCTCAGTGGGGTCCTAACACTTGCTGCTCGGCGTGTTTAAGATATTGAGCCGTGTATGCTGGAAGTTCCCTCCGTGGGGAGGAGAAGGGCCAAGAGTCCAACTTGAAGTCCGAGTGTCTGGATTTGAGACTCTGCATCTCCACTTAGTAATGGTGTTGGCTTGGGCAAATTAATCTCTGAGCCTTCTTTTCTTATCTGTAAAATGCGTTAATGAACTGCAGTGGGAATCAGTAAGACGGGTATGTCAAGTAGCTTGGCACATAGTAAGTGCTCAACAAGCTGTTAGGAGGCATGTGGGGTGGTTTGAGTAAAGCTTCCTTGGAGGGGTTGACTTTGAGACAGGTAGGGTTTAGGTATGTAGTGCACCAGCTCATATGGATGTTCCTCCCTTGTTGACATCCCCTCTCAGTTTTACTTCTTCATTCTGCTAAGAGCAAGGGAGGTGGTGTGGATTTCTGCAAAATAGTCCTGGTGGGGTAAACCCTGGGGTCAAGTCCTTGTTGATAGTTGAGGTTATGGTTTTATTTTTTTACTTAGGTCTTGTTGACTCTTCCAGAAGACAAGGAGTTATGTTTCTGTCTTTTGAGAAGTGCTTGAAACAGTAATAGCTATTTCCAAGTGTGATTGGCCCTTAAACAACACAAGTTTGAACTGTGTGGATGCGATTTTTTTTAAACGAAGTTATGTACTTCACCTTTATGTATAAAGAACTTGAGCATCCATGGATTTTGCTATCCACATGGATTTTGGTATCCACTGGGGCTCCTGCAACCAATTCCCCGCAAATACTGAGGGTCAGCTGTATATGATTAAGAAGCACTTTTCAGGTATATTATCTCATTTAATCTTCACATAGACTTTGCCAGGTAGGTGGTGATGTCATCTCCATTTCGAAGATGAGGAAACTGAGGCTAAGAAAAGTGAATGACTTGCCTAAGAATTTTATACCTATTAAGTGTTGGAGCTGGACACACTTCCAGGTAAATCCTGTATTTTCTTCTCCGTACCCTTATATCTCTGATTTCTCAGCGGTTCTTTTGTTCCTTCTGACTGCTGTGGCTAGAGGCTTTTCTTCCACTGACAAGGAAACAAGATCTTACATAAAGCTTCAGTTAAATAGATACCATCAAAGTGTGAACTTCAGAACAGAGTTGGAATGTTTAAAGGGGTTTCTCTGTCCTCCTGACCCCTCCTCTTTAAAATGAGAGGAGTAAGCTAATGGGTCCTTTTAGTGCTATTGTGCAATTCTGATGGCATGCTAGTGGTTTAAAAGCATGGAATGAAGCTGCCTGGCTTCAAATCTTGGCTCTGCTGCTTCTAAGTTGTGTGCCACTGAGTAATTTGCTTTACCTCTTTGTGCTACAGTTTCAGCATCTGGAAAAGTAGGGTAATAATAGTATCCACCACCCATGGCTGTTGTGAGGATTTATGTACGCCTAATACATGTGAAGTGCCTGGCAGTTTTGGTAAACATTAGCTATTGTTATTTAGGCTTAACATAGCCTAAATAACGGAGAAGGCAATGGCACCCCACTCCAGTACTCTTGCCTGGAAAATCCCACGGATGGAGGAGCCTGGTAGGCTGCAGTCCATGGGGTCACTAAGAGTCTGACACGACTGAGTAACTTCACTTTCACTTTTCACTTTCATGCATTGGAGAAGGAAATGGCAACCCACTCCAGTGTTCTTGCCTGGAGAATCCCAGGGACGGGGAGCCTGGTGGGCTGCCGTCTATGGGGTCACACAGAGTCAGACACAACTGAAGCGACTTAGCAGCAGCAGCAGCCTAAATAACCTGAATTATGCTTTATATTCTAATGACGGTTAGTGAATGAATAAATTAAAGCATATGCTGATGTTACTAGGTCTTGTCAACTTCACAGGGTCACTGAATTCATAAAACAGTAGCTGTCATAGTATGGTATAAATGTCACTGTTACAGGGTTGCCCCAGGAACCTGTAATCCCATGTCAGAATGGATTGCAAAGAAAAACAAAAGCTGATGGTCAGATGCCAGGTCTGGTTGTCGGACTCCCAGTTCAGTAAATGTTTACCAAATCCCTATTTGCCAAGCATGTGGGGCATGTGGAGATCAGCCCCAACTCCACATTCTTCAAGGACCTCGGAACTTAATTTGCATATCGCTAGCATTTCAATTGAATTTGATGTGAGTTCATGTCTTGTGTTTTCCCCTCCTTGGTGTAAAGATGTGGTTTCACATCTCTTGTGTCCTTAGGTTTCTGTTGGGTGCCTGGGCTAGAAGTCTTGGCTTGCTCTCTAAGCCCTTTATCCACTGATTTATGGGTCTCTGAGAAAGAACCTTCTGTTGTGCTGGTTAATAATACAGGGCCCTCTTTATGGTGCCTAATGGTTTACAAGAATGCTTAAATGTGTCTTCACTCATTTGGTCTATCAGTAACCCTGTGAGGACAGGAAGGTGCAGATTGAGATTCCCATTTTGCAGTCGAGGGACCTGAGGTAAGAAGCCAGGCTGCTAGTGGGTGGCCCATTTCACATTGACCTTCAGGCCTTCTGACTCCAAGTTCAGTGCTCTCGCCCTACTGGCTCAGTTTCATTCACTTGCTGAACACGTGGTGTGTGTCCCGTGCAGTTCTAGCCTGGAGCTGTGATGGTCGAGAGGTAGGTGAGGTCCTTGCTCACATGCAGCTTCCATTCTAATGGCAGTAGCAGAAGAAGAAACCGGTAAATGAATGGAAATAAGTACTCTGAAAATAGTAAGACAGTGTGTCATAGAGAGTAACCTCTCCATGGGGGTGCTGCCACTTAAACTGGGTGCTATTCTAGGATGATGACATTTTTGCTGAGATTTGTGGCCAGCCATTTGAAAATGGCAGAAGAGCAGGGGTAAAGCCTCTTAGGTGGGAATAAGCTTGGTAAATTCTGGGAACCAAAAGAAGACTCAGAGTGGCCGGAGCAAGTGGGTGTGTGGGGGATGGGTGGGAGTGAGGCTTCAAGTCCTGCAGGGCCTGTAGCCCAGAGCACAGAGGTGGGCTTTTATTCCAGAAGCAATGGGAAAGCATTGAAGGCTTTAAGAAGGAAGTGATATGATCTGTTTTGTGTTTTTTAAAAATCACTTTAGCCTCTATGGCCAGTGAATTTTAAGAGGTATAAGAATGGCAGCCTATACAGTTGCTCAGAGGCCAAGTGAGAGGTGATGGTGGCTTTCTAGGGTGTTGGCAGTAGAGATGGTATGAGAGGATGGATTGGGGTTGTGTCATGGAGGTGAAACCAGTGGGATGGTGGTTGAGGGCAAGGAATCATAGATGATTCCTGGGTTTTTGGCCTGAGCAATTAGGTAGATTTTGTTGGTGCCATCTGCCTTGAAAAGGATAAGACAGCTTTTTGGTAAGGTGCCCTGTGTGGAAGAATTAGCTCTGGTTCCCGTGAACCCTTGGAGGAGAGGCACAAGGTATAAACATCCCACTTAGAGCCTCTGGGGAGGAGATCCTACAGGATAGACAGCCAGGTGCGTCTGTTTGAAGCCTCCCCCAGGACATCAGAAGCCCTACTGTTCTTGAAGTCTGGCTCTTTGCCAGCTTGTGGAGTGGCAGGTGCGGGCTGTGCCAGGGCAGTGCCCATCTGTTTCATTGCTGTTGGCGTTGCTGTCCTAACTCAAGATCTTCGCTGATGAAGGTTCCTGGGGGAAGGCTGGCCAACTCTGGGAGACAGAATGGAATCACTTGTGAAGTTCAGTGCCTCAAATGGCCACAGTCTGCCTGCCATAGTGGTTCTTTCTTGGCCATCAAATGACATTTCTAAAGTTTCAGAGCTTTTGATTTGGGAATCCCTTGAGAAGCTGTTGTGTTCTGCTAGAATTCCTAGAGCAGCCTTGAATGGAGTATCTCTTCAGAGCAAGGGAATTTGAGCTGCCTTTTCATTTATGCTAATAACTGCCTTGGTAAATTTAGACTTCACAATGTTGTAGATTCAGCACTGTGAATAGTAAGACTAATAATTTACCACCTCCGCTTGTCTAGCTTTGTTTTCAGTTTAGAATGCTCTTTCCTGCACATTCTTGTGTACTAATGTTTAGTTAGTTGAGATCATGTGGCACATATATTTTACCTAGTTTACAGGTGAAGCGTTGAGAGGGCATTCATTTTGGTCAATAATATTAGATACTTGGTAAGGTGCAGGGCTAGGTAGATCCTTGTTGGTCCAGGGCTGTTCTGTATGATCAAGGCACCCATGTGCCCTGAGAGCTTATTAGAAAGGTAGAATTTATGTCTAGATATAGTCAACCAGTCTGCATTTTACCAAGATGCGCACCCCCAGGGTGTTTCCTGGGTACATTAAAGCTGGTGGTGCACCCCTTCAGTAATAAGTCACAAAACTAGGACTTAACCAAACATAATGGTAATAAAAGTACAGGCTTTCCTTGTTTTATTGTGCTTCACAGATACTGCATTTTTTACAATTTGAAGGTTTGAGGCAACCCTGTGTTGTCAGGTGATGGTTAACATTTTTTGGGGCAATGAAGTATTTTTAAATTAACAATTGCGTTTTAATTAAACAATTGCATTGTTTCATTAGACATAATACTCTTGCACACTTAATAGACAACAGTATAGTGTAAACATAACTTTTATATGCTCTGGGGTACCAAAAAATTTGTGTGACCTGCTTTATTCCAAGATTTGCTTTATTATAGTTGTCCAGAGCCAAATCTGCAGTATCTCCAAGGTATACCTGTAACAGGAATAGCTCACATTTATTGATCCAAATGCTGTCCTTTCTTTGCATGCATTGTTTCGTTTAGTCCTCACAGCAGCCTGGTAACTGAGTACTGTTATGAATCCCATTTTCCAGAAGAGGAAAGTAGAGGCACAGAAAAGTCAAATAACTTACCCAAGCCTGCTGACCCCATGTCCACTGCTCTTCAGCCACTCCTTGTTCATCTGTTTTTCAGGTGGGCAGCACCTCCCTGATGTCTTGTCAAAGGCCTTTCTTTCCCTTTTGTACCCAGGTGACTAACTTCAAATGCTGATGAAGGAAAAGTGACTTCATAGAATGACTGAAGAAATCAGGGGGAAAACCCTTGGTGTTTGAATATAATTCTGGATGTCAATTACTTGACTGACAGGCATTAGACAGATAACCCGATTGGTGAGATAGGCTACCTGTCCCTCTTCTTAGCTCTAACTCAGGCCTGAAACATGAAGCAGGTAGGCACTGTGAGCTTGTATTCTGAATCATTCAGACCTGAACTGCTTCTATATTCTGGTGATAACATCTGTACCAATGAGGAGAAGCTGGCTAAAGTCCTATGCCACCAGCTGACTAATTGCAAAAGATTCCCTTTGTTGAGCCTCAGCTCTCCCTGTCTGCTGGGTGGGATTTTCCTTTCTATATCCCCTTATCTCCACAATCTTAGAAAGAGTTCTTGATCAAAGCCTGTACCATCACAGGAAATTCTGATGTGAAAAGGCAGCAGGATCTGGGTGGAGACATGAATTATAAGCACAATTCTGCCATTTGCTGTGTTACCCAAGGCAAGTAACTCAGCATCTCTGGCCCTCAGTATCTGTATAGGCAAAATGGACATGGGGTGGTCTTCCAAGGCTCTTCCAGCGCTGCCTGAAAGACAGCTTTGAGTTGGGTAATCTTTTCCTTTTCCTTGGTGGCTTGATGCAGTGCTTTCTCCCAGGCCTTCCAGGGTGGGGCTTTGAGAGCTCTGTCTTGGCAGTCAGAGATCCTTACTGTCAGCTCATCTTATCAGCACAGACATCTGCATTGCTGCCTGGGATGTTCCTGTTTAAGGCTCAGTTGGTCTTGGTGACACACTGTGTCCCCTCACTTTGTCACACTGATAGCAGACGGAGAGCTCTTCACACACAGGCACGTCTATCTTTAGCATGCTGGTGTATTTAAATCATAGTTTGCATTAGAGAGCATCAGTGATAATTGTGGTGGGTGTGGTTTTATTTTTATAATTTTTGGCAAGATATTTGCAGCAGTTGCATTTTGTCATATTTGAACATAGTGTATAAATGGAAGTGGGTCCAAGTGAAATAGAAGTTGTAATAGATTCTTGGGAGCTGAGACTGGACATGCTGTTACCCACCCTGGGGTCCTTCATCCCCTTCAGCACTGGTTTCTAGAAGGACTTGCTTTGAGGCTTTCATGTGTGATGTAAATTAAACAGAGGCTAAAGCTCATAGTACTGTCTCCAGCGGCATAGGGGACTGCAGTAATCATTACTTTATAATAACCTAAGCAAAAAAGTCTAGCTAGTAAATCATAAAAGATTCCATCCAGATAAGCTAAAACGTCAGCTTGAGTTACTTAAGATAACCGCAAGAAGATAGTTCTTGGTGGAAATAGTTACGGGTTTTGCAAGGTCTGCAATAGCAGGTTAGATTCTAGCCCAAGAAATACATGGTGTTTTTCCCTCCTTGTTTCTTCAATTGTCAGCATTTTTTTTTTTTCCCCTGACTATAAAAATAATGTCCACTGAGGAAAAATGAGGAAAATCCTAAAAAGATTAAGATTCACCCAGAAATAACTACTGTTAAATCATCTTACTGTCCAAAGGAAAATGCATTCCTAAATGTGTTTTATCTCATGGATATGCAGTTCTCACCTGTTTCCCTAATCATTGTCGTTTAGGCTGGTTTCAATACTTAATGCTATGAGTAATGCTACAGTGAACATCTTAAAGATTATCTTTGCATAAGTTTGTATTTACGTTTCTGATGATGTTTTTAAAATTAAAACAATATTTTGGTTGCGGTGGGTTTTCTTTGCTGTTCACAAGCTTTCTCTAGTTGCTGAGAGTGGAGGCTCCTCTCTAGTTGTGGTGCTCAGGCTTCTCGTGGTGGCGTCTCTTGTTGCAGAGCACAGGCTCTAGGCAACGGGCTTCCATAGTTGCTCCATGTCACATGGAATCTTCCTGGAGCAGGGATCGAACCCATGTCCTCTGCGTTGGCAGGCGAATTCTCATCCACTGTACCACCAGGGAAGTCCAAGTTTGTTTGTTTGTTTTTTAACGAGGATCGTTTTTTAAGTTTTTATTGAACTTGTTGCAGTATTGTTTCTGAATTTTATGTTTTGGTTCTTTGACCTGGAGGCATATGGGAACTTAGTTCCCAGACCAGGGATTGAACCCGTACCCCCTGCTGCTGCTGCTGCTAAGTCGCTTCAGTCGTGTCCGACTCTGTGTGACCCCATAGACGGCAGCCCACCAGGCTCCCCCTTCCCTGGGATTCTCCAGGCAAGAGCACTGGAGTGGGTTGCCATTAATCCTTCTCCAATGCATGAAAGTGAAACGTGAAAGTGAAGTCGCTCAGTCATGTCCAACCCCCAGCGACCCCATGGACTGCAGCCCACCAGGCTCCTCCGTCCATGGGATTTTCCAGGCAAGAATACTGGAGTGGGGTGCCTTTGCCTTCTCCGCATACCCCCTGCAATGGAAGGCAAAGTCTTAACCACTGGCACCCCAGGGAGGTCCCCTTGTGATTTCTTTAAACTGGATCCTTTCCTTGTTAAAAAAAAAAAAAAAAAGTAATTGTAAAGGCAGCCTCCTAAATAATGTTTTTAACAAGATAGTGTCTAAACAAAGTTGAAAAGGCAGACATTAATAGTTCAGTGGGGAGGGATTGCCTTTGAAAAAGGTATTCTGATTCAGTTTCAGCTTACTGGTCCACTTGCAGTTGTCTTTTCATATAGTTGCTCTCAATGTGTATTTCCAGTTTTGCATTTGGAGATGTTCATTTAACGTTTCATAACCATTTTTCCGTATTTTCATGTTTACTAATTATGAACTAGTAAACTTTCCCTAGCAGTGGGCACTTATGATGTTTCTGGCTTTTAATAATCACATATAGTGCTGTGGTGAGCATCTTTGCTTCTCTGCCAGCCTCATAAGAGAACGAACAATTCTAAATAAATTAGTTTAGGGAAAGTTAGAACTTTATAAAGTTCAAAAGGAAAACTGTACCTTTTCCTTCTTAAAATTTGATTAGGACCCTCTAAAGACATCTTTTAAAAAAAAGCTTCATGAGATATAATTCACATACCATAAGGTATCTTTTAATAATTTTTGTCAGCCTTCTTTGCTTTCTCCTTAATCTGTTTTTCTTTCTTCTTTTATTTAATTATTTGACTGCACCAGGTCTTGGTTGCGGTACACAGAATCTTCGATCTTCGTTGTAGCACACAGAATTTTTAGCTGTGGCGTGTGGGATCTAGTTTCCTGACCAGAGATTGAACCTGGGCCCCCTGCATTGAGAGCATGGAGTCTTAGCCCCTGGACTACAGTGAAGTCCCTGTTTTTCTTTTTGATACAGAGTTCCTTGTGAGTAGGACTCAGAACATGAGACTTTAACATTTAAACCCTTCATTCTCTGAACAGACTATTGGCTGGTGACATTAACCAGAAATACTATATGTACGTTATCAGTTTTGTGCAGTGGATGAGCTGTGAGAGCAAGCATGTCTTTATGGAATCAGACAGTGAACCATGATATTTTTGATGGACTTCTGGAAAGGAATTTTTAAAATGTAGCCAATTCATTATATTACTGAAACATCCTGTGATTTATGGGATATTCTGTTTGATCAACTTTGGAAACTGTTTACTATAAAGGTAGCATATGTAGGCAGCTGCTCTAACATTAATGTACACACCAGAATCACCAGCGATGTTGATAATGGGACTCTGATTTTGAGGATTTAGCTGGGATTAGATTCTAGGGGTTACACCAAGTGGGACGGGGGATGATTTTAGGTGACTCTCCGATACAACATCCTAAATTCTGTTGAGTTGACACTGTGAGAGTTATTCCTTCTGAAACTCTTTTGGCTCTTCTGACTATGTCAAGAAGAGAATTTGGTTCCAGTCTTTCTTAACGTGTGCTAAGTTCCCTTTCTAACCGAGGGAGATCAGTTCTGGGGCCTTAGGTAAGCTGAAGTTATTTAGTTTGAATTTAGTAACACTGTTGTGTGTCCTTATATTTATTTTCAGTTACCTTCCATTTACAGCAAGTGATACTGGTTTTCTATTTATGGTAGTGATAGAAAGTTTCTTATAAAAAGAAACGTGTGTTAAAAGTAGGTTTAATGCAAAACCTTAAGTCAATAATAGTACAGGTAGTGTATGGATATGGCAAAAACTGTGAAGTCAGATGACTGACATTTAGGACATGCTGGTGTGGAAAAAAGGCCATGAACTTTGGAGCCAGGTCACCCTGGTTTCTGCTTACTTTGCTGCTGATTATCTCAGTCTGCCATGTTGCTTCTCTCTCCAATCTCTAAGGTTTTTTACTCCCGTAAATTGGGTCAGGGCAGAGGCACCTCCTGTGGGCCAGGCATCATCATGCCTGTCCTCTGATCCTCACTCAACCCCAAGTAGCTGGGCATTCATGATAGTCCCATTTTGCAGAGGAGGAAATAGGCTCAGAGGGGTGAGGGAACTTGTATGGAGTCCCAGAGCTGGGAATGGTTGGACTGGGTTTCAATCCCTGGTGTGTCTGAACCTCTTTTTTGTTATTCCAGGCCACCTCTCTCCTTCAAATACAGAATTTGTTGTGGCTGTCTGCCCAGCTGCCTGACTGTCTGATTAAAAGGACAAGTCATTGTGTACACTCATCATCACTACAACATTATTGACAATAGCCAAAAAGTGCAAGTAGCCCGCATGTCCATGGCCATATCAGTGGATAAAGAAAATATGGTGTATACTACAATGGGGTGTTATTTAGCCTTATAAAAGACAGAGACCTTGTCACATGCTACAATACGGATGAACCATGAGGTTGAATGGTGGTTTCCAGGGGCTGGGGAGACAGGGAGGTGGGGAGTTGCTGTTTGATAGGTATAGAGTTTCAGTTTGGCAAGATGAAAAAGTTCTAGAGATCTGTTGCACAACACTGTGAATATCATTACTGAACTATACACTTAAAACTGGTTGCGAGGGTACATTTTATAATATGTGGGTTTGTTTTTTTTTTTTTAACCACAGTTAAAATTTTCTTAAAAGTTAAAAAAAAAGCGCCACTGGTCAGAAGGCAATCTGTTTTTTTTTTCCATTTTGGAAACTCTCAAGCATACATAAAAATAGAACAGTATAATGAACTGTGAACCCATTACCCAGGTCCAGCAGTTATCAGCACATGGCAGTTCTGGTTCACCTATGACCTTTTATCCACCCCACTGACCTCACCCCTGATTATTTTGGTTCCAGACAGCATGTCACTTTTATCTGAAAATGCTTTTGTGTGTATCTGTCAAGAGTAAGAACCTTCTTTTAAAAATACCGTTTTTACACCTAAAAAGTAACAATAGTTCCTTAACATCATCTGATGTTCAGGGTTCGAAGTTTCTTGATGGTCTCATGTATTTTTAATAATCAGCTTGTTCAAATCAAGATCCAGAAAAGAGTCCTACTCAAGGACCAAATGTTGTATTTGGTTGATGAAGTTTCTGACATCACAGTATAAATTTTAAGCAGAGAGACTGTTTCATTTCTTTGCTGGATCAGTACATGGAACAAGAAGTTCCTGGCAGGCAGGCTCTTCCAGCTTCATAGCTTAGTGGTAGTTCAGAGCATTAGCCCTGAATGTCGGGGTCGTGTGGGCGGTGGGTGCCCTGTGGGTGGGAGGATAAATGGTATAGCCAGGGGAGCGGGTAAGACTGTGCCCTCTGTCAAAAGGACATGCATAGCCTTTAAACCTCTAGCAGTAGCTTCTACTGAGAACCCCCACATATAGTTAAAGGTATATTCATTCGCGGTGTATGCTCAGTCATGTCTAACTCTTTGCAACGCTATGGACTGTAGCCCTCCAGGCTCCTCTGTCCGTGGAGTTTTCCAGGCAAGAATACTGGAGTATTCTCTTCCTCCTTCAGGGGATCTTCTAGACCCACAAACCCTCCTCTCTTGCATCGCCTTCATTGGCAGGCAGATTCTTTACCATTGAGCCACCTGGGAAGCCCAGTGCTCAGGACATTCACTGCAGCATTGTTTGCACTGACCAAAAACTTTTGCAAAGACCAAAAACTGTTGGAGTTTCCCTCAGTGGGGGACTGATCAAATACATTATCAGGCAACTGTACTGTGGTATCTAAGCAGCTACTTAAAAGGTGGGGACAGGGGTGAGGGTTGGAGGAATGGGAGGTTTCTCCAAGATCTATAAAGTAAGGTAGAGAATGATATATACTTACTTACACCTCAATTTTAAAAGTGGGGAAGCAGTGTTTATATTAGTTAAGATATATTAAGCATGAATATATCATATATTAATGTTTGCATATGCTTCAAGTATCTCCCCAAGGGTAGGAGGAAGATTTATTTGTTCACTGTATATACAACTTGAATTGTTTTAATCTCTGCATATATTGATGCACATGTATATGCATGTGTATATGTTTAGTAAGTTTAGAGTTTTTCAATAAGACAAAGCTGGTTTTGAATCCTGACTGTACCGTTTAACTGCTGTGACCTTGAGCCAATAAATTTCTCTGAGCCTCCCATCCTTGTTTTTAAAATAAGGTTAATACCTATTCCTCAAAAGGTGATTTTGAGGATTAGAAGAGGTATATATACGTTAAGCGCTTAATGAGTCGTGACTATTGAATACAAGGAAGCCTCAGACCCGCATTGATTCTGAATTAGTGTCCCCTAGACTTGAATATATTTTTTATGAATGTTTCGGTTTCTTTGCCTCTTTTCCCTGCTAGATAAATGCTTTCTTTGTTTGCCTGTTGGGGTCATCAAATGACGGAGCTCATGGCGGCAATTTGAGTTCAGGGCAGGCATTTATGTAATCATGTTTCTTGTCTGTGACCTTTCTAGGTTTCTTTCCAGATAAGTAGTCTGTCATCTTAAGACACGTGAGCTGAAACCAAGGTACTAGACCTTTTTCCCCCAAAGAAAAAATATTTTTATTGCCATCTCCCTGCTTGATTGTAAGAAACAAAATACACATACTTATCACAAAGGCCAAAGAAAGCAAAAACAGTAATTTGCAAGCTCACCCCCAGAGATCAATATTATTTGCCTTTCTTGAGGGTTTATTATGCATCTTGGACTAGACTGAGCATTTAACATTTATTAGCTTACTTAATCCTTATAACAGTTTCTTATGGTAGGTGGTGTTACTAATTCCATTTTATAGAAGAAGCTATGACAATGTAACTTTCTGAAGATGTTACAGCTGAGTGGCAGAGCAGAATTTCAAGTCCTGACCTGCTGAATGTTCAAGTTCATGCTTGAATGGTATGTCTTGTCTTTGCACAGTTTCCTCCACATCTGTCTCTGCGCTTGTGCATGCACATGTAGACATGAATTGCATCATAGTAACTGTCCTGTTTGGTAGCCTGCTTTTTTCCTCCCAACAAGATGTCATGAACATCTTCCCTTGTGTAAGAACCTAGAGGTTTATTACCATTCTTAATGATTGCATAATTTCCCATTGTAGAGATATGTCATAATCTAGCTAGTTCCTTATCAATGAGTATTTAAGTGGTCAGAGATGCAGCTGAGATAAACATAAAGGTGTATGGACATCTTGCACATGTATTCAGTTATTCACTGATGGCCTTAAAATAGTAGCTAGAAATGGAGTTGCTGTTTCAAGGGAGTATTACATTTCAAGTATTGCATTTCAGTGTTTATATATATATATATATATATATTTTTTTTTTTTTTTTTTAAGCTGTATTGTGTGACATGCAGGATCTTAGTTCCCCAGCCAGCATTTGAATCTGTGCCCCCTGCATTGGATGTGTGGGATCTTAACCATTGGACTGTCATGGAAATCCCTTCAGTTTTTTTATATTGATTGCTCAAATGCCCTTAAATAATTTGTGCCGGTTTGAAATGCTGTGGCTCTTATATGTACTGTAAGAGATAGTTTGAAAGTGTTTAGACAGAGCACTCAACTGTTTGGCTTACAAAAAAAGATTCCCTTATGTTTATAAACAGTGCCCGTAATAACAGAATATATATTATTAGTCTGTTATTTTGATGTCTTTGTTCTAAATGCCTTTTATGGCTGAGGCTACATGACATGTAACATTGACATTAGAACGTTAAAGACTCCATGGCTGTAGACCTCGTAGAAGCTCTTTTATGACGCTTCCCCAAAAAGTGGGAACAAGTAGCTTTACTCCTAGAGCCCTGTTCATCAGTTAAAACATTCTGCTACGTTATATTCGTGGTGGTCAGCGAAAGTGGATAGATGAAAGGAAAATGAGTTTTAACATCTGGATATAGTTTAGTTAATTTCACAAAAATTTTCCATCTTTTTTCCTCCCCTAATTTGATTTTAAGACTGGGTAATATATTTACATGATTCAAGAGGTATAGAAGGATATACACTGTAAAGCCTTGAGCTCCCCAGCTCTTTTCCCTACAGGCAACCAGTGTTGTTATCTGGCTCTTGCGTATTCCTCCAGATATATTTTATGTACATAGAAGCAGATACAGAACTATTCTCTCAACACAGATTCCATGTCCTTTTAAAAGTTCTCCAGGCAGGGATGTTATTTTTTCAATTGGAGATGGATAATCTTGTTTTGAAAATTGTGTCATTCCCATTTTGATAACTGGCCGTCATGGGAACCGCAGACCCAGAGTTGAGCTTGCTCTCTTGATATTGGTTCAGGGATTGGCAAACAAGGAGTCCTGATCCTTCAGAACAATTAGCAGCAGTTGCGAAAGAGAGTCATGTTGATGGTGATGAGGTGGATACAGAGTAGAAACAGCTGCTTCCCGAGAGAAAGCTGCACACGGACTTGGTTTGGGCTGGTTAATAGGGCGTCACTTTTATCTTCTTGTCTGAGTGTTGCGGTGCTTTTCTGCTGGGCTCTGTGATCTATGGCTTGGGCTGCCTTTCAGACACTCCGAGTCCTTGAACTCCAGGCCAGGCAGTTGGCAGGTGTTTACCTGATCTGACCTTAGAGGACACTGCGTTGGAATGCATTCATTAAAGGTGTATTAGTATGCACTGTGTACCCACAGGGTACCCCTCCTTGCAGGGCTGTTCCTGCAAGGAACAGTGAATAGCCTAGTGAATTGCCAGACCTTTATTTTTTTCCCATTTAAAGATACCACATGCTTGTTAGATATGTATTAAATAAAAAATAAAATAAAATAAAGATACCACATGCTTGTTAGAGAAAATTTGGAAAATATAGAAAGGTTGAGGGACCAGGGAAAATCTCCTGTATGCAGTCCCGTCTCACAGAGTGGACCACTACTGCTGTTTTGATGTGTGACTTATTTTTATACAATTGTGATTGCTTGTATTTAATTTTGTAAACTGCTTTTTCATTTATGCTAAGCATATTCCATGTCATTACAGAGCCTTGGTAAGTGTCATTTAAAAAGATGGACTAGCATGACAAGGGCTTCCCAGGTGTCACAGTGGTAAAGAACCCACCTACCATTGCAGGAGACACAGGGAATACAAAGGACATGGGTTTGATTCCTGGGTCAGGAAGATGCCCTGAAGTAGGAAATGGCAACCTGCTCAAGTATTCTTGCCTGGAAAACTCCATGGACAGAGGGGCCTTGTGGGCTATAGTCCACCAGGTCGCAAAGAGTCGGATACGACTGAGTATGCATACATAAATTTGGTCATAGACAGAGATGCCTACAGGAGCCAGGCAGGAAGTGTAGATGAGCAAAGCATGCTGGGTGTGAGACAGGAGAAAGTGTGGGTTGGGGAGGATTGGGTGGCTGGGCCCATCATTGGGTGGCTGAGCTGCCATTCAGCTCCCATTGCTGGCACTTGGGGCCTGGGCCAGGGGCCATCAGGATATTCCCATTCTTTCAGAGAAGCAGAAAACCTGTCTGTTTTAGTGTGAAATCGCTATTGGTTTTTTGTTTGTTTTAGTTTAGTTTTTTTTTTTTTTCCCAGAAATCTTAAACATTGAGAGAATAATATAGGAAGCAGAATTGACAGTTGTTAATGTTTTCTCTTATTTGCTTCAAGCCTCATAACCTGTTTCTATTTGTTTTTAAGAGAAATGATAAAGTATTACAGGTAAAATTAAAAAATTCTTTACATTTCTTGTTCCATTCTCTACATTTCACTCTGTCCAGTTTTAGCAGGCACTATCATAAATTATTGTATATCCTTCTATTCCATTTTTGGGGATACTTACATATACATAAATGCAAATCCATGAACATATTGTTTTCTAATTTTTTAGTCATAATTGTCATTCTGCAGCTTGCTTTTTCACTCAACCTGTTTGTTTTCTTTCTTTTTTAAAAAAAAAAAAATTTATTTGGCTGCACCAGGTCTTAGTTGGCATGTGAAATCTTTATAGTTACAACATGTGGGATCTAGTTTCCTGACTAGGGGTCAAACCTGGGTCCCCAGTGTTGGGAGCACAGAGTTTTAGTTACTGGACCACGAGGAAAGTCTCAACCTGTTTATTTATCAATGTAAATATATGTAACTAATTCAGAGTTGACAGACTTTTTCTATGACAGATCAGGATTTTAGGTTTTGTGGGCTACACTGTCTCTGCTACAGCTACTCAGCTCTGCTATTTTATAGCTAATGCAGCCATAGATAATATGTAAGCAAAGGGGTATGGCTGTGCTCCAATAAAACTTTGTTTACAAAAACTGGCTGTGGGCTGGATTTGGCCTGTGGGGTGTCATTTGCTGACTCCTGCTCCAATTTATGGAGAAGGCAATGGCACCCCACTCCAGTACTCTTGCCTGGAAAATCCCATGGATGGCGGAGCCTGGTAGGCTGCAGTCCATGGGGTCGCTAAGAGTTGGACAAGACTGAGCGACTTCACTTTCACTTTTCACTTTCACACATTGGAGAAGAAAATGGCGGCCCACTCCAGTGTTCTTACCTAGAGAATCCCAGGGACGGGGGAGCCTGGTGGGCTTCCATCTATGGGGTCGCACAGAGTTGGACACGACTGAAGCGACTTAGCAGCAGCAGCAGCTCCAGTTTATTCATTTTAAATACTGAATAGTGGAATATCTGTAGCATGAATGTACGATCTTTTATTTTTCAGTTCCTCTATAAATGGATGATTAGGTTTCCAGTTTTCTACTATTTTAGCAATGCTGCAAGAAGCATCCTTTTGTGTGTTTCCTTGTGCATATGTGTGAAGGTTTTTCACTAAGGCATATACAGATATAGAGGTAGAGTTGCTGGGGGGTTTGTTTTGTTATTTTTTTTTTAGACAATGATAGGGCCAAATAAAAATGGCTTCAGGTAGAATGTGACCAGTTTGTGACGTGTGTTCTAGAATCTCTATAGGAAGCCAATAGTTACTGATAATCCAAATCCACACCTAGTTCTAGAATTTGTTGTGGACTCCTTGACAGCATAGGTGAGAGTGTGTGAATCCAAACACGAAAGATTCTGGAAGAGAGTGGTTTCCCTGAGAAATGTGCAACTGATTTCCTCACGGACAAAAGAGATGAAGTTGGACAAAGACTCAATTTTTCATGTGTAGTAGCCATTCTAATGGTGGTTGTTAACAATGGGATGACAAGTTCAAGCAGAAGAGGTGTTCGGGATAAAGATGCTGAGCTGCTTGACCTGTGGTTTCTCCTTTCCTGGCAATGCTGTGAGTTCCTTTAAAGATTTATCACTGTAATTAGACAGACCAGAAGAAGGAGGAGGAAGGTAATAAAGACTATCAGGGCATCCTTCCAAGAAAACCCTCTCCTTTGAGGAGGACCCACAGCAAGATTTTAAGCTCTGGTGGCAGGAAATTAAATTAGTCCATCTTCCTGAAGTAATATGTCAGTAGTACATGACTAGTTCAGCCAAGCTCAGTGAGTTCAGAAAAGAAATGATGTTCTGTGTTCCAAGTCAAGGAGATTTAATTAAGTGGACTCAGACTTTGGGAATTCCTTCTTTTTAAAAGCTTTTTAAGGTTACTGTGGGTCATTATCATTCCTTTGTTTTTATTGTTTTGGAGAACTCAAAAATATACAGGGCTGTAACAGAAGCAGCTGAACATCAAGACCTGCATGAAAGCCTGCTGCAGGCTTTTTAGTTTTATTAGAGAGGCTTGGGGTCACATTGTTTTCATAGGTAAAACCTCTCCCCAGGTTTGAAATGCAGAAGAATCGGTCCTCCCCAGTGACCTGTTCCCCATCCACCTCTTTATGTTTCTTATTCCTTGGAGTCTCAGGTCTTGTCTCACCATCCCATGTGCTACAGCAGAGGCCTTCCCAAAGGAGGCTCTGGGACGTGGGGTTCGGGCTTGGCACCTAGAGCGCTTTTAGGCCTCTGTTGAAGTGGAGGGAGAGACAGGCAAGGGATCAGCCATGGCTGTAGCTTGGGGGCCATTCCCCTGGAAAAGAAAAGGAGACGCAGTAACCTGGCCATTCTGATATCTGATTTGAAGCATCTGGCGAAATTCTAGTAGCTTCTAGAAGGTGATGAATGAAAGGCTGCCTTTTACATGGTTTTCTTTAAATGACTTGATATTTACTTTTAATTGGACATTTCCCTGGAGAAGGAAATTGCAGCCCACTGTAGTATTCTTGCCTGGAGAATCCCATGGACAGAAGAGCACGGCAGGCTACTGTCCATGGGGTTGCAAGAGTCGGACACAACTTAGTGACTAAACTGCAAACCACCACAGCTGGTTTGAGGTTTTGGGGAGTTTAACATCATCATATGTATCTCTTTGCTCTAATTTGCTTGCTCCCTACCCCTTCCCAAAGAACCCATTTAATCATCCTTTCTTCTGCTCCATGAGTTTTGAGCACCAAATGAAGTTCTTTTTTGTTCTTACTTAAAAATTTCTTAATCTATTTTCTTATTTGCATTCAAATTTTTAAAAATTTATTGACTGGATAAGTGCTTTCTATGTCATGCATTACCCCACATCCTTGTTTATTTGAACACATTTTGCACAAGCCACAGTTGATTTTAGAATGGAAAAGTATTATTAGTACAAGATAGGAAATTCAAACAGTACTAATGAGTGTATAGTGAAAAGTGCTTTTTTTCTTTCTCTCAATCTCTGAGTGTCCTCTGGCCTGTAGTTCCCCTGCCAAGGTTGCCGCTGTTACACTTGTACATGTAGCTTCTAATACTGTAGCCTGCATATGTACACTGTGCCATAGACGCTGTTCCTCGTCCAGGTGTTTTCACTTAACAGCATATCTTGGTTTAGGATTATGTTTAGATTAACACATTCTTTTTAGCAACTGCACAGGATTCCACTGTAGATATTAAATTTATTTCATCACCCCCTCTTGATGGGAATTGGAGTTGTCCACAATCTATTGCTACCACAGATGATGCCACAACAGATATCCTTCTATCTGTAGGATAAATTCTTAGAAATACAATTGCTAGATCAAAGGGGCTTTGCATTTGAAATTTAGATAGATAGTTCCAAATGGCTCTATGCAGAGGTTATCGTAGTTCCATAGCATATAAGGTTACTTGGGCTTTTATAAAGCTTCCAGCCACCTCAACCTGTAGTATAGGATAAAATATACATTGAAGAGTGGACAAGCTAGTTAACACTGTTGGTGGAGTAGGGTTTTTATTTTTCCCTCTGCAACTGGTTAAGATCCCATGAGGAAACAGCCATTTGTAGTAGTCATTAAGTATGGCTGTCAGAAGGTTGGCTAGATGGAGGTGACCTGGGTGTGTAATCTGCCCCCAGTGGCAACTGTCCTGTCTGTGCTTAACTTTTTTTTTTCTTCCCCCTAGGACCCTAGCATCCTGAGATATTTCTGGATTCATAGCCCTTAAGAGTGACCTGGTCAGAGGTCATCATGTCAAAGCTGAAAAGCTCAGAATCAGTCCGGGTGGTGGTTCGCTGTAGGCCCATGAATGGCAAGGAAAAGGCTGCTTCATACGACAAGGTGGTGGACGTGGACGTGAAGCTAGGGCAGGTGTCTGTCAAGAACCCCAAGGGAGTGGCCCATGAAATGCCCAAGACCTTCACTTTTGATGCCGTCTACGACTGGAACGCCAAACAGTTTGAACTCTATGATGAGACCTTCCGACCTCTGGTGGACTCCGTCCTTCAGGGTTTCAATGGGACAATTTTTGCCTATGGACAGACGGGGACTGGGAAAACCTACACAATGGAAGGAGTCCGGGGTGACCCTGAAAAAAGAGGGGTCATCCCTAACTCGTTTGATCACATCTTCACCCATATCTCTCGATCCCAGAATCAACAGTACTTGGTCAGGGCTTCTTACTTGGAGATCTACCAGGAGGAGATCCGAGACCTGCTCTCCAAGGATCAGACCAAAAGGCTCGAGCTGAAAGAGAGGCCTGACACCGGGGTGTACGTGAAAGACCTGTCTTCCTTTGTTACCAAGAGCGTGAAGGAAATAGAGCATGTGATGAACGTGGGGAACCAGAACCGTTCTGTTGGGGCCACCAACATGAATGAGCACAGTTCCCGTTCACATGCAATTTTTGTCATCACCATCGAATGCAGTGAGGTGGGCCTCGACGGTGAAAACCACATCCGGGTAGGGAAGCTGAACCTTGTAGATCTTGCTGGCAGTGAACGGCAGGCCAAGACTGGTGCGCAAGGGGAAAGGTTGAAGGAAGCAACCAAGATCAACCTGTCCCTCTCGGCCTTGGGTAATGTCATTTCTGCCCTGGTGGATGGAAAAAGCACTCATATTCCATATCGGGACTCCAAGCTTACCAGGCTCCTCCAGGATTCTCTTGGTGGCAATGCTAAAACTGTGATGGTGGCCAATGTGGGGCCTGCCTCTTACAATGTAGAAGAGACCCTAACCACTCTAAGGTATGCCAACCGTGCCAAAAACATTAAGAACAAGCCAAGGGTCAACGAGGACCCTAAGGACGCCCTTCTTCGAGAATTCCAGGAAGAGATCGCTCGGCTCAAGGCCCAGTTAGAGAAACGGTCCATTGGCAGAAGGAAGAGGCGAGAGAAGCGGAGGGGGGTTGGGGGTGGGGAAGAGGAGGAGGAGGAGGGGGAAGAGGGGGAGGAGGAAGGGGATGACAAGGATGATTATTGGCGGGAACAGCAAGAGAAACTGGAGATCGAGAAGCGGGCCATTGTTGAGGACCACAGCTTGGTTGCAGAGGAAAAGAAGAGGCTGCTGAAGGAGAAGGAGAAAAAGATGGAGGATCTGCGGCGGGAGAAGGATGCTGCTGAGGTGCTCGGGGCCAAAATCAAGGTACTGTACCCTGCCTTAGGCCCGTTCTTTTTTCATTCTAATTTTTTTGTTTTGTCAAAAAAATGATATGAGGAATGATGTTGATATTCAGTGCCCAAGGGCTTCCCTAGTAGCTCAGGTGGTAAAGAATCTGCCTGCAATATAGGAGACCCCGGTTTGATTCCTGGGTCAGGAAGATCCCCTGGAGAAGGGATAGACTACCCACTCTACTTTTCCTGGGTTTATCTGGTGGCTCAGACGGTAAAGAATCCACCTGCAAAGCAGGAGACTTGGGTTCAGTCCCTGGGTTGGGAAGATCCCCTGGAGGAGGGCATGGCAACCCACTCCAGTATTCTTGCCTGGAGAATCTTTAACAGTAATATCCATGTGCCCCTCTCCCTCCCCCAGTATAAGAAACAGAATAGCATCTGTATCTTTACAAGCTCTTGTGCCCCTACCTCCCCAGAGGTAACCGTTACCTTGGATTTGGTGTTTATTCTTTCTTTGCTTTTCTTTATAGTTTACCCAAATGTGTATATATGTATATATATATATCTCTACATAAGAGATCATTTTGTGCATGCTCAGTCTCTTCAGTCATGTCCGACTCTGTGTTATCCTATGGACTGTAGCCCGCCTGGCTCCTCTGTCCATGGGATTCTCCACGCAAGAATACTGGAGTGGGTTGCTGTGCCTTCCTGCAGGGGATCTTCCTGACCCAGGGATTGAACCTGCATCTCCTGCGTCTCCTGAATTGCAGGCAGATTCTTTACCCACTAAACCACCTGTTCAGTTCAGTTCAGTTCAGTTGCTCAGTCGTGTCCAACTCTTTGCGACCCCATGAATTGCAGCACGCCAGGCCTCCCTGTCCATCACCAACTCCCGGAGTTCACACAAACTCACGTCCATCGAGTCGGTGATGCCATCCAGCCATCTCATCCTCTGTCGTCCCCTTCTCCTCCTGCCCCCAATCCCTCCTAGCATCAGAGTCTTTTCCAATGAGTCAACTCTTCGCATGAGGTGGCCAAAGTATTAGAGTTTCAGCTTTAGCATCAGTCCTTCCAAAGAACACCCAGGACTGATCTCCTTTAGGATGGACTGGTTGGATCTCCTTATAGTCCAAGGGACTCTCAAGAGTCTTCTCCAACACCACAGTTCAAAAGCATCAATTCTTCAGCGCTCAGCTTTCTTCACAGTCCAACTCTCACATCCATACATGACTACTGGAAAAACCATAGCCTTGACTAGATGGACCTTTGTTGGCAAAGTAATGTCTCTGCTTTTGAATATGCTACCTAGGTTGGTCATAACTTTCCTTCCAAGGAGTAAGCGTCTTTTAATTTCATGGCTGCAGTCACCATCTGCCGTGATTTTGGAGCCCCCAAAAATAAAGTCTGACACTGTTTCCACTGTTTCCCCATCTATTTGCCATAAAGTGATGGGACCAGATGCCATGATCTTAGTTTTCTGAATGTTGAGCTTTAAGCCAACTTTTTCACTCTCCTCTTTCACTTTCCTCAAGAAGCTTTTTAGTTCTTCTTCACTTTCTGCCATAAGGGTGGTGTCATCTGCATATCTGAGGTTACTGATATTTCTCCTGGCAATCTTGATTCCAGCTAGTGCTTCTTCCAGCCCAGCGTTTCTCATGATGTCCTCTGCATAAAGGTCTTTTTAGTTTCACATAATTTTTAACTTTCATATCAATTGACTCCCACTGCTGTGATCTACTTTTATTTGCTAAATGTTACGTTAATGAAATTTATCCATTTTTATGCCTGGAACTGTGATTCATTCATACTGCTCTGAGACTTCCGTGGCATTCCATTCTCCTGATAGTGTGGGTTGTTTTAGTTTTCTTGCCCTGAATTCCTTGTCCTTGAGGAGAACTTGTGTGGGTGAGAGTTTCTTGCTTGACACCATCAGGTCTTAGAGTGTGTATGGCTTCAACTTTACCAGACAATAACACGTAGCTTTCTCACGTGGTCATGTGTATTGATGCTTCTGCCAGGGGGGTGTGAGTCCAGGTTGTTCCCCATCCTTACCAACACTTGTGATTAGCAGGCTTGAATTTTTGTCTGTCTGGTAGATAAACAATCGTGTCTGCTTGTGGTTTTCCTATGCAGGGTGCCTGATTAGGCAAGATCACCCCCTGGGTGCCCCCTTGCAGTCAGGCCCTGTGTGCCAGTGGCTGAGTAGAATTCTAGAGTGTGGAGGCACCCGTGTGTTGCCTGTTCTTTCTGGCACCAGTTCCCTCGAGTGCCTGGACTCTGGGCCTCCAAAGGGCTTTCCTGGCAGAGGAGAGTGCAGCGCTGGCTGTGGAAAACCGAGGATGACCACTGCTTGACAACACACCAGAATTCCTTTGAAGCATTGGGTTCTGTCTTGTAGTGTTTATGCAGACTTTGATTTCTACTCTAAAATGTGTCTATGTTTATTAATTTTTTAAAAAATGATCTCTTTCCTGCCTCCCCTTCCCCCACCATGTGAAGCTGTACTGTATCTGTGGCATCACAGTAGCCCTTTCACAGAGCCGGGTCCTGTTTGACTTCAGAGGTAGGGATCCTTTGTAGGACTCTCAAGACCTGGTGTGAAAATGGAGTCACATACAACACAATTAGGAAGTAACTGTGTTCTGGGGGAGGCTTACTATGGGGTTCTGTTATGTCACTTGACCCTTCCTGACTCCTGCACTGTGTAACTGGGTATGCTTGTGTTTGATCTGCATGTGGTATTTTTAAAGATCACGGCTTTTATTCAAGCCCAAGAGCACCTAGACTCTAAACAACCTGGGGTAGTTGGGCAACTCTTAGAAGCCGGGTATGGCCAGACTCAGCATCACCTCAGGTCACTGGACCTCTTACATGTTTTATTTTTGGGAGAATGACATGACATCTGTCTTTCTCAATCCCTGGATGATATACAGTCATAGGACAAAAGAATTTTAGAGCTGGGAGTGTGTTGGGGGTGGTGATTACTAATCAGTCCAGCCTTTTCGTTCTGAAAAAAGAGGGAAGTCTCAGGGGCCGAAACGTGACAGCAGGGGTAGAAGTTTCTTTAAAGCGAGGTTGCGGAGTTTTCTGAGTCCATGCTTCTCAGGCGCACATCATTCCCCTGGCTTCAGCCCTCGTCTAAATGCTGAGTTTTCAGTCTGTATGGTTAGCCCAGAGCTGTCTGCTAACATCCCAGCTGATGGCCTCTGCCTGCTGGGTGTTTCCACGGAGATGCCCAGGGCCACGCAGAGCCTGCTTCGGCCTGCCTTTCCTCAGTCCAGCCAGACTCCTTCCTGGGAGTTATCATTGCCAGCTGCTACTCGCTCTCCCTCGGTCTCTGAATCCTGCCTCTCTCGGACCCATCCACCTTGCTCTCCCAGCCTCTCCTGCCCCAGGTCAGGCCTGAAACCTTAAAACAGCCTCCTGTCTGCCCTCACTCCACCCAGCCTGCCCTTTTCCAGTTATTCTTCCTGTTGCAGGGGAGTTTTGTTTCTAAAACACAGATCTGGTTATGTATCCTAATGCTCAAAGGAGACGTCAGTGGTTCCTGCAGTTCTCAGGGTCAAGCTTAGTCTCCCAAACAAGGCTTGGAGGTTTTTGAACTACCCCCTGATTGCTTTGCCAACTTCATGTATCACCACTCTCTACCCTACCCTCTGAAAACAATTTTTTTTCCTTAGCTGTTTCCTATTTTTACTTTAGCACTCTCGTAGCTGTCCCTTGAGACAGGAAGGTTTTTCCCTGACTGCCTTTGGGAAGAGCCTGAATTCCCTCCTTCCCGTGTGCCTCTCCTTGTATTACTCTGTCCTTTCCTCATGATAAGATCTGACTCCATCTGATAAGAACCTGCTTACTTATGGCCCTCCGTGGACTCTCAGCTTTTGACTCATATTCATAGTGGCATCCTCAGTACCTAGCATGTAGGAGGTGCTAAATAGGTTCTAACTGAGGTCACTACTTCATACAAACAAACCAAAAATTTTCTTTAAAATAGCAAGCTGAAATTCATGTATGTCTAGGGAAGCTGTGTCTTCAGTATTTCCATTATAAAGCCCTGGTGAAGCCGCCATGGAGAAGGCAATGGCACCCCACTCCAGTACTCTTGCCTGGAAAATCCCATAGACAGAGGAGCCTGGTAGGCTGCAGTCCATGAGGTTGCTAAGAGTCGGACATGACTCAGCGACTTCACTTTGACTTTTCACTTTCATGCATTGGAGAAGGAAATGGCAATCCACTCCAGTATTCTTGCCTGAAGAATCCCAGGGACGGGGGAGCCTGGTGGGCTGCCGTCTATGGGGTCACACACAGTTGGACACGACTGAAGTGACTTAGCAGCAGCAGCAGCAGCAGTGAAGCCGCCAAAGCTCCACCCAAGTGATGGGAAGGGCCCAGCTGAGCACAGTATATTTTCCTTAAGAATTTACCCACTTTGGCTCGGTCCGGAGCTCTTTGTCTTTCCTCACAGGCTTCCCTGTGAGGAGCTATGTTCTGAGTGAGACCACTCACGACATGGATTCTGCTCTTTTCTCACAAAGGCCATGGAGAGTAAGCTGCTTGTTGGAGGAAAAAATATAGTAGATCATACAAATGAACAGCAGAAAATCCTGGAGCAGAAACGGCAAGAAATTGCAGAACAGGTAACTTGTCATTCCTTTTGGGAGAGAATGGAGTGGGGTGGGGTGCGTTAATGCTACAGAGCAAATATCTTTTCTATTAGACTCTTCAAAAGTGATGGAAAGGACATGTGTCAGCCCCTTCCTGGTGGGAGACTGATCTAGAGCACCCAGCCCCATATTCTTAAATAGACGTAGTCTGTAGGCACGCTGATCAATTTTGTGACATTGCTCAGAAACGTCGAGAAAGAGAAATCCAGCAGCAGATGGAAAGCCGAGACGAGGAGACCTTGGAACTGAAGGAGACGTACAGCTCATTGCAGCAAGAGGTGGACATCAAGACCAAGAAACTCAAAAAGGTAGGAAAGGAATGAGGCAGGCAGAGGCTCCCTGGGTGTGGTGCAGAGAGTGAACTCTGTTGTCCTAGAGGGCCGCCCGGCTCAGCCGCCTCTCCTGTTGTTTCCAGCTCTTCTCTAAGCTTCAAGCAGTCAAGGCAGAGATCCATGACCTCCAAGAAGAGCACATCAAGGAGCGACAGGAGCTGGAGCAGACCCAGAATGAGCTCACCAGGGAGCTGAAACTCAAGTAAGTCCTGGGCCTTCCAGGGCACCCCAGCACTTGCTGCGTTGTTGTTTGTTAAGTAAGAAACCCCTCAGAAGACAGGGCCCCTGCCTACTTCTCTCCATCTCTCTCCACCTTGTCTGTCTTCTGTTTATTCCTAAGAAAGTTATTTTCTGTCTCTGCATCCCATCTGTTAACTGAATATCTTCACCAGATGATCTCCACGTTCCTCCCACTCTGCCTTCCTGAAACCATTATCTATTGATGAAAGGGAATCTTTTGTTAATTAGAATTTTCTGAATTGTATAAGGAACACCCAAATATCCATTGCCCAGCAGTGGTGGTGGTTTAATTGCTAAGTCATGTTTGACTTTTATGATCCCATGAACTATAGCCTGCCAGGCTCCTCTGTCCATGGGATTTCCCAGGCAGGAAGGCAGGAATACTGGAGTGGGTTGCCATTTCTTTCTCCAGGGGATCTTCCTGACCCAGGGATCGAACCCAAGTCTCCTGCATTGCAGGCGGATTCTTTACTGCTGAGCTACCAAGAAAGCCCAAGATGCCATGATAAACAATCTTTTGTCCTCCATCTTTCATAGTTTGGTTGCTTTTGGTTTTTTTGTTTGTTTGTATTTTTTTAGGGGGGTGGGCTGCACCATGTAGCATGCAGAATCTTATTTCTCCCACCAGGGATTGAACCCATGCCTCCTTCAGTGAAAGCACAGATCTTAACCCTCATAAAAATATTTTAAAGCAAATCTTACATCATGTTACCTCATTCCTACATACTTACATATGTACCACAGTGTTGTTTTTGTTTTTTTAAAGAAAATCTTTATTGAGATATAATTCACATACCATACAATTCACTTATTTAAAGTATACAAGATACAAGTCAAATTTTTTTTTGGCTGCACAGGTTGGGGAATCGGTTCCCTCACCAAGGATTGAACCTGGGCCACTGCAGTGAAAGCCCGGAATCCTAACCATTAGGTGACCAGGGAACTCCCCTACAAGTCATTTAAATATGTATATATATGTTTACTTGGCTGTAAAGTCAACACTACAGTCTAATTTTAGAACATTTGTGTGTGCCCTCACCCAAAGAAAACGTGTACCAAGCGTCGGTCACTCCTTATTATCTCCTCCCCCAGCCTTATAAGTAACTGATCTACTTTCTGACTCTGTAAATTAACCTATTATTCTGGACCTTTCATATACATGGAATTATGTGGTCTTTTGTGACTGGTTTCTTTCAATTAACATGTTTTCAGGAGTTATCCATGTTGCAGCATGTTAGCACTTCATTTTTTAGAGCTGACCCATATTATATGAATATTCCACATTTTATTTATCCATTCATCAGTTGATAGACATTTGGGTTGTTTCTGCTTTTCAGCTATAGTTAATAATGCTGCTGTGAACATTTGTGTCCAAGTTTAATTGTGGACTTAACATTTTTAGTTCTCTTAGGTTATCCAAGAGTCTTACGGATTTAGGTCTTACATTTAGTCTATGATCCATTTAGAGTTAATTTCTTATATGGTCTCAAGTATGGTTCCAAATGCACTCTTTTGCATGTGGACATTCAGTTGTCCCAGCACCTTTTGTTGAAAAGTGTCTTCTCTCTTTGTCTTTGCATCCTGTTGAAAATAAGTTGGCCACAGTTGGAAAGGTTTGTTTCTGTACCCTCTGCACTCTTATTCTGTTGAACTGTATGTCTGTCATTATGCCAGTACCACACTGTCTTATTATTTACTGTAGCTTTGTAGTAAGTTTTGAAATGAGAAAATGTGAGTGCTCCAATATTTTGTTCTTTTTCAAGATTCTTTTGGCTATTCAGGGTCTCGTGTATTTCCATATAAACTTTAAGATCAGCTTCTCAATTTCTGCAAAAAAAAAACCACAGTTGAGATCTTGATCGGAATTGTGTTGACTCTATAGATCAATTTGGAGAGTATTGTTATCTTAACAGTATTAAGTATGCTGATCCATGAACATGGGATGTCTTTCCGTTTATTTAAATCTTCTTTAATTTCTGTCATAAATGTTTGTATTTTTCATTGCATAGTCTTTGCACTTCTTTTGTTAAATTTATACCTAAGTATTTTATTTTTTTGATGCTATAAGGAATTGTTTTCTTAATTTTATTTTCAGAATGTTTATTCTGAAGCTCCTGTGTCAATTAAAATTGATTTTTGTGGGTGTAATGATATATTTTCACCTAACAAAATTAACATAGTTTCTTAGTATTCTCTCATGCCCTACCCATATTTGGATTTTCTTGGTTTATTTGTATTAAGATCTACATAAGGACTATATATTACATTTAGTTATTATGTCTGTTACACTTATCTTAATCTGGAGCAACCCCTTTCCTTTTTAGAAACTTTTTTTCATAACTGTATTGTTGAAAAGGCTGGGGCAGTTAGCCTAGAGGAATATACCACATTCTGGATTTGTCAGTCTGCTTCTTCTTCATGGTATCATTTAGCTTGTGTCTCTATCTTCCTTACTTTCCTTTAACTGAAGGTGAACTCTGAAGGACTGGTTCTTAACCTTGATTACACACATAAATCTTCGGAGGAGTTTTTAAAAATAGTGACGCTTGGGTCCTACCCAAGAGATTCTGATTTCACTCGTCTAGGTAGTGGTCCTTAAACTTTCAGTGGGTACCAGTTCATCTGAAGGGCTTGATAAATGTGGATCGTTGGGCCCCACATCCAGAAAATCTGATTCAGTACATCTGGGGTGGGGCCTGAGCATTTGCATTCACAAGTACCAGCTGTTGTTTCTGCTGGTTTTTGAGCACACTTTGAGAATCACTGATCTCTCACGAGGTCTGACTAAGATATTGTAAGTGATATGAATGTGCAGCCTGGCTTAAGAACCATTGAGCTAATGGTTTCAGCCAACAATGATCTTTGTGTAGCTCCATTATTTCATTAGGGGTTTAGAAAAAATTTTTTTTTAATATCAGTTCTTCCACTTCATTTGCTCAAAGTTTTCTTTAAAGAGGAACTTTTCATTGAGAAGGAAATGACAGTCCACTCCAGTATTCTCGCCTGGGAAATCCTGTGGACAGAGGAGCCTGGTGGGCTACAGTCTGTGGGGTCGCAGAGAGTCAGACACAACTCAGCAACGAAACACAACTGCAGCAACGAAGACTCAGTGCAGCCAAAAATAAATAAAGAACTTTTCAAAGAGATTCTTCTAATGATTAAGTTGTAAATTTGGGAAGGAGCCCTTAAAATTAAATACATGTTTTAGTCCTCTTGCTAGGCATGTACACCTAGAAAAAAGGTCAGAACAAAATATGTCAAAATATCTACTTCTGAGTACTGAAATTGTGTGTAATTGTATTTCTCATATTTTCTTTTCTTTAAAAAAAATTTTTTTTCGCCCTGCATAGAATGTAGGTTCTTAGTTCCCTGACCAGTGATCGAACCTGCACACCCTGCCTTGGGAGGTCAGGGCGTTCACCACTTCACCACCAGGGCAGTCTCACGTTTTCTAATGTATAAATAAGATCTTTAAAATCACACAAAAAAAGAACCCCAAATACATGAAAAATCATTTCTTAAATAGTCAAAGAGAAAATGTCATCTCTTCAAATTATTTTTTTTAAGGAAGTAATTTTCATTGTTCTGTCTCTTCTTCATATCTACTGAATAAACAGCAAGCCAGCCTGATTCTCATAGTCCCCTCGACCTCTGTGGTGTTTGTTTTCTGTGTCTCCCATGTTCACACCCTGTTGACATTGTTCTGTCCTGAGGTCTGGAAGGCGTGCACTCAGAGAAGGGCAGGAGATAGTCGTCACCATGGAGAGACACAGCTCAGCGGGTTCCAGTTTCATTGTCTGCCGTGTTCCCTGAGTGCTTCTCAGGCAGAGACTCTTCTCAGGAATGGTCTTCATTCGCAGGGGTCTAAGGGGCTGAAATGCATCTTGTTCTCTTCTTTGTTCTGGTGATTAGAATGTGGAGTTTTCCACCTTGGGCAACAGTCCATAGGATTGGAGGAAGGCATTTGAAATTGTAATCTGTTTTCAGCATTTTGGAAATTAAGGAGCAGGTTTAGCAGTACCAGTGGCCCTCCCCCAAGTACTTAGCACAAGTTCACTGCAGCATAGCCCAGACATTGCCTTCCTCTTTATTTTTAAAAATTATTTATCTATTTGCCTCAAAAACTGTGGGATCTTAGTTCCCTGACATCAAATCCAGGCCCCTTGCATTGGAAGTGTGGAGTCTTAGCCAGTGGACCACCAGGAAAGTCCCTCCCTTCCTCTTTAGTCCTTCCACCTCCTCAAGCTGCTACTCCTTGGGGATAAATGACCTTTCCATATTTCTACGATAGCTGCTGCTAAGTTGCTTTAGTTATGTCCGACTCTGTGCGACCGCATAGACGGCAGCCCACCAGGTTTCCCTGTCCCTGGGATTCTCCAGGTAAGAACAGTGGAGTCGGTTGCCATTTCCTTCTCCAATGCATGAAAGTGAAAAGTGAAAGTGAAGCCGCTCAGTCGTGTTCGACTCTTAGCGACCCCATGGACTGCAGCCTACCAGGCTCCTCTGTCCATGGGATTTTCCAGGTAAGAGTACTGGAGTGAGTTGCCGTTGCCTTCTCCATTCCTACGATAGACCTGCCAGCATACCTAAGAGTGTTTCTCTGTCTCAAGCAGGGGCCAGTGTCATTCATGTCTGTACCCCAGCTCCTAGTATGATCGTAGTCCCGTTGTACCTGCTCAGTAGGTGTTGGTTGAGTGACTTGGCCCTTACCTATTACTTGCTTCATGTGGGACCAGATAGCCAGCACTCCATTCTTGTTCTTTGTCCATCTATTCACCTGTGTATGTGTGCTCTTACAGGCATCTTATTATAGAAAACTTCATTCCTCTGGAAGAAAAAAGTAAAATTATGAATAGATCCTTCTTCGATGAAGAGGAAGATCATTGGAAATTACATCCTATAACCAGACTGGAGTAAGTCACTATTGACTTGTAATGTGGGAATGGGGTGGGCTAGAATGTTGATAAGCTGGAGTTGGCCAGAGGAGAATGGTAAAATGCAGTCTGATTCCTTTAAACTTGGAACCAGTTGCAGCTGTGACTTTGTGGCTGCTGTAAGTTCATGAGGTAAATGTTGGGTGATGAGTGTGGTATTAGGAATTGGGAAACATTATCATAGTGAACTAATGGCCTTTCAGCTTCCCCAGATGTCCAGTGAAGTGTGCCAGGCCAAGGGAGGGGCAGTACATAGGTGTTACCTTATCTGTCAGTCTGATTGTGTGGAGGATTCTCAGTCTCTGTCTGGATCCTGCTGGAAAGATGAGAGAAGTCTGCCAAGGATGTGGGATTGGGGAGTGTGGACAGCTCAGCTTCATGCCTGCTATCTAAGAACTGGATGATGACTCAGAGGCCCTCCAGCTTGAAAGATGCATGATGCTCACACGTGAATCAGAAAGCAATTCAAGCAGAAAATATAGGCAGCTCCCGCCCCATTTACATTTCAGCCCTCAGTCCAGGGAGTTTCCCATTTCAGGTTCTACCTAAAGGAGGCTCAGAATTTTCTGAGTGCTAGTTCCACAGTCCCCATCCTGGGACTGTGGGACACACTCTGGCCTGGGTCTTGAGCACACAGTCCATTTCCAGGAACCAGCAGATGATGAAACGGCCAGTCTCAGCTGTGGGATACAGGAGACCGTTGAGCCAGCACGCAAGAATGTCCATGATGGTTCGTCCAGACGTTCGATACAGGGTGAGAAGATTGTACTCATGTTTCTCTCCTCTCTGTCCTGGAGGAGTTTAAATTTATGTAAACGCTTTGACCCGTCTGCAAAGTCACAATTTGTATCCTGACACTTTTAAGAGGGACCTGAGGACAGCTACGTTAATAACAATTATAACAAGTAATATGTATGATTAATGAATCATAAATAACAAGGTAAAACAGAATGAGATTTAGAAAATTAGGACTAGGGAAGGAGAGAGTACAAACATACTGTAGTCCATGTGGCCAGTACACATTAATAGTGAGTTTCAGAATGGCCTTGTGGGGAGACGGGAAAGAAAGATGTCTAATGACAGGAGATGGAGGTTTGTAAAAGAACTTGCGGTCCTTCCGTTTAACAGAATATGTGTGGGTCATGTAGTTATCTGAAGTGACATAGTTGATAACTAGTTAATGACCCAAGCATATTTTACAGTAAAAATACCAGACAGGCTTCTGTCTATAAGCACTGGCCACGCGCCAGGCACTGTACTCGGCGCTTTGCTGCTCTGTCTGATTGAGCCCTCTCACTCTGTGCGGTCAATCCTGTGGCTTAAAAGTTCAGGTAGCTGGTAAGTGGATGAGCCAGGAGATGCAGGTATTGTTCAGCTATAGAACAATTGGTCCTGAAAGCGCATATATGAATTAAAAAATCGGGTGCAAAGTAAATCAAAATGTGGACTGGTAATTGCTGGTTAATGGAAGCACATTCATTTAAAATTTTCTTCTTTTTGCTTATCTGTATTTTTTATAACCATCCATGGGGAATCTCTACTATATTTATTTATTTAGGCTGCACTGCATGGCTTATGGGATCTTAGTTTCCCCGACCAGGGTTGGCACCTGGATCACAGCAGTGAAAGCACCAAGTCCTAGCCACTGAGCCACCAGGGAATTCTCTGAATTACTTTTATGATGAAAGCTTGTCATTTAAAAATTTTAAGATGTTTTTGAGTCTCCTTTGGCAGCCAGAGCAAGGCAGATTAGGACTAATTAACTCTTCAAGCACTGTTCTTCCTGGCACTGAGTTATTCTGAATAAGGAAAACAAAAGCAAAAAAGAGGTTATCAGATGTGGCTTTATGTTGTGGAAGATGAGGGATGTGTCAGGGATGTCCTCAGAAGCATTTTTCTAGCAGTTTCAGAGGGTGCATATCTTGCCAGTTTATTTCATGTCTTCAGCCTAAAAACATGATTTTAAAGCCAACAAATCAAATACATGGGTTTCCAGGGGGCTTACCTTGATCCAGAGATAGAATTTCAAGCAGTGGCTCTCAGATGATTTTTAGCAATGGACCTGCTCCATTGAGAGACATGTTGTACAGTATCTCGATATATAAAATTGATCAACGGAGCCACTCCATTCTCTCCCCTAACATCCCAGCTAGTTTCCCTCACACCCCCGCCAGGGCCTTGGGGCTTGAACTCCACTGAGTGGAAGGAGCTAGAGGGGAAGATGTGGAGCCATGGGTGTTCTTCCCTCGTCACCCTCGGCTTGGTGTTTAGGGGCTAGGAAAAGGCCCACCGCAGAATATCAAGTGACAGAATCTATCTACAAGGCCAGTTATGAGGCAGACCCTGGTCTGATTTTCAAAATCTGATAACAAGCACATATACTGCCCCCTGCACATACTACATATATGCCCCATACCTGCCTCCTTCCATCTACAGCCAGAAAATTCATCAGAGCTGCTGTAGGTATGGAGATTATTGATGACTACGATTTTCTTTTGCATATCTTTTTGTATTTTTATACTGTCTGCAATAAATAAGTTGTACTTAATTTATTATTTTCTCTTGATTATTCCCCTTAGGGTGCAATACACATTCTTTTTGTTTTTTAAAGGAAAATGGAGAAAAGCATAGAAAGTAAAATAAAAGTCATCTGAAGTGGCACCAGGAAAAAAGTTATAAAACTGCATCGCTTTTTTTAGACAGATCCTTGGTAGGCTTTGAGTAGCAAGCAATCCGAGGTTCTGTTCCTGGGTTTAGATTGTTTGAAGTCCTTTTGTCTGATTGGATGCCATCCTAGCTGTCTTGGCTCTGCTTCTGCAGGCAGAAAACATCATGCTGCTGGAGCTGGACATGCCCAGTCGGACCACCAGAGACTACGAGGGCCCTGCCATCGCCCCCAAGGTCCAGGCCGCATTGGATGCGGCTCTGCAGGATGAAGATGAGATACAGGTGGATGCGTCATCCTTTGAAAGCACTGCACATAAGAAAACCAAGGCCAGGTGAGTGGCTTTGGGGACATGTTTGAACAAGGACAGATGAGGGGAGAGGGTAGCAAATGTGCTTGTTTATCACAGAACTAAGTGGCAAAGCCCGAGTTAACCTCGGTCTGTCTGCATCCACAGCCCAGGCTCTGAACCTCAATTTAAATAACCAGCCACTTAATTTGGTGCTCAATTAGAAATCCTGTCTTATTAAATTCCGGATTAGAAGTTTAAGGAAAATAACTGAGTGCAAAGCCAAAAATGGAAGGAATTTTACCTGCATACTTAGTTTTTTTGTTTTTCCTTCTTACCAATTTGGAGAAGACAGTCAAGATGTAATTTTAATGGAAGAACAATTGCTGAGAATCAGAGTCCCTCCCTGAGGTGTCATCCGTCCATTGTCGGGTCATGTTGGCTATCTGAGAGGGTCACGTTGTGCCAGTCTCTGGTGGTTTTACAATTGAAAGTCCATTAGGCAAGGCCACTCTGAGACATAATGGCCATTGATGGGAAGGGAGGCTTATCTGCATCAGAGACAGTAATGGGATGTGTAATGGACATATGTGCTTGACTCTTGCAGGCCTAAAAGTGGAAGGAAGTCGGGCTCCTCCTCCTCTTCCTCAGGAACCCCCGCATCTCAGCTTTATCCACAGCCTCGGGGGCTAGTTCCAAAGTAAAGCCACTTCCCCCTCTCCCAGGTTACAAACAGCCTTGCCTTCTGGGAGAAGAGACAAGCAAAAACCTGCAGAGAGGACTTGACCCCAAACTCAGAACCATTCCCCTGGGGAAAAGCAATGGCCTCTTCACCGATGAACCAACTTAATCTGGTTGAACATGCTGGTCGTAAGATGGCACTCAGCTCCTCTAGGACTTGTCCTTTAATTAGCATCTCAGAACTGCCTGGATAAGGTAAAGTGTGATAGCTGGAGTGGAAAGCAAGAGAGTGACCGGTGACCTTGCTCCCCTTCTCCCTTGCCACCTCCTCTCCTTTTCCTTGCTGTCCCATCCTCTCCCCTGTACTTTTCTAGCCTGTTCTTTATACTGGGCTCCCTTCTTGTTGAACAATAGGGCAAAATCAGGAGTCACCTCAGCAGACCAACTCTTTGGAGCCTCAGGATAAAGTGGCAATGAGTCTGAAAAGCGTAAGTCCTAGAACTTGAGCAGGTGCTCGTTCTTATAGGTAGAAAATGAGAAATCTCATTTGGAGCTAAGCCTCTGAGGGGCACGGTCCATGCACCTCATTAAGAAGTGGATCTGCTTTTGGGATCTGCTGAAGGAGCAGATATTTTCCAAGGAAGCTGCCAACTTCTGCTCCAGAAGGATTCCATGTCAGAAGCAATAGAAATAACACTTCCTCTGCCTCCTTGGAGAGTGTAGGGAAACAGCTTCTTTAGAACCTCAAAACCATGACCATCTTATCCAAGACGTGAATCTGTAAGCTGATGCCATGTCCATACGCCGTGTCACTTTGCTCTTTATTGGTCACCATCTATTCCCATGCACATTCTCTGAGCGAACCTGCCTGGGCCCATGTTCTGCAGTGGGCCTGTATTTTGGGCAAAGAGAGGCTGTCTCTGCCTTCTCTGATGGGACCAGAGCTGGGGGCACGAGACACAGAGAAGCACTTCTGCATCCCCTGTTTTGTTCCATCCTTGCATAGAGAGCATTGGGGTGACGAGGTAGGTGCCAAGATGGTGTTGTGAGGCTCGGTGCAGTGGCAAAGGAAGATGTGACAGCTGGAGCGGCAGAGGAGTCCTGCCTGCCTCCAGCAGAAGACTCACCGAATCCTAGAACTGAGGCTCCCCCCAGGCAGAGCCCGGGGCGGTAGCGAGGCATGGCCGTGTGATTGAATAGTTCAGAGGAGTTAGGAGTTCCCGTTTACGTATACTGGTTTGGTTTGTAAGTTTTAGTTCTCTGTATTATTGAAATTCAGAATTTGGCTTTATGTTGGTCATTAGGTGGATGTTACTCATTCCCCCCACCATGAGAAACTTATAAGTGTGTGTGGGTGTGCAAGCACAGTGGTGCCTATGTTCTTTGAATGTGTCGTGTGTGTCTGTAAGAGAGAGAGACCAAGAACTTGCCTGACTTTAGAAATACACTAATGTGCAGTTGTTGCCTTTGTCTGTATTAAAGGCCCGCTGAATGACTAATCCAGGCTGGAAGCTCCCACGTGGGGGTCTGAGTCCACGAGCCAAGCCTGAGGGGACAATATGTGTCCCTAGTCGGCCACACCGGTGCACCTTGCTGGCACCGTGCCTCGGGAAGGTGGCGACTCAGTGGGCCTTGAGTTATATTTTTAACTCAGCTGCTCAGTTCCCAGGGCACATTTCTGGATCAGAACCCGTGGGAAAGAGGAGGTACCGAGTGCAATGTCTTAGCGTCCTGCAAATGGAGATCGGTCGTCTACCAGCTTATCTCCTGCTTAGTAACCATTCTTTCTGAACCCAGGGCCCTTTTCAGCAATTCGTGGAGCATAATGGAGGCATCTCTCTTCTTTCTCGGGATCAAACTCTGTTCTTTATTATTTGCTAACAATGTCCCTGTTTGAACAGGAACCATATGATGGGGTGGGTAGCCTAAGATGGTGACCTGCTGGTTACACCTGTCTCTTGCACTACATTTCCTTGAAGCTGAACAGAATCAGACCTGAATCTGATCTGTAGGCTAAACATTTCCATCTAGGAAGTCTGAGAATTAAAAATTGCAGATAACCCTGTAGCTGAATACGGATGTCTCAAGGTGACTGTTCTGACCATGGGTGGTTGAATGACCATGGAACTTTTCTAAGAAGGCAAAAGAAGTAAGCCAAGTTGACAGGCAGGGTCATGAAAACAGGCCTGCCTTGTACTCAGCTGTGTTCATCTGGTGGTCTGTGAAATGAAGAAGAACACTTGGCTGGAGGTTGAGTCTCCGTTGCTTTTCTTCTCTCAAAATGGATCCGATAAATATTCAAATAGAGGAGCGTGTCCTGCTGCCACCAGGAAGCTGCTGCTTTGGGCCATGAATTGAGCCAAAGGTGTAGACCTACCAAGATGACCGAGGGACCAGGTTTTTATTGTCTGTAGTCATGCTAGAATGTTTCAAGCCCTCTGAGCACCTTCACATCAGCAGCAACTAATGATATCTGGCAGCAAGGCCCCAGGATCTAATAAGCTCATCCGAGAGGAGTTTGAGACAAACGTGCAACTGCCCGCAGGAATGTATCTGGTTTCAGATTTCAAATCCCGTGTCTCCCAGGCCCCTGGATTCAGAACTCAAGGCCACAAATCAGAGGCATGAAGCACTTTCTTAAGACTCCACCCTGACATTGGATGGCTCCCCGTCGAATGCCTGCATGCTGCTTGAATGGCACCACCCGCATCTCCACGACCACGGGCGTCAAGAGAGTTGCTCAGCTCCGGCGTGGGCCACGCTCTACTTCTCCTGTGTGACTCTTGTAAGTGCCCCTTCACTGAATGTAGAATCGTTGCCAAGTTTGTGAGAAGTGTCCATTCCCGGTCAACGTGGGATATCAGTCCAGCCTCACATTTCCCACTGGAGGTCAAGGCTCGGTGTGAACACCACCTTGGGCCATCTCAGCACCATCAGTGGACGAAAATGGGGCTGCTAATACACTCTAAAAGCCATAATCAGAATGCTCAAAAGGACCTGGATAAACAGCGGGCCTGGCTACTGTCTGTCGTGCAGGGTTGTGTCTTGCACTGTTTGGAAATCTGCTCCCGCTCCTCCCTGCCTTCGCTTCCTGAATGAAATGCTTCTGAGGTTGTTTATTAAAGTGATCCTGGGGCAGGCAGGAGGCAGTGGGCTTTATGGCTCCTTGGAGTTACTGTTGATCTTGACCTTCTCTTTGGCTACCTTTAGACAAAGAATATGCCAATACTTGGGGCTCTGAGTTTTATAGTCAATATTTATTTGTATCATCTCTTTGTCTAGGAATGTAAAAGTGACTCTAAACTAAGATGTGTAATAAAAATCAGATTTATTGTACCTCCAAAAAGGTGTCCTCATAAATGACTGATGCTTCTGAGAATGACATGCTGGTGGCTGACACACCGCCAATTTCTTTTAAGCATTTGTATGTTTCTAGTGGAAGGACGGTGGGGGTGGGACATGGAGACTGAGTTGGAATGCTGGCATTTAAAAAATATAGCAGCAAGGTAAAGGGACATGGAATGAAAGAGTGACAAAAGAATGCTTTTTGTGGTTTTCCATGGAAGTTCCTAAGACAGGCATGAAATTACTTTTAATTTCTGTGTTTTGTTTTTTAATGTTTCTTTACATTTATTATATACTTCAGAATATACATTTTTTAACAAAAATATTTTGTTATTTACTATCAAGAAAAAATTACCAGAAATGAGTGACTCATTGGTCTTATGGTTTCTTATGTGCTCAGGCCTGCTGGAGTGTCTCCCGCCCCAGGATGGAGGGGGGGTCATGTACCCTGTGTGAGGAGTGGAGACTCAATAGAAGGAGCTCAGACCCTGGACTCTGAGCTTGGCTTGAATCCTGCTAGTGCCTGTGCTTACTAGCTGTGCAACTATGAGGGTTTTAGTTTTTCTCTCTAAACCTTGGTGTGTGTGTGTGTGTGTGTGTGGAGGAGGGGTCCTTGTCTGTAAAACAGGGTCATAATCACACCTGGAAGGGCCACTGTAAGGATTAGCATTGCATTTAAAGCAACAAGTACACAAGTATGTGGATGAAAGCAGACATTTTCAAATGTGGTTATTGGGAGTTCCCTGGTGGTCCAGTGGTTAGGACTCCGCACTTTCACTGCTGAGGGCCTGAGTTCGATCCCTAGTTGGGGAACTAAGATCATACAAACTGTGATGCGATTCCCTCATACCCCCAAAGCCCCCACCCCACCCCCACCACCCCTAAATAATAAAATTATTTGGTTAGTGCTATGACAGGGCCCTGGGTTCAGAAGACACCATGAACAATTTGTATCCTAAGAAACTAGAGGCTAGTACTGGGTATATTATGTTCAGAAACCCCTAGGCCTCTATAGAAAAGCGGCTAATCACTTAACAAATACATGTTGAGTATCTCCTCTGTGCCATGCTGTTCCAGGAACTGGATATAGAGATGTGAGCAACACAGTCCCTGCCCACACACAGCTTGTGCTTGCATGGGAGAGGGAGGTGGGGTAATGCTAACCAAACGCACCTGAACGTATAATAACCAATCATGACAAATGTCATGAAGTGATATTATAAGAGAGTAATAGGAGCCTGATTTGGATTAGGTGAGTAAAGAAGGGAAGGGCTTTCTGAAGAAATGGCATAAAGTGAGATCCAGAGGACAGAGTTATTGGGACAGGAATAAAGAAAGAAATTTGTTCAAAGAGGGGACAGCACCCGTGAAAGCCTCATGTAACAGCTAGGATTTCATGGGGAGGTATCTGCAGTCCTTTTCTACCCTCACTAGGGGGAAGCATGCAAAGCTACCATAAAAAAGATTATAGTATAGGACTTTAAAAATAGGTATACCAACAAGAAAGGGAAAGAACACAGGACAGTGGTTTATGTGATTAGGCAAATGATCCTTAACTCTTCAGAAGGTGCCCTCAAACTACATGTAACGTCCCTATAGTCCCCTTTCTTTCCCAAAAGAGTTGAAAATCATAGGTTAGCCTAGCCTACATAGTTAACTATTTTAGAATAAAATCAAAACTCATTAGCCAGAAAGCAAGGGTTCAAAGTGTGATCTGAAGAATTATGAGTGTGTTCTTGACAGTGACAGAGCTCTGGGTCGGTCAGGGGCTAACCTATCAGGGGAGGTGCAGGGCAGGGTTGCTGAGCAACTTGGAAATTCCTGCTGACTCCCCAGGTTGTCTTCTCATCTTCTGGATTGTTTCAAGGAAAAAAAAACAACCAAGGAACTACTCAAACCTCGTGTTACAGAGTAAGAAGTATATAGTTGGTTTTTGTCCCCCAGAAAACTTCTACAACCCCTGAAATTTCCTTAATGATAGGAGTAACTTTTGGTGTTTCTAACAAGCCCCTTTCAGCCACACCAGAGCTTAGGCTAACAGAGTGACCTATGGATAGCTTCGGGGGTGGAGGTTGGTTGCCAGAGGAACCGATCATGTGATTGATTAGTGTTGGAACTTTCAGCACCCCTCCTGACCTCCGGTAGGGGAGAGGAGCTGGAGATTGAGTTAATCACCGGTAGTCAATGATTCAGTCATTCCAGCCTGCCTAATGGAACCCATCCATAAAAGCACCTGAATGATGGGGGTTTGGAGCGCTTCCAGGCTGGTAAACTCACGAAGGTGCCGGAAGGATGGCGTGCCCGAAGAGGGCCAGGAGGCTCCATGCCCTCCCCTGACCTGGCACTGTGCAGTTCTTCCATTTGGATGTTCCTGAGTTGCATCAGTAAAACAGTAATGGTAGTTAAAGTGCGTTCCTGCGTTTCTGTGAGCCATTCATTCTAGTAATTATTTAACCTGAGGAAAGGATTGTGGAAACCCTCGGCAGTTACAGCTGGTCATAGGTCCAAGTGGCAACCTGGAACATTGGACTAGCCTCTGAAGCCGGGGGCATTCTTGTGAGACCAAGTCCTTAAATACTGGGAGTTAGTGTCAGTATTGAAAATTGATTTGCAGGACACCCTTTTGGTGTCTGGAGAATCAGAGACTTATTGGGTAGAGGGAAAAAAAAAACCCCATGCATTTCATTGTCAGAAGTATTGTGACTAAAAACCGTTGACCTTGGAAACTGTTTTGAACTTCACGCTGACAGTCTGTCTCGGGGCGCGTGATTTTGGCAGGCCCTCTTGCACTAGAGTTGCCATCGGATTGAAGTTTACCCTGAGAATCTGGTCTCCGAGGACCATGCGGTGGTCACATCTGCCAACAGGGTTGTCAGTGGCGTTTATCAAGGACGTAACCGTAGCTCTCACAGCTGCTCCTGTTTCATCCTCTGTATCAGCAGTCTGTGGTTAACCGTCCCCCGGTGCTTCAGTTAGGCGAGCTGACTGGGGATGGCTTTGGGGGTGGGGAACGGGCAGAAAGAGAGGTGGCTCACCCGCATGGCTAGGGACGGTGCCACCCACAGGAACTTGTGGAATGCTCGCGAGCACCAGGTGTCTTGCTCTGCCCTGGAGACAGAGAGGAGTAACATGTACTCCAGCCCTTCTGAGGCGGGGGGAGAGAGAAACAGGATGAGAGAAACAAGTCTCAGAACGGTGATTCAGAGTGGTTAGGACCTTCTAGAAGGCCAGTCTCCTCCCCTCATGCCGCTCTCCCAGACCTCCTCTTGGTGCTTGGTAATGCCAAGCGCTTACAGGCCATGATACCTTTGCGTGTGCTGTGCTCTGTTTCTGGTAATTTCTCCCCACTCCTGCTTGGTTCACTCATACTCATCTTTCAGATACTCATTTAATGCCATCTCTTCTAAGAAGCCTTCCTCAACCACTCATTCTGGTTTCAGATGAGTGGTTTCACCCCGTCTCAACCTGGCTGTGCAGTGTCTCTCACTGAAACGTGTTTCCTTCTAAGCCCTTTCCCCAACTTGCACTGTTTTTGTTTGCCTTGGTCTCCCCCCACTAGGCTGTAAGTTCCCTGAGGGCATGTTGTGTTGTCGTCTCCAGCTTGACACTCTGATGGGTCAAGTGGTAGGGTCAGTGCTGACACCCGCAGCTCAGAACAGAGTGTTTTCTGTCAGAGGAAAGGGTTGGTGGGACAGAAGGGGTGGAAAAAGACTTCACAGAGGAGGGGTGCTCCTGCAGAATGGGCAGGGTAGCACCCTGCTCCGAGTAGGAGGGAAGGGCATGGCAGACAAAGACAACAACATGGACAGCACAGGGAGGATGTGCTAGAGTGAGGGAGCAGACTGTGGGAAGGGGCTCAACTCCACGGCACAGCCTGAAGACAGAGGGTCGGCCCTTGGAGGCTTTTTTGGTGGATGTTGTGTGTGTTTGAGGGAGTGACGCCCAGTCCTACCTACACTCCAGGCATTTTCTCCTTAAGCCAGCCTCTCCTGCTCCTGTTTCTCACCGAGATAACAGGAAGCAGTTTTACCAAGCACTGCTTTAAGTGTGCCTGCTGTTCACACAGGTTTTCTGGGCTCAGTTGGCAAACTCCATTCTGCAAGGAGCTTTCCCTGGCACAGCTCAGAACCCAAGGAATTTCAAGGGTTGACTGTGACTCAGTTCCCTTGGAAATGGGGCTGAGGCATTTTTCAAAGCAGTAGAATGGAAGATGGTGCCTTTGCTACGTTTAGGAACAGAAATTAAACTTCTGCCATTGGTTTTGAAATTTATCTTCTTTGGCCAGTGACCACAAGATTTACCAAATGCTGTTCAACACTCTATGCCAGATGTCAAGGGCTACATATGACTCAGGGCCCTGCCCTTCCGGAGCTCCCAGTCTGGTAGGGAATTATCATCCCGCACAAACGCATACATTTCAAAGTGATCAGTGGTTCAGATACAGCACTCACGGAGTGCAGTAGGGGGGTTGTAGACTTTTCATTGCGCAGTGTGTTAAACGTGGTGATGAGTCATTTTTGCTTGATCTGGGGCAGTGAGAGGAGCCAGTACTTTAGTGTCAGATCCTTTCTCATTTTTTGAGTGTCTACTATGTGGGGGCAATTTTCTAGTCGCAGGGACCCAGGATGAAGCTCCTGCTCCCAGGGATGGCCCCGCAGGACAAGGCAGGGCAGGGGTGAGAGAGAGACGAGCAGGGGTTGGTGGCTGGCTCAGGCTGGGAGGCCAGCCCGGGCTTCTGTGCAGCATGTTTTCCATTTGAGCAGAGCCCCGAATGAAACTGGGGAACAAGCATGGGTTTCCAGCACCAGGACCAAGAGTATTCCAGGGAAGAGGAACCAAGGTGCAGAGGCCTGGAGGCTGGGGTGTGTTTGAGGACAAGTGTGGCTGGCAGGCAGGGACAGGTGGGGAGGGGGGCAATGCTGAATTGTAAATGAATTTTATTTTTAGATCACTGGAGGCTTTTAAGCAAAAGAGGGAAATCTGACAGGAATGCTTTAATAGGATCCCTCTGGCTGCTCTGTGGAGAACAGAGGAGCGAGAGCAAGGGGAGAGGAAAGGGACTGCGTAGAAGGGGTGTGGTGGTTTGGAGAAGAGGGGGTGGCTTGGACCAGGCAGTGGGAGCCAGTGGGGAGAAGTGGGAACACGCCTTAGGATATACGCTGATTGCTGATAATTGTATGTGAGAAGTGAGAGAAAAGACGAGGCAACAGCGGTTCCAAAGTTTTCCAAAGTTTTTGATCTGAAGCTGGTGGAAATTCCACCCCTGCCACTTCCTTCCATGCCCCCCCACTTTAAGATAAAAGGCGATATTAAGATATAATCCCCCTACCGTGCATTTTACCCATGAAAGTGCATATAATTCATTGGTTTTTAGTATATTCACAGTTGTGTAATCATCCCCTATCAATTTTAAAACATTTTCATCACCCCCAAAATACCCATTAACTGCCACTCCCTGTTTCCTCCCCACCACACAAGCCGTAGGCAACCACTAATTGACTCTGTTTCATCTGTCCAGTGCTCAGAGCTCCAGTTTCCTCCTCTGTAACTTCACAGGGTGATTGTGAGGTTGAAAAGAGAGCATGAAGAGAAACAGGACAGCATGCCTAATAGTTGCCAGGCAGAATGGCCTTGGCCTTCATAAGTGCTCTGGAAATCCCAGCTCTCCCCCACTGCTCGCCATCTTGCTGAGGCATCGTGGCCAGGGGTGAAAAGCATGGGCGCTGGGCCCAGACTGCTGGATTCTGAATTCTGAACCCACCACTGACAGGCTGTATGATTATTGCAAAGGTTTTTAACCTCCCTGGGGCTTCAGATTCCTCAACTGCCATAAAGGCATCATAGCAAGTACTTCCTAAATTGCTCGGAGTCAAACCATGCGAAGCACTGGGAAGAGCGCCTGGTGTGTAGCAGCAAGCACTCAGGGAGGGGTCAGTGTTGCAAGGCTGTTATCATTATTAAGTGAGGAGCAGGCAGGTGGCAGCTTCCAACATTGAGGCCAACTGGACATTTCTGAGTCCAGGCAGTTGCAGGGGTAATGGAGAGAGATCATAGATTTATTTTTAGTCTTGTCCTCATGTGGGATCTCTACTTTTGGAAAAGTCACTTGTCCCCTCTGAGCCTCAGGTTGCCCATCTGTAAAATGGGGGCAAAAGATCTTACCTCATGGGTCTCTGTGGAGGATTCAGTAACCTGTTCAGTACTAAGCACTGTTTTGAACACAACAGGGAAAAAAAGCATGCTTCCCTAGAGCTTGTGTGGAGCTAGTAGAGAGAGACAGCAAGTAAATATTAATCATAAAGACAATAGTAATCATAATACATTAAAAATACATGAATAAGAAAGCAGAGATGTAACACACCTGGCGCCGGGCATGAGGCAACCTTCTGTCCACGGAAGCTGTTGTGATTATTATAGGAAAGCACTTTGAAACCGTGGACAGCGCTGTATAGAGGTGGTTCTCCAGGTGACTGCAAGCATGTTGCCTTCATCCAAGCCTACCCTCATCTCTGCTCAATTAAATTTCACTCAGCCTCCAAGGCCCCTTTCGAGTTGCCTGGTTGAAATGTCTCTCATGGCAGAACGTTCTTTTTCCCTCCCTTCAGCTGGCATTAACTGAATGCCACTTTGGGCCAGTCCCGATGCTCAGGCTTTTGCGATGAAAAACCTGGGAGAGGTGTGGTCAGCAGCGTGAAAGGAAAGGCCCACAGCACTCTGTGCTACACTGTGTTGAAGCCTGGCACCTTGGTTTTAGTGTGCCAGGGGAGAGCCCAAGGCTTCTGAACTCAGTGATCAAATTAGCAGATAAATTAAGACTTCTCAACATTCTTGTTTAAATACTTCATTGTAAAAGTAAACACCTGCATTATGGTCAAATGCATAATCTCTATTTCAGCATTAAGTGTGAAAGTGTTAGTTGCTAAATCGTGTCCAAGTCTTTGTGATCCCTGTAACCCACTAGGTTCCTCTGTCCATGGAATTCTCCAGGCAAGAATACTGGAGTGGGTAGCTATTCCCTTCTCCAGGGGATCTTCCTGACCTGGGGATCGAAGGGTCTCCTGCATTGCAGGCAGATTCTTTACCATCTGAGCCACCAGTGAAGCCCCATTTAGGCATGATGATCTAACCAAAGAGCTACAAGATAGAGATGTAAGGACCTGTGGAGGAGCAAAGACTTCAGGGCAAAAAAATTCTCAAGGTGTAGACAGTATTCTACCAGATAAGCAGGAAATGTGGCAAATTGGAACAGAGAGGTTTTGGAGCTGGGCTTCCCAGGCAGCGCAGGGATAAAGAATCCACTGGCCAATGTAGGAAATGCAAGAGACGTGGGTTTGAACCCTGTGACAGGAAGATCCTCTGGAGCAGGAAATGGCAACCCACTCCATTATTCTTGCCTGGAAAATTCCATGGACAGGCCATTTCCTTCTCCAGGGCATCTTTCTGACCCAGGAACCAAACCCCGGTCTCCTGCATTGCAGGCAGATTCAAGAGTCATATATAATTAAAATATTAATAATTATTATTTATTAGTAACAGTATAGCATTATGGAAAGAGTTCTTGTGTCAGCCAAGCTCTTGTGTCAACACAAGAGACTTGTATTCAGATCCTGACATCCCCATTTCAAGTTGCTTAAACTTTCTGAGCACTGGATTGTCTCCCTTTTCTGTGAAATGAATAATACCTTCCTTGTAGGATTGACATAAATGTGATAATAAGTTCCTAGGTTGTATAATAAGTGCTAAGTGCCATTTTAAAATCAAAATACAGAAAGCTTTATTGAATATTCTGATTATAAAAATCATATATTCTGATGATAAAACATTGAAACAATACAAAAACATTTAAGAAAATACTTACATGTCACTGGAAATTCCATTTCCTATAGCTGATGGCAAATTTTTTAGGTATCTCTTTATGCAAACTCTTAGTTTGAGCTTTATAATATACATGGGTCCACAGCACACACCTGTCCTGCTTTCACTCAATAATATGTTGTACACATATGTTCAGTTGATAAATATAGATTTCTATTTTCATTTTTAATCGCTTCCTAGTAATCTATTGTGTGAATCACCAGAATTTATTTAATACTATAGATGATCATCGGAGAAGGCAATGGCACCCCACTCCAGTACTCTTGCCTGGAAAATCCCATGGACGGAGGAGCCTGGTAGGCTGCAGTCCATGGGGTCGCTAAGAGTTGGACACGACTGAGCGACTTCACTTTCACTTTTCACTTTCATGCATTGGAGAAGGAAATGGCAACCCACTCCAGTGTTCTTGCCTGAAGAATCCCAGGGACGGGGGAGCCTGGTGGGCTGCGGTCTGTGGGGTCGCACAGAGTCAGACACGACTGAAGTGACTTAGCAGTAGCAGCATAGATGATCACTGAAGTAATTTCCAGATTATTTTCTGTTTTATATAACACTGTATTTTTTTTTGGCTGCACCATGCAGCACATGGGATCTTAGTTCTCCAACCAGGGATCAAACCCTACAGTAGAAGCAAGGAGTCCAAAGCACTGGACTGCCAGGGAAGTCCTGATACAATACTGTATTAAGCAACCTCATACGTAGATGGTTGTTCACTTGTTTAATGTCCTTCCTGGGATAAATCACTGTAAATGAATGACTAGCCAAGAATTTTCCCATTATAATTTTGTTCCATTTTGGTAAACTGCCTCCCAAAGTAGACTATATGAATTTGTGCTTCCACCAGCATAAATTGTGCCCACTTCCATACAGCCTTGTTAATACTAGGTTCTGCCAATCTTTTTGATTTTTGCCAGTCTGACCTGTTGAAAAACGGTGTCTCAATTTTGTTTCTATCTGTGGTTACTAATGAAGTGGAATATATTTTCAAGTATTTATTTCCATTTGTGATTCTCCTTTTGTTAATTGCCTGTTTAGGCCATTGTTATTTGATGATTTTTCTATTCAGGTGTTTCCTATTGACTTTTTAAGAACTCTGTCATGAATATGACAGATATTTTCCTCCACTGCATTGGCTGTCTTTAACCTTGTCTGTGGTGTATTATTGCCGAATACAAATTTTTAATTTTATGAAGTCAAATCTTTTTTTTTTTAAGTCAAATCTTGACTTGATTTTACTTGATGGATTAAAAAAAAAAGTTTTAAACATGTTTAGACATACTTCCACTTCCAGATGATAAAAACAGTCACTTGTTTATTTCTACCCAAAAAAGAAACAAATTTCATTGTTTACATACACCTCTTTGATCTAAGAGGTGAAATTTAGATTTAAGGAGAGAGATAGAGCTCCAACTTAATTTTTCTCCAAATGGCTACCCAAACGTCCTGTTCTGTTTATTGACTTCCATCTTTTCTCCACCAGTATGACATGTTATTTTTACTGTGGCACTGCAATTCCTTATACATTTGGCTCTATTCCTATACTCTGTTCAGTTTAATGGGTCTGTCAGTTCATTTTTCAAAATGGCACTCTTTTAGTTGGTGTAGTAGTAGTAGTGAAAGTCACTCAGTCGTGTCCGACTCTTGCGACCCCATGGACTGTAGCCCGCAAGGTTCCTCTGTCCATGGGATTCTCCAGGCAAGAATACTGGAGTGGGTTGCCATTTCCTTCTCTAGTTGGTGTAGGTACATTTTAATATTTGGTAGAACAAGTCCCAACTCATCCTCAAACTTTTCTTGGCAATAGGGCAGTGGAGTGGAGTGGTTAAATTCACGGAGTTTATGTTCATTCAGCCAGCCTGAGCTTTATAATTTACTCATTTATTTATGGCTGAGCTGGGTCTTTGTTGCTGCACGTGCTTTTCTCTAGTTGTGGCGAGCAGGGGCTACTCTCCAGTTGCAGTATGCGGGCTTCTCCTTGCAGTGGCTTCTTTTGTTGCAGAGCACAGGCTCTAGGGTGCTCGGGCTTCAGTGGTTTCAGCACGTGGGCTCAGTAATTGAGGCTCCCAGGCTGTAGCACACAGGCTCAGTAGTTGTGGCGCACCATCACGTGGGATCTTCTAGGGAACAGGGATTGAACCTGTGTCTCCTGCATTGGCAGGTGGATTCTTGACCACTGAGCCACCAGGGACAACCCAGCCAGAGCTTTAATCCCAGGTCAATCACCCACAAGCTGTGTAATCTCAGGCAATTTTTTTTTTCTCTCTGAAACTCTGCTTCTTCATCTGTCCAAAGTTAATTCTAACAGTATCTACTGTGTTTTTGTGAGGATGAGATGAAATGATGCATAGCAAGTCTGGCACATGGTAAATGGTCAGTAAATGTTCAGTCTTTTTGTTATGAAAAAGATGCATCTGTTTTTCCAGTTGAATTTTAGGATCACTTTAACAATAAAATCTTCCCGGGATCTTGATTGGGATGACATTTACTTGATATACTAATTTTCAGATAACGAATGCCGACATGTTATAGCGTTTTCCAGTCCGAGGCAAGTTGTGCTCTTTATGGGTACGAGACTTTATGCTCCTTGGAAGAGTTTATAGTTTTCTTCATATAAGAGGTGCGATTTTATGTTAACTTTATTTCCAGGTGGTATAAGTTTTGTTGTCATTTTGGTGAACGTGAATTCTTTAGTACATAAGAAAGTTATTCCCTTTTTAAATTGAGAGGTAATTGACATATAATATTAGTTTCAGGTATATAACATAATGATTCTGTATTTGTATATATTACAAAATGATGACCAGAATAAGTCTAGTTAACATCTCTCACCATATGAGGGTCTAGTTAACATCTTTCACTATATGATTCATCTTTTTTCTTGTGATGAGAACTTTTAAGACCTATTCTCTTAGCAACTTCCAAATATACAATACAGTATTATTAACTGTCGTCGCCATGCTATGCCTTATATCCCCAGGACTTATTTTATTGGAACTTTGTTACCTTTTGATCACTTTTACCCATTTTGTCCACCCTGCCTCTGGCAACCACCGGTCTGTTTTCTATATCTAGTCATTCATTTTTAAATGTTTATGTTGCACCCAAAATAGCTATAACTGTTGATGTGAAGAATAATTTCTCCCTGCACAGTATCAGCTTTGAGACATTCCCTTCTCTCAGCTCTGGGAGCACCCCAGGTTTCCATCCCTTGGTTTTCTGTCACTTGAAATCCATCTCTCTGATGCAGAAACTGTGTCTAATTGGGCTGTTAGTCCCCAGGGCTCAGCACAGGGCTTGTATCGGTACAGATTTACCAATGCCAATTAAAGAAGGTGCCCCATGCTGTATTACTCTTTTCTGGAATAGAAAAGCCTCTCTTCTAGGACACAGGGCAGGGCAGCAAATTGGCCGGCAGTCCCTGACCTCATCTGGCTGACAGTCTAATTTGGGAGCAGACATTGAGGAAGTCATCATTAGGGTCAAGAGTGAATTACATTAAATATTTTTCCTCATTACATTTTGAAGGGAGTTTTGGGTGCTATGGGAGTGTAAAGGACTTAGTTGAGTAGAGCAGCAGGAAAAGCCTTGCTGAAGAAATATTCCAGGAGCAGCCCAGGATGACTCTGCACCCAACATGTTCCCTCTCCAGGGCAGACTAGTGTTAGCACCCAGGCCTCCTTGAATAAATCCATTCAGCAAAGAGCATCTGCTCTGTGTCAGGTCCTATGCTGTTGGGTCTGGGGCCATAGGGTTGGGTAAGAGCCAGTATCTGAGCTCTAATCAGAGCTCTGTTGATTCTTGGGAGTTACAGGAGACAATTAGAACTCCTCAGCATGGGCATCTATCTCCTGTCTCTCCCTCACGCCCCCTACTAGGTCCCAGCCCACCTCTTGGACCTCGTCTTCTCCTGCCCCACTGAACTGCTAGCCCCCCTCGCCAACTGAACACACTTGCACTTTCACACATGTGGAGGCTGCCGTCCCCTGCGCCCATCATATTCACTGTCACTTCTACAAAGAATTCCCTTGAGCCTCTCCTTTTTTCTCTCGGCATTCAAGAACCAGAGTATCACCACCTCTGTGAAGTCTGCCCTCCCAGAGTTTCTTACTGAATCCTTGTCCAAAATTGATGGTCGTGTATAGTTATGTTTCCATGTGTATGATCCCATCAGACCAGGGGGGCCCTCAGAGTCAGTGACCTTGACTCTGTCTCTCTGGTGGGAACTAATATACAATGGATCACTTAGGAACTGCAATTAAAATGGGGTCAGAGAAAGGCAACTTCTATAAATAAAAGGGCAGAGTACAGAAAGAAGAGAAGGGGTGGGGTTAGTTAGCTTAGAGCAGTGGTTCTGAACCTAGGGCTCTGAGAGCAGAGGAGCAAGCTGGCAGAGTGTGAGCCATGTGCAAAGCTGGGCTGTGCTCAGTCGCTCAGTCATGTCGGACTCTGCGACCCCATGAACTGTAGCCCGCCAGGCTCCTCTGTCCATGGAATTTTCTAGGCAAGAATAATGGAGTGGGTTGCCATTTCCTTCTCCAGGGAAAGCTGGGTTACTTGTGTTTCAATCCTGGCTCTGGCATGTTAGTATAGCTCCATGAGGTGGGACAAGTGGTTTTATTTCTCTGAGCCTTCAAGGAAAGGTGAATACTATGATTAGTATTACCATGTTGGCTTCAGAGGGTCTGGACACATGTTAAAATTCTATAAAGAATTTTGTTTAAAAACAGAATTTTGTTTAAATAGGTATAAGTTTTTCTGGAAGGATGGTTCGTTGATTTTTAAATTTCACAAAATGTACAAGCTAAGCAGGAGGAAGGCATTTTCTTAGTTGTCTATTGCTATGTATTGCTGTGTATCAGATGACCTCAGAATTTAGGGAGTTAAGACAATGAACATTATCTGACCAAAACAATGTACATTATCTGACTGTTTCTGTGGGTCAGGAATCCAGGAGAAGCTTGTTTGGGTTATCCTGGCTGTGGATCTTTTGCGAGATTGATCTCTCGAGATGTTAGTCAGGGCTGAAGTCATTTGAAAGCTTGTCTGGGGCTACCTGCGGTGTAGACGTCACCTCTCCGTATGGCTGCCTGAGTGTCCTCATGACACGGTGCCTGGCCTCCCCTAGAGCTTATGATCTGAACGAACAAGGCAGAAGCTGCAGTGTCTTTTATGACCGAACCCCAGAAGCCCCACACGGCCATTTCCAAAGCACCCAGTTGGTTTCACAGTTCAGCCCTATTCAGAATAGGAGGGACTAAAACAGATGTGAATGTCAGGGCTGGGAATCACTGGGGGCCATTTTGGAGGCTGGCTACCACAGTGCCTTAGAAGGAATTTGGAATGAGGAGCTGTCAGTTTAAATCTTGACTCCACTGACAACTGTGTGATCTTGGGCAAGTTCCTTCACTTTACTGGCCCTGCCAGTTTTCTCACTCAGCTCACATGGTAATTGTGCTACTCAAGAGTTAAGGCCTGTGAAAGCCATTTATCCAAGCCCTGGACTTCACATTCGGTTATTAGCAATCAATAAAGAGGAGGAGGAAAAAAAGCCATTTGGTGCAGTGTGTAAGTTAATGGTTTCAGTGCAAAAAAACAGCAAATGAAGAACTAACCAGCTCATCTACCAGTCTCAACAAATTAGCACCACTCTTACAATTTTGGTGTCAAAATGCACTTTAAAGTTTATTTTCCTTTTTCACAGAGGAAAGAATGGAGGAAATGGCTTAAATTAAGATGAGAAAGATTTATGGTAGATATGGGTACAACTCTCTGGCATTAAAGAGACTGAAAACTGGGATGGGTTCCTTGTGGGGTCCTGAAATCTCCACCTGAAAATTTTAAAGAATTAGGCAGTATGCTGTTCTTATCTACAATTTTGGTAAAAAATCACTCAGGTCATGCTTTGAAGCCATTTTAGGAGGGGATCCCACAGATCTTCTAGAGTAAAGCAGTGGTGGTGGTTTAGCTGCTCAATTGTGTCAGCCTCTTATGACCACGCGGACTGTAACCCACCAGGCTCCTCTGTCCACAGGATTTTCCAGGCAAGGATACTGGACTGGGTTGCCATTTCCTTCTTCAGGGGATCTTCCCGACTCAGGGATCGAACCCAGGTCTCTTGCATTGCAGGTGAATTCTTTACCAACTGAGCCATCAGAAAAGTCCCTAAAATAAAATGGAAAGATGTATTATTGGGAGTTCCCTGTCAGTTCACTGGTTAGGACTCTGTGTTTCCACTGCAGGGGCCTGGGTCCAATCCCTGGTCAGGAAACCGAGATCCCAAATCCTACAAGTTGCACAGCTCGGCCAAAAAAAAAAAAAAGTGTTCTTACATTGTTAAGCATGAAAAACTTTACTTTTTCATCATACTCAAATGAGTATGAGTACCACATACTCATTCTAGAAGATTTGGAAACTACAGACAACTGTAAGGAAGTGAAAAACATGAGATCTGCCACCTTAATCTAAATGCTCTGTTTTGTGGTTTAGATGAAAAATAGTTTTTTTCGGGAGATCCCCTGGTGGTCTAGTGATTAAGACTCTGCCTTCCAATGCAGGGCGCAGGTTCAATCCCTAGATGGGGAACTAAGATCCCAAAAGCCTCAGGGCAACTGAGCCCAGGCACTCTGGAGCCCAAGTTTGGCAAATAGAGAGCCTGCCAGCAGCAATAAAAATCCCACATGCCGCAACTAAGACTCAACGCAGCCAAATACATTAAAAAAAATTTTTTTTCAAGTAAAAAAAATGTAATACTTTGTAAAACCCACTCTCTCCCCAGTTGAATGTAGTCTTACAAACCAGAAGTAACCAATATTAACAATTGGGATTTAAACACCTTTTTCAGCCTCATGGGAGACTGAAAAACAGGAATGGATTTAAATGATGGTGAAAGGCAGGTAAGCTGAATTGGTGTGGTGATGAAGTCCCCATCTCTAAGCATCTTTACAGCTTGCATAGATATGTTTGGGTGAATCCTGCCTGCTTACCAGTTCTGCTTGGGCAGATTCCAAATACTGTACAGGGCTCATAAATAGTACTTAGGGATTTTGTCCAATACAGTAATTATTGAGTAAGGTCATTAATTCCACAGATTAAGTGCCTACCACATGCCAAGACTGTGCCAGGTGTTGAAAGTGTGATGATGAACCCAAGAAGATGCTAACAAGAGCAGAAACACTAAACCAAAAATCATACAAAGAAATGAACTGGCTGGGGGGAAACCAGGAGGGGTGCACGTTTGTGAATCATCTGCTGTGTTGGAAGTTTAGCCCGTGTTATCTCCCTGGGACTTGAAGGAGATAATATGACCTCTTTGAACTTCATTTGAAAATGGGGATAGAATCACTGGGAGAGAACATGTGTCAGTGTGGCAAACTCTGTTCCAGGGCTTGGTTCACTGAAGTATAAAAATGAGGCACTTTTTACACTTCTGACTCAAACCTTCTTGATGGCCTTTAGTGAGTCTGCTGTGTTCCAGTGAGTCCGTTGTGATCTCTCTACAAAGATCCCACTTAATCCCAATTCCACCCATTTGAGTTTATGTAACCCATTATCCAAATGATGACTCTTGAGTCAATGAGAGGTTTCACAGCTTGACCAAGACCACACAGCCGTGGAGAATGACTACAAGAAGATTCAAACCCAGGCCTGCCAAAATCCAAAGTCAGTGGCAATGCATTATCTCTTAGTGAGGTTCCTAGGGTATATGTGTCCTCTTGAGAATGCTTAGGTTTGCTGGTGGTATGTTTGCTATTCAGATTCCTGAATGTGTGCTTTGCTCATAACTGTGCAGTTTGAAAACACTGACTCATCCCCAAACAGGGCAGGGCTGAATATCAGACCTGTTTATCTTATACTGCCCTGTGGCACCTGTGTTGACTTCAAAGAAACTTTGTAATAAAAGTACTGTGATAAAACAGAAAAACACCCCCCCCCCAAAAAAAATATATAGGCTTGTTTTTGGTGTTTCGGACAATAGAATATACTCATGAGTCTCATTAACTTTTAAAAAAATGACAGCTACTTAAGGTTTAATGACTAAAGCCAATTCTCTAACACATCTTGCAGAGTCCTCTGAACATACTCTTTTCACATTTAACTATGATGTTGTCATTAGTTTCTGTTTGATTCTGCAAGGGCAGAGACCTTGAAACATTCACATCTGGATTCCCCTGTGGCTTGACTCAACTGAGAGCCAGGAAAAAAATTAGGTATCTCCACAGTCCCTGCATTAGCTTTCTAAAAAGCTACTAGATTTAGTGGTTTAAAACAACATTCTGTCTTACACTTTCTATGGGTCACAAGTCTGGACTGTGTGGGTCAGCTGGTTCTCTGATCTGGCTAAAATCAGCCTGTTAGCAGGACTGGACTTCTCTCTGCAGGATGAGAGATGGGAGGTGGGGAGAACATGTTTCCAGGCTCATTCAGGTTATGAAATCTCAGTCCCCCGCGACTGTTGAACTGAGGTCCCATTACTTGTGGACAGGGCTTTGTTCTCTGCTTCTAAAGGCTTCTGACATTCCCTGGCTCATGACCCCTTCAGCAACAGTGGGTTGACTTCCTCTCAAGCTTCCAATCTGATTCTTTTCTGCCATTTCTCTCCAAGGCATCTCTTTTGCCTACAAGGGTCCATGTGATTACACTGGGTTCACCCATATAATCCAGGATAATCTCCCTATTTTATGGTCCTTAATTCTATCTGCAATGTCCTGTTTACCATGGAATATAACATATTCACAGGTTCCAGGGACTGAGCATAGATTTTCTTTTTTTTGGCAGGCGGGCAACAAGAGCATTATTCTGCCAACCACAGTGCCTATACTAAACGTGTACATTTTAGAATAAATCTTCTCTAGTGACTCCCTCGGAGAAGGCAATGGCACCCCACTCCAGTACTCTTGCCTGGAAAATCCCATGGACGGAGGAGCCTGGTGGGCTGCAGTCCATGGGGTCGCTGAGGGTTGGACACAACTGAGTGACTTCACTTTCACTTTTCACTTTCATGCATTGGAGAAGGAAATGGCAACCCACTCCAGTGTTCTTGCCTGGAGAATCCCAGGGACAGCAGAGCCTGGTGGGCTGCCATCTATGGGGTCGCACAGAGTCTGACACGACTGAGGCGACTTAGCAGCAGCAGCAGCAGCGACTCCCTGGAGATCAGGGGCACAGGGGTGGTAGTGGGATGAAGCTACTCAAGAAAAGATTTTAAACACGCCAAATGACCTGTCAAAGGTTATACATTAAACCACTACCACCACCATCACCCTTTTGTGAAAAGTCGGGTCAAACACTTTTTTTCATCATGGAAGTGGGGTTCTTCTTTCCCCCCATTGGGGTGAAGTTAGAAGGGGACAGAAGATTAGAAAACACGCTTAGGAATTCCCTGGCAGTCTAGTGATTAGGACTCTGTGCTTCCACTTCAAGGTGCACAGGTTCCATCCTTGGTCGGGGAACTAAGATCCCACATGCCATGTGGTGCAGCCAAAACACCCCCAACAAAACCATGCCTTATTTTACCTTGCAGGATTTTGTTTGCTGCTGCTGCTGCTAAGTCGCTTCAGTCGTGTCCGACTCTGTGCGACCCCATAGACAGAAGCCCACCAGGCTCCCCCGTCCCTGGGATTCTCCAGGCAAGAACACTGGAGTGGGTTGCCATTTCCTTCTCCAATGCATGAAAGTGAAAAGTGAAAGTGAAGTCGCTCAGTCGTGTTGACTGGACCTGAAAGCCTCCTGTGTGAAGAGAATTTGAAGGAGGAGCACTGAACTCCATGGTGTTCCACGTGGGCAGCACCCTGTTTATCTTCCCTCATCACTGGCTCTCCCATGTGCTAACACCAGGGAGTGGAAGGTGTGCTTCCTCACTGCGGGAATCCTTTCAAATGTGACCAGTGACACCTCCTCTCTAATTTTAAAGAATTGGCCATTATCCAGTTTAGGACTGATTTTAGTGATGTTTCTGGACAGTTGACTGATTCAATAAATAGGCACAGAGAACCTATGTGTTGGGTACTCTGAACCTCATTTCATTTCATGCTTCTGCAACCAAAGCTTGGAGAGGGTATGTTGCTCATTGTCTCTTAGCCTGTACCAATTATTAAACACTTTGTGCCAGGAGCCAAATCATACGTACCTAAGGTGGCTGGATGGCATCACTGACTCGATGGACGTGAGTCTGGGTGAACTCCGGGAGTTGGTGATGGACAGGGAGGCCTGGCGTGCTGCGATTCATGGGGTCGCAGAGTCGGACACGACTGAGCGACTGAACTGAACTGAACTGAATGTCAGGGTTCCCCCTGCACGCTCTCTTCCAACCTGCCAGGTGTTTTGCGCTGATTTTCATATCAAAAATACTGTGATAGCCACGGAATGGTTCAGCCAGGATTCAGCTCAAGGTTCTTTTGACTCCATGTTCTGTGTTCCCTCTGGGGTAGTGCTTCTAAAAAGGTCTCAGGTGCATTCTGGTAAGTATGGCCCCAAAGTCCAAGTTCTTTACACTACCAGTAATCTTATCATCAAGTTCACCAGGTGGTAAGAATGCTGTAGGCTGCGGGTGCAGCTTCTGCAAACGTAGAGCGGCATGAAAGCACAGGAGGAAATGGGGAACTGTTTAGGTCCATCAATCGTGCAATAACCGTTTTACTGGTATAAGTCTTTCTGTCTCATTATTATGCGGCGGTGAGTCATTTAGGGGAGGACCAAAAGGGAAAGTCCTGTGTCTAGTCACCTACAAGAAGTGTCAGTGAGAACAGCTTAGGCGGAGAAGGGGAAAGTGGGCGCTGGGAGTCGAGCTACCAGTTCTCTATTCCCACCCTTAGTCGCCTGTCGGCCCGAACACGAGACGCGCCGAAGGGGTTAAACGTAGCTCGGGGTAGGAGGGCAGCCGGCCACCGCCCCTTCCCAGCATCACCTCCCACAATGCCTCGGGCCCCCAACCAGTTCCCGCACCTCGCGAGACTCGCCCAGCCCCTTCCCCGAACGACTGCCCGTCCCCCATTCTCTACCGAACTCTGCGCGGGGAGGAGGAAAGGAGGGGAGGGCGGAAAAGACGGGACGCGGGGCACGTCGGGAAGTGTGGTCCAAGAGTTTCATGCAGCCATATTCTTCCGGAGCGGGGGAGGCCAGAGAGGCAGCCGGGACTACGACTCCCAGCCGCCCTTTCGGTTTGTTTTTGTTCAAAAAAAAAAAAAACCCCCCCCACACTCCCCCTCCTCACTCTTCACACACACTCACACACACCCACGGCAGACACGCATACACCCGGGCGCCGAGGGGAAAGCCGATTCTCGCCTTCCCGCCCCGCCGCCAGTCGGGTCTTGTCCTCTTAGCAGAGCGGGAAAGCGGAGGCCGGAGCCGTGACCTCTGACCCCGTGGTTATGCGGAGCCGCCGCATTCCTTAGCGATCGCGGGGCTACTGCCTTCGCCGCCGCCGCCGCGGGCGACTGACGCAGCGCGGGCGCGTGGAGCAGCCACCCCTCCCCCACCGCCGCCCTCGCGCCGGGTCTCGCGCCAGCCGGTACCCGCGCGCCCGCCCCCTCTCCCCGGCCGCACCCGAGTCCTCGCGCGTCGCCGCCGCCACGCGCCCCCCGCCGCCGCCGCCGCCGCCCCAGCCCCGCGCCGCCGCCCGCCCCGCCCGGAGGTCCCGCGTGGAGCTGCCGCCGCCGCCGGGGAGGAAGAGGATGAAGGACAAACAGAAGAGGAAGAAGGAGCGCACGTGGGCCGAGGCCGCGCGCCTGGTGAGGCTAGCCGCCGAGGGGGGCTCGGTGGGGGTTGTGAGGGGTGGGCTCGCCGAGCACCCCCCACAGGGAGGGGGAGGGGCGAAGCCCTGCCCACTGCAGGAGGGGGCGGGCCACCTTCCTCCCGGAACGGGACAACCCCCTAAGGCATTGGGTGGGGAGAGGTCCCCCGCCGGGTCGGATGTGGCGCCTTTTTCTGCACGCCCCCCCCCCACCCCCCCAAATTCCTGCGGAGGGGCGAGCCGGCGGGCCGGCTCCTCCTCCTCTGGGCGGCGGGGCCCCAGCCTCCCCTCCCCCACTATTTGGCAGCGTCTAGGGGGTCTGGGGAAGCTTCGTTTGTGCACTCGGGGGAGTTAGGTTTCCGGGAAGGGTCGGAAGCTCCTCCTTCGCTTCCTGGTGGGCAATGGGGTGGTGCGTTTGACTAAGGATGGGAAAGAGCCCCCTCAGTCTGAAGGACGCGAGTGGCATTTTGAGCTTTCGCAATCTAAACCGGTGTGTGGAGGGAAGCAAAGGCTCACTCCCAGCCTGAACCCTGAGCCTTGGTTCTCAAACTTTAGTGTCCTGTGGGGGCACCTGGGGAGGTTGTTAAGAATGTTCATCCTAGGGCTCTACTTAAAGACCTACTGAGTCTGATGAAATTCTGGAGTAGAACCTGAGTATCTTCATTTTGACCAGCTTCTCAAGTTGGTTGTCATGCAGGTGACCCACGGACCACACTTTGAGATCTGCTGACCCGAGTCCACAAGCTAGCTCGAAGATAGGCAGTCTGCAGACAGCTAACTACACTTTGTAAAGAATGTGTGTGTGTGTTCTCTATTCTTTAGTGTCCTCTTGCATGTATACATGAAGTGTTGGACAAAGACCAGGTGTCTCTGTTTGAAGATACTGTTCACTGAGGATTTAGCAAAGGAGAGAGTAATTTGAGTATTTGAAGCTGCCTGGTAATGCGGTTTTTGTGAATCTTCTGTTGTCCCAAAATGTCAGAGGACTTGCAAGTGAAATATATTCCTCTGGATTTGCACCCAAAAAGTGAAGACACTTCGAGACATGTTCTTATAAAATCTTGCTGGTGACAATAGTAACAGGTTAAACTTGTCTCAGAGATGTCACTTCTTAGAACTGTCACAAAGCAGGGTTATAGTGCAGATAGCATCCTTGTGTCTTGACACCCTGTAGTTTTTATGTAATTGCTGTAATTCACTTTTAATGATGAATGAAGCTCAGCCTTCTAATCTTTAATTTTATTGGGAAGTGAGGTTCCTGCCTCAGAGGTGTTGAGCAAAAAAGATGAATATGTGTTGGAGGTTTTTACAAATCTGTGGTACACTCTTCTTTCTTGGAGCCTTAAAACTCAGTTATTGACTTAAAAGAGGGAATGCTGTTTGGTGTGTAGGAGAAATTTCACTGGTGTACCTGATCGTCTTTCTCAGACCTTTTTTGCCCAAGAAACCGAAGTAGCCATTAGTTTGTATGTTGAAGTTTTGTGCTTCAGTTACTTTGTTTGGGTTTGGCATATTTTCAAGTACTTAAGTATGTTTTTCAGATGCAGTCAAATTTGGAACCTTTGGTTAGCTTTCAGGATCTCTTGGAAGTTTCAGGATTTCTCCAGCATTGCTTCACCTGGAAACAGATTTAGGCCTAGAGGAGAGTAGTGGGAGGTGCTCGCTTTCTCCTGGAGGTTGAGGCTGGCTGTTCATTGAAATTCTCCTCTGAGTTTCTGTTCTGCAGGTGTTTATGACTCTGGGCACCAAAAGGAAATTTGCTTGCCAGAGTTTTTACTTGTTAGAAGTAGGTGAAAGTACCTTTAAATCCTGTGTTATTTATGTCCTGACAGAATTCTAAAGTCTGCCTGTCTTAAAGCTCCGCTGGCTCTTCCTCGTTGAAGGACTCTGGGAATTCAGGGGTCCACTATTATGCCTCTTTATAGTCTTGAGTTTACTGTGATCTACAGTCCAGTTCCAGGTTGCTATTTCTGTTTTATCATTGGCTCCGTTCATGCCAGTTTGTCCCCAGTAAGTTCTTTTTCTTTTATGATTCTTCGTTAAAAAATAGTATTTCCTACTGGGAATTACTTATGCTCTAAAACTCTTGCAAGATGACTTGTGGGAATATGGTGTGTAGTTTTGTATATCTTTTATTGTTTCTTGTTTAGGACTTTCTGTCCCTTTGGGTGGACCATTTGGTGGGTGAGGGGGAGCTCTTAAGATTTCTCTGCTCATTTGGAAAAAAAAAATTGCTTTAACAAACCACGTGCTGGAGAGTTTGTGAGTGCTTACACTGGATAGAGAGAAGAGTGAGCTGTAATGGTAGGAGGGTAGATTAGTTCTAAGTACTCTTTGGACAGGTGAATTTGGAGTGCTTGCTGTGGCAATCAAGATGCACTCGCTTGGGGGCAGTTTCATATTGCTCCCGACCTTGCTCAGTTTGGTGGTTAAAGTGATACCAGGAACCGTTTTTAAGCTATTCTGGTAGGAAAGAAGAGACTTCTGGACTATTTCAGTAGTGTAGTAAATCCCAGGAGATTGATTTTTACAGCTGTTAATTATGTTGTTGAGAAGTAGATATTCTTTCTAACACTTGCTAGTATTGTTTCTGCTAGATGTAGGAAGTAGACTTTAGGTGGTTGGGTGGGTCTAAATCCTCCTGCTTGTTAGAAACAATTTGTTTGGGAGAAATAGCTGAGTGGATTTCCCTTTAGATTGAATGCCTTTAAATGGATTCTCCCTGGCTTTGAGAAACTCTTCATTGCATGCTTTATCTTTCAGTTTGATTCATGACTGACCATTCTTACATCAAACATTTTTTCCCCCTTTGAAGTTGGAGAAGAGATACTTTTTGTATGCTCTAGAAAGACAGGGTGGGGATAGAACACTGCTGAATTGTTCTTACACTAAAAGCTGAAGGCATGTAGTTTTAATAAAAGTGAATACCCTGTATCTTTTGATGTAACTTCCCTATAGAGATTGTTTCCTCTGTCTTAAGAGTCTCAGGCTCTTCCTGACTGCTGTTTAAATAATTGGTAACTAATTTTTGAGTCAGGCTTCTTAATACTGTGAAAAAATTTACTAGCTCAGCTCACAATTAGTATCAAAGAAGCCATATCTGTGGCAGTGAACATTAGTAGCTTGTATTGTGGGTTTGTTCATCAGTGCTGCTCAACTTGGCAGTTAGGTTCTTGGAATTACAGAGATGGATAAGGTCTGCCTTTAAGGAGCTTATGGTTTTTCTTGGGTTAGAGAAGGTCCAACCCTTCTCTAACAGGTGAGTAGAATTTCATTACAAGCATGGTAAGTGCCAGCATAGGTGTATAATTGGTAATAGACATCCTGATTTCTGCTTACTGTCTAGGCATAATTATGAATAGTTCCCTTTTACTCTCAAGTGTCCTGCTTTGGAAGATGAACTATATGTGTTGTGCAACTATGGGGCACTGAAAAAAGATGCTTAACTATCTGGCAGAGAGTAGAGAAGGCTTCCTGGAGGAAGGTGCTTTCCGAACTGAATCTTGAAGGGTGAGTAGGAGTTAGACTCCTCACAGAGGACATAAGCAGGAGCTGGAAACAAAAAATAGGAGAGTGTGTGTGTGTGTTTATCTGCAGGGTGGAGAGTGTGGGAATTGGGTAGACCTGCACGTAGTTATTGGAACATAAAGTTTGTGGAGTATCAGAGAGCCAGGCAGAGACCAGATTGTGAGGGTCTGGCGTGCCTGGCCAGCACACACCTCCTTTGTGTCTGGCACCATAGGCACTCACTCTGTTATCTCTGCAACAACTCTGAGAAGAAGGCCTCGGTACCCTTCCTTCACAAGTGAGGAGACCTAGACTCAGGGCGGGTAGGTGACTTGCCCAGGTTTTTTTGTTGTTCAGTCACCAAGTTGTGTCCAGCTCTTTGCAGCACAACTCTTTGCCCAGGTTTAGAAGACCAGAATTTGAATTTTTAAAACCATGTCTGTTTGCTTTTAAAACCCATGCTTTTGTAGTGGGCCAGTGGCCTCTCTGGAGCTTCAGCTTTCGCTGTATGGAAATAGGTTGCTGTCGAAGGACTTTAATGCGGAAAGTGATGAGGGCAGGTTGATTTTGTTGGACTGACCTCAGGCTATAGCAGGTTAAGTTTTGCAGAGCTGTGGTCTTTTTTACTGATGAATGTCTAAAACTGTTCCTAGCACAGTATTTCATGTATTTGTTGAATGAAGGATGGCAGCGGAGTAAGAATGAATTTGAGGAAAGCAGGGATGTTAGAGAAGAGGCTGTTGTGACAAGTCGGGTCAGAAACTGGCTGTGGGGGGACTTCCCTGGTGGTCCAGTGGCTCTAAGACCTCGCACTCACAATGCAGGCGGCCCAGTTTCGGCTCCTGGTCAGGGAACTTGATCACACATGCTGCAGTTAAGAGTTTGCATGCCGCAACTCAAGATCTAGAGTGCTGCTACTAAGACTTGGTGAAGCCAAATAAATAAAGTAAAAAAAAAATTTTTTTTTGAAGGAAAGAAACTGGCTGGGAGAACCGGGGGACAGGTGAGAGTGAAGGATGATGCCTTGGTTTCCAAATTAGGTGATGAAACAGACTGCCAACCAAGGAGAGGAATATCAGAAGAGAGGAGATGATCATGAGGCATGTCCAGTTCCGAACTGAATATCTGGGGCCTGAAGCTTAGGGAGAAATCCAGGCAAGAGGTCGAGATTTGGGAGTTAATTCAGTATTTTGGTAGTGTTGAAACTGTGAGAGATGATAATGATACCCAAGGAGAATGTAAACACTGAACAGAGAGATTAAGAATGGAACCATAGGAAATAGGGGTTTTATTTCAGCACCTGCTTCTCCAAAACTTGACTTCTTTATCACGTCGAACTCGTGTTCTTCCACAGAGAGAACCTTCGCAGCAGTCCTGTTAGGCTTCTTGCTTTGCATTTTATGTGTGACACAGCCATGCAGTACTTTGTTAGGGCTGTTAAATGACGGTAAGATGTTGGTGTGGTTTGGTGTAACCTCAGCAGCTGCATTGCTAGAGATGGTACAGAGATACTGACAGCCTGTCTTTTTTCCTCCCTGAAAAGGATAACATTTCTAAAACAACTCAGCTTGTTCAGGTGAGAGAGCTCTGGTTGCTCACTAAGACATTGTTGCTGGGGCTTAATTATAGATGTCACTAATATAAATGGGATGTTCCATTTCTCCTTGTTTTGGTTGCACCAGTCATATAGAATCATAGCATTGTATTGCTGAAAGGCAAATTGTCCTGTACTAATAAACACCAGAATTCCACAACCCAGTGGCGAAAGTCATCATTGAAAAAATACAGGTACCTGGACTTCCCTGGCGGTCCGGTGGTTAGGGCTTCATCATTTCACTGCTGAGTGTCCAGATTCAATCCCTGGTTGGGGAACTAATCCTGCAAGCCAAGCTGTGCCCACCCCCCCAAAAGGTAAAAATATTGTAACTAATCAAACTTACTTGGGAAGGAAAGCCTGAATGCAGTTCTGTCTTACAGTTTATAGTGCTATGTATTCTCTAGTTTAGCTGTATTAACAGCATCAGGTTAAGTGGCAATTAAAAGTTGGGAAGGCCCCACATACCATAACATGGATGCTAAGAGGATGTGTATTTTCAGAATTGAAAATTAGAGTATTTCTTCTAATTGCAATCACTTTCAGCACCTAGTTAGATATATGTGTAATTTGGTTTCAGAAGTAATTTTGACTGTAGAAAAACTAAGATGTCAGCAGTGGTACCTCATAGCAGAATTGTAGCCCATGTTATATAGTGATGGATATAAATGGGAACTGCACACTGAAATCAGAACATTTATATTTCTTCAGGTACTGGAAAACTATTCAGATGCTCCAATGACACCCAAACAGATTCTGCAGGTCATAGAGGCAGAAGGACTAAAGGAAATGAGGTTTGTATGGCTCTTGTTGCTTAATGTGAGGGTTTTAGAGAACATGTGTCTTCCTGCAGTTAGGTAGTGAATGAGAAAGTCCACAAATGCATGTATGTGTGCACGCGCACGCACACACACACACACACACACGTGTTTGATGGTAGTGTGGAGCTGTCTTGGTGTCGTTTGTCCTCTGGCTGGAGGGCGGGAGTGGCTACAATTCCGTTGGTTTTCGTCAGAGGTGCAGCAGGTTCCCCATTCTTGCTCTACTATACATTTCAACGTGGAGCTTGTTTTTTGCATAAGGAGTCAGCACGTTTTCTCTTGTGTTCCATTTGGCAGGTTTCAGTAGTAGAGAAGGAACAGACTGATCTGCTCCATCATGTCTAAAACTATCCTTCTCTCTGTACCATGTCTCTGAAGTTCTTTGTTTTAGGCTCAGAGAAGGGTGATCCAGTCATCATAAAACTCACTAATTTTTTTTCCCCTACTGATTCTAGCCATTCCTGCTATAAGCATGCTAAATTTGGCGATGACCTTGATTTTCTTATCCTATATTTTTCCTAGAGAAGCAACAAATTGGAAACACAAAAAGAATTGCAGGCACAGATAAAAACCAGGGACTGTCCTGAATCCTTTGTCTGCTCACCCCAACGTTTTTTTCAAAATTTAAGTGGGAGAGGAGAGCACAACACAGTTCCTTCTTGGGATTCAGAACAGTCAGCATGTATTTTGCTGGTTAAGCTTTAGCTACTTAAATTGATCTTTCAGGATCAAAAGATCCTCACTTTCCAGTTGTCAGTTCACACATTCTCAAACTGACATTTTGTGGGAAGGGAAGGTCGGGGCCGTCGGGATCATGTTCTGGTGCTTCATTTAAATACTACCTGTGCACGGTGTAGTGTTGTAATTGCATCTTTTGTTTTATTTTGTTTTTATGGGCTATTTCCCATCGTGCTGCTGTCTGCACTGCTGTTGGACCACTATGCCTATAGAAGGTAAATTAGTCCTTTTGGGACAGATGGAATTGAGAACCTAACTTGTTTCTGCTTCTGGCTCTTACAGGAATTATGAAGTGGTCATGGTGGCTCGTGATGAGTGAGCAGCTCTATAATTTGTAGACAGAGGGATAGTGTGTAGGAGTCACGCTGTTGGAAGAAAGACTCTGCCAGCATGCTTTCCCCTGTAGCAGAGATGCTAGCACACCCACTTGACACTCCAGATTCTGCACAAGGTTTCTTACAGAGATTGGTCCTTGGTGAAATTTTTTTTTTCTTAAGCATCCAGGGTGTTCCAAAGCCGAATAAGTAATAGTTTTTTTTTTTTTTTTTGATGACTTTTTTAGACTCAAAATTTATTTTTAATGTGACATAAGTTAGGGCCTCTAATTTTGAAAAATGCTGAGGGGCATTACGATATTGATATTTATATATCGTGCTGGGGAGAGGGACAAGAAGGTGCTAGCATGCTAGTGGCAAACTCTGCTGCTAAGTCGCTTCAGTCGTGTCCGACTCTGTGCGACCCCATAGAAGGCAGCCCACCAGGCTCCCCCGTCCCTGGGCTTCTCCAGGCAAGAACACTGGAGTGGGTTGCCATTTCCTTCTCCAATGCATGAAAGTGAAAAGTGAAAGTGAAGTTGCTCAGTCGTGTCTGACTCTTAGTGACCCCGTGGCAAACTCAGTTAATATTAATAACGGGCATCTGTCTGTACTTTTGCCAGTTTTGCTTTTTGAGATAGAATAAGTAGTCTCTAACTCACTCAAGTTGTCATTGTTTTGCAGCCTTCTGTTGTGGCAGGGACAGTGAAACAATTTAAGATGCTGTCGCTTTTTTTTTGGTTTAATGGTTGAGCATTATTGCATGCTAAATCCGTTTGACTTTTTATATTCAAATTTAAAGAATTGCTCCTGGGTAGATATAAAATAAAACGCATCTTTCCGCCTTCCCAACTGAGAAAAAGCAAATGACGTACTATTCCTTTTGTGTGTGTATTAAAAAATAATTTAACTGGAAAAAAAAATATGCTTATTTTCTCGGGACAGCATCACTGATGCTTGGTCTTTGTGTTAAAAATGTTATGTGGCAGTTTCTGAGCATGATGTGCAGGTTGAAAGATAGGGGCTAGGGAATCCTGGTTTTGTTTCTAATTAGCATTAAAATTTAATTTTAAAATTTTGAGTAAATAAAAATATTGGGTAACTTTTTTTTTTTTTTTTTTTTCAAAACTCCTGAGTGTACCTGAAAAATATGTGCAGTGTTTCTAAATTTCTTAAGAGTTTGGTTCATATTGTCAAAAGGCACTTACGAATCATCAGGTGTGGAGTAGAGATATCACGTAACTTGTTATCCCAGGGCTCTCTGGGTGGGATTTATGTGAATTTCATGTGCTACTCCTTTGCCACTTTCAGAACAGAATTCTTGTCATGGGATGTTTTATATTTCTTCCTGTTCTTCTTGATTTAAGAATGAGTTGAAGGGTAAGAGATCTTTGAGTAAGTAGATATCTTGGTTTGTATGACCTTTTTCCATCCTTGTATGTTTTTACAGTGGGACATCCCCTCTTGCATGTCTTAATGCCATGCTACATTCCAATTCCAGAGGAGGAGAGGGGTTATTTTATAAACTACCTGGCCGAATCAGCCTTTTTACACTCAAGGTAAGTCATGTAAATTCTCCTTTAGTGCAGTGGTTCTTAAAATTTTAGTGTTTATAAGGATTACCTGGTAGGTCTGGAATGAGGCCCACGAATTTGCATTTCTAATAGGCAGGCAAGGGATGCTGCTGTTGTTCTGAAATGGCACATTGAGAGACGATCTAGTGTGAACAGGGTATTAGGAATTATTAAATATTTAGTCATATCAGCTGTTGTGTCTGTAATGTTTTTCCTTGTCTATATCTTTGCAGATTATATGCAATAGCGGGATAAGTGTATGCGTGGGTGATTGCAAGTGTGCTTAATTATGAATTTGTTTGTAATAATGTTGTGAAGGATAAATTACCGGACAGCTGAGTAAGACCTACTCTATGGAAAATAACTGAAATTTGAAAATACTTGTGGAAATTCAAAAACTCATTAGCATTTACCAAGTGACACTAATTACTATCGAAGAGAAATCAGGTAGAATTCACAATAAAGCTTAAGTAGAGTGAATTGAACAGGCTAAGTGCCTTTCTACTGTTTGTGATATGTATCATTTAAACCAGGAGTAGGCAGATTTTTTTCTGTGAAGGACCAGATAATAATATTTTAGGTTTTGTGGGCCACACTGTCTCTATCATAACTATTCAACTTTACTGTTGAAGCGGGAAAGCAGCCACAGGTAATGCACAAATGAATGGGCATAGGTGTGTTCCAATAAAACTTTATTTATGAAAACAAAGAGTGTGCTAGATTTGGCTTGATGGTGGTGTTTGCTGACTCCTAATTTAGACATAGTTGACCTGTTGATGGCAACCCACTCCAGTGTTCTTGCCTGGAGAATCCCAGGGACGGGGAAGCCTGGCGGGCTGCCGTCTATGCGGTCGCACAGAGTCGGATACGACTGAATCGACTTAGCAGCAGCAGACATGTTGATGGTGAAGGATGAAACTGAAAATCTGATGCTAATCCTTCTAATCATCCATAATGTAGTTATAAACTGCAGTCCATAAAATTTTCTGTTTTAGTTTTGTTTTGATAGACTTGTTTATTAAAAATGAAGATTTGAACAAACAACAGCTGTATAACCTGTGGTCATAAATCTTGATCTGTAGATACACATGTGTATCTTATGTTCCTGTGTCTGTGCTATTTTCTATATTTTTATTTGTAATATTTCAGACTTTAAAAGGCAGCATAATGTAATGTCAGAAACTGAGCCTTGAAAGAGATAGCCCTGAGTTCAATACCTGACTCTGTAATCTGGGACATATATAACCCTTCTTTATGGTTGTGTATGCATACCTGACACAGTTATTCCTTAATAAGTGGTAGCCCTTAAAGGATAGTCCTTTAGGTTGCTTAATCTTAATTGCTTGTTAATGGCATTTTTCTATTATATATTATAATTATATGTAATTTTGTATAGTTACAATTGTATGTATTATATGTATTACAAATGTGCTTGTTAATGGAATGTTTCTCTTTTAAGTGGAAGGAGAAATACCTATTTCTATGGACACCTAAGGGAAAGGAATTGAGTTTCATTTGTCTTTGTAATTTGACTCGGCAGAATTCTTGGCATAGTCCGTGCTTAATAAATATTTGAACTGAGTTCAGTATCTTAATTTTCTGAGTGAACTCCGTTGTATGGATTTGCTGTGAGCTTGGGCGTGTTCTGTTAGTCTGCAGCCCATGTCCTTCATGCATTGATTGTTGTGCTCGGCACGTTCTCTGACCTGCATGTGCCTTTATGTTGCCCAGTCTTCGTAGCAGCTTGCTCATTGGAGTTGTACATCACCTCCCTAATATTTTTGAGTTCATGGTTTGCTTGTCTGGTTCCCCCAGTGAGACTGTATACTTGAGGGTGGAGAGTGGGTCTTATTCATTTCATTATCCACTTGGATAATGTACAAAGTGACTGTCAATAAGTGCATATTTAATGAATGAATTAGTGAATAATGGCTGGATTCTGGTACTTCATTATTATCCTTTGCTTTTGACATTTGATAGTAGATACTACTTACAATCTTGATGAAACTATCAATAGACCTGCCTCTGGCATCTCACTCACAGCCAAAATGAAAGATGCTTATTCCTATGGCTTTGGTAGACTTGTAGCTTGGTTGATTATCCATGCTGTCTCTTAACATTTTGACCTATCATAAAGTGATACATGGAAATGTAACAGAAAGTAAAATGCAACAGAGAAAGTGAAGGTAGCCTGCAAATTCTGCTACTTGTAACCTGATAATAATTTATATAAATAATATTTGAAAAAACTGGATTGTAATTTCTTTATGGCTTTGGTGCTTATTTGTTTAGTTAATATGTTTGCTGTCTTGGTACATAGGGACACACATTATTCTCCCCCCGACCTCTACCCCCTTGGGCTTCTTGAGAGTGAATCATTGATTAGTCTTATTAGTTGCCTCATTATCACCACGCTGTCTTCTAGAAGTTGTGCAGACATTTACTTTATTGTTATTTGGGAATGGATAAGAAAGGATACCAAAAATCTGAACCAGCTGATTACCATCCCTATCACCTGAGGACCTAGGTCTGCTGACTAAAGTCCATGGTGGTGCATTTTTTTCCTTTCTTATCTCAAAAATTTTTTTTTTTTTTTTGGAAAAAATTTCAGACCTACAGAAAAATTGGAGTACTGCGGCCAGCTTGCTTTCTTCCTGATTGCTATAAGTTTGCTTCATTTGCTTTATCTCTCTATACATATGTATGCGTTTTGCCCCAGAACCATTTAAAAGTGTTAAACTAGTACTGGTATTTCACCACTACATATCTCAGAATGTATGTCTTAAGAACAAGGACATTATGTTAGATAACTATAGTATCATTAGTATGTAATATCATTAATTTTCTTGACTATAATAATGATACTATAGTTATCTAACATAATACCCTTGTTCTTAAGACATACATTCTGAGATATGTAGTGGTGAAATACCAGTACTAGTTTAACACTTTTAAATGGTTCTGGGGCAAAACGCATACATATGTATATAGTAATATATGTAATAGTATGTAATATCAGAGAAGGCAATGGCAACCCACTCCAGTACTCTTGCCTGGAAAATCCCATGGACGGAGGGGCCTGGTAGGCTGCAGTCCATGGGGTCGCTAGGAGTCGGACACGACTGAGCGACTTCACTTTCACTTTTCACTTTCATGCATTGGAGAAGGAAATGGCAACCCACTCCAGTGTTCTTGCCTGGAGAATCCCAGGGACGGGGAGCCTGGTGGGCTGCCGTCTATGGCGTCGCACAGAGTCGGATACAACTGAAGCGACTTAGCAGCAGCAGCAGCAGTGTGTAATATAAGTTTATATTCACATCTTTTCTGGTTTTAAAAATATTCTTTATGGCTTATTTTTTAAGTCAGTCATTCAGTCGAGAATCATACACTCCGTTTGGTTGGAGATCGTATCTCTACGATCTCCTTTAGTGTGGGACAGTTCCTTTACCTTATTTTGTTTTTCATGGCATTGGTATTTTTGAACACTCCAGGTCGGTTACCTTATAGAATTAAGTACATTTTTCAGGGACTAATAAGCATGTAGAAATCTTGGTTATTTCCAGATGCCTTTACTGCTTTTTTTGTACTGCTACATCATGTCTCCTGTTCCAGGTTGTCACCCAGAGCCACTAAGCAGTGAAAGATGGAAGTGATGGGATGTTTTGTATGGTGTCTGTCTAAGGGTAGTTTCCTCCAAGTCTTGCTTGTAATAAGGGACAGGAAGGCACAAGTTATTTAACTCATACACTTGTTTTTCATTTTGAGGGTGTAGTGACACCTGTGAAATCCTGTGGTGTTTTTTCTGCCTAAGTGTTTTTCATATTGTTGAGGACAAGCACGTGCAGAAAGATTTGGTTTCTTTCTCCCCGCTGCTTGAAACTCTTTTCTAGAGGAGCACAAAGGTCAGAAAGCATGGGATTTTGCTACCTAGTTGAAAATAGGAGTTTTTTTCAGTTCTAAATACGTTTGTGTAGCTTTATCTATGATTACCAAAGCTTTACTGATAAGCCAGAGTCTTCTGGGGCTTGCCACAGGATTCCTTCTCGGATAAAATTTGTTCTAGGTAATGTGATGGTACATTTGACACTTCATACATAAATGCTTGCATCAGGCCTTAGAGCTAGTCCTCAGGGATGGATGGGGCAGATGAAATATGTCCATGCTTTGAATTCTTGATATGAGTTGCTTTCCTTAAGTTTTCTCTGAAGTTGGCTATCAGTGTCCATCATTGCCTGGTTAGAGATGGGATTTATATTGTCTTTTACGCTTGGGATTTCCCATCCTTGTAAACCAGTGAGAGCACCTTTGTAGTGCTCCGTGTTTTTAAGAGTTTCATGCTGAACAGCTTTGCTTCTGTGACAAGGTGCTTCTGTGTCATTGGTGAGGTTAATCTGGTTTGGTGAGTGGCCATTCCGGCACTCACTGTCAGGCATGATTGCAGTCATCTGAACATTGTAAAGTTTTATTGTAAAATGATGCTCAAGTGAAGATGTCATGGCTTTTTGCACCTTATTATACCTCACGTGGTGATGCAGGGCTCAGCCTTAGGGGTCCTTTAATTCAAGTCTAGCTGAATCTTTCTAATATGTAGAATATATAAATTTAAAGTACTAAAAAAATCTTCCTGGTAAAAGAAATAGATGTCTGCACTTGAAATATTCATCCATTAAAATTCACAGTTTGCAAATAAAAGCAAATGGAGGAAGAGAAGGAAGTAAGTTTTACAGTTTCACAATGTTATTTATAGAACAACAATTAAATTTTTCTTGTACAACTCCACAATTACATCAATTCTAGAGCTATTTACATTACCATTAAATATCAGGGAGACTTTGATACAATAAATTATAGAGTCATTTGAAAGGCAGTACCAGAATCCATTTTGATTTTTGATAGGTGTATATCAAGCAAAGTGGTCTTTTAAAAACACAAATCATATCATGCCACTATCCTGCCTGGTCCTTGCCTACCTCTCTGATTTGCTCTCCTGATACCTTCTCCTTGGTTATTATACTTCAACCACCTTGGCCTTCACTCAGTTTCTCAAAAGCCCCAAACTTGTGTCCACTTTAGGGCTCTTAGACTTGCTAGCTACTCTGTCCGGAAAACTCTGGAGTAACTTCTTGTCATTTGGTTGTTAGTCCAAGAGTATCTTCCCAGTGAGGCTTTCTCTAAATACCAATTCTAGTTACACAGCGTTGACAGGGTTTTGGTTGTTTCAAAGTCCTGCCTTGTCTGTTTGGTTACTTGGTTATCACTAGCCTCCCTCCACTAGAATATCAGTGCAGGGGCTTGTTTTCACTGTATCTCCTCTATCTGGCAAATAATACATATGTAATAAGTATTGGCTGAATGAAAAGTAGAGGATAGCATCATCAAAATCTTAAGCCAGATAGTTCTCCTGGTAATCTAGTCTTGTTTTATATGTTTTATTACAGAATACACATATTCTGGGTTATTTTTCCTTCTCAGCAAGTTGACTTCTTAGAATCCTGTTTTTTTCTTGCTCTCTTTAGTGCAGTTAGTTCTGCATTAATCTGTGAAAGAATCTGCTGACACTAGAAATAAATTTTTCCCAGGCTATGGCCATAATCTGCTTCCTCCAATTGCTGAAGGCAGAAACTGACATTACAGTTTAAATATTTTAGGTATGTTTTAGATATCATGTTGATCTTTTTAGAGTTTTGAACTTTGATCATCTTTCTTAGAAAGAATTTCCTTTATATAAAATGGTAATGATGTTTTTAGGTATCTTTTATAATTTGTGTTAGCTTTATCAAATATATGATTTTTTAATGTGTAGAATCCTAGAATTTCAGTGTGGAAGAACCTCCGAATCATCTAGTTTATTTGTATTTTGCAAACAGAAAATCGAGCTTCTAACAGTTTAAGTGACCATGTATCCTGCATGACCATGTATCCTATTCAAGACCGTGTATCCTTGTGACAAATGCATATGGCCTAGTTGAGACTAGAATCCACGTTTTGAGTTTGAGTTCTTATAGTTCAGTTGGTAAAGAATCCGCCTGCAATGCAGGAGACCCCAGTTCGATTACTGTGTTGGGAAGATCCGCTGGAGAAGGGATAGGCTACCCACTCCAGTATTCTTGGGCTTCCTTGGTGGCTCAGCTGGTAAAGAATCCGCCTGCAATGCAGGAGACCTGGGTTTGATCCCTGGGTTGGGAAGATACCCTGGAGAAGGGAAAGGCTACCCACTCCAGTATTCTGGCCTGGAGAATTCCATGGACTGTTTAATCCATGGAGTCACAAAGAGTTGGACACGACTGAGTGATTTTCACTTTCTTTTCATTATGCCAATTTAAAATAGTTTTTCTTCAGGTTTTAGGACTTTTGGTTACTTCATCTTTTTGAAGCGTCTTAAGAGTTCCTTGATATTTCTCAAAATGTTAGTTTTATTCTCTTTAATGAAAGTTCTTATAATTGTTAAGCACAAATAACTTTTCACATCCTTAAAAGTGTAGTCTTTAGTTTGGACAATTGGTTTCCTTTTCTGCACTCTGCATTAATTACATCAACATTTCTGATGGTGGTGGTCCTTTTCTGTACCAGAATGAGTGGTAGATGGTGGCAATGAGAGCACTGGACTAGAATGGAGGTCTGGGTTTCTCACAGTGCCTCAGGTCTTATGGAGTATCTCCATTTACGCTGCTTTGTCTCCGACACTGAGAAGTTGAAATAGGTTGGTTGTTTAAAAAACTTCAGGTGTAAAACCTTTTCTCTCATGAAACAGAGCTGCATGGTATAGATGATTGTGAAACTGCTCTGGTAGAAACAAGCATCTCTAGTGGACTCTGCTATCCCCATCCTATGCCCCAAGCATCCAGGACATCTTTCCTAGACCCTGAAGCTCTGTTGAAAACCTCCTGGAGTCAGAATTCAGTGAAGATCCTTTCTGTGCTCACATTCTAGCATCTAGACTATGTTGTGTGAACAGTTAAGTCAGCTCTGGATATTTTTCTTTTGTGGTGCATTTGGAATTTACTAGAGGCTGACTGTTTTATTGTAAACCTTTTCCACTCTGTACTGCACAGAAGGTCTCTTGGTAGAGTGGTACCATTTGCTGTGGTTAATGGTAGTAATAGTTTGGTTTTGATGGAGGTTTTGACCCCTCAGTTGGTAAAAGTTTTCTTATTGGAGTAATTCTCAAGGGCTGCCTGGATCCACCTTTGAAAACTGGGGTGTTCTATTGTCTGACAGAAGGTTCAGCTCGCTCAGGGAGAAAAGAGAACTTGCTTGTCAGTGGAGCCCTGGTCTGACTCTGGTTTGATACCTAAAAGATGACGAGTGGCCCTTTGTCCTGCTACCTCCTGAAGTTCCAAGCCATGTAAGAATGAAGTAGTAAATGGTAAAGGTCAGGGAACAGAGGTTTGGAAAGCACCACCACTGAAATGATTTTGTGCAGTTCAGAGGGGTGGGCAGGATGATAATTTTTTTAAGGGTGATTTTTAAAGCACCAGCATTATAGGAAAATGAAGACCTTGTCCAGGCTTTAGCCTTCCTTGGGGCTGTGTGTGAAAAAATGCTTAAACTTTTTTGGTCAGCCAGTATGAAAACTACATTTGATCTCTTCTCAGTCCTACACATCAGACTATTTGGGATTGTTTGAGGAACTTGTTTAGTCTAAGGAAGTTTCTTCTTCTTCTAGTTTAGTTAAATCTGGTAGAAAAGATGGAAACTGATGCTTGAGTGCTGACTATATTCCAGACAGACATCATACTGCTCACATTGGTCTTTTGAAAACAAATGTTTTCCTATTCCTGTACTAATGGGGGAAACAGCCTGGGAGAGTTTAAGTACAGTACATCAAGGCTGTATATTGTCACCCTGCTTATTTAACTTCTATGCAGAGTACATCATGAGAAAGGCTGGGCTGGAAGAAGCACAAGCTGGAATCAAGATTGCCGGAAGAAATATCAATAATCTCAGATATGCAGATGACACCACCCTTATGGCAGAAAGTGAAGAAGAACTAAAGAGCCTCTTGATAAACAGTGAAAGAGGAGAGTAAAAAAGTTGGCTTAAAGCTCAACATTCAGAAAACTAAGATCATGGCATCTGGTCCCATCACTTCATGGGAAACAGATGGGGAAACAGTGGAAACAGTGTCAGACTTTATTTTTGGGGGCTCCAAAATCACTGCAGATGGTGATTGCAGCCATGAAATTAAAAGGCGCTTACTCCTTGGAAGGAAAGTTATGACCAACCTAGATAGCATATTGAAAAGCAGAGACATTACTTTGCCAACAAAGGTCCATCTAGTCAAGGCTATGGTTTTTCCAGTGGTCATGTATGGATGTGAGAGTTGGACAATAAAGAAAGCTGAGTGCCGAAGAATTGATGCTTTTGAACTGTGGTGTTGGAGAAGACTGTTGAGAATCCCATGGACTGCAAGGAGATCCAACCAGTGCATCCTAAAGGAGATCAGTCCTGGGTGTTCATTGCAAGGACTGATGTTGAAGCTGAAACTCCAATACTTTGGTGACCTCATGTGAAGAGCTGATTCATTTGAAATGATCCTGATGCTGGGAGGGATTGGGGGCAGGAGGAGAAGGGGCCAACAGAGGATGAGATGGTTGGATGGCATCACCAACTCAATGGACATGAGTTTGGGTAAACTCCAGGAGTTAGTGATGGACAGGGAGGCCTGGCATGCTGCGGTTCATGGGGTTGCAAAGAGTCGGAGACGACTGAGTGACTGAACTGAACTGAAGTCTCCTTGGTATGAATCTTCAAGTTGTGAACTTTCAAAGATGCGATGTGCATCCCATCAATGTCAGGCATGAATGAATGAAACTGCAGCTTGCCCTCCATCTCCTGCTGCTGAGTCTTTCATCTCTACCACCTTCCACCTTCTCTCTTCTAGTCAATAACTCATTTTGCCTGTTCACTCGACGCCAGCCCCTGTGTGCCAGCTGTTGTACAGGGCTACTGTAATTTTCAAGGCACTGTAAAGATAAAATTTTTTTGTTGTTGTTTTTTATGTATTATTTGTATGAAAAGTATTATAAATTTATTACAGTACTAAATTCTACTAGTGTTAGTTGTACCTAGGCTGACTTTGTTGGACTTACGTACAAACTGGATATAGGAATGCACTCTCAGAACTTGCTCGTATGTAGGGGACTTAATGTAAATGATGTGAAGTCACATTTTGGGTTATTTGAGACTGGTATTTAACACATGGAGGACAGGTTAGAATATTCTGCCAAATGAGTTGGTTCTCAAATGTTTGCAATGCATTCTCAGGGTTCTGAAAGAATAGCTTCAAATTCTTAGTGCAACATGAGGCAGGAGATGAATAGGGAGTCACAAAGGTGTCCATTTGCTTCTGGAAGATGCTGTTGTCTTTGATTCACGTGTAGTAGATGGGCTTTGAAATGTTCAGTCAGGTAATCCTTTTATTTTAGTCTTCTCTTTATGCCAGCTTTTCTTTAGTAAATTAGCTCCTGACATTTCTTTTAGAATTGGTTTTTTTGGTCTGCATTTCCACTGCCGCCTTTAAGTTGTCCTTGTATGCCAGCTACTGAAACAGCTCCTGCCTGGTCTACTTGCTTTCCCTTGTGCTTCCTTAGAATCCAGTTTCCTCTTGTGTGATCCATAAAGCAGATAGAGAGATTATTTTAAAAAACATCATTTGATCACGACACATTTCTGTTTGACTCCTGGCAATAGTTTCTCTTTTTATACTGTTCATGGGGTTTTCAAGGCAAGAATACTGAAGTGGTTTGCCATTCCCTTCTCCAGTGGACCACGTTTTGTCAGAACTCTCCACTATGACCCATCCGTCTTGGGTGGCCCTACACGGCATGGCTCATAGTTTCACTGAGTTAGACAAGGCTGTGGTCCATGTGATCTGTTTGATTAGGTTGTAGTCCATGTGATCCGCTTGCTCCTTGGAAGAAAAGCTATGACCAACCTAGACAGCATATTCAAAAGCAGAGACGTTACTTTGCCAACAAAGGTCCGTCTAGTCAAAGCTGTGGTTTTTCCAGTGGTCATGTATGAAAGTGAGAGTTGGACTATAAAGAAAGCTGAGCACCAAAGAATTGATGCTTTTGAACTGTGGTGTTGGAGACTCGTGAGTCCCTTGGACTGCAAGGAGATCCAACCAGTCCATCCTAAAGGAAATCAGTCCTGAATACTCATTGGAAGTACTGATGTCTTAATACTTTGACTACCTGATGGGAAGAATTGACTCACTGGAAAAGACCCTGATGCTGGGAAGGATTGAAGGTAGGAGAAGGGGACACCAGAGGATGAGATGGTTGGATGGCATCACCAACTCGATGGACATGAATTTGAGCAAGTTCCAGGAGTTGGTGATGGACAGGGACCCTGGCGTGTTGCAGTCCATGGGGTCGCAAAGAGTCAGACACGACTGAGCAACTGAACTGAATAGTTTCCCTTGGTGTTTACCAAAAAATTCAAACTTTGCTCAGCCACACTGCCCTTCTTTCAGTTGTTGTAATTCCATAAGCTCTTTCCAGTTTTAGGGTCTTCTATTTGGAAGTATCTTCTCTCCATTTCTTGCCTGGCTCAACTAAGTGGGTCTCAACTTAATTGTCAGGCCCTCAGAGGAGCCTTCTCTAAATTGGGTTTTCCTGTTGTGCCCTGAACTTCTTTTCACTTGTAAGTTTGTAATTATTATTTGGGTGATTGTTTGATGTGTTTCTCCTGACTAGGCCCTAGGGGCAGAAAATCTTTTATTTTGTTCTGGGTTATATCCTCAGTACCTATCATAGTAGGTTTGTTAGACAAATGCAGTGGGAAAACACATAGAAAGAGGTTGTTCTGATTTGATTGGTAGCAGTTCTCTTTGCCAAACAGTTAAATTGATTCAGAATAGTAATTGTCAGTATTAAAACTGAAATGTGTGGTACAGAATGTTTATCAGGATCTTTTTTTCATGGAATGGCGTGTTTGAAAACCTCCAAAGTATAAGCTTTGTTTTCTCAAAAAAGAAAAAAAGTGATAACGTCCAGTGTTACTGTTGAGCTCTAGTGACATACTGATCCCTAACATTGTGTATGTGCCCCTTTCTTTTTTTCTTCTGCCTTTCTCTGAAAGTGTTTAAGGTCTTATTTCCACGATTACATACTTTAGTGTGGGTCTTTTTTTCGCTCCACATGCCTTGTTCAGATGTCTGATGATTTTTTGTTGAGGACCTATTCTGAGAGCCAGGCTTTTAAATGCTGGCGGCAGATTTCAGTGCACTGTGGTTCTGTGGCTTCTCACGACGTCTGCAGTGGTGGTGGTGGTCACTTAGATGCTTGGTGTTGGAGTAGGGGTGTCTTATCTCCTGATGCAGACTCAACAGTCATGATTTTCCCGCCTCAAACCCGTTTCACCCTTACCTTGAATATGCCAATTAGTGAGAATTCCATCTTTTTAGTTGCTTAGGTAGAAACTTTGGCGTTCTCTTTGAACTTTCTTTTTCCTTCACGGCACATCTAATCATCAGTAAATCCTATTGGCTTAAGTTTGAGGATATACCCTATCTTACCATTCCCCCACCACCATTCTGGTTTAAGTCACCATCATCTTTCTCCTAGATTGTTGTAGTAGCTTCCTAACTGGTCTCCATACCTCACTTTTACCACCCTCCTCAGCACTGGATCCAGAAGATTTTATTCAAAAGGTCATGTCAGATTGTGTCATTCCTCCAGCGCTCAGCCCCGCAGGCCCCCTTCACTCAGGGTAAAGGCCGAAATCCTTTGAGTTGCTTGCAGTGCCCTTTCACCATCTGCCTCCCTCACTCCCATCTCTCTTCCTCTTGCTCTGTCCCCTTTCACTCATTCTGGTTGATGACACAGTGGCTTCCTTGGTGATCCTTAAACGTGCTGCCAGTGTTCGTCTCAGGGATTTTGCCCCTTCGCTTCAGCTGTCTGAAATGCTTCTCTCCCCAAACACCTTCATGGCTTACTTCCACACCTCCTTCCAGTCTGTGCTCAAATTGGACCCTTGACCTCCTCACACCGCATAGCTCTCCTAATCTCCCTGTTGCCTTAGATTTTTTTCTTGGTATTTATCACTGTCTGATATACTACATTATATATACATTGTTTGTTGTTATTTTCTGTCTCCTTTGACTGGAACTAGTCCACTAGGGAGAAGGCAATGGCACCCCACTCCAGTACTCTTGCCTGGAGGATCCCATGGATGGAGGAGCCTGGAGGGCCGCAGTCCATGGGGTCGCTGGGGATCAGACGCGACTAAGCGACTTCACTTTCACTTTTCACTTTCATGCATTGGAGAAGGAGGTGGCAGCCCACTCCACTGTTCTTGCCTGGAGAATCCCAGGGACGGGGGAGCCTGGTGGGCTGCTGTCTATGGGGTCGCATGGAGTCGGACACGACTGAAGTGACTTAGCAGCAGCAGTCCACTAGGGAAGAATTTTAATTTTAGTTAATGTTGTTTCTTCAGCCCCTAGGAAAAAGGTAGGTACTCAGTAAGTATTTGTGTGAGTAAATGAATCATAGTTCATTTCTTTTAATTTGGTAATACAGTGAATTATGTCAGTATATTTTTTTTCCAGTGTTCAAGCATCCTTGTATTCCTAGGATAAATGTCACTTTGACCTGGTTTCCTTTTAAATACCACATAGTTGGTTTAGAGTAGGAATAGTTTATTTAGGATTTACATCTGTGTTCATGAGTGACCTATCTACATTTGATATTTTGGTTTAAACCTTGTCCTGTTTTGGCATCAAAACAAGCTGTGCTGTTTTCCCTGCCTTGATTCTTTGCAGTAGTGTCTTTAAGACAGTTTTCTTTTTTTGTAAAATTTGCCATGAAACCTACCGGACATGATGTATCTTACTTTGAGAACATGTTTTTACTTTTTAAGATTGTGAAATATATAAATTATGCAAAAGAGAATATATGCAAGTTGAGTGTTATTTTAAGTAATAATAACTAAGAAATAAACTGCACAGTCCTGTATCCACTAGCCAGCTCAGGAACAGAACATCCTCTGTACTCTTGGAAGCCTCTGCTCAGATGCGTCTCTATCCCTGTAAGATAACCACTGTTCTCATTTTCATATTAATCATTGCCTTCCTTTATTTCCAGGTTTATCCACATGTGTATATATTGTAGAACATGCCTTTTAAAAATACCTTTATGTGAATGGAATCAAACTGTATGTGTCTTCCTCAGACCTGCTGTTTTTGCGCTTCTATTTCTGAGCTTGATCTGTGTTGGTGCATTTAATTGAAATACATCATATGTTCTGCTGTGTGCTGTCTTAGGGTTTGACTAGTCCGTGATTTCTTTATCCATCCTGCTTCTGATGTGTATTTGGGTTGTTGCTGGTTCGCGCTGTAACAAACGCTGCAGCACTGATTCCTCCTGTGCATCTCTTGACGTCTGTGTGTGGTAGCTCCTGCAGGGTGTGTGCATTGCTGGGATGGGGCTGGCTAGTCAGTCTTACACCTGATCATCATTACTAGGCAGTACAGCTGTTTTTCAAAGTAATTGTATGAATTTACATTACTTTCATAGTATATGAGAATTCCTGTTGCCCCACACCTTGTGGAGGTAAAATAGTTTATTTCCTCCCGTTTTTAAGTTATGATTTACATACACTTACATACAGTAGAATTCACTCATTTTGATGTACTACTGTACAGTTCTGTGAGTTTCAGAAAACATTCATTTGAATTTTTTTTTTAGTTCACATTTGTTTTAACATTTTCTTTGGCATTTTAATAGTGCTATTTAAAGGTAAGCCTTACGTGGCTTGAATGCGGTTGCTCCAGTAAATGTGGGTGCTAACTTGCTTCTCCCTCCCCTGAAAATTCGCTTTTACATTTATGGACAGTAAAATTCACCCTTTTCAGGTTATAGTCCTTTGAGTTTTGGCAGACAGATAGAGATGTGTATTTGCCACTATCATTAAGCTATAGAGCAATTTCATCACCCTGGAATTCTCCCATGCTTCCCCCCACCCCCATGCTTTTTGGTAGTCACTTCTTCCCACCTCAGCTCCTGCCCAGCCATTGATTTGTTTTCTATCCTTGAAGTTCTGCCTTTCCCGGAATGTCTTATAAATAGGCTTATACATTATGTAGCCCTTCAAGTCTGGCTTCCTTCTCTTTGTGTGAGGTGTTTGAGACTTAGCCATCTTGTAATGTATAGTATAGTCCCCCCTTATACAAGGTTTCACTTTCTGGGGTTTCAGTAACTGGTGGTCAACTGCAGTCTGAAAATATTAAATGAAAAATTCCAGAAGTCAACAATTCATAAATGTTAAATTGCACACTGATCTGAATAGTGTGAAATCTTGAGCCATCCTGTGCCCTCCCACCCGGGATCCCCAGCCATTGACATTGTGTGCTCCTGGCATCCAACCATTGATGCTGTCATGGCTCAGTGACGTAGGGTCACCCGAAGCAGATGATCTTCCTCTTGTAGCCTACCACTACGTCACAGTGCCTGTATCATTCACCTCCCTTCATTTCACATTGTCACAAGAAGGGTGAGTGCAGTTTAATAAGGTAATTTTGAGATAGAGACTACATCTACATAACTTTTATTACAGTTCTCTTTATTATTGTTGTTGTTAATCACTGTGCCTAATTAATAAATTAAACACAATTATCATTGGTGTGTATTGCAAGAAAAAACATAGTATACATAGAGTTTGACACTATAGCAATAGTTTGTTCCTTTTTATTGCTGAATAATATCCTGCTGTATGGATCTACCATGTTTTACTTATCCATTCCTTAGCTGATAGACATTTGGATTATTTTCTATTGATAACCAATATTTTATTTTTATTTGAACAATTTAAGATTTTTTATTGACATATCAGTTCAGTTCAGTTCAGTCGCTCAGTCGCTTCCGACTCTTTACGACCCCATGAATCGCAGCACGCCAGGCCTCCCTGTCCAACACCAACTCCCGGAGTTCACTCAGACTCACGTCCATTGAGTCAGTGATGCCATCCAGCCATCTCATCCTCTGTCGTCCCCTTCTCCTCCTGCCCCCAATCCCTCCCAGCATCAGAGTCTTTTCCAATGAATCAACTCTTCGCATGAGGTGGCCAAAGTACTGGAGTTTCAGCCTCAGCATCAGTCCTTTCAATGAACACCCAGGACTGGTCTCCTTTAGGATGGACTCGTTGGATCTCCTTGCAGTCCAAGGGACTCTCAAGAGTCTTCTCGAACACCACAGTTCAAAAGCATCAATTCTTCAGTGCTCAGCTTTCTTCACAGTCCAACTCTCACATCCATACATGACCACAGGAAAAACCATAGCCTTGACTAGACAGATCTTTGTTGGCAAAGTAATGTCTCTGCTTTTGAATATGCTATCTAGGTTGGTCATAACTTTCCTTCCAAGGAGTAAGCGTCTTTTAATTTCATGGCTGCAGTCACCATCTGCAGTGATTTTGGAGCCCAAAAAAATAAAGTCTGACACCAGTATAGTTGCTATATAATATTATATGTTGAAGGTATACAGTATAGTAATTCACAATTTTTGAAGGTTATACTCCATTTGTAGATGTTACAAAATTCTGGCTGTATTCCCTGTGTTGCATAATATATCCTTGTAGCTTATTTTACATATAATACTGAATTGGCCAAAAAGTTTGTTCAGGTTCCTCTGTAATATCATATGAAAAACCTGAATGAATTTTTTGGCCAACTCAATAGTTTGTACTTTTTTTTAAATTGGAGGGTAATTGCTTTATAGTGTTGTGGTGGTCTCTGCCATACATCAACGCCAATCAGTCATAATTATATATTTTTTAATATATATATCTATCTCCCCTCCTTGGTCTCCCTATCTCCCACTTCCCTGGGACATTTGGATTATTTTCTTGTTTGGACTATTAGGAGTAGTGCTATGAATATTTGTATATAAGTCTTTGTGGATAAATGTTTCAATTCCTCTTGGGTAGATACCGAGCAGTAGAGTTGCTGAGTTATAATTCCTGTTTACTAAGAAGCAGCCCCTGTTTTCCAAAGTGACTGTATAACCTTACATTCAAGTTTATTGTTCCTTAGTAAAATTTTTTCTTCCCTATGCCCCAGCAATATTATTTTTTCCCTGAAATTATTTTGTTACTGGATACAGTGCATCCAGCTCTCTTATCATTAGTTTTTGTGTGGCATATTTTTTCCATTCTTTTGCTGTTAACCTATCTATATCTTTTCTCTTCAAAGTTTCTTTATATTTCTAGTTGGGCTCTTATTTATTTTTAACCAATCTAATAATTCCTACATTTTAATTAGGATGCTTGAACCATGTACATTTAGTGTAATTACTGATAAGGTTGGATTAAGTCTTCCATCTAGTTCTTCATTTTCTCTTTTTCTGTTGAATTTCTATTTTTCTTTACCTGTCTTCTTTTGAACAACAAGTATTGTTAGTTTTATGTTTCTTTGAGACATTTATTAAATTTTTTTTTAATTGAAGAATAGTTGATTTACAGTGTTTCAGGTTTATAGTAAAGTGATTCAGGTATACATGTACGTATGTGTATCTATTCTTTTTCAGATTCTTTTCCATTACTGGTTATTACAAGATACTGAATATATTTCCTTGTGCTATACAGTAGATCCTTGTTCATTTTATATATAGCAGTGTGTATTTGTTAACTCCAGGTTCCTAATTTATCCCCCCCCTGCTTAACCCTGGATTGAGTGTTTTTAATATTCCTTTTATCATCACAGCTTGTTAACTAAATCTGTTTTTTTTTTTCAGAGGTTGCTTTATTGTTAACAAAATGCACCTTTAATTTTACGTTGACTACCTTGAATAATATTTATACATTTCACATAAACTGTAGGCTCCTCATGATGCTTCCCTTTACTTCCTCCTAGCCCTTGTGCTAGTCTTTTTTTTTAATTGAAGGATAATTGCTTTACAGTGTCGCATTGGTTTCTACCAAACATCAGCATGAAACAGCCATGTTTATTCTTTTTATATATGTGTGTGTATATATATGTGTAGAATTTTATTTATTTATTTTTGGCTGTGCTGGGTCCTCATTGCTGTGCAGGCTTTTTCTCTAGTGTATGCGGGCTTCTCATTGCAGTGGCTTCTCTCGTTGGAGAGTGTGGGCTCTAAGTGTGCAGGCTTAAGTAGTTGCGGTACATGGGCACAGTGCTTGTGGCTCACTGGCTCTAGGGCACAAGTTTAGTTGCTCCCTGGCATGTGGGGTCTTTCTGGACCAGGGATCAAATCTCTGTCTCCTCTATTGGCAGCACATTGTTTACTGCTGAGCCGCCAGGGAAGCCCTGTGCTCTTCTTTTCATACATTCTACTTCTCCATAGGTTATACACTTCACAGAGCATTGTTACTTTTGCTTTAAAACAATTCTTTTAGAGAAATGAGGGGAAGTCTTATTTTACCCACATATTTACTATTTCTAGTGTTCTTCATTTCTTTGTGGAAGTCCAGGTTTCCATTTGTTACTATTCTCCTTCCTTCTGAAGGACTTTTAACAGTTCTGTGGTGCAGATCTGCTATTACATATTCTCTCAGCTCACAGTCTTTATTTTGCCTTAAAGACTGTTTTATCTAGACACATTGAAAGGTTTTTTTTTTTCACCCCCTCAGCATTTTAAAGATGCCCATCCTTTGTTTTCCGTAGTTTCTGATGAAAGGTTTGTGATAATTCTTACATGTGTTCCTCTTTTTTTTTCTGTTGCAGGTTTGAAGAATTTTTTCTGTAGTATAGGTTTTGACAGTTTGATTATGGACTGCAGTGGTGAACTTCTCAAGTCTATGGGTCAAATTTGAAATATTTTCAGCCATTATTTAATCTTTTTCTCGTTATCCTATTTCTTCTGGGATGAAATATGTATTTGGCCACTTTATATTATACCACAGATTACTGATGCTCTGTTAATTTTTGCCAGTCCTTTTTTTTTTTTTTTTTTTTTCCTGTGCTTCATTTTGAATATATTCTGTTGTCACTGGTCTTTTTTCCTGCACTATCTAATCTGTTTTTAATCTGATCAAGTTAATTTTTCATTGCAAATAATGTACTTTTCATCTTTAGAAATTCCTCTATTTTATATCTTCGTTTTTCTTACTGTGTTCATGCTTTTAATCCTTGATCATAGTGCATGCATTAAAAGTAGCTGTTTTAAGTCTTTATCTACTAATTCCATCTCTGTCATTTCTGGGTCTTTTGCTATTGACTCTTCTGCTTATGAGTCACATTTTCCCGCTTCTTGGCGTATCTAGTAGTTCTGTTTGGATGCTGACAATGTGAATTTCACGTTGTTGGGTGCTACAGTTTATCTCCCTTTCAAGAGTGTTGGGCTTTATTTTGGCAAGTCATTGGGTTACTCCCTTTGGATTAGTTTACTCCCTTTGAGGCTAGTTTTTAAGCTTTGTTAGGGCTGGAGAAGGCAATGGCCACCCACTCCAGTACTCTTGCCTGGAAAATCCCATGGATGGAGGAGCCTGGTGGGCTGCAGTCCATGGGGTTGCTAAGAGTCGGACATGACTGAGCAACTTCACTTTCACTTTTCACTTTCATGCATTGGAGAAGGAAATGGCAACTCACTCCAGTGTTTTTGCCTGGAGAATCCCAGGGACGGGGGAGCCTGGTGGGCTGCCGTCTATGGGGTTCCACAGAGTCTGACACGACTGAAGCAACTTAGCAGCAGCAGGGCAGGTCAGAGTAGCCTTTTCTCTAAGAATGAATTTATTTCTCCTAAGTTACTTCCCTTCTGAGGTCTCTACCAAATGCCTCAAATGATTAACTGTGTCCCTCCACTCCTCTCTGGCTGGTTGTAACTCCTAAGTCTCCAGTCCTTATGTTCGGGGGAGTTTCCTCTGGGAATTACTCAGCCATTCATTGCCCAGCCTAATGGAGTTTCACCCCATACATGTGCAGAGACCCCATGCAGATTTTTCTGCAAAGCTTCCTTCTTTCTGGAATTCTGTTGTGCAACCTCTAGCCATCTCTGCCAGCCAGAACTTTGATCTCTGTCTCAGCTCAGGAAACTGCTTGGGATGCCCTGTGTGTGTATGTGTTTTTAAAGATAAACTATTTCCTGAGTTCTCTTTGGTAATTCAAATTCAAGACTTTAGGTTTTTGGCCTGATCTTTTCTAATTTTGCATGTATGCCTTCTTTGTGGAAATTTTGACTCCCATTAAAACCACATAATTATTCATTTGCTTTTCCCTATTAATAGTCTTCTCAGAATAACAATAGCAACAGCACCATCACCAATAAAATAAAAGTAAAGTGAAAGTCACTCAGTCATGTCCAACTCTTTGCAAGTCCATGGAATTCTCCAGGCCAGAATACTGGAGTGGGTAACCTTTTCCTTTCTCCAGGGGATCTTCCCAACCCAGGGATCAAACCCAGGTCTCCCACATTGCAGGTGGAGTCCTTACCAGCTGAGCCACCAGGGAAGCCCTCTAAAGGGATTTTGTTGTTGTTGTTGGCCTTAGGGTGTATCTTACTAGGGATTTAACACATCATTGCAATTTAAAAATCACTTGAAATAATTTGTTTGTGGCCATTTCATTAACTTGATACACAGTTTGGTGTATTAATTTTATTCACATTTTAAAAATAGATTGCATGTGTAAATTTTAACTTTGCTTTATAATAATATAAGGGCTTCTCTGGTGGCTCAGAGGGTGAAGCGTCTGCCTGCAGTGTAGGAGACCTGGGTTCGATCCCTGGTTTGGGAAGATGCCCTGGAAAAGGAAATGGCAACCCACTCCTGTACTCTTGTGTGGAAAATCCCATGGATGGAGAAGCCTGGTAGGCTACAGTCCACGGAGTTGCAAAGAGTCGGACACGACTGAGTGACTTCACTTTCACTTTCATATTAATATAAAATATGTATGGTTAAATATACAGCACAATATTTAGTGAATTCTATCTCCTTTCTGATATCCTTTACTGCTCCTTCTTTTCCCTATGGGTAAGCATTTTATTTTATTTTTGTTATTTTCCTTTCTTCTCAAAAATATAAACAAATAACATATTTGGATTTATATGTTCCTCCTTTTTTAGGATGGCACCATACTCTTCGCCACCTTATTTTTTTTTTTTTTACTTAGCAATATGGCCACAAGGTCTTGTAGCTATATTATGGAGATTGTTCCTCTTTACAGCTGTTTAGCGCTGTATTTTGTAGATTTACCATTGTCAGTACTAATCAAAGTGTGATCCACAGATTGTTGTCAGTTTGTGAACTACTATTCTTGTCTGTGATAAGTACAGAAATTAGGAATATTTAGAAACTTACTGCAGCTTGGCATTGCCACAACATCTGAGCATGATTGGTGGACTCATCCCCACTCTAGAGCAGAGTGTAGATCAGCTTGCATGTTTTCAGGCTTGCACAGGGAGTAACGTGTACTAATCATGTGCAGTAGGACCACATACTGGTCTTTGATGGGTTGAGGGAAAAACAACAAAACTGGTTCTTTAACCCAGATAGAGTATTTTAATTTGTGTACCCTTTTGGTGTACATGGCCTCATAAGTTTTGACATGTATACTTTTTTTTTTGACATGCATACTTTTAAATTATTTCTTTAGTTGTAAATATTTTGGGAGTTCTGTTATGAAATTTTATTTAATTAATGAATTGAAGTGTTTTTTTTTTTTTTTAAAGTTTCCAAATGTATGTATTGTGTTCCCCTCCTTCCATTTTATTCGTTGTATTAAATCAGTGTCAAAGAAGTGATAATGTGTATTTTGGATCATGTTGAGACTTCTTTTCTGGTTTAATGTTATGGGCAGTTTTTTTTAATGTTTACGGTGTGCTTTGACTGTATATTTTTTACTTGTCTGTTTATGTTTACTATATTAGTGTTTATATGTTACCTGTCAAATTTTAAATTAAGTTTTAAAAGGTATATCTTTAATTTTTAAGTCAAACTTTATCAGTTTGAGAAATATTCTCATTTAACTGTAGATTTCTCCATTTCTGAGATCAGACAGTTCTTCCTTTATGTAGTTTGATTCTGTGGTATTTGTGTTTTTAGTTACATATTATGGTGTAAGAAAGCACTGCAAAGCTTAGCGTTTTAAAACAGCAACCATTTCAATCATGTCTCATGAATCTCTGGGTTGATTGGGCTTAGTAGAGTGGTTCTTCAGCTCTACTTGAGCTGAGGTTGCAGACATGTGGGGCCTCTGTTAGACTGAAAGGTCCAAGATGACAGTTTTGGCAGTGTGGCAGGGACAGCTGAAAGGCAGGGCTTAGCTTGGATGGTGCTGGAATGACTAGCTTTCTTTTCATGTGGTCTTGGGGTTTTCCCCTTTTCACAATCCTTCCTATGCTGTTTCTCTGGCAAGGCTATCCAGCTCAGGGCTCTCAGAAGTGCAAACGTGGGAATTGCCAGGCATTCTTAAGGCTCAGGACTGGCACAGGGCCACCTCTTCCACACTGTGTTGTGCAAAACAAGTCAAGAGATGAGGCCAGATTCAGTGGGAGGGAACTGTACAAGGACAGAATACCAGGCGGCTTCACTCATCTGGGCCAGCTTTAGAGACTGGCTGGTTACCGCAGTGTGCATTCAGGTTTCTGATTGTTAGAACCTTCAGATTGCCTAGATGGCCTCTTTCATGTCCCTCTTTATCTGTATAAATGCTTTTTGCTTTGGATTCTTTTGTCTTTTGGGTGGGATATGGTTGCTGTATTCTCTTCAAGTCTTTTACTTTGAACCTTTCTGTTAGTGTTTTTGCTGTTGCTTATAATAGTTTATAGCTGGATTGTTTTTTAATATTTAAAGTTTCTACATTTTAATAAGTGAATTAAATCTATTTACATTTATTGTGATTACTAATATATTTTTGATCTTTTTTTTAAAAACACCTTTAGCATGCTTTTTCTTGTTGCTCCTTTTCTGGCTTTTATTCAACTGATTTAAAAAATTCCTGTCTTTTTTTCCCCTGTCTTACTGTGGTAAAATATACATAACAAAGCTTACCATTTTAACCGTTTGAGAATGTACAGTTCTGTGGCGTTGGTAAGGCACGCACGCTGTGTGCACATGTCGCCACTGCCCACCTCCAGACCCTCCCCAGCTGAAACTCTGCCCGTCAACCGCTCACTCTCTGTTTCTTCCCTCTCCAAATCCTGCTTTCTGTCTCCGTGAATCTGATTACCCTAGTAGTTACGTAAGTCAAATCATACAGTATTTATGTTTGTGACTGCATTATTTCACTTAGTATAATATCTTCAGGGTTCATCCATGTTGTAGCATGGACTCACTTTTAAAGTTCCTCTTTTTTTTCTCTTGTTGACTTGTAAGTTATTTATTCTGTCATACATATTGCTTTTACAGTTTTCAACATGAATACTTAACAGCCTAAACTGAGTATGTGTCCCTCCTCATGAACAATAATTGCATTTTACAGTGTTTTAATTCTGAATATTTCATCTCTCCCATGCTCTTCTCTAATTCCACGTTACTTCAGCTCTCTTGAAGACAGGCATTAAAAAAATGTTTAAAAGTTAATATTTATGTTGAGCTATTACAAATTTATTGGCTTACCATGGCTCCTGGCATCCTGTCCCTTCAGTTCTATGTTTCATTCCTTTTGTATTAATGTACACTGTTTATATAGCACCTTCAGTTTGGATCTGTAAGTAATAAACTACCTTTGTATATCTTAAGGCCGCTTTTGTCCTTACTCTTAGATGGCATTTTACCTGTGTAATTTTGTAGTTGACTGTTATTTTTCCTTGTAGAAAGAGGTCATTCACTTGTTTTCTGGCATCCATTGTTGCATTTGAGAAGTCTGGGATCTACTGCTGCTTTGTAATAGTTCTTTCCTCTTGGTTGCATCTTCCTACTTTTTGCTTGCCTTTATTTTGCAGTCTTGCTATAGTGTATACTATGAGTAAATTACCCTGGCAGTCTGAAAACTTAAGTGTTCAATTTTGTTCAATGTCCTTTTTTTTTCCTTTCTCTAATTTTATTTATCTGTTTTTGTCCGTGTTGGGGGTCTTAGTTGCGGCACACGGGGTCTTCATTGCTGGGTGTGGGCCCTTGTTGCTCACGGGAGCACAGGCTTAATAGTTGCCCCATGGCATGTGGGATCTCAGTTCTCCAACCAGGAATTGAACCCACGACCCCTGCCCTGGAATGCGCATTCTTAACTGCTGGACCACTAGGAAGTCCCCAGTACATCTTTGAATATCATCTTTCTTGCTTCCTCTTCGGAGATTGATACTTATTGATATTTCAGTGTGTTAAAACTTCTCATTCTGCCTTCAATGCTTTCATATTTTCCATCTCTCTTTTTTTGTGCTACATTCTGTGAGGTTGTTTCAGATCAAGAATACTAATTTCAGATAAAGTTTACTAATTTAGTTTTGACTGAGCATTCCGCTTTATGATCACATTTTCATTTCTAGATTTTCTATCTGATTCTTTCTGAAATTCATGTAATGCTCATTGTGTCCTGTTCTTTTTAACTTTATTTCTGTACTTTGATCTGGAGGCCTGAATTTGCCTACTTGTTGTGTCTGCTGAAGATCCTTCCTGTCTTGGATGGCTCATTTCTTTATATAGTTTTAAATTTTGACTTTAAGCTTATCATTTGTGGAATTTTCTTTTTTTTGTGTGGAGGTGTCCGTGTAAGGAAGTTTTGAGCTTCTTCTGAACCTGGCAGGTTTCTGTAGCATGATTCCTGTGGTTAGGCGAATTTCTTGGCCTGGGGTTCCTGGACTGTTTGGGTACACTGATTTTTGGAACTCATGCTTGTGATGATGGGGTTTCATTTTCTCAGAGGTTATTTTTCACCTCTTGACTTCTGGCAAATGGGAGACTTCTATTTCAGGGACTGGAAATGAGAGTTCATGTTATTCCTGTGTAGTTTTTTGGTGGCTTTGGTATATTATGCATTTGACTCATTTTCAATTTCTTGTCTCTTAGTTTCTTTCAGGAACACCAGCTCCAAACCCTAAGTCCTGTATCTGGTTTTAGTAGCCCTGTGAGTTCTTTGGCCCGGTAGCTTGTATCTAGCCTCAGGGAATTTCCTGTCTTGCTTTTGGACTTGGCAATTTGTATGTGCTATATTTTGCACAGTTTTTCTATGTATTTGGATTGGGAGATAAGTGCTGCTATGTCAGGCCTGTCTGCCCTGTTCGCTGGAAGATCCACAACACATTTGCTCACTTGTTACATCCTGTAAAACAAGTGTAACTCACTAAAACATAGACGTTTCTGAGTTCTGTCGGAATCATATTACTGATGATGCAGCTGTGGTGTCGTCGGGATTTTTCACCTCACTCACAAAGCACTGTGTCAGATATATATCAGGGATATATCAGTTGACATCATTAATGGCCCTTTGCAGTTTGATTGATCAGTGTTTTGATTGCCTTGTGCTCCAGCACAGTTCTTCCTCATCACTCGTTCTTATGGGAAAGAATCACTGCAGTGGCCCAGTGTTGTTTTCTGAGTTTAAACATGTCTTGGGATAGAGAAAAGATTCCTCATCTTTTCCTTTTTTTTCTTTTTAATTCTGCCACACCACATGGCTTATGGGGGGTCTTCGTTCCCCAACCAGGGATTGAACCTGGGCAGTGACAGAGCCAAGTCTTGACCACTGGACCTCCGGGGAATTCCCAAGATTTTCTTCTTCTTTTTTTTTTAAGTGATCTAATCTGTGCCCCTTTGCACGTGGGATCTTAGTTCCCACATGCCTGGGGATCAGGGATTGGACCCACGCCCCCTGATTCAAAACACAGTCTTAATAACACTGGACTGCCAGCGAAGTCGCTAGTGATCTAATCTTCAGCTGTCACAGCCAAGTGGGCACATGCCCAAAGTTTTGTCTGTAATTCAAGAACTCCAGATCCGCATGCCCAAAAGGACATTTCCATGTAAAGATTCCACTGTTAACACGGCTTCACCTGTGTCTTTATCTAGCGTCCTCTTTCTGGCATCACAGATCAGCCTTCCTCTTAGGCTTCCTGCTTCTGTCTGTGCCCTCACTGTCTTCTCAGTAACCCAGACTCAGAAGCTGAGTTACTCCTGACTTCTTTTTCTTCTTTTACATGCGGTCAGCTGCTGGATGACGTTACCACTTTTTCATAGTAATCCTATCTTTTCTCTTACCCTGACAGAATCAGGGTATATATTCTAGTTCACAGTCTCTCATTATCTCTCCTAATTTTCCTCTCTGATCAGTCTGTTTATCTTATCCATTTAACTCAGACCAAGGTCTCACCTTCTTCTTCTCCTTTCTTATCCTAAACTTTTGGTGAAGTTCCACAAAATGGCTTGTTTGTATGGTGGAGATATTTTTCCTTTAGGCGTATTACGACATAACTAGAAAAAGAACCAGAAATGTATTTCCCATTTTTGTTCTGTTTTAAACAAGTGAGTGAGTCATTATGAAATTGTGTCTGTGGTGGTCAGGGAGTAGGGGAAAGGCTGAACCTAGAGACTGGACTTTTAGTTATTAACTAACAGAATGACTTTGGATAAATTACTTATTCTCTGAGCCTCAGTTTCATCATCTATAATATGAGGAGTTGAATTAGGTGATTATATTATAGTTAGCATTTATTGAGCTCTTAATTTGTTCCAGGAACTGGGCTAACAGTATTTTCATGTATTGTTATTTGTTAAAAAAAAAACAAAAAACTTTTTATTTGGAAATAATTCTCAACTCACAGAAAAGTTGCAAGGAGAAAATAAATACTACAAAAATATCCTTGTATCATTTACCCAGATTTAACTATTGTTAACATTTGTTAGCAATGAAAATACATGCATTTATGTTTATGAGGTGTATTGGACGGCAATTTTCTTTTCATGTGAGAATAATACTGTTCTTAGAGAATGAATTAGTGTCTTTGGGTTGCTGTAGCACAATACCACAGATGGTGTAGCTTATAAACAGCAGAAATTTATTTCTCACCATTTTGGAAGCTAGAAGATCCAAGGGTCCCCCATGGTAGGATGAGGGCCCTCTTCTGAGTTGCAGACTTTTTTCTCCCCCCTTGGCTTTGCTGCACATCATGTGGGATCTTAGTTCCCCAACCAGAGATTGAGCTTGTGTCTCCTGCACTGGAAGTACAGTCTTAACCACTGGACTGCCAGAGAAGTCCCCTAAGTTGCAGACTTCTTATACCATCACATGGTTATAAGAGTGCTGATTCCATTCATGAGGGCACTAATAATCCACCTCATGCCTTAATCACAGCTCAAAGGTCCCACCTTTGAGTACTGTCACATTGGACGTAAGGATTCCAGTATTTGAATTTGGAAGAGGATGTGGGGGACACATTCAGATTATAGCAATTGGAAACTATCTTTTCCTTTTAGATTTTCTGAAAGAGTTTTTATAGAATTGCTATTATTTCTTCCTTAAATAAAGTTCACCTAAGGAATCATCTGAAGTTGGAGATTTTTAATTATAAATTGAATTTCTTTTATAGATACAGAGCTGTTTAGGTTATCTCTTTCTTCCTGGGTGAGTTTTAGTAATTTGTGTCCTTTTCATCCAGATTGTCAAAATTATTGTCATAAGGCTGTTTATAATGTTTATTTCCTTATCTTTTTAACTTTTGTAGGATCTGTAATAATGTCATTGCTGTCCTCCTGCTACTGGTAATTTGTATCTCTGTCTTTATTAATCTGCCTAGTGGTTCATCAGTTTTAGTAATTACCTGAAAAATCAGCTTTTAGTTTCTTTAGCTCTTCTCTATGGTTTTTCTGTTTTGTTGATCTCTGCTTGTTTTTATTATTTACTTTCTTACACTTGATTTTGGTTTAATTTGCTCCCTTCTCCCCATTTTTCTCCTGATGGAAGCTGAGGTATTTATTTGAGATGTCCCTCTTTCCTGACATAAGCATTTAATGTGTACAGCAAAATTTGATGTATTTTTATTCTGTTCAAAATACCTTTATAATTTTTCTATTGCTTCTTTAAATTACTGGTTATTTGGAGGTTGATACTTAGTATCAGTATATTTGGGAAATATCCAGAGATCTTTCTGTTACTGATTTTTAATGTAATTATTGTTGTGGTAAGAGAACACACCTTGTATGATTTGAATCCTTTAACTGAGGCTTGTATTGTGGCCCAGAATACAATCGGTCTGGATAAATGTTCCACGTGTACTTGAAAACAGTGTGTACTCTGCTGCGGAGTGGTGTGCTCTGTAGGTGTTGATTAGCTTGTTGGTGGATAGTGCTTTTCAGATTTACATATTTTCTTACTCATCTTACTGATTTTCTATCCACTTATGCTAGCATTATAATTGTATATAGGGAGGGGATATTGAAATCTCTAATTGTGGATTTATGTATTTCTTTTAGTTTTACCAGTTTTTACTTTAGGTATTTTAAAATTCACTTTAAAAGGCACAAAAACATTTAGGTTCCTCTTGATGAAGTGATTCCTCTGTTATTTTGAAATGATCATCTTTATCATTTCTGGGGCAAAGGTAATATTCTTTGCTCCAGAATCTGCTTTATCTCATAATTATATAACCACTCCTTTCTTTTGATTAGTGTTTGCGTGGTATGTATTTTTTCCTTTTTCTTTTAGCCTGTGTCTTTGTATTATATGAGTATCTTGGTAGGTTTGTTTATAGTTGGATCTTGCTTTTATGCCGTTTGTTAATGTCTGCCTTTTTGTTGCGTGTGTAGAGCGTTTACATTTAGTATGATTACTGATGTTATAGAGTTTAAATCTACTGACTTGTTAGGTGTTTTCTATTTGTGTCATCAAATTCTTTGTTCCTTTTTTCTTATTCTGCCTTCTTTTGCATTATGGATTTGAAAAAAATATAATTTTTCTTCTTCTGTCTCTTAGTTTTAGTGGTTACTTTAGTATTTATTGTATAGATATTTAACATCACAGTTTGCCTTCAAGTAATACTATACCACTTTACCTGTATTTTAGGAATCTTATAGCAATCTCCTTCCACTCCCCACCCCCCAAGTTTCTGTACTGCTGTGGTCATACGCTCTTCTTCCACAGATGTTATAAACGCCATACTACATTGTTATTATTTTTCATTTAAACAGTCCTTTTAAGAGTCTTTTTGAGAGATTTAAGAAAAATGTCTGGTGTTCTTTATCGCCTATCTGAAATTTTCATTCTGCTAGAAGGACTTTCTTTAATGTTTCTTGTAGTGCAAGTCTGCTGGTGATGGTATTTTAAAGCATTTGTGTATCTGAAAAATTATTTCTCCTTTTTTCTTGAAGGGTATTTTTCACTTGTTACAGAATTTTTTTTCTTTCTGTACTTTGAGGATTTACTCCTCTGTTTCTGGCTTCCATTATTTCTGATGAGATGTGTACTCTTATTTTAATCTTTGTTCCTAAGTATCTTTTTCTTCTCCTTCTTAAAATTTTTTTTCTTATTATTTATTACTTATAAAATAATTTATAAATTATTTATCTTATTATTTATAATTTATCTTATTATTTATTGCTGTGCTAGGTCTTAGTTGTAGCAGGCATGATCTTTTAGCCATGTCACTTGGGATCTTTAGAGTGTCCTGAGCAGAGATCAAACGCGGATCCACAGCAGTCAAAGTGTGGAGTCCTAGATTGTCAGCAACTTCCTAAGATTTTCTTTCCGTTTCTGCTTTTCAGCAGTTTCATTACAATGTGCCTTAACACGATTTGATTCATGTTTCCTGTTGCCTGGGTTTTGTTACATTTCTTGGGTCAAATTTGATAAATATTCAGCCATTATTTCTTCAAATATTTTTCTCTGACTTCTACCCTCCCCCTTTGGGGCCTATAATTTATAGTTTGATCACTTGAGATTGTTTCAAAACTTACTGATGTGCTGTTTCTGTTTTTTTCTGGTTTTGTTTTGGATAGTTTCGCTACGTCCTCATTGTCACCAATCTTTTTTTTTCTGTAGTATTAGATCTGTTTGGGTGTTGTTTATATTTTACATGTCTCTGCCTAATGTGCTTAATTTTCATCACATGAAATATATAGACATACCTTGTGCTTTGCATGGAATGTGTTTTGTTTTACTTGAAAGTTTATGGCAACTCTTCTTGAGCAAGTCTGTCGGCATCGTTTTTCCAACAGCGTTTGCTCCCATCATATCTCTGTGTCACATTTTGCTAATTTTAGCAATATTTTAAACTTTCTCATTACCATTATTTGTTATGGTGATCAGTGATCTTTGATGTTACTGTTACAGTTGTTGTGGGGTGCCATGAACTGTGCCCAGATAAAACTGCAAACTTAGTAAGTTTTCTGTGTGTTCTGACTGTTCCACTGACTAGCTGTTCCCCCATCTCTTTCCTCCTCCTTGGGACTCCTTGTTCCTGAGACATAACAGTATTGAAATTAGGCCAATTAATAATCCTACAATGGCCTCTTAAGTGTTCATGTGAAAGAAAGAGTTCTGTGTTTCTCACTTTCAGTCAAAAACTTGAAATGATTAAGCTTAGTGAAGAAGGCATGTTAAAACCCAAGATAGGCTAAAAACTAGACCTCTTGTGCCAAATAATTAGCCAGGTTATGAATGCAAAAGAATAGTTCTTGAAGGAATTAAAAGTGCTACTCCAGTGAACACAGGAATGATAAGAAAACAAAGCAGCCTTATTGCTGATGTGGAGAAAGTCTTTAGTGGTCTGGATAGAAGAACAAACCAGCCACAACATTCCCTTAAGTCAAAGCCTCATCCAGGATGTGACCCAGCTCTCTTTAGTTCTCTGAAGACTGAGAGAGGTGAGGAAGCTGCAGAAGAGAAGTCTGAAGCTAGCAGAGGTTGGTTTATTAAGTTTGAGAAGAGAAGCCCATCTCTGTAACATAAAAATGCAAGGTGAAGCCACAAGTGCTGATATAGAAGCTGCAGCAAGTTATCCAGAAGATCTCGCTGAGATAAGTAATGAAGGTGGCTATACACTATGGCCTTCTGTTGGAAGAAGATGCCATCTAGGACTTCCATAGCTAGAGAGGAGAAGTCAGAGCTCAGCTTTAAAAGGATAGGCTGACTCTTATTAGGGGCTAATGCAGCTAGTGACTTTAAGTTGAAGTCAGTGCTCATTTACCATTCTGAAAATCATGAGGCCCTGAAGAATTAATGGTACATCTATTTGTGTTCTAGAAATAGAACAACAAAGCCTGGGTGAGAGTAGATCTGTTTATAACATAGCTTGCTGAATACTTTAAATCCACTACTGCTCAGGAAAAGAAAACTCAGAATATTATAGCATATTGACAACACACCTGGTCACCCAAGAGCTTTGATGGAGATGAACAACACGATTAGTGTTTTCATGCTCATTAACACAACATCTGTTCTATAGCTGTGGATGAAGGAGTTACTTCAACTTTTCAAATCTTACTGTTTAAGAAATAGATTTTGTAAGGATAAAGCTGCCATAGATAGTTATCACTCTGATGGGTCCTGGCAAAGTAAATTGTAAAGGATTAGCAAAGTAAACTGGAAAGGATGAACCATTCTAGATGCCATTCAGAACATTCATGATTCATGTGAAGGGGTCAAAATACTGACATTAAATAAGCAGAAGTTTAAAAGCAGTTGATTCCAACACTCATGAATGACTTTGAACGATTCAAGACATTAGTGGAGGAAATAAATGCAGATGTGATGGAAATAACAAGAGAACTAGAATTAGAAGTGCAGCTTGAAGATGGAACTGAATTGCTTTAATCTCATGATAAAACTTGAACAAATGAAGAGTTGGTTCTTATGGATGAGCAGAGAAAGTGATTTCTTGAGGTGGTTTCTTTTCCTGGAAAAGATGCTGTGAAGACTGTTGAAATGACAGCAAAGGATTTAGAATATTACATAAACTTAGTTGGTAAAGCAGTGGGAGGGTTTGAGAGGATTGACTCTAGTTTTGAAAGAAGTTCTGCTGTGGGTAAAATGCTATCCAGTAGCATTACCTGCTATGGATAAATTTTTCATGAAATAACCTTTTGATTTGGCATATTTTATTGTCTTATTTTAAGAAATTGCAGTGGCCACTCTAGGCTTTAACCACCATCCTGACCAGTCTAGCTATGAACATCAAGGTGAGACCCTCCACCAGCAAAAAAGATAATGACTTGATGAAGTCTTAGGTGATGGTTAGCATTTTTTAAACAGTAAAGTTTTTTTTAATTAAGATATGTACATTATTTTTTTAGACGTAATGCTATCACACAGTTAATAGACTACAGTGTAGCATAAACATAACATATGCGTTGGGAAACCAAAAACCTGGTGTGACTTGCTTTATTGTGGTAATCACTTTATTGCAGTGGTCTCGAACTGAACCCACACTCACAGTGTCTTCAAGGTTTGCTTGTAATAGCTTTCTGTAGACTCTTCAATAGTCCAGCCATGTGTCATTTTAGGGTCTGTTTCTATTTATTTTTCTTGTCATTATAGGTTAAATTCCTCTGGTTTGCATTCCTAATAATTTTTTATTGGATGACACACATTGTGAGTTGAACCTTGGATTCTGGATATTTTTGTATTCATATTAATATTTTTGAACTTTGTTCTGAAATGCAGATAAAGTTACTTAGAAATGTATCCTTTTGAGTCTTGCTTTTAAGTTGTTCAGTTCAGTTGGTCAGTCATGTCCGACTCTTTGCAACCCCATGGACTGCAGCACGCCAGGCTTCCCTGTCCATCACCAACTCCTAGAGCCTATTCAAACTCATGTCCATCGCGTTGGTGATACCATCCAACCATCTCCTCATGGTTCATCCTCTGTTGTACCCTTCTCCTTCCACCTTCAATCTTTCCCAGCAGCAGGGTCTTTTCCAATGAGTCAGTTCTTTGCATCAGGTGGCCAAAGTACTGGAGTTTCAGCTTCAGCATCAGTCCTTCCAATAAATATTCAGGACTGATTTCCTTGAGGATGGACTGGTTGGATCTCCTTGCAGTCCAAGGGACTCTCAAGAGTCTTCTCCAACACCACAGTTCAAAAGCATCAATTCTTTGGTGCTCAGCTTTCTTTATAGTCCAACTGTCACATTCATACATGACCCACAGGAAAAACCACAGCTTTGACTAGACGGAACTTTGTTGGCAAAGTAATGTCTCTGCTTCTTAATATGCTGTCTAGGTTGGTCATAGCTTTTCTTCCAAGGAGCAAGCGTCTTTTAATTTCATGGCTGCAGTCACCATCTGTAGTGATTTGGAGGTGGAGTTTATCGTTCCTGTGTTTATTTTTAGAAAGATACACAGATACATGTTTTCTTATTTCCTTTTCTTTCTTTTACAGAAATGGCCTATATGTGTTCTTTCATTCATTCTTACTTAATGCTCATAACAGTCTTTTCCCTTACAGTTCTAACATTCTTACTCAGGCAGTAATTACCCCTGGCCTAACAATTGCATTAGTTTTTTAATTAGTGCTCTCTGGTTTTCAGACTCTTCGCCATCTGTAATGCAGTGTTCAGATTCCTGTCAGAACGATTCTAAAATACAACTCTGATAACGTTTGCTGTTGTTGTTTAGTTGCTAAGTCGTGTCTGACTGTTTGCGACCCCATGGACTGTAGCCTGCCAGGCCCCTCTGTCCGTGGGATTTCCCAGGCAAGAATACTGGAGTGGCTTACCATCTTCTCCAGGGGATCTTCCTGACCAGGAGACTGAACCTGCGTCTTCTGCATTGGCATGTGGATTCTTTACCACTGAGCCACCTTGGAGGCCCTTAAGTTGTTTTATACCTCTGTAAAAAATCAGTTGGCTGTATTTTGTATATGGTTCTGCTTTTGGTCTCTGTTCCATTTATACCTGTATGCCTTTTCCTCTGGCTGATTACTGTTGTATAGCCATATGATAAGTTTTTAAAATTAGGTGATGTGGTTTCTCCAATTTTATTCTTCTTCAGAACTGTTTTACCTATTATGGTATCTTTGCTTTTCCATATAGAACCATCTTAACTACATCTATAAAATATTTTGAGATTTTAGTAGTAAATATATTAAACTAATAGATCACTTTGGGGAGAAATGGCAGCTATGTTGACTCTTCCATTTTATTGATGGTATGACTTTTCATTTACTTAAAATTGTTTTTGATATTTTCATCAACAGTTTTGGGTTTTAGCATCCAGAGTCTCTACATGACTTGTTAGATACATACCTTATTTTGTAAATAGTATGGTGCTTTTAATTTTGGTTTCTAATTGTTGATTGCTAGCATAAAGACAGGATTGATTTTTTTTTTTTTTAATGTTGGCCTATATCCTGTGAATGTGATAAATTCACCTATTCTAGGAGTTTTTCCTTTAGATTCCTTGGGATTTTCTATGTAGATTGTCATGTCATCTGTGAATAGGGCCAGTTATGTATATATTCTTTTTGATGTGTGTGCCTTTTATTTCCTTTTCTTGTCTGATTTCACCGGCTAGGATTTCAGGTGATACGTTAAATAGGAGTGATAAGTGTGGACATCCTTGCCTTCTTCTCAGTCTTAGTGGGAAAGCAATGTAGCAGATGCTGGTTTGACCCCTGGGTTGGGAAGATATCCTAGAGAAGGAAATGGCAACCCACTCCAGTATTCTTGCCAAGAAAGTGTAATGGACAGATGAGCCTGGCAGACTGCAGTCCATGTCGCAAAAACCTGGGCACCACTGAGTGATTGAGTATGCTCAGTCTTTTATCATTAGTGTGTTTGTTAGCCTGTAGATACTAGTAGGTGCTCTTTATCGAGTTGAGAAGGTTCTATTTTCTATTCTGTTCCTAGTTTACAGAAAGTTTTTGTCATGAATGTATATTGAATTTTGTGAAAAATTATACTGTGTTGATGAATATATGATTTTTTTACACATACCTCATTTTAATTGATATTTTTCATGATAAATGTTGAGTACCTTTTCTTCATGTTCTTACTGATCATTCGTGTCATATAAGTTGTCTATTAAAGTTTTTCCCATTTAAAAAAGAATTTATTTTTATTTTTTAACAACGATAAGCTTTCAAAAAAATTTTAAGTACAGTGCAAAAATTATCGCTTTTCCAGAACCGTATTAGAACCTTGTTATAATACTTAAATGTATAACTTTACAATTAAGGACATGTACTACATGTTCTTAGTACATGTATCAAATTCAAAAAATTACATTGCGGCATTTTTGCCATCTATTCTTTGGATTCTATTTAAGCTTTTTTTAATTGTCCCTGTAATGTCCTTTACGCCTAAAGAGTCTAGTTCAGAATTTACATGTTGTATGTAGTTGCTATAAATCTTTGGTCTCTTTCAGTCTAGAAAAGTTCCTTCATCTTTCCTTGACTTTCATGACCTTGACTCTTTCGAAGATTATTTCATACTTATTTCATAAAATGTGGTCCATTTTGGGTTTTCTTAGGTTTACTCATGAGTCAAGTTATGCATCTGTATCAGGCACGTCAGAGAAGTGACGCTTCTTAGTGCATCTTCTCAGTTTGCTCATTATTTCAACTTGTCCTATTACTAAGGATGTCACTTGGTCAAGGAGCATCTGCCAGATTTCATAGCTGTAAAGTTCCTCTCTGCCACCGCCTCCACTTTGAATAACTATTTTGTGGGAGGGGCTTTGAAACTGTGATACACGATTCTAAATTTTGGGTTGTTTATATTGATGTGATACCCTAGTTTTCTGTTTGATTCAGTGTGTTGCAGCTTATTTATTTATGACTGCACCGGGTCCTCACCGCTGTGTGGGCTTGCTCTCGTTGCGGGCGGCGGGGGCTGCTCTAGTGGCGGGTGTTCACGTTGTCCCTGATTTGGTTGCTGGGAGTTTCGTCAGTCTGGCTTGTGTGTCCCTTTGACATATTCCCATCATTCTTGGGGTGATGTCATCTTTATGGCGAAAGATGATTTAGGCTCACTGTGTACTTTGCCTGCCTTGACACACGTTCTTTTATTGTGTAGTGGTATTTAGAAGCCAAGACCTAGGTTCTAGATGTGCTTGCTGTTATTGGGGTGTTGTTGATCCCAGTTCCTCTCAGTGAGAAGAGGCTACGGAATATTTGCGTATATTTACATACATATCTCTAATATATCTCCCTTAATATATTTACTTGTTTAATCTTCCCAGTCTCTTAGATAATTAATCTCTCCTATCACTGTTGCTGCCCTTCCCTCATGAACATGACCTCTTGACCCATCTTAGACTCCAGCCCCGTCTCCTGGCTTGGCCCCCATGGGTGATGGATCCACCTGCACAAACTCTGACCTCCCTGCCCCGTGCGCACACACACACACACACACAAACACACACTAGGTTGCCTTCTTATGTAAACACTCTCCTCACCCAATTTGAGCTTTGATACACTGTCTCTTGTCATTCCTTGTCTGGGAGTTTCACCCTTCTTGAGCTCACTCCCATACCCTCAGATGTGAATACCTTCTGTCCCCCACTCAGACTCTGACATCCTACTCTTGGCCACTGGGGCTCCTCTCTCCACCTTTCTCATACACACACACATAATGGAAGGAAGAAAATAGCAGCCCTTTCCTTTTTATTTCTAAGTCGAAGTATAGTCATTTTGGTTTTCATTTGTAGATTTAAAAAAACAATATGCTATGGATACAAATCCTTTGTCAGATATACATATTGCATATATTTTCCCCAGTCTGCTGGCTGCCTTTTCTTTTTTTTTTAAGATCTGCCCCCCCTCCCCTCGCAGTATGTGAGGTTTTAGTTCCCTGATCAGGGATCAAACCTAGGGCCATGGCAGTGAAAACACCCTGTCCAACCTCTGAACCACCAGGGAAGTCCCTGCCTTTTCATTTTTATTAAGCTATCTTTGATTAGAAATCTGCAATTTTGAGAAATTGCAAATTTTTATCATTTTATCAACATTTTTAAAGGATAAAGTTGGTGTGTTTTAGAAATCTTTCTTGGCCAGTGAATATTTACTATAGTTTCTTCTACAGAAGCTTTGTATTTTTTGGCTCTTAAATTTAGGTTTGGCTCCCTACTTATCTACTTTGTATCTACTTATTTGCTAAGTTCTAGAATAAACATTTAATGCTTCCAGAATTGCCAGCCTATGTGTATATAGTTAAAATATTATCTTCAGGAGTTGCTACTTGCTTTAGATCCACCCTTGCCCTCCTTCAGTGTGGTTGTGTTACTTGAAACACATAAAGCAACAAAATTTAAAGTATCACAATGTTTTCTCCTTTTAAGGCTGTGGGAAAACAGGCATTGTCATACTTCGCTATAGGAACACGAATCAGTACAACTTTTTTTGAGGGCAACTTGGCTGTTAACAAAATTACTTTTATGTCTACCTTCTGGTTCATCGTTTCTACTTCAAGAATTTACCCTGAAGATACACCTTCAATAATATAAAAGCACAGATTCGCAAGGTTATTCAAGGTAGTGGTGTTTCTGTTTGTAAAATATTTAAAAGCCATCTAAATGCCTTCATGTGGGGAAGTAGTTGCATAAACAAACTTTGGTATGTTTGCCTTGTGGAGCATTATACAGCTGAGAAGAGAATGAGGACTATCTATAAAATGAAAGAGTGATTTCCAGGATACTTTGTGGTTCTTTTGTTTTGTTTGTTTTTGTTTTAGGGTGCATCACACTGCATCTTAGTTCCCCGACCAGAGATGGAACCTGTGCCCCTGCATTGGAAGTGTGGGGTCATGCTGTGGAATGGGTCTTTTTCAATTCATTGTGCTGGGCATTTTGCCTTATTAAACCTGAAGACTCAGGTCTTTTAATTTTGGGAAAACTTACTATCCTCTTACTGTCCTTTTCTGTTTTCTCTTTTTGGAACTTCTGTTTGTTGTATGTGGGACTTTTCTTGATGCAGCCTATTCTCTTTTTCTTTTGAGTCACTTTTCTGGGAAATAACCTATTGGTTGCTGGGGTTTTTTTTTTTGTTTTTTTGTTTTTTTTGGTATTATTTTAAATTACTAGCACATTGCTCATGTTCTCAGATGTTTCTTCATTTTATTTTTTAAAATAGCATTTTGTACTTGTCTTTGTTTCTCAGAGTACTTGCTGTGGGAGCTTCATTATCTCTGTTTTCTTTCAGTTCCCCCTTTTGTTTATTTTGGTTGCTATCCTTCGTGTAGCAGTAGTGCTTACTTATCTGGTGGTCCTTGATAGATCATTCACGGTGAGAACTGACACATTCTGTGTTGCAGGCACTACTTGTCGAGTGTCGTCGAGTGGGGACCTGGATGTTGTGTTTTTGAAATTCCCCCAATTATCTGTACCTTGAAGGTGTTTTTTCTTCAGCTGGTCACTGTTTGCCAGGTAGCAGAGAGCAGGCTGGGGTTGGAGTTGTAGGGCTGCCACTGTTGGGAGAGCTTTGGGAGTCAAGTTGAAGGAGAGAGCTAGTGGTGCCACCATTTTGCACAGGTCTTTGACTTAATGCTTTGGCTTACAGAGTGTGGCACCTACTCTCTCCATACTCCTTGAGCTAGTGTCTTCTGTTACAGAAAAGCATTAGTCACTCAGTTGTGTCTGACGCTGGGACCCCAGGGACTGTAACCTGCCAGGCTCCTCTGTCCATGGAATTCTCCAGGCAAGAATACTGGAGTGGGTAGCCATTCCCTTCTCCAAGGGACCTTCCCAACCCAGGGATTGAACCCTGGTCTCCTCCATTGCAGGCAAGTTCTTTACCACTGCGCCATGTGGGAAGCCCTCTATTCCAGAACCTCTCTGATTTAGTCCATTCAGAATATAAATCTCCTGTTTCCTTCTGGACCCGGAGGAGGGTATTGCCTGACTGGGGTCAGAGAGGAGATCTGAGAGGTCTAACTTCTTAGAATTCCAACCAGTTCTCTTGTTTTCATTCCCATGCCTCACCTCTGTCAGCAGTGGTTCCTGGTACCTCTTAATTCCTGTCCCTGTGGGGATTTTACAGTACAGATGGCTTGCTCATTGTGACTTTTCCTTCCGCGGTCTTAGACTTCAGTTGTCTTTCCTTGCTGAGTATTCAGTCACTTCTTGTCTTCCTGCTATTCATCTTCTAGAATTCTGTTGATAGTTCTCATGTGCTGCCTTTTCTTCCTTCTTTCTCTTTGTGTGTTTATGCCTTTTAAAATACAGCCATTCCAAATGAGGCTGCAGGAGTTTGCAGAGAGCTGTGTGTGTGTTCATTTCACCCTGTTTAAATGGGAGCTGCAGCTTTTGTGCAGAGAAAGTGGGAAATGCCTTTGAGTTCCATACCAAACCCTATCCTTATTCATGCCATCCAGGCCTGTGGCCCTTGTTCCTTCCCAGTAGCAACCAAAGATTGTCATCAGTTTAAAGTGCATCCTTCTTATTCATATGTATCCATGAAAAATGTGTGCTTTGTTTATATAGATGTATTTTTATCCCTCTTATCTACCGTTTAGTAGTATATCATATCAATATCATCTATCCAGTACCCAACGATAGACATTTAGGTTGTCACATTTTTCCAGTTTTGCCAGTTACACACTGTAACAGTGAAACTGCAGTGATGAGTGTCCTTTTACTTTTGTTCTCTTCATATGCACGTGTGTGACATCTTTCTGGGAGATGACTTCCCTATCTTTTAATGGGTAAAACGGAGGTGGTCTGTGGGGGGGCTCAAAAATCTTTCATTATATTTTCTTTATATGTTATATCTATTGGTGAGAAAAGTAGAATTATAAAACTTCTAAATGTTTTAAAATTTTTATCGAGAAAAGTGCTTTTTTAATGGTCTAGAAAGAAGAAAGAGATTATTGCTAAGTCGTGTCCAACTGTTGCGATCCCATGAACTGAAGCCCGCTAGGCTCCTCTGTCCATGGGATTTCCCAGGCAAGAATATTGGAGTGGGTTGCCATTTCCTTCTCCAGGGGATCTTCCCAGCTCAGGAATTGAATCCAGGTCTCCAACATTGCAGGCAGATGGTTTACTGACTGAGCTATGCGGGAATCCCCCATGGTCTAGTAATCCCTTGTTTGGTCTTCCCAGGTGGCTCAGTGGTAAAGAATCCTGCCAGTGTAGGAGATTCCGGTTTGATTCCTGGGTGGAGAAGATCCCTTGGAGAAGAAAATGGCAACTCATTCCAGTATTCTTGTCTGGGAAATCCCATGGACAGAGGATGTTGGTGGGCCATATAATAGTCCATGGAGTAGCAAAAGAGACTGACACGACTCACCAACTAAATAAATCCCTTATTAACAGTACTGAAATACAAAATATTTTGAGAATTGAAAAAACTTATTCCTAACTCATTTGGTAGTAAAAACCTGGCTTGTCTAAACTCATTTGTTGGCAAATCTCTGCTCTAGACTGACAGGGACACTTTAAACCTATTTCACTTGGTATGTACACATATGTTAATTCCAAAAACATTAACATCTGTGATTATGGATTGCTGATGGTGTTAATATGATATTTTGCCATTCTGAAATCCAGGAAGTCCTAACTTCTAAAGTACATCTAGACCCAGGGGTTTCAGAGGAAGGCTCATGGGCCTGTCAACTAGAAAATTCGTTTGCAGCCATCCGTGGCACATCAACCAATTTATTTTGGTTGATGGAATTTATTTCTGGTTGATGAAAACTACTTTTTTGTCATTAGTGAGATCTCAGACAATTTCTTCTCTTTAAATTGAAAGAGTGTGTTCATTTTCAAAAGAATAGCTCTTCCTTTTCTCTTTGACAGCTGTAATATTGAAACTGCTTGTGATAATGCAAATGGATTTCAAATTCAAAGAACTTATTTTACATTAGGTATTTTAAAAAAGGATAAAGCCTTTTCTCAAGCATACACAGAGGTTGCTTTTTACTAGTTTTAATTTTCCTTTAGGGTTCACATAAGAAAGTTAAAACATAGTAATATACCATTGTCTAATGATGTTTTACTTTGGATCTGTAAGCTTTTTATATACTTTAATGTTCTTTATTTGGTTTTTACAAATTTTTATTAGATTTGTTCATATTTTCAAAGGTATTGAATTTAGTAAGCAATTTTTTATCCAGGTTTATTGGGATATAACTCACAGACCATATAGTTTACCCGTTTAAAGTATACAATTCAGTGGCTTTTAGTATATTCATAACTGTGTGCAACCATCACCATTATCTAAACATTCCAAAACATTTTCATTCCCTGTAAAGAAACCCCACACCCTTTAGCAATCATTTCCTATTCTCCCCTTCCCCACCCCCTAGCACTGCTAATCTACTCCTTTAATTCATTGTGTCTGACTCTTTGGAACCTTATGGACTGTAGCCTGCCAGGCTCCTCTGTCCGTGGAATTCTCCAGGCAAGAATACTGGAGGGAGTTGCCATTCCCTTCTCCAGGGGATCTTCCAGACCCAGGGATCAAACCTGGGTCTCCGACATTGTAGGCAGATTCTTTACTGTCTGAGCCACCAGGGAAGCCCACTCCTTTAATTTACTAGAGCTTTATTTTTATTTTTTTAAAAAGCAGAGCCTCTCATCTTGTTCCTTTTTGAAAATATCTTTTGCTTATTTGCGGCCCATTGCTTGTCCCTGTACAATCAAGTACTACTAAAAAAAACATTCAGCTGAGAGTTTTATTGAATTTCATTGAATCTGCCAGTCAGTTTGAAGAGAATTGACTTCTTTACAGTGTTGAGTCTTACATTCAAGAACATGATAGAGCTCTTCATTTATTTTGGTTTTAAATCTTTCTTGATAGTTTTGTTTTCTTCATAAAATGGTTATGTTTCTTTTGTGAGCTTTATCTCAGAATAACTTATGTTCTTTGTTATAAATTACATTTTCTAATCATTGGTATTATTGCTGATGTTAGGATCACTGGCTTTTTTTTTTCTTTTGATGTGATTTCGAATCTTACATCCTTGCTGAATACTAGTTTGGAGTCTCTTGGATCTTCAATGTAGCTAATTATACTTATTTAGAAATTATGATAGTCTGATTTCTTCTAATGTCTTCTTGTTTCTTTTTGCTATGCATTGGTCAGGAATTCTAATATACTCTTGAATGGTTGGTATGTTCTTAGCTTTTAATAATACACGTTAAACAACCCTTCGATCAATCAGCCTTCACTAAGAGACAGTATAGATTTTTTTTTAAACATTTGACTTATGGGAAAATATTTTATCCAGTTTTATTTATTAATGCTGATTGTTCCCCTCACCCTCATCACTAGCCTCTTTGCCAGTTGCCTTCCAAACTAATAGATTTGTATTTTAAAAACATTTGTTTGTGTTAACAGGTGAACATGGGTAAAAATTACATAGCAGGTGTTCTTTGTACTGCTTTTATTCTTATAGCTTTTCTTTCAATGTGAAGTTGTAATGAACTGCTGATGTGTGCAGCAGCGTGGATGACTCACAGACATGAGACTGAGGGACTTCCTTGGCGGCCCAGCACTGAAGCACTCTGTGCTTCCACTGCAGTGGGCACGGGTTTGGTCTCTGGTCAGGAGTCTAAGGTCCCGCATGCCATTTACACATACAACCAAAACAGGCAAAACTAGTATTTAGTGGTAGAAATTGAAACAACCATTATCTCTTGGGTGAGAGGGGCAGTGTTTGTCCGGATTGACTAGGAAGGGGCACAAAGGGAACTTTTAGGGGTTCTGGGTATGGCCTGTATCTTGATACGCATTTGTCAGAACTAATCAGGTGGTATACATTTCACTCTTTGTAAATTATCCCTCAGTTTTCTTTAAAAAAGGGAAAGGACATAAGGGGTGTACATTGATTCAAGGGCATTCTCCTACATAAGCACAGTACAGTTCATCCATGTTGTAAGTAACTGTAGCTCACTGATCTTTTTATTATTGTGTAATATCCATTTATTGAGTATTGGTCAGTACAGTCATTGATCAGTCCATGTAGTGATTCTGTTGATGGGCACTTTGTTTATAGACGAAGTTACGGATGATGCTGTCGTGAACATCTGGGTATGCTTCCTGATGTGGATATGCATGTCTTTCTCCAGGGAATTGAAACCTAGGACTGACTTGCTGGGTTATAGGACGTTTATATCTTCAACTGTGTCAGATAATGCCAAACTGCATCCTCAAATGCTTGAATCCATTTTCAGTGTCCTTGTTCGCATCCTCATTAGCACTACTTGGTATCGTTAAACTTTAATTTTAGCCATTCTTGTGGATGTGATATCATCTCATTGTGGTTTTAATTTGCTTTTTTTTGGTGTGTCTTCCTTACTTAGTGAGGTTCAGTATCTTTTCATGTGAACATTGGCCATTTAGATATCCTCTTTGGTATAGTGCCTAATTCATGTCTGCCTGTTTTTCTTCCTGATTGTCTTTTTCTTTTTTTCGTTTCCTTCTTTCTTTCTCTTTCTTTTTGACTGCACCTCATGGCATGTGGGATCTTAGTTCCCCAACCAGGGAACAAGCCTGAGCCCCCTTAGTGGAAGTGCAGAGTGCTAACCACCAGACTGCCAGGGAATTCTCTGGGTTGCTTTTTTTTTTTTTTTTTTGACTTAGGCAGTTTAGATACAAGTTCTTCATTGGTTATATGAGTTGAAGCTCTCTTCCTCAACTCTGTAGAGTAGCCTGCCCTTTTTACTCTATTAGTGGAATTATTTGCTGAACACAGAATATTAATTTTAATGTTCAGTTGATTGATTTTTTTTTTCCTTTTTAAAATAATGTCCTGTATGAATCTTAGAGATGTTGGGTTAAAAAGTATATCATTTTTAGATTTTTGCTCGTAGATTTCTTAACTCACTGGCTGTATATAAACTTTTGTATACCGTTTTCACTCTCACCAACAGTATTTGTGATTTCCCCACACTTTTGCCAGAACTGGAGTTTTGGGGTCCTTTTTGACGATTAATAAACCTCTTTTCTTCATTAAATTGAGTATTTTATGTTAGTTTGCCTGTATGATTGATGGAATAAATTTATTGCATCATTCTAAGAACATGGCAGCCAATAAGCATAATTGCAAGATTAATACTAAAAGTACTCTTTAGCTTTTGATCCTTGAGGCACATTTATGGTTGGTAGGGGAAAGAGATAAAGATATAAAAAGCCATTTTGTTTTTATTAATTTCGGTCAGAATGATACTGGCTTAAATTCATGAAAATAAATTGATGAAGACTTACCACAGTAGTCCCCCATTGTCTGGTGGGGAGTACGTTCCAAGACCCCCCCATGTGAATGCCTCAAACTGTGGATAGTACCTAGCTCTGTGTATACCTATACATACTTGCCTATGAGAAAGTTCAATTTTTATATTAGGTACAGTAAAAAGTATAAATCAGACAGAGTAAGGAGTGCCAGCACCGCCGTGTTTGCCTTTCGGGCCACGACTAAGTAAAATAAGAGTTACTTGAACACAAGTGCTGCAATAACCATGACCGTTGACCTGATAACCGCAGTGGCCACTCAGCTGACAGGCGGGATATGCTAGACAAAGAGACAGTCCACTTTCCAGGTGGGGGTCAGACCTGGACAGCATGAGACTGCACCCCACTACTCAGAACAGCAAGCAGTTTTGAAACTGATGGATTGTTTTATTTCTGTTACTTTCCATTTAATGTTTCTCAACCACGGTTGATCATGGACGGTTAAAGAAACCTGAAGATAAGTAAGGGCTACTATATAGTAGAACAAGGGACCCATGGAATTAATGAGTTAGAATTTTGTGGGTTTCCTTTGTAAATTTATAACATATTTTTAAGTGATATAATCATGATTTTGCTTATTCTTTTTTTTTTTTTTTTTTGCCTTTCTCTTTTAATTCCTTCCCTGCTCCAATTCTTAAAAAAAATGGTATCCAGAAATTAAACACAAGAAAGCTCAAAGAGCCAACCAAGGCAAGCCAGCCCAAGAGTAGCAGGCTCCCTCCCACAGGAGCCAAATTCTGGAAGCTGGGGTCTCTACTCAGAGCCTGGTAGTAAAAGGTGGTGCAGAATAAGGTAGTTCCAGAAGCTAGCGGTAATCCAGCCCAGAGGGGCTTTCTGCACAGGGATACCACTACAAGGCCAGGCTGTGTAAGAAGTGGTGTTTGTTGGACTTGTCTAAGGGCTCCTTCCCATAGGCATTTGGAAACTGGGCTCCGTGCGCCCCGTAGGAGGCCAAGCCTAAGGCCCCAGCTCCAGACAAGGCACCCAGGCGGCAGAAAGCAGCCCCGGGACCGGCCATGGCTGTCGACAGTCACGTGTTGAACAACACCGCCTGGGCCCCCCAAGAAGCCTTGCCTATTCTTTTTCACATACTTTTATTCAAAGAAGGCATCCCCACCCCAGTCTGTCTCTGCTCCCCCTCCTCACCATCCGCCAGTATTCATTCATACTCCTTCCTGGTTTCAAGATAGCTCCTAAGTTTTCCTTGGAAATGGATATTGATTTGAGACTCTTCAACAGACACTGTTGGAAGAAATGTTTGTTAGGAGATGAAATTTGGAGTGGCGCTGTCCTCTACACTCTAACCTTTCTCCTGCTGTCTTACTTTAGATCTTTATCCTTTTCAAGGGCTTTCTGTCATAGTCTTAACTCTTCTTCCTGCCTCCAGGCTTCCCATGGTTAATGGAATGAAATTTCTAAAACTCAGATCATTCTCCTGATTACTATCCTTTAGAGACTGTAAAATAGATCAGTCTTAATCCCTCAGCACGGTGTCACGACAGTCATCGCCCTCTTGCTGTCTCTGTCCTGCGCACACATCCAGTTTCTCACGTGTCTGCTGTTTAAAACTCAGCTCAAGCAACCCATCTCCTGGAAAACTTACCTCCCTGGTCCTAATCCCCTTTCTGTACCTCCAAGCTGTCTCTGCTCCAGCTTAGTGAGTAGATGCTCCCCTCTCTGGGCTGCCCCTGCTCTCTTCTATCCCCATGCTTTGTATTGTTACAGTTTGGACTTTCTCCTCTACTCATTTGGGGGCGAGGCTCTGATTCCTCTCCTTAGTCCCACCTCACCCCCCACCCCAAAACTAGCATGGTGTAGCTTATAGGAGACACCTCATAAATGTTTAATGAATGATTAGATACAAAGTTATATCTAAATTTCTTGATGTATATATGAAAAGAATTTTCGAAGAATGCGGTCAGTTAGAAAGGGATGGGAATTTAATCGGTATTTAAATCCCGCATCTCCGCAAGCAGTATGCATTTAGGAATGACGGCTGCGCTTGTAGGATTTGTAGGGTTTTGCTCACCTGAGTCATGCCTTGTTGTCACAGAAGGATGCCCTGCAGTGGTCTCGCAGTCCAGCTGTGGTGGAGGGAGAGGAGCCAGAGGACACAGCTGATGTGGAGAGCTGTGGGTCTAATGAAGCCAGCACTGTGAGTGGTGAAAACGATGGTAAGTGCCTTTGACAAGATGGGTGAAGAGCCACAAACAGTTGAACTGGGGACTAGCCTTTACTTCCCTCTCTTCCAGTTTCTCTCGATGAAACATCTTCTAATGCTTCCTGTTCTACGGAATCTCAGAGTCGGCCTCTTTCCAACCCCAGGGACAGCTGCAGAGCTTCCTCACAGGTGGGGGTGCTTCATGACTGGGCTGGGTAGATAAAGAGGCAGGCACAAGACAGAACTCCTCCTGCTGTGTTCAGTGAGCATGTGAAAGTGTGCAGAAAATCACTTTGGTCTCCACCTGTTAGTATCATTTGAAAGTGGGCCTTAGGGAAAGTGGGCAGTAGATCTGAGAACAGAGTGGTTTGTTTTTTCTTTTTACTGTGGATGGATGATTTCGTTTGTATTTATGAAAAACCTAGGAACATGCAGGGAGAAGTAGAACAGTGGGGAGAAAGAACATGAGCTTGGGAGTCAGTAGTTTGAATTGTGGCCCACCACTCACTAGCTTTGGGTAGATTCTTCATCTGGAAATTGGGGAAAACAGTGCATTCTTTTCAGAATGGGATGATGCTTGGCACGGTGGCTCCATAGCCTGAGTCATTGCTGCTGTCCGCATTATCTGCCTCTACTGGTTGACACTAATTCTCTTTTACAAGACAGCAGGGGAGACAATGGTCCGAGAGGGACAGCTGGTGTGACCTGCAGGTGACACAGTCTCCTTTTGTATTCTCTCTGGGGAAACAGGCAAACAAGCAGAAGAAAAAGACAGGGGTGATGCTGCCTCGAGTTGTCCTGACTCCTCTGAAGGTAAACGGGGCCCACGTGGAATCAGCATCAGGTACGTGCCACCTCGTGGTTGTGATGCTCCTTCCTCAGGTCCTGGGGCCTGCCTCCCTCTGGCAGCAGTTTCTGGCCCAGGTAGTGCCAAGCCAGTACAGTCAGGAGCCCTCCTCTGACAGGCGGCGCACCGTGGTGGTGAGACCCAACCTAGGTTCTGGCGCGGGCTCCGCTGGGCGCCCTCCCTTGGGCCTCACGGGGCGGTCGTGAGGGTCCGGTGAAGGTGTGTGCAGGTGCTTGGTAAAAGGTGCAGTGCTGTGCAAACTAAAGACAGCGGTTTGGCATTCTTACGTGATATTTTAAAGCCAGACCAGGAGGTGGTGATCTCTGACAGCCCCAGGCTGGGCCATGGAAGCACCGGTATTGCTGGCAGCATCTCAGGGAGAGCTGGGAGAAGTAAGCTTGTCTGAGAGCCGTGGGCGCAGCACGTGATGCTCTTGACCCGTGGAATGCTGTGCCTTCAGGGTTCTCGGGCCGCCACGCCGATGGCGAGAGCGGCAGCCCGTCCAGCAGCAGCGGCGGCTCTCCGGCCCTGGGCAGCGCTGCTATCCGTGGCCAGGCCGAGCTCGCCCGGGACCCTGCCCCGCTCCTGAGAGGCTTCCGGAAGCCGGCCACAGGTGAGTGGCTTAGCGCTCATTTCCCTGCCTGTAAGGGGCCCCTGCAGGCCTAGAGATGATGATGTCTTCTGCTCCACTTCCTTTGTAGTTTCTATGGTGTGTTATTACTTCTTGGGTGGCCCTCTATTTTTTTTATTCCCTTTGGCTTTCAGCTTGTAGTTTGGTTATTTCACAGAGTTTTCTCTGCTAGCCTGAGAGGACTCCCTGTGGGCACAGATGGTCCACAGTGCTTCTTGTTGTCCCTGTAAGGGCCTAGCCTCTGCCAGCCTTGATATGGTTCAGAAAGTGCTCAAGTGAGTGAGAATGGCTTCTGAACTTCTCAGTGGAGCATTCCAGCGTTTGTTTTCTTTCTTTGGTAGCATCCTGCCAAGTTTGTTCTCCACATCTGTAGTCTCCATCAGACGCCTTTGTTTATAACCTAGTCAGTATGTGGGGTGGGAGCCATCCATTTGGGGCATGCAAATAAACTCAGTAGCATGCACCCCCTACCCCGAGTGGGGCTCTTAGCAAGGCTAGTATGCCATTTGCTACTTCTGGCTTTATGTCTCAAAGCCCACATACTGGATTTTTGTAGAAGGGTCCCATGAAGCCATTAGGAAGATTAACCTTGGCTTCCGAGGATGAGAATAAGCCATTGCCCCCGTGGCATCAGGGTTTACTGTCCTGCAGCTTCTCCAGCTCCTCAGCAGTGCTCCAATTCAGACTCACAGGCCTGTATCCCATTGGCCGAGGCTTTGTGAGAGGCATTGACATTTCAGTGGGCTTTAAACATCTCTTACTACCTTTCTGCTTGGAGGTCAGACCTCTCCACTCCCTTCACAGAAGACTTCTGCAGATTTTTCTGTAGGACACTCACTAGGTTTGCTTTTCGACAACTTCATAATTTCTCCCATTGACTTCGTGGAGCCTGTTCTCCAAATTTGGGAGGGAAGCTCAGAGTCTGCCCCTGGCCTGAGTTTCTCTGGGAAGAGTATCCCTTCAGGCTGTGACACAGTGTGCTACAAGAGTCTTGTCTGAGGTGATGCCAGCCCAAGTGTTCTCTTAAGTTCGATGGTACCAATAGGTTAGTCTAACCAATAGGTTAGACTAGATTAGACGATTGAGCAGAATGTGTGCAGATAAGTTCTGGGTAGCTTGATTGCTGCCACCAAAGTTTTCCCTCAGTTGGCATTGGCTTTTTTGCTTTAAGAAGCTGAAAATCTACATTTTGTTTCTTATGGCTTGAAAAATTACAGGTCAAATGAAGCGCAACAGAGGGGAAGAGATCGATTTTGAGACACCTGGGTCCATTCTCGTCAACACCAACCTCCGGGCCCTGATCAACTCTCGGACCTTCCATGCCCTGCCGTCCCACTTCCAGCAGCAGCTCCTCTTCCTCCTGCCCGAAGTAGACAGACAGGTGTGGATGGGAGGCTTCCTGCGCTCTCTGCACCAGCTTCTGTTCTTTCTAAGATTCTTTATTGTTTGTTTTCATTCATGTGCCTGTTTTTTTGGCCTCATTCCTTCTAGGTGGGGACTGATGGCCTGTTACGTCTCAGCAGTAGTGCGCTGAACAATGAGTTTTTCACCCACGCAGCTCAGAGCTGGCGGGAACGCCTGGCTGATGGTGAGTAGACGTTCTCGTCCCAGTGGCTTAAGAGGTGCCCGCCATGTGTGGTGTCACTTGTCTCCTGGTGTTTAAAATCCAAACGCTCATTTTTCAATGATCTTTTTTTTTTTTCCCCCCAAGGAGTATTGAGTATAAGGCAGGCTTTCCTCTAATTGATGTGGATATAGTACCCCATAGCTCTGAAGAAGCTACAAGAGTGTTTTAGCTTTCACTGTTTTGTGTGTATATATATTCATCTATGTTGCCTCTTCATCATTAAAACTGTAAACTCCTATTCTTTCCAGTAACTGTGGCATTGACCTGCTTTTTAAGTTCCACCAGGTACTCTTGTCTTTTTAGACATTGTCACTTGGAGTGAGTATTAGCTTCTCTGTAATATTTTTTTGCTGCACAGTATGTGGGATCTTAGTTTCCTGACCAGGGATTGAACTCATTTCCCCTGCAGTGGAAACACAGAGTCCTAACCACAGGGCCTTTTGTGGGGAGGCTATGTGGAAACTGCGCTGGGAGGTCCCCAGGACCTCTCTCCAGGCTTGATGATTTGCTCGGAGGACTCAGCCCGTAGTTGTTCTCACAGCTGTAGTTTACTTCAGCAAAGAATACAGACCAAAATCAGCAAAGGGAAACGAGGGAAACCAGGCACATGCTTCCCAGGTCCTCTCCCAGCGAAGTCCCACCGGATGTGCTCAGCTCCCTTAGCAAGGACTGTGAGCATGTAAGTGAAGGGTAGTCTACCTGGAGGCTCGTCCAGAACTTGGTGCCTCGTGTTTTTATTGGGAGCTGATCATGTAGGAAGCTTTTGCCTGGTGCATACCTGAATTTGAGAGTCCCCAAAGGAAAGCAGGTGCTCCCCATTAAACCATCTGGTTTGCATAAACTGTTTAGGCACAGTGAGCCATTCTTGTCAGCTAGGGGCTGGGAACCCTCCTGAAATCCAATTTCCCAGATGTCAGCCAAGGGCCCACCTTGTCAGCAGACCTGTCTCAGCCTGCTCTGTTAACTTCTCACTGTGTGTGGAGTAAGAACGGTTCTCTTGTTGATTGGTTTTGTTCTGCTTTTTTGATCAGTGTGTTGCTTGCTTTCCAAGGACTGAGGACCCTAGAGAGGAGTCAATTTCCCTTATAATAGACATGTTCTGTCCTGAGTAAGGGCAGGACGTGAGAGGGCCTGGGAGGAAACCAGGAGCCAGCATGAAGATAGTAAGGGGTAGGAAATGATTTTCAAGCTCCCCAAAGCCACGTGTTGTTTTGTAAACTCCTGACATGGTAGAACAGCAGGATTCGGCTTTTCCTGAGGCATATTAATCTCCTTAATATGCCACTCGAAAAGTTTTGTTTCTCTCTAGGTGAATTCACTCATGAGATGCAGGTCAGGATACGACAAGAAATGGAGAAGGAAAAGAAAGTGGAACAATGGAAAGAAAAGTTTTTCGAAGACTACTATGGACAGAAGTAAGGCCCTGGGAGCTATGAGTTGTGGTGTGGCTTCTGGGGATGATGGGTGGGGGTGGGGTGCGGTGGGCAGAAGCAGGGATTCTCAAAGCTGTGCGTGTTGCTATGTTTCTTGAGAACTGGAGGTCGCAGGGACTCTCATTTGACTTGATGCCATTTGTGAGGAAGCTGACGTAGGATTTCGTATGGTTACCATGCAGATTGGTTTTGTTCTGAGAAGTCTAGTGTCTGAGTGTGTGTCATACGTAGTGGATGTGCTCTGTCTGCTCTGTAGCTGACAGTCTGACTTTGGTTTGCAGGCTGGGTTTAACCAAAGAAGAGTCATTGCAGCAGAACGTGGGCCAGGAGGAGGCTGAAATCAAGAGTGACCTGCGTGTCTCAGAATCAACACGGTCACAGCGTGGCCCGGCCACCCGGCAGCGAGATGGGCATTTCAAGAAACGCTCTCGGCCAGATCTTCGAACCAGAGCCCGAAGGAATCTTTACAAAAGACAGGAGCCAGAACAAGCAGAGATCGCTAAAGACGCACAGTCTGTGGCACTAGACATCCCCCTGCACAAGGACGGGGAGGCTAAGACCGACGCAGCAGGGGTGGGCAGCCCCCACCCACCTGGCACGTCCTCCGCAGCATCCAACCCAGAGAGTCCCGAATTCCCAGTGGAAAGTGTGGCCTCCCGGCTCCAGCCCAGTCCCAATGACCCAGCACGTGTCTCCGCGTCTCCAGACAGAATTCCCAGCTTGCTGCAGGAGACCGTGGATCAGGAACCCAAGGATCAGAAGAGGAAATCCTTTGAGCAGGCGACCTCTGCCTCCTTTCCCGAAAAGAAGCCCCGGCTTGAAGATCGTCAGTCCTTTCGTAACACAATTGAAAGTGTTCACCCCGAAAAGCCACAGCCCACCAAAGAGGAGCCCAAAGTCCCGCCCATCCGGGTAGGTGGCTGTGTGATCCTGGCTGCCCTGAGCCTGGGCCTTTGAGGGACAGGAGATTTGTGGGGCTCCTTTATAGGGACAGAAGGCCCTGGGCCCTTGTGCTAATTATGTGAGAGTGTAGAGCTCTCTGTAGAGAGCTGTTCTTGAGACTTAACTTGAATAGCCCGGGGCTAAGGTTCTTCTCTTCCTCACTTGGTTGTTCACCATTATCTGTACAGGTCAGAACCCTGAGGGGTTTTAAAATCTAGGTGGTGGTAGATTCTTTGTGTAGTGACTCACACTGTCCCACCAGAACTTAAATTTAGGAGTATGGAACTTAACAGCCCTTGAGCAGGGTCTTCAGAATGGTGTAATATCTTAGACAGCTATGAAATGATTTGATTCTCTAGGCCATGACTTTTAAGCTACTAGGATCCCAGTTTAGCTTAACGGTTTCTAGGTCAGAGCACTCAGTCAATTAAAACTGTTCTGTTCTTCTCTTGCAGATTCAACTTTCACGTATCAAACCACCCTGGGTGGTTAAAGGTCAGCCCACTTACCAGATATGTCCCCGCATCGTCCCCGTCACGGAGTCCTCCTGCCGGGGCTGGACTGGTGCCAGGACCCTTGCAGACATTAAAGCCCGTGCTCTGCAGGTCCGAGGGGCGAGCGGCCACCACTGCCGTCGAGAGGCGGCCACCACTGCCATCGGAGGTGGGGGTGGCCCGGGTGGAGGTGGCGGCGGGGCCACCGATGAGGGAGGTGGCAGAGGCGGCGGCAGTGGTGATGGTGGTGAGGCCTGTGGCCACCCTGAGCCCCGGGGAGCCCCGAGTGCCCCTGGAGAGTGTGCGTCAGATCTACAGCGAACACAACTACTGCCGCCTTGTCCTCTAAATGGGGATCACGCCCAGGCTGAAACTGCCGTGTCCAGAGCCAGGAGAGAGGACCTGGCTTCTCTCAGAAAGGGGAAGAGCTGCCCACTGCAGAGGGTCCCAGATGGCCCCAGCGGCGGGCTGGAAGATGCCTCCCGACTCCCCGTTGCACCCACTCGGGACCCGCCATGCCAGGCTCTGCCCCCACTGCCCTCTAGAATCCCAGAACCTGAGAGGTTAGTTGAGCAGCTTGATTTGCATCCAGAAGGTAGAACTGAATGTGGGTCTGGTACCACTGCCTGGGAAAGGGGTGATGAGGAGCTAGCACCTATGATCCCCTCAGAGAACAGTCCTGTTCGGGCTCTGGCGGGGCCTACTGAATTAGAAGAAGGAACTGGCCAGGCTCCAGACAGTGGCAGTAATCCCACCATGAAGGATCCTGTGAACGTGACCCCCAGTTCCATCCCCGAATCATCCTTGGCCAGTTGCCTGCAAGACAGACCATTTGATGATGAATCAGAACTTGATGACTCAGGCCCACCCACGAGGGAAAGTTCTTCTAGACAGGAAAACTTGAAAACCGAGGCTCCTGTCTCCCCTGGTGCTGCTCCTTGGAGGCCTGGCCTGTCAAATGATGAAGCAGGCGGACAGCCTGAACCTGACTCCAGAGAAGAGGTCCCGTCTGTTAAGTCCCAGGTCAGAGAGAAGTGGGAGAAAGCGGCCCCACTCATCCCAGCATCGCCTGTGGGCTTGACAGTGGAGGAGGGTCTGGATCCCCCCGTCCACTTGGGTTCACTCTGGACAGTGCAGTCTGGCTGTGTTGACAGCAGCGGCAGCGACTGCAGACGGCTGGAAGGTGACAAGCCCAGAATCAATGGAGACTCGGAAGCTCTGAGTCCTCACAGCGAGTCCACAGACACTGCCTCTGACTTCGAAGGCCACTTCTCCGAGGACAGCAGTGAGGCCGAGCCTGGTGAAACTTTGGGGCCGAAGAGGTCCTTGGTGGCTGAGCAGGGTGAGAAACACAGTTGGAACCGCTGTGCCTCGCTCTCCAAGGTGAATGGTGACCTGAGTCTGGTTACCAGGACAGATGGGATGGTTGCTCCTCAGAGCTGGGTGTCTCGAGTATGTGCAGTTCCCCCAAAGATCCCGGACTCCCTGCTGCTGGCCAGTCCCGAGTACCAGCCGAGACCCATGTCCCTGGGCAGGCCTGTGTCCTCAGTGGAGGCTGCTAACCCCCTTGTGATGCAGTTGCTGCAGGGCCACTTGCCCCTCAAGAAGGTTCTCCCTCCAGCCCACGGCGGCAGCAAACCCGAACCCCCACAACTCCCACTTACAGCAGAGCAGAGCCCTGGTGGCTCCCTGGGGATGGGGTCATTGCAAGATCCTGGGGTGAACAGGTGCGAAGTTGGCAAGAGCAGTCCAGAGTCTCTGCTACCTGAGAGCTGTGAAGCAAGTACCGGCTTTGCCCGGCTGGAGGCTAGCCAGGCTCCTGGGGCGCCCCTAAAGATGTCCAAGAACGCCCCGAGTTTAGACTCCCTATATCCAGTGACCAATCCAGTGGCTGCCTCTGGGAAAGCAGAAGTGGATTTCAAAGAACAGTTATCTTCCTTCAGTTTTGAAGATCAGAAGGAAGCTCGTGACCTGTCCCAGTGCAGTATTTCAACTGCTGCCCCAGGTGTGAGTCTGGGAAATCTCACTACCTCGAGAGCCCCTCTTTTCTCATCTCCAAATGCGGTCTCCTCCGGTCCTGATCAGGCAGGTCGGGCCCTGGGGGATCAGAACTGTGTGGGAGGCCAAGGGAAGAAGCTCTTTGGCTCCAAGAACGCAGCTGCAGCCCTTCAGTGCCCCCGGCTGGTGGAGCCGACGCCACTGCCTGCGGAGGCCCCTCCCACTTTTCCCAATAGGAAGTCAGGGCCAGGCAAAACCTCTCTGTCCGGTGGCATACAGACTGCCAGGGAAGACTGGGCCCCAAAGCCACCGCCTGCCTCTGTTGGCAGCATCAAGAGCGAAAAGACTCTTGGTGGAGGGCCTCTCAAGGTGGATGCAGAGAACAGAAAGGCAGTGGGGCCTGGTCCCCGGGAGCTGGTGGATCACTTGCAAGGGATGCCCTTTGTCCTTGATTTGCCCTTCTGGAAATTACCCCGGGAGCCCGGGAAAGGGCTCAGTCAGCCTCTGGAGCCTTCTTCCATCCCCTCCCAACTCAACATCAAGCAGGCATTTTATGGGAAGCTTTCCAAACTCCAGCTAAGTTCCACCAGCTTTAATTACTCCTCCGGCTCCCCCCCTTTTCCCAAAGGCTTGGCCGGAAGTGTGGTGCAGCTGAGCCACAAAGCAAACTTTGGTGCGAGCCACAGTGCATCCCTCTCCTTGCAAATGTTCACCGACAGCAGCACAGTGGAAAGCATCTCACTCCAGTGTGCGTGCAGCCTGAAAGCCATGATCATGTGCCAGGGCTGCGGTGCATTCTGTCACGATGACTGTATTGGACCCTCAAAGCTCTGTGTATTGTGCCTTGTGGTGAGATAATAAATTATGGCCATGGGAAAAGTTGTATATTTAGTGTGTGTATTTTGATAATGATGGATCTTAAATCTGTATACAGAATATCATTGATAAAACAGACTCTGTCTCTCTAGGCAAGAGTTCTCTTGCTGCTCCCTGAAATCTATAGTGTTAAAGCCCCTTGGCCACTTGTTGGCCCTTTGGGTCTTGCTGGAAGGGTTTCCTGCAGGGCAGCTCGCTGGGCTGCCCAAGGCCAGCTGGCTAGCCCAAGCTCTCGTCACAGAGACAGAGCTTGGTGTGATGTGGGGGAGCCTCCCTGAGACTCGGAGGGCCTCGAAACTGAAGCGAGAAGGTTGTGTTCTCCATCCAGGGGACTAACCTACCCGAACTGAGTAGAGATGTCAGTCTTCCACTGTCCCCTCCGTCTTTCCTGCGGCTGCTCCTCTGGGGAGTGGATGGGGAAGAAGCCAGCACAGGGTTAAAGCAGCTCCCAGCAGCGCCCACCAGGGGGCTTAAGCACCTGCTGACCTCAAGGTCACAGCCAGTCATTTGCCAGTTGATGGAGCCAGTGTGATCTTCGGTTCTGTTGCCGAGGCCAATTTGGGACTTACCTGTCTCCGAATAACCCACTGGCCTGCAGGAGCTTTCGGAACCTCGAACAGACCTGCTTGGACAACAGGTCAGGGCTAGGATTGTCTTTCCTCCTTTTAAGTCAGGTGTCCAGACATTTGGCAGGTGAATTCACCTGCACAACACCTTGGGCATCACTTTGGACTCTGTGGGAGTGGGCATCTCCAACACACCTGTGTATGTGAAAGTCATTTTACATTTCAAAGCAGTGTGTTTTTCTTATTTTTATATTTTTAACTCTTTATCCTTGGATGTATAAAGTGAACTTTTGGCTTCTGTAAGTATGCTCTATGCACCTCTGATGTTTTACCATATATTTATATGTTGTACACAGTACTGGCTGATTCTGTAAATGGATGTATTGTACAGAGAACACAAACGACTCTCCCTTATTTCACGTCTTCAGCATCGTTGCATTAAAGTGGTGTAATTGACTTCTCTCCACCCGTGTCAGAGCCACTGCGTGCTGTGCCGCCCAACGTGAGGGGTGGAGCGATTGACCTAACGACCTGCCAGTTGTCCCAGTGTTTGGTCACCGGTCAGCCAGTGGACCTGCTGCAGCTGCAGAGCCACTGGCACCCTGGCCACTCGTTGCTGGGCACACGTGTCTTGCTCCTCATCTCTTCTCCAGCCTTCACTGGCAGGTCGCTGCCATGTGTGACCAATCACCACCACCAGTGTTAAGTGCTTCTGGATTCTAGGGTGAGCGCCCTGGGCAGCCCCCACGTGGGCCTTCCTTCCGTTCCCAGCCCCAGGCGCGCCACCTGTCAGCAGTAACCCGGGACCACACTCTCCTGGGGCCACAGGGCTCCACTGGACACACCTGTGACAGCAGGTTAAGGAAGAAACAGCCGTGCCAGCCTCCGGCCTCTCTCCCAACATGTTCCCAGCAAGTAGATGTCTCCAGAGCTGTCTCACCTCCCTGCTTCCTGCCTTATCTTGTACCTCGAGTTGTGAGTTGAGCATCCTCCTTGTTGAACTTAGGTCTCCCTGTGCGAGTGCGTCTGTGTGAGCTGTGAAATTGGTATGACTTCAGCAAGCCTCATTTCATCTGGAAGGTCTTGTCTTTCCCCCACTTTTCCTCCAGTGTGGCATTTGTGTCATCTGCAGCACGAGTGGGAAGTTGGCAAAGACGTGGTGATTTAAGTGCAGTATTGGCCAAGTCCTGGTTGTCAACTTCCAGAGTCTTGTTTACCAAAGACAGGGAGCAGAGGCCCAAGCATGTTTGATCCTCCTCTTCCTTCTGCTGTGACCTTTGGGGCCACTCGAGGGGACGGTTGGAAACTGGTCCGCCACGGAAAGCACTGCTCTTGTATGTCTCTGTGGTCTTGGAAAAATAAACCTGTACAATGTGCACTTGTGGTCTCTGTTGTCTTCTGCGGCCGTCTTGCTGGGCTGGGAGGAAGGTCAGGCTGACGGGGAAGAAACTGGCTCACCTCACCTCGGCGTTGGAGCTGACGTTTTTGTGTGCGGAGTTCTTTTGTGAGGTGAGTTCCTAAGGCATGACTTGTTAGTGTCGCAGGTCTTCACACCCTGTGCGTGAGGTGGTGAACATACCTGTTATCCACTGTGTGGACTGGAAAGCAGAAATCCCATGTGAGCAGTGAGGTTCCTTTCCTCTTGAGAATCCAATCATGAACTGTGACATCCCTCTACAGCTGTTCATCCTGACTGCCTCGCTGAACCCGAGGTTGCCTGAGATCCCTGGGTATCTGTGGGGAGGGTGACAAGCAGCGGTGAGGGTGGGGCTGGCCTGAGATACGGGGTCTGGTGCTGGTTGATGAGCCTGAGTGGATAGAAGACCTTTGACTTTAAAGGTTAATTCAAGTACGTATCCATTCATTTCCCGTGAATTGGAGAAAGTAGATCTTGCGCGTGGGGCAGTAACAAGCTGTAATTCTGTGGTGCTGCTGTCTGATCAAGGTGTGGGTGGAGAAGTCAAGGTCGGGGGCTTTGTGTGACAGGTGACTGGTGGTGACATGTGCTTGTGCCTTCACGTCTCGGAATTGGCTCACTTCTGCAGCTGCTTAGAACGCAGTCAAAGACTTGCATCTCATCAGGAGGGTGGAATGGTTTGCAGAGGGCCTGGCTGCCTGCCAGTACCGTGGTAGGGGCAAGTCACTCAGCCTCTGGTAACTCGCTCATCTCTGATTTGGGTTACTAGTTGCCACTTCATAAACTGTAGTGTGCGGTGCCTAGGGGGTGCTCCAGCCTGTTCACTTGCCCAAGGCCAAGACCCTAGCTCTGTGCATGCACGGGAGAGCGCAGTACAGCTCCTGGTGCCTGTTTGACCTGCACCCCGGAGAGGAGCTGTGGAGAGGGGACCCGTGTGGCGTGCTGAGTGCTGCTGCAGGCAGAGCAGACATTTCTCTATGGTAGAGTGTGTAGTCCTGGGTTTAGAGGTGGGTCCTTGGGAGGACAGGCTTGCTTAACTCATGGTCCAAAGGACGAGGAAACAGACTTTCAGAATTTGGAAGGAGTGCTGTCTTGCTGGCCTGGCACAGGGTCATCTCTTGGTTTCATGTTCAGTCTGCTCGTGTGAAAGTCAGACCCTGCTTGAGAGGGGTGCTTGCATGTACATGTGTTCGTGTGTGTGTGTGTGTGTGTGTATACACTCAGTCCCTTGGGCCTCAGGGACTGAAGCATCTGCCTGCCCTGGGCCCTGAGAGGAGGCGGCCCTGGCTGTATGCGTGGGTGGGTGTCATTTAAATTGATGGAGCAGATAGGCTCTGTGACCCTGGAGGTTAATATTTGAAACCAAACAGTGCCAGTGATCTGTGCGTCCTCATGTCTTTGCACATCATTTTTAAAGCCTGGAATGAATGTCCCTTGAGAACCAGAAGGGGTAGATGGAAGTTCTGTAAGGAAAACGGTGACAGCTGTCAGTGCAGTGGTTCTTAACTCCATTGGGAACACACGAGTGGGAGCTCTGGACCTTCTTCCCCCAGGAGTGCACGTGCGTGCGTGCGCACACACACACACGCACGCACGCACGCACAAAGTGTTCTGTATTATTTCAGATGGGTTACGAGCACCCTGCACCCTGCCCTGGCAGCTGGAGCTCCTCACTGAAGAATGAAGAACCCCGCTGACGGACACTAAACCTAGTAAGAGCTGGGTTTATACAGAAAAGGGGAGAGAGGACTTTGCATCCCTCTGCAAGGGATTCTCCTTCAGTTTCCTGTAACTACTGAGCTTCCTCAATGCATTTAAATTACTTTAAAACTTCGTTACAGGCACAGTCTCCCACCCCCCTGGTCGAGTACACTGAGCTTCGCCTGCTCAGTCACTGAGTGGCCTTGAGCTCATTGTTGACGACAGGGACACCTGTTTGACGTTACGCTCTCCATGCCATACCAGTGCTCTGGAGCCCCATTTCAAGGAGCCAGACTGGAACCAGCCCTTCTCTGTCCACAAGCGTCTCCTCGGAACCCAGGGCCCGTACTGCTGTGACGCCACCTGGAGGTAAGTGCTTCCCACTGGGCCAGTGCAGACTCCGCGCCTGTGGCCCGCTGTGTTGTCCCAGGAGGGGGTGTGGGATTTGTGGTCCCAGGGTCTAGACTAGAACTGTGGACCCTTTTCCTTTTATCTATTTGATATATTTGGCTACTGCACAGTTGCACTTTTTTAAAAAAAGATTCTTTTGTCATTACAAAAAAATGTTTTCAGAACAACTGCCGTATAGTGTGTGTGCATGCATGCAATAGTAACAGTTGTATTTATGCTTTTAACTCATGCAGAATTGCGTTTAAACTTGTGACAATCGGGTTTGGCCCCAGTCAGTTGCTGCAAGTTTTCCTTAAAGTTTAACCTAATTATATGTAGAATGAAAAAAAAGGCAGCACACCAGTCAACGTCTTTGAAAGAAAAAGCAGCTCTTTTGCTTCCTTTAGGACGGGATCCCAGGTTTTGGTCAAATGGAGTGTCGAGGCCTGATGGTTCAGGACCAGGGACAGTGTTTCCTCGGTTTCCCCAGCCTGCGCTTAGAGACTGCCGCCTGAGTCTGGTTTCAGCCCATAGAAGAACTGCGCCCTTGCAGGGGATGGGCGTGGGGAAAGGATGGTTTGGGGGAAACGGCCACATCTAAGACCTTGCTGAGCACTGGCCACACTCAGGTGAGGCGTGCATTTGGCGTGCCCTCTTTCTCACCTGCAAGCGGGGCTAGAGCACCTCCCTGGGCAGGTGGCCACGAGACACGAGATTTCAATTTGGTGTGTGCCTGTGCTGAGCACGTGACGAGGACCAGGAAAGGTCCATTTCTTTCCCTTTCTGATGGGTGAGGTGCCAAAAAAAGTTCATTTGTTCAAAATCTAGCAAGGATCTTCTGTATGCTAGTTTATTGGCTACTGGTTGAAGGGGTTTTTTGGGGCCAAACAAGTTGGAGGGAACAGAACTGGCTGGCCATGCTCTTGTGGACAGGACACCATGGAAATAAAGCATTCGGTTTGTTATTCAGTGTTTATTAAGTAGATTCAGTCTTATATATGATATACAGATTCAAAAGAAAAAGGATTCCACATACTTATGAAATCAGTGCATTTAGCAAGTAATACCATGGAGATAACAGCTCGATTAACAGCTCATTGGTCTTTTGTTAAGTGAGGGGAGAGGGAGTTGGCCTGTGCTAGTCATTCCACAAACAAAACAGAATTGAGTTGCATCACATAGAGAAGACACATTCTAAGAATTAAAATATTAAGCCACATTTACTGGAAAAACTCACTATAGAGAACACAAATCATTTTTATAGAGCGTTGAGGAGGAAGTCCTCACCTGCTTAGAAGAGCCACGTTAAGTTGCATAGGTGCATATCTGTAAAAATATAATTTAGAGGTGAAGCCACTGACGAAGTAATTGAGTCACCTTTAGAAGTTGGTGCCATCTGCTGTTTGCCTTAAGTGCCATATGCTTCCTGTCTGGAGCCCCCTGCCCCTCCCCAGAGGTCATGCCTCTAGGGGACCCTGAAGAAATGCTTCTACCATCTGCATCGGAAAGTCTTAAAACTCATCTCAGGTAGAGAACTTGACCTCTTCCCAAATATGTCTAGGGATTGGCAACCCTGTTGGGTTGTCCCTGAACCTTGGGTGGCTTGATCCTAAAGGTGCTGTGAGTTAGCATGACCTCCCCATTCCCAGGCTGCCAGGAGAAGAGCTCTTTCCTCCCCAGCTCTGCGCCAAGTCCTGCTGTCCCATTTCACCAGTGCACGTGGTTACCCACCCGCAGCTGACAAGAAGTCTCCCTTCTGAGCCCTGCTCTTAAATGGACCACATGACACAGGCATATGGCCATCTGCCGCACAAAGATTTTTCTGAGCTTAGAAAAGTATTTTTCAGCAAATCTGAGTTCTGTGTGGTGTAGGGTTTTTGTTTTTGTTTTTAGGTGGAAACATAGGTAAAACGTGAGAGGTTTTTGTTTTGTGGCTTTGCTAAGCAGATGAGCTCAGTGAGGTGCACCTTCCTCCTCGGGAGCGAGTCTTGCAGGACACACAGGGACTGGGGCATCTGTACATGTAAACAGTACACTTTCACTGAGTCCAAAATTAGGAGCAAAAATACAAAGGTTCACATTGGTCTTAGGTAGATACAGGCGAAAAAGGACTGAGCTGTTTAGCTCATAAACAACAAAAACAAAGTTTCTAAAGCACCACTAAATTATATAAAAATCAGACCATGGACGGATTGAAACTGGTATTCTGGTGAAATACTTTACTATCTTGTAAAAAGTTTTACAAAAAATTACAAATTAAAAGTATCAACCCTCTGAGTTCAAAGCAGCATTTTGAAAATGAACTGGTAGTTAATCCTATAACCACCCCTGGAGTGGAAAGTGGCCCTTGGGGATTGGGATGGCTGGGTTCCTCCTGTTTGAAATCCTCTAAAACCTTTCTAACCCCCTGCCGGTCCCCCTCCCCCTCAACACTGTCCTTGGGTATAAACTGAGGGGTGACGACGAAATGAACTGTAGATGGGTTATACTCTTACTGGTCTACTAAGATGATCCACCACTAAGACCAAATCCCCACTTCTCCTCTGATTCCAACCTTGTGGGATTAGCCCCCTGCAAAGACTCTGGAACTGGTGTACTACTCTAGCGTTTCCTTTTAAACTTAGGATCCCAAATCATCAATCTGTGCCCTGAGGCCCTCCGTAAGAACTGGCTGTGGGCGCTCCCTCGGGGAGAAGGCAGTCCCCGGGGTGGGGGAACAGCAGCGAGCGAGGTTCAGCAGAGCCAGCCTTTGGTGCTCTCCCAAGTCAGGAGGAGAGGGACGGGGTTGACGCTGTGTCTTCTAAAACAAAAACGAAACTGAAGAAGTTCCCTGACTGGACTAGCTAATGGAATATCCTATTTCCACACAGTAACTTGCTCCTGATCCTGCCATCACGAGAGCTTCACCAGGAAGGAGCCCACCAAGAGGTGGGGTCAGTGTGACGGGACCCACTGTCCTGGAGGGGCTCTGGAAGCCCCAGTGGACCCCGACCACTAGCACTCATTTCCTCTCTCTGACACACACTGAACCTACGCTGTTTACAGCAGCGCCCAGGCTGCTGAAGGTGGTCAGTTAGGACAAGCTTGACTCAAAACCACGGCTCCACACTGTAGCCTATACTGATCTTCACATTGAATCCCTTGTGTCGGGGGTGGCGGGAGCCCCTTCCCCAATCTTTCTCACTCCTGTCTCTTAAGAGAAGCGAACCATTAGTGCCTGGCCCGGGTACTGCCTCTGGGAGGAGAAACGACATGTTAAGCAGTTGATGTCAAGAATTCTAAGTAAGGCGGCGATTGTCTCTGCCAGTTTTCAACATTAAGATTTTCACAAATTGCCTGGGGTAACATTTTGCAAAAGATCTACTGATTCGTAGTATCGTTCACACACAAAAATAAATATTTACATAAATTCAAACGTCCGGGAGTAGTACTGAGCAGGTGAGGGCTGGACGTGTGGACGCTGGGGTGTGGGGGTGGCCTCGGGCACCGGGGCTTGTGCTGTGCTGAGGGCGGCAGGTCTCGGTGTCCTGACCGGAGCCTGGGAACTGGTCAGATGGAAGGCAGAGGTGGTGTGGCCGCGTGGGGTGCTGGAGGCCACTTGAGAGAGAAAAGGCCACCCTCAACCTCCAGGGGCTGGAAGCAAGCAGGGGGGCAGGACCCCCCTGCCCTTCCGACTTTCTGGAATCCGGGGCCCACAGCTCAAGTCCTGGATCTGAGGAGGGGGAGGCGTCCTCCCTGGAGCCCTCTCCCTACCCCTCCTGAGGGCGGTCTGCCACAGTGCCGGCAGGCGGCTGGCTGCAGAAAAGCTGGTTTGGGAGGGGGTGCCTGCTTTGGGGTCGAGTGGCTCTCGATCCTAGGGTCCCCTTGGCCCGGGCTCCCCTGGGACCTCTTTGCTCTGAGGGAGGAAAGGCAACAGAGGGCTTCTGCCATCTGGGCAGGGGCGGGCAGCAGAGAGCTGCTGTCATGGCTACGGAGTGTTGCACGGAGAGGCCCTGCGGGCCTTGTGAGGTCTGGGCAAATCCCTGGTTTTAGCAGCACTGGTAGGTATTGCACTGAGCAAGAGGAAGTGCCTATTGGGGAGGAAGGAAACCAGGCCAGCCTTTTGTTTGCCCTTTCTCACACTCCAGGGATTATGGGTTTCTTCTAGGACTGGCCCCTTCAGAAGGGCTGATCCTTGGAGAACCCCAGTGGCTTCTCCATTTCTCTGATGGTCCCTTTACTCCAACCACGGGGCAGGGGGGAGGGAGCTGCAGTCTGCCTGGTAGCTCACAGCTGCCTTTTCTGACAGCCAGGGTCCGTGAAGAAACCAGGGGCCCTTCGAGGCTGCAGGTGTCCGAGGGGCCAGAGCCTGTACAGAGAAGTGTGCAGACCTGGTCCCTGGGGCAGGCTGAGGGCAAGGGCCCTGCTGACCAGCTGCCATCTCCCAGCTCTCTGTCCCGTCAAGCGCCGAGGCCAGGGGACAGCCAGTGGCGACTCTCGTAGGCCAAGGTCCTCCCGGGGCTCCAGCTCCTGGCCTCCCCTTCTGGACTTAGCTCCCGGGCAGATACCCTTGGAGGGGAGGTGGGAGACGGCCGTTCAGAACGGGCTCAGGGCACACCCTGGAAAAGCCCACGCTGGAGTGTGAGGTAGAATACGGGTGACCGTGTGCCTGGGGCGTCTGTGTGGGGGGGGGTGGGGTGGGGAGCCATTTTTTTCTCTTTGCTCTGCAGTGGGTGTGGGTGAGGCCCTCCTGCTTGGCGGTGCTGGGCACTCAGGGCCGGCTGGCCCGGTGCCCCCGCCACCCCGCCCTGCCGGCCCCCAGCCCACGCCAGTGTAGTGATATGGAACGTTAGGTCACAGGGACACAGCCTTCTGATCAGACACACACAGACTGGCAATCTGTACAAACACAAAAGAATCCATTTTCAGAAAAATAAATTACTAAGGGGAGAGGAAGAAAGGGTCCACTTTGTTTTTCTCAATAAATATGCGATTCTGCTCACCTAAGACTTGAAAGGTAATTATCTGGGGGTGGGGGGGGTCTAACATCAGGGCCCACGAAGATGATTCTACATAGAGCTGTGGCCCCAGCGCCTCGTTGGGGAGGAGGAGCCCAGCCCTTCCGAAGCTGCCCCGTTGGCCTCTTCCAAGCAGGTCAGAGCACCCGTGTGGTGAGATTCCAAAAAAAAAAAAAAAAAAAGTGTCCTTGTGCCCAGAGTCTCAGGCGCTTGGAGTGTGGCTTAGAAACAGCTCTTTTGGATCCACCTCTTTCAAAAAACAAAAGGTACCAAACTGGTGAGGCGGGAAGCCGGTCCAGGGCTGGGAGAGCCTCCTTCCCTAGGGTAGTGCACTCCACCAGCCGCAGGGTCAGTTCTGCTGCAAAATGAGGTTTTCCAGTTCATCTGCCGAGCGCAGCAGGAAGGCGGCGGACTCTCGGTAGCCGGCGATGAGCTGCCGCACGGCGCTGATCTCGGTGGGGCTGAGCTGGGCGGTGGGCATGGTCCGGCTGGTGCTGTTGCTGGAGGGGGTGGGCGTGGGCGTGGTGGAGGTGGTGGAGGCCCCGCCTTTCATGCTGAGGTCCGTGGGCCCTGCAGAGAGGGGAGCCAGGGTAAGGTGAGGGGCATCCTTTCCTCTCTCCGGGGGCCCCGAGACCCTCATCTGTCTCCATGGTTGTGCCCCTAGTGCTTCAAAAGGGTGGGCATGTGAGGGTCGAAAGGTAAGATGAGACCCAGAGGTACCCTCCAGAGAAATCACTTCTCCTTTGCTTGTGAACAGTGGCAGCTAAGAGGGAGCCTGCAATCTAACTGAAACATACAGGGGAGGTGTGCGGGTTTGGGGGAGGGGGTTTCTCTCTGTCTTTCCCAAATAGCTCTACGGGGTGGGCTGTGGGTTTGGAGTCAGAAACCTGGACCGGCAGCCTGTTTGGCCACTCCAGGCAACTCCTAACTGCCATGGGCCCCCGGCCCTCAGCTGCACCACCAAGAGGCTGTTGTGGGGCTGAGCCACGCTGGTGAACCATGGCTCACGAGCAGTGAGGCCGGGCTGCTCAGCCTATGGGAGGGCCACTGGGAAAGGGCTTCCAGGAAACACAAAAACGCCTGAAATTTGAAGAGCATTCTTTCCAGGCATTCAGCAAGAAGAAAGCCAAAGGAGAGGGTCTGGAGCTCAGTGTAGGAGTTGGAGCTTCCCCGGGAAGTCTTTTCTCACTCAACTAGGTCCCTCTGCCCTGCCCTGCCCTGCCCTGCGCTGAGGTTCACATGGGTGTTTGAGGCTGTTCTCCCTGATAAGCCAGCTCCTCACTACCCCATTGGTTCTGACAGCTGGTTTCACTCATCATTGCATCTACAGTGGCAGTTTTTTTTTTTTGTTTTTTGCTGCGCCACAAGTCTTGTGAGATCTCAGTTCATGACCAGAGATTGAATCCATGCCACGGCAAGGAGAGCCTGGAATCCTAACCACTAGACCACCGGGAGCTCCCTACAGTGGCAATTTTTATGTTGCTATAGAGATAGACAAGCTTGGCACTGGAGACACAGACTGGAAGTAACATCTTGGGAGCAATTTTGGAAACGACTATCGGTAGTGGGAACCTGCTTCAGCCCCCAAATGGGGAAGGAAGTTGGAGTCTAGGATGGGATGGTTTGTCACATGGGGCTATTTCCTGTCTAACCAGAGAATAGGGATGCCATAAGTAGGAGGTCCTAGGAACTGGCTTGCTAAGGAACATGCTTGGAATTGAGGGTCGAGGGAAGTCTATTAAAATGCAGGAAGGAGGACTGGAGGTGTGAACTGCTGGGAAGAGCAGCCAAGCAGGTGGCTGCCGCCTACAGTGGTGGCTGCCGGGACAGGCTGGAAGCAGGCGGGGACTCGGCACTGGGTCCTGGCTGTGGCAGGGTTAGGTGCCCTCAGGACACTGCCTGGGGATGGCAGCGGAAGGCCAGAGGCGCCTGCCACATCGGTGTGAGCTGGCCCTGGGCTTCCTCTCTTTCCTCCCTCCACCCCCAGGCATGGCCCTGTTTACTCCTGGGCTCAGAGCTGTCCTTCCGTCTTTCCCTGGGGGCCCTTGTTACTCAGGGTGTTGCTAGAGGGTAAGTTCCCCAGCACCCCAGGGAAGACAGGCGAGCCTCAGTCTTATCTGGGCTGATCTGGGTTCCCTGATCCACTCATGAGCTAAGTGAGGGGCTCTAACCCACAGACAGCACTGCCCAGCCAAGACGCCAGACTGACCGACCCCACGCTAAGGGCTGTTGCTGGGAGGGCAGTGGGACTGGGGCTGCGTGCGGTGTTCTTCCAAGTCCTGGGCCCAAACAGGATGTGGCTGCCCCAGGCAGGAGGTCAGCAAGCAGAACCTGGCTTCTGTGACCTCACTGCCCAGCCCATGCCTAAGGAACCAGGGGAGACTGAGCTAGTGGCCTGCCTTGAAGCCTCTCCGGCAAGTGTGAACAAGCAAGTAGAGAGGTGGAGAGCCCTGGCAGCTGTGCCCTGAGACAGGCCCTGCTGTGTGGCACCAGGTGGGGGCTTACCACCATTGCCTGCCGCCTGAGAAGGGCTCTCCCTGGGCACGACAGGGACTCTTAACTTCCCTGCGGCAGCTCCTTCTCTAGACCCACTCTAACCGGGTCCCCACGCAGCAGGGCTGTTGGACAGTGCTTCTTCCTGGAAGGAAAGCAGCCCGCCTGGGACAGCCCTCCCTACCCTGCCTGCAGCCGGCCACTCTGGCCTCAGCCTCAGGGATTAGGGCCAGGCAGCCTCTTATTTTAGGTTAAGAGGCATTAGGAAGGATGAGAAGTTAAGCCCAGGCAGGAATCCTTCAGGGACCCTCACATATTTCCCAGTGGTGGGGAGCAAGGGGAATGGCGGGTGCCTGAGCTCTCTGCCATGGGAAGGGACCCGAGAGGGGTCTCCCTCCTGCGGCCAAGGACAAGGGCTTGAGAGGAAATCTCAGGCACATTCGGCCAAGACCTAGAACCAGAGTTCCCTGGCCTGTGGGCGGCACCTTCCTCTAACCTACTCCTCAAGCAGCGGCTTGCTGTCACCAGCTCTTCCTCACCTCTGAATGCCCCAAAGCACGCTGCTTTGGCCTCCTGGCCTCCACATTAAAATCTCACCACAAGGGTGGACAGCACAACTCACAGCCTCCTTTGCTTTGAGCCTATCTGTGGCTCCCACCACACATAGAACAAAACCCGAATGCCTGACCCAAGAAGCCCCAGGATCGCCCCCAGCCGCCCTTGCCAGCTCCCAGGCTGCTCTCCATGGGGGCATTGTTCTTCCCCAGTCGCTCCCACCCCCAGGCCTCCGTTTGAAAGGGCCCAAGGCCCCCACTCAGGGCAGCACCTGGCTCCATGGGGAGGTTTGTATCTTTGGGGGGCTGTTTCTCTCCGACACTGATCTGTGTCCCGTCTGCATCAGTCACCTGGGAAGAGTTACAGAGAGCACCTGGGGGTGGAGAGGGGATAGATGGCAACCCACTCGCTGCCCCCAGGTGACCTAGACGGGGCCCCACCGTGCTCCCTTGAACCTTCATCTCACACCTGAGGTCGTGATGAAGGCTCCCCTGAACCTTCATCTCACACCTGGCCTGGTGGGGGAGGTGACCTGCCTGGGGCTGAATCCTGGCTCTGCCATCAACGCTGGGAGACCTGGGCACAAGACCTGGTCATTTTCAGTAAGACGAGTGCCATGTAAAGCGCTGGGACTCTGCTTGCAGTGGCGGGCGGGGGCAGGGAACCAGGGAGAGGCCCAGCAAGCCTCCTGGGAGGCGAGGGGAGTGGTAGGTAGTGGTTTATTTTAACCTTGCCTTCCAATCTGAGGACGGCTAAGATGACAGGATGGGGAGGGTCCCTGTAACACAGAGGAGTCACTTTGCCGGCAGCCTCTGTCCCCACCCTCCCCCCTGCCCCCACCAGGCTGCTGGTCAGGGGGCGCAGAGCCTGGTGTCCCACACTCACCATTACTGTGATTTCCTGTTTGGAGGGAGGCAGGAGGCTGCAGGTTGCTGCCCAAGGCCCCGTAACCACGGTAACTGTAGTTGAGGCCACCGTTGACGTACACAGGGTCCTGGGAGTAGGAGGCTGGCAGTGAGTAGGTGGAGTGGGTGATGGCTGTGGAGTCCCGGGAGTGCTGCTTGTCCAGGGCTATGGGCTCGTCCTGCGGGGCGGAAGGGAGGTGCTGGGGAACCTCAGAGGCAGCCAGCCCTGACCAAGGTTCCTGGACGGGGGGTAGACAGTGGCCCCAGATTTGCTGGGACTCAGTGTGGGGACCTGCAGAGCTCTGCCTCTCTCCCTGGCTGCCTTGCCCAGGGCCTCCCCCAGACTCCCATCTCTCGTCTGTGTTCCAGGCAGATTTGATCTGTTCCTGCCTGGCTGAAGACCCTCTTGGCGCTCGAGATGAAGTCCAGAGGCCCTTCTGAAGTCTGCAAGGCCTTTGTGTCTGGGCTCTTCGGCCTCCCCGCCCGCCCCAGCACCTCCCTGTCTGAAGATGCCCTCCCTACTCCCATTGCACCCGGGGCCTGGGACCTGCGGGGTGGCTGTGGACGCCCCCCAGCAGCTGGCAGCAAGCAGGCACCTGAGAGGACTGGTAGATCTCCAGGCGCATCCTTTTGGCTGCTTTTCTCGTCTCGCTCTCGCAGGCAGCTGCCAGGATGTTTTCTGCCATGGCCGAGGTCAGGTGGGGAGGTGTGGGTCTGGTCTGCAGACAGAAATGGGGATGGAGCCACAGTTGGGGTGCAGAGACCCCTGGCGAAGAGGTGGGCAAGGCAGGGCTGGGGTCTGAGCTCCTCTGTGAACCGGAGGCCACAGTGTCTGCTTCCAGAGGTACTGGAGCGGGGCTGGAGGGGTGGGGGATGCTGGGGGCTCACCATCTCCATGCCATTCTTCTTCATGCGCCGGCAGGACTTGAGGTACGTGCGGATGCGCTTGCGGGCCCGTTCCTGGAACTCAGGGAACTGCCGGCTGCACGACTCGATGATGGCCTGGATCTTCTCCTTGGGCTGCTTGGAGATGGGCACCATGCGGTCCAGGTTCTCATCCACGAAGAGACGCACGAACATCTGCGGAGGACACGGGCGGTGGGCAGGGCTGGCCTGCTGCGCCCCCGCCCCGGCCACCCCAGGCGAGCACTCACGTTGAAGGCCTTGAGGCGCTCAGGGTCCATGCCCTCCGAGTCGTTCATCTTGTCATTGTCCTCATGGTCGTCGTGGTCGTCGTCGTCGTCATCTGCCGTGGGGGCCCGGCCCACGGTCAGGTCCTCAGGGCAGCCACTGACCTCGGTTTTGATGGAGTCATAGCTCCCCGAGCTGTAAGGGGGGGACTGAAGAGGCCAGGGCAGGGGGTCAGGTCACGGCGAACAGGACTGGGGGGTTTGGGCACACCCAGCTGCCCCATGAGCCACGATCCGAGGTCCTGAGCAAGTCACTTTCCTTCCTGCTCCCTTCACCTCTGAAGTGGGGACAGTGACGCGGCCGCCCCTCTCTGGGCGGCTGTAGGTAGGACCCCCAGAACTGATGCCCTGGAGAAGCTCACTGGACGGGGTCACAGCACCCACACCACGACCTGCCTCCTCGTGCAAGGGAAAGGCAGACACAGAAAGGATTCCTGCCACCAGCCAGCCTCTTCTGCTTGTGCCAAGATCCATTCTGGCTTCAGGGTTTTCCTCCCTTGTCCCCAAGGGGCTGCAACCCCGAGCTGACAACCGAGCTGTCACAAAAGCAGCGAATGTGCTGTCTGTCGGGGATGGGGAACAGATGGGCTGGGAGAGAACCAGCCAAGGAGACGGCCATCAGCCAGAGCATCCCCACAGTTCCCAGGCTGGGCTTCTCCCGTCTGCCGCCACCCCCGGAAGTCACCGGGAGCCTGATGCAGAGCCCGTGTGTAGAAAGAAGAGAGGGAACCAGGCCCAGCCCACGGGGCAACCACCCTGTCCTGCAGCAGGAGCAGAGACGGGACCCCTCCCCTGCCCTCCAGAATAAGGAGCCCTTCCCTAGCTCCCTGCTTTTCCCCTCTTTTTCATCCTTTACAGCTTAGTTCCCATCCTGTCTCCTGCCCTCTGCCACACATGCTCTGGTAAGGCCAAAGACCACTGTTGTTTGCCTTTTAGAAAGTTTGTGGCTTTGGCGCGTCCTGACCGGCAGTGTCCTGGAGACACGGTCTCTGCCCTTACGGAGGATAGCTTCTAGTAGGTGGCCAGCCCCCGGAAACAGATCAGACCCTGCCACATGGCTATACAGTGGCCCAGGTGGTACCCAGCTTTTGCTGATGAACAAGCAGATAAAGACAGACACTGCCACCGCCAGCCTCCATGTGACCACACCCAGCAGGGCCAGCCCTCCCAGGGTCCCTGGCCTTGTGCCCATCTCTCGATCACACCTAGTACCCACCACACTAGTCTCTGAAGGGCCAGGGACAGCCAGGTCCTCTGGCCTCCTGCCAGGCTGTGTCAGACTCGCACAGGAGGGTCAAAGGTGCCATGGGTCAGTCACATTCCCAGGCGCTCCTTGACGGATCCTCAGGGTGAGAGGAGACAGACTGTAGGTGACACTCACGCTCCCATCTCACGGCAGCCACCTCACGCGTGCCGGCTCTCTGCCTGCCGTGCAGAGGCTGTGCCTGCCACTGGGACCCAGTCAAAGAGGGGAGGACGGGGACTTCCCTGGTGGTCCAGTGGTTAGGACTCCACACTTCCAATGCAGGGGGCACAGGTTTGATCTCTGGTCGGGGAACTAAGATCCTACATGTCACAGAGCTCAGCCAAAAAATAAATTAGAAAAATAAAAGTGGAGGGGGAGGACGATGCGCTGCCAGTCCTGGCTCCGTGGCCTGGGCTCGGGTACACTGACCGTATGACGAATGTATAGAGACTCTTGTATAGAAACATCCCACGAGAGATACCACTGCAGGCCAGCACTGGTACCCACCCTACACCCCCTGCAGAAAAGGAAGCAGGCCCCGGGAGGAGAAGGAACCTGGACAGGGGCCTCGCTGGAGCCCAGGAGAGTAGGGGTCTGAGAAGGCACCTCTGGCCCCCCAGCTCTGGCAGGAGAAAATGCCCTCTCCTCGGGGTAGCTCCCACACCCAAGGCCACGCTGCAGATCTTAGTGGTCTGGAGGTGACCTGCAGAAGTAACAGGAGAAGGTGGGGGAGGCCAAATGGGGGGCATCTATCTGCCCCCCTCAGACTGGTCTACTGGATTTTATACCTCCATGTCCCTGAGGCCACCAAGGCCTCAATCTGCACCATCTGTAAAATGGGGACAAGCTTGCAGACCAGTCAGCAAATGGGAAGCCTGGGGCCTCTGCTGAATGAAGCCTGCTGCTGCTCTTAGGGTCCACAGCGGACCCTGCTATGGAGGCAGAGCGGCCAGGCCACAGGTCCCTCCCCACCTCCACTAGGGCCCAGGCCAACAACCTCACTTCACAGATGGGGATGCAGGCGGAGAAGTGAGGGGCTTGCTCCCGTTTCAGGCCCTCCCCAGGCAAATGATGGCACAGTGGCCACGGCCACCACCCTGCCTCCGCTGGTGGTGGCCACAGCCCTGGGTAACAGGTGATTTCACATCAGCCTCGCACAACCCTGCCGTGTATGCAGGAGTGGCCAAAGCTCACAGCTGTGGGGAGCCCACAGCCCCACACACCTCAGGGGTGGTCTTCACCCCATACTTGACGCGGCTCCGCAGTCCATCGGCGCCACAGCCATCAGAGGGGTAGGAGGGCGTGCCCAGAGTGGAGCCCTGCGGGAGCTTGTCACACAGGTTGATGGGCTGATCCTCGGCGCTGGCGGTGAAGTCCATGGGGGCCACGGTGCCGTTGCCGTTCATCTCGGGGAAGGCCGGGTCTCCCTGTGTGCTGCTGGAGGTCGAGGGGTTCAGGGTGGAGGAGCCATTACCGCTGCCGCTCTCAGAGGAGGAGTCGTCTGGAACGAGAGGCCTGGATGTGAGACCCCACCCCAGCACCCACCAGCCCCCGACACACGCCCAGGTATGTGGCAGGGCAGCTCAGGGAAGTGGTACTTGCCCCGTGTAGTCCTCACAGGCATCCCTGGGCAGGAGAGCATTGCTGTCCCTGCTGGAGGCTCCAAGCCTTACCCCAGCCCCAAGGTGGGGGGCAGGGTCCCGCTGCCAGAAACCGGTGCCACCAGGAACAGAGCAGCCAGTGTGCAGGGCATGGTGGCCTCCTGCGGTCCACCCCCACAAACGCCACATTCAGCTGCGAGGGCCTGGGATGAGCGGCTGCAGCCTCCAGTCTGATCCACCCAGTACTGGCGCAGAGGTCCTCTGACACCCCTGGCTCACTACTGCCTAACCCCTTCACACCCTCTTCCCCACGGGACACGTCCCCACCACCGCAGACCCTGGAATTTCTCCACCCGCTGACTTGAGGGATGGCTCCACTGTGACACCCCTGCTCCTGGCAAAGCAGGCCTGGGCCCAACCCTGGCCAGCCCGTGTAGACACAGACCTGCCTCCCCGCATGGCCACACGACACTGGACACCCAGAGCCAGGGCTGCAGGGGCTCTGTCCATGGCACCTCAATGGGCCATCCCGCCTCTCCTGCGGCGACAGCCCTACAAAGCCCTGTGGAGGGCGCCCCCTGCTGCAGAGAGCACAGCATTGTCAGGGAATCCAGGACGACAAACTTAAAACTCGGGGGCTAGACCTTTCCGATGAATTTCAGGCTCCTTTCCCCGACCCTGCCCCCTGCCTCCTGCTTGGTCAGCTGAGAAGGCAGACGCCCAAGCTACAGTCTAGCTCCCAGGGTTACTGTCAGGTGAGTACCGCGTGGTTCCTGGTGGCGCCCAGGTGCCCAAGCGGCTCTGCACCTGCCACCAGGGTGGGTGGGGGAGGGGCGGCCGCAGGGAGCCCTGACCGCATCCCAGGACACCCCTTCCCCCCGGGCAGGGTCGTGCACGACCCCACCCCCACCCCTCCCAGCCAGCAGATTATGAAGATTTAGTCCTTGGTGCTGGGCACTGGGCACGCGCACCTCCCGAGCGTCCCCATGGCGACCGAGCGGCTCTAGTGCGCCAACCAATCGCTGGCCTGCCGGTTGCCCAGGGGTGGGGCCAGGCTGCCCATCAAGCAGCCAAGGCCCAGGGCGGAGGGGGATGGGAAGGCCTCCGCGCAGCGGCACCCCTCCCCCTCGGCTGCCGCAGGTCCCCTGGGCCAGGCTGCCCCTCCTTCTCCTCTTTCTCTGGGCAGTCACTGCTCCCTCCATCCTCCTGCAGGGCCGCTCCAGGCTCTACTCAAGGCCGCCCCACAGATCCCCACCTTGCTCAGCTACATCCCCGAGTCCCCAGGCCAGCCGCCCTGCTACCCTCTGGAAGTTCACCTCCCATCCCCTCCTCCTCAATCACAGATGGGTCTGGTTTTCTTCTGACAGTGAATCCAGTGACCAATCTAGACATTTGTGGGATAAACAAACTTGCCAGCAGTATTTATTGAGCACCTACTGCATGCTGGCCCAGTCCCAAGCTGAGAAGCAAAGCAGTGACTATGGCCAAGAGGCCAGTCCTCCTGAGGGCACAAGATGCTCACTGCTGAAACACATGGGAAGTGAATGGGCTGCCAAACTGCCAAGCCACACCCACCCCCCACCTTCCATCTAGTCTTCTTGGCTGAGTTCCCTCCAGCACTCCAGCTTCCCTTGGTCACACCCTTGCACCTGTCTCCACCCTTCCCTTTCCCAGCACCAGCCCAATTATCACTCCCCTAGTCCCCACCTTCCTGTTGCCCACAGCCTGCCCAAGGAGAGTTTGCACTCTTGCCGGTGTGTTCTTGGTCCCATGACCTCTGCAGCCTCCCCCAGCCCAGGTCCCACTGTACTGGCCACTGCTGAACCTCACAGCTCCAGGCCTCTGTTAATCTGCCTGCCTTGTTGTGTCCAGCTCAGTAAATGTGAGTCCACCTTTACTGGCTGGCCCAACGCTGCCTTCTCAGAGCAGACCTCCTCCCTCCGCGGTCCCTGGGAAAAAGGTACTCACAGACCCGACCCCAGCCTGTGCCCAGCCCTCCGAGGGATACGTCATGCCTCCTCAACCAGCTCAGGTGCAGACCTGAGAGCTGCCCACCTCCCCCCCAGGGCTCAGCCTAGCTGCTGGAGAAGCCCAACATCTGGGGTTTTGGGAGTCTCTGCCAGGGCCCAGGAGATGGAGGGCAAGGATCACACGTCCATCCTGGCTGACCGTCTGAGCTCCCCTGAGCTCTGGCCAGTGCCTATTCTTAGCCCACCTGGCAGGCGTGACTTCACACCCTGCACCACTCTATAACCAGCCACTTGCCTGACCTCAGAGGGCCTAGCCTTCCTCCTCTGGAAGAAGGGGTTGCTTGGAGGTCAGTGGGTACCACACCAGGCACAAAGGGAGCCAATGTCACAATGCTCAGCCTGGGCATCAGGCCCAAGGCCTCCTGACACATCACAGTGGGCATGGGCCCAAGAGGTGGCACCCCAACTGCCTACCTCCCAACCAGATTCTCTCCAGGGAGGAAGGCCCCTCTTGCCCTGCGCATCTCCAGGCATGAGCATGAAGGAGGCTTGGATGCTACGAGGATGCACGTGTGTGCGTGTGTATGTGTGAGTGTGTGTTTTCCCAGGCCCTCCAGCTCAGGAGCCCAGGGTGCTGGCCTAGACTCGAGCTCCCAACACCCTTACCCCAGGGCTGTGCACCTCACCTGCCCACCCAGGGAGTCACAGGCAGTGGCTCCAATGGTGGCACAGCCCCTCCTCCGAGGCAGATGCCACCCCAGTCTGGCAGGGAAATGGCTGAGCAGATGAGACCCACAAGGCCAGGAGTCTGGACCTTGTGCAGCTATGTATTCCAAGTTTTTAGAAGAAAACCGGAAATAGGAACCGATGTGTAAATATCCAGGTTTTTAAATATTGGTGACTGACTCACAGTGTTTACATTTTGAAGAAACTTGCTGGACAAACAGACAAACCAAATGTGGCCTAATTATGCAATGAGATATTCGGTCATAAAAAGGAATGAAATTCTGATACATGCTACAACATGGATGAACTCTGGAAATGATAGCATCAAGTGAAATGAGTCAGACACAGCCGGACAGATATTGAAAGAGGACACACGTGCAATATCAATATCGAGAATTGTCACATCCACAGAGAATGAGAATATCTGGGGTCTCAAGGGGCTGGGTTTGGGTGGAACAGAGTTACTGCTAAATGGTTGCAGAGTTTCTATTTACAGTAATACGAACTCTATCTTGGAAATAATGTGCGCTGGTTACACACCATGGTCAGTGTACTTAATGCTGCTGAACTGTACACTTAAAAATGGTTACAAAGTGGCAAATTCTGTTTTACACAATTTATCACCACAAAAAATTCCCCCAAAGCAAAACAAAACAAAAATCCTGGAGGAGGCCAGTGGGCCCCAGTTTACAAGCTCCACCTGCTGCCACCCCATGGACCCTCAGGCCAAGCCTTTCCCACCTCCACTCTGCACCTGGGGGCCGGGAAAGCCAGCCACACACACAGAGGCCACCTCAGGGGGCACAGGTGAGTCACAAGCAGCCCCCCCACCTCAACCCATCACGCCGCCCTCAACCTGCTCACAGACTGCCTGCAACTCTGCTGACTGGGAGGCCACGGGCTTTAGGCAGAAGGCAGGGGCTGCGTGTCCCTGCAGATGCCCCTTCGCCTCCTTTCAAAATGGTGCCATGTCAGTAAAATAGGATTTATAAGGTGTAGACAGTACCCAACACAGCAAATCGGTGCTGAAGAAAAAGACAGACAACTGGTTCCCTGACCGCAGGCTTTCTCACTTTGTAACACATACTCTCCCAGACTGGACTGTGGGTTTCCGGGGGCCCCTCAGAGATCAGCTTGGTGCCAGATCTGAGGTGGGCAGGTGAAGGGAGGTGGGGGAAGGACAGGGCCACGAAGACACTGCCCCTGTGCTCGTCCCTCCCTTCCTCGAACACCTGCTGGGCGTCAGGCCTGTGTGAGGCACTGGGGACACAGCAGTGGAAAGAAGGGGGTGCTTGCTGTCCTCTAAGGAGCAAGAAACCAAATGGGGTCCATAGGACTCTGGGCTCTGGGGAGAGCCTTGTGTGCTTCGTGTCCTTGATCCCTGTCCCTGCAACCCCTCCTCCTCTGCGGCGAGCTCAAGGCCTGAGTTCCAGACCAGCCCTCTGTGGAGCTCCCCCCAGGGAGGGGGAGTCTAGAGTGGGTGCTGTGCAGGAGGGAGGCAGGGTAGGGTTTCTGGAGGAAGTAGCCCATGGAAGAAGCCTCTAAGAACAGCACTGAGAAGGTCAGGGGCAAGTGCAGAAGCCCTCTAAGGCCAGCAGGGTAAAGGAGCTGCTGGGGGTGAAGTGTTATCTGTCAATGCCCCCCCACCAACCCCGGCAGTGGCTATCTATGATCCAGCCGCAGCCCTTGGACTGAGTTCAAACCCCCAAACTGAAGCCAAACCCTCCCCAGGCCTCCTGCTGGGCCCTCCTTGCAGCGCCCCACCCCCACCCCGTCCCCAGATGTTGCCCCATCCAGCTGTGCCCTGGCCTTGGCACTTACTGTCCCCTCTTCTCAGGACACTCCGTGTTCCCTCCCACTGCAGGGCTTTGCTGAAAGGTCACCTTCTCAGTACGACCTCCCTGCCCCCACACTGACACACTGACTCCTTTGCCCAGTTTTCCAGCGCATTTATCACCTCCTCACATGTTCTGTCTGTGGTCTGTGCCCAGCCCCCCTTGTCAGCTGCCCCAGGTTGTTCCTGTCTCTCCAGAAACCACAGCCCTCTCCCTTTGGCAAGGGCACCCCGTGTCTCCCAAGGGTGAGCCTATGCCCCGAGCCCAGCCGGTCAGCACAGTCCATCACAGCAGTCCGCGATGGGCCCACGGAAGTCAGTCCAGGGGCATCTGCAGAAACGAAGAAATACTCTGCCATCAGCCCAGGGGTTGCAGAGCTCACTCAGCAGGGAGCCCCAGCAGGGCTGACAGGCCAGCACAGACCAATCCCTGCAAAATCCATCCGTGCCTAAAGCCAAAGAAAGCCCTAGACTTCTGGTTACAGGACCCAATGATTTCCTTAACTGCAAAAGCTGGCTGGAGGCAGGTCGCATCATGTGGGCCTGGTCTGGACTCGGAGTAATCCACGGTTCTAGCCCTAGGAGGGCCCAGGGGAATGGAGCCTCCCCCCCCCTCCTCCCGGGGCTCTCTCCTCATCATGGCCCTCCCTAACCCCAGGAGAGGCCAGCGGCAGGGCCCACCGCCAGCACCCTAGCACAGCCTCGGCCCAGAGACCTGCCTGTCACTGTCTGGGGAAAGAAGGAACAGGGAGAAACATCAGCATCGCAGGCCAGGGCAAGCAGGGTTCTGATCCACTCGCAACTCTTGCCTTGCCCACCACCCTCTCCAAAAACAATGTGATTTAAGGGAGACACGGTCATGGACCCAAACCCGTGCCCAAAGGAGCGGTGCTGGGGGAACAGGTGCAGGGCCTTGCTGCCTCCTGACCTTGGGCACAGCCCGCCTCCCTAGCTCCTCTTATCTGCAGTCTAGGGAGTTGCCGCTGACGCCCTCTCGGGCTCTGACACTTTATGACCCTGTGAAAGAACCCAGCTGGCCCCATGGGCACCTGGAGTGCTGGAGTCGGACCTTCCGGGGTGCAGGCCTCCAGGCATGTGACGCGGAGCTGGAAGTGACCCTCTTGTCTCCACCTGGTCCTGACCTGCGTGGCTGTGCAGGGGGCCCCTCCAGGGTGGGCACCCCACCCAAGGCCAGCCTGCCAGAGCCCAGAATCATGCCAGCAGGACAAGACAGCCCCCAACCTGTGGCTTCAGTGACAGGGACAAGTGTGGTGCAGAACCACAGGGAAGCAGAGGGAATGCACCCCTTCTGAGCATTTTCACAAAACCAGGCCTCCCGGGCTCCGGCGAAGGGCAGCTCCCCAGACTGGGCAGGGACACAGGGCCCACCACCTGGGCCCGGAATGCCTCCGGGCAGGGAAGGACTGTGTGCCCATCTATGTAACGTGGGGCAATGTGCTGCTATTCAAATGGGGGAATTAGTGATGAATGGGGGAAATTGTTCCTCCTTCTGTCCAGTCTCCAGAAGGAGACAAAAACCCCTTTTACCTCGGCAAACAATGCCCTTATGTGGGCGCCAGCGCCCCGCAGCCCGCACAAGCCCGGCTCTGTGCGAGCCGCCAATTGCCACACCGGGCCCTGGGGCCGCAGCCAGCGGCACCCTCTCCCGGGGCGACCCTCGCTGGCTCCCAAGGAGGGCTGGGCAAGGGTGCAAAGGTCTGCTGGCCCATGGTCCCAGGGTATACATACATATGGCCTCACGGGTTCTGGGTGCTGGCGGCCTGCTATGGCCAGAGGTGTGGCGAGGCAGGCAGCGCCTCCCTTCTCTGCCAGCTTCCAGGCAGGGGAGAGAAGGGAGCATCAATAATTCACACACACCAGAGACGAGCTGGGGAGGAGGTGGGGAAGCAAGAGTGCTGGAGCCAGCCAGGGGCAGAGGGGGCTGGGGCTGGATCTGGAAGAGCCAGTCCCTGCCCCCTCACCCACGTGGCTTCGGGCTGCAGTCTGGGGGCACCGACTCTGCTCTGAATTTGGGGTGCGCCAGGCCAGGCCTGGCCTCCGCCTGCTCTGACAAAGGCCAGCGGCTGGGCTGTGTTTACATGATGCATAGTTCCCTGGAGCGCCAGGCTCCTGGCAGGCTACCCTGCTCTTCCTCCCGGAAGGAAGGGGGAGGGCCCCGGGGTCAAATGGGGGACACTGAGGAGCTGGGTGAGGTGGTGTCACTAGGATGCCCCCATCCTGGGTGGTGGGGACACGCTGGGCACCCACCCCACAGCTTGGCCTTCAGACCCCCACGGCCCCCCAGCTGCCCCTCATGAATGCCACCCTGCTCCATCCCTGTGGTTCCAAAGGCCTGGCCCAGTCCAGCTCTCCATCTGGCCTGCATTCTTGCCCCCTAACCACCCCCAGCACCTGTATTCCACAGCATCCATCGTCCTGATCAACCTTTTATGACTCATTCCTTAAGCTGGTGTCAACACCTGAGGCCCTCAGAGTCCAGAGTGGCGCTGTCCAACAGACGCTTAATGTGAGCCACATAAGGAATTGTTAATTTTCTAGCAGCCACATTAAAAAAATGTAAAAAGAAAATAAAACAGGTGGAGTAAATTTTAATAATCTATTTTATTTAACCCAATATAGCCAAAATATTATCTTTTCAACACGTAATACTGTGTTAAACTCGAGCTACTTTATACATCCTTTTTCATAGAAAGTCTTTGAAACTCTGTGTGTATTTTACACACATTGTACGCCTGAGTTTGCATGAGCCCTTTTCAATAGTGGTCTGTGGCTCCCACATTAGGGCACACCCAGATTTTTGTGATGTTCCCCCTAACCTGAAATCACTTCTCTCAGTGCAGGGACCCTGGGGTCTCAGTCCCAAGTTGCAGATGAGAGCTGGGGTCTTGGGCAGGTGGCCTGAGCAGGGCTGGCAGTGGGGACGGGGTTGGGGGCCGCCTTCAGTGGGGGTGGGCACCAAGTATGTGGCAGGTGCCGGGCAGACTCACTGTGCCTGCTTTGCACCCCGCCTCCCCCAGAACAGACAGCAGGAAGGAACCAAAGGCCCCCAGGGGGAGGTCCTCACCATCACAGTGTGAACAGAAAGACAGACAGGCCCCAGAGCACCCCCACCCAGTGCTCTTTCTTCTCTGGCCTTGGCTTGCCCAACTGTACTACAGGACAGCCCTCCACCCCCGCCACTGCCCCACTCTCCGCAGCCCCCTCCCCAGTAAATACTGGCCAAATGCGCCCCAGGGAGAACCACTCTCTGTACGGACTGCCGAGGTCTATGTCTTCCCAGGCCCAAGTTTCCTTGGCCCCACCCTCAAGGACAAGCACGCACAGTGAGAACTCAATGCTGATTCAGTGTGCTAAGCTCTAGCTGAGAGAGCAGCTCCCCTGCATCCCTTGCCCCAACCCCACAACAAATGATGTGTTCAGAGCAAACAGAATGACTTCGGACAACCGTGTGTGAAGGAGTCACGGGGCAGGGCCCTGGCCCCGGAGCCTGTATGCTTGTGTGCAGGCCTTCCGCCAGTCTGCCCAGAAGCCGGTCTCGCTTCGGTGCATCCCAGTCCTTAGGTCAGAGTGATGACGCCGACGTGGCCCTGGTTACTTCCTGGTTCCCAGGAACGCCACCCTTGGACAGGCTCGGGTGGTGATGCCTCTGGGGCACACCCCTTCCCTGGCCTCCTCTCCTGTACGGCCGGCCTGCCTCCATAGAGGGTCAGTGGGCAGCTGGGTCTCCATAGGTCCTGGGCTGGGGAGGAGGGCAGGGCTCTGACACCCCAGTGGCTGAGCAGGCCTAGGTGAATCTTCCAGGTGTGCAAAGGATCTCCCTTTCTCTTTCTTAGCAGGTGAACTTCACCTCTATGGGCCTGGAGCGTGTCCTGCCCTCACCAGGCATCTGGGGGCCTGTGAGGGCCTAAGACCCTGGCAGGCTGCACAAGGCCGGGGCTGTGTGGGGCCGGCCTGCTCCAGGGATAAAGGGATCTCTCGGTGCTGTCTCCTGGCCTCCCTTACCCCGTGGCGGCCAGAGGCCAGAACAGCTCAGCATTGTCTGAGCCGCCTGCAGCCCAGCTGATGATGGACACTTTCCTGTGACCCAGGACTGGAGGGGCAGCCCACAGCCAATCCCCAGAAGGGCTTGGGTCCTAGTTCTCCGCTCCTGGCAGGGGAGGATAAACAGCAAGAGGCCACCGCTACCACCTCTCCATCCGGTGTGGACATTTGGAGCCTTGAATAGGAGCTAAGAGCCACTAATCTAGAAGGAGCGAGGAAGTGAAGTAGCCAGAGAATGAGGCCCAGACATAGCTTCCAGCCTCACCTGAGACAGGCGGCGTCAGGACCAAGACCAGCAGGCGTCGGGGAGGGGAGGCTCAGTTTAAAAGCCCACTGCGGGAAGCCATCCCAGGGAGGCCGAAGCAAGGCAGTCACAGCCTTCCCTACATGTCAACAGTGATCAGGGAGGATGCCCAACCATGACTGTCAGGGCCACTGGCCGCAGGCTGCAGCAGACCATGAAGCTTGGGGCCCCTGCTGGGGTGGCCATCATGGGCAGATAACACGTGAAATGGAAGAAGCCCAGGCGCAAACGTGGGTGACTGCCTCTAAGCCTGGTGGCCTGGCCCCGACCCCACTTGCAGGACGGCCTCTTGCCTGTTCCCTCAAATGAGCAGCTTCCACCCCTAGCTGGGAACACTCCTGAGCAGCCTGAGTGCCCACAGTGGCCAGCACCCAGTGGGTAAGCTGCTGCCCAGGTGCCTTCTCCTTGGACGGCAGTGTTAACTTGCAGCCACCAGCGTGGGAGCTTGGGGTGGGTCTAGGTGTGCAGATTCCAGGAGATCTGCAGGGTCCTGGGAGATGTAAGGTGCCCCCACAAGTCCTGGTACATGTAGGTGGGGAGTGGGCTGGGACTTCAGGAGACGCTAGAGCAAGCTGTGAGTACCCAGGTAGTGAGCTTGTAAAGAGAGCTGTGGTCCAAACCCCACAGGGCTCAGTGGGCAGACGGGATCGAGAAAGACCTGGAAGGATGAGGAGACAGATTGGACCAGCGAAGGGTCCAGGGGATGGGGAATGAGGAGGACCGCTCAGTCTTTCAAAGGAGGCCCCTGACCCACCTCCAGCCCCTCAGCCTGTGAGTGCCAGCTAGCCATGGCCTTCCACCTCCAGCTCTTTGTCAGGACCCCCTGCACCAACCTGACCACCTGAGAGAAATAATCCCATCCCCATCCAACCCAGCTTTCCCCGTCCACACATCGTCCAGTCCTCACCAGCCATCCAGTGAGGGGGAGTGACTGGCCACACAGCAAGGTGGGAGCAGAGGCAGATCCGAGTCTGGGCTGGGGCAGCGTGTCTGAGTTGGGGCACACTCCCTGCTCAGACCTGCCCTGTGGACACCAGGGAGGAGCCCACGACAGGGAGAGAGGCAAGGGCAGGAGAGGCAGCATTGCCGTAAATACGGAGCCCTGGGCAAGCAAGTCACACGCCTGCCCCCCAGTGATTGCCCCCGCTGTCCAGTTTGCACTTCTGGGTAATGGAGGGCCCCATCCAAGGGCAGCAAGAGCAGGAGGCAGGAAATCTTGGGCCTCACAAAGGGCTCCTGAGACACACCAGGATTAATGGCTGCAGTCACCCAGGGCACACTACAGACAAAAGCCAGGGATCAGAGGTGAGCAACTTGCTTCAGACTGCACTGCAGGACCAGGGCAGGCCAGGACCTGCTCAGGGGAGCCCTGGCAGGGTGCCAAAGGCCACCAGCAGGGAGCCATGTTCAGTTGAGACCCCAGGTCCAAGAGGCAGCCTCATCTCTCTCGTTCCTCCTGGAACCCTCGAATGCCAGCCCCTCAACTGGCCAGGGCCCTCTCTCCTGGCTGAAGCTTGGGGTCACCAGGAGTTTCTGGAGACAAGTGACCCAAGAAGCCCCCTATCCTGGCATTCAGCATCTTCCTCTCCTCCCAGCCTCCTCCTGCTGTACCGCCCAAGCTTCCTAGGCTGCTATACACTTGCCTGAACATCACACTGTGGCCTCCTTCGAGGCACCTCTGCTGGTCCCCCAGCTCTGCCACGGGGTTCTTAACAGCTGTTCGCTGGGCACCTGCTCTGAGTCGAGGGCTGGGGATAAAGCCCAGAAGAGGACGCTTGGCCCTGAGGCTACTCCATGCTGCACGGTTTGTGATAACGAGAAAGAGGGGCTGGAACACCCTTCCCCATGAGTGGTCCAGACTCAGGCTCTGGGGTCAGAGACACTCTTGTGGTCACATAGGGTCTGGCCAAGTCACCTCCCCATCTGTAGGAAAGGCCTAGTCACAGCTCTGAGCCCACAGCCAACTGCCATCAGCACAGAGTTCAGCAAAAAGTGGGGTCAGGATTGGGGCTTCCAATCACCAGGATAATTGGACCACCTTTAAAAATGCAGTATCAGTGCAGGGGAGAGGCGAGACAACTTCTAGGGAAAAAAGTTGACTCCAACACTACATGATCCCTCCTCTTTTTTTTAAATAAAGAAAACAAGACTGATTACATACACAGAAAAGACAAAGAAAAACATGTCCCAAACACTGATAATTTTGATTGCTTTTTTTTTGCTCCTCTGTTTTTTTTCTGTTATCTACAATGAATGTAATAGATGTGAAAAGACATGTTTTTTCAGAGACACATCTCCTGCCCTCAGACAGCTTACAACCTGGCAGGGGTCCCTGGTTCTGAGCACCTGCCCCTCTTCTGCAGGTTCTTGGAAGGGACAAAGCCAGGAAGGGTTTATCAGCCTCCTGGGCCACAGGGCTCAGTATTCACGTGACAGACCCAGTGGAGAGTCCTGAAAGAACCAAGGGCTTAAGCCAGGACCCTCAGTGCCTCGGTCCTAATGTGGTGACGGGCCCTGGAGGGGAGGCTCCAGGCGTCCAGGCAGGAAGTTCTGGCACCATGTCCCCAGGGGGAGGCAAGCTGAGCTCCAGTGGGTCCCAGAGGCCTGAGACTGGAGGGGCCTCTCATCTGACAGGCACTAACAAGAGCCCCCCAGCGGCCCCCCAGCTCCTACCCAGCACCATCGCCCCCCGCCCCCCGTCATGACCCTGCAGGAAGAAAGAAGCAGGACCCTGGGTTCTGCCCTGGAGCTGACTTCCTGTCTGCCCGGGAGGTGAGTAATGTCCGCTCCCCACCCCCTGCATCCCTTCTGGGGGCCAGGCTTCACATTTTCCGCTCAGGAAGGGGCAGAGCAAGAGGCCTGATGAAGCACATCAAGGGGAAAATGGAAGAAGGAGAGGGCCCTGGCCTGGCCACGTCTCTGAAGTCCAGGGACGCTGACTCACCTGCCCAGCCTGCGCCCCCGTTCACTTACTCATTTAACAGACACTCCTCCACCTGCTCTGTGCTGGGCACCAGAGAACTGGCTCTCAGAGTGCTTACTCAGGATCTGAGGAAGAGATGGCCATCAAACACATCATCCCACTGACGGGGTGTAACTACACACAGATGTGCTGTTCAGTCCTAAGTAACGCCTGACCATAGCGTCTCTGGACACGGGCTCAGCAGTTGGCTTTTTCCAACTGTCCTCCTCTCCACCTCCTAAAATGCAGCCCCTGGGCCAGAGTGTTTTTCCAGGCACCTATGATGAGACCAGGGTTCTGTTCGGACTCCAAAGAAAGTCCAAACCCTCAGCTGGTGCTTAGTGCCGGTCTGGGGGGACCTGGCTATACGTGGACTGGAGGCAGTGGTGGGAACAGCCTGGATCACTCAGCCTAAGAACGCAGTGCTCTGATTTTCCAGGGGGGCAGCCTCTTCTGGTCCCCAGACTCCCATGCCCATCTTCTGGGGAACCTCACACATGGCCTCAATGCCTGCCAAAGAGGAAAGAGGAGGGGAGCAGCCTTGGCATCCCCCAACTCTGGCCAGATGGCCCCAGTTCTCTCACTGATCAGCAGTTCCCTCCTGAGCTGGGGTGAGAGCCATGTGCTCACCCACAGCAGCTCCGCCCTGATGAGGAAGCACTTTGGGGCTCCCCAGCCAAGCACCCCTGCTGTGATGTCAATAAGCTGGGAATAGGGTCCATAAAGGAGGTCTCTGATGTGAGGCCTCGCAGGTGGTGGCAGGCTTGGGGATGAAAGCACCACCAAGCATGCTCCCACTCCCGGTGAACCGCAGACAAGCTCCCGGGAGTGAGAACTGGCCTGATTCATTCCTGGCCTGGGCCACAGGATCTGTCCTGCTGAGGCCCAGCCTCCATCTGCCTTGGTTAAAATTTGAAAGAGGAAGAGGTGGAGGAGGTGGTGGAAGAGGAGAAGGGCCCCAACATATCCACCAACAGGTGTGAACCTGTGCAAACTGCCTGGTTTTTTGAAATGCTCTGGGCTGCACTTCTGGCCAGCAGAAGTGAGATGCTCCCTGACACAGCCCTGGGACCCCCACATTTTCTGGCTAAAAGAAAAAGACCCAGGTGCTCAGGCTGGGGAGGAGGGCAGAAATCCCACAAACAAAGAACCTGACTTGGCCGCAACAAGGAGCCAACCTCTATCCTCTCTGGCTGGTGTGTTTGGGGGCGGAGGGGGGCGGGTCGGGGAGGGAGGGACTCAATAAATGCTCGTTCCTTTACTCATTTGGGCAACAGATATTCAGCAGGCCCCTATAATGCACCAGGCATGCAACCAGAGTCACCAGGGACAGAGCAGAGAGCAGGATCCACGTGGTCTACCCTTTACAGAGCTCACAACGGGGGCCTCAGACATGGAGCGCCGAGGGCCAGAGGCTGAGCACCAAGCCGCCCTGGGGGTTGGTGTGTGCTGGAGACGCCTCTGGATCAAGGCACAGGAGCAGGGAGTGGAGATGTGGAGACCATGGAGGGTTGTGGCTGGATTCAGACAGAGCCCCCGCCTGACCTGCCCCTGCCCAGTCCTTCCTTAACAACAGAGGACAGGAGAACACCCTGAGGACCCTGATAGTTTCCTTCCAACTCTCACTGATGAGAGTGGGTTCCCAGTTCACATCTGCACTGCAGGCACCTTCAAAGAGGGGGCTGTTTGCGTGCCTCCGTGGGGGCTGGGGGGCTGACCAAGGACTCCAGGCTGGGTCTGTGCCCAGCCCAAACCCCTTGGGAGCCCACCGGTCTGGACAGACATGGTGGTCACCACCAGAACTAGGACCAGAAGGGCAGTAGAGATGATCAGGTCAACTGGTCTCTCTGGGCCTGCGACCTTCTGCGCTGGGTGTGGGTCGGCCTCTGGCCAGCACGTCAACCCACAGCCTCCAGACACAGGCTCTGATGAAATAATTAAATTGATGGTATCATGGTCAACACCATCCTCCCTGTCTCCAGCTCTGGCTGCCCGCCCTGATGAACACCCTCGTCCTGTCAGCAGGCCAGCCGACCTGGGCCCCAGCACCTACAGCCAGGGGGGACCTGGGCAGCTGGGGAGGGGAGGTGGTGGGTGGGGCAGGGGAAGACATGTGTGAAGACACCCGGCTTGGCTCTCCCACCTGGCTCCTCTGGGGCCAGCTGCGGGACCATTAAGCTGACCCATTAGCCCTGTAGCCGAGGAAGTCCTATGACCCTTCCCCCGGCCCCAGACCTGATGCTGGAGGCCCCCAGATCACCAGATCTCCCTGGAAAGTGTCTCTGCCAGACATGAGCCCCCCAAAAGGTGGCTGTAAGCAGTAACAGCATAAGAATTGTTGAGGATGAGCTGGGGACCACGGCCCCCATTCAGTCCTACTTCTCCGGGCAGGGGGTTATAAATAAATGCTCCGGATCCTTCTTGGGAAGGTACTGTCCACAGCCTTGGGCTGAGCTTCGCTGGTGTGGCCCTTGGGTGTGGCCCTCAATCAGCTCAGATGAGGCGGGAGGCCAGCTGCTGGGCACATCTCACCCCAGGGCCCCCCTAACCCCAGCACGCGGTGCCCCCACCCAGCCCCCACCCGTGGGAACGCCGGAAGGAGGTGCTGGTCTGGGAGGCAGCACAAGGGGGTCGCACTGACCTCCTGAGGCGTCAAGGGACAAAAGCCTTTTCTTTCCCAGCAGCCTCGCACCCCGTTCCTCACGGAACCACACCCGGGGCTCCCCAGCCTGTGGATGGGCCACCCCGGCTGCGTCTGTGCTGGGCCTCCTCCCAGACAAAGCCAGATTTCAGGCCTCTGAAGGCTGCGGGGAGCCAGGCACGCAGGTTCCACCATGGAGACGAACTTTGACCCAAACTGCAAGGCTCCTACTCCTTATTTACTCTTTAAGGCTAACCTATTTCGCAGAGTTAACACTACACCCCTTTTTAACCCTGCACCTTCCCTCCCACATTCCAGGCCCTGACCTTCGACCCCTCCTAATTGCAGCTCTACACCCCAGTTCTCTCCAGCTCTTCCCCCACCCACCTTGTGTCCGCCCGGAAAATCAGAGCCCAGCCCAGGACACTCTGTCCACAGGTGCCACTGCACACCCACAGCCATGTCTAACTGAGGTAGGCCCAGTTTGGGGGGCTCGACACAAGAGTGCCAGAGTAGACCTCTGGGGTCTGACCCTGACCCCAACTCTCCCACCCCAAGAAGATGCTTCTGTTCCAAGGGAGGCTGGAGGAGGCTGCCGGGCTGGCCCTGGAGGGTCGGGGGATGGGGGGGCCAGGGCCAGGGCAGATCTGGACAGCGCCTCAGCCGGCCCACCTCCTATCCTGAGGGGCCGGGAGCACATAACAGACAAGCACAGCGTCTGCTCGCTCACCAGGGACAGGCAGGGACCCTGTCTCAGAGCCTCATATCCGGCCACAAAGCCCAACTCCTGTTTTCATGATTGGGTGGTGGACTGTTCTGGGTCAGGCACACTGTTAACCTTCCCAGACCTGAATCATGATAACTTTGAAATCCACATCCCACCAGCCCGTGAGCATCAAAACAGACAAAGTGGCGGGATGTGGTCAGGCTGCCAATCCCCGAAAGAGCTCTGAGCCATTCACCTTTGGGAGGAACAACTGCTCTTCCTGGAACTAAGGGCTGGGGCAGCGGGGCCCGTGGAGATACTGAGAACGCTGGGGGCCGCTGTCAGCCTGAGCCTCGGCCACCCCTGGAGGCTCCAGCCCAGAGTCTACCCCCTGGAGATTCCTAGGCTCCTGGCGCAGACACAACCCTTCCCCTGCTGGCCACGAAGGAACACTCACCGTCCTCTTGGCTGTGGAGGTTTTGTGGGCTCCGCATCCTCTCGTCCTGGCTGGGACTCAGGCTGGAGGCCAGGTGTGGGTCAGCTGACATCCATGTGGAGTCGTTCATATCAAAATCTTCACTGCTCACAGAAGTTTCATCCTGATCAGGGACAAAGAAGGTGGGCATTCAACAGGGACGGGCTCTCTGCAGCCCCTCGGCAGCATACAGGATGAACCCAAGGGCCCGAGGGTGTTTGGGACTGCCCCATAGGCCATAGGGCACCCCCAAACCTTGCAGTGGAGACGGTCTTCTCCCCTTACCCCCCCACCCATGGAAGTGGCTGGGGCTCTGGTTCCTGTAGGAAGCTGGGGCTGAGGGCCGGTGCTGGCTGTAATTGAAGACAATTATGAGGTCTCGCATCCTGTAGGGGCGGGCGGCAGGGCCTGGCTCTTACCCTGTGAGCCAAGGTTGAAGCAGCGCCGTAAACAAGGACCACTGCTCCCACTCCCTGCCAACAGCCTTGGGAGGAGGGTTCACTCCACGTAGGGCCAGGCGGGCAGACGTGGGCAGCAGGACATGTCGGGCACTGCTGAGGCCAGGCTGATGGCCCCCACCACGCCGGCCGCCCAACTCCCGTGGAGCATGCATGGAATTCCTTTCTCCCACTCCCCCAGCCCAGAGGACATTTCTGTCTTCCTCCTTCCTAACCTTTGCTGTGCTTCAAAGATATGCTCTTGGGCGGCTTCCAGAGCTGAAAAGGCCAGCCCCAGAAGTATAGCGAAGGAAGGGGGTGGGGCAGGCGAGGGTTTGGATCAGACCGCAAAGGGGGTTCGGCTCAAGGGCCTGGGGGGCCGCCAGGGCCTTCCAAACAGCCGGAGGGCCTGCAGGCGAGGACCACGCCTGCCTCCTCTCCCCTTGCTGGCTTCAGCCAGCCCTGGGCCAGGCATCCGGGAACCCCCGGGGCGGGGCCCCTTCCACCCAGCCCTCCAGTGGGAAGGGACCCCACCTCCTTCAGGCCCTGCCTCTTTCAGGAGCAGCAGCTAGCAACTGTGTTTGGGAGCTGGCTGTAAAATGCAAGAAAGATGACCCAGCAGCTCCCACACCCTGGAGCTCTGGCTTTGCCCCCTCCCCTCCCCCGTCCGGCAAGATACAATGGCCTCTGTGGGCCCCCAGTAAGGACCTCTGGCAGAGCACCATCCCCCCCAAAGCCTCCCTCCAGGGGCCCCTCACAGAGGTCTCTTTTACAGCAAGCAAACACACTCCGGTTTGAACTTTCTTCGGCTGCTGTCCGAGGCAGACACATCTGCTCTGCAAGTGCTAGGGAACCAGTGGGTGCTCCCCCACGCCCTCCCCCCCCAGCCTGGCTGGCAGGGAGTTTCCTGGAATTTACAGCTTCTGGGCAGCACAGAGGAGTGTGTACCCTCTGCAGCTGAATCAGGAGGATGACAGCCCTGCCCAGCCCAGGGGTCCCCACGCTGCTCGCAGAGCCTCGGAGCACAGGGACCACGTGTGCCCTAGGGCCCCCCCCACACACAGCTGCCCTGCCTCCCTCCCAGGGGTCCCCACGCTGCTCGCAGAGCCTCGGGGCACAGGGACCACGTGTGCCCTAGGGCCCCCCCCACACACAGCTGCCCTGCCTCCCTCCCAGGGGTCCCCACGCTGCTCGCAGAGCCTCGGGGCACAGGGACCACGTGTGCCCTAGGGCCCCCCACACACACACAGCTGCCCTGCCTCCCTCCCACAGGCTCTCTGCTCCTCATACACAAGAATACGCCCCCACAGCCGTCCCTGGGTGAAAGCCTGCTTACTCAGACTGGATTCTCATACCTGGAGGGACACACGCACGTTCAAAGGGTTCTCTCTGCAAAAAGGGCAACATGACTCGCCCTGTGCTAACTGGGCAGGGACAGGAGGGTAAGGGGCGGTGAGCAGGTGGGGAGAAGGACCCTCAGAGGGGTAGGGCCATCTGGGTTCTGGGAGCCAGGAACGGGGCCATCCTTGAGTGGGCTGTTGGCTCGTTCCTGGCTGTCCCGGGGTCACTGGACCCTGAAGTCCCGGCTGAAGCAGGAAGGCCTTCTCCTGGCTCTTGTGGAAACACTTGTGACTTAAAGGACCAAGTCATCTATTAACATCTGGAAGCACCACTCACTCAAAATTCTCCATCCATTCAACAAGTTATTTAATGAACATCTATGTGAAACTCGCTCAGTTGCGTCCAACTCTTTGTGACCCCACGGACTATACAGTCCATAGAATTCTCCAGGCCAGAATACTGAAGTGGGTAGCCATTCCCTTCTCCAAGGGATCTTCTCAACTCAGGAATCGAACCCAGGTCTATTTAGATGCTGGAAAATTTACCTGTGGACAAGTCATGGCCTTCCTGGTGCTCACTGTGGAGAGGGACACCGGGGGAGAGGGACCATCAGCAGAAAAACTCATAATATCAGGAGTGTTAGGGCAACACGTTAAAGAATAAAGCAGGACAAGAGGGGCGGGGGACCTGCAGGACTGCGTTTCCCAGAGTGCCCAAGAAGGGCCTTGCCATCAGACGACAGAGCAGAGGCTTGCAGAAGTGAGGGAGGTTATGACAGGCGGTGTGTGTGGGGGGCTGGTGGGTTCCAGCACACGCTGGTGGGTTCAAGCAGGCAGTCAGGAGGCCACTGGAACTAGGGGATGCGTGAGCTGCCATTCGGGGGTGTCCCCTAAGGGGCACATAATCCCGGGTGGGCATCTTCCACTCAGAGAAAGGAGTTCCATCAAACACACAGGTTTTCTTCATCAATGAGCAAGGAAAATTCAGAACCGCTGGGTGCAGTGCTGAACCTCACTCTAGCCCCACTCGGCCACAGTTTAACAACGACAGAAGCCATGGTTTATCAGTTGCCAAGTGCATCACAGGTCCATTGGGTGCATGCAGTTATCAGCCCCATTCTACAGATGAGGAAGCTGAGGCTCCAAGGGGTGAAGGCACTCGCCCAAGGTCATGAGCAGAGCCAGAAGCGTGCAGTCCCGAAGGCCCAGACGCTAGCTTCCTTCCCAGCCCATCACCTGGAATGCCCACGGTGCTGTGGCATCTCAGAACCCAAACTCCAAACGCACGTCCCCCTTCTCCATCAAGTCCAGCTCAGGGTCCATCGCACCTCGCCTCACACAGCCTGTCTGTACCATCAGCCCGGCAGTTGGGCAGCAGAGAACTCAGCTGCAGCGGCCAGCATGATGGCTCTCTGCCCTTTCTCCCCCCAGACAGCCTTAAGTCCTTTCAAGAGTGGGGAGCGGGCTCTGTGTTCTCTGGACAAAGCCAGTGAGACCAGTCAAATTGGCTAAGTTGCCTGGCATGACACTGGGGTTTAACGAGGATGCGGCATCAGTCTGACAAGCAGGGGCTTGGTCCTGTTACACACGGTTCCTGAATGGAGACCATATGAAACCTGGACCCTGGCTGGCAGGCGGGTGGCAGCGTGCGGCCGTGCGGCATTCCCTGCCTGCAGCTGCCAGGCGCCCCCATGCAGAGCCTCGGGTTTCTCTGGCTCAGCTCACTTAACTGTTTGCCCAAACGGCCCCCCTCCACATCTCCCTGCTCAGACAGGCCAAACTGGGCAGAGGTGGGCTACATTTTACACTGAATTGTGATCACCCAGTAAGGAAGAGCACCCAGTGCCCATCCATGAGGGGCTCTGAGACAAGGGTTGTCTGAGCTTTCCTTGTCCAATAGGAACAGCAGGCACCCGTGTCAGGCCTCTCTCCAGATCTGGTACTCGCCCTCCCCCCCTTGGACCTGCCTCAGCTGCCCCAGGGCTCGTGAGATCGGAACCCAAGCAGTCTGCTCAGCGCCCACATCACAGTCCACCACTCCGAGGGGCCGCCTCACCACACTTCCTCCCTTCAGTGGAAAGAACCAGATGCCTTAACAACAAAGCGTCTCAGGATGAGACCCAAAGGAAATTCACAGGAGATGAAGCTATATTTACACCCACACCTGGACCACTCTTATCAGTGAATAGATGTGCAATGATGGACCACCTACTATGTGCTGGTGCTGTGTTAGGAGCGCTGAGACCACAGCAGGACTCCTTCCCTCCAGGGCCCTGTTATTTAGGGAAGGACAGAGATGACTTTTGACCCACGTGTAGGCACTGAAGGAGAAGGAGGCTGGGGAACCCCGTCTCCACTTATTCACTATCAAGCTCTCCCCAGTGAGTGTGCCCACAGCCCCCAGTGTTTTGCCACATGAATCCCTGTTCTGTGGGTGATGGTTCTATTTAAGCTTTTGATACCACTGATACATAAATTTTTAAAAATTTATTTATTTTTATTTGGCCTTAGCTGTGGTCTTAGTTGTGGCATGCTGGATCTTTAGCTGTGCCATGTGGAATCTAGTTCTTCCACCAGGAATCAAACCCTGGCCCCCTGCACTGGGAACGCAGTGTCTTAGCCACTGGGCCACCAGGGAAGTCCCTGATACAGTAAATTTTTAAGTAAGAAATCAAATTTATGATGCCTAACTTAAAAAAAATACACCAAACTATAAGTTCCAATCAAAATCAACTCCCACATCCTCACTTCCCGGCAGACCTACCAAGAGAAGGCTGCCCAAGCCCCCTTTGCCATCCATCTGCTACAGCAGAGCCCCCTGCAGACTGTCACCTCACCGGCTCACTCCAGGCCCAGGCTCCAGGAGCAGGCCAGTGACACGGGCAATTACCAGCACATAATTCAGAGCCTATCATTGATGAGCAGAGTGGGACATAGCTGGGCCTGAGGGACCTGTAAGAGGTGATGGTGAGGGTTACGGAGAGCAGGCCCAGAGGTCACAAGTCGGGCATTCTGGAATCTCAAGGAAACCTGGTTTACTAATTTCTCTTTCTGTAAACAAACTTCATCGAAACTTTCATTAAAAAACAAAGGAGTGTGTACAATCCATTACTTCTGGGGCCCCTCTTCCTAGACCCCACATGACTCCTGGCTCTGGCTTCAGACACCCTGCAGGCTGCAGCCTTGCCCACCTGTTGACAAAAGGTCATCATTTATTCGGCGCCAAAGGACTTGAGCCACTTGCGGGGTCACAGGGCGATTGGGTCAACTGCCCTTCTGGAAAGGGAACTCAAGAGCTGGGGTGGGGGGGGGGCGGCAGGAAGACACCACCCAAGGCTGCTCCTGGGACACACCCGAGTCTGGGAGCCCTGACTCTGGGCAGGAGGAGAGGAGCCGACCAGACCCTCCCTGCTCTTATCTGCAGTCCAGAATTCACGGGCAGGTTCAGTTTCTCTCCACCCAGGTTCTGAGGCCCTTCCTCCTCTGCAGGCAAACTAGCACCAACCGCTGCCCAGCCCAGGAGGAGGAGAAAATGGGAGACCAGAGGGGAAATGGTGGAAACGCGCCTGTATCCATGGTGTGTAACCAGGGGCAGGTGCTATCAGTAACCTGATTATTTTACAACTGGGGTCAATTTCTCGGGAACTGGGTTCCTGGTGCCTCTGAAGTTGAGCCATTTGCATCCTCCAGGACAGGGATCCTGGGGTGTGCCTCACACAACATTTTCCAGGCCTCTCCTTAGAGCTGTAACTCTATCTCTACTGCTTGCTTTGAGAGAGAAAGGGAGAAGGATTTGCTGTGAATTTAGTGCCGTTGTGAGCAGTAAGCCCTGATCAGGAGCCTTGGGTGTGTGTGTTTCAGAGGAGGGGTGGGAGGCAGGAATGGGCCAGGCAGGAAACAGACCCCTTCTCTGTCCATCCCCTTGGGGTGGGTTTGATGAGAGGCTGAAGCTCTTGCCAGGAAGACCACCAGGCTCAAGGCAGCTGCCCTGGCACCGGCTCTACCCCAAACCGGGGGACACCAGGGTGGACAAAGTGAGCACCTCCTTCTGGAACACCTGTAGGCCCCTCCCAGGCCCTGGAAATTCTTCAGCGCGAGGCAATTCCCCTGCCTGTCTCCATGTCAGCGAGCATTACACACACAGCCTTCTGAGCATGCCAAGGAGGTACTGAACCGCATTTGACCCCAACTTAACCACTTCAGCTCATCAGATGGCTTATTAATGGAAGACAAAACCCCCCTCCCCCAGGATCCAAAGCAACAAGGGTTCAATATCCTGGTTGGGAAGGAACAGCACAAATGACATCTTAGGGTGGTCTGAGCCACAGCTCCTGGGGGCTAGGGAGTCCCCAGACTGCAGCTCATGCCCTCATCCCAAGCTCACCTGGCCACCAGGGGCAGACGCCAGGCTCCTGGGGACAGACACTCCACTCAATTCCACTCCTTCCTGCCAGCATACCTCCTCTGCTTCCTAGCCATATAAGCTCTTCTGGGAAACATGAAGTGGGGAGGGCTGACATAGCCAATCACCTACCACATTTTAGGTTCTCTCTCTCTCTCACACACACACACACACACATGCACAGGGTCTGTCAGAGATGTCTGCATCGACACAGGGATGCTCTGTTGTCTCTGCTGTCATGGGTGCCTGGATGCTGGGGTGAGCATTTTCAACACCTTCCTACTAGTGTATTGAGTGTAAAACAGGCTTTTGTTTCCCAAGCAAAGGCAACTGGCTGTTTTCCCAGCACTCCTAACCACGAGGGCCTCATTGATACCCCAGACCCTGCCATGAACAGGGGTCTCTTTAAAAGGGAGGCTGGAAAGATGAGCTTCAGCAGACAAGGTTCTTCCAGGAGAAAAGTGGGCTCGAGAGAAACCACTCTGCACTAATCCCCTGCAGGAGTTTCCTTCCAAGAAAAGGACCCAGACGAGACAAAAAAAAAAAAAAAAAGTTCTTGAGCAACTCAGGGCCAGCAAGGCTCCACAAGGCCCCAGGGTGACTCAGGCCACACAAGTTCTCCCAGATCAGCCTCTCCAGCTGGGAGGAAGGCCCCGGGTGCCGGGCTTCCTGCTGTTCCTCAGGACGGTGCTGAATGGAGTGCTGCCGCCCAGCCTAGGCGCAGTGGATGTGGGAGGGGGTGGTGCTGTCTCCAGCCCCCACTCTCCAAAAGAAGCCCACCTTGAGATGGGATTAAATTAAGCTTGATAGTATTTACCTAAGAATTCAGGCTGTACTGGGTTTCCAATGTAGGGGTAATTCACTACCTCCTGGCTAAACCATCACTGGGGCTTGGGCCCTATATGGGTCCTTCCCTCAGAACAACCCTAAGACCAGAAGCAAGGGGCAGGCAAGAAGGGGCCCCTGGTCATGACTCTCTCTGGAGCAATTGTGAGAGCCCCACAACCCTCTCCACACACCCCATACCTGGTAGGACAGGGGCCCAAGCTGGGGTTTCCAGCTCATTCTGGGATAAGTAGGGCTTTATCTCAAGGGAGAATCTATTTCAAGCCACAATCCTTCTCAGAAAGAGGAGGAAATCACAGAGTCCAAACACCATTTCAGGTGAAATCAGGAGGTTATTAATCTCCCCTCAGAGCAGACAGAAAGAAAAATCAATGTTTTAGAGGGGGGAAAAAGGTTCCATTTGAATTAATGGGTTTGTGGCTTCTCCATTGATCTGTGCCTCTTCACACTTTCTTTTTGTGCTTTTGTGCTCTTGGGGAGGAGGGAGGAAGAAGGGAATGGGGAAGAAGGGGGTGGGCCTCCCGATAAGGAAAAGGACGGTCTAACCTTAACCTTTCTCCAGGAATAATGCTAATTAGCGAGGCTTAATGAGAACTTCCCCCAGGAAGCGCGGCCCGCTAGGGGCGACTGGACTCCGGCAAACGCGGCTCCAGGTGGGAGTAGGGAGGTGGGGGTCACTTCTGAACCCAAGCGGCTGGAATAAAAACGCGAACTGCACTCCCCCAACCCCCGCCGCCCGAAAAAGTGTCCAGCCTCGGAGAAGCGAGAGCGGCCGACGGAGGTGTAAATCCAACTTAACCCGGGCGCGCGCCCAGGCTCTGGCCAGCTGCCCCCGACCCATGCGCCCCGGTCCGTAAGGAATGCCCCTAAGACAGGGGCCGCCGAAAACCCAAGCTTCTGCTCCGATCATTCACTTGACAGGGGCACCAGGTCTGGTCCAGAGAGGTGCGGGGGTCTGCTGAAGTGGGCTCAACTCTGCAAATCCCGTCTCAACTCCCCGCGCCGAGGCAGGGAGCCCCTCCCTGCCACTCAACGCTTCCCGTCCTCACATCTCCAAACAGTCCACTTCCCTTCTCGCTACGGCCTCGGCAGCGGCCACTCGAGCCCGGCCCCCACCCCGCCGCCTGCGAATGCCTGCCTCCCCGGGACGCGGTGCCGAGCCCGCCGCAAACCGTACGGCCGCCGCACAATACCGCGGCGCGGCGCACACAATCACCGCCCCCCAGGACCGGCGGCGCGCACGGCGCGGGAGTGGGGTGCGCCCGGCAGCCCCCCGCACTCGGGGCCCGGCGCCCCTCTCGAGAGCCCCGCGGCCCCCGGAGTGCAGGCTTCAGCGCCCCCACCCCACTCGGTCCCACTTACCCACCCCCCGCCCCGCGCCCGAGCCCACTCCGCCCAGGGCGCAGCCGCTTCCGCGCGCCCCCCTCCTCAGCCGCGGCGCAGGAAGCTCCCCCACGTCCCCCTCCCCGGAACCCCCCCAGTCTCCCGCCCCCCTAACCGCAGCTCAACGGCCGGCGGCAGCGGCGGGAGAAGGGGGGCGGCGGCCCGGGGGCCCGGAAACGGCCGGATCGCGGGGATCCGGGCCGGACTCCGTACCTGGGCGGGAGGCGAGGCGGAGACGGGCGGTCGGGCTCGGCGAGTGAGCGGGGCGGGCGGCGGTGACAGCCCTCCAGCTCCAGCTGCTGCTGCTGCTGCTGCCGCGGCGGCCGCCCGGGGAGAGGGGCTGGCACCGCCGCGGCGCGTCACTGCCCGGCCCGGGGGCGGGGGTGGCCGGGGGGAGGGCCCAGGCGAGCGGCGGCGGCGGCGGCGGCGCCGCGGCCGGGAGGGAGGAAGGGGGAGGGGGGGCACCGGGCACGGGGAGGCGGGGGAGGGGGGCGGGACCCGGCACGGGGCGGGGGCCGGGGGGAGGGGAACGCACGGAGGGCTTACGCTGGGGGAGTAGGAGGAGCAGCCCGAGGAGGTGGAGGGGCGGGCGGGCAGGCGGGAGGAGTGGGCCCGGGCGGGGGGAGGGGGAGAGCGGAGAAAGGAGGGAGGGGAGTGGGGAGGAAGAAGGAGAGGGTGCTGGGCCAGGTAGGGGGAGGGATGAGGGCGCGCTGGACGCGCCGCCGAGCGCTCCCGGGGGTGAGCGCCCTTAAGGGGGAAGCGCTTGGAGGAAGATTCTTGCGGGGGACGGAGCCCGGGAAAGAAGGCGATGGGGTCTGTGCCCGCCCCTTGCTCCCGGAGGACCCAGTCTTCGAGTCCGGGGTGAGGGTTGGGGGAGCGGCGCGCGGTCGGCTATCCGCGTTCAGGCCAGAAGAGGAGAGGCTTGACCCAAAGAAAGTGACTCAGGCACCTTTAGGAACTCTCGGCACCCTGGGCCTTCGGCAGCCCTCGACCCCTAAGCGTCCCCTGGTTCCCAGGGGACGCGGGTACTCGCTGGGCGGGGCTGCTGGGCCAGAGGGCTGGGCCCCCCGGCGTTCAGAGCGAGCCCCGGGTCTGGGAAAGACAGGCACGTGGTCGGCTCTTTGCTGCCCGCCCCCCAGCCTCTGGGCCCCCACCTTTTCTCGTTCAAGTTCAAGCTCGGGCTCCTCGGCGTTGCTGCCCACTCGCTGCCCCCTCCCATCCCCCTCCTCTATTCCGCACCATCTCGCTTCTTCACTCTTCCTTTGTCTCTTTCCCACCACTTAGTTTCCACCCTCCCCTGCTTCCCTTCCCTACTGGCGGGCGCCTCGGAGTCCGGCTGCGCTCACCTGGGCGACCCAAACATTTCCACCATCTCCAGCGCCCGCCGCCAGCCTGCTCCCGGATCCGTCCCCGCTCCCCCTCCCGCCGGTCATTGTGCTCCCCTAAACCACCCTGCGCGGGCTCCTGAAGACGCGCAGGATACAGTTGTAAAGTAACAGGATAACATCAAGAATGCTGCTCCATCCCAGACCCGGGAGCGCGCGGTCCAGACACAGCATCGCAGTAAGGGGAAGACCCGCGCGGATCAGAGATGCGGTGCCGCGCGCAGACTGTCCTCGTCCACCTTGGGTGCAGGAGAAGACCGCACCGGTCGTCGCGGGGGTGGGGGACCCCAGACCTCTGAGCAGCCTCAGACTCAGCCTGGAACATAGAGCGCTCGTACCCCAACAGCAGAATTAGACGCCCCCCCAAAGCAGGATTAGATCCCAACAGAGAAGACGGGTCAGGGGCAGACTCCCCCTCCCCAAATCCACACCCTCCAACAGGTCAGCCTTCAGAAAAACCCTGTGTTTTAACGGGGTTGGAGAGCTGCCCTCGTGGAATTCTGTGAGGAAATAGCAAAAAAAAAAAAAACACAAAAAAACAAACACCAGTAACGATCCCATCTCCTGATTCCTCTGGTCGCATCCAAAGAGGAAGGGCAATTTCTACTGACTTTACGCTACAATTCATTCACAGGGAAACCAGTGAAGAAGAGAAAACGAGACAGCCAGCGGGATTGTTTGCAATTTTGAAACAGACTGCCTTTAACCCTCCAACTTTTTTTTTTTTTTTTTTTTTCTGTAAAAAGCCTTTTTCTTTCTTCCACTGAAAGCTTTGCATTGTGAACAATCCGAGGTAAACAAGGCTCCCTCTACAGGTACGAGTTGGAAATACAGTATCACAGGTTCAGGGCTCAGTATTCACCCATTAGAAAAATAAAAAGATGACAACACATCGAATTAACAGAGTACAGACTTCCTTCTGCACACGCTCAAGATTTCACTGTCAATATAAGACCCACACTTTATTTTTAAAAGAGGCTCGAAGCATGTTACTCATTAGCACCTTTCATCCCTAAAACCAAATGTGTTTTCAAACCAGTTCTCTTCCCTCTTTTCTCCATGAGATCTTTACGTCCCCTCCTCTGTGGTGGTAGACAGTTTGGAAACTTCACTGCCTGAACGTCCACACACAGATAATGATTTTTAGAATTAACTAGTGGCCATGACTCTTGAATTCATACAGGGAAATGTGGCTGTTTTCAACACGGGAACTGCCCTTCCTCACTCTGCAAATGACATAATTCAAGCCCAGGATTTCCCATCTCTTCCCCCCACATTTCTGGAGACCTTTGACTTCTGGCCTGAGTCATGATTTCACAGCAATGGTGGACATCTGGGCTTGAAATATAAACCAAGATCCAACTGGTGTTCAAAGGCGGAATTGAACCCGGATAACCTACCTCTTCTCTGACAAATAAGAGAGCTAGTGCCGCCCAGAAGGGCAGAGCAGTGATTTTCTCTAGGCATGAAATGTGAACTCATTTACCATCCCTGAGATAAAACAGCCCCAGCCCCACTCGACCCACAGGAAGTGGTTGGGGGCCCTGGAGAAGCCTGGCTGTTTAGCAGCACTGCAAATTAGGGGAGTTTTCCTGTGTGCTGAAGCCTGCAGAAACCTCCTGGCTCTTTAATTCCTGCAGGAGCTGCCTACTCCTTGAGTAACCTTGTATAGGTTGTTTTCAGCGTCTTTGCGCATCTCCTTAAAGTGGCCACAGCATGGGTCCCAACGAGGAATGGCATGACCTAGTTTCTTGACCACTAATTCTCCCGGTGATGTGTCTCTTCTTCCAGCCCCAGTCTGGTGAGAGACCACAACAGAGAAAGGCTACTCTGGTCTGCTTAAGGGTGCAGTACTGCCTTCAGGTCCCCTCCAGGCTCTACATACAGTGGGTGCCTTTGTAAATGGCTGTAAATGGCGGCATTTGCTCTGTGGAGCTTCTTAAGCAGCAAACCACTCCGGGCAGATTCCCATATGAAATGAGCATGCTCCAGGAGCAGGGACCCGACCATGGGAACCAGTAGTTCATGATTCGGAATAACAGGATCTTATCGTGACCAGAATAGATACTATTCAAGCATCTCAGTGCATTCAAAAATGCTTTTCCCTGCAAATTACTTATAAAAGACACATGTACCTGCACCAAGGCAAGGCTGGCCGACACTCCCCAACTAAGCGATCAAATCAGCAGACCCGGACGTGGAGCCCACCTGAAATGGTGTGCTCACCTCCTGAAGGGATGCAGTGAGAACATAGCATCACCTGTGTTGAGTTCTCCCCATGTCAAGTCCTCCCGTGCAAAATGCTTAACCTGAATCTGATCATGAAGAGACAACCAAACAAGAAATACTGAAAGACAGAGACTCTCCACAAGTGTCCTGGATTCCTCAAAGATTCATTGTCATCAGTCTGACAATTCTCAATCACGAGACTAATAACAACGGAATGCGAAGTTTGACTCCTGGTTGGATCCTGGAGACATGGGATGAGGTAGTGATGGGGTGAAGGAGAAGCGGAGGATGAGGGGGTGAGGGGTGGAGGGCACACAGGGGAGACAAGGTGGGCTCTGGGCTGAGTAGTCAAGGAAGCCCCTCTGAGTTTGAGAAAGCCCACATGGGCCCTGACCCTGGGATGGTGGAAGTTGACACCTGGGTGAAGACTTGGGGGCAGGGTCTTGCAGGTAGAGGAAAACAGCTAGTGTATAGGCCCTGAGGCGGGAAGACACTTGGTAAGAGGGGGAGGTTGGGAAGAGGGGAGGGGGAGAGGGCATGTAGGGCCCAGCACTCAGAGCCTTGGACACTACCGCGAGGTATGGGACTTTTATTCTAAGAGCGAGGAAGTCATGCAGTCTAAATTATGAGATCAGAGGAGATTAGATTATATCTTATTATATATCAGGAGTGGTTTGGGGGTGACCATGAAGGAGGTGGACTAGAAAGAGTTTAGCCAAATGGGACTGGTTCCAGTTCTGGCTGTGACACCAAACAAGTGTCCTGGGCACCGGTTTCCGAAGTGAATAATAAAATAGTGTTTTTAATGTGTTTGACACCAAAATTTCCCCTTTGGCATTAGAAACTGCCAGCCTCCCAGCTGTCCCCAGATGAGCCTCCCCTCCAAGTATCACACCCTGGGTCCCCTGGCACAATGGATAGGGCAGTGGAATTGAGGGTCTGTGACTTCTGAGGTTAGGTCATAAAACACAAGCTTTCTCCTTCCCCCAGAGGGGGTGCTGGTTCAGCAGAAGCTTTGTCGTCAGCATCAGGAGGCTGCTTCTCACAGTGCTGGCCAGCAGCCTCTCCACAGATGCCGCTGCACCCATTTCCTCAGCGGCCAGTCGCGCCCGACAGTTCCCATTTGACTACACTCTTGTCAGCGCTTGGTATCGGCAACCTCTTTCATCTTCGCCAATCTGAGAAGTGAAAAATGGTGTCTCTCTTTGCCCTCTTCCTTTGGGAATGGGAGCCTATATTTATGCATATCATGTGTTTACTGGTCACATGTAATTCTTTTTTTTTTTTAAACAATCTATTCATATTCTTTGCCCTTTTCTCTACTGGGTTATGGTCTTTTATTTTTTGTAAGAACTGTTTAGAAAGGGAGGATATTAGTCTTTTGTTATAAAATTTGCAAATATGGTTTCTTTTGTTATTCTTATTTTGTTT